>NW_027131927.1:15402500-17902500 GCF_026122565.2 Emydura macquarii macquarii | reverse complement strand
TCTAAATACATTCAATTAAATGACTGTACAAAACTGCTAGTACAAATCTAAGCAATTTAAATTAAATAAATGGAAAAAGGCTTGATGACAGAAATAAATGGGAAATACCCTATAGAAGTCATATATATTGCATGCCTTTTACGTCTTTTTTCAAGTGAAATTATTCTGCTATGCCATTAGTACAATTCTGTATAAATCAAATTAAATAAATGCACAGAAGCTGCAGAGGAGTTTGGGAAAAACTACTCCTTATTTGCTGAGTTAATCCAAAATATTTTTAATTATATGATCTTTTATGGAATTATACATCAGAACACATTAAAATGTACCACATTTTTCTGAACCAGCTGGAGGTTTTCTTTAACCTTTGGGCCTTTTATGGAATCATACGTAGTAGCATATTAAAATGCAAATTAAAACTAAAATACCAAAATCAAAAGAAGTATACATCTAGACTTCTCTATCAAACTCTTTAAAAAACCTACATACCATTTACTAATTAGCCACGTATGCTTTTTAGTTTTCAACCAGGAATAAAGTTTTCTCTTTCTAATAAATCCCTCTAACAGCTGTTTTTAAAATCTGGTAGCAGCTGTCTTTCAAAACTTGTAGAGAGCCCCTTAAGGTATCACAGGTTTAATCTCTGTTCCTGTTCCATTTATTCAAAATAATACATTTCTTCTATTGTGTTACATTTATTGGAAATTAATACCTATTGGCTTAAACTGTATACGAGGCCTTTAATTTTAGTACAGTTTTACCTAAATTAAGTGCGTATGATATAAAATACCCTATAGAAGTAGTTTACAAGTATGTATTTCTCACCTGTAATAGAAATGTATCATTTGTGAATTACAAAGAATGTATTAGGTTCAAGGATACAGCATAGAGAACCCTTGCTTCCAGAGTTGCGTGAGAGTAAAACAAGCACAATATTTTTGGCCAGTAGTTCCGGACAAAAGAGTCTGTCTAGCTCTAGTATACCTATCAGAGGAACGTTCATCTAGATTTTTGTGTCAAACGTAAACAATCTATTTAATTTCAAATTAGTTTAACAGATCTAATGGCATGCATAATACATGAGCAGTTCAAAATAATGGCACTTATACCACATGGGGTATATAAACATAGCTCTGAATTTGTTTTAGACCAAAGCCCATTGTATGGGCTGTACTATTTCTAACACTGAATAATAGGGGTTTTGTTTTTTAAAGATAAGAAAAGACTTTGTGTTCCAAGCATCCTTTAACTTATTTTTTATCTAAGCGCCCATATGCATTTTGGATCTCAGAGCCTGCCCTCAGTTTTTAAAGAACAGCTGCATAGACTTTGGTTTTGTTGCTTCTGATTTTTCCTTTTCGGAGTATATAATAAAAGGCATCTTCATCTTGTTTTTGCCTTACCTTAGCCCATACTATAGTTTTTGCCTTATCTTAGCTCATATTATAGTGTACAATGTTAAAATAGTAGAGGAATTTTTATCCTGACCATTGAGCTAACACCAACCTTGCTGCTATTGTTAAATGGAGATTTAAACTATAATACCAACCAAAAGGAGCTCGCATCTACATTTAACTAATGTGTCTAAATACATTTTTCCACACATTTCCTCTAACATGTTTATTTAAAACTTGTAAAGAGTTCCTAGTGGTATTACAAGCCCTGACCCCCCCCCCTTCCCAAATATTCCTATATTTCTCTCAGAGACTCATAAATGTTATGTATTTCTTCACATACCTTTGTATTTTTGGAAATTAGCCTCCTTGGCTCAAACTATGCAAGAGATCTGTTAATTTTGGTAAAAGTTTTCCTAATGGAAACGCAACATTCAAAAAACAAGAGAAAACACAAACAAAATATCTTGTATAGTTTACAATGCTGTATTTCTTTCTTGTATTGGATGGTCATCTATAAATTAAGCAAGTTTAATTTCCAGGGTGCATCATGCAAATCCCTCATTCACAGAGGTGTATTATAGTACAAAAGAGCTGGAAAAAAACAGCGCTCCATAGTTTTGTTTGAAGCACAGAGATAAAAATGTTATTTGTTATTCATTAGCCCTATGATGAAAAACCAAAATGTTTATCAAAAGGAAATGGAGAGGCTGATATACAGTGAACACATCTCTTTTATCATCCTATTACCATCAGATATCAGGAATAGAAGGCTGAGGAAGGATGGGAGGGTGTGTGTGGGTGACAAACACTGCAGATAGAAAAGTAGAGATTGTGGAATTCTTTTTGTGCTCTTTTTTAGTATAATATACCTCTGTAACTGAGGGGTTTGTATACTGAATCCTGGAAATGAAATTTCCTTCTCAATTTACAAATGATGACTGTTTAATACAGGTGTGACAGTCATGGAGCTGCTATAGATTAATCTATGAATCATATTTAAAATGATATGAATATGGTAGGTAATCTGGTCAGTGAAATAAACTTGCAGTATAATTATGAAAATTTGGAAAATTCATGCAATATATATCATCAATTCCCATTTATTCCTTTGACTTTTTGCATTTATTTGTTTGGATTTGACCTAGCCATATAAAAGCATATTTTCCTAAAAATGAGGAAAAGGTATTGATATATTTATTTTTAATGATTCACATAAGGATATATTAAATAGACCATAAAAACTCTTTGTTTTTCAAAATGGTCGAATGGCACTAAAAATGCACACAGCTCCAGAAAGGATACCTAGGCATTCCAGACATTTAGGAAAGGGCTGGAAGGACCTTCAGAGCCACACAGCCACTTCATTGGATAACAAGAGGGTGGAAAAAGGAAGGAGCATGCTGTCTAAAATGAGCTTCTGATTGGTGCAATATCAAAGTGTGGGACAGGGACACCTGCCAACAAATACATTGTGATGAAAGTTACAGCGTTATTACGACGACTATTTGCAATCACTGTTGGGAATGAAATATGTTCACCAGTGGTGAAGGAGGCAGTTTATGTTAGATGTACAATCAGTTGGACTCCATTAGCCTTAACTCACACTCAGACATTTGTAAGGAAGGTTAAAGTAGTCTTTGCTGGTGGAATTTACATGCCAAGAAGCCAGAAGGTGTAACTTAAAATAAGGTGTGGTTATCTTCAACACACACCTTCCTATATATTCTCCTAATTGTTTTTCTTGCTATATTCCTCTTTTCTACCCCTTGGCATGTGCTTTTTCCCAGATTAGATGCCATTACTCTCCGTTAGACTCAGCAGACTCTGCTGGTCAAATTCAGAGATAACGTTTAAAGGGTAGCGTGTAAGTTGTTGGTAACCAGGAATGAGTTTAAGTGATTAACCAAGTCTAAGTAATTCTAGGGGAGTCTAAGTTGTTACATATTGTGGGGAGCCAGAAGAAGGTGAAAGTTAGACCTCTGTACTGTAAGGTCCCTCTTTTATATGGAAACCTGTGAGACCACTGCAGCTACAGTATCTATTTCCTTTTCCTCTCATATGATGATGATGCTTTAACTGGTGCTAATGCTTCAGGTGCATATGTGCTGCTAAAGGAGTTCTGCTGAGAGCTCTGGCCATACTTTAACATAATCTCTGCCCCTTTTTATTACGTTGTGATAGGTCACCTGCAGTTTGAGTGCATTGTGCCTGGGGGAGCATGTTAGTTCTGTGAGTTTTCTGGGAAGGAAGCTCCTGTACTGGGCTTCCAATGTTGAAGTGAAATAGAGACAGTATACATTTCTGGCTATTTCAATTTGTTCCTTCCAGGGTGGCCCTTTGGGAGCACGGTCTGCAAAATGAGTGGGATGGTCCAAGGAATCTCGGTCTCAGCCTCTGTTTTCACTTTGGTTGCAATTGCAGTTGACAGGTAAGCTGATGTCAAGATCTGAAACCAATATGCATTTAAAAAACAAATATATTGCTCACCATCCAGGGATCTCCATGCATGTTTACAATTATAAATTTAGCCTCATCACACCCCGATGAGATGGAGTATGGTGCCCATTTTATAGATGGGCAAAATGAGGCCTGGCTAGGTAAAGTGTAGCCATCATCATTTTTTTTCCACTTAAATTTCTATAAAGATGGTAGAGGACCAGGTGCTGCAGGGGAGCCCTCTTAGCATGGGTTCAGCTCTCCCACCTCAGCTTAGAACAATTGGTCTATATTCTGATTGTAGGGACCTCTGATCTGCTGCTGAGAGAGAGGGAAGAGGAGAGAAATCTGTGAGTACCATCCCCCCAAAAAGCAAAGAATTCACTCATCCCTGTCTGGGGAGAGTGTCCCAGAGGGGACTGGCACATTCTTTGGCCATGTCTATACTGACGCCGGCAAATTCGCCGCCGCCAGATCCATCTTTCTGGATCGATTGAGCGGTCAGTGAAGACCCCCCTCAAGTAGCGTAACACTGCGTCGACGGCACAGCGCAGTGTAGACAGCGCGCAGAAGGGAAGCAGAGCAGTCGACGTGAGTTACGCAAGCTACTCTGCGTAGTTTGCGTAACTCCCGTCAACTGCCGCCGAATCTCCAGGTAAGTGTAGACCAGGGCTTTGTCTGCTACGCTCCCTTCAAGTGGCAGATCAAAGGACGGCTGGGCCCAGAAGGGCCCCTCGCAGGTCTGAAGCAGCAGCAGGAAGGATGGCAGTTCAGCATTCAGGGCCCAAATCACAGGACTTAGCCCGCTGGGCTACTCTAAGGAGCTCCTCCTTCCTCCCATCCACCTTGCCCATCTTTTATGAAGGATGTGTATCTTCTCCCATCCCTCATCCAGATTCTCTACGTCCCACCTGGGAGGGAAGAGGGTGTTATAAATGCTTTTTCCCAGCCTCTGCTTCTGTCTCTCCAACCCAAGGGGAGGGTGCTTCTCCCTTGTTCCCCTCCCAGAATACCACTGGGGGCAGAGAGATAGCCAGTTATTCTGCCTCAGTCCTCTGCTGCCTCTCTCATCCCATTTGGGAGAAGGGGTATTTCTCCCTTTTCCTGCCCCAGATTACCTAGGAGAGCAAGGGACAAGCAAAACTGCCTCCTTCTCCCTTCGACTCCACCCTTGACCTTCTTTGAAACAGCTGCAAACTCCTTCGGCAGCCTCTGCTGGCCCCACCTCTATGGTGATATGGGAGTCTGCTGAAGAGGGAGCATGGGGCTTCTACCTGTGGAAGAGACGCAAGAGAAGGGAGTCAGTTGAGGCCCCATATGTTCAAAATTAGCATAAAATCAACTTTTTTTTAAAAAACAAAAATCGGCCATTTACTCAGTCTGACCCTCTTGTTTATGACAAGTGATGTCTGTGAGTAGGACCCCATTTTATGTGACTGGCCGGTGTCCCAACAGAGAAGAGGAAGAACTGTATATAGAGCTCTACAATCTGAAGGCCTGGCCCAATCCTCCATCCAACAGACCCAGCTTCCCAGGCTGTGCACCTCCTTCCTAAGATGTGCATCACGGTAGCAGATTCCTTGTTCCTCAGGTACTGTAGGCCCAGAGAGAGAAGCTGATTTACAGTGCAAGTAAATGTTTATGAATCAGCGGTTCCCAAATCAAATGCAGTCAGAGCGTCGGCTGGCAGAAATCAGTGTAGCTCTACTGAAGTCAATGGAGATTCATCCATTTACACCAGCTGAAGGTCTGGCCCATGAGTTGTAACAAGGGGTCCTCAAACTTTTCTGACATTGTGATTCACATGTCAGTAGCGAAATTGCCTCATAGACAGTTCCCCTCTCATTCATGATTGGCCGGGACACCACCAATACATATATTTATTTCTTAGGATTATAATACATTATTGAATTGGGTTTTATTGACATTGGTTATATGGCTTTTAGATCCATTCTCTGGTATTTCATCTCTTCACTACAGGTTCCGATGCATTGTTTACCCATTTAAGCAGAAGCTCACCATATCAACTGCAGTTGTCATTATAGCAGTCATCTGGGTTCTGGCTATTGCCATCATGTGTCCATCTGCAGTCATGTTGCAGGTACAAGAGGAAAAGTATTTCAGGGTGATCCTTGGCTATAGCAATCAAACCAACCCGATATACTGGTGCCGGGAAGACTGGCCCAATCAGGAGATGAGAAAGATCTATACAACTGTGCTGTTCACCAACATCTACCTGGCCCCCCTTTCGCTCATCGTCATTATGTATGCCAGGATAGGAATCACTCTCTTCAACACAGCAGTGCCTGTAGGGGGAAAGCAGAGCCAGGAGCAGCGCCACTCTGTGTCCAAGAAGAAGCAGAAGGTCATCAAAATGCTCATCATCGTGGCTTTACTTTTCATTCTGTCCTGGCTCCCCTTGTGGACCCTAATGATGCTTTCAGACTATGCCAATTTGACGGAGGTCCAACTGCAGATCATCAACATCTACATCTACCCCTTTGCTCACTGGTTGGCCTTTTTCAACAGTAGCATCAACCCTATCATCTATGGCTTCTTCAACGAGAACTTTCGCCGAGGCTTCCAGGCAGCCTTTAAGCTTCAGCTATGCTCTGGGGAAATAATGCGCAGGGAGTTCTACTCCCAGCGGGGCCAAAGTAATGCCATATTACCAGCAACCACCCACCAGCTGCTTGAGGACCAACCTTCTCACAATGCCAAGGATGAGGGGAAATCAATTCAGAGAGAGAACTGGATGGCCAATCAGCAGGGCTTGGTGATGGAAGATCTAGAAAAGGCAACCAATGACAATGGAGTAAAATGAGATTTGCTATGAATTAGTAACCTTTCCAACGTCACTTGGCAGAATTTATCTGATGTGGTGTGAAGTGCACACTATTTAAGCCCTTAATGGCAAAAACAAAACAAGTCTTCAGACATTTTTGTTTGTAAATTATGTATAACTTGTAAAATATAACTCTGGTTGCTTGGACTAGATATGAGGCCTAATTCTGCCCCCCTTTATACCAATGTAATTAGGAGCAACTCCATTGAAATCAGTGGCATTACATAGGCATAAAACTGGTTTAAGTGAAAGCAGAATGAAAGCATATTTAAATGGAGATGCTGCTGTTTACCTCAGTGTAACGGGGAACAGAATAAAGGCCTGTATTGGTTTAGTTTTACACTGTTCTCAGAATAGGTGAAACAGGGTTGCATAAAGTTTCGTCAAAGAAATGTCATAGCATGCAATGCTATTTGCTATTAATCCATGCAACAGTTTTGTCAGAGTAGGAGCTGAAGAGGTTTTTTTAAAAATATCTACTTACACTTTGGGGTTTGGACAGGGTAAGAATCATGGAATGATTCATCTGGAACATTTTCATTACTTTTTCATTAGCCAATTTGGGACACTATCAAAATGTTGTTCTGCTGATTAGGATGGTGGTTTATGAGACTAATGAAAAATTCTCTACTTTTTATTGAATAATTCCCATTTTAAAAAGAGAGGGCAATCCGATAAACCCTCATTTTTACAAGTTAGCTATTAAATTAATTTCATTTGTTAGTAGCTCCTCCAACTACCATTGTTTTATATTTATTGCTCAGATGTAGTAGCTTGTTCCTGAGATCATTCATTCTGCTACGCTACCATTACCATTAACTCATATGTTAGAGATTTGCTTAAATCATGTTTTAATACCTCTTAATGTAGAATATTGTGCCACCCAGCTTTCAGGCAAATGTGAGACTTGTATTCACATTGCTTCTGCCTGGATGTTTTGTATGCTGCCTGGTTTTTTTTGATCTGCCTGTTTGAACTGGTGTGAGGTGTGCAACTTCTACGGCTTCTTATTTGTTCCCCTTTCTGGCTGCTCCCTTCGTTAATTTTGTGATTGAACTGTTGTTTCAGTTTGTCTGGCTCTCAGTTTGAGAAATAAAGAGGATTAAGGATGTGAGAAATAAAATAAAAGCTGCTTTTATGCCACACTTCTGGTGGGTTCTCTTGTTCCTATTTTTTTTCAAATCTTTGATAAAGAAATATCTTGCCAAAATATCATGTCAAGTGAACAAGGTGCACATTTTGACAGTAGCTCTACTAGATACCGTGACATCATTGCTCACCCTCAGGTCGGATACGAGAGGCAGTAACAGGAGTATTTTAAGGTTCCAATCCTCCAATCAAATCTGCAGGGGCAGAGACTTACACCCACACAGAGCTTCCCTGAAGCCACTGCAGTTCCATATGGGTCCACCCACACAGAGCTGGGGTTTCACAAGGCAGACATGGTGAAGGCCTCCAGGATAATTTAGAGTATCCACCTACCAATGTAGGATTGTTCCTGACAGTTAGCCGTGGGTGGAATATTCATCACAATATATTATTTTTGGATGAAACTGGACTGCTTTTGGTTCATGAAACTTCCACACAGTTAACAGGAATTTTACAAAGTTTCAAAACATTTCAATTTAAATTTCACATGAAACATTTTTTCACTATCTGGTTTTTGTGAAAATTAAACAGCAGCTGAGGATTCTGAAGAAAAAGAAGCAACCACAATAGCTTTAATTTTGCAGGTAAGATTTTATTAGGCATTAAACGAAGGCTAGGATTTTCAAAGGAGCCAATAGGATTTGGATGCCTAACTCCCTTAGGCTCCTTTGAAAACCTCAGCATAAAGCTTTACTCCAGCTACTAAGGCCCAGATCCTCACATTTACTTGGCCATTTATTGATTTCAGTGGAACTTAAGTGCATATATACCTCGGAAAATCTGGGCCTATGAGCCTACTGCATTCCTTTGGCCCCTACTTTTTCCCATACTCACTGTATTTTTAAAAAATAGCCTCAGGTTTGCCTGGCATGGTTTGTTCTTTATGGATTCCTGAGGCTTATTCCTTTATACTCTACAGGCCAAATTATAGCTGTTGCCCATGAACAAATCTGTGGCACCTGCCGTTAGGAATACAGCAGTTTCAGATGAGAGAAACCTGGAGCTTGATAAGTTTCTCTTCCTTGTTTTTATTTATTATACCTGAAAATGTGCCAAATCACTTAAGAAACGTCCATAAAGTGAGAGAGCCTATTTTACAGCAGTGTTATTATTTACTAGAGGTGAGGCTGAGAGACAAATGACATTACCAAAGGGAGAAACAAACTCTGTGCTTTTTACTACTATCATCAAAGTAATGGGCCCAGTTTAACAGTATAAACCTTTCAGACCTACATGAATCAATACCGCTACATTTTGATACAAGAGTGGTATTCAATAAACCAGTAGTTGAGACATTTTCCCACCCAACATGTTTTTGCCACAAGGTGCTCCTTCTTGAGTAAGGCTGTGATTCAGCAAAGCATTTAAGTACATGGTGAATTTCAGGTCCAATTTACTTAAGTCCAACCCTGTTCAGCAAAGCATTTTGTGCTTAAAGGTAAATCTAACTGAGGTTAACGGGACTTAAGACCACACTTCAGTGCTTTACTGAGTCAGGGCCTAAAAAACATATGCTGACTGCTATTGGTTCACAATGTCTGCCCTTTATTAAAGGACAAGTACATAGCACCTACCGCTTTGACTTAACTGAAAAGGAGAGCTGAACAGAGAAAGGAAGTTCTGTTTTGTGAGGAATTTTGATATTTCAAAATTTGGCTTTTTTAATTGGAACAAAACCTGAGAATGTAGAAATTCTGCACAAAGGAATATTTTATCCCCAAATGTGTATCTGTCCACCCCACACAAAACAGTCCAATTAACCTCTGGGCTGCATCTGAAGGGGAGCTAAGGACTGATAAACCTAATGGCTGATGAAGTCCAGCCATGGGAGGAGGTGAAATAGGCCTATAAAGGAAGGAAGTTGGTATTAAGAGAGGGCTGCAGGAAGGAGCTCTACAGTTACTCCCTAGAGAAGAGTGTTGTCAGCTAGGTACTAGGAAGAGTTCTAGGAGGAGAGTAAACCCTGGGATCCTGCCTTGGACTACAGATTGTGGCAAGAACCGGAACAAGGGTGAAGTAGCCACAGAGAGTAGAGAAAGCATCAGCGGTAACCCAGGAAGGGGCCAGAAAATAGGGAAGAAAGACAGGAAAGAGCCAGGGAAACAGCAACAAGGTCAGATACTAAGCAGACTGTGGCTAATGGGCATTGGGTCTCTGGACTGGGACCTGGAGTGATGAGCAGGCCAGGGTTCCCCTAATGGCTACTAAGCAGTGCAACAAAAGACAGCCTGAGACAGTTTGTCCAATGGGACTTTGTTGCCCCAGAAAGAGAGGAACATAGTGACCAGGTCGGAGGGCTGAGTCATGAAGAGGAAGCAACTGGCACACACTCACATTGCAGTGAACAACTGGGGGAGTAAGACCACTTGAGTCCTATGCCTCAGATGAGTTTCAAGGAGACACCACAGCAGTGATTCATAAACCCTCATCAGAGAATGATTAACACATTTAATTTTGACACAATCCAACTTTTAAAAATTGTATGTCATACAAAATTTTAAAAATTGAAACCAGAAGTCCTTTCAAGTGAAAAATCAAAACATTTCATGCTGAAAGTCATGTTGACATTGTTTTAACTTTTTATGTTTGTTTTTCTCATAAATGAAATTTTGGCAAAATCAACATGCTTTTGTGAAGCATTTCAATTTCAGTGGAAAATGATTCTGTCAATGTTCTTCAGACCAGCTCCACTAAAATCCCCCTCTCAAATATCCCCCTCCCAAATTCATCACACATCTGGCCTGTTTTACTGCTGATAACCCAGGGCAGTTAATTATGTCACATTTTGAATTTTTTTGCAATTCAAGTAACAGTGAATTACATAGTTAATACTCAGCAGTCTGAATTAATTGCCATGTTGACCTCAGTTCATCTTCAGAAGATACTTAACATATAAGCATAAAAATCTGGTATTAGATGTGCACATCTTAACTCAAGTAAGGATCCGTTTTGAGATGGCTCTGAATTTTGATTATTATTTAAAGATACTCTCTAAGGGCCAATCTTCCATTCACTGCAGTCAATAGAAGTCAATTTACCACTGACTTCAGTGAAAGCATGATCAGGTCCTAGATGTCTATCCTTGTAATAGAGTAAGATCAAGATTCTCAGAAGTAAGTGCCTAAAATTAGGTGGCTTAATCCATATTAGGTATCTAAATAGGTGGCCTGTTTTTCCAAAGAGCTGACCATCTTCTAGCTCCAAATTTTCCCACCCCAAAGCTCTGACTGTTCAGGTATGTGGATTTGGGTTAGGCTTATCTCTGGTATTTAGTAGCTGATGATTCAATGTTAAGTGGATCATCATTTTCCTCATTCAAACCGTGTTTTCCTTTCTGTTATCAAACATGTATTGGGAGTTAATTCAGCATAATTCCTTGCTTTAGCCATTCTCTGAGGTTTAGATTAAGAGTTTCGCATTAACATTAATGAGTTACAAGCACACAGATAAGAGGAGTATGCACCACAAAGTATAAAAATCTTGCTGTCATTTGATCACTGAGAACTTATAATAAGTAACAAATGTTTAATTACAGTATTAATACCTTGCATTTGCTAAGGAGTTAACAAGCTGAATTAGACTCATAGACTTTAAGGTCAGAAGGGATCAATATGATCATCTAGTCTGACCTCCTGCACAATGCAGGCCACAGAGCTTCACCCACCCACTCCTGTAATAAACCTCTAACCTGTGACTGAGTTATTAAAATCCTCAAATCATGGTTTAAAGACATTAAGGTACAGAGAATCCACCAGCGAGTCGTGCCTCGTGCTACAGAGGAAGGCAACGCCCCACCCCCGAGCCTTTGTCAATCTGCGCTTGGGGAAAATTCCTTCCTGACCCCAAATACGGCAATCAGTTAAACCCTTAGCATGTGGGAAGACTCACCAGCTAGACACCCAAGAAACAATTCTCTGTAATAACTCAGAACCCATCCCATTTAACATCCCTTCACAGGCCATTGGGCATATTTACCTCTAGTAGTCTAAGATCAGTCAATTGCCAAACTAGGCTGTCCCATCACACCATCCCCTCCATAAATTTATCAAGCTCAGTTTTGAAGCCAGCTAGGTTTTTTGCCCCCACTGCTACACTTGGAAAGCTATTCCAGAACTTCACTCCTCTGATGGTTAGAAACCTGCATCTAATTTCAAGTCTAAACTTCCTGATGGCTAGTTTATATCCATTAGTTCTTGTGTCCACATTGGCACTGAACTTAAATAATTCCTCTCTCCATGGTATTTATCCCTCTGATGTATTTATAGAGAGCAATCATATCTCCCCTCAACCTTCTTTTGGTTAGGCTAAACAAGCCAAGCTCTTTGAGTCTCCTCTCATAAGGCTAGTTTTCCATTCTGCAGATCATCCTAGTAGCCCTTCTCTGTACTGTTCTAGTTTGAATTCACCTTTCTTAAACATGGCGGACCAGAACTGCACATAGTATTTCAGGTGAGGTCCCATCAGCGCCTTGTATGATGGTACCAACACCTCCCTATCTCTATTGGAAATACCTCGCCTGATGCATCCAAGGACTGCACTAGCTTTTTTCATGGCCACATCACATTGGTGGCTCATAGTCATCCTGTGATCAACCAATACGCGCAGGTCCTTCTCCTCCTCTGTCACTTCCAATTGATGTTTCCCTGAGCTTAACTGAGCTTATAGCAGAAATTTTTGTTATTAGTCCCTAAATGCATGACCTTGCACTATCCACTATTAAATTTCATCCTATTTCTATTACTCCAGTTTACAATGTCATCCAGATCTTCTTGTATGATATCCTGATCCTTCTCTGTATTGGCAATACCGCCCAACTTTGTGTCATCCACAAACTTTATTAGCACATTCCCACTTTTTGTGCCAAGGTTAGTAATAAAAAAGTTAAATAAGATTGGTCCCAGGACCAATCCCTGAGGAACTCCCCTAGTAATCTCCCTCTATCCTGACAGTTCACCTTTCAGTATGACCTGTTATAGTCTCTCCTTTAACCAGTTCCTTATCCATCTTTCAATTTTCATATCAATCCCCATCTTTTCCATTTAACTAATATTTCCCCATGTGGAACTGTATGAAATGCCCTACTGAAATATAGGTAAATTAGATCCACTGCACTCCCTTTGTCTAAAAAATCTGTTATCTTCTCAAAAAAGGAGATCAGGTTGGTCTGGCATGATCTACCTTCTGTAAAGCCATGTTGTATTTTATCCCAGTTACTGGTAACCTCGATGTCCTAACTACTTTCTTTTTCAAAATTTTTTCCAACACCTTGCAAACTACTGAGGTCAAACTAACAAGCCTGTAGTTACCCGGATCACCTTTTTTCCCTTTCTTAAAAATAGGCTGTGGTAAGTTGGCCTTCATGCTCCCGTGGGCCGAGCGCTTCTTTTGGTGCGGTGGGCACAAAATGGCCGCCCGGGGCTCCCACCAGTCTTAAGATGGCGGCCGTCCTGCTTCTGCCCCGTCTCCCTTCAGGCCTTCGCCGGCCGAGCAGTGCCCTCGGGACCTTAGATTCTAAGGTGGGGTAGGGGGTGTCTGAGCCCGCCCTCTTCTTCAGACACCAGCCCAGAGACCCTGGCTGACAGCAGTGGCTGGCTGCTGCTATAAGGCACTATGTAAATCTTCCCTCTGGGCTGCTTCCCCACCCTGGTTTCCGTTGGGGCTAAGTGGCCACTCCAACGGCCAAACCCCTTCTTTTCTCTGGCTCCTGCCGCTTGCAGTTATCCTTCTCCCGTTCTCCACACTCTCCCAAAACTCCAAACGCGCCCTGCCTGGCTGGCCGGGGCTTATATCCGCTCCCAGGCAGTCCTTAATTGGTCTCAGCTGATCCTGGCCTTAGCTGACCCTAATTGGTCTCAAGGAAACCTTGGGCGGCTGCTAGGGGAACAGGGCCTTGGTCATTCTTAGGCTCACATAGCGTCCTTCTACCACCCTCCAGTAACTCCTGTCACAAGTCACTATGTTAGCAATTCTCCAGTCATATGGTACAACCCTGAGTTTTCATAATCATCAAAAATCCTTGATAATGGGCTTGCAATTTTCATGTACTAGTTCCTTTAATATTCTTGGATGGAGATTATCCAGCCCCCTCCCCCCCCGATTTAGTCACATTAAGCAGTTCGAGTTCGGCTTCTACCTTGGATGTGTAATTTCTATCTCTATATCCTCATTCCCATTAGCCACCCTATCACTATCCCCAAGCTCATCATTAGCCTCATTAAAAATGGAGGCAAAGTATTTGTTTAGATATTCGGCCATGCCTAGATTATCCTTAACCTCCACACCATCCTCAGTGCTTAGGGGTCCCACTTCTTCTTTCTTTGTTTTCTTCCCATTTTTATGGCTATAGGACCTTCTACTATTGGTTTTAATTTCCTTTGCAAGGTCCAACTCTGCTTGACTTATGGCCTTTCTCACTTTATCTCTACATGTTCTGACTTCCAAGAGGTAGCTTTCCTTGCTGATCCCTCCTATCTTCCATGCCTTGTAGACTTTCTGCTTCCTCTTAATCACCTGTCTGAGATGCTTAGTCATTCAGCTTGGTCTACAACTCATGCCTATGAATTTTTTCCTCTTTCTTGGGATGCAGGCTTCAGACAGTTCCTGCAACTTTGACATGAAGTAATTCCAAGCCTCCTCCACCTTTAGATCCATGAGTTCTTCAGTCCAGTCCACTTCCCCAACTAATTCCCTTAATTTTTTAAAGTTAGCCCTTTTGAAGTTAAAGATCCTAGTCACAGATCTATTTTTGTTTATCCTTCCATTTGGTTTGAACTGAATTAGCTCTTTACAAACACTGCATTTCAACACTCATTGGTTCCGTGCCTCTTCAAGTCATATTCTCTCCTAAGCATTCATAAAAGCTGAGCAGCACATATTCAGGCAGTATTCACATAAATCATGATAATTTATCTTCTAGCATCTGACTGTAGCTAGAGAAAGTTTCCACCAGAAATTTTGTTTAAGTGATGTCTAAAATGTTCACGTTAGAGTCTGAGGCTCAGAACTTTGTTTAACATCTAATTATAGATTTAAGTGACTTACTTCAAGCACCCGAATTTGAAAATTTGGCACAGTATATCTCTATTTGCATTATGTAACTATTTCTTTAAAAACCTACCTGTAGCCATTTTAAAGGTAGGCACTGAACTCTAACTCCTTGTGCTATTCAAAGGAATGACATTGCTATTGATTTTTGTTATGATTATTACTTCATTCTTATTATTTGTTGTTTTATTTCTCTTAACTGTTGTGTGAAGCGTCATTGGTGTGACAGAGTGGAATGTCTGTGCTACTGGATTATTGTCAAAATTGGTATTACTATAAAGTTTCCAGGAAGTTATATTACCCCCACTAAGCACCTTTGAAAAGAAAGTCTAGTTGGAAGGAAGATAAAATACAGGAATCCAATAGCATTCACAGGAACAAAACTTCAGTAGCCATTATTCCCCAATAGATAAACTTTCCTATTATGGGAGGTTTTTTTTTTCCCCAGAATATCACGACAAATAAACACAGAATTTTACAAATCCCAAAGCAAAGCATGTATCCTGCAGCAAAAAGCATATAGTCTGACGTAGACAAGCCAAAGGTGAGATAAGACTACAATATAAGTGAAGGAGTGTGTGAAGATGCTATTGGTGAGGATAATATGTGATGAAGGATTTCTAAAACGGATGGGTTAAAAAGACGGATTTAAAAGAGATTTAGCAGACAATAAAACAAACTGTTCCAAGTGCAGGAAGCTCCATGACAAGAGGCACAAAGCAGACCGCAATCTGCATATGCTTTGTGTTTGTATGTGTGATGTTGTCACCTAGTGGCTGGCCCACTGTGTGATAAGAGAGCTGCTACTTATCTCAATTATCATGGGATGGTCTTTACTTCAAGTAGTAGAGGCCTCAAGGACCAAAGGTTCTGGTCTCAGCTCTCAAGCTGGGAACTCTATACTTGTGTGCATAGGAATATTAAAGAGCAGGGAGCAAAAGGACAACATATGGGATAGCAATCCAGATTACAGTGTCAAGAGATTATTGCTGAGGATAAGGGAGGAAGGATTTCTGGAAGAAATGGGTTTTAAGACAGGATATGAAGGAGACAGCAACTTGGCAGTCAAGAGGGGGGAAACATCCAAGCATTTGGGGTTGTATAATAGAGGCAAAGCCAAGAGCAGGAGACTGAGGCCTGGTCTACACTGGCGGCTTACTGCGCATTAAAGTCCCTTAATGCGCATTAATAATAACTGCGTCCACACTAGCGCGTTGTTAATGCGTATTAAGGAGCACTTTGATGCGCAGCAATAAGACCACCTCTGCCAAGAGGATTAGCACCTGAAGCGCATTAGTTACTGCACAGTAGTGCAAGTGTGGACTCAATCTGACTTAATGCGCATTAATTGGCCTCCAGAGTGTATCCCATCATGCCCCATTTCAGTACCCGCCCCCAAAGCAGCCCCGGGAAGATTTGATTGTTGATTTCATTGCCAGCGTGGAGAGAGCTTTCCCATTCCTCTCAGCATGGCTACTGTTTTCAGCATGGCTAAAGGAAAGCCCAAACGTGCTCCAGAATGGAGCAGACCAGAAGTTTTGGACCTGATCGGGCTGTGGGGTGAGGAGACAGTCCTGTCCCAGCTACGCTCCAGCAAAAGGAATCTGGACATTTATGGGAAGATATCCCAGGGCATGCTGGAGAAAGGACACCAAAGGGATGCTTATCAATGCAGAGTCAAGATCAAGGAACTGAGACTGTCTTATCAGAAAGCCAGGGAAGCAACAGGCGCTCTGGGTCCTCTCCCAAAACATGCAAGTTCTATGATGAGGTGCATGCTATTCTTGGGGGCGATCCCACCACTATGCCCCCACAGAGCATTGATACCTCCGCAGCTTCTGAGTCCATGAGTAATGAGGATGAATCCTTGGAGGATGAAATTTTGGAAAGCAGGGAGCATGAGAACGGAGTGTCCCTTCTCCCAGAATCACAGGAGTTAATCTTGACCCCCAAGCAGTCCACCAGCACACAGGACAGCACAAATGATCCCATGGAAGGCACTCTGGTGAGTTTTCTTTCCTATTAGCATTGCATAGCTTCCCTTTCCTTCTCCCCACCACGGAGCCATGACTGCTGGGGGGGAAGGGCAGGGGGCTGCCAGATATGGGACTGCAAACCTTCCCTTTATTTCTCCCCACCGCGGAGCCACGGAGCCATGACTGCTGGGGGGGAGGGTAGGGGGCTGCCAGGTATGGGACTGCAAACCTTCCCTTTCCTTCTCCCCACCGTGGAGCCATGAGGCAGGGGGGGAAGGGCAGGGGGCTGCCAGGCTTTTTCCTTGCAAAGTTCACTAAGGAATTAACAATGTTACACAATTTTTTACAAACGGTTGTAAGGGTTTAGTAGTTCAATGGTGACACATACTTCACCATTGGTTGTTCTGTTACCTCTACCTTACCCTCCTGCTGGGACTAGGCTTTGGTCCCCCTCCCTGGCCCCCTCCAAAGAAACATTTCTTCGTTGAGCCCTAACAGACTTATTACACATGTGGCTCCAATGCACAGCCATCCCAGGCATGCCCTACCCACTTTCAGCTGGCCACACCCAAGAGGAATTCTTGCGAACAGCCATGGGAGGAACTCATGAGCGTAGCAACATCAGCAGAGATAGAGCAACGAACATGGAGACAGAGCATGAGCCAGAATATCTGCAGTGCCATAGATAGTCATAGAGAAACTCAGGCGATTGTGCGCAGCACCTCAGAAGAGGTTCTGAAAGTCCTGAGGGAGCAGTTGGACGTGCTCTGGCATCTTGTGGATCGTCACGATCGGAGGCAGGGCACAGTGCCGCTGCAGACACTCCACAATGATCCAGAAACCACTGTTATGGTGCCCTCCACCTCTCCTGCAACCACAAGGTATCATGCTCGACTCCTCAGGATGCAGCCCCAGCTGTCCTCCACCCCAGCGAGCTCACACCCAACCCCTGGAGATGGAGCAGGAAATCCTCCCTCCCCCTTTCCCATTACTTGGCTGTAAAGAAATAAAGTTTTTCTGTATTTCAAAATGGTGTTTAATAACAAACTTACAGATTCTGGTGCCATTAGCCGGGCACAGCTATCAAAGGGAGGGGGGAGGGTTGGGTGAGGGGGACATCCAAGCCAAAGAACATACATGAAAATAAATCAGTTCTGTATCTCATTGCAGAACCTGGTTTTCAAAGCTTCCCTAATGCTAATCGCTATTCAATTAGCTCTACGCGTACTGCTGGCAGGTGGCTGCTCATAATTGGCAGCCAGTCTTTCTGCTTCCACATCCCAACCCTAGGGGAACCTTTCCCCCTTAGCTTCACACACTTTATGAAGAACACAGCAAGCAGATATCACAGAAGGGAGGTACTTCTCACTCACATCCAGCCTAGTGAGGAGACTCCTCCATCTACCTTTTAAACGCCCAAAGGCACATTCTACAACCATTCTGCTGCTGCTTAACCTCTTATTAAAACACTTCTTGTCACTGTCAAGGTGACCGGTGTAGGGCTTCATTAGCCAAGGAAGCAAGGGGTAAGCAGGATCCCCCAGGATCACTACGGGCATTTCCACACCCCCAATGTCAATTTTTTGGTCAGTGAAGAAAGTGCCCGACTGCAGCTTAGAGAACAGCCCCAAGTTACGAAGTTTACGAGCGTCATGCACCTTCCCAGGCCACCCCACATAGATGTCTGTAAAACGACCTCTGTGATCCACAAGCCCCTGAAGGACCATGGAAAAGTACCCATTGCGGTTAATGTACTCCGTTGCCAGGTGTGCAGGTGCCAAGATGGGGATGTGAGTCCCATCAATGGCCCCACCGCAGTTTGGGAACCCCATTGCAGCAAACCCCTCCACTATGTCCTGCACGTTTCCCAAAGTCACAAGCCTTCTTAGCAAAAGTCTATTGATGGCACTGCACACTTGAATCACAGCAGCTCCCACTGTAGATTTACCAACTCCAAATTGATTCCCAACAGAGCGGTAACAGTCAGGGGTTGCCAGCTTCCAGAGAGTGATGGCTACTCTCTTCTCCACCGTCATAGCTTGTCTCAAGTGAGTGTTCACGCGCTTCAGGGACAGTGACAGCTGTGAACACAGTCCAAGGAAAGTTGCCTTCCACATACGAAAGTTTTGCAGCCACTGATCATCATCCCACAGCTGCATAACAATGCAGTCCCACCAGTCTGTGTTGGTTTCTCTGCACCAGAACCTGCGGTCCACTGACTGCAGATGAAACGTGATAGCCTGCAGCAATCGGTCATTATTAGTATCTATTGCCTGTATCAGGGCACGCAGAGTGACAGTGGTGAAAAACATACTTTCACTTACTGCTTCACTTAGAAAGTAATCCAGGATAAGCCGGGTTGTATTTGTCATGCTCAGAATCACAGCACACAACTCGTCTGTGTCCATGTCTCTGCAGCAATGGCGATCGTGGGTGGGGGGAATGAAAAAATGGCGCGAAAATTCTTTTCCTGTTTGCTTGAGGGTGGGGAGAAGAGAGTGGGGGAAGCAGCACTGCATCCTGGGACGATGACACTCGTCACAACAGCCTCTATGGTTAGTTGCACTGTGGGATAGCTTCCCACATTGCACTGCTCTCTAATTCCAAGTACGGTTTTCCAGTGTGGACACAATAAAGCGGATCAAGCACTGTAGTGTGGACAGTCTGCAGCGCTTTCTGTAAAGCGCTTTCTAAAATACGCATTAAGCTAATGCACATTAGTGCTGTAGTGTAGACATAGCCATAGCCTGAGATGAACGATGTTTGGAGGAGTGACAGAACAAGAGAGATGATGTCTATAGTAGGTGGGGGTGAAATGATCTAGGGCACTGAAGTTGATGATAAGGAATTTGAGTCTAATTAGGGAAAAGCCAGAAAGTCACAGAAGGAGTAATGCAATCAAAGTGGCAGATACAGGTGCCTTTACCAGTGGTGTGTTAGACTGTCCGAAGGGGTGGAGAAATTGAGAGCCAGGAGAGGAATCATTTACGGAAATCAAAGAGATTCTCAATAACCTGCACCTCCCCATCACATCAGAAAATGAAATCATAGACAGAGGGATAATATGTATTAACCACCTGAACTCTGCAGCCTGAGGTAATGCAACTGTAACTTCTTGTTTCTCTGGCGGGGATAGATCTATTTTTCTGTCAGACCTTTTCAATATTTATATTAAGAATTGCTGTTGGGAAGACATTTAACACTAATTTTGATCCCAGTTTAGATAAAACACCCTTGATGAGACTAACCAACAAACAATTTCCATTGTTAGAACAAATCTGCATTAACAGATACTTGGAGATTTGTTAACCCTCTGGAGAAAAATGTTACTTTCTGTTCAAAATTTCATGACACTTCATCCAGACTAGACAGGATATTACTTCAACAAAATAAACAGCATTTAGAGAACAAATTCCATCACAAGAACATAAGAATGGCCATACTGGGTCAGACCAACGGTCCATAGTCCAGCATCCTATCTTCTGACAGTGGCCTATGCCAAGCGCTTCAGAGGGAATGAATAGAAGAGGTAATCACCAAGTGATCCATCCCCAATCATTCCCAGTCTCTGGCAAACAGCAATCCCTGCCTATCCTGGCTAATAACCACTAATGGATCTATCCTGCATGAACTTATCTAGTACTTTTTTGAAACCCGTTATAGTCTTGGCCTTCACAACGTCCTCTGGCAAGGAGTTCCACAGGTTGACTGCATTCTGTGAAGAAATACTTCCTTTTGTTAGTTTTAAACCTGCTGCCTATTAATTTCATTTGGTGACCCCCTAGTTTTTGTGTTATGAGGAGAAGTAACTAACTCTTCCTTTTTTACTTTCTCTACACCAGTCATGACTTTATAGGCTTCTATTGTGTCCCCCCCTTAGTTGTCTCTTTTCCAAACTGAAAAGTCCCAGTCTTATTAATATCTGCTCATATGGAAGCTTTTCCATACCCCTAATAATTTGTTGCCCTTTTCTATACCTTTTCCAATTCCAAAATATCTTTTTTGTAATGAGGCAACTAGATCTGCACACAATATTCAAAATGTGGGAGTACCAGGGATTTCTAAAGAGGCAATATGGTATTTTCTGTCTTATTATGTATCCCTTTCCTAATGATTCCCAACATTCTGTTAGCTCTTTTGACTGCTGCTGCACATTGAATGGATGTTTTCATAGAAGTACCCAGAAAGACACCAAGATCTCTTTCTTGAGTGGTAACAATTAATTTAGACCCCATCATTTTATATATATAGTTGTAATTATGTTTTCCAATGTGTGTTACCTTGCATTTATCAACACTGAATTTCATCTGCCATTTTGTTGCCCAGTCACCCAGTTTTGTGAGATCCCTTTGTAACTCCTCGCAGTCTGTTTTGACTAAACTATCTTGAGTAGTTTTGTATCATCTGCAAATTTTGTTCCCTCACTGTTTACCCCTTTTTTCAGATCATGTATGAATATGTTGAACAATACTGGTCCTAGCATATACCCCTGGGGGACACCACTATTTACCTCTCTCCATTCTAAAAACTGACCATTTATTCTTACCTTTTGTTTCCTATCTTTTAACCAGTTAATGGTCTATGAGAGGACCTTCCCTTTTATCCCATGACCGCCTACTTTGTTTAAGAGCCAGCTGTCCTGAGCGGCAGCGCGGACCCCTCTGGCTGGAGCCGCAGCCAATGCAACAGGAGCAGCTGGCAGGAGGTGCTGCCACCACCACATGAGACAGTCCACCTGGAGGTGCTGCTGAAGGACCTGACTGAGGAGAGCTGTGTGGAGTTCAGCTACCCCGAGCTGCTGCTGTGTGGGAAAAATTCAACACAAGTAGCTACAGAATCACAATGATGTATCAATGACCAGGCACCCCACTCCGTGCTCAGGACGGAGAGAGGGAGCAGGCCCTGCTTCAGGCTTAGCGTGGTGGCCACGGGGTAGACACTGTGCACAGCTTCCTGGGCAGGGGTTGGGGGTCGCTGTTCAATGAAGGTGTTTGGGTTTGGCTGATTTTTTATTTAGGTTTTGTCTGTTTGTTTTGAAGTTTGACATAAAACACAGGTTTCAGGGGAAGAACACACCCACCACCCAGCCTGGCTGCAGAGCGGTGAAGTGCGTCCCCAGTGGAAATCCCTTATCCCTGCCCTGCTGCACCCCAGGAGACAGGGATAAGGTATCGCCAGGGGTTATGAGGAAGTTTTGGGGCTGGCTCCCACTTGACACCCTGGCAGTGCGTGCTGCCCTGGTGACCCTTCATATGCAGCCTCATGGAGGGCAGGGGGCGGGAACAAGGGCCAGAGAGCAGAGCAGGAACCAAGAGGCTGCCCTGCAGGGAGAGGGAGCAGCAAGGCTCCCTGCTCAGCATGGCCATGGAAGGGATAACCCCCAACATCCTGGTGGCTAGGAGCCACCTCCCTCCTGTCAGCTTTGCTCCCTGCTCAGGGCAAGCTCCACACAGCAGTGAGGAAGAGCTGGGCAGGAAGGCAGAGTGCTCTCCACCAGCAGTAATGGCACTTCTGGCTGATGCAGTGGCTGCCTGCAGCACGGCTCCTCTGCTGCCAGGAACTCTGGGATACACCTGGAGGACTTCTGGAACCCGAGTCAAGCCAGGGCCGCATGCACACAGGAAAGCAATAGGGCTCAGACTCTAGATCCCAACTTAACACAGGCTTGGACTTCCAGCCCTGCAAGGTCCTGTGACCCTAGGTCTAAGCCCTAGCTTAGCACAGTTGGTGTGTGGACACAAGAGGGGTTAGCCTGGACTGAAGTTTGGAGTTACATGCTGTATAGACATACTATTAGAGAATCTGGCCTTAGAAGCCTGGACCATTGACTTTTAATAAGACTTAGGTTCCTAAGTGCCTAAATCACTTTTGAAAACGGAACCTAGACTTCTAAGTAATTTGGGCAATTTTGAAAAATTTACTTCATCTTCTATTATGTGTATGTATAACCTAGCACAACGGGGGCCTGATCTCAGTTGGGACCTTTATGCAGTACTGGAATCTCACTAATAATAAATAAATAGCAACAACACAATTACTCTCAACACTTGCTTGTCAGTGTCAGGGGAGGAAGAGAGGGGGAAGAATGCCATTTTAAAAAAAATATTGGGAAATGCTCAGATATAATGGTGGTGAGAGCCATACCAGTACCTGTATAGCTAAATGAGTAATAGTGATACTTGCAGTATATTACTCAGAGACACCTTTGTGTGCTATAAAGCGTTTTTAACAGAGCATGGTCCCTGGAAAAGAAGGCAGATGTAGATAGAATTCAAGCTTTGTGGAAGCCTGTCTGTTTCTCTGTACTAGCAGCCGTTTTCTTTAATACATGCCTCCTGTTTAAGAAAGACTGACATCTTTTCACCCAAATCCTGACTAGATTCAAAATCAAATGAAAACTAAGTATTTTCAAACAGCCAGTGCAGAATACTGTTTCAACATGTTATCATCAGTTAAAAAAGAAGAGTTAAAACATCTCAACACTTGTAATACAAAATTCAAACAAAGTAAAACTTATGCTTCAAGTTGTATTTGCAGTTGTTTGCAGTTCTTTATTTCTCTACCGATGCAAACTGCAATGCAATCATTAGCTGGCAAAATTGATAACTATGCCTTTGTCATCACAGACAGCGAAGTGGCCACCAGTGATTCATAATGCCTTGAACTTTTCTTTCAGCACCCAAGAGATACGAACTTTCAAAGAAAAGTATCAAAGACAGAAAAATCAAATACATGAGCCTAACTTCCATGTATAAAGGTAACACATAGCCAGCATGTTCAATGTTCAAGCAGAGAGATGTGCCTGTTACAGCTTCTCCCAGGGAAGCCCCTGCCTCTCTAGATGGTAATAGGGCCATTAGCATTTAGAAAATGACTAAGTTATATTAAAAAGACATAAGTTGCCTTTCTAAATAGCTTGTCTGTGTGTGGCATGACAGTTTTAAAGTAAGAACGAATCCACTCCTCCAGACAGCATGTAAAATAATGTCCTCAGTAAAATAATAATGACAAAGGACCTTCCGCTTCAGGCTATGATCCGATCACCTATACATTAAGATGGATTGAGCAGGGTCTGTACTTGGATGGGAGACCTTCAACGAAATTACAAGTCGTGCTATAGGATAATACTGGGGATTTTGTAATTGGCATAAATTAAACTGTGAGCCAACGTGCTTTTACTATTGCTTTTCTCTTTCTGCAGCTGCTGCTACTATAAACATGCTTGCTGTGCAATGAGTTTGATTTTGTTACACTCCCTGGCACTGACATTGTGAACAGCCAGAGGAGGATGTATGATTGAGGGAGGCTGTGGAGATCAAGCAGATCAGGAACGGGTTATGGACGCAGCAAGTATGGGTAATGGTTGTGGATATTGCAGGGAAGTAGAAATTTAATGCGTTAAGTGGCTAATGAAAACACCATTTTCAGCATGCTGGATGTGGGGGAAGAGGGTTAAAATGCAGAAAGACGCCAAGCTCTGCCCAAAATGGCAGAAGACACCAGGTTCTGGGAAAAAGCAATTGAAATCCCCACATGCAGTTGTTTTATAACACAGGACATAATAGTCGCTGGTCCAGCACCCATCCTCTGCATTTTCAGGATGGCTCCTGCCAGAGCAATCATGCACAGCTGTTTCAGTATGGATGCCTGCATGGAGTTCTTGTGTAATCTCCAAATGTGGGGTCCTACAGTGCTTGGCTGCCCTGATAAATCTCCAGCTGACTGGACCCTGTGGTGCCAGGGGCGCTTTGGTGGGTTTTTGGATGCTTGCCATGCTGCCCGGGGTACTTGGTCGGTAACTACCCACCACATCATTTGCAGTTTCAGTGGTAGCTTTGCTTGCAAAAATGCAGTACAGCTCCTCATAGCATGGGCACATAGTGGGAGCATTGCCGGAGCACCTGTTCTGGCGCTTTGCCTTCAGGTTCTTCCACCAGAACTCCTGTGCTTTGACTTGGTGCTGAGACTAGCTCTGGGAGGGCCCCCTTGCCTTCATGTGCTATGGCAGTGCCCTGTAGATGTCTGCATATTGGTGACTCCTCTCCAGATAAGACCAAACTTGTAGCTCTCCAAAGAGGGCAGTCAAGTCCAACCTGTAAAGGGGTCCACACAGAAGCATGGGTGGGTGGGGGCATGGCTGCTACAATGGGTAAGGGAACTTACTACTGCCTGGTATTGAAAAGGGGCACTCCGAGCTGCATGCCAGCATTTAAACTGAGGTGACAATGTGGTCAAGAGGACCACAGAGCAATGCAGGGCACACAGGTACAAAGACAGGTCATCCTGTTACTGTGATGTAAGAACCCTGTACAGAAAAGCTCTCTTAATTAATTAATTAAGTAAGTAATGAAAGATCCTTTTCACTTTCCATGAGCGGTAGGGTCAGATCCATTGCCCAGTGAAGTCAATGATGAGACTTTTATTTCTAATTCCATGTGATGTCCTATTGGGACAACTCACATGACAAAGGGCTCTACAGTTCAGACCTAAGGGCTTATCCAAACACTACAACAGTTAAAGGAAAGGCTCTCATTGACTAATGGGCTTTGAATTAAGTCCCATATGTCCTGATTATAAAGTGTGGCAAATTAAGCCAGATGCTCTCATTTCTAATTTTCATACTCTGTTTCCAAAGCTTCCTTCAGATATACAAGCTCTCATAATCACTCTCTGAAGAGTGTGTAGGGGAAGGTGTTCTTCTCATTTATCAGGAAGCTTTCTTTCCTTATTGATACCACAGAGCCCACCATTTCTCCTACTTCAATTTGGTGGGGAAAAAAAAATTTAATCTGAAAAATTTTGCCTACCTCCATCTGCAATTCCTGTTGAGTACGTGAAAATTTTGGGTACTTAATCTCTTTCAGGGTTAAGCACTATCTGCGGATTCCAGGATCAGTCCCCTGATAATGAAACATTTTAATTGAATTGATGTTTCTAAAAAGCAGTTTTGTGCAAATATATTTGCTGGAGGCAGTGTAGGGGAAAGGTGACAATTTTCATTAGATACAGAATGCATGCCCTCAGCTCTGACTGTGACATATGCCAGTCACATAGACATACTGCCTGGAGAGAGACAATCCCAAAGGTGTGTGTAACGATACCATATCAATTGGTGCACAATTTCCCAGATTAGTAAGGTATGAAAGGAACAGATGCTCTTGCATCACTCCAAAATCAACTTTCAAATTAAAATATTTTCTAGATTTGGCAGCAGGCAAACTTGGATCTCCAGGGATGAGTCACAAAGACTTGTTATATTAGCTAAGGTTGAACACAGCTAAGAAGCACACATCACATAACTCTGTCTTTAATTTACAGCAGGAGCGAACAGACAAGACTGCTTTAAAACCATAAAGTGAATTGTGCAAGCCTATTCAAAACCACATCACAGGCAAAGAGCCTGCTAAATGGACTGTAACACTACAGCAAAACTATGTAGGCAAATTCTCCATTTATCTGCATCACAAATTAAAATCAGAGAAAAAAACTCACAATGGTACCATCGCTTTAATTTTTAGATGGTGTAACAAAGAGAGAGTGCAAAACAAACCTTAATTAAACAAACTGTTTAACTGATTACTTGTATCACCTTTCTTGGGGTTCTTTTCATTTTGATTGCTTAATTAAAGAAAAAGGACTCGAGAGATTAATTTAATTTTATAGAGTTTTATTAGCTGCCCTTAACAGCAGCAACTACTAGAATAAGATATAAAAGGGGAAAATAATAGCACTGGACTATAACTTTCTTAGCAAACTAAAGAATTGGTCAATACGATAACCATCCAGGTTTTCAGAATAAAAAAAATACACAACCACAATGGAAAATAAAACATATACTAAATCACTGTTCTGGGAAGGTGACTTTGTTTAGATTTTGACTAGGATTCCCTTATGATAGGGCCCCACTTGTGCAATTTGGTTATTTGTTAACACAACAGAGGAAAACACAATCCAAAGCTAAAACACATGACAGTTTGGTCAATTACTTACATGCCTATTCCTCAGTGTATTTATAGCACTTCCCCACAAATTATAGCAGCCCCAGGATCTGATTAACACTCCTCTGAGCAGCTCCTGACATGCTCTCTGAGCCAGCTCTCTCTAATCCCCTTTAAAACGTTCCTTAGTGACCTTGCCCCCATCCCTACAAATTCCACAACAGGCTCTCAGAAGTTCCCTTCCCACCTTTCTTGATGAAGGTATAGGGCCCAGTAGCCTTGGAGGCCATTGCAGGGCGCCCTCACCACTGAATTATGATTTCCTGGTTTTCTTGTGTTTCTCCTCTTAGGGGCATCCTGCATGCATTCCCCAATATTGCCAGCCCTAGCCATTCAAAGAGCATGAGTCAGGCCCAGAAAGTCATGAGACTGGCTGAAAAATCTTGCAACTTTAAAAAATAATAAATGTTTGGTCATGTTCTTTCCTTTCTGCTGTTTGAGGGTTGTCAGGGAATGTTATTAGGAAGGTAAGGTACAGAATACTCCGGTATGAATAACTGTCAGGAGAGGCTCTTGGGAGAAAAGATTGTGAGGTAGAAGGAGTTTGATGAGACGTTAGGAGGAGGGAGAAGAGGAGAGGGAAGAAATGGGGGGATTTTTAAAAGGAGGATGATCACTGGGATAGTGTCTATACTCCAGGCTTCCTCTCTTTTCTCATCATGCCCACCCACAGCACAGAACTACTACAATGGCGTCCATGCTGAACTACATTTCCCAGCCCGTCTTCGCCTCTGGATTTCAGACAGACTGGCTGGGAATCATTACTGGCCAGCCTTAGCCCTCTTCTACTGAGGAGACAGGGGAGTTCCAGTGCATCCAGTCCTCAACAGTTTCATCTCAAAACTGGGAACGGCAGAACGGGCTTATTTACAACTCCATTCTGCTTCCTCAAGACCATTTCCTCCACCTCGCTGACAGTCTCCCTGTCACTGACAGCAAAACTCTGCGATGCCACTATATGGGGAACAATTGCCATATAGAATTCCGATCACAAATTTAGTGGCTGATTTTTCAAATCACTGTTTAATTGTACCTAGAAGCTCTGATGTCATTAGAAACCTCTGAGAGCAGGGGGGAGCCAAAACCTGGGGTCTGGGCCAAAGCAGGCACAGAACAGGATGTGTACTGGCTCCACAGCTTTCTCCCTATTTCCCTCTAAAACCTGTGGAAGCAACACTAGGAGACTCAGATCCACTGTGAGGATGTTTGGTAAGTTCTCTGTTGAGGAACATGCCTGCAAAATGTTGGACTCTCTGGCTGCAGAACAGTGCAACATGCTAACAGAGATTGTCCCAAGAGCTGGCATTATTATTGTATTATAAATAAAATAAAGCACTGTTCTGTTGAGATAGGGGCTGACATTTCATTTGAATGAGAGATACAGATCATAAATATTTAAAGCAGGGTCCGATCTTTTGAGATGCCTTAAAATGCAGCCTTGGGAAGTACCGCCAGCAAAGTACCTCTCTCAGTGTGTGTATGTAGACTGAAGAATGGGGAAAGGGAACATTTGCAGAAGAGAAAATCATTTTTGTGCAGCCATAAAGCCATCTCCTGGGATGGTGAAAAGCATTATTCTAAACTTCCCTGCACATGTTTCTGTTTCTCTATGGAGCTGTGAAACTCTACATTCAGGCAGTATGCCATTTTCTTAGATACAGCTGCACTGTGTTCATAAGGAAGCAGTATAGTTCCCGATTGTGATACTACAAAGCTCTGTAATGGAACAACAGATAAGCGAAGAAAATTGCACAGAAATGAAACTGTGCCATGCTCTGCAGGTTGCCCTGTCATGGAACCAGTATGAAACTTCTGCAATTTTATCACAAATCTTGATATTACCTGGGGATTTCAACTCTAATTTAAAAACGTAAATTTCTAGCTCTTCGTTTTCACAGAGACAGGCTTGAAAATGTGACGCAAGTGCACTCAAAGAGCTCAAAAACTGGAAGGCAAATAAACAAAGCTCAACATTTTTATGAAACAAAATAATGATTTTAAAGCAAATTATAAAATTTTTGAGGCCCCGACTCATGGTTTTTGATCACTTGGGACTAGCAGGAGTGCTGAACTGCTTTGTGACCATGGGCAATTCACTTCCCTTCTCTGTGCCTCTGTTTTCTGATCATTTGTCTGTCTATTTAGATTATAATTTCCTAAGAGCAGAGACTATCTCTTATTATGTGTCTGTACATTGCCTACCACAAAAGGATCCTTATCATGGTCAGAACCGCTAGATACTACATGATGTTAATAATAACAGACATACTATATTTTCAACTAAGAACTTAGAATCCATTTTATATCTTTTTAAGAAGTAAAGATTTCATTGCCTGCATAATTAAAAAAAATAAATAGAGTCATCATACACACAAAAATCCCCAAACTGCTCAAAAACTTTGACAGCCTCTTTGTAAATCTATGTGAAGGTTTCGGAGATTCATAAAGCCTTGTTTACTGACTAATTTAGCACATTGTCAAACATACATAAAACAAACAAGAGACATAATATGTCTTCCCATTCTGAAGGGAAAAACAAGTAAGCAATTAAAACCAGTGCCATAAAATAAACAAAGTTTTTAAAAAGTAAATTGCTGTGTAAGAGGAAGCTAAATTGTAAAATTACATTGCAAAGACAAAAATAAACAAACATTATTGCAATGTGAGCAGACAAACCAGATCATTAAAAAAAATAATCATCTGAAGGCAAAAAATGTGCCCAGAGAGTAAAAGTGATTATGCAATAATAAAGTGTATAAATGTGTTTGGTAATGATGCTGTTTTATTTGGCTTTTAACTATTTTGGTTTTGTACACTGCATATTTTATGTATTTATGTTTAAGGTAGGCCAGAGAATTTTATTTTTAATTATAGTCGTCTCTTTCCTTCCCTACCAGCCATTGATGTCAAAAGCAAAATGCACAAAACCAAACAAGACAGCAGTGTAGTAAGTTATTTTTATTTATTTTAATTTTGTTCTCAATAATACAAGCAGAAAAAAAAAAAGTTCCCCAAACACTACAATGCACACACCATTATGCCCTGGAGAGAGGGTAAGAGAAAGAATGAACAAAGCTACAGATGTTAGTCATATTGTTTAATGCATTACTGCAAGGTCATGCTGCATGTGATATAAGAACCTGTATAGGAGAAAATTGTATATGGATAGGCTATTTGTACCCTGTGACTATTTGGATTTACCTTGGTGTAATGGCATCTAGTTTACTGTGAAATTCAGTGACAAATCCAAGTCCCTCCTCATCCTTCTTCACCTGATCACACTGTTGATAAAAGTTGAGGAATAGAACATTTAACTCTCCTGGGGCAGATACAATTTTGATGGGAAAAGCAGCATTTTTAATACGGAAACATGCTTCCCAGCTTTTCTAAAACACTATATGTTATTTGTTTGATGGTGGTACTCTGATGTTGCCATCCAGATAAGAACCCTCTGTACAGTTACATAAGAAGATATATACTCCCTGGAGAAGGAACTGTAATCTAAGACCTTGAGGTTGAAAAAGACATGTGGGTGGGAGAACTTCATGTGGTGCTCCAGTAAGTCAACAGAGTACCACGCAGGTACAGGGATGTACTGATGCGACTGGGGCCTAGGAAACAAGTGACAACAGCTGTTTTGTCTGGAATCAGACAAAATCAGACCTGTGTCAAGCACTTGGAAGGGGAATTATGTCAACCACTATTAGTCTGGGAGCATGTGTAATTCCATGGGCAGGTGAATGATAAAAAAAATAAGGGAAGTGTCATTTGATTTGTAAAAATAGTAGCTGAATCTTTGGCGAATACCATCATGGAGGATCTGGCTAAACATAACACTTCATGGCATCTTACATGCTATAAGAAGTGTATTTATGAAGTGAATTTGGCAAGGTTGGTGAGAAAGTACACTGAGCATCAGGAAAAAATTGAAGATGCTGGAACAAGTACCAGTTGTGGGCAAGCCTCATCATATACTAGGTCCAAGGGCATGCGTTTTGAGAAAGGCATGTGTTTTCCTGCTTCTCCTGTGGTAAGTTGGAAGCCTAAATGCATCTATTAAGCACAGTTTCAACACGTGAGACAGGTGAGAAACTGCATCAAGCAGCCATTCTTAGTGAGAACATTGCATAGAAAGTAAAGTAGGTGCATTGACTCAAAAGACGTCCACGCCTACGACATTGGGTATCACACTTAGTGCTACACCAAGAATGTATGTGATGTGTTGCGTCAAAAGGTAACAGCAACAGAAACAAATACTGATTTTACTACTGCAAACTATGAGACTCAGTTGGAGTTCATAAATTGGCTCACAAAGGCTCTAATGGATGGGAAAATCATGGCAATGGCCAATGTAGAGGCAAGTACAGAGAAATATGTCCTTTGAACAGGATTGAAGAAGAAGAAATGCGTAGCAGAAAGGCTCGTAAAGCAAGATAAACTGTGGGATATGGATGCAGTTTTTAGCAATCCTATCGGTAGAAATGAACCACAGTGCATATCCTTATGAGATGCAAATGACATTGTACTATCAAAAACAGAAAAAGCACTGATGTTAATAGTAATATGAAGACTATTTACAACTGCTAAATTTTGATGGGAACACATTTTGCCCTTCAGTATCTGATAGTTTCAGGGATCCATAGTTGATGCCAAACCTGAAAAAATACTGCTTGACATGTACTTCTTGTTCAAGTGGTGCATTGGTGGTCACGGTGACTTCAGCACTAGCAACTATGACAGTAGGCAAGTGGCACATAAGGCTGCCATTTTATCGCAGAGCATCATGTATGGGTGCTTGAGTGAATGGCCGGTTAGCCACACACAAGATAACTGTATGACAAGTGTGTAATCTACCACTACAAGTGGGTGTTGGTTTAATAATTCATTCCAAAAGCCATAGCAAATTCCCCATACAGCATATGCACAGCACTGGCTTCTCCATTGACTATAACAAAGTATTCCACCTGGAGGCTGCACTTGCAAACGAGGTTCTTCACTGCATGGAACTGAATGAAGGGTTGTACATTTCGTCAGACCTCACCAAGGTTAGGTTCATATTTTGTGCTGCTGATAGCTTAGACTTTCTTGAAGACACAGCACTCTTCATGCTATTGTTATGTTCTGCCATCATGAGCATATTAATGAGGACCAATCCCATCCTCAGGTGCTGTCTGTACTAGCAAAGAACTGTTTCTTTGGAGGAGGAGCTTCCTGACTCACTCATTTTTCTACCAAGGTCCAAAAATGTTGAAGCCAAGAAGTCCAGTTTGCAATGAAGCAGCAGCTAAATCAACTATAGTAGAGCTTACTGGATTCACTAACCTTGACCTCACTTGCAAAAGTGGGATGCACTTTAGAGACTGAAAATCAATGAGAATGGCTTTGGCTGAAGATGTACCCTCAAATGATCTGGACACCCAGGACATACCATACCATACCATACCATACCACACCCTATCAGGAGAAAGGCACATTCTAATGTGGTCAGCCTTTAACTCAGTACTACATGAGACGCCAGAGCAAAGAATCCATGTATGCATCCTGCCAATCATACCTGCTAGCCCCACTGATTGCTCAGTTCAGTTAACATTCCTTAAGTAGGTGGAATGCATGGACAAATACATCTGCTGAACTGAATCAAAAGGTGTTGTGACTCTATACATGGGCTTTTACAGACCTCTTCAACAGCTGCTAATGTCCTGTGATGGTCTTTGTGGATGGTGGATTCTACGTCCTGGTGAACAGTATGTATTCATTGCAGTGATACGTGCAAGCAGCTCCATAGCTATGACACTAGTATTTCTGAGATCTGGTGGATTTTGTACAGTGACACTGCTGTGAACCAAATTCTTCCTGACAAAAGGTTGTGACGTGCTATAGAAGTACACACCTGAACATGTATTGCCCTTCAAAAGTGCTACCCAGATATCTTGTCTGAAAAGAATGCTGATGCGTTTGAAGTCATTTCCAAAGGGTACAGGACTTGCGAGACCAGTTCCGCCAGTGTACCAGTGTACATTCTGCTCTCAATGACCTATTGTTCACAATGGAGAACTGCAATATCACAGAATGGATCAAGCTATTTGATGATGTTGAATCGATGATTAAGTCAATCCTTGAAGATGGTTGCTGCTCTTTGTTCAATCTCAGGGCTGCTAATTGGAATTTGCAGCTCGCAGCACTGAAAGACTTTGTGAAACACATTTTTGCATCAACTATTCTGTGATGATTGCCTGGTACCTTGCTGAAATCGGAGGTGTACAGAAGTCTGACCCTACCATGAGAGAGGAATTTCAAAAAGGAAATTGGGTTGTTAAAAGATCACCATTTCCCTTCTGTGCACTTGGTTCAGATAAAACCCTAGAACATGAAAATAGAGTAGTGAAAGTTGTTGGGAGGTTGGTGAGCATAACATTGCATCCAAATTATCCTTCCCAGTTTTTTCCAGAACTCCACTGAATTTTGAACAAAACATTAAATATGGCTGGGATTGACTTCCCCAGAAGTAACCAAGCGTTATCTAGACTCATTAGGTACGGTTAAATGGCAAGAAGGGGTAATTTTAAAGTTAGAGGAAGAGCTTCCTTGCATTGGCAATCCATTTGTGTGTGATGGATCAGAGTTCATTAATATCATGGTAAAAGCAGTCTTTGGTGATGAGATAGCTAAAGATGTCAGTTGACTGTACACATTGTGTCATGACTTGTGGAGAAGCCTTCAAAACCCAAAGAATTATTCAAGGTTCCATCAGTCTACGGACTCCAATCAAGAAGAAAATACTAAAGCTGTGCTTGAATCCAAAGAAGAAAGTTGAATGAAAGGGGCAGGGCTACATTAGTGCATGTTTTCCAAGAAGCAATCAAATGGAGAAAAATTGCTCCCAACAGAGGGTGCATTTATACCTGCTATTAAGAGGGCAAATTATCAAGCAATGGAATGGCTCCAGGATGATCAAGCACATCCAAAACTACCTTCCCCTACCAGGCATGGATGGGTCTGGGGATGGACTGATCACACTAGCCGTGTGTGAATTACCACGTGCTCCCAGATCAATTGTTTAGCTAATCAAATGCTCATGTGCAAAGACCAGATGCTCACATCCTGTAATGTTTGGTCAGCAGCCTGCCTTGTACAAAGAAGTGCGAGTGCGGCGTGGACGAAGATCAGCGTGACAACATGCCCAGCAGTGGTGCCCTAGGTGGAGACAACACTGAGGGTGACTTTGATGAAAAAATGTTTTCAATTCTACATGTCAAAGCTAACTTCCCTAGGATTACCAAAGATCACCATCTTTTTTATGTAAGCAATGCACTCCTGAGTTAAAGTGTAATCCAAAACTGTTTATTTTTAAACATTTTCTCGAATCTCTCTCTAGATAATGTTCTAGGTTTGTCATGCTTGGTACCACAGTATTTGTGGAAGAACGGGCTTTTGATGACACCCAACTTGGTCCCTTTCTGACAACACTGTATTATCAAAATTTCCACCAACCAGAGAGCCTGCATCTGGATGCCAGGAGGGGGAGGCAGTGAGTCCCCCTGCTATGCCACAGAGGGTGACACCATTGAAATTATGATTCTGCAGATTCTTTTGAATCCAATGACACCTCCCCTTCCTTTCTATCATAAACTTGCCCTCCAAATAAGACATTACTACTTTATGCCCACAGACTATAGTCAACAAGGCTTGGCAATACTGCCTGAATATTTCTAGCTGACTTGCAATAATATGAAATTAAAAAGCTAGCACTGAATTGTTACTACTTATAAACTATATATATATATATATATATATTGTTATAAACTATATCTATATCTGATGGATAAAGCATCTCATGTATATATGTATCTCATGTAAATATGAGGGAGAAAAGCTAGTACTGTATCTGACTTAATGTTTTCCATTTGAGCTCTGACTGGGAGTAAAATTTATGAACTGAGAATGGTAATTGTAATGCACAGTATCTCTCAGAGGCCCGTAGGCAAGGACTCAGCACGAAGTGCAATGCTGTTGCTGCACGCTCAGTTCTAGTTTTGAGACAAGACGTGTTTGTTGAAACATCCTGTTCTGATTCATTGTGATAGCTATCTCTGGGCCTTATTGTGGACTCCTTTGCAAAAGTATAAATCAACAGTCACTCAGATGAAGTCAGTAGATTTGCACTCATGGAACAGCACAGAGCCCTCTTCTCCCTAGGAAAAGCACCAATCGGTAAGGGATTAAAAAGGGCACCACCGTGGCCAGTCTTTTATTGTGGGGGAAAGATGACAGGAGGAGCCTGGCTAATAGACCAGCAGATTTTCATTCTGGAGGAGGAGTATCACTCCCAAACAAAGACAAGGAAGGGGTTGGTTGCCAGTGGCTTGAGTTTCATTGTAAGGGAGGGATGTAACTGCAAAAACCAAGAGAAGAGCTTGGTGGGGGATCATCTAGGCCAGTCAGCCTCACTTCACGTACACTGATATGCTGGGAAAAAGAAACCGAGGAAGAGACGGCATCCTGCCACCAGCGGGACAGTCCAAGCCAACACAGCAGGCATGGGAACAAGAATGAATCTACTCAATAGGCCCGACAACTCATCAAAAAAGGGGACACAAGTGTTTGTGTAGACAGTTACATGTGTGTGCATGTGGGCACCACCAGTTCAAAATATACCCTTTCTTATTGGCTGTGACGGTGATCAGTAAAGACCTGTTTATTGGAATGTCCTGTTCTGCTGCACCATCCAAGCTAGTTGTCCATGTCGGATGGAAAGCTAATCATCAGACTATGGACAACACAATAAATACAGGTTTTGCTAAGGCTAGGTAACCTGATTCCTTTGAAATGCAACCTCTCTCTTATCCAGGACTGCTATTATTGATCTTACCATGGTATTTTGAACTGCAGTTTAATACATTAGATTAATGCTAGATCATAGTAAAACTCAACACACCTTTCCAGATAGCAACACTGATGGTTTATAAAAACATCAGGGAATTTTATACAAAAAAAGTGAGTCAAACATCCATTTGCTCTTTTATTAATCACTGGAAATATCATAGGGTAAGCTTTTCTATTACATTCTTGTGACTGGCTTTAGTGAAAATATAGCTGGTTACAGCCAGCAACAATGGATAAAATTCAGCCCTGTGCAGAGAGCCCAGACATGGTCTATACACCAGGTTAATTTTCCACAGTAAGGATTAAATGGGACTAATGTGGTGTATAGATTTCACACAGAGTCTGATTCAAAGTCCATTGAATTCATCAGCACGGCCAACTCTCATGATATCATGAGCCTTGTGATATTTGGTGCTTCTATTGGAGTCCCAGCTGCTCCAATCAGATTACTATGTGAGAATTTCAACTTTTGTGGGTTTTTTTTTTTTTAATAAAAGAGTTTCTAGCCCTCCTGCAGAGAAAAGACTGAAAATGTGACCCCTTAAATGTTCAAACACCAAAAAGCAAATAAAAACAACCCAACATTTAAAAAAATCGAATGATTATTAAGTCAATTTCATAATTTTTTGGAGCTTGACTCATGATTTTTGAATGACTGGGGTTGGCAATACTGAGTCATGCAAAGTCTTCCATTGACTTCAGTGGGCTTTGGATCAGGCCCAAGTGTGCACTGATGCCATACAAGCTGCCTCCTTCAGTTTCGCCTCAACCTGCCCCAAACACACCCAGTTATACCAGTCCTGACCAGATATCCTCTAGACTAATTCACTCAGAAATTACTGGGTGTGATGTCAAAATCACTGGATGGAATTCTCTGGCCTGAGTTTTGCAGAAGGTGACATTAGATGATCCTAATAATCCCTTCTAACCTTAAAATCCATGACTAAGAACCAATCTCTTGAGTAAGAATGCCTAGCTAAACTGAGTATGTATTTTGTGATGTCCACTGAGGGTTGGGATGAGTCAGCCAAACATGTTTTGACTTATGACCTTTGCCAAGATTTCAATGTAATTATTATCTGTATATGAAAAGCTATTGCACTAGCCACTTGCACAGTAGCTGAGTGATTTAAAATAAAATGGAGAATGATCAGGTTAAGAACCATATCCTTAAAAAAACATATCCTACAGTAGGTTATTAATAATCCTTGCTGAAAAATGGTTGAGTTTTTTCTTTTATCCCATTTTTCAGTGGTAAATAAATTACACAGATTTGATTCATCAGGCCATGCCCATTGGTATTCATAGATCTGCTGATATTCATGGAAAGTTTCACAAATTTTGTTACTTCTTATTTGTCATCCTGTTAAAAAGTTTGTCATGTGATCAGGGAGTAGATAAAGTACCATGGTGACCAATATAAATAGGCAAACAAACAGATGGTGAAAAAAATCACATTCTGAAAATTGAACAAATACTTATAAACAACTATATTTGCAGAAATCAGAAATTGTTGGTAACTTATTTTCAAACCAAAACAAAAGGCTTAAATTAAAGTAAAAAAATTGGTTTGGCAAATATTATTTAACTTGCTCTAGTTACACACTCCAACAATTTAGGTTATAAAAATAGAAATAATTTAAAAATATCTCATTTGTTTTTCATCATTTTTGCATGTGGCTCACTTACAGTATGCTTACATAGCTTTAACACTGAAATAAAAGGTATCTGTTTATAGTCAGTTTCATTTTCAGGTTCTAATTCACTAGCACAATATTGAAATATTTAGATTGCATAGGCAGATTAATTAGAGAGCCTTAGGCACTGCTACTCAAAACAACAACTCAGTCTCCTTTTCAAAAGGGCCATTTAATAGGAAAAGGAAATGTTTTCAGTTTTCTAGATGTGAAGGAATGAATGGGAAAGAGTTTACCTGTGGCAGTATGTTGATGTCGCAAAAGAAAGCAATGAGAGACAGGTGAATATTAATGAAATGTTCGTGGTTTCCTGTTTAAAGATGTTTAATTCTGTGCCTTAGACACAGAGTAGTAAGGATGTTTAAAGAAGAGACTGCTGCTACCCCACTATGGTTAGGCAAACACTGAAGACCATTTTTGATTAACATTCATCCACACTTTTAAACTAATCTATTCACTCCCCTTATCTGCTTGACTTTTGTGAACAGTCTAGTGAATGAAATTTAAGAAGGGATAAGAGGGAAGTTCCTCTCCTGGATCAGTAACTGGTTAAAAAACAGGAAACAATGGTTAGGAATAAATGGTCAGTTTTCACAGTTGAGAGAGGTAAATAGTGGTGTCCCCCAGGGATCTGTAGTGGGAGCAGTGCAGCTGTTCAACATATTCACAAATGATCTGGGAAAAGGGATGAACAGTGAGGTGGCAAAATTTGCCGATAATACAAAATTACTCAAGATAGTTAAGTCCAAAGCTGATTGCAAAGAGGTGGCAAGGGAATCTCACAAAACTGGGTGACTGAGCAACAAAATGGCAGATGAAATTCAATATTGATAAATGCAAAGTAATGCACATTGGAAAACAGAATCTCGGCTATTCATGCAAAATAATGGGGTCTAAGTTAGCTGTTACCACTCAAGAAAGAGATCTTGGAATCATCATGGATAGTTCTCTGAAAACCATCTACTCAGTGTGCAGTGGCAGCCAAAAAAAAGCTCACAGAATGTGAGGAACTATTAGGGATAGATAACAAGACAGAACTATCATAATGCCACTATATAAATCCATGGTACGCTCACACCTTGAACACTGTGTGCAGTTCCGGTCGACTCATCTCAAAAAAGATATATTAGAATTGGAAAAGGTACTGAGAAGGGCAACAAAAATGATTAGGGCTATGGAACAATTTCCATGAGAAGAGATTAAAAAGACTGCTTAACTTGGAAAAAAAAGCTAATGGGAGATATGATAGAGATCTATAAAATCATAAGTGTTGTTAAGAAAGTGAATTGTAGGGAAGTGTCCCTTCATATAACACAAGAACCAGGGCTCACCCGATGAAATTAATAGGGAGCAGGTTTAAAACTAATTTGAGGAAAGAATTCTTCATACAACACATAATCAACCGATAGAATTCATTGCCAGGGGATGTTGTGAAGGCCAGAAGTATAACTGGGTTGAAAAAAGAATTAGATAAATTCATTGACGATAGGTCCCACAATGGCTATTAGCCAAGACAGTAAAAGATGCAACCCTATGCTCCGGGTGTCCCTAAACCACTGACTGCCAGCAGCTGGGAGCAGATGACAGAGGTTGGATCACTCAATAATTGCCTTGTTCTGTTCATTCCTTCTGAAACGTCTGGCAGTGGTCACTGTCAGAAGACAGGATACTGGGCTAGATGGACCATTGGTCTCATCCAGTATGTTCTTAATGAGCGTTTTACCATGAACTTTAATTATAACTAAGTTAAGCCAATGCTGAGTGCATTTAAAAATCCCACCTTCAAGCCCTGTTAATATAGTTAGTACATTACAAATGAGCTCAGTAGTAGCATTTGTGAGCAGACACAGAGGAACTGTCATATGGAAAATGGAACTGACTGAATTGAATAGGTTTGAATTCACACCTTTAGTGTCCTCAGTGAAAATCTACATGGGCACTCTTATTTTGGAATTGATTGGCCTGTTTAATATGAGACAGTAAAAAAAAAAATCATATTACCGAATGATTTAGTTGCAGTTGGTCCTGCTTTGAGCAGGGAGTTGGACTAACTGACCTCCTGAGGTCCCTTCCAGCCCTCATCTTCCATGATTCTATGAAGCCCAACTGGTTCAGCTTTTTATTGTTTGTTTTTTTTTAAATTAACTGAATTTTTTTTGTAACACAGGTTTCATATCAGTGTTTATTATTTTGGTTACAACTCTCATTAAAAGCTAGTTTCTGACACCCACTCTCACATCTAACATCATGCACACAGGACTAGGTCATGATTCCTGCTTTAGCTTGCACCTCACACTAAGGGCGGTGCCCAGCTGCACAACACTTCCAAAAGCACCGTCCTCCCCTCTTGGTGGCTCTGGGAGGGGAGTAGTTTTTGACACACAGCCTACCCCCTCTTCCATGACCAGCCAAGGGACAAAGTCACAGCTGCACCAATTTTCTGCTCTCTTTTTGCAAAGTTGTTCCAAAGGTCAGGGTAACTTTGTGCTGCAATTCAGATCGGTCCCTAAGTGTGTGTACTCCTTACTGCTCTCCCTGCAGCCCTTCTGCTGCCATGTAATGGCTAGTCCTTAAGCGGTGCCACTGAAGCAATGGGCCTACTTGAGGACTAAACTGAGCAACCCTGAGTAGTACCTTTCTTCGTGACTGGTTCACTGAATTCAATGGGGCTCCTTGCAGAGTGTGCTGAGTGGTGCAGGGCACACCTGTGGTGCTGAGTGAGCAGGGCAATGAGACAACTTGGACCTCGTTCTCCATTGCCCGTCACTTTGTGCAGTCATTTACACCAGCGAAGGGTGTTACCAGATCACAGTGGTAGCATCCTACACCCACTTTGCACTAGTGAAAGTGGCCACACAACAGAGAATCAGGCCCCTTGAGTTGAGTAAGGGCTACTCAGTGTGAATAAGGGTTGTAGAATATGGTGTTAGGATGATTCAGGTCATGTTAGGTAAATCTATAATCTTCCTTTGAAACATAAAGGTCCAGATTCTCTTTTATATTAAGGTCCTTCTACACTGCCAAAGTGTGAATAAAAGTTTAATCCAGTATTAAGGCCCAGATTGGCATAGAGAGGTCTTAGTGTTAAGAAGAATCAGGTCCACACGCTGGAGAGTGACTGACCTCAATTTAGTTTTGACAAACATATAATACACTTAAAATATAAAGTAAAGTGACTGGCATTTAAAATTGCTGCAGATACGGCTGAAAGATAAACTCTGAGATAGCATGCAAAATATGTCACAATTAATCCATAAGTGTCTTCCCACAATCAAATTCCAGTGCAGGGGAAAGAGCTGAATTCAATGTTTTAACTCGACTCATTACAAGGGGAAAACAACAGTTTAAAATGGCCTTGACATTTCAAATGGCTTTTTCTAACAGGTAGAAAAATTTCTATTAGTTTTGACTGGAAGAGCATGACTGCTACTCCTACAATGATTAAAGAGACTCCCTGTGCCTTATGAAGTGTACACACATCATGGCTGTGCGTTGCCCCACCTTTTCACCTGCTGTGGGTAACATGCACGCTGCCTCTTGCAAATCTTTGTGAAACAATGTGCATTTGGAAAACGATCCCAGCTTTAAATATCACTCATTTAGCCTATTGAATTGGTTTTAAACTAGTGTTTTCTTAATCACACGGATGCAATCAAAGGCAGACCATTACATATCATGATTGCCAGACCTAGTACAGGGTGCATGGAGGAGCAAATCCACCCCAGCTCTGTGTGGGTGAAATTTAACTCTCCGTACAAAGGGCCAGCACAAGGACTATGTGCTTCTTAAGTCTGATTTTGGGGGCTTAAATTCAGACTTAAATAGTTCATAGGCCTTGTGCTGTTCCTCACTACAGGAGGTGATTTCACCTTGGTTGCAGAGACTTCCTAGGCAAGGGAACAGGTGTATTTCCATTATACAGAGAAGATGGGTGGATGCAGGAGGTTGGTGCAAGGGTGCGCACTAGGGTTGCCACCACTAAGGTACAAAAATTGGGACTTCCATGATGATCCTGAGCCCATAAAATGGGGTAGCTGGCAGTGTGTATTGAGAACCCTTACAGATTTCCCAGGACAGCTACCCCAAATAAAGGACAACACTGGGAAAATCTGGACCGTTGGCAATCCTGTGCAACCCCCTGCACAGAGCAGAGGTATACCCCAAGTGGGGCCCGTGCACTGTGGGACAGAGGCATCTGATCTGGGCATGTTGGGGAGGATGGAATATCCACTGTTACATGGATTGTCACACATACCCACAGGCACTCAAGAGGCCACCGAACCCACTGCCAACATCCCTCCCTGCTCCTGCATCCAGCAACAAAAGTGTCAAATCTTCTCCTCAGCAAAAATTAACATCCAGTGCAAATCTCTAAACAAATGAACATCAGTGCTGAAATTCCGCAAACTCTTCAGATTTGTGAACATTTCCACAAATACCCAGAGGTGACTGCATCCTCAGAGATGTCAAACAATGTGACCCACAGAGCAAGCCCAGCGTGGTGCTTTTCTTTATGAAATGTTTCTTGTCCACTATTTGACCTGCTCTAACTGTTCTTCCCATTTTGATTGATGAGGCAACACAGAGAGAAGTAACACAGAGACTGAGAGACCCTGACAGATACAGGGCATTAGCCACAGAGTCAGGGATGGAACCCAGTAGTCCTGACCCTCAGTCTCTTATTCTTAATGCTAAATTGCACTACAGCTGTCATATTTATGAAATACTCTTCCTTAGGGTTTTGTGTCGGTGCTCATCACTGCAGTCTTTGAGGCCCAGATCCTCAGAGCTATTGATTTAAATGGGAGCTCAGCACCTAAATACCTTTGAAGATCTGGGCCTGAGTTTAATGTTATGCTAGAGCACTTGTTATGCTAGAGCACTTCATGGAATCTTCTGTCATTCTCTTTCCCTGATTATAGGAAGCTTTCCTTGGAGTAGATACTTTTTGTTGGGCAGGGGTCAAAGGCACACGCTTACATTGCAGAATAGTGTGATACTAATGTTTATCACATGCTTTCACAATTTAACTCAGGGATGTGCAGTTTCTCACGTGGATATCACGTCCACATATGTTTTGCTGTATATATTTTATATTGTATTAGATAAAACAGTCAGAGAAATAGTAAGCACAACCAAAGAGAAAGAGAAGAATGGAAAGGAAAAGTAGTCAAGCAGCTATAAGGAGAGAAAAATGGAGGCATTGAAAACACTTTCTTCATTCACTGTGCTATATAATCCACTTTATCATTAGATTCTTTTTCTCTTACATGTATTTGTAAAGATGTTTTGGGACAAATTCATTCCTGGTGTAATTCCATTTAAGTCAGTGGAGTTATACGAAGGATTAATTTGATTCTTGCAGACTTCCAAATGTCATGATCCCTTATTACCTTGCCGCCTGATAATGGTTCTTTCTGACAAAGCCACAGTCTTTCCTTTTCAGTCTGGAAGAAGACAAGTCACTCCAGAGAGCTTGGATTCTTTTTTATACTCAATAAGCTTATTATCTTCATCCTTTCCATCTCCCATTTTGAATATGTAATTAAATTTGCTGCTTCCTTGACTGCATCAACAATTGTATAAAAGGAGACTGCCAGGCTAATAGCCAGCATGTGGCTCATTTCATCTTACATATTCTGCCAGAAGGGCAGGGAACGTCACTGATAAATGTAACTGTGCGCATGCAATATTCTGAGACTATTTTAAGATGTTTGACTTAGTACCGCACCACATTCTGATAATAAAATTAGCAAACTCCATCCAATATCACTAAAGCAAACTTTAAATGGAGGAAGAACTTGTCAACTGACAGTTCTCAAAAGGTCGTTGTTATTGAGAAATCATTGTCTATTGGTTTGGGTTTTTTTTAAGTGGGCTCCCACAGAGGGTCAGTTCTAGGCCCAACACTATTCAACATTTTCATTAATGATATGGAAGTCAATATAAAAATCACCTCTGAAAAAAATTGCAGAAGGACACAGAGACTGGCAGAGGGGTAAATCAAGAGGAGGACAGGGCAGTCATACTGCAGGATCTACCTCAGTGGGTAAGTTGGGCCTATTCAATGTATAAACAATTATTTACACTGGCGTATGACATTGGTGAGACTGATACTTGAATGCTGCATCCAGGATGCTGAAAAACTGGAGAAGTTGCTGAGAAGAACCACAAAATTGATTTGGGGGCTGGAAAAAATACCTTACAGTGAGAAACTAAGGAGATCAATCTTTTCCTCTTATGAAACAAGAGCAGAATGGGGCTGCAGGGAAGTAGTCTGCAGTCACCTGCTAGGTGAAGAAAGGCACGTTTGGGACTACAGTTACTCCTTGGGAGGAGGGAGTTTGGGCTGGCAAACCCAGAAAGGTAGGAAAGGCTCAGGGGAAAAGCAGTAAGGTATAAGATAGTGCAAGCCTTGGCTGCTAAGCAGAGACTCCCTGAGCTGGAACCCGGAGCAGAGGGCAGGCCTGGGTTCCCCTACCAGCCACTGGGGAAGTGTCACAGACCATGCAGTGGGGAGTGTACTGCCTGGGACACTTTGCCCCGAAAGACTATGAGGACAATGGGTGAAGAGACCACCAGGGGAGTTAATCCCCAGAGCGACCAGGAGAAGGCAGCCCTCATGGTGAGTGGATCCGTGACACATAGGTAACGAGAACATCCAAAGATACAACAGCAAGGATTAACAAAACAAAACAGCAAAAACAACCTCACCCCACATGGGTTCCATTAACATCTTGTTAATGAAAAGAGAACCACAAAACTCACTCTCAGTGTGGAACAATTATATACCTATTCTTAAAGGTATATTTACATATTATTACCAAGCATTTGGAGCAAATAGGAAATGTGATTTCTCCCAATTTGATGATTTTGAAAGGAAGAAAAGCTATTTAATAACCTAAACATGGTCTTCTCATAAAGACAAAACATTCCTAGCAACAGTGAGAGCATCAGAAGAAATTTTCAATAAATTACCAAACACACACATCTGAAATACTACCAAGAATACAGAACCACCAATGCAACCTGGTGTTCCAGAATGTAACAAATTACCACACCCAACCTTAAAACAGTGGTTCTCAACCTTTCTAGATTCCTGGATCCCTTTCAAGAGTCTGATTTATCTTGCATACCCTGAGTTCCACCTCACTTAAAATCAAAACATAAAAATACAGAAGTATCACAGCACACTATTACTGAAAAATTGCTTACTTTCTCATTTTTACCATATAATTATAAAATAACTTGATTGGCATATAAATATTGTACTTACATTTCAGTGCACAGTATATAGAGCCGTATAAACAAGTCACTGTCTGTATTAAATTTTAGTTTGTACTGACTTAGCTAGTGCTTTTTATGTAGCCTGTTGTAAACCTAGGCAAATATCTAGATGAGTTGATGTACCCCCTGGAAGACTTCTGCGTACCCCCATGGGTATGCATACCCCTGGTTGAAAGCCACTGCTTTAAAACACTCAGCGCGACAAACTCTGGTAGCATGTAACAGAGTTACATAATAGGACACATTCAGCCCTGGGAGAACTCCATGAATAACACTGGAGTTACCCCAGGGATGAATCTGGCCCAGGATTCTCCATGTTCATGAGATATTAACTCTGGCATTTCTATCAATTTGCTGTAGTTCTCAATTCAGAAGTCAAATGAATGACTGTGAAGTTAGCCAGTTCACCTCAGAGGGGCTATCCCTCACTGAGCTGTGGCAGGCAGAAGTGAGACTGTGTCTAGTAAATATGTCCACTGTCTCCAACTGTTCCCAAAAGGACTGAAGTTGCAGGCAGCCCTACATTAAGATGACTGCCATTTTCTTACAGCCTTTGCAGGCTGCCCTACAAAAGATGTCTAGCTCCCATTGTGTAAAATTGAACTAAATTCAAGGCTTTCTCTTCAGGGAAGATGGTCACCCTCTTGTGTCTAAAGCTTGGTCTACACTTACCAGCAGCAGTCGACGGGAGTTACGCAAGCTACGCAGAGTAGCTTGTGTAACTCCCGTCGACTGTTGTGCTTCTCTTCTGCGCACCGTCTTCACTGCACTGCGCCACTTGAGGGAGTGGATTAACAGCGTCGACTTCTGGATCAACTGAGCAAATCTTCACTGACCGCTCAGTCAATCCAAATAAGTCGATCTGACGATGGCGACTTTGCTGCCGCCAGTGCAGATGTACCCTAAGGTTAGAAAACTGTGATGAGACATAATACTGACATGAAAGATGTGCTCATCTGCTCTCTGCCATTTTGGTGTACAGCTGTAAAGTGGTTAGATACCTCTTAGTTAAACAAACCAGTTAATAGTTAATAATTGTGTCTCTTTCACCTATTTTTTTCCACAAGTGTCTTAAAAAGAATATGCAATTTTTTTCTCCATATACCTACCTTCTGCCATTTTTGCACCAAAAAGACTTCTACAAAGAAAGTGAGACAGCCTGTCTAATTATTGGGAAAAAATGATTCTTTCAAAATCGGTAACTTTACAACTGCGTGACTTAAGAACATAAAGTACTTCAGAAAATTCAAGCAGACTCAGATTGATAAATGCCATTCTTTTGTTCTCTAGAAATATTCAAGTCAGAACAGAACTAGAAGGCTACAAGAGACCAGTTAAAAAGCATATCCTGGCAGAACCTTAACTATGGTGCTGCTTGTGCACCACCATAATATAGTCAGAGAATGTGGTTTGTGGCTGGAGATCACCCGTTACCTCACAACAAGTGTCGGGATGGGTGGGAGAATGGAGTAATTTCTTGCCTGCCAGTTCCTGCTATTGATCATTCAATTGCAGCAGACACTGCTTTTATTGTTATGCATGTTGTTCACATATTTCATGTTTATTATACATGCCCTTGATCCAGTATAAATATTTTATGGGATGAACAATAGGAAATCACCAGGGAAATATTGCTTCACTTATGAATTTTGTGTCTACTTTTAAGGAGCTGCTACAGGGTTTGTCAATAAACAAAATCAGCATTTACGGCCCTATTTTGCAAGGTGCTGAATGTCTTCTGTAAAATACTGATACAGTATTTTTCCATACTGTTGTATTTTGTACATTTTCAGTGTATTAATAACAATGCAGTAAAGTCAAAATAGTGCAATAAACATTGGTAGTTTTTGGGTTTTTTTAATGGCAACCAGTTATCTCCTCTGCTCTGCAAAACCTGGTCCAATGTCCACTGATGTCAATGAAACCTTTGCACTGATTTCAATGGGCATTGGATGAATCCCTTAATTATTTTCTTCACAGCAACACATCCCAAATATTAATTAACTGGTCAGTAGGTATCCCAGGGAGGGTAGACGTTACAGAACTGACTCATTAGTAATTAACAGTGCCTACGACTTGGCGGCAAAATTCCTGTCAGAAAGATTTACGGCATATGATGTATGAAATTATTAATCCTCATCAAATCTCCTAGATGATAATACTGCAGGAAGATACTGTACTTCTGGATCCAGATGAGATCTGAAGCAAAGGTACCAAGACACTGAGAAAAAGTCAGAATATCTCTGGCCCATCTGGAAGCAGGAAATATTACAGTGGAAATCCCATGAGAAAGCCCATCCTAGTGAGATTCCAAACTTGGTTTTGCAGATGCAGGGCCAAATGCCACTCTGTTACACAGATGTAACTGAACACAAAATCTGGCTACTGTGGTTCAAATGGTTCAGAGAAAGATCCAAAGAGACCCTCCAAATAATTTAAGAGTTTGCTCGTCTCTCTCCCCACCTACCCATTTGTACACAGAAAACTGGAAAAAGGTAGGAGGGTGGAAGCCTGCAGTTCCTCAACCTCTAGGCAGAGAAAGAAGCTGCCATCCTAACATAGGTCTGGTGGTGATTAGGACTTCATGGATGCCCTTACACTGCTGTACAGGCTACCCAGACCTGGAGTTCAGGGGTGCAGCAGTGAGTGGTCATTCTGGCCCAGCTCCTCAGAGGTATTTGGACTCCTAAGTCCCACTGTAATAACTGAGGCCTAGTAGACTCTAACTGTGAGCCTAACTGACGGGAGTCGGTAAAGGGTCATGAGGTGTCACAGTGACTTGTGATATATGATTGTTTAAGAAAGTGAAAGAAAGTCTAAATGAATTTAAATAGAGGGGGCTCTACTGATAACCTTAACACAGTCCCTGAGTGGTATGACTGGTAAACAAGAAGAGTAGGGGACCAGAACTCAATGGACCAAAATTGGTGCTTCAGAGATTAGGTCTAACTGGTGAGCAAAATAATGAGACGTTGGACCATTCCACCCGACACCCTTTTGGGGGCCCTTAAAAAGAGGCGTGAGGAAGCAAAGGGATGGAACTTCTACCAGCGCTGTGGCGCAAGGATTTTTACTGTGACACCCAGAACTTGATACTCTCTTGGGGATGCTTGATCATCATCACTTCACCAGCGAGGACCCCAACCTGATACATATGAGATCCTGCTCTGTCTTCCCTTCCCCCATATGTCTCTTTCTGTCCCCTCACCCCCTTCCAATCTTCCTTCTGGCCTCTCTCTCTCTCTCTCTCTCAGCTTTTCACTTGATCCTGAAGTCAACTGCACTGCACAGCACCATCACAGCAAGCTGAGATAGCACCATCCAGTTCTGTTCGGCCTGAGAAGGACCAGTGAAGGAGACAGAACTGACCAGATCAACCAGATGATGTCCCTGACCGGGGAGGCGAGATGGGGTCCACATGGGGTCATGGTCGACTTTTCAGCCTAAAGCATCCATCTGTGACTAACCAACCACCCTGTATCCTGAGAAAATTTAAAAAAATATATTTCCCCTATCTTTACTACCCTCTCCCTTCTCTCCATTCTACATCTTTTTTGTCAAAAGCAGAAGAGTGACTATCGTTCCCGACTCAGAATTGAACAACAGAACTAATCTCTTCTTTCTCACCAAGGACTGTTTGACTACATAAGAGACTTTAACCAATATCTGCCCTCTCTATAAAGAGACTTTGATAGATTTTGGTAAAATTTGTTTTGCATAGCCACTCAATTTCCTTTTCAATGCTTTTTGCCTTGTTTTGTTTCTTTTTCTTTTCTGTGTTTCAATCAATACATTTCTAACTTTCAGTATGAATTTCCTGGTGCGATTGCCATGGTACTAAGCACGCTGAGATCTCTGTATACCACACCCTGAAACTTGATTAACACTGTTTAATGCTGGACAGCGAAAGGGTTCTAACAACACCTTTTATGCTTTGGGCCCATTTATTCAATCTAAATTAATACACTGAGTTCAATAGAAGATAGGCAGCTAAAAACCGCTGAGGATCTGAGTCTTTATCCATTTAAGGGTAGAGAAACAGGGGTTCCCAAACTTTTTGCTGGCACAATCCCATATTAATGAAGCGTTTCCTGCCAGGAACCCAGACAGCATGGAGGATGTCATTTTGAAGAGCAAAATGGTGTCCTCTGCACACCAGGGATCACTGCAACTCCACATGTTGATGGCGTGACCCCATTTGGGGTCACCACCCACAGTTTGGGAACTGCTAGTAATAGGCACAGCTTTGGCTCTGCTCTCTCATCATGCCCATCCGCACAGCAGAGCCAGTTTCAAGACACGTTTTCATTTGCTGCTGGTATGGGCCAGCAGCAGATAACTACTGTGCATCAGCAGCAAAGAGGAAGTAGGAATGATTGCGACACAATGGCATGTTTCAGGCACAGTGTCTCCTGCAGCTACTACTGGGATGGGACAGTTAGTCATCAGCTCTCCTTATGCAAGGATTCTGCTTAAGTCACAATGTAGCTGTAATAAAATTCTGATTTTTGATTGAGGCTAGTTCAGCATGAAGGTAAATACATCCTTCTACAATGTTATAGGGATCATCTTCACATCTTATCACAGTGCATATGCTCTGTATGGGAGAATAAGGCCCACTTCTTCTCTGAGCCAATTTGTCCCCTCAGTTGCACCTGTATAACTCCATTGAATACAATGAGGCTACATTGGTATAACTGAGAGGCATATTTGGTCGCAGCGTACATTCTTCCAGCCTTGTATCTCTGGAGCTTTATTAGCAAGAGGGGAAACTTGAATGACCAATTTTTTATATATACACGTACACATTCTGCACTAACTTACATTCCAGACAATTCCACTAGTGATGCTAGTGGTGTGGTACATAGCATACAGATATAGATATATGGTATCTTATAGCCTATGCCACTTCACTAGCATCATTGGAGTTGTCTGGAATGTAATTTAGTGCAGAATGTGTTCCATTATATTCATCTTTTCCTATAGCCACTAATGCTATACACAGAGTCAGCCTGTCTACTGGGACAAAAGGCACAGATAACCCTTTCTTCCCAAACAGAAACCATTTACAGAGCAACCCACATATACGTGGGGGTTATATATTGGAAATAGCAGTAAAGAAGCCTCCGGCATCAAGTTCTGAGAGGCCTGTAAGCCAGCGATGCGGGAAGTAGGGAAATGACACATCTGGAGGAAGAAAAATAACTGAGAATCTCCCAGCTAGGAAAAAAGCCATTAAGGAGTGACATGCTGAGCATGTTAACAGCAGCCAAGCCGAAAGCCAGTCAAGAATTGTTATTCTGAACTGTGCACCAAAGTGAAAGTGTAATTTAAAAACACACGGACAAGTTACTTTATTTTTTGCCATGCATGTTCAGTTCAGTAAGTGCTCTTTCTAAATATTGATTCACTAGGATGTTCTCTTTCTGCACAAAGATTATTCTGAAATAAGGAACAGTGATACTTTTGACTCAACGGGTCAAATTCTGCTCTCAGTTCATTTGGTGGGGAACCATTTGGAGCAGCAGTGGAGTCCTCAAAAAAAGAATCGCTGGAACGCAGGGCAATGGGAGGCCTTGAGACGGAGCACGGGGAGCTGAGGGTAGTGGGAGAAGCTGGGAGTTAGATATGAGCAATGGGGGATCTGGGGGAGGCTTCGAGGAGCCAATGGTGACACTCTGCAGCATCCAGGATCTGCAGACATAGCAGAATGTCATGCCAGCTCCTTTAAAATGATGTGGAATGTTCTGGAGTGTTCTGGCCTGACACGATCACTGCCTCAGAGTCACTTCAGGGAATGTGCTGGTGCAATACAGCAAAATTCTCTGTAAAATGTGGAAGGAGACATGACCCCTCCATTTCCATGCTGGGTTACTTGGGGGCAGGCAACACTTCCTTGTGTGCCTAGGCGTCTGATCTTGTTGACTGTAAAAGAGATCCTGAATATCCCCGTGGTGATGCGGGATACATGGGAATAATCTATCCACCCCTCTGCTTGTCCTCTTGCTTCTAAAGGAAATTAATCTTGGCAGTGTCTTCATCTGGCTGGGCCTGTATACACTCACTGGCATATTTTGGGAGCCCCCAGGAATAAACCTGAGCTAATCTATGCAAGGGGTCTAACTCAAAAGCACTAATTATAAACAATACACACCCAATGTCCTCTTAGATTAGGGTTAACACACCTTCACCTAACAATTTGGAGAAATGTGGTATAACAGACTGAGATTAATTAAAATGTCACAACCACTTTAAATCAGTGGGGGTACATCAATAAATCAATTAATAAATGCAGTTTACAGCAGTAAATTAATCTTAACCAGCTTACATTTACACTGGCCAGTTACCTCACCTCTGAGTGTGCACTCCTCTGAACGTCCGAGTTACAAACACTTAGGTGGGTGTGCTTGAAGATCTTGAAGCTGGGGACAGCAGTGTGCTGGTCCAGAAAAACAGTGCAGCCAAGTCAACAGGGGGCAGAGCAATTCTAACTTGGGATCCTTCCAAGTGCACAAACCCTGAAGATAGGAGTTGTTTTAACTGAGGTCAGTAACTCTGGATTCTGGTGAAATGATAAGACCACTCATCTCTTCTCAAACTCAGGCAACCCCTTACAGTCGCTTTACTGTCTGCCTTTCCTTCCATGCACTTTCGCAAACAAAGATGGTGATTACTCACTCTCCCTTTACTGCAGGCCCATCTCAGACAGCTCTGGGCACAGCAACTGTCTCTGCCCTGGCTCCAGTGATGCTACCAACAGCCCCTGAGACTCCCTGCTTGGTCAAAGTCCCAGCAGACTCTCAGCAGCAGCTTCTAGCTTTCTAGCAGTAGCTTAGCAACAGCTCCTGGCTTAGACACAGCTCCTCAAAGCAATCTCCCATCCCCAGACCAAGTTCTCAGCTCTTCACACACAAGATAGAGCCCAGTGCAAGAGTCTCTTCCCTAAGATATCATGGGAATTGTAGTCTGCAAGGCTGGATTGCAGCACTCAGAATCTTCCCAACTGGAACACTCCCAGGTAAGTTCAGAGGCTGGAATCGCATTCCGGAGTGTTCTGGTGTAACTCCAGTTCTGCCCTGGAGTTGGTCCAGGGAACTGTGCTGGTGCAATAGGGCAGAATTCTCTGTAAAAGATAGAAGGAGATCTTCTGCTCGGCAAATTGCCTAGACACTCGTTCCTACACGCACTATGTGATTATGAATGACAAGTGAAAACCATCATTATTATACTGTCAGTAGCTTCCTACTCAGTGGACATATTTTGCATTTCAGTCATCTGATGTCATAGTGGAACTGATGGTGAATAGTCAGAGTAATAATATACCATTGCATTGACAATGATGCATAGCACACCAAACAGTGCATGCAGTAATCCATTGCATAACAACCAAGTATTAGCAGACAGCAAATCCAGCTATACTAAATGTCTCATCTTCAAATAATCTTTTATCAGTTTTCTGAACCATTCTATGTTTTATAGAGATGGATAAGGAAGAAGGTTCACTTATGGTAGATTAGTCCATAATTTTCCACTACAGAGTTTCTTGTCCCTTTCTCTGAAGCAGCTGGAACCAGACACACGATACTGAGCTAAATATATCACTGATTTGGTATGGCGGTTCCTAAAATGGAATCTGCCTGTGGCAACTCCATATGTTGGCATTGCAAAACTAAAATCTAGCTGACCACCTTGGTCTGCCCAGTAGGCCAAAACAAAATGGACACCTTTTATTAAAATCCCCTTCCCACTCCCATGGTCTTTGTTGGTTCACATATAATGGAACCCACATGTAATCCAAACTGTTTTTCCAAACAGCCTCCTGCCTCTTCAACTGGTCTCTTATGCTTTTATAGTTTGTAACAGCATATATTTCACATTACCCTAAGTTCCTATTGAAATGCCTGAGCAATTAAAAAGCACTTATTCATAACAGTGAACACTCTACAATGGACATTGCCCCACCCACATAAAAATGGAAAATAGTTACCTTCCTCCGTACACACACAATTCACATTTGTTATTATAAGAAGCACTTCTGGCTGTCAGACTAAAGATGCATTTCCATAGATGTATCGTCCTTCTGTCCAAGGATCTCAACATGCTTTACAAACACTCATGAATTAAGTTGTATGTATCATTATCTCGATTTTACTGATGGGGAACTGAGGCACAGAGATAATGAGCTCAGGGTCACAGATGAAGTCCATGGCAAAGCTGGGAACAAAATCCAGATCTCCTGACCACCAAGTCTATTGTTGATAGGGACGACAACACGAGTTCCAGTCAGAGATTGAAAGAATCACATGATTCTATCACAAGAGACAGGAGACAAATTCAAGGCCTCGTACCTAAAGGGGGTGTGCTTGGAGAGACAAGGAAATCCGAGGTGCAGTTAGCCTAGTGACTGTGACAGACGCTTAATAGCCAATCTAGTAGTATTGCCAATTTTGGTTGGACATATGCCTGGAGGTTTAATCACATGACAATTTTTAATGAAAGATTAACCTTTAATTCCTGGTGGCTCCAGGACAATCCTGGGGGATTAGCAACCCTACACTCTAGTTAGTAACTCTCTTGAAGTAGGTTGTTGATTCTCCTCCTGCAATGGAAGGGTCAAATCCTTTTATTACCTACCTCCTCCAGCATCTCTCTGGGTCTAGAAAGACACCAGCTAGATAGTAGTACTGAAATTCCGTGTAATTTCATATTTGCTGTGGGAAGCAATGTATGGCAATAGATTGCTGTTGAGTGAATCCAGCTGTCACTATAACTTATCTAAAATCCAAGAAAGCTAATTCATTTTTTCATAAGCCTGCATCAGAAGATCGAATGGATAATACCATTAGGAGAATGCAAAGGCACATCAATCAATTTGAAAAGCAAACTGAATGCAAATTCTCTTGCATTTAAAAGACTAAATACCAAAATGCAAAAGAGGATCTCCCAGGGATCAGATCCTGCAGGCAGTTAAAAGCAAAAGAATAAAGAGTCGTTAAATAGAAATTTAAACCAGATGATTTCATTATTCAAACCAGAAGCTTTTTTTTAGGCCCTTTCACAGAGAAAATTTGTGCTGCAAACTTTGTGAGGAAAATAACACAAAATAGTACTGAAAGCAGATATATCTGATTCACAATAAGGAAACATGTTCATTAAAAATTGTATTGATGTATGCATGTTTATTTAGTCTTTAAAATGAATTTTGTCTGAATTAAGTACTTGGGAAGAAGTTGCACTGATAGCTCTGGAGGCAAAGTCCTTTGCTTATCCATGGAAAAGTGATCCTAGAGCAAGGGGAGAGAGAGGGTAGCTTCCCCATACTGCTCCAATAACGTGCCTCCGCTTTGACTTGCCAGAGTCACTCCCCTGGCAGTGAGAGGGTACTTCAGTGCATGCCTACTTGGTCCTTAGTTTTTATGGTAATGTTGAGATTGGACCCCCATAAGAACTGTACATAAGTCATAGAATATTAGAGTTGTAAGGGACCTCAGAAGGTCATCTAGTCCAAATCCCTGCTAAGAGCAGGACTAAACTCAGCTAAATCATCCCAGCAGAGCTTTGTCAAGCTGCAGCTTAAAAACCTCTAAAGATGGAGATTCCACCACCTCCCTAGGTAACCCATTCCAGTGCTTCATCACCCTCCTAGTGAAAAACTAATATCCAACCTAGACCTCCCCACTGCAACTTGAGACCATTGCTCCTTGTTCTGTCATCTACTACCATTGAGAATAGACTAGCTCCATCCTCCCTGGAATCCCCTTTCAGGTAGTTAAAGGCTGCTATCAAATCCCCCCTCATTCTTCTCTTTTGCAGACTAACAAACTTAGTTCCCTCAGCCTCTCCTCATAAGTCTTGTGTTCCAGCCCCCTAATCATTTTTGTTACCCTCCGCTGGACTCTCTCCAACTTGTCCACATCCTTTTTGTAGTGGGGGTACCAAAACTGGACACAATACTCCAAATGTGGCCTCACCAATGCTGAACAGAGGGGAACAATCACTTCCCGCGATCTGCTGGCAATGCTCCTACTAATGCAGTCCAATATGCTACTAGTCTTCTTGGCCACCAAGCTGACTCATATCCAGCTTCTTATCCACTGTAACCCCCAGGTCCTTTTCTCCAGAACTGCTGCCTAGCCAATCGGTCCCCAGTCTGTAGCTGTGCATGGGATTCTTCCGTCCTAAGTGGAGGACTCTGCACTTGTCCTTGCTGAATCTCATAAGATTTCTTTTGGCCCAACCCTCCAATTTGTCTAGGTCACTCTGTATCCTATCCCTACCTTCCAGGGTATCTACCACTCCCCCTAGCTTAGTGTCATCTGCAAACTTGCTGAGGGTGTAATCTACCCCATCCTTCAGATCATTAATGAAGATCCCTGGGGCACTCCGCTTGTGACCGGCTGCCAGCTAGACATGGAGCCATTGATCACTACCTGTGGAGCCCGATGATCTAGCCAGCTCTCTATCCATTTTATAGTCCATTCATCCAACCTATACTTCTTTAACTTGCTGATAAGAATATGGTGGGAGACTGTATCAAAAGCTTTGCTAAAGTCAAGGTATATCACGTCCACCGCTTTCCCCACATCCACAAAGCCAGTCACCTCTTCATAGAAGACAATCAGGTTGGTCAGGCATGACTTGCCCTTGGTGAATCCATGTTGACTGTTCCTGATCACCTTCCTCTCTTCCAAGTGCTTTAAAATGGATTCCTTGAGGACCTGCTCCATGATTTTTCCAGGGATTGAGGTGAGGCTGACCAGTCTGTAGTTCCCTGGATCCTCTTTCTTCCCTTTCTTGAAGATGGACACTATTTTTGCCTTTTTCCAATCATCAGGAACCTCCACTAATTGCCATGAGCTTTCAAAGATAATAGCCAATGGCTCTGAAATCACATCAGCCAACTCCTTCAGCACCCTCGGATGCACTGCATCTGGCCCCATGGACTTGTGTATGTCCAATCTTTCTAAATAGTCCTGAACCTGTTCCTTCAGCACTGAGGGATGTTCACCTTCTCCCCATTCTGTGCCGCCCAGTGCAGTAGTCTGGGAGCTGACCTTGTCTGTGAAGACAGAGGCAAAAAAGGCATTGAGTACCTCAGCTTTCTCCACGTCCTCTGTCACTAGGTTACCTCCACCATTCTGTAAGGGGCCCACACTTTCCCTAATCTTCCTCTTGTTGGTAACATACCTATAGAAACCCTTCTACCTGTAGAAACCCTACATACACCTGGACCCAGAAAAAGCCTCTGCCTCAAAGAGCTCACAGTCTAAATAGACAAAAGAGACAAAGGATGGGAGAAGAGGAGTATTATCATCTCCATTTTAGATGTGGGGGATGGTGAGACCGGGAGTATGTCTGCCTTGCAAAAAACAAACAAAATCATGTGGACGTGAGTCTCAGAGCCTGGGTCAACTGACTCGGGATCATGCTATGGGACTAAAAGTAGCAGTGTATATATTCCCGCTTGGGCTATGGGTCAATGGCCCATTTTAGCCCTAGCTGAGGACACTTTTAAAAGTGCCCTTCAGCAGTCAGACACACAGGCAACTCTAATAGAATGTAAAGAAAACGTTAGGTTAGATTTTCCCAGCATGTCTTCAATCCATGTCATTTTGCTAACATTAGCTGGTTTTACTGAGTCATCTGAATAGACAAATAACAGGTTTGGTTGTGATTTCTATGACATGCTCCCACAGGGCAGTAAGAACACCCCTTATATCTGCGTGTGGTGTGCCTGGACGTTGAGTTTGGGTGTACAGTTCTGAGCCAGGACTGGGTTCCTGCTTACTCCAACCCTGGAGAGGATGGGCAGAGAGACACAAGGAATGAGAAGAAACCCGAGTGAGATTCTTACCCCTGTTCTGGCCCCTTTATGATAGTAAAAGGGTCTGATTCTAGCACAGGAACCATACAAGACAGCTGGAAAAGCAGTCTTCTGAGGATTCCCTCAGAAACCCTACTGTAGTGGGTGGGAGATGGTGTGTAGGGAGCATGACTGAGGGTGGGAGGAATAGCAGAATCATAGAAATGCAGGGCTGGAAGACATCTTGGGAAGTCATCAAATACAGCCCCCTGTGTGGAGGCAGACCAACTAAACCTAGACCATCCCTGATGGGTGTTTGTCCAGTCTGTTTTTAAAAACTTCCAATGATGGTGATTCCACAGCCTCCCTTGGAAGCCTGATCCAGAGCTTAACTCCCCTTAGAGATAGAAAGTTTTTTCCTACTATCTAACTTAAATTTCTCTTGCTGCAGATTAAGCCCATTGTTTCTTTTCCTACCTTCAGTGGACATGGAGAACAATTGATCACGGTCCTCTTTATAACAGCCTCTAACATGGTGGTTCTCAACCTTTCCAGATTACTGTACCCCTTTCAGAAGTCTGATTTGTCTTGCGTACCTCCCAAGTTTCACCTCACTTAAAAAGTATTTGCTTACAAAATCAGACATAAAAATATGAATGTGTAACAGCACACTATTACTGAAAAATTGCTTGCTTTCTCATTTTTGCCATATAATTATAAAATAAATCGATTGGCATATAAATATTGTACTTACTTTTCAGTGTATACTATATAGACTGGTATAAACAAGTTATTTTCTGTATGAAATTTTAGTTTGTACTGACTTCGCTAGTGCTTTTTATGTAGCCTGTTGTAAAACTAGGCAAATATCTAGATGAACTGATGTACCCCCTGGAAGACCTCTGTGTACCCCCATGGGTATGCATACTCCGGATTGAGAACGACTGCTAATATATTTGAAGACTGTTACCAGGTCCCCCCATACCTTCTTTTCTCAAGACTAAACATACCCGGGTTTTTTTTTAACCTGTGCTCATAGGCCAGGTTTTCTAACCTTTTATCATTTTTGTAGCTGTCTTCCAGACTCTCCCCAATTTGTCCACATCTTTCCTAAAGTGTGGCTCCCAGAACTGGACAAAGTACTCCAGTTCCGCCTAATAGATCAGGACAATTACCTCCCCACGTCTTACAGATGACAATGCCATTAATACACTCCAGAATTATACTAGCTTTTTTCGCAGCTGCATCACATTGTTGATTCATATTCATTTGTGATCCATTTTAACCCCCAGATCCTTTTCAGCAGTACTACCACCCAGCCAATTATTCTCCATTTTCTAGTTGTGCAACTGATTTTTCCTTCCTAATTGCCATACTTTGCACTTGTCTTTACTGAATTTCATCTTGTTGAATTCAGACCAATTCTCTAATTTGTCACAGTCATTTTGAATTCTACTCCTGTCCTCCAAAGTGTTAGCCTCCCTGCCCAGCTTGGTGACCTCTGCAAATTTTATAAGCATGCTCTCTTTCCACCTTGAGCACTGCAGAGACTCTGCAGAAAAGCTGCAGTAACTTAGGCCCATAGAGCTGTCTGAATTATGCTGGGGGTCACTGCAGTTCTTGAAGCAACCAAGAATTGGAAGGGCACAAAGGTGACTAAAAACTGGTGCGGGTTATACCTGGCCTCTTAATGCACAATCTAGACCAAATTTTGATTTCTGTGCTTGCTAAACAACACATAGATATGAAACAAGATGGGACAGACTTCCCTTTCCCGGTTTATTATCCATAACTGATTGGGAATTCATTCATTTCAGATTTACAAAATGGACCTCATGTTCTTCAGGTATCTTATCCAGCTAAGGTTCATACCTCTTACTCTGGAATCCTTGTTGTCCATACTAACCCAGTATTTAGCTTGATAATCAGCTTTCTTTATAAACAAATCCACTGACATACCTGGAACATGTCATTTTCCACTTCACGAGACAACAAACATTGCTACCACCTCTATTTCAGTTTTCCAGGTTTGTTTAAAGTGGAGGCTATAATCAGCGCACTGCATTATGTGGGGTTTGTTTATGATACCAGGGAACGCAAATGATGAAGCTACAGAATGTGATTAATGACAGAGATAACTCTGCCCTTCTTAATCTTTTCCAATAGACGACATTTATAATAAATAATAATAATAAGTACATTTAGTGTTGTCATTGGTATATCCCTTTCTTTTGACAGTGAGAGGATCTCCTGGATTTTCCTGTGGAGGATCTATGGCCAGACAAAGATATTGTAACTCCTTCATTCAGCATGTCCTTGACTGGCAAGTAATAAAATATGACTCTTTCCATGCTAAGTTGTCCTCTACCTGACTTTCCATGATGATTACTTTGCTGAGGTTCCCCAAATCTACTGTGAAGTCCACTAACACTAGGTAATGGTTGTGTATTCAGAATGGAGTCTCCACAATGCCATGGCTGGTTCTTAAAAGATGTATTACCCATGCCTGGCTGAAGCACTCACAGATAGTAAACCAGCCTGGATTAAAATGGTGCCAGGGCATACATGATAGCCAGCCCTACATCCCATTCCCTCCAGGTGCAAACAACCTGTTCTCCCATCCACCCCGGGGCTTCGCTGAGACCAGCACCGGGACAAAGAGCAGCAAGCTGACAATGAATCCTGGAAAGACTGAGGTGATGCTGGTGGGGAAGAACTCGTGCCATCGCTATAACGTCAGTCTAAATAAGAGTTCTGTAGCACTTTAAAGACTAACAAATCTAATTTCAGCAGGCATAAGATTAGACTTCTTGTAGGGTGTAAAGTTGGTGGTGAGTATTTGACACATCATTAAAGACCTACAACCTATCCTAGCAGATGATCCGTCTCTCGCTCAGGCAGTGGGCGGCAGACCCATCCTGGCTTACAGACAGCCCCCCAACCTGAAGCAAATACTCACCAGCAACCATACACCCTACAAGAAGTCTAATCCAGGAACCTATCCCTGCAACAAACCCCGTTGTCAGCTCTGCCCACACATCGACTCTAGTGACAGCATCACTGGTCCTAACCACATCAATCACACCATAAGGGGCTCATTCACCTGCACATCCACTAATGTTATATATGCCATCATGTGCCAGCAGTGCCCCTCTGCCATGTACATTGGCCAAACTGGACTATCACTACGCACAAGGATAAATGGACACAAATCAGACATAAAAAAAAATAATAACAACATCCATAAGCCAGTTGGGGAACACTTCAATCTCCCAGAACACTCAGTCTCTGACCTGAGAGTTGCTATCCTATCACAAAAAAACTTCAAAAACAGACTTCAAAGAGCAACTGCTGAGTTAGAAATTATCTGCAAACTTGACACATTCAAACTGGGTTTAAACAGAGATTTGGAATGGCTATCTCATTACAAGAAGTAAATTGCTCTGATCACCCATTCTCATCTCCTACTCAATGGTTGTAATTAGGCCTCAAGTACCCGGTTTTCATCCACCTACCCCATTGTTGTCTATGCGTTTGGATATGTATATGTTGCCTACCATATATATGTTGCCTGTATTTGCTATATTATTTCTACCAACTGCATCTGAGGAAGTGGGGTGCAACCCACGAAAGCTTATGCCTACTGAAATTAAATTTGTTAGTCTTTAAAGTGCTACAGAACTCTCGTTGTTTTTGCTGTATACAGACTAACACGGCTACCCCTCTGGAAGTCTTAATAAGGCACCTGCTCTCAGATTGTTCAGATAGTCCACAGCCTCAGTGTTCATTTTCCCAGACTCCTCACTGCTTTTGGGTACCTGAAGAGTCACACTTGTGAAAACAGACCTCGCCAGCTGGCAACTTAAAAGAAGACCCATGCCTCGTCCTGATAGATTCTGACTCGGCCACCCTCATGCACATATTTATGACATACAGCCTGAATTACTTTAATTCTTTGTGTCTAGTTATGAAACCATGACCATTTAAAAAGGTACAATTCACTCAGAACACAGAGTTCAGGTGAGCAAGGTTTTGGTCCTTGCTTCCCAAGTTCCACTTCCTTACATGAACTGAGAAACCCCCCTCATGGCCTTCCACAGCAGCTACTTTCCACTGGGACAACCTCAAGAGTGAGATGTGTGTATGGGTGACACAGTTTTCCTGGCACCTGACATACACCTGTAGAATTCACTCCTGGAATTCATTAGGAGCAGCATGAACCGTAGCATTTCGACAGCAAAATGCAAAGCTCTGTCTTTGATCCAGCCTACCCATTACCTCACTGCACCCCTAAAATCCCTTAATGCCTATTGTCATTGGGGTTATAAGACTATCCTGATCCCAGTATGTATATTCTGGTTCACCAAAGAGGGTCATGTAAGATCTTAAAGTAAAGCCAGGGTTATGCTGGTCATTAATATAGTTGTGAAATGCATGAACTGATACTACGTAAGGAGTTTTGTATAACTAATGAAAATATGTTTTTAAAGTCTGTGTCCAGGCAGCATCGATAAACAGGTTTCTGCCAGACAGACGAGGACTCCCTGGCCTGCAGTGAGAGAAAAAAGGTGACTCTCAGTCCCAGGTATCCCAAGAACCGTCACAATCATCATAACAAAAAAACCACCTCAACAAACAAATAACAAATCCAGTCCCTGCAGACTAGAGGGAAGAAAGAAAGAGAAAATATCTTTATATGCGCACTATAATTTTGGGAGATGCTAAGATCTTACCCTAATAGATGCATAAATCCTGGCACCAGTAGACTAGCAGACCTTTTTTGAGGTATCATGGACAAATGTAATAAATTGTTACATGTAACTGATTTCTTCTCTCTTTTTTACTACATATGATCTCCACCGTAACGCGGGTTCTCTGTCTTAAGACACGACATTCCGCCACCCTGTGTCTAACCTGAACCCTATCTATGATGCCTTCTAAGAGGGTTAGAAGTTCTTAATGGAAACATTTAAATTTCCTATAAAAATGGCAAAAACCAGAATCTTGTAATAAATCAATAGTTTAGTGTTTTCATAACCACAATGAAACCCTCTGGCACAATACCAAGGACTACTTTAGATTGGTACCACAGCATCCTTTCCATCAATTTTATGGTTATTAATTAGTATTAGTTTCAGCAATATAAACTAGCGATAGAACAGCCCTAGAATGTTTCTCACAGCCCTAGTTAATAAGTTCTGCTGTAATATGTGCCATGGGATCTTTAATGACAAGTGGTCAGAGACACCATTTCAGATGATCTGAAAGACAGCACTTCATTGCTATTATTATTATTTATTTGTATTACAGTAGTGCTTAGCACACTCACCCAGGAATCATGTCCCCATGGACAAACATGGAGTTCAAAGATAGTTTCTGCCCCAGAGAGCTTGCAATCTAGTTTTATGCTCCTGTTTCCTCTGGTCATGAAACATACAAAAGGGGGGAGGGAGACAATATTACAGTAAAATGAGAATGTTTTACATAATAAGCTGGAGTTTCAGTTCACTACCTGCGTAGCTAATGTAAACACCCCTTAGCACCCACATTGCGTCAATGATTCACTAATGACTTAGAGGGAAGAGTGCCATCTACTGAATCACCAGTATCTCTTCCCATAGTGCCTCAGTTTCCCCAGGGATGGTCTCTCATCCAATACTGACCAGTCCCATACCCCACTGATTTCTGAAATCTTACATCACCATACGCTGAGGTAAGGTAAGTGTTGGTCAGGAGTGAGTGCTACATTCTAGAAAGGGTCATGGATCTCACCAGGTTTTGAACATTGGAACTACAGAACACCACAGCAGTGATGAGGAGTCAGCTTGAAAGGTTCAAGTGGAAGCTCCTCATTTTAAAAACTCACGTACAAAGTAGCAGTTCTAATATGAGAAACTTTATAATTTTTAATAAAGGTCCTGAAAAGTTTGTGACAGACAAGCAGAAACTGCTCACATTTTGACGACTGATCTCTTTCATGACTATACAGGATAAACATCCAATTTCAGGATCATTAAATACTCAGAAGTCTTATAAATTCTTGCTATGTTTTTTAGACACCTGGTCTTCTAAACAAACAAATGTCCAATTTTCAGAAGATTTATTAACTACTTTCTGCATGGCCTCTCTGGGTCGCTGACTAATGTTTTGTTATCTATAATTAAATGTACTGCAGACAGTGCAGAAAATGCCCAAAGATGCTCTGTAATTTCTTCCATCTACAAGAATCATTTTTCTATTTCTCTAATTATAATAAATATTTTAGAGAGTCTTTTATCTTTGTCACATTGGTACTGCAATTTAGCATTCTTGAAAATGAAACAGACAGCAAAAATGTACAAGTTTTTAAAAACCTGCTAAAGGAAAGCCAGAACAGCAGCAACCACTCTTGTGACAGCAATGTGTTTTGACAGCTAATCTAGCATTCATGGTAATGTTATTTAAATCTCTTACGAAGCTTATGAGATAAAGATACATTTCCATGGTGCAGTATGTGTCAGCAATAGTTCTGCACCACTTCGTTGAAAACTTATCCTTCTGTTTTACCTTGAACTTTGCAGTTACCAAAAGAAGGAGAGCGAGTACGAGAATGACTAGTTTCTTTGCTGTATGATCTTTGGCAAGTCAGTCTTGCAAGATGCTTTATGCAGGCAGACCTATGCACCCACATAGACCCAAACTGACGTCTGTGGGACTTCACGAGAGTGCAGAGTGGTTGTTTTCCTGGAGTAGCTTGGGGGACTGAGACCTTGGATTTTAAATTCTTTGGGATGGGGGCAGCATCTCTCTGTGCTGCAAAATTAAATGGATTTACCTTATTTAGCGGTATCTTTTAGGATTTCCTATAGCGTCCTTCACTGTAGAATGTGATTGATGAACAGGTGAATTGGAGCTGCATGCTGATTGTCACCGTACAAGAGGTGAGGAGATTAAAAAAAAGAGTTAATGTTTTACCCTCCACCCCAAAATAAAATAATAAAAAAAAAGAGAGGAAAAAAAAGGGGGGGGAGAACAGGAAAAGAACTAAACATGAAAAGACAAGAAAATGCAGGTTGAAATAAGAGAGGGGAAAAGGCAAAGGGAAAGATGCATTGCATGGTGGTAGAGCCTTTTTCTTCTTCTTTTCCTGCATCCACTTAAGCCACGCACCGAGGCCCTGCTGCTCTGCCCTGAATGGCAAAACTCCCACTAACTTCAGTGCAGCAAAATTAAGTTCTCCATCTTATTTCATTTTTCCTTGCAGGGAGATTAAGTTTCTGCACAAAGCTGGTGTCTCCTGACCACTTAAGCATGGGCCGGTGTGAAGACGGAGGTGGTCGTTACATTAATGCAGCGTTTCCCAACCAGTGTGCCATCAGACCCAAACAGGTGTGCTGGGGAATTTTTTGAAAAAGTACATGTGAGAATAAGGGGGGGGGCCGCCTTCCGATTGGCCGTTTGCCTCACTCCTGCACCTCCACCATGGGCGGGGCAAACAATCAGAGCTCAATCTCCCTATCTTCTCTCTTCGCCTCTCCTGTGAACAATGGGTTGGCTCCTCTGCCCCTCCGCACCCCTCCTGCAGCTGCCAGCTGGGGGTGGGGAGAAAAGGTCCCTGGAGCTTGAGGTGTGCCGCGGCAGAGAAAAGGTTGGGAACCCACTGCATTAATGTATCAAAGGAAATGAAGAATGGCACTGTGTGGCATTGCCGTTATTCAGAACACATTATTCTGGAGCTGTGAGGGGTTGGGGTGTGATGTTGGTGTAAGCTCCCTGCATGTATCAGAGAAAAGGAGGCAGAAGGGGATGTGCCTTGAAGATGGTTTTTTTTAAATAAATTAAAGCAAACTGAAGCTGGAGGAACAATTTTTTATTGTTGTCTGCATGAGCAAAGAATTGAACGGGACTGCAATTAAGTGACTTCTGTTTTCCTGCGCAACAAAGGAATGGGAATTTTACTCAGGCTTGTAATTGAACAGCAAACTCGGATGATGGGGAGAAGAGAAATATGGTTCTAATCTTCTATGCTGTGAAACTAGGGACGAGCAAAGCTTGTGGAGTTCAAAGCCTCATGAAAAGCCTCACAAAACTAGGACAAGTTCAGCTGCCAATTTGTGTAGTATAAACACTCTCCTACCCCATAAAAGAGATTTGAGTAAAAGAATTTTTCTAGCTAAAACGGGAAGATACAAGCACATCTCCCAAAGACTGGATGGCACAAGCAGATGCCCTAGAGTCAATATATACATGCTGGAGGGCCTACTTCTATTTTATCTTAGGCTTGGTCTACATTGCTGGCAAATTTCAGTGGCAGTCGACGGGAGATATGTAAGCTACATAGAGAAGGTTGCGTATCTCCCATCGACTTCCTAACTTTTACTTATCACGGCGTCCCCACTACACTGCGCCGACTGGAAATGCCCTCCGGTCGACGCAGCATTACTCTTTGTGCAGGGGTGGATTAACGTCTGGATTGATTGAATGGGCCTCCACTGCCTCTCAATCGATCCCGCAGAATTGATCGGGCGGTGACAACAGTGCCGCTGTCACTGTAAACATACACTTAGGCATGTATCTGGCTTCCATGACTGTGGGTGCAGAATCGCCAGGGTATAGGTCTGCTCAGGCCACAACCCCTGCCCCATATCTGCTCACTTCTTGTCCAGCCCACCCATGTTCCAGCTTGCCCCAGAAAGACTACTACATCCAGGATGGGGCAGAATTTACCTTGTGCTGGGGACAGGAGCCACCTGTGCTGTGAGAATTCCCTGGGGGGGCTGTTGCCTGTCCTGCACCCCCCTTTACCTCAGCCTAGCTGGAGCAAAGGGGCCACAAGAAACAGGCAGGTTTGTAGTAAGAGAAAGTCCCTTGAAGAGACAGACCTTTTCCTTCTCTTCCAATCCCTTACTTCTCCCCCTCCCCTCGCTTCCTCTCCTTTCTTCTTCAGCTCTGTCCTCTTCTGGTTCTTCTCTCTCTTTCCTGCTGTTTTTTTTTCTGGGCTTGCTTTTTTCCCCTTTTTTCTTTGGTATGCACCCCTCTCTCTCTCTCTGCCTTCCCATTTCTTTGTGGCTCGCAACAGCCTGCTCGGAAGATTAACTAGCATCATGGCCCTTTGCAGAAACAATTTATCCAAAGGTGCCTGTTGGTGAGTGAGATGGATTAGGCCTCATGCAAGCCTTGTCATGGCACACTTCTCTCAGGGAATACACAACCATCTGCTGCTGGCTTCTTCCAAAGATGGTAGGTGGGGGAAAGGAAGTAGCCTGCATCTCAGCAGGTGCATCCAGAGTGGCTGAAATACAAATTTATGACCACTTCTACCACATCATTCTTCAGACAGTCACATACGTGAAGATACCAGACAGCAACAGTGGCTACTGCTTTTCTGAATAGTGTTTCCTTCACATAAGTTTTTAAGTTGAATGATGCTGGCTATGGATTAGTGTCCTTGAATGTGAGCAGGGAATGGAGCTTCACTGAGGTGAACAGAAAAGCAGCCTGCACAACTACTGAGAATTGAGGGGTGGGGAAAATCCGCCCCTGGCCTTTCATGTGGTAGAGCTACTTGCTAGTGTCCTGACATGCCTATAACCCCACTTGCCACTGAGTGCTCGCTCTAATATAGCGCCCCTCCATTGACTTGAGTGCACTTTGTGCCCATGTGAAAAAGTGCTCCAATCAATTGAAAGGGAGGCCACAGTCAATGGATGTTACCTGAAAACATGCAGGGATAGAGAAATAACAACTAGTTTTTACATAGCACTTTCATCAGTACATCTTACCGCACTTCACAATCAGTTGTCTGCCAGTGCGGAGATAGTTCATGGGGACAATTAGTGCAGTCAGCTCTCACACGTCAGAGCTGAGCCTCATTCCTGCTCACCCTACCCCTCCATCACATTTCCTTCAGCAACACTCAGCTCAGCTTTAAAAGCACATGAATCTCCTCTGCTCTGCAGCTCCTCATTTTGTAATCTCTGCCCCCTGCAGAATATTCTGCAAGGGGGTGTGGGAGGGCAGGGAAGGCAGATTCAGTGAGTGATCCATAGTTGTAGTGCCAGCTGACGGCATTTCAGGGGGACATGGGAGGAATATGGGGGAGATACTTTCAATGCCTCAGGGCACGAGAGGGAGCAGGAAAAGAGTGGGGACTCTTAACTGGTGACCTAGTTCATTGGACTCCAGGGAGATTAGTAATGAACCCGGGAAGCTGAGTAGCAAATACCAGCTCCTCCAGCCTGAGGCCCGGGACCCTGCATGGCGCATATAGAAGCCGGTGTTCTTTGAGAGATGGATAACAGTGCACTCAGTGGGGAATGTTTCTGGGAGAGGGATTGTGAGGGGCAGTTTTCAATATTTTGCATCATCCCCCTGAGGTGACACAGAAACAAACACAGCACTGACCCTCCCCGCTCCCCAGCTTATCACTGGACTCTGACCCACCTCTCCCCATGGGGAACCCCCTTGCACTGAGTCGCCAGAACCACTCCCACCCCCGGGGCTAACCCTGCCCCCCCTAGCCCTTTACAGGCAGCCCCACAGCACAGGGCTCTCTTAGGTTGCCCTCCAACTGGCTGGGAGGGGGCGGGGTAAGCACGGGGCACAGGTGCTGTCGGCTGGGCTAGGAGCCATTTGAACCACGGCGGGAGGCGGAGGAGCTGATCTGGTCACAGCAATGAGTGCAACCCAACCCAAGTGGCAACATGGAGCCTATCCTGGAAGTTACCGAGCCAACCATAGGGCCAACCTGCCAGCATTTGGGGCAGCTCCCGGGGGGTGGGGTTAGCAGGTGCTCCCTGAGGGGAGTAGCTGGAGTGGGGGAGTCAGCAGCTTCGATGGCCCCATGCTCCACCGAGACCCCACTGGGCTTCTTCCCCATGGACATAATTTGGGACAGAGGGCATTGCCCCCCCAAACAGAGTCAAGCTGTGGGAGGGGCACAAGGGGACATGTGCCACTATCCCCCCCATTTCCGCGAGCGCCAAGCTGCCCAGGACTTGGTCTGCTTGGCTTGCCGAGGGGTGGGGGGCTCTGTCGTTCCCATGTTGCACAGTGCCCCTTCAAATAGAGCAGTCAAACTAGGCCTATGCTTTTCCCCCATGGTCCCGCCCCTGCTCCATCTCTTCCCCTGAGGTCCCCCCTGCCCGGCTGCACCCCCTGGCAATAACAAAAGTCAGCGCCTATGTCCTCACTGCTTAAAGTTAGGCCCCTGCTTAAATGCCTGGCTGAACTGGGGTCTAGGAGATCTGTCCAACATGATGGCTATTCACCCTGAACCAGCATAAGGGAAATCTACTATGGAATCAAGGGCAAACCTTACCCCAAGCCACGGTAGGGAGCGAGGAAACACTCTATCAGAGGAAGAGCCATGAGTGTAAATCTGTCGAGTGTTACACCACAGACTGAGCTTGCTTGTATAGAAAAGGTCATGCCAATCAGTTATACTGGCCAGGCAATCATGTTAAGCTGACAAATAGGAATACGGTCATATTGTTATAGAAATGGTTTTTATTATTAATGATAAGCAATGAAGAAATTTCTGTGCATGTGTTGGACAAACGGCTCTGTGCGTTATTCATAAAAATTCCACAGGCCCACCCAAACTACACACTCCATTCCTGACATCTCTGTGCACTGGCAAGTGGATTTCATGCCCCAAAAATCTTCTCCCATTGACCATAAATGATAACTCTGCAAATTTTAATGCAGACTCTCTCAACACTGAATCTCTCATTCATGAACGAGCAGCCTCGGACAGAGCATAACATGGAGGCTTTCATGTCATAACACTGCAGTGCAAACAGTGTCAGAGCTCATTCTTTTTGCAGCTGCCTCTTCTGATGGCTTGAGAGCGGTGACCTTTATGTTCTCTGCTGTCAGGTGTCACATGAATGGCTCTCGGCAATTCACACAGAAGACAAGAAGAAACTATTTCCATCTAAAAACTGGACCAACTCAGGCAGCTGGACACTAAACACTAGTCGTTGCTGTCTTGAACCATAGTCTGCTAGAATCTTAGGGTAACAGGTCCAGCCATTGGTTTGAATTAAGATAAGAAACCGCATCACTGGCCAGGAATACTTGAACCATATTTCAAGCATCTGTTGTAGGCAATGGGGGTGGACTGAGGCAGAGATTTAAAATATAAATTGAGGAGCAGCGACACAGGCACACACACTCTGTCTGTAGTATCCCAATAAATATCTTTTAGGCCAGATCCTCAACTAGTATAAATCAGTTAAGCACCATTAAAGTCAATGGATTACAGCAATTTACACTGCCTGAGGATGGCCCTTTGCCATAAACATTCCAAACGCCTCTTTCTGTTCAGGGATTTGTAGCTTGGATATATAAGAGCTACAAAATTTGTATGATTTCTTAATAAAAGAAGGCTTCATTTCTATGTAAATATTTTACAACAGTGTTAAAGATTAAGCCAAATTCTGCTCTCACTTACACTGGATTTATTAGTTCACTGTAAATGAGAGCAGAAGTTGCCTCACTATGCTGAAATGTGTTCCTTTTAATTATTCTCTCCCTCTCCCACTATATACAGGTGTAGACCTAGTTCTAATTGATGCAGTTTTAATGTCAAAGTAATTCTGAGTAGAAGAAGCAAAGATACACACAGATGTCAATAACAAGTTTCCCTCTTAAATTAATGTGTCGTTATACCTTATTGTTTTGAGCCACATTTTTTATTGCAGATGTTTATTGATAGACTCACTAGTTACAACCCTGCTGTCTCTCTTTTTTAAAGCCCATTTTCTTCATTATAAGATAATTGCTCATAATTAAATTCCATTCTTCACTGGCGCATCTTCTACAAAGTAACATTCAGCCAGTGCTCCAGGAGCTGCTGACAAAATAGAACTTGTTAGTGACAGGGCTCCCAAGGACAGCAGGTGAAATATGGGAGACTGCCAGCCTCATTTGTTTTCATAGCATCTTGTGAATCTCCAGAGTGCCCCACTAGCTCATTTGATTGGTTCTTTGTGAAGTCCTGCAAACTAAATATCACCAAAACATTTTCAGTCTGCTGAAGAACAAAAACTTCCAATAAGTGCCTCTCTTTAACGCCCCATTACCTTTTTTGACTCTTCGTTGTCTTGGATGCAGATCTGTGCAGAGAAGCATGATCCTGACCTAGATCTCTGTTTCTGCACAGGTTCTTCCATCTGAGAGCTGGTTTCTTGGATGAGGATAAGTTTGTACAAAGGAACATAAGAACAGCCATACTGGATGAGACCAGCAGTCCTGCTTGTCTAGTATTCTGTTTTTCAGTAGTTGCCAATTCCAGGTGCTTCAGGGGGAATGAACAGAATAGTCAATCACTGAGTGATCCATCCCCTGTTGTCCAGTCCCAGCTTCTGGCAACCAGAGACTAGGGACACCCAGAGCATGGGATTGTATTAGTGACCATCATGGCTAATAGTCATTGATGTACCTATCCTCTATTAACTTATCTAGTTCTTTTTTGAACCCTGTTATAGTTTTGGCCTTCACAACATTCCCTGGCAATGAGTGCCACAAGTTGACTGTGCATTGTGTGAAGAAATACTTCCTTTTGTTTGTTTTAAACCTGCTGCCTATTAATTTCATTGGGTGACCCCCTGGTTCTTCTGTTATGTGAAGGTGTAAATAACATTTCTTTATTCACTTTCTCCACCCCGTTCATCATTTTATAGACCTCTATCATATCTACTCTTAGCTGTCTCTGTTATAAGATGAAGTCCCAGTCTTTTTAATCTCTTCTCCTATGAATGCTGTTCCATACCCTTACTCATTTTTACTGCCCTTTTCTATACCTTTTCCAATTTTAATATATATCTTTTTTGAGATGGGGCGACCAGAACTATACACAATATTCAAAGTGTGGGTATACTATGGATTTATATAGTGCCATTGTGTGTGAGTGGTGCCATTTTGACTAGCAATGAGCAAATTTGAGATTATTCAGAGTGTCATAATTAAGCATGATAGAAAGGATCACAAGGGTGACCTGGCTTAACCCTCTGCCAAGATGCAGGATTTGTTGTGTCTAAACCATCCAAGACAGATGGCTATGCAGCCTCTTTTTGAAAGCCTCCCGGAAAGGAGCTTCACAACCTCCCTAGACAGTCTGTTCCATTGTCCTACTGTTCTTACAGTTAGGAATTTTTTCCTGAAATTTAATCTAAATCTGCTATGCTGTAGTTTGAACCCATTGCCTCTTGTCCTGCCCTCTGTGGCAAGAGATAACTACTTTTTCTCCATCTGTTTTATGGCAGCCTTTCAAGTATTTGAAGACCTCTATCATGTCCCCCTTTAATCTCCTCTTTTCCAAACTAAACATATCCAGTTCCTTCAGCCTTTACTCATATGGCTTGCATTCCATCCCTTTGATCAACTTTGTCGCTCACCTCTGGATCCTTTCCAGTTTCTTTACATCCTTTCTATATATTTGTGACCAGAATTGGACACAGTACTCCAGCTGAGGCCTACCCAGCGCCACATAGAGTGATATCACCTCTCATGACTTGCATGCTGTGCCTCTGTTAATGCAACCTAAAATTGCACTTGCTTTTTTTGCAACAGCATCGCATTGTGATTCATATTGAGGTTGTGATCCACCCACAACTCCCAGATCCTTATTGGTGGTGCTGCTGCCAAAGTAGTTATCATTCATTCTGTATTTATGCATTTAGTTTTTCTTCCCTAAGCGTAGCACCTTACATTAGTCTTTGTTGAATTTCATTTTGTTGTCTATCACCCAGTTCTCAATTTATCAAGATCCCACTGAATTTTAGCTCTATCCTCCAAAATGTTGGCAACCTCCCCTCCCCCACTTTTGTCTCATCTGCAAATTTGATCTATGTGCTCTCTATTCATACATCCAGGTCATTAATAAAAATATTAAACAACACTGGACCCAGAACAGATCCCTTTGGAACCCCACTTAAGACCTCCCACAAATCTGATATCCTTCCATTAATAGTTACTCATTGTTTGCGGTTGTTTAACTAATTATTTATCCACTTAATGGTCATTCTGCCAAACCGGCATTTCTCTAGAATCATCTAGGACTGTGTCAAAAACCTTGCTGAAATCCAGGTATATTATGTCCATCACATTCCCTCATCCAACAAACCAGTTACTCTGTCAGAGAAGAAAATCAAGCTGGTTTGGCATGATTTGTTCTTAGTAAATCCATGCTGGATGCTAGTGATTACCCCCTTCATCCTCCAGATATAAACTAGGTCCCATCAGGTTAGCCAGACGATATCCAAAGATTCTTTTCCCAATATTTGATTGATGGAGCCCATCCCAGCACAGTAATCCTCTTTCCTAGAACATCAGCTTGTTGTCGAAGAAGCCAAAGTCCTCTTGCTGACAGCACCTATGTAGCTATGCATTTAATACCATAATTAGACAGTCCCTGCCCGGGCCTTTTCCTCCAACAGGAAGGATGGAGGAGACCACCAATTGCACCCCAGACTCTTATCCTTTTTCCCATAGTCTGCAGCGAATCACTCAAAATCATTCTTGGCAGTTTCATTGGTTCCCATGTGGATAAGTAGGAAGGGGTAGCATTCTGAGGGCTTGATGAGGTGGGTTGCTAAGTGCTGAGGAATGTCATTTCTGTTAAAGCTGCTCAGTGCTTGGAGTTCTGGCGTTCACTTCATGAACAGATAGTGCACTCTGCTAATCCATCAGACCTCGATGTTACTCATAAGGAAAGACCACAGGCTCGGTGGGTAGCGAAGGTGCTCAGCCACGTTTATTGTTGACAAAGCACAGTACTAGCACTCCGGCTCTATGATTCCAGGTACACCAACATGTATTCCCATGACAATGGTACCAGCTTGGTCAGCACACCAATATGCTGCCCCCTAGACTGGACAAAGGTGCCCATCCTTTTACTTCTCCTTTTATACACTGATACAAACAAGTTACGAATCACACTCCTGATGTGGTTAGTTACCACTCCCTCGTACCTGCTAGTTCGAACAAAATATCCTTATCCATTATCCTGACATCCCACCCTTATCTTATGAGGGGTCGCTGTGTTCCTGTAACCATCTCTCAAGAATGTGTTCACATATACTTGAGAACTCTGGGTGTTCTTGTATCACTCTCTCCACTCAGGAATGTGCTTACTTGGTTAGTCAATACCTACTGTGTTGTTATTTTGCCAAGGCCAGGCCTACTCTGGTTCACAGTCTTTGGTTCACACAGTTAGTTATGCCTAGGGCTCCAGCAAGGCCTACATGTGTTAACACTGAGGAGTTTATGCCCAATGAATTTTGCAAATATCCCAAAGTTTGTAGCTGACTGAGGCTCTATTGTCTGAGGCACTTGGGACTTCAATACTGAGTTAGCAAGCTCAAGAAAATAAGCTTTCTGCTCCTTCCTCTTTTCAGTGGGGCCAGAAATGCCTCAAATACAGCCTTCCTGCATAAGTTCTGCCATGAACTAAGTAAAGAAATCTCCAGCAGTGAAAACCAAACTTGTGAGAGTGAATGTAATTCAGACATTTCTGATAATCAAAAGTGTTTCATGTTGAGTTCTGAGTGAAGTTACAAGTTAGATCTCATTTTATCCCTGGGGTTCTGCCATTCATAATTTTACTGCCTGCTATGACTAAGGAGAATGTCAAATTACACTGACGTTAAGGGCACTCATCAGGGAAGCCTGGACAGCAGGTGCAAATAATTCATTTTAATAAGGCCATTAAAGTGCCCTTTCTAACTTGATGATCAATGTCTGTGATGAGGCTTTGACAAGAGTGATATCATCACTTTCAGCCAATAACGACAGTTAATAAGGAAGAACATATAGAGGCTAACTGATCATGTTAATTATACATAATAAGTACATAAATAGGGTTTATGCAGTTGAACTAACTCTCCTATCAAGGATCTTCGTTGTTTTAATGCTCACCCTTCTCATTTTGTATCACCCCTATTCATGGTTCTGAATACAGTCATCATCCAATTATGATCAAACTAGCTGTGGTGCTGGAGTTGTTCTGCAACTCAGAAGGGAAGGGGCATTCAAACCCATCAAGAAGTAGAAAATTAAAAGAATAAGTATAAGGATATTTCCCTGCATTTATTTAGCGCTTCACATTTTCAAAGCTGTATACAAACAACTAATTCAACTTAATAAGAAGCAGCATCTTCCTGCTTGCTTCTTTATGCAGGAGAGGAACAAGCAGTAAAAATCCAGAGGCCACTACATTAATTTCCTTCAAATCTCTCCTTAGAATGCCTTGATGCCTACAAAACACTGTAAGCACTAGACAGCTGGTGTGCTGTCATCAGAGATTTGTGCATTAATAACTAATGTCTATTACCTTGTGGCTCCACTATCTGTTCATTGTATCCACCTGTTGTCTCTTGGCTTGATGACATGGCACCACAAGCTGGACTAGGAAGGTGTGAACTGTACAGCACTCTAAGCTGTTATACTCTAAGTGCCCCACTTGGTCCCAACTGCCTTGAACTAAAAGGTCGCAAGTTCACATGGATGTAGTCCTGTTTCTAACACAGTCCAGTTAGAAACGGGACTAAATCAATGTGAACTAGATACCTCTTAGCAGGATATATGTAGGGCACTTAGAACCCAACGTATTAGGGTGCGCCCCAATTCACAACCCCATAGTGCGGACGGCAGCGTCATGCAGACAACTTCTGCAGTTTGTCTACCATGCAATTGGAGGTGTGATTGCAGGTAGGGTAAGTGTGCCCACCCCGGCTTTAATCTAGCCAGCATGTTAAAAATAATGAACATGCAGCAGCAGCAAGCCCACCCAGTTCCCTGAGGAAGGTACATATTTGTGTTGCTGAGGCCCCTGACGCATCCCCAGAATACAGGACATCTGGTTCCCTTGGTTGTATGAACTTCTGGAATGGCATGACCCCACCCCCGCCAGCATGACCGCACATGCACCTTGCCAATGGGGTGAAGCAGTGAAGCAGTGAGCGCTGACAACTGGCATGCACAACTGGCATGCTCTGACAAATGTGCACTCCACAATGATACTGGAGAAGGAAAATCACATTTGGCTTTATATCTGTGCCAGACAGGGAGAAGACTTACAAAAACAGGCCTGTCTAGTTTCAAACCAGGCGAAGGGTTGCCTGCCTAGCCTGAACTGCAAAATCATACATCCAATTACAGTGGAGATGGACACAGAAAGCTGTCTAGGGCATGGACTTTCTTTTCACGGCGTGTGTACAGAGCCTTGCACAAAGGCCACAGTCATGGAGCGAGGCCCTATCAGGTGCTACAACAATACAAGAGTAAATGACTCTGGTGTTTATTAAAAGGACTAAGGCCCAGATTTAGACTCTTAAGTGTGTAAATCCCTTTTGAAAACGAGAATTAGGCTCCTAAATCCAATGCCTAAATACCTAGGCCTAACCTGCAAACACTTCTGTACATGAATACTTTTGTGTATGTCAGTGTCCCATGGAGTTCAATGGGATAGCTCATGCATAATATTACACACAGAAATGTGTATTAACCTATTAACCTATTATTAATTTGTATTACACATCGTGCCAAGCTGTTCATCCTCCCCTACCCCATGCTTTTCTGCAGCCTCTTTAGATGAGCTGGTGGTATTTTGCCCAAGTTTTAGACCTTTCCCTAATGATAAAAGATGGCCAAATAAAAATTGGGAGTTAGCAACACTCTGTTTTGCAGGGTTAAATGATGCCTTGGTCTTGTCTTTGTGTTTCTGCACAGAAGTGAATTTCACCCGGAAGAACTTTCTTCCTAAACTGTGTAACTAGTTTCTCACTGCTCCAGATACTAGTATTTAGTAAGTCTACACCAAAGTGCTTTGTTAATTCACTCTGTAGATTTAATTAGTGCATAGGGCTGTAAATCCATGCAACTGTTGGGAGATAAAAAGAAACGACAACGTTTTAATTACAGGACCACTTACTAAGCTGCTGGAGGCTTGAGTGTAATAAAGCCTTTGCTCTCCTGTGTTTGCATACACCTCCATTCCCCTTGTCTGTAACTTGCTTTAGGCCTTTGCTTGTATCATAATGAATTGCTTCAATTAAAACTCTCAGTGGCAATAGTATGAAGTCACATAAACTTGGCAGCTCTGCACAAACTGAAGTAGCTTAGCATTGTCCCATTCACGGCTGCAAAGAGGTTGCAGCTTGCAAAACATTATGCAGATTTTAGAGGCGATAGTTATAGACCATGATTATTCAGTTCTTGCGCTGAGACCACACCCTGATCCACTGTGGAACTCCCTTAGTTTGCTCCTCTTAATATGGTCTCCCTGACTTGTCTCTAGTTAGACAAGGAATTCACTATCCACTGGGGGCTGTTTCCAACATCCACCTACCCGCCTATCTAATTGGGGGTAGTGCATAGTTACCTTCAGTGTCCAAGAAAGGCCATGCACTTATGAGGTCCTAGAGTATAGACAGCACAGAGCTTCAGCGTGGACAATCTCTCTCGGAGCTCCTCCTGTGGGAGGTGTGACTATGCATTACCTCTTTTTGAGGGCCATGCCACCCTTCCCCCTCAGCTGTTCACTTCTTATCTGTTTAACTCTCACAGGCAACTTGGAGGCAGTGTCAAGACATGGCACGCAGCATTCTGAGTTTTTAGATGGGGTGCTATGGAAATCTCTATAAAGATTTAGGCATCTCTGAAGAGAAGGATTCTGGTCTGCCTATGGCTTGGAAACAATTGCAGCCTATACTGCGTCCTTCCCACAAGAGAAATCCTGCCACCTCCATCACCATCCTTCACATCCAGATCACTGCAGAAGGGAATTATTCAAAACATATGCACTGAAGTGGGATGTTGGATTAATCAAGGTAGGTATATCAGGAACCACCAGGGATTAAGGAAACTGCCAGAGGAAGTTGTCACTTGATTACTTTAAAAAGCTTAGCACCTTAATCAATATAATCTATAACCTTAATAGTCCAGGGGGCATTTCAATGTTTTATGGTAGTATTCTCTCTGCTTGGTCTCCTTTATGGCTGGAATGTGACTTTCCCATCTGCCCTGATGGTGAGGCACCGGAAAGTTCACCACCCCAGGAGCAGGGCAGAAACAGAATTCTATCCTGCTTCCTCCACCTTGCTACAGATGTATAGATTACTGCCCCTTCTGCATCAGTAGGCTCTGCCCATTCCCTGCCCATCCACACATCCCATCTGTGAAAGGGGCAGAAGGGAGTGATGCCCCACACATTGCTCTCCTGTGCAGGGGAGCCTTGTCCCTTAATAAATAACAATGATAGGGTTTGCTCTTTTTGGTGCTGCTCTCACAGGTGAATGGTCTGCTTGAGAAGCTTGTGCTGCTCCTGGGATCCATGAGCACTGAAGCACTGTGTTCAGCAAGAAACATCTGACTTCTCCCCCTACTCATGGATGCACTCTGCCTTTTAATATGATCCTAGAAGGAATATGGCAGCACTGAAAAAGCCCAAAGCAGCACCAAAAAGCACTGTGCTTTAAGGGTTCTAGCCTCGCTATTAAAGCCACGACCAAGGGAGGTAGAGGTTCAGAGGGCCTGCACTGACTGGGAGGTCTTTTTGCATGCACAAGACAGAGGCAGGCACTATAGGAGAGATCTCTGATGGAGGGGGTCACAGTATGCACTGCCTAGTGCCTGCTCTCAGCACTACAGAAGGAGGAGCATGTGAGAGCACTCGCAACAACTTCGGTTAGGCTGGATCCAATTCCTAAGCATTGGCCTCTTTCTCCCGCCCCCAGTGCTTGCAAGCTGCAGGATTCTGGGTTCTGGCTCCCTTCCCTCTGGCCACGAAAGGTGTGTGCAGAGGTGGTAGTGGGGCGGGGAAGAACTATACCAGTGGAGTGCCCCCTCCAGCCAGGACCAGGTGCTGCAGGGCCCTTCTACTCTAGTGCCCCATTTTGTCTGCCATTCTGTTTCCACAGCAACCTGCAGCTCCTGGGACATTGCCAGGCCACCTTACGAGTCTGGTCCCCTTCCACTGTAGCAAAGTCCAAACAGAAAAATGCCACAGCCTAATGGCCTCCATGCTAGGCTCTCAGCCCCCAGCCAGAGCTCACCAGTCTTTGCCTCTTTTAGTCCCAAGGCTTGTACTTTTCTCCTCATGAGGAGAGAGGGGCAGGAGAACCCCGGCCTGCCCTCTCCACTGGGTTGCAGCCCCGTGAGGCAGCTCAGCAGCTCTCCTTACAATCCCTCGCCACTCCCCTGGACTGTCCCTACCTTTCCCATTTGTCAAGGTGTGTCACGGGGCTGCGGACATCACACCTCCTGCTCTGGAGTGCTGTCTCCTTGTAGGGCTCCCCCCACCCAGCTCAGAGGAAATTCCTCAGAGCCTTTCACAGCCCCTGCCTCCACTCCCCTTCCTCAGTTGAGCCCGATACTAAAACTTGGGACTGACTCACCCCTCGCTGTAACCTGATGAGCTAAATATGCCCTTTACAGGCAAAGAGTTAACAGGAGTCTTAGAGCCTCTGCCGCAGCACAGTTTGTGACAGGAAGGAGCACGCCAGATAACCCTTTGGATCCAGAAACTAACCCTAACCATTCATGCGAAGCAGCATGAGCTAAGCACAGGGCTGAAAACCCTGGCTCTGCTATAGATTTGCTGTATGAGCTCAGGTAAGAGACTTAAGCCTCTCTGTCTGGGTTCCCCCATCAGTAAAATGGGAGATGCTAAATAGAAGTGGGTCTAAGTCAGTGTGTGGAACCCAATATTCTTTACTACATCATGGAAACAAGTACCCCCTGAGAAGTTCCTATCTGGGTCTAAACTCCCCTCAAGAGCATTGGGATGCAAGGGTTTGACTTGGGTGCCATCTCTAGTTTTCTTCACAAGAGTGCTCTAATGATTAGTTTATTTTGTGTATTGCTTTGGAGAAGCACTTACGACCCTCATTAAGGTGCTCAGATATTGTGGCAGTCTTCAATGTGTTTAGCCTAAGACCATCCCCATGAGGCATGGCAGTGCCATTATCTGCATTGTACAGATGGGGAAGTTAAGTAACCTGCCCATGGTCACACAGGAGATCTGAGGTACAGCAGGTAATTGAACCCAGATCTGAAGTCCCAAACTAGGGCACCACCCACTGCACCATCCTGCCAAGTGCTCAGCATATGTCCTGTTCTGACTAGAATTACAAACAAAGCTTTTTACGTCATTAGCCCTCCAAAAGGCAACAATCCCAGAAGACTAAGCTGGATTTGATTCCTTCTTGTGCATCAAAACGTTTACCAAGTTCCAATTACATGGACAATCAGTGGGATTGCACAGGCATGAATGAGAGTCTAACTTGGCCTGCAAAATCTCTCCCAGGCAAGGATGTGCGGTATTGATAGATGGCAGGAAAAACGGTTTTCCTTGTAAAACAAGCATATTTGATTCAGAAACCACCATGAAATAATATGGTGCCCCTCTGTCCCACTTTTCACAGGGTCAGTTTTCAGAGTGGAAGTGTACTTTAACACTCTGATTTAGTTATACATTTAAAAAGCCCCAACATTTTGCAGTCTCAGGCACCAGAATAAAGCCTGTTGTAAGCCAGCCTGGGGTCCAAGTGCTCTTTCCCCTTGGCTTCCATGACTAGAAAAAAAACTATTCACTTCAGGCACATTATTTATTCCCAAACTGTATTTCTGTAGAGAAACAGGTCAGAATGTCATTGCTTCCCTAAAAAGGCTGTCTAAACCTATCTCAAAATGCAGCCCTTCTCACCCTTCCTACAGGCATTTAGCTCCAGGGACTTTGATTCCAGCACCCCAGCCCATTATATGCGGAGACCAGAGATCTCAGTGGATTCTCAAAGAATTATTCATTTCCAGACTTTTCTCTGGCACTCATCACTCTAACATGAATACCACCCACCCATTAATACATTTATTTTCACACTTGCCCTGTGAAATAAGGAGGCATTAGCACCCCCAGCTGGGCAGTTTAATTCCCCGCAAAGAGACAGATAGACATGCACTAGTTCTGCTGCATGCTAGCACCTAAAAATAGCAGTGTGGCCACAGTGGCCAAAACAGCAGGTTGGGCTAGCCATTGGAGTATAATCGCACCAGATCCCATGGGGACATATTTGGGGGGCTACCCACAGCAACCACCCATCACTGCAGCCAGACTGCAATTTATAGTGTTCGTCTGCCAAGGCGCACAGGGAATTACACCTCCCAACGGTGGTGCAGACATATCCTAAGGCCCAGAGAGGTTAGCAGAGGGACACACAGAGCTGAAAGCAGGACTCCAAGCACAACACCTACCCTCCTATGAAGGCAGGTGCAGTTAATCTGCTATTAGGTGCAGACCTCCGGCTCCTGGCAGGTTGTCAATGAGGCCCTCGGGTTAGTAAATTTTGGACATTCCTGGTCTCCGTAACAACCAGGATCTTGTTGGGCTTCATTTCAAACATATAAATAATATAGATTTCCATTATTTAGATGTAGAGAATAAAGGTAATGCTCTAGACACACTAACAATCAGTAATACAACAAAATCCCAGCAGCACTAAAATAATTCCGAAAGCAAATCAATCAGCCATCCATCCACAAAACACTCTTTTCTGTCCATTCCTTTGCTTACCCTTCACCCTCTCCAAAAACCCTATCAAATATGCTTGGAAGGTCATCACATTTGGGCTTCTTCGGGCTGCAGGGTGAAACAAGTCAGGGTTTGAGCCCCCACCCTCCACCCCCCCAAAAAACCCAACGGGAGCCATACCTTCTCTTATATAAGAAGGGGGATCCACTCTTGGATAAGAAGGGGGAATCCAGCTTCAGTGCCTCTTCACCGCTGTGGCCGTACAGCCCGAGGAGAGATTTCCTTCAGGTAGGCCAGTCCAGGCCATTTAGGGCTTCATCATTCATAACCAAACACCTTAAACTCCACCCGGAGGCCAAAGGGCAGGTCAGTGCAGATCAGAGAGCACTAGGATTGTGTGCACCAAGCAAAGTGCCCTGCTCAATAAGCAAGCTCGTGCAGAATGCAACAGCATCAATCAGCAAATTGTTTTAAGGTGTAGCCCCACGTGGAATGCACGGAAGAGGATAATCTTAAAATAACAAAAGCATGGACAGCAGTGTCCTGGTCTGCTTCCAAATGGAGAGTTTGCAACCCCCTAGCCAGACACCAATCATAAAAAGCCGACTGGTTTACTGTTGCAATATGAACTTCAAACAGCAGCTGGGATCTACGAATCACCCCTAAATTGCAAATGCCATTAAAAAAACCTGTTTGAAAACAATAATCCGGTTGCATGTCCAAGCACTCAGGAGTTCCAAGATACAAGAAATAAGGCTTTATGTGCAATGACATGCCTGCAAACTTTAAACCTAGCCCTTATGAGAACTCTACCTGAGCAAAATGACTACCTCCATTAGGTGGTAAGTCTCCACTGGTGACCAGCCACATGTGTAAGGTGCTCGTAGAAAACCCATACTCCCTACCTGCCGGTTTTCAACTTTCTATCCCAGCCATCTCAACGCTAAGACTGTTCAGGAAGACAATGCAAGATTTTTTATAAGGAGAAAATATATTCCTTTCCCCACCCCGTGTTCTTATACTGAAAAAATGACTGAATCATTTTCAAACTTTCAGACAAAACAACCCCTCAGGCAAGGACCAAGCCTAGAAGATGTAATCTTGACAGATGAATGTTTCAAGTGATGAGCAGCTGAAAACTCTCATGCATCCTTGAGCTGTAGCAGTCACTAGTAGCCCAGCTGTAATAGCAGAGTACAGAGAACTTTTCATGGACTGCAGAAGCAGCACGGTTCCAAGGTCTAACTTGAACTAAACAAAAAATAGACAAAAGTAGACATCCACATGTTTTCATTGCATTTAGTGATTTTTCTAGTCTCACCAAGAGGAATCAGAATAAAAAAATAGGTATGAAAGAGCAATCTTTGCTGCTTGCTGTTCTATAGATCTTCAATCAGCATAAGTGAGCAGTTCACTGTAGGCAAAAGCAGTCTTTACACTTGGCATGAAATAGTTTTAAAAAAAGTTAAGATCCATCAGCAAGTTTTTTTTTATATCTGTGCTTAGGAGGTTTGTTTTACCTCTAGCTTCTTGTCATGTTTTCTCAGGTTCTCTTTTCTAGCAATTTAGCTTTCATTTTCCTGGTATTGGCTATCCTGGCAGGTCATGGGAAACCACAGATGCCATGGGAAGACACCACCTCCATCTAGAACACAAAAATAGTTTAAACCTCCCTAGTGAATACTCACATTTTAAACTTATCATGCAGACAGGGCAAGTTGAGTTTAAACAGAGTTTAAGGGCAGAAGGGACCACCAGATCAGCCAGTCTGACCCCTCACACAGCACAGGCCACCAACACCATCCAGCAGCTGCACACTAAACCTAACAACCAAAATCAGCCCAAAGCATTATAGCCCACAGGAGAATAGACTACTATATGCCACAGGCAGAGAATAGGAGGGGCCAAGGTACACCAGTGCTTGAGGCCCCCACAATGGCAGGAAATAATTAAATGAGACATACCCAGGTAATCCTGGCAAGTGACCTGTACCCACAAACTGCAGAGGAAGGCAAAAAAACAAACCCAAGGTCGCTGCCAATCTGACCTGCGGCGAAAATTCCTTCCCAATCCCATCTATGGTGATCAGTTAGACCCCGAGCATGTGAGCAAGAACCATTCAGTCAATTGCTTAAGACAGAGAATGCTCAATGCCACCACAGAGCTCTCGCCCACAAATCCACTAGCCATCTTCAGCTGTCACCAATCCTGATGCTTCAGAAGAGGGAGATTAAAAACCCTTCCAGAATACATTTGTGGGGGAGGAAGGGGAAGAAATCCCTTACTAATCCCTGCCAGAGGCCGGCTGATACCCTGAAGCATGAGCTTTTAGAAACCTAAGACAAACCAGAAGCGAGCCCTGTGGCTGAGAGTCCTGGCCCCTACCATGATAATCGTGCCTGGCATACAATTGCTCTCGCATTTGTCCATTTCTCTTAAAATTAAGTTCTTTGTGTCTCCCCCACCTCCCAAACTCCTATCAGGGGCTGTTCGAGAACCTCACCCACCAATGGATATAAACTGGTATGGACAAATTCAGGCTTGAAATTAGAAGAAGCTTTCTAACCATTTGTTCTTGTGCCAACCTTCTCCTTTTATTTAAATAGCTCTTCACACCCAATGTATGTATAGAGAGCAATCATATCCTCTCTCAGCCTTCTTTTTGCTAAGCTAAACAAGCAAAGTTCTTTCAATTTCCTCTCATTTCCTCTCCATTCCCTCAATCCTCTTAGTAGCACTTCTCTGCACCTGTTCTAGTTTAAAATGAACTTTTCTTCAACATGAATGACCAGAACCATGCACAGTATTTCAGATGAGGTCTTACCAGGGCTTGTACAATAGCATTAATACTTCATTTCTACTGGAAGTGCCTCGGCTAATCCATTCTAGGATTGCATTTGCCTTTTTCACAGCTGCTTCACACTGGTGGCTCAGTCATCCTTGATCGACCCATACATGCAGGTCTCCCTCCTTCTCTGTCACTTCCAACTGGTGAGCCCCCAGCTTGCAGCATAAATTATCACCAGACCTTGGACTTTGTACTATTGAATTTCATCCCATTTCTGTCAATCCAATCTTCAAGGTAATTCAGAACTTCTTGTAGAATATTCCAAACCTCCTGTGTATTGATGATGCCACCTTACTTCGTATCAACAAATTTCATTAGTACACACTTACTTTTTGTGCCAAGATCATTAATAAAATATTGACTAAGACTGGTTCCAAGACTAAGCCTTGAGGAACTCTACCAATAACCTCCCTCCAGTCTGATAATTTGCCTTTCAGCACAACCTGTTGCCCTTTCCCCTTTAACCAATTCCTTATCCACCTTATAATGCTTGTACTGATCCCCATTGCCCCTAATTTAACTCAATTTCCCATGTGTTACCATATCAAATGCTTTACTGAAGTCCAAGTATATTAGATCTACTGCACTTCCCTTATCTAAAAACATCAGTTATTTTCTCAAAGAAGGAGATCAGTTTATTCTGGCCTTTTGTAAACCCATGTTTAATTACATCCCCTTTACCATTTACCTCTAGACATTTGTCTTTTACAATTTGTTCTAAAACCTTGCATACCACTGAGCTCAGACAAACAGGGTCTGCAGTTGCCTGGATCACTTTGCCCCATCCCCCACTTCCTTAAATGTAGGAAGTGTTAAACCTCAAATAGATTTATTACAAATCCTTGCTACCGGACTAGCAATCTCACGTGCCAGTTCTTTCAGTAGCTTGGATGGCAATTATCCAGTCCCCTCCCCTCAGCTCTGAGAGCACTAAGCACTAAGTTTTTCTTTCATCTCAGATGTGATAACTTTCATTTCTTGACACTCATTTCCATCAGCTGTTCTGCCATCAGGCACATGTTCCATATTATCATCCTCATTGAAAACCAAGGCAAAATATTCATTTAGCTTTGGGCCATACCCAGGTTACTGTTAGTCTACTTCCCATCCATATAGTATAGTGGCCGATCCTTATTCTCATTTTATTTATATAACTAAAAAAAAAACTCATTTATTTTAAATTTTCTTGGCAAGAGCTAGTTCAGCTTGACTTTTAGCAATTTTCACTTTACTCCAACATTTTCTAACCTCCATAATGGAGGTTTCTTTTCTGACCAACCCCTTTTTCTATTTCCTATACTTCAACATTTTTGCATACTTCTAACAATATTTATAAGGTGATTATTCATTCAGCTTGGTCTGGAACCTTTCCCTACTTGTTCCCCCCACAAACGCTTTCTTGGAATGCAAGTTTCAGTAATCTTTGTATAGCTGATTTGAAGAAATTCCAAGCCTCCTGTGTATCTAAATCCTTGAGCTCTTTCAGTCCAGCTGACTTCATTAGCTAATTCCTCTAATTTCCCAAACTCTGCTGTTTTGAAATCAGAAATCATAGCTGATGACCTGGTTTTGATTATCCTTCAGTTTAAATTAAACTGAATCAATTTGTGATCACATGAACCAACCCTTATTTTGTATGACCAGCTCTTCTATTGATGTCCTCACTATTTACTAACACCAAGTCTAGAATTGCATCACCCTTTCTTTGTTCAGTGATAAACTGATGAACTCTCATCTATCACATCCAGGAATAACTGGGCCCTATCAGTATTAATAGCATTTATTCTTTAATCTATATTCATGAAGTTAGTCTCCAATTATGACAATTCCCAAAAGTGTCTGCGTGTGTGCGCACACATCTCTCTTTCGCTTTCTAATAATATTAAAGAGCCACCATATCCAAGTCTGATCCTGGGGGATTATAGCAGACCCCTAATGCTATCCCAGCAGAATCTCTTTTACAATCCATCTCCAAAGTTATTGTGACACAAATAGATTCTGTTTTTCCATATTATCACTTTTTATTTCTTTATGGTTTACTGTTTTGCTGATATACAACAGCATTACCCAACCACCTAAGTAGCACATACAGGTATTGAAGGGTATTCCAGTCAAGAGTGCTATTCATCCATGCTTCTGTAATCCCAACAGTATCTGGTTGGACCTCCTACAACAGAAATTCCAATTCCTCCAGTTTATTGCCCAGACTTCTTGCATTGGTGTGCAAGCATGTCACCCATTTCAAACCTCCACGAACTAAAAAACTGAGTGTGTTCTGTTATCCTTCACTTTATCTTCATCTAGCAGATTTTCCTGTTACTGTGTATTGAAGTGAGGTATAGAGATCTCGTGAGTCTCTCCCAACATCTCCCAGTTTAAACCCCTTCCTATCAATTGTGCCAGCCTTAATCCCAAAAGACTAATACCCCATGTACTAAAGTAGAGTTCATCAGTCGAGACGAATCTTCTTCCGGCCAATGCCTCCAGTGGTGAGCCATCCCAAAATCCTTTTCCTAGCTCCAATCCTTGAGCCATCTGTTGATCTTCATTAACTTGACTCACCTTCACTTTCCTTCTCCAGGGACCAAAAGCATTCTATTGAAAATCACCTGAGCTTCCACTTCTTTATGCCTCCTACCCAGCCAAGGGTAATCATCCTTTATCTGTTCCAGTGAGAATCTAGCAGCGTCGTTGATACCAACATGCAGCACACTCTGTGGACTTTTTTTTCCTGCTCCCATCAGCTTCATGTCCACATTTCCCCTCCTTGCTCCAGTCAGACAGCACACTTCTGTTCTCTGAATCTGGTCTGGTGACAGGGCTGATGTTAGGGCTGATCACAATTAGCTAAGAGGAGAGGGCTGACTACAACCAGTTAAAGTGTTTAAAACTGGACTTGCCCTGTCCACACCAGGGTTTTTAAAATGCAGGTGTTAAAACAAATTAGATAGCACATTGTTCCTTAAAACGTGTTTTCTTCACCTAGACAGGGCCTCTGTGGCAATTTTTAAAATAACATTTTGCTGCTTCATAACTCAGTGTGATCAAACTGGAAAGGACAGAATTTTTCAGTTCCTAGACAGAATTTCATGTTCACAATCTAAGCTGCAGACTCCATTGGCAGAAAGACTTCAGGGGATACCCAGTACAGGAGAAATACAGAATCTTTTTGCTGCCGGTTCTCTTTCCTTCTTCCACTCCACCTCAGGCTGTAACACAGCGATACAGCTCTCACAAGTAAGCAGGGTGTTGGGCCAGTTCCATAATAGAATGGCAGGCTTCGGAGAGAAGTCCAGCTGTTCCCAGCAGTGGCTGCCTGTTGCTCTATGAACTAATCTGTACTCAGTACTCACGCCTTCCACAAGAATGAGTGTTAAGATTTTGCAGGGTCACATGTACAGTTCTAGACATGGCATAACTGGGTTAGATGCAATGAACAAAATCCTGCCCTGTATTTGTGTGAATGTATGAGTAGGAATAGGGTTCAGAAGCCTCTTCCCCACTTGTGGGCTGTATGCATCAGGGGCATGCACAAGGGTGAGGGCAACTGGGGGCATTCCCTCCCCAAACAACAATAGTTGGGGGCACAGAACTCCTGTGGCTCTGGGACTGGGTGGGAGGGAAGTGAGCTCAAGCCAGGGGTAGGATGGGAGAGCGAGCCCCTCCTGGGCTAGAGAGGGGGAGAGGAAAAGCAAGCTCCTGCTGGGCGGAGGGTACAGAACGTGCCCCTTCAAAAGGGGTCAAATTGAAATTACTGTGCATACCAGGGGTGTGTGCAATTCAGTGCCAGGAAATACATCCAGCTAACAGCCCTATTTACACTCCACAGTACTACAGGGAGGTGGGCAATCAGCTTTGAGCCAGGCCATGTCCCCTGGCCTCATCATGGGTGAAAGTAGAGACTGGTAGCAGGACCTGGGGGTAGGAGCATAAACTCTTTTGTAGTAGCAATAAGGAAGGTGATGAGACCTATTACCTCAGGACCCCTATGGGGTGATCCTTTCTTCCCTTGGCAGGATGGGTCATGCATCATTTACTCGCTGCAGCAGCACAACTTCTTTCCACCCCATGCACAAATTGGGACAGTCAGGGCAGGAATTTGCCCTTTAAAAAAACCACAGAAGACTGATCCATAAGAGCCAACATGAGCCCAGACACATTAGAATGCTACCTGGGTGCCCTGTAAGCCACACGTTCCGGTTTAATGGGATTTTGATTCCACAATCAGTGCGCAGTGCCAGAGCATTTGATAGAGGCAGTACAATCTCTCCTTAGTCACTGAGGTTTGCCGTACAGATTTGACATAAAGTGACAAGACGGAGCCTCTGCTTGCCAACTGCTTATCACAGTCCAGATTAGCGCTACATTCACTACAAATAGTCTCCTTTGCCATTTGGACCCCTGAGGAGTGCTACTGAGAAGAATTTGTTGTACTGACAGGTGGAGAAAGATATACCAACCTAAAGCAAACTTGTGAATCATTGCAATGCAGATCTCTCATTATTTGCTGGTGCCTGCTTCACGCAACTGGCTCAGAGGAGTATGAGACAGTCCACTAGTCAGTTACTGGAAATAGTCACTGAATTTGTTTTTTTAAAGTGGAAGACTGGATTAGACCCAACTCTCAATCATGGATTTCTTTCTTATGTCTCATGTTGCCCAGGAACCCATCACTCTCAAGATGGAGTCCCAAAACTCACCCACTTCTTCCTTGTGTGTTTGCAGAGTCAGTGCAATCTTCCAGGACCCAGGTTTAACAAAAACAAACCCAAAGCCCATCAGGAGCAGATTTTCCAAACTGCTCAATTCATGTTTAAGCAGCTAAGTAAGTGGCTAGTTGGGGTGCTGAGCACTTTTGAGAATCTGCTCCTCTCCCCCCTCCCCCCGCAAATAGTGGTTACTGAGCACCTGAAAATCCATCCGCAATTGGATTCCATGTCAGAAGAAACGTTTTCATGGGCTCTTTCAAAAAAGCTGCCAGTGACTTACCACTCACAAGCTGCCCTCCAATCACAATCAGCAGGTTCATGCTTTCAGGTAGCTATAACAAGTATGGGAACAAACTATTTGACAAATACTAAAAAAAGAATACTTTGACCTGTGTTCTTTTCATTGGACGGATTCCAGCCCTATTAAGTCAAAGAAAGCTTTGCCTTTGCCTGAGATGGAGCCAAGAACTCACCCATCTACCCAAATAAATCATTTAACACTCTGAAAAAGCACCATTGAATTTTATGGTATTTAGATATATTTCACATCACTTTCATGTTCAGGGTTTGTATCAGTCATCATGTCTATGAGGTTCATAGATCTTATTTTTATTTGAATTACAGTAAGTGATTTACTGAGTCAGCTATTTGTTTTTCTGAAGACGCACATTTCCTGCTGTTCCAAGAAGCAATAAACAGCTTTGCACATCTTTTTCCTTTGGGAAAGCATTCAGTTAAATATTTTAAAGTATTTGCAGTTTTTGCAGAGAAAACTGCACCTTTTTGCTTCTGGATAAGTGACAAACGATTAGCAATATACGAAAAAGCTTTCTGATGAACTTGTCTTATAAACTTAAAAGGAAGCTTCCAAACAACAACGACAAATAGCAGGAACAAGCAAACAAAGCCCTCCTTTGTCTTATAGGGATAAATCCACAGCTTTTCACAACGGCAGCAAAAGATATCCCTTAAGCCCCAGTTAAGACTCAAACTGAGGTTATGCAAGGTTCCTAGGCTTTTTACTGACTCTCTGCTCAAAAGTAAATTTGATCCCAGCAGAATAATAAATATCCAGATCATTTTTGCCTATATGTCACTTGTAAAATAAGTTGACATTGAGCTCTTATTTTCAATATTTCTAAAGTTTTCCTTGTACTTATGTTAATCTTGCATTTCTGCCCTGTGACTGAATCTGAATAAAATGATCAAGTGAGTCTTGAAAGCTGTGGAGGTGAACCATCTGCAGCACTGTACCAAAAGGTTTAAATATTTTAGGTAAAATTGTCAAGAGCACCTAAGTAATGTATAAGCCCACATCCCATTTTCAAGGGAACTTAGGCCACCTAAGTACTTTTGAACTTTTTTTTATCCATCATCAAAATATTTGATCATCAATTATGAAATCCCTGCAAGCTGCATGGGAACCTTTTAAAGACACCATAAGAGAGGTTTAATTTAAATGTATACCCCAAATTAAGAAGAAAATAGCAAGAGGACCAAAAAAGTGCCACTGTGGTTAAACAACAAAGTAAAAGAAAGCAGTTAGAGGCAAAAAGGTATCTTTTAAAAAGTGGAAGTTAAATCCTATTGAGGAAAACAGAAAAGAGCATAAACTCTGGCAAGTGAGGAGTAAAAATATAATTAGGAAGGTCAAAAAAGAATTTGAAGAACAGTTAGACAAAGACTCAAAAAGTAACAGCAAAAAATTTAGGTACACCAGATGCAGGAGGCCTACTAAACAACCAGTGGGGCCACTGGATGATTGAGATGCTAAAGGAGCACTCAAGGAAGATAAGGCCATTGCAGAGAAACTAAATAATTCTTTGCATAGATCTTTATGGCTGAGGATGTGAGGGAGATCCCCAAACCCTAGCCATTTTTTTTAGGTGACAAATCTGAGAACTGGCCAAGACTGAGGTGTCAGAGGAGGTTTTGGAACAAATTGAATATGTCACCAGGACCAGATGATATTCACTCAACAGTTCTGAAGGAACTCAAATGTGAAATTGTAGAACTACTAGCTGTGGTATGTAACCTATCATTTAAATCAGCTTCTGGACCAGATGACTGGCAGATAGTTAATGTGATGCCAACTTTTTTTAAAAAGGCTCCAGAAGCGATCGTGGCAATTATAGGCTGGTAAACCTAACATCAATACTAGGCAAATTGGTTGAAAATATGGTAAAGAACAGAATGATCAGACACATGGAATAACGCTATTTGTTGGAGAAGAGTCAACATGGTTTTTGTAAATGGTGAGACATGATTCCCATATACTAGAATTCTTTGAGGAGGTCAACAAGCATGTGGACAAGGGTGATCCAGTGGAGTTAGCGTACTTAGATTTTTACGAAGTCTTTGACAAGGTCCCTCACCAAAGGCTCTTAAGCTAAGTAAACTGTCATGGGATAAGAGGGAAAGTCCTCTCCTGGATCAGTAACTGGTTAAAAGATAGGAAACAAAGGGTAGGAATAAATGATCAGTTTTCAGAATGGAGAGAGGTAAATAGTGGTGTCCCCCAGGGTACTGTACTGTACTAGGACAAATACTGTTCAAGATATTCATAAATGAGCTGAAAAAAGGGATAAACAGTGAGGTGACAAAATTTGCAGATGATACAAAATTACTCAAGATAGTTCAGTCCAAAGCAGATGGCGAAGAGTTATAAAGGGATCTCACAAAACTGGGTGATTGAGCAACAAAATGGCAGATGAAATTCAATGTTGATAAATGTAAAGCAATGCACATTGGAAAACATAATCCCAACTATACATATAAAACGATGGGGGATAAATTAGCTTACCACTCAAGAAAGATATTGGAGTCATTGTGAATAGTTCTCTGAAAACATCCACTCAGTATGCAGTGGCAGTCAAATAAGCTAACAATGTTGGGAATCATTAGGAAAGGGATACATAATAACACAGAAAATATCATATTGCTTCTTTATAAATCCATGATACACCAACATCTTGAATGCTGCATGCAGATCTAGTCACCTCATCACAAAAAAAATATTTTGGAATTGGAAAAGGTACAGAAAAGGGCAACAAATTATTAGGGGTATGGAACAGCTTCTATATGAGGAGAAATTAATAAAACTGGGACTTTTCAACTTGGAAAACAGAAAACTATGGGGGGATATGGTAGAGGTCTATAAAATCATGACTGGTGTTGAGAAAGTAAATAAGGAAGAGTTATTTACTCCATTTCGTAACACAAGAACTAGTGGGTCACCAAATGAAATGAATAGGCTGCAGGTTTAAAACAATCAAAATGAAGTATTTCAACACACAAAGCACAGTCAACCTGTAGAACTATTTGCTAGAGGATGTTATGGAGACCAGGACTATAACAAGGTTCAAAAAAAGAACTAGATAGGTTCATGGAGGATAGGTGCATCAATGGCTGTTAGTCAGGATGGACAGGGATGCATAACCATGCTCTGAAATGTCCCTAGCCTCCATTTTCCAGAAGCTAGTGTAACCCCCTTCCTTTCCTGGGATACTTGTGAACAGGCAACACTCACCGGTGTGCAAGGGTGTCTAAGGCTGCTGACAACAAAGGAGATCTTGAGCAATGCCACCAACCTCCGAAGCTCCCTGCTCGATCAAAAACTCCAGCAGACTCTCAGCAGCAGCTTCGAGACCACAGGAGCAGGCAACAACCAGCAGCAATCAGCCAGTAGCTTCCAGCCTCAGCTGCACTCCACCCCAGCACCAAAATGGAGTCCCTCACATGCTTTTCTCTGACTCCCTGGAAGGGGAAGAGTCTCTCTCCTTTTTCCCCAAGGCATCATGGGAGTTGTAGTCTGCCAGGATCTTCCCAACTGTAAAACTCCCATTTAAGTTCCAAGGCCCCTGAAGTACTGGGTGCCTCTACTAGGAATGGGCAACAGGAGATGGATCACTTGATGATTACCTATTCTGTTCATTCCCTCTGAAACACCTGGCACTACCCTGTTGGAAGACAGGATACTGGGCTAGATAGACCATTGGTCTGACCCAGTATGGCCATTCTTATTTTCGAATATAAGAGTGTGACTGATACCCATGTGTAGATTTCAGTGCCATTTGCATGGATTGATATGCCTAGCATTGCGATTCCGGATGGTCTCCTAGTATTGTACTAACAAGATGATGAAGCAGCCCAGAGGCACCTCTTAAGCACGGGCTACTATTAAATAAACCTGCTCCAGGCTACTCTGGACAAAGGGTTGGATCAGTCCTGAGAGAAGCTCAGAACAGGGAGGGCATAAAGGTGGTTTTAATCACAAAACCATTATCTTGTTGTTTCCATCTATCATGCAAAGAAAATCCTTTACTTGTTTTTAAGAACGATAGGCAAATAGGAAGTATATTTAAAACTGAGTGGGTATGCTGGGATTTTATTTTTTTTAAACATTGATGACAAACCTTAAGAGGTTTATTTGCCAGTCTTAAAAAATAGTAATGAAGTAAAAGTATTGGCTGTGTAATGATAGAGGATGTACAAGGTGGCTTGGATAAAGTAAAACTAGACCTAAAGGTATATCCAAAACAAAGCAGACTAAAGCTGAACATATTCAAAGATGTTAACTTGCATCTCACAGATGTGTCAGGTAATGAAATTGGAAACTCTCAGACTACTTGTGTTATTTCTTCCAGTACTGGGATGAAACTAGGAAGCAGTGGATCATAGAACAGGCCTAGTCATATTACATTTACACTCCAAGATCTAGATCAAAGTAACATAGAAAAACCTTGAATAGGCATCCAGAACTTTTAGATACTTGACTGAAATGAATCATATCTCCAAACATTTCAGGCTAGCCCATGAAGTCACAAGAGGATGCAAAGGCTGGAAGATGAAGTAAGATGCATTCAAATCAGAAGACAGGCAACTTTTTAACATTGAACTGATAACCAAAGAAAGTGGCAAATTCATAGTCACTGGCAGATGCAGGTTTATAAACGGTTGTTATAAAGAGAAGGGTGACAAATTGGTCTCCTTAACCACTGAAGACAGGACAAGAAGTAATGGGCTCGAATTGCAGCAAGGGAGATTTAGGTTAGACCTTACAAAAAACTACCCTTATAGTTAGGAAGTTAAGCACTGGAACAGATTACCTAGGGAGGCTGTGGAATTTCCTGTCAGGAACAGTCTAGATAATACTTTGTCCTATCTCAGTGCAGGGGGCTGGACTAGATGACCTCTTGAGATCCTTTCTAGTCCTACATTTCTATGATTCTATAGAAATTAGGAGGATGCTAAAGTGGCTTTAAGCTATCCTCTAGTTCAACCACAAGTTTTCAGGCTCAAAAGCTCACTTACCTAGAAGGGAAGAAAAATCCCTCCCAGTAACATCAGGGTGAAATTTTGTCCTCTTGTGTTCGTGGCAAAAAACAGAGAGAAGTTACAGATTCTCTCTTTCTGCAAGGTAGCAATGTAACTATACTAGAATGTTAAATTGTGTTATGCTGTTCAGCCACTAGAGAGCGTGACATACCACATTGGTGCCACCGATAGCCATTTCTGGCAGTGCATTAAAGGGTGCCATGGAAGACACGTACCTAGAATCTCACTCCATAAAAGCAGCTCAGTAGCCAGACCATATCTGATACAAGAGTCTGACCTGCTAGTAGCAGCCCTGCAACCTACCGTATACAAGAAGTACATGACCTGGTGTCAGAAGTAAACAGACAATCCCCAGGGGAGATAGATTTTGTGATTCATCGGGGGGTGAGTCTCACAGAGGAATGATCTATCTCACCACCCAGAGTACTTTAGTTTAAGGGACCTATCTACCTTTTTGGTAGATGGTCCCTTACACCAATAATCATAGCAATATTCAGGTTCCTGCTATTACCCAAGAACCAGTCACTCCCCCCAGGTCAATTTCACCATAGATCTCACAAAGACAATGCTTGTAGCCAATCCTATTGTAAACAATATAAAGATTTATTAAATAGGAGAAGGAAATTAGAGTTGTTTACATGGTTAAAGTAAGTAAATAGATACACAAGTGAGTTACAGTCTTAAGTTTCAAAAGGTAATAGAAGCTTCTGTAATCAGCAAGCTCTCTGTGTGTCCATTAGGGCTAACCCAGGCTAAGCTGATAAGGATCTCTTTCTTATATCGAGAAATAACTTGCCCCCAAGAATCCAAGCAGCATAGAGAGAGTCAGTTGCTTCTTGTTAGGGGTTTTATTCTCTTCTTCCCACACAATTTCAACAGCAAAGCTCAGCTGATGGGAGGAGTCCCTTGCATGACATCTTCATGGGAAGAAGGTAGAACAATAACACTAGTCTGTTGTCCCCTTGTTGATGGTATGTAGGGAAATTCCATCTGCTAACAGACTTTTCCTATTGGGAAGCGCATTACACCTTCTGTTGAAGATCAGCCCTTCACACTCATTGAGGTTTCTCTCCTGTATGCTGATTCATAGTCACAGAGGCTCACAATACAACTGCTCAAATATTCCCGTGAAATATTGGAGACAGATGTTATAAGATTAATGCAGGCAGTAACTCAAAAGCAGTCAATAAAGTCTAAACACATTCTTATAGTTTTAATACCTATTTTAACAATAATAACACAGCTGAGCCAGACTGATTCCAACTGTGTGTTTGTCACTGTTCAACTGAAGCAGGAGGACCTTGGCATGAGCTGGCACCTGCTGTGCCAGCATCACAGCATGATAAGTACTTCTACAAATTTCCCATCAAGTTTTGTCCTACATAGACAGCAATGAGGGGTGCTCCTCTCCTCTCCTCCCTACCTTGCATTTACTATGACAAATTGGTTCAGCATGAGCTTGCAGTAGGAATCACTGTTGGGTTTAGGTATCTCCCCCGACCTTGCTAACTGCAGAACTTCTGCCCTGCTGAGTACCCACAAAGTGGTTTTCATAAAATCCATGGTGGGGGGCGGAGATCCCTCAGCAAATTGTCTCCTATTCTTTGTAAACAGCTCTCACCTCAGACCTGACAAACTCATTACGCCAAAGGTGTCTCACAGCATATTTATCCATCAAGGATCTCATATGAGGGGAATACAGAAATCTTGTAACTGGTCAATGGTCAATCACTTTGAGATGTATGGACAGGTGATAGTTAAGGATCGGTGTATTTACTCGGAAAGTATGCTTTATGAACTGCCAGAAATTAATCATCCGACGCAATGAGCCTCCATGCTGGCCCATTCAAGCTAGAGGGAATTGGCATTCCTCCCTCATCACCTAATGAGGTAATGCAAGGCTTAGCTGACCAGCCTTGCTCCATCCCAAAACTATCAATGGAAAACTGTCACACAGTCAAAATCTCTCAGAGATAAAAAAAAAAAAAGGAACATTCCAACACACAGAACTTTGCCCTGCCTGCGAAAAGAAACAAAAGTCAGATTTCAGAGTAAACAAAGTATAAGGAGACACACTCTGGATTCAATGACTGAGGAAACCCCTTGGAGAGCAAGGGTGCTTTCATGAATGGTTTGGATCCTGGGTATTGAGAAACGACCCAGCTCTGCAATAGACTGAGCTCGTGGGGTATGGGGCGGAGAAATCTACCTTATTAGATAGGAAAGAAACTACAGGTACCTATGAGTTTACACCCAGGCTTGCATTTTATTATTGTTTTTTAGCATAGCTACTTGTTTCCACCCCTCTGTTATCTAGTTAAATCTTTATTTACACTTTAATTAGCCTACTTTTGCTGTATTGTGAGTGCTCACAAATGCAATATGATTTAAGGAAAACTGGGCACCTTCAGGTGCAGAGAATCTGGCATTTCTGTGATTAGTCAGTATCAGGGGGTGAGTCTCACAAAGGCATGAATCAAGAGAGAGTGGGATACACCTACTGTTAATCTGCAAAGTGAAGTTAGGGCTGGCATAAGGCCAGAGGGGTGAGTGGTTGAAAGACTAGCTGTGTCAGGTAGTTGACACCAAGCTACCACAAGACAGACTCCTCTTGATAGAGGTAGGGGGGGTAACAAGCTGACTCAGTCCTGGATATCCTAAGAACTGTCACCAGAAAGAGGGGGAAGAAGAAGATGCCACAGAATTGGTACTGTCTTGTTCTGTATCCTCCTGTAATCTCCTTCTCAGAGCAGCTGATTTTTTATTTTATTTTATTTTATTTTGCTTCTTTCCACTCCTAGCTGGTAGCATTTGTGTCATTGTTTGTTTAAAAAACCAATAGTACATCGCTGCAGAGCTACACAACAGATGTTGGACTTTTATTTCAAGCTCCTTTAACTTCTGCTGTGAAGATGCCATTCCAAGTGACTTCAGGGGGAGCTCTGCTCAGCCTTCCAAGGTTAGCATTTGACTTGTCATTTCAAAGGACAAACCAAAACAATCATGAAGACATCACAGTAGATTTTACCTGGGGCTCAGACTCTTCAGCCAACTCTGTTCCCACTTGCTTCTAAGGAAATCTTTCAGGGTGGTGTGTGCTATAAACACATGTAAAAACAGTGAATGATTTCCGTTAAGAGGAAAACATAACAAATGACCAGCATAGTAAATGAATGTGCTGAATACTTTTATTTGAATCCACAGTCGCCCAAACCAAAGATAAAAAAAATAAGTCTGTGTTATTTTCTACTTAGCTGGCTAACATAGCAGCTGTCATCCTTCCTGACACCCTCAGGGGTAACTTGAGGTGATTACCAGCCCTCGGCCTTCTTTCTGGTTTTGGATCAGAAGTGCTTGGAATCTAAAGCATGGTCCAGCTCCCATTGAATTCCTACCACTGTTTGGTGGGACTAGAATGAGGCTTTAAATCTGACACTACTTGTTCCTTCTCCCCCCCTCCCTTCCCAGTGCCTCAACTGCCACTAAGGGCAGCTCTGCTTCCTCCCATTCCTGTCCTCTCCCTCACGAGGGGAGGACCTGTCCCAGTTCTAATGCCACCGGACAGAGGAGTAAGGGCCCCCACAGGCCCCCACACACAGCCAGCGGAGGGCACCTGGGAGTGAACCCCCACTTGCAGGGGAGGGGTGGGGCTGTGTCTGATGCACCTGCCTGAGTAAGTGGGTGAGGAGGGGTGGGCAAGGGGAGGGAACGGGTGGGGCCGGGGCCGGGGCCAGGGCCAGAACCCCCCCCTCCCCCACAGACACTAGTGTGCGGTGCTGGTCCAGCATAAGGGGCCAAGTAACCCTTAGATGGGTGAGGTAGCTTACTTTCCCTCCTGACAGCATTGGGGGAAGAAATGGTGCGCAAATTGCACTGCCTTCCCTGTGCTTTGCTGGTGCTGCTCCTTATATAGGGTTCGGCCTTTCCCCCTCAATCCAGCCTGATTGCTGTGAGACCCTCCTGCAGACCTAATGCAAAGCACTAGAACACCCCTGACTCCCTTCAGCCACAGCTCTCTGCCCAGAGCCGTTCCATTCCTGCCTGACCTCTCAGTGCTACCAGCCTTCCTACTGCGGGGTCCAGAGGAGCCATCAGGAACCAGCAGTTCATGTCAGAACACAGGCCGCGGGAGGAGGGTTGGAGGGAGCCCAGTGTCTCATCCCCTTGAGAAGCCATAAAACCCTCAAGAAATCAGCTAGCTGGTCCCTATGTGAAATCCCGAGTTTAGGCTGTTCAAGGTTATGCACAAAACTGAAAGCAGGAAGGCAAAGAAAAAAGAAACACTGGTCCCCCATGTAGTTTTGCTCATTGTGTGACATACACCCATAGCAGCTTTTCATAAGGGACCCATGCTGTACTTAGAGACAATGAAACTTGTTCATCACCGCAGAAAGGGGAGCTGTCAGCGAGGGAGGCAAATTTACACTCAGAATAATGCATGTTTGTGGGCTGGCACTCATGGATGAGCACCTGCTTCACAAGCTTATAGGCAGGAGAACTTGGAAAGAGGAAGATGTTTGTATTCATCTCAGGAAAAGGGGACGGGGGAGGGAAATCTCCCAAGCTCAAATGACAGATGCTTTCATTTAAAAAACAAGCAGTTTAGGCTCCAATATCAGCATTTGTTAAAAAGAGGGAAAAAATTTAAAAAAAGGAACTTGCAAGTACTTTGGACCTCTGAGAAGTTTCCATCCAAAGATCTCCAGGAGTGTTAATATGAATATGTTTATAATACCTTAGAGGTAAGGATTAGCCCATTTTATAGATGTAAACTGGAAGCACAGAGTGTAAGGGACACACCCAAAACAATTGAGCAAGCCATCTACACTTCTGGAACCAGAACCCAGGTGTTCTAGTAGGAGTCCCAGTCCCTTGCACTAATTCTCTAGTGTGAATAGAAATGTGCACATTATTGTGTGTCAGTGAAGATGGAGGGAAGGGGTGTTAAAATCCCCCTGCAGTGCTTGAATCCCAAACCTCCCAAAACTATGCATGGGAGACTAGTTTCATTCCACAAGCTAACTGAAATGCAAAAATAAATTAAGTGAGCTTTAAAATGTGTTCAGTTTTGGTAACAGAAGCCTTAGATTTATTAAAGAAAACACTTTGTTGAGATATGACTTGTACAACGACAAGGTCTGAATTATTGTTTTATTTTCATAGAATCATAGAAGATGAGGGTTGGAAGGGACTTCAGGAGGTCATCTAGTCCAACCCCCTGCTCAAAGCAGGACCAACCCCAACTAAATCATCCCAGCCAGCTTTGTCAACAGGTTTAAAAACCTGTAAAGATGGAGATTCCACCACCTCCCTAGGTAACCCATTCCAGTGCTTCACCACCCTCCTAGTGAAAAACTTTTTCCTAATATCCAACCTAGACCTCCCCCACTGCAACTTGAGTCCATTGCTCCTTGTTCTGTCATCTACTACCATTGAGAACAGCTTAGCTCCATCCTCCCTGGAACCCCCCCATTCAGATAGGGGAAGACCACTATCAAATCCACCCCCTCACTCTTTTCTTTTGCAGACTAAACAAGCCTAGTTCCCTCAGTCTCTCCACATAAGTCATGTGCCCCAATCCGCTAATCATTTTCATTGCCCTCCACTGGTCTCTCTCCAATTTGTCCACATACTTCCTGTAGTTGGGGGGGGGGGGTCCAAAACTGGACAATATTCAAACTGTGGCCTTATGAATGCCAAATAGAGGGGAATAATCACTTCCCTCGATCTGCTGGCAATGCTCCTACTAATGCAGCCCAATATGCTATTAGCCTTCTTGGCCACCAGGGCACACTGCTGACTCATATCCAGCTTCTTATCTACTGTAACCCCCAGGTCCTTTTCTCCAGAACTGCTGCCTAGCCAGTCGGTCCCCAGTCTGTAGCTGTGCATGGGATTCTTCCGTCCTAAGTGGAGGACTCTGCACTTGTCCTTGTTGAATCTCATAAGATTTCTTTTGGCCCAATCCTCCAATTTGTCTAGGTCACTCTGTATCCTATCCCTACCTTCCAGGATATCGACCACTCCACCCAGCTTAGTGTCATCTGCAAACTTGCTGAGGGTGCAATCCACCCCATCCTCCAGATCGTTAATGAAAATGTTGAACAAAACCGGCCCCAGCACTGACCCCTGAGGTACTCCGGTTGTTACCAGCTGCCAACTAGACATCGAGCTGTTGATCACTACCCATTGAGCCTGATGATCTAGCCAGCTTTCTATCCACCTTATAGTCCATTCATCCAATGCATACTTCTTTAATTTGCTGGTAAGAATACTGTGGGAGACCAAATCAAAAGCATTTTACTTCTCTACTGCTCCTCTTCAAAGCAGACTTGAAGAAAGCTTTTTTGTTTTCTGGGAATATTATTTATTTTTGCCTAAAAGAAGTTAAACATTCCCTTCCTAGGGTCCAGTTAACTCAAGTCCACTAGGCCTTCAGGCCCAATCCCAGTTCCAGGTCTCTCTGAAGACCAATAATCAAAAAAACCCACAGAGTTTCAAAAATCAAATATAAGTTCACACATTCCTCATCCTAGTTTCCACAGAACACAGTCTTTCTACATCCCAGTATCCCCAGCTGGAGTTTCTATTTTTTTTTACAGACCTTCCCCCTATGCTGAGCTAGTGCCTTACAGGAGCCTTTTTACTCTCTGCAGGTATAACCACAATTTCCTAGCTCCCCTTCCCCCACTTTGATACTGGAATCACCTGATTTCTCCCAGCTGGGGCTCATTCAGTAATCAGGGTAGGCTAGCACCAGCTATTAAGGAGTGAGCCACCTTGTCACAGGGAGTTTTAGTAGGGCTTGTAATGGTAATAGTATCCAGACCTTACTGATGCATTGGTGGGGATTTAGTCATAGGTAAACAAGAAGGTGGAAAGAAGGGTCTATATTTTAGTATCTGACAAGCAATAATTTCAACATAAACCAAGCAAAGAACACTTGACTGATGTGAGAGGTAGCAATATCAATCATTCATCTCTCACATCAGTAATATGGCTGCTCACAACTGAAACAACCAGCAAGGTTGGCACTGTTTAAACTTTAAAGTACTATAACACCATTGAAAAATGGTTGCTGAGAACAATGAGAAGTTAAGACAATACACTGCAGCTTTTACATTTATTTGCCTGATGAGAATTCTGTTCTAAAGAAATTACATATACAACGCATGAAAGGAAGTAATAGATTTCCCCCGTTCATTACTGTCCAGTTTTAACAATGTCATCTGCAACATAATCTTTGATTTATGAAGCTAATATAGTAAAAAAAAAGTCTTCCTTTGCATTCTGAATGGTTGAATAAGGAAAGAAGAAGAAGGTGGTATTGTTTATTTGCATTGCAGTCACCCACAGAAGCCTCAGTCAGGAACAGGATCCCATTACACTAAGCACTGGACAAATACATTTTAGACAGTGAAACTGTGAAGAGTTTACAGTCTAAGCTGAAGCATTCTCAAGCACCTGTCGGTATCCAAAAGGTGTCATTTACTTCTTCCTTTACATTAGGGTTGCTCTGAAAACAAATTAGAATACTTAGGACCAAAATCTGACTAACTTAAACACGGCTGGGGAATTGAGCATAGAAGATGACAGAACTTTCTCACTGTAAAAAAAGCAGTATCAAATTGCTGGGTGATGCTCTTTTGAATTCCCAGAGGTTCTGATTGTCCTGTCTGGTGCAGTGCAAGATATACTTATTCTGAAGGGCCTGGGTGGAAACGACACTAAAGAAGAGCCGCCCCGTACTTCTGCCATGAATGTACCTGTTCTTAACAGGATATGAGTGTGGCCTTCCAAAACTAGGCAAGGTTCTGGACAAATCCCTGAAGCAGATTCCCCTTCAAAAGCAGTGTACAGAGAAGAGTATCCTAACACTGCATGACAGCCTTAACTTCCCACTGTGTACATGGGGGGACCACAGCGGATATTGGTGTAGCTGTGGGAGACTCAATGTACTCTGGCATGGACCAGATAAGAGTAATTGATGACTGAGGTAGAGCATGCCTGTCATACTAACAGCATGTGTATATTGGCCCTTGTGGGCATTAGTGGGCATAGTGCTATTTGGATTCAACCCTAATAAGAAATACTACAGAGGCCTCTCAGAACTATAGAGATGGCTTGTGTACATGCTGGGAGAAAGCTGAGAAAATGGGCCTCTGGAAGGCTAGCATGGTAGCAGTCGTATTCCAGTGTTTATTATTGGGTGACTTGGACTAGTTCTGATGAAAATACGTACAATGGAGAAGACAAACAGCACAAGTGTCAAGTGCTCGGTAGAACTTCCATTGAACCCTATATAGCAGCAGAGTTAGGCCAACGCTGAGCGCCATGGAAAATATCAGCCACAGTATCTGGGGCCAGATTATGCCCCTACTGCATATGAGCAACTCCCTGACCTCAGTAATTGACGGTGAAATATAAGATACTCATTTTAGCTACCTTGAAAGAAAGTGAGCCCATTCAAGCCTTCCTGTATTTGAACTTGTAGCTAAAAGTAATCTAAGCATCCCAAATCTGAGCCGCTAAATCTAAATATTTAGACCATTAAGCCCACCACTCAAAACAGCCAGCTTTAGCCATCCTTGCTCACATTAAGTAGCATGGTGCATTGCTCCACAAGATTACTTATGTAGGAAGTAAGGAAGTAATCCACCCTGAGGGCTGGATTCTGCAGCCCTGCCTCATATCATTAGTAGCATATAACCCATTAATAACACTATGCATCTTAATGTTGAAAGTCAATTTTGTGGCTCATAGTGTGAATAATCCCACTAGAAACAGAGGTAGCAATGTATCAGGATGTTTTGCAGTCTTTCCTGATCGCTATTTCATTATCTCATTTTAGCTCTGTAATTTAGTGTATTTCTCTGCATAATTTAAACTAAACAGATGCTTTATATTTCACATTGTTAGTTTCTGTCTGAAACTATCTGGACACTTTATTGCTTTGAGGCAGCTGGTGTCTGCCAGCAAACAGTATGACACTGAATCAATTAAACAAAAGGATTATGCATAGAATTAGAAGAATGTTTAAAAGGTGTCAAAATATTGTAAACTTATGTTCCTTTTATGTGAACAAATCAAGAAGGTGACAGAATTAAAATGAAAATCCATACTTGCCTTTGCAAAATCCAACTACAGAGATATCATTTTGCAGTTGGATGTGTATGTATAAAGGAACATGCTGAATTCATGACAAACACAACTCAGCTCTCAAAATTAGTTCCTAGCAGAGAAGAAAACCCTAATGTTCCTCTGCAAAAAGTGCACAGAAATATTAATTGAGTGACATGCTATAATGTGAGTTTGGATTCATTCAGGAGATAGCCAAGTTAGGGGTCTACTGAGTACAGCAGTGATTTCATGTTCTGAGATGTCCACTGACAGGATGCTACAGGGCCAGGAGGCATGAAGAAGATTTTACTCTTCTGCAATATTGTGTCTTTTTTAGGCACTTGTGAAAAGGCTGCCCAGTTGCAGGCTCAAGTGTTCTATTATAACTGTACATTCAGCACTGAAACAAACACACAAGGGGCCAGATTCTGCTTTTCATGCACATGCACAGGTGAAAGGCATATGTTCTCCAGCACAGATTTCTGTAAAACAGGATGTCCGTGTTTACACTGCCAAACACACACATCACAGCTTCTCATAAATTATTGTATATAGAGGAGTGAGAAGCAAACGTTCTATTAACACACCATGAAAGAACTCCATGGGCACAAACAAAGCAATCAGCTACACCATACGCTGCCAGCAGAGTTACAGCCTAGCTATACTGTTGTGTCATTAGTTGGGACAGAATGTGGGGTCTTCAACTGCAGAGACTCAACAGGCACCTGTAAAGTTTGTGCAAGGCCCACCATTTTTATTAACTGCACAAGCGCTCGGCACTCTGCAAAGTCTTCTGGAGACCACCAGGTCATGCTGAGCATAATCAGATGCTTAGACATTAGTGTTGTCACTCCCACGCTAGAAATGTAATCTCTTCAGTCCCTGAAACCTGATCCAAGCTATAGAGAATCTCCCTTAGCTGCAGTTTTATTAGGACATATGGCCTCCTGGAGTTGCAGACATATACAGGCAACCTTGTCACACATACCTAAGCCAGTTTGACAGTCCATCCAATGTATGCTCACACACACACTTTAGCCAGCCTGCTACAGCCTCTAATGCTGATTCCGCTGATCCCTGAGTCCTGTAGTTCAGCTCAATGATTAGACTACAGGAGAATAATAATCATCACCCTGTGCAAATTCTTATTGTCACTCTCTGAAGTTTAAATCCTTCAAACAAGAGATTGATAAAAAAACAGGTGCTCAAAAGGCAATATTTCATCCCACAAAGCTTTGGATTACTTATGAGGGAAATAATTACACTAAAACCTTCTAAGGTCCAAAACTTTTCAATTTTCAAAACTTCTGAGAAACAATTTTTAAGAATGATCAGTTTTTTCAAGCTTCTGGTCTTAATAGAGAGAAATGAAATTCCTCACTTCTTGGACCCAACTTTTGGATATTGAACAATGTAGTGGAGTTTTTTATTTGTTTTGATGCATAGGAAATCTCCCAGTAGAATAAAGCTGTATAACTTTCTTGCAGCATTATGATGGAGTTTCATCTAATTTGAGAAGATATGGAGAAAATTGCTTAGAAACTTGTTTGCATGGAAATTTGTTGTTTTTTCCCCAATTGTATTGCAGTTGTGCTGTTTCTTTTTTCTGTATTGACTATGTATGATTACTTTTTAAAAGTAGCCTTGGGGGAAAAGTAAATAGACAAAAAGTTTAAGAATAGTTGTTCTTGAACCTGACTGCAGGAACAGGTTGAAATGCCTTGCTTATTTTCTCGATTATATTGCTACAACACCTCTTGCTCAGACTTTGACAACTCTACAGGTTGTTCACTGAGTCTGTGGAGTCAAATTCAGTGCTGGCACAATCTGATGCAACTCCCATTGAAGGGAAGGGAAGATGCACCCACTAAAGCCAAGGATAAATTTGGTCCCATGTCTTCAATGATTTGTGAAGAGAGGGTGGAACAGATAGTCATCAAACAGAATATTTGAAGTGTCTGAAATATGCACATCACACAACTAATATTACTAGACCTTCAACTGCAAATTAGACATGGACTAGATATTTAGAAATGAGCAGCACTGTAGTATCAGGGCTATCCAAAGGAAAGAGGCAAGGCCACATTGTCGAAATTTCTAAACTTATTAGTACAGCCAGAGCCCTAACACTGCCTGCCTCCTTTAGAGCAGGTGACAGGTAGCACCATCCAGCACACGAATGCTTTGATTCATTCAGTTCAAGTCCCCTAGCCTCTCTCTCAAGTCATATGCACCTGAAACCAAGCTAATGGAAGTGGTCTGGCTTGCTGTAGCTAGCCAAGTGACAATAATCACTGCATGACAAAGGCCCTGATCCTACAGGCACTTAGTATTTTTACGCACAAGGGTAGTCCCATTAATTTCAATGAGACTACTCACATATGTCAAATTACTCACATTTCTAAGTGTTTTACAGGATCAGGGCCTAACTTATTTCAGTATAAAGCATAGGTTTTCAGCATCTAAGTGGACTCACCAGCGGTTGTCTGGGGGTTTCCTGAGTGAGATGGCTTCCATTTGGTACCTCTATTCTTCTGTTAACATGGATTTGCAACTTTAAACTGCAGGAATGTCCGTTAAAACACTGTAACAAATCTTACCCCATGTGAATAGCTGCAAAACCCAGTAACTCCCAAAAGAGTTTCTCTCCACAACAGCAATCACTGGGTGAACTTCCATGGCCAGTATTACACAGGAAGTCAAACTAGATGATCACAATCGTCCTTTAGGGCTGCTGGCCTGTTTCACAGCCCAGGAAGTATTAACACGCCACCCGAAGTCTGTTCAGGCCCTTCCTTCAAGGCAAAGTATATCCTTCAAACACAACCAAAGCTGTTCTCCTGGCCCAAGCAGGCTATATTGGACCAGAAGCCCCTCTCCTGGCAACTTTTCAGGCAACTGGATTGTTTCTGAAAATTAAAAACAAATTTAAAAAACCCTCATACAGAATTTCCCTCATTTCTTTTTGAAGTATTTGCAGAACTTCAGTCCTGATTGGTCTGACATATTGAAGGGTAAATGGGAAGAAAAATTAATGAATCATAATAGAACTTCTGGCACAGGAAAAAGTTGTGAAAAATGTTCTGTAACTATTTTTAAAAGTGCTCAGTCCTAGCCTAACTCTGCTCCTGTTGCAGTCAACATGAGTTTTACCACTGACTCTATCAGAGTTCAGGATCAGGATCAGAGTTCTACCACACCTGAAAATCCCATTCATTATTCTATAGTGTGTAATCTGTTAAATCCCTGTTCTTCACTCACAATATGTCTACACAGCAACTGAAGATGTCATTACAGTGTGGGGAGATCTACTCACTAGCTTTAAGCTAGATAGCACAGGTAGCAATAGTAGTGAAGATGAGGTGGCACAGGCTAGCTGCCTGAGGAAAAGCCTACAGGGGAACCTGGGTATGCACTCAGGTTGCTAGGCCACAATGAAGTCCTTGATGCCACATCTTCACTACCATTGTAAAGCCAGCACAGGTATGCCCATCTTTACTATACACCTTCACTTGCTGTGTAGACGTACCCTCAGACTCTTCGGTTTTAGCGAAAAGCAGGCTTTCCAATTTGTGATGCTCTCAAGAACAAGCCATCAACCCGCAAGAGAGGACGCTGGGCAGGGAGATTAGCATTGCCCTCTAATTCCAGTGCTGAAGAGAGATCGAACTGGCTCATGAGCTATATATCTAAAACTTGTCTCTCTTGCCAACAGAAGTTGGTCCAATAAAATATATTACCTCACCCATCTTGTCTCTCTAAACACCACCTTGTCACATAGTCCTACTGTGACAGAGCTGGCAGACCTCAGGAGGAAAAGACATCAGAGCACTGGGCCTTACCCACTCAGAGGTGAGCAAGCTTTAGTAGCACAGTTTATTTACTCTGGGACATAAATTAAATTGGGTTTTGCAAATGAATAGAAAACACTTAGAACAATGGACTAGAAATGGGGCCAGAGAGAGGCTTTTTTAGTCCATTGCCCTGTGTGGGGTGCAGTGCAGAGCTGCCCCACTGCAGGTAGAGTGCCCAAGAGACATAGTGTCTCTGAGGGCAGCTCCTTCAGAACAGAGAGCATCGGGGGCTCTGTACATGGATTTTTTTTTATTGAGATTTGAACAGAAAGGACTAATTTTAGCCAGCAAGTCAGTGCAGACTGCTGTGGAGGTGCAGAGAGCCCCAGACAGTGGGAGTCCACCAGAAGTGAGCAGAGCCTCAAAAGCAGGGCACAATGGCTAAGGAGAGGGTATGTCCAGAAAACAGGATTATGTGCTGGTCCAGCCCTTAAAGCAGGGCATAAGTGGAACTGTAGCAGTGCACAGGGCCTCCTTTAGGCCCCCTGAACTTGGCTGCATTTCACCCAGTATGCCTAGAGGTAGAAACCTACTGGCTTGGTAGGGTTATAATTGTCCTGCTAATATTCAGGCTCATCTCTCACCCAGCCTGATAAATTATATTCCTCCCTTGCAGACTGCCAGCCCTGCTAAAGTTTTATTATCTTCCATGTCCATGGCTTAGCATGGTTTTTATTGTCCTTCAGAGAGGCACAGCAAGGCATCTTAAGTGCTGACCAAGCGTCATAGCTGTGCGATGCAGGTCTAGAAGCCTAACTTTAGTGCCAAAGTGTGCAGATTAGCTATGCAGATGCTCACAACAACATAAAACAGATAAAACCAAAAACATAATAAGTGTTACCCTCTGCCCTGCTCATATACACTCATTAATAAAACAAGATTCTTGGTTATTTAGCTGAGGAGACTCTCCCATAAACTGTGTGTGTGTTGCTGGCAACCTGAACTCGGAAGGTGAGAATAACCATTTTATCCTTTGGTAAAGACCCTTATCTGAAAAAAGGGCTTTATGAGAAGATCAACAAGCAATAGATGGGCAAACTTGCACTGGGGAAACTGCTTCCTTCCTTCCTTCCGCTTCATTAAAGGCTGTTCCCTTCAAATCCCTTCAAATTCATATCTGCCCTGTAAACAGTGGGAGCCTATCCATGGTTAAGACAAGCCAAATTCCTTCTCTAATAGCCATGTATACCTCTTCCATCCCACTGTAATTGTAGAAGCAAGACTGAGTCTGACATGGCTAGTTCAGATTTATTTTCTTGAGGTGCAAAGCCCAGTTTAGAGAAGCACTCAGGCTCACAGCCTGTGCATGGAGAAGACCCATGGAAGGCAGAGGAAGACGAAATCCTCCCCATCAGGCTGCTCAGCTGCAGCAGAACTCGTCAGGGCCCATAATGGGCAGCCTTTCCTAGTGGTTGGAGCCAGGTTGGCAGTCGGAGATCACACCAAGGGTCAAGCTGGAATCAACAACTTGAGTCGGGGCAAGGAAGAAGGAACGAGACATGGTAACAGGAGCAAGTGGGTGGTATGGTGGCAGGAACCTGGCAAGGAACCAGGGGCTTGGTCCCAAATTGTACTTTAGGTTAAAAGAAAATTGGATAAGTAATCCTGGTCCTTCTCGCCCAGCCCCAACAAGCCTTTAACCTTGCTGATAGACATATGATGGTCTCAGAAGATCTTCCAGTCCAGTTGCCATGTTTTACTCTTGTGAGTCCTGGAGTTTATCCCTGCAAGAGAGGGGCAATGCATTCTGCACCTCTTCTGACCCAGGGAGTCAGCCAAGAGCACATGCAAACTACTCCCAAACCCTACAAAGCACATGCAAAAAAGCACAATGTGTTAATTATTTTGTCCCTGGTTCTTAATAAATACTACTCCCTCCCCCTGGTGTGCGTGGGTGGAAAGAGTCAAAGGGGGTGGATGGAAAAGTGTGAACAGCACTTCACTTTCATGCTGCCCCCCCCATCTGACATATTCCAGAACTTAGGGACATGTGGGGAGCGTAGGGAGTGGGAGAGGGTGGGGCTTGAGGCACAGTCTCTCTCTGTGCTCTGTGGCAAGCTCCCTTCAGAAGCCTGTGGCTATCCATGTGGAGATATAGCTGCCTACAACATTGACTCTTGCTCTGCAACCCTGTTAGGGAAAGGAGGATTACACAGGGCAGAGAAGCCAGTGGCAGCACGGCTCCTAAGTGAAAGTGTTGTCATGGGAAGAGGAAGTCTAAACAGCTCACCAGGGAGGCAGCCCTGCCATGGGGCTAGTGGTCCCGTTCCCCACAGTCCCTAGTTTGCACCCACACACACCCTCCTCTGTGAGGGAAGCCCTGGTCAGAATCTCTGCAAGGAGGAGAGCCTCGCTGGAGTTTCCTGGAGCTCTTTCCCCTCTTCCCCCAGGTGAGTACAATCTGGCCCAAACGTCTGTATCATGAGATGTCAGAGATTGTGAACTTCAGCCCAGTGCCTGCACTGTCGATTTACCAGAACAGATCGATCATTTTCACCTTTCAGCTGTATGAGCATGCATCACTGACCTCTGATCACAGAGGCTGAGATTTTCACAGGTGTGCAGGGGGATTGGGTGCCCGGTGGGGAGACTTTGACTGGGAGTTGAGTGCCTCACTCCACAAGACACCTTGAAAATCACACCCAGTGCCAATACTCCAAATCAAGAAAGAGGAAGAGTGTCAGAAAGTACAGGATGAACCCCAGAGGTTCTCCTTGGATGGTGCTAAGTATGACTTACCATTATGGTAAGTGAACATCTGTTCTTGCATAGCGCTGTCTCTCACAGGGATCTGTAATGTTTTGCTTCGGAAAATGGAATATTGTTTTTTTCCATCATTATAAATTCCTTTCTCTGAAGCCTGTGAGCTGAGCAGAAGTGCTGTGGTTTCAGTTCCTGGGAGATTTCTCTAAACCTCTAGCTCAGTCTCAGGTCCTCAGCTTGTTATGCTAGATGCAGCTGCTCAAATTGACAAGGAACAATAAGTCTTTCCAATATGGTTTTCTGTTTGTGGGTCATTCATGAAGCAATACTGACTCCTGTAAATGTAACTGTGGAGCAGGAACCTTTCACAGGCTGCTGTAAAACTAAGTTAACCCTTCATAGGGCCCAAAATCTCACCCCCTTCCAGGGTTTGGTTTTATTAACAGCGAAAACAACTTCATCACAATATTCAGCTTAAGGCTTCCTCCTTCAAGACTGTTCCTAAGCGTTCTATCTCAAGAGTGCTCAGCTGACACTCTAGATCCTTTCTTTCTAGACAGCCCCTCCACATCCCTTACATGCAGGTGGGAAGACAAGCCACCTGCCTTCGGGTGTGTCTGCAACTGGAGCTGGAAGTTGTAAATTCCATCCTGAGGAGACGCACCCGCGCTAGAAATGTAGCTGTAGCAATGTGGGTGGTGGAAGGGGCTAACTGCCCTGAATATGATCCCAGCTGAGACCATAAGTATGTTCTTGGGTCACCTAGGCCATCCCACCACTTCAAAATTCCCTTTCCTTTTTTTTTTTTTTTTTTAAATCATAAACATTTTTAAAACGTTGGAATACAAACAGAACACTCCAACTGCATCAGAACAGAAGGTTTTGTTTGACCCTGTAACGTTCTGTGGCTCCGGGCCAGGGCACCCCCGGTGGCAGTGCTGGGGGATCGGTACGCCCACCGGAGGAAGCTGGCAGTTACACAACTGTGCAAAAGACAGTTTAGACCTCCTGGGTGAGGGTCCAACAGATAAACAGGCCATCTATAGCTCCGACCTCCTGGCTGAGAACTCTGCAGTCAGACCGCCTGTGATCCTGGCCTTCTAGGTGGGGGCTGAGTGATGAAACAGTCTATCTCTCAGGCCTCCTGGCTGGAGTAAACAACTATGGTATAGGGCTCTTGACGCCAGATAGGAAGCTGCACAGTTAAACCTCTATGCCTCAGGCCTCCCAGGGATTAAACAATGCTATCTGTGGCTCAGCCCCTGGCTTTCTCCCATGCTGCCCTGTGTGCATGTGGAAAACTTTTGGGGGTAAGAGTAAATCAGTAAAGCCATTATTTTATCCTTCGTCAAATTTCTCCTAAAGCTCCTCTCTGCAAAGATATCTACAAATCCTGCCAGCTGACCATGGTTAGACCGAAGGTGAGCTGTGACTACTGTTTAGTATATAAAATTTGCTCCTTTCACAGTTATCTTTCCCCTTTCCTCCTCATCTGTTTGTTTCATCCATCTTGTTAGCAACCAAGAGAGTAAACCTTCAAAGCAGGAATCAGCTTTGTACTTCATGTCTGTACAGAGTCTACTACAATAGGTCAACAATCTCTGCTGGCTGCCTCTCGGGGCTACTGCAATACAAATAAACACAAGTCTGTGGTTTGTTAATACAATTAATAAACATTTGACAAGTAGTGTAACGCCACCCACTGTCATGCTGCACAGGAAGCTGAACTTTGAGAACTGTTAGAGCCCAAATGTTCTTAGCGGGCAACCCAAGAGCGGCACAACATTACTTGTTAATACCAACCTTACCCGCGCATCACATGATGAGGAGCAGGAGGATGAAAAGAAAATTAAAATAGACTGTATGTGTGGGAAAACCTTACATTTCATAGGCCATGGTAGGGAAAATGACTGGGGAGCTATTAACAGCAATCTGAGATAAATGTAATAAACATCTTTGGCAGAGACACAACTCAATCTACTGTAGACTTTCTTTTCAGTTACCTGAAGCATTTAAAAACTGAGGGACGCTGTGACAAATGTCTATTCAAATACAGATATATAGATTCATATTTAGATATGTAGATTCATATAGAAAGTATCTATTCATACAGTATTTTTGTCATAGCCATGTTGTGTGCTGGCAAAGGTGCTGATTGGGCATATGTGAAATGCACAGTTTTATGTGCTATCGAGGTGTACAGAAGTCAGAGCCTTTTGGAAATGAATAGAAAAGAAATAGATGCTGAAATGGTTAATTAAACCAATGCCTTTAATTCCAAATGGTACGTGCTGTGAATCAGAATGGGCCTTACATTCTTCAGAGCTCAACAGATTGCTGCAAGAAAAAACACAGAAGAAGTTAAAGGTGGTAAACAATTATATTCAGCCCACTCCACTCCCATTCACACAAGTGCAGGATTATTCTCCTTGACACAATTAGGTATAATTTATCTAGCTAGCTTTCTATAGGGTCATCCATCACTGTGATATCAGATCACCATTCACAAAAAGTGCCTTATTAATTTTCAGTGTTTCATGCTATGTCCACTTGTCCACTGCATAATTGGAACAACATTAACAAGGTGCTTTTCAGCTTCGGCAGACTTTGCAATACTAAACTGGAAAACACTGGTTAATCTCTGCAGAGAACATATGTTTTTGATGCTGGCAGACCATGTGCCAGCTCATGCCAAGACGCAGAGCATAGCTAGGAATTAGTCTGGCTCTCCTGTGGGTTACTATATTTAAAATAGATATTAGCATTATAAGAATGTGTTTAGTATTTAGACTTTATGGAATGCTTGTAGGATGCTGCATGCATTAATAAAAACAACGAGAGTTCTGTAGCACTTTAAAGACTAACAAATTTAATTTCACCAGGCATAAGCTTTTGTGGGCTTCAGTCCACTTCCTCAGATGCAGTTGGTAGAAATAATACAGCAAATATTGGCAACATATACAGGAGGCAACATATTCACATCCAAAGGCATAGACAACAATGGGGTAAGTGGATGAAAGCTGGGTACTTGAGGCCTAATGACAACCATTGAGTAGGAGGTGAGACTGGGTGATCAGAGCAAATTACTTTCTCACCTCCTACTCAATGGTTGTCATTAGGCCTCAAGTACTCGGCTTTCATTCACCTACCCCATTGTTGTCTATGCCTTTGGATGTGTATATGTTGCCTCCTATATACGTTGCCAAAATTTGCTGTATTATTTCTACCAACTGCATCTGAGGAAGTGGGCTAAAGCTCACAAAAGCTTATGCCTGGTGAAATTAAATTTGTTAGTCTTTAAAGTGCTACAGAACTCTCGGTGTTTTTGCTGTATACAGACTAACACGGCTACCCCTCTGGAACTCGCATGCATTAATCTTACTTATAATATCTGTATCCCATGGTATAAAGTTACATTGACTGTTTGCATTGTAAACACCTGTAATTGTGTAATTTGCCCAACAGGAAAAGAAGTATTAATTGAGGTAAAGTGCTGGTCCTGCACACAGGATGCCCCACTGAAGGCAAATGAGGTATTGTGTAGCATCAAAGGACAGAGACCTTGTCAGTTGCATTCCTCATTCCCTCCAGGAAGGGGAGACCTGTTTGTGAACTCATCCCATCAACCTGGATTCTGGAGTGAAGGGGATAAAAATCCCTGATAAGGAGAACTTTATGCTGTCTGGACTCCGAGAGGCAAAGATTGCTAAACCTAAGCAAGTTTCCCCAGAATTGCTAGTGACTAAGCAAATAGACAATATTCTGTATCAGGCACAATGATGCATAAAAATAAAACCCAATCTCCTTAAAATCTCAGGTAATTCCGGTAGATATGAATTCTCTATATTTTAATATGGCATTTTACTATTACAAAGAAAGCCTCCAGATTGTACAATTTTCTCTTTGGACTGTTTATCCATTGCATTTAATTAATGCCAAGTTTGTGTTTCTTCTCTGAAAGCTATGGTTAGTTTTCATACATTCTGCCACAAATGCACTTTAAAATTCAACCATTTTACACAAATGGATTATCTCCAATGCCACTGCACAAAAGGTTGCTGCTTTCTGTCACTGATAGGACTAATAAGCCTTCAGCCATACTTCATGAACACAAGGAATATCCTCAGTGATGTCTCATGCAGTCAATAAGTGCTCTAAGTGCCTGATCACTAATGTTTTAACTTTGTTTTTGTTTATTGAGCAGAACCTCTTGGTATCCGAGTGTTGACAGTACTCATACACTGAATGAATGGCCACAGATCCACTGTTGTCCAGTGGTGGAGGGAAGAGACGTTTTCAGCCATACGCCAGCACTAACCTCAGGCCTCACTTATGTATTCTATTGGGGGAGACTTCTTGGTGTCATTAAGGCTATGTCTACACTGCCAGCGGCACAGCCAGCAGTGCAGGATTGATTTTGTGGGTTCGACTGAGCGGCAGCGAAGACTAGCTCAATTGAATTTGGAAGTCGACTCCATAAATCCACCCCAGCAAGTAGTGTAGCGCTGTGTCGACGGGAGGGCATTTCCCATTGGCACAGCACAGTGCAGACGCTGCAGTAAGTAGACGTTAGGAAGTTGATGAGAAATACGCAAGTTGCTGTACGTAGCTTGCATATCTCCCATCGACTGCCGTCGAAATCCATGGCCAGCATAGACCAGGCCTGAGTCACTGCTTGTTCAACTCTTAAAGAGCTGTTGCTCCTTTAAAAAGATATATATATCTTTAGCTTGGAAGGACAACAGTTATCAAGGAGGAGACTGGGGGAAGTCAGAGGAAGTGCAGAGTACAGAAGGTTATTGTGGTGTTGACAGCACTCTTGCTTAAAGCACTCTCAGGAGCTCACTCGCTTGTTCCAGACTGGGTTTGATCAAAACAACAGAACTGAATTATCTCCAAGTGTGAGAGGGCTGCTCACGCTCTTCCCTTCCTCCAGGCTCCAGGCGCGATCGCAGCCTTGCAGTGATGGCTGAGTCCCCCTGGTCTGTTGCTGCTGCCCCACCTGAGCCCTTTCCCTGGGCTCCTTGCAGTAGTGGAGCCAAAAAAAGAAAGGTCAGAACAGGCTCTGCCATTATAATGAGAGGATGCATGCCCCTCTGTGCTAGCCAATGCGGGACAGGCGTGCTAGCTACCTGAATTGACTAATTGTTGCTGCTTTCCTATAATTGTCTGTCCCTCCCTAGTTGGCCCAAGGTGCCAGGGGAAAGTATATTTCATTAATTTCTGTGCTAATCCTCCATACTACTTTGCAAATCTCAACCGGACAGACTTCTTCCATGGCATCTTGGTCATGCTGCTGTGAATCACGGGGCCTGTGAGCCCATGCAATATATTTGCAGGCCATATTGTATTAAGTGTATCAATGGTTTATATATCACTGTGGGCCAGGGATTGTATGCTCCAGGATCCAAAAATTGTTTTTGTGTGTGTGTGTTTGTGTGTGTTTGTAAACACCTCCAGAGAGGTACCACCTTTGGCGGGGTGTGCATATATTGGCACAAATTGCATTTTCCAGAGATCACCAGCCTTTTGGCACTAAAAGGCTGAGTTTAAACTGACTACAGGACCTTCTTTTGATTCAGCAAACAGACAGGGGGAGCTCCAATGCTTGTGGGAGGGTTGGAAGGATTTGGGCTTCCTAGGACCACATGGTAATGATGGGTGACCGCTGGTAAGCGTTTAGCATGCATGTAGGAATGTCTATATGTTTTTATTTCTCTGTAATGCTTTTACCCTACCAATAAACGTATTTTGCTTTGTGAAGGCTGGTTGGGAGCCGGTATACACGTTTGTAGCCCCTGGAGAAAGGCTAAGTACCTCTGCTGTATCCCAGTCAGAGCTGCTGGAGGAATTGCAGTGAGATGCACAGGGACTGCAAGGCTAAACTCCAGTCCTGAGGGAGAGAGATGCAGGTGTCCACCTAAGAAGCAACAACTGGGAGCCTGAAACCTTATGTGGGAGCCAACAAGGAAGACTTGGGGAAGGGGGGAGTCAAAGGTGCCGTTAACCCTGAAACTGTGACAGGGCCAAATGACACAATAAGGCATATTAAAATTGAAGACCTTGAGCTGTTATTGCTTCAGAAAGACTTTCAGGAGGATGCATTTATGAAAGAAGATGATGGCAGTGAACAGTCCCCAAAATTTATGCTGGTCCTTTGGAAGGAATTATTTCCTGAGAACAGATTTATTTTCCTTTTCATGACAATCTTTGTAAGAGCTGAAAATGTCTAAATCCCTTCGGTTGCTAGCCTTCCCCTATATGTGAGCAGTTTGCTTAGGGCAGCAAGAATCCTAGCGCTGGCATTGGCCTTTACATCTGATTTTTCTCTCATCATGGCTTGAACTCAAGCCTCTTCATGCTTCAGGGGAAGAGCAATTTATCATCTACAGTAATATGGGCAATTACATAGAGTCAGCACAACCAGTAATGGTATCTCAGGAAAGGAGATTATTAAAGTGCTCTTTATGGAACCATGGCCCCACTCCCATGCAATTTATACTACATTGAATGGAAGATGTGTGGCTAAGTCCCTGGGAGTGCATCCAAAACCTCAACCTGGCATCAAAAGTTAATTGTTTGTCTTATCTGGGGGCACTCTTTGTCTGACATGGACAGGTTTTCCAATCAATGCTTTAGTCCTAAATGTTGGCCAATAAAATAGAGGATGAGGCATAACCGGTCTTGGACTTAACCCACTTCTCTAATGCATTAGAAACCTCCTTAAATGTAAACATTTCTAATAATGCCATTGCTGAACTGTCAGGCTGTGAGCCTACCAGTGAGGCAATATGTATAATGAAACCTATACAGAACCTGCTCCAGATGAGTGGATCCAGGTCACCTAATCCAACACCGATCAGAGCCACAGCACTTACTTTAAGGGTCAGATCTCTAGTTTCTTTACATGGGATCCCTATTCACAAAATGGAAATCACGTTGGGAAGGGAAACAGAAGCAGCAGGGGAAGGATGAACTAAAGACTCAACACAGAAACTACTCAATGGAAGCCACTGAAGTTTCAAATGTACACAATGTAAGGACTTCATCAAGTTGTAGGTGGGATGAGACTGAAAAGAACACAAGAATTTTTAAAAGTGTAATTAAGAAGCTGAGCCTTCAATGGGAAAGATGCATGGAAATGTTGAGACTATTACTGTGAATGAGGGCCGTTCCCACCTGGCAGCAGTCTCAGTGCACATATATGGTGGGCATCTTAATTTGTTGATGAACTAAAATTTTTTAAGGCTAGTGGTTTTGGACTCCTGTTCTTGAGTTTGGAGCTTTCAGATTTTTTCAACCTTCTTTCAAGAATCAAAGGCTTCTGTGTGTTTTTAACTTGTCTGAAAGAATCTCCTAAAACTGCTGAAGTCCCCTAAGAAATGCAGGGCCCAGTCCTGCTGTCTTTATTAACACCAACTCGTTTTGTTAATATAATTGGACAGCTGAGCATTATATTGGAGGAGGAGAAGGAATAAAGTAGGGGAGGAGTTTCTGCAGGAATGGAGGAGGAGCAATATTGCAGAAGTGGTATTCTACATACTTATCGCCATAGTATCTGAGTTCCTCTCAATCCTTACAGATTTTTATCCTCACAGTGTCCTTGTGTGATGGGGAAATATCTCCATTTTGCAGATAAGGAAGGAATGGTTACTCACCTGTACAGTAACTGCAGTTCTTTGACATATGTCGTCCTATGTGCATTCCACTGCAGACGTACACCTGAGATCAGAGATCAATGTGCTCTGTACCAAGAGTACAAATGCTGATGTGGGACCAACCACCCATCCAGTTCCTTCTCACTGTCCTTGGCCTGCGATGGAGTGCTTCAATGTCCTTGATATTTTCTGAGTCTCAGTCCAGTGCGAATCCACTACTGGAGCGGGCAAGAGAAACTTCAATAGACCCATATTCCATTGGAATAGGTGGCTCAGGCAGAGTCAAATGCTTCTGTGACCTCAGGTGCAGAGGGGCAGTTTTGCCACAATTTTGTTGTGGAAGAAAATTGGAAAATTTTCCAACCTGTGAAAATACCCCCTTTTGACATTTTTGGAACAAAATGTTTCAATTTTTAGTTTTGAAATGACTTCATTTTGTCATTTTATTTTGCACTATTTATATTTTGTACAATATATTATAACGCAAGTCAAAATCAAAACTATTTTGTCAAATAAAAATCTCTGATCTACCTGAAATCATTTCCCTTTCCACCCCCCATCCGCCCCCGGCAGAATTTTCCTTTGCAGAGAATTTCAAAAATTTCAGTTTTGGTTCTTATTTGAAACAAAGCCAAATTTTAAAATCTCTAAATCCTTTGTGAAATGGAACTTCTGTCCTCTGCACATCTCCATCCACTACGCTATCCTTCCTAACCTACCCGTTCGCATTTCTCTCCCTCCTCCCTGAATTCAACTGCTTCTCATTCCCTCTGTCCACAAAGACAGCAAGGCGTGAATGGCAAAAAATAACATAACAGGGGTTTATCAAATGCTGCATCACAGTAGAGATAAGCTGAATTGTGCAGACTGCCACTCCTACATGTGATTGTACAGGGCACCTCTCTTTTGCATCATATAATATCACTGCAGACATAGCTTACACAGAAAAATCAGCATCAGGGAAGTACATCAGGGTCACTGCTTCCAGAGCACCCTCTCGTAGCATGGAGTGGCCTTGCAGCATCTCTGCCTCAGTTTCCCTTCAGGAACTTGGTCTTCCAACTAATCCATTAACAAAAGTCCACCCCTTCGAGGGCATAAAAGTCCAGAACCAAATACAGAGCCTTTGCCCCAATCTCAAAATGAGCCCAGCCCATCCTTCACAAGAGGTCTGTCTTCCATCCTCTGATTCAAGCGCTCTTCTGCCCACCCTCTGGGCTCAGGTTATGCCCTTCCCAGGCTCCTTCTCATTTCTCCCCTCAGTCCATCCTGGGATCCTTTGTGTTGCTTGCTGCTCCTGCCTGAGCAGACATTCCTGGCTGGAGTCCTCCACAGGTTTCTTCCTGTCTTGTGCTCTCCTCTGGCTCCTTGTAGCATCCAACTCTCTTCTCTAGCCAGGACTCTGCTGGTGGGCTTCCCTCACCTGAAGTCCAGCCATGCACAGGTATAGCAGGATGGTGTTAAGTGAAGAGGGCCGACTGGACCAAGACCTCTGGGCCTTCAAAGGGGCAGGCCATCCTGGGGCAGAAAGTAGGTAGTATACCTACTGCTTCTTTGGTTGCTCTTCAGCTGGTGCAGACAAACAACACATTGTACCCTGTGATCAGCCAGTGTGTCACAGGCCAACAGTAACCACTTGAGAACTGTTGTTTATTTGGAAATATACAAAAACACACCACGAGTTATTGATTTAGTCTTGAAAGACTTTTTTTCAATTTCTTCTAAGACGTATAAAGCCATTAGCATATGCAAAGACAGACAAAGCAAAGGGAGGGTATGTTATTTTTAGGACATTTTCTGATGTATCAGATCTAAAACAAAAACTATCATCCACAACACCCACTCAGCTCAAAAAAATCCTAAAAGTGAATGCAAAATGCTTGTCAAGGGCAAGCTGGAATGCTAAAAAGATGAATTGTACAAAGATAAAAAGTGCCAGTTGGAGAAAATATCAATGAAAGGTTTAGAATATAAGCCACAATGACCTCAAAGCTAACACAAATTTCTTTCCAGTTGAAACACAGGACAAATGTAAAGAACTCTGGACCAAAATTTTGAAAGCAGGATGTCTAATATTAAGCACCCACATCAATCAATAGTGCTGAGCAGTAACAGCTTCCGTTGACTTTTAAAGATGATGCAAATATTCAACATCTCTGAAAAATAAGTCATATATTTAGATGCCTAAATATGGCGTTATGTGCCTAACTTTAGGCCATGGTTCTTATTTCTAGAGATGGGCCCAAACTAAAATCCCTGATCTGAATATCCCTGAGTGTCCAGGAAGCGTGGATCTGTACTTGGATCCAGACCTTGCAGCCAAAATATGTTTCTACATATTGCTAGGACTAGGACCATATCCAGTCAGCCAATGTTACACAACCTTCAAATCTGTCTATAACGGAAGTTCTCAAATCAGCTCTGGTGGGCCTGCAATGCAATTTCATTCTCCCTCACATATAACCATGGTTTCCACAGACCCCAAAACAGAGGTCTGAGCAGCTGGAAGTTTTGGTTTTGAAGTCTGGCCATCTTCACAAAAGGAAAAGGCTAGAAATGTGTGTGGTGGGTTGTTTTATTTAAGGCGAATGCTGAGGGTTAACCTTGCTCCTGGCATTTCTAGAGGTGCCTGTGGCGATGGGCCTCACAGACCACAAAGGCCAGCTCTGGGAGATCTGTAAATTGAACTATGGCAGAATATGGCCCTAGGTAACTTGCATGCCACCTTAGAATTCATATATCATATAATTTTAATATTAATACAGTCAGATTATTGTGATCTATAGACAAGTGGCTATGGGGATGTGTCTGTATTGTAATGTTTGGAAAAATATGGTATGATGCACATACACGTCCTCATTCCCCTGTCCCATGATTTTCATAGTGTATTGCCATAACTATCAAAGATCCTGCAGTTTCAAGCCAAACTCTTATTCCCATTTTATCATGCACTGAATTCATAATGCTTAATTTTTTACCTTAAAGTCTGAGTGTATAGATACAAATGTGCGGTTTCAAATTCAAATCTGCAGAGTGTTCTGTTTCTTGTACTACATCGTGGTTTGAGAAAGGACATACAAATTCATTTTATCCAAGCATGGAGTTTCTTAAATTCCCTGACGGTGCGTTGTGCAAAGATTTAAAGAACAGAATTTGTCATGTAAACCCACAAATTAGAAGCTAGAAGAATGACTGTCCAGTTTCTTTGGGCTGTGATTCAGAGTGCTCTGCACCGGTCTCTAGCCTTTGAGCCTTCAGAATATAAGCAGATTTCAGTTAGTTGGTTAACAATGAACAAAACTTGTGCTAATGCTTAGAGTAAACTCCCCAAAGGTTAGGGGGAGGGCAAGGGCACTGGAGATGTTTGAGTCGGTGTTTATTGTAAGCCATTCGAAAGAGAATCGCAAAATCCACGTAAGCAAACTCTGACAGCCTGAATGCTCAGTTCAGGCTACCGGCAAATATTGGGAGATGTGTCACATTCAAGTGTATTCCCTTCATTTACAAGCCTTTAAAATTGTCTTCATAAAAATTATCCCCTGCCTAGGGGCCTGGCAGTTTAAAACCTAAATTGGATTGTTTGAAAAAGGTATCTTTTAAAAATAGTTCATGTAGGTTTTAAACCGGCAGGTCATAAACACCAACTCCAGTTGTTAAGAGGATGTTTGATTTTTATGTAACGTCTTCTCCAAATTATCGTCAATGACTTTTAAAAAAAATATCGCGAGTCTCTGATGCCATTCTCAGTGGTGTCCCTAGACATTGCCTTCATTGGGATTCTCTGCCAGTTTGTGGGTTTTAGCTGAATTATTCATTATGGTGTCAGAGAATTTGGCCTAACTCCTCCCAAGTGAGTGGAATTATGGCATCAGAAAATCTGTCGCCCAATTACATACTGATTCATTACCAATAGTACCAGCGGCAGCACCTAGTTTTGGATCTAGCTTGACACTGAATTGCTAATTCATTTAGGATTAGATTGTGCATGTTAGGCGCAGGCCAGGGCAAAGAGTGGTGAATCGTGCCTTCCAAAACTCCCCTATACACAAATGTAATGCAGCTGTTGCCAGGCCCCTTTGGTGGGGAGCTACCTATTGCTCCACTCCCACTTCATAGGCCAATGGAAGACAAGGTATGGGTGGGAAATGATTCCATTTCCTCCCTGTCTCCTTTGGGGCACAGTCCGCCCCCCAGGGAATAGGGAGAGAGAGCACTACCCTCAGCACAGGGAGAGAAATTGTGCTTGGTCCTTACACAAGCTTGTGCGAGGACGGAGAAAGCTCCTTGTGCTCTTTCTCCCCTCCCCCACTATGCAGCGACACAGAGGCCCGTCAGAATCCAGTTCTTCGTTATGGGAGCTGAGCAGCTGGAATTGGATGACCATTCCAGCTGTCAAAGAAAACCTCTCAAAACGTTTAACTAGCCAATAATTCACTTAAATCAAAGTCATCTTTTCTAAGCTGCAGCTGACACTCCAACACACTAGCCTGATAACGTTCGTTTCTTTATTCAAATATGGAGGATCTTCAGATTTCACATCTAGCCACTCTAAGCAGTATAGACCATATTCCACCACCCTCACCTGAGTATCACCATTGTACAAGTGGGGGACTGACGCAGAGGGCCAGATATTTAAAGGTATTTAGACAATTCAAGGTACAGATAGGTGCCCAGTGTGATTTTTCAAATATGCCTAGGTTTTCAATGGTATTTAGGCACCTAGGCACTTTTGAAAAATTGCACTGGGCACCTATCTGTACCTTTTAGGTTCCTACATATCTGGGCCTTAGTCATGCTAGGAGTTTGTGGCGAAGCAGGGAATCATGCTTTTATCCCTTTGCTGAAACCGAAAAGCAAAAAATATTATTCCTGTCTTAATTACTCTTGGCTTTGGCTTTACCTTTAACGAGCAGACAATTGATCCTGACAATTAACTTGCTTATCTACCCCTTGCAAAATAATGAGGGTCTGAAAGAGAATTAACAGCTATATAAAAGGTTGCTTTCAGCTCTGACTCCATTATGATTTCACAAATTGTTGCAGGCAGCTGAGTTTCATTAGAATAAAAATGATGTGCTTGATCGTCTCTATTTTTTTATTGCAGATCTACCCATTGAAAGGTTTTCCTCCACCTACAAGACAATGACCATTATCCTTAGAGAGATGTTTTAATATTTCTCTACATGGTATATACCACAGCTGGAGCCCTTTAACATGCATTACATATCTGAAAGACAGGTTTACTGAATCTGTCACACTCAAAATTGTTGATATATTCTCTGATCTGTAGTCTCCCTTTCCTCAGCTGTGTTCTAAAGAAATGAGTTTTCTCATGGTTTCATAATATTAAAGTGAACAACTTCTAGGTAATAAATGATCCTCTCCTTATATCTCATCATGGAGCCCTAGCTTCTTTTTCCCCCTCATCCTACATGATCTCAGTGTGTATTTTTAATACGGAGGATGTCTGTTCATCTTGAGCACAGAGATGGTCATCAGTACTTTTAACTTCCAGCTTCATTCTTACTCTATTATTCTTACTCTAAACACTACTTTTTTGGTTCTGATGGGGGCTTTACAGATCAGATTTTCATTATATACATGAAATAGGGATCTGTGATCACAAATGGTCAAGTTATGCATCTAATGGGCAAGCTGCACGTGCAAATATCCAGTTTACACACTCAGTTGTGGTAACTGAATGGGCAAACGAGGCATGCAATTCCATCCCTCTGAGAATATCAAGCACTATATTCTTTTCTTCCCTTCTGCTTCTAAAAAGGTCTTCACTCCTATGTCCATGTCCTTCTTTTCTCCCACTGTAAGCTCCTTTTGGAACATCTAATTATTTTGCTTCTGCACTGGAAATCACTCCTGTGGAGATAACCATACCCCTAATCTAGACTTTCTAGAAGCCTGAGTGTCCAGATTGCAAGTTCCCTACATTCACCTTTCATTCTCTGCTAAGAAGAACAGTTTGTTTCAACAGAGCAGGACAATATTTCTTTTACCTGTATTTATAGGTTGATAATAGAAATCTATTAGCACAAAGGCATTTTAAAATCAAGACTCCCTTTCTTTCATCTTTCACTCTATTGGAACAATATTTTCATGTGCTACTGAGTAGTTTTTGCTACTGAAGGGACTTTCATATTTGCTGAAGGTGCTGAGATGTATTTGGACTTTTGTCATGGAATCTACTATCTTTCTGATTCTAGGTTTGTATTTCTGAGAATTAACCCTTAGAATAAGCCTCAGTTTTGTGTTATGCTCATACCTCTCAACTTTCAAATCAGCCAGCGTGCAGGACCAGCAAGCAAAAAAGGCAATAAAAAATGGAAATGCAGAATACCAGCAAGTCACATGGTAACTGACAAACTATAAGGTTTTTAAAGTATGGAACCTGTCTTAAAAGCTATTTGTTTGGCTAATTGGATTAAAATAGTAATTTAAAAAAAACACTAGAAAAACAAATTATATCACATGGAGCCATAAAGTTTCTCCTGGATCACCAGTAGTGTGAAATCTGTACCGTCACATCCTCAGCAAAGGCCTTTACCACTGTATTCCCAAAGTTCATACTCACTATTGTCTTTAAAATGCAGCTTTCCTGAACAATGCAATGACATACCCTCCCACCCAGCACCTCCAACCCTCCTGTGGTTGTGAATGCATTTAGGTATTCAGGTTACAAACAATTGTTCATTCAAATACTGTCACTGTGCTAGAGGCATGATTAAAAGTCCACACACAGTCTAGTCAGTTGTGCAGATTGCCACTTTGGCTTGGGGCTCAATGCTGCAAATGCACATGAGGAACCTGACTTCAGTGAGGTTACTCACACGAGTAAAGTTACCGCTGGGCATGTTTGCAGGATTGTGCTCAAAGTAAATAGGAAAAAAAAAAATCTCTGAACGTCAATCCCTGTCCTCGCTGTGGCTGTGTGCACATACAGACATTCCATTATGAAGGAGTTTGCTTCACTCAGAATGCCTGGTTTCTGACTCATGAAGTAGGATCATCCTGCTCTCATTGCAAAGTCAGAACTGCCCAAACAAACTCATTAGTCGGCTCAGCAGTTAGCTCTGAAATTGATGTGCTCCTGCAGCAGAGCAAGGATGATGGCTCCATGAGATTAATTGTCAAGGAAAACAACTTCCATTAGCATATACCCTTCAGCTAAAGAAGAGATGGGCCTGCATGGATTTTTTTCTTTATTGCTTTTTCAAAGGCACCTAAGGGAGTTAGCACCAGCTCCCATTGGCAATTATTGGGATTGTAATTGAAGTGCAAGGAGACTTGAGAGTCCAGCTCCCTTAGGAGCTCTTGAAAATCCCAGTCCTGATAATTAATGTTCACAGGATAGAGTTTACACTTTGCTGAATATTTAGAATCAGTAAACCTGCACCGAACTGGGCCAGCAGGCACCTTTAAAAGAGAACAGAGAGATGGGAGTAACTCTGTATGGGGATGTGCTACTGGCGTGGCAGCTTTGGCGGCTGCTGCTGTAGTTCTCTACACATGCACAAAGAGTCCCAGCTGCACATGCAGCATTGAAATGGTCACTGCCAGGCTTCCCATTCCTGCCCCAAGCCCCCCATGCGTGCACACATATACTCCTGGAATCGCCCCCTACTGTCCTTCCATGTAAGGTCATTGAGCCCTGTGTTTTGGAAAATGTTGGGCAGGATTATTCTTCATATATTTTTTTTAAAAAAGCAACCGGATTTAAAGAGCTGGGATCTCCCTGCCAAGCCTGGATAGAGAGGGAAGGAGGATGAAAGTGGTTGGGAGGAGGGAGGGAAGGATGTACTCATAGGTGCAGCCTGATGACAACTGCAGTGCTGCTCTCATGACTACAACTACTGTGTACATGGAGGTATCTTTGCCAGTACTATTTGGGTTCCAGGAAGTGCCCCTCCCCCAGCCCAAGGGGAAGAGTCACTGAGCCTGGGTCTCAATTGATCTTGAGGGACAACAAATGAGAAAACAGGGATGGGCGTGACGGTCAAAGGGTTAAATGGAGGGAACCTGAAGGGGACACCAAGCAGAGAACCCCGGACAGTGCCCACTGCCCCTCAGAAGTGGTATCTGTGCTAATAGCAGGCAGGGTTAGTACCCAGCAAAACCCTCCCCAGAATCATTTCCTCTTCTTCCCAAAATCACCATACTCTATACATTTAGGAGAGTTGGCAGCACTATTTAAAACTGTCACACCCACGCTGACTGGGGGGAGGGCAAAAATCAGAAAACAGACAAGCACAACATAACCCTTAAATAAATCTGATGATTTCTGAGCCAATCGCTGGATTTGGGGGTCTAACTCATAATTTTTGAACTTTTGGCATTGGCAATACTAGATGGGTTCAGCCAGTCAGGGACCCAGAACATCTGTGAGTTGTCCCCACCAATCAAGGAGGCGAGTGAGCGAGAAATGTAGTGCTGTTTTAGAATGCAGAAAGACAATATTTTTAAAAGTATTTGACCCAATCCTTCAATGAGCTTCTTGTGGGCAGAGCTCTGTGCGTGCAAGGAACCCCATTCACTTCAGTGGGGGCCCAACCAAAATGGAGTTCACTGTAGACTCTGGGATGTTGCAATGAATGCTTTTACTAGCTGGCATTACCACTAGTCCTACACAACATGACACCATTGTCTGAACAATATAAATGGGTGCCATGTGTGAAGCTATCATCTGAATAGACAGACACATTGCCATTTTATTGCTCAGATATTGCCTTGGGTATTTTTTTTTCTGAACACGCATGTGATGGCCCTGCAAGAGCTGAACTGGACCAGGTGGCCCCAATCAGCTAATTAGGCTGCAAACAGGGGAGCTTTAAGTCTGGAGGCAGCTGATTAGAGGAGGCTCACCTGTACAGGAACAGCTGGGACCTATAAAGCCTAGCAGCTGCATGCAGAGGTATGCTAAGAAAGGCTGCAGGACAGCAGGTATGGAAAAGGAAGGGTTTGGAGCTGGTAGGACTGATTGCAAGCAGTTCAGAGAAAGAGCAGTGAGGACTCAGAGTGGAAGGCTCAAACTACTGAGTTGAGGGGTCCTGGATTGCAACTTGGAGTAGAAAGTAGGCCTGGGCTCCCTTACCAGCCCCTGAGGGAGTGGTACCATGGGGCAATGAGCGGGAAGATGGCCTACGACCCCTAGGGAAGGGGCACTTGCTACCCTGGAAGGAGAGAATGCAGAATGATCCAGCTAGACAGTTGAGTTGTGAAGAGGACACTGTGGTTCCTGGGACAAGAGAAGGGCTGCAGACTTTGGAGAGACAGAACAACAATGTGCAAGTTGTAGAAAGGGGTGTTGACCTCAAGAGCTACTCCCCAGAAGGACCAGGAGGCAATGTCAGACCAGTAGCGAGTGGTGTGCCCTGTGACAACGTACTATTATTCTGAGGATTTTTTTCATTCTTTCCATCTTTTGGGATGGAGGAAAACGTGGGCTAAATTAGACACTAGGATGCATGAATCTTTCATCTCTAAAGACACACAAGCATGTGCAGCTATACTAATTAACAGACTGGCAAAAAAAAAAAGTCTTTATATGGGAAAACAGTCCTACAGTAAATTACTACAAGATTGATTCTCAGCTGCTGTAAATCAATGAAGCTCCTCTGATGTTAATGCCAATAGGTGTCAGATGGAAATCTAGCCATGCTGATCCCTAATAGGAGGGGGGGAAATTAAAATGACAATATATGTTTTAATTTGGGTTCAGCATCATTTTACAATACAGTGGAGGCTTTTAAAAAGCAGTGCAGAAGGAGAATCAAAAACACCAGATTCTGAAACAAGTGAGTGTTCACGCATCTCAAGTCTGCCCCTCTGCTATGTCTCATGAATTAGGAATTCTCAGAGGCAAGAAAGTGGGTGTTAAAAGACTGAAAGATAACTGTTCCAATCCTGCTCACCTGACACAACACAGTTTCCACATTGTGATACTGGGAAGTTTCCTTAGATAAGGAGTACAGGATTATTCTCAGTAGAATTTAAAATATCAAAGAATATTATGGTAAAAAAAATTGTTACAGGTTGAAGTAGTAGGCCTTGATTCAGCAAAGTACTTCAGCGGGTGCATTAACTGTAAGCATGTGAATAGCCTCAATGGCTATTGTTTCATAAAAGTATAATGACACCTTATTGGCTGATAGTCATGTGACAATTTAGTACATTGATACTATTGATATTTTCAGAAGTCATCTTCAGAACTTCAGTGAACTCCATGGTTTTAGTTCACAAGGGTTTTGTTCAATGTTATTTCACATGAATTCACATTTCTCATTCTGGAGCTTTTTTTCTGTATTTTGGATACAAACGAACCACAAACTCAAAATTCCATTTAAACTGTGAAAAGCCCCTGAGGTTTGCATGATTTGTAGTTGAAGTCCTAAATCAGTCCAGGTTTGTTCAAAATTTGGTCCAGGTTTGCTTAAAGCTCATTCAAAAGTCAATGAAATTTTCACACATTTTGGCAAAGCACATCCAAGCTTCTACTAACTTCCTCAGTTTTGGACCTCATTACAAAAATTTAGGAAAGCTCTGATCAGCAATGCTTTGGATTGCAGTTTCTACACTGATCAGCTCACATATGTTAATAATTGCATCATAATGAACTCTTCAGCCTTAATAATAAATTCTCCCAAACTCATGGTGCTGCTAATCAGGTCTACTTTTGTATTTCTAAGCCTGTCTCTAATCACAGCAGGGGTCTAAATACCCTCACATGATCAGAAGCCAAGAACAAGCTTTTCTGGGCCTATAATTCCATCTGCCATGTAGAGTGCTGTTTTGGTTTGGAGACAGCACTGTCTGATGGCTGGAGCAGAGAACTGAGAGGCAGTCAACATTACTTCTAATCCTCACTCTGATACTCACTTGCTGTTACTCTGGGTAAGTCACTTCACCTCTGTGTGCTTTAGTTTCTCCCTATTGCTAAAATGCAGATACTTACCAAATTTTCTAAAGCACTTTGGATGTTTCCTATTTGCTGTATCATTTCTACCAACCACATCTGAGGAAGTGAGCTGAAGCTCATGAAAGCTTATGCCTGCTGAAATTAAATTTGTTAGTCTTTAAAGTGCTACAGAACTCTTGTTGTTAAGGCCTCATTAGCCTTCCATGGGCCATGTTGTGTGCAGGATGAGCACTTAATTGAGGTAAGGCTTCATTTCCTGTTGGGTGAGTTACACAATTACAGGGATTTACAATGCAAACCGTCACTATAACTTTTTACCATGGGATACAGATGTTAGGAGGATTAAATACACCCAGCAGCCTAAAAGCATTCCATAATGTCTAAACACTAAATGCATTCTTATAACACTAATATCTGTTTCAATTGTATTAATCCACAGCTAAGCCAGGTTGGTTTCCATCTGTATGTTTGTCAGTGTTCAGTGAGGCCTGGGAGCCTAGGCGTGAGCTAGTACGTGGTCTGCCAGTGTCACAGCAGCTACATGAGGAGGAGATTGCTTATAGTAGACAGCTCTTGAATCTAGAAGGAAAGGATACAAGATCCAATGGCTGGAAACTGAAATGAAGGGAATTCAGACTAGAAATAAGGCCTAATTTTTTAGCAGTGAGGATAATTAACCATTGGAACAACTTACTGAGGGATGAGGGTGGATTGTCCCTCATGTGAAGTCTTTAAATCAAGACAGGAATTTTTTTTTATAAGAAAGAGATGCTCTGACTCCAAACACAAGTTATGGCCTGGATGCAGAAACCATTGGCTGAGTTTCTCCGGCCTGTTACATGGGATGTCAAACTAGATATTCATAATAGGCCCTTCTGACCTTAAAAATTGTGAATGTGTTAGTGACATTGACGGCCCATGGGAACAATGATGGAATAATTCTTTTCCATGGACCCCAGAGCTGACCGTTCTTGAGACCTGTTGACATGGGGCCTTTGAAATGCCACCTGACCTGTGGCAATTTCCCTGTCACCCTTCAGAATAAACGTCACTGACTATCGAGAGGTGAAGTTCTAAAGCTCCATGACAGACAATATCACTGTCTGTGTTCACATAGTGGCTGTCTGGAGTGGCTCACCAAAACCTCAGGGCAGATCATCAGAAAACAGGGAGACACCCCAAGCTGATGGTGTGTTCTATAATTCGGTTTCACCAGCCTAGTGACAAATGTGAACTCCTGGATCACTATACCAGTCTTACCATGGAGTCACAGACAGTCCCCTTAGGCTCTCCAATCTATCTTGCCACCCAAACAAACTGGACTTTGTGATACAAGGTCACTTAAACCAAAAAATCGCATCACATCAGGTTGCTCCCAGTCCCAGGAGACCAGTCACTTACCCCAGATCAATTGGTACTCTAGATCTTTCACCAAAGACAACGCTGGTAGCCCATTCTATAGCAAACTAACTAAAGCTTATTTGCTAAGAAAAGGAAATGAAAGTTATTGAGGTTCTAGCAGATAAAATACATGCACAGGTGGATCAGTTTGTAATTCAAAATGGTGGTAGTGATATAATAAACTACCAGTTTCCCAAAGGTCTTTTCAGGGTATCCAGATTGTCTCTGAAGATCTCTGCTTTGCATCTGGTACACTTCCATGTAAGAATCCAGACACTGCAGAGGTGCAAGATCTTTCCTTGAATCCATACTAATGACTTCTCACAAAAAACAAGCTGGTAGTGTCGCTACCCACATGGGCTTTTCCTTTGACAGTGGGTGAGTCTTTTTGAGTCTTTGACCTCCGATTATTGCAAACAATGATCTCTTGCTTTGAAATTAGCACTTTTCTGTTAAAGTTCTTCCTTTGCATTCCACAAGGCTTCTTTCTCATTCGATGGGTTTAGTTAGAAGAGTATACACTCTGTAAATGTTTTCTAGCACATTATAATGGGACACAGATAAGTGAGAACAATGCAAGTAACATCCCACTAGTTTTCATGACGTTTAAACACCAAATACACTCTTATGCATTTAGCAATTGCTTTGATCTATACTAATGCACAAGTGAATTGGCCTAAGAGTCTGGCATGAGCTGATGGCACCAAGCTGGAAGGGGTTGCAAGGACTTTGTAGGGCATGATTAAAATTCAAAATAACTTTATTGAATTTCATCTTGTTGATTTTTACACCAATTCAGCAAAGTGTACTGTGCTTAGGAAGGAAAAAATCAAATGGGAATAACTGGCTAGACAGTAGTACTGGAGAAAAAGGATCTGGGGGTTATAGCTGGTCACAAATTGAACATGAGCCAACAATGTGATTCAATTGCAAAAGACTAATGATTCTTGGGTGTGCTGTATGTAAGACATGGGAGGTAATTGTCCCACTCTACCTGACACTGGTGAGGTTTCAGATAGAGTATCGTGTCTAGTTCTGGGCAGCACACTTTAAGAAAAGATGTGGACAAACCAGAGAGTCCAGAGGAGAGTGACAATAATGATAAAAAGGTCAGGTTTTCTGAAACACCAGGAAAGGCTTGAAAACAAAACAAAACTGGGCATGTTTAGTCTTCAGAAAAGAAGACTGAGGCGAGGGCTGATAAGTCTTCCAATATGTTAAAGGGCTGTTATAAAGAGGTTGGTGACTGATTGTTCTCCATGTCCACTGAACGTGGGCCAAGAACTAAGGGGCGTAACTTGCAGCAAGGGGGATTTAGGTTAGATATTAGGGAAAACTTTCTAACTCTGAGGGTAGTAAAACTCCAGAACAGGCTTCCAAGGGAGGCTGTGGAATCCCCATCACTGGAGTTTTCTAAGAATAGGTTGGATGAACACCTGTGAGAGAGAGTCCAGGTTTACTTGGTCCTATCTCAGCACTGGGGACCAGACTCAAGAGGTCCCTTCCTGCCCTGCATTTAATGGTTCAATCCAGTGAGAGTGCTGCATACAGAGCAATGGCAGGTTACTGATAGTTTGGATTATATATCTTTCTAAGACCCTGATCCCTCCCAAGATGCTCCATGCAAAGCTCTCGGGGCAACAGTGAGACTTCCAGATGCACACAGGGTTGGCGCCCATGAGACCAGGACCTCGCAAATGGTTCAAGATCTTAACAAATGTTAAGGCAAGTTGTTATAAAAACCTACTTCCTTCTTTGGTGCCAATATTTATGGATGGCAACAGGAAAAACTTCAAATAATCCAGCTCCAAATGCCAGAAAGCTAAACAACCATAGCTGAATTTAAGTACATGTACAGTATATTATACCAGAAGGTGCGTGAATACTATGGTGAGGAGAGGCACATTAGCACCAGGACAGATTAATTAGATAGAGATGTGTTTTAAAGTCCATTTAATAAAACTTTAAACCTGACTTTAAAATACAAGGCAGATTGTGTATGTGCAGCAGCACAAGCCAGGGTAATATAAAAGGCCATAAAATGTTGCCAGCAGGCTGGGCCCAGAGCTTCCATTAACACTAAGATTCGGGGGCATAGATCAGGGGCAGTGCATGGGCTAAAAGTTCTCTAGAGTGAACTGTGTTAGCTTCTGTCGTTCATCAAATGCCTTTACAATAACTTGCCCTTTCTGTTCACAGTATTTCTGTAGGAAATAAAAATGCCGTCCCACTGAGGGAGTTTTGTAAGAAACAGCCTTTGTATCTTGTTCTCAGAATAACTGCTGTGCCGGCATTGTCAGATTCAGATTATCTACCTCCTGCAGATTAATATTACACATGACTAAAATTAGCCTGTTTCCTGAGACCTTGATTGGACCATGAATGCGGAATAGCTTTTACCAAGTGCATTTATACTCCTCTCCAAAGGAAAATACTGAAAAATGTGTATTCCCCTGCGGCCAAACATCCTTCACACCACAAGGCCCAGTGCATTGGTAACTGGTGTATGCCTGACTGTGAGGGCCTCAGATGACCATTCTTAGAGCCAGCCTTTGTCACCACAGGAAGTTGAGACCCCTGTGGAGGAAAGCTGTGTGTGCAGGATCTCTAAAAAGAGGTGGGATCTTGGAAGAGTTATGAAGGAAGAAGCAACTGGGTTGAGATCCAGCCTAGATGGCCAGGCCTAAAGATGGTGGAGTCAAAATTGGCTCCCAGATCCTGCTTCTCCGTGAAACGGAGGGCTCCATTCTGGTCCCACTCACACAGGTTATACTCTATATAACTCCACTGACTTTAATGGACTTATTCCTGATGTACACCAGGGTAAGTGAGACTGGGAATCGGGCTAAAAATATGTAGGAAAAGCTTTAAAAATGTCCCCAGTACTTTCTGGACTGAGGAATAGAAGAACAGCATGGCAGATCTGAAAGTCCTTTTTGGGTGTCATTTTCTTGGAACCTCTTCCAAAGCGACAGAGAAACAGTGTGTAATCCACATACAGCCTGGCAAGAGCAAAAACGTCAAAAGCGGTGACCCGCTGGGTCCTCATCAGCAGGTTTGGCTCAGTTGTGCTAAACATAGGGCTAGGGAAGGGGGTGGCAGAAGTGACTGTCCACCACCTTTGCATTTCCTTGACCCTTCGGGCTTCCGGGGACCAATCTGATGCTGGCATTTTCTAGCACCTTCTAATACCAGCATTCCCTCCTCTGGCAGATGGCAGCTGATGGTCTGTGCCTGACTGATCAGTTGCCCAGTGGAGCAAGCAGTGATGTGGAGTGTATGCATGTTTTGTATGTAACTTTGTTCTGTTTGCACATGTACACCAGTGTTTACATTGAGATGGCCAAACAGCATGCAGGGAATTCCCTTCTTCCAGGAATCTCAGCCCAACACCAGTGTCCAGTTCCCAGAGAGCAACTCTGCCTCAAGAATTGACTAAAGGCTCCATTCAGAGAACAAACTCTCCTGCTGCTCCACAGTGTGATTCCCGGACGTCTGAAAGGGAATAAGGAGAATCACGGGACGGAGAAAGAACTAACATGAAGCCCCCTTTCTCCTGGATCCCCCTCCATTATGGGGCAATTTGAGGACAGACTCTTTTCCAGCTGCTGGGATTCAGAGTTTGGCCATTGCAACAAGGAAGGTGCAGGAAGCAAAAATTTATTTGGATTTACCTGTTCTGGAGCCCTCCCTGTGCCGATGAATTATTTTTATAGGACTGCCCAAGTGTGGTGCATTTCCCAAGCTACCAACTCCAGAGGCAGTGCTTAGAACTCAAGCCAGTGGCAGCAACGGGATAATACAAATGCAAAGAAATCAGACTTCAGAAAACTCTTTAAATTATGATTTAGTCCAGAGATTCTCAAGAGCAGATTTTGGGGAAGGATCCTGGGATAGAGTCAGGACATTCTTAAACCTTAGCGTTTGAGAGATTGTTTGCCTCTGTTTCAAGAAGGGTTATTTATTTAGGCTAATAAAAGGTTAGGGCCTGGCTGTGGTTGAAGAACAACATAGGCCAGCAGGAATATCTATCTAATGGTTGCTTCAGAGCTTGCTGGGGAAACTGTCTATAATTCAATAAGAGCCTTTTATGATCTCTTCTGACAGAAGAGATATTTCACTAGCACAGACAAATTTTGTGGTACAAAAATTCATGTTTCTGGATATTTCTAGGAGCAAAAAGCCCAGAAAATGTCTAAGCCTGAGGTGTTAGACGTCAAAGCTTAATCCTCTTCCTCTTTTCTTTGTTGGATAAACATTATTGAGGAATATGCATATAGTTGACACTGCTCTGTTTGAGGCTAGCATAGTTGGATACAACTTGAATCTTCATCAGCTTTGATCAAAACCACTAATGACCAGAATTTGGTGGTTAGTTTTGGTGGATTTGAATGTTTCCATGTCATTCTATTTCTCTTTATTAATGTAAACATTTTGTGAGGTTTGTATAGAACTCTATGTTGGAATTATTAATATGGGAGACCACCAGACAGAAATTAAAGGAATTCATGATTAAGTCCAAAAGCCCAATGGTATTCTAGGCAATGGCTCTAAAAAAAACATGTCTAAGATAAAAATAAGAAGTCACTGGACCCGACAGGGAAAACTCTCATCCTGGCATGCTCCAGCACGATCAGGTAGGGCCTGGCAAAGAACCCTCAAATTCATGACTTTTTATACCCTTTAATGAACACATGATGTGATTCTCAATTACTGACTTCAGCTAAAACCCAATTTGAGGGTTCACCCTTTGTTCCAGTCTTAATCCAGGCAAGATTTACAACCTCCTTTCTTCCCATGGCCTTTCATCCCCTCCTTGCTGACCAACCTGGGTTCTTCTAGGCTTTACTTTTAAGAGAATACTGGTATGCAGGGAGGGAAGGTTTATGCTGGCTCCTTTATGAGACAGATTCCCATTGTCTTATTGAAAACATCTACAGTTACCCCCTGGGTCAGAGGCCTTCTTTTTAGAAACTTCCTGTTATCTCATTAGTTATTCTTTGAACCAGAGATCCTGCCTACATAATTTCTTCTGGTCTTATAAATTGTTATTTTTAAGACCTGCCTTCTACTTGCTAGTCAGGGCCTTTTACAACACGTTATATCCTTAACCAAACTTTAACTAATTCTTTAATATCCGATTTATCCTACACTTTATCAGCACACTGTATACAGAACTGATTCATGGATTTATCGCTGTATCTTAACATGAATGGTAGACTCTCTGAAGTGTGGGGTTAGTGCACTGGGTTTGAGTTTGCAAGAGGATTGAATAGAAATGATCTACTGAAGTAAGTGTTTCCTCTTTTATCACACTTCTTTTCTTTCCCCTTCCACATTCTCTTTCATTGAACTTTTGTGTCCTGAAAATATTGTCTTTGATGGAAGAGAGATGACTTATTAATGATGGGCTCAAACTTCAGCTGGTATAAATCAGCTTAGTTCCATTGAAGTCTGTGCAGCAATGCTGCTTTACACAAGTGTAGGATCTTGCTCTTTGTGCTTTGTTCCCAAAGCTTTTGGTTATTGAAAATGGCTTCTAATTTGGTAGCCTCTCAGGAGGTGAAGAGAACTGCATCTATTGTGAATAAAAGAGGGGAGTGACTTCAATGGCACGCTGACCAATAGCAAAACAATTGGTCAGGACAGATATATGGACAGACCTGGGGCAGGAACAGGACTAGAATAGCAGGAATGTTACCAGTTCAGAATTGGGGGCAGTGTCAGAGCTGTGAGTGGGGAATCTCTGCCCATTGCATTGGGTGAGCCCAGCCAATGCTATGACAAGTGCCTCACTTTTGTGAATGCTCGGGTCTTCTCTGACCTTTGCCCCCTCAGCATTGTCATGACACAGGTGGATGGAAGGTGTCCCAGGCTTTCCTCCACCTGCTTGGAGAACACGGGACTTCTCCTTGGACAGACTGTGGAGAGGTGAGCATACACCTCCAGGAAAGCAAGGCTTGTGTTGCTGCTCTCCTGCTGGGATCAAGCACAAAAGGGTTAACACTGAGAGGCTCTTTCTTCAGTTCATGCCCAGAGCAGATGGACTCCTACTTAAGACCTCACCTGCTTTGGAAATCAAGCTTTGAGTTGCTCCCATTTGACTCTGGAATCTGAATCCAGAGCCTCAGCAAGCCTGTTTCCTGGGTCTCAATTGGTTGCTTTAGACCTAGATTTGTTCTCTGGGGGAGACAGATCAGGGATTTATCCCAATTCTATATGCTCAGTTTACTGCAAAGCATGGTGGGATACTGACATTAAAGTCAAGAGCACTCTCCATGCCCACTTGGAAAACAACGTCCCAGAGTGCAGGATGCTGCTATCGGCTCACTCAGCTGAGTTCTTTGCATGGACGGCAGGAGCACCATGTTCTGCAGTCTGCAATGGCTCCCATCTCACTCTTCCAAGTACAGACTTGCATCTATGAAGCCCTTTAATGGGTGGGTCCCAGGTGCCAAATACACCCGCTTGCCCTGGCTCAGCCTTAGAAATCCCAGAGCATTCTCATTTGAGGGCTCTGGCTTCTAGAACTGGATCCTCCTTTGTGTGGCATGGCCCATGTTCACTGTCCTTCAAGCTCAAGGTCAGACCCATCTATTGGCTGAGGGGTGTGGTGGTGGAGGGGTCAGCGGCAGGGATTTCCCACCAGTTGGGGTCTCATAGTGGAAAGGCTTCTACTCTCTCAATACTTTCCATGTTAGGATCAAGTCTGCCTGTACAGACATTTTCCTCCTCAGAAATGGAGGAAGATGGCTGGACAGGGGATTCGAGGGGGTATCCAAAGGCAGAGAAGGGCCTGGCCATTGGCCCTAGACTGGAGGAGGAGCTGAGCTGTTTCCCAGGGAGGGTTAGAAGGGAAGGAAGGGAGAACAAATGTAGAGATTTTATAGCAGACTCTCACAAGCCCCAGATTGCACCATGTTCTGCACAGCTCCAGCAGGGCCACAGACACTTGTGTCTAGCCAACATGCCAGAGCATAAGGCTGCAGCTGTTGCCAAATCCCCACAGCTCACAAGACCGCTCTTCACCTGGCTGAAGAATCTGAGCTGCCTCTTGGGTCCCAGAGTAACAAACGCTCACCATAGAGCAATCCAGGCCTTGCGGAATCTGAGGCTGCTGACCCCATTCTCTTATCTTCAAAGAAGTTTCTTGCCTGCAGAGAGCCAGCGTGGCAGAGGTGGAAGTCTCTGATGGATAGGAGATGGGGCAGGAGTTTCGACAGCCCTATAATTGCCTCCCCGAGGAGGCTAAGAGTTCAGGATCACAACAAGGCTCTCAGGAACATGTCTGGGATCCTGTCCTTGGACTTCGTGACCTGCAGACAAGAAATTCAAACCCATTCTGTTATGGTGACCCTTGGTTATCTCTTTTCTAAAATGAAAAGTCCCAGTCTTTTTAATCTCTACTTGTGGGGAAGCTGTTCCATACCCCTAATCATTTTTGTTGCCCTTCTCTGTACCTTTTCCAATTCCAATATCTATTTTTGGCATGGGGTGACTAGAACTGCAGGGAGTATTCAAGGTGTGCGCCATTTTTTGCCCAGTCAGCCAGTTTAGTGAGATCCCTTTGTAACTCTTCACAGTCAGCTTTGGACATAACTATCTTCAGTAGTTTTGTATTGTCTGCACATTTTTCCACCTCATTGTTCACCCCCTTTTTCCCGATCATTTATGAATATGTTGAATAGCACAGATCCCAGCACAGGTCGTGGGGGGGCCCTCGTGATTAACCACTCGCCATTGTGAAAAGTAATTATTTATTCCTACCCTTTGTTTCCTATCTTTTAACCAGTTACCGATTCCTGAGAGGACCTTCCCCCTTATCCCATGACTGCTTACTTTGCTTAAGATTCTTTGGAAAGGGGCTTTGTCAAAGACTCTCTGAAAGTCCAGCTACACTATATCCATTGGGTCACCCTTGTCCACAGGCTTGCTGACACTCTCAAAGAATTCTAAGATCGGAGATGTAACTGTCCATGCCTAGGGTAGCCCACCTGAAAATGCCAATGTCAGGGCAGGCTGCAAAAGAGCAGATTCTCCCAGCACTGGTGGGTAATGCTGAAGTCTGACTTCCCAACCAGCCTCAAACAATGCTTCTGATTCCCCACACTGGTTATCAAGAAGCTAAAACAAAATACACACAGTCCTCTTTACTGTATTTCAGTCTCTGGCTCCCAAAAAGCCACTAGGTCCAGTAAAGAGATAAGTTATTTAAAACTCTATGCTCTTTACTAAAAACATTTCTCCTGTCCCCAACGGGTCAGCCACGGTACCAGATCATTATAAGTTTGGATCATACCCAAAAAACATGCTGCCAGCCAATCCTTTAGTAAGTAAAAGTAAAGGTTTATTATAAAAGGAAATAAACTCTAAGAGAAATGTTAAATGATTAAAGCAATCACATACATACAAATGATTTGAAAGTCCATATACATCAAGTTTCCAGTAGAATTGTGGAGTTTGCAGGCTTGTATAGTCCCTCTGGTGCACATCTAATACCTGGATGGGTCTTAGTCCTTTGTTTTACAATTTCAGTTGTAGATGAGTTGATCCAGAGGTAGGTGAAGACTAAAGACTGACTGAAGACAAAATGGATGTGGTGCAGCTGCCTTTTATGTCCTTTGGCCTTTGCCATGCTGCTTGTGGAAATTTCCACAAATAAGGTGGAGTCCATAGTCACATGGGTAAGTCTTGGTGATTCATCAGGTGTAGTCCCAGCTTCTCTCCCCGAGCCCATTGTAACTGTGAGTTTACTTAATGGGCCATTAAGCAGCTTATTGCTGCTGCCATCCTATCTGGGGAGTTGCTCAGAAACACAACACAAGTTGAAATACAGATGCATCAAACATATCCATAACTTCTAATACAAATATGACACATACACATAAACAATATCATCATCCTTAGCAAACTAGAGCCTTTCTAACGGTACTTGACATGGCATATCTCATATGAATTGTAATTTTAAAATACTGATGTTAAATAGTATCATAAATGGCGCCCCAAATCCAGCCAGCGTCACAGGTGAGGCATGATTTCCCTTTACAAAAGCCATGTGTCTGATAATTCTGTTCTTTACTATAGTTTCAACTAATTTGCCTGGTACTGAAGTTTACTGGCCTGTAATTGCCAGGATTGCCACTGGAGCCTTTTTTTAAAAGTAGGTGTTACATTAGTTATCAAGTCTTCTGGTAACTAGACTGACTTAAGCAATAGGTTACATACCGCAGTTAATAGTTCTGCAATTTCATATTTTGAGTTCCTTCAGAACTCTTGGATGAATACCATCTGATCCTGGAGACTTATTAGTGTTTAATTTAACAATTTGTTCCAAAACATCCTCAACTGAACCTTCAATTTGAGACAGTTCCTCACATTTGTATCTTAAAAGAATGACTCAGGTATCAGGATTGTCCCCACATCCTCTGCAGTGAAGACCAATGCAAAGGCTTCAGTTAGCTTGTCTTCAATGGCCTTGTCTGCTTTGAATGTTCTTTTAGCATCTAGATCATCCAGTTAACCCACTGACTGTGGGTAGGCTTCCTGCTTCTCATGTACTTATAGTTGCTGTTATTTTTTTGTGTCTTTAGCTAGTAGCTCTGTAAACTTTCTTAGCCTGCCTTAATATACTTCACTTTCCAGAGTTTCTGCTCCTTTCTATTTTCCTCAGAAGAATTTTACTTCCAGTTTTTCAAGGATACCTTTTTGCCTCTCATCACCTCTTTTACTCTGCTGTTTAGCCATGGTGGCATTTTGTGGTTCTCTTCCTGTTTGTTTTTTCAGCATATGTTTAGTCTGAGCCTCAGTTATGGTGATATGCATGCCTATTTTTCGGTATTATGGGCTTCATGGAGGCTCATTAGCTGTGAGGAAATGATGGGAGCTATTAATGTTGAAAAAACAAAGTTGTGGGAAACAATCCTATGATTTAGTACAAGTACAAATGAAATGAAGTATCGTTTTGTCAGCTCTTGGGAGACTGACACTCAAGGATTTATCTGCTAATTTGGTCCTGAGTTACGAATTATTATAAACAGTCCAACCTTGCTCTGGCTGCGCAGTCTCATTCCATTGATCTGACAGCCGAAACAAATTAGCTGAAATGACCTTCAATTTCATTTTGTCAGTCTATTAAACTGAATCAATGGGGGGAGAATTGCCTCAAATGCTCAAGATTCATTTACACCTGACCTGTACCGACAAACTGATTGATTGAGAACGGTAACTAAAACTATGTGTTTATTTCGTCTGGCTCAGTAGTTACAGTCCACCTCCAGCCTGCTGCTTATGGCAAACGGTCAGAAACCAAAAGAATGCCTCTGAGGGGGGAAAAAGTTTAAATAAATTGAATATGAACCACACAAAAATCTGTCTGATTTAGAAAACCACCACCTCATTTTTATTTTCTTTTTTAAAAGAGGATGCACTGCTCTTCTCCAGAGTCCTTGCTGATTTTAGCTAGCATAACACATGCCACTGGCACAATGCAAGGGGTAATATCTGGGCTTTCTAGAGGCTGGAGGGGGTATTGCTGGCGTAGTCCAACTCTCTGGCTATTCTCCAGTCTGATAAGGCCCATAGGGGCCACGTGTCTCATAGCATAATGTAGGGCAGCCTTGATTTTTAGATCAAACTGTATTCATGCTCAGAATGTAAAAGTCTTTAGAGTCTCTTTGTTTCCCATTTTAATAATTGTCACAGAAATGCATTCAGAAAGCTAGGTTTATTATTTGTCATGCTAATAGATTTGCAGCCAGATCTGTAGCTGAGCAAGACCTGGAGGATGTCAGATCAGGCTGGGACAGCGGATAGTATCACACTGCTAATAAAACAAGTGTAGAAGTTGTGGGGATCAAACATTAATGTAGTCCCCCATCTGGTGGCTGGACTTGGTATTCATGTGGTGTTCACAAGACTCTTAACAAGGAGCTTCCTTATCTGCAGGGCAACATTCAGACCAGTTCAAGTAAGAGCTCCCTGAAATAAGGAAAAGGTCTTGGATGTGTTTACAGAGATGAGTACTTTTTGCTCTATAAATAAGCAATGGATAACTGGATAGAATCTTCCTCTGTATGACCTAGCTGTTCTAGTTAATTATTTAACCAGACAGCTGCCCTGGCAATCTGTCACATGGGCTCTGGAACCTGTGTGATGGTTGGAGCACCTCCTTTAGGGGAACAGATATCCTTTGACTCTTTGCTGCTGTTTACTGGATGTACCTGGAAGGGGAGTTTTATTGGAGGTATGGAGATAAGCAAAAGGGGATGAAAAGTCTTAGTTAATTTGTACAATGGCTTATGAAATGCTTAGCTGCCAGGCTGGCTGTTTCACTGCTGTATAGTACAGAATACAAAGGTGAATGGTAATTCTGCTGCTGCCAGAGTAGGACATAAAGAAAAAGCAATGATGCTTATACATTTGAATACATACATATAACTGCATGTTAGTCAACTTGTAAATCTGGCTCTCATTCAGTCAGATTGTGTATAGTATTTTATACACATACATGCCTGATGTCATAAAACATTTCCATTTTCCTTTATACAATTTTATTAACTCTGTCTGAATATTTGTGCTAGTGAATACCACAAAAAAAAAAGCAGTTCAAAATCCACATGGCTGTTCTGCTCAGCCACATTTGTCACCTTTATTTACTGTGTTAAGAACATTCTTGCAAATAGATTCCCCTGCCCCCCACCCAAGTATTTGGGGAATAGTTATTCTTCAAGAGGCTCATTGATTTCAATGAGTTGTGGATTACTCATTGATCCAAATACCTGTTTTTTCACAGGAACAAATGTATTTGTGACCAGGTGATATCTTCTAAAAAGAAATAATCAAATTAAAGGCAACCAGAAATAGTGTTCTGCAGTTTTCCTTAATAAAATAAGCATGCAGTATGCCAGATGATGCAGATAATTCCATGTATCTGGAATTAGCACAGTGAAATATACAGGCATTCAGATATCTTTTAATACTTAGACTTTCAGCTCAATGCATGTAGTTTCAGTTGCAGAGATTTTCAAAAATATAACTACTCACTCAGCTTTTTAGGTGCCCAACCTGCAATACCTTAAAGCAGCCTGGTTTTCAGAGGGAAGGTGCTTATGTTGGACACTGAAATCATTAGTCTCTTTTGAAAATTCGGCCTGTATTTGCAGGTCTGCTGGTGTATGATGTACTGTTTTACGGTAATGACTAGAAACCTGAATCAGGCCTCGCTGTGCTAGTAGTGTATTGACATTACAAGGAAGACTGTCACTGCCTCTGCAAGCTTACAGTCTGGATGTCAGACAGGACGTGACAGGTGGACAAACATACTCATTTCTAGGAGTTCTAGCAAGTCAGGCATCTGGTCCTGTATGCACTGGAGAGTATGGCAGAACACTGCTTAGCATATCTAGATAGTCACATGCTGAAGAAGGCTTTGACTTCCTTTGCTCGCAGAGCCTGCATCAGCATATACACCTATCCCAAAGCCTTAAATCCTCCCCATGCTCCAGGATGAGACAAGGAGTCTCACCATTGCTTATTCAAAATGCTTGTTCAGCAGTGCATTGTGTGGTTTTTTTGCTTGTATGTTTTTTTCCAGATTGGAAGACAAAAGGTTCTTTCCCTAAATTAGTTTGTGTCTAGTTATAGGCAGAAGAAATTTAATCCAGATGTGCTAATAATCACATATTATCATTTGATAAAATCAATGAAGGATTTGAATTGTTATATTCAGGAAAGAGGTGAGATTTTAACTTACTAGTATAACATATAACAAATACCGCTTGCATGTAAAATTCAGTGTAGTTCAATATGTTGTCAACAATTTTTAAAAGACTGAAGCCGTGATTAACTGGTGTAATGGAATTTTGCCCTATGTCAAGCTGTGTAGACTTAAAAGAAAACAAATCTCAGATTTGCACCATTATTATGGTGAAGATTGCTAGAGTTCAGAATGTGTCTACTCAGTTAGTGGAGTCATCAGTCTTGTGTTATGATGCAGCTAAGGTCTCATGAGACTTGATTGGTGTGACGTTGTTTAATAACAATGCATTGTGCAATAACTGTGCAAACCAATTCTAGAAAATAACAAAGATCCTTCTTAGGATCTGTTGCTGAAAATTCAGGTGAAGACAAATGCATGACAAAGGATGCCCGAGAGGGCCAATGACAAGAACTCAAAAGAAAAGGGGAAGATGGAGTGCAAAGAGATCTAGTAGAAGGGTATGTTGCTTTATGCTTCTAAGCAGTCATCTTCAGTGATATTTTCAGTCCGTTTATTCATTAGAACAGCCATACTGGGTTAAACCAATGGTCCATCTAGCTCAGTATCCTGTCTTCTGACAGTGGCCAGTGTCAGGTGCCACAGAGGGAATGAACAGCATAGGGTAATTTTGACTGATCCATCCCCTGTAATCCAGTCCCAGTTTCTAGCAGTTGAAGGTTTAGAGATACAGCCCCATACTTCAAGTATCCCTGACCATCTTGGCTAATAGCCATTTATGAACCTATCCTCCATGAAGTTATCTAATTCTTTTTTTTATCCCAGTTATACTTTTGGTTTTCATAACATCCCATGGGAATGAGTTCCACAGGTTGACTGCGCGTTGTGTGAAGACTTCTTTTTCTCTGTTTTAAACCTGATGTCTATTTAATTTCATTGGGTGACCCCTAGTTTTTGTGTTATGTGAAGGGGTAGATGACACTTGCCTATTCACTTTCTCCATATCATGCATGATTTTATAGAACTCTATCATAAGCCCTTATTTGTCTTTTATAATCTGAACAGTCCCTGTCTTTTCAATCTCTCCTTGTATGGAAGCTCTTCCATACCCCTAATAGTTTTTGTTGCCTTTCTCTGCACCTTTTCCAATTCTAATGTCTTTTTTGAGAGACACTGTTCTAGGTGTGGGTATATCATGGATATGTTTGTTCATTCATTGCATTGCCAACAGAGTTGGGTTAGAAATGTTTCCCAAGTTGGAAGATGGGATTGTTGTAAACCAAATAATGATCTTTGTATCTATATGTCAGCATTTGTAACTAACTGCTTTTGTTTTATGTATGTTTTTGTATTCGCAGCATCCTTCTCTTTTGAGGTTAAGAGCAATGAGAGGTATGTGGACGTTAACATCTCAATGCTTCTCATCCAGTATTTACTCTTCAGTGATTTCTTTTTTTATTATGGTAACATGAAAAGAGCTGTGAAAGGCTTTGGATGATTCTGACATCCAGAGCTGTGCAAAATGAACCAGATGACAGATGAAAAGATTTTTAGGTTAATAAAGAAGCATCTTTGTGGGCAAAAAATGTTTTTAAATTTACCATGTAACCTTGAGGTCTGTGAAATGATGAAAGCCGTATGAGAGAGATGGATCTAGACCTTGTCATATTAACCGTAAGGTAACTTGGTCACCTCACTCCAATGCTATCTCTTCATACTTCCAGGTAGGCAAATCATTTATGCATATGAACATAATGGCTATAATTTCAAACACTGGGGAACTGTGAAACACGCTGAGTTTGTAACTACTCCGCTCCATGTAAATTGGATTAGAATGATGGACTCTTCTCGTTTGCTCTGTGCTCTCATAGCTAGAGATCATAGCATGTGGTATTAAAACATACTAAAGTAAAACTTGACATTACCAAGGAACTGAACTGTGGTAGGTGCACTGGAAGTATTAGCTACAAGCACAGCACCAGCCTTCCATCTAGCATCCCTGGCAGCCAACCTTTGACACTAGCCAGCCACCTTTCACCTCGCCCACAGTGCCCAGCAACTTCCCATTGTTTCTTCCTGTGACCCAAATCCCACGCATTTCTGTATCAGCAAAGGATTCTAAAATATGAGTTACAGGATGGTTTTCTGTGTATTTTGCTGGTCATATAGCAGAAAGGATGTAGAGCCACTGATCTCCTTGATAAAGCAAAGGCATAGAGAGGCTGAAGAGGCTTTTACAAACCAACACATTTGTTAATTGTAATGTTTTTTATATTAACATTCACCTTGGAGGAAGAGAAGTGTTTTGTCTTAAACAACTTCTTTTGAATATCAGAAAATGCTCACAAGAGCTGCTGGCTGTTCCATGGCAAAATTGTATCTGGGATCTGCCTCTAAATGTGGTGGTGTTTGGGATAAGTAAAGGGTAGTCATTATTTTGTGCAAGGCATGTGAATGCCCAAAAAAAAAAAAAAAAATCAGAAGTCCATTTCCACTAGGGATGTGAAAACAAACTGCAGGATATTGTATTAATCTGGTATCTTGTTTCTATCAGTGGGCCATACCAGGTGCTTCAGAGAAAAGTGTAAAACCTCTTTAATGGACAACTGCAATATGTCTGTGGGTGATGTTCCTTTCCAAGAAGTTAGCAGTTTGTGCTCTGAAGCATGAGGCTTTATATCAAATGAAAAGGTTTGCTATAACTAGTGTAATTGTATATAATCTTATTATCCATATATATAAATATCTACTGCTTTTTTGAATCCTTCTAACTGCTTCAGAAATACCTTGACATGTCCAAAAGTTTCATATTTCCAGTTGAACACTGCCTTTAAATTCCCCTCATGAAAACATTTCCCTTCATCTGTAAATGCAATTGCAGTTTACTATGCAGCTGAAACAAAGTCTTCCAAAACTGTACACTCAGTACTTTTCACACCCACTAGTTCAGGCCATATGGGACATGTACTGTATGACTTACAGCAGATAAGAGGTAGTTTTGTTTTAATCAATTATTGTCTTTGTAAACATTGGTGATGGGAAAATGTCATGAAATCTTAGATTTTTTTATTGGACCTCTCACATTTTTTAGCATTTGCAAATCTAGATCATGTTCATGAGCCTTTGTCCATACAGTAATTTAAACCAGTGTTTTCTCCAAAAAGGTAGTTCAGTAGGGATTTTTTTTTTAAACTCGGTTTTCTAGTCAAAAAGATATGTGCTATGTATTCTACAATAAAACGTGACGGTTGTGAAGTCAAGTGCTCACACGATAGGAAATGCCAGAATTAAGGTTGCCTGTGCAATAGAGCCCCACAGACCAATTTTGTAGCGACACAGGGTTCTAGAGCATACACTCACTTGAACGGAGAGGCTGTTACCCAGTCCTCAGGCTCCAGCATGGCTCTTGAATCTCGCAGCAGCAGGCTGTGATATGTGGCAATGGCCTGCTGGGCTTTTTAAGAGTTGTAATTGAGAGTTGCTTGGACAGAGGAGGTAAATTACAGCTCCCTGAAAAGAGCAGTGAGTCTCTGGGGAGAAATGGGGGATGGTTGGGGGTCAGAGGATGGGTACAGCTCTGCATCACGGGTGTGTAGTGATCTGTGGAGCTGTTAACAGAGCTCTGAAAATCCACTTTATAGCCACATCCATGGAGTGTGCATATCTGTGGACAACCTTCGCAGATAGGATGCAGATACACATTTTGTATCCCGGCAGGGCTCTACATCTGCATTATGCTGCAGTCTTTATTTACACAGCCACAGAATATTTTTTCCACAAGAACCCTGCCTCATTCAGTGTAGAGGATGGATGGCTTGACTAATAAGCAGCTATTCAATATTTTGCTTTATCCCCATTGTTTATGGATGTTTTGGTGTTTATGGATGTGTAGTCCTAGGTGTTATTTTCTGCTTTGACAAAATAATTAATTTCCTAATGGACTTTTCTCTGATGCTCATCATGATCATATCAGTGTGTTTCAGAAATATTAATTAATTTTATCTTCACAACACGCCTGTGAGGTGAGCACATGTGATCATCCCAGTTTTACAGCTAGGGAACAGAGGCGCAGGGATTAAGGTCAAAATTGGCTGCTCACTTTGGGTGTCCAATTTAAGACATCTAAGACTTGATTTTTCAGAGTACTGAGCATTACACAGCACTTCCTGTTCAAAGCACAGCTTCCACTGATTTCAGTTGCAGCGGTGAGTGCTCGGCTCTTTTGTAAATCAGACCTCCGGGTACCAAGTTGGTCCTCCAAAAAATGAGAAACGTGAAAAGTTTGGTTGAAGTGACTTGCCTAGCTTCACATAGTAACACTGGGGCAGAGGTAAGGACAGAATCCAGTTCTCCTACGCAGCATTCAACAGCCTGAAGCGTGAGACCATCTTTTTCTTCCTGGAATTCCCTGCCCCAGTAGTACAAAAATAGCACACACCGTCCAAGCTCTGGAAGAAATGAAACAGATCCTACAGACAACACTCTCGTCCACTACAAAGCCCTGATTCATCCCCAGAGTGGGTCTATGGTGTGCATTAGGGTCCAGGGCAAAAATAGTATGTGATCATATCTTTAGCATTATGCATAAGGTGGTCAATTTAAGTTTGCATAGGCCAGCGGTTCTCAACCTTCCCAGACTGCTGTACCCCTGTCAGGAGTCTATGTCTTGTGTACCTCAAGTTTCACTTCACTTTACTCCCTTACAAAACCAGACATAAAAATACAAGTGTCACAGCACACTAGTACTGAGAAATTGCTGATGTTCCCATATTTATCGTATAATTATAAAATAAATTGATTGGAATATAAATATTGTACTTACATTTCAGTGTGATACTTGAGCATGTTTTTTACTTGAGTCGTGTCTGAAGCCTGAGCCCCCGGCAGTGGGGCTGAAGCACATAACTTAGCTTCATGGGGCCTTCTGTGGCGTGGGGCCCCAGACAGTTGCCCTGCTTGCCGTCCCCTAATGCTGGCTCTGCACTTGCGACTGCCTTAAATCTGTCCTGTGACCCCACTGGGGGCTGCAACCCCCAGGTTGAAAAACACTGATCTAGTTGAGTTGATGTACCCTCTGAAAGATCTGAGTACCCCCAGAGGTACATGTACCACTGGCATAGGCAACCTTAATTCTGGCATTTCCTAACTTTTGAGTGCTTGACTTTGTAATCACAATCATGTTCTTTTAACAGAGCTACTTTGTACATAATTTCCCAGGTTTTTCAAAAAGCAAACTGAACAACAGAAATTCTGTCCGGTGGTATCAGAGTGACACCCATATGGTTCATCAGCAGGAATGGAACTTTTACATTTACAACAAACCTCTGGCACTTGAGCTGATGGAGTAACTGACAGCACTAGCAGGTTGTCATCCTCTGTGGGCCAGCACTAGAGGGCAATGCGACACACGCTTTGCCAGTGGGTTTCACAAACATTGGGTAGCAGAGGACCGGTGAGGCTCTGGAAGAGAGCATGCTGTAGAGGTGACTGACCCTCATGCCCCACCCACTCCACCTTTTCCCTTTCCTGCCCCCCAGTTATGACCCCCTACTCCTGTTTCCCCCCCTCCCCCCACTGGTTCCTACTCTCCCTTCCTGAGCTCCTCATCCAATTTCAGTCTTCCATCTACCGCAGCCTCCGTTCCTTGTGCCAATCTTCCCAGCTCCTGTCTCCTCGTCCCAGTCTTTTTTGCCAAGTCAGTCCCAGTTCTCCCTGAGGTCCAGTTCCTTGTCAGATCTGTCTTCACTCCCACGCCATCCTATTCCCCCAGTAACTGGCTCCAAGTCTGAGTCTTTGTCTAGCCACTCCTGGTATTTCTGCCTTCCCACAGTTTTTGTCCAGTCGCGGTGTTGACCCTGGCAACTGGCTCCCAGTCTCTCCCCACCAACCCTCTTTTTCTCACCAGCTGCCTGTCCCAGTCTCCTGGCTAAACCAGTCCTAGCCTTCTTCCCCCCCGATCCCAGACCCAGTCTCCCTACCCAACAAGCCCCATCCACTTTTCTCCCCCACCTTCTGTCTCTGGCCCAGTCTCCTTGCCCAATATATCCAGGTCTCCCCTGTCTGACTCCCAGTCCCCCACCTCCACTCCCACTAATAGATGTTCTGCTCCCTCCACTCCACTCCCACCAGCCATCTTGTCCCAATCTACTCCTTTCCCTCCTCCCCAGTTGCCTCAGGTCCTTCTATATTCAAGTCAAATGGCTTCCATCATTCATGGTGCTTGGGCACCAAAAGGGGGAGAAACAGGCTCCTGACTCTCTGTGCTGGTACCGAGCCACATCCCAGAGCAGCTGACAGCATCAATAACAGGGAAAGTCCAACTTTATCCCTGTAAGCCCTGCACTGGAGCATGCTCACTTGTTCAGTGGGGTTGGGACATGCAGCAGGAGCTATAAGGTGCTGGAGCATGCTCAGTGAGGATGGACTCTTGAGATTTTAGCTGCTAAACCTCAAGATGTCTTTGAGCACATGTGCATTGAGATTTTTTTGATGACTTATAACTTAGTTAAATGTGGTTGGATTTCCCCAGGAAAATCAAAACACACACCCCTGACACAGTGGCCACTCCCCTGCCAGCTATCACATTTCTACTCCAAAGCATAGGGACAGCAGACTGTCTCAGGCTAAACAGAGCAAAATAACATATCTTTCTCTAACTGGATTTTGGAAATGGCTGAGCTGTTATGGCTGAAACTTAAAAAAAAAAAAAAAAATCATCCTGAGGGAGACACCTGGCATGGAAAGTTTCAACCCCAAGTGTTAGTTTGGCAGTGTTGTTAGCAACTGAAATCATGGTCTTATAATGGAAAGTCTCAAGCAACCTTAATAATATGTGGTACTACCAGCTCTATCTATAATAAACACAAGCCCATACATACCAATAGGGCACTGTTTGCTTTTTCAGGGTGAAGTGAAAAGATTTTTCTTTCTGAGCTGGTGTCTGATTACATTGGGGTCAGGGCAAGTAACCTGGGGGCATTAATAACCCATGCCTTTCCATCATTTAAGGATTGGAACGGCTGCAGAGGCAGGGGAAAAGTAAGATTATTTATTTATCTTAATTATATTCCTGTGTCTACGTGACATGAATTTCTCATGAAAGATTCTGCCCTTTCTCCACCAGTTTCGATAGAGATCAGAGGGTGAGATGAACTGGGAACTCTTATGTCTACATTCACAGCAGCACTGTTGGATTGATTCTGCAGGATCGATTGAGCGGCAGTGGAGATCTGCTCAATTGCTCCCGAAGTCGACAGTGTTAATCCACCCCCCCAAAAAGAGTAACGCTGCGTTAATTGGAGAGCATTTCCAGTTGGTGCAGCGTAGTGGTAAATAGAAGTTAGGAAATCAACAGGAGATGCACAAGCTACGTAGAGTAGCTTGCATATCTCACGTCAACTGCCGCAAAGATTTACTGGCAGTGTAGACCAGGACCATTTTCTGACTGAAACTCTTCCTCTCACAGGCTTTTGGAATGTTGAGTTTAGGGTCCAAACTTGAGTCTGGTGCTGATTTATATAATGACCCTGAACTAGAATTCTGAATGCGAACCTTCCTGAAATTTCAAGAAACCTGGGAGCTGGATGTCAGCTTGATGGCTTAGATCTATGTATAATATCATTCTCGGAGTGGGATTCAGGTTGCATCACAGCCTGCTACAATGTTACTGTCGTACAGTGAGAGCACAGTCCACCAGGGCGCAATACACTCCTGGTGCCGTCCTCCAGGATGTTCCCATCATCCAAATTTGCAAACTCACCACCCACCTCCACGTTGAGTTACTGCTTAGGAGTCTTCTACAGTGAAGCCCCAATAGGGACATATACTCGAAGAAGAAGGAGGGTTTACTTATCTTTCAGTAACTTGAGTTCTTCAAGATGTTTTGTCCCTAGGGGTGCTCCACCTCCTGCCCTCCTTCCCCTCTGCTGTGGAGTCTGTGGCTCTGTAGTGGAGAAGGAACTGGGGTGACAGTGGGTCCACTCCTCCCTCTGTGCCCTCTCTTTGGGCATGGTGCAGACACTGCTAATTCAAACCTCCGATCGAGAGTGTACAGGCGCGTGCACGTCCTACGGTGGAGCACACATAGGGACAAAACATCCTGAAGAACTCAAGTTACGGAAAGGTAAGTAACCTCTCCTTAGGCACCTTAGTTAGTAGACTTATTTTCAAGTGCTTAAGCACCCAGCAGCTCCCGTTGACTTCAGTGGGATTATTTGTGGTATCAGGGTATCACCAATTGGCCCAAACCTAGCTACTCTATGTGCAGAGTCTCCCTGTTAGCAAACTTCAGTATTATGAAAAAATTACAACCAGTTTTCATTGAAGCTCTGAAGGGAAGCTTATTTCGTAACCTTCCTGCGTTCTTTATATGTCTATTTGTGTTTTAAAACAGACAGCTGCCCTGCTATCATGCCACTTGGTCTATGGAAACCTGTGTGCTGGTAGGAAAACCACCTTAGGGTGAAAGGAGATTTGTGATCCTAATGTTGTTGTTCACTGGGCGCAAACAGAAGGCAAGTTTGATTGAGGTAAGGCGTTAAGCAGAAGTGGCAGTCATAGTACTCTGATGTACTTGTGAAATTCACAGAGTCTGAACTTTGTCTCTTGGTCATGAGCTCATGGTTATTTGAGGGAAAGGTGCTGCTGTAGGAGAATAGCCAGAGATGAAAATGCAACCTTTGCAGAGGAGATGGAAGCTACAAGTTGCATAGACATTGCATAGTATGGAACAGGGTGGTTAAAAATGATTTTTTTAAAAAATAAAAGATTTTTAAATTTAAATAAATTTTCTTTTTAAAATTACACCTATTTAAAATTACATTTGAAATTTACAGCAACATATGTAAAATAATTTACATTAAATAAAAAATATTAAGCAGTACATATTTGCTGCTGAAGTTTTAAAGAAAGTCAAACCACTGAACTGGTGGAAGTCACTGGCTATGCACCTGGAACCAGAGTGTATTGAAGTGCTAACCTAGCTTTTGACAGCAGTAACCTCTTCTGCAGCATTATGTATACTTCATATCAGTTTATTCAACCAATTCAGTTCAACGACTAGTTCATTCAAAGTTAAAATATCAGCTAGGAGTTGAAAAGCAGAAAAGCTTGTTTTCCTCTTCCTATCAATGAATAAAAACTAGGTGTGAAAGGGGTGAGATTCTGCTAGTTCTAAAACCTTGAAGGACATGGTGATTAGAAAGAATCACTTCAATTCACTAACTACAGATAGTACATTCTTAGTTTAATAAATCAGTTTGTTTTAAATGCAAAATGTGTTTGGATAACTTTTTTCATGTATCCAGCACATTTAAGTAGTGTATATGTGTATATATATATATATATATATATATATATATATATATATAAATGCCGTTTTTGCACATTTCTATTTGAATCCAGTTTCCATCCAAATAGAACTTAACACAAATCACACGTAAAAAATTAATTAATCATCATCATCTAGTAAATAAGAAATACATCATTCACCATCTTCTAACATAAAAATTAGGAATCTAATTAAATGTATGTTAAGCTAAATAAATGTGTATGGCTAAAGTGTATTATCCTGTTTAGCAAAAGAAGTACCAAATTTAGTATAAAGGCTGAATTTTAGTTGCAAATCAACTAACCACTGGGTATCAACTGTTGTTTTGGAAAATCCCAAAAAGGTACAAATGAAAACAAGATTAAAATTCATTATTTAAATTAAGGTTTCCTGCTTGCTGCTTTAAATCATGATTAGAATCGGTGATTTAAATCGTTTTGATTTAAAACAATCCACCCTAGTAGGGAAACACTAGTGCTGCTGGTCTCATTAGCAAGAATTCTGGAAACAAAACACAAAGGTTCAAACTGAGTCCTCATACTCCCAGTCCTGTGATCTCATTACAGCCCCAAGGTGTCGCGGTTCTGCTTTGAGCCCTGAATGCCGGTGCATCCTTGTGAAGCAGAATTAATTGTTGTTATAAATGCAGCAGCAGCTAAAGCCATCTTCATCTTATGAACATGATTTTTCTTCCTCTTCCATCTTCTCAGATGGGTATCCTGCATGTCACATTCTACTCAGAGGGTGCTGTTGTTTTTTTAAAAAAGGGTGGAAGTTGAAGGATTCTCTCCTTAAACTGATTACATGAACAAGAAGTGTAACCCAGATGCATTAATAACCCATAGTTTGCCTTTTGATAAAATCAATGAAGGATTCGAACTGCTGTGGGCAGGAAAAAGATAAGATGTTATTTATTTGTCCAAATGATCATTTCTTGAGTCAGTCTGATGCAAGAATTTCCAGAGAAAGATTCTGCCATTTCTTAACCAGTTTTTGTGATAGATAAGAGATGGATTAAAAATGGAAACTGATCCAGACTAGAGAAATTATCCTTATTCTCTGGAAAAGAGTTACTTCTCTGTCTCTGCGGTCAGTTTATGTGTTGCATAGCCAACAGAATGGAATTGTGAAAATAATGGAAGGAGAAGAATGGGCTAGTTGTACTAGATATCCAATGTCAGCGTACGGACAGTTGTTCTCTCTTGACACACAGGGCATTATTTAGGTGTACGAAGTGCATCCTCATGTGCGTGGACCATAGTTTGGCAAACATGTTAATTCTTCCATTTTCTGTTTCAGTATTTGAAGCATACTGTTGTTTGAAGCTCCTGACCAATGAGAAGTGGGGTGTGAGCAGCGTAGGGCTTCTCCCACCCGAATCACCTGTCTGACTCCTTCCCATTAGTCAAAATGTTTAGTAGTATGTTGGTTTTACAATCTTTGTTGCTAGAGATGTGTAAATTGGGCCTGTCTAAATATGGAAACAATTGAATAGATTTAGGAATCGTTTTTGTTTTGAGCTAAGAATTCAAATATCTGTCCGTAGCTTTGAAGTGTGTGAAAGATCGCAGAGCATATAGAAAGGAGGTTATCCTGAAGATGGGTCTGCTTCCAACTTATTCAGAATTAAACTAAATTAACCACTCCATCAAGCAATTACAATAGCTCTCATGGCATCTCTCTTAGTATGCTCCTCAGCTCCATTATTTGCCATCTTCTAGTTGCTTTTTAATCAAGGCTCCTCTGCCGCTTTCTGGAATCCATAATTTGGTCAAGAGCAAACACCAACCAAGCTGCGAGTGATAGCACATTACTGGAGTGAGATACTCAGAGGACTTCTACTGAAACAAAGATGCAATCTGAGAAGACAGTTGTCAGGTGAAAAGAGTAACACTTTTGTTAGCATGAGTTTCCCATTAAAATCGAATGTTGACCTTCTGTTAATGTAACATCTCATTAAATGCATGAAACTAGTTTCTAATCGCTTCTTGCTTTGCATGTTCTCTTGGGATCTCGCCTGTGAACTCTGTGTAAATGTATCCGGATCAAAAGTAAAGTTAACTAATTCAAACTTTCCCCCTCTTTAACAGGTGGCGAGGTCATGAATGTTGATTGCCATAAAAAGATAAATTATCACATAAGCGTATTGATCAGTGGGCTGCTGTCTGTGCTCCCCTCAGTTTATCACCTCGCTGAGGAACGATCTAGAAAAAGCAGACAGGATTTACTGAGAGGATTTACTGACAGGGTGCACTAACCCGACTGTAGGCTGATAAACTGCTCAGCAGCAGCACCACGTCCTCTTGGCTGTTGACATAAGGTTACCGTGTTCTCTCAGAATATGGAGTTCTACATACAGTGTCTGGTTTCACTTGTAGACCTTCCACCTTTGTGACCCAATCAGTCCTTCCTGTACAGATTATACTCAGGTCTGATGGGATCTCATTGATCTGTGTCATCCCCCCATACTTCAGCAATGCATGTTTATAGAGTTGCAGTCCTAGAAATGTAGGGCTGGAAGGGACCTTAGCAGGTCATCTAGTCCAGCCCTCTGAGCCAAGACAGGAGGTTGTCAGGCCTTTTGCTCTTTTTGTTTAGAAGGTGGTGTCAGCCAGGGGGTTGAGCATCATCAGTGACCTTTTTGCCCACTTAGCCTCCCAACGAGCCCTGGTGGGGTTGACAGCTGCTCGGCTCTGACCCTTGTCTGCCATGCAACAGTGGACGCTGGCTGAGAGCCTGAGAAATTAGCTCCGGTGTTTGAGTGCTTGCTTTACATGCCCAAGGCGTGCAGTCTCCAGCCTACTCTGTTGCAGCAGCGGCAACCAGCTCTTTCTTGTGGCTCTGGTCTGCTTTGCTCAAGACTCCAGAGCCCTCTCTCTGTCATCCTGGCACAGGGCAGGTCAGTCACAGGGGGGAATTAGCTCATGCAGTGAAGTGCTTGCTTCACAGGGGAGAAGTAGATGGATTGATGCATGTGCACTCTAGATAGTTGGGCAAGGACTTTCCCCCACCCCTAGCAAGGTGGCCAGCCCACATCCTTCCCCCTTTTTGCCCCCTCTCCCCAGAGCAGTCAGGCAAAAGATCAAAAGTCACCCTTCCAAGGCCCACAGTCACCAAGTGCCCACCCTGGGGAGTCAAACCCACAACACTGGCGTTACTAGCACAACACACTAACCAGCCCACAAGCAGCATGCCTCCCATGGAGGTTTTGGAAAGGAGTAACACATGGCAAGGAACCTTTATGGCCTCTGGCATGACATAGGTGGGGCTGGCACAGTCTCCAGTCAGCAGTATGAACCCAAATGCTAGAGCCATTGCTTCACATGCCAAAGGTTGTGTGATCAATGCCTGCATTCTTCAGTCACTGCTACCAGGGCATGTGCACTGGTCGCCCTGTCTCCCTTGTCCTTTTTTGCCCCCCCAGGCTCGGGCAGTCAGGTAAAAGAACAAGTCCCTTAAAACGTCTGAACTAAGGGAGCCTGCAGGGGAATCAAACCCACCTTTGCAGGAGCTGCGGTAGGCACTTGTCTTTGGGTTGCCTTTGGTTACCATGCCTGGGTAATGGGGGCAGGTATGGAGCAATGTGGTTATGTAGAAGTAAGGGCAGGCGAGTCAGGAGGCACAGGGGGCCATAGAAGAGTCAGTAAGGGTGGGTTGGGAGTTAGCTGTGTGATGCAGGGGAAATTTGGAGGCTGTGAGGGTCACACGTCAGTCAATCAGCGCAAGTCCAGAAAGAAGGGTGTCAGCGAGAGATCACTAATTAAAAGATTAGTGGGAGTTGGGGGTCAATCTGGGGTGAATGAGGGAGGCAGGGATCATGGAGGGCCATGCTGGAGGTGGGGGGGATTACGCAGAGGTCAGTGATGAATTTGGCCACAGTCAGGGTCAGGAAGGGCTAGTAAGAAGGCAGCAGGGTCATGAAGGGGACACAGAGTAAAGCTGCAGGTCGTGAAGGATATAAATGGTCACTGAGGATATAAATGGACACACTGTAGGCATGTTGGGTCACAGAGAGCCAGGCTGGAGAAAGACCGTGTCATGCAAGGGTCAAATAGCATACATTTGGAGTCAGAGGGCTCATGGACAGCCACGCTGAAGGGAGTGGAGGCACACAGAGAAACAGTGAGAATAGACTTAAAGGCAGTGAGGTCCGACAAGTAATGGCGCCCAAGGAAGAAGTAGTGGGGGGGGTCAAGAAAAGGTGAATGAAAACAACTTTAGAAGTAGAGGAGATAGGACAGCTGTGGGTTATTTAGAGGAGAAAGAGGACAAATGTGCATGCACTAAGGTCACATAGGGCAACAGTGAGCAGGTGTGACAGTAGGGGCAGGGTCATGCAGAGGTCAAAGAGGATAAATTTTGAGGCAGACAGTTCAAATGGGACACAGAAACCAGAGCTGCTGGAACTGGGAGGGAGGGGGGGGGTCATGTTGAGCTCAAAGAGAATTAATTTGTATCAAATGACATCACAGAAAGTAGGGCTCATGATACTATGGAGTGATACAGAGGTCAGGGTGAATAATTGCGGAGGTAGAGAGGTTAAACAGGGACACGGGGCAGGGCGGATGGTACTGGGGTGGTCATGACGATGTCAAATCACAATAAATTTGGCAGAAGAGGGGGTCACGCGGACACATAGAGCAGGGTGGACAGTACTGGGGGGGATTATAATTAGGTCAATTATAACCCATTTTCAGGCACTGAGGTCACACAAGGACACAGGGTTTAGGGCGGACAGTACTGGAGGGTACTATCATGATGAGGTCAATTAGAAGCCACGTGGCGGCACAAAGGTAACATGAGGACACAAAGCTCTGGGCTCAAGACACTGGGCTAAAGGCATAATGAGAGCAACTAGACCACATTTGGATGCAAATGGGGGGGGGGGGGTCACAAGAGGTCACAGAGTATAGGGCTGATGCTATTAAGGGCCAGGACGTGGTCAATCACAATAAATATGGAGATTGGGGGGGGGAGGGGGTCACATAAGGACACAGAGAGTGGGGGGGGGATGGTACTGGCGGGGGGGGGGGTCATAACGAGGTCGATTATAACCCATTTGTAGGCTGGGGGTCACACGAGAACACAGAGTGTAGGGCTGATGCTACGAGGGGGTCATGATGAGGTCAATTAGAAGCCACTTAGCGGCACAGAGGTAACACGAGGACACAGCGCTCTGGGCTAAAGGCATAATGAGATCAATTAGAACACTTTTGGCTGCCAAGGGGGGGTCACGGGAGGACACAGGGTTTAGGGCTGATGCTACTGGGGGGGGGGGGGGGGGGGGGGGGGGGGGGGGGAATCATAACGCGGTCAATTAAAAAAATCCACTTGGAGGCAGAGGGGTCACACGCGAACACAGTGTGTAGCACTGGTAGTTCTGCGGGGTCAAGAAGAGGTCAATCACATTATTTTGGAGGCGGGGGGGGGCACAGGGCTCATGTTACTGTTGTGTCAAGATGAGGTCAATTAGAGCAAAGTTGGAGGCAGCAAGCAGGGTCACAGAGGCCACAGGGTTCAGGACTGATGGTACTTGGGGGGCATGATGAGGTCAATCACAATAAAGATGGAGGCAGAGCGGTCACACAGGGACACAGAGAGAGGAGGGCCTGGGCTAGTGCAGAGATCATCGAGGGAGCTGAAGAAGGATAAATTTGAGGTCAGAATGGGTGCGTCATTCAGAGGTTAATGAAGATCAGTTTGGAGGTAGAGGGGGGCCATACATGAACACAGTGAGCCCCTAGTTTTCTTTTATGAGGAATAAATACGTCCTTATTTGCTTTCTCCATACCAGTAAAGCTTTTATATATCTAACATATCCTCCCCTTAGGCCCCTCTTTTCCAAGCTGAAAAGTCCAAGTTTTATTAATCTGTCCCCGTATGGCCTTGTGCAAAGCAGACCAATATATGTTCTGGTTGTCTAATTTAGTCTGTAAACTATTTAAGGCAAGGTCTGGTGCTGGCATTACTTCATTGAAAAGCACCATGCGGTGTTAGCGGAATATGAATTCACTGACGATAGTTTATTGGATGGCTTTCCTTGCCTATATCTGAGAAACATCCCATGTGCACAGGTCAGGGAAATGGCCAGAAATATTGCTAGGAACAACTGCTTGTATACACAGTTATAGCTAATGTCGCTGCACTCCTGGGGCAGCTGGGTTGTAATCGCATCGCTCTCAGGAACAGCTTTATTGTCCATGGCAGCTCACTTTATTATTGGGTGTCTGACAAGCAGTGGAGAGAAGTGAGGGGTTTGTTAAAGCTGCAACTTCAAGTAATGTGTCCATTTAAAAAAGGAGAAATCTGCTGAGGTAGTCATATGGCCTTCATCACTGTAGTGCTCAGTCTTCATTAGCATCCATCAATTTTATCCTCACACCACCCCCGCGAGGCAGGATAATATCGCTTTCACCTATGGGGAACTGAGGCACAGGGTAGATTAAGTGATGTGGCCACAGTCACACATCAGGCCTGTGGCAGGGCCAGAAATCCAGCCACGGTCTCCTGAGACCCATTCCCGTGCTCTGTCTGCTGGACCAATCTTCCTGCCCCAAACGCCTTTAGATGTTCTTGTAACATGGAAACCTTTTCAGCAGACTAGAGTTCATTCCGTCACTGTGGCTGACCACATTCCAGACCAGTTGCATCATGGAGTGGGTGGTGTCAAATACAAATGGAAAGTATTTGGACAGCGCTTATGGCTTTATTTTCTAATTACAGGGCAAGGGGAAATCAATCCTGATTCAGAGACTGAAAGATGCTAGTCTCCTGTCCCCTGCATTCAGAGACCGTTTATGGGATCCAAAAACCTTAAAGCCCGTAATAGTCTCCTGCAGCACTGCAAGCATTATAGCTCCACCAAGAATTATAATAGCAAAACCAGCCAGCAGAAACCCTTCAGACAATCTGGGTTGTATGATAGTCGCAGGCTGACGCAGTTCAGCTCTGCTTCATGAGATGTGACCTTTTTTAAGCGAGGGCTCACGTTGTTACTGATCAAGATTCCTTTTCCACACTGGAACACAGAAAAATACCTATTTGCTTTCAGCTGCCCACCCTGCACAAAGCTCCTATAGTGATACAATAATGTTGCCGCTGATGGAGCCTCTGGTCCTTTGAAATCCAGGCAGAACACTTAATGAGGGAGCACCACGCCCCTGCAGGCTGATGTTTGGACACAAGATGCTTTCTGACCTAGCCTGTCTGTCCATCAAATGACAGGTCAATCCTGCAGGTTGATGAAAAGGGTGTGGAAAGCCAAAGCACTCAGTGTTCGCTCAGCAGCCCTTTAGCGGGGTTTTGGCATAGTGTGGAGAAATGGACGCAGTGCTCAGCAACGGGAGTAAACCTCTCTGTGAGTGAGCTAGCCTGAGCTTGGCCCTGGAGAGCAGAGGTGGGAAGGAGGGCAGGGCAGAAGATGGCAAGACAGGGCATAGGTGTTTCACAGCAATGGAAATGGTGTGTGCAGGCAAGCTGACATTCTGCCTGCCCTGCAGAGTGAATTCCTCTGAGTTCCTCTGAAAAAGACTCTCACAGCCTACAAGGTTGGGGGGGGCTTTTAAGTCTCCCGAGCCCATGCTAGGCAGAGGATTCTTGCCATGTCACCTGCCTGCAATATCCACATCCTTCAATTTAATGGATTGTAACAAAGCACCATGTTCTGCAGCTGTACAAGTGTCTCACCACTGCTCTCAAGTCCTGCAAGATGGAGCCTTAAGGTAGCCTATCGGCCCCGATTACTCACAGGGGTGTACATGACTCCACTGAAGGCGGTGGAGTCGCGCGACTATAAGTCCAGTGTAAGTGAAATCAGTGCCCTTTGCCTCTGCTGCTGTTGTTCTGCCGAGTTCTGTGCTCTCACAGCCTGAATGAAGACATTGATTTTCATCAACATTTGGCACTTTTACAATATTGCTAGCTAGTCCAACAGAAGCAGTTGGTTCTGACACTGCACTTCTTCACCTTAATAGTCTCTGAACATAGCTTTTCATATGGAACTGAAAAAGAAAGCTTTTGTTTGTCCTTTGGCTAAAGGAACCAATTCATATGAAGCCCTGTGATCCTAGAGATTTTACCCCAAAAAGAGTCATTATTTTAAAGGGCTACTTAGGAAAAAATAGACTTTAAGTGAAGCTTTATGCGGATTCACATATACCTAAGGCTGGACATGCTCTGTTAGCTTTAGCCTTGGCTTTTAGCTTTAAGTCTTAAAGGGAAAGGATTCTTCCTAAATTAGCCCTAGATGGTGCCCTGTTACCTTCCTAGGGAACCGCTTAGGTATCAGGGTACTCTGCTTACATAAGCAGAGGGGAGAATGTGGTCTAGGGTTTTAGTTTCAAGAATTTATATCTGTAATGGTCTTAAAGGGCCAACAGCTAATACATATCACATGGAGAACTGCCTGCTGTCCTGCTGGAACTGTGACAATTTGAGAAGATAATGTCAGGTAATATCTTGAGGTTGCAAGCGACATGATACAATTTATAATTTCCAGTTAAGATGACAATTCCCTGCAGCTGTGACTCTGTTGCACGCTCCAAAACTGGAAAAATATTGCAATTTACCACCCTTGTTATTGCTAATTGCAAGTCATTTATCCTAACAGCTTGAATATTAGACTCTGATTAATCAGGTTTTAATGATTCAAGTGCGATATTTAATGGATGCGAATCTTTTTAAAATAAATCCTTGTTTATGCAGTTGTAAATTCATTACTCTGCAGGATTTCAATTCCAATTAGCTGCTTAGTTCAGTCTTATTTACATTGGCTTAAAACCATCAGGGTCATATTTAAGAAATATCATTCATGGCTGAAAAGAGTAGCAAATGGCTTTAGCAGGTGATTATATGCCCAAGTGAATAATATATACATAAATCCAACTGTTTTAAGATTAAACCAGTGCTTGTATACAACTAATACAATGAGTAGGAGACATGGCTTCTTCATATTATTTCTTTTTTTCTGATTGTGGCTTTTGGTAATAAAAATCAGAATAAATAATTATAACCCAAATATCTTCCGGTAGATCCAGCAAAATCAGGTGGAGATCAGTGAAGACTGTTACCATCTTTAATATATTCACAGCAGAAACTTAATAGAATTGTCAACTGCGCTCATTACGCGTGTTTAGTCTCGTAACATCCAGGATCTGTCTACTGGGTGGTTCAAGACTCTCCCCTCGGACCCTGTTACACCAAACATGGCTTGAGTTGTGTCCCCATTGCAGCCTATCCATCTCGCAACCTTGGCTGAATTGTGTGCGTCCACACCTATCATGCTGCCTATCGTGCATGCTGCAGAAATCCAGGCAACTCTCCCACAGCGCTCAGTGGTGACGCGCATAAAACACTTGCAGCCCATGAGGTAATCACTCTTGCACGAGAAATGAAATGCTAATTAACTGTCAAACTTCAAAGCAGAATTCATGACTTTAGAAGTGAATGTAGCTGTGAAGGATCAGCAGCGTTTTGCAAGATCCTTTTGGAATGGCATCATTTTAGGCAATTATAGGACTTTTTATCAATCTAAACTAGAACAAGCAAAGGCTGAACTGGAACTCTTTACCTCTGCAGTGCCAGAGGGTGCACAGAGCAGTAACTACTTACGGTTACATCTAATGCTTCCATGTTATGTTGAAGCCCCTGCTGTATTATCTGAATGTCTCTTTAACACTAATGAATGTATCCTCACAGCATTACTGTGAGGCAGGGAAGTATTATCCCCATTTTAAAGGTGCAGAACTGAGAAATTTAGGACTAGATTCACAAGGAGGCTATAGATGTCTAACCATTCCTTTCAGCACCCAAGGCCAACATTTAGGCGCAGCTGCATTCACAAACCCACTGTTCAGTTGCCACTTAAATTCCCCATCAAATTCTATCAGTAGACATGTGCACAGTCACCTCAGTCCTGACACTGTTTAGCTCTCTGGTCTAAGTGATGCCTAAACTCTGGGGGGATTAATAAACTAGGCATTCCTTGCCCATCTCACATGTGGGGCCCAATCCAGCCACTCAGAGGCCACTTTAGGGCAACCCTAACCCTGCGCCAAACACTGTGGTGGTGGTGGTGTCACTCTCTCTCTCTGGTTCAAGGGATATTTAAATATTTCATATGAAGTGGAACAGCTTCAACAGCAGACATTGAGAGACACCCACCCCAGAATGCCCAGTAGCCCAGGGGTTAGAGCACTCGTCTGGGAGGTAGAAGACCTGAATCCAAATTGCTGCTCGGAATCAGACAGAGCAGGGATTTGAACCCAGTCGCCCACATCACAGCTGAGTGCTCTAACTGGTTAAAGGGGGCATCAGTAGCAGAGCTGGGAACTGGGTCCCAGTTTACTGTTTTAACCACAGATCATCCTTCCTCTCTGTAGCAAATAACCTGGGCTAATGTTTCTTTTGCAGATCAGCATATATAGCATTAAAGCAGTGATGAATCAGAGGCAGTGAATGCTGGTGGAACATGTACCAGCTCATGGGATTCTTTTCAACTATTTTTTCAAATACAGTGCCTGAAAATAGGTATTAAAAAAGTCTGAATGCTGACTAGATTTAGTTAGGTGGCTCATGATTCATTCTGGAGCATAGTGCTTGTGCAATTTCCAAGGAAACTGACTTAATTTGTCAGTTCTGGAAGTTGCCTGGTTGAGGTCTTCAGAAGCCACTCCAGAAAAGAGAATCCTGTTGTCAAAGGCTCAGCATTGTGGGCTGCCCCCGATGGCAGGAAATGGCATTACAGCAACTCTGCCCTGCTCTTCTCTTCAGGACTTCAGTGGTCTGGTGCACCGGTCCCTGAGCCCTCTGGCCAGGCCACACCCCTTCCGGGGTATCAGTGTCTCAGACAACATGCCTTTCGCCCCTCCTGAGCTCCCCCCTTCAGCCTCACTCTTTTACCAAAGCCGTAACCTGCAGAGCTTCCACCTGGAGACCCTCAGCAAAAACTCAAAACCCCCACAAAGATACAGACTAAACAACTCCTGCTGCCCTTCGCTGGAACTTTTAGTCCCTCTTCGGTGGACTCCAGTCCTCTGCTCATCTATAAAATGCCACCTACAGGGCTGCCAGCCTGGAATCTTGTCCTGTTTCCAAGCGCTAACCCCACACCTGTAGCTTTCCTGCAGTTCTCCCTCCACCTGGCTTCTGTCAGGCCTTTCCACAGCAAGGGACTCCAAACCACCACTCCCCTGGGTCTCCTTCCCCACCTGCCCTGAGCGCCCTCCTTTGAGCCCCTCCCTAACTCTGACAGACCCTCCAGGGGTAACAGGTGGGGCTAATGGAGCTCTCAGGCTCTAGTCAACCCCTTCTCGGTCGGTGTGGGGTCGAGATGCCTCATCGCTCCTGGACGTTGGTGTCATCTTCCGCTTGTTGGCAATTGGCACCTTGCTGCTCAGGCCTGAGGTGAGCAGTCACCTCCCCAGCAGCGGAGGATCTCGTTTGCTATCCCTTGATCCAGTGGCTGGGCCCATTGACTTGACACCAAATGGATGTCTGGATCATTTCTCCTGCTCAGTAACAGGGAAGATCCCCTTGGATTTTATCCAATTCGAAAGCCTGAGGATTTCCCAAGGACAGACAGGCTGAGTGTCCAGGATTCTCACGGGAAAGGCAGCACAGCTCAATCCCTCTGACTGTCACAGCAATTCAGTACTGACTCAGTGCCGCCTAGTGCCTACCAAGTCACCAACACAATGTCAGGTCACAAGCTGGCTGTTATTTGGAAGCCTGTTTCCACTGTTGTTATACCATTGTTGGCCCCTGGATATGTGAGAGACCGGGTGGGTGAGGTCTGTACGCTGATTTTTAGTTGCTTGACCATAGCTACTCCATTTTAGCTAGCTTCTTTGTTCATAGAGGCAAGGCCGTTCCACTCTGTGTAAGGATCATGGAAAGTTTTCGCAGGAAAGCGAAAGGAGATAAGCCTTGGCCGGATTAAGCAAGTTGTGCAACCTTGATAGATAAGCTGTAGCTAGTTGCAAAACATCTGCAAAAACATCTTATGATTATGCATACCTTTTTCAGTAGAAGTAGAGATAATATAGGCCAATAGTTATAGAGAAAATAGGTTTGTGCCCTTGTAAGGGGGATATGTATGCTTTTGTCATTTGTGTTTAGGTAGTAATAAGGTATAAAACTGTCTGTAACTCTGAATTCGGGGTCTTTTTCCACTGTCCACTTGTGGACTTGGGCATTGACCTTCTGCAGAATAAACTCTTTTGAAGACTATCCAGCCTGAAATCCTGTGTGGGTCTCTTATCAGTGCAGGGTAACTAACCACACTTGGAATCTTTTTCCAACAGGTCATATTTTTTACCGGACCAACTTCTGGTGGTGGAAGAGACCAGCGTTTGAGCACTTCTTCCGAAGATCCATGTAGCTCGAAAGCTTGTCTCTTTCATCAACAGAAGTTGGTCCAGTAAAAGATATTGACTAGCTTGGAAGTCTCACATGTAAGTCTCTAGCATGGTCAGCTTGGGAGAATTTATGAGCTCACAGCACAGGGCAGTCTAACTTACATGTAACTCAATTGTCCCTTGAAAAAAAGAGTTAGCAATAGCCTGTAGATCTGCATTCACTTTCTTTTTTGTGTCGCTTTTTCTTTGACTAGCATGCATACAGCTGAACCTCCTCCATTCTCGCTTGTGTGTTATTGCACTCAAGTATTCCCAACAAAGTTGTTTTGTTTAGCAAGGCACCAAATTGCAGTTATAAATCTTCATCTGTCAAATGAGAAATGTGGGGATTATGACATCTACAAAAACTCGGATCATAAACCTTGTGCATTAAAAGTATCAAGAAATGCTTAAAGAGAGAAGTGCCAGAAGGTGAAAACCCACTAATGCACCTGGTAAAAAGTTTGGAGGCAGGAACCATTCCCTGATCCAGTGCCTGAGTAGTGCAAAGTCAGAAGCTGGACCTGGCCAGGTGAGAACTGTTCTGGCAGTGGGGGCGTGGGGGGGGCAGTAAATTTAGAGGCTATGTCAAGGTGGTAGAGTGAGGTACACAGGTGCCTTCCACAGATTCTCAGCTGGTGGCTATGTCTACATTGCAAAATAAAATAAAAAAGAAAAGACGGGTGTCAGGGAATCTCCGAGCCCAGGTCACCAGGCTTGCGGAACTCAGGCTACGGGGCTCAAACCAGCAGTGCAGATGTTTGGGGTCGGACTGGAGGCCGGGCGCTGAGACCCAGCAAAGGGGGCCTGTCTCCAGCCTGAGCCCATGTGTCCACACCGCTATTCTTAGCCCTGTAGCCTGAACCCAAGTCAGCTGACCCAGATTCTATGTCTTGCTGTCGTGGGTCCCTTTTTGCAGTGCAGACGTGACCTTAGAGACCGTACCTGGCTGGCATAAGATGAGGCTTCTCTAACTTACCTAGAGGCTCAGGCTGGTACCTTTTGGCCTATAGAGTCATGGAACCACAAGCAGTTTCCCGTGCTGAACTGGCCCTACATCCTTTGTGACGGCCGCTTGGCATCCCGGGGTCTGCTGTCTATGTCAAGGTGGCCGAGGAGGCAAGCTGTGGTTTTGACTAGATTTAAATAAAATGAGTTCAAATTCCTATTTTACAAGTAAACAAAGAGCTTGAGAAGGAAGTAAATCTGCCTCCACTTTGTGGAGAGGAAGTTTAAGCCAAAAACCAAACGACAGTACAGAGAGGCGAGTTATGTTAAGGGTTTTATTGCTACGTGCACCCCAATACAACAAACAGCATCAGTAGTGTACACTTTAATGAAGGAGAAATGAGCTTGGTAGAAAAGAAAGCAAATAGGTACAAGGAGTATCTACATCCATATTGTATATATGTGAAAGATAAAGAAAGAATTTGATTTCTGGGGCATTTCAAGGAGACAAACACATATCTTATTGGTCTGTTTGAGGCTCAGGGATTGTCTGTATACAACCTACATAACGCTAACTTCTTTTGACCTTCAAAAGCCTTGCATAGAAGTAGCAGCAATTCTTTAAAGGCATTGAGTCAATACTACAGTGGATTAGATTACAAACATTATAATGCAAGACAGACCTTGCAAAGCATGATCATATTCTCTTTTGAGGGTTAATTTACCTACATTCTAGTTTACATTAGGGTCTCCTGAAAGAGATTTGCATTCTAATGTCATTTCACCAATCCTTCAAATTGCCATACACATTTCTTTGTCTGTTTCTAAAATGTAATCCATAGAGTCGTAATCTATTTCATAGTATTTTTAATGCTACAAATTCACTGTTTTATTAAACAGTTTACTCAGATAGGACAAAAATCTCTTTTTTTTTTGTGCAGAAAAACAAAAAATTGCACATCAAACTTTAGTAAATTATTTAAAAACCTAAAGATGCTTATGATAGAAAAACCATTGTTGTAAGATTTTTTCTTAAAAAAAAATTAGACCAACAATTCATCTACAGTAGTTTAGTTAGCTTAAATTTCTGTTTTATGCATATGACATAGCATGTACATGTGTCTAATTACATCTCTCTATTTTATCTTGGCAAAAAAAGAGTCGCTGCTATTAATGTAAATATTTAGTACATAAAATACTATCAAGAATTCAACTTTTAATAAATATCTTTAGTTCTCAATCCTATATACAATTACTTTACAGCAACACACAGGAGAGAGCATGACTGGATGAACTGAGAAAGATGGTTACTGACATAAATTATTATTGAATTATTGCAGTCAGATGCATTGTGGTTGTGGAGATTTCGAGGTGAACCATGACAAAAAATAAATATCTCTCTCACCTTTAAATCAATGCTTTAAACAGGAAAAACATCCATTTTAAGTCTTGCCACAGCTACTTCTTTTTAGTGCCTAATCTAGTTCTGTGATGCTCTTTCAGCTTCAGAAACAAACAGGTCATCCAGAAAACGCAACTCAGATTTGTCTTGTGAACATTACAGTACTTATAATGTATACACAGTTACTTTCCTCACCTACTATACAAGTCTATCCCTCTTAGACAGAAGGAGAATTCAGAGGAGGTACTGATAGTTCTAGAACTATGGAATGCCTGCTAAGTATAGGGTAGGAACGTTAGCATTGATTTCACAGGCACATTTAATCGGTTTCTTCTACCTGTGACCAAAATTATGTTATGATGCTGAACTGACTTTTTAATTGGTAGGTGATGAGTAGGTTTGGACCAGTAAAGTTTGCACTCCCCCCATCCCCAAAAGAAAGCATCACATTGTTGATATTAAAAACAAAAATTTTCCTCAGGGCAGTAGCTGTCACCCTTATTAAAATGGAGCTCCTTTTTTGATTAAAATGCTGCTTTGAAAATCAACTTACGGAATGTAAATAAGGCAGTACTCAATGGCAGGCACCTAGTAACTGTTCAGAAATGTAACATAGGTAAACAATTGTTTGACAGCACAAAACTCTTAAAAATAATACTGATTTTCTGCAATATACAGTATTTACACAACAGCTGAAAATTTGCTCATACAATATTTGCTTATATAGATAAATTAGCAATACAAGTCTTATGGATTCTGTTGTTCCATTGCAAAAATATTTTGTAAAAGTGTAAACGTTAGTACCTCTTGTGGTGGTGTTCCCCCCCCCCCCATGTGATTTTTTAAAAATAAAATCAATTAGCTGACGTGCAAATAAGCTCTGGCCACTTTTCCTGTACTAGAGAATGACCACCACACTCAGCAACTTTCTTTCATTGATGTGAATATTCTTTGGTGCTTTCCTCCCATGCATTCAAGCTAACCAGATAATGAAGCATGGGAGGAGGATGGCAGCAGCTCGTAAGTGAACCAGCACTTTTTGTTTTTTATTTACAACTGAAATGAGCTGATGATCTGTAGAGAGTCCTGCTTTTGGAAAGCAGCATGCACCATGGTGTCTTGAACAAAAGCTTTCTGTTACTATCCTCCTTTTCGTGTTGACTTTCATCTTTCCACTGTGGAGGATCTCAAAGCACGTCTCTTTTCAACATGCTTCTCATTCTTCCTTGAGGTTCTAGTGGGAGAAAGAGCACCTACAGAAGCGTTGTTAACTGCTACCAGGGGAACAATGGCTGCCAAGGCTGATGCATTATGGGGATTGAGATTGCCAGTCTTGGTAGGTGACTGATACAGCATCGCAACCAGCCTAGATGTCTTACTTCCTGCTTGATAAGCTCTTCTCTGGGGTAACTCAGCACCTGTGGACTTACTATTGGATGAAGAAACAAGTACATCTATGTCCTCTTCCACACGAGGCATCCTGCCTACAGAAATATTCTCATCAGCGACCTCGGAGTGATGAGGCACTAAAAACGTGGGCATCACTGAAGCCCTAGGTCGGTCACTAGGATCAAACATCACTTCGTCTTTGGTTTCAGCAGCTTCAGTAAGGTAAGGAGGTGGGAAAGTGCTGCTGCGCTTGCTGCAAGACTCACAGCACAGTTTGTTATAGCCTGGGATGGAGCAATAGCGTGCCAGCACTTCCATTTGACAGAATATAGACTTGTCTCCGAGGCAGGGCTCATCTGCAAAACAAGCACAGCATTGATGGTCAACCCGGGGAAAGCATGGAAATGGCCAGACGGCAATTTAAAAGTTAGTAGGCCAAAGCCTACCTTTGGAAAAGTGGCTGATGCCTGAGTACCCAACCTGAGATGCTGGAAAGGGACTTGATTCTCAGAAAATGTTCAGCACCTGCCCTCTGACAAACGGGCCCTTTGAAGAGTCACTAGTTGGGCACCCTCAAACTGAGGTGCCCAAAATCACTGGCCACCTTTGAAAGTGTTGGCTGCCTGGCGCAGGAAACAGGAGATCGCTCTATGTGTAGAAAAGCATGACCTGGGGTTGGGGAAGGCCAGATACAGAACATGCAGAATATGCTATGGCATAATTTGGCAGCTCTCCCATACCATGGTCCTACACATGCAGTCCTTCACATCATCAATACTCGACCCAAAATAATCCCTTCCTGTTTTGCCCTCTATCAACAAGACTGAGCCCCAGAATAGACCTTCCTTTGAAGGAAAGTAAATCCCAGAGAGTATCTGTCAAAGATTCTTTTCATGTATTGTTTATAAAAAGATGTTGGCAGTTAAATGAACAACACTTTTGAGGTCTTCAATAACCTAAACTTAACTGATAACACAACCAATCCTTTTACCAACCATAAAAGCCTTAAGTTTCCTCTAGGGTTGGTGTATGGGGTGTACATTCCTTTGAAGATGATATAGTTGGAGGGCTCAAACAAGATGCCAGTGTTCCTTTGCGCATGCGCTAGGTATCTTATCTACAGAACAGAATTATTTAGTCAAAAGTACAGAGAATGTAGACACACTGGACAAAGTCAGCATGACAAATAGAAACCAATCTTACAAACAGCCGAACCAAAAAACAACCTGCATAAATTTCAGATTAAGACCCCGCTCCTGGAAACCTGCATGTACTTTTTATTTTCAGAGTGTGAATAGTTCAACTGCATTTGAAGAAAGGTAAGCATGTGCTTCAGCATTTGCAGGTCTGGGACTAATCTTAGAGGTGTTAAATGTTGTGAAGGCTCAGCAATTTCTGGGGTCAGGCCTGAAATACTGCAGTCTGGCATAATTAACCATATCAAGGTACAAGCAGCTGAGTGATTCTGTTACACTGAGCAGGAATGTGAACATTAAATAATCTTTACAATTTTTGTCCTGTCTAGGAGCAGGAGCCAAATTCTTCCTTGACTCTTATGCCTCTGGCAAGCCTGTGAACGTAGGAGACAGATATCAGAGCAATATTTGGCCCCAGGAATTTGAAATAAATAGCACTCCTTGGAGAGCTCAAAAATGAGGAGATGGGTAATCTCTCCCCTCTGAATATTACACTAACATGTTGATTATTTCTACCCTACTGAATTTATATATAATAGTTCAGACTTTCATATACATTGATTGCATTAACATTCAGCTTACATATAGATGGGCTATGAAATTCCAGCCTTTCTACCATGCTGACGTTACAAAATGTAGTCCTCTATAGCCAGAAAAATAATCTGAATGACACAGTTCTCAATAGGCACTAAAAGCCGCAATCCTGCTTTGAGAATCGTGCACATAGACCCTCCAGGGTCCATTGGCTAGTGGGGCTGTGTGCATCTCACTGGAAGACCAAGGTCATCCTCAGCTTCCATTGACTTCACAATGAAGGCATGCAGCACCTGGCAGGAGGAGCCCAACACCTTGCAGGGTTGGGTCCCCTTGGGCTGAGAATTTACAAACGTAAAACATTTCACAAGAGAGAACAATAGTAATGGAGAGAGAAATGTGCTGCTTGGTGCCCTCAACCACAATTCCAACACTTTTGAGAGTTACCCAGAGTAAAGATTATATTAACAGACGGCTCCTGATGCGCAACATCAGGAAATGGTAGTGACAGATTTTATTCAAATAGCAGCAGGCATAATTATAACCTAGAGAAGTGACAAAGCCAAAGCCAAACCACATTAGCCAAAAGGTGTGTTTAGCTCTTGGTCCGACAGTCACAGTTAGTATTTATGTAGTTGGCATTTTAATGAGCAACAGATGGGGGGCACAGTCACTTATCAGTCCTGAAATTAAATTAGCCTGCTGCACTGAGGTATTTTTTCATGAGTATGGATGTTACCTCATCTCATGTTAACAGGATACTGAATAGCCACCTTTCAATTCAAAATACAAACTGTGGGCCACATCCCCTCAGCTGACGTAAATTAGCTTAGCTCCACTGATGCCAGTACAGGTTCACCCATTGACAACAGCTCATTTAGCTCCACTGACGCCGGTACAGGTTCACCCGCTGACAACAGCTCACTTAGTTCCACTGACTCCAGCAAAGGTACACTCACTGACAAGAGCTTGCTTAGTTCTACTGATTCCAGTACAAGTACACCCCCTTACCACAGTTTGCTTAGTTTCATTGACTCCAGGACATGTATACAAACTAACAGTTTGCTTAGTTCCACCAAGTCCAGCAAACTTACACCTACTGATAATGGCTCGCTTAGTTCCACTGATGCCAGCAAAGGTATACCCGCTGACAACAGTTTGTTTAGTTCCACCAATGCCAATACAGGTACACCCACTGACAACAGCTTGTTTAGTTCTAGAGCATCAATCTAGGGATTTATAAACCTCCCAGTGACTAACCCAGATACACTTCATGTGGTCAGATACATAAGTGATGGGTGTATTTTAAACATTTATAAAATAAAACAGAAAGAACTTGAACTGTGGGTGAATTTCACCCCTGCACAGATGGTCACGACAGGGTCCATCCATCATTTAAGACCTAAATAAGCTCATTTATGGGGACTTGTAGTGCATAGGCCTTGGGCTGGGGATCTGCACAGAAGTGAAGTCCACTTTGGGAGAGGAACAAGAGCTTTTGGATTTAATTCTCCCAAGTAGTGTACTGTATACATCAATCAGGATACCATATTGCGGTGGAGGTTCAGTAGTTTATAAGGCTCTGATGATTAACTGTCTCTGGTAGAACAAATTTCATCCTGGAGATGAACCGCAACATTAGAAATATGAAGTAATCATCCTGCATGGAAATTTTACTGAATGGAAATGTTTAATTACTGTTTAGGGGATTTAACTCTGAGAGGTTCCTAAGGGCTTCTATGGCTTCACCTTACATAGTAGGGTGAGGAGAAATATTCGGAGTATATGAATTTCCTGGTCTAATATTTTCTCTGGGATTTTATAAATTCTTCTCTCTCTGCTTATCACTGCTTTCTAACGGTGATCTGACCTTCTAACTAGGCCAGGGCAGAAATATACATGCTGATCCTCTTTCTGCTGCTACTGATCTCTCAATGGTTACAATGGTGAGTTGTATCTGAAATGCATGGCTGGGATGTTCAAAGGAAGTGAGGTGCCCAAATCCCACTGACACCTAATGCCCTTGAGTGCCTTTGAAAATCTCAGCCTACACAATATAAATCTGCAATCACAAATCCAAGCACTCTCCCAAAACCGTAACATGTTGCTATTAGCCTCCCCTTAGGATACAAACCTTTCCCCCTCCACATTTGCATGTCTGACTCTTACACTTTAAATGATCTAATTCAGAAACAAAAGCGTGGGCCCCGACTCTGCACATGTTTAAGAAGTCACAGGGACTACTCTTGTGCAAAGTTAAGCACGTGCATAAGAATTTGCAGGATCAGACCTTCAGTCTTTTATTTTGGAAGTCTTAGTCTTTAAAGAGAAAAAGTCACTTCATAAGGACATATCTTTCCCTTAAATCACAGAAGAATTGTAATGCTTCTTCTCTGTGGAGCAGCTAAAGCTCTGCTTCCCCCTAGTGTTTAACTTGCCTGTTAATTTACAGTGTTTTGAGAAGCCTTCTCTGTACTAAGCTTTTTCTTAAAATGTCCCTTCATTGCACTATCATTAGTGCAGCTCTGCTTGTGTCAGTATTGTGGGAACGAAAGTGTAGACAAAGTGGGGGCAAGAAACTTAGCTGGCTTCAACCTAGTTGGCTTGATAAGTTTATGGAGAGGATGGTATGATGGGACAGCCTAATTTGGCAATTGACTGGTCTTTGACTACTAGCAGTAAATATGCCCTATGGCCTGTGATGGGATGTTAGATGGGGTGGGTTCTGAGCTACTACAGAGAATTCTTTCTGGATGTCTGGCTGCTGAGTCTTGCCCACATGCTCAGGGTTTAACTGATTGCCATATTTGGGGTCGGGAAGGAATTTTCCCCCAATGTAGATTGGCATAGTCCCTGGGGGTTTTTCACCTTCCTCTGTAGCATGGGGCATAGGTCACTTGCTGATTGAGTCTCTGTACCTTGATGTCATTACAATGTTATTTGAGGATTTCAATAACTCAGTCTTAGGTTAGAGATCTATTACAGGAGTGGGTGGGTGAAGCTCTGTGGCCTGCATTGTGCAGGAAGTCAGACTAGATGATCATAATGGTCCCTTCTGACCTTATAGTCTATGAGTCTATAAAGCAGAGGTGTGTTTATCACTGTTTCCTCTAGAATTAGACCTCTCCCTGCCCCCTGTCCCTACCGCACCTGGCAAGAACACACTAGTGACTGGTCTACACTAGCACTCCCTCCATTGCTACCACAAGTGGAGTGGTTACGGGATTAGGTCCATGGGGGAAATATTTTAAAAACCCAACACAGACACTGTCCCAGGGAAGGGAAATCTTTCCTTTCCCTAAAGAGTCTAAAAAACTCAAAGTGTGGTGGTGGCTCTGAAAAAGGACTGTATAAAAATGGTATTGTGAGATTCCACTGATTGCATCTCTGGTTATGTCTACACAGCTGGGGCTGCGTTGGGATCCACAGATCGATGCGGCGAGATCGACTGAGCGGGCAGTGAAGACCTGCACAATTGATCCCGGAAATGTGCTCCAGCCAATGCAGTAAATCCACACTCCTAAAAAGAGTAACACTGTGTAGATTGGAGGGCGTTTCTTGTCAACGCAGTGCAGTGAAGATGCTGTGGTAAGTGAAAGTTAGTAAGTTGACAGGAGATAAGCAAGTTTCAATACGTAGCTTGCGTATCTCCTGTCGACGCCGCCGGCAGCGTAGACCAGGCCTGTCTCTCTCACTAGCTGTTATATCAAAAGAGCTCAGTTTACAAGTGAAGAGATTTTTTTTTTCCAATTGCCAGCCCTGCAACCACATCCTGGGATTTGAAAATCAAGCAGGATTCTTTCTGATTTATCATTGTCAGTGCTAAAGATTCTGAAAGTGGAAATTAGGTCAAAATTTTCAAATCCAATATTTAACTACCCACAGAGAGCAATGGTATTTTCGGAGGCACTGAGCACCTGTAACACTCTCTGAAGTTCACAAGAGATGAGGGCGCTCAGCATTTTTTAAAATTCGGCCAAACTTGTTGAGGAGGCTAGAGGTAGACTTTAGACCATGGTTATTGAAGATCTCAGCCATAATGCTTTCCATATGGTCAGTTTCACAGTTTAGCTGTTCTTATATGAATTATGTGCAGGATTAAAAGGTGAGATATCAGGGTATCTTTCAAATGGAAGAAAATTCAGGTCTAAAACTGAGGATATGTTTTTGTAGCATGAGACAGTGTTGAAAGGTACAGTGCACCACAACACCGTGCGTACTGTATGAGTTTGGTGTTCACAAAATTATTAGCATCTATTTACAGTACTTATACTGCATCTTGTCTCACAAGTCAATGTGAGGTACACATTAGCCCAGAAAACATCTCTGTTAAAACTAAAAGTAAAGCTCTGTTAGAACGTCAAGGATCGTAATCTTCTTGTTTTGTTCCTCTATTTAATCATAAAAGAATATGAGATCAGGCCTCACATCTCTCTCTGCATATGCCTGTCTCTGCAACATCTAGGCGACATACACTAAAACAGGAATCGTTGCTTCTACTGCCAGTACAGTTATTCAGGGTGTTTACTTACCATTACAGGGAGCAAGCTTACAAGCCCTCACTGATTCAGGTTTTTCTCCATCACACTGGTCACCAGCACGGCATATGACCTGCCTGGACTCAGTTCCTTCCCCACAGGTCACAGAACACTACAGAACAGATACAAGGCATTTTACTACGGTATCCATGTTCCCAGCAACATGCAATATCATACAGGCACTGTTACAAAGGCTAAACTGCCTGGAATAGCCTGATATAGCTGACCTTTGGGTATGAGTAAATTCCCTCTTTTGACAGGAGTTTTTGTAGTGTGTGATGTTGCCTCAGGGGTAACAGTGAGGCAAAGTGGGGTGTTGCTCCTTTCCTGTAATGCTTAATTTTTTATTGTCACATATTGTGGATTTTGCTGGTGGTTTATGTCTGTTCTTAAAATCCAAGCATTGAAGGTTGGGGCATAGCATTACCCTGATCCCAACGTTTGGGGCAGCACGCAGTTCTGCTGCCCCAGGAGCAGACCAGGGCCAAATTGTGACTCTCAGAGTGAGTCAGTTTGGGTCTTTGGGTTCCCCCTCACTCTGGGGGAAAGTCAAACTTTCAGCCAGAGGCCCTCAATCCGAAGGCAGTGTTGACACTGCAGGCAGGTGGTAGTGGCAAAGGTACAGCTGTTCATTTACTGCTAAGGAAAGGTCTGTCAGCTCCAAAGATATATGGACCATAGTAGAATACTGCTTGCCCACCTCAGCCCAGGGTCCAGCTTTCCACTGTGCAGGGCATTGCATTCGGTTACATGGCCTGCGGCTCTCAGGGCGATCCCCAGTACAATATTTGATATGGACTGAGCGGTTTGCACCGTCGTGAAGAGGTTGAATGCAGCGCACAGTACGGATCTGGTACCCAGAACTTCCACAGGTTTTTGTGCAGTATTCCCATTCCTCTGCTATCCAGCTGGGTGGGTTAAAAACGAAAGAGCCGTTACACATTTAATGTATTTATCTCCCGCACTGCACAGTAACCAGCCAGATGATGATTTAAATTCCGCTCTGATTGATTTACGTACAAGTCATGCTGCCTCAAGGGCATTCCTTGGAATACTAAACATCCCTTATGAAGACACTTAATAGAATTTCATAGAAAATGAGAATCTTTAGCTAGAATTGTTAAAACTAACCTTTGGAATTCTATAGCAGGAGCATAGTTCTCTACCACGTACTGTTGCTTTCTACTGGACATGTCATTTCAGCTTGGTTTCATCCGTTAAATTCTATGGGGCTTTTCCATCAGGGTTAAAGCACACCCGTTATTGTACTCTGGGCAATCTGGAAATGACCGCTGCCAAGATTGTTTAATTTCATTTTTTCTAAGTGCTCATGAAAGAAATGAAACTGGCAGCCATGGAAACGGCATGCATCTGTCTATGCACGGAGGAGACCACTCACCCATTGTCAGCCAGCCAGCGAAAGACCCTGTACCACTAAAATACCACTTAACCCCAGACAATGCTGCAGAGGGCTTTGTGCTGACCCTCTTCACAGGTGTGATTTTCATTCAAAATAAAGACGTTTTCCAATGCTTTCAATCTAGTATGCCTTAATCTTGACTTCAAGGGAGCAAAGCTAAACGGAAAAGGGTAGTTTAAACTCTATGTCTATTGATCTTTTAGCCTCAGTACCGACAGTGCCAACAAGGGTGCCCCATTAGTGCCAGCTGTCCATTAAGAACCAAAATGAGACCATCACATTCTTTTCATACAGGCAGTAGAACTGCCATGAGATGGAAACATTCTGTATCCCATCAGCAGTCCCCTGAGCCAGGCCTGATGAAGCTTTTCATGTCATCGTTTTTTCCAACCCACAGAATCATAGAAGTGTAGGACTGGAAGGGACCTTGCTAGGTCATCTAGTCCAGTCCCCTGCACTGAGACTGGACTAAGTATTATCCAGACCATCCCTGACATGTGTTCGTCTAACCTGTTCTTAAAAACCTCCAATGATGGAGATTCCACAACCTCCCTAGGTAATTTGTCCAGTGCTTAACTTCCCTGACAGGAAGTTTTTTCTAATGTTTTCTTTGCTGCTTTAAGAGCATTACTTCTGGTCCGTCCTCAGTGGTTACAGAGAACAAATTATCACATTCCTCTTTATAACAAACTGTTACGTAGTTGAAGACTGTTATCAAGTCCCCTTCAGTCTTCTCTTCTCCAGATTAAACAAACCCAATTTTTTTCAATCTTTCCTCATAGGTCACATTTTCTAGACCTTTAATCATTTGTGTTGCTTTCCTCCAAACTTTCTCCAATTTGTCCACATTGTTCCCAAAGTGCGGTGCCCAGAAGTGGACACAATACTCCAGCTGAGGCCTTATCAGTGCTGAGTAGAATGGAAGAATTATTTTTCATGTCTTGCTTACAACACACCTGCTAATATATCCCAGAAAGATGTTCACTTTTTTTGCAAGTCTTATATTGCTGACTCGTATACAGTTTGTGATCAGCTATAACACCTATATTCTTAGGCAGTCATTTCCTATTTTATATTTGTCCAACTGATTATTCCTTCCTAAGTGTAATACTTTGCATTTTCCTTACTGAATTTCTTCCTATTTATTTCAGACCATTTCTCCAGTTTGTCAATATCACTGAGAATTCTAATCCTGTCTTTCAAACCACTTGCAACCCCTCCCAGCTTGGCATAATCTGCAAATTAATATGTGTACTCTCAATGCCATTATACAAATCATTCATAAGGCAGAACAAAACCGGAGAGATCCCTATGGAACACCACTCAGTATGTCCTTCCTGCTTCACTGTGAACCACTGATAACTACTTTGAGTATGGTTTTCCATCTTGTTGTGCACCCATGTTATAATAGGTTTGCCTAGACTATATTTCTCTAGTTTGCTTATGAGAAGGTCATGTGAGACAGTATCAAAAGCCTTACTAAAGCTGAGATATAACACATCTACTGTTTCCCTCTATCCACAAGGTTTGTTACCCAGTCAAATAAATATATTAGGTTAGTTTGACATGATTTGTTCCTGACAAATCCATGTTACTTATCACCTTATTTTCTTCTCGGTGCTTGCAAATTGATTTTTTGATTCTTTGCTTCATTATCCTTCCAGGTACTGAAGTCATGCAGACTGGTCTGTAATTCCCTAGTTGTTGTTTTTCCCCCTTTTATAAATAGATACTATTTTTCTGCTTTATCAGACCTCTGCAATCTCTCCACAAGTTCTCAGAGATAATTGCTAATGGCTCAGAGATCTCTTCAGGCAGTCCCTTGAGTAGTCTATGATGTCTTTCATCAGACCCTGGTGACTTGAAGCCATCTAAATAATGTCTAAGTCTAATGTATAAGTAATTGTTAATTTGTTTTTTTCCCTATTTTACTTCAGATCTTACCCCACATTCACTATGTTAGTTGTCCCACCACTGCTAACCTTTTTGATGAAAACTGGAAAAAAAAAAAAAAAAAAAAAAAAGGCATTTAACTCTTCAACTATTGCTGCAATTTCTGTTATTGTCTTTCCCTCCTTAATGAGTAACGAGCCAACTCTGGCCTTGGTCTTCCTCTTGCTCCTAACATATTTGTAAAATGTATTCTTGTTACCTATTATGTCTCTACCTGGTTTAATCTCATTTTCTGCCTTGGCCTTTCTAATTTTGTTTCTATATGATTGTATTTTTAAATATATTTATCCTTTATAATATTACCCAGTTTCTCCTTCTGCATGACACTTTTTTGAATTTCAGGTTGTTGAAGATCTCCTGGTTAAACCAGAGTGGTCTCTTACCGAACTTCCTATCTTTCCTACACATTGGGATAGCTTGTTCTTGTGCCTTTAATTATTTCTTTTTTAAAAAACTGCCAACTCTCCTGAACTCTTTTTTCCCTTAAACTTGCTTCCCATGGGATCCTACCTATCAATTCTCTAAGTTTGCTAAAGTCTGCCACCTATTGTCTGTATTCTCCTGTTTTCCTTCCTCCCATTCCTTAGAATCATGTACTCTAGCATTCGAGGCATACATTTCATCCATCCTTACTTACAGTGGCTGTGTGCACTCCTGCAGATTGCACATTCTGCGAATAGGCTTTGGTTTTTTGCTGGCTTCACAGAAGCTGCGGTGAACCATTTTGTTATCACTTTTCCTGCGGCACCCATATTTTGTGTATTGGAAACCTTGAAAACATTTCAGAAAGTCACTCTGTGTGAAAATTAGTAAAAACTTCCTGCCCCTGCTTAAACACTTTTGCTTAAATGAAACATTTGTGGACTATTTTATGATTATCCATTTACACTGTATTTAAAGACTATTGCTGTTTATTGCAATGTCAAGCACAAAAGGATTTGGGGACACAAAATTCAGATGTATCTGAAGTAATTCTACAGTATATTATGGAGATAATAACACACCAAATCAATGATGCTATTAAAATCATGGTATTCTCATAGATTTTAAGGCCAGAAGTAACAATCATCTAAGTGTGACCTTCTGTATCACTCAAGCCATAGAATTTTACCCAAGGAAAACTGAGGCACAGAAAGGAGAAATGACTTACCCAAGTTCACACAGCAGGTCAGTGGCTGAGCTGGGAACAGCACCCAGGTTTCTTGAGTCTCAGTCCAGGGATCTATCCACTAGGCAATACTGCCTACCCACATTCTGTTTGTAGTACTTCAAGTTACTGTGGCATTTATGGTATTTCCCATTCTAACTGTCAGGAGTACTGCAAATGCCACAGAAAGTTCACACTGCAGTGAAATAAACATCAAGATCTAAATTTCCAAAAGTGACTATCTGATTTTGGGTACCAGAAGTTTTTGGGTGCCCAGTTTAGACACCTTCAGAGGATGGGAGTGCAATGCTTTCCACAAATCAGACATTTAAAGTGTCTCAACTTAGGCACCCAAAAATTGAGTCACCAAAAATTTCTAATCACTTTTGAAAATGTAGGCCCACAATTTCAAAGGCATTCACTGCACCCCCATCTTTTACTCTTTTACTTCCTCGTAATTTACCATTAATCACTAGAAGCTGCTGCATCTCTGTTTACCTCCACCACAAGGTTTGGAGCACTGGGACCAGCTCTTTAAAGCCCACTCAAAGGTATCTATTTCTTCCTGAAGTACGTTGTTACTGTTGATAGTGGGTACTGAATCCTCATGAATGATGTATTTGTAAGTCAGGCTAGATCTTGTGTTGTTCTCCTGAGGAATGATCTATAAAAGATCCAATACAAACAGAGCATATGTTTATTTTTTTCCATGTCAACAAACCAATACCTGGAAATGTGAAGAGTCTTAAGGAAATGTGGGCAGTGCTTATTAATTGGAAAACTTATTGATCTTTATCTTCATATTTAGTACAAAAATATATAAGATCAACACAGAAAATATGTCTCAATCGGGAGACTTTACATAAGAACAAATCCTGACCCTCCTTAGCTCTGGGGCTGAACTATATGGAGCTGCATAGATGACTATGCTGCATGTCCACACTCCTGATCTGCTTGAGTGAGAGTCTGATCTCAAACATGGTTCTGACTATCATGGAGCCTGATCCAATGCCCTTTGATGTCCATGTCCCACTGAGGTCAACAGGCACTGTACTAAGCCTGTGGATAAGCTTGTTACTGCTCTATGAATAAGTTGGTGCTTATGGTGTAGTAGTGCAAACACCACATACTGCCTCTGAAAGTGAGTATGTCTGTACAAATAGTCTTAAAACATGTTCCTTTTACTGCTAGTGTGAACAGAGCTTCAGCCCATCAGATCTCTCGAAAAGCTTTATACACATGCGTATTTTCAAATAGAGCTTACACAGCAATCTCTTATCCCACTGGACGCTTTAACACTGGTTTTTATAAAAATAAGTATTTGTGTGTGGCCAAACTACAACACTCCCCACCCCTACCCCTTGGCATAACCTACCAATACAACAACAGCATCATGCAAGGGCCCATCGGTATGGAGAGTTTCTATGTCATCTTCAATGCTGTACTCCCACTCCACACCAAGATCGATGAAGGACCGTGACTTGGCCTCCTCCCCTTTCCCGTTCAGAATATAGTGTCCTGTAGCCTGGTTCTTAATGGCTAAAGGGAGTGAAAACAGGGGCAATCATGCCTCTTGTCGTGTAATCTCCAGGGTTCACATGACATTTGACAAGTAGTATCCTATAAAGCCTCTTTCAAAACTCTCTTCTTGCTCACCATTTTACATTTTGTGGTTTGCAGTGGGTCCTTGGGAATCAAGAAGTTTTTTGCTATTCCTAATCCAAACAATACTAAATTCCCCCGTCTCTTCCATTCCAGCTGACGTTTTCCATTTAACACACCTGAACCCTTCTCTCTCTAGCATGCCTTCTCCTCCAACCCAAAGAGTAAGAGGCTTTGCCAAAAACTCAGCATCCCCCTGTGCTCAGGTAATGGCAGATATGCGTTCCAAGAATCATCTTTGTCAGGTGCAGCAACTCCATTAGCTCAGGGACTGAAGCCATTCCCAAAGCTGCAAGTCCTACTTTAAACCCATTCTGCCACCAAACTGCAGTCTGATGATACAGATATGGACAATGTATATACACACATATATATTGTCAATATCTGTATCTCCTTGTCCATGTCAATCAGATGGAGATACATATGTACATCTACATATATCTAAGATACCCCTTTTTTTTTTTTTTTTACATAAACTTAATTCTAGATTCATAATCGCATAACAGAGCCAAACCAAGCCTTTCAAATGGCTAATCCTCTTAGTTTTCATAGACAGTTTGCACATGGCCTAAACAAGTCTGTGTGGGTAGTGTAGGGCATGTTAGCATAATGTAGTGGTTGCCATAGTAACATTACACATCTTTGTATTGCCAAGGTTTTGAACTCCATAGGTCTTGCAGCACAGAGATTAATATTTATTTTCCCTTTCTAATACTTTTTGAAAAGATTGTTTTCTTTTGTAGACTTATATTGTACCAGTACATGCTGACTTTTCAAACACTCTCCATCTGATTCTGGGATTCAAGGATCAGAAAAAAGGTGCAACAATAGAGAAGCCATTATTACAATGTAAGGGAGAGCAGAAGATACAATAAAATATCTCTCACAATTGCAACAAACAGCTAAGATGGTCATGCACTTTGGGAGATACATGTTGGTGGTTGCCTGCAGTGAGACATGAAAGAAACCACCACGATGTGGATGTTATTGTTATCCTGGAAGTCTATAGTTTACAAATCATTAGTTATTTAGAGTTTTGAAAAATGGTTTGTCTTTTTCTCCCTGTGATTATTCTTTAAACACATGACAAAACTAGATGTCATAAAATTAGAGAGAAATCTTTTAAATGATTATGATTGCAGTAAATAAAATACAGAAGCTGTGCATCATGTATTTATTAGCTCTGTGGAGCCTGCCTATACTATAAAGATAGAGTAGTTCCGTATTGAAAAGGTACACAGTCAGGTCACATCTGGTTCAAAATTTAGGGATTCTACAAAGACACACAAGACATAAAACAACAGAAATGTTCCCCTATTTTTGCTGTATTCCAATTGAAAGTTTTTTCTTTTTTTAACAAATAAAACCTTTCCTGCAGTGTTTGCAACTCGGACACTGCAGCACTGTGTTAGGACCCGATCCAGAGCCCACTGAAGTCAATAGAAAATTCTCCCATTAACTTCACTGGGCTTTGGGTCAGGTCCCTAGTGCATGAAAAAGGGGCAAGTGACTAGACAAAAATGACTTGAAGCAAAAATGAAACTGGTAGCCTCTTTCATTATCTAAGAGAAATGCAAAAGCAAAAATATTTAAGAGATAATAAATTTCTTAACTTCTTTCCATGTTAATGACATAAGATGTTGCTTACAACCTACTGTAAGTAAGAAACTTAATATATGAACATAATTCAATATATTTAATATCCTATATACTTTTTAACTTGACAGTGTCCCTTTAATTTTGCTAATAATCCACTTTCAGTGTGATCATCAATAGCTCCTTGTTAGTAAAAAGTGCTGATCAAGATCAGTTTGAGTTTCTAGTAAATATGTTCATCTGAACTTTCTAAGTTTATTTATTCAAATAAATATATTTACTAAGTTTTTACTGTAGGATTCAGCCCTATGAATGCAATTGTAAATATACAAGGACAGCTGCAAAGCCTTTAGCTTGTTATTGACTTACAGTGGAATGAACACAATTAATTTGATGGTTATCTCATTTCTCAGGTTCTCCAATGCATGTCTGGTTGTTTGACGTTAGCTTTCATGCAATGAGGGCCAAATCTGAGGAGAGAAACACTTACCAAGAATGTGAGGGGAAGCCTCGTCTTCTTGGATAAACACATGTCTAGCACCAGGGGGGATATCAAACATCTTAAGGTACCCTATGGCATGTGTAGTGGTCATTGGAGAAAGCAAAGAAGAAAACAAAAAGTAATAGCGATGGTTAGTAGGGCACTACATTATCCAGCTTCTACTTGCAGAAGAGGGCATCCATAAACCTACAAGCAGTTTCAGATAGGTTTGTAACAGATTTGATTAGACTGTCTTGCACTTATTCCTCTTTTAGGGGAAAAAGAGATTCTGTTTACAAACCTATTAGCCTATTACTTTGTTATGGTGTTTTAAGGCCATAACCGTTAACAATTCAGGCAAAAGTTTATGTTTCCTATGTTTCTCAGAATTAAAACAGGCCTTTCTAGTTGCTTTTCTTTGTAACCTTTTAGCCTTACGAGTTAACGGACTGTGAGGTGTTCAGAGCTCATGCGTATTTGCTTAAATCTGTGAAACATCAAAGGGCTTGTCTACGTGGCATGGCAAAGCACAACCGAAAGGTGTGATCTGTAAAGTGCTCTAATGTGTTGTGCTCTAACGGCCCCCTGCAGACACTAAAATGCAGACCTTTCAGGCGCACCCTAAAAGGAGCCTAGTTCACATTAATGTAGCCATTTCAAATGGGACTGCAGCTCAAGATGAGAATTTAAAGTGCCCGAGTTAAAGCACATTAACGCCCATGGAGGCATTCTCATACAGAAGTGGCGTTAGTTCAGTTTAAAAATCATACCTTAAGTTAAACTGGTGCAACTCCTGCCTTATTGAGATGCTACCTAATATAGGGTTAAAAACTCTTTCGAGAATGATCATTCATACTCTAACCTAATGAAATCTAACCCCCAAATGAATTGTTTAGGACAGTGTTTTAGCAGGAAGAGTAATATTCTCAGCTTTCCACCAAAGGGGTAAAAACCATTAAGAGTTATGGAAAATTTTTCTCTATCTATGATCAACAAGTTATTTTTCACCAGGGTTCAAATGAGAACATATTTATAAGAACTGAATGTCAACTAATTTTATCATGGTTAAAAATGTCAGCCTGGCAATGTTTTAATGCATAGTAAATTCCATATTTCTTTGCCTAAAATTTGACTGAGGGTCTGACCAACTTTAAATGATACACTTGTCTTCATGTATGTACATTTAACCAAGAAAATCTTTTTAGTGCTAACATACAGCATATCTCTAAAACGTGTTCGCGTTTATAAAATATGCCATATAAGTAAATATATTTCTTGCTCACTCTGACATGCCGTGTTTCCAAACAGAGTATATAAAATCCAGTCCTACTATAGAATCATTGTAAATAGATGGGGCAAGACCTGAGTTTTTATTTGCAATAAGCAAACACAAGCTTAACAATTCAAGTTTAACAATGGGGACTTTTAGACCAAAGTTCCGCCTGTGCTCTTGGCTCATGTATCTGAAGCGTATCACAGATACTTGGAAAACTGGTGAAGAAAATGAAGAGCAGTGAATATAAAAAGTGAACACTTTGGACTGACAGATGACTGGTTTATGTTAACCTGCACACGCAGAATATACCAATTGTTTTACTGATAGTGATCAAGCATATGAAACATAAAACTTTTGCCTGTTCTTGCAATACCTGTTAAGTGACTAGCTGAAGACGAGAACTGTAGCAAGAGTGCTGTGGTTTTCATGGATACCCTTCTTTCTGCAACCAGGTGAAACTTACCCAGAATATTTTTATACTCCCTTGTTTCAGAAAGGGAAATATTGCGAGCTCCTCTGGGCAATGTGAATGCTCCTCTTGTCTTCCCTTAAATAGAATGTCTTTAATTAGTGTTCTGGGAACTGAGTCTTGCTGTTTCATTGACTATAATGTCAGCCAGGTGCATTTTACAAATGCAGCATATAAATTACATGGTTACAGTATGTGCTGAAGTTCAAAATGTGTTAAAAATATTACTGATAGAAATATCCAGCAAATTTTAATAGTCAATGAAAGTGAGACTAAGTCTGAATGAAAAATCAGGTAGGTGATTTTAAGTTGGATACTTGCAGATTTCATTTTCCAGCAACTTGAATTCTCTTTGGCACCTCTTGCTTAAATGTTTCCCTGTTGGAAGAGTTTGATTAGTCTTTTAATGACTATATTGCCAGTTACTGTAAAGCAATAGATGTTATGATAGCACTGAAACATCAGTTTGGAGTTGACTGATTAATGGTTGCCTTTTCCAAACAGCCTCTTAACAATATTGAAGACCCTCAAATCATTTGAGTTTGAGACAACTGGAAGACTGTTTATGCTTTCTCACACAATCATGCTGATACCACAGACTCTGTTTTCTAATTTCTGTAGTACAGAAAAATATACATCCAATTAGAAAACAGTTCTGAATAGAACCAGTCAAAAATGCACATTTTTTTCACACACACAAAGTTTTTTAATGAAAAAGTTAGGAAAATTCAGAAAATTTTGAGCACTGCTATTTCTGATAATTCAGAACTTAATAGTGTCAGAAATCATGAGCTACCTGCTGATTCCAGAAATATAATATATGTCTCCAAGTTGCTGTTTTCCATCCCTGTGACATACAGTATACATGTATTCCCTATGTCAATACATTACATGTAGATCGATTTCCCACCCCTCTCCACCACATCATCTGTCTTGTCTTGACTTGATTCATCCCAGCCAGCAAAAGAGGTGAAGAAAAAAATCATGTTTTAAAATAGCATGTGTTTTGTAAGGAGTTTATAAAGTGCATCCTTTTTTTTGTGTGTGTCTTCTCTCTCCATTGGTCTGGAGAACTAGTAGCAGTAAGAATATTCCCAATAGGTGGTGATAATTTAAAAATATTCTGCAGTGGAATCTTTGTCACATTTTACTGCCACATATACTACCTTATTTTCATCTAATTTTAATTTGGCTGTCTAGATATTGATCAAATTCTGCAATCACTGATGTTGGTGCAAATCTGGCATAGCTTTCACTGGTGGCAATTAGTGACATTTACAGCTATGCAAGTTCAGACACAGCTACAGCACTTCTCCTCCTCCAGCTTCCTCCCGTTTCTCTCCCAGATCCCTCTGTGCTGCAGAGCAGGTAGCCCTTGCACAGCTATGCTCCAGGGCATGCTTGGGATACAGATCTCTGGGAGCCTTCCCTCTACTTTCCCCGACTGGCAGGGGATGGATGGGGTTTGCCTCTAGAAGGAAAGGCCTTACTTTATTTTACTAAAATAAAAGCAGTTTGAAAAGCATTAACATGGCAACCAATGTGCCGCAAAATATGCAGGAATAAAAATGATATTCCCTTCATTTCCTCATTACTTGTATAATATTATTTTAATCTTTAATTTGGTAACTTTATGAAGAGATTGGGGTTTATAATTTCACTCCCATTTTTAGCACTTAGATAAAAAAAAAATAGCTGATCCGCTTGTAACTGGCTTGATGCATCTATGTATAGCTGAACATTTGGACACACTGTCTCATTTGGGCAGTAGTCGCTACGATTTGCTCTCATTAGGCTATGAAACATCAGAGTACAGCATTGGTCTCATTTAAATGCAGTGAGACAATTCTGCGCTGAGATAAGCACAGCTCCCATTGGCTTTAGTAGCAGGCATGAGTATTGCAGGATTGAATTTGGCCCATCTTTATGAAGCAGAGTGTGTTAACTATAATGTTCTATTAACTCAACAGCTAAACTGACATGGTTGAAATTTCCAAAGTAGTCCAGGGGATTTGAAGCTATTATTATTAATGGAAAATGTGTTGTTAAGTCTCCAGACATCTCTGAAAATCTCAACCTTGACATTGTTGCTATTCATTATCGTACACACTTCACTTTGTCTCAATCTGATGACTTTACATATATCAAAAATTACAATAAACATGAAGGTTCCACTGAAAAAATATTTGTACAGTCAATTCAGAATTAAGCTGAATACTTCGCTTCACACACAAAAATGGGTTTGGGAATTTTGGTTGTGTTCATTTTTTTTCTTGGCCAAGGCACTGTAATCTGTGAGTTTACTACACTAAGCCAACTGGACACCAAATACACACATATTGACAGACATCTAGATTTCTACATGTGCCTTTTGCCTATCAATTTAGATTTCAGTTGAGATGCTTGTGAAAAAATATAAGCGCTCCCGATCTTTTTTTTTTTTTTTAAAAGAATGGTTTTCCATAGAGAGGCTAGAGGGAAATGTGTGTAATAGTATTATGAAAGAAAGAGGGAAACAGGTGCAAAAGCCACATTGAATGAAATAAATATTAATCATTAAGTGGTGTTTTTCATCCCTGAATAGATATTCAGATTTAACATGCTAAAACATGGGTCACATTAAGGTCCCAATCCTGTACTATTGAAATCAACTGGGCCTGATTCGCATACACGCTATGACCTCTAAGAGGGTGAAGAGATGCTAAAGCAGGGATGATTTTTACCTATACCCCCTTTAAGTGCCCTTTATGCTGCCAGAGTGGTGTAAAGGGATGACAGTGTAACTGAGAACCAGGCCCAACTGGTGTCAACGACGCAGGATTTGGCCCTAACTCTGCTAACCAGGTTCTTTTTGGTTAGCAAAGAACATATTTTTACCACTGATCAGAGCCATTGACTGAAGAGCTAAATATGCTCTGCACAGGGATATTAGATATTCTAATTTAGCCAAGCTGCCTTTTAATAGGTCCTTCAAAAACAAAAAAGAAATAATTAATATTTAGTATTTTTAAAATAAATGCATTTTGCTATCAAAGAACTAACTATTTTTGTATATAGTCTGACAACTTTGGTTAAGCAGGTCAGGATAGAATCTTCTCACCAGTCTGTATTAATAAACACTAATAACAATATGGAATATATCTGGGTGCATGAAAGTGCCAATCCTACCAGGCTTTTTGGGAGTTCGGGTAAAGGTCCCCTTGACAGTTCGGCAATGAGAGTTATCGCCACCACAGACCCCACATTTATCTTCAACTTTGTTGGAACCAATTTCCTTGTCACAGCCCACTTTCTGCAGAGAGGAGAGTAAGAAGTGTGTTGGTTTTTTTCCTCATTATACATATAACTTTGGTAGATATAAAAATAATTCACCGTGGAAAGGAAAGTTCACCCAACTGATGTAATTAAATAAAAAAATACTTGAAAGACTGAGGCTGAATAACAGTTTTCAGGGGAAGCTATGACCTGATTCCTGTGTTAAACCCATTTCTAATATTACACTTAGCGACTATAATTAAAGGGACAGGCGACAGAGAAATGCAGATAGAATTTCTTTTTGCATAGACTCATAAACACATTGGACTGGAAGGGACCTCGAAAGATGTTCAAGTCCAGACTCCTGCATTGTGACAGGACCAAGTAAACCTAAACTGTCCCTGACAGTTTGTCCAACATGCACTTAAAAACCTCCCTTGGAAGCCTATTCCAGAGCTTAACTACCTTTACAGTCAGGAAAAACTTTCTATTATCTAATCTAAATCTCCTTTGCTGCAGATTAAGCCATTACTTCTTGGCTCACCTTCAGTGGACATGGAGAACAATTGATTACCATCCTCTTTGTAAGAGCCCTTAACATATTTGAAGAGGACAGTGATCAACCAAGCTGTTAATACGCAGACAAATTTACCAAAAAAGCAGTACAAATAACTGGCTTAAGAAAGGATTATTTAAACAACCACAGTATTTGTAAGAAATAAACCTGTAGTGTTGCTATCATTTTAATTAAAATTGGGGGAATCCTGGAAAATATCATTTGGTGAATATTTCATTTTCACAAAAATCTCTTACATTGTTTGTTGAATACTATTTCACCAATTCTAATTACGACAATCCAACAACACTGTATGATCAGCAAAATGACCGTAAGTAAATTTCACTCACTACACACTCTCCGCGCACACAAATGCTGTATGGATCTTTATAAGAACAGCGAGTCCCATCATGTGCCAGTTGTTTCATATAAGCAACATCTCCAGTTTCTTTGGATTGGCAGTATAGGTGACATCTTTTGTTGGCTGTATAACAAGGAAATAGTGTTAATTGTGTGTATTTCAGCAACTCAGTTGTGCTTTAAAAAACAACAAAAGCCCACCAAGTTTTAAATTAGTAACAACAGGAATTCTGTATGGTATCAATAAAGAGGAGCCTTAAACAGACAGCTGTGAAATCTGGTGGTTGAATTCAGATGCTTGGTGCTCAATTCTCTGGTTGAGATACATTAGTTAATATTATTAGGTTTCATGTGTGTTATGGTCATAGTCCTGTGAGAGGCTAAGCACCCTCAATTCTCATGGAAATCAACTCCCTTTAAAAGGATTGCACAGAACTGGGCCTGTAACTATTCAAAAAGCAGCTATCCACTCTGATCCCAACTGGAAGCAGCATTTGGTATGGCTTATTGTTGAGTGGCAGAATAATCTAGGCTTGTATTTTCAAAAAAACCAATGAGAATGATATGCAATAGAAGGTAAGTACCTAAGTCCCTTAGATTCCTTTGAAATCCCAGCCCTAACCATATTTCTAGATCACTCCATCTAATTTCATATTAAAAATACCACAAAACTGTATTCTCTGAGATAAAGCATACAGAACTCAGAACGAAATGCCAGCAATGCTGGCAGCAAACCAGAGAGTTTTCCGGTACCTTTTGGTGGTCTGACAATCTATTATTTATATTTGCATCTGCAATTGTTCACTAAAATTAACCCAAAAGGAAAGATTAACTGGTGTTAATAATAGACAAAGTCTGCTAGACTCTGGTTGGAGCAGATGGGAATATAGAAAAGTGGAAAAAATACTAAAGAAATTTTAAAGCCGTGCCATTAGGCCAGCACATTTGTTACTTTTAGCTACAGTGGACAAGCGCAGCAGCAATTAGATAATGATGTGAGGGAGGAAGGGGTGTTGGTGCTAGGAAGAGTCTTCCAGCATCTGAGCAGAGATTTGTCACACCCTAACTGAATCATAGTTATACAGGGCTTGAGTCTGCAATGTGCTGGGCATTCCCACAGTGGGAGCTGACAGCCATCAGCATTTTGCAGAATCAAACCCATGCCAAGGAAAGGAAGTGGGGTAGGCTGGGCTTGGGTGGTGACAGCAGTGTCTCTGTGGTTGCACCCATCACTTCATTCCGGACCGTCATTTTTCCTTCTTTTTATTCTTCCCTGCTCGCATTTTAACACTAATTATTTCTGCAAGTGGCAAGATCCCAATGACCCCTTCAAATCCTGATGTGCTGGACAGCTGAGCGAGATCCCAGGGGGCTTGCTGGTGATGGGTTGGGTTTTTTTTGGAAATGGTGTTTAACACAGATGTGTAACTAGACTTACAATCAGGGTGTTCATACGGCAGCCAGTGGTGTTTGCTCTTCTGATATTCAAAATGGGAATTACGCTGCTGACACTGCTGTGCTCGGAAATCCTCAAAATGCTTTGGACACTCTTCTGTATTGCAAAGCTGATACTCAAAATTGACACTGGCACAATCTTGACCACCATTGACTGGCCTAAGGGGGAAAAAAGTTTAAAAGGCTTTTAAAACCCTTGAACGTAAGGAGTGGCGATTACTAGTGAAAAAGAGTTACAGCAAGAGCAGAGGTGCAACAAGGATTAATCTTACTTTTTCAGGGCCAAATTGTCAAAGGTAGGTGGAATAGGTAAGCTTGCAAAAATGCTGGTACCTTCCAGTAAATTCCAAGTAAATTCCAAAGCAGTATTTGTGTGTGTTCGTCAGGTAACTAGACATACAGATATCGCATGTGCATGCCCAAATGGGAGCTTTTGCAGATGCAATGGTGTGTGTGCTCTGATAATGATTGATCTTTAGTCAGATAATGTAACTGAAACAACAGAGAAAATTCTTGCATTTGTTGTCATCTAACAGTAGGTCTTGCGGGCTGTAAATCCCATATGCCACCTTCTCTCCTCTCTTTTACATTTCCTAATATCATATAGATGTTTTCGTCAGAGATTTGTTTCTGGACCTTCTGGAGTTCTCCCAAGATGATCCCACCCTCCCAGCCCCCTGCCAAGAGTCTGGCTGCAAGGGGTGAGAGTCGATGGAATAAAACGTCCCGTTCTTTGGAGAGGGTACATTGTAGCTGTATAGCCGTTCTCCGGTGCCCATACAAATCACTGGAATAGCAGAAGAGTCCCTGGGCATCCTCTATACAAAGCTTGTGGCACTGGTTTCAGGTAATCACAGGCCCAGTGGCCACAACCCTGTCACTCACTCTGCCCTCCCCACAGTGCTCACTCCATCGTCTTGTGTGCAGAATTGGCATGGAGCCAGCTCCACTGATTTCAGGTGTGTGGAGTCCCTGTATGCCTAATCTGTAGTGCCCACCCCATGCGCAGTAAAACCATTGCACTTCCGCTGCACTGGGGAATTGTGGCTGTCCCTTCGCCCAGGCGTGAATGTCATTCACGCTACATCCTACAAAAACTCCAGACCAATGGGAAATGCCAGTTCATTAGAGACTTCCAGACTTACATTGGATTGTTACACTGGCGTGTTCTGAAACGAACGCCAGTACCACAGGTCCGTGAGCAGGAGCCAAATTTTGTCCAGGATCCCCAGTTGCCATCCTGTTTCAGCTGGTTAGCATTCTTCCACATGCAGTGACCTTTATAGCACCACTGAAGAGAATCGGGAGAGAAACAAAAAAAGGGAAATTAAAGTAACATGACAAAAGCCCAGGACGAGATTGTTACAGCACAATCCCTTGTAGTAAGGAGAAGCTTGTAGCTGCGCTGCCCTACGCACAGACCAGGGAGCGAACAGGGCCTCAAACTCACAATTCGCTGGTGGAGGAACAGAGTCAAAGAGGAATGGAGTAGCATATCTGTGGAGATTGCTCATGCTTTGTGCTGTGACCCACAACACAGGTAGGCGGTCCAGGGAGGAGTGAGTGAGCCGTATGCCTGCTTCCTCACTGGCTCTGGCATGTAAAGCTGGCTACAATCCAGCCCTTAGTTAACTTGGTAGGATTCTTTGTTGGTTCCTTTTTGGCTCAATCCCTGCCGGCCTCCATTCAGTACCAGCATTTTAAAAAATTTGTTGCAAGATACAGTGCCAAGGACCAACGTAGAACTTTGTACTGTTTCTAATGTTCATTTACATGGAACTAGGGCGTTTGTCGTCCTGCAGTGTGCTTTTTGCTGTTGGCTATGGCGTATCTGGATGGTCTAACCTGCTTCTCTGTATCTCAAAGTACACAGAATTTAATAAACAAACATTTATAGGAGGGTAAGCTTATAATTAAAAATGAGAGTTAAAAGCAGGGACCCACCAATGGAGATATTAAAAGAAAAATAGTTAATCTCAGGCACATTAGTACTCCTTCAGCAGCAGGACGTCTGGACCACGAGCACCAAGAGTATAAGAGTAACAACTTCAATCTTAGAGTAAGAGAATAGTCTGCTACAGTGGTTTCCCACTGATACTTTCTAGGCAGTTTTCAGATGAAACAAGGCTCCGAAAATGTAATGCAAAACCCACAAGAAGATACTGATGCGAGGTTAGCCCTAAGATTGGGCTTCCATGTCCTGCCTCCCAACACCATTTCATAAAGTACACACACTCTAAATTGCTCCTAAAATAAGCCCTAATCAGTGCCCATGGTATAGTTTCCCCGTCTTCATCACCTTGGCCTCAATCCTCCCACTGAACTCAGGAACCTCTGGAATTAAGCCCCCAAACAAGATCTGGCCTGATATTTTAAAATACAAATTTTAAAAAGATATTGAAAATGTAATATACTCACTTTTCCAGGGGCACATTCTGTGCCATCAAGTGGAGGCCCTTTCTTAGTCTTACAGAAGAATGGATTATCTGGATGGCTACACCATAGCTGCTTACATGGGTCAAAGGTTCGGAACTGAAATGTATTAAGAAGCCCGATACATTTATTAAATAAAATTAACAATCATGTTATTGATATGGTTCATAGCAGCAATCAGGGCATTAACCATCATCACACTTCAGTAAGCTATTTCACTGGTTAAAACTAAGTTGGCTACAATGCTACCACTATTTAAACACACCACACTGACGTTCCACCACGATAATTACTATCAATTTTGGTAAAACCATGCTTTACAGATGCCTGCATTTTCATGAAACCCCCGGAGTGGTACTAAATGAGTCTTGATACATGTTTTCCTGGCACTTCATGCTTTCACTATGTCTCAATAAACTCTGCCTCTTGCACTGCTCCAAAAAAAATTACGGCTATAGAAAAGGGTCAACAGCAACTAGATAAAATTATTTTAATCTGTAGGGCAACTATTCTAGACATACCGCTGTGCACATTTTGTAGCCAACACCAAAATCAAAGCGGCATTGTTCATCCATGGAATAATTGATTCCTGGCAGTTCAGGAAGTTTGGGCCAGTCATGTTCAAAGGGGTCGTCAAGGAGACAGTCATAGGAGCTGTGGGAAGAGAAACCCAGAAAATCCATGAGAATATTCAGTCATCTTTTTCCACCAACGTAACTATTACTGCTTGTTCTCATCCATTAGAATGTGTGTTCACCACAACACAGAGTTCTAACTGAAGAGGGGATAATCATATTGGGATGGTTCTTGGGGTACTCAGGACTGGGAGTCTCCTTGTTACCCCATCTCCAGCATGAGGGAGTCTTGCTTGCACGGCTGGAAGATAGCTCCCCAACACCACCAGCCTTTCAGCCACTCAGGCACTCTCCTTTGGGCTATGCCAGTCCTGTCTCTGCCTTACAGGTTAATGAGGTTCATCCCAGTCATTCCCCGGAGATATCCAGCTCCTGACACAGCCTATTCATGGAAATCCCAAATCCTTTGTCTTGAAGGGAGCAGGGCACCACAGTTTAACCATAAACCACCACTCCTGTAAGCCACACAGCACTTGTGAGCAAAATAAGGCAAAAGTAGGTTTATTTAAGAAAGACTAAAGGTTTCACTAGAAATCAGAGGAAGTGGTGGAAACAAATGATTACAATACAAAACAAAATAATAAAATGCAAGCCTGGGTCTACGCTAACTAACAATTACCTTTCCTAGCTCATGAAGAAGGTTTTCGCCCCAAACTTCAGTCTCTTGCAGAGATGACTGGTTTCCCAAGAATCCAAACATTCATGAAAACACCCCTGCTCCAGAGGGGTTTTCCTTTGAGAGCTTCACCTGCCCCTGTACTATACTAAAAGCTGCCTTTTGTTTCTATTCAAAGATAGGGCCAAGCCCTGTCTTATTGTAAACTTCCTTTTTTACCTCCAAGCGGTTCTGATTGTTTGAAATGGCCTCCGATGATTTCTCATCAAAAGTCCCAGTACTGTGCAAGGGTAAAAACGGCTAAACAGGCTGGGGCGACAACGTTCTCCTGCCTGAATGGGCAGCCACCACAACACGTGGGCCTCTATTTGTGATAAATGGGGATTTATCTCTGTTTGTCTCTGTTTTTTTATATCAACAATATAAACATGGATCATCCTATATGGATCATCCCCTGGTGACTAATTTTTTACTCCAACTTCATAAAGTGTACAGTCAGTGTAAATACATTATTCCTTAAATATTACACCTACATACATCTCACAATGATTATGTATGTTGGCAAGTTACGAGCTTTTGGTAGATACCTTACATGTTACATGGATAGAGAGTGGATGTGAGAGGTATTGTGAAGGGAAAACAAGATGGGGTCTTTGTTTTTGCTGAGAACTGATTTTAGAATTCACTGTAAAAAGTTTGAGATAGAAAATGTTTTGTTAGCAGTTGTTTAATTTTAGAATGTTTTGTTGTAATAATATAGTTAAGAGGTCTAGACACTAGTAGAGAAGGAATGCAGAGAAAGACCTTGTAATTTAGATAAGGAAAGTTGCTAGTATTCAGTTAGAAAATTCCTAGATAATACTTTTTAGTATGTATGACCATGGAAACTGTGACGTGTTAAAACTTGTTTATACCATTCTATAAATACGGTCTGTTTTTTGGAAGCAGGGTCATTCCTTATATTTGAAGGGATCACCTTCTTTACGTAAAGAATAAACTTTGATTTTGCTAATCTGTTGTTGGCTAATTCTGGACCCCCGCCAAGGCAACGGACATAGTGAGTAAGGACCCCCGAGTTTGGGTTCTTCCACAAATTGGCACACCCAGATGGGACAGGCCCAGAGCGCATCCTCCTCGTCTCGGCTCCACTGAACCTACCCAGCCGGCACCAGGTGAATTCACCTATTGGGATAACTTCTGCGGAGCTGAGGCGGTGGGGAGGTGATAAGGTAAAGTCCCTTGTTTATTTTATTAGCAAAGTCTACGGGTATAATTCCAATCTGTAATGCCCTGTGTGGGTGAGAGTTGGTAAGCAATTTTATAATTCCAATCTGTAATGCCCTGTGTGGGTGAGAGTTGGTGAGGAATTCTATAATTCCAATCTGTAATGCCCTGTGTGGGTGAGAGTTGGTGAGCAATTTTATAATTTCATTCTGTAATGCCCTGGTGTGGGTGAGAGTTGGTGAGCAATTTCTGATCAGAAAACCCAGTTATGGGTGCGGGGCAATTTTCTCCCATCCCTGGGAGTCCTTTGGACTATATGGTTAAAAATTTTAAGTTTATTCCAGGTTCTAAGGGTTTGTTTGTAAAGTGTTTAATTTTGTTATGTAAAATGATATGGCCAGGTTGTTTTTCTGGAGATTCCAGTAAACAATGGCCAGAGGAAGGTACCTTTGATCAAGATAAATTGCAATGTTTGAAGGGGTTAATAGAAGATTCACACCCTAAGCAAATGGAATATTGGTATTTATGGGATAATGTAGTCTTTAAACGCTGTACGGAGAGTCAGCTAGCTAGCTATAAATTAACTGTGAAGAATTTAGAAAGGAAATTGGCAACTGTTGCGCCGTCATCTGCACCGCCGATTTCTAACACTGGTGAATTTATTTAAAAAATTTACCCTTCTCTTACTAATCCTCTGCCTTACAATGAAAAGAATTTACAAGCAGGGAAAGCAGAGGAGGAGGATTGGCCACCACCTCCTTGCTGTGTGTTTGAGGGAGAGGGAGAGTATAGGACTGGACAGGAATCTTCATTTTCCCCTACCGCACCCCCTGCTACTACTTCCAGACTGTCAGATAAGCCTGTCAGTAAGGGAACTAGAGCTCAGGTTCGTCGTAGACTAAATGAAGAGCCTTCCTCTTCTGATTTATATCCTAATTCTTCTATTCCTATTGTTCAAGCTCCATTAAGAATTTATCCTGTCCCTATTGGAGATGGAAGTATTCAGGAATCTTTTGTTCACATTCCCTTTGCTCCACATGATCTGCTTTTATGGCAACAGAGTATGCCACGTTTACGTGATGATCCAGAGACAGTGTATAAAAAGTTTAAAATTATTTTTTCTATATATAATCCATCATGGGCAGATGTTACTCAGTTATTAGATGCTTTTTGACAGAGGAGGAAAAATTGAAAATTATTCAGGAAACTACTAAGCAAGAGGGAGGACAGGTTACTCGCCCATGGCCTATGAAAGATCCCTTATGGAATTATAATAGTGATGCAGGTAGGAATAATTTAATCAATTATCGTTTGGCTTTATTGGAAGCAATTAGAAGAGCAGCAAAAACCGGAGTTAATTGGACTAAGGTAGAATTCTGTACACAGGGTCCTGATGAACATCCAGGAGATTTTTTTGAGCGATTGAAGAAAGTCCTCAGACAGCATGGAGGATTAAATCCTGATTTACAGGAAAATTAATTTATGGTTGCAGGTTTTTTTTTGTGAGACAATTAGCTGGAGATATTAGATCTTATTTCTTATCAAACACGTTTACTTTCACCAGAGCGTATAGAAGCTGTTTTAAAAATCCCTAGACCTAATACTAAAAAACAAATTCGTGGATTTTTGGGAATGGTTGGTTATTGCAGGCAGTGGATTCTTAATTTTGCTGCTATGGCTAAGCCTTTGGTTGCACTTACTAAAATTTCTGAGACTAATTCACCTCTTTGGTCAGAAGAAGCTGAGGCTTCTTTTATTTTTTTAAAGCAAGCCTTGTCAATAGCCCCAGCATTAGGGCTCCCAGATTATAAGAAACAGTTTAATTTTTTTTTTGTCATGAGTATAAAGGTACTGCATCTGGAGTGCTTATACAACCAATGGGAGGTTCTCAAAGGCCAATTGCTTATTTTTCATGTCAGCTTGATTCTGTGACACAGGGTTATCCAGCCTGTCTTACAGCTGTGGCAGCAGCTGCTTTATTAGTTCAAAAGGTACAAGATTTGGTGCTTGGACATTCTTTAACTCTTTATGTGCCACATGCTGTAGAAGCCCTGTTAATTAAAGGAAAAACTCAGCATATTTCAGCACAACGCCTTACTCAATATGAAATTGTGCTTTTAGCAGCTGATAATATTATTATTAAACGTTGTGCATCTTTAAACCCAGCTACACTGTTACCGATTCCCACTGAAGGGGAACCTCAAAATTGTGATTATGTTATTTCTCAGAGCACTACACCTCGCCCTGATCTTCAGGATACTCCTTTGACTAACCCAGATTATATTTTGTATATTGATGGTTCTTGCTTTGTTGATGAGACAGGAATGCGTAGAGCAGGGTATGCGGTGTGTACATCACATGAGGTTTGGGAAGCTCATTCTTTACCTAATGTATATTCTGCTCAATTGGCTGAATTGATTGCTCTTACACGTGCTTGTTGTTTAAGTGTAAATTGTTCTGTTAATATTTATACTGATTCTCGCTATGCATTTGGAGTTTGTCATGCTTCAGGACAAATTTGGAAACAAAGGGGTTTTCTTACTTCTTCAGGACAGCCCATAGCACATGCTCAGGCTGTGAATAATTTGCTTGTTTCTATTATGTTATCTTTTTTATTGCTGTTATTTTTTGTAAAGCTCATACTTCTGCTTTGGATGAAGTCTCCCGTGGAAATGCATTTGCAGATAAAGCTGCAAGGGCTGCAGCCAGGAATGCCTTTCCTCCTCCGGATGTACAGGCAGTCTGTGCTTCCTGGCCAGCTCAATTTTCTGTCTCTCCTTCGGAGATTTATGACTCAGTTCCATCTTCGGAGTTGGACAATTGGAAGACAATTGGGGCAAATTTTTCTGACAATATATGGTGGTCACCTGATGGCCGCCCAATGGCTCCGAAAAAATCTTTTGTTTAAACTTGCCCGCTATGTTCATCAAGGTGGCCATGCGTGCAAAGGGGGGATAGCTGATCAGGTTTTGCGATTTTGGTGTGCTCCAGGCATTCATCAAGTGGCTAAACAAGTATCTCAAGGTTGTGTTATTTGTCAAAAGTATAACGTGGGACGTCACCAGCCACAACAACTGGGGGCACCAGAATGGGTTTATGGCCCATTCCAGCGTTTGCAGATAGATTATATGGACTTGCCTCCTTGTAAGGGTTTTAAACATGTGCTAGTAATAGTATGTGTGTTTTTAAAATGGATTGAAGCTTTTCCAACTAGAAAAGCTGACACAGCAGCTGTTGTTAAGGCATTAGTGAAAGATGTAATTCCAAGATTTGGCTGCCCTTTAGTGATAGAATCTGATAAAGGAAGTCATTTTGCTAATCAAGTTATGCAGTCTTTAATGAAAGTTTTGGGTATAATTCAAAAATTACACACTCCATATAGACCTCAGTTATCAAGAATCGTTGAAAGATCAAATGCAAAATTGAAGAATCAACTATCTAAAGTTATGGATGATACCGGATTACATTGGGTGGATGCGTTACCATTAGCTTTAATGCATCTAAGAACTATGCCTATTAGAAAGATGAATTTATCTCCCTATGAAGTTCTTTTTGGGAGACCATTTCAACTGGGGGGAAACCTGACACCTGCACACGCCAGTCTTATGGGTGGAGATGAGGAGTTGGTTGCATACGTTATAAAATTACAAAAGACACTTATTGCTATTTTTAAGTTTTCCAGAGACGCTCAGAGAATTCCTTTAGATGTGGCCGTGCATGACATCCAACCGGGAGATTAGGTACTGCTAAAGAAGTTTTCACGCAAGAATTGTTTAGAACCAAGGTGGAATGGTCCTTACCAGGTGCTGTTAACAACATACACTGCTGCAAAGCTACAGGGAAAAGAAGCTTGGTACCACTGCACCCATCTAAAGAAAGTACGATCACCTGATGCTGATTCTTAGAAGGAGAAGATTTCTAAGTGCAACGAGGGAGCTTCGCTGGACCGAGGTCCCAGAAGCAGACGTGGAAGGTGAAGAACTACGGGCAATCGCCTTGTGGTTGCTCTGAAGTAGACGTGGAAAGGTGAAGAACCACAGGCAATCCCCTTGTGGTTGCTTTGAAGTAGACGATCGATGGAGTCAAAAGTGCAGCAGGAAAGAAAAAAATTAATGGACTATATTATTTACTTATTTTTGGTGTGTTTGTTATATTAAGGGGATAAATTGTTTTAGAATTAGTGTAGAAGATGGATATGTTGTTTTTGATGATGTTTTTAATTAATTTAAATATAGATAATGCAGATTTTAAAGCCAATTCATTTTATACATTGATAAAGAATTTAACTGCATCTTGGGAGGTAAAAGATTGTTGGGTGTGCTCTTTTATGGCAACCCATCATCGGGAAGGAATACCTCTAATACCTATTCCTGTGCCAGTTAATGAATGGGAAAGTTTGGCCTGGACTAATCCCATGGGAACAGTAATAGGGAAAGAACATCGATTGGGAATGAGAGTTGATCCTAGAGACTTAATTCTCTCTGGAAGGAAGCCAGCTGCACCACTATGTGTGCAACGGACACAATCTGTACCGGTAACAGATTCAGATAAACCCTGGTTAAATGTTACTTGTGAGGTAAAGAATGTAGGGAAATATTCAAAATGCAAATACATTGTCTATCTACCTACAAAGGAAGGAAAAAAAATCAGTAAAACTTTGATACAGAAACGAGGATCCAATGCCACTAATTTGAACCAGAAGAGAGTTTATAATTGTACATTAGATGCTACCCGAGGAATTAAGTGTAACAATACCCATAAATGGTGGAAGAAGTTAGAGAATATGAATTTATATAAAAATAACCAGTTTAGAGAAGAGGTTTGGAAAATTCACAAGACTACTACCATTAATCAATATGTAAATGATACCTGGTTTGAAAGGGCTAACATCATGTTACATGTGCTATACCAAGCCCATTCCAATAGTTGCAGAGGAGTTACTTCAATCGAAGAAGGTGTGTGGTGGGCATGTGGAAATTGGGCAGGAAAAACTTTACCACCAAGGTGGAAAGGAAGATGTACCTTAGTATATCTCTGGCCTGGAGGTGTGCATCCAGTTCCTTTACATGACGTTGTGTATAATCACCGACCAAAAAGAAGTTTTATGCCCACCCTGGATGCTCACCATTATAACCCATTAACTGAACACTCTTCAGCATTCTGGAGAGGATGGAGAATGTTTTTGCCCTGGCAAGGAGTGGGTGATTTGGAGTATGCACTAAGAAATTTTTCAGCAGAATTTGAGATATTTGCCAATGTCACTGGAGATGCTATTTTAAAATTACAGGCTGAAATTGAATCGTTGGCACAAATGAGTATTCAAAATAGATTAGCCCTAGATCAATTGTTAGCTCAGCAAGGAGGAGTTTGTGTAATGTTGAATCAAACCTGTTGTTTTTATAAAAATGAATCAGGTCAAATCGAGATGGATGTACACAAAATTTGGAATGTCAGTAGATTTTTCCATGAATTTGCTAACCCTCCAATGCCACCGTCTGGCATTAATATTTCATGGTCATCCATCTGGAATGCTTTGACTTTTTGGTTACCAGACTTATTGTGGCTTAAAAAATTGTTTGTAACTATAATAGTATTTATGATAATATTACTGTTAATGTTTTGTTGTAAACAGTGTTGTTGTTTATTTTTCCAGCACAAAAGGTTTAAGCCCCCTAAGAAACAGATGGTGCAAAGGTCAATACGGTATTGGTATATTGGCAACGAAAATGAATGAATATATTATAATTATGATTCTAGTAGTAGATCTATTAGAATCAAAGGGGGGAACTGTGAAGGGAAAACAAGATGGGGTCTTTGTTTTTGCTGAGAACTGATTTTAGAATTCACTGTAAAAAGTTTGAGATAGAAAATGTTTTGTTAGCAGTTGTTTAATTTTAGAATGTTTTGTTGTAATAATATAGTTAAGAGGTCTAGACACTAGTAGAGAAGGAATGCAGAGAAAGACCTTGTAATTTAGATAAGGAAAGTTGCTAGCATTCAGTTAGAAAATTCCTAGATAATACTTTTTAGTATGTATGACCATGGAAACTGTGACGTGTTAAAACTTGTTTATACCATTCTATAAATACGGTCTGTTTTTTGGAAGCAGGGGTCATTCCTTATATTTGAAGGGATCACCTTCTTTACGTAAAGAATAAACTTTGATTTTGCTAATCTGTTGTTGGCTAATTCTGGACCCCCGCCAAGGCAACGGACATAGTGAGTAAGGACCCCCGAGTTTGGGTTCTTCCACAGTATTCGGTGTAGTGAGTTTTTCAGGTCTTAGGTGAGATGTGTTTGCAAAGAATAGGGCCAATGGGCCAGTTCATGAAGCCCTTATCCAGTTATCTCTCAGGCAAAACTCCCATTTAGATCAGTGAATAAGGACTGAATAGAAATTGCGTAAGGTCTCGGGTATGCAACAGTAGGAGGAGAAGAAAAAAATGTCAAAAAGCCAATAAAATCACTTTCCACCCTGCTGTGCTTACACACACACACAAATGTAAAAATTTTCCTCCTTCTCCAGCCATTTCCCTTTTCTGCTTTAAGGGCTCAATCCTGCCATCATTTCAAAGACACAACTCCTACTGAGTCAAAGGGAGTTTCATATTGGCTAGAATTTCAGAGTTTGCAAAGTCTAGGAGCCTGATCCGAGGTCCACTGAATTCACTGGAAAGGCTCCCATTGATTTCAGTGGTTTTGGATATAGGAGGAACTGTTGCTGTTGACTTAGTGCGTCTAAAAATAAAAAAGTCAAGATGGAAGCGATGTGGCTGCCAGAAAGGACATTTTTGGGCGGGATTGTACCTTGAAATGCGGCTGCTGTTTCGCTTGCTGGTGTTCTGTTAATGCACAGGCATGTTCATTTGCAGTGGTGCTTTTAAGATTGAATTCCTAGTCAAACTTATGAACTACGAGCATGACTCCATCCCAGATCCATTCACTCACACACAAATGGAGGCCTGTGTGCTCGTCTCTCCAGCACAGCAAGAATCAAAAGGGCAGAAAAAGTACCGAATCTATGACAAGAGTCAACAGAGATGACGCCTCATGCTCCCTCTACAGCCATGCTGCCATTAGCCATGCGCTCTCAGCTCCCCTCTGCCATGTCCAAGGAGGATCAATACCACACAGGGGGGAGATGGCATTGCAGTAAGCATATCATCCACACAGAGGGGCTCCAGTAGCTTGACACATCTCCTCAAAACCTCAGAAACCCCAGTTCCACTTGTGTTTGCAGAAAGGAGCTTTTGCAGCTCATAGAGTCAGGGGATCATGGTCATCTGTGCTGGGATTTCCCCCTTTCTCTCCTTCGCAGCGTACAGTGGAAGGAAGCATGTGAGCTGAGAGCGCATGCTGCTATTTTATGTTCAAGCACATGGGCAGGTCCTTACTGTATGTATCTTTTGAGTTCTTGGCCACTGCACCGGGACCAGTGGTATCGATGAAATGCAGCCTGCACCAAAGGAGCCATGACACTCCCCATAGCGGTCTCATCCCCACATCTGTTGCCTTGTCCGTCATGCTCCATTCCCAGCCTGAAACAAAGAACAACTATCAGACCCAACAAAATCTGTTATACCAAAAAAAAAAAAAAAAGAGGGTGGGGTGGGGGAGGGCTTAAACAATTCACACTTTACTTGCAATTTTATTAAAATGGGATTTTATTTTTACGTCCTACCAATACCATTGAATGGATCTCTCTACCAATGACAAAATATCCATGGATGGACATTAAAGAGTTCCTCAAATACTGTTTCTTTAATGCTGCTTCATTTATTTTATTTTTAATTAACTGAACAGAAACCAAAAGGTTTTTCTACACTTGAAAGTTAATTCAGATTAATGTAAACTGTGAATTTAAAGCAAAATAAATATTCCTCAGTAACTCATGTGTGGACACACTTATTCTGGAATAAGAGTATATTATTCTGATTTAAATAATCCACGATGGAATAGCCATTCCTGAATATCTGTGTGTGTAGACAAATCCTAAATATAGGATGATCCGTGCTTAAACTATTGTTGATATAAAACCACAAAAAGACAAAGAGATAAATCTCCATTTATCACAAATAGTTCATGAATTTGTGTGTCCACTTTTGCACACTCATTTACCATATGAGTGAGGAACCTGGACTACTAATTTTAAAAATCAGGCTCTCAGTGACATTAATTCATCCAGCTGGCTAAAGGAGATATGAACTATTCCAGACTTAATTCTCCAAAATGTGCCACATCTGATAAATACACAATAGCTTTTAATGAAGCAACAGGTAGAAAGAAGTCTGTGTTGCTTGACAAACCACTGCCACTGTTGAATGCAATGCATCGAGACAGTATTCCAATGCCTTCCATTTTTTACTTAGATATAAAAATCCCTCCCATGAATTTTACAAAGTAAGATTCCCCTTCTCCCCCCATTTACTCCTTCACTGATTAAAACTTCTGTGAATGCCGAGGGAATAAGAAATATAAGGAAATTTGCCATGCACATAGCACCCATGAGAATAAAACTGTTTTGTGCAAGTGGGAGAATTAACCCTGTGCTATACATTGCTCAGGTTGTAATAGTAAGACTTACACATGACCCGTTTCATGGGCAACTACAAAAGCTGAAGAAAACCCATCCTCATGGTTGAGAGTGCAGCTTCTTACAGGGTGACACATGCCAGTAACGGGAGCGTATCCTGTTGAGAGCAATATAGTTTGAGTTTGTTTCCTTTAATTTTTTTTTATTAGCTAATCCCACAGGAATTAGTATCACATCTTTGCCTATAAAAACCCAATGTGAAGGAGTAGTTAGATATATGCTTCCCTGCTGAAAGATAAGGCTAGGTCAGCTGCAAATGTCCATCTCTATCTGAGTGGGGGAAGAGGTTGATGAACTTTTTTTGTAATGTGATGGTCTTGGATTCTTTCTGTAGTTGTTGTCTTGATGTCTAATTTCCCCACCTACTTTAAAGCAGCTTTTCTCATTAAAATGACTATCTTGTAGATAAAAGCCATGCTTAGTTTCTGAGCAATCTACATTGTTTAGACACTTACATTTTTACCACCAAAATTCATGAACCTTGAAAATGAAGCTCATTGTGTCTCAAGTTGGGCATCCAAAACTTGGTGCATTTTTCATGAACAACTATTGGTACTGAAGCGTATTTCAACTCACATGGTTTGTGCTAGCTGAAAATGTGAATTTTAAAAAGGAATGTACAATTTATACTACGGTGGTTAATTACATAAATCGCATGAAGTTGTTGCTACATGACTGGTTAACATATGTACCTAAAACCTTTTCTACAAGAGAAAGTTGCACTGTTTCAACTTGAGGAGTGATTTAAAACAGATTTAGCTGAGTTTATGAAAACCCCTGAATGGAAAATCTTATTTCTGTTTAAGTGTAGTTTGTTACACTTTAACTTAAGTTGGTATTTATATTAAACTGGAATACAAGTGTCCACACAGGGGTCTGCACTGTTTTAACTACATTAGTTTAAAACCCAATTTAAGTTAAACTGGTGCAAATTTCTCACATATTCAAGCCCTAAGCAACAGGGATCGCATTTACCATTGTGTATTTAACTTTAAAATCCACAATTCACACTATTTACAATGCAACTTAAAACGTGCTTGGTCAGTTACGTGAGTCAAACAACTGGGCACCAGAAACAACACCAGATGACTTAAGTACAGTAGCTAATTTAAGCAGTGCAAACTGAATATCTGGTTGCAAAATTCACAATATGACCCATTCAAACACTTTGTACAGCAAGAATTAGAGCTCGTTGGGAATTCTCCAATGGAACATTCTTCTGTCAGACAATGCCAGTTTGGTTAAATTGAAACATTCTGTGGAGACGGTTCAATTTCGATAAAGTTGTGACAGAACCCAGGCATGGTTCTGATGTTACCCTGCCTGAACGTCTGGCTGATGTCCAGCCAGCTTGGCTCTTCAGGGAGGCAGGAGCCTGGAAGCACCAGGGCCGCCCAACCCAGAGCCAAGTCTACATTCCCTTTTGTGGAGCATTTCAAAAAGTCTGGTTTTCATTCCAAATCAGAATGAAACCAAATTTTGAAACACTGAAATCCTCCACGATATGGAATCACCTGTCTTTGCACGTCTCTTTCAAGAATTATTCACTGAAGAAATGAACGAAACAAGCAGCCTGGATTGAGAATTTCGCGATCTGTCAGCAGACAATTTGTCGAAAGGAAAAGGTCACTGACAGCTACTTTGTGGCTTCTAAGCAACTCCCCTGCACAGGCTATTGTGAGGAGATGCATCATCCTAGGCAGGGCACGAGAAAGAGATGGCACCCCTGGCATGTAACGGATTGCTTCTCTTTGCTGGAGTGCTGCTCCACAGGCTCGTGCCACAGAAGGCCGAGGCCCAGGCCCAGACCCAGGCCCAAGCCCCCGCCTTCGCCACACCCTTTTTTAGCAATTCAGTTCCTCAGTGGAGAGCAGGAACAAGCAGAGCCTATGCTCCCCAGAGCACAGAGACTGCTACTGCGAGTGGCCCTAGAGCAGCATGCAAGAGGGAGAAGGAACCTCTTGCTTGTCCAGGCAGACCCCCCGGACCACTCCCTTCTGGCCTTGAATAAATTATTCTACTACAAGCCATTCACCCAGCTCTAGCACTGACTGCAATACAAGAGGTGTCAATGACTGCTTGGACTGGATGGAAAGTTTGAAAAAAGATTCTGCTTTATCAGTGCACATGGGCTGAGGGAAGAATAGACAAATTTATCACAGTTACACAGAGCGGCACATTTTCAGGTCTCCTCATCAGGCTTTTAAGTTACTAGCAGTCACGTGCATTAAATCCTATACTGCCAATTTACTGCCAATTACTCTGACCTTCAGCTCCTAGAGTAATTATGAAAACCAGCACATGGGGGCATGAAAACCCATTGACAGGTAGCCAATAAAAAGGCTTCTACAGTAAATGACACGAAAACAAACAAAAAAAGCTAAATGTAAAGTGCACTAAGATTTCCTGTTCTTTCACATGAAGAAAGTGGATTGCTATTTACTAGAAACTGAAAACTCTTTGAGAAGTAACGTTACCATGATCCAGTTAGGGGAAAAATGACAAGGGTCACCATTCCTCATTTTTCAGGACCCAGACTGATCAGATGAAGTCAGGAAGTCATTTTTCCCCATGGTACAGCAGCGCACACTCAGCAGTTTGAGGGTTTTATACCTTCCTCCAAAGAATCTAGCTTTGGCCATTGCTGGAGACTAGATGAACAACTAGCTGGCTCCACAACAGTGCATGCTCCCCCTTATGCATATGCTTTTCTGAACAAGGAAAGACTTAGACACATGCTTAAAGTTAAGCACTTGCTTAAGTGTTTTGCTGAATCAGGACCTATATTCCTTGTTTTTTTAAGATCAATCAACACAACTTTCAAAGCTTTTCCCTTTCTTTCATGCATTATTAAAAAATAAATATTTCTGCTACAGACTGGTGGCTTTACCTTGCATACCAGCAGGCCCAAAATCTTGCCTGGTTAAAAAAATGGCATGATCATGACGTTCAGAATGATTGGGATCCGATTTCTGTTGCTGGTATGCCCAACGGCACACATTCTCCAGACTTCTTGATGGGTTTCCCCTTTCAATCAAGCTGATGGACTGGAAGAGAGTAATAAATTAGAATCAAGAGCTTAGTCGTGTGTTCCCTGGAGTTGGCGTCAGGACATTTAAAATAATTATTCTCTCTTAAGGTTTGCCTACAAGGCGAATTAGTGAATGGCAAGCCAGGATGCAAATCTACAGTGCACTAGTTTGTTATGCTCTCACTCACCATGTGGACCCTGCTACAGTGCATTAAAATTCTGTGGTGTATCAAAGCGCACTATGGTGCTTTTAGTGCACGATAGCAAGGTCCAGACACCCAGTGAGTATGCGGTAAGCTAGTACACTATAGATTCACAGCCTAGCTTGTCACGCACCCCTTTGGACGTGCCCTCAGGGCGTTCCCCTCTGAGCACTGACCAATCACTCTTTTCACTCCTCCCCAGCTCATGCCAGCCTTTTGCCCCATCAAGTTGCTCCACAACTCATGCATAATATTCCCCTTGGGCTTGTTTTGCCGCTGTCTTTACTCCTGTGAAGCCTGAGCAAAGTAGGTGCAAAAAGCCATCAGAACAGTGACATTTTTTTGGGACTCTGCTCAGGTGTTAATGACTACACAAAAGGCAAGGTCATGGGGAATCATGTCAGCCAGAGAGAATCAGCAAGGTGTTTCCTGTCAGCTGCTGGCACCTCTTGTTTGGCTGCAAGCAATTGGATCAGTTTGTTGGCTTGCATGTGAGGGACTTTTCAGAACCGTGTTTATGTTCTTTATAAAAATAACAGCCTTTTTGTATAAAACATGTTATATGGAGGGCAAACACAGAGCAAATGATAAAGCTGCCACAACAGGACAGTTTTAATAACACAGCTGGGAGCTGCTTACATTTTAAGCCACTGGAAGAGAATGTGCCACTTGGTTAAGATAAAACAGAGTGCAGTGACACACTCAGTCTACAGTAATCCACAAGGAAAGGCTAAAACAATAAAAATATATGGGGACAGCTCTTCAGCAAGGGTAAATCATTGTCGCTCCAGTGGACCTATACAGATTTACACCAAATGAGGATCTGACACCTCTGTTCCTATATGACTCCTGCTACACTATAAACACAAGCTCTGTATGTTCAGAGTAATAATATTTAACCATTAAGGAAACACTGAAATGGCCTTTTCACCTACCTAAGTTTAATGCCCCATTTAAATGGAAGGATGTGAGATTTACCAAACATGGAACAGACCCAATGCTTCCTTTCAGCCTTTGAATAATGTAATATATATTGGTTGCAAAGCTCTCTAAGTGCTTTTTACCAGTAAAATCAATGTAAAATATTTTAAGAAGATCACCCAGGGCAGAAAATGGGGGAGCTCCAGCATGACCCTGTGAGGATGCAAACTGTTATTGTAAAAAGGAAACAACTTCCTAATGATCAGCATGGCAGGGATATGCTGGCATGCTGCAATTGGCAAAGAAGCTATTATTTGCTTTGATAGCAATTGGCTTGATTCACTAAGGGCTTCTGCTGGCAGAACTCAGGCTGCAGGGTCTGACAGAACAAAGTCTGCGCAGAGAGGGTTTGCATTGGTACAAGGCATCTGCAATCCATTCTGTTAAGGGGGGAGGGGTCTTGTGCCCATCCCCAAAGTATGTGGCACTGGCAAGGGAAGGGGACAGACAGAACACACGGATTAGGAGAATCTCCCATGCAACTGGGCTCCTACGAAGACTGTTCTCTCCTAGGGGCATATATCCTCAGTCACAGCTGCTACTCACTGATTACAGACTACAACCCTCAGCACCATGTGGGCCAAATCAAGCCCAACATACATAGTGCAAAGCAGGATTTAAATAAAACGGATTGGTATCACAGGAGAAAGATATACTGCATACGGAGCCTTTCTTTGGCCTACATTCTCCCAGCTTGGTAGACACCAAAAGTTACCACCATCTTCCAGGGGTGCTGGAACCTTTGTAGAAGTGGGAGGGACAAGCCCAAAGTGTCCCCACCCTCTCTGCAGCTGGCTGCTCCAGCAGTGAGCCAGCTGCCCTCTCTTCTGGTGTCATAGCAGCCCTGGTGGGCAAAAGGTGTAATTTTAGCACCTCCCCAGCAGAATCTATTATTCTGCAGGGGGAAAAAAATCTGTGGGGGACATGAATTCTGCGCTTATGTTTCTTTTGTTTAAAGGGGGGCGGGGGAGATGGCCTTCTGACTTTAAAACATGGAGGGCCGTGGCCCTATGCCTCCCCCCCGGTTCTCACGCCACTATGTCCAGATGTTGGCGTTTGGTGAGAATTAAGTCAGGAAGAGGCACTGAGTACAGTTGTGTCAACATAACAACAGGCACTCAGTGAAGAGGCTTGGGTGGGCATGGGGGCTCTAGAAGAGCATTCACCGGATTTGGGCTGAGGCAAACAGGTAAAGCAACTCTCAGAAACTCCCTCGCTACTGCCAGCTTCCACTGCTGCCAATCCAGCAGCACTCACCAGCACCAAATTAATTGACACTGGAATACAATTGTGAAGAAGATTAAGATGCAGAGATGCAGAACTCATTCAAATGCCTTTACCTTTGCATATCCTAGCATTATCATTCGCACCAGAACCACATTTATGTGGACGCCAAGGGATTCATCATGGTAAATTTCGTTCACCTAAGAATGAGGGAAAAATAAAAGTTAGATAAGACAAATCATACAGCGAGAACATTAAAGTGCATATATAATTATATAACTCATGTACTTATATGGCTATATTTTGCTCATAAGGAAGTAGAATTAAAGTCTTAAAATGTTTCCAAGCACATTACAACTCCAATTGTAACAAACCTCCTCATAAAGAGCCTGATCAAAAGCAACTGATGTCAACTGATGGAACAACTCTTGTTGACGTGAATGAACTTTGGATCAGGCCCATAGTGAATTTGTTCTTTAAAAAAAAAAACTACTTCACGAAGCTCTGAACCTCCAAACACTTAAGCACATACTTAGCTTTACTCATGTGAGTAGTGCCTTCATGTAAATGAGATTATTCATGTAGAAAAACTAGGCATGTGCTTTAATGTTTTTAGGATTGGGGCCTGACAGAGGGTATCACTGAGTATATTTTTTATTTTCTTTATTTTGATTTAAAACTCACTGAAGGATTTTAAAACAAGTAAAATTTGCAATAATATAAAACAATTACAATCCACTGCCATAAAAACCATTCATGTCACTCATCAACTGCCAGTCAAAATAATCCATCAGCTGTTCCTTATATCCCACAACCACTCCATCCTCCTCAAGCATCCTAGAGAACAGACTATATATAATTTATATGGCACAAAACACTACTAGGTATATTTAATATTAATTCCTGGGGCTTTCCATCATTGACAAAGTGGCTCTTTTGCTGCTCCAAGATTTCTTTAGCCTTCCAGGCCACATGGAGGTCTTGAGCATGCCATCTGGCCACTTATACTGTGAACAAGTTCCATCGTCTGTCGCCAATTGCTTTGTCAAGCGAATATCTAATTAGTTTAAATGTTTAGGATTATTACATGAGTTGGGAAAATGATTTCGGTTTATGTTTAAAAATGCACTTCATTAAAACTCCACACCCAGTGGGCCAAAGCCTGCAAATCTCACTCAAGCAAATCCTGTCAATGTCAGTGTGAGGTTTTTCCCTCAATAAACACTTCAGGATTCAGCTTACTATCTACTTCCTTATAGAGAAAGACATGAAAAATTAGACAGCAACCCTACACGCTTTTATGCATAGGCTTAATTCTAACTGTCTGAGTAGTCCCACTGACTTCAAACTAAGCTTAAAATAAATGTGAAAAAGGACTTGCAAATCCCCTATGTGGCTTTGAAATTCCCAGGTGGAAGGTTTAAGGTCAACAGCATTGCCAGAGGAGAAAGGCATAAGTATTGCACTACAGCTGGTATGTCTGATATCCCCAAATATACTCCATTTCTTTATGTCAACATGTTCCATTTAAAAACCCTTTAACAGTATGAAAACATATAACATTTAAGCGTTTTGGAAGATGAGTTACTATACAAAAACAACTTCCATCAGCTTATGCAAACCTCACCCAAATGTGAATTTCATGATACCACAAGACTAAAGTTCCACAGGGCAGTAGAAGTTACACATGTAAGAACTAGTGCATTGCTCTTAAGCACCCTTTGCAAAGCAATTCATAAATCTGCACAAAATGCCAAATTTTGCCCTCGAAGGGCTCTAATGGGAGCTGCACTTAAGGGCAGAAATTTGTCCTAAGCATTTCTTTAAAAGAAATTAACACTCCTGTCCCACGGTTAAAGGTAGAAGAGGACAAAATTTGGAGAAGTGGCATGAAAGGGATTGAGAATTATATAGATGGGTCAAAAATCTTTTTTTCCTGGTTCAATGGTATGTCTGGGAGGGTAGGGGGAGGAGGTCAAGGAACGTGTTCCCACACAGGTATAAATTAAGGGTTAGAACATCTGCAGATCATAAATAAAGCTACTCATCCTCCTCAAATGAAATAAATAATATGTTATGGACTAATTGATGCAAAATAAATAGCAGTGCTCAGAAGGAGATTGGTATATTTGTACATAATTAAGGGTTGTTGTTTTTTTTAGTCAGGCTATATAGAGACTTTCCTGGCATAGGGGGAAAGAGTGCCATTCAGCATTGTCCAGTCTGTGGGACCTTGAATGGGGTGGGCCACCCGGGCCATGACCCAACCAACTTTTAGCGCCTTAATTTATATTCTAGGGAACATCCGCCTCTCGGTCGGAAATTGGAATCGTGCCAAGCTCCGCCCAGGACTAGGCCCAGAATTGGCTCCCTGCCTGGACGTTGGAACTGGTCTTGAAGTTACTGCTCCCTGACTCACCCGGCCTCCACCCCCTTTGACAGTAGCCTAGCTCTCCAGCTCTTTGGGGCTGCCACAGGGGGACAGAGGGAGGGGAAGGCAGCAGAAGCCAGTGTGCAGAGGGAAGGAGGGGGAGGGGAACGCAGCCAGCAGGAGCCAGGGTGCAAAGGGGAGCCGACGAGGGAGCTGAGGTGTAGAGCCAAGGTGGGAAGGGGGAGGAGGGGATCTGGCTGGAGATACAGTGAGCCAGTGTTAGATGGCCAGAGGAAGCAGAGGGATTTGTCCCTGAGTGGGGGACTCATCCCTCCTCCCCAGCTCCCTGAGCGGCAGCTGGCCCACAGCGATAGACATTAGGTGTGGAAGATTTTCAAGGGAGTGTCTGAAGGATCTGACCCATTGGGTGCAGCTCCTGTGAACGTCAGCAGCAAAAGCCAGGTCCATTCATTGCCTATTACAAAGCCACGCCCCTGCAGCCCTTTGCTCCTTCCAAAACTCCCCCATTTACAAGGGCCTGGGAAAGCTTCAAACTCTGGGGGAGGCTATGTGTGGGGGCGGGAACAGCTCCATTCCTTTCCTTCCTGCTTGTCCAAGGGGACTTCTTTCCTCAGGATCGGGACCATCCCTTGAACCCCCGGCTGCTTGGCAGAGAGCAGTGTGCAAACGTGGCGGCTGCCGATTTCCTTTTTAAAATACATGTTTTTAAGATGGATTAATTCTGTAATACTCTATACGCGTCACGAGAAGAATGTATGTAAAAAAGAATGACATTAAGTGTAAGCGGAAAGTAAGAAATCAGCGGTGGGTGCTGTGGGGGGAGGGCAGGGGTTGGTTGATATTTTTGGCCCCCCCCCCAATCAAAAAGGCATTCCGTGGCCCCTGAACTCAAATATACAGTATGTGGTTCTAAAAAGCAAGACCTTTTAGGACCAGCTGTGAATGAATTGGCAATGCACACAACTCACACCTCCTGCTTTGTAAAGCAGTTATTGAAGGGTTCAGTGATTTATTTCTCATATGCTCTGTCCTGATAATACGTAATATTATCACTCCCCACAATAAATTTTTGTAGTGAAACAAAGGAAGTGTCTTAGATTCACAATCACTGATAAATGCACTAGCTGATGAACACTCAAAGAATCAACAAACAAAAAAGCGACTCGCCCATATGCCAGGAGGTAGCAAGCTTCCCTTTGCTGACTCTAGCACTGGTGAAAGGCTCTGGACTGACCTGGACAAACTAGCCTTGTATTTATCTACAATATAGATTTAGCATGACTTCTGGCAGTGCAACGTCTCATCCCCATCTCCCTCTCATGTACATCAAACTTACCTGAAGACACACCTGGAAGGCTGAGAGGTAAGTGAGTGCCTGACCTTTCTGCAGAGACTGTCAACAAGAATATAGCTAGTGCCAAGCATGGCAGTGGTTTTGGTCATGTAAAACCAATTTCCTAGGAAGTGGACTTTTCTCACATGCCACCAAACACCCACGAGAAACTAATCTCTTTCTATCATTACTGTAGACTTACAGCTCAAAGGCTGCTTTGTCCCATCACTAATTCTTGGATGCATCATTCATTTCCCTAGAGATTGGGAAATGTTAAACCCTTTACAATGTATGCAGTATTGCTGTAGCCGTATTGGTCCCAGGATACTAGAGAGACAGGGTGAGTGAGATTATACCTTTTATTGGACCTACTTCTGTTGGAGAGAGACAAGCCTTCGAGCTACACAGAGCTCTTCTTCAGGTCTGAGAAAGGGCTCATTTTAAAATGTGGCGCTTTAAAGTTCAGAGGATCCTTCTGACTTGTTCATAAAGAAATGTCATATATAGGTCACTTCACACTGATTTTCCTGGTCTCCTCACACATTTATTTTCTCTGAAAGTTCAGATTTTGCAAAAGCTATTGCTTTGTTTTAATACAAAACTTCTTTACTACACTGACCAGTACTCTGCTTAGCACCCCCAGATGTTTACATGGAGCAGGCATTGATGTAGAGGCAAGTGACAGGGTGCTGGGTGAAAGCAGGCTGTGTCAGCCCCTTGCCACTGAAGCCCTCATTGAGGGGAATTGGGGCCAACTGAGTAAACCTACACAGAGTGGGCAGATGAGAAGCAGCTGCCGGGCTTGTTAGCAAGACACTATAAAGGCTCACAGGAAGGAAGAGCAGGATGGGGCAAACAGCCAGGAAAGGGAGAAGCCACAGCAGGGGGGATGCAAGCTGCCATTGAACAATGAGGCTCCTGGCACTGTTAGGCTGAACTGTGCATTGATAGATGGTGGTGGGTAACAACCTGTACATAAAGAGCACTGGTGGGCGCACGAAGCCGAAGTCTATGAGTGGTTTTTGGGAGAAGAGAACCCAAGCAGAGGGGGCCCTGCACAAACCTGTTACAAGGCAGGAGGTGGAGGTGGACTACATCTATAACCCCTGATCCTCTTTCTCTGCAGGTCCTGCTGAGGAGCCGGGGCAGAGTAACGGTGGGTCTGCTGTGGGCAGAAATGCTTTCTGGACAGGGCTGGAGTGTACAACCTCTCAGACTTTAGAGTTGCCCTAGAGTCCTTTAAGCCATGGAACTTGTAGTCAGTTTGCTCCAAAAACAGGGCAGAGATCCTTCAAAGAGCAAATCCTGGGAAGTCTGTTGGCCCTCATAAGGGAGCCCCAAGGATTGCAGCCTAAAGATCCTGCACATGACCATTGAAAAAGCCATGGGCCTAGTCACCAAATCTGCTATATCCAGAGCAGTCTGCAGCAAAGGTCTCGCTACAGCTTTCCCCTCATCAGCTAAAGAGTTGCGCTGTGTCCATTGGCAGCATGTCTCTATACTTTATAATGGAGTCCCACCCACTAAAATCATAACCGCACAAACCTGCTAGCTGGTTGGCGAACCTGAGTTGCAACACCCTATTAGATTAAACTTTTCTGCCAAACGGATCTAGGTGGGGGTTTTTTTGAGACTTTTATTTTGGGAGGTCGCCCCTTGTTGCCCTGTTGTTCCCCTGCAGTGGCCACTGACACCACTAGAGATCCCAGGGAGGGGGGATGAGAATATAGATATCCAAACCACTGGGAAGGCACACAGTATTTACGTTTGGTGCTTTCTGACATAGGAAGGGGGAAGGTACGAAGGGGTCTGTCAGAGAGCCTTAATAGGGTTCATAATTGCCTTGTTAATAGGTAAGGGCACACTTGAAGGCCCTGTTGTGGTCAAAATGTCAACAAGGTGGTGTGAGGACTCTCCTACAGTGGGATCACCTGGCACTTTCTTTAATAGCTCTTGGTGGGCATTGTGGGCATCTGGGGGAGGTGAAATGATGGGGAGATTTCTTCCTCCTGTCCTGACGAGGCAAAATCCAGCACAGGCTTCGGCTGTGTGTCCTCTACTAGCTGTCCAGCACAGTCCCCCTGAACCACCTCTTGTTGCTCAGTATCAAGCCGGCACGGGGCTCAGGACCAGGCAGTCCTTGTGAGTGGGTGCCCCACACCTCTCCACAGACAAAGAACAGGAACATCTCATGTTTGACTTAGAAACCAGGGGGAAATTCCACAGATTCCAAAAAGGCCCCTAGACCTCAGTGACCCCCTGGCCACCCAAGTGAAGGTATTCCCACCAAAGGTTCCCTAGCCGTGTAGTAGTGCCGTAGTCAGAGAGGCGCCAAAGCTTGGGGAAACAGGAGCCCATCTCTCGTTCAGAGGAGGATGACTCTCCGCCCACTGACCCCAGAGGGGCTGCTCCCGAGTTGCAGAAGGATGCAGCACAAGCCAACATTGCAGGCTTCCTCCTGAACGATACCAATGGTTGTGTGGTCTGAGGCAATGGAGGCTGACATGGTAACAAGCGCTGCATCCATGCTACTGGCGCCACCTGTATGCTGGTACTGACAGCATGGTCTCCTGCACTACTGTTGACACTGGTACTGAAAGGCTCAGCAGAGCTCTCACTGCCGCAAGCGCCTCCGGTGTGGTCAGTACTGAGAGGATCTCAGGACCGTGCAGTGCTCCAAATGTAGAAGCTGCCCCCTCAGGCTTTGAACTCAATGGCACTTGCCTCGGCGCCAGGGTCAATGGTGCTAACTTCTGCGGTGCCACAGAAGAGGAATGCTTAGCTGCACCCTACTCTTATCTCCATGCCTAAATGACTTTGGTGGTGGCAACCCTCACCTCTTGGTGGTCCTTAGAGGTCTTACACCTCTTCTTAGGTGCTGAGAAGGGTGAGTTCAGTCAGAACTCAGGCACTGTAGGAGGCACACTCCCAACTGACGCCGAGGCACTCGATGCTGAGTCTGACCGACCAGGCTCTGACAGAGGCCTTAGGGCCACTTCCATGAGTGGAAGCATTAGCTTGGCTTCTCTGTCTTTCTTTGTCCAAAGCTTTGCAGATCTGGCAATGATCCCAAATATGAGCTTCCCCAAAGCACTCAAGCCTCTTCAGTGTGGGTCACTCTTGGAAATCGGCCTAGGGCAAGAGATGCAGGGCTTGAACCGAGGCATCCCTTGGTACTGGGTAACAGAAACTTGGTTTGGTCCCCAACTGAGACCAAAAAAGTACTTAGTTAATAGTGTAGCTAGTGTAAGTTTTCTAACACTATAAATCTAGAAAACTACTCATAAATAATTTATAGTGAACACACTGAGAGCACGTGATAAAGCAAACCAAGCAATTCCGACCATCACAGGCGGTAAGAAGGAACAGAGGGAGCTTGGGGCGGCTGGGCCCTTTATAATGACGTGCAGTGGTGTCTGGCAGCAGAGGGCGCTCAAGCCACCCAAACAGGTACCATGGAGGGAAAAATTTCCGATGACTGTGCAGGGCACGTGCACATCAAAAGTGGAATGCATGTGTGCAATTACTTGCAGGAGGGTGTAGCAACATAATGTAATAGCAGTACAAAAGGAAGTACAAAAGTACAAAAGGAAGCAGTACAAGTTCACACAGAACACCCTAGGATCCCGTCTCGGGAATCAGAGGCATTCTCTCACCCAGATCCCTCATCCTTAGAGAAAGGAGTCTGAATTCCCACCTGTCAAAGAGCTCTCTGCTTTCTAGCTGCATAGGCATCAATGAACTCTCCAGCAGAAGCTGGACTTTTTGTAGAAGAATCTCTCAGTGTGGTCTTCTGTTAGCTGGCTCCTTAAATCTGGGAGAGAAAACTGGTTGCAGCCCTAAGGGGTTATTGTGCTTCTGACTGCATGCAGGCTGCAATTCTAGTCCAGCTAGTAAGTGCCAGATTCTACCAACCACACACAGGCTGAGTAGCCTTTACTCACTGGAGCATCCCAAATCCACTTCAATAATTTCCCCAATCTTTTACTTTCTCACCTCATTGAGGAGTTGGCACATTACCAACCAGCCCATACACTATCCCATACAAATAATTGCAGAAATATTTGTCATTTATTGTATATATATTTATCTGGGGTCCACTCTGAGATGCCAATTTCCATCCATATGAGCTGAATTTTGCTAAATTAAAGCTGACTTTTTTCATGGTCTTCATGGTATAAACACTCTGAAATCTTGGAAATAAATGACTAGCCAGGCTTCACAAGAATTTACAAAATTCTGGAGCTGCCTGACATGCAGGGCCCCGACATGTGGGGGAAAAGGTACACTTTACCGGAGCCCGGCCCAGGCTGCCATCCCCATTACCATGAGGAAAAAATTGAGGCTAAATTATAGATCATGCCTGAGGATATTTATAGAAACTATAACAATTGTGGTATGTGTATGGGAGGGGTCCTATGTTACAAGTTTGTACTGGGCACGAAAAAATTATGCTTGGGTTCTGCTGACAAGAATGCATCTTAATCTGAGCTGTGATGAGCAATCACATTCAATCAAAAAATGGCAGATTAGCACCCCAAATACCTATTATATTAGCTCTGAATTCTAAGAATAGTTTATGGTCACGAAGTCAGGAATGCAACTTATGGCTTATAAGTGCTGCCTGGTGAGGATTCTCCCCACTATGCTACTCAGGAGATCACATTCTTAGAAACGACTTCTCAATGAGAGAAGAGATTTAACTGCCTGATTGTCATGTGAACTCTAGACCAGTTGTTGAGGATGGAAGCAAGGACTCTTGACAGAGAAATGCTAGTGAAGTTCAAGTACCAGAGGTACAGAGCCCGATCTCCACTGCCTTGCATTTGTGTAGTCACTTAGAGCAGTGTAAAGTGAGAGTAAAATACTCAGTGTTTTACGTGCCCTTTGTACAGGTGAATGACAGGTGCAAGGCAGCAGAAAATCAGCCCCACCATATTTTATCAACTACTATGCTGAGTAATGTGGACTACTCCCTAATATAATGGGAGGAGAAAAGATTTACTCAATTTTACAAATGTTCCTAATCCATCGTTATTGGAGTGAGGGGTTTGGCCACCTATGTGCCTCTTGAATTCTCAGCTCCACATGGCCCTTAACATGGACGACAGCAGCTTCAGGGCTCCGATGGCCCTGTCTGCCAGCTGAGAACAGCTGGAGCAGAGTGAGTTCTGGTTGTGGCCCTTCTTATTCCTGGCAAACCCCCTAAACTGGGGACTAGGAATGGGGCCTGAGCAGAGACCACACCAAGAGCTTTAAACCATCCAGGGAATTCCCCATACACCAGGGACTATCTCTGGTCCCTTGACAGTGCTGATGCAATAAAGGAGCGGGGGTGGCAGAGAATAGCATATCTCCATTATTGATCACCTTCTTGCCTACTAGCTCTTTTTGCTTAAGTCCTTGCATGTGCTCACAGTTTCCCTGGCCACCACTGGCAATGAATTCACAAGTCTAATATCTTTACATCTCACCTCAATGGTTTGGGCCACCTCCTAATTATCAAAAAGGTGAGTGATACCTCCCACCGCCTCAACTTTCAGCTTCCTCCCAGGTGAAGCAAGGCAACACTTGTAAGACAAGTAAGGCTCTCAAAGAGCACAGACCTATCAGTGGTATTTAATATTGCATATACTAATTGCTATTACTATACTATACATATACTATTGCTAATACTTCTCTTTCTGGCATCACTATACCTCTTAGGGGGCATGTATCTGTCTTTGATGCGCTGTTCCCTAGAATGAAGATGTGGCCTAGCAGCTAGAGCACTAGATTGGGGGCTCAGGAGAGCTGGGTTCTATTCCTGGTACTGGCCTGCTGTAGGCCCATGAGCAAATTGTTTCCCCTCTCTGTGCCTCAGTTTCTCCATCTGTAAAAAGGAGGGAATGATACTGGCCTTTGTAAAGTTCTTTAAGATTGACTGATACAAAGCACTCAATAAGAGCTAGCTATTATTATTACCTTCATTCCTTTCTGTTGTACATTGAGACTCTGATCACTTTCCCAATAATCAAGTTACTTTGAGGTTACATTTTTCCCCTTTCTGAAGAAAATTGACTATATGGGAGAAATTTATAAAAGTCATTAGGTTGAAGCATTCCTATTTCTGTTCACTTACAGCCAGTTCCACACTGGTTAAAACACCTGTTTCCTTTGATTGCTTTTGTCTGATGACTTGGGGCTATTAGGAAAACCCAGTCTTAATGACTTTCAGTTTTTGGCAATTTCCTCCATATCCTTAGATTCCTTTCAGATAAAAGTACTGATGTTCTTACACAGAAAGAATCAGAGAATCACAGAATATTAGGGTTGGAAGGGACCTCAGGAAGTAATCTAGTCCAACCCTCCTGCTCTAAGCAGGACCAACCCCAATTAAATCATCCCAGCCAGGGCTTTGTCAAGCCGGGCCTTAAAAACCTCTACGGATGGAGAGTCCACCACCTCCCTAAGTAACCTATTTCAGTGCTTCACCACCCTCCTAGTGAAAACGTGTTTCCTAATATCCAATCTAGACCTCCCCCACTGCAACTTGAGATCACTGATCCTTGTTCTGTCCTCTGACACCACTGAGAACAGCCTAGCCCCATCCTCCCTGGAACCTCATTTCAGGTAGTTGATGACTGCTATCAAATTCCCCCCCTCCCACTTCTGTAAACTTCTCTTCTGTAGACTAAACAAACCTAGTTCCCTCAGCCTCTCCTCATAAGTCTTGTGCTCCAGCCCCCTAATCATTTTTGTTGCCCGCTGCTGGACTCTAATTTGTGCACATCCATTCTGTAGTGGGGGGCCCAAAACAGGACACAATATTCCACATGAGGCATCACCAATGCCTAATAGAGGGGCATAATCACTTCCCTTGATCTCCTGGCAATGCTCCTACTAATGCAGCCCAATATGCCGTTAGCCTTCTTGGCAATAAGGGCACATGGTTGACTCGTATCCAGCTTCTTGTCCACTGTAACCCCCAGACCCTTTTCTGCAGAACTGCTGCTTAGCCAGTCAGTCCTTCATCCATAGCAGTGCATGGGATTCTCCTGTCCTAAGTGCAGGATTCTGCACTTGTCCATGTTGAACCTCTTCAGATTTATTTTGGCCCAATCCTCCAATTTGTCTAGGTCACTCTGTATCCTATCCCTACCCTCCAGCAAATCTACCACTCCCCCCAGCTTAGTGTTATCTTCAAACTTGTTGAGGGTGCAATCCACTCCATCCTCCAGTTCATTAATGAAGAATTGAACAAAATAAGCACCAGCACCAATCTCTGGGGCACTCCACTTGTTACTGGCTGCCAACTATACATCAAGCTGTTGATCACTACCCATTGAGCCCAATGATCTAGCCAGCTTTCTATCCAACTTATAGTCCATTCATCCAATACATATTTCTTTAATTTGCTGACAAGAATACTGTGGGAGACCATATAAAAAACTTTGCTAAAGTCATGGCCACTGCTTTCCCCACATCCACAGAGCCAGTCATCTCATCATAGAAGGCAATCAGGTCGGTCAGGCATGACTTGCCCTTGATGAATCCATGTTACTGCTCCTGATCACCTTCACCTCAGAAGTGACATAGGAAGAGAAGGACCTGGGCATATTGGTTGATCACAGGATGACTATGAGCCGCCAATGTGATGTGGTGTTGAAAAAAGCTAATGCAGTCCTAGGATGCATCAGACGAGGTATTTCCAGTAGAGATAGGGATGTGTTAGTAACATTATACGAGGCACTGGTGAGACCTCATCTGGAATACTGTGTGCAGTTCTGGTCTCTCATGTTTAAGAAAGATGAATTCAAACTGGAACTGGTGCAGAGAAGGGCTACTAGGATGATCCAAGAAATGGAAAACCTGCCTTATGATAGGAGACTCAAAGAGCTTGGCTTGTTTAGCCTAACCAAAAGAAGACTAAGGGGAGATACGATTGCTCTCTATAAATACATCAGAGGGATAAATACTAGGGAGGGAGAGGCGTTATTTAAGTTCAACACCAATGTGGACACAAGAACAAATGGATATAAACTGGTCATCAGAAAGTTTAGACTTGAAATTAGACGGTTTCTAACTGTCAGAGGAGTGAAGTTCTGGAACAGCCTTCCAAGGGGAGCAGTTGGGACAAGAAACATAGCTGGCTTCAAGACTGAGCTTGATAAGTTTATGGATGGGATGGTCTGATGGGGCAGCCTAATTTGGCAATTGACTGGTCTTTGACTACTAGCAGTAAATATGCCCAATGGCCTGTGATGGGATGTTAGATGGGGTGGGTTCTGAGCTACTACAGATTCTCTGTACCTTGAAGTCTTTAAATCATTATTTGAGGACTTCAATAACTCAGTCTTAAGTTGGGGTCTATTACAGGAGTGTGTGAGTAAAGTTCTGTGGCCTGCGTTGTGCAGGAGGTCAGACTAGATGATCATAATGGTCCCTTCTGATCTTATAGTCTATGAGTCCTCTCTTCCAAGTGCCTCAAAATGGATTCCTTGAGGACCTGCTCCATGATTTTTCCAAGGACTGAAGTGAGGCTGACTTGTCTGTAGTTCCCCAGATCCTCCTTCTTCCCTTTTTTGAAGATGGGGTACTTGAAGATGAAGATTTGCCTTTTCCCAGTCATATGGGACCTCCCCCAATCACCACATGTTTTCAAAGATGGCCAATGGCTCTGCAATCACATCAGCCATCTCCCTCAGCACCCTTGGATGCACTGCATCCGGCCCCATGGACTTGTGTATGTTCAGCTTTTCTAAATAGTCCTGAACCTGTTCTTTCACCACTGAGAGCTGCTCACCTTCTCCCCATTCTGTGCTGCCCAGTGCAGTAGTCTGGGAGCTGACCTTGTCTGTGAAGACAGAGGCATTGAGTTCTTCAGTTTTTTCCATATCATCTGTCATCAGGTTGCCTCCCCCATTCTGTAAGGGGCCCACACTTCCCTGACCTTCTTGTTACTAACATACTTGTAGAAACCCTTCTTGTTACCCTTCATATCCCTTGCTAGCTGCAGCTCCAGTTGTGCTTTGACCTTTCTGATTTCACTCCTGTTTGCTCAAACAGTATTTTTATACTCCTCCCTAGCCATCTGTCCAAGCTTCTACTTTGTGTTTAAGCTCATCGAAGATTTATTTGTTAAGCCAACCTGATCACCTCCCATATTTGTTATTGTTTCTGCACATCGGGATGGTTTGTTCCTGTGCCCTCAATAAGGTTTCTTTAAAATACAGCCAGCGCTTTTGGATTCTTTCCCGCCTCATGTTAGTGTCCCAGGGGATCCTGCCCATCAGCTCCCTGAGGGAGTCAAAGTCTGCTTTTCTGAAGTCCAGGGTCCGTATTCTGCTGTTCTCCAGATACAGTTATTAATTAAAATGTACAGTTATTAATTAATAGGTTAGCTAAAGGACTTTAGTTAATAGGTTAATTAATAGGTTAGCTACAGGATTTTAGTTGTTAATAGTAATAGTTTTAATGAAAGGAATAGTTATTAATTAAAAGGTACAGTTATTAATTAATAGGCTTAGCTAAAGGATAGTTGGTGATTCATAAATTAACGATTGATTCCATCATTTATCTGTCTCAGTACAACTCATGATATTATGAAATTTTAAAAGGTTTTGACCTAATGTTCCTTGCCCAACATCCCTACTTGACAGCTATTAATTACTGAATTATGATGATCAGGATTAAAGTTCTGCATCTACAAGAGACATTCCACTTGCGTGCAAGTCTGCCCAGGTGTCAAGATCAGAGTCTGATACCCCACAGAGCTGATCAAAATGTAGAACTGTGCAAAGCAAAAGCAGAGATTTTTTTCTGAAATACTGCATAATATGTATCCCGCTCTCTTACAAAAAGCCTGGCTGAGAGATAATATTTCAAGGACTTTTTAGTTACTGAACACAAATGCCTTCCTTTTCGAACTGTTCTACATTTAAGGCTTTAACCAAAATCTATTGAAGGCCATGAAAAGACTCCCATTGAGGTTTCACTTCAATGAGGTTTGGATCAGGCCATTAGGTGCTGTACTTAACTTTAAGACACAAGTAAATCCCACTGAAATCAGTTATGTACGTGCATAAGTGTTTGCAGAAATGGGCTTTAATTTGGTAAAAATTTTCCGGTCTTAATTACATTTTGAGAAAAAAATCAAAGAAAAGTTTACCTGGGCAATTAAAAATTAAAGAAAGCTACACTGGTGTCCTTGTATGCATTATTTTCAACACTAAAGTCTATTGTAAATGAAATTTTTACTCCAATTTCCAGTTTTACCAGAAAGTTGATCAAAAGGTTCTTGTAACATTACTGTTTCTTGACCTATCAAAACCTTGACTCCAAAGACAAGACTATTTAAAAAATGATGTAATATATTATAATATAGAAAGAGTCACAATCTTTTCTATTATTTACATACAACTTTAAGGTAATAGTAAACATTTTAGTTTAGATGTATTCTGTATTAAAAGTGTATTACCAGCAGATGGAGCTATCTACATTTTAGAAAACCTGAAACTTGAAACTATTTTGAGATATTAAAATCTGTTTACAAAAAGTTAAGTATGTTTATTTTAAAACTTAAAAGCCAATGTTCTGAAGGCATCTAAAATTATTATAGAAAATAACAGAACAGAGATTATTTTCTGGAGTTCATCTGTGCCAACAATGCACTCCTATGATTGTTCCTGTAAGCAAAGAAAGTCCATCACAAAGCACGTACATTGCAGAAATCAAATACACCTGAATATTTACAGGAATATTACTTATTCTTTAAACCCTATGTATTGAAGTGTGGGAAAATAAGGTGTCACAAGGATTAATTAACATGTTTAAGCCTGGTTTTAATTACTTTTATATTATCTATCTGATATTTTTTTTAAAAAAACACATTAAATTCAATGCTGTTCCTTTTCCATTTTCCACTGTAACTCTACAAGCTGTGGTGATACCTGACAGTGAAGTAAGGAATCATCAGGAAGGGCAAAATAATAATACAAAGAGCTCTAAGGTGGGATTTTCAAAAGCACACAGTGTTGATATATTCTTACTGCAGTCAGTGGTCAAACTCCCATTGACTTTATTAAGAACAGAGCTGGATCAACACAGAACTTTTGACAATCCCAACTCTAAAGAGGAGAGAAACGTTTGGGCAGAAAATATAATTAAATTTAGCACAGAAAAAAGTCTTTGCTAATATATCTATGGAACAATAACCAAAACAGTTATTCAGTAGGAAGGAGATACCTTATCAAAGCTGATAAAGACACAAAGTTGATAATGGCCACCAAAATGGAAACAACATGGGGGGAAAAAAAGCCCATGTGATTTTGGGAGGAGTACACAGAAGGATCACACCACTGACCAGGAGTAAGCAATGCAAAAAATGTGCAAAATAGTATAAATCCAGGCAAGTCAAAATCTACTCAAAGGTTGTTCTCTACAACTTGGAACTCTGCATGTATATCGTTCTGATCTAAGTTACTTTAATACAGTGAAATTCATCTTAAGTAGCCACCCACGGGAGTAGCAAGTATGAATTGCCTAATAGAGAAGTCCTCTAATTACAGATCAAACAAAACTGTATTGAAAACCTTAAGCTACTTCAAAGTGCTTACTTAAGGTAACTGCATTTGCCTCTTGCTGGAAGTGATCATTAATGAAGGTTTCATTGTTCTATATTTCATTAACTAGAAAACAAACTCTTACTCATTTCAGGATCTAAAATGTATCCAATGCCCTAAAGATCTCTTTCCCCATGTTACAGAGTTTTCCTATGCGGCCTGGGAGGGCGAGTTCAGCAATGCAAAACTGAGCTTCCCCCTTCGTAATATTCATGAAACATGCTGTAATATCAAAGAAGAATTAATTAGAAAGTATCCGGAGCACTGATAAAATCACAAAGTGCTGTCAAACCATTAAACAAACTGAAGTTAGCGAAACAGCGAATATGGAATACTATTCTTCTCTTTCAAACAGGAACAGACAACAGTCAGGTAATTCGGCCACTTCCTAGAGTGTATGCAAGATCATAAGGTCCATAAAGTTAAATCAGTTAACAGCCTGCTTGGCAGAACATCTACTAAAGGCTGCAAACAATACACCCCCTCAGCATAGCTCCTGGTCTTGCTTTCCATGTCAGTCTCATGTTTATAAATGCAGCAGTCACCCATTCAAATGCTGTGCAGCGTCTGGATCCAAAGGGCCTTGGATCAGGCCCTTATTGCATGAGTGCACTGGGAGGGAAGATAGGTAAAAATCTTCCTTTTGCTTTTGCTCCCCATTCCAAAAAACAAGGCAGCACAACACCATCAACTCTCGAGGGACAGTGAGGGTGGCCAGTTCATTCCTGTCCCAGACAGCACACTTTGGGCCCAGGAGGGTGCGGTCTGAAGGTTAAATGGTGTGACCCCACCCCCAGCCAGCAAGTCTATAAGCAGACAGTGGCCAGTGTGAACGCTGCTGTGTTTCAAAGGAGAAGGATCAAGAGCTCCATGATGTAGCTGGCTGCCCACACTGAGCCGTCCTGACTCAACTCACTCCCCCATGCTAATTATGGCTCCTACCCGTGGGGAGGAGGGGGCGATTTTGCTGGGCAGAGGTAGAGAAGACAACTTTACCAATGAGATTCAGACATTTTGCAGGTGTGTCCACATCACTTTTAAACACTTTATGAGGACCACACATGCAATACAGGCCTGATTCTCCTCTCACTGTTTCCATATGTACAATCCCATTGGCTTCTCTGAATTTGTACCAGTATAAGAGAGAGGAGAATCCAGCCCCAAAGCCTTCAGTACAAATTTTGTACCCATTTTTATGAGTATATTATTATATTAGAAATTATAAGAATACTAAAAAGTGCTATTATTCACTGTGAGAGAATATCAATACATTCAGTGGGAGATTTGGATGTTCAGTGCCTCTAAAAAAACCAGGCTTTAAATTACTTGCCACTGCTAACATAGTGAGTCCATTGCAGAGCCTGGATTAGAACCTAGAGTAAGTTCTCTACATTTACTTTATACCAGCAGACAATTTGGCCGTAGGGCTCCTGGCTCCCAGACCTATGCCCAATATCATGACCCACTTTTTTGTGAACACATCTGTTTCTGTGAGATTTCCAATCTGCTTTCTAAGCAAAGACGTTTCTAAGCAAAGACATAAACTTCAGATAAACAGTCCATCTTCTAAAGGTTCCTCTGGCTGAACTGGTCCTTCAGATCATGGGTATTATTGGTCATGGGACCCACTGCTGAGAAATCTGTTATTGTCAGGCTTTACTCATATAAACATCTTTGAACTCTAATAACATCACCAATTCTTTCTTTGTCTTGCCCTTCCCATTTTTAAGGAGGTGTCACTGGAAAGGTGGTTAGAGGAATGGATTTTACTGATTCTTTGATCTCTACTAAGATAGGTGCAGCTCCATTAAATCAATGAGGTTGTGCTTGTTTATTCCAATAGGGAAGATATATTTTTATAGGCTTAGAATGGTTCCGAATTATAAATTGCCACTTGTTAAACTGAACACTCATTTGGTTAGCACGTTTTATTGGGCTTTCCTTTAAAGAGGCATTGCTGGAGAAGACTTGTAGAGACAGGTATAGTCATCATGACCTGTGGTAAGATAAATGAATCCTTACAGTATTTACGGTAGTCCAGTGAACGCACTTAATGGTGCTGGTTGTCAAAACTTGGATTCCTCTTTAGATAGGTCAAAAGGGCAAAGGATGGAGGATTTTCATAATTATTAAACTTACCAAATTTACACTTTTTCAATTAAAAAAATGGCTATTCCCCTCCCTCCAGATAAATTGATTGTAAAAATAGAGTGAAGTCCTAAGGTCCTTTTTTAGCCTTTACTCAGGCAAAAGTTTTGTGATAAAAAACAGATTAAAAGGAATGTCCACTGAAAAAGGAATAATTAAATTAAATTAAAAACAGATTCTGATCATACAGCAGATAGAAATGATACTGTGTAAGTCCGTGCAGCACTTTGCACAGGTGGGCCCTGGTCCACAACTGGAATTCGTAGGTGCCATAGCAATGCAAAGAATAAATAAATAAATAAATAAACAAACAACAAATATTTTAAGGCTAATATTACATTTCAGAGGAAACATTGAGAACCTGTAATAGATACTCACTATGTTCATAAGGGTGAGGAGGTAGTTTTGAACATGTTCTTTGCCGTGGAATCGGACTACAGAGTCATCCACTCCTAGAAGCACTTCAATGTTGTAGTCATTATCTCCCGCATGCCTGCGTCGTCTCAGTGTTTCATTTAGCTGCTGCTGTATGTTGCTGTGCATGGAATCCAGACCACCTAGGCTGCTCAGAAGAGACCCTACAGAGAAACAATCAGTTTTAAAAAATCTGTGCTTTATAAGCACCCTCTTGTAAATTGGGTGTACACAAGTGTCATTTCTCTGGTTAGAATAAGTCCTGAGAGAAGTGTAATTTCCAGGTAAGGTAGATGTATGCTAGCTTTGATCAAGTTAGAGTGATAAAAACAGATGTGTTACCACTGCGACGCGAGAAGCCGGAAGTGCTAGGTGCCCTGAGTACGATCCTATCCGGTAGCCTAGGTGTGTACTCGGGCTGACAGCCTGTCCCACCACGTGTGCTGCCATGGCTACACTGTTATCATTAGCGCAGCATCTTGATCAGAGCTAGCGTGGGTATGTCTGCAAATGCTGGAAATTACACCTCCAATTCCAGTGTATCCTAAGTCCCAGGGGAGATGAATCTGTGGGCAGGGAGCTGGTGAAGCGGTCAAAGGTACATGATCAATTCATCTCCCATCACCATATTACCTGAGTGTGTGGTGTAAGTGAAAAGAGATTCAGGCCAAACACTTTTTAAAACTCCATAACCTGGAATCATTTTTCTGAAACATAAAAACAATTCACAGCACACATGATGGTGCGGGGGTGGTGTAATGGTTTTGTTGGCACTAGTCTGCAGCGTTTTGCGCAACTCACTTGTGGCTTCCTCACGTGTGAGGAATGTGGTCACGCTGAAAAATAATTAATCATTCCATCATGTATTCCTTTACACACACAAACACACCAGCATGTGAGACTTAGGAGCAGCACTGGATGTCACCTATCCTGAATTTCAGAGCTGTAAAATTAGAGGACAAGGGAAAGAAGGAAGCATTTCTCTCACAGGCTTATTGTTTTCTCTTTATAAACAGCAGTTCTCTGAAACTATCCAGAAGAAGTTTCTGGAAGAGATGGGTAAGTGGGCAGAGTTCAAGTGAGGCAGACAAAAATGCATGATAAATAGAGTCTACCATATGGGCAGAACCACCACGTGGCACAAATTTTCAGAAGCGCTCAGCACCCAGCAGCACCCACTGTGGTAACTGTTTCCACTGCAACAAGCTCTTTGGAAAATCTGATAGAGCAAGAGTAAAAAAAGGCAAGGACTATGAAGACAGTAAGAGCTCAAGACCTTTACACACACTGGCCACACAGTACAATATATAATGACCAATGAATGGGATGTTTCTGAAGTTAAAAAGCATTAACACGCCTATTCTTTGTAGAGATTTTACATTTGCCAAATTCCTTTTTTTTAAGGCACATACTTGTATGTTAGTCTTCTCAAAAAGAACAAAAGCTTCTACTTGATTTCTGAAGGAGGCATTGGTCTGAGCCAAGGTTTACAGAATCCTGTTGATTGAGGTTTTATAGAAGACATATTTTATAGTGTATCAGGCTTGCAGGTGCTTCAGCTAATGTCTGAAATCACCACAAAGCTATTTCTGCTCCCTCTTTATAGTAAAAAGAAACAACAATTGCTTTTAGAAATTTAAGGGATGAACATGTCTTGGCTGACAACACAAAACATCAAGTTTTAGCCATATGGCTCCACCAAAATCAAACCCAGCAGGTCCATGAATAATAAACAGAACTACAGCAACTTATCGGGTATCTCACAATGCAAGTTGTGGGCCAAGTTTTGCAGTTCTTACTCAAAAACAACAGATGCATCTGACGAAGTGGGTTGCAGCCCACGAAAGCTTATGCCTGCAGAAATTAAATTTGTTAGTCTTTAAAGTGCTACAGGACTCTCCTTGTTTTTGCTGTATGCAGACTAACACAGCTACCCCTCTGGAACAGTTCTTACTCAGGGTTAGATTTTTCCTGGCTCTGTGCTCTGGCACATTGTCTCTCCTGCCCCCATCCTTGCACATATGCACTTCAGACAATCAGAGTCCCTATGCTTGGGGGATTGTAGGGAGGGACTGTTTCTTCTGTGAGGCCCCAAGGCCGCTGCTCACCTTGGAGTGGGTGGAGAGAAGGGAAGGGCCGTGTCCCCTCAGCTCTGGTCTGAATGTGCCAGGGGAAGCAGGACAGAGCAGGGTGCACTATCCCAAAAGATGGTACAGCTGGCATGACTGATCTGTGTGCAAAGGAGTGGAGAAATAATTGTGCTTCCCTCCCCAATTAGGCAAACAAGCTGGCCTTTCACATACTATCCAGGCAAGACTTCCAATGAAGTCGATGGGAGTTTTGCCCATGTAAGGACTGTGGGATTCAGGCCATTATTGCTAGATGTGCTGGACAACTATACTGCAATTCATTGTGAGCAGATTCAACTACTGGCTCATTAGCTGGGAATTCTCTCCCTCCTAAGCATCAGAGTGGTTCAAACAACACATAAATAACTCTCCCCACACCAAACAGCAAGATTTCCCCTGAGCTGTTTTCAGAAGCTGTAAACCATCACTGTGGGTGAGAGACCAGACCTGCAAACAGCTTTACAATTCAACCTCAAGTCCTTTCACACTCAAGAATGCGAACACTGTGATAGCACACAAGTGGGAAATTCATACACGAGCTCCAGTTCTAAAAATTGCTTCTGCTGGCAAAGCTGCCAGTGAAACGTCCAAGGGAAATATACTCATAATGTCATCATATCATTACACCGGCTGCATGAATGGAATAGTCTGAATAATCATTTCAGAAAGAAAGAACTTTCTGCTCTGTGCAGCACCTTTGGTTTGGCTGCCACTTCCCTCCTTAAATAGGTGGTTTTGTGGTTAGGAGAAGGAGGTGAATCCCTTTTTTGTGTGTATGTGAGCAGAAGGGTTGCTTTTTTTCTTATATGCAGCTACTTTCTGTACAGTGGATATACAGTATATGCCATTATGTTCCCCATGGAGAATTTTCTTAGTTATGCAACCTCCTATAAAGCAAGAACAAACATCCCCCAGTTTAGAGAGAGATACAAACATCAGCTTTGACAAAAATTGCAAAAGTGACTAGTGATTTTGGGTCCCAACTTGAGATACTTAAAGGGCCTGATTCTAAAGTGTTGAGCCTCCCACCTTCTGAAATTAAACAGGGCACAATGTCTGTCTGTATGTTTCTCTGGGCTTATTTGGTTCTGTCTTGTGAATATATTTTTTTCAATTGTCCCATCTGCTTCATTCCTGTCTCCTGATCATGGCTGAGTGCGAGTCAGCATTTCTTAAATCACAGATCCTAGTTACAGCATTACTGCTCAACACAGGAAAACACCAGAAGGGAAAACAGTAGTCAATACCAAGGCTGAATTTGGCCATTCATCAGCCAATAATGATGTAGTGAGCATTGTGCTCTCTACTACACCCTCACTCACTATCTCTGCGAAGCTTAAGACATGCATCTCCAGCAATGTCCTAACTTTGTAATTTGCCATATATTCTTTAAGAACCTTTGGTAAAACACAAATGGTTTATAGATATTCTCATTTGTTTTCCATTACCAGGAGTTTAATAACTCTGCTGACAAAAAAATGGAAGAAAACTCAGAGCTCCGTGTATTTAAGGAAAAACCTGTGCTTACTATCCTTGTGCACTACATTCCTTGTCAACCTAACAAAAGACTGTTAGGGCAAGTGTCATGGAAGTGTGATGTGTGAGTAGCATGTCAGAGAGAGGGAGTATGTGACTGGATATTCCATTCACTAATTCTGTTTCTTCATGTCACAGGCCATGATTCAGCAAAGCACTTTGCCATGTGCTTAACTCCAGGCATGTTCGGAGAACCACCAAAGTCAGTGCTTCAAACTACTCACATGCTTAAAGTTAGGCATATTTTTAAATGTCTTGCTGATCTGGGGCCATATTTACTGTCATTCACTTCTGGCCCAATTCTTCAAGGCAATGAGCTTCTTCCAGAATCACTGACTACAACAGAGGTTGAAGGCATTCTGCCCCTTGAAGGACCTGGCCCTCTGTGGTCAAAATAGGAGTGGTTCTTTTGAATGAAGTGTAATTGATTTTGCATTCCATTCAGTAGACATTCCATTCACATTGACATTTTCACTACAATAAACAGGAAATATCCAGGCTGCATTTTGAGCATCCTACACAGAAAGACAGAGAAAACTGTCTGTATCCTGACTATTCCACTGCAAAAAGAAATGGACAGATTGTTTACATTTTGGACCATACTGCATATTGGAAATAATGACAAAGCTTTGGGACAGCTATTCTTATTTTGAAGTTAAAATGAAACTTCTGTTTTTCTGCCTTTCCCCTTTACAAAGTTGGGATTTCCAAAAGACCACAGCATGTCGGGTTCCAAGCACTTTGGCCCAGAACGTTCCCTGCAAAACTTGAATAGGTACAGCCAACAGAATATACACACATTCTGAATTTAATTAATGCAAATGCAGACATTTTTCCCTTTTACAGATTATTGGTATTATTGACGATATCTGTTTTCAATAACACTACAGATATTCACACAATGAAAAGGGGCAAATTCAGTTTAGTATTTAATGCCCACAAACATTATTAATGCAAGTTAAGAAGGCCTCTTCAGAAGCCAGAAGGCAGCAGAAAAGAGAAGCTATTGGCATGCTCCTTTCCTCTATGGGCTGAGGTCCAAGAGAAAATGCACGATAGTTATGGCAGGTTGGACCAGGACCCCTCCACATCTTCTTCTTTGGTTTTTGGGGAGGGGAGGATTTAAACTTAGTGGAAACAGTAAGTGCTCCGGTCTAAGAGACATTTGAAGATTTTGGATGTATTCCTCACGAATGGTTGAATGGAAGCTCCTTGATCTCTGGAACTTGGTTATTGCAATATCTTTCATTCAAAAAAATATTATCCCTTAGATTTGAACTAAAGTTTTGCATTTTGCCTGAGGCCTCAGTGTCACAATCATTCACCCAACACACCCACTCCTGGGACAGGTACCTCAACTAACAACAAGTGTATTGAACTGGTTAGACAAGCAGACATCAAAGAAGAGAATGAAAATGTCACCATCTATCTTCAGACTAATTGTTTTCTAACATTTTACTTCTGATCTCATCAATAGCAAATTCCTTTTAAAAAACAAATGAACTTTTGCTAATCAATAAAAGCCTAGAAGTTCTTGTGGCAAACCATACCACATTCACTGAACACTAGGTAACCACGATAAAAATACTGAGCCCAACCCGCATTTATACAAAAACTTCTTTGCACAGCTGTGGCAGAGTGAAGGAGCCTTAAAGTAAGCATAAATGCCAAAGCAATGCAAAGAGACAGGGTGTAAATGCCTATACATGACAATTAGGCCCAGATTATTTTTAAGTATCCTATTACCTCAAAATATGAGTTGTTTTACACCAGCCTTAAAGTAACACTGAACTTTACTATAAAACCTGCTAGACTTCCCCATCAACTTTTCAATGCATCCTTTGAAACTGTGCTGGTAGATTGCACCAACAACCATAGTAAAGTACAGTTGAGGCACATGAATGGGAATAAAGCTGGAGTTTCATGTCCCTGTGATACAGACAGAAGAGAAAACGTATTATAAGCACAATTTTCCCAGTCCTACTTCATTTTTATGTTAGAGAAAAATCATGGTTATAAACTGAAAAACTGACACAATATATACATAATTTCCAAATTTTGTTCTCATTTGTACCACTAAAGTCATGGGGTGAAACTAGTATGTATTTGTTTCTCTGGCAAATGTCTAGCTTAATTAGTTGCTAGTGTCATTAACTGCACTCCACAGAGCATCCATGATGTACAATGCAGCCAAGCTAATGTTGCTGTTGGAACTTTAATGCTTTAGGAAAGGCCGACATAGTGACTTTAGCTATGGACAAACGCAGGGTTTTACATTTAATAGACTTTAAAGAAAGCCATCATAAAAGAGCAGAATGTCACAGAGAAGCCTGGCAGCCCTTGTAAGGTCTATGAAAGGTGATAAATGCAGTGGAACTGGCGGCACTCCACAGCGCAGACAGGAGGAAGGCTGCACGGAACATGCCTCTTTCTAAACACACAGGAGGTTTTGGTAGTGAGACAAGGGAGCTGATTGTGCATCTGAGGCTATGTGGATTTATTAGCTAGGTCCTCCCATCGGACTGTCCTACTGGCACCGAGAGGCTGTAGAGGAGTGTCTGTGGAGCAGCCCTGCTATTGCCCTGCTATTGCTCTGCCATCTGTTGACAGTGGTGATGATCAGCAAATTCAGTTTCAGTCCAGAGCACAGTCCACAGGCTTCAGACTCAGGCTGAAGGAAGGACTTGCCCCTTACAGCACGACAGTCACAGCAACTTTGCCTAGGTGAAACATTCTAAATCAATCAGCTAGAGGTGAAGAGTCTATGTAGAGAAAACCAGGGAACCCACAGAGCAGCTGAATGAAAATTAAGTGCATTTCAAATGCAATGAAGTGATGTGGCTGCCGCCGGAGGATATTTTTCTGACTTACCTGTCCAGGAGACTAGTAAATTTGTGTGCGGATTTGCGGTAGACAGACTAATCCCATGTAACCTCATTCTGGAATTAGCTAATTCATTATCTCCTGCTTTACGGATTCATCTATCAGTCAGGTGCAGCTGTGCTTCCTGAACAAACGGGGCAGACTCAAAGGGCTCCCTGTGCACACACCAGCTTTAAAAATTCCATCTCCCAGTCTCATTTACATAAAGATAGCCCCTATTAGGGAAAGCTAGACCCTGCTCTTTCACCTCTTTCCTATGAAATGGTTCTGTAAGCATTTTGATCATGCTTTTTTTTTTTTGACAGTGGTGTGTGTGCACAAATCCAGTAAAGTAAATGACATTCTGTCTCCTCTGCAACAATTTGGCAGAGGGTAGCAGGAGGAGAAACTTTGCTCCATCCACAGCCCAAAAACTGTCAGAAGCAGAAGAGCAAGAAATCCCATCCCCCGCTCGAATTCACTGAGGTTTCTCTGCTGGAAAAAGACAGCAGGGACTCTGTGGGCTTAGGAAGTGAGAGCTGGAGAACAACCACTCTACCGTATACAGCATCATCTCCTGTCAAACCTGTGGTTGTTGACAGCATTCCAAACTACACCCAGGAACCTGGAACTATGCTGCTGCAGAGTGGAAGGCAGGAGCTTTCCCTTGGGTGTCCAGATTTCTGCAGCATTTCTCTGTCCTATGGATCTAGAGATGTTTGTGTTTAGAGTCATGACCAGTGTCCCCTCCACAGGCCTTTCCTCTTCATATGAGCTGTTGGAAACAATGACAGTTCCAACCCACCCATCAAGCTTATCCTTCCTGTGGGATTTCAGCACGAAGGCATGTTTGGCGCTAAGACTATATCTATTCTATTTCCGTTGGAACATTAATTAAAAATTTGACAAATTCTAGCTCCTTTTCTGTGATCCGATAAAAACCATGGGCCCAACTGACCACTGTGCAACATCAGTGTAACTCCACTGACACAGTGATCGGTCGAGTTCTATGTGCTTAAAAAAACCCCAAACCTTTTCTGTGTTATTCATCTCAGATTAGCAAAACTGTAAAATTTAAAAAATCTAAATTTACATTTGACAACGTATTGAGCCCAGATCTGCAACTCTTCCACAAGCAGCACCTTTGATTTCAATGGCATTTCTTACCTGAGTACGGACTTCTTAAGGGGCTACAAAATACAGATTTATGTCGTTTCTTTGCTCTGTACATTTAATTCAGTAAAATTAAACTAGTCTGTGTTGCTTTTTGGAGCCAGTTTCAGTTTCTTGTTCTCCAAGTATTTCCATATTGTTATACATTTACATCATTCTTTAGACATATATACAGATGTGCTCCTTGACCAAAGACATTACAGTTGTCACAGTTCCTATCATGCTTGCTTCTTAACCTGCAATAAGAGCTCAGTCTCTCTGCTCCATTCTGTTGTATATTTTGAGCTGATTCTCTCCTCCACAACTTTGTGTAGCTCAGAGGGTACCAAGTGGTGGTATCTGGCCTTTAACTAGTCAGCTAAGCATTTATCTGCACTGAGGAGCTCTCAGATAGTGTAAAGCAGCATAACCAATGCTAGTGTCAACTATCCTCCATTCTCATCCTGTCATAAGGGCATCTGGAGGCAGGAGCATGTGTGTCAGGGTGTCACACCTGCACTTCATCTATTTTGAACTGACATGAAGTCCCTTGGAGGTCATAGCTAGCTGGCATAAGTTATAGCAGCCCCATGGATGTTCAAAATTAGCAGGGACTCGGGCAGCTTTAAAGTCAGTCTTAATAAGATCCTCCCCTGAATGCACCCCCATCCCGCTCCCCCACTTCCTCTGTGAGAACTGGATGTTGGCACAGAAGAGAATCTGGGCCATTATTAGTAAGGTCTGATTTATATTTTAAAAATGTAAGAAATAGGCTAGCAAACGATGTGGTATAATTGTAGCAATATTAAGTATTAATTTACTCATTCATACGTTTGCACAGAACCCTGCAGACGTAGGTGCCAATGTACTGAGTGCAGTACAGACACACAGGCAGAAACTGTATGTAAGTACTACGAATTCTTAAGTTCAATACAATGGCTGCTAGGGAATGTGTGACCCAGCCATTTCTATGCGCCCCATATCTTAGCAGTTTCCTCTGTAGTTATGACAGAGGTGAGGGGTCAGTGGTCCAAAGTGGAGGGATGAGAGGGGAAAATGGTTCAAAGGGAACTAATCTGCTGTGGCAGAGAAAGGCCAAAATGTTAGTTTGATTAATGCTCAGTTCCCAAAAGCTGATCACCTTCAGTAAAGAAACCTGTCCCCTTCTCCTTCCACTCATCCCCGCCCCCCCCTCCCCCAGCACTTGCAGAGGTAGAGTCTAACAACAGTTTTAGCATCCAATAATGGAAATTCTACCAGTAGTAGAAATCACTTAGACCCAGCCAGTACTTCTAATGTCTAATATTAATAGCAATTTCCTGCTGGGGCAGTTCATTTTGCTCTTCCCCTTAAGAACAAGTGGAGGAGTTGAAAGATTCTGGGTTTTTGTGGAAAACACAAAACCCTTTAATTTCTGCAAAATCCCCCCAGATTGCATTTTAAGCAAGGGCCCTAAGTACAAGCATGAATAACGTAAATTCACATTATTGCCGTGGAGGGCAAGTGAGCATGAACCGAGGTATGAGGGAAGGAGAAAGGTGGGGTCAGTTTTCTGGCTGCAGAAGACAGTGAGGCTGGAATTCTGTTGTATGGAAAGGGAGATTACTATGTGCCTGTCTGGAAGAAGGTGTGGTTGGAGTGCGACTGAGTAAAGACAGGTATATGATGGAACCTATCCTGATCAAGGAATGTGAGGGCTGAGCTGAGTGCTGGCCTGGACTCCATCACTGAACAGCAATTATGAAAACACCTCACGTGTTGCACTTCTGGCATATTTCCTGCCCAAAGCTGATGGTTGAATAGTAGGCAGCCACAAATATCAGACAGGCTGAAATCGTAGGGTCAGTTGTAAACCCATGTTTTTTCCTGGGCAGCAAATTATAATCCAATCACAAATATAAGAGAATAAAGTATCCATTTGTAATGTTAAAAAAAAATCTGATTAATCCTGACTCTGAAAATACAACTAACTTTTTTGTCATCAGAATCTCAGGATGTCCACAATCTCATTATTTTATAAGAGAAGCAAGGATAATGGAATCTCAGTTTGGAACAGAGATAAATCAGTGATTAGCTAGTAGTTTAATACATAAAATGTTACTGTGGATGGTGTTATTCTGTACAAACTGAGAAATTCCATAATAATAGTTCAAAGAAAAAATCCAGGCCAATTCATGATGTCACTTCTAAAGTTGCACTAAGTAACTGTTGTATTTTTCTACTTGTTACCGTTAAACGATTATGTGTTTCCATGACTGCTTTCTGCCCCTGTTATGGTTCCATGATACACTGGATTTTTTCGATTTTCAGTAACTATGTTATTTGGCATTTCCATCAAAGCTACTCTCCGCTTTCTCTGCAGTCTTAACGCTAGAATGTTTCATGCTGGCTTAGGACCTATCCAAGTAAATTCTTTTTTTGTCAGCAGTCAGAGTGTCTGAGTCTATTATTTGGGAAAGTCGAAAAAGAGAACTTACTGTAGGCAAAAAATTGAGTTGCAAGCTGGTCCTGCAATCAAATGCTAGGAGAAAGGTGGGGGAGAGGGAGAATGACTCACTTAGGAAAGGTAGATGTTGGTGCCAGCGGTTATGATATTACTTCCTGTAGATAATATGTTAACAATTCTTGCAGACACACCAGACACCATCATGTCTTGGGCATTCAGCAAGGTCAATGGCCAACTGTTTTCATCAAGCTGAACAGCGAAGGGACTTAGAGTAACTGCACTTTATTTTTATAAAGTATTCTTATAAAGTAACTGTACTTTATTTTTATAAAGTATTTTTCTGTAGTGTATACTAGATATCTACACAATAGGAGCCATCATGGAAAAGTACTTAAAATACACCATACAGAAAAAAGGCAAGACATTGAACTAGAGTACCTAAAAGAGTCTTTAATCTTTGATTTTCATGATCATCAGTAAATTGGGTTTCTTCCTTTATATAGTGTCTATTGAGACCTGATTTTCAAAGGTGCTCAGCACCCTGTTTCCAGCTGTCTCCAATGGAAGCTGCACTAATGGGAGATGCTCATAACCTTTGAATATCAAGTCAAAATGGGTATAATAAAAGGCAGGAATATGATTTACTGCTGATCATAGAAATCAGATGGAAAAGTTCTTCTAGATCAGCTAGTCTATGGAGTCAGATCAGTTAGCTACAAATCTAGTATCAATATCAATCACACACATTCTATCTACCCCACATTACACCTGTACCTAGTATTTCTATAGAACTTATCTCCGCATTGATTAGAGAAAAAACTGAAAAATTAGCAAGTGAGGTGATTTTAATCATTAAAAAAAACTCAGGAAAAAGTGAGACACTTAACTATTCAGATTTTATCTATGCTAAACAAAGGGTGACCAGATGTCCCAATTTTATAGGGACAGTCCTGATATTTGGGGCTTTCTCTCATATAGATGTCTATTATCCTCCTCCCCCGTCCCGATTTTCACACTTACTCCCTGGTCACCCTAGCTAAACATAGCTAAACATGGAATGGGGTTATAGGCTCGCCAATTGATCTGATCAGAAGATAATGAGGTTCTTGTCCCAGAATCAGGCTCCAGAAGAGTTTTACAGGGACCTCGGGGTGCCCGACGGGAAGGTTAACAGTGATAGCCAAATTTGTATAATTTTATAAGCTTTTATTAAGATAACATAAAACGATTGACAAAGGACTGATTAAAAGAAAATGAACAATCAAATGGATAATGGATAATACAGTCTTATTTTAGAGACTCATGTGACATATATATTTCTACGGTATGCTTTGGATTAATATACTCACACCCTTCCCTGATGACCTAGTTGAGAGAGAGGTCCAGTTCCTCAACTCTTGAGTAGAGGGGTGGAGAGCAATGCTTGAGCACTAAGAGCTATAAGGCTAAGACTAACACTACAAATAATACTAAGTATAAACAAAGAACAAAATCTCAAAATCTGACTAAAAGAAGCTTCAGGAAGGAGTAGCTGACGATTGCCCAATTAACACGATTTGCCCTTTCTTATACCCTGAGCAATAGGCGTCCTCCTTCTAAGTCCAAATTTGGATTATTCACCCCCAAATTATTAGGGTATAGGCTGGCAGGTTCGTGCGTATTAATGACATATCCACATCCTTTCTAGATGGTTTGTTTATCTCACCTTTGTTATTTCTGGCCCTTTTTGTGGGTTCTGTGGTGTATCTGTGAAGTTTACTCAGGGCATAACCTGTGACAGCCCCCCCTGTTTTGATGCCTCCTGACTTATCTAGGGTAAAGATTACAACCATATATGTCTTATCTTTTAACTCATCATTACTTATCTGGGCCAAAGGTCCCAAATATAACTATGCTAACTGCCTTAGCTTTCATACAGAATGTGGCCTGTAAGGTACCTTGCATTACAGCTATAATACTTCAGTATAAATCTATGACTCTATTATAATCAAACAACCATACTTGAATCTATAAGGAAAGATAGATATACATATGCAAGCAAGCAGGCTAGTCCTATAGGCTACAGGTCCATGACAAACATGAAAATTGTAGTGGGTTATGTAGATATAACAAAGATCAACATATGCACTGGAATAAATCTGTGGAATTGCACAGTTTTTTTCTTATGAGGCTTATTTGGACCCTTGAGTCTTAAGAAAGGTAAGGGAAGAAAAAAATAAACATTTGGGCCTTATCCTGATCCCACTGAAGTTTACACTTCCTTTGAACAAACCTCCTATTGACTTCAGTAAAAGCAAAATTTTGATGTTGGTGTCCAACTAGCAGCAATCAGAATTTGCAATAAAAACACCCAACACCCAGTTTGCTGAAGGTGTTACTACAGTATGTTCTGTTTCCTTATTTGTGAATTGCAGTGGAACTTGTGCTTCTAAATCTCTTAGGTGCTTTCAAAAATCTTCTCTAGGAGTTAAGCTTTCTCCTATTATGCCTTCCTGGAGATTTGTATAATACTGCACATTACTGCAGAAGGCCCATTATGCATTTCCAACAGCATCACTCCCTTTGCTGTTGGCTGCTTAATCAAAATGCATGACTTCACTAATAACTGTTAAAGTGTTGATAATGCCATGGTCTCTGTCATAGTTCTTAAATTGTTTCCCCTATCCCACTGTTGTTTCCCCTTGGACACTTGAAACTGAAAGCCAATTCCTTGATGGCTTTTTTATTTTCCTTAATGGCATATGTTTACATGTTTGTTGCTGTTTTTCATTACTCAATTGATGCCATCAGGGTGTGGGGTTGGGTTTATTTGTTTGTTTTATAAACAAAGAGAAAGCTCTTGTTTTGAAGCTCCAATCACCAAAGGAAGGGCTACCAAAGAAGGAAGTGTGAAGACATCATGACATCTTACTACATCCAAAAGGCATTAAAGTGCAAGTCCAGAACCAAAGGAGCACCACCAGGGGGCTCCACATGATGTTACCACACACAAATCCTATCTATAAGCCAGAGTTTGTTTAATACTTAAACAATATCGAGATTTTTTTAATTCATAGAAATATATTGGTTATGTCCAGTTCTTTTCTCTGTAGAAGGAGATAGAACTATTGCCTGAGTACAAAGTAGCTGATACAGAGGAAGGTGCACTCTCTTTCCTCCCCCAATGAATGCCACAGACAGTTTCCCACTGTAGGCATGGGGGAAAACCAAGCTGTCAAGAGGGTGCCAGATACGACTGCACTGCCTGTGCTTTTTAAAGCCTTGTCCAAAGCCCCATGAAGTCAGTGGAAGGACTGCTAGATAAGAGATGGCTAGAGAAAAAAGAACTAGATATACTCATGGAGGATAGGTCCATCAAGGGCTATTTGCCAGGATAGGCAGGGATGGCTGTTTGCCAGAGGCTGGAAATGGCTGATGGGATTGATCGCTTGATGATTAAGCACCTGGCATCGGCCACTGCTCGAAGACGGGATATTGAGCTAGACCCAATATGGCCGTTCTTATGTTCTTATGCTATTGACTTCAATGGACTTTGGATCGTACCCGAAAGGTGGGATTTTCAAAAGTGCCTAGATGGCTTTTAGTAGGAGCAGGCCACCCAACTCATTGTGGTGCTTATGAAAATTCCACCCTAAATAAATATGTATTTCTTTCCATTATGCAAAACATTAAAAATTGCTAGAAGCCTTAGCATCCCAGGAAGGCAGAAGAAATCATGGAGATTTCAGAGTTTCCTACTTTCCAGTTTTTTTGCTGTATCTTACATAGGCACTCTCGGCACCCCATAAATTGTGGGGATTTGTTATTGTTTTAAAAAGGCTTTTTTTTTTTAAAACATTTTTTTTCCACCAGGCTTTCGTCTGAGTGGCACCCACAATATTTCAGAGGCACAGAGAGGCCAAACCCAAGCTAACACTGAAACTGAAAATGTTGTGGGGCCACATCTAAAAAACAAAAACAAAAACAAAAACTTTTCTTAGCCAAGTTTTTGCATAAGAACTCAAGTTTGTGTGCTCAAATTGCATTTTAGCCCATAAACCGTGCTGTTAAGACAAATGAACTGCAGGTTTTATGTAGGAAAATGCAGATTGTGTACAAAAATCTGTTACTTCACAGGCACAACTTCCTCAAGGAAAACACAGTGTACAAAACTATGACTTGCCATTAAAAGACTAGGTGGAAGACCCTTTGAAAATTTAGCCCTGGATGTTTAGCCTTGTAATACCTCCTGTGTTTTTCATTCATTTCAATTTAAATTACATTAATCACAATATTAAAATCAAACAGCAGGAAATATCATGCAGTCCTTGCTCAAAAGACTATATTGGGAGTCTTGCCTGAGTAAGGAGTGTAGAATTTGGCCCAGTATTTTTTTTGAATAACAGTTGTGATGTGAACAACAGTTCTGACTGAAACATCCTAATTTGTCCCACAATGTGGACTGAAGCTTTTAAAAGCTAATCAAAGTGTTCCCTTTTTCCATGGCTTTTATTAAAAGAATGACACAGATATTATTAAAGGGATGGGTGGAGGTAGGTCAAATGTTGTGCCTATCAACACTGATAGAACCCTTTGTAGTAGAATGAATATATATGTATATATTAAGGAGAAGTATTAAAACTGTTTGCCTGTGTCCTTTGAACACACAGTGCAGTATGTGGCAGAGAGCAGTTTAAGGTTAAATGATATTTTGTAAACCTCAAAATAAAATACATTCACATCTATCTCATAAAAAAATGTGAACTTATTTGAATGCCAAAAATGAACTGAGCCAAAAGGTACTGTAAGTGTGTTTACAGAAAGGAACCTTCACTCAAGAGCAGCCAAAAAAAAAAAAGAAAAAGAAAAAAAAAGAAGCAGCTTGTCACATAGAACAAACATGGAAATAGTTCAAAAAAATATTTAAAACCTAAACAAACATAGGTATCATTTTACAGTCTAAATAACGCAGTGTTTAAAATATTAACTGAAGACATTTTGCATTTAAAATCGTTGGTAAAAAAGATACAGTACCAAAAAAGTGGACGAATCAAGAAAAATCAAAGCGTTTCCACAGTGTAGATATTCATTCTGACACATACTGTAAAATAGCATGACACTTAGTAGGAAGTCTTACTGAAAACACGTAGGATGAACCAAGGAGGATGTAGCAACTGTGCCTCTGAAATGCTTATTGATGTTGATTCACAACTTGAAAGGTTATTATTTTAACATAAAGTTGTGGCTGTTTTCCCTTTTATTAAAAAACAGAAAAGAAAACAGAAAGAACACATCACATGCCTTCCTGTGTGGGATTGGTTAATCAGTCTCTCTCTGGGCCTCACTTCCTCATCTCTAAAACAGGGATAATAATCCTTCCTTTTTCTTTGTCTGTCCTTTGTCCAGCTCTTTGTCTATCTTGTCCACGGAAACTGAAAGCTCTTCAGTGAAGAGTCTTGTAGCTTACTATACACGTATGGAACCTAGAACAACAGAGCTCCAAAATTCAGACTCTAGTAATAATACACATGTAGCAGTTCAATTATGATACTAGAGGTAATGAGATTCGACAATATGAGAGATATTATGGTTAGTGGGTGCATGTGTTGCACATACGCTAAAGGAGGAGTCAACAAGGGGATAGAAGGAGCCATCAGTTATTATGTCTATTGTTATAAGAGTTGATAGATGGGAGGTGGAGTCACTTGGGTCTTGTCACAAACATGAGGCAAGGAAAAGTTAGTAGGTCTGTGTGACACAGAGAACACAGCTCTGTACTTATTTTATGCCTGCAGAAGATGTAAGGGGTAATGGGCTTACTGAGATGGTGGAGAAAGGAGAACAGCAGACCTGAGTAGTAAGGTTCAAGCTCACATTTATTAGTCTAATCTTTTCAAACTTAGAGACTACAGAAAGGGAACAGACAAAAACAGAGTTTACAGTACAGTTTAGTTTCCTTTATCATTTACATAAAGGAATGATCACTCATTAGATCAAAGATGACGGGTCTGATATGGGAGCTGTTACAAGATCTGGGATAACACAAAAGGTAAGAAGACCGTGTGGAAAACGTGTTGGGCGAATTCCAGAATAAAGAAGGAAGAGAACAGTGGAAGTGAGCAATCCCCTCCCAGTATATAGCAGGAGTACATGGATTTGCTAGACAGAGTTTGTTAGGTAGGTCTGACTGCATCTAGTCTGAGAAATAAAAAGGATATCTGACAGGCCTGGATACACAACTCCATTTTGGCAGTATAATAAGCATGGATTGGGAATTCAGGGGAAAGAGGAATTTTCCTGAAGATACACTGTATGATCCTGGAGTTATCTTTCATCTTATCTGGAAGAATTGTTAGTTAATCACTGCTTGGAACCTTAGCTTTGTTTTTCGCTGTGGTTCTGTAGACCTGGTGCAATTGTCAGAGTTCAGAACTCACTTTTACACATAATTAAAAGAGGGTTTTAAGTGCTGTTTGTAGAAGTAAAAGACCAGAGTGCTAATCCAATGGGCCATCTAGCCACAAATATTATGTTACTTTACAACAGTGAGGGTTTACTCTGAAAAGTGACTACAACATGTGAAAATGGACCCTTCTTCCCTAAGAGATGTGCTCCCTGGGCATATTCAGAATCACCATTGCAGACTTTAGCGACTAATAAGGTTTTACTATTTTATACTCCCTGACAGCTCTGCAGAGCCAATACAGCTCAGAAAAAACAAGAAGGATACTATTTTTTCTATACTATCAGCAGAATTGTTTGCTAATGTTCATTATATAGCCATTTGGTTACCACTGTGCAAACCCAATGAATGCACTATTGCCACAGGCACAACTGAAGACATAATTTGGCATAAGAACCTTTATTGCTAGTAATGATGTGTGAAAAGGAAAGACCCCAGCTTGACTTTCAGATCTCATATTGAATTTGCAGGCCTGGTAGTTAGAAAAAAAACTTGTGAACTTAATATATTTTATCATGAAATAAATGAGAACCCTTTAAAGCCACTGTCACAGAGTAGCTTTTCAGAACAGAACTGCATTTTCAATTCTTCAACAGCAGCAATTTTGGTCATTTAGGATGAATCTCTTTGGCATCAAGTGTAATTTTCATAGAAAAAATCTCAGGAATTACTCAAGCAACTAGTGTGCTTAAGTTAGCAAATTTATTCAGACCTGTTCCAGGTCAGGTACCCACTTGGGCCAAAATTATCCAACGTGGATGGCCAAAGTTATGTCCCATAATCTATATTTATACCCTAAATAGCTACGTGTTTTTTTTCCAAAGGTATAGATCACCCACAGCTCCCATTGGTGAGTTCAGCACCTCTGAAAAATCAGTGCAGTTATTATGATGCTTAAAAATGGACTCAGGGGCTTAACTTTAATCAGCCATGATTGATAAGTTCAGCCTTGGTGTTTGTGGTTAAATTTTGTATATTCCTTTCCCTTCCTATATACAGCCTGGCAATACAGGAAGCCAAAGAAAAACTTTACCCACAACCAGAATTCTGACTATTACCGTGTGTGTGTATATATTTATCTATAATGTAGCAATATCCATGTCCTATAGCAATTCCCTAGATAGTGTTTGAAAGATTGTTGGAAGTGTGAATGCCATAGGGAACAGCAGTAGATAAATGAATGCTAAAATAGAAAGCTTCATATAAGATTTGTTGTGGGAATATTATGAGGCACAATATCACTGTAAATAAGTGGATATAAAAGTCACTAAATAAAGCTGCAACCTTTACCTTCCAAACACAGCGTGGGTCTGGTTAATGTAGACTTAGCAGGAGGAGTATGTGTGGGACATGCCAATGTTAAAGACAGGAGTTGTTTTTAGAAAAGAATGAAGTAAAGAGTATGTGCCAGATCTATGCCAAAGAATGCCTATGAGATCATTTCTCAAAAGGCCTTCCTTCCATATTCCTGACATGATATAAACTGGTTTGTTATTCATGCCTGCTGGAAACTGTACATTTTATAGCTCTAAGTAAAATCAGCTGCCACCACAGCCAACCTGAAATCAGAAATACAACAAAGATTCATATAAGGTGCTTTTCAGGCGCCCGCTCTCTCTCTCTCTCTCTCTCTCTCTCTCTCACACACACACACACACACACACACACACACACACACACACACACACACACACACACACACACACACACACACACACACACACACACACCGATGTTTACTTAATGGCAATCAAAAGCCTGATGAATGAGCAGTGGGGTTTAACAATTTTGTTTGGTAGTATGTCCTCATACAGACCTCTCCTCTGACAGACAGGTGGAGACTCCAAAATCACAAGAGCAAACTCTTCTGAGCCAAGAGTGCAGAATAAAGGGGAAATAATAGACAGTCAAAGTGAAACTGTCCATTTCCTGACTAACAGAAAACACACATCAAGTGCCTGTGCAACCAAATTGCACTCCGACTAAAAGACGGCACCTGCTGATAACAAATGAATCTCCCTATCTACAGTCCTCACAGCCCCCCATAAAAAAGCAACTCCTCAGGCACATACAGGAATTGTTCCACAAAGAACAGCTCTGTCCTCCTGCTTTCAGACACGAAGCTCCCCTACCAACGGGCAGCTTTGCCCACAGAGACATCCATCACAACTGTGCTCTTTTGGCTTATTGGCAAGCTCCTCTTGGTCTCATCCATCGGAAGAGAGACTTTCCCCCATGTCAGGAGGTTGAGCTCTCTTTTGAACTGCATGAATTTAAATGTAAGAGAAAGAAGCCATAAATAAGATAAGGAATACTGTTGCTTTTCATTTATTTTACAAGAAGACTCTTTTCTGGAATAGGTGAAAGAACACCAAGATTGAAAGCAGCACACAGCATCACGTTGTGACTGACAGTAACATTGACTTTGCTGTGATAGAACATAGCCAGCAAGAACCAGAATGTGTCACTTGGGTAGCGAGATATTACTTAGAAGAAGCTTGGAGATGACATGATTGACTTGCAGTGGTGACATTAACACTGTGAACACAGAAGGTAAGCAAGAGGGGGCTGAATACAAGAACCTATCTTTGATTACTGCCATCAATTCCTGTTCTAAGCTTTTTCTAAGCTTTGGGGTATTGTTAATCTGTTGATTAGATTATTTTAATGACACTGAACAATAAATGTAATGACTTTATCAATTTAATGCAATGAATGGGATTTATTCCCTTTAGTAACTAGTAAATTGGAGCACTCCTAGTTTATGCAGCAAAGGACTTCATTAACAGCTGGCCAGATCCAGATTGCTACAATTTATGTGCACAAAATAAAATTACTTACATTTTCTTTGTACTTTTCAAGTCATGGAACTATGCAACATTTACCACATTGTGCTGTGGAATCTTATCAGAGAAATTCACACAAAGCCGAACACTGGATTTGTTACTCATATAGACATCAAGTACTGAATTCTTTGAGGCACTGTCTGCAAGTTCTACATGTCCTACTATTCTCTCAGCAGGTTACACACTAATATACTACAGATGAGAATGGCAGTTAGGAACATTGACTGTAGAGGCTCACAGGTTGAGGTTGGCTATGCATAAAGAAAACTTTTTTTTTTAAATGTAGGCAATACTATAACTTTATCATTTAGAAGTTAATAATTACAGTGATGTTACACATCGCTCAACTTCCAGTAATAAGCAAAATGGTTGCATGCACTCACTCCGCATGCAAAACAAGCTGCTGATGGTACCAGACATCTCTGTTTGTACAGCACCTAGCCCCGAGCTTGGTTGGCAATCCCAGGTGGAGCTATAATACAAGTTGAAAAATAACAATAAAATCCCACGTGATGCACACAGCTCAGGGGAGTGCATGTCTAAAAGTACATCTGCGTGCACAATTATCTGATTTATACAAGTGACTTTTTGTGGGCCTTGATCTCTAGTAATTTGTAACAAGTTCTGTGTTGGAATGTGTGTGGGATGCTCTAATAAATTTTCACAGTACAAAGTGGTCAACTCCTAATACAAAAGTGTTTGAATAGTCAAAGTGTCAGGTAGAGTGCCTGACTAGAGGCACTTCTGGGAATTGTGAGGAGACATCGTTAACAATGATGGTAGTTCTCATGGCTTCATGCATCACTGAAGCTATTCAAAGATTTAATTTTTTGTTTAAAAAGATTATATTTGAACAAAGACATGAGAGTGTTTGGATTTGCATTTTTTAATAATTCAGGGGGTTTCAGAAAAGGACAGTGCATCTCATAACGTGGGCTCCCTTTAAGATGGGATGCCACACTTTTAAGATGTAGGTGCTCTACATATATAATTCTGAAGTGTTTGCTCTTTTGGATGCTCTCTGTTTTTTCACTCCTATCGTCAAATACCCAAGGCCGGGACTCAAACTGGTCACTCAAAATCTCACGCACAGAACATCAGTCTCACGTTTGAAAGCTTGGCTTCATGACAATAATTTTGTTTTCAACAATGTGCAAACAGCATCACAGGCCAGTACAAATAATTGTTCCATAACCCTAAAGTCACTCTGAAAAGTAACTCTGTAAAAAGAGCGTCCAGGGGTTCCATGTTTATTGTGTCTCAGTGATTCCAGATCAAAAAACTGTAAGTTACGTTTGTTTTTTATTATTATTTTTTCTTACTGTCAGGCTTTCAATCTCAGCCAGGGTTCTAAAAGTCAAGCTGAATTCTCTTCTTCTAATTCATTAATGGGGAATTGTAAGATTTTTTGATCCAAATTACGACCTCCATTACAGCTTCACTGGAATTTCACAGGCAATTGATTTGGCAATGGGGAAACAATTCTGTTGGGGAAAGATAAGAATGGATTGACCTTACACTCAACAAAGGGATTTAGACTACAGTGGATAAGATGACAGACTACTACTACTAACTGTTGCTATCATAGCAGTGACCAAGACAAAGCAGAGTAGAGTTGTTAGATTCATTTTGTAACATAATTTTAAAATGGCTTCAATTATTGTTTGGAGAAGCTACTCTTATGTACCCTGTACAATTTCTGTAAGCTGTTAAAAATGCAGATAAACATGACCTCAAACATCTTAAAAGAAAGATTTGCACAACCAGTTTGCTATTTACCTTAAATTGGCTGGAAGACTTGCTATTCCTCTCTTGAACTGATCTGGGCTACGAAGAGCTCAACTTATGTAAAGTTATATTACAAATGGATGCCTCCACTATTATCGGATTCAGCACTCTGATAGAGTATCTTTCATGGTCACTAAAGCAGATTTGTTTGTTTTAAAGCACCTGTTTCCTGCCAGCTGATGGGTTTCTCAGTTCAGTCCAAGTTGGTATCTTTCACTTAGTAATTTTCGTGTATTAAACTTCTGTTTGCTAGCTGGTTTATTTTAAGGAAAGTATTGCCAAGGGTCCTTACACTACACAAGTTGTTTCCATTTCCTCAAAAAGAGCACTTCTTCCACTAGCTGTGGCCCATAGAGAATTCCTGAAGCAGATTAAGTGTAGCATGTCTGAAGCAGTGACAGTTGGCTATTTTCCATTCTGTTTAAAACTGATTACCTCCAACAAGTCAAAAAGCTTTGATTATGCTCTTTTCTTAGTGTCACACGAGATCAAACTCTCCACACCTTTCGCCTAGATGCCTATACATAGCTGCACATTCTGTGCACTTGGAAAAGACAGTGATGAACAGACAATCAGTTACCTGATGAGTCCTCTTTTAGGCTCACTATTAGTCTCCAAGTTCCTGAGCTACTTGAGTTTCTGGGCCTCAAATGGTTGTATTCTCAGATATGGCAGAAAGCAGTGAAGAGAGCCAGCAATACAAGAAAATTCCCTACCAGACATTAACTGAAATGGCTACGCAGCACTGAGAAGTGGCTAGCTCTAGGTGGCAAGAGGAAGGGGAAGCTAAAGTTAGAAAAATAAGACTTTGTTAATCTTAAACTACCAAAGTGTGTAAAAAAAAAAAATCTTGGTCTCGATGTTCCTGATATTTTTTCCTTATGCATCATTTTCTCCCATTAATGTGGTTCTTCCACCCTCTCTGATTTGCTGCATTCTTTATATGTCTTTAGTTACTTGCTTTGCTCAAATGAGGTGACTGATATGTTTAGGTACAGTAGCTTCAAGTGCTGTGAAAGGAGTTTGTTTCTGACCATGTGGAACCCATTACTACAATATCAAATGTTTAACAGTAGTGTGGAATTGAGGACTGTCTTCATCTGGGCTGCTAACCACAGTGATTATCTTTACTAAGAGGCTCACTGTCTACTGTCAATAGCAATTACTTCCTAATCTTCTCTTTATCTGCCCTAAGCCTGTAAGAGGCTGCAAAGCCAACTAAATTGTCCAGACATAACAGCAGACAACAAGATAGAATGTAGCTACATTGGACTTTTAAATGTTTGGAACAGGGAGAATTACTTAGACAAAAGCAGAAGAGTAGTAAATAACAAGACAAAAAACTTTCCAGTTCTTGTTCTGCAAGAACTTGTGGCTGAACAACAGGCATATTCTTTTATATTCTAAATATCAAAATTATAGGTTTCCCTCTAGAAATAAACATCTTAAAATTTTTACTTTGGGCCAGATCCACAAATGGTGTACATTTATTGCAAAGGGACTCCACGGATTTACAGCAGCTGAGGATCTGTTTTTTTATGGGAAAAATCTACTGCGATCAGTGCAGGGAAAGTTGGTGTCCTTTTTCAGCACCGTTTGTATAACATCCTTCCATGTTTGGAGAAACAGAAGAAATAGTTTTCCCCTAATGTACTTTTGTTGTCGCAGCATCAGGACTATGCACTGTTGCCACAAACTGAGCCAAACTCCTGCCTTTTGTGATCTAGTTGGAGAGAGGAGTTGTGAAAAGCTGACAATGATGTGACTAGGTTTTTCCATTAATGTAATTATGACTAATGAAAACACATAAAAAAGAATCCCAAGGGGGAAAAAAGTCAAATTGTGAAAAAGTGAGGCAAGGTAACATACAGGAAAATTTAGATTTCTAAGAATTCCAAAGCACAAGGACATTTAACTCAACAACATTTCTGAAACCAGAAAAGTACTTGTGCTGTTGTAAGAGGAAACAAATATACCTGAACATACTCCTTGGTAATTTACAATGTTGTAAGGTCAACTGCAAATGCAACCTACACCCAGATAAACTCCTGAAAATACAGGTAAATTAATTCAGAAAATGTCAATCTGTAAACATGCTTGTAGTTAATGTTGGTAGTTATATATTTCTTCGTATCTTACAAGGCTTCTTCTGATGACTGTCATCAGTTATGGTGGTTCAACAGAGAAAGGACCAGATCCTTCACCAGTGAAATCAATAGGAGACTTGTTATTGACTTCTCTAAGAACAGGTTCAGACCCACACTTTGTCCCAGATCCTCGAAGGTATTTAAGCCCCTAACTTCCATTGAAATCAGTGAAGCCTAAATACCTTTGAGGATCTGAGCCTTTCATCTTAACCATATCCTAAACAAGAGATGTGTTTTAGAGACAACCTCACAAGGAGTATGAGGATAAAAGATGACATTCCAGCCAGAGCCTAGTTCACACATCATAGTGAGGATCGTGGCTCTGATTGCAGTGAGACTGAGATGCCTCTCTCGCAAGGACAGAGTGACAAACAGGAAGAGTTCTGAGAGACCAATGACTGATACAGACGACTGGATGGACAGGCCACATGCAGGAGTTGAAAACAAGGAACTTAAAGAACCCGAAAGAAACTTCCACACACAGTGATAGTGAGACTAACTACTGCTATGCACGGAGAACAAGAAGACATTCCATAGCCCATAATTGAATAGAAACTCGCTAAGGAATATGTCTTGTTGCATAGACACTCTATAGTTATCACATTTTCCCTTTACATGGACACAAGCTTCTAGGAAGCAGCAGAAAAATTACAGAGATTAAAAATTAAAGAATGTAGCAAGTTATGGCACTTCATCTGCTTTAAACGTAGAAATAACATGCCCGAGACTCTAGTTATTGCTAACCATGATTCTAGCTGAAATGTTTCCTGTCATGAAGTCAGAAAGGGGAGAAAAAATCTCAGTCAAAAAGTGAGTGCTAAAAGCTTTGCATATATGGAAGGAATAATCTACATTAATCACCCTCCAAATACATTTTTGTTGTTCCAGATTTGTGCATCCATCTATCAAACAAGTACAATATGGGCAGTGGCTGGGTACGCTTCCCCACAATGCCCTATTAACATGCCTCAGTCCTATGGTGAAGGATCCCTCTCTACAGATACGAGAGGAACTAAGTCTCCATGACCAATCGTTGGCCTCTCTTCTTACTAAGGTGACCAGATAGCAAGTGTGAAAAATCGGGACAAGAGGTGGGGGGTAATAAGCACCTACATAAGTAAAAGCCCCAAATATCGGTTCTGTCCCTATAAAAATGGGACATTTGGTCACCCTACCTCTGACCCAGCTGTAACAGGTTCCAGTCATAATGGGTTTTCTGTCAGAACCTGCCCAGTATCCAGCTATACACAGTTGCAGTTACATGACATTCCAACTACATTATTCAATGGAGAATCTCTGGCTCTCCAAGCAAAGCCTATATATGTGTGTCGAAGAACAATTGCAGTGAATTAAGTCATAAGTGCATGTTAATTCTGTACATTTTATTTCTCATGTTATCTTCTGAAACAATGTTCATATTATCTTGAATAATATCACTACAAAGAGTTAGTACTTACAGCAGTCAAGTAGCTTCAAGAATTAGCATTTTCAGTGGCAATACCTGTGGTAGTGATGATTATTCATAAGGATGGTCCAGGATATCCTTCTTGATATGTAGCAAGCTAGGTATATCACTAATTCAGTCATATCTAATTCTAATTAGTAGTGAATTTTCTGTTTAACTGATATTTTTTCACCAATAACTAACAGTGTAGATTTCACAGTCTAATTTGAACCCCCCTGTTTTTCCCATCCTTACTACAGGATTTAATGTAACCAGTGCAGCCTCATTTCTTAGGAAAATTCTGCTTCTAAAAATCCCAAAAAATCTCCCACGACCTTTATTAGTAAGAAAAATAAAAAGGGAAACATTCAACTGAATTGAGTGACTGACAGAGAAGAAAACATTTAACTTACAGAAAAAGTGAAGTTATCAGAAATCATGCTAGTGTACAGTATGATATTTTATTTTAATAAATATTCCCAAACAAGGCATCCTTGAGCCTTTTGTTTTTAAATGGGACCTTGACCAAATCACCAATACATCTTTGCAGATTTTCAAAACTTTCAAAAACTTTTTGCAACCCTTCATTCCAGCCACTGTGAGTGAAGAGTAAGTTGAATATAAGAAAGTATCTAATTAAGAAAGTTTCTTCTCTGAACAAGTTAAAATAAGAATCCATTTGATCATTCTGCTATAAATATTCAATAGCACATTAGTCTTAAAAAAAGAAAAGAGAAGACTAGGAAAAAAACCCCAAAGTAAGTAATAGAATTATGACATGGAAAGTACATTAAAGGGTTTTATTAAAAATCCATCATGTCCAATATTTTTCACTTTCTCCTTTCATTTCAATTAATACCATAAATAATTTCTGAGAAACACCTGGGTGTAAAGTAACTTTGTTGGAAAAGTCCAGGTCATAGATCTGGATTTCATGGCTTGGTGAACTTTACCTCACTAAGTCTGATTTGCTTCTGCCTTACTAATCAAAACTCCATCCCAAAGAATACTTTTCCAGAGTATAGTTTATGTAAATGTATTTTCACTTCATGACTCCAAGCTTGCTTTCCTAGCGTGGCTATGAAGGTAGCCTAAAGTCAAGAAAGGTGAATATAATGGGCAGACTCAGCTGTCAGATGGCTTAGACAGGAGAAAGGAAAAGACGATTACTTACCTTGTAACTGTTGTTCTTCAAGATGTGTTGCTCATGTCCATTCCATTGTAGGTACGTGCACACCCAATGTACGGTTACCAGAAAAAATTTCCCCTTAGCAGATCCTGTAGGGCCGGCTTCAGTACCACCTGGAGTCCCGCGTGCGTGAGATATGAGGCGCTGCTGACCTTACAAAACCCTCAGTTCCTTCTTGCCGTCAACTCCAACAGCGGGGATGGGGGGCAGGTCATGGAATGGACATGAGCAACACATCTCAAAGAACAACAATTACAAGGTAAGTAACCATCTTTTCTTCTTCGAATACTTGCTCATGTCCATTCCACTGTAGGTGACTTGCAAGCAGTACCTTGGAGGTAGGTTTAGAGTTCATAGATTGGTTGACTGCAACACCGCCCTACCAAATCTGGCGTCATCCCTAGCCTGTTGTACAATGGCATAGTGGGACATAAAGGTATGAACCGACGACCATGTAGCAGCTTTGCAGATGTCCTGCATAAGCACCCGTGCCAAGAATGCTGCAGAAGATGCCAGCGCTCTGGTGGAGTGAGCTGTGACATTGCCCGGTAGTGGAACCTTTGCCTGCTCATAGCAGAAGCATAGGCAGGTGGTTATCCAGAAGGGGATTCGTTGCCACGAGACAGGTAAGCCTTTCATCCTTTTGGCCATCGTGATGAACAGCTGCGTGGACTTACGGAATGGCTTCATCTTCTCCAAGTAGAAAGCCAGGACTCTACATACCTCCAGCATATGCCTTCTCTTTTCCTCTTCGGAAGTGTACAGCTTTGGGAAAAACACTGGCAGGAAAATGTCCTGGTTGGTGTGGAATTGTGATACCACCCTGGGCAGGAACGCCAGGTGAGGCCTCAGCTGGACCTTATCCTTATAAAAAATAGTATAGGGGGCTCTGAGGTGAGTGCCCTGATTTCAGACACCCTCCTAGCCAATGTGATAGCTACTAGGAAGGCCACCTTCCATGACAGTCGCAGAAGTGGGCAAGTTGCCATAGGCTCGAATGGCATCCCCATGAGTCTAGAGAAGACCAAATTCAGGTCCCAGGGCGGTATGGGATCCCTGACCTGAGGATAGAGCTTTACTATACCCTTCAGAAATCTCGCCGCCATGGTGTAAGAAAAAATCGATCTCCCATGAATTGGGGGATGGAAGGCTGAGATGGCAGCCAGATGCACCGTTAGTGAGGCAGTAGCTAGACCCTGAAGCTTGAGGTGCAACAGGTAGTCTAGGACCACCTGGATAGGTACCTGGTGGGATGTAGTCTGCTGTGCTGTGGCCCAGCAAATGAACCTCTTCCACTTGGCCAAATATGACAACCTCGTGGAGGGCTTCCTGCTACTCATCAGTACGGTTTGCACCTGAGACGAGCAAGCTTGTTCCTCCAAGCTCAGTCATTCAGCCTCCACGCTGTCAGGTAGAGTGATTCCAGGTACGGATGCAGAAGGCGTCCCTGGTCCAAGGTAAGTAGGTTGTGCCACCTTGGTAGCTCCAGGGGAAGGGCGACTGACAGCTCCAGGAGCGTCGTGAACCAGTGCTACCTGGGCCACGCAGGTGCAATAAGAATGACCCTCGCCTTGTCTTTCTTGATCTTTAATAGGAGCTTGTGTATTAATGGACTGGGAGGGAAGGCATACAGCAGACCCCCTGACCAGGGAATGAGGAAGGTGTCTGACAAGGCCCCCTCATCCTGCCCCTGAAAGAAGCAGAACTGGCTGCATTTTTTGTTGACCTTGGAGGCGAAGAGATCCACTTGGGGAAACCTCCACCTCCGGAAGATCAAGTCAGCGATTGATAGGTGGAGAGACCACTCGTGAAAAGATACTCACCATGCTGAACCGGTTCGCTGTGGCATTCTTGATACCAGGGAGGTGAGAGACCACCAGGTGAAAATCGTGGCCTATCACCAGATTCCAGAAACCCACCACCTCCAGACAGAGGGCTGAGGAACGAGTCCCATGGGGTTGTTCGTTAGGACCTGAATCATCTTGCCCTTTAAGAAGGGAGGGAACACTGTGCATGCTAGCCAGATCACACAGAGCTCCTTGACATTTGTGTGGAGCTCCTGATCTTCTTCCGACCATGTCCCCTGGGTACTGTGACTGGAGCTGATGGGCGCCCCCACCCCAGGTCTGAAGCCTCTGATACTAGAGTAATTGCAGGGCCCCTGTCTGCAAAGGGCATTCCCTCTATCACCGTCCTGGGGTCTAGCTACCACTTTAGGGAGGTCAGGAACTGTGGGGGCACTGTGACAACCCTGTCCACGGGATGCCTGCTTGGGGCATAAGCCGAGGCCAGCCATAGCTGAAGCGGTGAGAGCTCCAGGTGGGTGTGGCGTAGCACATAGGTGCACGCTGACATATGGCCCAGGAGCTGTAGGCAGACTCTTGCCATTGTAAAGGGGAAGGCCTGGAGGTTCCTGATCAGGTCAGACATGGCCTTGAATCAGGGCCGGTGGCAGCAACACTTGGGCCTGCATCGAGTCGAGGACTGCCCCGATAAACTCTATCCTTTGTACTGGCAGCAGAGCAGACGTCTGCTCATTTACTAGCAGGCCTAGCCTGTGACAGGTGTCTTGCACGAAGCCCAGACTGGCTTGGGCCTGAGCCCTCGAGTTGCCTCTGATTAACCAGTCGTCCAGATACGGGTTGATCTGTACCCCTTGATGCCTGAGATAAGCAGCCACCACTGCCACGCACTTTGTGAATACCCTCGGGGCTGATGAGAAGCCAGATGGGAGGGCTGTCAACTGGTAGTGGGAATCCCCCACCACGAACCTGAGGAACCTTCTCTGACCCGGAAAGATCGATATGTGAAAATATGCATCCTTCAAATCGAGAGCAGCATACCACACTCCTGGATCCAGGAAGGGAATAATAGAGGCCAGGGAAATCATGTGGAATTTTTGCCTTCTGATGTACCTGTTTAGCCCCCCCAGGTCCAGGATGGGTCTGAGTTCTCCTTTGGCCTTCGGGATGAAGAAATATTGTGAGTAGAAACCTTATCCCTTCATATCCAGAGGGATCTCCTCTACGGCTCTCAGTATGAGAAGACTGAGCACCTCTTGTAAGAGGAGTTGCTCGTGAGCGGGGTCCCTAAAGAGGGATGGGGATGGGAAGGTGCAGGGAGGAGAAGAGGAAAATTGGAGGGTATAGCCTGTTCCAATGGTGCCCAGGACCCGGCGGTCCGATGTTATATGGGCCCAGGCCAGGAGGAAAGGAGCGAGACAGGGTTTAGGAAAAGTGGGGACGCCGGATCCAGGTGCAGGGCTGGAACGTTGTCCTCTTGCGCATGATCAAAATGCATGCCGCTGACCTCCTGAGCACCGGGAGATAGGCGGCGCAGGCAGGGCCCGCCTTCTTCCTCCACCATGCAGCCGCCTAACTAACGTTCCTTTCTCTCTCTCTCCTTCTGTAGGTCCTGAAGTGCTGCACCGGGAACCTGGGCTGCTGCTGCTGCTGGCTCTGCTGGGGCCGAAACGGCCTCCTGGAAGCTTGCGGCGCATACAGACCCAACAAGCGCAGAGCTGCCAGTGAGTCCTTAAGCCCATGGAGCTTCGCATCTGTCTGCTCCAAGAGGAGTGCAGCCCTGTCAAACAGTATGGGTCCTATATGGACTGCTGCACCTCCTGGGAGAGAACGGATGACTGGAGCCACGAGCAACGACGCATGGAGATCCCCAAGGCCATTGCCCTTGCCACCAAGTCGGCCACGTCTGAGGCGGCCTGTAAGGCTGCTCTGGCCACTGTCCTGCCCTCCTCCAAAACTGTGGAGAAGTCTTGGGCCTGATCTGGAGGTACGGCCTCCCCAAAACGCTCGAGGAAGTCCCACAAGCTATAATTATACCTCCCTAACAATGTCTGTTGGTTGACGACGCAGAACTGGAGGCTGGCAGTAGAATACATTTTTTTCCCAAACAAGTCCTGTTTCTTGCTGTCCTTGTTTTTGGGAGTTGAGCCAGGTTGACCCTGCCTGTCCCTTTCATTTGCTGCCCCCACCACTAGGGAGCTTGGCGCAGGGTGGGTGAAAAAGTATTTGAAACCTTTCGCGGAAACATAATACTTTTTCTCTGCCCTCTTCGAGGTCGGGGGCAGGGAGGATGGAGTTTGCCAGACAACCCTTGGCCAATTTTAAGACCCCTTCATGCAGCGGCAGGGTGATCCGGGATGGCGCCACCACTGCCACTATGTTAAACAGGACGTCTGTCTGCTCCTGCAGCTCTTCTCCTCAGATGTACCTTCCATAGAGTTTGACTCCTCCCCTGATTCAGAGTCATGGGCCTCCGCTGGTAGTGTTGGGGCCCCCAATTGCTTTTCTGACGAGACAAGGGAGTAGGGTCCCGAGGTCACTTGTAACTCCCAGGAGCTCCAGTATTGCCATTTGGGTGGCCATTGGCCCTGAGACCACCCTGGAGGGGCTGGGTAGAGACCTTGCCCTTGCCCCCCAGGTGGGGAGGCTGGGTGGGGGGAGCCACTGGGTCCTTCCCCCCCGGAATTGCCAGACCTTCCTGCCGGTGTCCAGCATCACCCAGAGCTCGACCATCTCCCCATCTCACGGTACGGAAGGGAGAGGGAGCAGTATCTGCACCTCCTATCCTGGCGCTCTCTTGACTGATGTCTTGGGGACAGGCAGTACGAGTCCAGTGACCAATGGCATCGCTGCCTGGACCAACTCGGTGAGGAGGACCGGTAAGAGGAGGAGTGGGAGCAGCGTCTGGGCGACCGGGAGCCTCTCGATAATGAAGCCTGAGGTTGGCAAGGTTCTTCCCTGGGTGAGTGGCGCGATACCAGTGATTAGGTTCTGTGCCACCCATGCACGGACAAACTCATCGGTACTGGTGACTGAAAACAGTGCCGGACTCCAGACAGGAAACTTGTGCTCAATACCAAGCAGAACATGCCTCAACTCATTGATGCTGCTGCCCTCGGTGCTGGCAATCATGAGTGATGCTTCGGGCTGTTGGGCTCCTCCAGTACCAGTGCTCCGTCCCTGGAGATCGCCGTGGCGCCGGGGAATGCACTCCAGAGGATCAGCCTCTCGGTGGGATCAATCTCCTCTGCGGTGACCTGTTTCGCGGAGAGGTGCATCAGGGGTCCGGTGAGGTGTGCAGCCGATGGGGGGGGGGGTGGACATATTGGAGGTTTTTCCCTCGATGCAGGTGCCCTACCCCTCGCCCTTTCCATTCAGGCTGATAGGGTGCGTGGGCTGGGCAGGGCCAACAGGTCGGCCGACGCCTGGTGCACCTCCGACATCAATGGCACTGCAAGGTGTAGCAGTCCCCTTCTGCTCTACGGAATCGGGGGGTGCTCGGTGGAGGAGCTCCCTGTCCCAGGTGAAACCTTCCCCTGTGGGGGGTTGCTCGGTGCACTGGCTCTGAGCTGCCCCCGAGCTCAACCCTCCATCCTTAGCCTTCTTCTGTGCGGGGAGTGGTCGTCTGCTGGGCGCTGCTTTATGGGCTTCTTCCTTTGTGGCAAAGAGGAAGCCTGGTACTGTGATGGAGTCGGTGCCAGCGAAGCACTCTGCACCGACCCGGTGCTGAAAGGGCGTGGGATGGCTCCAATGCCGGTCTCAAGGCCGCCTCCATTAACAGGGCCTTCAGACAAATATCTCAGTCCTTTTGAGTCCTCGGTCTGAATGCCTTGCAGATGTGGCACTTGTACTTTTGATGAGATTCCCCAAGCCACTTTAAACAGTCTTTGTGGGGGTCGCTAATCGGGAAGACCTTCCCACAGGATTTACGAGGCTTAAGCCCGGAGATTGGAGCATACCCCAACGCCAGGTAGAGGTCCCTAATGGGACTATCTCATCTACTATAACAACAGTAACTAACAACTATCTACTAACAATACTTATAAAAACAAAAGGCTACAGCTAAGAGGCACTCGCCGAAGCAAGCAAGAATGCAGTTCCAGGAACCATCAGTGACGGAAAGAAGGAACTGACGGAGCGTAGGGCCGGCAGTGCCTCATATACTGCGCCATGTGCGTTGGACTCCAGGGGGCACTGAAGCCAGCCCTGCTAAGGGGATCTGCTAAGGGGAAAAGTTTTCCAGTAACTGTGCACAGGGCACGCACGCACCTACAATGGAGTGGACACGAGCCAGCACTCGAAGAAGAATTCACAGTATTGAGTCACATAAAAGGAATAACTGAGTGTGTAAAACTGGAAAAAAACTGCGGGGAAATATTTATGTAGTCCATATTACCAAAACAAAGAGAACTTCAAATACCCTCCCAATGATGTGATGACTCACAGATTACTCTGGTGCTCCACAATGGCTCATTTCCTTCCAACCTTCCTTCCGTCCCACTATTGAGCTCATATTTAGTGTAGCTGAAAGTGTAATTGTCCTTAATTGTTCATTTCTCACTAAGTGGATTCCACTTTTCTGACATTCCAAAGCTGAACAGATGTATTTTGGAAATTGGCCTTTCAATGAGCCCATGCACCTGCAGAGACACTGACCTAGCTCAAGATACGGGTTCCTTCATTTCTAACAACCAAATGCCAGTTAGCATCAGGAGCTAGTGCTTAGATAAAAGTCTGCAGGCATGACAGGCTGTTGAAGGTTATAAAACTGTTTGCTCCAACCATGTACCCCAACATATGGTAACTTAGAATATTTTTGGCAACAACAAAGCTGAATGTTTACTGAATGGCTGAAAATCAGTTTCTCAGATGTTTAATCTGGGGCGTGGTTATTTCGATTAACAATCTCCAGCACACGAAGAGCTGGATGAACTTTTAGGTCTGTGGCCCTACTACAAAATCCACCGAAGTCGATATAAAGACACCTGTTGAATTGGGCTTGTCTTCAGCTGCACCGATGTAGTGCTTTAGTGAAGTCTTCAGATTTCAGGGAGTCTTCAGACCCTACAATGCTGACGAGAGAGCTTCTCCCATCAGAGTAGTTAATCCACCTCCCCGAGAGATGGTGGCTGTGTTGACAGCAGAAACTTTCCCGTCGACATAGTGCTGTCTACATAGGGGTTAGGTCAGTATAACTACGTCACTCAGGTGGTGGATTTTTCATACCCCCGAGCAATGTAGTTATACCAATATAGGTCTGTAGTGTAGACCTGGCCTCTGGATCAGACCCTGCATGGATGTATGTAGTAAGGTATAAGTGCTGTGTTTCTATACCTTATCCAAGAAGCTCTCATTTGCTCCTGCATGTTGTCACTATTCTTCCATTTTAAAGAAAGAAACGGTGTGTGTATATGAAAAAAATCTACACTCCACCAGTGGAGAGCAATGATAATCTATCTACACACCCATGCACGCTTTTGGTTCTGAAGATGGTTCACATGTGTCCTTGGAAGCATCACACTGCACATAGGATATCTGAATATGGCATAGGACCCATAGAGCCTGTCATTTATTAAGAGACTCTAAACCCACCTTTATCCTTTAAGAGTCAGTAGCACCAACCAGAAAGCACATACACAGCCTGACTTCCTTCTACAACATTAGACACTGGTATGTTCCGCTGACATTATATGTACATTACAGCTGGGTCTGATGGACCCATTTTCCATTGGAGAATGCAGTTCTGTTGAAATTGAAAGGCTTTATGAAAGTGTGTCAATTTTGCTGAAACTTTGTTTCAGAGAAAAAGGGGGAAAGTCCTGTTTTGCCCCTTTGGGAATGGAATGTTTCGATTTTGTCCAAAAAAAAGGGGGGGGGGGTTAGAGGGGGTTTAGTCTATCCAAAACAAAATATTTTCTAAATTTTCTTTTGTGGAGAATTTTGAAATCTTCATGTTTTGTTCAGAATTGAACCAAAGATGAATTCTGCAATATAAAAATCCTTAGTGAAATGAAATTTCCATTCTTCGCACAGCTCTAATATATGTAAAATGAGAGAAGAATAACAAATATGAAAAAATATAGTCACATTATATACACATGCAGAGGTATGTTAATAAAACAAATTAATCAATGGGGAAACAGCACAAATGTGCACAGTAGTCTACGTTAAAACATTAAAACACAGGTGTAATGTATGAGCAGATAAGAAACCAGCTCTGTAGATAGCAGATTCACTGAAAACTGTAAGCAGATTTATAAACAAATTAGTTCTCTACAAGTCTAGTGTTTTCTGGTGTGTGGGTAGGGATAACACCATGACTCTCAGTGGGTACAAAAGGAATTATTTAAAATATGGGTTCATTACAAATTAGTATGTTTTCTCCTCTATGACAGACTTTTACACAAGAAAAGCACTATTCTGCCAACTCACTAAATTCCTACAAGTCAACCTTGACTGGGCCTTGCACAGATGTGTTATGAATATAAATCACAGTGTTTCACACAGGAGATTTTGATCAAACCAGTCCCCCCAACCCTCTGCCAAATGCATATCATACAGTAATAAAAATTCTCCCATTTTAACTTCCACATTTTCCTGGCCTGAAGGATGGTACCATTGAGGTTTCCTTGAGAAAACAATACATAAGCACAGAATCTATTTTTGACATGTCTATATTACAGTCTGTGTGTTGTGTTTCTAGGAGACACAGAAAGACAACTGCAAAGAAATCTGTTAAGAACAATTATTTTAATATTGCAAACAATGATATAGCCTTTATCCCCAGAATGAATTTTCTTATCCTTTACTCTTGGATTATTTTCCAATTAAGTTAATTTTAAGCACACTCAAAATTGCATATTTCTAACTAGCTGTTATATTCAACCTAAGAGTAGGAAATCTCACCACAGCATGTGAATATCTGCTGTCACATTGGAATTTTGCTCATTTGTGGCACAACATTTTGAAAACTTTGCTTGCCCTGAATGGCACTTAAATAGTGCATGCTCTCTATGAAGCTGTTTCTCAAAGCCAAGGAATTTCCCTATTCGAGAATAATTGCAACTTTCCCTATTTGGCCAGGACGGTTCCATTCTTGAGACTCCCTCTTGATTTCCTGCACAGTATATTATAATGAAACCTCCAGTCTGGTGGAAAGCTGACAGACTGAAAAAAAAGAATATCCTGGGATGGGAGGAGATTTAGGAGTAATTTTCCATGGAACACACAGTCGACACATTTATAAATACAACAGAAAGGTATACCTCACAACGAAAAGGAAGATTAAATGCCAGAGGGAAACCACCCATAAAACATACATTAGGGGGAAAAAGGTTGGCAAGCATATTATAGAAACATGGGGTTATTTTAAATGTACATTAAAAAAACTGACCTCAGAGACCAAATATACAGTAGCTTTTTTTAAAAGCAAGGCAGCCATGTAAGAGAGTCCTTTAATGAGTGAGAACTGTAAAACTTACAAACGTGTTTTTCTAAAAGCTATGCTGTAGGAATTATTTTGGGGAAGCTCTATAGCCTCTGTTATACAGGAGGTTAGACTAGATGATCACAATGGTCCCTTCTGGCCTTGGAATCTAGTAATATGATGTTAAAATCTTAAAGATCAGTTCAAACTCAGAAGTCTACAAGTCCAGTTTATGCATCATTTTAGCCAACACCACTTAATTGTCTGGCTTTTTGCTACATTAATTTATGAAGTATTAGCCATAGTGAAGAGTTTGTTATATTATTGCTTATTGACAATTAATTATTGATGAAAGTAGGTGATCATTAGTCACCAGTAAACACCAGAGCAAAATTATAGTGAGAGAAAATTATTTATCAGTTGGATATTATTTATTTGTATAGACCCCAATTGAGCATCAAGGCTTATTTCTGTACTGGGCACTTTGGGGTCTCTAACCCCAAAGAACTTACACTCTTAGTCAGAGGTGATACATGACGGGGAGAGGGTACGTGACCCCATGTCCCTCCCCAGCACTGCTGCTTGGCTTGTACTGAGCATGCTCACACAGACTGAGCATGCTCAGTAACATCTGCTGAAGCTGCTGCCCTCACTCTGCCCACCCACCCCCCACTATCAGCAGATACAGGTAATCTCTGCTCTTGGTTAATGAAAAGAAGAAAAAGGTGGAAGAAACAAACAGATGGGAGAGGGAGGATGAGGTAACTGTGAAAGGAGCAAGATTTGCAAAGCGAACAGTAGTCAGAGCTCGCTGCCTGCTTCACTATATCACGAACTGTAGAGTAAGTTCTGGCTACATGAGTCAGAGAGCAACAACCTGGCTTTCATTTTATGTGTGTGTTTTTTAATAAAGTTGCACACTAGTTTTTTCAAATTCGATTCAAGGAACTCCAGGATACACATGTAGTCTTGTCACATTTGCCATACATAGGCTCTGATTTTAGGACCAGATCTCCCAAGCCTGCAGGGGCCTGGGAGTGCTAAGGATTCAAAGTGCTTAGTCTCTGAGGGGCACTATCAAATAGCTTGAACACTGGCTATGACCATACATTAAGGGTAATGATAAATGACAGTGCATCGACGCATCAGATTAAGGGCAGATGTTTTGCTGGGGATAGTTCAGGGATAAATATTGGGACTTTTTAAAAATTTATATGATCTGTACATTCTGTGTATCCCTCATAATTAAGTAAAGAGCCCTTATGTGTTAGAATCCTATGCAAAGTCTGCCTGTGCGTGTTATGTGCTACACCTACCTCATGCTTCTTGAAGAAGTAAACCAGAAGTGCTCTCACCTTTGGGTGGAATTTTGGGAGAGAGTGTGTTTACACTACTGGGAAGTCTGAGGGGTCAGCACTGGTTCTAGGATCTGGGCAGGGGATTGCATGATGTGAGCTCTTAGGAAGGGCTGCTAGACAGAGAACCTGCATCCTGAGAGCATGCCCAGGAACCCTAAGACAGGGACAGTGTCTGTGCTTTGTTCAGGCTCCAGAAGCTTAAACATATGTGATTCAGTGGCTTGGTCCCCTCACAGTAGTCTGGGGAGCAGCCAGCAGGGGGAGCTTGATCGGATCTGTGATAAGGGCAAAGAGCATGTTAGTAAAATTCAAAAGGTACCAATAAATTGGAAGCAGCTGAAAAGACCAGAGAGAACTGAGAAATAAAGATATTAGGGAAATTTGGAAAAGAGGCAGATGATAAAAATGAAATTCATGCCAGAAAAAAATAGGCTAATACATCTGGGGAAATATAATCTGAAGAATTTATACTCAATGTGAGGAAAGTTCCTGGAAAAAGAAATGGTGAAAAAAATCAAGAGGACATAGTGGAAATGACCTAATTGATTTCCTTAGTCCACAACATAATGATCATAATTTAAAAAAAAATTAGAAATCCAATTTTCTTCAAATTTTGATATGGGTTTTGGACAGTCTCAATGCAAACAGCAATAGTATTATAGCATCAGTAAAAGACGGTTAGTTACCTTGTAACTGTTGTTCTTCAAGATGTGTTGCTCATGTCCATTCTATGGTAGGTCTGCGTGCACCTCTGTTCACGGTTACCGGAACTTTTTTTTACTCTAGCAGTTCTCGTAGGGCCGGCTCCGGCACTCCCTGGAGCCCCATGCACATGCCACAGTATATGAGGTGCTGCTGGCCCTACACCCCCCAGTTCCTTCTTGCTGCCAACTCCAGCAGTGGGGCAGGGAGTGTGTCATGGAATGGACATGAGCAACACATCTCAAAGAACAACAATTACAAGGTAAGTAACTGTCTTTTCTTCTTCGAGTGCTTGCTCTTGTCCATTCCATTGTGGGTGACTCACAAGCAATACTTTGGAAGTGGGCTGGAGATACGGATGAGCTGCCTGCAGCACCGCTCTGCCGAAGCCTGTGTCGTCCCGTGCCTGCTGAACGATGGCGTAGTGGGACGTGAAGGTGTGTACAGACGACCAGGTGGCAGTCCTGCAGATGTCTTGCACAGGTACTCTCGCTAGGAAGGCTGTGGATGAAGAATGAGCTCTGGTTGAGAAGGCTGTAATTATCTCCAGAAGGGGAACCTTTGCCTACTCATAGTAGAACTTGATGCAGGAAGTTATCCACGAGGAGATGCACGGGGTGGAAACAGGTAAGCCTTTCATCCGATCAGGCACCATGACGAAGAGTTGCGTAGATCTCCAGAACGGTCTCGTGTGCTCAATGTGGAATGCTAACGCTCGTCTAACATCCAGCGTGTGCCACCTCCTCTCCTCCTCCGAACCATGCGGTTTGGGAAAAAACACCGAGAGAAAAATATCTTGATTATAATGAAATTGGGAAACCACTTAAGTAGGAAGGCCAGGTGTGGCTGCAATTGAACTTTGTCTTTATAGAACACTGTATAAGGGGGCTCTGAGGTCAGCGCCCAAATCTCGGACACCTTCCTTGCTGAGGTAATGGCCACCAGGAAGGTCACTTTCCACGACAGCAGTAGTAAAGGGCATGTATCCATGGGCTTGAAGAGGGGCCCCATGAGCCCCTTTGAGCGAGAAGACCAGGTTGAGATCCCAGGGAGGCACCAGGTCATGGACCTGTGGATAGAGCCTCTGTGCCCCTTTCAGGAACCTAATTGTCATAGGGTGGGAGAAAACTGATCTCCCCTCCAAAGACTGGTGGAATGCCGATATAGCCTCTAGGTGGACCTTCAGGGAGACCACGGCTAGTCCCTCGAGTTTTAATTGCAACAAGTACTCCAGGATCGCCTGTATTGGCGACAACCCTGGCAAAATTCTCTGGGACTCTGCCCAACAGGTAAACTTCTTCCATTTTGCCCGATATGTGACCTGTGTGGAAGGTTTCCTGCTACCCAGCAGGATTTGCTGGACTTGCACCGAACAGGCTCTCTCGTCCTTAGTCAGTCACAGAGCCTCCATGATGTGAGGTGTAGGGAGTCCAGGTCTGGGTGTAGTAACTCCAATGGGGGGGCGATTGATAGGTCCAGCAGCATGCTGAACCAGTGCTGGCATGGCCAGGCTGGTGCAATTAAGATAACGTCTGCCTTGTCCCTCTTGATTTTCAGCAGGACTTTGTGAAGAGGAGGAATGGGTGGAAACGTGTACTTGAACCTCCCCGACCCACTGCAGCAGGAAGGCATCGGAGAGCGACCTGGCCTCCAGACCGCGGAGAGAGCAGAACTGCGGGCATTTCCTGTTCCATGCTGATGCACACAGGTCCACCTGGGGAGAGCCCCACCTTTGGAAAATCATAGAGATCACATCTGGATGAAGCGACCAGTCGTGGCAGGGTAAGAATGACCTGCTGAGGCGGTCCGCCTCATCGTTCTTCACTCCAGGTAGGTCAGAGGCTATTATGTCAAAATTGTGCCTCACCGCCAGGTCCCACAGACAAATTGCTTCTTTGCAGAGGACTGAGGAATGGACTCTCCCTTGTCCGTTGATGTAATACATGGCTGCTGTATTATCTGTCAGTACCTGCACCACCTTGATCGCAATAAAGTGGAGGCACTGTTATGGGCCCCCCACCCTAAATCTGAGGCGTCCGATACCAGAGAGACTGAGGGAACTAGTTCCTAGAATAGCACACCCCTCAATACTGCCAGGAGCTCTGACACCAGTGTAGTGCAGCCAACACCTGAAGGGGAACTGTGACCACCTAGTTCAGGGAATGTCTGCTTGGGGCATAAACCGACGCAAGCCACAACCGAAGTGGTCTGAGTTTTAGCTGAGCCAGCCTCATAACGTAAGTGCAGGCCATCATGTGGCCTAACAGCTGAAGACTGTGCCTGGCTGTTGGAGTCGGCAGAAGTGCAGGTGAGCGATGATGGCAGACATCGCCTCTAAGCATGGCTGAGGTAGGAAAGCTCTGGCTTGGGAAGCATCCAGGACTGCCCCGATGAACTCTATCTGCTGCACCAGAGTTAATGTGGACTTCTGCTCGTTTATTAGCAGGCCCAGCCGGCAGCAGGTGGTGCATGTCAGAATTACACTGTTCTGGACCTGGGTCCTGCACTTGCCCCTGATTTACCAATCGTCCAGGTAGGGGAAAATTTGGACTCCCTTGTGCCTCAGATGCGCCGCCACTACCCCATACATTTCATAAACACCCTTGGGCCCGAGGAAATGCCAAAGGGCAGTGCTGCAAACTGGTAGTGGGAGCCAGCCACCATGAAACGGAGGAAATGTCTGTGGCTGGGGAAAATAAAAATATGCAAGTGTGTGTCCTTTAGGTTGAGGGCGGCATACCAGTCTCCTGGATCCAGGGAGGGAATGATGGAGGCAAGGGAGACCATGTGAAATTTCAGTCTCTTGAGATATTTGTTGAGATGACGCAGGTCTAGTATAGGCCTGAGACCCCCTTTCGCTTTGTGGATGAGGAAGTACCTTGAGTAAAACCCTTTTTTCCTCATGTCTGATGAAACCCCTTCTATGGCCCCCAGGCTGAGATGGGTCTCTACCTCTTGCATGAGGAGTTGCTTGTGAGAGGGGTCCCTGAAGAAGGATGGGGAGGGAGGGTAGTTGGGAGGATAGAAGGAAACTGGAGGGCATAGCCTGCCGAAACTATGCCAAGGACCCAGTGGTTCGAAGTGACCTTAGCCCATTCGGACAGGAAGGGAGATAGGCAGTTCAAGAAGGAATGGGGGGATCCAGGGAACAGGCTGGTCATCTTCAAAATGAACCCCTTTGATTACTGGATCTCCTAGATGACCCTTGCTGGGGGGCTGAGATGGACGCTGGTGTTGGTCGACGTCTCCTAGACCCCCTATTTCTGTCTCTTTGTCTGTAGGGCGTGAACCGCTGTGGCTGGTACCTCTGCTGTTGCTGGCCCTGAGGACAGAACTGGCACCTTGGGGCCTGGGGCATATAAAGACCCAAAGAGTGGAGCATGGCCCTCGAGTCTTTCAGATTATGCAACTTTGCATCCATCAGGTCCAAAAACAAGGCTGACCCATTGAAGAGGAAGTCCTGGATGGACTGTTGGACTTCCTGGGATAGACCCGAGGACTGCAGCCATGAGCACTTGCGCATGCAGATGGTGGAGGCCATGGCTCTGCCTGCCGAGTCTGCTGCGTCCGAAGATGCCTGTAGTTCTGCTTTGGCCACCGTAATACCCTCCTCCACAATGGTGTTAAAGTCCAGTGCCTGGTCCTGGGGAAAAACATCCACAAAGCAGAGATTGAAATTGTACCTGTCCAGGAGATCCTGCTGATTGGCAACGTGAAACTGCAGGCTTGCCGTTGATTAAACTTTTCTCCTGAACAAGTCCAATTTCTTGTTGTCTTTATTTTTGGGTGTGGAACTGGGCTGTCCCAGTTGGCAGCATCTACCAGTAGGGTACCGGGAGAGGGGTGGGTGAAAAGGTACTCAAATCCTTTGGCCAGGACATAATATTTCTTTTCGGTCCTGTTAGAGGTTGGGGCCACCGATAAAAGGGTCTGCCATAGGGCCTTCACTATCTTTAATACCCCTACATGCACGGGGAGGGCAACCCAGGCTGGAGCGACTGCTGCCAGGATATTAAAAAGACTGTCTGATGCCTCCTTTAGCTCCTCCACCTCCAACCCCAAGTTGGAAGCCACCCTTTTGAGAAATTCTTGATGAGCCCCAAAATCATTCAAGGGTGCCAATGGTCCCTGGTTGATTGCCTCATCTGGAGAAGAGGCGGAGGACTGGAGATCCCTTCCTGGGGGTCTGAACTGTCATCGGAGGCTGAATGATGGCTCTTCTCTGGTGCCAGTGGTGCGGACTGCACCCCAGGCAACCTGAACAACAGAGGACCTGGCCCCACCAGAAACCCCCAGGATCCCCAGTATGGCCATTGGGGTGGCCACTGCCCCTGAGGCCATCCCTGGACTGTCTGAGCAGAGGGATGCTCCAGCATCTTTTGCTGGCAGCGACGACTCTCCCAGTGGCCGTCCTCTCGAGAGGACACCGACTCTCTGTTAGATGACCATGGTGGGGCTGCATCAGAGGCTCCCTCTGTACATTGCCGAGTGGAGGGGGAGCGATGACCCGATCTGTGGGTGCTCCAGCACTCTGGAGAACAACCTCTTGGCGTCGTTGGTTCTGATGACGACGAGCCCCAGTGCCAGTGCCACGACCAGTGCTGATGCGGAGAATCATGCTCCGACCATGAACTGGAAAGCCTGGAGCGGCGCCTGGGCACCGATGAATTACGGCACCACTTCCTCCTCGATGTCAAGTCTGCCTCCAGAAACCAGCTTCTGCGCCGTGTTGGTGCGGGCGAACTCCGCGGTGCCAGGGAGTGGTGCTGGCTTTCTTCTGGGAGCGGCCTCTTGCAGGTGACCCAGACAGGCGCTGCCTTCTAAAATGAGCTTCACCTGGTGCCGGGACTGTGATTGGTGCCGGGAGGGTGACCTTGCTCCGTGCCCCGCCAATGTGAGGTGCTCCAGCACCGTGACCCGGAGCAACTTCTCAGGGAGCGGCACCATGTCAACCCTTCCATTCAGGGCAACCAGGCTTTTGGGGATCATCCCCCAAGCTCCAGGGATCGCCTAAGCCAACCAGGGGCTCCCCTGCGGCACTGGACCCTTCTCTCTGGGAGGAGGCCAGGGCAGGGGCGGCATGGGCAAGGCCAACAAAGCTAGTGCCGCATGAAACGCCTCTGGTGTTGACGGCACTGGCAGGTGCAGAGACGTCCTCCCACTCCCAGGAGTCGGGGGTGGCTCTCTAGTTGGAGACCTAGGCTCTGGCGGTGGTGAGTGAGCCTCCACTGTCTGACCTCAGTGTGGCCCCGTTGCTCGACCCCACTTTCTTGGACAGTGCGGGGGAGCGGCCTCGCTCTGTGCGCTGCTTTCGCTGTTTCTTCCTCGACGGAGAGGAAGAAGTCTGGCGTCAAGGCAGGGCCGGTGCTGACAGTGCACTCTGCACCGATGCCACGCTAGGTACCGAGGTAGAACGGGTTGGTTCAGAGGCCAATCTGAGTGCTGCCTCCATTAGTAAGGCTTTCAAGCAGATCTCTCTGTCTTTTTGGGTTTGAGGTCTGAAAGCCTTACAAATCTTGCATTTGTCCTTACGATGAGCTTCCCCCAGGCACTTTAGGCAACTAACAGGGGGTCACTCAGTGGAAAGGCCTTCCCACAGGAGGCGCATGTTTTGAAGCCCGGTGACCAGGGCATGCCCTGCTCTGGGCAAAGTCCCACCCGGGACTATCCTAAGTGACTAACTACCACTATTAACAACACTTAAGGACTAATCTACCTAACCAAGACAAACAAACAATTAAGGAGAACAAAAGGGATTGAGAAACACTTGCAATGCAAGTCATAGCCGTTCCAGCAACTGTCACAGGTGGAAAGAAGTAACTGAGGAGGCGTAGGGCCAGCAGCGCCTCATATACCACAGCATGTGTGCAGGACTCCAGGGGGCGCCGGAGCCAGACCTACAAGTACTGCTAAAGGGAAAAAAGTTCTGGTAACCATGCACGGAGGTGTGCACAATGGAATGGACATGAGCAAGCACTCGAAGAACTTCCTTTATCATATTAAATGGTAGTCTGAAATGACCTCTAATGCATCACTGTTAAATTTAATATATTACATTAAGAAATGTTTCTGATAAGTACAGAAATAGGACATTCCTCAATCAGCAATTCACGCTGCACTTGCAAAGTGCACACAAAGTAAAGGGCTAGGGGAAGTTGAAGAATTCAACTCTGATGACCTCTTTTAAAATCTTTTGGCTCATCTCTGAAGCTAGAGAGCTGAGCTGCTGAAGTCTGACCATGGGCAAGTCACCTTGTACCTCTGTCTGTCTGTTTCCCCTCCCGCTCCCTGACTGTCTTGTCTGTTTAAATAGGAAGGTCTTTGGGACAGATTGCGGTGGTCTCACTATGGGGTAGTATAACTTCTAGCATAATGAGGCCACAAATCTTGGTTGTAGGAGCTATTGTAATACAAAAAATAATATTAATTTAAATGTAAGTGGTCCGATTCGAAGGCAAGATTCTGTGTTGCACCCCTTCAAGCAGCCGAGGGATAAGGAACTAAGGTATTTTTCATCAACCATTTCACCTTCCCAATTTCCTCAGCGGCTCCAGTGGTACCAAACCACCCCACGGCATAATTTAGACAGGCCTGGCAGGCTGCAGAAGTGGTAACAGCTGCACTGCTCAGAATCCCTGCAGCATGAAGTGATATAGACCTTTCCCCCCTGTCACCTCCAAAACAGCCCACAGCCCTGGGTTTGCGTGGCGATCCGTGAAGACTGTACGGCTGTATGAGTTGAGCTGCAGGGAATTCTCTCGTGGCTGGATCTGGGGCTTTCAGAGTCCCTTTACATTGCTGTGTCCTCTTTGCCTGGCATACAGGGTCCACAATTAGAGTACGAATCTCACTCCCACTTTCTTTATTGAACATTTGTCCACAGGACAAAAGCACTGCTCAGACGGTAATTTCAAAGAACAGGAACGCTTCGCTTAGGAGAAATCTAAGCAGTAACTGGGATCCTACAGATCAGGAGAAAGTGCACAGACACAGTTGTGTGTTTCACTGTATCTGGGTTTTGCCAGTTTTCATAATTTGTCACTTTTTCAAAAGCATTGAGATGTAGCCAAGGAAAAACAAGGCTAGTGTTAATTTGTTGCTAGCCAATAGAAGGCAAATTTACAACTGAAGAAAATTGGCCACATTTTAAGCTCAATTAAAATCTAAATCAGATTAATGAATTGTAAAACATCTCCTTTTTCAGTCTATTACGAAACAGTATAGATACAAACAACTATATCTCAAATCATTTAAAAATAAACAAAGATTATCCACAATTGGAGTTTCAGTTCTGGCTCAAAAATGGCCAAAAATCTTCTGACAATAGTTGACTTTTTGAGACTTCTACCATTCAGAGTGGTGTAAAGGTAATGAACTCAGACAATCTTGCAGTATTGCTGCTGGGTTTTGTAATACTTTGCAAGTTTTCAGCACTGTCTACGTCAAACTCAGATCATAGCCCTGATTCACTTGCAAATTAAAACACGGGCCTAACCTTAATTTGGATCCAGATTTGAAAAGCCACCCACGTTAGCCAGTCTCTAAAAGCAAGCTGTAAAAAGTTGAGTAACAGAATAGTGACAGCCACCAGTCTGGTCTGCTAGAAGAAAAGCCTATTTAATTTGACCAAATAACAAAACTAATCAAAGGAGGTAGAAGTGAAAAATAAAAAAAGGTGGCACTGCAGCAAAGAATACTTGTCAGGGGCGGGGGGAGCCCACATATTTAAGTGTTAGATAATAAGCCTCTCTTTCTCTCTCTCTCTCTCGCTCGCACACACCCAATCTAAGCCAATTTTTGTTTTTAAAAATTCCACTGGCATAAATCTAAAGGAAAATCTCCAACTATGAACTATTACTGAAGGCTGCTGAATTCTGGTCCCTGCTTTTTTCCACAACTGAACTGTAAGTTAGCATTCCAAGACCAACAAAAGTCTCCAAACCCCAGCAATTTCCAAATCATGTATGTACCATGTTATCATCCAAGATAATGACAAAAATATGTGAAAAGCCATTTTTCTCTGACATAGGATAAGAACAAAAAGTCAGTGCACCAATAAAACATACTGTTCTATACAAATGAGGTCTTGGTTTGAATACATAAGGAAACAATAGCCTCAGTAAAATGACTAAGCAATAAGTTAATTATACGCTTGAACTGAAAAATAAACATTGAGAATCACATTCTGGTCTCAATTCTAACAGTGTACACTTAGAGTAACTCTGTTAACTCCAATTAATCACATAACAAGGTACAGGTAATTAATTACTTACCAGGCCTTACAACTTATCCTTTTCTTCATTTTCTCAACAACCATGTGATGAGCTTTTCATGGATTTCCTCATTTAACTGCATTTAATTAAATTAAAAACTGGCTGGAATCTCCTGCCCACTTAATGGAAGTATTACATTTTTCAGAGATCAGCACTAATTTACTCTAGGGTAAAATCCTTCATGGTACAATACTTCAAACATACAACTATGCAGAATTCTTTTATGTCAGCATTGGAAATATACATAAGCAAAATCAAAGCAAATGGCACATGGCACAGGCACACCTAATATGGTACTATTATGAGACATGATTTTGGAGGAGCCTAAACAAAAGCATGGGAAATACAGTGGCCATGCATATTATAGTTATGTCAATAGGAACTTGTAACTGGCTTTTATATTTTTTTCTCTCCAAAGGAAAACATTTTGATTATGATATGAATAGCTGAAGCTCTCAGCGGTTGCAGTTTGGGTTAGGGTGGCACTGTACAAACACAAAATAAAAGATGGGGGCTGAGCATGCACAAGTGACTAGTGGGGGGCTGTGTCACCATTGCTCTGCAACCCCGTAAGCTGCCTTGATGAAATAGCTCTCATTTGGGCTGCTCACAAACAGCCTTTCCAGGAGTGTCTGTGTGTAACTGCAGCCTGCCAGCCACAGTGGGGTTACACTCTAGTTCTCACCAGCCTTGGTTATAGGTGATCTTAACACAGGGTGATCTTAACACATCCCTAGTTTCAAATTTCCCCCCAGAAATGCATGTCCTGTACCACCCAGCCTTTTTCTACACAGTACAAATATTTTAAGTTTGTTATTCCTTTAAGGGAATGATACATCATCTTATTATCTCAAATAGTTATTCAGACAGTTCAATTTAAAACACACTGGATTAAACAGTACAAAACAAGGTTACTTACCAGTAACTGTTGTTCTTCGAGATGTGTTGTTCATATCCATTCCAATATAGGCTAAGGCCCTCTGGCAAACCCCTGCATCAGTTGCCCCTACATCCAAGGGCGCCGAAAAAAAGTACTATGTTCCCGCGGAGGGGTTCGAGTACCTGTATACCCACCCTGCTCTGGGAATGCTCGTGGTTGATGCCACCAACCAACGAGGAAGGCAGGGATCCCAGGGCAATACCTCCAAGAACAAAGATTACAAAAAACTAGACCTTTTCGGACGCAAGGTCTATTCTACGGGGGTCCTGCAGCTGAGGATCGCAAATCATCAGGCGGTCCTCGGCAGATATAACCTGAACCTCTGGTCCTCCTTACAGAGGTTCACGCAGGGAGTACCATAGGACCAGGCATCAGACTTCGCCACTGTTATTGACGAGGGTGCTGCAGTGGCCGGGGCAGCCTTAAAATCGGCCAGTGATGCGGCAGATACTGCCAGCAAAGCCATGGCTTCGGTCATTGTAATGCGGCAGTGTTCCTGGCTCTTGTCTTCGGGACTATCACAAGAGGTCCAGCAGTCCATCCAGGACTTGCCCTTTGATGGTGCTGGCCTCTTTTCTGAAAGGACTAATGACAAACTGCATGCCCTAAAAGATTCCAGGGCCATGTTGAGATCTCTAGGGCTGTACACCCCTCAGGCCTCGAGGCGTCAGTCTCGGCCACAAGCCCAGCAGCCTGCCCCGAGACCGCCTCCCAGACCCGCTCAACCCAGGAGGGGTCAAGATCGGTATAGGCGGCCTAACAGACAGGACCGCCAAGAGTCCACAACAGGCTCCCAACAAGGCCCGTCCATGAGGTGCAACAACAAGCGCCAATTTTGATGGCACGCCTGAGGGTGGCACTCTTACTGTCCCGTTGGATCCAACCCTACTGTTCGCCCACAGACTAAGGCCGTACTACACCGAGTGGCAGAACATCACCTCAGACCACTGGGTCCTCGGTGTAGTACGAAGGGGCTATGCCCTTCAACTTATGGCCTTCCCCCCAGACTCTCCCCCACCCCGTCCCTCTTCAGGGACCCCTCTCACGAGCAACTCCTCATACAGGAAATGAACTCGCTCCTCTGCCTAGGAGCTGTGGAGGAGGTTTCCCCGCAGGAAAGGGGAAAGGGGTTTTATTCACGTTATTTCCTCATTCCCAAGGCGAAGGGGGGCCTGAGGCCCATTTTAGACCTCCGCCTCCTAAGCAGATTTATCAGGTGCCTCAGATTCCATATGGTCTCCCTAGCCTCTATCATTCCCGCTCTGGATCCAGGGGATTGGTTCGCTGCCCTCGATTTAAAGGACGCTTACTTTCATATTGCAATCCTTCCCGGTCACAGAAGGTTCCTCTGGTTTGTGATAGCTGGCTCGCACTACCAGTTCTCGGCCCTACCCTTTGGCCTTTCATCTGCCCCCAGGGTGTATGGCGGTAGTGGCGGCCTACTTGCGTCACAGAGGGGTTCAGATCTTCCCCTACCTGGATGACTGGCTGATCCGGGGCAAGTCCAGGGCCCATGTGAGGAACAGCCTGGAGCTCACCTGCGCAACATGCACCAAACTGGGGCTGCTCATCAACGAGCAGAAATCGATTCTCACCCCGGTGCAGCACATAGACTTTATCGGGGCCACACTGGACGCCACCCAGGCCAGAGCCTTCCTCCCACAGGCTCGCTTCGAGGTGATGGCTGCCATAATCGACGATCTCCACAGGTCCCCCACGACGACAGCCAGGCACTGCCTCCAGCTGTTGGGACACATGGCGGCCTGCACATACGTGGTGAGGCTGGCTCGCCTCAAGCTCAGGCCTCTCCAGGCGTGGTTAGCCTCGGTATATGCACCAGCCAGGCACTCACTAAACAGGGTAGTCACAGTTCCCACGCAGGTACTGACCTCCCTGGTATGGTGGAAGGACCCAGGGGCTCTGGTCGAGGAGAAGATGACTCTCCACATCAACATCCGGGAGCTCAGGGCAGTCCGACTGGCCTGCAAGGTGTTTCTCAGATTCCTGAGGGGCAGGATGGTGCAGGTCCTCACGGACAATACAGCGACCATGTTCTACATGAACAGGCGGGGGGGGGGGGGAGGGGCGCTCCTCGGCCCTTTGCCAGGAGGCCATGCGACTTTGGGACTTTGCGGTGAGGCACGACTTCCACATATCTGCCTCTCACCTCCCGGGGGTTAGGAACGATGAGGAGGACCACCTCAGCAGGTCATTTCTACCCCGACACGACTGGTCTCTACACCCGAAGGTGATAAGTTTTATCTTCTGCAAGTGGGGTGTTCCCCAACTGGACCTGTTCGCGTCGTCCTGGAACAAGAAGTGCCCGAGGTTCTGCTCGCTCCGGGGTTGCGAGCTGGGCTCCATTTCTGACGCGCTCCTTATAGAATGGATGGGGACCCTCATGTACACGTTTCTCCCCATTCCGCTACTGCATCTTATTATCTCAAATAGTTATTCAGACAGTTCAATTTAAAACACACTGGATTAAACAGTAAAACAAATGTATTAACTACAAAGAGATTTTAAGTGAGTACACGTAATGAGGCATAAAAATCAGAAACGGTTACAAGAAAAATAAAGATAAAACATTTATTAATGCCTAATTAACTATACTGGATTCAAGCAAAGTTTCTCACCACATGTTCCAGCAGATTACTGACCAAACTCTCCAGTCAAGACCCCTCCCCAGAATCCAACAAATGCTTCCTTTTTAACTTCCGGTACAATGAACATGATGGGCAGGGAGAGAGAAAGGGGTCTCTTGGGGGTGTTTGTACCTCCTCTTTATAGTTTCAGACCCCCTCTTGAAAAACACTTCCAGCTGCATACTAGCAGACAAAGACCATGTGGAAGGATGTTCCCTTCTGGCTTTTTCTCACCTGTTTGAGCTTCCTGTGTTTCCCTGTTAGCTTGACGATGCTATTTACTGCTTAAAGCAACTTAAGCAGAGCACATGCTCCTTTGTTTAGGACAGACCTATTTGCCAACTTCTCTTTGGGCGTGGCTGTGGAGTTTGGAACATGTGTCGATATAACAACACCATAGAGGGGAATCTTATAACTTCACATACAATGTTGCTAGACATATTTTACCAGGACAATAATGACCAGCAAGTTATGAGTTTTTGAATGATACCTTACAAGGAGTACTTTGTGCAAAGTTAGTTACAGTAGTGTGTTGGGTGTGAATAAGTTGTTCCAGAAACTTCTCAGATCTTCTGATTTACATTCTGACACCCTCAGCACAGGTGCAATAGAAAGAGAGGAAGACAAGGCAACCCTTCTCTCCCAGCTGACTCACAAAGGAGGCAAAGATAATCTGGCTCCCACTGCTAGGCTAATTAGTATTGCCAGCAGCACTAATGTTTTTTTCTCTAGGTGGGGAGTGGGTGTGGCCAGGTTCCTGCTCACAGCGTGGTCTGAGCTGACTGTGCAGGAGCAGTGATGTCCTGTGTACCTTCTGAACAGGTGTAGCAAGGGACATTTCCCAGTGTGCTCTTCCCAGCATCCAGAAGGCATTATGCCATTAAAATATATAGTGTGAGTATTTCAAAAGTGCCATGGAATCCTAAGTCACATTGAAAGTCAATAGGATTTAAGCTCCTATGTCACTGACGTGCTTTTGAAAATTCCACACATAATACCTCCAGTCACTGTCATTGGGGTGTTGCACCTCTTCTGCCTCCCCAGGACAGCTGAGCCTTGAAAAGAAGCAAAATTGACCTTTTCATCCTATGGAAAGCCATCTGAATGTCCTTGCAAGGGGTACAGGCTGTCATACCAACTACCAGAAATACCAAAGCACCGTACGACATGGTTACTATGTCACAGGTATTCATATTTATGGCCAAATCCTGCAGCCCTGCTCAAGGGAAACTTTTACTGAAGTTGCAGCTTTCACTGTGCCTGCGTATGGAAAGCATGAGGTTGCCTGGTTCTACTGACACTAAATGCAACACTGCTGTATCTGCACTGATTTCAGCTGAATTATTCCTGATTTACCCCAGCATAACTAAGAGCAGCAAGAGGCCCAGTACATCTCTGTTATATGAATGAACTAAACTTGATTTTGTTGCAATTCAAAACACAAGATTAGATGAATCTCAAAGTTTCCCCACACAAATTCCCCTGGGATTAAAGGTCTTTTCTTTAGGCCCTTCTTGTCCAACACTAGTGTTCCAAGGAAAAGTAGAGAACTGAGTTTCCCTTCCTAGAGAAAGGAAAAAAAGATTGGACGTGGAATAGGCAAGAGTTGCTAAGAGGAAAATGATTAAAATGTTCTCCTTGAAAGAGCTTCCTATCCAGCAACAAAGAAAGTGGCTCTCTGTGTATGTAGGAACTTAGCTTTCCTCCCCAGAGAAAGGCATTTGCTGCTTCAATGTCCCATATGTTTGGGCCAATGAAAAAACATTCCACCTCTAACCCATATAGAACAGCTTAAAATAGGTCAATGACCAAAGCGGCTCAACCTGTGAAAGACAAAGCTGATAAGGTTTGCACAACTTCACATGGCCATTTATACAAACTTTGAATGGGCTAATTTGCATAACCTCTCAGTTATCTTATTTGTAAAATGGAGAGGAATAGTAGTTACCTATCTCTGGAGGTAGGGATAACAGCATTGGTCAAGAATAAGGGTTTTGAACTGGAACAAAATTTCTATACTAGTTAGAAGAGGTGAGACCAGAATACATTGTTTCCTATCTCCTAAATCACTGCTCCCTCCATTAGGTTAAAGGGTATTCAGTGAAGGAGACTTTCTTCTTCCTCTCTCTCACTTTACCTTGGATGTGGGCATCTCTCTCAAATGTATCTCAATTTGAGAGGCATCACTCATTCAAGTCCCAAAGTTACCAACATTCCACAAAAATGTGGTGTCTCTTCGCTTTTATTGTTGAAAACTGACCTCAGACATGCAGAACCACGAAATCAGAGATTATAATAAAAAAGAGTTATTTACAGTAACAGAATGAATCTCAGTATTTTAATTTGCCGTACACATTCTTCCTTGAGTTTTTGTCAGTTACGATGTCTGAGACTTGGACCTCGACAGGTTGAGATGTGGGCAGGTGTGATAGATGTGCAGACATGTCACAAAAGATGTGATGCTTGTCAGGTGTAGAGATAAAGGAAGAGATGCCACAAATATCTCTCTGGTAAAGTGTTGTCTTTTAATATTTCTTATGTTAAGTCATATGGAAATGTTTTTTATTATCAAACAACTAGAGAATCTAACATTCAAACATTTAGAAATCAGACTTCAGTGCCAGACAGCATGGTCAAAGTCATTACAAATGTGGAAGATTCCATTCTTTGGAGCTGCTTTCAAAGGCAAAGAAAAAATATAGCCAATTATTCAGTCTATGATAGGGAGAAATGATTAACAATAAAGAGCAAAAGAAAAAAAACCATACTAATTGTCATAAGGTGACTGACCCTTTCAAGGGAAATGGGGCCAGCCCCAACTGTGCTGTGATTAACTGGGTCCCAGCTTGAGGGGGCTGGATTAATGGGGTCAGATGTTAATACCTAAGTCTGATAATAAAAAGGCTTTCTTAAACTATGATAGGAACCACAGGGAGCTGCTTAAGATCCTATGGGAAACCCTGGATAAGGTTTTTAAGAAACTAGGGAGTCTTTGGAGGAAGCTGCTGGAGTTCCCAGGCTGGGGAAACTGCTAAAAGGAAAAGCATCTCCAGGAAGAAGGCTCTGAAAGCAAAGCTCAGTAAAAGCAGCAAAGAAGAACTCTGCAGACACATAGGAGCAGGGCCAAAGTGCAGGGAACTTTGGTAAACCACAAATTGTGAGAGGGACTCCAGGGAAGGCAGCTTGAGTCAGCTCTCTGTAACAGAGCTGGACGGATACAAAAGGCAGCCCAGAAAGGGCAAGAACTAATCTCAGCAGGTGGGCTGAAAAATAGCCCCAAAGGGACAGACGCATGCTTTATCTGGATGCTTTGTTTGACATTTAGTTGGACCTTTGTTGTCTCAGAAGGGGACTGAACTTTCAGTGGGTATGTCTATACAGCTCGGGACTGTGAGCCTCCCAGCTCAGGTGGACAGACTCTTGAGACCTGGGCTCACGTCAGCACTCTAAATAGACAGTGCTTTGAAGTTGCAGCTCTGGCTGGAAGCTTGGTCTCTGAAGCCTAAGGAGGGGGATGCCCAGTGTGACCTGGCCAGAGGGCTAAATTTCCCGGAAATGGAGCACTACAGAACCAGATCAGACAACAAGAAAGACCTCTAGAGGAGGAAGAATTCCTGCAACATTGCATTCTGGCACAAAGGGGTACTCCAGTAGTGAGTCGCCCTATGACACTAATTGGCAGAGCATTTAAACAAGCAGGAAATAGAAGTTCCAGTGAAAAGTTCAAAGGCCTTTTTTGGAAGAGATTATTTTTGTGGGAGGGAGCAGGGACAGAGCTGTTCCATAATTTAAATGAAAAGCCAAACCTTGTGAGAGTTCTGCCCGAGTAAGGACTGCAAGATGTGGCTGATAGCATGGGTCCCTTAATAGAGGAGGGTGATCCTACAATAACAGGCATTAATGCTTGTAGTACGGGCTCCGGCCCGGCCTGGTCATTGTGGCCCTTCCTCAGGCCCAGGCTCTGAGGAAGGCCACTGCACCATCCAAAAAGGGGAAGGTTAGCATCCATATAAGTCGCAGTCCGGGCCCTCAGACAGGGCGGACTGCCAGGTAGTCTATCGCCCTGGCCCTGGGCAGGGCGGGCGAGCAAGCAGTCTTTTGCCCCGGCCCTGGGCAGGGCGGGCGAGCAAGCAGTGTCCTCCGGTCAGGAGAGCAAGGTACCATAATTCACTCCTAGGATGGCGAGGACAAGGGGGAGGGGAGGAGGACGCTGGCCCACCCGACTCCACTGCATTCCAGCCGAGGGCCCTAGCAGTGGCAAAAGGCGTTGCCACTGAGTCGGCGGGGCTCCCGCCGCAACATGCCAACGGGGCTTGCCCGTCTCAGCCACGGCTATGGCTGTCGCTGGGCCACTTCCTCCCCGTATCCCCAGGTACCTTTGTCTGCCGGGTCCTCAGGGTCGCTGGGGTACACGGCCCGGGGTAGACCCATCAGTCCCTCCTTGCCCACAGGCGGCAAGGCCGGGAGCTCCTCGGCGAGGGGCAGCTCCTCCAGGTCACAGGGCTCGGGGGATGGCTCGGCCTCAGGCAGCTCCTCCAGGTCCTGTCCCGTCTCTGGGGACTCGGCATCAGGCAGCTCTTCCAGGTCGGGTCCGGCCTCGGGGGGGATCTCCCAGTCCTCAGGCTCAGGGACTCGCTCCAGTCTAAGGGGCCCGGGGGCCCTATCCAACCCATAGGGTTGGGTCGTTTGGGCTGTCCCCGGGTCCTAGGGTTTGGGAAGCGCTTGCTTGGGGCAGCGGCCCGGCTGGGTTCAGGCCTTGGCTGCAGGCGGCAGAACGGCATGTCTGCCTCTGGTGGCAGCCTGTCCCTGATTGAGCTGTGGGGCCCGCTCTTTATACTCCCAGCCCTGGCTGAGGCTCTGCCCCTCTGTCACCGGATTGGTCGGCCTGCGGGGCCTATCACTAGCCAGCTCCCTGGTTGCCGGGCAGACTGGGCTGCTGGCCCTTTCAGTGTCTGCTCTGGTTGTTGTGGCCCTTCCTCGGGCCCAGGCTCTGAGAAAGGCCACTGCATCTTCCTACATGCTGAATAGCACCAAAGTAAATACTGAATTAAGAAATAATCAGTGTTTAGTTTTAAAATAGACTAATGAATTTCTATGCAAAAACATTAATACTTCAAACAAGCAAATAACAAGAAACAAAAGAAACTATCTTTGAATTTAATTATTTATGGCTCCGTCAGTCTGCAAAACAAAAAAACCCACTGACATTAACCAGTTGAGATGGAGGGTGTGTGCAGGAAATTCAGGACTGGATCCTAAACCACACAAAACTCTAAAATTCATCAATATTTCTATTAATCTAGCTGCTTTTTCCACTTGAAATGTAAAATTCACTGTATTACACAAGATGACATGAATAATTAAATTTTCTTTAAAAAGCTAACATAAGAGATGCTGTTGTGGAAGACAGCAAACAATAATATTGGACCCAGGTAAAAGTTAAAATTAAAGCAGTAGAAATTTTTAAACTTTATCCAAACAGTAAGTGATAATCTATTTCTGTACTGTAAGCAGAAATCTACTTCCATATCTTAGAAACATGACAGCTACCTGCTCATCTCTCCACGACCACATATAGTATATGAGATACATGCATTATCACTCTGCATCAAAAGAACTCAAGATTGAGAAGAACAAGGGGGAGAAGGGGAAGTAGGTCACCAGTACAAGAAAGTAATATCCTTGAGAATTGTACAAGGAAAGTTTCGGAATCCATTCTTTAGGACAGGAATGACAGGCAGTTCAATGCAACAGGAACCAACAGAAAGGAGAGAAACCCAGAACTTTCCCCATCCCTATGACATGTCCCAGATATTTTTACAATAAAAAAAATACTAAAGTGGAGAATTCCTGGCTAATCTCAGGCTCTTAGATTTTCATATCATCATATAAAAGTCCACAGGAAAGAAGGAAAATGAAAACTAACTCAAGTGAATCATAGAATAATATAAATGTAAGGCTGGAAGAGACCTTGAGAGGTCATCTAGTCCAGCCCCCTACACTGAGACAGGACCAAGTACATCTACACCATCCCCGACTGGTGTTTGTCTAACCTGTTCTTAAAAGTCTTCAATGATGGGGATTCAATAATCTCCAACATTTAACTTATCCTTATAGTTATAAAGTTCTCCTTAATATCTAACCAACATCTCTCTTGCTGCAGATTAAGCCAATTACTTTGAAACAAGTCACATTTTCTAAGGAGTCTGTGGTCTCCAAAATTAAAAATCCTTTGACATATCTCAGATGACAGAATCATAGGTTGAGGCCTATGATGAGGCAACGGGTTCCTTATCAGATATGCACTGAAACACTTTCTTGATAGACAGGATGCCAGTTTTCAGAGCAAACCAAATGTAGGCCAATCATATATGTAGTTTGGCATTCTCTGGGGGAAGGAGCAGACAGAAAGTATAAAAGCTCTAGTGATTTCATTAGTAAGATCCTAGTATCACTCCTGAATGTGTTTGTGGAGAAGCAGAAGTTTTGGTATCATGACACAGAGGCCTCCAACCTGTGCCCACAGGAGCAGCCACGCTGCAACCCTCCACTTGGCTGCCTGCTGACAACTGCTGACCCAGGACCCCTCAAGCACAGCCCTAGTTTGAGGCTTCGCCCTCAAAGCCCAATTGGCAGAGTCCCAGAGCAGCCAATTGGACCACCAGCCCTGCTTAAGCCATCAAAGGGAACAGAAAGCTATCTGAACAATTGGGATCCACTCTGTTCTGGACTGTGTATCTTGTGCCTCCTGCTCCTCTGGCTTGGCTTCCTGGCGTTGTGACCTGGCTTGGCTCCAGACCTCTGACTTGTGGTTCTGATCTCTGGTTTGTCTCCTGCCTCTGACCTCCTGGTATCCTGACCTGGGCTGACTCTGGTTACTGACTTATGGTTCCAGTCTGTCTCCAGCTTCTGACCTTCCGGTATCCTGACCCAGCTGATTCCTGACTGTGAACTCCGGCTCCGACTACTAGGTCTGGCTGCCCACGACCCAGTCCTGATACCTGGGGACTTCAAACCAGGAGGTTACTTTTATCATTATTTTAGCTGAGACAGAGAAGAGAGACTATGGAACCAATTCCCATCCCTTTTGCATTGTTGTGAATGACATTGACCTCAGTGGAATTGCTCCCAATTTACACTGCTGAGAAATAAGATTCAGGCCTATCCTGTTTAAAATGCAGTTCTATGCTGAAAAATAAACATGGCTTTTATGAAGTTCTCTCTCACAATGACTTCCAGATGCAGTCTGCCTCTTTTTCACTTGTAAAACTGAGTTTATACTGATTGCCAGCCCTGCAAACTCAACCTGGATTCTTTCTGATTCAAGCATCACTAACAATAAAGATCCTGAAATGTGAACTGGGCTAACAGTTCTATTGATGATGTGGAAACCAGAACAGAATCCAGCACACTACCATTGCTGTGCTGGCTCTGCAGTGCTAACAGGAGTGAAGAGTAATGAAAACATATTTTAGCCAGTAGAATAAGCAGGTAAGATTCTGAATATATACAAAGAACAGGTTCACTGACTTAAGAAGTTTTCATTTGTAGACAATCACTTTAAGTTAAAACCACACTTTAAACTTGCAATGAAACCGGAAATTGTCATCTAAAAAGGGAACAGAAGTTTTGTTCCTAGAAATGAACCCTTTTAACTTGGGGCAGAAACCAAACACTTTTGTAAAGGAAAATATTGATAAGGCTTTATTTTGTATTCTGCAAAATTGGATGATCATTACTGTAGAACTCTTGTATTATATTGTATATTGAGATGAAACAATAATTAAAACACTTACAGAGAAATAAGGACAGGCAAATGTCTGGAAGGGGGAGTCAGTGAAGCCTCAAGTAGCTAACTCTTGATGCCATGTAACTAACAGAACAAACAATATTGAAAACACTTTATCTTGATTTAAATATGGCACTCAGACTTATAACCCAAGAATATTTTGCTTAATTTAGGATGTGATCCTGCAAACCATTAACCATAGGAGCAGTCCCATTGATGCATATGGGGCTGTTCATCCACAAAAGAATTATTTCCCAGCAATACTGGTACGCAGGATCTGGTGCAGAGGACTCAGTTCTGCTCCCACTAGAGTTTATTGGAGTTTGGCCACTCAGTTCACCGGGAAGAATATCATGCCCTGTGTTTGCAAAGTACCATGTAAATATAGTGTGCTAAATAAGTGATTAATAATAAATAAAACTAGATAGTTAATTGTGCTGTTCTAAAGTTAAACTGACATTTATCAAATATCTTCTTGTTGGTTTTAATGATCAGTTAATAAGCTTCAACCTGGTACATTTTTTAATAAGAAGAAGGATCAGATACAATGTGTAGTAATCCTGAGATCAACGATGATTTCTTTAGCCAGTGAGTACCAGCCTGCTGTTTCAGCAGCGAAGGAGACTATTGCCAGAGACAGAAAACTAACAGTTGAGGTTTAGAAGGGGCTCCACATCTGAAGAACAACTGTGAACGGACCTGAATGGCAAAGAATCAAGAACACAAGTGGTTTGCTTTGTAAATATAACATGCTTACACGATGAAGTAATAAAAACTCTGGAAAGCTAATTCAGACTAATTAAGATAAAGACAATCAATAACCTGAGGAGCAATGACGGCTTCATTCCACTTTTTAATTCTTTTTTAAATAAAAAACACCAGAATTTCTTTGAATCTCACAAAAGGATAAACTATCAGAACATCATAGATATGTGGCCTCAAAAAGCTAAAGAATATGGTCAAGAAACAAGACAATTGACTTAGAACGTATCTAGAATTTCCTCTACCACCAGCAATTATAATTTAGATCTCCCCCCCCCCCCCAGCCCTTGGGGGCAGGGAAGAGGAAAGAGCATGCCTGCACAATTCAGCACTTGTAAGAGGTTCCTAATAATGATGTAGATGTTTCCAAACAGAAAATTGATTAGAAGCCCAGATGTGTTTCATGGTCCTTTTTTTCCAAGCAGTTTGATATACTTCAGGTTTTAATAATGAATATAAATAATGATTCTGCCATGCCAGCAAAACTAAGAAGCATGTTTGACAAGATAGCAAAGAGCAGATCTGCAGAGAGAAGGGCTTTTTAGCCTTTGTCTAATTAAACTAGCATATGCGCAATGCTCCAAGAACATTTAATGGCACTATAGGGAGTTCCCTGGGAATTTAACTGTCATTCCATTAAATATTAGTCTCCTTTAACTGATTTATTCCATCCCTGTTCCCTATTAAAAAGTAATTGTCAACTAAAAATAAACAAAATTGTTTCCAATAATTAACGTTTTGTGTACCATCAGCCTGGAATCAGTGAAGTGCTGGAAGCAACGAAAATTCATGTTAACACAATGCTTGTTGCATAGTCTTGCCAGGGAAAACTTTGCAATATGATTAGGCTATGGACAGAGGCTTTTAAATGAATCAAGATCCGTCTGAATGGGAGCAACTGAGAACTAAAGTGAAAAGCAAAGAGCAAATAGAAATGTCTGCTTGAGGGAGGGAAAATATGAGAGAGAGCGAGAGGATTGAGTCATGTGTGACTGTGTGTGTGAGAGAGAGAGAGAGCGAGAGAGAGAGAAGTGGATTGAGCTATCGGGACTCCACATATAAGGTCTTTTGAGGACAAATTGTCCATCGTAATTACAAATGACTTGTCTTGTATCTGAGTTGTTTGTTTTATTTGAATGCTCACAAACTGTGAATCAGTAAACTGAGTTTCAGCTTATAACATATCTTTTACAAAGAAAACTAGACCTTACAATTAAAACTAGTAGAACCTCGACTACAGTGCCAATATAATTAGCTGAAATACCTGCCATTCATGTTGCATTATCATCATTTTTATTATTTATTCAATTACACTGTATTTTTCACATATTTGCAAAGTGCCTAGTACCTAAAGTTGAATGAAAGCAACAAACGTGCCTTAAAATTAGTTTGTATGTAGCGACTGGATCTGCTGAAGATGTGCCATACTGGCCTTTGGTGAATAAACTAAAGGAGATCTGAAACAAGCACAGGGCAGGTAAACAGTGAATAGAAAACACTATTTGGCAGACAGGAAAAAATATAAGAAAAAGCTGCAAATATATTGTACCTGACACTACGTGCACTGTGTTCTTTCAATGAAAGCTGAATAAACAAGTTTAAAGGAAGGCCCCTAACATGTAAGTTAGGCAGCTGAGTTTTTATAGACTGCAAAACCAGGAAGCATAAGAATAGTCAAGCAAGAAGTGTATTTCAATAGTCACAACTTTAGTTAAGATTTTTAGAAACTCAAGTGTGTAGAAAACCATATATATTTTAGGAGTATTGAAGTAATGAAGTTTAAAAGATTTCAACACAGATTTAGACGAAAAGTTAACTTGATCAAAAATATGAAAACATGAAGAACTATTTGGTTGGGCAAAACAACAGCATTCCCATACTAGGGCCCTGCAAAGATAGCATAATTGCAGTGAGGAAAGAATGAGGACAATTCACTGTCTTGCAGCCCACATAAATTCAACAGTAGGAAGTAGTCACATATTGCAAAGTGCAGTACACCCTCATTCCCAGAGTGGAGAATGTCATATCTATGATGTTCAAATCTGACGATAGCATTGGGCGTGAAGGACCCAGGACCTCAGACTCATTACTTAATAGAAAACGTGTTACCACAATGTGAGCTGTTGTAGACTAAGCTTGGCCAATTCCTTCAATGCCGGAGAAAATCTTAAAGAAAGTTGGATTAGGATGAAATTATATTTAAAATGAAAATTGTTCTGAAGAGGTAATGCAAGATTTTTGAGTGCAGAGAATGGCTTGTGTACTTGTCAAGCTAACATGTAACAAACCCGTTTTACTCAAGGAAAGTAAACTCTGAACTGGGAGCTGATCTTACAGAAAAAAGAGTTTCAAACCTAAGTAATCTCTCCCATTCTGGCCCCTTTCGCCTCTAGGGAGCAAAGAGCAATCCTTAAGCAAAAAAACTAGAGCAGCCATAAGACACTTCTTTTCTAGCTGAACTCAGCGAGTTAGAGATCAAACCGACTGACAAATAATATAAAGGAAGACAAAAAAAGAGACAAAACATCATATACATTATTATAAAGGTAACTTTTGAAACCATTAGAAAGAGGGATCCATACATCACAAAATACTTCTAGGAGTCATGAGAATCACAAGTCAAACATAAAGGAATCAAAACAGCCAGAAAAGCATGACCATTCATAAAAATTAATAAAAGAGAACTAACTGTTACTTTCACAACTTTCCTCTACAAACTAAAGCACACTGTCAAAAAGTAACTTTGAACAACTCTGGAACCCCAGTGCAGGACTTTAACTGGAAATTCTTCCATTTACTCTTATTAAGATACATAAATGTTGTTTCAGTATTTTACAATACATGGGCACATATACAGAGAGCAGTGATAATCTCATTTAAAATAAAAAATATACTTAACTGAATATGCTTTAATAAATCTACTAACAAAACACACTAGTGATTTGCTACCTCCTCTAACTAAAGATTAACATTTTCTGTTGAGGAATAATAATTCCATTTGTATTATTACCTTGCTAATCAGATTCCATAATCCTTAAAATATTTGAATATTTAATATGTATCTTGCTTCTGGTCTGTACAGATCAAATTTCTCAATAATCCTTCATTATAAGTGGCATTCTGAGTCGACATTTAATCTTCCCTTCAGCTCATGTAGGTCAGATGCACTCATTTTTACTGCTTTAAACACAAACTAGAAATGCTAGATTTGTAAAATGTTACAGGCGATTTACATTAAAGAAATTAATCCCACAAAAATGCCAAGGTCTCCATGTTATTATTGTTCTCACATCCTTGTTCTTGGGTCTTTGTCTTATATTTGGGAAGTTGAGATACATGGGACTGATGTCCACACGCATGGAATAGCTGAAAACTGCATTTGATAAAAAGACAGTGTCATGGTTACAGGGTTAGCTACACCTCGGACCCTTTTCTGGTCTTTCTGAGGGCATCACCTGAGCTTTCAGACCTTCTGCCTTTACCTTTCCTGAGGTGGAATTCCACCATTCTCCCAATCTTAGAGCAGGGCTTTGGGCTCCAGTACCCTGTGTATTAACTCTACTTACCCAGCAGGTCTAGCTGAGTCTGGGTATCTGTGCTTCTTCCCTTTAGCAGTCTGCAACCAGTGGTATACTGTGGCCAGAATGCCTTCTTAAACCAAAGTACTGATTATTTTGCAGTCAGAACAAAGTATTTGAAAACAACAAACAGTGTAGATGCATATCTATCTTAACCTAATGGCTACCCACAACCTAACAGTAATCTGGTCAGGCCTAACTTCTTCAGACTCCCTGAGACAGGATACTGAGCCAGATGTATGGCCACTCTTATGTGTGTGTGTCTGTGTCTTAGTCTTGTTCCCAGAACAATTTCTCCCTCTCTTAAGAGAGGGGCCCATTTTGAACTTGCCAACGTTCTTTGAAACTCTATGTGCACAAGCCTTTTCCTGTCCTGGCTTTGCCCCTTAACATCCCACAAGTGTTAGTTAAGAAGTGGCTTATTTTAAGCCATTCCTTTTCCTTTTTGCCCAGTTTTCCTTACAGCTCCCTACTAAACTAAACCAATGTATTCACACAGTAAATACCCCAATAAACAGGTCAACAAACAGTATTTATAAATTACAGAGCAGCTCCCATTCAATCATAGACAGCACAAGGTCATGATCCTGCATTGAAGAGAATGGGCCCACTCTACTGACACGAGGAAAAGACTGCAGGAAGGGACGCTAAACAACTTTCTATACAGAGGACAGTGTGAACGGTAAACTTTTCTCCAGCCAAAAACACTCTTCAGCCATAATCTCCTCAGGGAAATAGACATTGTTCCCAAGAGTTCTCTGCCTTCCAGAGGCCTTTGACACTGTTGATCACAAGCTGCTGCTGATGTGACTGCATTAGCCACCAAACAAGGTTGGAATTGGCTTGGAATGGTTCTTCTCATGCTGTTGTTACCCATTACATTCTCTGGGAACTGTAATAACTACCCCTCTTCTCTAAAGCCTTCTCAGCTATGGGCTCCTATCACCTCTTCTGTCCCCCTCGCTACACAAGGGTGCTGAGAGAGATTGTGAGATGAGACAGGCTGTAGTGCCATCAGCATACTGCCAACGCCCAGCTCTACAGCTCATTATCTGACCCACACATTGCCTTTGCCAGGTTCGCCTGGCAGAGATTGGGATCTGGTTGAAAGTTTAAATCGGACAAGATGGAGAGGACACTGATCAGCAGGGACAAACTATTCTGAGAGTCCAGCATAATCTACAACTACCCCAACATCGGAGGCTCTATGCAGCCAATGCTTTCTCATGCAGATGCCAGTGGGAGCCCATACCAACAAAGCAAGGGGTCAAGCAGTAGCAAAGCTAGGGAAGAGCTTAGTGTGTAGTGAATGCACGAAAAACGTCTAGGAACTGAAGTTCTTTGGCAGCTTTTATCCAGGATTCCATAGCCTAAATTTTAATGATAAGCTCATGCCCACTTCATTAAGCTTTCTCTCCTAATACAATCAAGGGAAAGAAGCAATGTAGCCACCCATCTTTCAAAAGTCCTGGATCTTTTAAAACAGGCTCTCCCATTTTTGCACAGCTGGATATGATAGTGCTCTAAAAGCTTGGATACTGGACTCCCAAACAAAATTTCCATTGCTTAACAGCATGTTAAATCACCTGCTGAACACTCGTGTCTGTTCAATCAATTTTAATCAAATTCAATAAAAACTCATCAATTTTACAAGATATATGGACAATGCCATCTGCATTTCTCAGTCCTGACTGAGCCCCAGAGGTTTTTCATGAATTAGCAGCTCATCCCCACTAGATCAACTGCAGTAAATAAAAGTAGTGAACTATGGAACTCAACATCCTGAGGTAAACTTAGTAAATAAAGCCTTTCAATACATGTTTGTATCTTGTTAAATAAAAGTATCCTGATTTGCTGCATACTTGAAACCAATTTAAGAGCCAACATTCAAGGGGAACGGACTATGCAACACACTGGTAAACTATTGCTACATTAACCTTCATCTGGGGAAAAAAAATAAAGCTCAACATAAATCCCAAAGGATTAATGAGTGCTCGAAGGCAGGAAACAACCTTAAATCTGCCACTGACTGTCACACCACTGTTCAAATTTCATAAATAATTAACAGGGTTATTACCATTGCCTTAAAATCTGTTTATAGATTTATTGAAAACCATTTTTCTTCTTGAAGTTACAGCATTTTCTTTTGCTGGAACATTTATCCTGCCCCAAGACAGCTGGCAATCAGATTGTACCAGGCCTGCAAGAGCATATGCATGTTTATTAGAGGTCACACTAGTTAAGACCACTACACTTAACACTGCAAAACATTTTTATGTGCTCAGAACTTTCTTAAAACCTAAAGATATCCATGCCTGTTATCTGAGTAGCAGCTATTTTTCAAAACAATCTGATCAAAATTACTTTCGTAATTTATGAGAAGATAAAATTATTCCCATTGTAAATAATAGTGATGCCTTCTGTTCATACAATGAGCAAAAACTACATGAAGTGCCAGAGTCTGATCCCTTACTCTGGTTTAATAGCACACTTTACTTCACAGCTAGTCCCACTGACATCAGTGGATCTTTCATGACTTAAGATGGTATATTCAATGTGAATAAGGGCATAAAAAGATAACCCTACATTTGACATTTCAAAACTAGGGGCTAGAGTCTGCCATCTGTACACATACTGACAGTACCTTGCAGTAAGTGTGGTCCCACGGAATTCATGGTGGCTATTCATGGGGTCACTCAGTGTGAGTGCATGCACTGAAATCTGGGCCCTGGCTGGCAAATAGGCATTAATGAGCTTTTTTAAAGTTTTCTTTTAAAACTCTGAACAGGGCAACCATGCAACTTTAGAACAATCCTGATCAAGGGTTTTGCATGTAAGTTGCACCATCCCAGCAGCAGCCCTGAGAGACAAACTGAATCAGAGGGCATGCCTGACAGAGTTGTTTCTCCCCCCTCCTTCTGGTGGTGGTGGGATAATGCATTGCTGTCCTGAACCAGCAGCAAATTATACCGCTTGTCTGGCTCAGCTGGGTGAGCAAACCTCAGGGGAGTATGTGGACACCCAAACCTCACTTGCTCCTATGTGCCTGAACCCAAAATCTAGGTAGCCCATACAGGAGCATGGGGGAAATCTTGCTGTCTGCCCTTTTCTGAGCATGCAGTCTAAGTCACAATCCAGTCGAGTGAGCAGTAACTGCAGAAAACGCTATGAGATTCTTACCTACACACTTAAGCCCTTTACCTGCAAGGCCTTGGGTAGTGTACGAGGTTGTTGCACCCCAGCACAAGGAAATTCCCAGCCGGTTATTTAATTCAAGCTCTGGCAGTACAAAGGGGATAGAGAAAGAGCAAAGATGTGGCCCAATGACCATTCCCACAGGAAACAGCATATTCAAGAGAAGATTCTTTTTTCAGTGACAAAGGCCTCTAGTAGTTTACATAGGAAACATTCACATAAATAAAGTGTAAAAACCACGAAAGGACAAGAAAGATAAACACAACCAGACACCCCAATCAGAGCCTCTACTCACAGCTCTCCAAAGACTCTTCCAGGGAATTTTTTTAAATGCACTGTTGATCATATTACAGAAAGGAAAACAAGCAAAAAAGCCACCTCACATTTGTTTAATTTCTTAAGGGAAAAAATGAAGTGGTTAATCTTCTGCCAGTCCATCTGAAGGAAATGGGGTAAGATCCACAAACCTCTCCATAATTCAACAGGGAGCGGCTAGTTTCTTCCTGACCACATCAAATTTGACAAAGACTGACATGAAGTTATCACATTTCGACTTTCCTTCTGCATTCTGAAGTAAGCAAAAGGCGGTGATGTTCCTGTAGCTGGAGAACCCTGCTTCCTGAGATAACGAATATCTTCCTCCCAACCAAGACTGCAGACTCAAACGCCGTCTAATAACCTTCAGAATACTAACTATCTTGACATGCTTGCCCCACATTATTAGAATATTTGAAAGAATTATCCAGTTATTCTGGCAAAAATCACTGTTTTCATTGCAAACAACAGCTGGGTCATGCTGTTATGTTGTGGTGTCTTACCACTGCGTTTCAGAAAGATTTATGCACTTCTGTGACCTACAGCACGGAGCTGCAGAAACAGCCCACTGGGAGCAAAATAAACTGCAGAGATGGTGTTCTCACATTAGTCATTTTCAAATAGATTCCTATCAGTTCACATTGTCCAATACTGTGATATCCCACACAAGACAAACAAGATAAATGTGATCTTACTTGTTATCAATACACAGCTTATAAAAACAAATTGAAAAGTCATAAGAGGTCCGGGCGATAGTCTAGTGAAAAAATGCTGATTACAGTAAGCTGTGCTGTACAAGAATTCTGTCTGACCCTGTAAGTGGTGGCATGTCCAACAATAAAAACTGGATTACTGACTAAAAGGCCTATTTCCTAAAATACGTAAATTGCTCATCTGCCAAGTATGAATAAGAAAATCTTAAGAATCAAGGTATGAAACAACAAAAGACTCTGGGGGAAAACAGAATAGAAGTGATCTTCCTAATGACAGATGTCAAATGAAGATTTTCAAAGGTACAAATGGGAGTAAGATGTCCATGGAAACACTTTTATAAATCTCTCTCTTTAATCTATATTGTCTGTTGCATTATGAACTTATTCAGATAATAGCTTTGCAGTGTGAAAAAAAAAATTGCCACAGAATCACAATTGTAGGGGTAAAACCCCTATTGTCATTTCTCCTAATAGATTATGATTTCGTGTTACTATGTAAACAGCTATGCCTTCTATAAGTTTCCCATAAACCCTGTTCAGATGAAAATACGTGAACTGTAAAATAGAGTTTATCAGAAAGACTGTTTTCTCTGTGTGGTATACATATATATAGGACATTTATACTATTACCACACTTTAATATTAATGCATATGATGCCATGTAAAGATATGAACAGTGAATCATCATCCACAATATGTTTGAGGCTTATTTCCTTATGTTTTGGACCTCTGGTTCAGATACATTCATTTTGATAAAGAGGTTTTTTTCCTTCTACTTTTTGTTTTGCCAGGGAGGCTCTGAGCTGATACAAAGTTTAGTTTTCAGCAAAGCCCTGTTTTTTGTCTTGAGGTGACGGAGGCACATGGGAGGTCAAATGACTGGCCTGAGGTTAAGGAACAAATCGTTCTTTCAAGCATGATTGGAAGCCAAGACCCCCGACTCTCAATCCTTTGCTCTCAGTGCTATATCACCCAGCAAACTTCAAAGCATTTTCTACTTATAAAGCTCAGAGAGGAGAGGAGATATTTCTGGCTTGCAAATAGAAGCAGTGCTTTTCAGCATTTTTTAACTTGACAGATCAGCTGCACTATCTTCCCCCTATTCAAGGCATATTAAAATAAGAAAGCACTGTGTATGTGTGTACAGGCAGGTATGCATATGAAGTTGGACAGCACTGCCAACCACAATTGTTTAAAAATCACAAGTCAGACACCCCAAAAAATAAGAGATGGGCTTTAAAAAAAAAAATCAGAAAATTAAAAAAAATATAATCAAATTATTTGCTTCCTGGTGTCTGAACCATCAGGATGCACTCAGGACACATTTTCAAGTGTGTGATCTTTGCCTCTCTTTGCAATCACGAGGGCTAGACAGGTACTTTTTTATTTGCACTGAAAAGTAGGATTCTCATATAATTACTTGCCTCCAAAAACTGAAGGGCTTTAAATAAAACACCAAATACTGAAAGACTTGCAATGAAATGACAGGAGTTAGCAACTGTGGGAACAGATTGTGACAGGCTCTTGTGAAGGTCCATGAGAAAGGGAAGGCTTTTCCCCAAGGGCCTAGTTTTCTGCAAAACCTGTGTAAGAGCCAGTCATAATCACAGGGTCTGCTACCTCCGTGCAGCTGGGGTGCACATCGCCCCAAAAGAAGCAGGAATGACTCGAGGCATGGACCTATACTCCCCTACTAAGACCAGTGGGACACTTGGGAAGGGATTTAGCCTCTCTTCTTAGCAATATACCTAGCAGCTCTTAAGAATAATCATATGCATATCACATTGGGAATTACTGTGCATTAATTCCTATAGAATCCCTCAGTAACTATCAAATATTGAGAATTGGCACGGGTCAGGTGTGTGGTATATTGTGTGTTTGTGAGGAAAAGCATGAAATCACAGTTAAGGTTTTGGGGCATACTGTGAGAAAGACCACTGTAGCGTGTGTACTGTTTCCTGATCAGTCAGAGGAAGAAGGAAGTTGCTTGTGACCATGTGGAATCTGTCACAGTGAGTGAAGACTTACTGTGGGAGCACAAGAGTCCAGCTGAGCAGTAACCCATATCTTGGCCTTTCCCTGCTTATTAGGGTTTGTACTGGAGATATGTTACATTTAAATCAAATTCACTCCCTTTTAAAAGAAATTTTTGTTTAAGGAATATTTTCACTACCCCCGGTTCTTCAAATATTTTCTCCTCCCTTCCTATCTACTTTGGGAGCTTGAGGGATTTCATCAGAAACAATATTAACCCTGGAACTGCAGTAGCTGTATCTACTGATTTCTTTGGCTTTACCATTTTCGCCTCATACAGACTTCTCCTTTAAGCTTTTCTACTCTGGCTGTGGGTACCTGGGGCAGGGATCACGTCTTTATCCTTTGGTCTTATTTAAGAATAATTTTCCTTTGTTATTGCCAAGAATTAAAGATGACTTAAACAGATGGAGCTCCCTGTTTGTATCCTGGGGAGGTAGGATTAACCTATTTGAGATGGAGATGGCATCCCAGTCTCTTTCCAACACATCTTGATTCATACCCATGCAACACATTTTCTGGGCTTTTTAACAGATTTATTCTGCTGTAAAGCCTGGATTTTCTGAAACTCCAATTGTCTTGAGTGGGAGCAGAAGCAGTCTGACATAAGCGAAGGCGGAGATCTTATACTTGGTTACCGTTTTATTGTTGGGTGGCTGAGAGGTTTCTTCTTATTAGTGTTCATTGATGATCTAACTAAATGCCTTGTTATCACTGAAATCAAACTAGTGCAGTAATTCTGATGTGTTACATTTTATTAATCTGAACCTTTCTGAGGAATCTGGTATATAATTTGTACATATCTTAGTATGTGTAATAGAGATGTGTACAGACCGAGATGTATTCTGTTCCCACCTCTGCCACAGACTTCCTAGGGATCTAGCAGAAGTCACTTACTCTGTGCCTACCAACAATAGGCAGGCATTTTTCAGCTCATTTCCCCAACAATGCACATTTATCTTTTCCCCTGAATACTTTACAAGATTATTGAATGTTGCCTCTCAATGTATACCCTTTTTGCCTTCAAAATTATTAAACTATTTTAAAATGAATATGCTGAGGTCTAGACTATGATTAGCCCTGTGTGAGTGTGAAAGTTAGTGGCAAAAAGGTACAAGGTGTTTACCCACTTTGTGTCTCAGCGAGGGGCTAAGCAAAATCCTGGGTCTTGTGCAAGAATGGGGAGATATTCTCATCAAAACTGATGCCAGCTTCCCCATATGGGCCAAGGAGGGCAGGTAGGGAACCATGCACAGAATCCTTTCAAACAAGAACAGAAGCCAGGAGAGAGAGAGTACCTGATTCAAGGACTACAGAATCGGGCCTTCATGCTTTTATCTGTGTCACAAACTTAGACTTATAAATGAAGGGTTTGGATTTTTTTTAAACTTAATTTAAGGAAGATTTTAAGAAATATTTTTTGAGTTTGTGTCTAAAAACATGGTAAATACTGTGATACCTGCACTCATCATTAAAGCTTAGCTTCACTGAACTATGGCAAGTCAGCACTAGGCTGCCCTGATTCCTGGCATATTAGTGGGGATATACTAAGTCTGTCCCTCCAGTGGATCCAATATAGGATGACAGGGAGAGCACCGTATTACCAGTCTTTCCCGGCCTAGTACCACGGTCCACACTCCTGGACCTGACAACAGAGTTTTCTTTATTTCAGTTTTAGTCTATTGTTGTCTTTTCTAAGCACTAAAAGCTAACTAAAAACTGCATGCTCAGTCACAATCCAGAGCAAATGTGTAATGCCAAGTAATGAGTTCTTAATGACAAATGATACAAGCCCATAACTGCAATACAGTGGGGAGGGATGCTGTACTCTTGATGTAAGCCCCAATCAGCAACACACTTAAGCACATGCACAACTCTTAACAGCATAAGTACTTCTCCACTGTAGTCAACAATACTTTTCCAGACTTAATGTTATACAAGTACTTAAGTGCTTTGCTGGACTGGGGCCTCACTGCATGTCCTTTTACCCCTATTACTCTCGTCTTTCCTCTTTTCCACACATTCTGAATATATTTTTTGTCAATACACATTTTCCTTCTCATTGACTTGAGCAGTGCCTAGTTGAAAAATTCCTTTGATGCCAATCTTTCCTTTGATTAAGTACATGCTAAAAAACCAAAAACACTGGACTAACAACCTCATTGTATCTGGCAGGGCCGACCCGATGTACACTGTAACTTTGTTAAATGTTACAAACCCCATTCTTGTTGTAATGTGAAAAAGGTATAGTGTGGGGTGCAAAACAAGTAGAGGGCTGTGTGCACTGGACTGGAGTGCTATGCACAAAACTTAGCTGTGTGCAGACCTTCAGTGTGGAGTGCAAAGGCGTTGGAAAAATGAAGTCACACTACTAGATATTCCTGGAAATACTTAAGACTTTGGAGAGCCTGAGCTGGGCTGTCCTTCATGATGGCAGCGGTGCCGCAGAACATGAGAAGAAGATCCTGAGAGACCTCAGTGAGAGAGTTCTGGTTCCTGTTGTTCCTGTTCCTTCCTCATTGTTCCTGCTGTTCCTGGTGGCTCCTGAGATGGTGTTCCTGTTTCTAACCTGATCCTGACCTGACTCAGAGTTGAGCCGATTCCATTTTCGGATGGTGATGTACTGATTTTTCCTTTTCATTTGTTCACTACCCCTGGGTTTTGTTTACGTGGTATTGGGGCCTTGGCTTTAAGCCTTTTTGGTAAACCTCCAAGCAGTTATTAATAAAACTTCCATTTGTTTATACATTTACATACTCTTTTATTAGTCTGATTAACACATTTCTCCTCCCTGATGATTAGATACATGATAAGGAAAGAACCTATGGAAGGAAGGGGTCTTTGATAGAGATTATTTTCTTGGACAGACACCATTCCTTGAACAACACCTAGACCAAATAGTGCCCCAGGCAAGGAGTGTATTCAATGCCTCCCCATTTGTTAAACTTTTGAATATCTTATTTTTATTGCATTTGTAGCGCATTTCATGACTTTGATGCATGATTTGCATGCATGATTTATCCCTGTCTTACAAGGTGATAAATTTGTACACTAGGATCTGTAAATCTGTATTTATTCATGCCATATATCAACAAATACAAAAATAGTTTCCTCTAAAGTTACAGAAACTTTTTAATTTTAAGAATAACTGAAATGTACTAACATCAAGAAGTCGAATTGTGCACCAACACTGGGTGGACCAATATTAAATAGTGTTACAGCAGGTGACAGCCTTAGTATGTTAATCCTAGTCCTTTAGTTCAAAAGTTCACTTTTCTTGCCTTTGCCCTCGTGAACTGAAGAACAGCGTCAGAGAGATCCAAAGACTGGACAATGGGATTTTCAAGCGATAAAATAGCAAGTGATGTCAGTCTCTCATTGGCCATCATTGATCGAAGATATGTTTTAATGAGCCTGAGCTTCAAAAAGCTGCACTCACACCACTCGGGACTGTGACCAGGAGTGTGAGTAGAATCCTCAAAGCTACCCGCACATTAGGAAAAGTGTCCTTCAGCTCTGTACCATAAATGAACTGGTGAATTTGGAGGGCTCCTCGTGTGGCAAAATGTGATGATGTTGTCCAATTCTACATAGAGGTCTTTATCATTGACATCTGCACATTCCCCATGTGTCAGCATCTGGTGAAGGTCCGTATAATTGTTCAAGAGTGTTTTCCTGTCTATCGGCAGCTTACTAAGGTCATATAAAACCCCCCAAGTCTTTTCGTGGTGCTTCATTTGTCCGAACTTTCTTTGACAGACACTTGAGCAGTGTCAATGAACGAGCAAAAAAAAACTCCCTCTTGAATTTTTCTTCTGAACTTTCCATCACCTCATCTCTGCTCTCAGAACCAAACAATCCCGTCTTCTGATGAACACAAGTTTCCTTGAAGACAGGCTCAACTCCTAAGTTTTCTGCCATTTCTTTGGCAGCAATGATGGCATCTTCAAATCTATTGACTCTGTAGGCCATAACGAAAGGCAGCTTCTTATCAAGGTAGTAGCAGTCACGATGTCCATTGACTGAGTTTGTAATGCCTTGCTTACATTTACTTGGCACAGGATTTTGTGCCAAACCATAACTGAGATCAGAAATTTGAAGTCAGTGATCTGGTTTGCCAGGCTTTGCACCTCGTGTCAGATTCCAGTATCGGCTTTACTCAACTGCACCTGTTCCATCAGGGCATCATAAACCTTGGTACCTCACTGGCTTTACACTTTCACAATTACACAATAAAACAAGGTTCACACTATCACTGTTGGGCCATAAATTCGCCCCTTATGTACTCGTGAGGGCACGGCTGACAACATTCTAGGAGGTTCCAGGAAAATGGAGTTCTCAGAAAGTCTGGAAGGTTCCATGAGATTCTACAAAGGTCCAGAACATTCTAGGAGGTTAGTGAAAAATGAATCAACCTATGGAATACGTGAAACCTTTTACCTGAGACATTCTATTTTTCCCTTTTGTCACTCACAACAAAAGCAACATCTCGAGCCCAGTGCTCCCCAAGCCCGGCACCCCAGGCGGTCATCTGGGTCACCTGTCTCTAAATCCGGCCCTGGTATCTGGTCATAAATGTTAAGCAAGGAAGTTTACTTTTAAGTATGCCTGGAAAAATTAGATTTTTTATTGGTAAATGTCGATTTCACCATACACAAATCAATAAAACGTATTTCCATTAATAATAATCAAAATTTATGGATAGGTTAAGTAAGAAAAATGCTGCTTGAGAACTTGTTAGAGTATGATTTAAAGATATTTACTTTGTATATTTTGACATGTGATATCAACAATTTGTTTTAACCATTATAAAAATTTAACTTTTTGAATTTCAATGTCTATGATCATTAAATAATTATTTGCCGTCACCCCACATAATTTTGCACACACATGAAATTTTAAAATCAATACAAATTTAAAAAATGCTTATCAATAAATATAGATATTATCCATTGAAATTATATTTTAAAAGAATGTGTAATTCTGCCAAGCCTACTTATAAACAAAGTTCTAGCAGCTCTGGATAAAGAGAAAACTAAATAAACTGGATCAGTATGCTTTTCAAACAAAATTATTTATAGTATGCCACAACTACAGTTATAGAGAACACATGAAAATCATTTTATTGCACACTACGCTGTGCTGTGTCCCTATAAGAATAATTACATCCTTCCATTTACTGTTACTGACTATTAAGTTGTATGCTGTGCTGTAATCGATATAAGCGTGTTCTCAAAACACAGGCCATGAAAAATTCTGCATAGAAAGAGTTAAGATACCTACTGGCCCGGCTATTCCTTTAAGGAACACTGGTGTGCATGAGACGTCCCAAGGGTCTCAGAAGTAGGCAATAGTCTTCCCATTCTTCCAGCTTCTGTTCCATGGTTTCATTCCCCAGCAACCAGGAGCAACTCCCAAATCATTTCTTACTCCTACATGTTTCCCACCTGGGACAAAGACACTCAACCCTACTGCCATGGCAACCCCAACTACCACACAAGCGCTTTGGTTCTTTAGGGAAAATGAAAATCCTGAAAAGAAGCTGAGAGATAAAGGCTTCCTATTCCTTGTTCCTCTCTGTTAGGAAGTAATTACAAAAATTACTTTAACGCAAAGCGCTTTGTGGATGAATAGGTTGTGCTTTAACATAAGACAAAAGAAGATTTGCAGATGAGGGTAAAAAATATGGAAATAACTTTTGCAGGGTTAACATGAGTTTCAAATTAAAGGTTGGTACCCCTATTATTCTTATTAAAAAGAATCAGCACCCCAAGAAATGAACAGAAGGAAATATAAATCAAACCCTCTGTGAGCAGATCAAGGAAAGAAAGATCCAAAGCACACCTCCATAAAGGTTTGATCTAACACCCATGGAAGTAAATGTGAATCTTGCCCACTGACTTCAACAGGCAGTGGATTAGCTCCTCAATTCTGAAAAATTAATACTTGGATTTTATTTTGTGATGTTATTGGTTTAGGTTCAGAAGAACTCATAAAGAAGGCCTTTATGGCAAAGTATCACGGATATTTATCCTTCCTGCATGGGTATGAGACATTCTAAACCTTTGATTCTTGGCCTCCCTCTGTTGTTTTTGATGGGGAAAACAAATAATACCCAATGAAGCTGAAAGAAAAAATTCTGCATTTGACAGAATAGGGTATAAACTTTACTTAACCCTGAAATATGGATCTGGGAGAGCCAGAAGCCACAGTTAAATGCTTCCAAAAGGAAGAGGTAAGTTCATATAGCATGGTCTTGTTTGTTTGTTTGTTAATGAAGAAGAGGATATTCCTTTCACCAGATTCTGGCAGAGTGATATTATCATTACTCTTTCAAAACCTGCCAAATAAGACAGGTCTGTAAACATTCCTTTCTGTTCTCAACTGAAAAGCTATTTTGCTGTCAAAATATTAAAAATTAATAAATTGAGGTTTAAGGTTTTTTTTTTAATGTGGAAGCCTTCTAAATTCTTGTCTACTGCTGTCTTCTCAATCTTTTTATGCACATCCTATAAAAACAACTGATATTCTCTCAATCTCTTCTTAATTTCATATATTTTATAAATTTGGGATTGTTTTTTTTTTTTTTAATATATTATTTGGGAATACCTTTCCTGACATAAAACTAAGGGCCTGATCTTCGAAGGTGCTGATTATCCACAAACACTGACCTCAAACAGGAGTTGCAAATACTCAGGGTCTCTTATAAGTATGCCCTAAGTCACTAAGAAAGTCAAGCAAAACTACACCACATCATCCGCGGACCCCTGCTATAGAAATGCCTGCAGGAGTACAAAAATCCTTCTAGAAACTCTTCTCATGGAATTTCCACTGTATCATCACCTCCAAATGGAAAGTAGGTGGCCTGCAAGACCTACCAAGTGTGAGGACCCACACAGTAAACAGAGCCCAATGGCACAGATTCAGAATCAGCCACACGTGCTGAGTGCAGGACTCTTCTCTTCCCCACTGGCATGTGTTCAGTGCCCCTGGCCCACTCACTAACCTGTCCCGGTGGGGGAGAAATTAGTGTTGTTTCTAGCAGCTTTTCCCAGCAGAAATCTGCCAGTGAGAGCTTGCCACCAACGCACCCAATACATCCCTTACGTCTGTGCAATCCAGGGTGAGCAGATGTCCTGATTTTATAGCCACAGTCCCAATATTCAGGGCTTTTTCTTATATGGGCGTCCATTACCCCCAACCCTCTGTCCCGATTTTTCTGACTTGTTATCTGGTCACCCTAGTGCAACCATAACCTCACAGAATGGTTTCTGAGAAAGACGTTCACTCCACGATCCCTTACCAACACATCCCATGAGGTAAGTAACTATTATCCCCATTTTACATATGGGGAAAACTGAGACACAGAGATTAAGGCCAACATCTTCAAATGTCCATCGATAGTAGGTGCCTGCATTTTGGGGGGCCCAGTCTGAGGCTACTAAGGCCTTGCTGTCAGAAAGTGCTGATCATTCACAGTTCCCATTGATTTTTGTGATCATTAAGATTTATAAAGCACTTTCTCTTCCTCAAATGGAAAACCCTGTGGAAGTGAGACATTATAAACAAGGCTAGGAGAATATACATGCAATAAACTGCTTTTGTACTTATCAAATGACTAGGCTTTTCTTCAAATATATAATTATCTTCAAAAGCAGTCTAGAGCCCTGTGTAAAACTCCTCCATGAATAATATCCCATATATGCAATCTCAAATGAATTAACCTCTAATGTCCATATTATTCCCTAAGCAACTCTCTCATTTCAATCTGCCAATACCTGCTTTTTGGGTTAGATGTGGCAACCTAATATTTCTTGGGCTAGTAATTCCAGCAGTTGATTAACACAGAAGGTGGAAATCTTGCTTCCAGTAGTAGCAATAGTTGAAAAGCAGAGAGATTGTCTGTGTTTTCACACTGCCAGAGAAATTGACAATCAGAGGTGAATGGTTGTGGAGCCAATACCTGCTTCTTTCCATTAATCACCTTTTCTAAAGTTGAAAAAGATCATTAAGATCATTAAGAGCAGTGGGCTGTTGGGTCATGATATCCTCATTGTTAAGAGATGCATTTCTGTGACAGTTGCTGAATGTTGGGGCCTCTTTCTCTTCCAAAAGAAGTCAAAGAAAGGCTTCTTTCTTTATCTATAAACTGAAACAGTCACAAGTGTCTCTATATTTTCTGCTAAACCTAATTACAAGGCTCTCTCTGATCTCAGCAATTTACCCAATTTAGTTGTCTATATGTTTCATGCACACCCTGTTTAATCCTACCAGATTAATGATGATGATTTACTACACTTCAAGTCTGAGGAGCAATAGCACAAGTGTGCATTCAGTCATCCTGCGAAATATATACACAACTCAGGGCAGTTACACTTCCATATTTTTCACATGCAGCATGATGGCATTTATACCGGGCAATGATTATTTTGGGACATTAAACTAAAGTTGATGCTACCAAGCATGTCAGCATGTATGTTGTGTTACATATTAAACTCGTGTCTCAGGCCAGCCTTTTGTAAGCAACAAGAACCAAGGCATTTACTACTACCAGGTTGTGTTACATATTAAACTCGTGTCTCAGGCCAGCCTTTTGTAAGCAACAAGAACCAAGGCATTTACTACTACCAGGAAGAACTTCATCATTGTTGATGCTGCACCATGCTGTTACTGTGTCTATGTTTTAACCAATTGCCCATCTGTGTGAAACAAACGCCCCAATATTTTTTATGCAGTGTTGTAGCGATGGTGGGTCCAAGATATTAGAGAGAATAAGAGGGTGAACTATTATCGTTTATTGTACCAGATGCTGTTGGTCAGAGAGACGCTTTTGAGCTTAAACAGAGCTCTTCTTCAGGTGTTTGGTTTTTTGTTTCATTTAACTAATTAATTAATTAGGTTAATCAATCACTTTTATGACCAAGGTTTACTTTTTCACCACCTTGGGGGTTTTCTTTCATCATAATCTTGTTGGATGGATTTTTCCCCCTTTCGTTGTTACTGTCCTGATAAACTGTATAGTCTATTATTTCACAACTGGGTCAGAAATTAGAACTGAAGAACACCTATTGGATAATAGCCCATCTTTCTTAACTGCAGGACGTATCATCCAAATACAGGATGCTTCTCATTTTAAATATTACACTTTAACTATGTCATTGTTCTTTTTGTGTTAAAGCAGAGGCTGTTACACTAATGCATACTATTACTCAAATTAAAAATACTCTAAAGTTTTCTCTCATATGGATACACAACTGTTCCAAGTGCACCTTTTATTTTTAAATGCAATTCTATTTTATAAAAATCAATTTTAAATCCACGTCAGGAATGGCTATAGTACTGAAAAGCAGAGAAAGCTCTCACCCATCAATGGATAAGAACATAAGAATGCCCATCCTGGGTCATACCAATGGTCCATCTAGCCCAGTATTCTGTCTTCAGAGAGTAGCCAATGCCAGATGTTTCAGAGGGAATGAACTAGAACAGATAATCAAGTAATCCATCCCCTATCACCTATTCCCAGCTTCTGGGAAACCGAGGTTAGGGATACCCAGAGCATGGATTTGCATTCCTGCCCATCCTGGATAATAGCCATTGATGGACCTATCCTCTATGAACTTATCTAGTTCTTTTTTGAATGCTCTTATAGTCTTGGCCTTCACAACATCCTCTGGCAGAGTTCCACAGGTTGACTGTGCATTGTGTGAAGAAATACTTGTATTTGTTTTAAATCTGCTGCCTATTAATTTCATTTGGTGATCCCTAGTTCTTGTGTTATGAGAAGGAGTAAATAACACTTCCTTATTTATTTTCTCCAAACCAGTCATGATTTTATAAGACCTCTATCATATCCCCCCTTAGTCTTCTCTTTTCCAATCTGAAAAATCCCAGTTTTATTAATCTCTCCTCATATGGAAGCTGTTCCATACCCCTAAACATTTTTGTTGCCCTTTTCTGTATCTTTTCCAATTCCAACACATTTTTTACAAAATGGAGCAACCAGATCTGCACACAATATTCAAGATGTGGCATACCATGGGTTTTTATACAGGCAATATGATATTTTCTATCTTATTATCTATCCCTATCCTAATGATTCCCAACATTTTGTTGGCTTTTTTGACTGCCACTGCACATTGAGTGTATGTTTTTGGAGAACTAGCCACAATGATTCCAAGATCTTTTTCTTGAGTGGTAACAGCTAATTTAGACCCCATCATTTTATATATATAGTTGGGATTATGTTTTCCAATGTGCATTACTTTGCATTTATCAACATTGAATTTCATCTGCCATTTTGTTGCCCAGTCACCCAGTTTTGCAAGATCCCTTTGTAACTCTTCACAAGTCTGCTTTGGACTTAACTATCTTGAATAATTTTGTATCATCTGCAAATTTTGCCACCTCACTGTTTACCCCTTTTTCCAGATAATTTATGAATATGTTGAACAGCACTGGTCCCAGTACAGACCCGTAGGGGACACCACTATTTATCTCTCTCCATTCTGAAAACTGACCTTTTATTCCTAATCTTTGTTTCCTATCTTTTAACCAGTTTCTGATCCATGAGAGGACCTTCTCTCTTATCCCATGACTGTTTACTTTCCTTAAGAGCCTTTAATGAGGGACCTTGTCAAAGGCTTTCTGAAAATCTTAGTACACTATAGTCACTGGATCACCCTTGTCCACATGCTTGTTGACCCCTTCAAAGCACTCTAGTACATTGGTGAGGCCTGATTTCCCTATACAAAAGCCATGTTGTCTCTTCACTTACAAATTGTGTTCATCTCTGTGTCTGATAATTCTGTTTTTTACTATAGTTTCAACCAATTTGCTTGGTACTGAAGTTAGGCTTACCGGCCTGTAATTGCTGGGATTGCCTCTGGAGCCTTTTCTAAAAATTGGTGTCATATTAGCTATCCTCAGGTCATCTGGTACAGAAGCTGATTTAAATGATAGGTTACATACTACAGTTAGTAGTTCTGCAATTTCACATTTGTGCATCTTCAGAACTCTTGGGTGAATACCATCTGGTCCTGGTGACTTATTACTGTTTAATTTATTAATTTGTTCCAAACCTTTCTCTAACGACACCTTCATCTGGGACAGTTCCTCAGATTTGTCACCTAAAAAGAATGGCTTAGGTTTGGGAATCTCCCTCACATCCTCAGCCGTGAAGACTGATGCAAAGAATTCATTTAGTTTCTCCGCAACGTCCTTTTCTTCCTTGAGTGCTCTTTTAGCATCTCGATTTTCCAGTGGCCCCACTGGTTGGTTAGCAGGCTTCCTGCTTCTGAGGTACTTACAAAATTTTTTGCTGTTACTTTCTGAGTCTTTGGCTAGCTGTTCTTCAAATTCTTTTCGGGCCTTCCTAATTATATTTTATGCTTCACTTGCCAGAGTTTATTCTCCTGTCTATTTTCCTCTATAAGAAGTGGAACTATTCTGGAGGCTTCTTGCTCGATCGCTCCCAGCAGACTGACGACTGACTTTTTAGCACTACATTATACAACAGTGTGCTTAGATGAATAAACGTAGTATTTTTGGCACTCAGTCAATTGCTCAGCTGTTTATTTGCAGAGAAGAGAGGAATCTTTATCACAGGTGTGGATTCTTGAACTGGCTTCAATATAATACCAACACTAAATGCTGGTTGGTTGGATTTACAAATGAGATTATTATCTTACTTTCTCTATCAGGGATGTATTCACATCATGCTATACACGGATTTAACAACCTGACTCACAGGTAGACTCAAGGCCCTGTCTACTCTATACATTTCACCCAAGTATTTTAACCAGGTTGTGGCTGATTCCACAAGTGGTTAATATGATCTGTAACTAGGTGGCTTGTGTTTCAGTCTGTTTATGAGGGCTCTCAGATGATGTCAAGCTGTCAGGTTCTAACTAGGTTCTTTTGCTTTGTGTATCTGACAGCCTAACCATTTCGGTGGAATTGAGTTAGCTGTCTTCCAATCTTCTGGGACAACATCCTGAAGTGCATCAATCTACTACTCATGGTTTCAATTGTGGAGGTACTATGGGAAAGCTAGCTGCCCAGATTTCCCAGAATGCAATGACATGCAAACGTGGCTGTGCAGCAGGTTGTGCTTGCCCATTGACGCCCAGTTGACAAGTGGAAGAACTGAATGCTGTTCATCTCAGCCTTGTCAGATCACAATTACATTCACTAGAGTTCTGTCAGTAGTGTAGGTGGCGGCCTGAGGGGGTTTACTTCTCATGGACTGTAGTAAAAGTGCTCCCCTTAGAATCCCTTTTCTGAAGCAGGTTAGTCAATAGGAGCCTGTGAGGTTGTAGGGAGACTGGATTCTGGGTTGGCAAAGAATCACAGCAATCACAATTCACACAGTAAATTCACTTTAACCAGAAAAAAGACTGACCAAAATGTCACATTTCAAATTTAGCTACTCACAGCTCATCATTTTAACTGGAAGTTTTTATGTACATATTCTCTACGCTGCCTGAAAACAAAGCTCCAGTAATCTCTCTTCTAGGGAGCCTCAGTGGCGCCTGTAAAAGTCACAAGCTGCCATTTTGCTCTCCAGTCAGATGCTTTATAGACAGTGAAGAATTCCCCTGAGCTTTGCACTTGGTGATACATACTCCACTTTTCCTAGAGATAAATTCAGCCAGCTGAAGCAATTTTTTTCTGGCCATCTCTGTTTGGGTCCAGCCCTTTTTATAAAATGGGGCTTCCCAGTTCTTCAGCCTTAGCTATCATCCTGCAGGGAAGGATATTTCCTTCAAGGGCCCTGTTCCTTTACAGACAGAGAAAGGAATTTCTTCAGGCTGTTTTCTCTCTCTGTATTTCTCAGTCAGAAAGAACTCACCTGATTTCCTGGTTCTGATCTGGCCATTGTGGGTGGCAGGTAGCCCCAATTCTCTTCCTAAACAGCTAGTCCCCTGGGAAGTAGCCTAACCCAGTCCAATGGAGACAGCAGACTTCCTTTTTGTCTTTTCTGGTTAAATTTTAAAATTAATCTGTGTAGAAGAAAACCCTATCTGAGGTTTAATTAGACTAATGGGGGTGGAATACCCCCTTGGTCCAACAGTGATCAGGGATATCCATCCCCTGCAGTAAAATAACATGTGGATGACAGAGAATGGCAGGCCAGCTGAAGAAAACAAAGCCTTGAATAACGAGAAGGATTATCCATACAGTATCTAGGACCAGACATGTACACATGTACCACGCAGGTAAAGGCAGCAGCGCAGAAAAATGTAGGTGGAAAAGAGTCCTGTGGTGATATGGCCACATTGCTTTTCACTGCATCCCTGCTGCACGCTAGGAATTCAGCCTTGCAATGCCCAACACGCTTCTAGGAAGGAAGTTCAACTCAGAGAGACTGCATTCTCTGTGGCTGCACAGAGGCAAAAGGCTAACCCCATTGCTACCTTTGTTCTAGGCCCCCAAAATATGGCAGCTCCACTCCCCCTCAAAGAACTGATTTCTTCTTTCTATTTTAATTCTATTTAAAATACAGAGCAGTTGAGGAGATATTTTGGCCCAAAAAACTGGAGTATATTTTTGGTTTAAGGCCCCATCCGAATGTAGAGGGTGATATCCTGGTTCCACCAAAGTCAATGGCAAAACTCTCATTGACTTCAGTGGGGCCAGCATCTCATCCATAATGTTCATGCACAGTAGAGGGGCTCTTGATTTGTAAAGCTCATCTGGCAGTCAGTCTCACAACGAGTGAAATGCTCTGAGCCCAACATCTACATATGAAGGATGAAATGCCTCAGGCAGGATTCAAACCTGGGGCCCTATGAAGTCTAAATATTTCAAGACTGATTCTTAGAACACTGAAACCTCTCTGACCCAGCCATACGCAAACAAATGGTTAAGCTGTAGAGTACTGTGAATATCTTAAAATAAAATTAAATAATCACAACATCAATTTTTCCAAATAAAGACTAATGCTTTGCATTTTTATATTTGTGGAGCTCAAAGCACTTTACAAACAAGAGTCAATACTCATATGACATAGTACAAGTAAATATTATTCTACCCATTTTACAAATGGATGAATGGAGGCACACAGAAGTTAAATGATTTACCAAAGGTTACACAATTCATCAGTGGCAGAGTTGGGGATGGAATCCAAGAGTACCAACTTTGTCCCCTACTTTATCCACTGAACACTACTACCTTAATGCATTCAGAGGTTTTATATTAAACATGTAAGTTATTAACTGGAAAGCATAAAAATAAAGTATTCAAAATGCTGCCTGAAAATGTACAGCAAGGAAGACATCTACTGTATGAAAATTTGTATTTTTAATACACTATCTTATAAGCAGGAGTCCATACCTTAAAAAAACCTGTGTAAAGATCCATCATTATTTTGATATTTTTTCCAATCATTACCGCCATAACCATACGGATATTGTTCAACCTCTATAACTACCAGTCACACACTTAGGGGTAGGAGACTCTATCTGCCTACTATAATCAGCTTGCAGATGAGTAAACAGCTTTTCAAAATACTCATTACAAAACTCCCACTCATTCCTCCTCCGGTGACTTGACTGCCTTAATTACAATGTCTATTACCGTAACCCAAAGCTGGACCAATCGCTTGGCACTCTACCTGATAAATAAAAATCTGCTTATCATGCATTTACCCTGGGGACACTTCAAAAGACTAAGGTAAATTCCACTGCTGAGGAAACCTATTAATAACCTTTTCACAGGTGTTGCTACTTTTCAATAGTTTCTGTACAAATATTGTCTCGTGCATTTAAAATGAATTAAAAGATTCAAAAGCAGCATGAACGACTCTTGATTCCAAAACTTTTTTTCAGAACCTAGTTCAACAAAAAGCCTGGGAATTTCCTTTAGGGTTGAAACACTAATTTTGTGAAGCATTGGCCCCTGAATTCAAATTTAGTGGGGGCAAATTTCAAGCTTTAAAAGTGAAACCAAAACATTCAATAATCCTAGAATAGGATTGATTTAGGACTAAATGGCACCAAAAGCCACAGCCCCGTATTTGCGGTGGAGAGCTGCACCGCCCCAGGGGGAGCACCTGGAGGTGTTGTGCACCAGAGAAGCACTCCCAGAACTGCACCAATGGGAAAAAGGTTTCTTACACCTCCTTGAGGAGTGCAGCATAATTCCTTGCACAGCCTGTTAGCTCTGCTGGCTGGTATGAAAGGGAGGACAGAGCCAGGACTCCAGCTACGCCCCTCCGCCCTTGTTCAGCCAGTTATTTCCAAGGGTGGGTAATTGAGTGGCATCCCTGAGCACAGAGGTTGTGATTTTTTTTGACCCTGACAAAGATCACTTTTTATGCCTTCCTCTTCTTGTTTGCAGCTCTCCCCCTGTGGGTTTCAGGCGAAGTGGCTGTGACAAGAAAGCCTAGAGCCTCCTCTTCTAGGGAAAGTGAAGGAGTTAAGGATTTAGCAAAGATTTTCAAAAGCTGCTAATGATTCTAGTTGCCCAACTTGGTACACCTTCAGATCGCTTGTAGAAACACTTTTTCGCTCTAAGGTTCCTGCCTTTGTAAGAAATCTGACCATTACATCTGAAACCCAGTGTACCAGTAGTGACTGTCTAAAAGAAGAGAGACAGATATACCATGAGTTTATGCCTATTAGCATGAGCACACAGTTCATAAACTAATGGAAAGCTATGCTGTATACTAGTGATACTTGCTAATATCATATGGCTCATGATCTCATGTACTTACCTTGATTTATATAGCAGACTATGCAGTAAGCACCTTACTATTTGCCTTGTATTTACTTCATTATCAGAATAAAAAAAACGCATACAATTCTGTATAAAATAAATATAATGCTGTTTGCACAGTGTCAGGTATGGTGATTTATTTTAAGACATTTATGGTTGAATCTTCCCTCCCTGAAAACACTGAGAGATTTGTTATTAACTTTTGTGGGGTCAGTGTTTCACTCTGGGTTTCTTGATAGGTTCTCAGGACATACAATTCTCAATGGAAAACTTAAAGCTTTTATCATGACAGCTGTTTTATGTTTAATCACTGGAACCTTTGTTAATCACTCTGCACCATAATGAAAACATTCACCCATCAGTTGGATATTCTCTGACACCTAGAGTATTTGGTGGGAGGAGGCTAATACATAGGACTTTCAAAAAATGAAGTGTTTTCATTCTATTGTTTTTTAAAGCAGATTTAATATTTCTTTTTCTGGATTCTCTCCATCAAAAGGCTTTTATTTTCCAGAAATTATTACTTTTCCAAAATGGAAACTTTCAAATTTGGAAATACAGATTTCACTGGGGGATGTAGATGTCTGGGAAGATTCTAAAATGACAAATTTAGATTTGAAAAAAATATCCTTCCATGTGACCAAACATGCCTGTGCCAAATCCAAACCCAGAAAATACCAGATCAATTGAAAGTCTTCATGTTTGCCAATAGTTTCCATAGAAAATTATCCAAAATCAAAAAATAATTTTTTTTAAAAGTCTTAAAAAATTAGAAACATTTTCACCAGCCCTTCCAGTATCTTTGGTTTTTTTTAAAACTGTAGAATTGCATATTTTAATACAAACATTTATATTGCATGCTTGCTTAATATCAGTTTTATTTTTAACTTTTTAAATGTTTAGGGGAAGTTGTAGCATCTGCTTTTAAGAAACGTCATGGTAATTAGTCTGACAAAACCAACCTGTTGGAATGTAAATATGTTCACGGTTAAATTCTGCCTTCTGATGGAAAGGTCTGAGAAGCTGCCAACGAAGTCAGTGGGAAATGTGCATGCATATCTTTGGGCAGAATTTGGCCATTACAGTTCAACTCTGTGCTACAGTCTTTTAGGCCAGTGTCAAAGTTGGGGGCCTAAAGCGAGACATGGCTAAAAAAGAGAAGAGCCTGGTTTTACAACAAACATGTTGAACACCAGCAGCTCCAACTGCAGAAAATCAGGCTACTTTTACTTCAGCGCATAAGCTTACACATTCAACTTTGCTCATAGCCTCAAACTCAGCAAGTTAGTCATCAGTAATGTACATTCTAGTTTTCTCTGATGAGCCATAAGAAACAATGTCAATGCAACTGCCAACTGCTGCAAAGTACTCCAGTAAAATCAGATGTCCAGCAGCATGCCTTCCATATGGCTGAACTTGGCAGCTTTTAGGACAAGAGCATCTTCATCTTACATATCAGACAGTGTGCTGTTCCTCACTGGGAACACCCTGATGTATCTTACTTCATTATACATGGACATGAATTTTACCCAACATTTCCCCCAGTTTTTATAACAACTTCACTAACAGAAATGGTGACCTAAAGAAATTTATAATTCTAATTTACAATTCTTGCACTGTTTAATGCTTAATTGTTTCAGAAACCTCAGGCTCTTGTCTGCTTTGGATAAAAGTGTGGATAAATTCCTAATTTGTTAACAGACAAAGTTCTTTGATCGGAGTGAATCTTTGATCAGAGAATCTATGGCTGAGGGGAAAAGGTCTATGCCTCTATTTGTAATATATTGCTAAATTTCCACTTCACCTGTGTCATAGCATCATAATGTCCTTAATGCAAGTGATTCTTCAAATGTGTGCTAAAAGCTTTGTTTTGTGAAAAGTGAGTTATTTGAATACACTTTCTGCTAACAATGGTATATTCACAATGCACTTAGAATAGAGTGTCTGGTATGTTAATCCACTACATAGTCCATTGGAAATACAGTAGACTCCTAGATAGAATGGAACAAATTCAGACTCAAAGTCAGGAGTGCATCTCTATTGCCTTCAACAGAGTTACAGCAAGTTGAACTTCATTAATCCTGCAGGCAGGTGTGAGCAGGATCTTTTAAAAAGACAGCTCCAACAGATATAAAGAAAACTATAATACAACTTTATATTTTCCCATGCCTACCCTCAGCCAAGATAAAACCTTACAACAGAAGTGGAGGGAGAATTAGAGAAGATAAGACAATAGTAGAAATATTCTTTATTTTGTTAAGGGGATCTTCTAATTGAAAAGGAATGAAAAACAAACATGCACAGCATACATCGAAGGACAAAGAGATGGAAATTAGCCTCTCTCTAGCGGACTTTTTCACAAACTTACAGGAGGGATCCCAGTGTGAGGAAAGTGGCTTACATCACAACCCTGTGAAAAAGTGGGCTTTGAGATGCATCTGGAAATTACAGGCTGCTTGAAGTTCAGTTGTGGGGGAGAGCCTCCCTAAATATTTTAAGAGATCTACTCTGGGGAAAGACCAGGAAAGTCAGGTTGATTAAAGCAATCAACATGTCTACAGCAGTCTCACAATCTTGCAAGCCTGAGATATTGTTTCAAGCTCAGTAAGCGGGTTGATATTTTCTTCTTATGCCTTCATTGCTCAAGAGTAGAAGGCCAAGTTCACACTGAAAATGAACAGATACTTTACAGAATTGCAGAACATGAAGCACACCTTGCCCAGTATAAACTACCTAATGTAGAGATAATTAAGGGTAGTTATAAATACAAATGTCAAGCTAAGAGGCTGTTGTTAAACGGACACTGTCAAGATTGACAGACCTGCAATTAGACTTACTGGCATGTAGGCCATCAAGGTAACTTTATGTTAATAATTGGGAAAGGGAATTATAATTCCTGGATACATTATATTTAAAAGGATGCTTATTACAGGCAGGCACAGATCTACCTTGGGCAGCTATAGTAAAAAAGTCCTTTTAAAAACAACATATCTAGGAAACATAAAACTCCTCCAACATACCATAATAAACGGCTGGATGCTATCTTGAAAATTGCAGCTGGATCATATTTCGGCAGCATCGAAGAGATTGCAACTAAAGATGGCTGGAATTTTTCATTAAAAATGCTTTAGGTCCCCCCAAATTAAAAATCTGAAATTAAGAAAACTATGACCAGTTCTAGTTGAAACAGTGCAGTACAAAACTATGTGACAAACAGAGTTGAAGCAGTTTAGTGTTATTAAATAATGGATTTAAAATTATGGTAGTGATGGGGGGAAATATTTTGTAGATGATATCATAGCAAACAATAAAAATAAGGTACAAAAAGGTTTACAGCCTAAAAAAATGTCAAAGCATGCATTAGAAAGCGACATACTGGGAGCAGAGAACAAGATGATCTTCTTCATGGGACCTGAAACCTCCATGGCACATTGATGTTTAGAATTCCATGGTCCAGCAAGGCTCCATGGTCTTATCAGACCCAGAGAGATAACACCTCACTGCACTCAGCTATGTCGCACCAAGGTTGGATTCAGCTGGTACCTCTTTCATGCTGCCTTATTCTCCAGAACGTAAATTGTTATTTTAAACAGAAAGTAAGTCTCTAGCTGTTATGGTGGGTGAGAGAGGCTCAAAAACCATGCGCTGAATGTAGCTGATACAGTGATGTCTGCCTTCCTTTGCAGAACCTGAAACAACAGTTGAGAGGTGTGACCTGCTCCCTTCACCTCCGTGGGCACTAACTTGGATACCCAATGACAACCATTTTGGCTTTGAAAGTATTATCTGTTTCTCTGATCATCACAACTTGCAAGAAAAGGAATGGGGACAATCATTTTATGAAGGGAGGCTCATACTGTGAAGAGCTGCACAATCTATTGTGAGAGATGGCTCATTCTGGCAGTACCAGTCAGTGGGCCTGGGAGAATACCGCCGCTTTTCCCCAGTTCCCAGTCAAAAAGGACTCGAACCCAAGGAAGCTAACAGCCCAGCAAGGCACTGACGCCTCCCCACAAAGGGAAACAAAACTCAATGAGACATACTAGCTCAGTGAGGGGAAGACAAGCATGAGGAACCCAGTGCAGCCCACATGTGCATTCAGACCCTGCTGAGCAGAAGCAAAGCTCAATTAACACAAATCGCACACTTTGTCACCTTTTGAACACCTGTGCAATCTACTGTAAGTGGCATCTCATGTGGGCAAAACTCATTTTGTGGGTGGAGCTTGGGAGAGTACCACCACTTTCCTTCCCCTCCCACCCTGCCCCGAATCTGACCCCTGGATACTGCTTACACAGTTGCCCAACTATTCCCTTCCACTTCCTACGGGAGCAGTTTTCATTCCTCCCCAGCTGGGGATTGTGGGGTGCTGAGACTTTCTGAACATCCAAAGTAGGAACTTCAGGTCTGAGCGAGAGGAAGGGATAGTGGTTTTCCCAGGGTGACTGACAGACAGCGAGAGGAATCTTAAGTTAGTTAGCCCCATCACCAACATCTAGCAGTCAGAAAGGAGAGGGGCTTCAGCACCCCACCCCCAGATGTCCCTTATTGCCTCCAAATGAAGCAGCCAATTTTCCAGTTTATTTAAAGCAGAAGGACTCCAGTCTCTATCCCCATCCTCCCACCCCCTGCAGCAACCACCTGATATGGCACAGGATGTGTAAAGATAAAGTCTAGCATCCTAGGAGGGTTCCTTGGGGAGTGCAATGCTGAATTTGTTTCCAGAAGCTCACCACCCAGCATGCAAGGAGCTCCACATCTTGCTTCTTTACCATCAAGTATGCATTGGCCCTGCCCCTCTTCAGATTCAGTCAGAATCGTTTACAAAGCAATAAGGTGCTACTGAACGCATTACTTCTGTGTAAACCAGCCTGTGATGCTTGCTAAGAGTTACGGTGTTGTTCAGCTTGGAAAAACTGGTAGAAACTAGACTGGATTAGATAGAATGCTGCTATCTTTTGGAGAGAAACCACCAAATCACAATGAACAATTTAACTATGTGATGACTGGCTGTGCGGCAATGTTTGTTTTCTGCCTGCCAAAGGATTTTATCTGCCTTCGTTTTTCCATTTCCATGAACAGTGCCTCTTGAGGCTTGGTTAGTTGCAAGAACAGATTTATGCCTTGTTATTGGGATACAGGTGCATAGAGAATTGAGGGGGAGGAGAAGCTGAAAGATAATGGGGAGAAAAGTTAGAGCGCTGAAGGGGAACAATTTTCCCCCGAACCTTTAAAAGGAAAACTGTGGTGTCAAATTGAAAGTGAAGGTCTCTTGAAGTTTTCAAGAGGGTTAACTTGAGATTACCACTTACCCTCCCTTTCTGTCCATGAACATGTGTACCACTGCTAGACATTTCAACAACTGATGGTTTAGAGCAGTGAGTCTCATCCTTTCCATACTGTAACACCCAAATTACAACAGGCAAAAGTTTTGGACCCCCCCACACCTTCCATCTAAACATTAAGAGAGAGAGAGTGGGCCACAATCCCTTGAAATTGATTTCTACCTCCAACTTGAGAACCCCTGATTTAGACAGCTCACTATTATCAAAAGCTGTTTCTCTGATGCAGTTGAAAACTAAAAGCCTTTTTCTAATCTGCCAGCCTGTGCTCTACCTGAAAGTTTTCAGCCTTATTTGAAAGAAGTTGCTGTTTGCTGCTCAACGTCTTGAGCCCTCAAGCATTTGTAAACCTTAAAGAGAAAAAAAGTCTAATGGACAATACTGCACAATAATTATTTTCAAATGGACCAACCACACTGGCTTTAAAACTGAGGGCAACTCTTGGATATGTCAAAACATATCCTATCAAACCAATTATTTGGAAATTGCATTAATCACACTCAGTAGAAGGTTTAAAAATCACAGCCATTTGTACATTTAGCTATTACTGGGAAAAGAAACAAAACCCCAAAAGTTTAAACAAAAGTTGTGTAATCTATTTAACCTCAATAACTATGTATAATATTAAATTCGCGTGAGCGAGCATTTCTATTTACTGTACATGAAATATCCCCCCAAATTACATAGAAGACAATGCTGCCTCCACTGAAGTCAACAGGAATTTTGCCGTTGATTTTAATGGGAGCAGGATCAGGTTTCTAAAGAGCAAAGTATTTGTACATTTCTTTAAAAAAAAAAAGCATGGCCAAGTTCTGCTCTCAAATATGCATGACCAATTGTTGATGTCATCAGGGAATGGTTTGTTTATGTACCTGAGGAAAGATTTCAGCGAAACATTATTTTTCATTTATCTCAGTCAAAATTGCCTTTTTCAAAAGCTAATGGAAGTTAGAGTTATCTGGAATAGATTTCTATGCAACCATGGACATCTGCTGTACCTTCTGTATGGAAGTCTTGGAGTATGTCGGTGGAATCTTGTGTTACAGCTGATCTCCTGTAGACCACGTGAATTCTTCCTCTCTCTTCTTCCATTTGTTTGCCTCTTTCCAAGGGTTCAATGAAATATTCATCCTTATCCGTTCTTATCATTCCAGCCTGGTGAGGAGGGAGGACAGGAAGAGCACAAAGTATGTCAAAAATCCTTTTTCCTGACTTGATACATTGATAAGCACCTGCTGACATTTTAAAGATGTGTGAAGATATAACAGCCAACAACTGAATGTAACAAAGACAGACTACTGCACAGTAAAATGAAATCATTGTTGGGTTTGTTTTTATTTGAGCTTTTCACAGGATTCAGAATATTTCTATCTATTGAGCATTTTGACCTGTGCGTAGACTAGTTCCCATAGGCATTAATGAAAGTCATACGGATGTATACATACCCACCCCGCACCAGCAAAATACACCCCCAAGACACAAGTCTTACAGGAATTTTAGCATTTGTATGTAATGAGTAAGACTGATGTTTTAATTAGCTATTAATACAGCTATTTATGACTTGATGCATGCAGCGCTGAGTGTCCTCAATTCATCTGTGCTCAGTGCCCCACCTGAAATGCTCGACACTTTACAGGATTGGGCCTTAATTTTACTGGACTACAGTCACCTGTACACACCCCCTAAACAACCCTCTAATTATTGATCTGTGTGGATGAACAGCTCGTTCAAATCCCTCCTCTCTGTACCTTTCTCTTGTGAGGGCTGTGAACTGGATTTATAGACGTAAGACTTAATTCTGCTCTCATGGACACTGGTATTAATCAGGACTAAACTCACTGGAGTAAGTTACATCAGCATAAAAACAGATTGGTATGAGTGAAAGGAGAATCAGGTTCATGATCACTGTGGAAAAAAGTCATCCTCTGATAACCTGAATGTAAATCACAGCAACCAGTGGTGAGAGAATTCAGCAGTGTAATCAAGGGAAAGACCGTCTTTGAAAATTCAAGGCTTTTTTTTTGCTTAGGAAATATTTTTAAACTTTCTTTAGCTCAGAAAGCAGCAGCCTACATTCTGTTTGGCAGAGCGAGTGGGCACAATGAATATGTGGAAAAAACTGGAGATACCAGTGAAAGAACAATGGGATATTGTATTTTGAGCAATCTGCCACCTACCTTCAAAGACATAATATAAATCACGAACACCTATGTAAAAATGTATGTGCGAGGTGAGAAAGCAACTAGAAACAAACATTGTGCAACGGATCTTCTTTCTGAAATGTTGTTCTTCAATACACTCTCCCCTCCATTATAATATGATTTAGTCACTTGACATTAGAGGAGCTGAGTTTCACACAGATATCCAAATGTGGGAATACTGAGCCGGTCCTGCACCCCTACTTCCAAGTGCAGAGGGGTTCTCTGAACCTGGATCACAATCCTTCCTTGAAGAGGGAGGGGGTAGAGGACGAACCAGCCACCTCGGCAGCACCGTTTCCCCTCCCAGCTGAACTCAGCACAGCCCTTTCTCCATGTGGGTTGCGTTTGCCATGGAGGAGGGGCTGCAGATTAGGTCGGGTTCCGGTGGCAGGCTGAGTGGGTAGGAAAAGAGTACAAGGAATACAGCCCCAAACTTCCCTGCACAGCCTGTCTAGCATCCCTGGGAGCCACTGAGGCTAGTTACGTCTGTGAAGGGCAAGTCGCTAGTAGCCTCGCTGGCTTTCTGAGAGCTCCCCTGTAAAAAGCAAAGCCTAATGCTAGGCGTGCACAGAAATGTACAATGAGGTACAGAAACAAACAAGCTGCTCAGAAGAATATCTTATTTTAATTCCCAATCAGTCAACACGGTGCAGCCTTCTGCATCAACCCCAGATGCTGGATCAGGATGAAAGGGAACCCAATATATCATGGATAACATTGCTGTGATCCAGCCATAAAGTCACAAAGCAATTGCACAGTGGCATTTTTAAAATGGTAGAAATAGGCTTTCACAGTGGCTAACACCTGAGTACGGCTCCCCCCTAGAAGGCGAAATATAGTCTGACAAAGACTTTCATCAACAAGACATTTCACTCTCTCACTCTGACATGCATTTATTTCAACATGTTTATCCTTAGAGTTGCATATCGATTATTGTTCTCATCTCTTTTCATAAACCAAAGAAATTCAGTACAAAAGAGCTTTTCAGTGTAACATCCTGGCAGAGGATTTAAACGCATGTAAACCATGAATTTCCAGGTCATCATCCTGCCTGTAACCACACTGCACATATACTAGAGGGAACAAGATGAGATTTAGGGCCACATTTTCAAAAATGCTCAACACCCACAATTGGGTCCAGATTTTCCAAAAGATCTGGGTGCACTAAATGGGCGTTGAACTCATAATCTGGGTTGAGAGCCTAACACCCTGGCTCAAACTGCATAAAAGGGACAGAGAAGAATCAAGAGTCTACAAAAGCCCTGGTTCTCACCAAGGATCAGCTCGCAAGGCCTGGTGTGAAGAAGACATTGGGTTGGTGGATGCTTTGAAGATTCTGGATCCCAGGAAACTTTTAAGTTAGACAGGCCCCAGGACTTTATTCCAGATGCCTCTTCCGCCGCCGAAGCAGCACAGGTTCGGGAAGGCTCAGAGGCAGCCCCTCCACGTTCAATAGCTGTACAGACATGCACGGAGCCCATTAGAATTGCAACACACACACAAAGCGTTGCATTTCAGCTCTGAATCATAACAACACTATGTATCCTTTGTATGAAATAGAAAAATTATTTCAGTTCAGTCTCAGTATGTCAAACATAAATTAGCAGTCTGAACTGTGAAGGTTGAAAACGCAAAACTGTAAAGTTACAAATTTGAGATAAGTCATCAAAAAAAAAATTCCCTTGAACACCATTTTATCACCTATCGCTGCTTTTTCCCTTAGAAGTTGAAGAATGGGAAGTATACTGAAAAATAGCATTCTTATATAAGAATGTATATCATGATGGATCCTACTTGGTTATCACTGCTGTACCTTGAAATCAGTGGGTTTGCCTTTAAACAGCACACAAAACATCATGCACACGTTAAAGTTTAACTATTTTAAAAGTCTCAATCTTGACTAGAACAAAGAGGCTGATCCTGCAAACACTTATTGCCTGGTGTAATGGCTGAATAGTCCGACTGATCAATTTCCAATCAGACTACATAGAGCAGTAAGTACTGTGTCCACCGGGTCGCCGACCCTCCAAGATTGTCCTGGAATCTCCAGGAATTAAAGATTAATCTTTAATTAAAGATTGTGTCAGGTGATGAAACCTGCAGGAATATGTCGAACCAAAATTGGCAACCCAAGTGTCCAGCAGTATCTTATAAATTACTGGGGAGAAATGTCTGAAGAAAATGAAGGGTGGTATCAATTGTGATCATCAGTGCTTATCCATAAAATTTACTGGAAATATCTACGACTTCTACTAGCATTCACACTGAGCACCAAAGACCATGTGATTTTATTACTTCTTATAGACAGTTTGCGTTTCCAAAATGCTTTACTGCATGAAGAATATTAACTTCAGCTTACAAGGATCAGGAGCCAAACCACATGTTTTGCCTACATCATTCTTTCAAGGGGTTTTCGAAATGAAATAGCTCAACTGTTTGACTGAATTCACTTGAATAAATGATGGTAGCAGATGATTTTATTATTTATTTTTATGATTAATACATTTCTTAAATATTATGTAATTTAACTAACTGTAAATACTACTGTTTCATTTTTTATTTCTACTATATGAGTGGCAGTAATCATTGTGATTTTTAGGTTGGACTAAGTCAAGATAATCACACCTTTTTTTCCCTTTCATGTGGATAATCAGCATTATTAGACTGGGAATGAACAAGTCCCTTTGCATGTTAATGGCTTATTTTCATGCCATTTTTCTGGCCAAAAGTGAGTTTGTACCTACAGTTGCTATGTTACTGGTGTAAGACCTTATCTTGGCACAGACATTTTGTTTAAATAACCCATTTTCTACTAAGCTGTTTGCCTACAGCTTGAAAGTAGCTGTGTCCAAAGGCAGTGTGAAGTCCAGAAGCTAACTCTGGCTTCCCTTCCCAGCTTTAATATGTGTTTTTTTCTTTTCTGTGTTAAGTCTACCAAATAGAAAGAAGCCCATCATTATATTATTCATAATGGGTGTGCCTTTGTCTAAAAGGAATATCAGAATAACTTGCAAGAATTAAGTGCAATTTCAACTTTTTATGTATAGCCTATAAGCCGTGTTTTAAATACAGACCTACAAAAAAAATCCAAAAAACAAACCCCAACTCATTTACTATAGCTAATATAGAACTGAAACTTCTCCCACTCCAATAACGCTGCTATTTTAAAGGGGAAAATGTTCATTCTTTTAAAAATCTAATTACTCTAAAGGGAACAGTACCCAAAGCAAGTGTTCAATTTCATGTTATCATGTTAAATGAATCATAGAGTTGACATTATGAAATGCAAATTTAAACAGTATAAACACAGAAAAGACAATGGCAAAGGTTCAGGATGACTTGCCACGCAAACACACTTGGCAAAGCAGAATAACACCTAAATCTCCAAAGCATATTCTACTCTGCTCGCATTATTACTAGGCTCAAACATGGCAGCACACACCAGACTTTCCATAAAAGATGCATCACAGTGTCCTACCCTTGACATACATCTGGATTGTACACAAATAGTTAATGCAGTGTCCTTGACTTAGAGTTATTAATGCAATCTTAATCAATGAGAACATGTTAACTTTTTTCTTATTAATATTTCCTAGCAATTAATGGCATCCTATGGATGTGTTCCTGATCTAATGGTTAATATCGAATTACAAAAAGTCACTGAATAACTGGAATAGGTGGCAATAAACATAGAAGCCGGTAAGCCTTGTCTGCATTCCGACCTTAACAGGCTCAGTATCCTGTTTTCATAATTCAATACCGTGTCAGTCTGTGATTATGTCACAATATTAGCAATGGGATACAGAGTCTTTCAGCTCTGAATCATCGTTTCACATCCGTCCTGGGTCAGTAGTGACTGAAAGCCATTACCATCTAATTACCTATGAGAAATTAGGTCACAGGCTCAACCCAGTTCCACATTAAAAAAAATAAAGCTTTGCAAACAGAAGCCTTTCTGGTGACCTTGGCAGAGAGGCCAAGAACTGGAGAGTCAGCCACTCACCCAATAAGGGTGATCCTTCCAGAGAAGGCTTGGAGCAGATTGGAGAAGCTTACTCTGCTGCTGCTGCAGCACTTATTCCGTGGATGAACAAAAGATGGTCTTTGCTGACATTTTCAAGTGTTTTAAATTCACTTTTTACATTTTTTAAAAGAGGAGACAGACGCCTCCCATGCCAAAACACTTCAGCGTTATCTACACTAGAGAATTCTGGGGCTGTACGTCTCTGCCCTGCTTGTTCTAACACACCTTGTGCCCACACACAAAAGAGCTTATAATCTGTGCACAAGTGCTCTGCATTGCGCTAAGACCCACAGATCCATAACAACGGGACTTCAGATCACTTGCTGCTTCGGGGGCAGAAGCAGACCTGTCATCACTGGCAGCATGGGAAATGTCCCATCTCTGAAGTTCCCAACAGCTCTAATATGGCTCCACGGTAGAAGGCAGGCTCAACCAGACCTCTCGGTGGCAGAGCCTTTTCTGAGAGAAATTCTAGCATTTTAATTCCAACTTCTAACAATTCATCTCAGTAATCTGTCTGCCTCATTCCCAGCCATGTTACTGCATTTGCCTTTTAGAGGATTAAAGACACTGAAGAAGTTGGAGCTGGTGCAGAAAAAGCCTAAGGAAATGTTTGTGTGTCCTGCTGCTTCCCCCGCATACCAAGTCTCTTATTGCAGAACTCAACCTTCTCTGTGAGCAGAAAACAGTTTCACCCTAATGGCCCAGGCAATCTTCAGGAAAGAAGGGAGCCAGGCAGGACTGGAAAGTCCAGCTCTGAGGTGGAAAGATGCAGGACTGACTGACTGTTTTTGTAATGGGAATTAAAAAATATTAATTCATTTACCAAAATTTTCAAGGGAGATTGTACCATCTCTGTCTCTACAAATTTTTATAAGAAACAAGGATTGAGAGACATGGTATCAAACAATATATACCCTGAAGTCATCTTGGTGCCTACCCACTTTGGGGGAACTTGGGAGGAGGTCATCGGATTGCTTCAAGCAAAAATGAGGTGCTGGTGCAAAATAGGAGATTAACAGATTATATGGAAACCAGAATAAAAAGATGTGTTTCAGTCTGGTCAGCCAAGTTACCCTTCACAAAATCAAGACAGTCCTAGACAAATGGGATGTCTGGTCACCCTAAACAAAAACCAAATGCAGACCTAGGAAAACATATTGGGCTCTATTCTATAGTAACATAAGAAGTTAGTTATAGGAAGGGGTCAGGAATACAAAGACCATTTGCAATACTATCACATCTAGTGGAGATTCTACCATAGTGCAAAAGGCATCAAAGTTCAGCTATATCCTGAAAGTGAGCAAGGAGCAGGGCAAAGCCAAAGGGCACCTGGCCAAGCCAAAAGCCATCTATGCAACATGGGTGTATGCTTATACATTAGCCATCCATCCCAAGAAAAATTTCAGGTGGGTACAGTACAGTAGCATCCTAAGCACTGATCACACCAAGCTCTGATGTGTTGGGGGTTTTCTATATGCAAGCACCCATGTCTATCTTCTGCATTTCCCTATTGATTTGCCTTCCTAATCTGATCTATCTGTCTCTATCATAGCCCAAACATCTTTTTTGCCTGTGCCTTTTGGGACACTTGTTTGCTCTTCAGCTGGCCCTGCACTGCCCCAGAATCTCACCATGTTGATACAAATGGGAAGATATTGCATTTAGAAACATGGGGCTGATCCATTTGTCTACCTGTTAATCACGTCATTCTCCAACTATCCCTTTATGATTTATCCCCCAAAGACTACCAGTATCCTACAACATGTATGTGCATGTAAAGTGCAGTACAGTACAGGCAAAGAATCAAAAATTTGAAGATCCATTTTATCCATTAAGGAAAACAAAATTATTAAAATATTGGCAAAGTTTCATCAGGAATTTCAACCTTTGAAACTGCAATGCAAAAGAGGAAGGTAAGGAGTCCTGTTATTCTGATACACTGCACAGATTACTGTCTGCATTAATTCCTGATTTTCTTTCCTCTTCATACATGTTCTCTGCGCATACCTCCCTTTTCTAACTAAGGTATGCCGCAAGCTGTCAGCCTTATAAGCAGAATGGATTCCCAACCATGCAAGCGGTATACAGTTTCAGAAGTCCACAAAAAACAGACTCCCCTGCATGCCAGAACTGCTTGAAGTAATATGTGGTCCCCAGGTCTCCCTCTCCCTGGTATGCTGGCTGATGAAAACAGGAGGTGATGGGATTTTAAAGAGCAACTGCTTGACACTTGCATGGGTTATACAATTATGTGTAAACCTGATCGTTTCCCTTCAGGTCTCATATTGACCTATTTTTTCTGCAGTTGTTATTAATGATTATTCATATAGATCTGGGGCCTGATTCTCCGTTGACTGTGACCAGTTTTGTACTAGTGGAAACTCCATTGGACTTCAGTACAGTTAACTCTGATCTATGCTGGTGTAAAAGAGAAGAGAATCAAGTTCTCTCCCCAAAATCATATTTATAAGGAAATACAGGAAAGTATAGTCTGAAGCCCTGGAACATTGTTAATTTTACTGCTTTGCTTGTAAATCAAACATCATCATCTTAATGTGTACAATGATTCCACTAAATTAATGCAAATGTGTAGTTTAAAGTTTGTTGTTCTAGGAAGTTTACCTGCTTATTATTACTATTTTCTATAGCATCTAACAGAGATAAACAAAACACAACTATTAAAGTTAAACGAGGAACCTTTATAACTCTTACCAACCTTGTGTGAGTAGGGCGTTGAAATATATATCAGTCTCCTACCAGCACTGTTTCATATTGAACTGAGATTTGGGTTCAAGTCTCAGCTTTCCTACAGGCTTCTCCTACAACCGTTTCCAAGCAAGTTACTCTTGTGCCTCAGTTCCCCATCTGTAAAATGGAGATAACTGAACCCTACAGCAAGGATTGCTACAAGTATAAAATTCAATGACTGTGAGGAACTCAGATACTACAATGATGGGTGTCATATAAATAAGGTAGATAATGCAAAACAGAGCTATGCACAAACACTTCTCCATGCAGCTCTTCCATCATATCTGAATCCCAACTAAACAGGGCATGTGCAGTTTTGAGAAAAGAAGATAAAGGGAGTCCTGATAAGATCCTTCAAGTATGTTAAGAGCTGTTATAAAAAGGACAGTGATCAATGGTTCTCTGTGTCCACTGAAAGTGGAACAAGAAGTAATGGGCTTAATTTGCAGTAAGGGAGATTCAAAAGGTTAACCTAACCTAACTCTAATGGTAGTTAAACTCTAGAAGAGGTTTCCAAGGGAGGTTGGGGGAATCCCCACCATCAGAGATTTTTAGGAACAAGTCGGACAAACACCTGTCAGGGATGGTCTAGATTTCCTTGGTCCTGTCGCAGTGCAGGGGATGTCTTCTTGAGGTCCCTTCCAGCCCTTTATTTCTATGATTCAGAGGTAATGATGGAATATAAACTGAAAGCAAAATTCCCTGTCAACTTAAATGGCAGCAGGACCAGGTGCTGAGTTCAGAATAAAAGGTCACTGGGAAGAAGGTCAATTTTGCTGTGGTCTGTACAGCATACAAAGGGATCTCTTAAGGGCCTGGAACAGATGTATTACTACATCATCCTATTCTGGTAAAGTCAAACCTATGATATCGTGCACTTTTCCACCTGAAGATGACATTGAGACATTAAAAAAGAAAACCGACAAGAGAATCCAAAATGATAAAAAGGCTTGAGAAAATAACCCAACAAGGAAAGTTACACTAAGGAATTACATTTAGTTAGCCAAAATCAAGAGCATTTAAGGAGGAACATGATTCTAAACAAGTATGCAAAGAATAATAATGTAAGAGGAAAGGACCACTGATTTGGAGCAGTAAAACAAGAAGCCATGGGCTGAAGATTAAAAACAGATATGCTTTACTTGAATATTAGGGGAACTTTCAAAAGCATTGAAGTCTGATGTTCAACTCCCCTTGATTTCAAAGACAGTTGAGGGCATAATTCTCTTCAGACTTGTAGAAAACCCCACTCTCCAGCATCTGAGAGTAAGGACAACCAGACAGTGGAACAGTGCACGTAGCTGGGTAGCACCATGACCATGGCTGCCATTATAAGGCCAAGATTTGCCAATGGTATCTATGATACCTAGTTTTCCCAAGCCTTTGGGCAGGAAATGCAAAGGTAGAGGGAGGTTGGTTTGAAGTGTGCATAATGTGTTGATTCCATGTGATAGATTTAAAATGTTTATTTCAGCTTAGCACAGAAACTGTTTGTAAGGGTTGAATTTTTAATGGTGAGCATTGTACAGTATATCAAACTCATTAAAGGTGTCCAGGCTTAGATTATAGAAGATATATACCGGGAGATCTTACTGTTTGGATCAGTGAGTTGGCCCTTCCAGCCCCAACTCTCTACGTGTAAGAAGCTAAATTAAAAGAAGAATCATAGAGTCCAAATGTGCAGCATTCATCACACAGGTGAGTGCAGTATGCTGAGTGGGAGTGGTGAAAGTCAGGATTGGGGAGAGACCAAGTTTGGGGTGATATCGGGGGCTCAGCGATGCAAACTGGTGGCCAGGTGCCTGATGAAACAGTGAGCACTCACATGAGCAGTGGCAAGAGGGGTGCTCATGTGAGTGAGAGCTCCTGGAAGTCAGAGCTGTGCAATGTGGCTGGATCACACACTGGCTTTTCCTGAGACAGCATTAATCCTCCCCCTCCTCCATAAACAGCCAACCAACCCTGCTCTCCAGGATGATTAGATCAAGAGATGTTGCTTGCTGGATTGCTAATGAGCAGTGCCGAGGAATTCCCAAAAGGGGCAAGATATAAGCCACCAAGAACTGGGATGCAAGACAGAGGGATGGAGGGTAAAAGTGATTTTTTGCTTTCTCATCATGTAGGAAGGTTGAAGCAAGCCCTCGTCTGATAAGCAGTTGATGAAAATCCTGCTTTATTTTTAATGTCAGTTCGGTGAGGGCAGTGTTGTTTTGGGGTTTTTTGTTTGTGTTTTGTTTACTATGGATGTGAAAAGCCTTCTTCCGTCTCTATTTGGGCTTTAAAAGGACAGGATGTGTTTTTATAACATGTTATTTAGGAATTAAACTGCGTCTCACAACTGAACTCTATTCCATGCATGCTGAGTCCGTTGCCTTAACAAAGGGCACCAAAAAGAGGTTATAAGAAGGATCAAATCTGAGCACTACCCATACTCATGGGGCTGGTATGCCACTGAATTTTGTACTGACGTTTCCTCATGTCACTAAGACAGCACACTGGACAGACAATGGGAGTGCTCCAGAATTATATTTAAAGCATCATGTAATGAGATAAACTACTTTCCATGGCTCTTTTATCCTCTGAAAGGAAAATAAAAGACTTCTCCAATGAATGCATCACGTTGAAAGTTATCTTTAGTGAAAAAAGCTAAATACGTATCTACAGTAAAAATACTATAAAAGCAAAAGTAATCCAGATAAAAGCTATTTGGATCCCTAACAATGCCAGTCTGAAACTGGTATTTATTTTATTTTGAAAAACCAGCTGTTAACATTTTCCTGGAATCTTGGACTCATCTGCGCTCTTGTAGGTTTTAATGAACCTGTCACAAAGCCAGTGATAAAGCCCAAGAAAGTTGCATGTCAACTGTGTTCTTAAACTGACCCTGGTCCCATGTTGTTGTGTAGAAGCATACTTTGAAATTTAAAAATCCTCAATATCACGTTCTATGGAACGGAGGTGTTATTAGTTAATAGACTTCAGTTATGATTCCCCAAAGCTGGCTCAGAGATAAAGGGACTGTTTATATGCAAACCAGAAATACAATATTTATTCATTATGACACGGCAGGTCCCCAACATATACGATATGCCTTAGGACCAGTTGCAAAGACACAAGGACTAAGATCATCTCTGCTGCCAAGACGATGCTGCCTGCCATTCAGACAATGTCTCTTCTTTTTCCTAAATCCCTTCATTGCTTTTCACATTCACAAACCAAAAATACAATTCCTTGCCATCAAACGATTACACCCAAGACTGCTCTCATCACCGCCTACCACCCTCCTGCTCCCTATGCTGTAAAGGATGTGTCAGAAAGAAGCTTGGATAGTCTCCTTCCCATGCCAGACTTTGGACCCGGCGCACACAGCCTTGTATGCCTGAATGGGCCGTCCACTGATGAATGTCAAACTCTCACACCCTCCTGAAAAAGTGTGTGTATAGACTACACCGCACTTCATGCTTGTTATCTTTGTGTTATACTGTGCAGTACTCACTCATGCTCTTAGACTACATGCTCTCTGGGACAACACCACCATTTGGTTGCACCCAGATGCCCCGGTAAGAACACAGATCCATTCTGCTAGGGAACCTACAACAAATAGGAAGTCGGGGTCCCTTGCCGTCTCTTGTTACTTCCATGAAATAGAGTGCCTTTTTAAGATGTCATCATCATTTAATATGTACTCTACCTTTACACTGACTCTATGCTGGTGTATGTGAACGGAGAGGATTTGACTTCATGGCAAATATACAGTATGCCCCCAAGTCTCTCAAGAGAACTTCTATTTAATGTATAGGGTTTCTCAAACAGATTTGCAAAGTGAAGTTGATAGGTCCTCTCCTGGATGCAACTGCAAATGAGTCACCCTGTAATCCAAAAAGGTAATTTTGGGACACCATATACAAAGTATTTACTATGAAGAACTGAAATATGAAATGATTAGCAGCTAATGAAACTAACAAAAATTTATATACAAATTAAAGGTGCTCATCCCCAAAAACTAACCTTAAAAATGGAAGAGATTTTTTTTTATTGATGCACTAAAAACAGATTGACAAAGAAATAATGCAAAAGGGCCTACAGTCAGTCAGGAAACTTACAAGTAGATCAACCTCATACATAATGCAGTGTAAGTGCAAAGTCAAAGGAGATGGGGCGCCTTCTACCAAGAAAGCTTCAAGCAGCTTATATGTGGAGCCCTATCTTCCTGGGCCCACCTCCTCAAAGGACAAAAGTCCTTGGACCTCTCCAGTTGCAATTTTATGATTTGTCAGGTATCTCAAGAATGCTACAGACCCTAATTCACTGGAAACAGATGGAGAGAAACTAGATAAAACAATCTCCTGATTCATGCCAGAGGACTCCATTTGGAGAAAGCCTCCTAGTTAAGACAACAGCTATTAAAGAAAAAAATATTCAAGTTAAAATTTCCAAAAGCACTTAAGTAACTTAGGAGCCTAAGTCCAATGAAACGTTCAATGAAACTTACGATCCTAAATCTCTTTTGAAAATGGGACTTCAGTGCTTTGAAATTTTTATATGAAGGCTCTTTTCCTCCCTTTTTCTCCCCACCCTGAATATCAGGAAAATCCCCGATATTTTGACTGAATGACTGTGCTGGTAAATTTGCATGAAAAATCTTTATGCTGTCAGACTAACAACTAACTGCCTCTATGAGATCACATTAATGAACTTAGGATGGCTCCAAAGCCTGTCTGTGGAAAGCGGAGTCTATGAGCTAAAGCAATCAGAACATAATGAGACGTGACAAGAAGGCTGGTGGCTGGAATTTGTGAAGGTGAGGGGTCAGGGAACCACAGTTCCATCAGATTGCAAAACCATCTGTGAGTTGTCTGAGAAACCAGCAATTAGCTGCAAGCCAGCCTGGCTTGACATTCAAAGAGATGGCAAACAGATCTGTGGAGGAGTGCTCCGCCTTCTTGACATCAGGGCTTGGAACACGGAGAAGCTCAGTCCCCCGGAAGAAAGGCACTATGACTCGGACCATTCACTAGCCAACTTTTTTCCTGCTTGTGAGATGACTGGTCCCCAAAGCAAGATTCTCTGACCACGACAGTGGGGGAAAATAGACCCCAGAGGATATTTTGGGTTTGGTTTCTGAGTTTTCTGACCCATTTGCTTTTCAGACAGGGAAGAAGAGAAGCAGGACACTGCAGTCGGCTGTGTGCAAGTGACAGCACAACCTGGGACAAAGCATGAAGTGGTATTTAAGCTTGCAATAACGGTAGTATATGGTTTTACGAGATTTTATTTTTCCAGAGGGTCCACCAAACCTCTCTATTTTTCCCTCCATTCTTAGAAGTCCTTGTTTTTTTGGCTGACAGGGACTGGACTTGGTTCTGTTGGGAGAGCATCCACTGCACAGTTTTGGTCATAAGGGTCATTAGATGACAAAGGAAGACACTTCCCTAAAGCCTCAATGGAGTGCCCGCATAGCAATTTCACTTTTCGCAGACCAGAAATGAGGAACCTAACCTGACCCCCAACATTCTGATTTCCCTGCACAGCAATAAATTTTGATACTATCAGACCAATGAAGCTGCCTTAAAGAGGCGAAGGAGATTATACGCATTGCATATATTTTACAGCATAAGCCTGAGAGTTGGGAAATCTAATGTCCGTTGTCACCTCTGCCACGGACTTCCTTAAGCAAACCACTTAACAGCACTGTGTCCCAGCCTGAGTTTCCGTAAAACAGGCATGATGATGATATGAGGTTGAAATCTCATACTGAAGTATGCAAAGTGCTTTGAGATCTTTGGCTGGATGGAACTAGGTAGCTGCAAAGCTTTGTTTTATAAAAAACAATTCTCAATACAGCTTTATTTTGTATAACAGACGTATCTTTTACATAACTTCATTCCCAATATTCAACAAGATATAGCTACAAAACTGGATTGTCTGAACTTAAGTGGTTACACCCACTGCAGTTGTTTACTTCACCTTCCACAAACATTGGGAGGAGGCGGAATACAGGCAACACAATTATGTAGATGGATCAACTTTTTAAGAAAAATGTTGCTACTTCCCCAAAAGCGCTTCCCTCAACCATCATCATTTATGAAACTGAAAATGCTCTCAGGACTTTTTCCTCTTATTTCTCCCTTTTTTCTCTATTGGACAATTGCAGGTGGCTGACAGAACTCTATCCTGCCTCTAATAGAAGCCTCACTGAAAAGCATCAAGAGCTCTGTGTTCCATCAATTTAATATCCCAGTGCCAGCCAAGCAGACACTGCACTCCTGCCAAGACAAACATATGGGACTTGGCAGAAGGGGGGGCCAGTTTTTGGAGACAGCCCTCCAGTCTAAACTTCTTAAGGAGTCGGTATAAACGGGCTTTTATAGAAAAGGTGCTGCCTCGTCTAAAAACACAGATTCAGCTCAAAACACTACCACCTTTCACCCTCTGTTAGTTTAAGGTGTGTTCAGTTCAGTGACTGTGCAGAACCTGCGTCACAGCTACCTGCTGCTCGCTTTTTTAATCCAAAGTCGAAAACTTTTTGGAGCCACACCGAACACTGGCTGATTTATTGAAAGAAAAATAAAAGCAAAGAAGGATGCTTTGCCTGCAGCACATTTCCCTCTGCCTGCCCCCACCAAACAGAGCTGCAATATGTGAAAAATTGATTATGGGTTTCCTAAATTTGTAGCTCCAGGGACGTACCTTAAGTTCACTATGAGGATATTATTTTTCACCCCACATGGATATGTTTTGTCAAGAGTCAACTGCTTCTGCTAATTTCTTCTTTGAAAACATGGGAATTAAAGAAGAGTAAAATATTCTGGAAATGTTTTAATCTGCATAGTTTGCACCAATTTACCCATTAGTTTAACTATAACTTTTTGTTAATTAGTAAGAGGCACTTTCCTGTAATAGATTACTATAAAATATCTCCTTTAATTAATTTAGTCATGAACACATTTAAAAAAGAAACAAAAAATTCCCCCATGATTTCTCTACCAGTAACCTCCAAATATATTTACGAACTTTGGATGATTCCAGCCTCTCTGTTGTGAGACATGGGCAGGATGAAATATCAGTGCACATCCTGTTTATTACATGTAAACCTTTAGTACATTTTATGGTATATATTAACAAGGGAAAAAACAATAGAAAAGGATATATGGGCTGATCCAATGCCTAGTTATATCAATAGAAAGCCTACTATTGACTTAAATGGACTTTGGATCAGATCCTTTATGTGCAATGTGGCTGAATTAACATTACTGAAGCAACTTTACATTTTGCAATCTCCCATCTTTTGAGTACTTAATGCAGTGTTATGGTTGGGAGGTCAGCTCTAATTTTTTAATTTAATTTTGTAGTTTTTATTTTAAAGGGGGGAAAAAGAGACTAGGAGCAATATGCATGTGCAGCTCACAAGCATCACTGGCTTAAATTTGTCTCCCACCAATGAAAGTGCCTGTTACGCCCACCCAGCAACACCACCTCCTGAGCAGCACTGAGCCATGGTTATGTATGGCAATCGATGCAGAGCGAGTGTAGATACTCCATTAACTGTGTCAACCCTAATAGTCCTCCAGCAGCTGTCCCACAATGCCCAGCTCTGACCGCTCTGGTCACAACTGTGAACTCCACCACCCAAGGGGTTACGGAAAACAGAAGCCCACCCCTCTTTAACACCTCACCAATTTTTTAAATGCCTTTTCCTGGGTTCTCCAGCTTGGTGAGCACACCTAGCGGCTCCCCATTTTTGTGCGCAACTGCGCAGCTGACCATGCCGGCTACATGTTCCAGACACACTCCGGCCTGAAGTAGTCAGGAGATACTGGATCTCCTGGGCTTGTGGGAAGAAGAGGCTGTGCAAGCAAGGCTACAGACCAGCTACAGAAACATCAACGTCTACAAGCAGATTGCCTGGGGGATGCAGGAGAAGGGGTATAAGAGGGACCGGCAGCAGTGCTGTGTAAAAGTGAAGGAACTGTGGCAGGCATATCAGAAGGCCAACGAGGCCAACCACAGACTTGCTCTTTTTAAGAAGAGCTGCCTCCCATACTTGGCGAAGACCCCACCACCCTATACACCACTGTGGATACCTCCAAGAATCCCGAGTCCCTAGCCCTTGGAATGAACAGCAAGGATGAGGAGGTGGTGGAGTAGGAGGGACATGCAACTGGGGGGTCCAGCTACACCTTGGGCCAGGACTTGTTTGAGATTTTCACCACAGTTCAGTCAGTCTCAGCAGCCAAGCACGGGTAACCTCAATGCGGAGAAAGGAACATCAAGTAAGTGTGTACATTTATTTCCCTAACTTAGCAGGAGACAACTACTGACTTTTCATTAATTTGCTCACACTAGAAGAGGTACAAAAAGAGAAGCAGAGTTGTTATTGGGTTTTCATTCCCCTCTAGAGTTCGCATGGCTTCCCCTGCCTGAGCAATTTGTTTATCTGCACAGGGAGGTCCCTTGAATCCTCCTGAAAGATCGCGATGAAACTTCAATAGATGTACTCTGCAACCTTCTTCTGAGGGTTTCTACGGATGGCAGCCTTATTTCTTCCTCCACAATAGGACACTTTCCCACACCAGTCAGCAATAACTTTGGCAGGCACCATTGCAGTACACAGGCTACGGGACCAGGCAGCTTTGGGATGCCAACAGCAGTTGTCTTCTCTGTGCCTTTGTTACCCTCAGGAGTGAAATATCAACTGAAATCACCACTGCCTGTGGAAAATTATACCAGTATTCAGTGCCATTGCCCTATACTCCCATATAGTTTCATGCAACCAAGCAATTTCCTCCTAATTTCCCTCACCCGTCAGGCCAAACTCACCATGGCTAGTGCTATTCGTGGCACCATGAACAATCACTGCAAGCCAGAAAAGTCAATAAGAAAGTCTTGTTTAACACTTTTGGGGACCAAGAGGAGGACATTATGAATTTTAACTTCAGATTTCCATTGTGACTATAATGACAATAGCATCTCTGTTTTATCTGTAGCTGCAGCTGTTGCAACTTTGAGGGGTTCACCCTCCACACTTGCAAATCACCTGAAGCCAGACAAGGAGGAGGAAAAAAGAGTACTCGGGATGACATGCTTAGTGAAATCCTGCAAGCCACTGCTGCATCAGACCATGAACAATGGGACTGGAGGATGAATATTACAGACTCTATGGAGAGGGAAAGAGCAGGTAGGAGGAAGGACCAGGAGTCCCAGCAGGTAAAGGAGAGGGAGATGCACCAAGACATAACAGGGCTTCTCCAGCAGCAAACGCAGATGCTGCAGACTTTGATGGACCTACAGATTCAACAATCCCAGGCTTGCCTCCCTTTGCAGTCCATGAAGAACTGCAGCATTGCACCTCCCTACATCCCCCCTCAGCACCCCACATGGTAGCAGGGGCCACATTCCTATCCCTGCCATTCCAGCCTGAAGGACAGTTAGGACAACCACAGCTCCACATACACTGACCTGTGAGAGCCACGGTTGACGTATGTGTAGCTAAAATGGACATGAATGTTCCTTCCTCTTCTTTACGGTCTGTCCTAAATTCATTAAGGGTTTAACATATTTATTATTAACTTGTGCAGAATTTTTTCTGAGATGTTTTCATTACTCAGTAAAACTCTGTTGTTTGGAAAATAATTAATCTTTGTTATTTCCCAACAGATGCTGCATCATGTCTAGTGGCCATGGAAATAGCTGTGCTGTGCCACAACCTGTAAGATCAGTGACAGACATAGGGAAACAATAAAAAATTTACAGCAAGCACCACAGCACTAAGAGGTGCACTGTCAGTGTTAAATTCATAGATGTGCCGCGAGCACCACACAATTCCTAACAGGCCTCACACTGCAGGGCCAAGTACAGCACAGCACACCACAAGGGATTAGCGTCGCTCACTGCTGAAGTGCTCTTTCAAAGACTCCTTGAGCCATACTGCTCTGCGTTGAGCTCTTCTAATAGTTTTGTGTCTGGCTGTTCAAACTCAGCAAATAGCTGCTCCACTTCTGCCCTCCATTCTGGCTGCAATTTTTCCCACTTGGCTTCACAGATATTATACAGGGCACAGCAGGCAGTTATAACCATTGGGATATTTTTCTCACTGAGACCCAATATGATGTGTAAACAATTCCAGTGTCCCATCAATCTACCAAAAGCACATTCCTGCTGAGCCAGTAGTAGAATCTTTCCTTGATGCTGTCAAGATGGCCAATGTATGGTTTCATGAGCCAGGGTAGCGAGGGGGAGGCTGGGTCCCCAGGATGACCATTGACATTGACAATCCACTGGTTGGGAAAGAATGTTCCTGCTCGAAGCTGTCTGAAAAGTCCTGTGTTCTTAAAGATGCAAGCATCATGCATCTTTCCCTGACCAGCTCACATTCATGTTGGTGAAGCGTCCCCAGAGATCCACCAGTGTTTGCATAACTGTAGAAAAATAGCCATTTCTGCTGATGTCCTCTATGGCAAGGTGGTCTGGTGCCAAAACAGGGCTATGAATGCCGTCTATTGCCCCGCGGCAGCTCAGGAATCCCACTGCTGCAAATCCATCCATTATGTCCTGCACGTTGCTGAGAGTCACAGTCCTGAATAGCGGGAGATGATTACGGACCCTACACATTTGTATCACAATGGACCCACTCATTGTAGATGCTGGTGCTAGGGGAGGTTGCCACATCCTCTTGCTTGAAGTATTTCCCATCATATACAGGGTTTGCAGTTTGGTTCTGTGGCTCATAGCACCCCCTCTATAAAAATTGTTCAAGCACCCCTGCCCCACAGTGGATTTTCCAACTCCAAAATCATTTCCCACTGGCCAGTAGCAATCCGGCATTGCAAGCTTCCACAGTGAGAACACCACTCATTTCTCCACTGCCAATGCAGCTCTCATTTTGGCATCCCTGCACTGGAGGGCTGGGGTGAGCTCAGCACCCAGATCCAGGAATGTGGCCTTGCGCATCCAGAAGTTCTACAGCCACTGCTCATCATCCCAAGCCTACGTTATGATGCAGTCCCACCAGTCAGTACTTGTTTCTTGGGCTCAAGAGTATTCTCCACCATTTGCAGCTGTTCCCCATGACTCTTCTTACGGCTCCGCAAATACTGGAGGACCATGTGTGCTGTGCTTGCAACACTCATGACAGTAATGCAGAGCTATGCAGGCTCCATGCTTCAGTCAGAGATGGTGGACAGCGACAAGTCCTGCACAGGGTCATGGGATTTTCAAAACAGGTCAATCAAAACGAGCACTCCTTGTGAACAGTGTGCACAAGTGATATACTAAAAAAGTGGCTTTTTTCCAAAATAGCTTGCATCAGCAAAAGTTTGTACTGTAGACATGCCCCGACATACTTAAGAAAACCTTTCACTGTGTACGCTCAGTGTCCAACTTGCGATAACTCATGATTCACCCTGCCCCCCAAAACAAAGTCCAGGCACACATCCTCAACTCAAATTTTAAGTTTAAAACTTCATTCACTTTTGCTTTAGGCCTCTTAAAAAAGTCTGGTTAGAATCTTTACTGTGGGAACGGTGAACTTTCACCCAACACTTCTATAACCTCAAAATGGCTGAAGGGATTTTGCTTAAATTTTCCACGTTTAAAAAAACAAACAAACAAAAAAAACTGGGCTATGACCAAACAGAAAATTTCACCTCAAATAAGAACATTTTTAAAGACCACAGAGAAGGACAGAGTATTATAATGAAAACTATATTGCAGCATCAACCACACCAGTCACTTCCAGGTGCCCAATTCACCAAACAAATGTAATTTCCATGGTTGTATGTAGATTAACACTGAATACACAACTACAAATTTACAGAGCGTGTTGGCCTTGATAGCCTCCTTTCCAGTTCTCTCTTGATCGTACGCAGGGTAGTGTTCATCCAACAAAATCCTCCCTTCCAAGGTCATCATTAACCTCTTCCTGACCACATCTAAGGCCATCCTTCCTCAACCTAGCCATTGCCTTTGACACGGATGATCACACCCTCCTCTTGAGTTCCATCTCCTCCCTCGTTGCTGTGACTTATCTTAGTTCTCCTCCTACTTCTCCAACCACTGCTTCATTGCCACCTCCTCCACAATAGTCCTCAAAAGTTCCAGTCTCTTCTCCCTTGGCAACATCTCCTCTTGTAACTGACCTTGAGCAGGATTTAAACCCAGGACCTAAAATGCTAAAAGCATGAGTTTGCACTAAAGGAATAACTCCTTTCATTAGCAGCTCTAATAGACTATTAACCTCTTATGTGGACTAACCACTAGAGAGACACAAAGTCCAACACTCTCCTAGTGTGGGTTACACTCTCTTGGTCATCTCCACCACTGTGTTCAATATAGAGATATTCACCTCTCCACTCTTAACCTCAACCCTTGCACATCTGATTCTCTCTCTGACATCTTACCCTGGATGTCTCACTGCCAGCTCAGGCTCAACACGGCATAAAATGAATCTGTCTAGATACCTATATCGCCATAGGGTATGTGCATCCAAGTTTGCAGTCACCTACTTGGGCTTTATGTCAATAAGTGTACGAAGATGTCACTGATGATATTTGCTTTATTCAAAACAAATGCTCTTGTGTGAAATGGAACATTACAAATTGGTGCAGACAGCAGCAGAGAAAGCGCTGCTCCTTCAGATCAGCCCTCGGTGTGGACATTCCAAGTCTGTCAGAAAATGTTCATTACTTTATTACTAAATGGATCAGGAGTAAAGGAGGTGGATAAACTGACTTTTCAGAGCAGAAGTGCATTTTAACACTTCTTATATAAATTTTAAAAAGGGAGGTCCCAAAATCAAACCACCTAAGATTCAATACTGCAAGGTGGTGAGCACCATGAGTAAGTGCTCACAGTTAAGCATGTGCTTCAAATGCTTTGTTGGATCAGGGACAGAGGGCTCAGCACTTTGTAGGATCAAGATTTAAGAAGGGTTATAGCTCAGGAACAATGACGACAACGTAAAAGCAAAAGTGCAGCACTCAGATAAACAATTCACTACAGCTAGAGGGAAAAGGAACTCACTTTTCACAAACAAACCACCACCACCACCTCAAAGCAATAAAACAAAAAATGCTACCAAAATAGGAAAAAAACAAAGGAGAATCCTGGTCATGTGGATCTACACATTAACATTTCTGAAGGAATACATGCATAGGTCTATACAAAAAAAACACATCCGTGTTTGTGTTACTGGATGATCTAACAGAGATTAAAAGCTGGTGACAGAACATTCTTGTAGGATTTGACAGCCTAGCAGTGTATACGTTCTTGTTGGATAAAGGACTTTTCTACATCACTTCAACAGAAAGAATTATGTTGCAGATCGTAACTCTTCAAAAACACCTTTCAGCTCCGTCGTTCTCCCAGAATCAGCACATGGCAGAGACCCTCCATACACAGACCTCACCACTCCAACTTAGAAGGAGGGGTCAGACTCCTCCACACCATATGTCCCCATCCTACACTTCATAATGGGATGTCTACAGGTCCAGGTGGTGGGACACACATCATTCTCCCAGCAGGGAATACTTGGAAAATTTAATACAGCCAGAAGCTCTCTTAACTTGTCTGCATGGCCTCTCTCATGCTATGGGCCTCCTTGTTCCAATGTGGGTTCTGAGGCAACTGCTAATGTGGGGCAGGAGGAACCAAGGTACAAGACTTTACCACAGATGGCTCTATGACTCATTGGAGCATCCTCACTGATCTCTGACATTTCTGAGGACAATCACCTGCTTCTGACATTGAGGCTCAAACCCTTTTGCCTCCACTCCTGCCCCCCAACATAACTTAGAAGTGCACGGAGAGCATACTGCTCTTCCAAAAACTGGGATGTTAACTGTGTTTAACATGAACGTGACCTCCCATGAACACAATGGTACCAAACATGACAAATCTAGAGCAAATCTAGAGCAAATATGTAGATTTGAGAAAATGCTTTAAAAATTAAACTTAAAAAATATACTTTAATAGAGGAATGCATTGTTTACATTTAAAAAGACATCGAACTTTGGTAATCCTAGGGAAGTTAGCCTTGACATGTAGGACTGAAAACACATTTCTTCAGCAAAGTCATCATCAGTGTCATCTCCATCTAGGGCACTACTGCTAGACACGTTGCACTGATCACCATCCGCACTGCATTCCCACATCTCCGTATAAGGCAGGCTGCTGGCCAAACATTTGCATAATGGTGAGCATCTGGTCTTTGCCCACAAGCATATGATTAACTGACTGACTGAGAGCACATGGTATTTAACACAACTGATCCTTCAAGACCCATCCTTACTCAATAGGGAAGTATAGTTTTGGATGCTCTCTATCATTTTGGAGCTATTCCATTGCTTGATAATTTACCTTCTTGATGCCAAGAATAAAATCACCCCTGGGCAATGACAATTTTTTTCAGTTTGTCTGCTTCTTGGGCATAGCTTCACTAACAGCTCTGCAAGTATCATAATGCTGGTCAAATGGTAAACTCAGCATATGAACTCCTCTAATGTATCTATGAACTCATCAGTGACTGTCTAAGCCAGTGTTTCTCAATTAAATTTGGCCATGGAACCCTTTTGAACTCCATAAATAATTGCAGAACCCCCCAAACTCTTAACAGTCTTCAAATGTCGAAATAAACAAAGATCAGCATTTCTCAATTAAATTACACTTAAATTACACTTACACTGGATACCCTCTGCTGGAAAATCCGGGACATCTTCCCTTTTTCGGCGGCGCAGAGAACAGCTGCTCTCAGCGGCGCAGAGAACAGCTACTCTTGGAACCCTAACAGTGTTCCCACGGAACCCCAGGGTTCCGCGGAACACCAATTGAGAAACACTGGTCTAAGCCATTAGAAGCACCTTCAGAGCAAGGAGAGAGTCTCTGGAGGTTGAATCAAATACCCTCTAGTAAGATACATTTGGTCTTTCCAGCCAACCTTCCAGTAGTGTCACATAATGAAAGGGCATGGAAATCTGGCAGTGCAGTGGCTTTTAGTGGTCCGAGAGATAGGAACACAGAGGGATATACAGTGATTCTGTTCACTGGTAGCAATCACAAATACAGACTCTTGTGGAAGTCTTGAGTAGCATCTCACAGAGAGCACTAGAACACTGGTCTTGTGCACAAAACCAAAGATTAGTAGCACCTCTTTCTGTGGTGTTGATGGCATGCAAGATGTTAGTGTCAGCCCCTTCACAGGAACTACTAAGAAATTACACTGCACAGTATGAGGCAATAGTTTCATTACGCCATATGATGACAAAATTCTTCATGCAATTCTTCTCTGCTGGAGTATATTTCTTGCAAGGTATGCAGTTAACTCATCTTTCATGTGAGTATGACACAGTAGCTTCTTCATTGTGACACTGGAGATGTTCATGGAGTTAATGATTTTGCATTGGGTGGCTGCATTACCATGGAGTCTCTTCTTTCTGTTAATATTTTTAATTGACTCCTCTGCATGTGTGTCAAACACAAGGTGGACTTCATCATAGGTCTAGTATTTTCTTTGTCGCCTCATAATGAAGTATTGTCAGGTGTTACTTGGACCTCAGTCTTACACCATCTATGACTGCTACTCTGAATGGCCTCTGTTGACATAAGGTACTGGTCACATTGTCAGCAGGTACTGCTTTAGGAGGACCATGCATGATTACAATAGTTTTGCTTTTTGCCTACCACATATTGGATGGAACAATGCATTAAACCTCAATTGTGGTACCACAGAGAACCTGTACCTTCCATAGTCTCACAAAGATCAACATCATGCTGAGATCCGGACGTCATCAGGCAATGAGCAAACAATGACCTGCCTCCAGTTAGCTCTGTAGTAGGTTCTGTCATTCTCATTCCGACAGTCTTCTTTGCATTCATCGTGTAGCACTCAACGTGATATGCAATGTCATATGTGTTGGCATCCTTAGAATCACAGAAGACTAGGGTTGGAAGGGACCTTGGGAAGTCATCTAGTCCAACCCCCTGCTCAAAGCAGGACCACCCCCAACTAAATCATCCCAGCCAGGGCTTTGTCAAGCCGCAGCTTAAAAACCTCTAAAAATGGAGATTCCAACATCTCCCTAAGTAACCCATTCCAGTGCTTCACCACCCTCCTAGTGAAAAAGTGTTTCCTAATACCCAACCTAAACCTCCCCCACTGCAACTTGAGACCATTGCTCCTCATTCTGTCATCTGCCACCACTGAGAACAGTCTAGCTCCATCCTCCCTGGTACGCCTCCCCGCTTCAGGTAGTTGAAGGCTGCTATCAAATCCCTTCTCATTCTTCTCTTCTGCAGACTAAACAAGCCTAGTTCCCGCAGTCTCTCCTCATAAGTCATGTGCCCCAGCCCCCTAATCATTTTTGTTGCCCTCCACTGGACTCTCTCCAATTTGTCCACATATTTCCTGTAGTAGGGGGCCCAAAACTGGACACAATACTCCAAATGAGGCCTTACCATGCCAAATCGAGGGAAATAATCACTTCCCTCAATCTGCTGGCAGTGCTCCTACTAATGCAGCCCAATATGCAGTTAGCCTTCTTGGCAACAAGGGCACACTGCTGACTCATACCCAGCTTCTTGTCCACTGTAACCCCCAGGTCCTTTTCCGCAGAACTGCTGTTTAGCCAGTTGGTCCCCAGTCTCTACCAGTGCATGGGATTCTTCCATCCTAAGTGCACAACTCTGAACTTGTCCTTGTTGAACCTCATTAGATTTTCTTTGGCCTAATCCTCAAATTTCTTTAGGTCACTCTGTATCCTAGCCCTACCCTCCACCCACTTAACTTCAATGTAGGCACTTTACTTTACTTTCCATGCAACGGTCCCACTAAGAGTAACTGCTTTATGCAGATTCTCACCTGTCTCGAGTTGAAACTGTACTTAATGGATGTCCTCAGGCTTCAGTCTTACTGCAGAAGCAGCAGGTATTCTTAATGCCATGGGACTACATACAAGGTGAGTCTCGTCCACAGCTGGTACTTGAACCAGCATCTTCAACTTTTTTATGGTGTGTGATGTACTTCCTCTACAACCTTTCCAAAGTCAGTTTATGGGTGCACTTCTTATAGATAAGATACCACTGAGGATTGTGTTTAACCAAATCCCCGCCAGTGGTATTCTCCAAAAATTCAGCTACTTGTTGGTACTCTGTCTTCCCATTGACGCCTCAAAATGATCAAGACCAAACTAAAAGCAAAGATATTGTAACAAATTACTTTGGGATTGTAATTAATTAGGTTATGTAACTATGTGCATACCATTTGCAGATGGATTCCAGTAATTTCTGGCTGGACACCGATGTTTTAACCAATGCCTCATTACAACTCCTTTGGCATAATAAACAAAGCTGATAATAAATACCACTGAACTGCTTCCTTTTTGCCCATGAGGGCAAATCAACTTGACACACACCTTCAATTTATAGATCTGTAAGACTAAAAAAATTAATCAGCTATTGTGATACTGGCAGACCAGTTGCAAGTGCATGCAGAGCCCCAGGACAATTCACTTGAGTATTAGTATAGATACAAGTAATTGTTAAATGTATAAGAGTATATTTAGTGTTTAAACTTCATGAAAACTAGTGAGATGATACTTGCATTGTTTTCACTTCTCTGTATCCTGTTATAATGCAGTAGTGAACAATTACATTGAGTATGCCCCTGTAACTAAATGAGCCATCAAACAAGAAAGTAGCCATGTGAAATACAAATGAAGAACTTTAATAGAAAAGTGCTAATTTCAAAGCAAGTGGTCATTTTGTGTGATAACTGGAGATCAAAGACTCAAAATGCATTCCTCACTCTCTGTCATCAAAGGAAAAACACAGGTGGGTAGTGACACTGTCAGCTTGTTTTCTGTGAAAAGAAGCTATTAAGTATGGATTCAAGGAAACAGCCTGCATCTCTGAACTGTCTGGATTCTTACATGGAAATGTGCCAGATGCAAAGTGGAGATCCCCAGAGACACTCTGGGTATCCTGAAAAGACTTTTGGGAAACTGACAATTTATCACATCACTGCCACCATTTGGAATTACAAACTATGACTCATCTGTGCATATATTTTACCTGCTTTAACCTCTCAAAAACTCATTTTCTTTTCTTAGCTAACAAACCTTTAGTTAGTTTACTACGGAACTGGCTACCAGCGTTGTCTTTGGTATAAGATTTAGCGTACCAATTGAACTGGGTAAGTCACTGGACTCTTGGGACTGGGAGAAACCTGATATGGTGTGATTTTTGGTTTAAATGATCTTTTATCACAAAGTCCCATTTGTCTGGGTGGCAAGGTATACTGAAGAGTTTAAGGGGACTGTCTGTGACTCCATGGTAAGACTGATATTGTGATCCAGGCATGCACATTTGTTACTGGCTTGGTGAAATCTAATTATAGAACATACCACCAGCTTGGGGTGTCTGCCCTGTTTTCTGAAAAGTCTGACCTGAGGTAGACACTCACAGTTGTGAGCCACTTCAGACAGCGTGACAGGTATCATGTTCTAAGCATTACTGTTAACACCATAATGGCAGTTTGAGGGCCATAATTTAAATCTGTGAGGGCTGCATGTTTGACATTCCTGTGCTGAAGTATAATTTTAAAAAGTTTGAGTTTTTAAACATTTTCTTGAAGTTAGATAGATAATTGGTCTAGGTGTTTCATGGGAAAAAGGGCTTTCAAATGATATCCAAATTGACTCATTTCCAATTACACTGTATTATCAACATTTCCAACATTTAGAGGACCTAGAGTTGGGAGCAGCAAGTCCCCCCATGCCATGCTGCAGAGGATGATACCTTTGAAATTATGATTCTGTAGATTTTTATGACTCAAATGACACCATCCTCACCTTTTCTATCTTTAACTTGCCTGTAGAATTACTCATGCATTCAGAATGATAACCTGGGGCGCTGCACTCAGAATCCTGTGGACTACTCCACTCCCCGTACCCTGGCACAGCTCAGTTCTGAGCCATGCAGGTGATGTGCATCTTGCATGCAGCCCCTGGAATTTTGCCCATCATGGCACATCTTGCAAGATGAACAGTGAATGAAAACAACTCTCCAAACCTTTATCTCACTGGAATATCTTAGAGACATTTAGCTTTCCATGAACTCTTTATGCCTGGCATTCACAAAGTAGTACATGTTAGCAGAAGATAACACACAGGTGTGTCTAAGGGTTGTAGAAACAAAGGTATTATTGTATGCACTGTATTATTTGAGAAATGAACTCTTAATATAATTAAAGACTATCAGAATGCACAATCACAAAGGGACAGTTAAGGTTGCTCATGAAACTTAATGCCACTATCCCACAACTGGATTTGTATAGGTAGACCTCTGTACCCCAGTGAAGTTGATGGGGCTCTGGGTGGGGGCAAGGATCCTGTTATAGGATTATGAACTAAACTTTGGCATTTCCTGGTTTCAGAGTTCAATCACACAACTCTAATATCTTTTAACATTTTTGACAGAATACATAGAAATAAAATTATGTAGACTTTTCTCTTGAGCACCAAATGAAAGTTATGGAAAGCCCCTTAATCAAATTCACAGCAGCTGAAGGATAGAAAGCTTACTTATCTTGTGCTAACTGGAGTTCTGCAAGCTGTGTGGTCCCTATGGGTATTCACTGTGGGTGTGCATGTGTTCCATCTACCAGAGACTGGAAGATTTTTCACTAGCAGTGTCCTTTGGTCTGCACTTGTGCTCTAAACCTCCTTGTTCTCTGAGCTGAGGGAATAAAGGAAAGTGCAGACCAACCACCTCTCCAGTTCCTAGTCTACTGTGAATACCTAGTAAAGGCTGCAAAGTAGAGGGGAAGGAGTCAAAAGTCAAAGCTCTCCCAAGCTAATGGTTCACTGGGCCGGCGGTGTTAAGGCACATCAGTTTCATGGCCAACGGTACACAAGGGAGTGACGCAGCCAGCACCACATCTGATCAGCAGGTATCAATTTTACAGCTAGGTAAGCTGGAGATGGCATTTCAGTGTCAGAGTGAGCGAGACTCAAACAACAGTCAGGACTGTGGTCAAGCACCTTAACCCCTGAGCCACTGCACCTTGTGAAGGAGGGTGAAGAAGCGGAAGAAGGGTGGGTCATAAACTATCCATAGGGACCACACATCCCAAAGAATTTCAATTACCATAAGGAAAGTAACCTCTCTTTTATCTACGACTGCTGGTCCCTCCAGTTGACTTGCAAGTAGTACTCATGGAGGGGAGTGAAAGGAGCTATGCTGCATCAACGCTTACAGGACTGTTGTTTTGAAGGAAAAATCTGCAGATGAAGTTTGTACAAGGACAGTCAAAGTATGTACTAAGCCCCATGTCACTGCTCTAAAAGGGTGATTTCTAAAAGGGGAATTCCTTGCAGAGAAGCCACTGGCATAGCTCGTGCTTTTTTGGGGGAGGGGTTTCCATTCATTCATAGCAAAGCAGCATGCAGCCCCAAATCCACATAGAGTCTTTATGATAAGACTGCTTCTCCTTTCATTCATTTGGCAAGGCAAAGAAATAGTTTCGGTGACTTCCCAAAGGGCTTTATCCTTTGCAAATGGAAAGCTGGAGTTCTGAGGACTCCCAGTGAGAAGAACTTTCTGTCATCCCTGTTATTGGGAGGTTTTGCATAGCGGACAGGTAAGTGCAGGGTTTGATTCAACCGACCTTTGGGATGAACTTGAGATGAAATCTAAATGAAGCCTTATCCTTATGAAGCACCAAAGGGGGGGGGGGAGGGGAGTTCACCACCTAGGCCCCAAGCTCACCAACTCTGCAGGTGGAAGTGATTGTCGTTAGGAAGGCCAATTTCATGGGTAAGTGTAGAAGGCTCAAACCCAAAGACTCAAATGACGGATTTATAAGTGCTCATAGTACCAGGCATAGGTCTTGATACAGGGCAAAAATTCTAGTGCTACCCCTTGAGAACTTCCTGGGTGTAGAGTGGATAAAAACTAAACAGTTCCCCACTAGAGAGTGGAAGGCATTAATTGCTGCTGTTGGACAGACCCAATGTCTTTATAGAGAAAAGACAAAGATGATAATGAACCCACTGTTCCGTGTATGTATGTCATGATGCTGGCACCAAAGTAGAACCGCTTCCATGGTATGCCAAACTGCCTTGGCAAGTTCTAACACTGTCTCATTTATTGGGAGCACCACCTTATTAGGGACTGTGGTCTGGAGGATAGCCAGAAGTTTGCAGATCAGGCCCTGCAGTTCCTCAAGGGGAAGCAGGAGGGCCTCTGCAAGAGGTCCTGAAAATGTCTATAATCATCTGATGGTGATGGCGAAGCCAGTGCAACTGCCTCCTCAGTCAGATAAAGAAGGAAGTGGTGCAGGTGGATCATAGAACATTAGGATTGGACAGGACCTCAGGAGGTCATCTAGTCCAACCCCCTGCTCAAAGCAGGACCACCCCCAACTAAATCATCCCAGCCAGGGCTTTGTCAAGCCAGGCCTTAAAAACCTCTAAAAATGGAGATTCCAACATCTCCCTAAGTAACCCAGTCCAGTGCTTCACCACCCTCCTAGTGAAAAAGTGTTTCCTAATACTCAACCTAGACCGCCTCCACTGCAACTTGAGACCATTGTTCCTTGTTTGGTCATCTGCCACCACTGAGAACAGCCTAGCTCCATCCTCCCTGGAATCCCCTTTAGGTAGTTGAAGGCTGCTAACAAATCCCCCCTCATTCTTCTCTTCTGCAGGCTAAATAAGCCTAGTTCCCTCAGCATCTCCCCCTGTGTCATGTGCCCCAATCCCCTAAACATTTTCGTTGCCCTCTGCTGCTAGACTCTCTCTAATTTATCCACTTTCTGTATTGGGGGGGTGGGGAGGAGTGGACACAATACTCCAGATGTGGCCTGACTGGTGCCAAATAGAGGGGAATAATCACTTGCCTCAATCTGTTGGCAATGCTCCTACTAATGCAGCCCAATATGACTGGTCTTCTGCCTCATAGCACTCCTAGTGATCAGGGGTTCTTCCCTCAGAAGTGACCTCTGCCTAAACTTCTACTCCAAGACTTTGCAGTCAGGAAGGCTAACATAAGGGTCCCACAAAAGCCCGCCTTAACCAGTAAGTGGGGCCTTATGGATATGAACCGGGTACCCAGGGAGGGTACCATTGATCCAAGCCTGGTAATGTACACTGTGGGAGCAAGAGGGTGCCCAGGAAACTCAGAAACCACTGAGATTCATCTCATACCTAAGAACCATCAGAGGAACCGCTGCTTCAGCTTCTGCTTGTCAGAGGACTAGAAGTCCGCTGATCTCACAGGCAGAGCTGATGGTACTGCCTGTCTTGTGAAGCCATGGCTGGTGGAAAGGACTAGCAACTAGTGCATGGATGATGTAGGGGCATCTATACCAGAGCTGCTTGACAGAAGCAGTGAATAAGGTGTCATTGGTGTAAGAATCTCTCTGGACACTATCAGATCCAATAGTATCAGTGACTCTGGATCAGTGCAAATCAACAGGTCCTCAAAGATTGTATATTCAGGCCCAGCAGATGGAGAGCAGAAGGGGCACCCTGCCTCTGGGTGGAGCAGATGATGAAGTCTTAGGTTGGACACCGAGCATTAATACTGCTGCGTCGATCTTCTTGTGGTGCAGCAATGTCGGTGCATAAGGAAATTGTTCCCTTCTCTCCTTTGGTGCAAAGATTAAAATGCCTATGCAAGAGGCATGACCAGAGCACCCTTGGCTCTCGGTACCGATGGTGCACACCCATGTCCCCCGCCCTATGAGTTCCAGACACACCTCTCCTGGGATGCAGAATGGCACTAGATCCCAAGGGAAAGGAAAGGCAGTCCTTATCTTGGATGACTTAAGAAGCAGAAGAAATTGCCTCTCATGCAGGAGCTTGCCCTTACCCTTTTCACATCTTTGTTTGGACAAGTCCTTGGACCTGGCCCGATAATCTAGAGCTAGACCATATCAGGGCCAAAGGTGCACTACGTGGTCACGTCGCCTGGTGTGTTGGAGAGCCAGAAGGCCAAGGGTCACACTGGGGCCTCATAGAAAGCTCCACTAAGCGTCTACGGCGTTGGAACTCATGGGACTGTTGGGATTGAGGACAAAAAGAACGACAGATCTTGTACTTACAAGGAATGCGTGACTCCCTGAGACAGCATAAACAGCTCTGCTGAGGCTCACTAAAGAGGGAAGACTCAGAGGCAACCAAGGCAGAATTTGAAACTGAGGATTTTGGGCATACTAGGTTCCCCTAGCTTCAGAGGTAAAAGGGCAGAGAAACCCCAAAACTAACTAATATTAAAAACTGATCATCTAAACAGATAATATCTATTGCAAAAAACCTGAATTAGAGCAGGAATGCCAGCAAAGCTGTGGACGCCAAGGAGTTTTGTCTTCAACTACAAGCAGTAGAAAGGAACTGGGATCTCTACACCATCCTTATGCCCTCGGTTCAGACCATGAGAAGGCACGGGGTACAGGGGTGGCCCAACAGACACTGCTAGTGAAAAATCTTCCAGTCTCAGATACACAAAGCACATGTGAACCCACACTGAATACCCATCGGGACCATTACTAGAAGAAGAACCTTTTATTTTGATTTTTAAGTGGCTATTCAAGATCTCCAATCCCTAACTCAATTCAGCCCCAGTTCAGGAAAGCATTCAGGCACATGCGAACATCCATCCATATTCAGAAAGGCATGTAAGCATGTGCCTAACTTTAAGCTCATTTTTATATACCACTGACTTAAAAGTAAGTACATGCTAGTGCTTCACTGAATTGGGGCAGTGTAAGATAGACCAAAAAGTTTCACCATTAGGTCTGCATGAACATGAAACAAAATATCCAAGGACACAGAGACGTATCAGTGATTACAAAAATTAAAAATAATTTTACACACTTACAGGATAAGTTACACATCCTGATAATGTGACCAACTTGGGAAGCAGTGACTATGAAAAGGACTTATTGGTCATGGCAGGAAATTAACCGAACACGTGCTCCCAGTGCTCTATGGCAGCTAACAGAGTACTTGTCATCCTTGGATGTATAAGCATCAGGATATCAAACAGGGGTAGGGAAGAGGTTTGACCTCTATATGTAGCATTAGTTTAGCAAGACCATTCCTGGAATACTGTGTCCAGTTCTGGTGCCCACATTTTAGAAAGGATGCTGACAAATTGGAAAAGTGTTCAGAAAACAGCAACAAAAATGATTTCAAGTCTGGAAAACCTGCATTATACCGACAAACTAAAGAAAATCTATTTCACTAGTTCAAGAGAAGGTTAAGAGGTAACTTGATTGCGGTCTACAATTACCTATATGAAGGAAAGATTTCCGACACTGGATAGCTCTTTCTATTTAAAAAGATTCAGACATAAGAGCCAGTGGCTGCAAGCTGAAGCTAGACTAGAAATAAAATACAATTTTTTTTTCTAAAAGTGAGGTAATTAACCAATGGAACAGTATACCTAGGGATGTAGAGGATTCTCTATCACTTGAACTTTATAAATCAAGACTGGATGTCTTTCCAAAACACATGCTCTAGCTCAACCAGAAATTTAACATAGGAACCACTTGGCAAAATTCTGTGGCCTGTGTCATGCAGGAGATTAGACTCAATAATCAAAATGTTGTTTTCTGACCTTAAAAAGGTATTATCTATTTGGAATGTAGGAAGATTTGGAATTTTGGAATATCTGAAAGGGGATGCTGTAAATCAGAACAACCCCTTGTTAATTTCTTCTTTACATCTGAGCAGCCTTAGGAGCCAAAAAGAAGTTTTCCCATGCACTTATTTACTTTTTGTATGAAGTGATACACTCCCAGGACACTAATTAGATGCACCGCAGTGATAAAAATATTAATAAAAAGAAAAACAGACCCTTATTCTTAACTCATGGAGTTCACCAACATTTTGCAGCATATGTATAAAAGAAAACAAAAACTGCAGTATATTACTGTGTCATCCTGCAAGCCTAAAATTACCCTAAAATGACCATCCCATTCTTACCTCCTACTGGGGACATTCATAACCCCCCCCACACACACACACACACACACTCTCTCTCTCTCTCTTCCCCCCCCCCTTTGGGCTACAATTTTTCATACTTTATTTCATCCAAACGTGATTATTTTTTTGTTTTGGAAGTTCAAAGAAAAATCTACTGAGTAATTGTTAAGAGTTATGTGAAAATAGAAGAGGAAGGGGGGAGAAGAACTTTTGTTTTTAATGTGGAAAAAAGGTCTTATTTTTTGTGTTTGAATAATCCAAACAGATTAATTTTAAAGCTGCAAATATGCACACGCATTGTCCCCAAAGAAGGAATTTGGTTTAAGATAGAGTTATGAAAAATTGAAAAAGATGTACTAAGCATGCTCACTGAAGTCTATTTTCTTACTAAGCTCACTATCCATCTTTGTGGAAGTATACATTGGCTTAAGGATATCTGTTGATAAACAAAGAAGCTCTATTTGACAGATACGGCAATTTCATTCAATATTCTTGGACAGACTTTACTGAATTAAGTTGAAGAGCAGGTCTACACTGCAAAGTTGGGTTGCACCCTGTGAGATGTAATTAAGCTGCACTAAAACCCAGCATAGACAACACAGGTCTAGGGAAGAGCTACGGTCTCTCAGAGAAGTGGATTTACTACAGCAACAGATGAACCCCTTCTTTCACTGCAGTAAGTGTCGACACTACAGCAGCTGAGCCGCTACAGCATTCCTAGTATAGACATATCCTAGCTTAGAAGTGCACAGTACTAAAAATGCAAAATGTTTATGTATTACTGTGAGATTGTAGGTAACTTCTTTAAAGGGGAGGCAGGCCTAACGTAAATCCTGCAAAATGTTATGACCTTCAAAGGATTCTTTAAAACAATGGGACAGACAAGACTGAACTTTTAGTTGTGTGGGTTTCCTAGGAAATGGAGGAGGGGGAAGGCAAATTACCCATCTCTGGACTCATCCTTTTGAAGCTGCGCCCTGTGGAGAAATCCACTGTCTGCTGATCATCTGTTACATGAAGACAAGATCAGAGGCCCAAACTGGATAAAAGAGTGACTCACAGATACTTGTGTGTGCTTGTTCTGAGCTAACAGCTGTGATTAACTTGTGACCACAGAAAAACTCCTTGGTGGTGTTTGAAGAACTGTTCACCAGCCAGAACCCTCCTTTGAGTCAGGGGGTGATCTTTGATGAGCTCATTAGCATTCATGTAGCTTCTCTAACGCTTTTACCTTAAAAATGAATGTTCCTGCTTAGAAAGAGACGCATGTTAATTTACGACGGTGGCAATTATGCTGTTTATAGCCTCTGAGGAGAAAAGCAGAGCAGTCTGACTTTGCTGGGAAATTTAAAGTGTAGACAGGGAATTGTGCAGCCTGGAAATACCCCAGTCAGGAGAAACAGAGCTGTGAGTTGCCCCAAGAGAGATGATGGAAGGGGAGCTGTCATCCTGAGAGTGGGTGCCCTTGCTAGATCATGGAGGAGGAATACAGGCGCAATTGCCCTGACACTCTACGTCACTAGACATTTCACAGTAAAACGCCACAGCTGTATACATTTACAGGCAAATGTCATCCGTTTGCAGAAGGCACTACAGGGCCTGCAGCCCCACCTCCCACTTAAACACTACCCTATACATAGGCTTTCTGCACTCTGACAGGGTTGCCAACTCTCATGATTTTAATTGAGAGTATCGCTATGTTTGGCATTTTCACTACCCCTGCGGCTCCCGGGATTAGGTAAGAATTGTAAGCTTCCATTTAAAGTAAAAAGATGTTTATGGCCCTGGTGGAAGCAGAGAAAATCTTGGAAACATGAACTTGAAAGGCTCCAAAACTAGGAAGCATCAACAAATCAAAAAATGTTATTTATTAAAACATCTCAATTTTTTGGCACATGCTACATGAACACTTGGGGCTTGTGGTGCCAGATGTGGACCCTCGGCACAGGGGTGGAATTAATTTCTTGGCAGCATACAGACAGTACACCATTCCTTCACACTGACGATGAGCCTGGATGTTCCACCATTTATCTGAACATGAATGTACAGCTTTGCAGCCTTAGACATCCTCCTGTTCTTGAGGAATCCAGTGTTATTCAGGGATATGCACTCTGTAGGGTAGCAAATCTCATGCAGTACAGGTGAAAGTGTAAGCCTCCAGGACTGTGCTGACATACTGCATTCTTTTACAACGTATGGCAAGGATTTTCTAAGGAAGTTAGGCACCTAACTCCTTTGGGCTCCATTTGAAAATTCAGCTTATACAATGAATACATATTCTTTTCATATATTATATCCATATAAAATTCCCTGGTATCGTTTTCACTGGTTCTGGAGGAGAGCATACTACACTGAGGTTACAGCCTGGCTTTCTCCCCTCCATAACTGTCCATTACTGGGCTTTCAGCCCTTCCTGTGAAGCACCTGTTACTGGTCACTGTCAGATGATACAGGACTAGATAGACCTTTGAGCCGATCAAGAATGAAAAAGTAGTAGTGTTATTATTTGTATTGCCATAGCACCTAGGAGCCCCATTCATGGGCCAGGACCCCATTGTGCTAGGTGCTGTACAAACACGGAACAGGACAGTAGTCCATGCCCCAAAGAGAAATCCTTATGGTTCTAAAAAACAGTGGGACAGTGGTGAATTTGGCTCAATGGTTTTATCTGATCATTTCATTTTTGTCAAATTACAGCATTTGTAGTCCCATGTTCTACAAGAAGTGTCCCTGTAAAATATCTAGCCTTCCAAGAATATAGGAAGTGAAATCCTGGAGGGCTTCAAAAATTTGGCTCCTTCGCCACACATACTTAAGGTTATCAGTAAGCTACTAACTCAGCGAAAAGAGTCAGTCTTAAATATTAGACTTTCAAAGATATACAAGTTCAATCAAAAGTAGGGGTTGAAAAAAAGCGATCCCGTGAGACAAATTTTCTTACCAGATGGAAGAAATAGTAAAACTGAAGTACTGTACTTTATACTGCATGGAGAAATCCCAGTATTTGAGGAGCTAGAGTGCCAGGAGTTGGCAATATTTATGAATCCACTAGTATTGTGTACTTTTCCATCTGTTCTACCTCTAGAGCAAAAGGGCTTTTTCCCCCCCAAAGGGATCAAGGGCAACACCCATATAGGTTTTTGCCCTCCCGAAAAATAGATTTACACATTACAGGTTTATATCAGATTTAATAAAATAAAGTGGATTATCAAGACTGAAAGGAAAAAGAGGAAGTGAGTAAGGCAAATAATTTAGGAAAGTTGGTCTAATATAGGTTTGTTGCTGTTTTAAATTCAAAGTCTTTGTAATTTATCAAGTTGTATGCAAAATTCCAGTGGCCTCTACCAAAAATAAATGTTGGATTAAAACCTACAGTTGAAATCAAAATTATCTCACCCTATCAAGAGGAACTTCTTGCTTCCTCCCGAATAAGCCAGCATTACATTTCCTGACCATGTCCGTCTTGTTTCTTGCTCCCTTTTCGTACCTCAAACCATGCAGCTCTGAGGTCAAATTCCAGATACAAGCAAGTACAGCACTGAATAAACAAGGGACATCAAAAAAAACTATTACTGAATATGGCTTCTGTATCTCTACTCTGCAAAATGCAGTTTCAAATTCAGTACAAACACTACAGTCAATAAGAACTTTGAGAGAGGTTACAAGGATTAAGTTGTGAGAACATTGACTATTTCAGTATCTATTTACTTTCTTTTACTGAGACACATACTTCACCACATGTGATATGTGAAGGAAGAACGTGAATGAGTGCCCAATTCATGTGTACTATGTGTGTGTTGTCAAAGCCCCATAGAAATTACACAAGCTGTTATTTATTACTGAAACTATTAAAAAAGTTGTACTTACTAATTTTAATAAGCCTGGACCATTTTACATACTGCTAGTTGTGAGTTTAGAAAAGGAGGAGAATTTAAGAAGCAGATGCCACTTTTTGTAACAAAAGCAAAAATCCAGAAGGGAAATGTCAAACTGTCCTAAAACCACTGTTTTCTGAAACTACATGGCCAAGGATAAAAGGTGTGATTCAATGATAGCTCCCAAACAAATACCTATGGAAGCACATCCAATTACCACCCACTTATTCCAGTTGATCTTAAAAAAAAAAAAAAAAAAAAAAAAAACCCCAACCCACCACACCTCTTGCACCAACATCAATTTCCCTTCATCAGCTCCGATAGATTACTCTACCACCACTCCAAAAATGGGCTATTCTGTTACACCATATTCCATGTGGAATGTATGCCAAATGTTGTAGGTGGTACTAGATTTTTCTCCCTTTGAGTTTCATTAAATTTTGCACTTTGACTCATGCATTAAAAGGAAAAAAGGGATTTAAAAAAAAAAGTAGCACTGCTCCACCATGCCTGAAGCATAGAGTTTGTGGACAGAGTGGGATTAACAGCCTAATTCTTAGGTTTACAGAACTTGCTTTAATGCACGAATGATAGTTTCTCGCTATAATTTAGTCGCTCCAAATATGACATCAGATTAGTTTTAGTACATTAAATTGACCTTGAAGCAGCAAACAAAGTCTCCAAATCTAACCACATAAAGATCTGAATGAGAGAGAGAGAACCACTTAGTCTAATCGGGTAAATTTTCAATCCACCACATATGGGAGCTACAATGAGGAAATTCATGAAAGGATTCAAACTATACCTAGGCCTACCACTTTTGACATTCCAAACTTGCACATTTTATTTTTGTGATGGAGGTGGCTATTTTTAAAGTACACCAGATAGTTCAGATTGGCTCCAGTTCTGAAAAACCCATCATATAATCCTGGTGATGTTGACCTGAGTAGGATAACTCCACCTTGTGGATTATCATAACCATGGCAGCCAGAGTTCACCTTCCTGTCTAGTTTCCTCAGCAAACAGTCTGCCAGAGAGTAGATGGGGACAAGTGTCTTCATTCAGCTGCGATTTCTTTTGTCCAACACTAAATACAAAGAAATGCAACAAGGGGATGGTGTAATATTATTACATGTGCCTCTATGTATGGAATAATGAAGTGTTTCTTAAACTGCACTCCGTTCACCAAAAACACTCTAAATTTCTCAGATTTTAGATTATTATTATTTGAAGTAGCACGTAGGGGCACCAATCCAGATTGCAGCCTCCTTGTGCTAGACATTGTATATATGCATTTAACTAAAATGCAGTCCTTCCCTCAGAGATTTCCTTACTTTGTAGCAAGTTCAGATGAAATTGAACTAAATTGGTCTAAATTGGTGCAATTTTCACCTTCTTCCTAGCCCTCAGTGTGGCAAGTTACATTGACTTAGATTAATTAGACTCAAACCCACTTACTGGCATGTAAATATATGTCCCTTATATATCACCTGAGAATTTGTCCCATTGCGTGTAAAAGCGGGGAGTCCAGGCAAGGGTAACTGACTTGTTCCCATCAAGGGGCAGGAAGAGAGGAGCATGGCAGCACCAGCATGAGGCTGCGAGTAGGTGATCAACTTCCTTCTTTAATCTGTCTCTTTTTTCTAACTCCTCAGCATGCCAGCTACAGCAATTTGGACCACCTTACATCCACTTGCAAAATGTGACCTACACCACCGAGGCAGCAACTTTGAATTTAGCCCTGTGCTTCTGGTGGACCGTTATTCAGTTAGACAAAAGATATGCCAGTTATTTTAAGTACGTGTTGTTATGAACAGATACTTCTTCTGGAATTTTAACTTTTTACAACTGGATAAATTGTGCGAAGCCCATTCTGGCCCATCAGTGCCCTTCTGTGAATTCCGCATAGGACATCTGCAACTTGCAAGTCTGCATTTTGCAAGTTTCCAACAACATGCCTTTCTTGTTCCTAATTTGTGGTGAAAAAAGTATTATTTTTATTATTTTCTTCAAATCACACCTGCTCAGACAAGACAATGTTTACAGCTACTGCTACTGTAAAAGACTCTGAGAAATCCTGGGAAAAAATCCATACAAGTGAAATGCTGCCAACAACAGAGTGCAGCAAACAGTTTTGAAGCTAGTCATGTGATCTCCTTTTAATCAAGGGATCAGGACTTGTGCACAAGGGCTAACAAAGGAAAGGGATCAGCACTATCTTCATCCTTATTTTTAAATTATTTAATATTCTCCTTTCAGGACAGTGGCAGCAGAATAAATCAAGACCCTGTTTCAAGATAAACCTCACAGGCAGTTAGACTTTTATTTGGTTTTCCAAGAAATGTCCTATAAACATTGCTAATGGAGTACACATCGAAAAGTTAGACCACCTTAGCCTTTCACAAGTAAGCACAGAGCTTGTTAAAAAGGTGGTGTATTGAGATGCTTGGAAACTGAATTCTTCTGTTTATCAATGGGACAGATACAACAGAGAGCAACAGGCAAACTTCCTCAAAACTCCTCACCAAAGCATTTCAATCCCAATCTGAAAGGATCATCTCTAGTGGTGAGAGGTTAGGATTTCCTCCAGTGCCCACTCAATCCTTTGTCTCATTCTCACAACAAAAGCTTGAACTTAGCACCAACCACCACCAAAGGCCTGATTTAGGCCCCCTAACTCCACATGCTTTTCTCCACTCTAGCAAAGCAAGAGGAGAGCTAGCATAATAGACTAGTTGGGAAGTCCTTGGGCAATGAGAGAACCTCAGTGGCAGATACAATCCACAGTTGGTGAAATGACTTCTGTGGGGTTACCACCAGCCAGTGCAACTTAGTACACCCTCAGGGCTTGTGGGCCACACACGTACTTTCTTCCCCAGGCGTATGGGCAAAACCCCATCCCCTGATGGAAGGATGCAGAGGAAGCTCAACAAGGGAAACCTCTGAATTTCCTTCCCCTTTGGAGAAAGTGGAAGGTGCAAACTGGCCCCAAGTTCTTATAGACACAGCACAGAGGAACAATCTGTGCTCTAGTTCTTATAGACGCTGAAGGGCTGGCTTTAAGAACACTTCTTCATTTAATAAAAGGAAGGCCGGTTCACTTAGTGGAGACTCTCAATGCTAACCAATCAGATGAGAGAGATTTTTTTTTTTTTTTAATATCATGTGCACACTTTGGAAAAACACCTCTTCATCACAAAGTGTAACCTTCCCCATTAACAGCCAACAAAACTTCATTTCCAGCCAGACTATGAAAGCATTACTGTATGAAAAGGCACCTTTTAAAGATGTAAAAAAGGTATTTGCCGTGATCTACTCAAAATGTTTGCTAATTGCACACATTTGAGAAACTAGGATAAAGCATCTATTAGGGGACACTGAGTACCATCAGCTCCTATTAAAGTCTGCAAAGATGCTCAGATCCTCCTAAAATCAGGCCTTAGCACATTAGTTAGCATAAGTGAGAATCCAGGCCCTGTTTTATTTACAATCTTTTTGCATTCCACCACAATTTCAAAATGTTCTTTATAAAAGCAACATCTGCATGCAAGAAATTATAACATGGACATCTTAAATATATTTTATGCAATACTCTGAAAACTAGCTAAAATGAGACCTACAGAAAGAACCCATGATGTAAAGCTGACAATCGCAATCATGCTTGCAAAGCAAGGTAATTGATTCGACGGGGTGAGAGGAGTGCTACATATTTTCAAAACATTTTTTCCTGACAGCTTTCCTTTAAAAAAATATATATATATATGTATTTTTTTTCAGTCCATCCGGCATCTCTGTTTCTTAAAATGGTTCTTTAAATAGTCTTAGTTTCTAATCTTTTAATTACTTACTTCCTCATTCCCACTATCTATCCTAGAATGCTGCTGGTAAGAGTAACTTGCTGTGCAGCACAGGAGAAGTAATCCCTTCTTGAAATTGAATCCATAGGTACCACTTCATGAAGGCTTTTTAAGTAAAAAAAAAATCTTTCACTAGGGAAACCTGAACTGAATACATTTGTTTAAAGGATGAAACAATGCATTCTTGCCAAAGGCCTATAGAAAGTAGACAGAGTTTAAGTGCTGCAAAACTATAAGTTCACAAGTGTTTGCAGTTATAAGAGCCTATTAGAAAGTACTCCCTTGATCACCCTTCGTTTTCTTTTGCCCATATCATTCTAGGAGGATCCATCTCCACTCATGGATGTCTCCTTGCCTTCATGAAAAGGGGTGAGGGAACATCAGTTACTTCCTTGGTACCATCCCCCACTCTGACCATCTGTTGAGCCTTCTCATGGGCTAGGAGATTTGTGTGAGAGGATTGGAAAGGAAAGCAATAGGTGAACTATGTATATTGTCCCCACACTAGTGTTGTACAGAATCCCCCCCACACACACACACCCCTGGGGCAAGGTGGAAAGTTCCAGAGGGAGCAGCAGGCACAGGAGTTTGGAGCCATTGTTCCCAAGATGGGTTGCTCCCTAAGGATCCAGGAGATGCTTCTGGAGATATTCACAATGGTCCTGTCACGGTCTTAAGAAGAATTGGACTGCTAAAATTAAGCCGATATTGCTCCTGTATATCTCCATGTGCAGTTCTGAGCCAAAGGAAAGTGAAGCAGAGGCCAATTGTATTTCTTAGCACCACAAACCAGAACTGCCAAAGTCACAAATCACAGAGCCAGAGGATCTATCTGACCAGATGAGCAACTGACTTCATGATCAGGGCTGCTAAGAAACTGCTTTGCCAATCCTTTCTTGTGACTTGATTACAACTGCTGCCAACCAGACTAGTTTCTAAGAGGGATTAATTCACTCCCCCTAAGGTGACAATCCATAGGTGAGAAAGTAATTCCACCAACTCCCAAACCTCCATCTGAGCTGATGGAGCCTACATGAGCCAATCATCAAGGCAGGGTAAGGCATGCAGCTTTCTTAAGTGAAGGGGCCTCAATACCACTACCATGATAGACTTAGAGCCAGTGCAAGGCCAAAGGATGAAAGCAATACCTGAAAATGTTCTTGGTGCTGGGGGAAGTGCAACAATGGTTGATGCAACAGGCATATGCAGGTAAGAATTGTCAAGATGTCAATATGAACGTGATGTAGTCTCCATGGTTCCACTATCACCACAATGCTTTCCTCCATCTTGACTATCCTAAAGGCCACAAAGGAACTGAACAATTTCAGATCTAGCGCCTCACCAGAGGCTGCCCGACTCCTTTGGTGTCACCAACAGCAGAGAGTAGACCCCTGCAAGATCTCTTGCCCTGGCACATTCTAAAACAGCTTTGATGTCCAGGTGAGGATGTATAACCTGTCCAGTTGTTCTCCAGTTTCCTTGTGGGAGAGAGAGGGAAGATAGGAGAGCCTATGGGAAGACAGAGGAAACTGGAAACCCATGAATGATCCTGATGACATTGCAGTTTACCTAATGGTCTTTTGTGATTTGCTCTCATTGCCAGTGGCGAAATGGAACCTGCCCACCCTCAGCAGAGGGAGACTTGCTTCCCTAGCATCATTAGCTGCCTTGGTGGACTCCATCTACATGGGCCTCTTCCTCATGATAGGCCAGGTAGGACCACTGGAACATCCTCTTGTAATAGGATCTATGGGGGTGGTAGGAACTGAACCATCTTGCCAAAGAAAGGATCACGATGGAGAATTTCTCTATGTGGAGACCCTGAACAGAATGGTCCAAAGCTCTCTCATAAGACTTCTCCCTTTAAAAGGAGTGTCAGTTGCCTTCTTCTTAGTGTGACCCTCCCGGCACTTAAACAGAAGGGTGTCCTCTCAGAGAGGTTATTCATAAACAGCAGGGAGGTCAGGGGGCCATACTCAGGAAAGAATCAGGAGCTGGAAATCAGTAAGAGTATGACACAGGCCTTCCTCCACTTGTGATCCACAACGAGTTCAGATCTGGAGTCTGAAACTAAATGATTAATGCTTTAGACCACAAGGCCATTCTGAACCTGCCAAAAATGGCCTTTGTGACCAGCTCATGACTTCTTGAGATTCTTATCAGAAAGATCTTTCAAGGAAGCTTCCATCCACCCAGATAGTCAACATGTCGGGGAAGGAGGGACCTCCTGTGCACAAAGTCTCTGAGCCTCCTCACATTTCTAAGACAGGCAGTGTAACCCATCTGTGCCTAAGGTAGACTACCTGAAAATGCCACGGTCAGAGCAAGCTGCAAAAGGAAAACCGATTTTAACTTCAGTGTTACCCAACAGTGCCGGGAAACACTGAAGTCAGACCTCCCAACCAGCCACAAACCGTGCTTGTAATTCCCCACACTGGTTATCAAAAAGCTAAAACAAAAAGAGACACAGTCTCCTCTACTGCATTTCAGTCTCTGGCGCCCACTCAGCCATTAGGTCCAGTAAAGAGAAAAGTTATTTAAAACTCTGTGCTCTTTACCAAAAAGGTTCTCCTGACCCCAAAGGATCAACCACAGTACCAGATCAATATAAGTTTGGATTTTACCCAAAACACCACGCTGCCAGCCAACCTTTAATAACTAAAACTAAAGGTTTATTATAAAAAGGAAAGGAAAAATATATGAGACATGTTAAAGAATTAAAGCAATCAGATTCAAATCATTGTATACAAGTCCATATATATCAGGTTCTCATTAGAATTGTGGAGTTTGCAGGCTTGTATAGTCTCTCTGCTGTATACCCCGTACCTGGATGGGGCTCAGTCCTTTGCTTCACAGCTTCAGTTGCAGATGAATTGGTCCAGAGGTAGGAAGCAGGAATGAAGTGAAGACTGAAAACAATATGCATGGATGTGGTGCAGCTGCCTTTTATAGTAGATTTCCATGTGGCTTGTTTCAAACACAAGCCCTCAGCACATGGCATGGAAAGTGTTAGAGAAAGTCCCCTGACTATAGGGCATGTTCTTACATGTCCTGGTGACTCATCAGGTGAGGCCTTGCTTCTCTCCTTGGCCCATTGTACCTGCGAGTTTCCTTACTGGGCCATTAAGTGTGCTAGAGCTGCTGCCACCCTGTTTTGGGGGTGTCGCCCAGAAACACAGCACAAGCTGAAATACAGATATGCCTTACCTATTTATAACCTACATTACAAACATGACACATACATAAACAATATCATCATACTTAGTAAATTATAACCTTTTTAATGGCACCGGACATGGCCTCTCTCATGTGAATTATTGTAATTTTGACATATTGATGTTAAATAAGATCATAAATGGTCCCCCTAATCCAACCAGGGTCACAGGCAGTAAAAATCAGTTTGCTAGTTTAGGGTAGATTAAGCATATGGCGTCTCCCAAGTTTCCCTGACAATCTCTTCAGTGCCTCTGTGAAAGTGGAAAAAGGCTTCTCTCCCAATCTTGAGAGTCCTCTCTGGACAAAATCCAGAACTAGGCACTGCTTCCCCAACACTGCCAGAGTCCTCTATGGGTAAGGGACCCTGGCTTGCTCCTGGAGATTGAGCAGGTCCTCCTACACTGGAGAAGACTACTCCCACTCAGAGTATTCTACAACTCTGAGGTACCAAATGGCCAGACTAGTTCCTCCCTCTAGGTATGAACTGAAGCACAGGGAAACGGGGGGGTAAAATTATCCCTAAGCTAAATTACTCAAATGTATATTTAAGGAGGTCCACCCAACCTCTGTGAGGAAAATCGAGGATGTGTCAGTCCTTCCTTACCTGAGTACATTCTCCTCCAGGTCTGTGTCTTGGTCCGGGCGCCTCCCACATGGGCAGGTCACCTACCTGGTATCTGCTCAGAGAGGGGCAATGTGTCTTGTGGGATCTCTCCTCCATCTTGGGTGACTGAAGGATCATGCCTATTCCCCAGTCACGGCAGCATCCCAAGATTCCATCACTGCTTCTGCTATTGCAGGAGCCACTCACACTGAGATGGTGGATGATGAAGGGCTAAGAAGGGGCAGGGCGCTGCTGGTAGGATGGGTTCTGCTGGGCACTAGAAGCCTATGGGTTTAGCCACCTGCAACAATATAATTAACAAAAGCCCTGCTTCCAAACTCTTTGCAGAAAAAAAACCACTCTTTTATAGCCATTTGCTACATTCAAGACAACCACTGATTACTTCAGAAGTTTATTTACTATAGTAAGCAAATGATTATTCCTCCAGTATTACTGTAATCTCTAGTGTTGAACTTGACTTTGCTGTTACTGAAAAAAGTAACACCAATGCTATGAAAAAAGGGAAGAGGAGGAAACCAGGCCATTTAAAGGAATGGTTCCATAGGAAAAGCAGGTACTAGTGTGAGGAAATTCAAAACTAGAGAGTTCTGGAATCAGCCACTGGCGTGACACTAAAGCTGGAGCTGTTAATGCAAATTCCATAATCACAAGCCACTTACACTCACACAGTAGCATCCCAGCAGTTCATTACTCACACATGCATCTGTGTTCCCCTGGCCTATGAGCAGTCAGGGAAGGTTTGGACTCCAGAACAAAGTTATTTCCATGTTGGGAGAGAAACGAGGGGCACAGACACAGGCTATTTGCTCTTACAGTAGTCAAACTGGGGCAAATCCTGCCCCTTTTTCCACAGAGCATCCAGGTCACAGCAACACCAATACAGGTGCACAGCACAGGTGAGGGGCTGGGGAGACTGCACAGGGATCTAAGCCCCACTTACACACCACAGAACTCAGGCTGACAGGAGCTGCAAGAGTGGTTGTAGAACTGCTTCCAACCACAGCCAGGAGGGCGAGACGGGGAAGACAAAGTTTCTACGCTTCTCATTCCCACACCTAGCCTATTGATTTAGGCTGGGAATTAGGAGAAGTCTGTCATTGGTTTGGGCAAGAATGGATACAAAAAGGAAAAGCAACAGGAAAAGAGTGCCCAGAAATCCAGTCCTCAAATTCCAAGCCATATCTGTGCCTTCAGTCTTCTTCAAAACACATTACAATCAATCATTCTAAGGAGAGTCACAACTATAACACGAACAGCCTCTGCTCATCAGCTCAGACAAACTACACAGACCATTCCAAAAGAAAAGTCCCTTGTAAATAGGTGGTTACAAAACAAAATCGGGAAACAGCACTTATACCACAGACACATACCAAGACAGAACCTGGAATATTCAGCCACTAGAACCACTCACACAGGGAGGTAGTAGATTCTCCATCACCTTAAAGTATCTTTCTAAAAGAACTTGTGTGAGCTATGGCTTAATATAAGAATTACTAGGTGCGGTTCTATGGCCTGTCTTATGTAGTTAGTCAGAATAAAAATGTTTTCCTAAACTGGGGCCCTAAGGTCTGCACCCCAGAGAGACTTATGCACATTCTTAACTCACCTCACAAGAACAGTCCCATTGAAGTCACTGGGACTACTTGCATCAGCAAAATTAAGTATGTACTTAAGTATTTGTAGGATATGGGCCTGAACTTTCATTTTTAGAAATTACAGCAAAAATAATAAAATTCCTTCATACAGGAACCGTAACAAAAACATAACAAAAAACTTACTTGCACACCAAGTTATAAGTAAGGTTTCTCAAAAGGAGATGCAGGGAGTGTACTTGGAAACTATTGTGCGGGAATCTGTTTTGACATTATCTGGTGGTTGCAGGTACATTGTATAGAGTTACTACTGAATTATTCCAAATGTCTGGTACAACCACAACACTACAAAAAGGGCAAGAAATTTCTCTTGTAAAACAAAGAACTGAACAGCAGATGGGCACAATTTAATTCCATTTTTGGTATCAATAAGTATCTGTACTGCCATATTTTAAGAAGACCAAATAACAGACTTGCATATTTTTCCTGGTCTGTGGTTTAGTTTTCTGCTTTCAGACCAGTCACAGAACATTCCTGTGGCAATGAGGTTTGTGTTAGCCTTTTCAAATATATCATGAAGTGATAAAAGGCCAAAGTAATTATGATTCTATGGCTTTTATATGCCTTTTGGAAAAAATTAACGGGAGAACAAAAAAAACTCCTCAAATAAACCCCACTTATTTTCCCCCAAATGTTAAGAACAGTTATAAAAACCTCAGGGGATGTATGTATCATGGATGATCTTTTCAATCCCTCTGTCAGGATATCTTTCAGATTAAGCAAATAATCCAGGAAACGCTTACTCTTCATACAACAGCTCATCACAAGTGTTCTTGCTGTCCTTACTCAGACAAGACTTCCTTAAAGAGGGCTGCAAGATCAGACATTAATATTACAAACATTTGAATGATGGGCATCAAAAGCAATTAATAAATTTGTCTACTAAAGAACCCACACAACAAAAAACCTATGCTGAAGTCTGGCACATTGTAATGGGTAGTCTGTTCTCTCCAGCCATCCTATCTACAGTCAAACTTTAATTCAAATGTAGTCAAAACTAAAAAGATATTTTTTTAAACTAGTTTTACTGGTAATTTTACTTGTTTTTGGTACTGGACCAAAAATGGACTGTCAGGGTCTCTCAGAATTTATACCACCAGTGAGGTGCACATTACAGATTTTTTTTTTCAAAAGCAGATAATTTTCACATAAAAAGAGTAGCATATCTATCAAGCAACACAGTTTGGGGAAGAGGAAGTGCACGTTCCAAAGAGAAGACAGCAAAGGAAGGAAATCACCAAAAAAAATTAAGTTGCTACTCAGACTGAGCAAGTCAGGATCACTTTCCACAAACACGGGATTTAAGAGCTAAACCTGCAAAGCACATAATAACATAACTCTTAAATACATGGGATGGTGCTAAAGAGGTGGAAAAAAAACCAAACAATGAATGCACCAGGCAATCCTTTTAGACTTCACTCAACCGTCACACGCAGCCAGAGAGACACCTAGAAACATGTTATGGTATGATCCTCAGTTGGCGTAAATCTGTATAGGCCTAAACATTTAGGCTGATGTCCAATTCCCATTGATCATAATGATGAATCCCTTAGAATCTTAAGGGATTCCAAAATCCCTTAAGAGGCTTTGAAAAATCGCAGCCTTCGATACCTCATATATTGTTTTCAGGCACTAGAATCATAAAGGAGGATAGTTTCCATTTCAAAGTCATGATGTTTTTTATTTCCTAAATTTAAGTAAGGTCCATGTGACTTTTTTCCTCTCAGAGTATTTTGGCACTACAGTACATCTTTATATTTTATGATACTATTATTAAGAATTCAATATTTCATTAAAATGCCATGCAAGATCCATTCTGCCAAGATGGGCATTTTCAAAATACAACCTTTGTATTACTACTACTACTACAACCCCAGTTAGCTTGCATAGTAGTTTTTCTTCCTTGTTAATCTTCTTTACATCCCATTTTGTGGTCCTGCTCAAGGCAGATGCTTTTTGGTCTTCCCTCTACTCTGGGAGAACAAACTTTTCAGTAACACAAAGAACCTCGAAACACTATTAATTATTAAACACTCATTAATAATTAGGTACAGTTTACTAACTGAGAAGGCCTGCTTTTGCACCACTGAAGTCAATAGACATTTTTGCCATCCATTTGAACGGGAGCAGGATCATAGTGCAAGGTTGCAACTCTGACTGGCATGAATAAACAAACAGGAAGCTTTACGTGTGGTACTAGAAGAGAGCTTACAATAAGTCATCTCAGGACCTGGGCACAGAAAAGCAAGGGTAGTGTCTCAAGATTAGAGGAAGAGCTGGAATAGTGGAGGACTGGGCTCTAGAATTAGGAGAATGACATTGCAATAGTAAGTTCTATTTTAGAAGACAGGCATCCTTTATGCTCCTTGATAGAACTATCCAGATGCATGTAATGAATGTAGGCAATATGTCCAGAATGCATTTTACACCACTGCTGCCAGTGGGAAAAGGCTGCATTAAGACTGAAGAAGGCTGTCATTCCATGTTCTTGATATCCATTTCCCCGGTTGCTGACTAAAGTCTAGCAAATACCATTTGTCAGAATTTATGCTCAAGCCTTGCATAGTCAGGTGAAAAGTAATCCCTGTGACCACACTGTTAATTCCAGGCCATGAGAGTCCATATACATAGCCAGGCCACATGTCCCTACATGCCCATGTGTTTCTGATGCCAGAAGGAGCAGAATACTGTACAGAGTGTTCATTGTGTGTTGAATACAAACACATTTCTAAAAGTCAGAATGGGGGGTCACATCTATTTTTGTATCTGACCTTTACCTTAATGGGGTACTCAGATACAATAACAACATTATCTTGAAGAGAAGTGTAGAAAGTAAAGCCAACCTGAGCTGGACTACATGCTCCTCCACAAAAAAAATCCTGTCTCTGCATGCATTTTGTCAAGCACTGTGCAGTTTGGCAAGCTACACTTTTTATTTGTTTTGGGATGAAGATAAACCCAACCTACCCATCATATTGCCTCTGCCCTGGTACAAAAATGAATCAAAATCGACCTTTGTTAGGATTCATGCATGGTTTTTAAAATGACAAATTTTCGTTGGCAATTCCAGCACAAAACAAAAAACAACCCGTGCTCATTTGCAAACAGCGATACGCTCAACCTTCCCCCTTACAAACAAAAGCCTACTAAACAGTAGGTGGGAGTTTCAATAGTAAACTCCCACTGACTTCAATAGGAGCAGTTAGACCAGGGCTGAATGCTTTTGAAAATGTCACCTGTGAGCTGTGTGTGTGGGGGAGGTTACAAACCCAGCCACTTTTCAGGCTGATGGTGGAAAGAAGTTCCAGAGTCCAGGGCTCTCCACTGATTTCATCCTGCCCCAGCACAAGACATTCATTCAAATCTAGGCATTGGGGGAGACACCATTTGCTGATCAACTGTTAGACAGCCCTTCTCTCCCTTGCAGTGCTGTCTCTCGGGTGGTAAGGCTTTAAAGATAAAGGATCAATCACTGGGAAAGATGCACCCTCCTGGCCAGCCATTCTGACCACAAACAATGAAGCCAACATGGCAATGTCTGCAAACAATCTTGAAAATTGATAATCTGTGCTTTAAAGCGAGGCTAGAGTCACCATCCATGCCAACAAAAGCATCACCTGAGTCTTAGCCAGCTGTGTCAGGGATCTCTTCTGATGCTTGTTCCTGAACATGTTTATATCTTAAAACAAACAAACATCCTGAAGTGGAAAAAGAAATGCATGTCTAGAGGGGGAAAAAAGACAAAATCATCCTAATCATGGTTACAAAAAGGTAAAACTAAAGCAAACACTGCAAATACTTCCTCTGAGTTTGTTTGTGTCCTCTCCCCACAACCCCAGAAAAGAACACAGGACGGGACCAAAAGGGAGGGAACAGCCTCTCAGATTTGTTCTCCATCACTTTGGCAGCAGAGATGGCCTGCCTTCCTTGCCAAGGAACAGACTGCTGGACTAGACCCCCAAACCCAATGGCTATCTGGAGGGTAGAGACATGTCTGCTGAAGTTCTGTGTTCTACGCTTCCTTTGAGCCCCCTGCAGCTTTGGCCCAGCTCCTTGTCTCCACTGGAGCCAGACACTCATGGCTTCTGCAGCCACTGGCTGCTTGGGAGGCTCTCCACCACAGGGGCAGTGGGGCAGAAAAACACCATGGTCCAGAGGTGGATGATGCTCATGATCCTGGGTCACATCCTCGACATACCCACTCACCACCTGCCCATACTCCATGCTCTCCCCAAGAGTGAATCATCACACTTCCCCCCTATGGAGGGGGAGGGATATTTGGCAGCAGACCATGGCTGACCCCTTCCCTATCCGCACAGGAGGGATGTGATCTGTGCAGGCCAGGTTCCCTCCGCATGCAGCTCAGAGGACACAGCCCATCGCTATTATACTCCATTTTAAAACTCCGCAACTTCTTTCCATTTGCAAAAACAATTATCTAAATCGATTGCATATTTCAAAGCTCCAAGAGAGATTTGTGCAGTTCCCTTGTACACTGGCTTGAATTAATCTAGAGTTAGTTCACAGCGATACTACTATATATCAATTCAGTTTTTTCCTATGACCACACAGCACTGGAACAAACAGGGAGGGGGAGGGGAGGAGAGGGAGCTTTGCCCCCTAAGAAGATCATTATTTCAAGAGTATGACTTGGCTGGTGAATCACCCTTGAAAACATGAGACAGACATCTGGGTGGAAACTCTGAACACCTTTCCTTTTCTCTATATGCAATAGTACAAAAGCATAGAGGTTTCCCCAACTTGACAGCCAGGAGATGGCTAAAAATAGGCTTCTACACCCATATACTACAATAAAAAGCTTCTCCTGCATCCCCTCAGAGTCAGATTTCATTTAAGTTTGCGATTGAATTTGATTTCTATAGGGGGCTGTGAAACAATAAGCTACCATTTATTATTGTGCATACTAGAGTGTTCTGTATTACTTAGATGGTGCTATTGGCATGCACATCAGTTTAAAGACATACCAAAAGACGGAGCCTCTGCTATGAAGAGTCCATCTCAGCATTCATTCAGGTATGCCCAAAATTCCTATTCAGTGGAAGATTGACTTGCATAAAGAATGCAGGATCAAACCCTAATATAGGGCTAACCATATACAAAACTGATTTACAAAAGCACAGTAGACAGGGGGCAACATGTTCCACCGATTCACCTCAGTTGAAGATCTAGCTCAAGGTTCCCATCCTCTAAGACCTTATAGTCCAACAGACTTGACTTCAGGAAACAATTCAAAGTATGGCATGTGGCAGAGAGGGCGAAGAACAGGACTGCAGGATAGCAGACCTGGGTTCTTTGCTCTGCTCTTTAACTTAACCTTCTGCAAGCTCTCTCCAAAAGGTGTATACTTACTCCCTCTGGTACCTACTTCATTGGGACATAGCAGGCGCACAATCTACACAATGCTTTGACACCTTCCTCTGAAAGGGGCTATCCATGTGTAGGTTATGACCACAGATGCCGGTATCACTGATGAGGAGGTCAGTGTTGGATGGCTTCACAAAATACATTTTAAAGAGTGCTTTGAAAGAGAGAATCAGATGTGTAGGACTAGAAGGGACATTGATAGGTCATCTAGTCCAGCCCCCTGCACTGAGGCATGACTAAGTATTAGCTAGATCATCCCTGACAGGTGTTTGTCTAACCTGTTCTTTAAAACCTCCAATGACAAATATTCCACAGTATCCCTAGGTAATTTGTTTCAGTGTTTAACTACCCTGACATGAAGTTTTTCCTAATGCCTAACCAAAAATCTACCTTGCTGCAATTTAAGGCCATTACTTTTTTTCCTGCCCTCAGTGGTTAAGGAACACAACTTATCACCTTCCTCTTTATAAAAACCTTTTACATGCTTGAAGACTGACGTCCCTCTCCACCCTCCCTGGTCTTCTCTTCTCCAGACTAAACAAATCCAATTGCCCCTCCCCCCCATCTTGCCTTATAGGTCACATTTTCTAGATCTTTAATCATTTTTGTTTCTCTCCTCTGGACTTTCTCCAGTTTATCCACATCGTTCCCAAAGTGTGGTGCCCAGAACCACAATATTTCCGTTGAGGACTTATCCGTGCTGAATAAAGTGGAAGAATTACTTTGTGTGTCTTCCTTATAACTCTCCTGCTAATACATCCCAGAATGTTTGGAGGTTTTTTTTGCAACAGGGCTATATTGTTGACTCCTATTTAATTTGTCATCCACTATAACATCTCTTGGCATACAAGTACAGGAGGCAGCAGGCCCAAAACAAAGTGAGGGAAGGACACAGAGGGCCAATAATTCTGGTCCCACTAAAGTCAATGGCAAATCTCCCACTGGCCTCAATGAGATCAGGAACTGGACCAAAAAGAACAAGAAGAAAAGAGCAATTACAAAATCTCAATAAGAGGGAGGTTGGGAAAAACAAAAACAAAAACCTCACACACCTACGTACATTTATGACTGCTTTATCCACAGGCAGCGATTTGGTTGCAGCTGGCTCTGAATGACAACTTTAGGAAGAAACAAAAACAAATACAGCACCATCTTATTTGTCCATTCTCCCTCCCTCATCACCACCACGTGTCATCCCACACACTCCCTCAAAAACAGATTTAGGGTAAAAGGCTAACGTTATCCACCAGCAACATGGCAGGACAATTGATTTCTCCAAATATAATGGCTTATATTAAGCTCGGATGGGAGCTGCTAAATATTTTAGAAGGCTCCTTTGTGCCAGAGGTTAACATACGAAAGCAGTGTATGCGGATTTGTAAAGTTTATGTCACACATTGGAGAGACTACAAGGCTGACAGTAAAGAGCTCCAAACAAGCCAGGCTGATGGTGACCATAGGCATTTGCTTCAGTCAAAATTTATTACAAAAAAAAAAAAAAAAAATTAAAAATCAACAATTGAAAATCCATATTTTTAACAATGACAAGCCATGATTAAAAGCAATTATATAAATCAATCTACCTTGATATTTCTACATTTAAAATTTAAGTGTATTCCATTACTTAGAATATTTAATATTTAGAAAGCTGTATTTAACAAGCACAAGAGCTTTTTAGCTACAATTATGCTAGCACATCAGTTAAAACACTTATTACATGAGGCACAAGTAAACAAGAGAAACCTGTTAAATGTGCTTTGAACTGATTAAACTGCACCTCTTTGAATGTTTTGCAATTATTTTCCCACTTCATTGCACCATGTTTCTCTAGCAGAGAATGATACTCTCTTAGCAACAGATCTACAAGGTCAGGTAAGGTTCCATCATTTTTGATGGTTGGACCATTAAGTCTGCTGTAAGGGCCCAATTTCTTAGAGTCAGACCTATCAAACATACAAAATGACCAATACAAGGTGGGGGAATATTCCTCATTTTAAAGGAAGTGAGCTTTGTAACTACCATACTTAACACAGGTTAGAGTCAACACTTCATTTAGCTCAGAGGTGCACTAAATATGACCCTACAGGGCTAAGCCAGAGGTCATGGTGCAGTTAACGCATTTTGACAGATCAAATCAGATATGTCCAAATTAAGCATCTCCTGAACACTTATAGGACCTGTTCTCTCTCTTCAGAGACCAGAAAAGACAGGATAAACAGAAGGAGAGGGAGACAGAAGTTGGGGTGTCACTGCTGACCTGCAAAGAGAGAGGCAGAAAAATGGAGAATAGACCGAAGGGAATACAACAAGAAGAAAGGAATATGAATGTGTGGCGGAAAATTATGTGTACTTGCCCTACTAAATGTAGCCCTTGTAAACACTTCTCCTGGCCTTGTTAAACCTATGCAATAGTGCACCCTTGTTTTAACCCCATTTAGATCATTTCAATTGGTTCCATCTTTAAATCTTTAGTAAAGCAAGTCAACTGAAAGAAAAAGCGAGGCATCATTTCTTCTACAAATGGAGTTTGCGCTGACTGCAGTCAGCGTAACTGTGACTGAGGCCTGGTCTACACTGGCGACGGAGGTCAACGTAACATCACTTACGTCGATCTCCGAAAGCCTGCATCTACACTGGTACGGCAGTTCTGTTGACTTAAATTGCGGCAAAAGTTGATGTAATAAAACCATCTCCGCAAGTGGCGTAGCATCTAAATCGATTTTATTGGGTCGATTTTGCATCAGTGTAGACAGAGCGTAACATAATTCGACGTTAATGGCCTCTGGAAGGTATCCCACAATGCCCCGTTGTGACTGCTCTGGACATTCGTGCTCTGTTACGTGCTACCCAGAAATGGCCCTTCCCTTCATGCCCCGGGAAGATTTGAATTTTCATTTCCTGTGCAGCCAGCATCAAGAGAGCTTTGTCACTGGACTCCTCATGGCTACTGCAAGGCCCAAACGCGCTCCAGCATGGAGTCAACCAGAGGTCTTAAATCTCATTGGTCTGTGGGGCGAGGAGTCCGTTATGGCTCAGCTCAGAGCCAGCAAAAGGAATTTGGACATTTACGGGAAGATATCCCAGGGCATGCTGGAGAAGGGACACAACAGGGACACTCAGCAGTGCCGTGTGAAGATCAAGTAGCTGCAGCAGTCATATCAGAAAGCCAGGGAAGCTAACAGCCGTTCTGGCTCCTCATCAAAAACATGCCGCTTCTACGAGGAGCTGCATGCAATTCTAGGCAGCGACCCCACCACAGTGCCGCCCCACAGCATCGATACCACCGCTAGATCACAGTCCATGGACAATGATGAGGACTCCGTGGATGAGGAGGCAGAGGCGGCTGAAGAGAGCAGGGTGCAGGAGAGCAGGGTGTCCATTCTCCCAGACAGCCAGGACCTATTCCTGACCCCAGAGCAGTCCAGCAACACACAGGACAGCAATAATGATCCCGGGGAAGGCACATCTGGTGAGGTTTTTTTTCTTCTTAGCAGTTCTGTCCTTTCAAAAAGGGGAGGAAGGGGCCCAAGGAAGGGGATTTCAGGGGTTTAGAGGACTTTACTGGGGGGTTACCCCCAGAACAGATTATTTATGTGCACAGATATGCTCTGAGAATCATCAGTTGAAATCTCAAGGAAACTTTCAGTTAGGTAATCTGTTATCCTTTGCACAAGGTTTCAGGGGAGGGCAGCCTTGTTCCTTCCTCTCCGGTAGGATACTTTGCCGTGCCACACTGCAATCAAGGGAGCTGGCATCATGGTGGAACACAGCATAGCAGCATAAGGGACAGTCCGGTACCCTGCTGCGTGCAGCAAATCTTCCCTTTCCTCGTGCGTTACCCTCAGGAGACTGATATTGCTCATGGTCACTTAGGGAAGATGACGCATGTTTAAAATACCCGAGCTGTACAGTAGATACCCTGTACCTCCGTATTCCCCATTGCAGTGTCCTACCAAGTCACTTTAATTATTTTGATTTGGTTTCAGAAGAGACTATTAACCCCCTGAGCTGTCCTCAGATCCCCTTTGGCCGCCTCCTGACAAAACGTTCATCCAAATTAAACCACATTGCCCTAGCACCCCTCTAATACAGGGCATTTGAATGAGCTTTCTAAAGATCATTAATCCTCTCTATAGCACAGTAAAGTGCCCCCGGCTTACCATCTCTGTAACGGCACAGCAAGCCGTTGTTCTGGGATGTTAAGAATGGAATGAGGGTCTGGGTTTGCCTTGTGCACGGGAAGGGGAGTATTTTATAAGTTGTTGCAGTTGTTCCATTTTCTAACAATGGCAATCTTGTGCATTTCTTTTCGTTCTGTAGACACCTCGGCCTTGGCCCAACCCTCAAGAAATGCTGCGGAAAGACTATCGCAGATTAGAAAAAGGGGGGGGGGGGGGGGGCACAACCCAAGAGACAACATGTTTGGCGAGCTCATGAACACCTCCGCGGCCGCAGAGACATAGCTCAGAGTATGGCAGCTGACCTTGTCCCAGAATATGGACATGGACAGGGAGAGTCACAGAGAAATGCAGGAGCATGATCGCAGTACCACGCAGGAGATGCTGTGAATCATGCACGACCAGGAGACATGCTCCGGCGGCTTATGGAGTTTCAGGAGGAGCGGAGGCCGGACAGAGTCCCGCTGCAGCCCAGCCATAACGTTCCTCCGCCTATGGCTTTGATGCCCTGCCTCTCCCCCACCCCCAGGGAGGTCTCGTAGGAGAATGGCCAGGCTGCAGTACGTGATGCACTCCACCCCGGTGGAGGCGAGCAGAAAGCAGCGGCAGCCCCACTAACAGCTGGCCTGCAAGAAACCACGCTACCCCTTGAGACTGTGAATGAACAATCCCTCCCCCACAACTTGAACATTCATAACTAAAAGTTTGCATCATTTCAACATGTTTCTTTATTAAATCATATCTTGTTTGGGAGGGATTTGGAGGGTACTGATATCGATTGTGTGTGGGGGGGGGGGGGGGAGGATGTTGAGCAAAGGCAAATAGACAACAGAAATCAGTCCTGCATCTCATTGCAGAACCTGGTTTTCAATGCTTCCCTAATGCAAAGCGCTCCGCAGTTAGCTCTCAGCGTATTGCTGGCATCGGGCTGCTCAAAATTGGCAGCCAGTCTTTCTGCCTCCACAGCCCAACGCTGGGGGAACCTCTTCCCTTTCGCTTCACACACATTATGAACACAGCACACAGATATCACTGACAGGAGGTTCTTTTCACTCATGTCCAGCCTAGTGAGCAGACTCCTTCATGTGGTCTTTAAACACCCAAATGCACATTCAACCACCATTCTGCAAGTGCTTAACCTGTTATTAAAACACTCCTTGTCGCTGTCAAGGTGCCCGGTGTACGGCTTCATTAGCCAAGGGGTAAGCAGGATCCCCCAGGATCACTATTGGCATTTTCACACCCCTGATGTGAATTTTTTGGTCAGGAAAGAAAGTGCCCTCCTGCATGTTAGAGAACAGCCCCGAATTCCGAAATACATACGCGTCATGCGCCTTCCCAGACCACCCCACATAGATGTTGGTGAAACGACCCCTGTGGTCCACAAGGCCCTGCAGGACCATGGAAAAGTACCCCTTGCAGTTTATGTACTCAGTTGCTAAGTGGGCAGGTGCTAAGATAGGGATGTGCATCCCATCAATGGTCCCTCCGCAGTTTGGGAACCCCATTGTGGCAAACCCGTCCACTATGTCCTGCACATTTCCCAAAGTCACTAGCCTTCATAGCAGAAGTCTATTGTTGACCCTGCACTCTTGAATCATGGCAGCGCCCACTGTAGATTTACTGACTCCGAATTGATTCCCAACTGAGCGGTAACAGTCAGGGGTTGCCAGTTTCCACAGAGCAATGGCTACTCTCTTCTCCATGGTCACAGCTTGTCTCAAGCGAGTATTCACGCGCTTCAGGGACAGGGCCAGCGCCGAGCAAAGTTCAAGGAAAGTGGCCTTTCGCATATGAAAGTTTTTCAGTCACTGGTCATCATCCTACAGCTGCATAATGATGCAGTCCCACCAGTCTGTGCTTGTTTCCCGGGACCAGAACTGGAGTTCCACGGACTGCAGATGATGCGTTACAACCTGCAGCAATCGGGAATTGTTCTGCTCGATGGCTTGTAGCAGGGCAGCCTCAGTCGCATCGCTGTTGCCTGTGCTTCGGCTTCTTGCTCTACTTCGAAAATACTCAATGATAAGCCACGATGTATTTGTGATGCTCACAATAATAGTGCAGAGTTGAGCTAGCTCCATGTCTCCACAGCAATGGCGAGCGCGCAGCATAAACAAATGGCGTGAAAACTGGTTTCCTGTTAGTTTGGGGGGAGAAGGGAGGGGGAAGGAGCATTGCATCATGGGATGATGAAACTCATCCCAACAGCCACTGTGGCTGGTTGCACTGTGGGATAGCAACCCACGGTACCACTGCTTTGAATGTCGACACAAGCGTGGCGAGTGTGGATGCACAAGCCCAGCGCAAAGACCGTGGTGCGTACACACTCCAGTGACTTCTAAAAATCAATGAGTGAAAGTCGACTTTAAGTAAGTCAACTTCACTCTGCAGCGTAGACATACCCTTACTATTGATCAAAGCTAGTTAGGGCTTTTCTGCTTTGTCCTTCTCCAATGACAGAGATCACAGGCTTTGATTTCTCAAACCCACACAGCTGAGGGATGTTATATTCAGCTGTTTAATGTCAGCCTGGCAGAAGGATAATCCTCTAGAAAGGACCTCAAGTTTTCCTTTAATAGTCTTCCAAGTTTATCCTTTCTTCCTACTGCTCCTTCAAAATTTCTGCTTTAAGACAACAGAATTTTAAGTTTAAAACATAACCCTTCCACATATTTGCCTACTCTTAAAACTTGTTCCTGCAAAGGCAGGCACAGTGTTAGCTATACTGATGATCTGCAGAAGGCCAAATTCTGCCTGGACTACCACCGCCATGCAACCCCTCTAAATTCAATAAGGCTGCATAAGACAGAGCCGCATTCTGCCTTGATTTCTATGCTACCATGAAAAATCTGGCAAGATTTACTCTGCACCGTGAAATCTCTTGGTGAGTAGAACTTCGTTTTAAACTTTGCTGTAACTAACAATATTTGAACAACTCTATGAAAACTACAGTTTGCCACACTGATTGAGGCAACGTAAGTTTTGACAGTATATTCCCTAAGAAAACGGTTTCCAAAAACAAGGCCTCAACACTGCATTGTGTAACAAAACTAGTGTCAGGCAGTATTATGGATACATTTTTCCCTTTAAAAAAATCACATTTCTTTTAAAAAAAAAAATCACTCAGAAATGCCATTTTCATATCAACAGGCTTTACAAGTTACAGATTTATCATTAAATGCTCATGTTGCTCAGGTTTCATAGTACTAGCCAGCCATTCACAAGCCTAGAATTATAAAATTTAACTTTAAAACATGGTCATAGAAAAAAAAAAAAAAAAAGGACGATCACTCAAGTGCTTTTTTTCCCCTAAGATTACTGGTTGTGCATGCATTTTTGGGAACAAAAAGATTAACTTTAAGAGACATTACATAAATTTGTAGATAAGAATTTTGCTTGCAAAGTTAAAAACAAGCGGTTAATTTCTTAATTCATTTACACAATAACCAAACCGTTTAATACTAAAAGCATTCTGATAATTTGTCAGGTTTTTTTTTTAAAATGCAAATTCAGATGCAGGAAAAGTCCAGAAGCAAAATCTGCTCTCCGTCCACCAGTGTAAATCCAGAGTTCTTTATACATTTATGTCAATGTAAGAGAGCACAATTTGGCCACATTATTTTCTCAATAGCCATACAATCTTACTGCCGAGTGTGAAAGCTGGTGATAAGCCAATATAAATTCTAGTAATGTATATACAAGTACAATTTAATGAAATACAGAATGTGTCCAACTACCAGCAGATATCTTACAATTTATATTGAAGCGGTTATTAAAAACCTCCTTACTTCAGATTACTTACTCACAAAACAAAGATTTGCCAGGACTTTCATTGAATGGTAGCAAGCCAAGTATTTCATTCTAGTTACTCATGATATAAAACTTACTTTACAAACTACATATTCAGTGAATTGTTACCATAGTGATAAGGTTTTTTTGTTTGGTTGGTTGGGTTTTTTTTTTTTTTTTGGGGGGGGGGGCGGGGACAGGTATGTGACTCAACTAAAAAGTTTCAAAATTCCTCTGAAGTTTAAAGGAGTCCTTCCAATAGCCACATAGCCCTAGTATTTCTTATTCCTCTTCCAGTTTCTGTTCAGTCAGATGTAACTCACTCCTCACAGCTTCAAGATAGATCCTGGACCCAATTCTCCAGCCTCACCAAACTGTTCTTGACACAAGGCCTGGGGGAGGAGGGAAACGGTAGCTGAAAGGCCCTAGAGCTGGTAAGAGAGCAGTTTGGTCACCAGCATAAATCAAACCAACCTGCACAATGCTTCTACAACTGGCTGCCCATAGTCCCATGGCCCAATCCCAGCAGCTAGGGAAAGCTGGAGTGTAGAGGTGCGCCAGTCATACCTCTTTTCCCCTAAGTGATACCTCCTTTCTGGAGGCCAGGGGCTGGAAGTGGCAAATCCACTACACTGCCCCCCCAAGACACCCAAAGATTCCCATTACACAGAGGGAGTCCTTAGGTTCCTGGTGAAGCCTGCTTTGTAGAGTGGAGCAAAGCAGCTGGCGAGGAGGCCAGGATCCAGTCCCTAAGGGTTTTAATAGATAGCACAAGCAAATGAAGCAAACAGGAGCCAATACTGAAAACAAGTTATCAAAATGGGGTGAGTGGCAAAAAGGGTAATAACAAGAAAACAAAGTAGAAATAGTTACTTCCACGAGTTCTGTGCAGCACATACCTCACATCTGGGATAAAATTCCCCTGTTCTATACTGAATTGGCATTGCCCCTCATTTTTTAATACGAGAGTTAGATTTTTTTTTATTATTATTAGTTACTAAAAAAAGTCCAAACACAGAGATACATTTAATCAATTAATTCAAAATTTCACCACCTGCTTTACCTCAATGTCTCAATGCAGCCCTTTAGGGCTTCATATTTCATCTTTGTATTTGAAAGCTAAAACTGCTGTCAGTCAGATTTCAAACATGGGTTGACTACTATAGCTTGTAGGGCCAAAGCTTAGTCCCATTAAACTCCATAGAAAAATTCCACAGACTCCAACAGGAAAAAGGATTTGGCCTTATATCCATGATGTGGCTCAAACTGTGCCATCCTACAAGACATACATGTGAGAAGGGTTTCTGAAAAAGAATTTTGCAGTTTCACTTGAATTTCCCCACTCCTGTGCTCCTCCTTGCCAAACTTATCCCACAGAAGCATCCGGACGTGTGGATTCCCAACTACATAGCTTCCCAGGATCCAAAAAGGTAAATACTGAGGGCTGATGCTCGGTGCTGACCTCTGTCCCCTAGGCAGGTAGCTCACATCAAGTACAGGATCCTGGGGGAGGAGGAGGAGGGGAAGAGAGACCGAGATGCAGGTGTGTGGCCTGAGTGTGGTACTGCTCGAAGCAGTAGCAGCTTAGGTTCAGTTATCCACTCCCCTCCCTAAGGTATCTAGGCTGAATACAAAGCAGAGCATTTCCTCTTGGCCCATCCCCCCAAAAAAAAACCCACAAAAAACTTCAGGAGGAGCTTCCCTGGGATTTGTGTCAAGGGGTGAGATCATGTCACAAAACCAGCAACCTCCTCCCCTTTCATTTAGAGCCCCATGTTACCCGCCTTCCTCTGCTTATGAGACTGGAGGTAAGCAAGGACAGCAACTTCTCCACTGTAATTAACTCAACATGGACATCTTGTCAGCAACACGCCTGCCTGTGCAGTCATACACCTAAATCTAACTCTGTCTAATCCAAGTTATTGTCTTGAAGCATCTTCTCACTTAACACAAGGGCTTCATTCAGGATTACTGGTAACACATAGTTCCCAGCCTCAGGGCCTCGTTTATAATGACAGCACTAGCCAATACTTACATGCAGACACACACTTGGCTCAAAGGTCCGCATGTCTCTTTGTAAATTACTCATTATTACCAAACTGGATTTTTAAAAAACCCAGCAACTGATCACATCAACTATAAAAATATCAATCATTAATATTTCCTTCCTTCCTTTCATTAAGGAAAGTGAAAGGTTTGACAGAACATTGCCCCAAGCTTGATGTGTTTCAGATACATGATTCAACAACCAGTGCAGCCAGTGGTTTATGTTAAATGAACCATGCACAACTTCACTTTACAATCCAGACACAGAGGAGTGTAGTTGGCTAGTATCTATGGCAGAATGGGATCATATCATTACATGTCTGGCATCCAAGATGGGAAGCTCTTTCAAAGAAGGAACATCCGTTGTTACAGGCCTGCTCATACCATCTCTCTCCTGAACTGCAGTATATAAAGTACTACATTAATCTTCCAGGAAGTTGCAATTCTGTTGAGCTACTGCTTCTGCAACTTAAAGCAGTGGTTCTCAAACTATTTACCACTGTGGGCCATATATGCAGCTCTCTGTGTGTTATGTATACTACCTGTATGGCCCTAAGGATGCCACATGGGCCGCGGCTGTGTGCTGATCAGGCCGCAAGCAGCATGCAGGTTGGGACCCATGGACTTAAAGAGTACAGGGTAAGTACTGATAGTTTCCTTTGCCACATGAATTGATTTAATGAACTGCATGTGCAGTCACTAGATGTCCAATCTTTATGTACAGCATTGCTGCACCAACACAGTGTATCTTTATCGACAACCCTGCTGAATCTACACTGACATACTTTAGTCTAACACAATAACCAGGCCAAAGTACCTTCATGACACATCACTTATAGATATTGTGACCCAACTGATGCTTTTAAAGAGTTAGAATAATATAGAAAAATAGGGGCCTATTTTTTCTAAAAGAAACATGCCCTTTTTTTTTTTTTTTTTTTTTGGGGGGGGGGGGGATCAGTTGTGAACTTCTTGCACCTCATAAATATGCATACTATTGGATTTGGACATCTATTTATTTATTTATAATTTTTGTAAGCTCACTCACTGACTATAAAACTGCTGGTAAAAACTGAACTTTGTTACACTCATTTTCCCCGTTTGCAACCCTATCACAAAAAAACAAAAGACAACTTGAACGGGTTTGATTTGTATCTCTCCTTCACTCATATCAATAAGGGATAAGTCCAGCAATGGAGTTATTCCAGCATGAGACCCAATGACTCCACATAAATCAAGAGTGCAATTTCTAAGCGATTTGGAAAATGAAGTTAAATATCCAAGTTATGATATAATTTGGTTAACAATAACTAAAGCTTTGTGGAAAAGGGATAGAGATCCAAACATATATGCCATGGAATAAATCTTACCAGACCATCGCAGTTGCTAATAGCAACAGAAGCTTCCGGGATATCAGTGATGTCTCCCACATATGCACAATTGGTCCATAGAGGCTCTCTTTTCCATAACCGCTCTGTTGCGCTTCCAGTCCTATTTTTGTTCCCAGCATCAGTTCCATTTCCAGTTTCCACTGAGTCTTCATACCACTCTACTACAGCCTCAGGAGCCACCAGATGGGTGTTAGGCCTCAGTCTGAGATGGAATTCTCTTCCAAAAGCGGTGATGTTAAAATACAGTTGTTTGGGGCTTTGGGATACATCCCTTGTCAATCTTCTTTGATGGCTTGCAGAGAGAATATTGGAGATATAACTTCCATCCGCACTGGTGCTGATCGGAGTCACTAGCCCATACGGTCTCGGTCGGATTTCTGGTAAATCTGTTCAAAACAAACAATACCCCCGCCAAAAAAAAAAAAAAAAATTAGAATGAGAGTATAAGAACAAGATCAAAGAATGGGGACCAGATACAGACCAAAATAATAATGAGCAAAGAAATTCTCTTACAGATGTGCTATTGACTCATCCATTGTACTTAAATATTGCATATTCCTCCCAACCATGGTTAGTATTATGCAGTGGACAACAGAAAGCTAAGGAAAAATAAGATGAATAATGTTCTTGAGGCCTAACTTTAGAGGTGATGTAAATTAGAATCCCTTACACAGTAACTGAAGATCCCTTGGTACTACTTATACTCAATCCACTGATGTATAAAGGAGTCTAGCAGAGGAGCCAGAAGATACAAGTTGAAGTTGAGTTGCAGATATTTTAATTTACTCTACACCTATGAAACTGGTTGTGCTCCCCGCACCAGCCCTGAGAGTTGAATTAGGCCAGGTGGGCCCAATCAACCTGCAGAAGGAGGGAGATTTAGGCTGTGTGGAAAGTGCTCATTAGACAGAAGCTCACCTGTCAAAGAATAGGTGGGGTTCTATGAAGCAAGGAGGCTAGCAACAGTGTGAGAAGGTAGCAAGGAGGAAGCTGCTCTCTCTTTTCCCTTCCCCCTTAAGGAAAGGGTGAAGGAAGGTGGGATATAAAACCACAAGGAAGAGTTCGCCAAGTAGATCTAGGAGAGAGGGGGCTGACTAGGAAGGCTTGTGAGCCCTCCCCAGGAGCTGTACAAACAAATCAGATGTAGACTCCTTGTTCTGTTGTGTAAGCGAGATAGAGGTAGAGAAAAATGTTTATGATAATGGTATAGCACCGTTTAGTGTGGCATAAGTGGACTCCATCATGTTAGTTTCTTGAAGTGAGCTCTTTCCTGAAACTTGTACTATTGAACCTAAAAATATCTTGATAAATTCTCTTTGTGTGAGTGAGGAACGTATGTGCAGGGCATAAAAAGACCCAAGCTAAACTGCTCTAACAGAAAGGGGAGTGAAGACACCAATTGCCATCCTAACCCTGAAGGCCGAAGAATACCTATCAATGACCCTAAAGTACAGAAGGATCCACCTGGGAACAAAGAAAGTATAGAAATAAGAGAATAGTCATGCTTTCAATTAGCTGGTGATTAACAACTATACTGAACCCAGAGGCAGCATGACACAGCAAGGCCCATAGATTTACATGAGAGCCAGCAAGTATAAAAGATGGGTAAGAACATGGAAACTTTGGGGTCTCATTCTGCAACTGTCATCTTGGAGCATTGGATTCACATCTCACAGAGGCCTGGCTCCCTCCTCGTGCCCAGCCTAGTTGGCCACTAGGCTGGCTCAAGCAACGCATAAAAGGACTGGTAATTATATCACACCAGCTTGCAGAATTTTATGAAGGTGTGTGTGAATGTGACTGCTTTTTAATATTCTTACATGTACAATACATGTGGCATACTGCCTTGTCCCCCTGAATAAGATCCTGCTAGTCTTTTCTAAGTATAACAGGCTAATGAAGGAGAAGCATCAAGAAGCACAGAAGTAGTTCAAGAAATAGAGCAGTAGGTTTGGTGAGGTCCCAGACCTTAACTGCTCGCTGCCCTGGACTGGAATGCAAAGTAGGGGATGGGCTTGGGTTCCCTACCATCCACTATAGAACAGCATTGCTGGGGCAGTGAATGGGAAGATTGCCTGAGTCACTGTGAGAGTGACACAGCCAGAGTAGCAGGCTGAGGACTGCCTGATGCTGCTAGTGCAGAAGGACTCTGAAAGACTCTCCTGGAAGGGGAAATCACAGGGTGACCTGACCAGAGGGCTGAGTCACAAAGCAGCCATACTGCAACTGCGTTAGCTGGAGGCGAGCTGCAATGGTGGAAGGTCAGAAAGTGAGTGCTGAAGGCAGGCAGAGATAATCACTAGAAGGAGGTGCCACCCAGTGGTGAGCAGAGCACCCAGTGAGCAAGTACTTACAGTACTTTCAGTTACGCCAACCTAGGCCTGCTCTACACTGGCCACGGATTTCAGTGGCAGTCGACGGAAGATACACAATCTACTGTGCGTATCTCCCATCAACTTCCTAACGTCTACTTACTGTGGCGTCTCCACTGTGCTGCACCGATGGGAAATGCCCTCCTGTCGATGCAGTGCTATGTTACTTGCCAGGGTGGATTTACGGAGTCGACTTTCAGCTTCGATTGAGCAAGTCTTTAAAGCTGCTGAATCGAACCCACAAAAAAATCGATCCTGCACTGCTGGCTGTGCCGCTGGCAGTGTAAACACAGCCCTAATCTCCCTTCTATAGGGATAGAACGGGTGTAAACAGGCCTCCTTAGTGTAAGGAAATCTAATTTACGTATCATCCCTCTGTTTGACCTCAAACTCAATCCTGAATTTCCTTTCTTTTGTGCTACAGTCAAGTCTTTACTGTCACTCCAGCACAGGAATTTTAACCACAAAATTTACTTCTCTTCAGTACTACATAAACATGGAGATCCAATCAGAAAGAGAAAATGCATTTGATAGAACATGATCTATCATGTTATGTATTTAGAAAAAGTCAGTCAAAGCCTAGTCTTGTAGATGTCATCAGTTGCATGATTTCCACTGACTTCAATACAACCAGAAGTTGACCCTTTAAATGCATCATATTTTACTCATCTTATCACATCAATTCTAAGTAAAGCGATAGTATTACAATTCTCCATATAAAAAGCCACAATGTTTAGAACCTGTGTGTGTTAGCAAGCATGTTTAAACTAAAAAAAGAAGAAGAAAAAAATTGAACATGGACCATGTTTTCAAAGTTGGGTGAACACATTCAGATATGCCCAGATAGGCACTTTGACTGTAAAGATCTAGGACCTAAAATTAGGTATGTGCAAGTGCATGTGCTCAGTTGCACAAGGCCCCATATGATTTAGGCTTCAGACACAGAGACCAAAGGCCTGAATTTTTTCCATTTCAAAGTACTCAGGAGATTCCTTGGTCTTTATGTTTAAGTGCCAAAAATGTGTGAACACCTGTTTGTTTGCTTGCATTCTTCTTTAGGAAACCCCATATGACTGTTCTACACATGCATTAAACAAAATAGTTTGCTTTGTTGCTGAGCACTTCTACTGCAGTTTTCCCAATAAAGTGTCATGTTTTGTATTATAACTCTGCAATCTCAGGGGGAAAAAAATCAAATTATAATGTAAAAATAAGCGAAGAATCCATCCACCTATAGTCACCCCAGCAGATGCCATTGCAATGATTTATCATGCCAATAATTTATTAATACACATCTGCATAGAAAGGATTCATACGAGCTCTGACTCTTCCCTCAGTGGATCTCTAATAAATACCTTTTTTAATCCATTGACCTACCCCTTCCCTTCCTCCTCTTGAAACTTGAAGTAGAATATGATCAAAGATAAAAGAGAATGAAGATGATGTCTTAAAACCAACTTTGAGAGATGCTAGGCAAGATCCTGGACCACGCTCTAGTGATACAGAGCAGCTGTAAAGCCAGCACATCCAATGCCCTGTGAGTTCTACCTCACCAGGGGAAACCCTCAGGTGGGGTAGGATCAGCTTTGGTGGCTCTATGCCATCACTGCTCCCTGCCCTAAGCACAGGGTTGATCGGGATGTCTCTACACTGCTGAAACCCCACCTGCCTGGCTGTTGAGGCTGTGTAAGTCAGAGTAGTCCTGGGACAGATCTAACTTACACAGGCACCCTGCTCTCTATCAGCCACCACTGGTCAGAACAGAAGATGTGATCCACAATTCCTACCCGATAAGCAGCAAAAGTAGCTGATCGGTAGGCTGTACAATTGGGTTCTAGATGCACATATTTGCAGAAGTGAATACAATGCTCAAAAGATGCCAGGATGACAGCCCATGAAACGTAAGACCTGTTTACTGTGTAACAAGTACCACACGAGCAGTGGCAGTGCATGCTTCCCCACAGTTCCTCACTAGTCTCCTGGAACAGCCAGTGAGGGGAGAGGGTAAATTTTTAACTCCGTTCCCATTCAGTCCTTAGTCTCCAATGAGACTGGCAACAAACTTGCTTTTTAGTGATACCTGGATATCTGTCTAGTAGGAAATTAAATGTCAGCAAAGGCTTATTTCAAATAAACCATCTAATGGCCAACCATCCTTAACTTAAGCCTCAAGTGGCTATGGCCAAGTTACCCAAGGGAGAGTCTGTTTCTTTACTTCCCATCATATTTCCTCAACTAGGCACACTGGGGACTTCTATTTCTCCATTTTATACTGATTTTACACCAGTCAAGCCAGTGGAGTTAACTCTCTTGGTGACGCTCAGTGTAAATTGAGAAGATGTGCTCTGTGCAAGGCAAGGCATGCTCTGTGCAAGAGCAATGATTCTGGACCAAAAACTGCGACAGGTGATCAGTCTGAGCATGATATCCTATGAGCATGCTCTGAGGCACACCTCGTTCAAGCTAGAATTACCTCAAACAATCATGCAATAAAGACACCCAATGCAGAAAGAATTAACCAGTTCCTATCCCTGTAAAGGGGAGAGAGGAGGAGAGGGCAGGACTACCTTCTTGGTACTTTACTATTGAGTGGCTCAGATGGTTATGAATGCCACAGAAATGCCTCTAAATAAATATATTTAATTAAATGAATTAAAACTTATCCACTCTCAACCTGAACCAGATTTGAATGAATAAAAAAGGTAAAAGGCTCTTGTATCCAACACCAATCCACTGAATATTCCAGTACCCATTTATGAAAACAAAACTACCCAGTACTGATAATGTAATTAGAAAATACACATTTGCTACATTCAACTGTTTCACCTAACTATATTCTATTTCCTTTTCTTACCTCCCCCTCAAAAAAAATCCCACAGCCCTACCATGGTAAAACACAATCATGGCTTCATATATCATGTGATATATAGTTTGGCATCCCTGCCCCTTTCCATCATCCGAAAGATTGAAATAGTGCCCCTTCCACGACATTTACAGTCTTCGCCAGCTTCATATCTCAGATCACTAACCCATTCCACACAGTCGGGATTACCTGGTTTTGCAGCAGAGCTGATTCTGCATGAACATCCATGATTTCCAACTGATACTACTAACAGAGGCAGTCAGGAAAATAATATCCAATATGAATAGTGGGTGTAGAGAAATGGAAATTCTTCAAGCATGTTATGGAGATATTGCATTCAAGAATGTTAGTGAAAAGACCCTAGTCATTCATACCATTCCTTGTTCTGAAAACTACTACACATACCACAATTAAAACCACCAAGTCACAGAGGGATCTTTCCTGAAGGAGGCATTCACTCTCCCCCAAAAGCAATACAGTCACATCAGCATGAAAAATGCTTTTACCGTTATGCATTCAATTTTAGGACTTGATCCTATAATCTATACTCATACAGAACTCCCATGTAAAAATCAATGGGAATTTTGAATCCTGACTGGTACAGATGGAACCAAATCAACCGCCCCCCCCCCCACTTCGATTCCACTTATCCCTGAGTGTATTTATTTGTGTTTTGGAGTAAGGCAGAGAATACGAAGCAAGGAAGTTGAAATAGGAACACTTCCAAGTTTTGCCACTAGGTCCAATCAAAACTCTGAATCCTAACATTCCCCTGCTCTGCCATCCCCCCAAATTTCAGTGGGGTTAAAAATCCAGATCCAAGTTTCTCATCTTAGGACCATTTCTACTTAAAATTCACTTACAGATCAATAAAACACAGGTGCCATCTTACTTTTACCCACAACAGAATGTGTGTCTTTTAAAAAGTCAGTATCTAAAATGCACAAATTACAGCCTGACAATCAAGTCCTGAATTTGCAGCACAGCTGAGAAGTTACTTTGTACTTTTTATGGTAATGTTCCTAGATTTCAGTTTGTTGAGAGAAGCAAGTTGCTGTCATTAATAACAGCCAGCTGACCACAAGAAGGTGGGAACAAAGGGTGGGAAAAGACATATTAAAGTTTTTGCCATCAGCAAAGGACTTTCCAAGGTCTGTAAATGTTGAACCAGAAAAGGAAGTCTTTTGTTCAAAGGCAATTAAAATTAAATGTGACATGCTTAAATACTGAAAAGATCCAAACTCCTCTGCAGACTTCCGTTATCCTTTTTTGTAGAAAGTGTATGGACATGCTATTCTATCTGTAACTAATTCTCTTTTTCCTATTTTCCATTTTCAAAGCTGCCCCGTTTTGCTAATTCCAAGTTTTACTAATAATCAGTGACAAGTATGAGGAGAAAGAGGTGAATTTTAAGTTCAAGTGGGTTTTTTTCCCCCCTCATTTTTCAACTGGCCTCAAACGTCTGCTACAGTTGTACAATGTTTAAGACAAAATGAATCATTTATAAAAGAATACCACATTCTCTTATTAAGTTTTCCAAGCCACATAATTAGATAAAGATGCATCTGGAAGAAAAAAATAAATCCATAATATTTTTTTAAAATAATCTAAACAATATTAAGACATTAGCACTATTGTCAACTTGTGTGGTTCATCATTTACCTTGTTAAAACTAATCATAATTTAGATTAAAATGTCCTACACTTTCTTTGAGCATTTGAAAGAGGGATTGCCTCATTATGGGAGATTGTTTTTCCTTTTAATAGAGTGTAGTGGCAGAAATTTTGGAACCTGGGGAAATAAAATGCACCAAATCCACAGATCAGCACCTAAATAAGTGGACTTATTTTCTGAAATGCTGAATGCCTACAAATTCCACTGAAGGCAATGGGTACTTAGCACCTCTGGAGATCAGGACAAGTTATTTAGATGTCTAATTAAAGGTAGCCAGTTTTTAAAGTTTTTGATCTACTATTCCAAAAGCTTTTCTTTGCTAATTATAATAAATAAATAAGTGGCTAAACAAGGCCTTCTTTCCTCCAGCTTGAATCTGCACTGAGGCTGTAGGGTCTAGTTCTGCCAACTGAGTAGTATCTGACTACACTAGTCCCTTCACTGATTACTTTGTGAGCTGCTGTAAGATCTGTTCTGTGCCAGTCAAGGTCTAGCTTATAGCAATGAATTTCTCACAACACGACAACAGCTTATTGTTTCTCTGCAGGATGAAATACAGTAGCTACCATATAATATTCAAAGGCAGAAGTAACAGCTTGGAAACCTGCAGGGATGATAGGACGTCTGCCAGTGTAACTTTTACCACAAAGATGTGGTTCCTTTGTCTCTACCATAGCTACAGTATGTTACCTACTACCTGAACTGACAGCATCCAGTACTGGAGAAGGTAGTTATTTGATGTGGGTATAGTGTGTGTTTACTGATAAAATGACCAGAGACCCATCTCTGAGTGCCAATAATTTCAATTATGATAAGGATAGCTGTAATAAAACTTGGATTCCTGTGTAATAGGTAACCTCCAAGCTAAAAGCACCAGCACAACGTATCTGCTTGCTGGGCACAAAGGTGCATACCATTTTGCATACTGTGATATAGCTAGGGTAGGAGCATCCAGAGCCAATTTTCCAAAGGAAAGACTGGGAATGAGTGTTAAAAATTCTTAACCATTTATATTTCCTCTGAAAGTGTAACACTGAATACAGATGTCACTTTACCACTGTAGAAGAGAAACTGTTACAAGTCTTTATAAAGGGCTGAGGCGAACAGGGCTGCTCCAGTAATTTAGCAAAGTGTTTCTCAACACTGAGTAGTGTAATCATACAGTAACATGCAGATGATCCTAACTAGGGACTCAATTTTACTCCCTTTTTCCTGTGTCAAATGTGGAGAGCCCTTAGAGGTTAAGAAGCAATTTTGGTTGCTCTCTACTGACTAGTCCAGTCAGTTCAGAACTATCACACACAGACTTTAGAGGGAGCTATATCTGGCACTTTTTGGCCAGAAGCAAGGTCTGAGTGAGTGGAAGCGGAAGACAGAATGAGAGAGAGAGAGAGAGAGAGAGAGAGAGAGAGAGAGAGAGAGACTTTCAGGAATCCCAAATGGGTCAGACATCAACAGGTGCTATGGTTGTTCAGCACTTCTGAAAAATCAGGCCCAAGGTTTCTCAAGCTGGGTAAACAAAAAATTGAGGTGCTCAAGTTTAGTGGCTAGTGGATTTATTGCCCTCACTGCCCCCATTTCCTATATTGTGAACTTGACACAGAGTTACTGGCAACTAAAGTTCTCCTTTCCTGAGTGGCCATACAGGATTTTTTCTGATATTTTCATTGTTCATGTAAAACTACAGACCCTTTGCATCACCCCAGTGAAACGGTTTTATCCAGATGAGAAGACAAACTGTGCAGTCTTTCCAAAGGCAGCATGCCAATGTCATTTCAGAGCTGGAAACCAAAGCATCCTTCAAGTGGTAGTGTTAACAACACGGTCACCTCAGAGCATGTACACACTGGAGAAGTCTGGAGCACACAGAATGGAGACATTGCACCACTCAAGTTTCAAAACACCCAGGCTCACCATCTCACAAGAATGATTTTCTAATTCCAACATCTGAAACAGTCTTATTCTCAATAAGACTTCTGCTTGACAATTATGGTGCACCTGTTCCTTGCATTAGGTTACGCAGTAATGTAAGACATTAATCTAGTGCAGCCCCCTGCATTTATACATTCTGTGTGAGTGTGTTTAAAAAAAAAAATCTATACAATTAAACTCATCTTAAATGACCACCAAGGGTAAAAGCAAAGATCAGTTGCTGAATTGAGACAGCCACAGACTAAAGGTCAAAGAAAAGCATATAGGAAACTTCAAGGTGATACCTGAAAGTAGTTGCTTAAGTGGAGGCTACCTACTTGGAAGGGGTTCTAAGGTAAGTTTCACTGTATGTATTTAGCAGCAGAAACCTTTAAACTCAGTGAACCACACATTCTTACAGGGGGAAAACATTCAGATTTTATAGGACCAAAGACATTTTAAAAACAATGGTTTAAAAATGCCATTTCAATACAAATTAGGGCAAAAACCAGTGCTTCTAAAGCTGCCAGATATATTTTAAATGCGAACCTGTTTCTCCACCGAGACACTGTGTATTCAGGAAAATGCAGCAGGTAAAGCTAATCACTTACATTCTTTTTTGGTAAATCTCCTCAAAAGCAGAAGATCTGAGAAGTTTATGGAGCAAGTCCACCAGCCCAAGTAAGAGTCCCAAAAAGAGCCTGAAGGCAACGAAAACACTGTAGTTCTAGTGTGCAGGAGAGAGTAGGCTGCAGTGAGCTCTCACAAGGTGTCAAGCACTATCCAGCTATGCTCAAAACGAGCTCCAGCCACACCACTGTGAAATTAGGTTTGGGTACAGGAATAGACTGAGTACAACCGTGGATCCATAACAGATTACTAAGGAAGCAATATAGCAACTGCAAAGGCTCCTGCTGTAACCTCAGGATTGAAGGAGAAATCTATCCCACGCCATTACCTATGGAGCACACAGCCTAGTTATGCCCAGCTATGCATAGGGATCCAGATTTGCCCCAGGTATGCAAGATCATATCCCTAGTCTTTGTGGGTGTCTCAAGAACATTCCCAGACTATGGCAACTAAGCCATGAAAAGGACAAAAGAAAAAAAAGAGAAGATTTATTTTCCAGGAGAAGGAATTTTTTCTTAAGTACAATAATTTTTAAGAGCAGCGTTATGGTTCCTGAAATTCAAATACAATCCAAATTACATGGAAACTACCAGAAAAAACACAAGGTAGGCACACAGTCAGGGGGGGTAAAAAAAGGGGGGTGGGCACAGGGGGAAGGCATTGCCAATTAAACCTAAACCCACCTAAGTGCCTCATTTCCCATTACTCATAGGTCATAATGGAAATTAACCACAATACATAAGACTTCAGTGCCAGAATTGAAATTAAGGAAAAAGACCTCCACAATTCAGGAAAGTACTTGGACTTGCTTTCAGAACACCTGGCATGCGCTGGAGGGTTAAAACCTCAATTGGGGAAAATTTGCTGGGGTGAAAGATAATGTTTTTGGACCTATATAGCACCTTTCATTTGAGAGTTTCAAAGCACTGTACACAAACAAGTATGGGTGAAGTATTATAACACCCTTTGCACAGATAAGTAAACCGAGAAATGGATAAGATGACACACCCCAAGTCAAACACCTAACCCAAAAAGAGAATCCAAGAGACCAGACACCTATTCCTATATTCTGCTAACCAGAACACATTCCATTCCATAAAGATAGAGGACCAAATTCTCTGCTGATGTAAGTGGGCACAACTGCATTGAAATTGATTGAGCTACTCCCATTTGCACCAGCAGAGAATTTGTTCCAGAATTTCTTGTTTTCACCACTGTTCCTTGAGAAATTTAATAGTTCAAAAACAAAAAGTGATTTAAATTCATAATAGAGATGGCAAGGTTTTAAAGTAACCAATGGATACCGAGAAGATACCTTTTCTTCAAGTCCCTCATTCACCCCATATTCTACACTGTCATCATACCCATTTTGTGAAGGCATTAATCACCCTTTTATCACTAAAGTGGTTGTCAGTGTTCTGTGTCCATCAATAGAATCTTGCAAGAGCCTTTTTGTTAGACTGGCAACAAAATATCTCCAGCTAAAAGAAAATATTAAATGCTTACACACAACTCTGTCTAAAAACATGTTTTGCCCGGCCCAAAGCTCAGTAGTATTCCTTTCTTTATTCAAAAGTACTCAGACAAAAAGAATCCCACATATGTGATTTGCCATGAGATCCAGATGGCTAGTTTAAGCATGCTTCAATTTTTATCTTTTGTTGGTTTTGTTCTTTTAAAAGGGGAAGTGTAGATTTTGTTGAGATGTGAGAGTGCTAATGAGAGAGCATAAAAGACAAATTACATCACTGCAGATCTACACAATTCTGCTAGGAGGAGGAATCTATGGTTAAAAGCATGAAAATGTTGTTAGTTTGCACATGCATTAATAGTGTCTTCTTCAAGAAAAGACATTTAAATAAACTGACTTATTTATCTTATTTAGTTTACTTTTCTTTTCAGGAAAAAAAAATTATGCTTACCTATTTGGAGCGTTCCTTCTTTACCAGCCTGCAGGGAGGTGGAAGAGAAAAAAAACAAAAAACACATAATTTAAACTAACAATTTTGTGTGTGTATCATGTGATGTGGTACTGTACAATATATGTTTCTGGAAGGTGGAAAAATCACTTGGCTTGCATTGCACAGTTGCTACATTTCTGCTTTTGGTTTTCTGAGGTGGCATTTTCCCTAACTGAATAACCAGCTGTTTCCACCAATATACTAATAGACTCCATAATAAGTTTAACATAAATAAAGCAGCTAAGAAGCCCTAATTCTGAATGAACCATTCTATAAATTGTGACACTGTGCCAAAAAAATAACTCCAGTGGCCAAAGAAAGGCCTTACAATTAATTAAAGCTATGATTCCGGAAGAGTGGGAGTGTGAAGGAATAATCGGGCATGTATGCTGACAGTTTTGATACCTGGGAAACCAGGAAAGCAAACTACATACACTTCCCTACCTACAGGCGGTTAGGCATCAAGCTGAATAGCTCATGCAAAGAGATGGGAGAGCTACACACACAGGATTCAGACAGAGCAGCCTGCTGCACCCTGCTCCAGTCAATGACAAAACTCTCACTGATTTCAGCTCACTGCAGGATCCAACTCAAGGCAGCTGCTGCCAGACTGAAGACTCATTCAAGTTTGGGGTTTACCTTGCTGGGGAGGGGACAAAAGAGAGGACACTGAACTCTGCAAGGAGAAGGGTAGGGGGAGGGCAGAGGAGAGACAGGCTTAACAACAAAAAACGGAGAAGCCAGGAAAGGGCTCCCACCACCTCCCCCGATCTGTCAAAGCAAACTTTGCAGCAAAAGGATGGTGCAAGCAATTCCCTTTTGACACGTGTATAATGGATCCCTCTCCCCTAAAGCCGAATTATTTCCTCGGCAGCCCACGAGTTTCCTCACTGGCATGAAAGAGACCAGGGGACAATTACAAGCGCCTTGAAAAGCAAACTCTTCTTTGAATGGATTTCTTAAGGGATCAGAATGAAAGGTGGGGGGAGGGAGAGGTAAAGAGAGAGAAGAAAACCAGCTTCCAGTTTCATTCATAATTCCAGATACCCGGGGACAGAGGGATGGTGACAGATGACAACAAAAAGAACAGAGCACCTCTGCTGCTGGTGGTAATAGTCCTCTGTCTCTGCTGATAGTATGAATCCCTGTAGAGACTAATAACTGTTTAAATTATGGGGTAAGCTCCGAGCTTCGGCAGCAATAAAGCCCAAGCAATTTAACACTTGCACTCAAAGTCAACCCATTAAAAAAAACAAACCAACCAACCTATATTAAAACAACCAAACATGACAGTGAAAATAAATGAAGTTATTGCTATTCCTCTGCCCAGTGATTATACTGGAGGGAGTTCTTTGGTAGCATCAATCCACCAAGATCAAGCCATTTAATCGTCAATCTGTGCCAGTAAATGCATAAAAACCAGTCCGTCCCCCCCACCCCGCGCTATAAAAGGGAGAAAAGAACTGCATCAACTCTCGGCGGGGGGAGGGTTGACCCCAAGCGATGCATAGGTTGGATCCACTTACCTGGGCATCGGGAGAAGTCCGGACCTCTACCAGCGCGGCTGCTACTACCAGCAGTGACGGGAGAACCATCACGAGCCGAAAGCAAACTACCCCGCAACCCCCACACACGCACCGCGCGAGCCGGGACCGGGAAGCCCCGCGCACAGCCCCTGGGCCGGGGAGTTTTGGGTCAGGGTGCCCCCGCGCAGCCCCGCCCCGCCAGGAGCTGGGAGCGCTTCTCCCGCGCCGCCTTCTCTGGCTGCCCTGTGCCACCCGTGCCCGCCCGCTGCGGGACCTGGGCGAGGGGAGGGGAACGCGTGTCCTGTCCCCGTCTCTGCTCGGGGCAAGCGCCGGGGGAGGGCGGGCAGGCGGGCGGCGCAGGGTGAGTCACTGTGCGGCCGCCGGCTCCTCGCTCATTGCAACCTGCGGCGCGGCCGGCGGGGCTAATAAAGCTGCCTGCACCCGGCCCCCCGGCTGCTGGGCTCCGCCCCCTTCCCCAGCACCGCCGCGCACGCCAGCGACGTCAGGGCCAGGGGCTCCCCCCGGCCAGCCGGCTGGGCTGGGCTGCGCTGCGCTGCGCTGCGCTCCGACTCGGAGCCGGCCGGCGGCTGGGTTCTCGGCCCCTGTCCCGGCCTTTCCCGGGGGGGAGCGGCCGCTGGCTGGCTGGCAGCTTCGGCGGCGGGAGCCCGGCTGTCCTCTAGAGGGAGATACAGGAGGGGCTGATCCCGCGGGCGCTCCTAGGGGCGTGCCAGCAGCAGCAGCAGCACCTGGGCTTAGCCGAAGAGCGGAGCAGAGCGGCTCGTGTGGGCAGGACCCGCCGGCCCTGGTCTGCACCCACCCACCGACCCGCGCGCCAGGGGCTGCAGCTCTCACCCGCCGACGCTCAGCAGGGAGGTGGGTTTTTTTTAACCGAAGAGCAACGTATACAACGCATGTACTTCTAAACAGTAGGGCATCTCCTGTGCTGTATTGAATTGCACGCAGGGTGTAAGCCGTTATTTTATTTATGGGTCTGTCACTTTTAGCGCTAGTGGGTATTTGTATCCTTACTGGTCCGTCACTTTTTAAATCCTTTCCTTACTTTAAAGTAATACATCCACAAAGCAAACAGCTTTCAGCCTGTTCATCTTATGCCATTCCCCTTCCCCTCCATGCACAGTTGTCCTTTCATTGTCTGGTTTTGGGGTTTTTGTCCAACGAGGGCCCAGATCCTGCGAAGATTTATACACCTGCTTAACTTTATTCACGGTAGGCAGTCCTGTTGAATTCAGTGGAATTCTGCTGTATTGTGAGTCTAATGGAATGTGAATTCATTGAACTCACAGTCTACAATTAGGCGTGTGCATACGTCTTTTCAGGATTAGGGTCTAGGTCCCAGTCTACTGGGTAGAAGGGTCCATCCACACAAGATTGGGATCTTAGATTGGTTAGACCCTCTAGCAACAATCCCTGTGGTGCTCAATACACTTGTCCTTTATGGTTGTCTGGCAAATACCATGCCTATACAACACCACACTGATTTGATAATATGTACAACCAAGCGCATCTCAAAAGCAAAAAGATTTACTCCACATCTTTTAATGTACCAGGGATAGAAGTCATCCCCCACATAAGTGGCTCAGCAATATTCCCAGAGAGGGATAAATTCCACAAGAGTCAGGATTATTCAAACTGCTCAGCCACCTTCTGCATTTTAAACATTGTGTGTATCAACATACCACCATGGTATCTTATCACCATTTCTTGATCCTGCACAGGAGGGAGAAAGACTGACATTTCTTTAACAGAGCTGGTCAAGAATTTTCTCTTTTCCTCTGAAAAGTTGTGATGACAATTAATTTTCTTTTCATCAACATTTTTCTTCAAAAATGTTTGTGTTTTTGATAAAATCCCAAAACTGCAGGAAGGGGATTGCTGAAAACAAAACAAAAAATTAATCTGAAAAACACTTTTGGACAAAAGGTTTCAGTTTTTCAGTATTCGGGTTTTGGAATTTGGAGGTTTTGATGAAAACCAGAAAAATTTAATTGAAAATGGATGTCTTACAGAAATTTCCATTTTGATGTAAGACATTTTTGTTGAAAAAACATTTTGAATTAAATAGTTCAACCAGATCTATTCTTTTACTAGCTTTCAGGAGTATATGCTCAGAGGATGGGGTTGGTTTTTGTTTATCTGTTTATTTTGGTGTGTATTTGGAAAAGTTGAAACAAAAATGTTAGATTCCGAGTACTTAGTCTTATTATCATACTGTTGTGTTACATCCTTTGGTATTAAGTCCTGTTTACTAGTCATGATGTTTTAATGGTACTAACTATACCTGGTTACTACTGGCCTTGATTTATCACTGAACTCCATGCAGGCAGTTCCTCATGCTTGTTTGGAGACCCAATGAAGTCAGCAGTTAAGATATCCTAGGTCTGTTATCTATGCTGTAACTCTTACTTATTGAAGATGACACTTCTGAATCCCTGGTCTTTTATTTTAAGAGACGTCTTTGTTTTCTGTACCACACTGTTCTGCAGAGCAGCCCCAGCAGATTTCTGCTTTTTCAGGCAATTATTGACTGAATATTGTAAAGCTGTAATTAAATGAAGCACGCCTGCCCTATCACAAATTCAAATGGTAGCTTCCCCCCAAACAGTATTACATTCTTTTCAAAGAAAAAATAAACAGTGATATTTTTGTGGGTCAGCAAATAATTTATGATACATAAAAACTTTATACTGGTGCAAGATGGTTTATTTCTGCATACTGTCATTCGGACAAAACAAATACAATAGCAGCCACATACAGTCTACACATACTGATTCAATACAATTATACATTATGCCAGAACATCTGTATGAGTGGTAGGACAGAGGCAGTGGCAAGTAGCGTGGCCAAATTTTCTGTATATTTTCTCTAAATACGAGTACCCCTGTGCAACCTTAATTCAACCTCCTTTTGTGTAAGCATTATGATATAGTCTTTAATTACATGATCACATACTATTTTTCCCCACAGGACTCCTTTTTTATTCAGTGCACAGAAAGGAGGGTGCCCAGATAATGAGCAGTTATTCAGTGTTTTGTTTTCTCCTCATTCTTCAGTTGGGGGCCCCAGGCCTTATTTACTGCACGCTATTCTGACCCTGCTCTAAAGAAAGAATTATTAATTTCCCCAAAGGCTTTTGTATGGCACTCATCACTTTAGTATCCAAGTGCTTCAAAAACAATCCATTAATTTTCACACCATCCCTTGAGATAAGGGGGTGTTATTATCCCCATTTTAAGATGAGGAACTAAGCCACAAAGAGATTATGGTAAAAAAAAAAAATCTTTGGGTGCCCAATATGCAGCACCGAGAACCTGATTTTTCAGAGTACTTAGCTTTATATATTGGAAACAGCTCCCACTGACTTCAGTAGCAACTAAGAGTGGTTAGCACTTCTGCAAACAAGACCCCCAGGGTCTCAAATCAGGCACTGAGAAAATGAGGCACACACAATTAGTGATGACCTGAGAAAAGTCTGGTTAAGTGACTGTCCCAGTATCAAGTAAGATTTCTGTGGCACAGGCAGGGATAGAATCCTATTCCTCAGGCCAGCATTCAGTTACCACAACCATGAATCTCCCTTTCCTTTTGCTGCGATCTCCTGCCTCATTCACTACACATATTCCAACACTGAACTGCGCACTGTGAACATCATTCCATAATCTTGTTCTATTGGGACCTGTTGCCACCTAAGGAGGACAAAGACCCAGTGGGCCAGTCTGTCCCCCACTCTGGTTCCATGGCCTGCCAGGGATATTAGCTGGTGGCTCCTCCCCAGAGCTGTAAGCATGGATATATACCTGGTGTGGTTCACAAACTCCCGACACCAGTCCCTTTTGCCATGAGAGGGAGACCCCAGCACACATCTACATAGGGTGTGTCAGGTTGCAGCCCCTCTTCTAGCTCCTCCAGACATCTCCAGATGTATTCACACGCCATCTGTGGCACCACAAAGTCACAGGACCTCCTTATCATCCTCCTCCTGGCACTGGCCAAGATGACCATCTATCACTCCAGGAGGCAGAAGCTGGACAGACAGGTGCTGTGTGACCGTGGGGTCTATTTCCGTTCCCTTGTCTGCTCACATCTCTGGGCTGACTTCCTCTGGGCAGAGTCCTCTGACTCCTTGGATATCTTTGAGGAGCAGTGGGTGCTGTCTGGGATTCTCTCCTCAGTGTCCCCTTCCGGTTCCTTGACTTTCAACCGTTGTCTTCGGCTCACATTCCTGTTTTCTCCATTGTTGTGTCCCACATTCAGTTGGAGCCTGGACTTAGCAGGCCTTTAGTTTTGGGTGGGTCTATATCTGCCTGTACCAGTATTTCAAAAAGTGCACACTTTCCAATGCTGAACTGTGCCCCGTGAACGTCTGCCCATGCTCATTCGCCATGCTATTCACTTCCTCTTGTCATGTCCCACACTGACACCAAGCGGTGGGACCTGCTGCCACCTGCAGAGAGTGGGGACCCCCAGAGGGCCAGCCTGTGCTCCAGCCTCGTCCTATGGCCCACTACTAGGGATATCAGTTGGTAGTTCCCCAATGGAGCGGTGAGCATGGGCATGTGATTGGTGCTGGTCACAGAGTCTACCAACACTTGCCCCTTTTGCAACAAGAGGGAGATCTTTTGCCCCTTTACTTGAACCCACAGTTATATTTTTCCACACAACCACAAAATGAACTGGGCTACACTGCATATGAATAGATCTGTACTTTCAAGCCACCATGTAGTATTTCTTGCCTTGTATCTTTCAGAGGTGACATAGGCATGTATTGTTGTTGTTCAATAAATATTAAATAGTTCAGTGACATTTCCTGTGAAATATTTATTTAGAAATTGGATTTCCCTTTATAACGGCTATGTTCGTTGACATTATGACCGTATGCTTGTTCTCTCATGATTGGTCAATTTGCAAAACAGTGATTCCATTGTTCTTGGATGTAGTTATCCTATTAAAATAACAGGCCATTAGAAATAAGGACAAATATTTAAGACTATGATTCTCTTATTGGGTGTCAGATTTGGAGATGGGAGGTGCTTTATGATTACAGAGGGTAGATGGTTTCCTACTGCACAGGAATTGCCATAGCAGATCAAACCACTCGTTCATCTAACTCAATATTCTTCTTTAGCAGGGCCAGTACAAGCTGGCAGAGAAAGGTGCAAGACACCTTGTAGAGGGGTAGTTATGGATTAACTTTCCCTCAGGCAACATAGCTTTCATTAGTTAGAGATTGATTTGTGTGCTGAAGCAAGTGAGTTTATATCCATTCCAAAACTTTCTGTTATTGTTGTTGAAATAGGCTCTTAAAGTCCAATTCCCTTCAATCATTATAAATGAGAGTCTTATGCTCCCTTTCCCTATGAGGCACAGAGAGGAGCAAAGAAAAGTTCAGTGTCAAATTCTGCCCAGATTTACCTATAGGGAGACCGGCTCCTCAATAACATACTCCCTTATTCCAAGAAACCCACAGACTTCCTCTGGCTCTGGGGTAGCTCCAAAGAGCTGGGGCTCATCTAGGAGCTATGCTGTCAGTTCAGGAGTGGGAGAGACCACAGGCCTACAGAGGGTCTCTATGGGTACATCTACACAGCAAAAAAAAAAAATCCACGGCAAGGAAGGAAGGTCTCAGAGCCTGGCCTCCAGTTCAAGGCTGAATGTCTGCACTGCTGTTTTTAGCCCCATGAGCCTCAGTCAGTTGACCTAGGCTCTGACACACACTACCATGGCGTTGGGGTTTTTTTGGTTGTTGTTTTTTGCTATGTAGCCATCTCTTAAGTTTTGAGCCTATTCCCTGGAATTCACAGGCTTGGACACTGCAGTTCCCCTCCAAGGGTGGTCTCCATCATACAGGTTTTACCTAGATGCTCTATTAGTGCAGTGGGCCCCAAACTGGGGGCTGCAGAGGAACGTCGGGAGGCACAGCAGGGGCTGGGCCAGCCCTCCTGAGGGGGTGGAGAGGGAGCACCATCCAGCCCAGATCTGCTCTATTCCTGGACCCAGCTGCAGCCCCGGCTCCGCTCTCAGCCCCCGGCTCTGCTCCCAGCCCTGGTGCAACCCCCAAACCCCACTCAGGAATTGAGATTCATAAAACTAATGCCGTAAACTATTATTTCATGCAATAGGAGTTAATCTCTGGTCATTTAAAAAAGTGTATTGTTGTCATATGTCCTGAACCAAAGCCTGTTAAAAAGAAACCCGCAAGAGAGGATCAAGTTTCAGGAGGAACTTAATTAGGAGGGGCACTAGGGGGTAAGGGATGCAAACTGTCGATGTAAACACTGACCACTCAACATGCTTTATAAAGATCTCTTTCTGCATCTTTGCTTTCTTGCTAATTGCTAAGGAAACAATGGTGAACAGTTGGTATTCTCCACTATTGTTAAGGTCACAAAGTTCCAGGATAACCTCTGTTTTAATTTGCTTCTATCTTTAATTTCAAAATTCATCCTATTTTCCATTTGCACCAGTGTAAAGTGATCGTAAAGTGCTAGCATATCAGAATGGTAGCATTGTACACTCACTGTACGTTAGGGTAAATGACTACACAATCTGCAGGACAATGGTGAATTCAGCTCATTGTGTCTCTGTCACAGAGTACACTTGCAACTGGGAGGCCTGTCTGGGAGTTAGCTCCATTCCAGGTCCAACACCTCCATTCTGCTCCTTGCTGCACACCCTACCGCTGCTCTCTCTCTCACTCTTTGCGACTCAAGGTGATCTGTCTTCGTGGCGTGGCCCTCCAGCCAGATCATTGTGTGTTTTTCCCCTTCCAGAGTATCAAAGCCTCTTCCTCCAAAATGGCAACCTTCCCTTCACTGCCCAAACCATGCCACTTCCCCAGTGGCTGACAGGGAAAGTCAGGCCTGCCCTCTACTTAAGGTTCCAACTCAGGGATCCTTTAATCAGCAGCCAGGGTTTGCACCCCTTAAACCTTGCCACCTTTTCCTAAACCCTCTCCACCTACTTTCCCTTCTTTCTCTCTCTGCAGCTTCATTCTACTGCCATCTTCTTGGCTTTATCGTACTCCACCTGTTCCTTCCCTTCTATCTTCATTCAGTGGTTACTTAGGCCAGCTAAATCCTATCAGCTGTGGCCTCTCTGGTTAATTGGCCTCTCCTCAACCTCATTAACCCCTTCTAGGCTGGTGTGGGATGAACACCCCAACACAGGCTTTTTGAGGTATGATGCTTCCTCATTCTCCTGCTTGGACAGAGCAGCTCCATATCACACCCAGTGTGAGCCAGTGAATAAGTTACCCAGTCTGTCCCTAAAGGTTTGCTCCCCAACTCTTCCCCAAGTTCCTGGGGCCACACCAACATTTTAAATCGAAATCACAATGTGTATGTGGCATATTGTGCACTGCAGTTTAGGCTTTTCAGTAGGGACCATATGAATTAGGAGAGATTTCCTTGCATGAGACCACAATACATGGAAGCACATAAACTTCTGTTCGAAGTATCTCACCTTTTGATGGTCTTTGGTAATAGTTGGTTGCTTTGTTTTAAGCCTGAATACTGTATGGTATATTTGGCCAACAAATAGGCCCTCTTGTCTAACCTCAGTATTAGTAACATTTTATAAACTACCAAAATATGCTTTGTTATCATGGAGTCATAAGAGTTAGCAACGGAAAGTACTTACCGGCTTACGGAGTCCATCTCCCTGCCATTGCAAGACTGTTCCCTATAGTACATTTAGTATCCACTGTAGGTTTTTAAATGTCCCTAGTTGGAGAGATTACATCACTTTCTCTGCAAGGCTATTTCAAGCCTAGCAGATCGCACGGTTAGCAAGTTTTCCTGATAGTCAGCCCCTACATTTTCCTTTTTTCCTCCAGTTTAAACAACTCCTTTCATTAAATAGACCTCTTAATTTTCCCTCAGACAAATCTCACCAACCCAATATTTTTCCCCCTTCTCTGCAATTTGTCAATATTTTTCCAGCTAATGAGATGCCCAGAATTGAAAATAAATTCCAAGTCTGGTTACTTCAGACATGCCGGACCTTATCTTGCTGCCATTAAAATCAATACAGAGGGACAACTTCTCTACTCCTTGATACGACTCTGCTCATACTTATGCAGCCCAATATTGCAATGGCCTTTTTTGCTGCAATATCACATTTAACAATGAAGTCTAATTTGCTTTCCAAGCATCTTTAGGCCTCTTTGTTATGATTTCCAAAACTGCACAATGTAACTTTCCTCCCTTCTCTCCTCCCCTCCCCCCCAATTACTCTTTTTTATATGTTTACTCTCACAATAAAAAAAAGGGATTTCAGCTAAGGTATTAGACAAGGATTACTAAACAACACTTCTAATGGAAGCACATTGTAAATTAAAATGTATATGTTTTCTCTTTCCCAATACATTAAAAATGAGAATATTATATTGCATGACCTATGCTTAATTGCTTTTAAAGATACTATTAATCTAACAGATCATTATATCAAGAAACATAGACCTATTTTTAAAATAACAGTACAAGTTTTATGGAGTCAATTTAATCACAAGACATATGAAACTGTACTTCAACACTGGAGAAAAATGAGGGGCATAAAAATTAAAGTTGTAAAATATTTTACAAGAAATAAAAATCAGTGAAAAGTTAAGGTAATTGAAGAGGCAGTGCATGTGATCACTTTGCATAATAGCTGCATTTAATAAAATTGTTCTTATTTTAAGATGGTTTATTTGGAAATGTGTGCCAAATCAAAAATGCAATTAACACCATCTAATCATTAAAATAAATGAATACAGCACATAAAACTTATTCTAAGAATAAGATGGAACAGAGCCCAAGCAAATCTGTGCCAGAGATGCTGATATATCGAAGCAATGATTATTTTGTGTTGTATACAACTAAGAAAGGACAATAAAACTTACTATCCCCTTCCCAAAAATAGAATATATTGTAAAATAATTGCCACTGGGCCAAATTCAAGAAACAGATTACATACTGGCATAAACTCTAGCCCCTAAATTGAAATTGTGACGGTTATCACTGGAGTCAGTAGAAACTATCTATATTTACAACCCACCAGGTGTCTAACGAGGACGTGGAATTTCATACTCTTCAGCGGAGTTAGACTAGATGACCCTTGCAGTTCCTTCTAATCCTACGATTGTTTGTATGCTATGTATGCAGCACCCTGCATGCCAACTGGTTCCTGAATGAGGCAGCAGTGTTAGGGATGACCACAAGGGGGCTGACCTCATTTACTGCAGAGGTTCAGGGTGGGGAGTGCAATACCTGCGGTGTGGGGGGGAGGCGGGATGTGAAATTCACCCGTTGTGCAGAGGCCTATGCAGCACGTAAGGCCTCGTAATAGGATTGAAGTAGGGTAATAGGCTTTATACTGACCCTCTTCACAGAGAGAATATCACCCTGTATGAACTGTGCATCCATTCACCTTCTGTTTGCCACATTTAAGTGCCTGATTTTGACTAGTGCACAGGTGCCCTGCCTCAGTATCTATACAGCAGATCCAGTGGATGGGGTGTGTTCAACTGCATGTATTCCTTCTGATTCTATCAAAACACACACCTGTAATAACTGGTTTGTGTTATCTACACCTCTTTCTAGCCTCATATTTCTGGCCACCAGCCTTGATGTCTAACCCTCTTAGTTTTCATTTACAGTCTCCTCATTCTATATAAACCTAGTGCAATCAAGTGGCAAGCTGTATAGCCTATTAGAGTCTGTCACAGCAGGTGTTTGAATACAGAGATGCAAGTGCCTACACAACTCTTTAGCCTGGTTCCACAGGCATGAGCCAGGCAGCAATTATTGGGCTACGTAGTTCAACATTCAGAGGTCTCAACGTGAGTTGTATTTGCCAGGAGTTTGTTTCTCAATTGCCTGCAAAACTGGACAGTCGCCTGTGTGAGTGCATATGATTCTACATGCTGTGACGGTCTGGTTCAAACCTTGCCTCGTTCTATCCAACGGGCACCTCAGGGGAATGGAGGGACTAGGGTGACCAGATGTCCCAGTTTTACAGGGACAGTCCTGATATTTGGGTCTTTGTCTTATATAGGCACCTATTACCCTCCACCTCCTGTCCCAATTTTTCATACATGCTGTCTGGTCACCCTAGGAGGGACTGTCCTAAAATCCTGTGTGTGAGACTTTGTGGAGGAGCACAGAGGAGCTTTGTGGCGTGGTTGGGAGTGTGGATGGCTGCTTTGTGTAACATCTGTATAGAGTACAGAGTTGGCCAAAACTAGAGACTTCTGGCTTGTGAAATATTCACATATTTTGAAATTTGGTTTCATTCTGACTTGGAAACCTGCCAGTGATTTGACAAAAATTCATCTAACCTAAGATGTTTTCATGAGACATTTCAGGTTCAATAAATCACAGTTTCATCAGAAAATGCTTTAGTTGGAAAATTTCTGATGAGCTCTAGTGAACTATAGTCTGGGATAGCTGTACTTTACACTGCTCATTAGACACTGCTCTGGTGGCTAGGAAAAACAATGAACTAATCCATCCTCAACTGGCCCCTTACATGTTCCTTTTATTTAAGTAATGCCCCCTTTCCTCATCCCTTACACCACCCCTTCTCTGCCTATCTAACTCCAATTATATCGGTCTGTACAGAATTCCTTTCAGGGGCATTTTATACTTTCATGCCCCATCACAATTTTATACCATTATATATTAACATGACCCTCAGTTGTAGCAATTCTGAATATGTCCTATTAGCTTTATACTCCTATGAATGAGTGAAGTAACATCTTCCAATGCAAAAAAGACAACTCTTTAGAAAGACAATCTCAGCTAAAGCAGAAATAGCTGCTCTGCTACATTCATGACAAGGTGTGATCTGCTGGCATATAAATTAAGCACTGTAAGCCAACACAATGACTGCACATCCACATACTAAGTCAACAGGGGGATGTGAAAGCAACAGGGAAGAGCACACTGGAGCACAAGCAATGGGAGGGGGAGTTGACTGTATCTGAGGACAAACAATTAACTTTGGAGATAGTAGGAGAAGGCAAAAAGACACCCCTTTATCCTGCACCTAGGAAGTAATCAGGCAGTGCGATTACGTCCACGAAAATATTTGGTTTGGTTGAAACGCTGCAAAGGATATTTGAGGTGAGATTAATTTCTTCAAACAGGTTAGCCCGCTAATTTAAATTTAGTCTCCTTTAGAAATCGTGTTATGATTTTGTTTTATATGTAATCCTTTTGTTTCCATTATCTTTACTCACTAGCTGTTGAATCTTGAACTTTTGATAATAAACTTATTATTGTTTCTATTATAAATGTATTTCAGTGCTGTGGAATCATACAAGTTTGAATTATTCAAGCTGGACTGTCTGCTATTGCTTTGGAGACAGAAAACCTGGTATTTGTGTGTGTTCAGTGGACACCACAAGGGAAAAAGACAGAGTTTTCAACTTGGAAAAGAGACAACTAAGGGGGAATATAATGGAAGTCTATAAAACCATGAATGGTGCGGAAAAAATGAACAAGGAAGTGTTATTTACTCCTTCACCTACACAAGAAACAGGGGTCACCCAATGACATTAATAGGAAACAGGTTTAAAACAAACAAAAGGAAGTACTTCTTTATAGAATGCACAGTCAACCCGTGGAACTTGTTGCCAGCGGATATTGTGAAGGCCAAAACTATAAGGGATTCAAAAAAGAATTAGATAAGTTCATGGAGGATAGGTCCATCGATGGCTATTAGCCAAGATGCTCACGGATGCAACCTCACACTCTGGGTGGCCCTAGCCTCTGACTGCCAGAAGCTGGCAGTGGACGACAAGGGCTGGATCACTCAAAGATTGCCTGTTCTCTTCATTCCCTCTGAAGCATCTGGCCACTGTCAGAAGAAAGGCGAGGGGGCTAGATGGACCATTGATCTGACCCAGTAGGGCTGTTCTTATGGGAACATTTCAAAGGTGCTGAGGAACACCTAGTGTTAATCTACAAGGCAAAATAAAGGCTTGCAGAGCCAGAAGGGATTGTTTGCATAGCTAACCTGCTAGTGGGGTCAGGGAGCTGACACCCAGTTATCCATAAGCAAGTTTCCCTCTTGCTGGAGGCCAGGGGGTAACACAGTGATTTACAGACCAAGGCACAGTGAGAAGCACTACCCAAGATAATTTTGTGTCCTTCCTATGCAAAAAGGAGTACTATCATTATTCTGCCTACAAAGTCACTGTTCTTTCTGAACCATTTATTCTAAATTAAGTGGAAGAACGATTACACATATTAGAATGTCAGGAATTATCACAGTAAACCATTCTCTTAGGTCAGCCAACCAGGGTTTAAGACCTTGATTTCAGCAACACTCAATTCCCAGGACTTTATAACTGGTGAAGGTCACATAGTGACGAAAGTCTGACAAATGTTGCTAAAGTCTTGGAACAACCATTAGAGATTAACAGTTTTAGTCATTACTAAAACTGACTAATTATTGCCCAATAAAGTCTGAACATGTTTGAATAATTTTAAGCAAATTTAAGCAGGAATGTTTGCAGAAATAGCACAGTTTAAGCAATTATTGAAACAATTAGTGGAAGCATTCTGAATTTGTAAATATGAAAATTTGCAGTGGAAACCTGATTCTAAAAGTAATGCTCATTCATTCACGGTACAGAAATATTCCATGTAACCTAAGGTCTGTGTGCAATCAATCAACATATCTTAGATACTGAATATTCACACAAATTGCTTTTGAATGAGCTGCAGACTAAGAATAAATATGAAAAAGAAGAAAAACACTCCAGAAAAAAAACCACACTTCGCTTTCAAACAATTCATGAATAGATAGAGGCAAACTTTGATGAATTAATTGTTCACCCATCACTAGTCTAGGAAAGACCTGAAACCTTGATGTAGAAGGGAAACACTTAATAGCCCCTTGCAAGTCCACTCTTCTCTCCAGTCCCCTCCCCCACTTTTTTGAGTATTTAACAATGTGCTACACACCAAAATCAAGTTGAAATGCGCTATAATCCCATAGAGCATCTAATGTAAATTCAACTCAACACAACTGAGAAGGATCATCAACTAACAAAAAGTAGGGGAAAGGGAGAACAAAGGACACCAATAATAATAAAGCCACAAGGTTCTTCAGTGAGGGCCAAGTTCTGATGCCCTTAGTCATGTGACATATCATTTTGCTCCATGAGTAATCCCAGGGACATGAATGAGATTACCAAAACTATACTGTGAGTGAGGCTATCAGGATCTGGCCCTGAGGCATGTACACATCTTGATCACTCCAGTAACTATGTATTTAACCCTTGCCATTAAAGCCAAAACCACTGTGTAGAGGTAATTAATTAATTCCATTTCAAACTGAATTTTTCAGGGGGGGAAAAAACCTCCTGTATTTTGCATGAGCCTGATTTCTTTTCAGCCACTGATTCACAAATAAAAGACCCACTAAGGATATGGTTTACATGAATCTAGGCAGCCGTGTACCAGTCATGAATAGAAGGAAGATCAACTAGCCAAAAAACACCAAATCCCTAAGAATAAAAGCTACACAATGGAAATGAAAAATGAAGTTTAAAATCAATAGTGTCAAGCTAATTGGCTTCCTCTACATTAGGAAATGTCTTTCAGGGCAATAAGAATGCAACTTCCCAGTGTCTGGTTCAGCTGGAATTTGAACATCATTATTCCCCAGGGTGAGGATTTTGTCTGAACAGACCAGCTCAAATGATACACTGGATGCACCCACATCAGTCATTTTTGTTGCTCCTATTTCCTGGATTTTATTACTAAAGGTCATGTATTAAGTATAAAAATAACAACTTAAGGCTGGGTGCCAGTGCTCTTTTATTTTGCAAGCATTTTAATATTGACCACAGCAGGTACCCAAGAGACAGCTGTTCCTGTAAGCTACTAATGACTCAAAGAGCATTTTAAACAGAATGCAAATCTGCAGACTATACTCCACACTCAGAAGTCTTGCTTTATATGATGTGTGCATGTTTGTTCAAAAGAGATTGAATCATTTTAGAAAGTTATTTTTGCACTTAATACCCTATGCATCCTGGCTCCTACCCAACAAAGCATTTACCTGCATGCTCAATTTTAAGCACTTGAGCACTTCCATTAAAGTCAATGGAGATTTCAGACACTTAATAAAAAAACCCAGAGAATACATTTAAACCAGTTTATAACATTTCATGCTGAACCAAATCAGCTCCAGTTATCATCTATTATTTCACCTCACTGTTAGAGAAGAAAGCACAAAACATGACATTAGCTGCAATTTAAGGAAACAAGAACCCCACAACATTAATCAGGACTCAATCCTATTCACAAATTCTCATCTTCAAACTGATTATCTACTGTAAATCTCTCTCTCCCAGTATTGACAACAATACTGGACATAACACAGCCAGGCAGGGCCATTGTGACTCTGGATGATTATTGCTTTCACTGTTATATGAGATTCAGCCATACATCTTTAATTGAGTTCAGGGGGAGTTGTGTAGCTAAAACCTGTGTAATCCTAGACAATGTGAAACTCGATAACTCCATAGTTAGAGTGAAGCTGGCTTTACCTTCAATTGCTTAAAATACTAGAGGATAGTCTCTGTTAAAGAGCTATGATTTCTACCCAAAGTGCAATGTGTCTGAGCTATGTTACTGCAGTTGCAAATGTTAGTTTTCATTACACATTCATTTTAAAAATATGTTTATTTGTCAGGCATATATGAAGTGGGATTCTCCATAGCAAATAATTGAAAATAAATAATTAGGGGACCAAGATTTTAATCAGTCAGATATTGCAGTGAAAAGATTTAAATTTAAGCCAATATGCATGTGTTAGTCAACATCAAGAGTATAAATCTGAATTGGGTAAATAAGGCAGGTGTCATCCTGGGATAGTGGGAGGGCAGGCTCAATACTAGCATTGCTGAATAACCCTGGTTTCAGATGACAAGAGGAAAGCTATTCTCTGACACAGAACACATCACACATTGAAGATAGACTATTAAACCACACCAGAACCAAAGCACAAATAGCTATCATTAAAAAAAAATCTCACATTGTGTCACACAGATAGTTCCACTCCCCAAACGAAATGGGTGGGGCAGACTGGATTTAAAATTATCGGACAAAAACGACACTGGAATTTGGAAGGAGAAATGAAAGCTTCCAAAATTGTTCAATTCAAATTGGCTCTCTCCAACAATCAGCAATATTTGGCTGATTAAAATCTTAGTCTCTAATTATTTATTCCATCATCCTCTATGGATAATCCCATTTCAAACATGACTGATATATAAGCATGGTTTTAAAATGACCATGATATGAAAATTGACATTTGCAACTGTAGTAGCATAGCTTGGGCATATTGTCATAGCCCCTTAACATAGAAGACAGAGTAAGAATATAGGAAAATGTTGGTGACATAGAAGAACATTAAACCTATACTGAACATTAACATTACTTTAAGATGCAACACAGCTGTGTTGGGTGTATCTATAGATGAGATCACTCTTCTCTCTGACCTCTTACGATTGACATACGAAGTTAATAATATAAAGCAAATTTTAAAATATTGCAGATCTGACTAAGTAAGTTGGAACTAGATACTGTGTATTTATTTGGGGTGACCCAGACATACAGGCTGCAGTACTATTGGGAATCACCAGATGTGATTAGTACAAACTGTCTTACATATTCTGGTTCACTGAATGGATAGTCAGTTAGATCTTAGAGAAATGCTAGTAGTAGTGCTGTTCTGACTGAGTCACTGCCCGCAGGCTATACACACAAAAAGCCTCTAAAATCATTGGGCTTTCTATTTACGTGGACATCAAGCATTTCAGAGGCTTTGCAGTCATGGGGCTTTGCAACCGCCAGGACTCACAATGAGTTTTTGGGGTTTTTTTGCCTAGCGTAGATGGGTTCTTAATAGGAGTTTACAAGAAACTCATACTCCACATGGTGTTTGTATCATTTTGATCTCAAGGTGGATTTCCAAATTGGCATCTAAAGCCTTAAAACACATCCCCAGGTATTATTCCTCAGTTAGAGACATGGCTTCCTAAGTCCAGCTCCTAACAGAACTCACTTGTGCAGTAACAAAAATACATGCACGCCTACTCTAGACATAACAGCAAAATAAGCTTTACATTCCATTCAGATTAGGCTCCTTTGCAGGAAAATGTCTGCTCAGCTGCATGGCACTGTTACAAGAGTCCGTACAGTTCATATGCATTCCCTTTCTGCCTTACTTCTCATTTTTCCTCTTTGAGCACAATGGGCCAGATCATAAACCTTGTGGCATACGCATGCTGGGGAGTCAGTGGGCAGAAGAAGTCCTCTTGTCCCACTGTACTTTCCTCCTGGTACTCTGACCCACAATACAAGCGGTGAGCAGCCCCCCCGGGCCATTACTCCCCCTCACAGAAGGATGGGGCAGAGCCTTGGCTCCAACCATGTCAATGTGTCAGCTAGTGCAGCTAGCTCCCTCCACCATGGAGGGAGAAGTGATTAGTGCTCAACTCTCACTGACCTAAGTGGCACTTAAGTGGTGCCTAGGCCAATGGGAGTTGGGTGCCTAAATCCCTTTAAGATACTTTGAAAATCCCAGCCACAGGCTCCATTTCATCTCCCTATCCAGACAGAGGAATGAAGTGCATGACACTTCAGACAGAGTAGGTGGAGTGACACTTCCATTTCGAGAAGGAATTACCGTGAGTGCTTCGTCCTTGCAAAGCTGTTTTAATTAAAATGCAAGACACTGCTTGAGGCTCTTGCATGGTGGTCAATGACTGTTAACTGGTTAAATCATGAAAACAATAAGGTGAGATGGAGCAGCAGCGTTGAGCAGATCAATCTTTGGTCTCATTTCTGAGATCCTGTGCTCAACTCTCTATCCAATAAACACCCATCCACTTTAAAAGATCAACAAATCCATGTAGGCCAATTCAGAGCAGTGGTTAAAAGCCACAAGCTTAAATGAAAATGAGAACTAAGCTTCTGACCCCACCGAGGACACGCTTACTAGGTCAAGGATGGGGTTGTTTCTAGGGCAGCGAGCAGAAGCTTTCACTGCAGCTGCTTGTACTGTACTTGGCTAAGGGATTAATAGATGCCTTCAGTTTTCCCATTGTTGCTGGCTTTTATACTACAGGAGAACGCATGACAGACTTCTTCTGAAACATTTTTTTTTAAAAAGAAGAAGAGGAGAAAGGCAACTCACCCTGTGATCCTTAGACAACAGGGTAGAGAGTTAAATTCAACAATATTGCTCACTGATCCTGGAGAGGCAGTGACTCCTTTCAAGGGGTTTTGCAAGAAAAAACAATAACCAACATTACTGGTCAGAGGAGATTGTTACACCAATATAAATCATCAACCTATATAGAGAAGGAGTGGGCAGAGTACAGTAAATCCAATGTGTTCTAATTAGTGGCTGGGGACAGAAAGCATCCCAAATCTGGACTGTTCTGATACAGAGTGAGAAGCATCCATGCTGCTGTTGGAGGACAACAGCTTGAGCTCCTCACACATCTCTTTTAGTCTCCTAAAGTTCACGATTGGTCTGAGACATGAGATAAAAGATTACACTGATTATCAGACATTGGGCAGGCTGTGACCCTATGGTACACTTTGTAGTCAGGTACAGAAGGCAGCAAATAAAACAGCATGGGAAGCTCCACTGAGTGAAAAGAAGAAGTGGTGGCTCTGTTGCATTCTTTCCCCCTTTATAGGAGTCTGCAGAAGCCCCTCCTTGGGAACTCCGCATCTTTGGGTGCGTGGGGCAGTCAGGCAAAGGCTGGGGCCAGGCAGCAGTCGCTGCACACAGTACGTTCCCCAGCCTACACAGCAGTATTCCACTGAATTTTCAGCAGATGTTCATGTCGTCAGAAGCAGCATTAGCTTCCAGCTTAGGGCAGTGGGGAGCGGGATGTAGGTATAGCAATGATAGTTGAGGCTACGTTCGTGCAAATACCTACGCACATGCTTAACTTTAAGCATGTAATTAGTCCAGCTGAAGTCAACAGGGGTACTAAACATACTTCAACTTGAGCACGTGCAGAGGAGTTTGTAGCATCAGGGCACAAGCCAGCCAGCTCCTTCAGGAACTATGTGACTGGGGGAGGGGTTCCAGAGAGCACAGAGGGTCATGCCCTCTTTATGGCTGTCTTGAGATCTACCTGGTTGGGAGTATGGTTTCTCACTGATCCAGTGGTTTAAAAGAATTACACTCTTGGCCCCTCCATATGCAAGTAATCTCACTCCATGGAAGGGAAAACATTAGGTGAACCCCAGAGAATCTCCAGAGGCATTTTTTGCCCGGCTGTGGGTCAGTGTGTTATGGCCCTATGTCATTATCTACATTTTAAATTAATTTTACATTAATCTTAACAGAAGGGCCAAGTACTGTACTTTTATTTTAGGATAGCTCTGGATTTATTACTTTAAATTATAGTTTACTGTCCACTAAATTATAGGAGTGTCTGTACAAAATTAAACTCATTAAGTTAGTGGTGGGTGTGCATGCATATGTCTATAATGATATACATCTGCACACATATATATGTAAATATATAAATTCATACAACAAATGTACTCTTCCTCATTGTTTATTTCTCCTTTACTGTCCCGTAACATAGTGTGTTCATATTTAAAGACCATTCTATCTCTCACACATGCACATACTATGTAAAGGGGCAATAAAGGAGGAATAAGCTGGGTAAGTATTTCAGGTTAGTTAAGGATCAGGAGATAAATACAGTTTTTCAAATCTAGCATTTGAATGCACCATAGTTGATCATGTCAGGGAAGTGAGGATTTTCACTCAAGGGAACCAAAGTTGTGCTGTCAAAATAAAAACCCACAATTTTATTTTAAAAAACACAATGGACCTGATTTTCTATTGCCCTCCATCCTGTACAGGTATTTACACAGTGCAAAGATAATGTAAAGTGAGTTATTAGCTTCCCTTTTACGCTACTTCGCACCAGCATAAATGACTACACAAGGCCATTGAATATCAGACCCCTAGTTACCATCCATGTTTAGATATCACTGTGATAGGTGGCCTACTAATCTCAGTTTGGGTTTTCAAAGGGGTCTGAACTTCAATGGCAGTTTGGCTCTTAACTCCCTTAAGCTCCTTTGAAACTGTCAGACATTATATATTTTAGATTATCCTATATGACACAGGAAGAGTTCCTTTCACATTATATTGGCACCATACAGTCTGAATAACGTGGCCTTGCTGCTGACTTTTCAGGAATTTTTCAAGACCACCACATTCATTTCCACAAAGATAAATAAGTGAAAACAATAAATAAATGTTCCCACTCACAAATAATTTCCTTTTCGTGGCTTTGCCAAACACAGAATATCATCTTAAATTACATGCAATACTATAATTTATTAACGCAGTCACAGGTAACAATTTAGCATGGAATATTCTAGCCTAGCAAAATACAGCACGTCATTTTAGAACCAGTAAAATACTAAAAAGTATTTATATACTGGTGAAAACTTCAGGTTTGCTTCTAGCCAACATTTTTTAAGTAGTACAGCACATGTCTGGGTCAACACGGGTTAGAAATATCAATCTGTCTTCTATCTGTTTCATATTTCATCGACAGTAGTCAGACAACAGGAAACTTATTAGAGAGTCTGGGATAGTTATTCTTTGTAGGAATAGCAAATGGGGGATAACAAATGTATATCCACTATAAACTGTGCTTTCTGTATTATATTCATTGGCTGCAGAACATTTTCACAAAACCTTTAACTCCAGCTCACAAAATCCTGCACAGGTTTGCAAGATTCCACAAACTAAATTCCTAAAGCAAATTGGTTGCAAAATATTTGGTCTTTATTCTTCTAACAAGGAGGCCTCTTTTTTACCCTATGCCATTAAACCTACAAATTAATGGGTTTTGCGTGTGTGTATCCTGCATAACATTTAAAAAACTAATCCTTGAATGACCTTTTTACTACAAGTTTGATTTGTTCTAAAATGTGAGGCTATTCTAATAAGTAGAGAGAAGGGAATTCATTTTCTCTCATTTGGAATCCACTTCAGTGCTCAAAAATTTGACTCAGACCCGAATGCTTTTATTTTTCCACTCCACTTAGGAACCTTGTGAGAATAGCAGCAAAGAATGGGAAAAGAGGAAAAAAACAATGTGGGCAGAGTAAAAAAAAGAGAGAAATTATGAAAAAAAGAGAAAGGGGCAAAGTAGGAAGAACACTATCGATTGCCATCAGGAGGTCATCAGTAACAGAGCTGCTCTGAGTCTAGCCCCCTTCTTAGCCCCCTACAAAGCATTCAGGATGTTAGCAGGTGTCACATGCATGTAGAACTGTGTTGGTCACTCCTTCTCAATGAATTTGTCTAAGATGCTGGAAATGGGGCAGTAGCTGGAGAGGTTTTCTCAGTTGATTAGGTACAATACTGGCTTTTCAGTTAAACAGGTGCATTCACTTCTTTGACAGCGTCATTGATCATTTACATTAGCAATGGGCACAATTGTTATTTGTTGGCTTTCACCAGCTAAGATGGACACAAATCTGCTTTGCAGATGATAGCTCAAATATTTCTCAGGACTTTTTGAATTTTGTTCTGTATGATAGGACAAAACCGAGTCAGGTGTTGCACACTTGATAATGCCATCTGGTCAAGGTGAGAGTTGTCTCCTTTGGCAAGTTTATTCTGCACTCAGTGGATCTTTCTGCAAAGCTGGATGAAAACGCTATGCAGTAACATACTTGGGACCCATGCTTGGATTATGCAGCAATGTGTATTCCCAACCTACCACGCCCACTTATGGCAGCCTCGTTTTTAAGGTACTGTTCTAGCAACTATGGTGAAATTCAGCTTGTAGTTCTAAAGTCACATGTAGCTCATTGAGGCCTTGCTCTTCTAAAATCTGTGGTCTAATTAGTGCTCCTCTCAATCGCACTCTGCAGATCTTCAAGAATGAGTATTAGGTAGCATCCATTTCCCTCCAGCTACAAAAGCAGGTTTATTTCAGTGAGTCACATGGGGGGGGGGACACATAGTTTTAAATGACAGGAAGACGTAAGTGTCAGGTGAAGGCTTCACTGTGCTCCCAAGGTGAAGTCTGTAGGAGGGACTTTTGTAATGAAAAGCATGAGCCCAGACTACAAGGAAGAATCTGTATTGTAAGCACAGCGCTCCCTTTGCTCACAGTAGCCCAGTAACAGAAGAGCATTTATTTGATGCGGAATATTCCTACTGGAAAAGAGCTTTGAGGAAAGTATCTAGAAAACAGACACAGAACAAATCAATGAGACACAAGAAATTTGGGCTCCCAGTGGGACTGTTCATGTGCATGATTTAGTCACAAGTGCTTTTAGGACCAGGGCCACAGAGTGCAATTCCTTTGGAACAAGGACTGTGTGTTTGCACAGTGGCCTCAATTGGTGCTTCTGGGCACTGCTATAGAACAAATGAGTAAAATAAAGATAAAGGTAAAATCTCAGTTACATACAGTTTCTCTTGGCATCTACATAAACATTAACTACTAAAGTCAACCTAGGAAAGGTAAGGGGGCCTCCTATGCCTGGGTGAATAAGCTTCACCTCTACAAGCACATCAGGAAACTTTTACTGAGCATATGTGGACTGTTCTCATAACATATAAGAGTATCAAAAATTCCTGCTACACATACAACAAACACTGGGAGGTAGGAGGGGAAATCCAGCTATCGGAATTAATATAATGATTAATATATTGTTTGTATTGTATTATTTGTATTACAATAGTGCTTACAGGCCCCAACCAAGGCCCCAGTTTGCTAGACTTTATGCATACATACAGTGAGAGACAGGCCCTAACCTGAAGAGCCTACAGTCTAAATACACAAGACAGACAAAAGTGGGGGACAAGGAAATGGAGACACAGAGATGAAGTGACTTGCTCAAGATCACACAGAAGCTCAGAGGCAGGCTATGAAGAAAACCCAGATCACCCAGTTCTGCACCCTAGCCACAACACAGCATTTTGTTCCTGCTGGTTTTAGGTTTGTTGCTAAATACAGGCATTATCAAGATCAGTAGCTGATCTGGAAATTAAACCCAAGCCTCCTGCATCCCAGTCCAGTGCCCATGCCCCCAGACCATGCTCACTCACTACACCAGTTCTCAGCTAAAATCAGAGATACTACTTAATTTTATCCTTCCCCTATTCCAAAGAATATCATTTGCCTTTTCAGAGAGGGATGTAGGCATTCAGAGACTTTGGCTGGGATTGTCAAAGAAGCCAAGCACCCAAAGTTCCATTGAATTTCTGTAGTAGTGGGGTACCTAAACTCCCTTTGGCTCCTTTGAAAACACCAGTATTTTATATCCCTTTTTTTAGCCATTCATCTATAACCCCAAAGCTATGAGACAGGAGCACTCAATCATTGGCCAGGCTTTCCCTGGCATGTGAATAACCTCATTCAAATTAATGTTGGGAGTTTAATTACTAACCAAAGTCTCCTCCTTGTTATACTGTACATTAGCCATCCATTGAAAGCTTTCCCAATATTTCATGAAATCATTGACACTGCTGATGGAAAAGACCGATCAGACCATCTACTCATGTGTCCCATTAAAGCAGAATTCTACCTGAAAACATTTTTTAATGTACTGTCCAGTCTATTTTTAAAAGCCCCAAATGCTCAGGACTTCCCAGGGGCAACTATTGCACAGCCCACTGAATCCTGTTGTCATAAATTTTATCCTGATGTCCATCTGTGATGGGGTATAAAGACCCCATACTGACAAGGGAGGTTCCAGAGGGGCCATGGGGACAGGGCTAACTCTGCCCCTCCAGCCTTGTCAATTATATATGATAGGGAGCCAGCCTTTAAAAGGGAGTAAACTGAAGTCAGTTGCGGGGCAGGGGGTGGAGTAAGACTGCCCTAAGCAAGAGACCATTGGCATGACTCTTGGACCCACAGGAGAACTCCCATCCAGGAGATCTTCACCCCGACCCTATGGGAGTGCAGCAAACTCCCAGGGAGAAATTTATGAATGCCCACAAGGGATAGGAGCCACATGTAAGACAAAAGATGCTGGGACCACCCAACACAAGTAACTGTGCATGGTTAAGTTCTCCCAGCATCCGGGAGACAAACCTCAGGGACTCCTTTACACCATCATTAATTTCTTCCCATTACTCCTAGTTACTCCTCTGTTTTCCACACTACCTGATTTCTCTCCCTTGTTGGTATTTACACCTTTCAAATAGCTGTAGTCTGATATCATGTCTCCACTTTGTCATCTCCTAGTCAATCTCCATCTATTTAGCTCTCATAACCCTTCCTCATAAATCAGTCCCTCTTGCCCAACAGTTCTGTTGCTCCCATAAATTTCCCTTACTAAAGGATTAGACGAATGGAACCTTTTCCTCCAGGCCCTGCATGCCCTTCAGTTTTGTGCCCAGATAGTTAGCTCGCATTCTCCTGCAAATCAAAATATTCAGAGAAGGGAGGCATTCATTTGTGAGTTACAATGCCCAACCCTGCAAGCCCTAACTCACACACTGACTCTCACTGTCGTCAATTACTTCAATAAACCTTAAGGGCCATGACTTAGGTCCCATTTCAGCTGAGCACCGAAGCATATCTGAACTTAAAGGATATGCTTACATCCTATTGCAGCAAATGGGACTAAGGTATATGCCTAGATACAAGTGCAATCTTAAGCATTGGGCTGAATCAACCTATGCCATGCTTTTATATCAGGGTTTCCCACATGATCTTGAGGTTCTATTGTTCCTATAATGTAGAAGTCCTGTATGGATCTTTTCTCCCAGGTGGCTAACCCAGTAGGTGTGCATTGACGTCAGTAGGATATGTCACAGGAGTAAGACCTGCATTCATGAGTAAACAAAATCCAGCCCCCATCTGGCAAGAATGTCATCTAGGGATAGTCCATATGAAAATCTAAAATGTAAATGGCTGGTTATGTGCAGCTGATTCATTCAATCCCTTTGTCACTACACCTAGCCTTCCTTTGTATGTTGTAGTGTCCTTTGCAGTTTGCTGGATCAGATGATTCACAATCTGTAAGTGTCTAAATACACAAAACTGTGGAAAATCTGAGTTTCACATAGCAAAATGATTCTGAGTCTCAAATACAAAAATGATAAGACTTGCCATAAACAAACAGTCCTAGTGGAAGAGGATGAGATCAAGAGGTAAACACCCTAGATACAGGATCCCCAAAGAAAATGGTCTCCTAATGTCTCTTCCTGAGCAATTAAATAAGCTAGCTTGAATCATACAAGAGATTTCAATTCTTTGTTTTTCCTATTCCAAATATATACCACCCTCTTTCATGGGCCTCATTCTTTGGCTACGTCTACATTGCCATTGGAGGTGTGATTGTAGCACTTGTAGATCGCTAAGATCTAGCGGCATGAGTACCAATAGCATTGACACCACAGTAGCATAGACTTTAGCATGGGCTAGCTGAAAAAGTTAAAATAATGCACATGCAGAATCATAAGCTTAACATGTTCTTCTCCCCCCTGTTCTCTTTCATCGGATTCAATATTTCTCCAAAGAAAAGTGAAGACATTTGGGTTTTATTTTTGGCTAAGAAAGTTGGGAATTGTATTGGGTTCCAGAAAATGGCCAAGGGAGGTTCACATGAATCTGAAACTAATAGCAAATTCTGGGAAATAGCTCCAAACCTGCCAGGAAAAATTCACTGAAATCCAGGCCACCCCCTCACAGAAGGTTTCAAAAATCCACACACATGCAGCAAAAACCACCTGGTTTCATTTTCATCATGGGTTTCACACACCTCAGTTTTTCACTGTATGGCTGATGTTGGTAAGCTGCCCGTTTTAAGTTTCCATGACTCACCTAGGTGCTCGCTACTGTCAATTTACCCTTTTCAAAGACATGCCTTTCATTACAAACAAAACCAAGATACTCTACTTTTGATGCCAGAACTCAACTCTTTCTTTTGCCATGGTGACATGATACTAAGTACAGAATGTGCCCTATAATATGCATTAATAAACAAATCTGTGTCTCATTGAAGAGCTGAAAAATATCCATTCATAAATACAGTGATTCACTTTTTCCTCTTTATTTTTCCGTATGTGTCTGTAGATGTCTATGGATAACTAAAATCAGATGCCCATTTATATTATTTCTTTATAAACCCAATTAATTAATTGAGGGTGGTGTCCATTCTGATATGAAGACTGGGGAGACCACCATGACAGATATTGCAATCACATGCAATATCTTTGGGGACCATATTGTATTAAATCTATAAATGGGTTAGGTCTGATTGTGTTCTGTTCCATGCAGGGGTTACCACAGCTCCTACAGGAAATAAAACCAGAGGGAGGTGATTAAGGTGAGTCACTAAGACGAAACAACTCTAGAGAAGTACCACTCTCTAGAGTGGTTTGCCGGTACTGGTTAAAGCTGGGTTTTCCCAAGACTAAGAAAGGGCTTTTGGTATAAGAGAATGAGCTTGAACTGACGGCCTTCTCTCTGATCCAGCAAATTAACAGGACGTTCTGTCTGAGGGGACAGGAAAGACTTTGGTATACCATGGCTAAGATTGACAGATGACCTCCGGTAAGCTTTCAGCATGCACATATAAACAGTTATTGTTTTTATATGTTTCCTCTGTAGTGATTTTACTTTAAGAAGAATAGTGCTTGCTTAGAAAAAGAGCTGTGTGGTAACTTGTAACTGCGGGCAATACACTAGTCACAGCCCTCAGAAAGCAAGCAAAGCACAGGCATTGGCTTGCTGGCTATATCACGGTGTACTGCAGGGAGCTGTGCAGCCTTAAAATCCCGGGTAAGGAGGGAGAGGGTTGTGGGTCTCCATCCAAGAGAGATGACAGCTGGGAGCCAGAAACCTTAGGTGGGTGCCCTTGAAGGACCATGGCAGGGGAATGCAGGTGCATACCTTGAAACAGTGGCAACCAAGGAACACCACACTTTTTCATTTTCAACCACTGCAAATTTTTGGGAGACACTATCTGGGCATTTAAATTATGTACACCCTTGACGTGAAGACCAATCCCTTCAAATAATTATTTTCTTTAGAACGAAATAATTCTGATTCTACTGTGAAGAGCAAATACCCTAAATTCTAGAGTTTGCTGTGAGCACTGCATACCTTGAGAGAAAGGTGGAAGATTCACATATCAGGACATGGAAGGAACCTATAACATGGAAGGAACCTATAATTATAGCTATTATGAATAATAGGTTACTAACCAATACTTTATGCCTTACAAATCACTATAGAACACAAAATTCATGTTTTTACTTTGTAAGGAATCAAAGATTATTTGGATTGGCATGCCTAAAGTTTCACTTAGAGACTCAGGATCCAGGGAATCTGAAAATAAAATGAAAGCTTCAGAATTTCAGCTTATTTTGCATTGAAACCATGCAAAACCACAGATTTTATATGATTTTAAGACAATTAGACCAAGGTAACTAGAAAGGTCCACAAACCTTAGCACACCTTTTGATGAACCTGCTCTGAATTTTGAGTTTGTAATGAGATCTAAAATAAGGGCACATGGTTTTGAGTTTCACTGTGTATAGTTTGCCCATTTCTAGTTGTTAATGACTAGTGACATTGTATAATCTTTCATGTTATAGAAACAAAATCCTGTATAAATTCAAAAGAGCCAAATGTTCAAAGAGTTTTTCTTTCTGCATGTAGGCAAACCAGCAATTGCTTGCAAGCTTCTCAGTCAATACTTCCAATGAAAATTGAATGGCGCACTTGTACAAGATTTGTGTGCACAAACACAGCTTTTGCATGTGTAAATAAATAGATGCACATGCCAATTTTGCATACACTCAAAAGGAGGTCCTTTATTAATAAAAGTCCAATGAAAACATACAAGGACAAAAAATTACATAGTTTAATTCCTTCCATGTACTAGAGAACATTAGAATTTGGGTCAAATGTTGAAAGAAAGTGTCCAAAGTCAGCAATCGAAGATATATGCATAAATGCAGGCTTACATTTTAGAATGCATCAGTGCAAGTGCCAACTGTGTGGTGTTTGTGATTTAGTTGCCTAAGTAGCCATTTGCATGACCAGCCATCTCCTTTGCACACGTGGTTGTGGGAAACCCATGTCCAAATGAAGAAAAACATAGAAAAGAGTGGGAAAATGTAGATGAAAGTTTAGGGAAACTCTACCGTCCAACCCCACCCCACTCTTTTTTTAAACTATAGAGATTTGAAATTTTTTAAAATATGAAAATTATTTTCCTTTTTACCTGTGTATTTTTTAATAAACTCATCTGGCTTACCAAGTATTCGTGACACCTGAGATGGCCTCTTCCCACTATCATTACCAAACTGATCAACTTAATTTCCTGATGTGCTCTAAGAATTCATAGTGCTTCTGTATTAGACATTTTACATCTTCATTGTACTTCCAGATTGCAGTGCACATACCTTGCACATTCAGTGGTTCACCTCCATAAACAAACAGTTAGCAGACGGTGGATGGAGCAGTTTTGAGAGATTTAGCCGTTTGTACTTTAGTGGGTATTATATGGACTTGGGTACCAGTATCCAGTTTAAGTATAACTTCCAGTTAGGCTCCAGTTGAGAGAGAGCTGTCACAGTAATTCAATTCCATGATCAGGGGCCAGCTAATGAGTGGTGGAAGTACAATGCTATCATATTTCCTCATCCTGCAGCCCTGGCTTTGTCTTTTCTTGTCATTCCACCCAGCAGGATACCCTCCCTGAGGTTCAGTGATTAATGCTGGCTCTTGCAGAGAATGCAGAAAGGCTGGTCTTTAGAGCTGGTTGGAAAATAGGTCAGCATCTTATGAAAGTTTTCTAAAAATGTTGTACCTTTAAATCAGAATTTAAAATGTCAAAAAAAATGTCAAAATTTGAATTTTGACCTATTCAGAAATAGGATTAATATTTATTGAAATTTTTCATGAAAACTCTAATTTATTTTTCTCATCAAAATTGAGAAATTGATTTAAAAAATTTCCTTTGAAATTACAAATTTCAAAGTATTGTGACCAGCTCTACTTGTCTTTACAAAGCAGAATGTCGCTTATATCTGATTTTATGTTATAGTGCAGGGGTGGCCAAACTGTGTCTCGGGAGCTGCGCGTGGCTCTTTTAGCGTTAAAGTACGGCTCGCAGAGCCCCCAATGCCGACCCCCCCATTCTCTGCCTACCACATTGGAGTGGGGAGTTCAGGGCTTTTGCCATGCAGTGGGGTGGTGGGACTAGTTTCTGCCCAGCATGAAGGGGGGTGGTATCAGGGCTTCAGCTCCATAGGGCACACCTGTCGGGGATCGGGGCTTCAGCCCCACAGTGGGGATGGGGCTAGAGGCTTCTGTCCCATGAGAGGCCCTTGCCAGGCCTCCGGGCTTCCACCCTGTGGCAGGTTGGTGGTGTGGTTTGGGCTTCTGCCCCATGGGGTGCGCCTGTCCCACCACCACACCACAGAGCTGAAGCCCGAAGGCCCGGTAGACATGCCCTGGTTCTCGAACTTCTGAAGATTGTTGTACGCAGCTCCGAGGGTCAGTAAGTTTGGCCACCCCTTTTATAGTGATTACTATTTGTGAGGATCACAGAAAGATTTATTTCACCTTACTATACCACTTGTAAGGGATCAGATAGTTTTAAATGTGTTTAATTTTAAACTAAATCACTTCTACAATGAAGATTTCAACTAACCTTTTAAAACAATGACGTTCTCACTGCTATGCTTTTCAGAAAATAAATATAACTTTTAATACTCTTTCCAGTTAAAATGTCACTATTTAATACAAATTGCATGAGGCATTTTTTTGGACAACGTATCTGACTTAAATATTGTGATAATTTTTTGAATCTGACAATTACAGAAAAAAAATGGATGCATCACTTTTAAGTAACACATTTTAGGAAATTAGTTACTGCCACTGCATGTCCAAGTACTGTAGTGGATTTACCAAGGTATATGCCAATGCAAGTTCTGTACTGGAGACTATTTAATTAAGAAAATTCAGGATTGTGTAACTTTAATTGGAACTTGTAACGAACAACAACAAAATAATGTACTGAGTCAAACTCAGTCTTTCAATGGAGAGGCAGCTGCTAACTCCAAGGCTGAATTTGTCTGATGTCTTGTCTTGCTAGCGTTTTAATTTCTATATATCATATCCATCTTACAGTAACAAGGCTGATGAAGCTCCAGATTTTACTTTCCAATACTGTGTGTGTGAACTAATAGTAAAGATATTGCGGTTGCCACATTTTGCCTACAAAGTCATTGCTCTATATTTAAAATATAACTGCATAAAGCACTCAATTATGGAAGGTTCCATATAACATGAAATTCTACCTTATTTCTTCCTGGAAATAAATCTCCTCATCCTATTCTTAGAGGACTAATTTTCCTCTCTCTGCCTAAATCTTCCAGTAAGAAAACAAATATATTTTAATGGATCAGGAGAGAGTCCTGTGGTTCCTTCCCTTGCACTGAGGACTTGACCGTGCTGTTTGCTTGGACATGTTCAGTCTCTACCTGCAGTTCACACTGCAGCGCTGCCAGTCACAAGCCCCAGAGAAATGAAATTATGGTTTGGCATCAATGTAAGTGGTGAATGTAAAAAAATATTACAGTTTATTGCCTTTCAACTAGCAACAGCAAAAAGGAAACCAACACTGCAAATATGCTGGACACTAACAATTACATTTGTCCAATAAAATATTTGTTCTTCTGCTCAAAATAGTTTCTGAAATATCTGAAGAATTGGAGACTGCTTGAAAATACAAGAGCCCTGTTTATGCCTGTCTATGGAAACTAAATGGTGTAGCGGCCTATGGACTTCAATAGGCTTTGGACTAATCCTTATCACTATATTCAGGCACTAACAGTACAGTGGTGGTGTTTTACTCTCATTTTTATTTTGCTACATTATCATACACAGACCTTTTCCTGTCCTGATCTAGCATCCTCTCACTCATTGATAGAAATGTTCCCTGATCTCATCCTTCCTCACTTCAGTTTTCTTCCAACTGGCACAGAAGTACTTTATAGACTTAAGGGCTACCCCAAATGAGTCAGCAATTCCTACATACAATTTGTTTTTAATTAATTTTCCAAGGATCAATACAGTTATTTGGATCAAAGCTACAACATAAAACAAATTAACAAATTATACTATACCGCAGGGTCAGATCCTCAACTGGTGTAATTTGGCACTGCTCTACTGATACCAGCTGGACTTTTGAAAATGCCAGTATATGACTTCCTAAACTGAGGGAATTATAGGACTTCAGGTCAAGCACCAAACCGTGATAAGTAAGACAATGCTATGAGTCTTTGAAGATTATTGAAGGAAACAGAGTAAAAAGAAAATGAGGTGGAGGGAGAGGATAGAAGAAGGGGCAGGAAAGAACAGTACCTTAATCTCTCTCTCTCTCTCTCTCTCTCTCTCACACACACACACACACACACACACACACACACACACACTCTCTCTCACACTCACACACACACACACACACACACTAGGGAGTGAATCAGACCATCACGGAAGGATGCTGCCTTGTCAGTATTAAAATGATTGCACATCTCATCAGCATCTTATATTTCAGAGCTATTTTCTTGACCGTAAGTCTCCTTCTATTCAGTTATAACATGGTAGTATATTTGAAGCTATAATAGGAGAGGTTCTCTCTTTTCCATTTTGACACTTTACCTTTCTGCCACTAATTAAAATCCAGACTATTTGTAGAATATACCTGCTGTAGGAACAAATTTACTAAAAAGTATAATATTAATTTTTAAAAATATATTAATTTGGGGAAAATATTTTTCCAGCATCTTTCTATGTCCAGAAAAAACTTAAAAACCTGCGTACTGAACTCCAAGAACTGGGACTGCATCTCCAACCATTTGTCTGAGTTAATGATTTTCGCCTTCAGCATCTTGTAAGGGGAAAAGTAACTTCTATTCATGATTTTGAACTGGAGAGGTCTCTGTCTCACATTAAGACTGGCTGTTATTACATTCCTATTAACTTCTTTCCATAAGCCATCGCCAGTATTAATTTTTCATTCCTTTTCCCAGCCTTCTCTTCCCCTGTATTTAACATTCATGTGGGTTCTCAGTTGGACGTAAAACTTGGATAAAATCTGGACACACAAAATAGTTTTCTGGATTTTTTTTTTTTTAATTTAATGTCACCAAGCCGGCTTGTGGAAGCCTGTCAGTCAGTCCCCTGTGAGGGGGGAGGGTCCCAAAGCCCAGGCTCCAGCCTGAATATGAATGTCTACACCACAATTAAACAGCTCCTTAGCCCAAGGCTCATGACCCCAAGTCAGCTGGCATGTTTTAACTGTAGTGTAGACATATCCTTACTGGGCATCGTATGAAGCCGCACTGCCTCAGTGGAAACACTGGGGGGCACTGTGCTTCAAACTGCATCTTGGAGCTTCTGGGTGTGTGTGTGTGTGCAGAGAGTGTTTGCTGCACCATTACTAAGGCAGACAGTGTGTGATCCCCATACCCACGGACACTTTTTGCTGGCCAGGGTAGGAAAGAGGGGAGTGCACAGCTCACTGCCCCTTCCCCATTGCTTTTGGATGGTTCTGTCAAGTTTTAAAAACGAGGGGATTCATGCCCTATTCATACCCTGGTAATCAGCCATCCATCAAAGTGTACTAGAGGTGTCTGGCTACAACAGGCGTAATAATATTACCTTTTAAAAACTCCCCAGAGTGCAGAATGGTGTTCTTTAATCTCTGGGTCAGTTCATCTAAAGTTAATGGGGCGTCCCCCTGACTTTGAAGGGAGACTCTACCTGAGGTGAAGACACTGGTGCCTAGCACTATAGCAACCAAGTGTCAGAAAGATGCTGCATCTATGTGCCAATGTTTCATTGATGATTTTGGTTTCTGTCACTATGGACCATATTTTCAGGTGCTCAACACTCACAAAGGCAACCAGATTTGCCAAAGCATTGGGTGCTGAGCTCTTTTGAAATTCTGGCCATTATTTAGGTGCCTAAATGAGAACTAAATTCTGACTGCAAATCACCACATTCTGAAGTTACTGATGGGGCTTTCAGCCTGAACAACAGATGAGACAAACTTTCCTAACTAAGGTCAGCATAGTATGTAATCACAGGCTTGTCTTCAAGCAAGAAAGTCCTATTGACTTCAATTGCAGTTAAGCCCATGCTTAAAGTTAAGCACATGTCTAACAAGGTGGCTTAACCCTTAAGGGCTAGAGCCCTCGGAGCAGCCAACCCCAATTACTGAAGGAAGTACTCCAGCCCACCTGTGCCTCCTTACCAGCCTGGTTGGAGCCTGATGGAGGACAGCAGGAAGCTGCAGAGATGGGGAAGCTCAGGAAGCTGTGACAAAGACTGTGAAAGGCTCCTCCAGAGAAGACCCTGACACCAGGCGAGTTGAGAAGTCAAAGCTCAGAGGCTGAACTCCAGGGGTGACTGTTGAATTAGGACCAAGGGAACTCCCCACCTAAAAGGGAGAGAGACCTTTTCCCTCCAGGCTCCAACCCCCATGCAATCTCCAGATGAATAGAAAGTGAGACTTTGAATTGGGACTTAGCTTTGGGAAGAAGGACTGAGGACTCCCTACCAAGGAGGGAGACAGACATTGAACTGAGAATTAAGCCTGAAAGGCCAGTGTTTGATAAGACTAGCTAAACTGGATTCCAGAAGGGGAATGTTTTACTTACCTTTTGGTCTGTGAGATGGAGTTATACAGCAACCAAAAAGGGAAACAGAGGCAGGGTGCTGTAGTGTCCTCCGGCCATGAGGGGCTGCTGAAGAGCTGGCCAATTCTTGTAACAAAATGGTTAAGTACTATGCTGAACTTGGGCTTAATTGTCTATTTTGTGGCATAATGGTTATAATACGTACAACACACACACACCCTAAAGAAACTTTGTTAAATTCTCTAGGTTGAGCAATAAAACGGATCTCTGACACTCGCCTGGCGGACATGATAGCGACCAGGAAAGCGACCTTCCAGGACAGGTACATAAGGGAGCTCAAAATGTGGTCCAATGAGTCTGGAAAGGACCAAGTTCAAGTCCCACTGAGGGGAAGGCTCCCTTATTGACGGGAAACGCCTTTCCAGACCCATGAGGAACCTAGTCGCCATTTCATGTGAGAAGACTGTTCTATCTCCCACCAGGGGGTGGAAAGCAGATATGGCCGCCACATGGACCTTGACTGATGAGAAGGCCAATCCTTTTTGCTTCAGGTGGAGCAGATATTCCAAGACTGTTGGGATCAATGCCTGTGCCGGGGACATGCCACGTTTGGTTGTCCAGCAGGTGAAGTGCTTCCACTTAGCCCTATAGGCCGTTCTGGTCGATGGCTTCCTGCTCTCCAGGAGCATGCACTGAACCTGGGTTGAGCAGGCCTGCTCCTCCTGGTTCAGCCACGGAGCATTCAAGTGATCAGGTGGAGGGAGGCCAGTTGCGGGTGAAGCAGGCAACCTTGATCTTGGGACAGAAGGTCCGGGCGTAGTGGCAGGGTCCAATGCCTGGGTCCTGCCAGCTCTACCAGTATCCCAAACAAATGCTGTCTGGGCCATGCTGGTGCCACAAGGATGACCTGTGCTCTGTCTCTCTTCACCTTCAGGAGGACTTTGTGGATCAAAGGTATCAGTGGGGAAGGCATACAGGAGCCTCTCCGACGGGGGAGGAAAAAGCATCAGTGAGGGAACCCGCACTGAGGCCCTGACGGGAACAGAAGTGATGGCACTTCCTGTTGGCCTTGGGGGCAAAGGGGTCTACTTGGGGATTGCCCCACCTTTGAAAGATGCAAGCTGATACCTCTGGATGGAGGGACCACTCATGGCGAGAATAGAAGGACCTGCTGAGACGGTCCACCAAAGAGTTGTTGACCCTGGGAGATGAACAGCTATTGGATGAAAACTGTGGCTGGTGTAGAAGTCCCAGAAACACATGGCCTCTATGCATAGGGCAGGGGATCTGGTCCCCCCTTGCCTGTTGATATAATACATGGAGACCATATTGTCTATGAGAATCTGTACCACCCTGTTGGCAAGATGTAGTAGAAAGACTGCACAGGCTAGATGAATCGCCCTGTGCTCTTTGATATTGATGTGCAATCGCAGTTCCTCTGAGGTGCTCGTGTCCTGGGTCTTGAGGGAACCAATGTGAGCTCCTCATCCCAGATCCGAGGCATCAGAGACCAGAGTCACAGACAACTGAGGCGCTTCGTAGGGCGTTCCCGAGAGGACATGACCTGGACTCAACCACCATTCCAGGGAGGTAAGTATTTTTGGAGGGACTGTAAGTATCCTGTTCAGATGGTGCCTGGCCGGAGAATAAACTGAAGCCAACCACATCTGGACGGGTCTGAGGCACAGCTTGGCCTGTGGGACCACGTAGGTACAGGCCGCCATGTGGCCCAGGAGGCTGAGGCACACCCTCACCGTTGTGAGGGGACGAGCTGAAATGTGAGTAATAATCTCTGTCATTGCTCGGAATCTTTCCTCTGGGAGAAAGGCCCTGGCCCTGGATGAGTCCAGCATTGCTCCTGTAAATGCTATTCTTTGCACAGGAACTAATACCAATTTCTGTTCATTTTTAGGAGGCCCAGCGCCTGACAAACACTTCGAGTGAGTGAAATGCTGGCGTGGACCTGGGACCTTGACCTGCCCTTGATGAGCCAGTTGTCTAGATAGGGGAACATCTGCACTCCTCTCCTCCTGAGTTAGGCAGCTACCACCACCATGCACTTGGTGAAAACTCTTGACACAGTCGAGAGGACAAAGGGGAGCACAGTAAACTGGTAATGGTGGTCTTCTACCATAAATCTCAGGAACCTCCTGTGACCAGGGAAGATTGCAATGTGGAAGTAGGCATCCTTTAAATCGAGAGTGGCTTACCAGTCACCTGGATCCAGAGAGGGAATGATGGTGGCTAGGGAGAACATGCGAAATTATAGTTTTCTGAGGTACTTGTTCAGGCACCTTAAGTCCAGAATAGGCCTCAGCCCTCACTTTGTCTTTAGGATCAAGTAGTAACCGGAGTAAAACCCTCAACCCCATAGGTCTTTGGGAACCTCTTCCACCACACCCACCTGCAGGAATGCTCGCATCTCCTGTTCAAGGAGTTGTTCGTGAGAGGTGTCCCTGAAGAGGGACGGGGAGGAGGGTGGGAAGGTGGGAGTGAGGCAAATTGGAAGGTATAACCAGTAGCCACCATGATGAGCACCCATCTGCCCGATGGTACGGTAGCCCAGGCTGGGAGGAAACGGGCTAGACGAGAAGAAAACAGAAGGGGGTTTGGATCCATGGAAAGAACTGGTAAGTTGCTCCCGGGTGCACCTTCAAAAGGCCTGCTTTCTGCCCCAGTTATGGTGGCTAGAACCCAGACAAGGGACAACAGATGATGAATGGCCCTGGTGCCTCTTGTAAGCCTTGTTTTTCCTCTTATAGGAGTCTCTGCAGGGGTGGTCCCCAGAGCGCTGTTCATGCTGGGGCTTAAAATGCCTCCTACAGAAAGAAGGTGTATAGAGGCCAAGTAACCATAAAGTAGTCCTGGACTCCTTCATGCCATGTAGTTGGTCATCCCTCTGATTGGCAAAAAGGGCCATGCCATCAAAGGGAAGGTTCTGGATAGATTTCTGGGCCTCTGACAGCAGACCCAAGGACTGGAGCAATGATGCCCGTCTCATCGATATAGCCGAGGTCATGGTCCTGGCTGCAGAGTCCGCCACGTCGGAAGCTGCTTGCAGGGATGCCATGGCCACCGATCTCCCCTCTTCTATGATGGCCTCGAACTCCTGTTTGGAGGAGGGGGACAACAAGTCTGCAAACTTGTCCAATGACTGCCAGATATTAAAATGGTATCTACCTAGCAGCGCCTGTTGGTTCACATTTTGGTTCACATAGAATACATTTTTTGACCAAACAAATTGAGCCTCTTTGTGTCCTTATGTTTAGGGGTCGAGCTGACTTTCCCCTACCTGTCCCTTTCATTGGCGACTGTGACGACCAGAGATCCCGGTGCATGGTAGGTATAAAGGTATTCAAACCCCTTCACTGGAACATAGTATTTTCTTTCTGCCCTCTTAGTGAGGCCGGGGTTTGCCACAGGGCCTAGGCTAGTTTAACAACCCCCTCATGGACTGGGAGGGCCACTCTACTAGGCGCTGCTGAGGCCAAGATTCCAAACAGTTCGTCAGCTGGCTCATCCACTTCCTCAATCTTGAGGCCCAGGTTGGAGGTGACCCATTTCAATAAGTCCTGGTGCGCCTTAAAATCATCTAACAACACTGCAGAAGAGGGTCCTGTGACCACCTCGTCTGCCGATAATGAGGAAGAGGCCAGAACCTGTGCCGGGGAAGGGGCCTCTGTTCTGTGTGCGGAGGAACCCACAGGGCCTGAGGCGCATGAACTTTCCTGATCCGAATCCGTGTCCAAGTGCGGTGCTGTGCTCTGAGGAATGGAAGACTGCGGCACCGAATTTGCGGGATCTCAGTGGGAAACCCCCCCCCAGTATGGCCAGGGTCCAGGCCATTGGCCTTGTGGCCACACCGCCATTGGTGGTACCGTGGGGAAACTGGGCACCAGAGCCACAGGTTGCCTGGTCTGGCCAACCTCATCATTGTCCGAGGATGGGCTAGGTGAACGTGGTTCATGGTGCTGGGGAAACGCACCATGACTCTGGTGATCTGCATTGCTCTGCTCCATAGCGGTGCTTGGCTCGGTGCCAGTCCTCCGACGAACGGCGGCGAGAGCCCAATCTGGAGAGGGTGATCCTGATCCGGAGAGGGTGGCCTCGACTCCAGGGATCTCCTGCGCACTGGTGAATGGTGCCTTGGTGATGGGGACTGTTGAGCCGACTCTCTCTCAATAAGCTGCCCTGAGACGCCAGTGCCAGATCCCAGTGCAGCGCTCTGTTGTCCCTTGGCGTCTGCAATACCAGCAGCACCAAGAGATCCTTCATCATGTGAAAGGCCTCCAGAGTCAATGACACCACTAGGCAATGAGAGCCCCTACCACTATCTGGAGTCAGTGGAGGTCCGGTGCCGAGGTCAATGCTCACTGAGGCAAGGGACCCTTCTGAGGTGTGGAGGATTGGCGGTCCAATGCTGGTCTCACCAAGTTCCCCTTAGCTTTCTCCACAGGAGAGCGTCCCCATTCCAAGCAGATCTTCTTGGATCTCTTCTTTGGAACTGGGGAGGGAGATCGGTGCCAGGCAAATGAAACGGGCGCCGGAGGGGCACTGTGTGCCAAGGTCATCGTGCTCGGTGCCAAGTCCGATCTGTTGGGCTCTGATGCTGGTCTAACGGCCGACTCCATCAGGATGGCCCAGAGATGGATATCCCGGTCTTTCTTGGTCCGTGGGTGAAAACATTTACAGATTTTACACCTGTCGCTAATGTGGACTTCCCCCGGACACTTTAGACAACTTTGATGAGGGTTGCTCCTCAGCATAGGCTTCTTACACAAAGTGCAGGGTTTAAATCCCGGGGAATGGGGCATGCCCCGACCCTGGGATTCTAACTACTAACAAACTAGGACTAACTGTAACCAAACAAGTAACTATATACACTACAAACGATGAATAGACCATTAGGGAGGCGAGAAAAAACTTGTGAAGGCAAGAGCATTCCAGCACTGTCACTGGCGGCAAGAAGGAACTGAGAGGGAGGGGGAGCCGGCAGTGCCTATATGCAGGCGCAAGTGTGCACCACTGCAGGGGGCGCCAGAGCTGGCTTGTACGGGTACCACTAAGAGAAAAAGTTTTCCAGCACCGGTGCATGTGGTGAGCACACACACCTAATTTGGGAATGGACATGAGCAAGCACTCGAAGAAGAACAACATCTGTTGCCCAGCATGTGGGGGATCCATCTGCAGATCTCCTGGACAGCTGGATTTCATCCATATAGCCGAATATGAATAACAGAAGTCATTGTCCCTTGGATTCAACTAATCACTTCTATGGAAAAAGGGCTATAAATGAGAATGATGCTCTGCAAACCTGCCTTTCATATACAAAATTTCCACAAAATACATCTTACTCATTTCTATTCCTCAACATTTCTTCTGCAATCATGTCACTCCCTTTGCTAATACCACTCAAGCCCTCAGGTTAGGACAGGGATATTTTTACAGCTATAGAGATATACAGAACTAAGGAGGCCACCTAACAAAGAGAAGGCCTCTCTTCTGGCTCCTAAGCATGAATTGTGCATTAGATTCTGTTTATAAGAGTCAAAAACCATATTTTCTTGAACCATCTGCAACTAGTTGTTTGTATTTCCACATCACAGACAAGGAGGCAAAGATTTATTTGTTTGTTTTTAAAGAGACAGCTACCACAGGGCTAAAGGGACTAAAATAGTGGTGCCTAGAAGCTCAGTCAAATAGGGTCCTCATGAACATTAGCAGAGATCTCTTTCTTGTTTGCCTTGATGCCTCTTTCCTAAAAGATTAATGCTTTAGCAGTGGTCACATTGGCGGGGGCTGCAACTTCAGTGGGAATTTAGCTGAGATCACTAAGTGACTTACTGGAGACATTATAATTAAATATTATCGTGAGGACTTTTTTTCCTGTGTGTTGTGGCCTCGATTTGCACAACAGCTAATTCAGATAAGCCCACAAGCCCTACTCACTATTTTTTTCCTGCTCTGATGTAGCCAATGTTGTTACGTTTTCCTTGGAGAAATCCACACAGGTATTGATTTTTCATTTTAAAAGAATCATTCTATCCTCCACGTTATTCTTTATAGGCTAAATTCTGATCTCCGTTCCATCTGGCCAGTGTCACTGATTTCAACACAACTGCCTGGGTGTAACTGGGAACAGAATTTAGGTCCATGCTTGAAGTTTTCTTAGCTATGCAAACAAAACAAAACATGCTTTTCTGAGTCATGAGGAGATCCCTCTTTTTCACACATGAAGCTGTTTTAGATGTATTCGCATGTAGTAAAGAGAAGAAGAAAAGTCTCTTAATCAGAAGTCACTGAATCTACTGGCCTATGCAGGTTCTTTTCACTCCCAGGCATATGCCATCTCAGCAGTTCACCACAGACTAGACAGAAACATGAACTCCACACCATCACACTGTTGATGTTGGCTCTCAGGCTACCATGAAACCAGCTCCACAGGAAAGTCTAATATTTGAACTTTTCACTCTTATTTCATTTTATTAGACAGCAGTGAAGGTTAGCTTTGTAAGAAAGGCTGAGCTTCAAACTTCAAATGCTGGTGGTCAGACCCAGCGTTTCTATCCCATTTCTCCTTAAGAAATGGTTCTTCCAAGTAGACCTTGCTTTTTAATACATTCATGTCTGATGGATAATTAAAAACTTGCTGGAAGAACAGGTGCAAAGCCTGTGGAAACTTATGAGTATAAAAAGGGACCACCCATATACTTCTGGACCTTCCCCATTTCTTTAACCACATATTCACCCTGCAAGTAGCATAACTGAAAGCCAGAGCTAGGATTTTTAAAAGGTGACTAGGGGAGCCTAGCCTTTCTATGGGAGTTGGGCATCTAATTCCCTTCAACTCCTTTGAAAATCCCAGCCCAAGTCCAGCGAGGACAGAATAACATACTAGCCTTTGGAGACATCTCTGCCCAGAAGAGAATGGCCAAGATTTTCAAAACCAGTGAGGGAAATTGAGCACTCAAAGACACAACCTGAGACACCAACAAGGGCTCTGATTTCTGAGAAGACAGGTGGCTCAGTGCTTTCTTATAATCAGACCCTTTACGGTGTCTCAAGTTGGACACCCAAAAATGGAGGGACCCAAAATCATGTCAATTTTTGAAAATCTTGAAGAAGATGCTTAGCCCTTTTGTGCTATAGTTCATTTAGGTTAAACACATTCGTATTTATCTTTTTCTTTTTAGGGAACAAGATAAAAAGACCACCACAGATGAAAATCAATATTGAATACAAAAACAAAGCACAAAGAAGGTCCAACCTTGACTACACAAGTGTTATAGAGCATAGTGAATAAATGGCTAAACAAGACTTTGGATAATCAAGGGGAATTTTTAGCATAATTAACAGACATTGGGGACTTGACCCATGTTTTAGATAAATGGGATTGTATCGTAATATTTATTTGTTATAGGTATTGATTGGGCATCTATTACCGAAGAGCTTTAATACCTAAGAGTCATACCTTAAGACCCTGGGGCAGAAAAGAATTTAAACACATGCAGAACTTGAAGTACATTGGCTTTGATGGGATTGCTTATGTCCTTAAAGTGCTTAAGTGCTTTGCTGAATCAGGACCTCAGTAAGTACACGTACACATTTTTAAAATTCTGTTCCAACTATGGACTTTATGGGGAAAAATAAGGGGACAGAAAAATGAGTGAAATCATTTTTAAACTGTCTAAATTGCATCCATAAAAGGTATTTTTTAAACTTGCTTTTAGACATATAAGTATTTCCTTTTGGAGATCAACTATAATAGACTTTGAGGCCTACACTTAGTTATGCCACAAGTACCCTCAGCCTCAGAAATGACAGAGAGAACCAGAAACAGGAGCAGCCCAGCAGGGGGCTATGGCACACACCCTTGAAACCTTTACAACAATTTGTATGTGGGGACAAACACTACTGAAGATAGGAGACAAGAGTTACAAGATATGCACACTTAAGGTATGTGCCATGACATCTCCCCTTATTTATTTTGATTGGAATTGATCCTGAATTTCTTACATACCCAAAACTCCTGATGACTTCAGAGCAGGATTTGGTTGACTATTTATACTTTGTAAATTAGAGTTGTTCTCAGTTTATCAGGCCTCTGAAACCTGAAACCTTCTTTCAAAAATAAATAAAATAAAAATCAATACATGTCTAAGTTCCAAACATCTTTGGGCTCCACACACTTCATGAATATACATTGAAAGACATACTGCATTTTAAAAAAAATCCATCCATTGGGATGTGTGAAAATGTTCTCAATGGCCAGTCACAATGCATTACTTGAAATTTGATTTTTTGTTCTTAATTTTTCTAATAGTACCCTCCTTCTGTCACATGTACACGTTTATAGAATCATAGGACTGGAAGTATCTCACAAGGTCATCTAGTCCAACCCCCTGCATTTATGGCAGGACCACACATTATCTAGACCCTCCCTGACATGTGTTTGTCTAACCTGTTCTTTAAAACTTCCAGTGGCAGAGATTCCACAGTATCCCTAAGTAATTTGTTCCAGTGCTTAACTACCTTGACAGTTAGGAAGTTTTTCCTGAAGTCCAAACTAACTTGCCCTTGCTGCAATTTAAGCCCATTGCTTCTTGTCCTGTCCTCAGAGGTTAAGAGAACAATTTTTCTCCCTCCTCCTTCTAATAACCTTTTATGAACTTGAAATCTTATGTCCCCCCTCAGTCTTCTCTCTCCAGATTAAACAAATCCAATTTTTTTCAATTTTCCCTCATAGGTCATGTTTTCTAGACTTTTAATCATTTTTCTTGCTCTTCTCTGGACTTTCTCCAATTTGTTCACATCCTTCCTGAAATGTGGTACCCAGAACTGTACACAATACTTCAGCTGAGGCCTAATCACCGCAGAGTAGAGTGGAAGCATTACTTCTCGTGTCTTGCTTACAACATTCCTGCTAATACATCCCAGAATGATGTTTGCTTTTTTTGCAATGTTACACTGTAGACTCATATGTAGCTTGTGATCCACTATGACCCCCAGATCCTTTTCTGCAGTACTCTGTTCTAGGGAGTCACTTACCATTTTGTATGTGTGCAATTGACTGTCCCTTCCTAAGCGGAGTACTTTGCATTTGTCCTTACTGAATTTCATCCTATTTACTTCAGATCAGTTTGTCCAGATCATTCTGAATTATAATCCTATCCTCCAAAGCACTTGCAACCTCTCCCAGCTTGGTATCATCCACAAACTTTATAAGTGTACGCTGTATGCCATTATCTAAATTACTGATGAAGATATTCAATAGAATTGAACTCAGAAGAGATCCCTGTGGGACCCTTCTCAATATGCCCTTCCAGCTTGACTTTGAATCACTGATAACTACTCTTTGGGAACAGTTTTCCAATCAGCTTTGCACCCACCTTAAAGTAGCTCCAGCTAGGTTTTATTTCCCTAATTTGTTTATGATAAGGTCATGCGAGACAGTATCAAAAGCCTTACTAAAGTTAAGATATAGCACATCTACTGCTTTCCCCCCATCCATAAGGCTTGTTACCCTGTCAAAGAAAGCTGTCAGATTAGTTTGACATGATTTGTTTGTGATGTTTATTTGTCCTTATACATTTATAAGGAGTGGATATTCAAAGAGGATAAATGGATGGAAAAGATATGCCAAGGGGCATTTCTAGCAGTTACTACTAGCTCTCAGGAGAGTTAGTCTTCAAAATAAAGAGACTAATTTACTATTGAGCAAATTCTACTCTCTGCTCCATCTATGAGACCACATTGAGTTCTAAGGACTTCACTGGGCCTGTATTGCTATATTTACCCCTCCTCTTTTCCAGGAGAAATTGTATCATGGATAAAAAAAATAAGGTGGAAACACTAGGTTAATTACCAATGTTTCTCTAGAAATGGACAGTATTTTGATCCCTTCTTTCCATCACAGGAAGGTTAATAAAGTTTGGTAGGGAACCAATTTCCTCCCAGTCTAGTGATGTCCCTGTAACTTAGAATTAATGGAAATAACTGGTGGTCAGGAAAAGCTTAATATATCCAGTGGATCTACATTTTTCTCAGATAACAGGGTTAATAATTTTTTCCTCTATTTTTTATATACTGCAGTTAAGCTGTTCAGCGTTCATTACAGGATCCAGCACCTGACTAAGTTATGTGATTGTTTAAACATCAAAGTACGCTATTCCTTTACATAATGTCATTACCAGTAGACATAACAGGGCCGAGCTTTCTCTCTGCCTGCAATGAGACTCCTGGGTAGTTTGTACCAACATACTGGACATTCCTCTGTGATTTTATTTGTTTGATTGTTGGCAGACACAAGATCTGATTTTCTCATTGCTATCAACAGAACGTATGCAATATGTCTTTCAGATCAAGCTAGTCCTGCTTGGATGGGGACTATATAACATGCTGCCATGGAGCAGCCCATTTCTTGTTAAGAACTTTCAGTTCTCATTCTGGAGGTGTTGTGTTTAATGGTCTCTTGGGGAGGCTTCTGAAGAATTCTCTACTATAGTCCTTGAAGCCAGTCTCACATCTACATGCCTGGCTGGAAATTAGGTTGCATAATGGTGGGCATCCACAATGGAACAGTCAAGAGTAGTAAGAGCTGGCAGGATGGAGAATTGAAGATGCAGTTTTGAGCTGCCCTGTCTCTCCTGGGCGATACAGTCAAAGGAAGATGCCATGCTAGAAAGACACCTTGAAGACACTAGATTAAAGGATTTTTTTTTATAATATACTTAAGCACTTCACTGACTGAGCTGAGAGGAAGAAGGCATTACCTTTCAGTTTTCTTGAGTGTAAATGCAAGAAGTTATGATGAATAATACTAACAATAGGATTATTTAGGTATTTTTAGAATTAGCTTATGGGTACAATTTTCAGATGCATCTAGATGATTTAGGAGTCTAAATTCTATTCCCTTTCAATGAGACTTAGGTTCAGATAGGTCTGAGTCACTTTTGAAAATGGACTTAAGTTCCTAAGCCACTCAGGCATTTTTGAAAATTCTATGCTGTCTCTGATTTTGTCTAGAGCTACAACTTAAACTTTGAAGTATGATAACTCAACTAGATAGAGCCGAAGAAAAGATGTAATTACAAATCTGAATATCAAAAAGGAATACATTTTAAATGATTCTAAATCCTAATGTTCTGGGCAGATTTATTACTAACTTTATGGAAAATTAACTCTCAACTCTAAGAGCTGAGGTGGACTCAACGCTCAAACGAACATGCATTGCAAGACACTCTACATGAACAAATAATCAGTTCATTGGGATGTGTCAAAATATTCTAAATGGCCATTGTCCCAATGCATTGCTTGAGATATACACTATTTCTAAAATATCTTTCAATTGTTAAATGTAATTTCTGCAGGCACAGCCCATGAAAGCTTATGCCTGCAGAAATTAAATTTGTTAGTCTTTAAAGTGCTACAGGATTCTCGTTGTTTTCGCTGTATACAGACTAACACGGCTACCCTCTGGCACTTTTCAATTGTTAGTGGCTCTCAGAAAGAACTAGTCTTCATAATAAGGGATTAGACACTATGGACCAAAATCTACCCTGCTACATCCATGAACACACATGTGTTGTATGCTTGGTGCTATTACACACAACTTTTTATAAACAATGAAGATTCAACTCAAGATTCTTAAAAGTGACTATAGATTTTGTGTGCCCAACTTGAGATACCTTTATGGGGTCTGTTTTTTCAGAGGATCAGCAGCTTCTGAAAATCTTGACTCTAATTACCATTATAACTGCAAGTCTCAATACAAACTTAACAATGGTCACTTCCAACATCTTCAGAATACAGACACCAACAGTTCCACAAACATGGTTTGAATCTACTCCACCCCACACACATACAATTAAAACATAATAGCAACATCCATACAGATCTTTCAAATTCTCATTTTATGTCATTTCAGTAAGAGCTATGGACCAAAATTTTCAAACAATAGGAGATGAATGTGAGGCTCCTACATAACCACATCCCATCCCGTGTGTTCGATGTGATTGTTTGTATTACAGTAGTCCTAGTGGCCCTGCCAGGTCTTAGGGCTCCATTGTGCGAGGCACTGTGCATACATGCAGTCAGAGATTGTCTAAATTCCTTGGGTGAGGGACTATCTAAATAGACAAGACTACAAAGGATGGGAGAAATGGAGTATTATCCATAAGGAACTGAGATACAGAGGGATTAGATGACTTGGTCAAGGTCTCTTAGGTAATGTGTGACAGAGCTGGGAACTGAAATTAGAGCTCCTGAGTCCCAGTGCCTTACCCATAAAGAGCTTTCATTCTCTATAATCTGAAATACACAAACATTTAGTTTAGTTTGTGACCTCACCTTGAATGGCAGTGTGTGTTCATGTTCTCATTGCAGGTGACAGTGGTACACATTCTTCTTACAGCTAGCAGTTCTTCACACTTTGGACTCCTGACCACCATGCAATCCTCTGCTGTTGTGCTGCCAATTGTTCTGGTTAGCTGCCTGTCACAGAGCTGCATGCTTCTGTGTCAAATTAATACAGGGCTGTAAAGAGAGAAATGCCTTGGTAGAAATGATTTTCATCATAGAAATGTCACATAGAGACCAGCAGTGGGAAAGTGAGGTTGCAGACTATTATATCATTGGTGTTTAAAGGTGGGGGTGGAGACTGAGCCCTGCACATCCTTTTTTGTATATAAAGCAGTACATGCACCCTGGAGAGTTCTCAGAACTTGTGAAATTTGATCCCATACCAAATGCACTTCAGGGGATTTTAGAGAGTTACCGTTTAAAAATAATTTATCTCTGACTTGTCTACACTAGTAGCAAATGTTCTACTAAAGGCTAATATTGTTAGCCTTTTATGAGGGCAGTCCAGTGATCAGAGAGTTCATACTTGATACCCATGCTCCTGTTGTTATTCAGGTTCATCCCTTTTGTCTGATTCATGTACAGGGTCTGACTCAACCTCCATTGATATCTACTGAGCACCACTAAAGATTGCCAGCTATCTGGGGTATTCTGCACAGAGTAACATTGTACTAACTGCCACAATCCTCTGGCAGAGAACCAGTCGGAATCAATTTAATGTCCTCAGAAGGTCTGTGGTAGTTGAGCCAGTGTTACACATCACTGAGCTATTTTTATGGCTAAATTATACTCCAACTTGGTTTTTCTTCTATACCTATTTTTTAACTTTATAGAATCAGATTACTTTTGTCTGCGAAGGCGAAGCATCAGAGATGCTGTGTTAATGTTAACTCCTATCTCCCTCAACTTTTGTGGCTTTCAAATCTCTAGGTCAACAATGCATTCATATAGGACTGAGTGTTTAAAATTGAACCTCTGTGTAAATTTATATATAATAAATGTGTTTTCTTTGTTCTTCGGAATTGAGGAAAGGGCCACAAAACTCAAAAAAGTTGGAATAAAGCAACGAAAAAAAGTATGGCTAACTAAACTCCCCATTCATCATAAACTAGCTTTGTTTTGCTGCTGGTCTATTAATTATATTTTAATTAGGAGAGTCAAAATTAAATTAAATAGAATCTAAAGAGTACAGGATGTGACCTAAATATGGACTCTTTGGACAAGTTCCTGAGCTGGAGTAAGTTGATGAAGCAACTGAGCTAGGCCAATTTATACTAGTTGAGGATCTGGCCCTATGGTGCTATATTATTTAGTAATAACTGCTAAATTCCTCTCACCTCATAATGATGATGTCAGGACACAAGGTGTGCAGTTGGATGGATCATAAAGCGGCCCTGGAACACAGTCTGCTTCAGAAGAGAATGGGATCTCGGGATCAGTTGTCAGAGGAGGAAAAAAAACCCTTATGCAGCACATCCAAAACCAGACAATTGTTTCGTGGTTTCTGTCCAGTTCTCAGCAGATCCATGTTTACATCATGAAAACTATCACCACAACTGGAACTAACTAGCGCCCTAGTTGGCAGTCTCAGAAGAGCGCCAAAGACTGATCAGGCATGGAGACAGTGCTAGCCTCTCAGCCCTGGAGAGAGGGAGGAGCATTTAAAAAATGCAAACAAAACTAAAAGATATAATTTTTTCCTTACTGAACTAAATTCATCACTGGTGGATGCAGGCACCATTCCACCTGGCTAATTTGGTACATAGTTGAAATTCAAAAAAAGTATAATTAGAAAAGTAGATACAGTAAAAACAACCAATAAATACACTAAACACATCAGGCTAAATTGTACTTTTGCCACCAACCACAGAAGAGCCACATAATTGCACTGCCCCAGGAGCAAACCAGGAACCCTACTGGAAACAAAAATTGCCACCCTGTTCCAGGCTGAAATAATCTGCCCCAGCCCCATATCTGGCCCAGATTATTTCCCTCTGCACACCAGCACGGTTGTGCGGGCCCACACATTGGGAGGCGGAGCTAGGGCTCCACCCACTCCCAACCAATAGGCATGGGAAGAGGAAGCAGCAGCCCAGAAGAGGTTGCTCTCCACCATGTAAAGTGGATCTATTGCAAGTATGAGTCATTGAAAATGGGTTTTTAATGTTCTTAATGTGAGTGTTTTTTCCCCATATCACTGAAGTGAGATCATTCTAACCCTGAGCTTTGTGATGTCTAATGCTGAGGCCAATGTTTTCAGATTTGGATGCCTAACTTTAGGCACATACATTTGAAAATTTTGGCCATAATCACTTTACCTCCCAGCTGAAAGAAGTTACCTATCAAAATATGTAGATACCATATAACACCAGGCACACATCATTCAGTGTGAGTTACACATCCCACTCTAGAGGCTGAGCCACAAAGGTTTATGAGTCTGCTTTTGATTCCAGATGAAATACTTCATCCATTAGCTCAAGTTGATGGTTGTAATGCTGAAGGTCCCAGGATCAAGCCACTGTCAGTCTGCTCACTGTCAACTACGCATACCATGGCTAGGTTATCTTTGCAGCTATTAGGTGATCTCTGCTTCTGTAATGGGTCGCTGGCTGCAGAGTGGTAGATTCCAACAAATACCATTCAGGATGGATTGTGGTGTGTTTTTAAAAACCAAGCCACAGGCTGTGCTCAGTACTCAGGTGGAGATGAGCTGGCTGCACAAAACACTTTCAGAGGGCCATCTGGGTACCAGATACTAGAATCTGGCAATTTTTATCCCTCAAGTATCTGCAGTAAATGTGAGCAGTACTGTCCCTCCTGTGCAAGGTTTTGTAGTAATAAAATAATTGGTAAATATGTTTTGCTGTGTATCTAATAATCCTTGATTTCATAACAAATGTTAGTTACTGACCTTCTGAATCATGAACAATATAAGCCAGCAGACCAGGAACAAGGAGTTCTTAGCCAGAGCACAACTTAGAGGTGGTCCATGTGATTCTCTCAACATGCTGGATACCATCTTCTTGTCCTGCCCAGATCATAAGCACATTCAGAAAACAAAGGATTAGCCTGAGGATAATAGTACAGATGATTTAGTATCCATTCTGTTAAAAATTATGTTTCTCAGAAGTCTTTTTTAACATATAGTAATGTCCCTCTAAAGGCAGAGAAATAATACACTAAAGACATCTCAAAGTTATATGAGCACAGACTGCAAGGCAACTGAGGAAAGAATACATTATTTTTATTTGTATTACTGTAGTACCTAGAGGTGCCAACCAAGATCAGAGCCCCACTGTGCATTGTACATACACATAGTAAGATGGTCACTGCACTGAATAACTTACAATTGAAATATACAAGATAGGCAAAGAATGGAAGGAGAAACAGGAACAAAAGTGAAATAACTTGCCCAAGATCTTCCAGCAGGTCAGTGGCAGAGCTGGGAATAAAACCCAGGTCTCCTGATTCTTAGTCCAGTGCTCTATCAGCTATGCCATGCTGTCTCTCAAATAGCGTGCATGCCCTTAAAAAGTTCCACTAATTCAAAATGACTAGTTCTAACGGGATACCCTTTTTAACAAGAGAGGGGATTTTTTAGGAAGTGGTACTTCTCTTAAAAGTAGTTGAACTTTGTAAGGGCAACCACTATATAGTCATGTCAACATAAGAAAGGTCAAACAGGGTCAGGTTATTCAACGGAAGTTACATTTTCAGAAATGAGTACACAGCTCATTCTGCCTGGCTGTTCTTGTGTCTGTGATGCACATATCTGGACAAGTTGTGCTACACAGGCATAGGCCTGCATTAGGGGCAATGTAGCATTGCACCATCCCAGGAAAAGATCAGGAAAGGATTGAGGAATGTACGGTTCTTCTACTAGTGACTTGGGGCACAGGAAGGGGTGGAGGAAGGCAGAAGCATGGTTCCACTTCCTCCCCATCCATTTGAGGGTGATATCTGCCCCTGGGGATGCATGGAGAGGGCAGTCCTTGTGATGCATGGATACAAGGACTGCATTTGTGATTTGGAACATATGAGGGTGGGGAAAGCCCCTTCCCCTGAACAGCCAACTGAGGCAGCTACAACCAGGTCTACACTTCTTTTCATTGTCTGCATCTTCTATTGGGTTGTGAAGACAGCAATACATGCTCAAGCATTTTCACATCCTTTTAGATGGGATCTTTAAGGAGTGAGAGTGAATTCTCTTATATTTCAGAAACACATAGAAATAGTTTTGTACTTAAACGAGCAACATGGAACTGTGCCACCACTCCACTCACTTTCCACCCATTTTATGTGTGGCATGAAAACCCACGTGCACAATACACATGCAATCCAAACCAGATTCAGAATAAACTTGTACATGGCACCTGTATATATGACTGACTGCACATTCATTTCCACATGCATGTCCCGCTTTAAGCACACATTGGAGGAGCAAAGCATTGTAAAATTAGCTCTTAATTTGATTGAAATATTAAAACTATTATCTGATCCCTGATATTAAGGGTGACATTCTCTATTTTCAGAATACTGAAACTGTAGGTGAAACTAAGACTATGATAAATACTTATCAAACACTAGAGAATTCAAATTTATACATTTCACTGCAATTTCATGAAAAGGGCAAGTGATTTCACACACAAATCTGAATTCCATTTCTTTTCTTTTTCTTTTTGCTCTGAAACAGCAGAAATTTGCTCTGAAATTTTGAATGCGGGGAGCGGGGGACTGGCTCACTATCACTTTTGCTTTTTTGGAGTATAAACAAACATTTTTTAAAATTTGGAATCTGAAATTTTATTTGGACAAAGATCAAAATAGTAAAAAAAATATTTTAATGTATTTTAATGAAAAATGCCAATACATAAAATATGAAAGTGAAATTCTGAGACTGTGAAATTTTGTTTGGAAAACATTCACTTTCACAACCCTAGAAAATACCTTTATATACAAGACTGGTGGCAAAATAGGCATCTAGTAACATTAGGGAATAGTTCCTTCTGCAAGGACTGGTAGTGTCTTATCTCCATGTCACACAGCTGCAGGCAGCCTAGGAAGTAGATGAGATGAAGCATTACATATTAATCAGGGGTATAGCAGAAGCACAATCTGATACGAGTCAAAACCAGAGGTGGAAAAGATATGGATGTATATTGTGAGGCCAGTGTTAGAAAGAAATAGTACAGTCTTTAAATCAGTGTTCCACAAAGAGCCTCTGCCCTAGCCATTCCAAATGCTACCAGCTGCTAACAAGCATCTCTTCTGTACTGAGGTCTAGTCAGTTTCACTGCTCTGTCAGACACTGAGAGCAAACTGAGACTAAAGAATCTAGGTTCAGTGATTCTCAGTCCTACATCCCATTTTCATCCATATTGAAAATAATGGCCTTTCAGTCATTTAGACCAAAACTGAATGAGTGATATAAGCTAATGGAACTGCATGTGACATTCTGACTGCTGCGGCTGTTACAGCTCCAAAATACCAGGTAGCAAAAGGAGAAAAAATAATGATACTGGTGCACACGCTTTCAGATGGTTCAAAATTTTTGGTGTTAAAAAAAATTATATGGGATAAAGCCTCAGCCTGAGTATTGTGTCCAGTTCTGGTTGTCACATTTCAGGAAAGATGTGGACAAACTAGAGAAAGTTCAGAGGAGGGCAACAAAAATGATTAAAGGTCTAAAAAACATGACCTATGAGGAAAGATTGGGGAAAAAAATGGGTTTGTTTAGTCTGGAGAAGAGAAGACTAAGGGGAGCCATGATAACAGTTTTCAAGTATATAAAAGGTTGTTATGAGGAGGAGAGTGGAAAATTGTTCTCATTAACCTCTGAGGATAGCACAAGAAGCAATGGACTTAAATTGTAGCAAGTGAGGTTTAGTTTGGACATTAGGAAAAACTTCCTAATTGCCAGGGTAGTTATGCCCTGGAACAAAGTGCCTAAGGAGGCTCTGGAATCGCTGTCATTTGAGGTTTTTCAGGAACAGGTTAGATAAACACCTGTCAGGAATGTCTAGTTATTATATAGTCCTGCCTTGAGTGCAGGGGACTGGACTAAATGACCTACTGAGGTGCTTTTCAGTTCTACACTGCTATGAGCCTATATGGAGAAGAAAAATGGCACCTTTCCTAAATGACAATTTTGGTGGAAATTCTTTTCAAATGTTCAGGTTTTCCCAAACAAAATCTGAACAACAAAAATTGAAAACATGTTGGGTTTTGGTTGGTTTCAGCCTTTCACTGAAAAGCTGAAATATTTCCATGGAAATTTGGGAGAACAGAGGCAAATTTTCATATTTTTTTCTTTGAAATACCATTTTCCTACCAGTTCTAGATTTAAATGAGTGGGGATTGTTTATGTTATAACAGTTCTTAACAAACAGGGACAATATAAATATGACAGCTTGAGGCAAAACTGTCCCTTGTTGTAGAAATACTTTTATATCTGGCAAGATATGGTAAGGCTTACTTCTGCAGACCTTACTCATATGCATAAATCCATTAGACAAACCACATGAGTGAGGGCTGTAAAATTGGACCCTATGTGTAAATGTAAGGAAAGATCATTTATATTTCTTAACACTAGTCTGCTGAACTGCACATAGATGGTGTGTGTTTGTGTGGCTGCAAACTCAATAACAGGACAATGCATCAATCCCGATGAAGGTGATGAGTACATTATGGTGATAGCTGTTTTTACAGTCACAACAGCTAGGAACCTTGGATTCTGGAGAATGAAGAAAAATCAGCTGAAAGAATGGAAGATCCTTTCTGATCCCACGGTGGATTTCAACTGTTATTCTGCTACCAATATATATATGGATCTCCCACTAATGTTAATGGGAGACCCATGTACAGAGGGGGACCAGGATACTGGATATAAGCAGAATTTTGTTTTATAACTGACGTTTCCATGCATTTTGATGCTTGTACCAACAAGTCAGGATTTCTTTTCAGGTTTATCCTTGCTGCATATACCATCCCTGTTACCATTTTATCTGTGGTTTATCATTTTGCATTGTGAAGCAGATCACTCTGAAAAATGCATTCTTAAATGGAAACTGCATTTTAAGTGGGTATTTCTGTTTGGAAAGCCAAGCTTCAGCAAATTAGGTATGCTACATAATGGAGACTCACTTATCAAATTGCTACATTGATTAGACTGCAGCAAGAATGAACTGCAGAGCTGAAAATAGCCAAAATGCAGAGGAAATAGGAAACCTCTGAGCTCTTTGACATTGTGGTCTAGTCATGGAGCCAGCTAATAAACCTAAGGGCTGAAAATGCATTATCCAAAGCCTACCCCCAGCTAAACACAATTATTTGCAGGATCTGAGTTTGCAAAGACTGAATCTTAAATAGTTTTGCATGAGACAAGATGTTGTTAGAATTTATAATCTATTTATTTTATAATGAATGGATGTTACTTCCCCAAGGCACTGTCATTATGATCTGTTATCGTCACTGAATGCTGATACTGATTGTTTAAATCTGTTTTGCTGTAGGTTACTTTGAAGAGAATAGCCTGAGGACATTATCATAAGGACATAGAAACGGCCATACTGGGTCAGACCAATGGTCCATCTAGCCCAGGATCCTGTCTTCAGACAATGGCCAATGCCAGATGCTTCAGAGGGAATGAATAGAACAGGTAATCATCAAGTTATCCATCCCATCGGCCATTCCCAGCCTCTGGCAAACAGCAATCCCTGCCTATCCTGGCTAACAGCCATTGATGGACCTAACCTACATTAACTTATCTAGATCTTTTTGAACCCCCTTAGAGTCTTGGCCTTCACAACATCCTCTGGCAAGGAGTTCCAAAGGTTGACTGTGCATTGTGTGAAGAAATACTTCAATTTGTTCATTTTAAACCTGCTGCCTATTAATTTCATTTGATGACCCTAGTTTTTGTGTTATAAGGAGTAAATAACACTTTCTTATTTACTTTCTTCACACCAGTCATGATTTTATAGACCTCTATCACATCCCCCCTTAGCTGTCTCTTTCCCAAGCTGAAATATACCAGTTTTATTAATCTCTTCTCATATGGAAGCTTTTCCATACTCCTAATCATTTTAGTTGCCCTTTTCTGTACGTTTTCAAATTCCAATATATCTTTTTTGAGATGGGCTGACCAGATCTGCACGCAGTGTTCAAGTTGTGGACGAATCATGGATTTATAAAGCGGCAATACCATGGATTTATAAGAAGGCGATATATTTCCTGTCTTATTATCTATCCCTTTCCTGATGATTCCCAACGCTCTGTTAGCTTTTTTGACTGCCTCTGCACATTGAGTGGATGTTTTCAAAGAACTATCCACAATGACTCCAACATCTCTTTCTTGAGTGGTAATAGCTAACTTGGACCCCATCATTTTAAATGTACAGTTCGGATGATGTTTTCCAATGTGCTTTATTTTGCATTTATCAACATCGAACTTCATCTGCCATTTTGTTGTCCAGTCACCCAGTTTTGTGAGATCCCTTTGTAACTCTTTGCAATCTGCTTTGAACTTAACTATCTTGAGTCGTTTTGTATCATCTGCATATTTAAATACATTCCTGTTGCTTCATTTGTTTCTGTGCATCACTTGAGTCCAGTCTTCTATTGGTTACCATTTTCAGTAAGGATATTGCCAATATGATAGGTAGAGCTGGGAGAATAACGGATTTTTCAGTTCACTAGCAATTAAAAAATGAAACAATTTGACCCAAACTGAAACAAACGTTTTGGAATTTTTGGTGAATTGGGGGAAAAAAAAAAAAAAAACCTAACAAAAATTTCATTTTGCTCCAATTAAATTAAATATAGCAGGGACTACAGTGTGGTCTCCCATATCACAAGTGAGCCCTAACTACTAGGCTATAGAGTCAATCTCTCTCTTGCCCAACAACTATTCAAGCATTTTATACCAAGTGGAATAGCTTCTACATGAGAGATGGAAAAAGACTCACCCCAGAGAGGCTAATAGCCTGGTGGTTACAGCTATACACCTGGAAAACATGGGTTCAAGTATGGGTTATTCAGTATAAGGGCGCCACCAACTCCTCCTCCAAAGGTGCCCAACACCCCTCGTGAATCTAGCTCTTCGAACAAAAAAAAATGTTTTGACCAAAGCTATTCAGCAAATTTGTGTTAAATTCATATATAGTTTCAATCAACCTGAAATTGCAATTTTTATTGAATAAATTATTTGTCTGAAAAGTTTTGCCCAGCTCTAATGATAACTAATTGAAGAAATCCATCTACTGCAGTGCTATTATTTAACAAAGGTGTGGCCTATGTCTCAAACAAAATTAATAGGGGCACTGTTGTGATAATTGGATCTACCCATTTTATCCTAATTCCAGCACTCCAGCCTGGAATTTATCTAACTAGCTGTAATAGGTCTCCATCACTCCACACAGCTCCAGAAAAAAACTCATTTACTTAAATATTTAAAATAAGGACATTTGAAAGTGGCTGTTTTAAATGTCTCTGACCTTGTTCTTATCTCACTAACAATGATTTGACACTAGTGTAACTCCATTAAGTTCAGTGGAGTCACTCCTCCTGATTTATGTTGGTGTACAAGAGACAAACCCCTCATTTTTACATGTCTAATTCTGAGTGCCAGTCTCTGATTAATGATGGTTTAATTTCTGGGCACAAAGAGATCATAGAAAGAGGCAGATGATCTCAGTGGAAGCAAAAGGGAGAACAAAAAGTCTAGGTGTGCAATAGTCTACAAAAATGTACAGGTCTCTTTTGCACATGTAATTACTGTGTTTAAACATACAAATCAAGTGTTTACTCATATACAGCTTTGCTCAATTGTGGTCATTTTACACACAGACCCCAGATTTGTACATGCAATCACAATAGTTACACATGTAAAGTTAAGTGTGCAATTGCACACCTAAACTCTTTGCAAGTCTATCTATATATGACAAACGATATAGACAAGTGAACTTATGGAAATGTTAGCCACAAAGAGAGACAAAAAGAGCATTTACCAGTACATGGCTACTGTACAAAAAGAGTTCTGTATAATAGTAAAAGTCATGGAACTCAAGAAATGTAACCCATGGTCTATCCTATACAGAGAAATGCTATCTGGGCCTAGGTTCAAATAAAATAAATTCTCACTCTTGGATGGAAACCTTTAGATAGTTATTATTAATTAAAATATTATTACCACATGAAATCAACTAAATCCAAATGATAGTCATAATTACAAGGTAAAACTATGGGATGCAGAATATGTCACAACAAACCAAAACCATAAGAGGCTGCACTGATATAGAGTCAAACCTCTGAAATCAAAAGAATTGTTCAGTCTATACAAACAACAAACACCCAGAAAGGAGCTCCTCTGGGGCAATCATACAACATATGCCACACAGCTCCAATCTCCTTCCTACATTTGTAACATTTATCACTTGATGTCGGATTAAAGTGGTTAGTTTGAGTGTGCATATGTAAACATCTATCAATAATAAACAGAAAGTCAGGATGACATTAAGGTCTTGTGCCCATACTCAAATTCTTGTGCTGAACAGATGGATGTGAGTTTTGTGCCTTCAGTCTTTTCCCATAAGCCCTTAAATGTCCCCAGTGGATTTGGCTGTGCAGCTAGAAGCATGTAGTAAATAGTCAATATATGCTTTTTAAGTAGCAAGTTTCCTCTGAACAGGTTTTGCAGGATGGCACAGACAGCTAAGGATTATTCTGGAGGATGAATACTCAGTACAATGTCTTTGATGTTAAGAAACTGATAATTTAGGTATTGAGAAAATTTGTCTTTCTTTCTTTCTTTCTTTCTTTCGGTCAAAGGATAGCAACTCCTTAATGTGAAACACACGTTCAGTAGAACTAATCCTTTGGTTTTTTTTAAATCCCCTCCAAAATCTGAACCCTAAAACTAAAAAGTAGTCTGTGTTGCCATAGCAGAGTCAATGCTAAATCTCCTAACGTCTCCTCTATATCTTTCAGTGCCGCTTCTTAACATAATCTCTTTTTTATTTGTAGAGAGGGCTTCATATTAAGACCTGAATTAAGATTAATTAAGGCCTGAACTGAATAATTCCAGCTTTACAAATTTCACAGGCAAATTTTGTTTCCTCTGACAAGAGCCTGAAGGCCAGACAGCCTCAGATGCCGTAAACAGGTGTCACTCTATTGACTTAAGCAGAGCTACACAGATTCGCACACATTGACTATGGGGGGTTTGCATAAACAGCTCAGACCTGAAAACAAGCTAATGTTTGACTGCCTTTGCGGGTTAAGTTGCTGACTATGCATGGTGCTATTCATATATCAGTGGAGAACACAAACAAGATGCAGGAAACACTGTCATTAATTTCCAGGTGGAAAAACCAAAATCAGCCTCATCAAGAAACAAAAGGAGATGCGCTTTTTTTTTTTTAAATAAACAGCTTGCATGTTACATTTGGAATAAAAATAATTCTGTGCAACACCCTCCAATCCTAAATAAAAAGGTCTGATTGCTTGATTTTACAAGAATTAGGTACCTTTTCAGCTTTTATGTTCAGCCCTTTGCTGGTCTCAGAGCCACTGTAAGTCAACAGATGGATGTCATCATCATGTTCAGGACATGAAATATCATAAAGCAGAGAGGCAAAACCAACCATACATCTCAAGTATGTGGTGCTTATAATGCCTGAAAAAAATGTAAAGGAACCTGGAGCATAAGCTTTCCTACCATTTCCAAAGCAGACCTTATAACTACAGATGAGGCAGCGGCATAGGGTTTTTGAGAATCATGGCCTTTCAGCTTCATGAAGAAAGAGTCTGGTTTGATTTATTGCTATATGATTTACTGCCACATCTGGCAACACAAGGGAGGTTTATGAGGAAGGAAATGCTGCTTGATGCTTTTATAATTAAAACAGACAATATGTGGACAGCGTGCACAACATCATTCTGTTCTTTGTGAACATTTAGTTAAAACCCTGTGCCAGAAGTAGAGGAGAGAGTAAATTCAAAACTAAACCACAGATAGTTTTGGAACCTCTTTTTTATGCTTTTTTTTTTATCATCCTGAATGGTTCCCGGCACAAACTGAGGTACATTTTTTTTCTTTAAATTCCTGCCGTTTGTCTGAAAGAAATTACCTGACGAGGAAACGTTATGAGCAAGGCCTTCCAGGAGTATATATGTATGGAAGCTGAAAAGATAAATGAAGGTGAAATGTCACGCACACATCCAGCAATCATACTTTATGGCCCGAATTTTCAGAAGGGCTCAGCAATCACAGCTAGGGCCATATTTTCAGCAGACCTCAGGAAACCTGGCCAGAGATTTCATTGTGGGAGCTGCTGGGCACTTTTTGAAATCTGGCCCCAGTTCTGGTACTGAGCACTTGAAAATCTGGCTTTCTGTGCCCTAACAGCAGCATACTGTTGTTTTAGTGAAACTGACACATTAAAGGCGGGTAATGCTGCAGATGAGCACAGGAAGAAAATGCTCATCTTCCCCTTCACTAATTCTTAGAGCCGGAGTGGGGGGGAGGGGGGAGAGAAACCTACTGATGCTCTGAGCTGCATACAACAATCTTCAGAAGTTTGAGAGCCGGGGCGCACCTGCTGGGCCTCAGGGCTTCAGCCCTGTGGTGGGGTGGTAGCGCTCAGGGCTTCTGCCCCACGGAGCGTGCCTGCTGAAGCCCCGAGCCCCAGCAGGCGCCTCCCACAGGGCAGAAGCCTTGAGACCCCCCTCCCTGTAGGGCTGAAGCCCTGGCAGGCACGTTCCATGGGGCAGAAGCCTTGAGCTCTGGCAGGTGCCTCCCTGTTGGGCAGAAGCCCTGAGCTCCCCACCCCAGTCTGGTAGGTGGAGAATGGGGTGGGAGCATAAGGGGCTCCGCAAGCCGCACTATAACCATAAAACTGCCACCCGCGGCTCCCAAGCTACAGTTTGGCCATCCCTGTGTTAGAGTAAGAAAAGGAAACATTCACCAATTATCAAGTGTCTGGCTGGCAATTTGTAGTTTGCACATACTCTCACCAAACTGCTCATCAGCTCCCCAGGACACCCTAATCTTCTGAGAAATTCCTGCAGCCATAGACAATTGGCCTGGTCTAGCAGGCCTTAACTGCAAGATCTGAGCCAGTGTGCTTACTGACACAGCAAGACTAGATCGATTCACAGATGTAAATATCCAGAAGCAGGTTAATCCAAGATCTATCAAAGAATAAAAGTGCAGCAGCTGGCATGAGAAATAACCCTGAGGAAATGAAAAGTTGCATACTCTGGATTATGCCTGCATATGCCCTTGCATATCATTTAGTATCTAATTCTATGTTCTCTGAAGTCAGTGAAAAGACCCTCGTATAGTACAGCCTTTCCACTGACTTCACTGGCATTTAGATCAGGCTTCTGGTTCAGTCTCCTCCTTATGCAGGATTGTCCTCAGAACACAGGATATATGACTGGAAGGGACGAGGTGAATGAGTCTGGTCCCCTGCTCTTGTAGGCAACCCTATCAATTAATCCCATTAAAAAATGTATCAAGCTCCCTTTTTAAACTAGTCAGGCTGTTTGCCTGCACTACTCCTATTGGAAGGCTGTTCCAGAACCTCACTCCTTTAGTGGTTAGGAACCAGTTGTTTCATGGCATGCAGACAGAGAAATTAGACATAAGCATAAAATACTCTTGCTGGAAGGCTGCAACAGAACACTACTTTATTTCTTAGAAATCAGAACACACCAGATCTCCAAACCAGAGAGAAATAAGGCAGGCTGCTCCTGAAAGCAGAGAACACAACTCACCCCACTTACTCTAGGCTGGCGGCTTGCAAACTGACTGCTGCTAGGCCCAGAGAACACACTCTTTTACAGAGCCCCCTAGCCTTCAAGCAGGACCAGGTAAAACCCAGAACAGGGGTGTGCGCAAGGGAGGGCAAGCAGCAGCATGCCCCCCCCCCCCCCCCCCCAGTAATCATCGGGAAGCGGCCCCAGGGTCACAGCGGCCGGGAAGAGCAAACTCCTGCCAGGGCAGGGAGAAGACGTGAGGGGGAAGGGTTGCGCAAAGCGAGCTCCTCCCAAGGCCTGAGTGGGGAAAGAGCCCCTCAGGAGGGCGGGGGGCACAGAACTTGCCCATCCAAAATGAGTCAAATTTAAATTTTCGCACATGCCATTGATCCAGAAAATTAGAGTGGCCCCCTACAGAGTTTTCAATACACCACAAAGTCTTAGTCTAATTTTCAGCCTAAATTTATTCAAGGCCAGTTTATATTTTCTTGTACTTTGCCCAGTCTAGGTTAAACAGCTCAACAATGGTAATTCTACAATGTCTCTTGGGAGAATACTCAAGGGTCCTATTGTCAGAAGGTTTCCCTGACATTCTATTGGATCTCCCTGGTAGAGAGGCCTTGACTCACATTAGTCTACATTTAGGATTGTCATGTGTGGCAGCAAGTCCTCAAACTGGGGCTGGAGCTCCGGCTTATCTTTAGTTTAAGATGTAAACAAGAGTTCAGTATGAAACCAGAGGGTGCTCAGAGCATCTATTCAAAAGGCTCTAGAGGTGATCCTGTGTATTCAAACGTCCTTTGAAAAAGTGCCTCATAAGACGTTGCTAAGGAAGCTAACTAGCTGCCTGATGCGTGGTAAATACTATCATAAATTAGAAGCTGCTGGCAAAGAGAGAACATAAAGAGTGAAAATAAATAGTCAATTTTCAATAAAACAGGAAATTGATAGTTTTGGAGAGCCATGATTACAGAATCCACCTAAGAAAGGAGGAGCTGCACAGTGAAAAGTGGGCAACACCCCAGGGGCAACTAAGAGGCTAAGAGAAAGCAAGCAATGAAGAAGGCATGGAGAATAGGGAGATGGAAACACTTTCTGACAGACTAACTATTTTCTGGGGTTAAATCTGGAGAGGATTCAGGGTATGTCTTCACTGATGGCAGCGAATTCGCCACCATCAAATCAATCTATCTGGATCGATTGAGTGGCAAGGAAGACCTACTCAATCAATCTGGAATTTGTTTCAAAAGGTGTAGTGCTGCATTGACGGGTAGTGGAGACGGCACGCAGAAGAGGATTTAGGAAGTCAACGTAAGTTACGCAAGCTACTCTGTGTACACTGAATTTTCCCATAAGTATAGACCAGGCCTCAGAAGCAGTTAATGCAGACTGTACCATTCCACTGGGAAATCTGCTGGAGGGGGAAAAAACTCAGTGAGGTTCTCCCAATGGATTTCCCTCCAATCTGTTCTGGCAGGTGAATGAGCGTATCCCCAGCAGGATCAGGCATTCTCTACAAGCATGTATACTGCAAATTCAAGTCACCACTTTAGCCAGGCAGGAATTTAGCATCAGATGCCCAATGTCAAAGTCTCTAACAGGTCATTAATTTAGGGTTCCGGTTTAAGTGTTTATTTGTACAGTCGCTTTCAGGTCAATGTAAGGAGAGACGCCAGGAAATAGTGGGATTTTGTGTTAAGTGCACTGGACTGGAAGTCAAAAGATCTGTATTCTATTCCCAGCTCTGCCACTGACCTGCTGTGTGACCCTGGATGTGTCACTTCAACTTTCTCTGGCTGTTTCCCCTTCCACACTATTTGTCTTGTCTATTTAGATTGTAATCTCTTTCAGGCAAAGCCTGACTGCCTCCGGGTGTGTGTACATCATGGAGCCTCAATCTTGTTTAGGGCTACTAAACGAAGCCACAACAATGCAAACATCAGTGGTAAGCCTCTGAAAATACCCACTGCATTTCCAGAAGCCTGAACAACATCAGGCTGAGCTGAGTGCTTGTGCTGATAATAAAAGTGCTGAACCTTCTCTCCTGAAGAACCTGCCAAGACTTCTGCTTATTCACTATTACAGTAGGTAGAAGTTAAGCTAAGATAGTATGTTTTATCTGGATAGAAATGAAGTCTTAAATGTTGAAATATGCAGGAATAAATCTAGATCAACTGAAGCATTTTAGACTGCTAAACTGTATTCAGGCTTCTAATTTCTCCATTGCACTATAACAAGCCTCTGAAGACTTCCCATATTTAGCTAAGAGCTCCATTAATGAAGGTCACATGGGGTTGTGTGTGTTTCACATTTTAAAATATTTTAAATAAATACATGACATAGAAAGCTTATTAATCTTCAGAAATACTGGGCATTTGTTTTTTGTTTTTAAATCTAGGAAACTTGTAATACAACAAAAGGGAACAACTGGAAACAAAGAAGCCTGAGCATTGTCCTAGTGCAGATCTCTTTCACACCTTATCAGAGTGTTACACATTTCACTTAGCTGTTTCTATTAGAAATATGTCAGAGACTGCTGACATGCTACAATTGTGGATTCTTTTCTGGCTATAGTAAGAATTTGTACTGACCAAAAGCATTTTCAGAAATATTTGACCAACTCTTTGACTGATGATGAATTTTTAAAGACCTGGAGATAGGATCTGTGTGTTTGACAGAAAGTGTTTGCATCACATGTTGACTGTTGCTGAAGCCAAAAGCATTGAAGCCCTTTTCCTATGAGCTATCAAAAGGGGAGGTAATGAAATGCTTAGCTCAAGAGCTTGGCAGCCTTCCACAGATAAGTGACCAGGGTTAATTTAATGAACAAAATTAAGGACCCAATTTTGCAATTCTTTCTGATATTGAGTAATGATTTGCACTGTAAGTAACCCCACTGAAATCACTGTGATTACTCTCAGAGTAAGATACTAACCAAAGTGAATAAGGGTGGCAGAATCAGGCTAAGTTTGAGAGTTGACTATTATGATGATGGATGGTAGGTACCAAAAGTAATTCTGGAGGGTGGGAAAAGAAAAACAAGGAGAAGTGGTGGAAACAGAAGAGAGGAAAAATAGGTAAGGAGGGTTAATAAGTGATGAAGAAGAGAAGACAGGAGGGAAAAAAGAAGAGAAAGAAGAAGAAAATGAAGTCAAGAAGAGGAGCTTCTAACATTCCTGACAATAGAAGAATTGCAACATTAAAAATGAGTATCTCAGAACTAGCTGATGACAACCAGGGCAATCTATAACTGGTGGACAGGATTTTCAGTTGCACTATTCCTGCTCCCACTGAATGGGCAGAGAGAGCTTTTGAAAGTCCTACTCGGTGTCCAAATATGCTTCACAGCAACTGGCTCCAAAAATCAAAAGTAAATTGTAATGAGAAATAAATGACCTCAGGCTTTCCTGTGTCATTTTAGCTCGTGGCCCTCAAAGTAAAAGATTCCTGCTGGAATCTTTCTAGTTAGGATATGACGCAGAGAACATAAGGAATGCTACTCTGCAGCTCATCAGCTCTTGAATATGCACAACATTTTATTTGCATTTTGAGAGGGGGTTTTTACTTACGTTTAAAGCTTCTTGGCAATGACTAGTTGACCCAGGAGACTGATAATGGTGTATGGAGCTTTTCATCTCTTGGTCAGTGGTCAGTCTAGCCCAGCAACAGGAGTGACTGAAATCCTTAATCTAATGACTATTCAGTAGTTAAATACATTGAGTTAGCAGGCTCAGTCCAGTTCTTCCTTGGACAGATATCCACCCTGCACCTCACAGAACTAGTCAGAACATTTTGAAATTTGAAATGGACAATTTTTCATCCACATTTTCAATTTCAATGTAAAAGTTAGTCACAATAACATTGATCATTCATCCCATTTCTTTCCCAACTCCATACAAAATCACTCGCCCAGTTACCACTAAGGAGCACTGAGTATATGCCACCCTGCCTGCAGGGCCCCCACATGGGGGGTAAAAGGATACACTTTACCAGGGCCTGGAGGCCCTGGTGGGCTCGGCCCAGGCTGCAATCCTCATTTCAGAATTCAAACTTTTTTCATGGCTCATGAGATTGTATGTATGTATGGGATGAGTAATTGTGGTATGTGTGTGGCAGGGGGCCCATGTTACAAGTTTGTACTAGGCCCAAAAAAATTATGCTTGGGTCCTGCTTGCCTGAATCCCTTGAGGCTCATTGGTACAGCTGCATGGAGAGGCTTGCATTACTGTGGCCAGTGCTGTAGATAGAGGAGTTCAGTGTCCACACTGCTGATCCTTACCTTCATAAACTGAAAGTAATTTTTAAAAGTTTCACCAATCTCTATGTAAGTGCAATCACACCTTCTAAGGATATATCTACAAAAAGAAAGACTCGCAACAGAGCCTGGATTTATAGACTCGGGTCATGCTATGACACTAAAAATAGTCATATAGACATTTGGGCTCACACTCTGAAGCCCAGGGGTAGGTTTCAGAGCCTGAGGCCAAAGTCTACACAGCTAATTTTAGCACCATAGCACCAGCCTGTGAGCCAGAGTCTGTAGATTTGGTCTATGAGACTCATTGCCAGGGTATTTTGGTGGGAGGTTGTGATGCTGTCCACCCTCCTTGCAGTTTCCTTCTTTCATCCCCCAGCTCACTATCTCTGATTTTGAAATCCACAACCGTTATTAATTCATAAAGCAAGGTTTTTCCATGTTTCTTACCTCATACATTGTCCTACAGCCCAGCAACAATTCCTGCTTCTAAAGCACCCTTGTCTCCCACACCATTTTAAGTTGGGAAGTCCTAGTTCCCTTACCAATTTATAAAAATACAGTGAAATCAGTACAACAGAACTTGTATGTCTTTAGAGATCATCCCAAAGCATTCCCAGATGTAGGGGTGCTGCTGTGACTAGCCCACAGGGAAGTGCAGAAGAAGCATCTTCCTGAGCACAGCCTGTGCTAGGGGAGGATCACAACAGTAGTCTCCCTGAGCGGGAACTGCTTGGTTATTGACCACTGCAGGCAGTACATCACCTGGAAAATGGTAGAGAGGAGAAGTGGTCATAGCCCTGCACCATCCCACAAAGCAGGACCAACACCAGTTCTTAAAGTAGAGAAGGGCACAGGGCTGCCCCCTTCCTCTTCCAAAAAAAAAAAAAAAAAAAATTCAAGTTGCTGAGGGGTGCAATTTAAGCACTGTCTCATCAAAGCTACTATTCTCAGTTTGACAGACTCCCCCCATTTTTCAGACCACTTTAAGATCTAGCCAACACACCTGGGGAAATAATCTGGATTATGGTAATGGGTTGGTGTACACTGAGCTCCTCAAGGCACAAGGAGGTTCTGTGTCTCCCTGTCACAGGGTGGACCCTGGAAGGCCCTTCCAGCTTCAGTCACTCGCCACAACAACTCCAGGTCTTCTTAACCACCATGCTTTATTATGTTATATTTATAGTCCATGGCCAGCTTCCCCACCGCCTGCTGGAGGTTCTGCCTTCTTTCAGGCTCCCGACTCTACCCCAACATAGCCTTCCTGTTCTATATGATCCCAAGTGCTAGGGGTTGCTTCCCCTCCGTTAGCCCCTCAGCTGTAGCTCTACTCAGTTAACTGGCAGCCTTGGTCCACTACCTGTCTTCCAGGTAGGTCCCAATTAATATATACCAGTGTAGAGCTGAGTGGCAGGGTGCTGAGTTAGCTGCTGACTCAGCGCACCCTCTTATACTCCCCAGCACAACGCTGAGTGCAAATTGCAGTCTAGACCCCAGGAGATATGTCTACAGTGCAGACAGGAGCAAGCCTCCCAGCCAGGGAGACAGACTCATGGCTAGCAGACCTCAAGCTAGCATGCTAAAAATAGCAGTCTGGGCATTGTGGCTTGGGTTCTCAAGCATGGGGTTCAGGTGTGCTTGAGAGCCCTTCTTGCATCCCAAACCACAATGTCCAGACTGTTATTTTAAGCACACTAGCTCCAGCTTGCTATCTACCCCAGTGAGCAGGGTTGCTCCTAGATGCACTGGAGGCATCCCCATTCTATTCTACCTATATTAGAAAAACATCTACATTAAACACCACTTTTCTGCCACTCCTTTGGGTGATCCTTGAAGAGAGGTTTTAATTTAATATGAATACAGGATTTGCCAACCTGAGTCAGATCTCCGGTCTTTCTAGTCCATCTGTTGTCCTGATTCACAGCAATAGCCATTATTGGATGAGAAAGAAGAACGCCTCTCATCATACCTACCTATACCCTATAGTAAGGGATTTGACTACATTCATCATTGGGTTAGCGTGCATCAATGCAGAGGTTATTAGCAGTCATAAAATTAGCCAACCCTTTAAAAAATCTGTCCACACCATTTCCTCAGTTAACTGTTGTTGCAGTGAATTCTCAAAAGTAGACTATATAATGTATGAAGATATATTTCTCTTTATTGGTCCAAAGCCTACTGCTTTTTCACTTAATCAAGTGTCTCTTTGCTCTCAACTTTTAGGACATAAAAAAAAAAATCTTAAGAGGAATCAATCGCTTTCCAGAACTTTAGAAACATCATTCACATCCCATCTAATATTTATCCTTTCAAGGGTAAGTAACCATAGTTTTCTATTCTCCTTTGCCTCCACCTGCTCAGTATTGTTTAATCCTGTCTTCCTGGCAGTGTCCCAAAATACAAAATAAAACAATGTTAACCTCTCCAGGTTTTAGTCTCATAAATTATTCCATCACTCCTGATCCTTTTGGCTACCCTCTGGTATTGAATTTAGTCCTGAGCTGTAGCACTCAGACAGCTTGGGTGGTCTGAGCTTCAGAACGAAGCTGAACTGGGAGAGAAGACAGGAAAATATTATTATTCTATTAATATATTAATGACTCCACTGTTATTATAAACAAAATTATTTCACCCATAACCTAATAAATGTAACACCTGTGAATCCTTCATTTTCCTCCATAATAATCCAGTCCCAGCCCCAAATTTCATCTGCTTCTGAAATCAATTATTGCCTTGTAAAACAAAGTGGGTCCTCCCATTGTTTGTTAATTAACCACTCATTATCTTCTGACAAAAATGTAAAGTCAAAGAGGAGTTTCGCTATCAAATTAGAAAAGGTAACTAAGAGGGGCTTCGGAGTTTCTCCTTCACAATCAAATTGTTTAATAAAGTCACAGATGTGAGATGGAAAAAACCCTTCAGGACACCTAACATCCTCCTCAGCCAGTGCAAGGGTCTTTCCCTATAATCCTAAATACTTTACCCACTGCAGGTCTAAGTGGGCTTTCACAATTTCCCGTGGGAGACCATGCTATCATCTAAAACTTCAGAACTTAGAGCTGGAAAGTTTTTCATAATATTGAGGCTAAATTTTACTTTACTTAATTTCAACCTATAACTCCTATTTATATACTACCCCATGTGTCCTATTAATTGGCTGAATCCCACTCCCATTGAAGTCAAAGGCCCTGTCTACATTTACCTGTGAGATTCAGTGGCAGTCAACGGGAGTTACGCAAAGTATGCAAAAAACTTGCATAACTCCCGTTGACTGCTGAGCTTCTCTTCTGCGCTCCATCTGCTCTGCACTGCACTGCACCAACAAGAGCAGCATTCCCGTCGACGCAGGGCTACGCTACTTTTGTAGCTGGTCTTAGTACGTCGATTTCTGGATCAACTGAGCGGGTCTGCACTGACCGCTCAGTTGATCCAGAGAAATCGATCTGACGGCGGTGAATTTGCTGCCATCAGTGTAGCCAGCCAAAGACAAAACTCCCAGTGACTTCAAGGAGAGCAGGATCTGACCCCGATTCCATTAGTGAGCACTAATGAAACAAGTAACATCTCTAAACAACCAATGTGATAGGTATTCTTTAACCAATGGAGACTGTTCTTTGTACAGAAGAGGATACAGATATTGCTGCAATGAAGGATTCAGTAATTATGAAGTAATAATCCTTATTAGGAGGCAAAAGTACAAGTCATTTCATTTTTTTTATCCTAGGCTGATCTAACTAAAAAGCCCATTATGCTAATTAAGGAGAAGCCTGTGCTATGTATAGAGGAAAGAATAACCCCTTGTCCCCATGGGTGCACTGTATTTAAATTCCCATTGGAGGGAACAGGAATGGGGACAGGATTTTAATTATTGAGTTTATTTTTTCCATTCATATTGTGTTTCTCTCCTCCCCCTGCCCTCTCACACCCCCCCTCTGTGTTTGTTTCTTACTATCTGCTCCATTTTTCCACCGTATTGTCATTAGATCATTTCCCCCCTGATCTCTCTAAGTGGAACATGAAACCAATAATATTTGAGTTGGAATCGAAGTTTCCAACAAGGATGTTTGAGTGGGTTTGAAATTAGGCAAAACCTCTTCACACATCTCCAGCTCAGAGCGCATGTGATTTTCCTGGAGAGGTGAAACACCTTGTCTACTTAACACTATTTATCTCAATTAAACTTTGTGGTTGGGACATGTGAGTGAGTCAGAATGCTGAAGGGGAGAGGGAAGAGAGGGAGAGGTTCAAGGACTTTATGACACACAAAGGGAGGAAACGCAATTTTCTAGGTGTATGAAAAATGAGATTTAGTAAAGACAGTGGCCCACTTTACCCCCCTACTGCCTGAAGCAACACTAAATTCTGCGGAATCTCCTCTGCAGCTGCTACTGAGCAGCCCCAGGGGACTCAGCCAACAGGAGCATGGCACCTGCTTGACCAGGGAGTAGGGGACCAGGGGTGGGTGGCAGAGGAGCTGCATTGAACAGCAGCAATCCAGGCACGATGGCTCTTATCTTCACATATCTGCCTTTTACCTCACATTCCCTGGGCCTCTTGAGTTTGAATATGTTGTGTATTTTGTGTCTTGCCTAATTGCCTAGGTTGCCATAGTAACAGAGCCTAGCTTGTTGCCATAGCAATAGACTTAGACTATTAGGGGATAGCTCAGCCAATCCTGGCTGGTTTTAGTGTTAGTTCAATAAAGACACTCCCTATGTTGCACCTCTGTGATCCTGTGCTGACTTCTCTCTCTGAATACAAGCAACTTAAAGAAATTCAACAGGACATATTACCCCTTTCCTAGTTTACATCCACACAAATCTTTCTCCATTAGAGGGGATAATGTCCTGAAAACTGTCTCCTGTGTGTTTTTCCACAAGTGGAGACAATGTGGTCCAAGGATTAAAAGTCAGACAATTATAACCATCAGTGTTTTACCGACAAGCTCAATTTGCTGAACAGAGCTGTGCACTTAAATCCCAGTGTGACGTCTAACTCTGGACTTTTGGAATATTTGTTTAACTTAAGAGGCTACTTGGCAGCTATTTTGTAGAAGAAGAAAAAAGTTTGTAGTTCCTCCATCTCATTCCTACACCTGCCAATCCTCCCTTCAGCTTCATTCCTCCTACCCTCCCACTCCTTCCCCCACTTCAAAGGACAAGTAACACTCATAAAGTGTCTGTTTTAATTTTAAAGTGTCTGTCCATTATAAGCAAAGAAAATTTATTGACTTTAATATTTGGTTTGGGAGATCTGTTTTTTTCTATTGTAACCAATTATACAATTCTCTCTAACAAAAATATCTGCTCATGTGTTTTCAATTAAAATTAGTTGTAGACATCTCCAATGCAAAATTTAATGAGCAAGTCACAAGTAAATGCCTGTGAATCATCTCCAACATGCTGGTCCTTTTCCTATATGGAATTAGTTAAAAATTTCATTTATTGATCCCCCAAAACCTTTTTTTTAAAATGAAAAGACTGACCTTCCTGCTACAGATTTGCATTTTGAACAAGAATATGAAATGCTTTCCTTTTCCCATCATGCTTGAACAAGAGGTTGACAAAGTGTTTATGAAGAGGTTTTTTTTAAAAAAAGTCACTTTCCAGGATAAATTAGGTTAATACAGTCAACAGTTTTCTTACCAATTGCAAGGTAGTTCTTAGTATCATTAACTGAATTCATAATTTTAATGGTGCACTGTCTGTAAATGTTGCCTTAAAAAAAAAAAAAAAAGAGAGAGAACACTGTTAAAACAAATTCTCTGATCTCCAGTGACCTGTTGCTATACAGATCAAATACACAATTATTGTTGGTTCAGCATTAGGTAAATTCAAACATTTGATTTACCATTTTCTGCATTTCATTGCATTAATTTTTCCCCTGAGTTTGTATCTGCAAGTCTCCCTCATGCTCTGTTACCATGAACTGTAATGTAAGATGCACATTCTGTCACTAACATAGGCAATCCGCAGACGAGAACTACCTTGAAAGGGTTTAGTGCTCTAAAATCAATCCAGTGCTAGTGCTCCAGGCTCAGTTTGATGTAAAAAAATTAACAACAGCAGTCATGCATTTGACTCAAGATGAGAATAGAACCTTGACAGTAGTGCATTGTTGATGGCCCTCTCTCTCCGTGATAGGTAACACAATGGTAACTGGTATCCATAAGCAGTGTTTTACCTGTCTCATAGACTCAGACTATAAGATCAGAAGGGACCATTATGATAATCTAGTTTGACCTCCTGCACAATGCAGGCCACAGAACTTCACTCACCCACTCCTGTAATAGACCCCTAAGCTAAGACTGAGTTATTGAAATCCTCAAATAATGATTTAAAGACTTCAAGGTACAGAGAATCCACCAGCAAGTGACCTGTGCCTCATGCTACAGAGGAAGGCGAAAAATTCCCAAGGCCTATACCAATCTGCCCTGGCGGAATATTCCTTTCTGACCCAAATATGGCAATCAATTAAACCCTGAGCATGTGGGCAAGACTCATCAGCCAGACACCCAGAAAGGATTCTCTGTATTAATTCAGAATCCACACCATCTAATATCTCTTCACAGGCCATTGGGCATATTTACCGCTAGTAGTCTAAGATCAGTCAATTGCCAAACTAGACTGTCCCATCAGACCATCCCTTCCATAAATTTATCAAGCTCAGGCTTGAAGCCAGCTAGGTTTCTCGCTCCCACTGCTCCCCTTGGAAAGCTGTTCCAGAACTTCACTCCCCTGATGGTTAAAAACCTTCATCTAATTTCAAGTCTAAACTTCCTGACGGCCAGTTTATATCCATTTGTTCTTGTGTCCACATTGGCGCTGAACTTAAATAACTCCTCTCCCTCCCTGGCATTTATCCCTCTGACGTATTTATAGAAAGCAATCATACTTCCCCTCAGCCTTCTTTGGGTTAGGCTAAACAAGCCAGGCTCTTCAAGTCTCCTGTCAAGTCATTGGATCAGATACTCAGCTGGTGTAAATCAACAGAGCTTCATTGACTTTAATGCAACAGTGCTGATTTATGATAGCTGAAGATCTGGCTTGTTGTTTCTACCATCCAAAATTTGGGAAGGAACATTGTTTGTTGCCTTAATTTTTTAACATGATTTAATATAATTTTATAATATGATTTTAATAATATGAAACGCCTGAAGATTTTAAATGCCAGGTAGTTTTTTTACTATGGACTTCCACCCCCCTCCCCACCCCTGATTGAAAGATTACTAATAAATTTGCCTAGTTTAAAGGCATCAGTGAACTACTGTTGCAGTGGAGAGTGAGAGGGTTTTTAGTGGGGAAAAAAAAGTTGAGTGAAATTTAGGATGAGATTTTTGGAAGTCAATCTTGCTACCTCTTAATATGGTTGGTGTCCTAAAGACGCAGCTTCTCAAGGCAGGTAATTAGGTGAGAATCAATTGCCACAAAATTCCTAAACACAGATCAGCATGTATGTTACAAAGGATTGGCATCAGCCTCTCAAGAAATTGGTGCCTCCAGAGCCATTGTACAGAGCACTGTAGCCCTACACCTTGAATTTCACCTCAAAGCAGCTGACAAATGAAGAGACTAGATGCAATATGTTCTCAACAGCCCACCTTGCTCAATAGAAGGCAACTGCATTTTGTACTGAATGAAGCTTCCATGTGATCTTAGTTCCACATAAAGAGAGTTGCAGGCCTGGTCTATACTTATAATGTAGGTCGACAGAATGCGGCTTCCATTGATCACCTAAAGTATGCATCTCCACTGGCACGTCAGTCCCGCTGACTTAAATCGCGGTAAAATTTGACTTAATAAAACAACCTCTGCAGGTGGCATAGTGCTGAAGTCGAATTGTATAGGTCGAATGAGCGTCAGTGTAGGCGAAGAGCAACATAAATCAAAGTCACTGGCCTCCAGGAGGTATCCTATAATGCTCTGTTGTGACCACTCTGGACATTCACACTCGTCTACACCAAGGCCATGTAAACAGGAAACAGTTCATCCCCTCAAGCCCCGGGAAATTTTGAATTCCCATTTCCTGTTAGGTCAGCATGGAGAGAGCTTGCCACCACAACTGATCATGCTGACTGCACGCTCCAAACGCACTCTAGCCTGGAGTCGACCTGAGGTCTTGGATCTCATTGGTCTGTGGGGCGAAGAGTCTGATCTGGTTCAGGTCCAAGCCAGCAAAAGAAATGTGGATATCTATGAGAAGATATTTTGCAAATGTAGGAGAAGGGGCATAACAGGGACATGCAGCAGTGCCTCATTAAGATCAAAGAGCTGAGGTAGGCATTTCAGAAAACTAGGGAAGCTAGCAGTTCTGGTTCATCACCAAAAACATGCCACTTTTATGAGGAGCTGCATGTGATTCTCGGTGGAGACCCAATCACTATGCCACCACGCAGCGTAGATACCTTGGGGGAAAACTAGGCCAGGATGAATAAGGACTAGTCTGTGATTGAGGAGGAAGATGATGATGATGAGAAGAACAGGATGCAGGAGAGTGGGGTATCCTTCTCCCTGAAAGCCAGGAGCTGTTTGCTACACAGGAGCAGCCCAGACAGACGCAGGAAGCCGTGACAAACTGGGATGCCGAGTAAGGCACATCTGGTGCGTATGTACTGCAATTTGCATTTCTTTGGTTATATCCCCAGTCCACAATCTTGTACCAGCAGAAAAAAGTGCTGTGTGTGGTAGTGGGGCTGTGATTTCTCGTAGTTGGTGTGCTTAAGCATTGGGTTCACCTTGGAAAAGATTATTTATGTGCATAGGGATCATCCGCAGCTGCCAACACAGAGCTAAGAGCGTGCAGGATTTCATGAACATGAACATGGACAACAGGAAGGCAGCATAGGAGTATGAGTGTTCAACACAAGATGAGATGCTGCATATAATGTGTGATCAGTCAGACATGTTGAGACATCTGGTTGAGTTTCAGGAAGCTCAGTGGTAGGAGAGACTCCCTCTGCAGCCCCTGCAAAACCCTGAGCTAATGCAGTCTTTCCTAGCTCCCACCCCCAAGAGGAGGTTGAGCAGGGTGTAGTACGTGCTCCACTCATCCCCAGTTGAGGGGAGCAGAAAGAGGTGACGGTCCCTTTAAGGAGTGGAAATGTGTGATTCTTTCCTGTGTGCACAGCCAAACTGGGCTCTGTGTCCCCATCAGTCCCCAGACAATGCATGCGGAACATTAAATTATCTTCCTTTTCCCCCCTTCTGTGACGGATCACCAATAAAAAAGTACTGATTTAAAATTCATTACTCTTTATTTATTTTTAAGAAAGGAATAAAGGGAGGGGGAGGGTGGAGGGGTACAACTGTGTTGATGGAGGATGGGTAAGAGATGCGAAGTGAAAGCACAGCACAAATAAGCAACGCACATTACTGTTGTGTCTTGTTGCAAAAGCAGTGTTTCAATGCTTCCCTGAGGCACAGCACTCCACGATTGGCTCTCAGCATTGCAATGGCATCTGGCTGCTCAAAAATTGGCGGCCAGCCTATCTGCTTCCACAACTCAACCCAATGGGAACTTCTCCCCCTTTGTCTCACACACATTATGGAGCACACAGCAGACAGAGATAACTATTGGGATGTTTCTTTCACTGAGATCTAACCTAATGAGCAAACTGCACCAGCGTGCCTTTAAACGTCCAAATGCACATTCCACCACCATTCTGCATTTGCTGAGCATATTATTGAAACACTCCTTCTCGCTGTCCAGGTGCCCGGTGTAGGGCTTTATTAGCCAGGGGAGCAAGAGGTAGGCAGGATCCCCAGGATCACTATTGGCATCTCAACATTGCCAATATTTTATTTTTGATCAGGGAAGAAAGTGCCCGCCTGCATCTTTCTGAACAGACCTGAGTTCCTAAAGATGTGCACGTCATGCACCTTTCCAGAGCACCCCACATTGATGTCAGTGACGTGTCCCCTGTGATCCACCACGGTCTGCAGCACCATTGAAAAGTATCTCTTTCAATTTATGTATTCTGTGGCAATGTGGTCTGGTGCTAAGATAGGGATGTGCGCGCTATCTATGGCCCACCCCACAGTTAGGGAACCCCATCGAGGAAAAGCCTTCCACTATGTCCTGCATGTTTCCCAAAGTCACTGCCCTTCTTAGCAGAACTCTATTAATGGCCTGGCACACTTGTATCACAGCTGCTCCCATAGTGGATTTACCGACTCCCAATTGATTCCCAACTGACCCGGAGCAGTCTGGCATTGCTGGCTTCCACAGAGCCACTTGCTTCTCCACTGTCAGGTCTCAAGCGAGTATTCATGCATTTCAAAGCTGGGAAATGCTCTCCGCAAAGTTCCAAAAAGTGGCCTTTCGCATATGAAAGTTCTGCAGCCACTGCTCATCATCCCACACCTTCATAATGATGCAATCCCACCAGTCACTGCTTGTTTCCCAGGACCAGAAGTGGCACTCCACCAACTGCAGTTGGTGAGAGACAGCCTGCAGCAAATGGGAATTGTTTTGTTCTATGGCTTGTAGCAAGGCGGCCTCAGTGACATTGCAATTTTCAGTACTGCGGCTCCTGTCTCGTCCATGAAAATACTGTAGAATAAGTTGTGAGGTGTTTGTGATGTTCAAAATAATAGTGCAGAGCTGAGTGGGCTTCATTCCTCTCAGGCAATGGCATGCGCAAGGCAGAGAGTGAAGGGTTTGAAAAAAAATGGCATGAAAAGGTGATTGTCTGTTTGTTTGGACTGGGAAAAGAAGGAAGGGGAAGGGAGAACATTGCATCAAGGGAGGACAAAAGCCTTCCCAAACACCCCTGTGGGTAGTTGCACTGTGGGATAGCTATCCATGGTGCACTGCTTTGATTGCCAACATAAGTGTGGATGGTGGGGATGCAATCCCCTGACACAATGAGCATGGTGTGATCACACTCCTCCGAATTCTGCAGCTTGGCGGGTGAAGGTCGATTTAAATTAAATTGACTTCACTCCGCAATGTAGACATACCCGCAGTTACCTAGCCCAGAGGTAACAAAGTATGGAAGGCAATTCTGCCTTCAAGAGGAAAGGGTGAAATCTTTTGCCCAAACTTATGTCAATAAAGGCCTATATATAGGAGGGCAGGTTCTGGTAACTTGCATAGAAATGTACAGCAGATCTGGCAGGTCACCCTTTTTGATACTTGAATAAAGATACTGAGTAATTAATGCTGACATGCTGGCAGTTGATCTAAGTTGCTCTAGATCCTTTTATATCCTAGTTAGAACTGTGATACTCAGACTGAGGCTCTGGAGCCACAAGTGGCTCTTTAATGTCTCCTGTGGCTCTTTGCAGCACACGATATTAAAAACTCTGTGTGGTTGAATATATATTAGTACAGTACTTACGGTTGCCTTTTGGGTAATGTTGATCGCTAATTTTGCTCCTGAACCACTGAGGGCTGAGTATCACTGGTCTAGAGACTATGACAGAGGCAGTTCTGCAGGGAAGCCACTACATTTGAAAGCTGCTTAGACCAAGGTTTATTTTTATTATTATATAAGTTACAAACACAGCCGAACTCCAGGACTACATACAATATATGTGTAGACTCTGTTTACAGCAGCATGGGAGCTTCAACTGCTTATAAGGCCTCTTATGTCTAATATGGCTATCTTGGAATCCAGGAAGAGAGGTGAATCTAGAAAAAGGGCATGATTGTAACCTACTTTGACAGTGGGTAGACCAGACATCCTAAATGGAGGCATTGAGCTGTGCCACTCTTCCAAGAAGGGTTCCCTCTTGCTAATCAGCATCTTCTCCAGATTGAGTTTACACCCATCTAGTCCCTCTCTCTCACTGGGACCATAAAGACACTAAAGTGTTCTGTCCACATCCAATGAAAAGGAGACAAAAAGCCAGGTGTTATTGTGTGTTGTTGGTACTATAAGCTCAGACAACCTCAAGCAGCTTGAACAAAGATGTTGAACAAGAGATGTGACAAAAGTGAGCCCCGTGGGACTCCACATCTGAGAGCCTTGGAGGCAGAAGAGCAATTGCCCATCTCCATAGTCTGGAAACTCTCTGACAGGAATAATCTCAACCACTTCAAGTACCATCCCTGCCAAGTACCACACACATTTCAACAACACTTCATTGTCAACATTGTTGAAGGCTACTGAAGATCTACTACTGTTAGCAAAGAACTGTGCATCTGTCCATTATCCAGAAATTGCCCATGTGCTAAGGTGCTAGACTACATCCATAAAAATAAAACCAAAAAAAATGGCCAAAAAATGTGAAGTCTGGAGCTGCTTTGTGTAAAATGGTGTCAGAACTATTAATTCTGAAATATACTTTGAGAAAGGCCCATGCATACGGGTGTATTTATGTCTTATAGCGAGAGTCTGACTGTAAACCCAATACTTGTCTACGGACTTAATTTTCTTTCTTTATACAGTAGGACCCTCTGATTGAAAGATTTTTCTTTTACAGATAAACTATCACACAAGTGAAGAATGTCTAGGAAAGAAGAGGGCTTCCCTGGTTACAGGGCCCCCTCCTTATCATCCAGGAATGATGCATTTGCACAGGGCATTATGGAAACTGTGCAGAGTTCACTGGATAGTTTCATTCTCTGCTGGGAATAGCTGCAGCAGCACAGTTAACCATGTTAGTCTTCTTTACCCCATCCCTGCAGTACGGTGCAAGGTCTCCTCCCCCGCATTTCCCTCACCTTGCACATCAGTGCAAGACTTTGTCCCTCGGCCAAATCTTCAGATGGTGTAAATGGGCACAGCTCCATTGATTTCAGTGGAGATCACTGGCATAAATCAGTGTAGCTCCACTGACTTCAGTGAAGATATGCCTTTTTACATTAGCTGAGGATCTGGCTCATTTGCCAGGGAAAGAAAAGTACATGTTTTCTCCTCTAGTATCCAATTTGCACACACTGTAGTTTTAATTTACAGCTGGGCCTTACTTGCAAACGGTTGCCCAAATCACACTTGCTTTGAATTTCAGGAAAGCTCAGACCCAAAACAAACTTTATAGCTCAATCTCATCTCTGCTGACCCAAAACCCTAGATCCAACCACCATCAAATTTTGGGAAAGTTCAGATTTTGATTCAATTCCACACCTGAAATCTATGGCACAGGCCCATTGCCAATAAGATGTAATAAATAGCAATTGGTCTGTGTGCTTCTTTGATTTGTTCCTTTTATTTCATTTTAACAATCACTGGCATTTCCAATAAAATTGAGGAAAGGAAAGGAGCAAAGACATACAGCATTAAATCACCTTGACCATTTATATAACCACCAATGATCAGGCTGGCCATTCCAATCCAGAAAGAAAGGAGATTGGAGAGAAGAGATATCTGGAAGACAGAGAGGAAGAGAAGCCTCAAAATATAGCTTCCAAAGGTTTTGTTCAAAATGCACCCAAGCTGCCAAGAGAGCTTTTTTCTGCTGGTTTTCTCCAGTCATAGAAAAAAGGCCTTTCAGCTAGATTTTTAGAAGTGCTCAGACCCCATTTAAGAACCTGGGTGAAATCCAATGAGCACTACAGGATGCTGAGATCTTTTGAAAAATGGAGCCATTTCAATATAGGTGCCTATATGCTCTTTTGAAAATCTGGCACTTTGTGAACATGAAACAAACACAGAACATTAGCTGCAAATACTGATTTTTCTTTCTCTGGCACTAAGAGATTTCTTTTGTTTTCTTATATCTGAGAACAGAGAAGAGAGACTTTTAAATTGACTGGATCAAGAGATTTACTGATTTAACATTTACACATAATGGAAAAGGAATTAATTAGAGAGAAAACTGGCTTTGGTGATGGTTTCTATTCTTAAGGGCTGCGGGTTTGTAATATCATGGGAATCTAAATTTGAAGCATTGAGTACCACCCTGATGTTTTTGTTGTTGTTTTTTAAAGGGGAGGATAATCCCCAAGAACAAGCATCCTCATGGACAGGACAGTTCCATGTCCATCACCATTGCACACAGGAGGCACATACCCACATTCCCATGTTATGCACTCATATTGGAAATCAGACAAGTGTTCCACTGCAGAAAGGGTAGGTGCAACATTGTACTCATTCTGGTGGCAAGTGCATGCAGCTGGGAATGTGCTGAATTTGCCACAGGGCATCCCAACACATTATGCATGGTCAACAAGTGGACTTGATCCCAGGATTTCCTCTTTTCATTCCAGAAAGCACTGTCACTATGTCTGAAGCAGCAGCATCCACAAACCAATCCTTCCTTTGTCCTTTTCACACTCATTCCCGCTTTACACCTGTTGCTGCCTCCCCCTCTCTTCCCCTTGTAATTTATTCCATCTCTGAGCTGAAATCACAGAATCATAGGGTTAGGAGGGGCTGCAAGGCTCATCTAGGCTAACCCCCTGCCAGGATGCAGGGTTTCTTGTGTCTAAACCATCCAAGACAGATGGCTAGCCAGCCTCCTTTTGAAAAGCTCCAGTGAAGAAGCTTCCATAACCCTCCTAGGCAGTCTGTTCCATTGCCCTACTGTTCTTACAGTTAGGAAGTTTTTCCTGAGATTTAATCTATTATTTTAATAAATTAAGCCTCTTCAGGATAGACCCTGTGAGCCTTTGCTAGGGGATCTCAATACACAGGGCTTGGAGATGGGCATGACTGTAATGTATTGTCCGTATCACGGGCTTCTGACGGAGTCCCACAGGAACAGTACTCTGGAACCACTCAGGTGAAGCCAGTCAGGACTCTGCCCCCCTGGGTCTCCACACACCAGTTCAGCCACCTTTTGAATCTGGCCTCAGAGCGTTCAGCATCCCCCTGCTCCGCCTGAGCTCCTCCTGAGTCCCCCTGGATGGGACCCTGGGGAGCTCCTACATGCCCCCAAAGGGGCCATGCACCCCACCTTGCAGTCAGAGCGATTCACAGCCTGTGTGGGAGTCAGAAGGGTTTATTAGTTCTCAGGATCACAGCGTAGAAAGACTTTGTTAGCAGATTAATTAGTCGTCACAGCAGCAACCAAGTAGGGAGCCTCAGAGCCCATTCTCAGGCCCTGCTCCTGAGCTCCCTTACGGGGGACTGCCTCTCCAGCCAACCACCCCCCAGATCCATCCCGTTGCCACTCCCCAGTCCTGGTGTCTACCCCTCGTTTCCACCTGCCGCAACCTGTTACAGCTGGTTGACCCAGGGCAGGGAGTCCTGGCCATTGTTTGTGTATCTGTGGCTGGGGAAGACCCATCCGCCCTCTAATGGCCTCTGCAGTGATCACACACCCAGGTCCCATCACTGAAATACATGAGTAACATATGGGGGGAAACTGAGGCACACACACATCACTCAGAGAAAACCTCAAGAATATCTCCACTTCATCACACAGGCAAACTGACCAACATTTGCTTGGCGCACACACACGCACGCGTACACACACACACACACGCACGCGTACACACACACATTCTCAGAGGTGAGAATTTGACCCCTGATGTGTAAGACTCTCAGTTTCCACATGATTGATATAGCCAGGATAGTTTGCCATGCAAGCATGCAAACTTGAAGCAAACCATGGATGGGCCTCCTGATCAAACACAAGAGCAATCCTGTCCACTTCCGTTAATTCACTCAACAAATAGCCTAACACTATGCAAAGAGCTAAGAGGAAACAAGAATGCAGAGAGTTAACACTACCTACCTCTTATACAGTGTTTTTCCATCAGTAGATCTCAACGTGCTCTACAAAATATCATTGCTCTCATTTCAGAGGTAGGGAAACTGTGGCACAAGGAAGGCACTTGCCCAGAGTTACCAAGCAGGTCACTGGCAAACCCAGTAATAAAACTCTAGTCTCATGAGTTGCAGGCCAATTCTCTATCCATTAGGCCTCGTTGCACACAGCAAAGCTGCTATGCCACCAGCCCACCTGAGTTGTACTTGATGGTATTTCAGTTTTGAGGCCTATAAATGAAGGTTTTTATTGTAGCATCGAACTGAAATAATTCCAATGGCAACAGTCCAGAGTCCCTCTATAGAATACAGTTCAGACATCAAAGTAAAAGTGAAAAGTCAGAAGGAGAAAACTCTTGATGCAGAAGAAAATATAACATTTGTCCATCCCACTGGAGGTGGGAGAAAATATAACCTGAAACCTTGAAAGAAGGAGGAAGGTGCTGCTTTTCTGTATAAACTGCCATTTTTAGCTTGTGGCAAAAAGCCCCCAAAGTTTAGTGTATGAAGTGTGGCTAAAGAAAACAGTGAGCCATAGCAAGAAAGAAACTCATGTCGGAACAGCTACAATTCAAGCACCACTTAAGTCCATATATTCATTACAGCAATATTCCCTAAAAGGCTGACATGCAGTTTTTGTACCAATTCAGTTATATCAGTTCAGAAAGAGATAGTGAATTTACAGAAATAATCTCGACTGCTATAACCACCATTAAAGCAATATAACTGCACCAACACTGGGGGGAGGTGCCACCTTAACTATACCCATTTCCAAGACAATATAAAGCAGAACAAAAATTGTGTAAACCAACCCTAAGGCTGTGCTCTTGTGAAAGCTTGGAAACTAAGCAGCCATGGGATAGATCAATACCTGAGCAGGAGACCTCCAAGGAAGTTGTATTAGTGATACAATAGGTGACACTGCCTTTTGACTCAATTAGGAGCCAGTAACAAAACATGGTGATGGTATCTGCGTGCTGCAGCAGGACATGGACGAGCTTCTCTTCTCACTTACATTAGTTTTGCTCCAGAATAACACCACTGATGTAATTAATTACTGAATGGAGTTATCAAGTTTTCTGCTGGTGTAAAATCAATAATGAGGCCCACAGTATTTAGGGTAAGATGACATGCCATTATTGACTTGATTAGCTTGAATTAAAGCACAGTAATTGTAAAGACTACTAATGGTACATTCTGGCTCAAGAAGTCTGCTCCCCTTGAATCATATCAATCTAATTTCCTGATGGAAAAAAGTTAACTAATTTTATTCCAAAGGATCTCCAGTGTAGTAGGCACTACAGAGTTAATACAGCTATGGAAACTTGAGCTGGGTTAATCCACAGAATTGTGAACAAAAACTTTCAACTGCAGAAACTTTATTGCCAATGAGGATACACACGTCAGAAAGAATCCAGCTTGACTTCAAGACCCAAGGAGACATTTGCAGGGCTGACTTTTTTCTTTTCTTTTGAACTACATCTATCTACTTGTAAATAATGCATCTTTAATTTGGAGTAATCGAAAAACAACGAACACAATAAATAATAATAAACCACACTAACAGTTTTATATAATCACTTTTTGAAAAATAAGCATATTTTAAAAATAAAACTTTTAGCTACTGAGAATAGGAAATGTAAGAACATAAAAAAGGCCACAGTGGGTCAGATGACTGGTCCATTTATCCCAGTATTCTGTCTTCCAACAGTGGCCAATGCCAGATGATTCAGAAGGAAGGGACAGAACAGGGCAATAATCAAGTGATCCATCCCCTGTCATCTAGCTTCAGTTTATGGTAGGGTGAGATTTAGGGATACCCAGAGCAAGGGGTTGTGTCCCTGACAATATTTGCCAATAATCATTGATGGACCTATCCTCCATGTCATTGACCTTGAGAAATCCTTTGGTTGGTATATCCAAGGCAAATAATGGACAGTTAGCTTGGAAAATTCAATTCATGATACTCAGAAGCAAATTAGTGTGGGCCAAATTCTGTTCTCCATTATATTTATGTATATTTGGAACAACAATTAACTTCACAGAGCTACTCTGGATTTACACCACTAGTGCAAGCTAGACTTGAACACAACCCTCAGTGTTTTCATTAAGTTCCTGAACATTTTAGGATTTTGAAGATGGGGGGGAGGGAATGGGAGGGGGAGAGAGAGCGCGAGAGATATTTGTTATAATATGCTTTGCATTAAAATAGGTATTTGCAACCTTAATATGAACACTTTGAAAGGCAGACAAATTATGAACTTCCTCTTGCACATTAAAACCTTTTCAAATTGACAGTCACATACTATGCAAATAATTGAAAAACAAGATGCAACTCCAATTTCAAAATTTCAGATGATACATTTACTTAGCTCATGGGAAGTATGTAACTTCTCAGGGTAAGACAGATAGCATGAAGTGGATGCATAGGAATAGCTGATAACCAAGCAACTCTCTCTAATTATACTGCTGCTGCAGCCATCTTTAACTATCTATCTCTAGTGAAATCAGAACAGATGTTTGGAGGAATTCTCCAGGGATCAAGGATCCCTTGAAGGGACAACATACATCTTGAAACCATCAGTCAAAGGAAACTTACACTGATTTAAAGATAAACTATTGGCAAATTAAGTACATTGGGTTAAAACAAGCTTTCCTAAGGTTACAACTTTATATATTTTTTATGCTTAGCAACTTGCCATGGGCCAGAATAGAAAATATCTTGAAATCACTAAATGTGTTATGCTAATTAAAAATAAAATCACCATCCATTGTGTTATAATAAATTTGAATAGCAAAACTACATTTTTAAAACACTAGAGCTGAGTGGGAAAGATTTTCCTGTCCCACAAAAGTTTGGGGGAGGGGAGTTAAAAAATGTCTTCCCCTCTTGAATCAGGAAAAAAAAATTGTAATTGCAAAAATTGTTGTGAACCAACAAAACAAAACAAAGTTCAGGTCAATCAAAACTCATTTCAATAATTTCAAAACGTTTCATTTCATTTTTGACTTTTAACTCTTTTTTAGTTTCATTAACTTAAATTTCAAAACAGGTCATTTCAACCAAAAAAAACCTCAAAACATTTTGATAATTTAAACTTTTTTTCAAAACTTTTTCAAGACAGGAGGTTTGTCAAAACCAACCCTGTTTCAAAAATGTTTTGGTTCAGATGAATCAACATTTTTTGACAAAAAACGTTTTGTTGAAAAATTCCAAATAGTCTCCATTCAGCACATTTTCATACATGTATAGCAACATTCTGTATATGTTGAAAAGTTTAATAATTGCCATTAAAATAGGGATACCCAGAGCAAGGGTATCCATTGAAGTACATCCATTGAAGTAATTAGTGTTATTTAGGTATTAAGTTTAGGGAATATCTGCAACACCATAATTTTAGAGATAGTACAAGCTTCATAGATATTCACTATATGGAATAGCCCAATTCAACAAATACTTGGTCTTGTGACTACAGTATGGGTTGGGAGTCAGAAGAGCTGGGGTCTATTCTTGGCTTCACCAATGACTTGCTGGACGACTGTAGACTTACTCAAAGAGAACATTGTGAAGTGGAATGAATGCTTTGTGAAATGCTTGGATGGAAAGTGCTACATAAATGTTAAGTTTAGTATTACTACTATATAAATACAAAGAATAAAAACCAAAAATTAATATAAATTTTTGTTGTGCATCTAGTCAGCTTACTGTACCAGAGTTAACTATGGGGACATGCAAAAAGTTTTAATAAAATAAGAACCAGACTTTTCATTGATGCAAGAGTCAAACCAAAGCAGCAACAAGTTTTGTCTTTTGGTTTTTTTGTTTTTGTTTTGTTTGTTGGGATTTTTTTTTGTTTTTGGAAAGTTGAAAGAATTCAGGAAACCAGAATTGCTGAATATCCAGGTCAGCCAACACCAAGGTTGGAATGATTCCTGCATGATTTCTCAACCAGAGAGGTTTAAATAAATGTATGTAAACTCCCTCCAGAGTGAATCTCTGAATTACAGCTATGTCATTACTTGCAGTAAAAGAGAAAAACATGGAGTACTGTATTTATTTCTACTGTTTGGATGCTTGGGGAAGTTTTTAAATTTCAAACATGATTGGTAGGGACTAGTCACATGGTATTGAATCAGGTTTCCTGACTGGCTGAGCCTATCCCATGCAGTTAGGAGTGTCAACAGAGTCAGTTCAACAGTTTTTCTGAAATAAGGCTACTGCCTGTAAGCTATACGTTTAAAAAAAATTGAAACAAAAACTTGAGAATTGATAAAATATTGTCTATTACGTAATGGATAGCCATGTCCTAATGTGGACAAGCACTCAATATCTGTTCTGTTTGTCTATGCCATTAAGACAGGCCCAGTATCTCTGTTACAAGATCTGACTGGCTAATGCCTCGATGAGTCCCCTCTTGAACTTACTGACTTGTGTTTCACAGTTTAAAATTCTCAGCCATTTCAGGCAACAGATTGCAGCTTTCCCCATTTACTAGTTATCTTTAGCACTCTTTGGTATAGTTAAGGCCTCGCATATACTCTAGTATCCTGCTTCTTACACCATAACCATCACCATCGTGTTTAGGATCTTCCTGAAAGTGCAGTAAGCAAAATGACTAGCATTTCAGACGTGTCGTTCCTTATTTCTCTCTTCCTCTCCCAAGGGGGGAATGATTGTAATTTTTATTTGATGTTATGTTTATTTGTTGTTATGTGTGTCTGTTGTGCTATGTGTTTATATTGGCAAAGACAAGGTTGAAGTGGGTCTGGCACTTTCAGTGGAAAGTGCCAAGGCCTAAGGGATATATCAAAACATGAAGGAGTCTCCTGAACAGCACAGAAGCAGCGCTTCATTCCACACAGATCTGACAGATCTGATTGAGTCCTACGTCCCCAGTCCTGCACAAATTTTATATGAAGAGTCATTGGGGAATCTCTTCACTCCTTTTATTTTTACATCTACCCATTGACTTGCATTTGTATTTTTTCTTTCAATCCTCTTATTTTTGTTATGACTTTATTTCATTCCAAATTGTTTTCATTTAGTTGTGTGCCTGCCTCTATTTCTATAGTCTTCTGGGCTTTTCTTTCATATACTTATTTTTAGTTTGCCAAATGAACAGAACAATGAAATGCATAACAAACACATCAGTAGAAGCACTTTTGTTTCCTCCATCCCTCACATTTATCTTTGAAATCTGTTTTGGTCTTTGCTCAGACACATTGTCATTGTTTGATTTAACTTTGTTCTCCTGTAATTTCAGTTTTATATCACTCCTTTTAAGTCACACTAGTATTATCTCATTTTGCAGGTTTCTTTGTCTTTCATCTCCTTCAGCTGAAAGGGTAGGAGGGCTTTGCTTTGGCTGGAACCAGTACAAATTAGCATGAGGCCATCCAGCCCTATAACATTTCTACCAATTAGATAAGCAGTGTGTTTTAAAAATTTTTTCCTGTCATCACCAATGGAGGCTCCTTAGGAGAAGGAGGGTGAGCATTGCTGATCTTTACTTGCTACTGTAAATTGGATATATATTTATCTACTTATGATCAGATGTCACCAGCATCCACTGGTGGAATATGACCATAGTCCAACAATCCTCCCAAGAGAAGGGCAGAAAGAGGCTGATTTTTGTGTACCTTCCTCATATACGGTAAGTGAAGTCCCCACAGTATGCATATTAGGGGCCAGATTTTCAAAAAGAAGTATCAGCAAGTGGTGTGCCTGATCCTGCAAAATCTGGCTACCGGGGTCACAATGGGAGCTGCTTAATGCTGAGCCTTTTGAAAATCTGACCCTGTTTAGGTGCTTCAATGGGTGCAGTGGTCTCATAAAAATTTGGCCCCAATTGTGGGTGCAGAGCCCTTGAGAATTCATCTGTTGGCTCCATTTAGCACAGATCTGGATCCAGAGCCAAATGTAAACTTCCTCAAAAATCAGCAATGGGCAAATCAGGTGCATCTCCTCCCAGTGTACCAGAAAGTGACAGCTTGAAAGAACCAGGAAGTAGTACTCATTTAATGTTTGTAAGTAAGTCCTTTTCTTGTTCAACTTAACACCCCTTTCCATACTGGCTATGGCTATTTTTAGATGTGAGGCTAATTCATTGCATGGTTTTATAACATCCTTGAGAAAAATACATTCATTGGGGAAACAATGCTAAAACCCTGTTAGCAACAACTTTATTTAAATAAAGCTGTTTTGTTATTCCCCTATATTAGATTTAATTAAATCTCAGAAAAACATTTTGTATTATTCCGGTGATACAAATGTTTTGTTTTTCTGAGCACAAAACAGTAAGATAGATTATGTGATTGTTCAAAAAGGTGAACATGGTTGAGATAAAGAATTTTTGTCCATTTTGATTATACCAAACTATAAATAATTCTGAGTTAAAGACTATAGTATCTGTATGTTTTTTGTGTCACTAATGCAAAAAACTTTGGGCATATACTACAACTTTGTTTATTTTCGCATTATCTCAAGATGATCTATTTATTTAGTTATTATTGCAAGTTTTACAAAAATATTGTTGTACCAAAAAAGAAAAATGATATGCTTCCCAATACTTGTTTTGATATTCCTCAAAATTGCTTTTATTTTCTTGAATAAAAAAACCCTGAAAACAAACAGTCCAGTTGTTGCTGTATTTGTCCTTAGCATGAAGAGGTCATTAAGGCCTAAATTTTCATAAGCAATTAGTGATAATAATCAGATTTTCAGTGATAATTTCAGATTTTGGGTCCCACCTGGACATTTTAAAGAGGCCAAATTTTCAGAGTGTGGGTGCTCAGCACTTTCTGAAAGTCAAGCCCCTTTAAGGTGTCTGAAGTTGAGTACCCAATAGCAGAGGCACCTAAAATCAGTAGTCAGTTTTGAAAATTTATGTCTAACTGCACACAATGACAAAACACAATCATCTTCCAGAAAAACAACACATGGTATATTCCAATTTTTAGCAGCCAACAATCATCATTATCAACTTGTGTGGCATCTCTGCCCCAGTGGAAGTTTTAGTGTGGCTGAGCAGTACAAGTTGGCCACCATTGCAAAGTCTCACTAAACTGCTACTTCACCGTTCACATTAGTAGCAAATCAGAGCAACTCTGCTCAACAGGATGCAGTTAAGGAAAAGCAATTTAATTTTCTGCTAACTAGTTGGACATTCCTAACTGACAGCTTTCTTAATGTAACTGTTATGCTGGAGTCTCAGCCTGAATCAAACAGGATGAAGAGGGACACCCAATGGTCAATTGTATAACAAGATCTACCTTTCTGGTACATATTATTTTTGCTGTCAACGGGTTATTTTTGGTTTGTTTTTTTTATTAGCTTGTCTTTTTGTTAAAAAGAAGACCCCAAACAAATGGTGTGTATAATGCATCATATATATTTGCCTTCTTCTACACAACATAAGAGAGAAATTTCCACCATGTGTCACTTTGAATGTAGTTTTCTCTTAGTACAGCAATAAGGTCTCATGTTTGAGGCTGCAGGATATCAATGTCATGAGAGATTAATGATCCCCAGGTACGTACAACACAAGCAGAAATGATTTTTTTTAGATCTGCTAGATTTTATTAATGTACAAAGATAAATAAAATGGGGGTCAACACACACTAGTGCAAGTCTCCTTCCGACACCACTGCCATACATATACATGCAGTTTGCAACAGTGTAGCTACATTGGCACAAAAATTCCTAATACAGACAAGCCCTAATCTAGGGACAAAAAATTAATCCATTAAAATACTTGGTTTCAGCATGAAATCTACTTAAATAAGTATACCCTACTGACACACAAACAGCATGCATAGCCAAAACAAAGAGACCCTTTGGTTAAAGTCAATGGCAGCTGTGAGTACTCACCAATTCTAGAAGGCAAGAAACTTAATTGCCTAAAAATAGATTTAAAGGCCCTAACTTTAGATCCCCTAATCAGAAAACATTCTTTAAACATTGAATTTAGTGCTTATGAAATGTGACAGATGCACAGCCCTGGAAACTGCCATTTTCTACAGCAAAAACAGCATTGGAAATGACAATACAAACTTTTCCCTGGTCACTGTTCCTGCTTATCTACTGTGATGCTAACCTAGCAATATGGAGTGAGAGAGTAATTCATTTCGCAAACCAACTCAGAGCCCTGTAGCCTTTCCATGATAACTGATACTTTTGTTGGCACGTGGGATGAGGTTTTTTGTGGTGTGGACACCTGTCCACTAAGAAATGAATTGAAACTTCCAGCTAATTTCACAAAGACCACCAAGCAGCTGTCAGAGCACTGCAACAGTCAATTTCTGCTGATCTAGGCCCCGAGCCAAAGTCCACTGAACGCAATAGGAGACTTTCCATTTACTTCAGTGAGCTTTGGATAAGGCCCTTAACCTTGATTCGAACACAAAGAGCCCATATATCAGAATATTCCAACATTCCAGCCATCAATTTTCTTAAAATAAGTTAATCATATTTTTAAGATGTTTACAGGGGGTGAAATTTATTTTATAATTTAGAGCACATTGCAGGCTGGTGGCAAATCATGGGAAGATGATGAGAGAGGCATGTGTATGTATCACGTATATATAACTTCACATAAACATACGTATGTCATACGTATGTCAATATATATTCACTTTTCTAAGGTATAACTCATCACTATAGTTTTCCATTTAATGCACATTCTTGAGTAGTTAGACTTGGATCTTGCAACTTCTTACAGATTCATGGATTCTAAGGCCAGAAAGGACCATTATGATGAGCTAGTGTGACTTTTCTGAATAACACAGGCCATAGAATTTCACCCAGTACTTGTCAAGCCCATAATACCTGTTGGAGCTAACACATAACTTTTCATAAAATATCCAATCTTGATTAAGAGAGTCTAAGTGATGGAGAATCCTTCAGATCCCTTGTAATTTGTTCCAATAGTTAATGATCCACAATTAAACATTTGCACCTTATTTCAAGTTTAAATTTGTCTAGCTTCAACTTCCTGCCATTCAATCTTATGCTTTTGTCTGCTAGCTTAAAGAGCCCTCTATTACCAGAAGCTTAATCGCCATGTAGGTATGTATATTCCATAAATAAATCACTTCTTAACCTTCTCTGGATAAGTTAAATAGACTGAACATCTTATGTCTCTCATGGTAAGGCAGGTTTTCCAGACCTCAGATCCCTCTTGTGGCTCTTTGCTGAACCCTTTCCAATGTGTCGTGTAGGCACCAGAAGAGTACAGAGTAGTGCAGTCAATGGGTGGACAATGGGGCTTCACGAAGACCTAGCAGACTTCAATGGTGCTCCGTGCAGGAGCAGCAATCAGTCCTGCAATTTGTTGTGCACAGGTGGGAGAGTCAATCATGACCCTCTTACCAGTGGATTATTTTGGCATTACATATGGGTCCAGCAGAAATGGGGTTTAGCCTGTATTAAATCCCTGTGGTTTTCTTCTTTTCATGCAATGGAAATACAAGGAGTATATGCAGCCCACCACCAAGTGTATCATTAGATCTACAGACATACAAAGTTGACTTTCCTGTGAGAGTCATCTGCTGAGCACCTGGAACACTTACATGTGGTGCCATCCAAAAGTTAGCAGTGCTATCAAGACTCCATGTAGTAAATGTTACCAGATGCAAAAGGCTCTGACAACATTACAAGAAATATGAACCACCCACAGGGTGAAACTTTTTGATGCGTCCCCATAAACAAACAGGAAAGCAAGACACACATAAAAGCAACAGAAAAATCAATGCAGACGAATGCACTGAGGCAATTAAAAAAACAGCTTAATTATTCAGCATACTACATGTTTCTCAACACATGGCTAATCACTCACATGCCTGTTGTCAATGGAAAATCCCTAAAAGATGAAGATGATTTTTCTTAACTTATTTGCACATCAAAGGAGAAAATGTTAACTTGATATTTTATACTCTAATTTTTTCAAAAGGCAGTTTCTGACAGAGTGCCCTTTAAATAGTATGCCCTGAATACTCTTTTTAAAATAAATGTACACATTTTTCTGCTCCCCTGCAGATGTTTACAGGGTCTTTTCAACAAGGAAGAAATCAAAGTAAATGGGGCTTTACTCACGGGCAGTGGTTCACTCACACTGAGCAGTTTGCAGTGACTACCTAGAGAAAGAGGAAAACTGGTTATTCACAAAGGACTATGTTGTGATACTTGTTCTCCCACGGACTTGTACCTTGCTCCATAAATGGTCCCATTGACTTCAGTGGGTCTATCTAAGCAGCAAGATACTAGTAGGCATGAATAAGGCTATCAGAATCTGTCCCAACTTGAGATCAGATTCACCAACTAACATGAAAAATTGAGGAAAAACATTTTCAAATTTTTCAGATAGTCTTAAGTGGTAATTCTTACTATTGTGGGTACAGCAGTCTCAGACAGAAATGTGATTTTTGTCCCTTTAAAATAAAGTGCGCCAGGAATTGAATATCTTGACAGCTGCTAACTTTATTAGTTACCTTTGATTTCACAGTTTCACCAGCAGAATTGTTTAGCAAGAAGTCTGGAATTTGATAGTTATCCCTAGGTGGCAACCACTCACCTGTGACTACACATGTGCATGGTGTCTACCAGCTACCAAGTGACCTGGTCCACTTACATACCTTTGGTCTCAGTCATGAAAACATCATTTGATTACTGGGGCAGAGGGTGAGAAGAGCTAACCACAATGTTTTTCCCTAAGTGCTGTAATGCATAATTGCTCTGTCCATAATTCACATAGGTGACCTCGTAAAATGGATCATTTGAAGAGGAAGAATTTAATTTACATGGAGCCTGTAGACATGTTATTGGCTGTGGTTCGGAATAGGAGAAAAAAAGTGGCATGTGGAACGCTCCTGCAAAAATCAGGAATGCACCCACAGGCAAATGTTGTATGTTAGTAATACAAACTTTCCATTGTAGTGTAGATCAAACTACAGATTTTAAAGGTATATGCTCCTGTATACTCTGACAGGGTCCCAGCCCAGTTGTGAGAGCTCATAGAGGAATCTCCATTCTTCTATAAGCAGTTCATCCCCATTCACCAAGGCACTTAAGCACACATTTAATTTAGACTTGTGCTGAAGTGTTTTCCTGAATAGGGATCCGCCACCCAGATATTTGTTTTTGTAGATCAGTCGAAGAGTACAACTGAGCTTTTCCCCCTCACTATCTGTAAATATTACTTTCAAATTCCTACATCAGACTTAACAACCTCTTTCAAAACCCACTGTTCAGAAACAATGAAGGTTGACCTGTTACATAGCTCAGTAGAAAAAAAGAAAACACTAAACGACACAATGTCATAATACCAGTGACCTCCTTAAAGTCACAAGCTACTTTGAAAAGCAACTCCATGAAAATGGCATCATTGTTCCATGTTTATTGTGTCCGTTTCATATTAAATGTATCATCTAACAACCAAAAGTGAGTTTGTTTCTGATTCCCAGTTCTGCAAAATCCACCATGGCCTCCACAATGGATTCTTTCTTGCTCACACATCATCACCAGTAATAAAGGTTCTGCAGGGAAAATTAGGTCCTAAATTTACACCTCTGCAATCCGGTTGCTTTCAGAATATACCCTCATTGACACCAATGCAATCAATAACTTCAGGAGGTTTAGAAGAAAGGGGAAGTTGATAGTAATTAATATAAATCAGAAGCTAGAAATCATAGAAAATTGATAGAGGGACACAATAAAACTGTGGCCAGCAGAGTTAAGCACAGTAGGAAGGATTTTAAAAATATATTAGGAACAAAAAGAATCCTGACAACAGTACTGGTCTATTAATAGATGGCTATAGGAGAATTGTCAGTAATAATGCAGACAAAGCAGACATGTTAAATAAATATTTCTGTTTTGTATTTGGGAAAAACATATGATGGAATCACACAATGATGATAGCACACTTTCTATTCTACTATCATCTCAGGAGAATAGAAAACAGCAGCTACTAAAGTTAGACTCTTAAATTGTCAGGTCAAGATGACTTGCATGAAAAAGTTTTAAAAGAGCTGGCTGAGGAGCTCACTGGACCATTAATGTTGATTTTTAATAAGTCTTGGAACACAGAGGAAGGTCCAGAAGGCTGGAAGAAAGCTAATATTGTGCCAATATTTTAAAAAAGTATACAGGATGGCCCAGGTAATTATAGGCCTGCCAATATGACATTGATCCTGGGCAAGATAATGAAGCAGCTGATACAGGACTCAATTAATAAAGAATTAAAGGAGCTTAATAAAATTAATACCAATCAGCACAGGCTTATAGAAAATAGATCCTGGCAAATTAGCTTTATATTTTTTTTGATGCGATTACAAGTTTGGTTGATAAAGGTAATAGTGTTGATACTTAAGACTTCTGTAAGGCATCTGACTTGGTACCACAACATTTTGAATACAAAACTAGAACAATATAAAATTATCATGGCACATGTTAAATGGATTAAAGGATGGCTAAGTTATGGCTCCCAAAATGTAATTGTAAATGGGGGATCATCATCAAGAGGGCGTGTTTCTAATGGGGTCCTGCAAGGATTGGTTCTTAGCCCTACACTAGTGACTCTGAAAAAGATCTGGGGTTGTGGTGGATAATATGCTGAACATGTGCTCCCAGTGCGATGCTGTGGCCAAAAGGGCTAATACAATCATTGGCTGCATAAAGAGGGAGTAAAGTGGTTATTTATTTTACACTGGTGTGGTCACTGCTGGAAAACCGTCCAGTTCAGATGTCCACCATTCAAGAAGGATGTTGAAAAGTTTGAAGTGATTCAGAAACAAGCCATGAGAATGATTAAAGGATTAGAAAACATGCCTTATAGTGATAAACTAAGTAGACTGAACTTCTTGGTCTAAAAAAGAGAAGGTTATGGGGTGATTAGATTACAATCTATAAGTACCTACATGGTGAACAAATAGTTAATAATGGGCTCTTCAATCCAGCAAAGAAAAATATAACTTGATCCAATGGCTGGAAGTTGAAGTTGAATACATTCAGACTGGAAATAAGGCATACATTTTTAATGGTGAGTAATTAAAAACTGAACAATTTACCAATGGTTGTGATGGATTCTACATCACTGGCAATTTTTAAATCAAGATTGAGTGTTTTTTCTAAAAGATCTGCTCTAGGAATAACTTTGGGGCAGTTCTATGGCCTGTGTTATACAGGAGGTCAGATTAAATTATCACAATGTGTCCCTTCTGGCATTTGAATCTTTGACTGTATGGACAGGTGTAATTGATTAGAATTTAGCAACCAATTCAGTGACCAATCCCCAAGAAGAACGCTTGATCTCTCAGCCACTCAAACAGCTCTATACTCATTGGGGGATGGGCGTGGGGTGAGGGTCAGAGTTCACTCTGAGTTTATTCTTGTGTAACTCCATTAATGTTAGTGGCATTATACTGGATTTACATTGACCTAACAAAGCAAAATTTGTATGTAACAAAGCAGATTTTCCTAATCATGAAGCACAGGGAACAGATGTGAGCTAGCCACATAAGGTTCCATAGTGAGGGAGTATATCTCTGGGTTTGGATTTGCAGCAGTTTGTGGTAAGCAGCAGATCCTAAGGTGTTAAAAGGCTTAATTCTGATCTCACACTTGGTTGCTACCTCATTGATTTCAGTGGAGTTACTCCGGTGTAAGTGGCAGCAGAATTAGGCTCAATTACTTGCTCCTATAAAATCCCCAGTGGGTCAGCAGGCAGCTAAAAATACTTGTACACTGCTGGGGTACTAACAGTCCTAAAATCTGGAGCTTTCCAACCCAATTTGATCCATTCTCTAGTTGGCTGACTCATAATTTTAATGTGTTGACGTACTGAGACACCAAGGGAGATCAGAAAATGTATACATATGAAAAAGATTCTGCTGAAGTTTTCCAGCCTTGCATCCACACTGTTACATCACTTGAGAAATTTGGATGCGATCTTAAATTTAATAAAAAAAATCTTCACCCCGTTCACAAAAATAATAAAGTGAAGCTGCAGTTAATCTTGGAATTAAGGTAAGGAATTTCTGGCGTTCACCATGTTTGGGGAAAAAACATTGTTTGCAACGTATAACTATTATCTGTCTTCTTTGGGAATTCTTGTGTAATTACTAAGATTAACAGACATGGTTAAATTTGCTCTATTTTTGAGGATGCACATTGGAAGGTTTTAGGTAATTTGTGATACGTGATACTAATGTTGATGGGCCAAGAACCTGCAAATCCTTTTGAAGTCAGTAGTTGTTGTGGGTGCCCAGTGCACCTCGGGATCAGGCACTAACTGCCAAAGGCAAAAAAAGATCTGCCAAAGTTTAGCTCCTATGCACTCATTTCTACAACTGGGAAAATCATCTTTGCTGGTATGGCTTGATTGTTTTCAGTGCACTGATTCAACTGATTGCATACAGCTGTGCTTCACACCCTATAATAAAGGAAAAGATCAAGAGCTCATTTCTCTCAAAATGTCCCAAAACACTTAGTATTTCTAATCACAGCCTTCAACCTAAAAATCTGAGTTTAAGGAAAATAAACACTTTACATTTTTCTCTTAACAGAAAGATTGGAATCAATAGATCTACTTTCATTTTATATGAATTTCTGGAAAAAAGTTATGCTAACAGTTGCAATTTTCACATGTAAGAACTCATATGTGACAAAGGCCCCAATCCTGCAAGCTGCTTTGTGGGGGCAGCCCTATAGACTTCAGTGGATCTCTGTGCTGATGCAGGGGGTTCTGCCCTTATGGACCAACTTCCAGGATAGCGGTTTTATTGACTGGATGGAAAATGTAGATCCAGATCTGTAAGACACCGTTTCACCAAAAAAAAAAAAAAAAAAAACACACCACACCCAACCCCCTCCATTCTTTTCTCTCAATATCTAGTCCCCAATTCAGAAAAGCACTTACACATGTACTTAAAGCTAAGTACATGCTTAATTGAAATGACTCCAATGGGAATTAAGCATGCGCTCAAAGTTAAGCATGCACTCAAGTGTTGTCCTGAACAAGGGCCTCAGTCACTTGTTCTGTAACATGCAGAATAAAAAAACCCCAAAAAAACACTAACTTGTGGGTGGCCAGCACTCCTGAATCTTATATATTGGGATATAGGAACCTTGAGGAATGGAACAAAGATGCTAATTTAACTGTTTGCTGCTGACTACTTTGTCAGTTATTTGTAGGATATAGAAAAACCCTGATTCTCCCTCCAGGCTGGGTTCAACAGACCTGGAACCTTGCAACTCTGTATAAATCAGCACAGCAATACTCTGATAAGGCTGACAAATCTGAGCATAGATCATGTTCTTTAGCAGATTTTAATCAAAATTAGTATCTGTATAGACTGGAATGTTCACTAAATAGTGGGAGAGCTTCTCTCTTTATTACTTCTTTTCTATTTCCTTCTTTTCCCTTCTCTCCTCTCTTTCTCTACCTGATTAGATGTTTGTTATATTAACCAAACTGATTTAAAGTACTGACTGCTCATCAGAGTCCTTGAAAAGGATAAACAAACAGTTCTCATCATATTGTGGGTCACTTTCACTCATGAGCACAAGTGCTGTGGAGCCAATTCGCCACTTCTTTTGGACTTGACTCAAGGCCCACCAAGTCAACGGCACACTTTCCATTGATTTTGGATCAGGCCCTCAATCATTCTATAGCATTTCACAGCAACCACCAACCTTTTAAAAAATGACCCTTAAGGTATGTTTCATTTTAAAACTGGAGTATCTAGAGGTTACACTCAGTACATTTATTCATGGCAAACTTTATTCAGTCCCTCCTATAAACTATATGCTCAATAGATTTCATAGGTTCATATGGATCATTTGGAAAACACCGTGCTCATACATATACGGAATTGTAGGGGGTTCTGGTAGTACTGTCAATGATTAAGGGTGCCCAAGGATTCCAGTTGTAAGAGCTTTGTTGAAGCATAAACAACGTCTCGAGTATTAGCAGTATTTGAATTTAAGCAACCCACATATCTCTTGGCAATGGCTCCATGGACTCACACTGTTCACAGTAGCTAACAACATAACCTGGAACAACCATACATTTTTGTGTTTGCTATATGTCTACTCCCCCAAGTGTTTGGTTTATTATACATGTTAACATTTCCCCCCTTTTAAGTATTTACGGCAAAACTTACAAAACCAAACAATTAGTAATGCATTTCAAATTGCAAATAATAAAAATTAAATAAAATATGCACTTTGACTGTTATATTTTATAATCTTTTAGATAGGAAGATGGTCTTTTCTCCCCTATGAAATATCTCAATTCAATCTCTGCAAAAGGTAGTTCTGCCATTAGTGTTATATTTTCAGGAAGACGCGGTCATTCTGCAATATGATAACTTGCAGAGTCTGTCCATCCGGTCAGCCGCTCCTCTAGAGTTCCAGATACTGGTGTTGAACTTAACTGGGTATTCTCAGGCGGCAATTCTATTGCTGCTGTACTAATATCTCCAGAGTTAACCACAATCCTTTTTCTTCTCGTGATCAAAAAGCAGTGTACTACTCTGCCACCTTCCATATAGGACATTGGTCCTGTATTATCTTGAATGGTAACTGGCATCCAACTGGGACTAAGGCCAACATTTTTAAGAATAAACAGCTTCTCAAAATAGTAAAACTCCATTCTTTAGCATGTTTGTCACGTTGGTGCCTTTGCTTCTATTGTTTCTACTGTATTTTTCCCATTAAGTATGTCCAGATAAGGTCTAATCTTGACCTTAGTTTCCTTCCCAGTAACATCTCTGCTGGGTACAGGCCTGTGGTTGACTGCAGAGTTATATGACAATTAACCAGGTTACTAGACACTTTGCTATCTATTGTACCTCCAGGTATTCTTTTAATACCCTTTTTAAATGACTGAATTGCTTGTTCAGCTAACCCCTTTGATGGATGGATCGTAAGGTGTTAATGTAACATGTTACATGTAACAGCTAATCCTTCTCAATCTAACTGTGAATAATTATGTTCAGCAGAAGATTGCAGCAATACTTCAGAGGATTCTGAAACAGGGGCATTAGAAGTATTGATAAATTTGGCAAAAACTTACTGTAGTAATTCAGCAAGCCTAAATAAACCTTCATCTGATATGTTCCTAGGTTCAGTGGCATCACAAATTGCTTTAACTTTCTCTCCACTTGGTTGCAATCCCTGGGCATCCACTTTAAAATCTAAGTATATCACTTCATGTGCCAGGAAGGAATATTTATCCCTTTTTAGGCACAAACCTGCTTCCTGCAGCCTGTTCAGAATTTCTTCAAAATTTTATAAATGTTTGGTTTCTGTGGTACCTGTGATTCGTTTATCATCCAGATATACTGCCACATGTGGAATTCCCTGAATCCATCCCTCACTGGTTCTTTGGAAAATAGCAGAGGCTGAGGACACCCCAAAAGGTAACCAATTATATTTAAAATAGTCCTTTGTGAGTATTGACACTGATGTACCGCTTGGAATCTTCTTCCAGGATGACCTGATGGTTGGCATGGCTCATTTCTAACTTTGTAAACAATTGCCCTCCTGCTAAAACTGCAAACAGATCCTCAATTTTTGGAATTGGTTACTGTCCTAAGTGTGAGACTCTATTGAGACCCAACTTACAGTCATCGCATATGTGTACAGAGCCATCTAGCTTCACACACTGGTACTGCTGGTGAAGCCAATTCACAAAACTTTACAGATTCAATAGTACCAGTTGCCCGTAGTCTTTTTAAACTCAATCTCAACATTTTGTTTTATAGCGAAGGGTACAGATCTGGGTTTGAAACAACAAGGCAAGACATTTGGGTTTAAGTCGATTTTAGCAGTGGCACATTTTACAGTGTCCCAGTTCAATTTTAATACTTCTTTATGTGTACTTGATACAGTTTCCAGAACTAGATCATCTTCTGATTTCAAGTGATGCACTTTTCCTTTCCAGTCCAATGAAAGGACAGCCAACCACCCTCTCCTGAGCAAGTTAAAGCCAGTGGCTGCAACCACTAGCAAAGGTAGATACCTTACTTGGCTCTGGTGGCAAACCTTCACACTGTTGGCTCCCAGTATTTTTTGGTTTTAATTTTACCCTATATTCCCGCAGTAGATGTGATTCACTATCTTTCCACAAAGTCTCATATGCTTCTTGGCTCATACTAGTCACATTACATTCTATGTTAAGCTCAAATCACACTTTTTCCCCCCATTTAAAGTCACTCCAGTATGAATGGGACCTACTTTAGGAATATTTGTTTCCATTATACTAGAGATAATATAAACTACCGCCACCTCTTCTTTTTCACCACTTTCCTCCTCCAGTACATGAACAGTACAATGGCTATGAGGCTGCTTTTAGTCATGGTTTTGTGCATCTACTTCCTTGGTTTTGTTTTGACTCACTCTTTGAATGTGACCAGTTAACCTGCAAATGTAACATTTTTCATTTTTAAAACCTACATATCATTTGGGGAAGGTGTTTGCCTCCACAGCAATAACTCTCTGATTGGATCTGTTTCCCTAGGCTGTCTTGCAATTTTGTGCACAGTGCCTGGTGTTTCCTGCATGTTATTTCCCTTCCCCCAGGCTCCTGTGGCTTGTGTTTGTAAATACTGTACGTTTTTATTTGCAGATTCCATAGCCTGGACCACTTTCAGAGCTGTTTCAAATGTTTGGTATATAATAATCTCCTTTGCATTTTGTTATTGTTAATGTCACAAACTAATCTGTCTCTTAGCAGGTGTCATAGTGACACCATAATTACAATTGTGGTGAGGGAGGCCTGTTCTACCCTTTCGTGGGTCCTGCGCCCTCTTCCGCTATGCCGGCTATATGCCTGGGTCAGAGCAGCGGAGGCCCGGGCCCGACCCCTGCCCTGGGTCCCGACCCAGGGACCCTGTGTGGAGTAGTCTCAAAACTGCTCAGTCCGTGACTTACTCCCTTCCCTGGATCGCCTGTCTTTGGCCCCACTGCTCATGGTCCTCTTCCTGGAACTGGGTGGGAAGGGGTTCTCCCTCAGGCCTGTGTGCCTTGAATCCCTGGCCGTGCCCAGACGGGCACCCCCTTTGTCTCTGGTACCTTTTGGGTTGTGGTAGCAACAGTGTTTGCTCCAAGCCCTGTAGCAGCTCTCCTCCGCTCTGTTCTTCCTCTTAACTCCTATCCAGTTGCTCCCGTCTGCCTGACAGGGAGGCTTTTAACTGCTGGGGCAAGCTCCTTGGTTGGCCTCAGCTGGCCTAATTGCCCTGGAGTAGCCCCAGCTGGATCACCCAGGGAACAGGGATTTGTTGATCCTGGGGCTAATATAGATTCCCTCCACTACTCTCCTGTAGCCATCAGGTCTGGCCCTGTCACACAATCTTGAGAAAGTTTCCTCAGTTCTACAACCAATTCCCATGCTATCTTCTCTGCTTTCCTCAGCCAAGAGTTAAACGTAAATCATTCTATTATTTCACGGAGTGCTGGCATGAGATTTATTTTTTAAACAGATTTACTAACAAAACAAAAAAAAGTATCTCCAGGCTTTCCAGGGGTTAACAGATTTCTCATTAAATTAAGTCTTGCCTCCTATCCTGCTCACCATGATATCACAGATGAAGGTAAGAAGAAAGCTATCATTAGCAGTGAAAAGATAAGAATATTTTGCAGCATTCTTCCCAAATTTGGTGTTGCAGATTAAATGGTGAAATAGTCCCAAATGTCTCAGCCACTTCAATTGTGTTTGTAAACTTGATTTACAGATGACTTCCCACACTTATTTCTTCCTGTCTCTTTTTTCATTCTTGTGAGTTCAGCTCCACTTTGTCACCAAAAGGTATAGTGTAAACCAGACATACTCCAACTTCTTTGAGTTGGAACAGTCTTTTTATTCAAGCAACTCAGATATATTCTGACAGTAGCTCCTAAAACAGTTGCCAACAATGTCCAACACAACCCAGGAGTAGCCACACATTTCCTTGTTTACTATCTGCCTGTTCCTCCTAGTGGCTGGTTCATTATACACAACATAATTATTTTCAGTTGCTTACAACTTTCCCAAATGGTCACCATTTCGGGCTGAAATTTTCCATACTGTACGTCTACAGATTTTTTTCTCTTAATTTCAGCCAAAATGGTTCAACTGTTTTCAAGAATGAGGCTAGGGAAAAAATACATTAGTTGCCCCATGTAAAAAATTGTGGCAACTTTTTTTGAGAAGCTGTAGGGCCCCCATGCTTTGGAGCAGTGACTTGAAATTTGGCAGGGATGTGGCTTTTCCTATCCCCAAGAAATTCCCCCAAATTTGGCATCATTATAAGCCTCTGAAAAGTGGCAGTTCACACATGCTCAGTAGAGACAGATTTTAGCAGCTAAATTCCCTGAAAATTCCATCCACATGAGGCATGCTCCAGCCCCAGGCTGAGCAGGACTTTCCCTGCAGTTGCAACTCTGGGCCACTATGGACCAAAACAGATCTGGGAACCTGAAGTCTGAGAGCAGGGAGACTCTCTCCTGCATTCTCAATGATCCCGCTACTGGGCACAGGAAGTTGCAGAAATCACGAATGGTGTGGAGTAAAACTGTTATTTATCCCTGCACACAACACAAGAACTAAGCAGTCTACCAACAAAATTAATAGGCAGCAGGTTTAAAACAAACAAAAGGAAATAGTTCTTCACACAACATACAGTCAACCTGTGGGATTCATTGGCCTTCACAGTAGCCCCTGGCATAACTATAACTGGGTTAAAAAAAGAACTAGATAAATTCATGGAGGATAAATGCAAAATAGATCCATCAATGAGGCCACTGTTAGAAGAAATGCTAGCTAAAACAAACAAAAGGATAATTCTCTGGAAACAGATAGGCAGTTAAAAAAAACTAGCATTATTAAGAGTAGATAATAAGACAGTAAATATCATAATGCCACTACATAAATCTGTGGTACGCCCACACCTTGACACTGTGTGCAGCTGGTCACCCCATCTCAAAAAGGATATATTAGAATTTGAAAAAGTACAGAGAAGGGCAACAAAATGATTAAGGGTATGGAACAGCTTCCGTATAAGGAGAGATTTAGAAGGCTGGGAATGTTCTGCAAGACAAGTCAGTGATTCAACCCCATGCTCTGGATTTTCCTAAAAAAAGAACCTCTGACTGCTAGCTGATTGGGACCCCATGTGGATGAGGGATGATGGATGGATCACTTGATGATTGCCCTGTTCTGTTCATTCCCGTCAAAGCATCTGGCACTGGCCACTGTTAGAAGACAGGATACTGGATTAATGGACCATTGGTCTGACCCCAGTCTGACCATTCTTAGATTTCTGTCACCTCCTTATTGGCTCAATGTGCAGAGGCAGTCAAAAAAGCTAGCAGGTTAGGAACTATTAAGAAAGGGATAGATAATAAGACAGTAAATATCATCATGCCACTACATAAATCTGTGGTACGCCCACACCTTGAATACTGTGTGCAGCTCTGGTCACCCCATCTCAAAAAGGATATATTAGAATTTGAAAAAGTACAGAGAAGGGCAACAAAATGATTAAGGGTATGGAACAAAGTGCTAGCTTCCGTATAAGGAGAGATTTAGAAGGCTGGGAATGTTCTGCCTAAAAAAGATAAATAAGGGGGGATATGATTGATTTTTAAACCTTAAATAATGTGTAATATATATAAGATACTAGATTAAGTAAAAATGGCTCAGGAGTATAATCTAATAGTCCACCCTTTACTATAAAGAATACAATGAAAAAGTGAATGCTATTTTACACACCCATAAAAACAAGGGAAGTGGTCAAGAATTTTGCAAGGTGTTAGGGCGCGCAAGACTTTGTGACGCGAAATCAGTATAGTTTGACAAGAGCAAGGCCCTAAAAGCAATGCTAAGCTTCTGCAGCAAGAAAAGCAAGAGTTAGGCTTCTCACGAGCAGAACCCAGACACTGCCCTCTGCCCGACCTTAGGCTGGGGGAGGAAGTGCCTTGAGGTCTGGAACGTCCTGAGACAACCACATACACCTGTTAATGCTTGATAAGCTAAATGGTTCCTATTTTGGTAATAATAAAGTAAAAGTAAGGCTATGGTTAAGTTCTTTTTGAAGTAAACAACTAATGTCACTTTATTCCAGAAAGTCCCTAGCTAACTACCAATAGACTAATAGCAACTAAGTGTTAAGGCCCAATCCCTACTGGGATTGAGATATACGTCATGTATTACTGGGTAAGGCTTGCTGCAAGGTGAGGGGGGAAAAAGGGTATATCAGTCCCCCGAGAGCCTCCCCAAGCTGAGACTCTCCGTGAATCCGTGGAAGCGCTAGCGGATGCCTCGGTCAGGATGGTTCCCGAAGTATGGGTCTCCTCATTCTTGCATTGGTAAGCGTCCCTTCACTTGCTTAGATAAGTCCAGCTCTCTTAGATCAATGGGCCCCCAGGAGTATATTGCTGTAGGTATCCTCTTGGTGGGTCTCTTCCTTGCTGTATGGTTCACCTCTCTGTTCACTAATTGCAGCTGCTGCTGCTGTTGCTCAGCAATAATAATGCATAAGCATGGGCACTCCCCTCTAGTGTAATATGTCCATGCATACCTGCAAGTTGCTACTTTATATCCTTGTGGTTGATTGTATTTTCATTATACTTTTTACCTTAAGACTTGTGCCGGAGCTTCAGCTCCTGTATGGTAAAGGACTCCCACTCCTGTCTTTCTTACGCTATCTCATACAATAAATAAGCACTTTCTGAAACCATTTTGCCGGTTTGCTCCATTCCCGCCACTGAGATAAAATACCAAACACTACACAAGGTGATTTATTTGTCAGTGCATTCATGCACACGTGGGTACATACATACCCACACAATGGATATTCTGAAACCACCACCACATGGTTGATACCTGAGATAGTGGAAGGTGGTGTACAAGAACTAGCTGGATACCCAGTGGTATCTTCAGTTTTAAGGATTTGGGGCATAAGAAGACTTGGAGATCTTCCAATTTATTTTCTGCTCACTCCAAAACAGTGGTTTTCAACCTGTGGTCCATGGATCCCGGTGGTTTGCAGACTATATCTAAGATTCCCAAAGGGTCCACACCTCCATTCAAAATATTTTAGGGGTCTGCAAATGAAAAAAAAAGGTTGAAAACCACTACTCCAACACAACTCTAGTTTCCTCTGCAAGACAGGCTCAGATCCTGGTCTGTAGTGTGGCAGCATGGTGTGGGTGCAGCCAGCCATGGGAGGATCCCACCAATGGATGGGGATTTTTCAGGTGCACAGAACTGACATAGCAATTCCTACATCACCTGCCTTCTAATAACCACCATGGGGCTGTGACCAGGTCTTCTGTTGGCAGCTAGCACAAGTCAGACTGACTTAATTTATGTCAGGGGACCAGACCAGTGCACAGCCAACCCAGGAGCAGTGGAGAGTAAGGATGGCTTATGGATTCATGACATGTGCGCTCCCTTTGCTATACTGTGAGTTTTTGAGCTGCTGCCATAGATTTGGGCCACAGAGTCCTTTTATGGAAGTGGAGAATAGGTAGGCCTCTGAAGAACAAGTCCATTCTTCAATGAGGAGTAACTGCTGGGAACAGAGAAAGCATTTGCTCACTGAAAAATCCCCATCTTTAACAACGTACAGTTGAGAACTTCTCAAAACCTCAAGGGCGGGAGGTGGCTTCACAAGCTCTCTCCTAGAATTTGAAGAACATCTTCCTGGTATAATCTGTGCAGGATGCTCAGAAAATATTAAACTCCGGAGTGGAAGAGAAATCCAAACATATGCACATGTGTTGCATGATAATGTGCAAGAGATCAGGAAAATAGCTGCCTTTTGGCCTTGATTTATCAATGAAAAATTAGAGCTTCTCATAGGCCAGGAGACTTCTTGTGGACAGTGATGTTTTGGGGTTCAACCCAGACCCGTGAGAGATTGTGTTACTGCCTGCCTGGTAACTCTGGGCACCTTAAATATTCTGCTGCTGTGGCTCACAGCCCGGACACCAACAGTCAGCGGACAAGCATGCAGTTCCTAGAGAGACAGACAGTCTGTGTGTGTGTGCGCATGTGTATGTGAACACACAGCCCCAATAGCCTGCCACAACACAATAGCCCCACCTTGGGCTCCACCAACCCTGGTGACTACTTACAGGACCCATGTTAATTCTCTGCCTCTTGGCGTTCAGAGACTGGATAGCCGGATAGCTTTATTTACTTCTAATATGTAATTGAGGTAAACCCATATTCTTTGTCTAGGTCACAGTTGTTTGTTACCTTTACCTAGGCTAGGCTGACTGGTCTTAAACATGTTCTAGTAACATTATACAAAGGGAATTCATAACTTCACATATAACAAACACATGCACTTTACAATGATATTAATAACCAGCACGTTACTTTTTTTAATATGATACCTCATGAGGCACATTATTGCTGTGCCTACAGGGGTGCCTATGGTCACAGTCACATTACTCAATGATGTGACAAAGGATTACTTCCTCCTCTCTAGGCTTCATAAATTAAAACTACTACACAACTATAGACCAGTGATTTAGACACATCCAACCTTTGCTGGAGGAACTGTGGAAGGCTGGGCATCCTTTCGCATAACCTGGTGGGACCAACCTAAAATTACAGAACAGTGGACCAGAATTAGACCCTAATTCTGAAATTAGAGGAGCAGATTTGACTTGCCCCATGATTTCTACAAAACAGTAAAATGTCTAATGGCAACCACCACATGTGTACTCAGAATTATTTTTTAAAACAAAAAGATCTCCCCCACATAAACAAAACTGAACTCAGAAGAATCTTGGACACACTCTTAATAGAAAAACAGATAGTTTAAGATTAGAAAAAATAGCCACAGGTGGTTAAAGGCGCTTTTCTCAGAAATCAAGGAGCAAGTAACTCAGTATTAAAGAGACCAATTATTTACATTTTTTAAAATGATGTTTTAATGTTTTTTCATGATGCATGAAACCTTGCTTCTTTGGTACTCACCTTGCAAACATTTGTGTGTGTGTGGATAGTTCCACGTAGTTCAGTACATTAAGTGAATGATGTACACAAGTGTTTGCAGGATTGGGGAGTTTCTTTGTGACCATACTCTGTAGTTAAACCAGAAAAGAGATTTTAAAAAAAAGTTTGTCCAAGTAAAAAATTAAAACTGCACAAGAGCACAGAAAATTTCAAATGTTACACAATGGGAAAAGATTTAAGACAAACTGTGGTCCCCAGGTTGTGTACCCCACACCTGCGCTTCTTGATGAGGAAGAGTGAGTGACTCTGAAGGTTAGGTTCTGATAAAACATCTGAATAGTGGGTTGTTTATCTGAAGTTAACCAAACATTAGGGGCCTAGAAATATGCTAGGAGTTTCACAAAATCATGTTTTCTTGTGAGATTTTCAGTACTTTCTTGTTTCAGCTAGGCTGGAAATCTCACAAGGAGAGATCCTCTCCTAGTACTAGGGTATTTCTAATTACAGTTTTGGCTAAAAGCTGGGATTGTAAAAACACAGGCTCTTTGCTCTTTTAAAGGATACCCAAACTTAAAAAAATGACAACACATAAGAGGACTTGGACGTAGGTTGGTTTGAGTGACAGTTCAAGTCTGGTTTTGTTAACTATCTTTGTCCATCACTGTCATTTTCTCCCCAAACCCTGTGCTTCAGAACTGAAAGGTAAGCCCCACTGTCTTCACAATGTAATGTCATTTCACACCACAAATATTATCTGAGGGCTGGTTCACACTGTGAACTTATGTTGATTTAAAGTCCCCTATATCGATTTAAGTACTCCGACGTTCACATTGTCACCACTGTTAAGTCGACTTAAGGTGCAAGTAAAATCGATTTAATAAGACCACCTCTGCAAGTGGCGTAGCGCCTAAATTGACTTTGTAAATTTGAATTAGTGTTTGTATGACCATAATGGAGCTTAATTCGAATTAATTAACCTCCGGAATGTATCCCATTATGCTCCATTTTCACCTCTCTGGCCAATCAATCTGTGGTGCTCTGTGGTCACAATAGCCGGTAAAGTCCCCTCCCCTCAAGCCCTGGAAGATTTGATTTTCCTGTTTGTTTGGGAGAGGGAAAGGCATGCTGGGGAAGAGACATCTGGTGAGTTCTCTTTTTTCAGTTACAGTCTCTGTGTGTGTGTTGAATGCAAGCAGAGAAATCCAACACCCCCACAACCCCTGTCTTTCTATCTGTGAGGGTTTGGAATGCAACCAGAGAAAGCAACCCCCTCCTCCCCCCCCCATACACCCAGATCCTGTCTGAGTGTGTGTTGAATGCAAACAGGGAAAGCACCCCTTCTCCCCCACGTTCCCCATCCCAATCTTGTGTGTGTGTGGAATGCAAGAAGACAAATCCAACTCCCGCACAACCCCTGTTTTTCCTATCTATGTGTGTTTGGAATGCAAGCTGAGAAATCAACCCCCCCAAATCAGTTCCCAATAGCTCTCTGTTTTTCTTTGGACTGCAGGCAGAGAAATCCACACCACACCCCCCCAAAAAAAAAGATCCCAGATCCTGTCTCTGTGTGTTTGTGATGCCAGCCGATTACCCCCCCCAGCCCTCCATGCATCTGCATTAGAAAGTCACTTGCTACATTGTATAAAATCATAATTATGACAACTGAAACATATGTCTCTTCTTACTCTTCAATACACAAACTAGAGACAACATTGTGTCACACCATCATTGCTGAAATTGATCGATGGATACATTCTTCCTAACTTTAAAAATGGTGTCTATATTGTATCCAAGCATCATTAGTTCAAAATCTTATATATGTATATTGTTCTTCACTAATTTGGCTGTGGCTATCTTGTTATTTTTTTTTCATTTTGAAGACACCTCGCCAGTGGCCCAACCATTAGTCAGTGCTGCACACAGACCGTCTCAGATTAGGAAAAGGAAGAAACTAAAAACCCTACCCTACCCCTGGAGAGAGTGAAGGAACCCTTTCCCCCACCCCTTCACCCAAGACATAACTGTTCAAAAATAAAAATTTGCATCTTTTCAAAACGTTTCTTTAATAAAGAAAATCTTGTTCATGAGGGATTTGCCGGGCACAGGTCTGGCAAGCAACAAACCGGGGGGGGGGGGGGTATGCTGGGTGGATGAGAACAGGCAAGCAACAGGGGCGGGAGGGGAGAGTGTGGGTGCATGAGAAAAGGCAAGCAACATAGGTGGTGGGGGTGCTGGGTGCATGAGAAAAGGCTAGCAACATACAGGGACAGAAATCACTAACTCATCACTTATTCATTGCCTGCAGCAATTGGGAATTATTCTGCTGGATGTCATGAAGCAGGGTAGCCACGGCTGCTTCACCTACTTGCTTTTTTTCTCTCAAGTACCCCATGCTAAGCCGCGAAAAGCAATGGCGAAATCAGGGAGAAAAAAAACCGGCTCAAAAATCCTTTTCCTGTTTGTTTGGGAGGGGGAAAGTGTGGGGGAAGCAGCGATGCATCCTGGGACGATGCCACAGCCTCCGTCAGTAGTTGCACTGTGGGATAGCTACCCAGATTGCACTGCTTTCTAATTCGAATTAAGGCTGGAATGTGTGAATGCAAGAGACCAGCTCAAATAGCATAGTGAGAACAGTCTGCTGCTATTTCTTTAAATCAGCTGCTGAAAGTCGATTTAAGCTAATTTGAATTAGCGCTGCAGTGTGAACATAGCCTGAGCCAAGTGAAAATACATCTTACACCTGAAACCTACAGTGCAATGAAAGCTCCTTTAGCTTAATTTATATAACTGACATATCAGACAAGTGCCTGGCATATTCCTGTATCCATCCTTTAGATCAGCGGTTCTCAGCCGGTGGTATGCGTACCACTGGTGGTATGCCGAAGAAGGCTGGGTGGTATGCGAGCTGTACCGTGCCGCCAAATCCGCCGCCGGAAGTGCCCTCCCACCCACTCTCACGAAACCCTACCACCGAAAAGGGGCAAACGGCGGAAGGGTTTCGGCGGAGGGCATTGTTCCCCCCATGTAACCCGCTGCCGTCGAAAGCCCCCCCGCTGCGAAACCCCACCACCGCCGCAAGTCTCCGCCTCCCCCCCTTTTTTTTTCCCCCGAGTAGTACTCGGGTCAGGTACAGTCAGGTCAAGTGGTACTTGACCTGACTGTACCTGACCCAAGTGGTACTCGGGGAAAAAAAGGTTGAGAACCGCTGCTTTAGACCTTATTGCTAGGAAGAGTAAACATTGCCTAGATTTGAAATGTTTTTCCTAAATAGGATATACTGGTGTACATCAGTAGTATGCTGACAAGGGGTGTGTCAGACTAGAATAAATATGAATATACTATACACACTGAATAGTTTAGAGATGGGCCAAACCACAACCCTGGACTCATACAGCCCTGAAGTTTGAGGCAGCTCTGATCTAAATCTCAATATTGTGAGCTGATCTCTGATCTACACAGTAAATATTGTAATATTATTCTTTTTAAAGAAAGAAAATGACTAATTTGAGATGAATGATGTCTTCTTAAACCTCTACAATTCTCAAATAGAGGTACAGGAATTCTAACAGGGAAAGGTTTGTACCATAGACTGCTATTCAACTCTTCCAGCTAAGAACACATGCTTTTTAGTGTGTTTAGATTACAAAATCTCTAGGGCAGAGATTGTAGTTGTGTTTTGTGTACTGCCAAGCACATTGTTAACACTTAATGATCTTGGGGAAAAGGATTAGAATTTTTAAAAAGCTGTTTGTTTTAATTTGACTTTCAAGGATCACTAAAAAAAGGATTGCTTAAAAAAACCAAGAGAGTCACAGCACAGACAGATTTTAGAAGCATTCTGACAATTACTGTAGACTATTCAGTGACAACAAATGCTGGTGGAATGTAGCAATGCATAGTCCCAACAAGCAGGGATTTATTTCTGTTCCCTCAGTTCCTACTTCTATGGGTGTACTAGTACAACGGAACCTCACATGCTGTTAAAGCTCCAGATCTGCTGCATTGCTGCCGTTTTTAAGACATTATGGCCACAATTTTCAGAAGGGTTCTACTCCCACAACTGGAGCCAGCATGTCAAAACTGCCCACCGCCAATTTAGGCACCTAACTAAAGAGCCATACTTTAAAAAAATGCTCTTTAAAAATCTGACTATAAATGTCACAATGGGAGTTGATAGATGCAGAGCATTTTTGAAAATCCGGCTTTTATTTAGGTCCTACATAGGAACTGGACTCATTTGAAAAGTCAGTCCCTAACTGGGGCTGCTGAGGCTTTAGAAAATTTAACCCCAGAAGGCTAGCCTGGCATCCTGCTATTTAAGTGACCTGCATTCAAGTTTTTCCCTGAGCTATATTGGTGGACTATGGGGAGAAAGATACAGTGGAAACAGCATGCTCTTCTCTGCCATACTACTGAACTTCTAAGACCTTAGTGCCTGGATTTGCAGTACTTACAAACACAAAAATCCCACTGAAGTCAATCCTATTTTTGCTGTCACAAAAGCCTGCAGCATCAGGCCTGAATGCTGAACTAGCTGGCACTCAAGAAGACACCCAAAAACTAGTGCATAAAAAATAAATTCTCCTTTTTTCTTGACTTTACAAGTGCCACCAGTTGCAAGGGCTGAAATCAATATATACGCTAGATGTAGAGTTGCCCTGGAGTCTTCAGGAATTAAAGGTTAATCTTTAATTAAAGGTTATGTCATGTGATGAAACCTCCAGGAGTATGTCCAACCAAAATTGGCAATTCTAATTAGATGTCAGCAAAAACGAGAAAAAGGAGAATTTCTTACATTTGAAGTTTCCTGCAAAATGTCAGCCTGGGTATGATATCTGCAAAGTTTTGCAAGTTCTCAAGCTTCAGTGTGAAAATTCTGGACCTGCTCCTGGCTCCCACTGAAGTCACTGGTAAACACTCCTTGACTTCAATGGAAGTAGAAAGGAACTCTTCAGGAAGCAGAGATTTTCCAGTCACATGCCTAGTTTTAACAGGAGTTGGAATCATTGGGATGACTCCAGTGATTTCTTAAATCATAGACCACATAGTGTATGTGGCAGCTTCATTTTCCTTCACCTAAACCAAAATTAGAAAGGAAACCTACTAAAGCATAAGAAAGAAAAATTGTTGGTCTGAGATTCCCCTGAATGTACGCTTTCTCTTTAACACTGCATCCAGATCTAGAGATGAAAACTGGTGTGGAGCATACCACTTGCAGAAAGGGTACATGTCTCCCCTGTCATTCCTAACCTTTCCAACAACCAGAAGTGAATTGGGTTAGAATAAAGATGAAGTTTACTGCAATTGCTACAGTTGTTCACCTTGCACAAAAGTAAGCCTCAATATTTCCAAAAGATAAAGGATTGGGCCATCAGAGAGCTCACTTATTTTATATAAGCTCCAAAACTCCGAGACAAACAGTAAAGGCCGAATGCTGCAATGAGGTCTAGATGGGCAGATTCTTGGGACCTAAGTCTGCCTCCTATAAATCTTAGGAAACCTTAAAAGAAAAAGTGCTGGCCACAATAAGTAAAATATCTAAAATGAAATTATAGGGTTTGTTGTTTTTTATTTTATCTTTTCCATAATAGCAAGTTTTGTATTTAAAAAAAAAAAAAAGTTAGGACAAAGGAATATTGGTGTAAGTGCCAGGAATTGTTTTAAAGTATGAGGTTGTAGGTGACATTCTTCGAAGAATTACTCCTCATCATTTAAAATTCAAAATTAGAGAAAAAAAATAATGAAAAACAAATGCTCCTGGCCTCAGACATTCTGTGCTAAACTACACCCCAAAAGAAGTGCCTCTAGCCAAGCCATAAACTTGTAATGGGGCCATGTTCTGCTCCCCATTTTCTGATGACCCCAACATTGCTCAGACCCATTTTCTTCTTGTATGAAGGCTATATTTTATTTTTAACCCATCCACCAACACCAGTACAGTACAACATCACAGTTTTAACCCCCATGTATTTCAGCCCTTCTTTGCTAGGACCCTAGGAGGGGCAAGGCAGTCTCCCAGGTTATGTCTACACAGCAATGCAAGCCTACAATTAGTGGGACTTGAGTCAGCTGACCTGTGTCAGGGACCCCTGGGCTTGAGCGTCTATATTGCATTTTAACCCCAGGCAAAGAATTTTCTGACTCGTGCTCAAACCTGCATCTACACTGCAGTGCACAGACCCAAGTCAATGTAACCATATTCCAGAGACTTCCTGGCTCATTCTTGGCAAGGGGCTTGGGCGTGGCTAGTCTTGATTACTATGCATGTAAATCAGAATGACATGATGGAAAATAAATGTGAGGTGAGGGTGGCTCAATGACTTGATTGTATCGGTCTCCCTTGAGAACTCTGCAGGCTCTGATAGTGTGCATGTGCAAACAGCAGATCCCTTGCCCTGCAGGCGGTACACCCTGTGTGGGACATACACTGCATCAGTCACCATCCCGCTAAAAAGTCTTCTAACCCTGGCCCAGGTGAACACTGGTGCAGAAGCAGTCCCCGTTGTCAACCACTTGTGCTGTCTTACTCCCACTTTACTAACAAGTCCCCAGAAGCAGCCAACATGAGGACCCACTAGTCTGCCTAATAATCAAGGATTTCAGTTCTTGGCAACCCCTGCAGGGACCCCAGAACTAGTAACTTCCTTCCCTGATCCATTCCACCCAGGGGGTGTGGCCCTTGCCTGCATGACCCAGTTGGGGACCGCTGTTCTCCTCCGAAGGACCCCATCCCTTAAAACACACATATCCCTCCCACCCATCCTGGCTCCTGCCAGGTGTGGAGCAGTGAAGAGCAGCCCAAGGGTTTGAGTGCAATGTACCCCAGCATCTCCGGGGGAATTCCTCATCCCTGACCCTGCCACACACCAGGAGGATGCGGGGAAGTTTCGGAGCTGGCTCCTCCTCACTGCCCTGACAGCACAAGCAGCCCCAGGGAGGGCAGGGGGAGCCAGAGAACAAGGGCCAGAGAGCAAAGCAGGGACCAAGTGCTGCCCAGCAGGGAGAGGGAGTGACAGAGCTCCCGTCTCAGCCCAGCCCAGCGAGAGATGACCCTTAACACCCTGGTAGCCAGGAGCTGCCTCCTGCATCACAACTTTGCTCCCTGCTGTGGGCCAGCTCTGTACAGCTGGAGGAGGAGCCGGACCCGCCTCGGGAGGAGCAGGAAGGAGACATGCGCTCAGTCAAGCCAGCTTTGCTGTCTCTCTGCCAGGAGGAGCTGTGGGACACATCCAGAGGACTCCCAGGACCCAAGTCAAGCTGTGGCTGCATGTACACAGGAAAGCAATAGGTCCCAGGCTTGACTCAAGCACAGGCCATCCTGCCCTGTAGGGCCCTGGGCCTGGGCCTGTCCCCTGGTTAGTACAATTGCAGTGTGAATGCAAGTGGGGGGAAGGTTTTGCCTTGAGCCCAGCCTTACTTTGCTCTGTCCAGGGAGCTCCTTCATTCCAGGCTCAGCTAGCCCTGTCCTCCTCTCCTGTAAACATCTCCATCCTGGCTTTTTATCAGGTCAGTCAGCTGAAGGCTGATTAGTTCATTATTCAATCAGCCACTACTGGGGGAAGCTAATTAGTTACAGTCATCAAAGTGCTGGCCCGCCTGTCAGATCTCAGCACTCTGCCACAGAGGGGTTAACGGAAAACCCAGCAACACTTTAAGCACCTTTCAAGTGAGTTTAGCGCTTACAACTTTGGAGAACAAAACCCTCCGTTAATGCCCAGAATGCTTATAGCACAGGTGACAGCTGCACTTTCTTACCCACAATGCACACCTGAAGGACCTGCTCTTGTGGATAAGCATGTAACTCTGTTTCCATGAGTCTTAAGTGACCCTACCAACAAGGACATCAGCTAAGACCAGTTAAGACAGGAGGGTTTTTCACTTGCCCACCATAAGCTAGACTGAGACCAACAATGTCATGCCCTCAACATTGGCCATGAAACAGCAAGGAGAAGGTAATGATTTTGGATCACTTCTGACCTAGGCCAGATTTGAAAGAGTGACTGAGCCATCGCATCCTCAAACAAACAAACAAACAAAAGAAACCTTCTCATCCAGGGAGACAGCAGTATTTGAGGCCCACACATGTGAACAATTTTTAAGCAGTAGTCTCCACTGAAACCAAGAACACTTCTTCTGAAAACCGAGGGTACAATATAGCCCATAAAGTGGTACAATTTGAATATATAAAATTTTCTTACCAGAGGATATGGTTTGTTGTGGTCTGATCATGAACATTAATCATTAATACTGTCAATGCTACTATAAGATATATTCTATATAATGTGCAATAAACAGACTGTACCAGATATGCAATAAAGAGCACTTACCTAACACTGAAACAGTACCTGACCAATGTGTCCAACATTCCAGTAAAGGAGGGAATTAAGTGTTACTGTCCCCATTTCACAGATCAGATGAGGAAACAGGATCCTGCATGCTCATCCTTCAGCTTTTTTTTTAAGTGAATACAAATTCCATGTGGGTTTTGAAATATAGATTCTGGCTCACATTTGCCCCTTTTCCCCCCCTCCCACTGGAAAAAGTGGGAAGCAAATAGGGTACAACAGGAAAACAAATATAGTGCAAGATTTCATTTGGCAATGCAGGTGCTTAGCACTGTAAAAACCACCAAGCCCAAGATGTCTCAAGGTGGGATCCCCAAAAACGGAGGCACCCATGCTAATCATAGAATCATAGAGTTGGAAGGGACCTCAGGAGGTCATCTAGTCCAACCCCCTGCTCAAAGCAGGATTAACCAGGACTAACTTCAGCTAAATAATCCCAGCCAGGGCTTTATCAAGCCGCAGCTTAAAAACCTCCAAAGATAGAGATTCCACCACCTCCCTAGGTAACCCATTCCAGTGCTTCACCACCCTCCTACTGAAAAACATTTTCCTAATGTCCAACCTAGACCGCCCCCAATGTAACCTACTCAAAATGAGGGCCTGAGCAACCTTCTCAAGGGCACAGCTGGAGTCAGTGTCATCAACAGAATGAGAACCCATGGCTGCCTGGCTTCCAACTCTGTGCTTAAGGGCCTGATCCAACTCCCCTGGGTAGGCTTGCCATTGACTTCAAGAGTAGCTGGATGGAGCCCTTAAGCAACTAGCCATCTCTCTCAACATGCAACATAAAAATCCTTTAAAATATGCTAGAATATGCATTTATTACTGTTTGTGCTAGGCCCTTTGGCTGTTTCTCAAGTAGAAGGGGACATATCACCTGAAGTAACTGTGATAGACCATCCATGGAAAGAAAGGAGATTTTATTGACATTCCAAAATTTTGTTTATATGTTTTTTTATAAAATACAATGTATGGTATATTAAATTCTTGCCTCTTTCTAAAATGTTCCTTTGTCTATTACTCCCTTCTATGCCTGGTATTATTACAATATGAATGCTTACTATCTTCAGAGCCTTATGTGCAACAATAAATCTGTATGTTGAAGAAACAGATTTTTAGAATTGGTGACAGTCCCGGATGGTTTTACTGGGAATCTCACTGTATATAACCCAGACAGCAGCACAGTCTCTGAACAGATTTTCTAGCCTTGTTTAGTACTACTAGCTTAATTAAATAAAGACAAGTAATATAAAGAGACAATAGTGCATACTGATATTCTCAAAAATGTACTGCATGATCACTATGGCACTCTAAATCACTTCATTGCTTTTTCCACAACCAGTTTTTTTCCCAAACTTTGCATTGTCCATCACTGAGAATCTCATACAGATTCTTCATACAGATTTGCCAAGTTTGAAGCTTTTGTGCTTCTCTCTCCGCAAAACAATGAATACTGACATGTGCAAATCACGGGGATGGGTGGGTTTCATGCTTACATACTTGACGTGGTCAATGAGATTTCATTAAAACCTCTCCCAATATGTATACCATTGTACTGGAATCTTATTACAAATGCTAATCGTACAATGGACCTTTTGATGTATTATAATAGGCCCTACGGTCAGGGTCCCATTGTGCCAGGTACCATACAAGACATAAAGAGATAGTTCTTTGGGGCAGGGACCGACAGTTTAAACAGATCTAAGGTCTTGGGCAAAAATATATGGGTAGGTGGAAGAGATTATAGGAGTAAACCTGGTAACAACTGAGCATGGCAGGTTCTTTGTTCGTTACAGCAAAACTATACATGCATCTGAATCAGAACACTGGATTGGAGCCCTGTAGAGCTGAGAGGTAGTTCAGTTCCAAAATTCCCAGCCGGGCCCCATCCAAGATCAATTCAAACTGGAACAACTGAGCCCCGTTAGGAACCAGATTATGATAGCCTTTGTTCACTTGTGCAGGCCTCCCAAAATAGAAGTCCCTGGGCTCTTAGGAGCAAGGGGACCTGCTTGCTTTTGGTCTTCCTTGGGGAGAAGGTCAGAGAAAAAAAGAGGCAAGGCTACAAGCCCCCAGCTCCAGCTCAGAGTCAGGCAGTGCACCATGGGGAACAATCTACTCAGTCTTAATGGATGCATGCAGCAGACTGCAAATCCTATGTGCAGTCCCAGGATGCCCAGCAAAGACATGGCATCCCCACTGTTCCATGTGAGGTGTGATGGCCCCCAGATTACCCCCTCGGCACACAATCCAGCCCTTGAGCTTTAAGGAGGCTATGAGTCAAGATTCTCAGCCCACCCCTAAGCGAAAGCTTCACTAGAACCCCCCTCCAGTAGAAGGCTCTCCCCATGTTATCCAACAACTAAAGTACCAAAGTTCCTAGTATAACAATGACTGACCTTAAGTGAGAAACCACCTCTACTAGGCAACTGGTTCTGTGAGTGGTTGTTTAGAACAGGTCTAACTTTATAATAATCGGAAGGAACAAAACATACAGTTAACCTGTGCCTATGAAAGGAGATGCATACACGTTCTATTTATTGTCTAGCAGCCATGTGAGAAACGGCTCTTGCTGATGCAGATAGAAAACACAAAATGTAAATAAACCATCCTTGAAAAACCACCCAAAATGCAGAAAATTCTTAAAAATATGCTCAAACTGGTGCAGATCCACAAGAGCTCCTCTTTCAGCAACTGCCAGGATAAATTTCCCCTATGGGTAGACTGTCTGAAATCTGAGCCCATCGTGAATGAGAAGTGTGCAGCTTTACTTATTATACACACATTAAAAACCCCTAGAATTCTGTCCAGGGAAATTAATCATTCTTAGCACCTTTACAGATACTATCTATCCCTTTAGCACTGACCTACATATAATCTGACATTTAAATTAAAACCACTCCTAACCCCCAGTGACTGACAAAACGACTGGGTGTTCTTAGATCAGTATCATCTGGCATTGCACAAACACACACAGACTTTCCTCTGGAGTTTTGCGCCACAATTTGGGATACATTCTCAAGACTTTACTTTAAATGAAGCCACCAGACAGAATTTTTAGATGCCAGAAGGAGTCCCTCTCTAGAAAGGAAATATTTTAAAAGATGGGAATTATGCAACTCAAATTCAGACATTTTTGGCTAAGATTTTCAAGAGTGCCCTTGTGAGTTAGGCACCCAAACCCGAATGAAATTCTATAGGAGTTGGGCACCTAACTCCCTCCCTTAGACTCCTCTGAAAATCCCAGCATTGATGCAAAGTTCCAGTGCAACCACAAAATGAGTAATAACTCACCCATTTACCAGATATTTTGAATAATTTAAGCAAACTCTGAGCCAGAAAATGAGCTACATTGCTCTATTATCTTGAAAGTATCTATGCCAATTTACATCAGTTCAGGATCTGGCCCTGTGTGTTAAATGCAGCTCAAATTTCAGGTCCAGGAACATAAGCTCTGTGCAGCATCAGCCACTATTGTGGAGCAGCTTGGCCTAGCGTTAGCCTCCCTGCCTCGGCCATCATCTGAGAGGCCAGCACGGCTAGCATTGTATATGCTCTCCAACAATGTCATGCCCAGCTCCTTGCAGGAGCACAGGAAAAAGGTTCCTGCAGACCCTTAGAGCCTTCTTCTTCGTATTAATCCCCTCAAATGGGGGTCTGCTCTATAAGTCCTCTCCCTCCGAAGTGCTCTGTTCAATACCATTTCCTCTATCACACCACATGCTTCCTTTCTGACATCCCATCAGTCCTTCTTGTGTCTTCTCTGTCTTTTTCCTTCCATCTTGGTCTGCTGGACTGTCTTATCCAGACGGTTGTCAGGACTATGCTTTACATGAGCAAACCATCTGAGTCTGCAATCCCTCATTTTTTCATTATGGATGTTACTTTAAGCATCTCTCCAACATACACACACTCCTTACATCGTCTTTCCTGCTTACACCACTCATCCATCTCAACAGTCACATCTCCATACGTGAACTGATCATTTGCTTATGTTCCCTTTTTGCTGCTGAACTCTCAGTGCCATAATTAAAACCGGATGAGCCATTGTTTTATCGACTTCCCCTTCTAATCTTACTGCTGTTTTCCAATCACATACTCCATTTATTTCTCTCCATTCGAGACAGGGATTTTATTACCCTAGCTATAATTTAGTCCTTCATTCCACATTTTTCAGAACCCAGAATCTTGAAACTTTGCGTTTTCAGTATTGTCTGTACATCTAGGTTCAGCGATAATTCTTCAGTGTGCACATTACTAAAACGTACTGGTTTTCCCACTCTTTATTTTGAGCCCATCTATCCATTTCTCACTTTCTCTAGATTATCTTTCTCACTACTGAAAAGAATATCATCTCCAATCAGCATGCACTAAGGTGCCTCTTTTTATAAGTTCCTTGTGAGGGTATCCAGGAGGAAGATAAACAAGAAAGGGCTTGGTGCTGATCCCTGATGCACACCCACCATTATCAACGGTTAGTCTGTTTCACCACTAGAAATTCTGACTATTGAAATTTCACCTACATACCTGGCTTGAACAAGCCACGTATAAAGTTCTCAGACCATTTTATCCTTCAGCTACCACCTGATGAACTCAGTCAAGGGCCTTTTCCAGCTCAATTAACACCATGTGAATATTGTTCCTTTGCTATTATTGACATGAAGCCATATTGATTTGCAGTAATATATACTTTACACTTAGTCTCTTATCAGTATCTCTCTCTCTCAGTTTCATTGTATGACTCCTCAGCTTTATACCTCTATAATTTATGCAGTTGCCTTAGAGTTAAAAAATTTGCACCATATGGTACTCTATCAACTTCAATGAGATTACTGTAGTTAAGGAAGGCAAGTGGCCCAGAATAGCAGACTGCCAACCTTATGCTCACATTTGAGCTCTGTATGCATCAGCAATGTAACAAACCTTGATGAAACCTGCACTTAATTATATTTGATTTTAATTTTTAAATTCTCTTTTGCAATAGAGATGGCTAGGATCCAAACCCTCGTACTTTTGGAAAGTTTGGACCCAGACACACTGGTTACTACTTGTCCTGATCTTTAAGCCAAATCCTGCATTCCTCACGCATCCAAAGTCCCTACTAAGGATTTTAGGTGTGCAAGGAATGGAGGATCCCTTTGAGCTCTCTGCAGGCAGGACCAGACGCTAGATCGTTTTAATGCAAAAATGGCAACGCTGCTATTGGAGGTATTTTTTTTTCTTTTTGAAAATTGACTAGCCTTCAAATCATTTATTAAGTATGATCTTTAATGAGAGAAGGTTGATTCCAACATAAACTTTTTAAACAGAGTACTGTTAATCACGTAATATAACAGGCCAAATCTCCTATTTTTCCATGCTCAAATCTCCTATTGATCTGATGGAGCCCAGCCTCTGTCTGCTGGTAGGAATGGATACAAAAAACAGAGGTGGAAGAGGATATACACCAGAGGAAAACCATCAGAAGAATATAATAGCTTATAGTGTGTGTTACAGAGGAACAACTCAGCAGGAAACTTCAGTGAAAAGGTCCAAAATAAAGCTGTCTGTGATTGGGGACATTCACCTCTCGTAAGTGCCTCCTGTCATCTAGGCGTGGTACTGCAATATTTTCTTGGTTCTGTTGTCCTCTGTAGGTTGTTGACCTCTGTAAGTGGGTCTTCAGTGGCTCTTCCCTCTGGCTAATTCACATGGTTAATAGGTGAATGGATGAACCCCTTCTGAGGTAACAAAGCTTAAATGGTTTTCCCTTACCAGGGTCTTCAGTCCTGTCTCTGGGCCCATTTAAATTCCAGTCCCTTTCTCAGGCTTTTAGTAACGAGTGTTGTCCACTTTTCAAGACTTAGGCCACTCCCGCACTGGCAGGCAGGTGGACCCGAGCCCACCCACTATTTTAGGTCTCAACCGAGGGACACTATGAACAGCAGCCACTTCTCTTAATAGGTACTGCTGCATTCCCTGGGCTGCTTCCCACTCCATCCCATCCCATCCCATCCCATCCCCTTCACCTGTTACCTTAGTGTTATAGTCCTTGGCTTCTCTCCATCTGTTCCCTCTCTGAGCAGGATCTCTCCCAGGCCTCTCCGCCTGGAGAGTTCCACAGTCTGCCAGCCTTCCTCACCCTTCTGGTCCCAGCCAGGAACTGACGTGCTCAGCCCCTGCAGCTCCTTTTAACTGAGCCTGCAGGGCTCTGACTGGCTGTTTCCCTGCAGCCATTTTAGGCAAGCCTGGAGGACCCACCTTCATGCTCCTTGTCTGGGGTGGGACACGCTAGGACTGCAAAGCCTCTAGCAGAGGCCCTCAAAGGGCCTGGTGCACCCCATCACACTGCCAAAAAACATTAAAATGGGACAAATGCAGCACACCTAGGGCCCAATCCTGCATTCCTAGTGCACCGAAAACCACAGGAGTGTTGAACGTGTTCAGACTAATCCCCTACTAACAAGCCTCCTTTTTATTTCTTCATTGTAACCATTAGTCAGATTTTCAAATGTATCCTCTAATTTTTCATGTTTTAGGGCTTTCGAGAGCCCAAATTTAGCCATCTAGTTTTAATTTTCCAGGTTGTTTTTAATATGACTAGAAAAATGAGAGTTTATTTGGAAAATAAACATTTAGGTCTAGTATTTTTTTAGACTGTAGCACTGAGATGCTATATGGCTTATCTGGTTCAGGCCACTAATATCTATTTCTATATCTATCTTCTTATATGGATGATTTTTTTTTTAAATTTTTCAAGGGTGTCCTATACATAAAAAGATAGTAAAAACTTTACTCAGTAGAATCCACACATACAGAACAAATCAAAATATCTTCCTAGCAACAAAATAAGCATAGCATTAATGGGAGTAAAGACACAGCACTGGTAAATCACTTCTGTCCCCTTTCAAACAGTTAACTGCAAAATACATAAAACCGTGAAACACATAAAAATGGCATGTAACAAATAGTAAAACATAATGGAAGTTTAACTGTTAAATGAATAATAACCCTATCCAAGGTAGCCATGATTTCATGCTTTTCCACTGTAAAATGGAGCAATCTGTCCACATTTCATAATTCCAGAGGGAATGGGTTCCACATTTTCAGGATCATACAGAATAAGAAAGTCAGCCTTACTGGGGTAATTCTAATTCCAAGGAAAAACTGCAAACTGCTGCTGCTGCAGATTCCACAGGGCAGTTCCGACTATAGTGCTAACCTACAACTGTAACTCAAATGCAGAGTGACTCTAGTATATCTTTAAAACACACACACACACACACACACACACACACAGAGGAAAGTGAACATAATAAAGACCTATAGCTAAACCCTGCCCATTTTACTCATATGATTAGTGCCAGTGAAAACTGTGAGTGAAGGTGTTGTTGGGAAAGCCACTCAGACACTATGGCGATAAGAACATAGAAGAGAGAATGAACTGAACAGGATTGGGCTCTTCGTTTGCATAATCTGACTATACAATTTAAGACAGCATTTGCATAGATGAGTGCTACATTTCAGTTATACTCATGGAAAAAACAGGCTTCCCTGATAAGGCTGATTTCCTTGTTTACCAGTGAAGATTTCCCAAGTTTGATGATCACTTTCAAGTCCAACAGAACAGGTAAAGCTATGGTACTGTGCCCGGTGTAAAAATAATCAGGTTAGGAAATATGCTCTACTAAACAGAGCTGCTTGAAACTTTTCAAATTCCAGAAAGGGGCACTTTAAAAAAAATAAAATAAAAACCACATCACATTTTTCCAGCAGGTCTACAATTATTCACTCCTGCACCCATGTGCCCATTTCTGCCTTTCCTGTTTACATTTGAATCTTCAGTTGTTAATTTATCTTGACACTTTTGCTGGCATGTGCATAAACGGTTAGGAGGTGGAGGCGGAAAGTATGCTCTCAGCAGATGGAGAATTAGATGGCCACTTCCAAGTCTTCTCCTGTACGTTTTATTACCTATTTCTATCATAAGAACACCTATGTCTGTAACTGGATTTTGTGCCTCTTCCCCATTATTTATGGAGAGGTATAGTACTGAATGTAAAAGTGTGGACAGCTTTGTACTGTAGCACACCATGTTACTTGGGCTGTATGACAGAGAAAGGATTGGCCCTAACTGACTTGCCCAGCGTCATACAATGCATTGGTGAGAAATGAGACTAGAAATCGCAGGAATCCTAAAATTCATCCCCCATATTCTAACCACTAGACAGACAAGACTCCCAAGCAACTGGCTGTGCATTTACTATTCCTCACTTGATTACACTGTTGCATTTAAATTAATTATTTTTTATTCCTCACCTTTACATTTTAAGTTAGCTATTGATAATTAAAGTTGAAGTTTACCCTCCCCAAAAACATTTGTTTTTCTTCTTACCCACATAAGGAAGGCACTATATTGCGTTATGTATGGGAAATATCTTATTAAATCCATAGGATGGAAGTTTAATAAAATAAGAATTCTATAAACATTTAGATTTTTTTAATACTTTCTGCTAGTAGCTTCGCTTCTCTGGAGACTTGGCCAGGTTTCCTGGAATACAGATTGTGACATCTGAAACCCTTTTTGTTCTTTTTTTTTTTTTTTTTTTTTAAACATAACTGTCTATTTACAAATGTTGATGAGTAGTATAAAAACGTGACATTTAAAATTAACCTTGAAACCCCACAATTGTCTGATTATCAATACAAGCAAAGCAGAATGTTGCAATCTTCCAGCTAGAATTTCATCTAATCCCATTTTAATAACTGGATTTAATTGAGTTAACATATCCTATTATATGAATCCACAGATTGCTGACATATTCCAAAAGCACAACTATAAAGAATTTTTACTGGGATACTTCAGAAGAATTTTGTATGGGCTGTAAAGTGTTATTGCCATCTAGGTCAAAGTATTTCTGTTTGTGCTGTGTGTAAATTCTGACTCTCTATATCAATATATTTAGTTACTTGTGAATCATATTCTCAGTTCACTAAGTCCAAATGATGAAGTCCTTATGACCCCAGAGTATTTTAATTAAAGACATTATAAACCATTTTTCAGCCCCTCAGATTTCTGGACTGGCTGGTCATTCTAACACTTGAAAAGAGATTCTGTTGCACGTAGAGTAATTGCAAATGGAATGTTCCACTGTCACTGCCAGGGGAGGACCCAGATATCCCTAATATGTGGTTTGTTTGGTTTTTAAACTACTAAAAAACCCTGAAGTCTGAACTTCTACAGATGGAGTCACCTGAAAACATCTTTTCTTAACTGGAGTGTTCTCACTTCCAGGAAGACAGTTATGCTTCCTTTTGGACCTGCCTGAACTACTCAAGGTACAACACCCTAACAGCAGGAGAGACCAGAATACTGGGACTCCTATATACCCAATAAAACCCTCATTTATTTTCCTTTCTTAATCCTGAATCTCTAATTATTTTGTGTCCCTCTTTGAGCACCAGGAGAAAGTGAGTTAAAAGCACTTCCTGACAGCGCTGTGTAAACAACTCAGTGCAGCATCCAGTAACTTGTCAGGATGTGTCAGTGAAATGCAGATCGTTTGCTGGAGTTTGGATTTGGCTCCGGCAGTGCATTTGGCCAAACTGCAGGGGAAATGAATCCACAGCCAGACTCAGCCCACATTTCCAGGTTTGCCCATCCTTTAACACAGATATATGCTTGCATGGGAGACCTCACACTTACGTCTTATCTAACAGGAGCCACCTCTATGCTCTTTAGCACAATAGATGGGAAACCACCAAGAAAATAATAAAGGACTACAAAAAGTAGTGCTGGTGATTCAGCTTTTTCCTCTGAGTCAAAATTAAATAAAAAACCCAGCACTGTGGTAAGGCACATTGGGCTGTTGGAGAAGCCATCTTTTTGATGTGACATAAACCAATGACTAACTGTGATCATTAAAAATGCCATGTCACTTTTCATAAGTCTAGAGACATCTGCCTTCATGTTCTGGTCAGGTTCCAACAGGAGTAATTAAATTCCAAGTATACAGAAGTCCCTGTTTCTTCATTGGGAAAAATTTTCTTCACTAATGGTCCCTAAAATATTGTGCCGGACTGCAGTTGGCATTATAATGGCTGCTGTGTTCCTCCTCAAAGATGGCTGCAATTAGGTAGTGCATGAGGTAAAGTGATCTTTTTGTTTAAGTAGCTTATCATTGGTTAAAAAAACATTTTGAGATTTGCAAAAATTGCTACATAAATTAGTCAAATCAACACCACTTAGATTATGGCTCTTTGAGGTAGGGACTTCTTTTCTTATATTTTTAAACAGTACTTAGCAAAACCACAAATGAGTTAAATGAAGGTAAGCATCTGGCCAAATAATAAAAATGATTACAGCTGGTCAATTTTTGTTTCCATTGTCAAATGGTTTAGAAAAAAAGGACAAACTTTTTGCAAAACAATTCAGATACACATTTTCTTACTGAAAACCAAGTTTTTGATAAGCAAAAAAACCCAAGAGCCATTTTCAAAACAATTTGACAATTTCAGTTTCTAAAGAGAGCAAACAAAATCGCTGCACTGTGCAGTTTTGCTAATAAGGATAGATAAAGTTACAGTTTCATAGGAATGAGAGGGAGTATTGGATAGCTGACATTGGTGTCTCTGACTATCAGTTTCTTGCTCGGAGTTGCTTTACTGATAAGCAGAATTATTAGTTATTTTTGCTGTTACTGGGAAAATTGTAAGCCCATTAAGGGTTACTATGAGTTATGTATTTTGCTTTGAGAATCTTACAAAAAGATTAAAGTGTGTACTTTGGAGAAGTTTGAAGACAGAGATTTCAACAAGCTAGGAGACTGGCATCCAACTCCCCAAGGCCTAGGAAGAAGGCTAGCTATCAGAAACCCGATGCTGACCACTCACCACCACCTCAGACTTTGGATAACTATATCTGGGGTGCACTAGACTATTGTTATTTTTAGTGTGCTTTAAACTCAATAAAAACAAGGATCTTTGAAAGCACTTGTGTGTGCCAATCATTTATCAGACGGAGGAGCTGTGTCCCCCATTGGTGTTTTCCAGATGGTTACAGGAAATAAAAAACATTAGTTACCATAGTTTCGGGTTCAGAAAGCCCTGGGTAACAGTACAGGAACTGAAAATATGTGACCAGCTGTTTTTCACTGTTTTTCTAAATTTGTGGTGTTCTGGAATTGCATCACAGCTACTTTAAGCTTAGAAATTTCCTAATATAATTTATATTGCTGGTAGCATATCATGAAAAACAGAGTGCTCTTTAAAATAGCCAAAATCATTTGGTTAAAGATACACATTATAGACCTGTCTAGGCCCTTACGGGAAAGTCCTATATAATTGAACAGGGATGAAAGCAATAGGTGTTTACTGAAATATAACACAGTTCTATAGAAATTGCCCAAACCCTGTTGAATTTAATCATGAATGAGATTCTATCTATTTTTAAAGCCATCCGACAGAATTCTATACCAAGCATATATAGTTTCCTATTAAATTCTATAGGACGGTTCTTAAAACTTGCAGAAAAGATTATCAATTTCTATTAAATTTCATAGGGCTTTTCTACAGGACTCCATAAGGGAAGTTTGATTTCTACAGAGAGACTACAGGGTATTCAGAGCTAATATAACGGCATCTTATAGAGAAGACTATATTGTAAAGCCGGTTTATAAAAAATGAATCTGTAGAGTTAAAGTCAAAGAAAACTGAGCACATATATCTTTATAAGCAAAGATCTTGGAGCATCAAAGTGTGTGCAAACTCTGCTAACTAACATTTGCAGGTGGATGCCTTGGGAAAATGACCTCAGAAATGCTTCTCCTCTATTATTTCCATAATTTTCCCTTTTAATCCCAATTTCAGTAACAGTTAGGGCCAAACTCATCCCGAGTGATATGCCCTAGAGTCATTCCCAACACTTGTACTATAGGCAATGTGGATTAAACCTGCGTGGCGGATAAGTGTGGGGGTGGGGTGGTGGGTAAGTGCTGGGGCTATGGTCGGCGGAGCCTGCCCAGAGGCGGGGGGCTGCAGAGCCTGGCCATAGCCAGGTGCTGCGTAGCGGGTAAGTGTGGGAGGTGGGGTGGCAGGTAAGTGTGGGGGGGCTGGCGGGAAAGTGCAGGGGGCTCGGAGGGTAAGTACGGGGGCGGCAGGTAAGTGCAGGGAGGGGGCTGCGGAGCCTGGCCAGAGCTGGCTTTGCCACCCTGCACAGGAGAAGGTAAGCAGCATGTTCCCCACTCCCAGCAGGTACAGACCCTCCCACCCCCCGTCAGCTGGGGGGCGGTGCTGTCTTGTGGGAACCAGGGACCCCTCCTGTCCTGTATGGGGGGGACATGTGAAGCCTGGGAGGGGTGCCCAAATGCAGGCTTGGCCCCTGGGTGCCAGAGACCCAGGGTATGTCACTGGAGCCGGGCGAGGGACCCACACACTGTGCTTTGCCCCAAGCCCCACACCCCTCTAGCCCTGCGCAAGAAGACGCAGAAGTGCAAAAGTAAAAAAAATAAAATAGAAAATGGTCTTAAATGTATTATCTCTACAACACAAACACATGTAAAACATTTTTTGTTTAGCAATTGTTATCTATCAAAACTTTAAATGATAATTCACAGATGCTTATTTCAATTGTGCAGGTTTACAGTTATATATACACATGTACGCATTTAGCTGACTATACTAAACCAATTCACGCATGCATTATTTCAATCGCACGGGTTTCAATTCAAACAGATGCAACAGTATAGTGTTTGACTGAACAGTGTTGTTTGACAGAGTATGTTCATTTCAGATTAAGCCCTGCATCATTTCTTAAATCAAAAATGGATAAATTTCTTAATTGCGAAATAAAAGCACAGGAAGGAAACACAAAACAGTCTACAGAAAATGCAAAGCGACAAAAAGGCTGTAAGTACAGTGATGGTTACTTGCAGTTTGGATTTACATGTTTGGGTCATGAAGATAAATCAAAATCAAAGTGCGTAATTTGTCCAGGCTTCACATGTCCTCCCATTGATTTCCAGTGCGATATCAGATACAAGGCCTTCAGACCACTCTCACTAACTGTTAATGTACGAGTGAATGCCTCCTTTTGTCGTTTGAAATTTGCAAGCCTTCTTTCAAAGTATTTAGTTGTTTTTCTAACTAAGCTGTAATGTTTAGTTTCCAAGTGCCTTTTTAATAAAGATGGTTTTATACATTCACTGGATTGCCAAATGCAAGAAAGCACATACGATCGGTGAATCTTTTATTATCCCTGCTGCAATGGACATCTGTAAAGTAATGTTTGGCAGCGAGCAAGCAAGTCAAGTCCAAAAGATACCACTTTCAGATAACACTGTTTCTAGATTAATTTCTGAAACGGCACGTGACACAGAGACGCAAGTAATAGAGAGATTGAAAACAAGTTTCTGCATATGCACTCCAGGTTGATGAATCCACAGACATAGGAAATCAAGCTCAGTTGTTAGTATTTATTTGCTATGTTTGGGAAAAGAAGTTGGTTGAAGATTTTTGTTGTTGTCTTACACTGCCAAAATGAACAACAGTAGCAGATATTTTTGAAATACTTAACCAGTACATAACCATGAAAGGCCATGTAGTGGTATTTGCACTGATGGGGCAAGGGCTATGAATGGCAATAAGAGTGGTTTGATAGCGAGAATAAAGCAGGTAGCACTGAACGCTTTTTCAACTGATTGTATTTTACACAGAGAAGCATTGGCATCGAAAGAACTGTTGCGAAGACTGTTTGACTTACGTGCTGAGATAATTCTGGTCCAACAAAAACTGAGTTCTTATTTGATTGATTATTTCAAGGATCCCAAATGGAATGCAAAACTTGCATACCTGCCAGATGTATTTGATGAACTAAACAGGCTTAACACAAGTATGCAGGGACCTGAGACAAACATTCTAGATCTCTGTGATAAAATCAAAGGATTTACAGCAAACATAGGACGCTGGAATGCACGAGTGAGAATGGGAATAACAGCGATGTTCACCTGCCTAACTGACTTCAATGATGGAGAATCTGAAGCAGTGAACATGTTTGAGACAATCTGTAGCCATCTAACGGCTTCTTGCTCAGTTCAATTTGTACTTTAATGAAATGAAAGACTTTAAAAATGGACAGAGATTGGATCAGAGATCCATTTTCAAATGCTACGAACAAGCAAATGTTGCACAGTCTAAATGTTAAAGAAGAGGACAAATTGATTGAACTTAGCAATGACTATTTTTGCGTCAGAAGCATCAGAGTTGTGGATGAAACATCTCAAAGTTTTTGTTGGATATCTCAACTGAATACCCAGAGCAATGAAAATTCTGCTACCGTTTGCAACCACATATCTATGCGAGTCTGGATTTTCTGCCTTGGCTGCAATTAAAACAAAGCATAGAGCAAACTGGAGGTGAAGGATTAGATGAGAGTTTGTCTTTCTGACATCGTACCAAGGATTGATGAGTTATGAAAGATCCACCAGGGTCAGGTGTCCCATTGAAATTGCAAATTTTAACTAAATATATCAAATTATACCAGATTGAAACATTCTGCAATTATCTTGTAGTTAATGTTTTTGATGTTGTAAAGAGTACTCCTAATTTACATGGATATAAAGTATCGTGATAAACATTTACAACTGGTTTCACAGACTCTGATTAGCCCTACTCCTGGACTTTCTTACCTAAAGTAAGATTGAGTAGTCCAAGATTAGTAATAATCAGGGTCTGTGAAATCAGCCAATATAGTGCAGAATATATGTGCATCAAAAGTTGTAATTAAGAGCTTTAAGAACTACTGTTTGGAATTCTTTTCTAACATAATAGTGTCAGTTCTGTTGTGATGTAAATTCTGTATTAAATACACGAAGAAAATGTGTTCATTTTAGGCCATTATGCCTTTTATTGCAACCGTGGTAATATCAGGTAGACTGAAAACCATGAAGGAGTACTTCAGGTGAAACCTTGAGACTGTAGGGGTACAGTTTCTAAAAAAGGTTGAAAACCCCTGTGTTATCGCATCATCCTGGTTAACTAAAAAGAAGCACCAAATTTAGTGCAAAGGCTGTATTTAGTTGCAAACCAACACATTTTAATGGTTACCAATCAAGGAGAATCAACCTTTCTTTAGGAAAATAACTAAGAAGTATAAATCTAAAACACATTTAAAATCTATGATTTAAAGCAAGGTTTCCTGCTGCTGATTTTAATAATGATTTAAATCAATCCCCCCTGACTACAGGTGAAAATGGCTACAAGTATATCCGCAGTGATAGTGTGGAGCATCCTTTATATGAAATCTTCATTTGCAAGAGAAGGCGAGTAGGCAGAGCTGCTATTTTAAGTACCTCACATCCCTATAGCTGTGATTACAGTGGTGGCTGTTCACCAGCAACACTCCCCCTCTTCAGCAGCATTCAGGCCAACCATGACAGCACACAGTGCAGTGGTGGCAGCAGGACTACGCCTCAGAGCCACCTGCTGAAGAAGAGAAAGCAATGAGCCAGCTACCTTTCCAAAGCTCCCCTCCCCCCCCCCCCCCCCCGCTCAAATATGGCACCTCCCTCAACCTCCTCATTCGCACAGCCACTCTTCATTCACATGGTCCCAAGGGAGCTCAGGGAGACAGCCTGTCCCTTGCCACATCTGGAAAAAACTGTGGTCAATGTGAGTACCCTGTTTCAGGACCTTATAGCATTGAGGGAAGGGTCAGTCTCCACCTGACAAGTCACAAATCTCACTCATTTGCAAAGGTTTGTATTTGCCTATCTCTTCCTAGACTGACAATTAGTAAATGCTTGATGGTTAAGCTGATGTGGGCAGAGATCCAGAGAAGAACAGGAAAACAGGGCTCTGGCCAACTAGAATCCTGTCTTTGTGGGCCGCACTTCTATACGTATGATATTAGTTAATCATGTGTGACAGGTGCCAGCCATGTCACTTAGTGCATCTCTAGAAGGTGCTCCATCACTATGGCAAGGGGGACAGCATAAGAACCTCAATAGAACAGAAGAGAGGAGCAGGCAACCTTTTACAATGCCACAGTTTGCACATTTGGGCCTGTGGAGCAAGCTCTGGGTGTTCCTGGTCTAGAATGTATCAGAAAGAGCATTTTACAGTTTGTATATGTTTGCAATGCATTTGATAAAAAGGGCCTTTAAATGAGTAGCTGGGAATGTGGTTTTAGCCAAGAGAAGCAGGATATTTGCAGATGCGCGTAGCTAATGTGTCTCTCAGTTACATGGCTCTCCATACATAAGGCAAAACTCCTTCCTGCTGCCTGGTCCAAACAAAAGAAAACCAAGTGCTCTGTAGAAGTCTCCTGTCTGTAGTAAGCAAAAATTAGCTTCTGATTATAAGAGAGGACATGGCGGCTATACCATGCATCTGCTTTGTCCTACAGCAGAGTTGCAGGAATAACATTGCCATAGGTCAAACTCTGCTTGTATAAACAGTTTTGCCCATTTGACTCAGCAGAGAATTTGCCCGCCCCTCCCCTTCCCATGTGTGCTTTGGATTCAGGTGCACAAGGAGTCTCCAACACACAATTTTTAAATCAAAATTGGATGTTTTTTCTAAAAGATCTGCCTTAGGAATTATTTTGGGGAAGTTCTATGGCTTGTGTTCCACAGGAGGTCTGATCAAGTGATCACAATCGTCCCTTCTGGCCTTAGAATCTATAAAGAATATGATCCTGCAGAAAAAAACGCCCATTGACTTCAGTTGGACTTTTGCCTGAATAAGGAGTTCAGGGTCAAATCCCCAAATGTCTATATAATTTTATGGTGTATATTGTTATGTATCCAGTTTGTGATTGCCTAAACACCACCATTCTGCATGTAAAAAAGATGGGGCAAGTGAACAGCACTGCCAGCAGCCTTAGCTTGTAAGTAACTGCATGTTTACTTAGGGGGCACTTTGCAAATTCTTGGGTGGGATTTTAATCACATGAGCCTTTAACATAATCAAGAGTCACAGGGCTAGAACACAGTCTGCATCTTTTGAACATTTGTGTGGGTGCCTATCAGTCTGCAGCTCTGTTTTGGATCTTTGATCATGACAGTGCCTTCCTTCACTCAGTGCCAATGTGTGCGTGGATGGATGTGACCCTATAATCAGAACTAGCCCCACCCCAATCCACCTCTGATTTGCAGCAACCCAGGTCCCTAGCAAGTTTGCGGCATGTATTTTGTTCTGAGAATTATGCCCTAAGCCTGGTGCCAACTGGGCTGGCCCTGTTTAATCTTTGTTAGGAAAATATCATCATCATATTTTCCAGCTTTGCTGTAGCTGATTCTTAGAGCAGCTGAGTTTCCACATAAAACAAATGATACTTTTTTTTTTGTAGATTGCCAGTCCTTGCACATCTTACAACTGAATGCATAAAAGTACTTAAGTAATAAAGTACTTAAGTCATGCATTCAAGTGTTAGGAGACTGGAGCCATATTTTGCTGCAGATTTTTAAACTACCGTGTATCATAGTGGCATGGCACAGGCTCAGGACAAACATATGCATAAACAGATCTAAAAAAAATCTTCAAAATAATCTGCATGAAAATTGCTTTCATTTTAAAAATTTGAATTTTGACAAGGCAATTGTTTAACTGGATTTAGAAAATGACAAGAGGCACCCTTCTCAATGCGCTAGGTGATTCAATATATGGAAATAACCTGCAATCCCATAACATATGCTAGTCCTAAATTGGCAAGCAGCACAAAAATAAACTCAATTTATCACTCCCCATACACATCATCTCTAACAATGTTTGTTTCTTCAGCAGCCCTCCTAGGTCTTACATTATTTGCCCAAACCACACAGTAATGCTGACAAATAAACAGAATGGTAGCCATTGAACTGGTTGCCTCAAAGAAAAAAATTCCCCAACACATTCACAGAGGAGAACTCATCTCTCATTATTCTACCCTTCCTCCTATTTTGTGCACAACTTCTACTGACATCAGTAGGAGTTCCACAGGGAAAGAGAAGAACAGAGTTCAGAACCACCTGGTGTGAGCAGAGACTTTTGCTTTCAGGAGGATAAAGTTCCAACCATGCTTAAATGATTGGTGGTTACACAACAACAGAATCACAGGATGCTCACAACCTCCCTAATCATCCTCTTCTCTGGATCTTTCCATTTTCAGGGGAAGCTACTGAGAATGAGGGGCCAGCTCCATCCTTGCCTTGATTCCACATATTTTCATCAAGTATTTGAATTACCCATTCAAATGTATGGACCCAAGTCTGGGCTGATACCAGGGGTTTTGGGCACATAATGAGGCATAGCAATATAATAGGTTGCTGAGAGGAATGCCTTTACACATGCTGCTACTTTGGACCTCAATCTTAAGCATTTAGTGAAGTGCATAGGACTACTCAAGTGCTTAAAGCTACGCAGGTGCTGAAGTGTTTTGTTGGACCTGGGCCTTACAGCATTATTCTGCTCTGCAAAGGTGACTGTTCTTCTTAACCAACAGGTTTGCTCCTTTTGTGTATTCAGAATCATATCTGTTGGCATTAGTAACAAAGACACGTATTTGTTGCTTTCTACTCCTTTTAGCCCTATAGATTCAACACACCTAAGAGAAAAAGTGAACAGGATTCTATTCTGACTGACTTGTTGTAGGCGTGTGTGGCCATCCCTTTCCATCAATCTCCGAGGGTGGCCACACCTCCTTGCTGTCACACCTCAAAAGGGGGTGTTAGCTGCCCTAGAAACTAAGACACCTTTGCACTGGGCTGAATAGTATAGTGCTTATGGGCCCCAAGCCCTCAGGCAGGGCATGGCACCAAACAATCTAAGGGGCCCTGGCCCTAGTGTGGGGCACAGCCAGCAAGCAGTTCAGTGGTCCTGGCCTTAGGGCAGGGCAGAGCTGGCAATCAGGCTGGCCTATGGTAAAGTAGCTGCCACACCAGAGGTGAGGTCAGCAGCAGGGAGGTAGGGGGACTCAGGCCCACTCTACTGTCCCATGTCCCAGCCCAGGGCCCCAACAGTGGCAGAGGATTCCACCACTGGATCTGCAGGGGCCCAGCCAAAACACTCTGACCTAGATTCAGGCCAGTACCTGAGCAGGCTGTAGTCTAGCTCCCCTGGGCTACTTCCTACATCCCCTGGGTTTGGTACCTCTGTTTCATGGGGGTCCTTTATTACCCCGGGGGAGGTGGCTAGCAGTAGCCCCAGCAGCTCCTCAGCCTCTCGATCTGTCGGCAGCTCTGGTAGGTCCACAGTACGGTTGGGGTCCTCTTCAGGCTCCAGCAGGGTGCATCTGTCTCCTCCAGTGGCCCAGCTCAGCTGAACTGCAGGGCCTGCCTGTTGTACTTTCTGTCCTTGTCCCACCCCCCAGATTCCAGACAGATAGGTCCTGCCCACCAACGGGCAGGTTGTGTACCCTCTGTCAATCTCTGAGGGTGGGCATGCCTCCTCACTACACTTGTGCATCAGTAGCAGCATTGTTCAGATGCAACCTCACTGAAAGCAATCAGATCGCACAGGTGTTACTTAGGGTCTTGATTTGAAAACATGAACAAGTGTTATTAAGAGTGGAATCTGGCCTGCAGAATCTGTGTTAAGAATGATGTACAAGGAGGAAAAAACCCAGTTTGACACTCTAATCTCAGGTTGAGTTTGCAGAGCTGATGACTAGGAAGAAAACATCTTTTAATATGTAAACTGAGGACATTTGATACAAAAGTTATAAAGTCACAAAACATTTAAACCCCAAATGCCATTAACAGTGACTTTTTCAAAGTAGAAACTCTGTGTTCCTGCCGTCCATCATCTAAAACATCTGTTTGTAGCATGCTTGAAAAAATGAAACCTGCTCAACACTGGTTTGGCAAACTGCCTTAAAACCATATTGGCAGGAACAATTTTAAACTGTATAAAAACTATTCCACTAGGAATAGTCATTGTAGACTGCTTACAGGTGGCAACAAATGCAGTCTTTCCCTAGAATACTATACTACACTATATGTGGCTGGCTGTATATCACAACACATAATGTCTGAATGCACAAATGATTTGTCATGCCATCATCCACCAGAGCACAGCAATGTGCAGAAACAAATTAATGTTCATAAAAATGGCTGCTAAACTAAGTTATTTCTGGAGTTTTAAAACGTCAATATCAGCCAACATCAGGTACCACAGAATAAGCAGGACAGAGATTTAGAAGCACCAACCTTTAAAATGCAGATGGCCTCATTCAGCAAAATGCACAGGCTAGCAAATGAAAAGCAGTCAGAAAAGGGAGAAGTATGTGCAGAATGATTGAAGAAAATGTCATTTTTTTTGCCTGTAGCTATTGCTGCTACAAGTGGAGCATATTACCTGGTGCTGCCAGTGGGAGACAGTGTAATCTAGCATTCTGAGCACAGGCCTGGAGTATGAACCAGCATCCTATTATTCCAGAATAAGAGTACCTTCTTCTGTTTTAGCTTAATCTGCTTTCAAAGGTCAAATTCAAAGATGGCCTTTAATTTTGTGTGCCCCATACTGGCACTCAATTTGAGACCCTTAGGGTCTAATTTTAAAAGGTGCTGAATACCCAAAACACCTATTAAAGTCACTGAGAAATAGCTGACTTTTGGAAACTGAAGTATTCCAAAACTGAAGTATTCACCACTTTTTATCATTAAGAATCCCATTGCACTTTTTACAAAATAGGGGCATTTAGACCTGACACCTAGCCAGATTCCATTTGGATATTTGCCTTCTGACTTCCTAAAATTCCCCTAGAGTTTCAAATGGATCTCATAGTTCCTTCTCTTCCTGTTCTAAGATGCTGCATACTGTTGCTTTACTGCTGTTTAATATCTGCTGCATTCCAAATCTGAAAACTGCATTTATGCAGTTATTGTAGTGAATAGGTAGTATAGATCCAGAAATCCAGGACCAGATCCTCAGCTAGTGTAATGTTGGATAGCTTCTTTTAAAATTAATGGAGCTACAGCAATTGACACCAGCTGAGGATATAACCCACTACGTTAGTTGGTAAAGCACTTGGGATCCTTCAGAATTCAAGATGCTATATAAAGGTACAATAGTATTACAGCATTTTATTTCCACTGGAGCATGTTTTTCCTAAGAAATAGCTGACTCATTGGGGACTGCTGGAATTAACAAAGAACATGAAATTCCTGGAATTTTTTCCAATCCTAGAAGCAACCAGCATTTGGGGCCCAGTTTTTGCAGATAAAAGAATTATTTTTCATTCTGATAATAACACTGTAGAGAAAATCATAACTAGTTAGTCCACCAAGTCAAAAATCTGGCAAGGTTTCTTGTGGTCCTGATGGACCAACAACATTTTTATACACTGCATGGATGCAACACATGCTGGGAAAAGGCAGACAAGCTCATACACCATCTCATTTCCAGTTCCCATTACTAGAAGTGGGGAAGACACCCTCACAATTGGAATGGGGAGAAGGGATAAGGGCTGAAAACACTATGTGCAAAGAATCCCTGGAACTCATTTTCTACTGGAAATATATTATATTAGGTAATTGAAAAATTTCACAGAGATGGAAGAGATACCGTTAGGTTCCCTAACAATTGAAAAGTATATCGTATGATTTGCACCAGATTGTAATTTATTGAAACAGCTTCACAGTTAGCTGCCAGTGTATTTTTTAGGGGTGCTGGAAAAAATATAGGGACCCAGATAAGTTTTTATTTTGTGAAAGGAGTGGTAAAGCAGTTGACACAAAGGGGCCTGTGGAGTCCTTATAGAGTTCTTGCTCCTCCACAATCACCAGACAGGCCCAGGATGTGTTGCAGGAGAAACTGAATAACGAGAGGGACTTCTTGTCAGAGATTTCTTTAGTTATTGCTTAAGACATTATTTCCTCACACTACAAGGCCCATCATAATTTCCCTCCTGGGTGGCTGGGATGCATTACTGAAGAGGTTTGCATGCATCTACCATTCAAACCCATATTATGTGGGGCTGAAAGCATACTGATTTTCAGAGAACTTACAGTGTCTCAGGTTTACTAGTAGCACATCAAAGAAAGGACATGATAAAAAAAGCATGCAGTATACAGCATATAAACTGGCCATCAACAAGTTTAGGCTCAAAATTAGACAAAGGTTTCTAACCATCAGAGAAGTGAAGTTCTGGAACAGCCTTCCAAGGGAAGCAATGGGGGCAAAAAACTTAGCTGGATTCAAGACTGAGCTTGGTAAGTTGATGGAGGGGATGGTATGATGGGAAGCCTGCAATGGCATGTGGCCTATCAATCAGTGACTGCCAATAGCAAAAATCCCCAGTGACCAGAGACGGGACACTAGATGGGGAGGACTCTGAGTTAGTACAGAGAATTCTTTCCAGGTGTCTGCCTGGTGGCTTTTCCCCACATGCTCAGGGTCTAATTAGTTGCCATATTTGGGGTCAGGAAGGAATTTTCCACCAGGTCAGATTGGCAGAGACCCTCGTGTTTTTTTGCCTTCCTCTGCAGCATGGGGCATGGGTAACTTGCAGGTTTAAACTAGTGTAAATGGTGAACTCTCGGTAACTTGAAGTCTTTAAACCATGATTTGAGGACTTCAGTAACTCAGCCACAGGTTAGGGGTCTGTTTCAAAAGTGAGTGAGGTGAGGTTCTGTGACCTGCAATGTGCAGGAGATCAGACTAGATGATCATGTTGGTCCCTTCTGACCTTAAAGTTTATGAGCTAGGGTCTTTGGTCCTGATTCAAAGCCCACTGAAGTCCACATCAGATCTTTTAGGAATTGAAAAACAGACCTGAGAGAGAAGGAAGGGTCAGTGTGGGAAATGATAACTCTGAGTTGGTGTGAGAAAGCAAAGTAAGGCTTATCAGCAGAGGCAAGTGGCCTAGGAGAGTGGAGAAATAAAACAGAGTCAAGGTTTGTTCACAACCAGTTTATAACAGGAGGTAAATATTATAATTTGATTCAAGACTGGGCTTGCAACTCCTAGTGAAAGTTGCCTTCAGTCAGTCATTTTGCTTTGGAGATAAGGGTGTGAACGTTAGTACTACTGCTAAACTAAACCGTAGCTTATATGGTCTGTGATACAGATTGCCATATGGCAGGCTCATGGATAGTGTGGCTACATCATCTCAGCAGCCCAAGTGAGTTTCCAGGATGTGGACATCCAGATTTTCCTCTGATATCTTTGATGTCTTTTAGACAGCTGGAACCCTGCTTGTTCAGTGTTACAAGGCTTAGGGTATGGTCGTCACTGACTACTTGCTTCCTTTTGATCTGAGACCTGAAGCAAGTTTGAAGTGAGTGTTGTCAGTGCTACTCTCAGTAACTTCTGCTCTTGTTTTTCCAGTGTGTTCACCATTAAGTCCCAAAACTGGTCGGTGTTTAGACTTGTCTAACTTATCATTACTTTGGGCCAAGGAAGACACTGAGTGCTATTTTTAAATTAAATAGATGGAATTTCCTAAGAGCAGGGAAAGGAGCATATAGGAGTACAACTAATTCTGTTTGCTCAGCAATGACCTTACCACTAGTATATCCCGTAACCAGGCATGCTGATGAATAATCTGGAACAGAAGGATGTGATCAGCACATTTAGATGTCCAAAATGGGATATAGCACAATAGCTTTACAACATATGCTTAATACAAAATACAGCTGAGACTGGACTGGAAAGAAAACAAAGAAACAGGGACATGAGAGCGTAAGAAAATTACCAAGGGGAGGTCAATGCTTTGCTTCTGTATGGGAATCCCAGCACTGAAGAATAACATAATCAGTTGCAATTATGCAAAACTCTTCTGGCCCTATGGAATGCATCTGTGAGAGAAAAACTTGGAGAGAAAGTCTGTATAGACCAATAAAGGGGCATCCAAAGCCTTTTTTTTTTTTTTTTTGAGCTCTCTGGAATTGAGCAACCAATCAAGGAAACTACCCATCATTCTAATGATGGATATCCATTTTAATCATGAGCTGAGTGCAGCCCATGAAATTCTCCCATCTCATCATGGAGAACAGAGGGTATTACAGACTGAGAACCAAGGGAAGTATTACGTTACAGAAATTTGTACAGATGGGGAGGTGTTTTGTGTCATATGCAAGAGGATTGGGGTCAATCTTGTTAGGTGTAAATGGGTCTTTATTAATTATAGATGAAAAGATTCAGATCTTATTGCTATGTGAGAGGATCAGTTCAGATGTGGCTGAGGCAAGTTTATGGGAATCATGGAAGAGTGAACTGGACAATTGAGGCAAATAGGTTAGTAAATTTCAAAAAACAGATGGAACATTTATAGGATTTTTCCTCTCATATTTGCATAAAGTCTATAAAATACAAACATAAGAAGTTCTATAAAAAGAATAGCAACTGCCATTAAACAAGCTTGTATAAAATGTTAAGGGATACCAACAATTATCATTCAGGGCATAAAATGATCACCAGCTGGGATCAGAAAGAAATCCCTTATGTCCCCAATTCCTTGGCAGATATAGTATTTGCACAATTAAGTACATTACATGGGATTTACAACTTCCTCTGGAGTATACAGAGAAGGCCTCCGTCAGAGACAGGATACCAAGCCAGATGGGCTATTGTCTTATGTTCTTATACAGTAATCTTGTACAATACAAGCCATCGCAAGTTATGAATTGTTACTGTTTCATGGTGCCATATGAACATTTTTCTTGTCCCATCTATAAATCACCACTAAAGCTGCAATCACTATAAACCAAATGAGGAGTTTGTAAATTTTGGCATGCAGGATATCTTCAAGCAAAAATATACTCTATTCCACCCCCCTGCCACACATATATGCTGCCACTGCTCACAGTGTGAGTCACCCTTTATCTCAGCTACTCGCAGCAGAGAAATGTAAAATGCTTGAGCCATTGGAAGTGTAGACTTGGGCTGAAGCCTTTTGAAAAAAACCATCTGTCTGGTTAAAATACCATAAGAAAGCTGCAGCCACTGTGCTCCAAATGGAGTGTCTGGATTACCTACTGGATCCAAGCTGTCTTTCTTGAGACTTGATGCTCATGTCCAAGGAATTTAAAGGTCACTTAGGCTGAATGCGAATGACACCCAATCCTGCACTAATTTATTTTGGTGGTGCAATGGATGAAGAAAAAAACGCAATAAAAAAACTTGTAAAGATTTTTTGAAAGATTTTGTACACACACCAGATTCCTAGGCCAAACTTTTTCTTTCATTCATTTCTTCTTCTTTTTTTCAAGCTTTTAATGGTATCCATAAATGTCAGATCTTTAGAGGCCAGATAGTATTCCTTGCCAATAACTTTTGTTCAGCAGCTCTGGAGGGTTTCTTTTAATTGGTTTCTCATTATTAAAATGTTTGGGTTTGAGATCCTGAGACCTTGGGTAACTTAACACTTGCAAGAATCCACTGAAAGATTGATGTGGATGTGAAACTGTTAATAGTTGACTGACAGCCCTGTACGCTGATTGTAGGGGAACTGTAAACCTAGAGGTCACATGTACAAACAAGGGAAGAGTTAAGATGATGGTCTGATGATAGTTTATCTTTAGTGAGTCCAAAGGAAGGTAAAGAAATTGATGGTAGGTCAAAAGAACACACTAAAGGAGTCTCACCAGTTTCAAAATTTCTGCAGTGGTTCTAAGAGAATTCCACATTTTGAAAACAGGAAAGTTCTTGGAAAGGACAGAATTTTTCAAGCCAGTGGACTCGTTAGGGTGAGCACACTGTAAAAGTGCACTTTTAAAGTTATCACCAATTGTCACCAATTTCCATCACGTCCAGTGAATTTTAGACAAATTAAAGCACTTAAAGACTTTTATATTAAAAAGGATATAAATTAAAGTAGGAAAACAATCCACCTTGTTTGTTTAGCTGCTGAAATGCCTCCAGGTTGTTGAATTCCAATAAAAAGTAAGCGTGGATAAATTTAGTTTATAAAATTTACAAAAACCAGGGCTTCTAGTTTTAGGGCTTGATTCTGATTGCAACTGAAATTAATGAGAGTTTTGCATTGACTTTCACAGGAGCACAAAACAAGGTTACTTACCAGTAACTGATGTTCTTCGAGCTGTGTTGCTCATGTTCATTCCACTATAGGTGAGTGCACACCTCCATGCACAGTTCCCGGAACTTGTTTCCCCTTAGCAGAACCCATAGGGCCAGCTCTGGTGCCCCCTGAAGTCCAGCGCACATGCCGTGGTATATTAGGCACTGCCAGCCCTACGCCCCCTCAGTCCCTTCTTTCTGCCAACTCCGGCAGCGGGGCGGGGGGTGGGTTGTGAAATGGACACAAGCAACACATCTCAAAGAACTTAAGTAACTGGTAAGTAACCTTGTTTTCTTCTTCGAGTGATTGCTCATGTCCATTCCACTATAGATGACTAACAAGCAATACCTTGGAGGTGAGCAGGAGTTACCGGTGAGCTGCCCTCAGCATGGCTCTGCCAAATCCCGCATCCTCTCTCGCCTGCTGGATGACGGCGTAGTGGGACATGAAGGTATGCATCGACGACCAGGTGGTGGCTTTGCAGATGTCCTGCAGAGGCACTCTCTCCAGGAAGGCTGTAGACGAGGTTTGAGCTCTGGTTGAGGGCGCTGTAGTGGTTCCCGGAAGCGGCACCCTCGCCTACTCATGGCAGAACTTGATGCATGATGTAATCCACGAGGAGATGCGCTGGGTGGAGACAGGTGAGCCTTTCATCCGGTCTGCCACTGCAACGAAGAGCTGCGTTGATTTCCGGAATGGCTTTGTACGCTCGATGTAGAAGGCCAGGGCTCGTCTCATGTCCAGTGAATGCCACCTCCTCTCGTCCAAACCGTGCGGTTTGGGAAAAAACACGGGGAGAAAAATATCTTGGTTACGATGAAATTGGGAAACCACCTTGGGCAGGAAGGCTGGGTGCGATCTCAACTGCACCTTATCCTTATAGAATACTGTATAAGGGGGCTCCGAGGTCAAGGCCCTAATTTTGGAGACCCTCCTAGATGAGGTAATGGCCACCAGGAAGGCTACCTTGCATGAAAACATGAGCAGAGGGCACGAAGCCATGGGTTCAAAGGGGGGCCCCGTGAGTCTCGAGAGGACCAGTCTGAGATCCCAGGGAGGCACCGGGTCGTGAACCTGCGAATACAGCCTCTTCACCCTCTTGAGGAACCTGACCAACATGGGATGGGAGAACAGGGATCTCCCTTCTAGCAGCTGATGGAAGGCCGAAATGGTCGCCAGGTGAACCCTCAATGAGGCCAGCGCCAGACCCTGGAGCTTTAGCTGGAGCAGGTACTCCAGGATTGCCTGTATAGGTGAGAGGTTGGGTGGAATGCCTCGGGACTCTGTCCAAGAGGTAAACCGTTTCCACTTAGCCCGATACACGACCTGTGTGGAAGGTTTCCTGCTGCCAAGCAGGACTTGTTGGATCTGCACCAAGCAGGCTCTCTCTCTCCCTCCATCAGTCACAGAGCCTCCAGGCCATGAGGTGCAGGGAGTCCAGGTCCAGGTGCAACAGGCGGCCATGGTCCTGGGAGAGAAGATTGTGCTGCCTCAGGAGCTCCATGGGTGGGGCTATTGAGAGGTCCAGCAGCATGCTGAACCAGCGCTGTCTCAGCCAGGCCGGAGCGATGAGTATGTCCTGTCCGCCCTGTCCCTGTCCCTCTTTACATCCGCCCTGTCCCTCTTTATTTTCAGTAGGGCAGGAGCGAAATGGGCGGGAACGCGTACATGAGGAACCCCGTCCAGTCGATGAGGAACACATTGGAAATCGACCGGGTCTCGCGACCCTGGAGCGAGCAGAACCTCGGGCACGTCGCGTTCCAGGCCAACGCGAATAGGTCCAGTAGGGATCACCCCACTTTTGGAAGATCGTAGTCACTACCTCCGGGTGCAGCGACCAGTCGTGACGGGGTAGAAATGACCTGCTGAGGCGATCTGCCTAGTCATTCCTCACTCCCGGGAGGTGAGAGGCAGTCAAGTGGAAGTTGTGCAAAGTCCCACAGACAGGTAGCGTCCTCGCAGAGAGCCGAGGCATGCGCCCCTCCCTGCCTGTTTATATAAAACATACCTGTGGTATTGTCCGTCAGCACCTGCACTACTCTGCCTGTCAGGAATCAGAGGAACACCCTGCACGCTAGTTGAATAGCCCGCAGCTCTTTCACATTGATGTGCAGGCGTCTCTCCTCCCCCGACCAGAGCCCCTGAGTGCTCAGGTTGGCGCTGATGTGGGCTCCCCATCCCACATCCGAGGCATCGGAGATTACGGTGACCGATGGGACCAGTTCCCTGAACGGAACGCCCTTCAACACTGCCCTGGGAGACCTCCACCAGTTTAGGGAGGCTAGTAGGGATGGGGGAATTGTGACCACCTGATCCAGTGTGTGTCTGCTTGGCACATATACCGAGGCCAACCACGCCTGAAGTGGCCTGAGCCTCAGGCGACCTAGTCTCACTACGTACGTGCAGGCCGCCATGTGGCCCAACAGCTGTAGGCAGTGCCTGGCTGTTGTCGTGGGGCATTGGTGCAGCTGGGAGATGATAGAGACCATTGCCTCAAAACATGGCTGAGGCAGGAAGGCTCCAGTCTGGGAAGCGTCCAGGGTGACCCCAATGAATTCTATGCATTGCACTGGGGTTAGTGTGGACTTCTGCTATTTATAAGCAGTCCCAGCCTGCTGCATGAGGGTGATGCTCTCCAGCACTTGGGACCTGGACCTGCCCCTGATCAGCCAATCATCCAGGTAAGGGAAGATTTGCACACCCTTTTGCTTCAGGTGGGTCGCCACTACCACCATGCACTTGGTGAACACCCTTGGAGACGAAGATAGGCCAAAGGGCAGGGCTGTAAATTGGTAGTGGGAGCCAACCACCATGAAGCGGAGGAAGTGCCTGTAGCTGTGGAGGATGGACACATAAAAGTATGCATCCTTGAGGTTGAGGGCAGCATACCAGTCTCCTGAATCCAGGGAAGGGATTGTGGAGGCTAGGGAAACTATGTGAGTCATTTGACATATTTGTTTAGGCGACGCAGGTCTAATATGGGTCTCAGACCTCCCTTTGCCTTGGGGATAAGGAAGTACCTCGAATAGAACCCCTTGCCCCTTCTGCCTTGAGGGACCATTTCCACCGCTCCCAGGGTGAGGAGGGTGTACGCCTCCTGTAAGAGGAGTTGCTCGTCAGAGGGGTCCCTGAAGAGGGATGGAGGGGGAGGATTGTTGGGGGGGTGTAGATGTAAACTGTAGGGCATAGCCCCCCGGAAACTATCCCAAGGAACCAGTGGTCCGAAGTGATTTTTGCCCATTTGGGGTAGAAGGACCTTACCTTGTTTAGGAAGGGGCGGGGCAGATCCAGGAGAGCAGTAGGGGCGCCACCCTCGGGCGCACCATGAAAATTGTCTCCTACGATTGCCAGACCCCCTGGGGGGCCCCTATTGGGGGGCTGAGGACGAGCTGGGGGGCTGATTCCATCTTCTAAACCCCCTATTTCTGTAGGGTTGAAAGGGCCTAGGCCGAGGCCTTGATTGCTGCTGCGGCTGGGACCATGACTGCCACCTGGAAGCCTGGGGCGTGTACAGGCCCAGGGAGTGAAGCATGGCCCTGGAGTCCTTCAGACCGTGCAGCTTCGCATCGGTCTGATTGGAGAAGAGGGCCAAACCATCGAAGGGGAGGTCCTGGATAGATTGCTGCACCTCCTGGGACAGGCCCGAGGATTGCAGCCACAAGCACCTTCTCATGGAAATGGAAGAGGCTACGGCCCTACCCATTGAGTCAGCAGCGTCACTGGATGTTTGGAGCGCTGCCCTAGCCACCATGATTCCTTCATCGAGGATGGTGGTGAAGTCTGTGTCCTGGTCCTGGGGCAGGGCCTCAGCAAACCACCTGAGGGAGTCCCACAAATTAAAATTATATCTCTCCAGGAGGGCCTGATAGTTGGCAATCCTGAACTGCAGGGCTGCCATGGAATAAATTTTTCTCCCAAACAAATCCAGCTTTTGTTGTCTTTGTTCTTGGAAGTGGAACCTGGCTGACTCTGCCTGTCCTGCTGGTTGGCTGCATCCACCACCATATTTCCTGGGGCTGGGTGAGTGAACAGATACTTGAACCCTTCAGCCAGGACATAATGCTTTTTCTCAGCCACTTTTGACGTAGAGATGACCAAGGAAGGGGTTTGCCACAGGGCCTTAACAATTTTGACCACCCTATCGTGGACTGGTAGGGCCACTCTTGCTGGGGCAGCCACTGCCAGCACATTGAAGAGGGTATCATCAGCCTCCACTAACTCCTTGATCTCCAGCCCCAAGTTAGAGGCCACCCTCTTGAGCAGCTCCTGGTGCACCCTGAAATCTTCCAGTGGTGCTATGTGGACCTGAGAGACTGCCTCGTCCGGAGAGGAGGAAGAGGACTGCCGAGGCGCATCCTGCGCGTGCTCCCCTGCCTGCCGAAGGGATGCTCCCATAGAGGGTCCCCTCCATGGTGTCCGACTCCTTGTCCGAGGAGTGGTGTCTATGGGCCTTCTGCTGTGCCTGGGGCATGCACTTCACCCCTGCTTACAGGGTGGATTGGGGCCCCATTCCCATCTGGATGCCACATGGGGCCCAATAAGGCCATTGTTGCGGCCATTGTCCCTGGGGCCAAACTGGGGCTGACTGCGCCACAGGGTGTGATGCTTTGTGGGGGCGTCAGCTCTCCCGACAACTGTCCCCCCTGGGAGACCCCGAGTCACTGGACCGGCAGTGCCGTGGCAGTCCTCAGTCCCGGGCGCTGTGATGTGCTGGAGACCATCCTCTTGATGCCTCCGAAGTGGAGGATCATGAGGACTGCCTCTGTCACCATGAGCGGTGCCGACGGACAGAGGTGCGCTCCGAAGAGCTCTTGTTACTGGATTGCCGTCTCGGTACTGAAGATTTACAGCGCCGCTTGCCTCTTGGTGATCGAGACCAGCGCTGCTCTGAACTCCGCAGTACCAAGCCAGACTCCGGCGACCGGGTTCCACGTCAGGGACTGCATGATGTGGGGTTTTCATATGGTGACCAGGTTCCGCACTGCCTTGGTGTGGGCGAACCCCTCAGTGCCGAGTCCTCCAACAGTGACTGGGTTCTGCATCGCCTCGGTGTGGGCGAACTCCTCGGTGCCAGGGATCTGGAGCAGGAGATGTCTGAGCACCTCCTGGTGGACCTCGACCAGTGCTGCCTCTTGGCCTGGAGCAACTGCTGAGGGAGTGTCCTCGCTCTACCTCCGGTGGCCATCTGGCAGGAGATCTTCCTCCCCGTACCGGGGATCTCCACCGCCCTTTGGGGGGACCCAATGCAGGCTTGCCCTGGGACCCCAGCCCCTTCTCTCTTGACGGGGGCGGAGGTCGGAGGTGGCGTGGGGAAGGCCAACAAGGCTCTTGCTGCCTGAAAAGCCTCCGGTGTTGACAGCGTTGGCAGGGGCACTCTCCCACTCCCAGGAGTCAGGGGAGGTTCCCTGCTCGGAGATGCAGGCACCGGAGAAGACTCGACGGGCCATGGCCGGTGCAACTCCGCACTCGACCCTGCTCGTACCGATGGCGCAGGGGAGTGTCCATGCTCCGCGCACTGTTTCTTCTTCTTCGGCACCGGGAATGTTGCTCAGTGCCAAGTCAAGCCCGGTGCCGGCGGTGCACTCTGCACCAAGGTCATGTTCAATGCCGAGGTGGAGCGGGCCGACTTGGATACAGGGCGGAGCGCTGCCTCCATAAGCAGGGCTTTTAATCGGATCTCTCAGTCCTTCTGAGTCCACGGTTTAAAATCCCTGCAGATCTTACATTTATCTTTCCTGTGCTCTTCTCCCAGGCACTTAAGGCACCGATCTTGGGGGTCACTGAGTGGGAAAGCCTTCCTGCAGGAGGCACATGGCTCAAATCCAGGCGACCGGGGCATGGCCCAGCCGCTCTAAGTCCCTTAGGGACTTCTAATCTACCTACGCTTAACACTACTTAACAACTACTTAAAACTAACTAAAGTACTTCGAATAACAGAGTTCAAAGAAGGGGAATAGTACTTGCAGAAGCAAGGCTAGGTTCAGCAATTGTCACGGACGGAAAGAAGGAAATGAGGGGGTGTAGGGCCGGCAGTGCCTCATATACCATGGCATGCACACGGGAATCCAGGGGGCACCAGAGCCGGCCCTATGGGTTTGCTAAGGGGAAAAAAGTTCCGGGAACCGTGCACGGAGGCGTGCACTCACCTCTAGTGGAATGGATATGAGCAGTCACTCGAAGAAGAAGAATTCCTGGCTCTTATTTGGCACTTTTCATCAGTAGATCTCAAAACACTTCACGATCCTGAAGGTATTTATCCTCCAAAAATCCCTGTGAGTTAGGCATTTTAGAACAGAACATATAATTTCTGGAGCTACACATTATATTTAGTTCTGGGGAAAAAATGAGTTCTGCGCTATTGAGTTTATTTTATTATATTTACCAGATAGTTCTAAATGTGAAAGGCAACTTTTAAAGTAGTAAAAACAATGAGAGTCCTGTAGCACTTTAAAGACTAACAAACTTCTGCAGGCATAAACTTTTGTGGGCTGCAACCCACTTCGTCTGACGGGTTGCAGCCCACAAAAGTTTATGCCTGCAGAAGTTTGTTAGTCTTTAAAGTGCTACAGGACTCTCGATGTTTTTGCTTTATACAGACTAACCCGGCTACCCCTCTGGAACTTTTCAAAGTAGTGTCTTTTTCCCCTAAACTACATTTTCCTTGAAATGTAGGGGGGAAGCTTTAAGATATTCTGAAAGGTTTCATGCAACTCAAAACTTTACAAAGGATTTGCATTTCACTGGCAATGGTTCAAATTACAGCATTCACTAGCTTTTCTCAAGTCTTATTTCCAATGATAACTTATAGCAGTGTTTCTCAAATAGTGTTCCGCGGAACCCCAGTTGAAGGGTTCCGCGAAAAAGCGGAACCGCGCCACTGAAATCAACACAAATCGCGCACCACCGAACAGCTGGCAGCGTGCCACCGAACAGCTGTGAGCGCACTGCCAAACAGCTGATGGCGCTGCCGAAAAGCCGAGAGTGCACCGCCGAACAGCAGATGGTGCCGCCGAACAGCTGCTTACAGAGCGTGCTGCCGAAACCAGCCTACACCGCGCTGCCGAAAAGGGGAAGATTTCCTGGACTTGTCAGCGGAAGGTATCGCAAGGCCGCGCAAGGGTGCCGCAACAAAATATAATTGAGAAACACTGACTTATAGCATCAAGGCTCCAGCTAATTTGCTTCCAGTTCTAAGAATTAGAGATTTTAGAGAAGAAGCTTTGTTTAGTGACAGAGAAGTTTGGTGTTCTATTCCTAAGTGAGTCCTGACTCACTTGAGCAAGGTTCTTAACCCTTCTGGACCTCAGTTTACCAAACTGTAAAATGATAGTGACAATACATCCAGTAGCTCACCGGGGTGTTGTGAAGATTATTTAGGGGTTGGATTCTGCTACCCTAACTCAGTGGTTCTCAAACTTTCCAAGTACCCCTTTCAGGAGTCAGATTTGTCTTGTGTACCCCAAGTTTCACCTCACTTAAAAACTACTTGCTTACAAAATCTGACATAAAAATACTAAAGTGTCACAGCACACTATTACTGAAAAAGTTCTTGCTTTCTCATTTTTACCATATAATTAGAATATAAATTTTGTACTTACAGTTCAGTGTATAGTAAATAGAACAGTATAAACAAGTCATTGTCTGTATGAAATTTTAGACTGACTTAGCTAGTGCTTTTTATGTACCCTGCTGTAAAATTAGGCAAATGTCTCGATGGGTTGATGTACCCCCTGGAAGACTTCTGCGTACCCCCGGGATATGCGTACCCCTGGTTGAGAACCACTGTCCTAAATCACATTGAATAAATAGTACCTTACTATGAGAGTAGTCCCAAACAAATCAATGGGATTACTTGGGGAGTAAGGTTCTACTCAACATGAGGGGGCAGAACCTGTTTTTTTATTAATTTATTAATTGGGAGCAGTCAGCTCTTCCTGTGAAGAAGCTTTTAGTTTTGAATGATTTGAAGGCTTACAAAAGAAAATGTTACAGGCATGATCTTTCTCCCAATGAAGTCATTGAGTTGAGGCCCTAAATAACCAAGAATCTTCTTTTCTTATGGGTCAGCTGTTGCCCTATATCCCACCATAACTACTGAGATTAACAGCTCCATCTCTGCCAACCATACTATGATATAATTTTCAGAGGATCTCTAACAAGTGCTGGAAACCACGCTAGAAAATGAGTCACACTGTAGCCTGTTAATTGTACAATTATGCAAATTCAATGGAAACTGGATCAATCTGATCAGAGAAGAAACATTATAGTCTTTGGGCTAAATCCTGCCCATCCCTACATAGGTGTGCAAGGTAGTAAGGTAGACAAAGCCAGCACAAAAGCAGCAGTGAATATGATGAGGGCTAACAGATGGAAGCCAGTCATGGCACAGAAGGCACAGGGGAGTATGCTAGTATAAAAGCATAGCTACTGCCTGAACATGGGCAACACAACCATGGGCAGCACCTGTAAAAAGGAGCATGATTACTTTACACAAGAGCTAGTGCATACTCTGTCTTCAACTGTAATCATTAGCCAGCACTATCAGCTGGAAGTGTATCCTGTATTCAGGAGGCAGGCTATTTTAATGCAGTGTCATCCTTTTCTATGGAATTTAAGGTTACACAGAGCTGCTTAGCTGGAGGTATATTCATAGGGTAATGAGATGGTTAATACTAATGAGTGCCTCATGACTAGAGTTAGTACAATAAATACCAATGAAATTAATAATTGTCAGGTTATTATTTTAAAATGCTAGACCAATAAATAGCTCCCCAGTGTTATTCTTCAGAATCTGCTTATTTTTCAAAAAACTTGTTAGATTTGGAAACATTTACCAAGCCTGCTGTATTTTTCTGCAACAGACCAACATTTACTTCTCTGCTTTTTGGATGAGACATAAAGCCAAGATCCTGACCAAAGTGTGGTCATTAGAGATCATATGCCACCTTTTGTAAGAGTAGGTGGGTGTTAGCTCCAGCATCCCAGCCAGATTCCAACTTGGACAGTTCAATTTTGCTTACCTAATTCCCTTTGAGGTTTTTATACAGATATTGCACTCGACCCTCAGCTGGTTTTATTTGGCTTTGTTCCATTCAAAACAACGGAGTTACACTGATCGACACCAGCTGAGGATCTAGCCTCTTGTATTCTTCTTTATTTTCAGTCCAAAACAGCTTAGGACATATTCAGCCCTGGTCTAAGTGGGTGCAACTTCATTGACTGACCAGCCTGTTTAAGGGCTGTTATATAGGACTGGAGATGGTTCAGAATGCCACTCTGTACTGCTTTTGTAGATAAATGTGCCTCATTACCTTTGATGCAAGCAGTTTACACCATTGTAAGTGAAACCGTACAGTATTATGGTCATACTCAAAGAAGAGAAACCAAAATCATGCTTTCAGCAGCTTTTACTACAGTTATAAAGGTTTTTAATGGTACCTAAAGGGAAGTTTATAGGCAGGCAAAAATATGAGTGAACAAGAGGCAGACAGGGCAACTGTCAATTAGATTTATGTTCTTCCGTTTTCATATTCATTGAGATTGTACCTTCTTAAACTAGAGCTAAATCTAGTGTTGTTGTGTGCTGTTAAAATGCTATGATGTTCCACCCCAGAGTTGGCTGCATTTCAATAGCATGTAAAATGTTTCATCTATTGTGAAGTTCAGGATGAAGGAAGCAGTAAGGTGATCCTTTCTTCTGAAGAAAAATCTAATGGCTTTGGAGACAAGTAAACATGAAAGCAGGAGGACATGAGTCTACTGATTTTTCCACCATAACTGTTGTATTCAGGTAAAAAGGAAAAACTGATTATTCTTTGTCCCTATCTGTTAGCTAGTTTCTAACCCAGGAAAACTTATTACTCAGTGTGGAGGGAAAGACAATAACAGAAAACTCAGCAATGGCCAAAGTGTTCCTTTTTTGTTTCAGTTTTCACCAAAAAAAAAAAAGTTAGCAGTGATTAGATAACTAACATAGTGAACACCAGTGTAAATGGGGTAGGATCTGAGGCTAAAATAGGAAAAGAACAATTTAAGAATTATTTAGACAAGTTAGATGTCTTCAAATTGGCAGAGCCTCAAGAAATACATCCTAGAATACTTAAGGAACTGGCTGAAGAGATCTGAGCCATTAGCAATTATCTTTGAGAGCTCATGGAGTACAGTAGAGTATCAGAGCACTGGAAAAGGGCAATTTTAGTACAGATCTATACAAAGGGGAATAAAGATAACGCAGGGAATTATACATGAGTCAGTTTAACTTCAGTACCCAGAAAGCTAATGGAGTAAATAATTAAACAATCAGTGTGTAAGCACCAAGAAGAAAATAAGGTAATAAGTAACAGTCAACATGGATTTGTTAAGAAAAAAATATGTCAAACCAACTTAATACTCTTCTTTGACAGGGTAACAAGCCTTGTGAATGGGAGTGGGGGAAGCAGAAGATGTGATAGATTGACCGTAGTAAGGCTTTTGATACTGTCTCACGTGAACAAACAAACTAAAGAAATATAACCCAGACTAATCTACCATAAAGTGGGTGTACAACTAGTTGGAAAAGATACGCAGAGTAGTTATCAGTGGTTCACTGTCGAGCTGGAAGGCAACATCTACTGGGGTCCCACAGGGATCTGTCCTGGGTCTGGTTCTATTCAATTTAATAAGTAATTTGGATAACAGCATAAAGTGTACACATATAAAGTTTGCAGATGAAACCAAGATGGGAGGGGTTGCAAGCACTTTGGATGACAGGGTTAAAACTCAAAATGATCTTAACAAACTAGAGAAATGGTCTGAAATAAATAGGATGAAATGCAATAAGGACAAATGCAAAGCATTTAGAAGGAGTAATCAATTGCACAAATACAAAATGGACTCGGAAGGAGTATTGCAGAAAAGGATCTGGGCATCATAGTGGATCACTAACTAAACATGAGTCAACAATGTAATAATATTGCAAAAAACCCAAGCCCCCAAATATCGATCTGGGATGTGTTAGCAGGAACATTGTAAGCAACACATGACAAGTAATTTCTTCCACTCCAATCAGTACTGATAAGGCCTCAACTAGAGTATTGTATCCTGTTTCCTGGGCACCACATTTCAGGCAAGATATGGACAAACTGGAGAAAGTCCAGAGGAGAACAACACAGATGATTAAAGCTCTAGAAAAGATTGAAAGGGTTGAGTTTGTTTAGTCTGGAGAACAGAAGACTGAGGGGGGTCATGATAACAGTCCTCAAGTACGCAAAAGGTTGTTATCAAGAGGAGGGTTTTAAATTTTTCTGCTTATCCACTGAGAACAGGACAAGAAGGAATGGGTTTAAATTGCAGCAAGGGAAATTTAGATTAAACATTAGGACAAACTTCCTAACTGTCAGGGTAGTTAAGCACAAACAAGTTACTTATGGAGGTTGTGGAATCTCCATCACTGGAGATTTTTAAGAACAGGTTAGACAAACACCTTGTCAGAGGTTGTCTAGATATTACTTAGAACTGCCTCAGTGCAGGGAACAGGTCTAGATGACCTCTCGAGGTCCTTTCCAATGCTACATTTCTATGAAAACATTTTTTCTACTTTTCCTATCACTCTGCATCTGAGCTGCTACTCTCCATTACCCTCAGTAGTCAGGATTTCCTAAGTGCTAATATGCTTCCGAATACTGAAGTGTTAGCTATTGATGTGGCACTTTGTTAAGTATTTCCTTAAAATCAAAATGACAGACCTCATTCCCATCTCTTTTGGTATTCTGGCTTCACATCACATTCCTGAAATACTTGCCTTAGACTGTTCCCACAAACAATGTTAAATTTATTGTTATGCAGTTTTCTGACCTTAGAAGAAGAAAATAACACTCTGTCAAATCTTTAAGTATATATGTGGAAAATGTATAACAGTAAAAGTCTTTAAATCTATGGCTGCATCAGCTAGAAATACCATACACACACAAAAAAAGAACTGAAAAGCTCAGGGAGCAAAATTTCAATAGCATCCATCTTCTTCAGTTCAGTACAGAACCCAGGAACATTAAAGCATTTGGGGCAAAATTTATTCTGATGGGACTCGATGATGCAAGATCTCCACATCATTTAAGCTCTGTATTTTGGTTACATGGGGGACACCCAAAAATATCAGCCAAGCCAATGGGCTTCTACATCCTTTGTGTGCCAGCATTGGTCCTTCTGTGCTGGCTTTACATAGGCTGGCATGGAAGGCGACAATGGGGGTGAGCTAGGGAAAGGGTTCTAGGATACACATTTAGGTAAATCTAGTGACCCTGACAAGCCTCACAAATATCACAGAGGGGCTGCAGATGATACCACAGCCTACGTGCTAGACTAACAGCAGTGGACAAAGGGGAGATCTACACTGCAGTTCCACACCCTGGCTGCAGATTTGGGGTTGAATTTCTAACTTCACCTGTGTGAAGCATGATCACCAGAAATTCATGCAGGTGAAATAATTTTCACCTTTTAAGCACACTCAAAAGGAAGCATAGAATCCCTGTGAGCTAAAAAAAAAGCTTTAGTGATGAAGTGTCTCAGAAATTTAGGGTTGTCTCATTTGAATCAAGGTTTGTGACACAGTCACTAGGTCAGATTTTTAAAGCTCTCCAATCTCTCCTGCCCACCCTCCCCCCCACCTCCCAACCCTGTCCCTAACTAGCATTCCACCTGAACAGCTTCCAAAGTTTCAGTAAGAAGTATTTGCTACTCAACACCATTCTTTTACCAGCAGGAACAAAGATAAAACTTGCAACTATAAGTCTCATCTCTTGTTTTATCCTGTTTCATAACTGCTTGGAGAATACCATTCTGTACACATTTTCCCACCGATCTGCCAAAAGACAAGATTAATATCACTGGGCCATGTTACTTAGAGGGAACAGTAAATTCTGCTTTTAGTGGTCAATCCCATTCACACATTTTCACTAGCCCTTTTAAGTAAATCTATTAATTTAACCGTCAGATCACAAATGCACTTTTAATTTCCGCCATTTTACATAAGTAATACAATGCAGAAAAGATCCCATACAGTATGATAATGTAAACCAAACTCTCCTTCCAAAACACATGTGCGCGCGCATGCACACACTCTCTCTCTCTCACGCTCTACTTCTGGTTTTCTTGGTTTTTCTGTACACACAACAATTCCAGTGGCCTCTGGGTATCTGCCATATAAAAGGATTATTTATCCAATAGCCCATTTATCAATCACTTTATGTTTCTTAACTTTAACCCAACCCTGGATTTATGATATTTGGATTCTCATCTCCATTTCCACTTTAACCTAAATCTGTTTAACCCATTAGGAAAAAAAACATTCTGGCTGCAGTAATGCACTTTACACATATGGAACATTTTCACAAGTTTGGGAATTTTCTTCCTGCAGAAAAGTTATGTTAATTTTTGTTTGTTCCATTAAAGACTTAGGCTGAAATTTCCAAAGGAGATCTAGAGGGCTAGGTGCTGAACTCCCATTGAAATTCACTGGGCACCTAATTCTGCCTTAGGCTCTGAAATTTCCAGCCCCAAAGGGGAATTCAATTATATATATTTAATTGGGACCATCTGTGCTGGGGTAAATTTCACCCTTAATTAACAAATGGCACAAACAAACACAAACAGATAGGACCAAATCCTTCAGTCTTCACAGAGGCAGAACTCGCACTGAAAACAAGTGGGAGTTTTACCCAAGCAAGGATTGGGTCCCATAAGGGTAACTGAATGATTACCAGAATATGGGAGAGGAACAGTTATTGAATCCCCTTCTTCCATTGGGTAGAAACCCTAACATGGCACCATAAATCTATCATTCCTAGTTGCTTATCCTTTCAAAGGCAGAAGTTCTGGAAACGACATCATTTGGCAAATAATAATACATACACACTACATAGGTAGGTGGAGGAAATATTTGCGAGACAAAATTTATCATGCACTAATCACCACTTCCTCTGCCCACTAATCCTACTGGCGCTTATTCTAAACCTCTAACCAGATTCAAGCAACTGTCATTTTTTTAAATATACAAATTTTCTAGAGAAATGATTCTTCCTTCTAACCACAAAATGTCAAATATACACCAGCCCAAGGCTGAGGATAGGCAAGATTCAATCCTTTGGCCACTGATAGCTTGTCTATCAGTAAAAATATCACATCTGCAAAGTCCATTTTCACTCATCCCTGCAGGGCTGGAAATTGGGATGTTATCCTTTTGGGAAAGGGGTGATTCTCAACTTCCCAATGATCTCTACCACTCACTTCTAACCCTGCAGGCTCACAAGATGTTGGACTCCCAATGTGACGTGTTAACACTGTATTCATTACTTTTTTTAAAAAACCATATACAATATATACTGTACACAATATACAGTGTGAATAAATAAATGAAATGACTAGAAACTAAAATATTAGTCTACGAGGCAAAATTACTGAATTTACTTTAAGGGCTCAGTAAGGAGTTTCAAATTTCTTGAATTTCTCTTGTGACAATTTTAGGTACAGAGCAAAGGTTTTATGTATTTTTTAGAGGTTTAAATGGTTATTTTAGGGTGATCTACAAAACTGGTTCCTAGCTTTCACACTTGCCAGTATCCCAAACTTGTGCTGATAAAACTTTTATACCTGGCATCAACATATATAAAAATTTATCTTATTTTCTGTTCTCCTTTCATTGTTTAAAGGCATTCTTCTTTACACTCTGCTTTATTTCAAACTTCCCTTTCTTTGATCCTCTTCCTTAAATTTTTCATTCCAATTTATGGGCCAGATCCTGAAGTAATTTAAACCTACATAACTCCACTGAACATAAAGGAGTTATGTTGTTATAAACTAGCCTCTATATCTTTATTTACTTATTGCTTGGCAGTTCATGCTCTAAACAAAATATTCAGTTTTAATAATGCCCATGAATTGCATCATATGTGAAGAATTCCTTTAATAGCAATATATGGGTGTTGCAAATAATAATTGTAATTGATAAAACAATAATTATACTCATAGGGAAAGTACCAGATGTCTATTTGCCTGCATTTGTTTTATTTCCTTCCAATAGAATTGAATTTAGTTAATTAGTTTTTTTCTTTCTGGAGAGCAGTAAAATGCTGCACTGTTGAGGGACCAAAATAACTTTTTTGGCTGCGGCAACCATTTCTGCAGGCTATGTTCACTAAGTGTTCTAATGAAGGTTAGAAAATTTCTCGGAATGGTTTGAAAGACTTACTGTAAGTCAGAGACTTGGTAAAGGCAAATTGTTTCATGATAAACTGCAAAATGTTTACATCCTTAAACATGAAATGACCTTACATGAAAGAAAAAAATGCAATTTCAAATTTATATAAATGTAGATGTTTGTGTCTCTGCTTATGTCTGTGACTATAATGGAAGGTGATTTTTTACAGCACTCAAAGTTTATGGCATATGCAAAGTTAACCAGATGCACTTTATAAAATGATGAGTTAAATTGGATACTGGCCTTGCAGGGATTCTGCGCTCAAACCTGAAATCCTTACTTATCTTAGTAAAGATTACTTTTGAGGAATTATATGCGGGATCAATCCTTTTGTGGGCAAAAAGAACAGTCATCTTGCAATTAGCAGCAGCAGCTCATAAGCTTAGACATTACATTCAGCTATATTGAGGGTGAGTGTTTAATCTGATGTAGGGAATTACCAGCTGTCTTGGGCATGGAAGTGCTTTATAAATGTGTTGGTGTAAAATACAAACCTCCTGACTGTTACCCAAAGGGAAACATATGTAAAACCAATCATTTTAAGGTTCTGAAAATGCTGCTGTAGTTTTTCTTCAATTGTTTTTATTTTTCAACATCTCTGAGCTTCAAGGTTGTGACTCAGACCAGAAGTGGGTTTTGAAGACACCAAAACACCTCAAAAAATAATAGAATATTTCCCTCGGTTTTTCTCCATATGCACACAATGGAGACCAGCTTCAACTACGGCACCTTGGGAATATCTTGAGGAAACTGAGTGGCCACGGGCCACTGTTCCCACTGGAAACAATGCTTGCAGTCCAGCTAGCTCAGGGGTTCTCAAACTGGGGGGTCAGGACCCCTCAAGGGGTCGTGAGATTATTATGGGGCGTGGGTCAAGAGCTGTCAGCCCGGAAGCATGCTGTGGCTATCAGCCCCGTGCATGGCTGACAGCCAGAGTCCTTCAGATACCGGTGGCTAGAGAGCAGTGGCTGCTGGCCAGGTGCTCTGAAGGCAGTCCCGCCCCCAGCAGCAGTGCAGAAGTAAGGATACTATGGCATAGGGGTGTGGGTGGCATGGTATGGGGGGTTCGTCACAGCCTGAAATATTTTCAAAGGGGGTCCTAGAAAAAAAGTTTAAGAACACCAGGGCTAGCTCAATGCTGCATGTGTCAACAGTGCTGTGATGTTATTGCCCAATAATGGTGCCATTAGTAAGTGTTACCACTCTATATAACTATTACAGTAGCATGATTCACATCAACATTTCCACCACTAACCCCAGTTTTCATGCATATAAGCAATTGGAGAAATTTACTCCAGGATAGAGGAGAACATGCAAAGCCTCAAGCTTGCAATCTTCAGAACTTGGAGGAAGTCTATTTTACTATATACATTTTCATGTAAACAAGTAGAAACAGCCAGACATTTACATCACTCTTGTATGCAATGAAAATGGATTTTTTTTAAATCAAAATTTATTAGCATGCTGACGGTTCATTCAGATGTTCAGAGATGGATTTCACCTCTAAGTCATTACACCAAATCTGTTGTAGAGTGGTAGTGATCAAAATCACTAATGGATGTGAAGTCACTTATATGAAATACAGCCTTTTGATAACTGAAGTCCACTTCATAGCTGGCAAACCAGACCAACTGACACCAATATGCACTCTTATTTGCATCATTAGCAGAGAGGCCATGAACTGAATGGGTACGGAGATTAGACCCCTTGCATTGTTCTAAAACAGGGTTGAGGTACATTGATAGAACTTAAGAGGAAGCTTTGGCTGTCCCTGACGTTCCTGACCTCCAGATAGAATGCCAACCTAGCACCTTCCACCAACATTAAAATCACACTTTAAATATGAATAGAAGTTAATTGATAATGCTCGCTTTGTCCAATCTGAAAAACAATTCATTGCTCAGCTGCAGGTTTACAAATGGTACACATGTGACCATTTTTGATTAGTCAGTAGATTCAGAAGATTTGATAGAACATGAAGTTCTTGCAGCAGAGAAGGAAAGACTTTGAGAGTGAAGGAAGGAACCAGGAAGGAAGGGAGGTTATAGAAAAACAGCTTCAAATTCAGAATAGAAGCTGAATTTTTCATTGCTGCTTGTTGCAATACAGCCTTCTTTGCTGACACATGGAAGTGCTGCCAACTCCAAGCTTTCCTTTCATTCATTATTCAGTTTCTTCATGATGCATACGCAGTACCCCAGTAGAGGTATCAGTATGTAATAGAATGTCAACAGATACCTCAATGCTGGCACAGAGACAGGACTTCTAAGAGAAGAAACAGCCTTGTAAGTTATATCTCCCATCCACTGTCCCCCAGGCAAGGGTGCCCTCTTTTGGGCAGCAACCTCAGGCTTTTAAACTAGACATATGCTCTAGTGAAATCTTGTAGGGGTTCTCTAAGAGTCTAGCGCCAGACTAAAGAATACAGTCTTCATACTGACTACAGGCATTTGCTCTCCCTCACCTGCTACCCATGAAACTGTACAAAGAAACCAGAGTTGACCCACTAAAATAAATGGGAGCAATCCTTGCAATCGAAGAAGCCAGAGAAACACACACAAGTGGACAGCCATCCACAGCAGGCCTAATAAGCTATTTTTTACTAAACCCTGGAGGCAGAGCTCTGTGAGCCTTTTGTAATGAAACCTAGCCAACCTGTTTTGGGTACTAGTTCCATACACCAGATATAGCCCAAATCCACAGAAAGCTTCACTGAGGCTGGACGCTTAGGATATGATGCACTCAATTCTTTTTAAACTTAAAAGTGAGAAACTGCCTAACAGGTTTCATAGGAAGGTTGAAAGGAAAAGATCTCAGTACATATATATTTATTTGATCTTAAAGCATCTTTCATTTGACACCCTTTCAAATGCCACCTGAACTCAAAGGACTGTTCTGACTTCTGTTACTCACTGGTGAATAACTTCCTTAAGCATGTCATTCCCCATCTCTAAATTGGTCCCATGCACTTTATCAATCACCAAGATCTTTCAGGACAAGTCAAGTCACATTTGAGATAAAATATGGCCAAACAAGTGGCATTATAAGAATTTTCAAAAACCACAATTAACAAATTTTGCCCCCCTCCAAGTCTCATCTCTCATTAAAATGGTTTGCCCAAGTTAGCTCAAATTTTGACAAAAGACTGTCTGCCAGCCATAGAACACGTGCAAAATTTAAAGTGGAAATGAATTTTGAGAATTTTATTAGATCATGACACCAAATTTGGATTTGCAAATGCAAATTTTACCATTAAACTTTGGATAGGTGACCACTGTCTCCAGATAACTGGAAAGTTCAGATGAATAAAACTATCAGACCAATTTCTGCTGTTCATTACACTGGATCACCAGTCTATTAACATTTGCTGGTAACTCTACTGAAATCAATGAAGCTGTTTAATTGATTTCAGTTTACTTACTCTAGATTTGCATTCTAGATTTGGTATAGGTGAGAAGAATTTGGTCCATTTTTCTTAAAAAACATGGTTGCTTACCAGTAACTGTTGTTCTTTGAGATGTGTTGATCATATCCATTCCATTATAGGTGTGTGCGCACCCCATGCACAGATTTCCGGAACTTTTTTCCCTTAGCACTCCCCGTAGGGTCGGCTCAGGTGCTCCCTGGAGCGCTGCACTCATGCCACGGTATATAGGGTGCTGCCGACCCCGCGGGCCCTCAGTCCCTTCTTTCTGCTGACTCCGACAGCGGGGACGGAGGGTGGGTGTGGAATGGATATGAGCAACACATCTCGAAGAACAACAGTTACTGGTAAGTAACCCTGTTTTCTCTCTTCGAGTGATTGCTCATATCCATTCCAATATAGGTGATTAAATAGCCATACCTTGGAGGCGGGTAGGAGTCAACGGTGAGTTGCTCTCGAGAGCACGGTTCTGCCGAGGCCTGCGTCCTTTCTCGCCTGCTGCACGATGGCGTAGTGGGACATGAAGGTGTGGACCGACGACCAGGTCACTGCTTTGCAGATGTCCTGCAGGGGCACTCGTTCCAGGAAGGCCATGGATGAGGCCTGGGCCCTGGTTGAGTGTGCTGTCACAGGTCCTGGAAGCGGCACCTTTGCCCGCTCATAGCAGGTTTTAATACAGGTGGTGATCCATGTGGAGATGCGCTGGGTGGAGACAGGTGAGCCTTTCATCCGGTCCGCCACTGCCACAAACAGCTGCGTTGACTTCCCGAATGGCTTGGTCCGCTCAATGTAATAGGCCAGGGCTCGTCTGACATCCAGCGAGTGCCATCTCTGCTCCTCCTCTGACCCGTGCAGTTTAGGAAAGAACACGGGGAGGAAGATATCTTGGTTATAATGAAACTGGAACACCACCTTAGGCAGGAAGGCCGGATGGGGTCTCAGCTGTACCTTGTCTTTGTAGAAGACAGTATAGGGGGGCTCTGAGGTCAAGGCCCTAATCTCAGAGACCCTCCTAGCCGATGTAATGGCCACCAGGAAGGCTACCTTCCAAGAGAGGACGAGCAGCGGGCGTGTAGCCATGGGCTCGAAGGGGGGTCCTGTCAACATGGTGAGGACCAGGTTCAAATCCCAGGGAGGCACCAGGTCACGGACCTGCGGGTATAGCCTCTCCACCCCCTTGAGGAACCTAACTGACATGGGGTGGGAGAACAGGGATCTGCCTTCCATCGGCTGGTGGAAGGCCAAGATGGCCACCAGGTGTACCCTGAGGGAGGCCAGTGCCAGGCCCTGGAGCTTCAGCTGGAGCAGGTACTCCAAAATCACCTGTATGGGTGAACAAATTGGTGGGATACCTCGGGACTCTGCCCAATTGGTAAAACGCTTCCACTTGTCCTGGTACACAACCTGAGTGGAAGGTTTTCTGCTACTGAGCAGAACCTGCTGGACCTGTATGGAGCAAGCTCTCTCTCCTTCTGTCAGCCAGATAGTCTCCATGCCATCAGGTGTAGGGATTCCAGGTCCGGGTGCAACAGGTGGCCCTGGTCCTGGGAGAGCAGGTCGTAACGCCTCGGGAGCGGGATCAATGTGTCGATGGACAGGTCAAGCAGCATACTGTACCAGTGCTGCCTCGGCCAGGCTGGTGCAATCAGTATCATGTCTCTCTTTATTTTCAAAAGGACCTTGGGCAGGAGCGGAATGGGGGAAACGCATATAGAAGGGTGCCCTTCCAGTCTATGAGGAACGCGTTGGAGAGGGAGCCCGGCTCGCAACCCCGGAAAGAGCAGAACCTCAGGCACTTCATGTTCCAGGACGATGCGAACAGGTCCAGTTGGGGAACCCCCCACTTCTGGAAGATTGAAGTCACCACCTCCGGGTGTAGTGACCAGTTGTGGCGGGGTAAGAATGACCGGCTGAGGCGGTCCGCCTCGTCGTTCCTGACCCCCGGGAGGTGAGAGGCGGTTAAATGAAAATCGTGCCTCACTGCTAAGTCCCATAGTCGAATGGCCTCCTGGCACAGAGCCGAGGAGCGCGCTCCCCCCTGCCTGTTCATATAGAACATGGCCATCGAGTTGTCCGTGAGGACCTGAACCATCCTGCCCCTCAAGACACTGAGGGAGACCTTGCAGGCCAGACGGATCGCTCTGAGCTCTCTGACATTGATATGGAGAGCCTCTCAGCCAGCGACCAGACCCCCTGAATGCTCAGGTCGTTGCTGATGTGGGCCCCCCACCCCACGTCTGAGGCATCCGTTATCAGAGTCACTGAAGGAGCCAAGTCTCTGAAGGGAACCCCCTTCAGGACCTCCTTTGAGTCCTGCCACCAGTCCAGGGAGGACAGTACCTGGGTGGGAACTGTGACCACCCTGTTTAGCGAGTGTCTGGCAGGTATATAGACCGAGGCCAGCCACCCCTGGAGAGGCCTGAGCTTGAGGCGAGCCAGCCTCACCACATATATACATGCCGCCATATGTCCCAACAGCTGAAGGCAGTGCCTGGCTGTCGTCGTGGGGGACCTGTGCAACTCGTTGATTATGGCAGCCATGCTCTCGAACCGAGGCCGTGGGAGGAAAGCCCTAGCCTGGGTGGCATCTAGGGTGGTCCCTATAAACTCTATGCGCTGCACTGGGGTGAGTGTAGACTTCTGCTCATTGATGAGCAGCCCCAGTTTGGTGCATGTGGCGCAGGTGAGAGTCAGCCTGTTCTTCATGTGGGCCCTGGACCTGCCCCGGATCAGCCAATCGTCCAGGTATGGAAATATCTGAACTCCCCTGCGGCGCAGATGGGCCGCTACCACCGCCATACATTTTGTGAAGACCCTGGGGGCGGACGAGAGGCCAAAGGGCAGGGCTGCAAATTGGTAATGGCAGCCCACTACCACAAATCTGAGGAACCTTCTGTGGCCAGGGAGGATAGTGATGTGGAAATATGCATCCTTGAGGTCGAGGGCAGCATATCAATCCCCTGGATCTAGAGTGGGAATGATGGAGGTTAGGGAAACCATGTGGAATCTGGTGCGTCTGATAAACCTGTTCAGATGGCGGAGGTCTAAGATCGGCCTTAGGCCCCCCTTGGCCTTGGGGATTAAGAAGTACTGTGAATAGAATCCCCTTCCCCATTCCTCTGGAGGAACTTCTTCTACCGCTCTGAGCAAGAGCAGAGAGTTGACCTCCTGCATGAGGAGTTGGTCATGAGCGGGGTCCCTGAAGAGGGACTAGGTAGGGGGAGAGTTCCGGGGACAGGCCGTAAGCTGGAGGGCATAGCCCCTGAGGACTACCCCGAGGACCCAGCGGTCCGTGGTGATGGTTTCCCATTCTGCGTAGTATGGCCCTAGCCTGTGGGCAAAGGGCTGGGATAGATCCAGGGGAAAAAGAGGAGTGCCACCCTCGTGCACACTGTCAAAATCATTTATTATTGTTATTGCCCTTGCTTGGGCCTTGCTGAGGCCCCGCCGAGGACTCCTGGTGGTCGCGGCGGTTGGGGGCCCTATAACAGTCCCGACCCTTCCTGGGTTGGGCGGGTCTTGGGGGTAGCCTAGGTGGCGGCTGCGGCTGCCTCTGGGCCTGAGGCTGAGACTGGCGCCTCGAGGCCTGAGGGGTGAACAGCCCGAGGGACTTTAGGGTGGCTCGCGAGTCCTTCAGGGCATGCAGCTTCTCATCCGTCCTCTCTGCGAAGAGGCCAGTGCCGTCAAAGGGGAGGTCCTGTATGGCCTGTTGGACCTCCTGAGACAAGCCTGAAGCTTGGAGCCAGGAGCAGCGGCACATGACAATGGCTGAAGCCATTGCCCTGTTGGCAGTATCCGCTGCATCGCTGGCAGATTGCAAAGCCACATTCGCTACCGCCACGCCTTCCTGGGACACAGTGGCGAAGTCCGCGGCCTGGTCAGAGGATAACCCCAACTAGAACCTCTGCAGCGAGGTCCAGAGGTTTAAGCTGTATCTCCCGAGGAGGGCTTGATGGTTTGCCACCCTCAGCTGCAGGGCCACAGTGGAGTACATTTTGCGGCCGAACAAGTCCAGCTTCTTACTGTCCTTGTCTTTAGGGGTGTTACCCGGGCCACCCTGGCAGTCTCGCTGATTAGCGGCCTCCACCATGAGTGTCCCCGGGGTGGGGTGGTTATAAAGAAAGTCGAACCCTTCCTTGGGAACGAAATATTTACGTTCCGCACCCTTGGAGGTGGGGGCCACCGAAGAAGGGGTTTGCCAGAGGGTCCTGGCAATCTTCATCACCCTCTCGTTAACAGGCAGGGCAACTCGAGAGGGACCTGCTGACCCGGATACCCCAAAGAGGGGGTCCTCCTCCTCCGACATCTCTTTAAGTTCCAGGTTTAAATTTCCTGCCACCCTTATTAGCAGGTCCTGGTGGGCCCGGAAATCAAAGAGGGGGGCCTTGCAGTCCCGGGCAGCCGCCTAATCAGGGGTTGAGGAGTAGGACTGTGGAAGGGGCCCAATGGAGGGGCCTTCCTCAGGGTCTGAGCCCTCATGCGAGAGGTGGCCCTGTTCTGGATGGTTCGGTGGTGGGGGCACTGGTTGGGCCACCAAGGAATGAACAGAGGTGGTCCCTTGGCCCATCTGGGCACCCCAGGGCCCCCAGTATGGCCACTGCCAGGGGCCCTGGGACCACGCCGGTGCCGGCATCTGCACCTGCTGCGTTGTGCCCGGTTGGCGAGTCTGGGACCCAGAGCCACTGGACCGCCGTTTGTGGCTCCGGGGTGGTGAACGGCCCCGGGATGATGAAGACGACGACCGGCGGTGCCGATGTCTCTGGTGCCATCAAGGGGACCGACTATTGGAGGAGCTGGATGACCTCCTTCCACACCTCGAGCTCTTTCGGTGACGTTTTCCACCTCGGGAGTAGGAGTGGCATCGCCTGTATCTCCGTGATGTTGATTCGGAGTGCGATCGCCTCCTCGGTGCCGAGGCGACCGGTGCCAGCGCAGGCGGTGCTGAGGTGATCGGTGCCGGTGCCAGCAGTGCCAAGGCAAGCTGTGTCAGTACAAGCGGTGCCGAGGCAGGTGGTGCCGACGGTGCCGAGGTCAGTGGTGTTGGTGCCGATGGTGCTGAGGCAGATGGTGCCAGAGTTGGCAGCAGAGCTGAAGTGGCCAGTTCTGAAGCAACCGGTGCCGAGGCGCTTGATGGAGTTGCCGGCACCGTGATCCACACGGGTGTCAGGGATCGGTGCCAAGCGAGGCTCTGTACCGAAGTGCCGGAGCTGCGACCCCTGCGCGAGGCAGAACTGGAACGACGTCACCTCTAGTGTTTGCCTCTCGACTGCCCTCGGTGCCGCGGTGTCGAGGAGCTCGACGACTCAGAGTCGGAGCTAGGAGGGGAGCCCGCACTCTCTACCCTCCTCGACCATCTGGGGGGAGACCTCGACTCCTGTCTCCTCCACCCACTGGGGCAACCCAGCACGGGTTTACCCCAAGATGCCGGTCCCGGAGCCCTCAGCCGAGGGGGGGACGAAGGCGTGGGCAGGCCCATTAGGGCGCGTGCCGCCGCGAAAGCCTCCAGTGTCGACGGCCCTTGCAGGGGTGCTCCCCCACCCCCAGGAGTCGGGGGAGGCTCCCTGTGAGGAGATGCCGGTGCCGGAGTAACCTCCACTGCACGTGGCTGGGGCATCTCCTGTGCTGCTCCCTGCTGTACCGGTCGCAGGGAGGAGTCCATGTGTGCGGCCTCAGGCCGCTTCTTCTTCTTCGGCATTGCAGGCTTCGGTGCCGGTGTCGGTGCCGGTGGAGTGCTCTGCACCGAGGAGATGCTCGGTGCCGCCGGTGAACGTGATGGCTCAGAGTCCGGGCGGAGCACGGACTCCATCAGGATGGCCTTTAGCCTGGCGTCCCATTCCTTTTGGGTCCGCGGCTTGAAGGCCTTGCAGATTTTGCATTTCTCACGTCTATGCTGCTCTCCGAGGCATCGGAGGCAGCGATCGTGAGGATCACTTACACACACAGGGCAGGCTTTAAAGCCAGTGGAGCCAGGCATGGCTCAGCTATAGCCCCTGAGGGCTGCTAACTAATTACTTAAGTTGTCTAACTTAACACTAATCTATCACAATCAATTGTAACAAAGAACACACTAAGTACTAAGGGAGGCTACTTGCGGTATGCAAGAGGCAAACGTTCCAGCAACCGTCACAGGCGGAAAGAAGGAACTGAGGGCCCATGGGGTCGGCAGCACCCTATATACCGCGGCATGAGCGCAGCACTCCAGGGGGCACCTGAGTCGACCCTACGGGGAGTGCTAAGGGAAAAAGTTCTGTGAATCTGTGCACAGGGCGTGCACACACCTATATTGGAAGGGATATGAGCAATCACTCGAAGAGAGAAGTAATGTATTCCTGTAAGAAACGTATCCACTAACTGCTTTGTCCAACAAAATGGTTTGAAATTACGGAAAGGATATTACAATTTTCTGGTCTCACAGGCTGTTTTATTATGCAGTAGCGCCAATCACTAATGAAATAATATTTTGACATAATCGAAAGGTGAACTCTCATTCTGTACAGAATGATGCATTGCAAGTCTCAGCACTAAAATAAGAAAAGGATTTGTTGGGAAAGACAATTGGCAAATATTCTGGGACTGAAAATTTACTGTTAAACTGTGGAATAAAACCAGATTTGCAAACTAATAACACATGCCATATCAACAGGAGTTCTCACTACACTACAATTAAAAATAATAATTTTTCCCTTTTCAGGCAGGAAATCATTAACAGATCAGAGCACAACTGTAGATTTTTCTTAAAGACAACACACAAATAGGGCATCCAACAGGAGCCAAGGGTCTTTCTTCATAATGACTAACACATTTCATGACATTTCTTCAAATGACAAGAAAAAAAGCCCAGCAGTTTATTGCCTTCTGTACATCCTGTGCATAAGACATTCCTTTACTTGTGGGCTAATAATATTTCTTTCCTCTATGTCAAAATCTCTTTCATTCTCTCTTTTCTTCTCTCTTGCCAGATGTATTTAGTACAGTAAATAATAAGATTTCCTAATGGTATCTAGCCTTTGGTGAGAGCATCACACATAAGCAGGATAAGAACAAAAGCACCAATGAGATTAATAGGGGCAACTATTTTAGTAGATTACAAAGAACCAACCAATGTATATGTTCTCTTCATTTTAAACTGACCAATTGTTTAAAAAGAAGGTATTCCCTTGAACAGTAATACTTTAAGATGAGCAAAGCCACTTCTCTTAATTTCACACACTGTGGATTTGAGATTTCCATTAGCAGATAGCTAATGTGACACTGATTTTTTTAAAAAGGCTCCAGAGATGATCCTGGCAATTATAGGCTGGTAAGCCTAACTTCAGTAGCAGACAAATTGGCTGAACTATAGTAAAGAACAGAATGATCAGACAAGGATGAACATGATATGTTGGTGAAGAGCCAATACAGCTTTTGTAAAGGGAAATCATGCGTCACCAATCTATTAGAATTTTTTAAGGGTGTCAAACATGTGGACAAGGGTGATCCAGTAGATATAGTGTACTTAGATGTCAGAAAGCCTTTGACAAGGTCCTTCACCAAAGTTTCTTAACCAAAGTAAGCAGTCATCAGATAAGAGGGACAGTCCTCTCATGGATCAGTAACTGGTTAAAAGATAGGAAACAAAGGGTAAGAATAAATGGTTAGTTTTCACAGTGGAAAGCAGTAAGTAGCAGGGTCCTCCAAGGAACCGTAGTGGGAGCAGAGCTGTTCAACATAGAATCATAGGGTTAGAAGGGACTGCAAAGGTCATCTAGTTTAACCCCTCTGCCAAGATGCAGGATTTGTTGTGTGTAAACCATCAAAGACATATGGGAATCCAGCCTCCTTTTGAAAAACTCCAGTGAATGAGCTTTCATAACCTCCCTAGACAGTCTGTTCCATATTCCTACTGTTCATACAGTTAGGAAGTTTTTCAAGTATTTGCAGACTGCTATCATGTCCCCCCTTAAGCTCCTCTTTTCTAAACTAAACATATCCAGTTCCTTTGATCACCTTTGCTGTTCGCCTCTGAATCCTTTTCAGTTTCTTTATATCCTTGCTATACATTGATGACCAAAAGTGGATACAGTACTTAAGCTGAGGCCTAACCAGCGCTAAGTACAGCAGTACTATCACCTCCCGTGACTTGCATGCTATGCCTCTTAACGCAACCCAAAATTGCTGCAACAGCATCACATTGCTGACTCATGTTGAGATTATGATGCACCACAACATCCAGATCCTTCTCAGCTGTGCTACTGCCAAACCAGTTATGCCCCATTCTGTATTTGTGCATTTGGTTTTTTATTCCTCAAGTGTAGCACCTTACATTTGTCTTCACTGAATTTCATTTTTTTTGTCTATCACCCAGTTCTCCAATTTATCAAGATCCCTCTGAATTTTAACCCTATCCTCCAAAGTGCTGGCAATTCCCCCCACCCCCAGCTTTTTTGTAATCTACAAATTTGATCAATATGCTCTCTACTTACATCCAGATCATTAATAAAGATGTTAAACACCAAATCCAGAACAGATCCCTGTGGAACCTGACTTAAGACCTCCTTCCAAGATGACATCATTCCATTAATAGCTGCTCTTTGTTTGTGGTTGTTTAACCAACTATGTATCCACTTAATGGTAGTTCTGCCAAGCTTGTATTTCTCTAGTTTACTTATCAGAATGTCATGTGGGACTGTGTCAAAAGCCTTGCTTAAGTCCAGGTATATTATGTCCACCACATTCCCCCTATCCACCAAACCAGTTACCCTGTCAAAAGAGGAAATCAAGTTGGTTTGGCATGATTTGTTCTTGGTAAATCCATGCTGGCTACTAGTGATTATCCCTTCATCCTCCAGGTATTTGCAAATTGAATGTTTTATACATTGTGCTAGCAGCTTGCCAGGTATCCAAGTCTGGCTGACTGGTCCATAGTTCCCCGGCTCCTCCTTTTCACCCTTTTTGAAGATGGGCTCTTTGTTAGCCCTTCTCCAGTCTAAGAGATGATCTGGAAAAAGGGGTGAACAGTAAGGTGGAAAGGTTTGCAGACAGTACAAAATTATTCAAGATAATTAAGTCCAAAGCTGATTGCAAAGAGTTACAAAGGGAGCTCACAAAACTAGGTGACTCAGCAAGAAAATTCAAAGTAATGCATATTGGAAAACAATCCCAACTATACATCCAAAATGATGGGGTCTAAATTAACTGTTAACACTCAAGAAAGATCTTGGAGTCATTGTGGATAGTTCTATGAAAACACCTGCTCAAAGTGCAGTGCAATCAAATAAGCTAACTGTTAGACATGGATAAATAAGACAGAAAAGATCATAATGCCATTACAGTATATAAATCCATAGTATGCCAAAATCTTGAATACTGTGTGCAGTTCTTGTTGCCCCATCTCAAAAAAAATGTATTAGAATTGGAAAAAGTACAGAGAAGGGCAAGAAAAATTATTAGGAGTATGGAGCAACTTCTATACAAAAAGAGATTAAAAAGAGTGGGATTATAAAGTCATGAATTTTGTGGAGAAAATGTATAAGGAGTTGTTCTTTACCTCTTCACATAATATACAAATTGCGGTCTCCCAATTAAATTAATAGGCAGCAGGTTTAAAAACAAATATAAGGAAGTACTTCTTCATAAAACACATCAGCAATCTATGGAACTGCTTGCCAGAGGATGTTGTGAAGGCCAAAAGTATAAGTAGGTTAAAAAAGAATTAGATAAATTCCTGAAAAATAGGTTAATCAATGGATATTGGCCAAGATGGTCAGGGACCCATGCTCTGGGTGTCACAAACCTTTGACTGCTAGAAGCTGGGCCTGGACGATAGGGGATGGATCACTCGATAATTGCCCTGACCCGTTCACTCCCTCTGAAGGCTTTGACTTTTGCCAGTATTAGAAGACAGGATCCTGGGCTGGATGGATCATTGGTCTGACCCAGTATGTCCATTCTTATGTTAACTCATGTTATTAGAGTCAAATGCTGCTAAGCAAAGACTTAAAAAGTTGAATAAAGAGATTGAATGAAATAGGGAATAGAATGGGCAGAGTAAAGAAAATACAAATATAGAAAGACTGCAGAAGAAGTAGATCGCATACTATAGAGACCACCCACTCTTGCCAGCCTAAGAATTGCAATACTGGATCAGACCTGTGGTCCATCTAGTCCGATATCCTTTCTCCAACAGTGACTGGTAGCTGCTTCAGGGAGAGATTCAAGAATTACATACAAATTGACTTCAATGGAGCTGGCCCAGTTTCCACCAGCTGAAGATCTGGTCCTGTGTGTTCGGATTACAGTTAGTTCACGAACTCAAGTTAACTTCATGAACACCAAAAGCAGCTTGAAATGCTTGCAAAACTTCAAATTCCACAAGGTTTGCCAATCCCTACAACACGGGGGAGTGATAAACAATCATTGCAATGTGAAGCAGCATCTTTAAAAAGGAAACACTGGAATGTTTAACCAACTGAGCAGCCTGGCTCATTGAAGATCCATTGTTGTTTTTATATTTTTATTACATTGTCAAGTACTACAAACTGTAGTCCAGTTGTTCTGGGAAATACACAAACTATAAGCAAACATACTTCATAATTCCAAAAGGAGATACAGGGCAGAATAAATCTTATAAATATATGTTTAAGGACTAGCAAGCTTTTGTATTATTTTATATTTAAAGCCAAAATGCTTCCTTCCCAACAATGAAAATGGATCTGTCTACTGGGACGTCTCATTAAATGAGATGACATCTCTTTGCAAAAAAAGAGGTGTCAGAATGTTCAGCCAATTGAACGATATGTTTGGCTGAACAGTCATAGGTACCTAATACGAAGCCAAATTTCATCCCAGGTGTAATTCCAGCAACCTCAGTATAGTTACACCAGGGATCAAATTGGCCAAGTGTGATCTATTAAATTCCTTCAGCCATCTTCAGGCAGTATTTGGTACACACAGCGATATGTGAGCTTTTCCCCTTGTTTTCTTTTTGAAAACTAGATTGAGCATCAAGTTTCAGTGGTTAATAATAAAGCTCTCGCAAGCGAGAAGCACAGTGGGCAGAGGAAAGTATAAACAAGAAATAAGCCCAAGGAAAGCTAGCTCAGAGGAGAAAGGGTTGATACCTCTCAAAATGTTTACAAGTCCATCAAGGATAAGAAAAGGAAGAAGCAAATTGCTCTAATGAGTCTGTCAATAAACCATCCGTCTTCTGCCCTAGCAAGAATTATGGCAAGCAGGTGAATAGTTAGGTATGAACCACCATGAGTAGTGCAGAAAACACAGCTTTTGTGGAGAACAGGTGTAAGGAGGGCTTATGCAAATACCTCCAATGCAATGCTGTCCCTGAAGCTTTGTATAGAATTGTACTGTCCAGTCAGCTTTAGCACAGACAGGTGTAGCTACTGAGGTCAAATTCTACCAACTATGCTGTCTTCTCATAAGCATCTCCTATCCTCAACCATGAATGACAGTATCTCCTAAATACCCTTCTCCATGTATATCACCCTCATGTCACCATGGTACTGGATAGCCAGCAACAGATGAAATGAGAAGGAAGCTAAAGCATCAGTGATGGAAATCATATTCTGAGTTCAACAAACACAGCAGAAAGTAATTTTGAAATATCATGCTATTGCCGTCATAGAGAAGGTGGCTTTTTCCTCCAAGTTGTCCATGATATTCTGATCAGTAGAACTGTTCCGGGGTGGGGGTGGAAGTTGAGGATGGGCAGAATATAGCTCTGGTGAATCCAAGATTTCTTCCCTTGAAAGCCAAGCTGAATGCTTCTCACTGAGTTTTCTACATATATCACAATTAACACTGCTTGCATAGAGATCAGCTTGGCTGCTTCTGAGATAGCAGATCCATGGTAGGGTGGGGAAATCTTCCCTGGCTGAGTTTTGACCAGTTTTACTTACTGAGGTTCTGGACTACCTGAGACTTAGACCCATGCCACTTTAGCATTGTAAAATCTTATATGAATACAAGCTGCTGTATCCTCTCCTTTGGGGAGGAGGGGAGAGATGGAGGCAAAGTACCAGCATCATTTAAGCAAGCTATTATTACATCAGTGTTCAAGAAAACACCTCTTGTCTCTGGTGATCTCCCTAAAGGTAATGAGAGATTTTTGTAGCACATCTGCTTTGGCTTTATCTGATTCCCTCGTCCTCCTATCATTCTCATTTTTAGATCAAGAATGGGACTGCGAATGCACTGATCTCATTGGCCAATGATCACTGACTAGGGAAGTATTATTTGCCCCTTCACATGACACAAGAACCAGGGTCACCTAATAAAACTAATAGACAGGGGGTTTAAAAGAAACAAAAGAGGAAGTACTTCTTCACACAATGCACAGTTAACCTGTTGAACTCATTGACAAGGGATGTTGTGAAGGCCAAAAATATAACAGGGTTCAAAAAAGAATTAGACAAGTCCATAGAGGATAGATCCATCAATGGCTATAAACCAAGATGGTCAGGGACATAACCCCATGCTCTGCATGTCCCTAAATCTCTGACTGTCAGAAGCTGAGACTGGATGACAGGGGTTGGATCACTCAATAATTGCCCTGTTCTGTTCATTCCCTTTGAAGCATCTGCTAAGGGCCACTGTCGGCCACCTGGATTAGATGGACCATTGGTCTGATCCAGCATGATCATTCTTATGTTCTTAGATATCATTAACCATGAGGTGGTGCTGATGTGTTTGTGGACTCTTGTAGAGAGCGATGTATGGAGTTGTGCTTGATTGTCTCTAATTTTCTTCACTGAGAGATCCCAGAGGTTGCTGCTGATCCTCTCTCTGGCCTTTCAGCTCTCCGACATCTCTGGTCTGCCACCCTTCCTGCTCAATGTGTATGTGATGCCACTGAGAGAAATGAGAGTTTGGGCTGCAGTGCCATCAGTGTGTGGATGATACTCAGCTCTACATTACTTTCATTGGACCCAATCTACCTTCCTAGTGTCTAGCCAAGACTGGGGTTTGTATCAGAACTAGTGGGAAGAGGATTGGAGTGATTCAGGTTGTGTGGGATTGTAGTCATCTCCCATCTCAGGATCAAGGCCGCCCCCTCCCAGTGGCACAAACTGTCTGGGCTCGAGCCCTCTCATTGTGGGCAGAGCAGGAAAACAATCTATAGCAGGGCCTTCTGGCCTTGAGTGAGTGGGCTGCCAACCTCAGGGGTGGAGTCGGTGGCAGGGGCTAGGGAGACCTGGGCCCACCCTACTCCACCGGGTCCCAGCTGTGGGCCCTAACAGTGGTGGGTGGGCCCACCACTGGGTCAGAAGGGAAACCACTGGAGCATGCTGCCTCCAGGTTGCTGGAACTAGGGGTGCAGGGGGTGTGCAGCAGCACCTCCTGGCTTGAAGTGGTTTCCATCATTACGGGGTTTACAGTTTTGTTCAATGGCTTTCAGCACCTCCACTATAAAAACTGTTCCAATGCCACTAGCTTTCTCATTTCCCAGCAGCATAACCAGATCAAAGTCTGGTTTCCCTGGGCTGCTTCCTAGCACTCTGTGAGGGATGCTCTGTCGCTGCTGGGGTCAGCTCTTCAGTCAGGTAGCCAGGCGACATTTCATCTGGTTCTTCCCCGGCCTCCTCAGTCTCCAGCAGTTAGAGTGTGCCTTCACTCCTGGTGGCCAGCCACAGGTTCTGCAGAGTGCTCAGGGAGATGTTCACTTCCTTCCTTGGTTCAGCTACAACTGAGTTGTAGGGCCCTGCTCTTATACTTCCAGGCCCGCCTCTGCACTTCCTGTGAGGGGGGCAGGATGGGTGTGACAGCACCCACCAAGAAGGCGTTAACCACTTCAATATTGGAGGGAAGTCCTTCAGCCTCACTATTGGGATACAAATCCAGAAGAGGTAGAGGTGATATCTGCACCACTGACTAAGAGTGCATTGAGGCACCTTTGTTAATGAAGTTACTGATTTTGTATGTAACCTATCTTTTACCTGTTCCTTGACTCCTAAATATCACCAACAAATCAAGAGTGCATTTGACTCCCTGCCCTTTGCTCTTTCCTTCTAAAAAGTGCTGATCAGGTTTATTCATGACAACTCAAAGAAAACTAGCCTCTTCTGCTTTCCTGCATCATCATCCTAGAAGGCCTTAGTTTCCTGAAGCAGGTCACTGTATGGATATTTTTCTTGTGCTGGGGACTATAACAGAAATTCTGACTCACTAAGCAGATTTTTCCATTAAATTTACCGATAACAATATACCTGAGGGGCAGAAAAGCAAGTGAGAGAAAGAATGTGGGAGAAAGAGACTTTTATTGCTACTGCTTCTGGGAGTTTGGCACTGCAATATTATTACAAACAAGATTATGTCATGCATGTCATTTCATAATGAAACACTTGTTTTTATAAACCAGAGTTAATATCTGGATAACTCAGGAAATGTTAAGACAATGGATAATAAAAACAGCAATATAATTCCACCCTTAGGGAAATGGCATATTTTGAGGTAAGGGCCTTGTCAGCCAGAATATTGCATGTGCTCCTGTGATATCTGAAATGCATTTGGTTATTCATCATGTTTTCAGCCATATGAACACTTGCCCCCATTTTTTCCCTTCCTCCACTTTGCAAAAAACAAAGTGAAGTTAGCAACAATAGCTGCACACTGGAATGCAGGGGAGAGGGTTTACATTTAAAGAAGGGGACTTAGCAGAGAGTGTCTGCTTTTCCTATTGCTTAAAGTCACACAAGGCGACACAGCTAAATGACCCAACAAATTACCTTACTGTATGGCAGAACAATTTTTAAATGTTAAAAAAGTGAGAGAATCCAGCTCAACTGTTTCCTAACCTGATGTCATTAGTCTAGAATTCACCCAGATGTCTTTTTTGTGAACTGAAGAGAGGTGACTGCTTTGAGCATTTGCTCAGGTCAGCAGGGTAGGATGAATACAGCAGAAAGCAAATTACAGGGGGCTTTTCAGTGTAGGGAAGCGGCTAAATAGAACATGTAAGAATCGGTTTTTCATTCATGCTGTCTCCAGTATGCCTGCAGGTGTGAATATCATAACTAAGCTAATCACTGGGACTGAGCAAGCTAAGACAACTCTTTAAACAAAATAAAGATAAGACTGAGTGCTGGGTTTCATGTCAACATGGTGAGGCCGGGGGAAACTCAAAGCAAACATTTATAATACACGTTTCTTTACCTTTACATGATATCTTCATATTTTGAAAACAATTTCACTGTTTGGTTGGAAGTCAAAAGGATCCACACAAAAATTTAATACTCAAAAGAGGGGGGAAAAAAACTGGCACAAGGACTTTCTCAACTTGCCAAGTTAAAGGAATGTTATTGAAGATTTCTTACATAAATGTTCCTCGACCTTTGATTGAACCAACAGGTCTTAAAAACTGCATTAGCCAAAGCAAATTCCCATAGCAAATAAAACTTTTAGCCGAGTGCATCAAATTTTTCCTCCTCCTCTCAGCTTGAAGAGATATCTCCAGCGTTGGGAATGGCAAGCTAACATTTTCTAATTGTTTCTAGCAGTGCCTTTAAAGCATATGGTACACAGTAAATGGCTTTTCAGTGCTGGAATCAAGGTTTAGCATGCCAAATGCACCAGAGTCCTACAGCAAGGGGCCAGAAGAATGCTACTAATACAAAACTGGGCATCACCTAGTCAGGAGCAGATAGCACTTCTTCCTCTTCATGCAGATCTCAAGATGAGCTGCAACCCTATAGATCCCCAATTGTAGTAAAAACACTGCAGAGGAGAAAGAGACTCTAAAATTTACCTCAGAACAATGAAGAGTAAACTGCAGCCTATCCTCCCACACCAGTCCTTGTAAACATACAACCACCTGAGCCACAACTAGGGGTGTGGTTTCACTGACAGATGCTCCATATGAGGAAACAGCATGTTTATCCAAATATTGGACACTCATTTATCGCTTGTGGGAACCCAATACATTGGCAGATTGCCCATAAACATTGCAGTTGGGTCAAATGCAAAAGACGGCTGCTATTTATATTACAAAGGCAGGGACAGGTGATGGTATCTGCAGGAGCAGCTACAGACGAATGCAGTCTAGAAACCTGACAAAGGTAATCTATTACAAGTGAAGTAAATCAGAGGTTTAGGAGAGAGAAAAAAAAGCATTCCACTGACATGGATGTAAATGTGTAAAGACACTGCTACTTTATAACAATCTGCATGCACGTTATTAATTTTGCTGTACGCTTGTCAGCTCTGGAATGCTGTTTTCACTGATGCCCATGTTATTGGAGATGAAGTGTATGGATACACAAAAGTTTCAGTATCAGTAAAATGAACGGGAGTTATCTTCATCAAAACAGAAGAGAAAAATATAATGAACACAGTGCCCTCATATTCAGGTATACATACCTGAACAACAATCCAGTCGAGTCACAGCACAGGGACCCATGTGACACCCAGAAACAACTCCCATTACAACTGTCACTAGTCCATTTCACAGGTAAGCTGAATCCTGGGAGTAATGACCCCCTTGCACTGGCACCAATATCTCATCTAGTCTCGCATATGCAGTGTGAAAAAGGTGCAAATTAAAATTATTTTAAACATGAATTTGCTCACTTAACATGTTGCTTGCGGAGGATCATAATTAGAAAATATGATAGCCATCACCACACCCTCTTCCTGGAAGGCAACTTTAGCTTTTTCTACAAACACCCCAAAAGGGTCAAATTCTGATCCTAGGGATGCTTACACAGACAAAAAAGTCACTTTACTAAGGTCAGTTTGAAAAAGCAAGGAATTGCCATATTGGACTCTTCCAATGATGGTTTATGTAATCAGCTGTCCTGTCTACAATGGTCTACAACCAAAATAGACAGTAATCTGTCCACTGGAGAAATTTCCTTCTAACCGCAAGCAGTTAGTGGCTGGCTTATATTATAAACCATGAGGGTTAATATACTTATTTCTCTTTCTAATAGAACTATGGATGTTTTTAAACCAATAAGTGTCCATGGCTTTTCTGAATGACACTAAACTCTTTGTTTCAATGACATCTTGTGGCAGTGAGTTCCACTGTGCTGTCTTATGTAAAACAATATTTCCTTTAATTGGTTTTAGATTTGTGGCCTTTTGATTGTATTGTTTGTTTCTTTATTTTGGTAGCTGCATAAAAGTCTAAACGTTATTAGAGATAGATCGTAATTGAGACCCTCCAATCCAGCTCCTCGTTAATTATTTGAAGGGAGAGTGGCTGAATTCAAGGTCCCAGACCTGAACTGGGCCCTGCAGTTTTGCATCCAAAACCACAAGTGGTCCATTTCCAGATCTAACTTGACTCTTTAACAGCAGAAACCTGTTTCTTGCTTCACTGCCTGGAAAGGCCCCCATTTTAGCAATGAGAAAATTGAAATTCAGTGCTTAAAATGGTTTGCCCACAGTAACATAGGGAATTAAAGATAGAGGTGAGAGCGTACTGAATACAGAATGTCCGCATACATTTTTCTACAGCATTCAGCACGACAGTATCAGAGTGTTTCCCATGCATTAAGGAATTTACATTCAGAATGTCACTGTGCAATACAAATATTATCCACATTTTATAGATGGAAAATTCAGGAACAGAAATTGAAGAGAAAATTCAAACAGCTCAATTTTTGGCACGTCAATGACTGAGTACTAGGGCCTTATATGTCAGACCAATAGACATTTTTATGTGTTCTAATTACTATACAGGGAACTGCCATTCTTCATACTAGATTAGGATGCACAGCTTCCATTAACTTCAGTTGCAGCTGAAGACCTTATCACTTCTGCAAATCAGACCTCAGGTGTCTCAAGTCAGGTACCCAGAAAAAGGAACACACAGTTAGTGGCCATGTGTGAAAATGGAGGTACTTATTGTAACTGGAAGATCTTTGAGATGTGTGGTCTCTGTCTATATTCCACACATGGATTTACATGCTCTTGAGTCTGGAAATTCTCCCAAGCAGTAGTGTCTGTTGACCTGTACATGTGCCGTAGATCTCCTAATGCTCCCAACTGAGGCTATAAGAGACAGTGCGGGTCAAAGCTCTCCAGCTCCTCTTCTTATGACAATCCCAATAGGGAGTGTTATCAATATGCAGAGTTCATCTTGAGGAACCTGTTATAGGTAAGTAACTTTTTATTTCTTCTTCGAGCATCCTTGGCCTATTCCCACTCATGGGACAGATTAAAAAGCAGAACTTTGATCCAGGATGGTGAGACCATGGAGTCCTAGTTGAAGAAAGGCTGCAGAAGTGCCTTGCCAAATCCTGCATCAGATCTAGATTCCAACTCTGGGTAAGGTTTAGTGAAAGCATGGATTGAACTCCACTTTGCTTCTCTACATATTTGTTTTAGAGGAACATGTCTAGAAAAAGCCATGAGACTGCCTTTGATCTAGTAGAATGTGTTTTTGATTCCCTGAAGAAAGGATAAGATCATTACTCTATAAGCTTCATTAATACATAATCTAGAGCATTTGCACAGGAATAGCTTTGCCCTTAATCCTCTTTTCATCTGCAATAAACAATTTTGGAGACTGTCTAAATTGTTCAGTCCTGTCTAAATAAAAGACTCAAGCTTTCATAATATCCAGTGTATGTCATTTAGCTGCTCCAACCTGAGCATGAGGCTGGGTAAAGAACACCATTAAAATTATAGACTGATTTGTATGAAAATCTGAGACCACCTTTGGTAAAAACCTTTGGTGTATACAGAAAATTACTTGAACTTTATGAAAGAGAGTAAATGGTTGACACATATAATTCACTTATATGCCTCGCTGAAGTGATAGCTATGAAAAACACTGTCCTGACAGGTAGAACAACAGTTTACCAAAAATCCCAAGGGAGGTTTCACCAATTGCGAGAGCACTATGTTCAAATCCCCATGATGGCACAGGGTGCCTTGAAGGATATAAATTCAGATCTTTTAAAAACCTTTTGACTGACTCCTGAGTAATTATTTTATTTTAGTATACATAGGTACATGGTATGCTTATGGGGCTGAGAGGTGAACCTTCACTGAAGATAGTGAAAGACCTGCTCTCCTTTAAGATAATTATATATTAGAATATTTATTGCAATGTGGATCTATATCATACAGGAAACCTACAGTAAAAAAAACCCTTTTCCGTTTATGACTAACATTTCTGTGTTGACTCTTTCCTTGAATTTATCAGTACATTTTGCTCCTTTAATGAATAAGACTTTTTTAGCAATCCCAAAGTCTTAGTCCCCATGCTGTTAGATGGAGAGACTGAAGATCAAGGTGACAGACCACCCCTTGTTGTGTCAACAAGTCCAGTACTAATAGTAGAGTTTTGATTAACCCTCTGGACAGGTGAATTAAGTTTGGGTATCACTGTTGTCTGACCCATGCTGGTACTATTAAAATTACCCTGGCTTGATCTTTTTATTTAAAAAAACCTCTTTGAATGAAAGGAAAAATGGGGGATGGGGGGGAATATATATACATTAATTCTTGAGCCCACTCTGCTAGAAGTGTATCTGATATTCAGTCCCTGTCTTTCTCTGCTCTCAAGCAAAATTGTACAGTTCCTGTTGCTGTTGGATGGGAAGAGATCCATTACAGGATTCTCCACAATTTGAAGATGGGTGTTACTACTTGGTCTTGCAAAGACAACTTTTGAATCTGAGAGGTTGACCTGCTCAGATGATCAGCAAAGGTATTTTGTTCCCCCAAATCATGAATTGCTATTGTATGAACTTCTTGTTCTATATCCCAACCCAAAGACACCTTGCCTCTACGCACAAACGTAGGGAATGAGCCCCAGCTTGTTGGTTTAGATAATAATGCTGAAGAACTCCACGTAAACTCAAAACCTTGTCTCTCACCAACAGATGTTGGTCCAATAAAAGATATTACCTCACCCATCTTGTCTCTGTCACCCCCTGAAGCAGAAATTACTTTAAAGCCAACCTGATTACTCTCAGTTCTAAGACACTGATATATAGGTTCTTTTCCAGTTAGCTCTTGTTGTTTAAATGGGCCCCCCATCCCAGTGTAGATACAGAGGTAAGTATTACTATTGGCATAGGGAGATTGATTAACTACATTAACTACATTTAGAGCACATGTCTACACCTACTGTAGAATTACCAATTTGCTATGCATATTGTCCAAGCCTGGTTTGTTATTTCATGCTAGAAATGCTTAATCAGTAGTTATCTTTTTAAAGCAATAAAGTGCCATTCATGGGATAGGTCATTAAGATATCAGTTAGCAATACAGTCAACTACATGTTCACATCCCAAGAGAGTGTTTAGCAGTGCAGGAAGAGAGATATGGAAAATTAAACAGTAACACAGAGGTTTACGCAGGCAAAAAACCCACTTTACAGTTTGGGTTTTCTGCAATTTGAGTGAACCAAACAAGCTAATTAAAGAGTCAGCTCTTTTTCAATATAATAGCTGGTTACACTGTATTTGCTGCTCAGGATCTTATGCTACAGAGTAGGGAATATGAATGGCTCTTTACTGACTGAAAACTCAATGATGATGCTCATTTGGGACCCTAGCAAACATGGACATCCTTCTTCACTGAGGGCTTGACTGGGGCCAGATTTCAGCTCCTTACTCAAAACATCTACTGTTTTCAAACTACTTCCAAACACATCTTCTTATTCTCTCCCATGTGTCCCCATAAGACTGAACTACTATGCAAGCCTCCATTAGGGGATGAGCATACCACAGGAGTTTAGGTAGGTTGGGGAAGAAGGTCACACCCTGAATCTAACCTGGGAGATCTGGGCTACAATCAAATGTTGGGGCAGGCAGCCCCAGGAGTCACTTGTTCCAGCCCTGTTCTGATCTGCTTCTAGAGAATTCAGAGGTAGGGCTTCACCATGGCAAAAGCAGCAGCTGCCCTATATATGGGGTTTGAACAAAATCAACCCAGGGTGGAGTCCACTTGTATCCTCCCCAAATGAAGCTTGGAATACTGAAGAAGCTACTCTCAAGAGCAACCAGAATAATGGGTGCAGTACAAGGGCCTTAGAAGTAGAATAGAATAGACCTTGATATTATGTCTTATTTAAATGGTATCCCTAATAGTGCAGTACTACTTTCCCCTAAGACTGTTGCATTTTCAGCACTGGGTCTCGGCCATGAGGCTTGAACACATGACGGAGCCCGGTTATGTTATAGCTTCCCCTCTGCTGGTAAGCCATTTTTAAATGATCTGGGTTTACATAATTGTGCCAATTTGTCCAGGCAGGGCATCACGTTCATTGTGATTTTTAATACTGGATTTAACAAAGCGATGTCCCATTCACACTAGCTGTCATAACTGGGTTAGCCAAAAGCTTTTTAAAAGCTGTTTAAAATGGTTTCTTAACATGGAGAATTGCTCTAGAGAAGCATGCAGTGCTATAGGGTATGTGATGCAATGTTGCAACTGCAGCAATACTAGGAGTGCTACTCTGGCAGAGGAGACAGCCTTTAGATAAGGTACTTATTGATCTGCTTGGGGTGGAAATTAAATACCCTTTAGGGATGACTTCAATATCCTGGATAGCTGTTTTAAAATTGTTGGGCCAAATTCATCCTTGGCATAGCTATGCTGAAGCCAACACAGGCTCTTGTGCTTACTTATGAGTCTGATTCTGTTCTCATTTACACGAGGTGTTAAGAAGTAATTCCACTAATGTAAATGGAGTTTTACCTAGATAGGAGGAGATTTTCCAAATAGACTAAAGGATTTAGGAGCACAAATCTTATTGACTTCCAGTGAGACTTAATGTTCCTAAATTTCTTAGGAGTTTTTGCATATCTTCCCTATTAAATGAGATCAGAATCAAACCTTTTTTGTTCTTGTTGCCTGGCAAACAATTATATATATATACAGTACTTTTAAAGTAATTATAAAACCTGTTTACTGATCAATTATATGTTAGCTATTTAAATGAGTACTTTTATAGCGAGTTTCATGTATCTGAATGGTAACAGAGGGTTAAATGCTAATATTACAGGCAACTGAATTTCTGAAGAGTTCAAATAACCAAACATGTGCAGTCAGTTGGAGGACTTATATCAGAAAACAATAACATGGAAAAATTACACTTAGCTCGTGAGAATTGGAGCATGCAGTCCCCACTTGGAACTCATTACCATATTTCCTCTGCCTATTTGTGAACAGCAAAATGAGCAACACATCAATTACTCAATAAAAGGTTCCAAAAGGAAATGCTGACTGCAGACACTCGACTACTGTGACATGGCTCATGTACCACTTTTACTCAGTCAATCTATCACGTTGCATTATGACATCGAAGGCAGGAATTCTTAACCGTAATCTCGCTCTCTCCTTTATTTTCTTATAAATATGGTTAAGATCAAGCAAAAAAAAAAAAAAACAACCCAAAAACCCACCCACATGTGTGTGTGTAATAGGAGACACTCGCCTCTTGAGCACCTGCTGCTGCTGCATGCTGCACTGCAGTCCTTTTCCAGTCTTGGCATCCCTTGTTGGTTGTTGATCTTGCGTGATGAGTCCTCAGCCCTCTGGCCAGTCCCAGTAAAAAATGAAGCCCTTTTTGAGTAGCAAAGAGCTCAACAAACTGTCTCTCTGCACTCACCAGGGTTTTCAGCCCTGGCTCTGGGCCCTTTAAATTCAACCCTTCACTCAGGCTTCTAAACAAACCTGGTCTCCTTCTCTGGGCTTAGGCCACTTCTCCTATGGGAGAACCTCAGGCCCACCCATTCCTCTGGGTTCCCACCCAGGGACCCTACACACAGTACTGCTTACTTCCATTAATTACTGCTATTTTCCTGGGCCTCTTCCCACCTGGCCTGTTTATCTTTATCCCGTAACCTTAGGGTTAATGTTCTCAGGTCCTCTCTTTCCCAGCTTTAGCAAATGCAGCCAGTTGTACTCCTGTGGCCAGAGCAGCACACCCTTTCCTACCTCCAGCCACAAACTGACCTGCTAAGACCCTACAGCTCCTTTTATATCACAGCCTGCTGGGCTCTGGTTGGCTGCTTCTATGCAGCCTCTCCAGGCAGCACCTTCATTGCTCCTTTCCTAGAGCAGGATGTGGTAGGACTGTGAGGCCTCCAGCAGCAGGCCACCAAGGGCCTGGTGCAACCTGTCACAGAGTGGCAAAGCAAACACCCTTATTTTTTAGATACCTGATCATCATCATCATCATCGTTGCTGAACAAGTGCAGTATTTGTTGTTGGGGCCTCTGGGACCTGACCATGGAGGTCAGGACACCATTGTGTGAGGCTCTGTACATACACATAGCAAGGTTGTGTCTACACTAAGAAAGAAGAAAGGTGTATTTTAACACATTAACTAACCCATGTTAAAATCCTAGTGTAGACAAGACAGTTGTAACTTTAATATGTTAGCTGTTCAAGGTAAACCCTATCTGAGGAGAGTGTCCTTACCCGGAAGAGCTTACAATTCAACTAGACAGGACAAAGAGTGGGAAAGAAAACAGAAGCAAAGAGAGGTGAAGTGATTTGCTGAAGGTCACACAATGGGTCAGTGGCAGGCCAGAAATAGAACCCAACTCCCAGAATATCACCCTATCCATCAGGGAACTTGTTCCTGCTGGGTTTATTTGTATTGTTAACTATAGGCATTATCTATATTTTGTGCATAACAACATCAGTCTTAAATTACAAAAGTTACATACACTGTAAACATTTTACTATATCTGTCTAGTGCTGTGAAAGCTCTCCTCATTTCCTGTCCATCATTTTAGAAAGGAGTGCATGTCTGGGCTTAGAAACACTTTAAAAAGTTGTGCGCCAAAAGTAAATATGCAATTCTGCGTTCCTTCAGCCACACACTTCATCCTAATAAATCTGTAGTTCTTCCAGACTGTTGGGTGTTTTGTGTCTTGCCTTATAGCCTAGTTTGCCATAGCAACAGAGTTTAGTTTGTTGCCACAGCAATAGAGTTAGACTATTAGGGGATAGCTCAGCCAGTCCTGGCTGGTTTTAGTGTAGTAAATAAATATAATAAAAACTTTTCATGGGTTTGCATCGCTTGTATTCCATGCTGATTTCTCTCTGAATACAAGTACTTTCCAAGGATTTAACATAACAGATAGAGCCGCACAAAAAGCTAACATTTCAGTAGCATCACTTTGAACTGCAGTCATTTGCTAATGTGGGATGAGTAGGCTGAGGGAGCTATGCACCAAATGCAAATCCAATTTTAGGCATAACTGCAGGAAGAAAAACTACTCTGATTTACAGTAACTCAATAGTGAGTAATTAATCCTGCTCCCATTAGAAACCAGAGGATTTCAGCTACCACAGTGATGAGCACAGTATTAATAGATACAGAAGTGTTAGTTAAATTACTTATCCACTCCATATTATTTTAATGTCCAGTGTCTGTTAATATTAACAAATCTGTTTAAAAAAAGTCAGAATATTAGCAAAACAATACAGAACCATCCCCTTCTTCCTTTCCAAGCCCAGTTTACTGGAGTCAGAAAGAATTTAGCATACAAATTCACAGCAAAATGGGACATCTTGTTTAAACTTACAACTCAAGAGCGATTTCAATCCATCTCTAGTGAGATAAAGAGACAGACAGAACAGATTCAGATTCTGAAAGTTCCCTAGGTGCACACTCCAATCCAAAGATGATGCATCTGTAACCAGAGACACAGAGGGGAGAGTTGGAGCAAAGGAGACCTCACTACACACATTGGCAGGGTCTGTCCATCAGTTCAGGGAAGACAGAATGGCAGCAGGTACATGAGTCAGCATATCCAGCAGGTGATGAGAGGGATGATTCACAAAACTTCAACCACATCTGCATGACTCTGAGGTGGAGTCTAGCATGCTGAGTCACAAATGTGCACGTTGCCATGTGTCCTAGAAGTCTCAGGCAGTTCCCTACTACTGTCTGGGACTACACTCAGAATTCTTTTCACAGATAAGTATTGCTTGAAACCTGGCTTGAGGCAGAAATGCTCTTGCTGAGGTTGAGTCAAAAAAACACATCTATACATTCAATCCTCTGTACAGGGAGAACAGATTTGTCATTGTTGCTCAGCAGACCCAATGAATGGAATAGTGATTTGATCTTTCAGACACATTCCTCCACCTGCTGTCTGGACTGATCATAGATCAACCAATTGTTCAGGATAAATACCCCTGGACCTTTGCCTTTCGACGATGTTGCCACCACCATCATACACTTTCTGAAAACTTCAGAGGACAGACCCGATGGAAGGACAAAGAATTGATATCTGCTACAACTTAAGAATTTCCTGTGATGCTAGTGTATAGCCACATGGAAGTATGCATTCTTTAAGTTTAGGACAGCAAACTAGTTGTGATGAGATAGGGAAGGGATAATAGAAGAAAGGGTAACCATATTAAACTAATTTTTTTTAATGTATTGGTTGAGATTTCACAGGTCCAAACTTGGTCTGAAGCCTCCCTTGGACTTTGGAATGAAAAAATAGCGGAAATAAAATCTATTTTCCCCTATGTTGAAGAGGCATCTTCTCTATGGTCCCTAACTGCATCAGAGACTAAACTTCTTGAACTACCACAGTCTCATAAGAGTGGTCCTGGCAAAGGAACTGAAAACAGAAGGTGGGAAAGAGGGACAGAAGCAGTGGTGTGCTGTGATATAGTCAGTCAGGCATGCAATTGTACTTGCATGTCACAAGGCATCATCCGTACGGTATGACCTTGCATGTACAGTGTGTGAGAGATCATGCTGTGAGGAGGATGCCATTGTGTTCACATGTTTGGTGGCTGGACATAATCTTCCTAAGGATGCAGCCAGTCCTGGGCCATGTTATGCATGCCTTGCATACAATGATGGCATGCCACTGGATAGAAATGAATTGCAAGATATAACCCACTTCTACTATGCTTAGGATCCACCGGTCTGATGTCATGTGAGTCCCAAGCCCTTAAGAAATCAAACAACCTGCTGCCAAAGGGAGGGGAAGTTTCAGAGTGGTTCGTTGCCCTCAACCAGGAAGTCAAATAGACGCTTGGAAGTAGAAGGTTGCCTTCAGGTAGCAGGGGGTGGATGATAAAGAGGAGGTGGTCTCTTTTTCTGAGATCTATGATATAACCTGGAGCGATTGGGTTGTCTCAGTGGATATGATGGATCTCTCTGCTGGAGATGAGGATTAAATTGCTTTCTCTTGATTGCTGGCGTATAAACACCCAAGGACCTCAGCATCACCCTGAAATTTTTAAGAGTGCAGAGTTTCATCTGTCTTGCCTGAAAGTAAGTTTGGGGCATTTGAAGGGCAAATCCTCTATTGTTTGTTGCACTGCAATGGGTATATGCCAGATGCTTGCAGCCAAGACGCATGATGCATAGTTGCAGCCCTGGAGGTCAAGGGCAATCAAGAGGTTTCTGGAGGCCTGAGGCATACGTGAAACTGAGGCCCTTCACTCTTTCAAAAAAAATCACCACTGAGGGGAGGCTGTTTGGAGAGCAAGCCCACACCACAGTCACCCCGCAGCAGTGGCTCAGCTCCCATCCAGTGGGGATGGGGCTGGCTCCTCGCTGCAGGCACTGCAAATTGGCACACAAGGTTGCTGCATCTCTCATGTTTGTTCTGTTCTGCTGTTTCTCTATTTCAGAGAGAAATGTCTACGTCTAACTTCTGCTGTTTCTCTATGTTACTTACAGCAGTGTGCTGCTTCTCAAAGAAGGTCTCATCGGCAACCTACTTACTTTTAAAATAAAGACAGGTCACATTACGAATATTGTCAGTATGCAATCTTATCAGGATTGAATGGAGGAACATGTTTTGTACAAGGACAGGGTCATATCTTAGGTTGGAGTCATTCCTGTGAGGCTAATAATATCTTCTGTCTTAAATCAAGTGCTCAGACTAGGAAATCCTGAAGACTCTTGTGCTGCACTTGAAAGCTGCAGGCAAAGTTAAGCTGCATCTTTTTCCTGCTAATAGGACCTTAAGATGCTCCTCAGTTTTGGGAGGCTCAGATTAATTTTTCCCTCAAAGTAGCTCCTGATGCTCAGTCCTAGGTACAAGATACTGGTTACAGCTTCTATTATCTCTGCATTAGTGTATCCCTTTTGGAATCCCACTTTCAATTTGATAGGCCAAACTGTTTAGGCTTCGTTTATCCTTTAAGAGGGAGATCCTGGTCTGTCTTGTTATTTTAAAGTCTTTCTTTAAAACTGGTTCTGTTTTCTGGGGTGGCAGTGACAGATTTTCCATCGGGGCTTTGCTTTTCATTTCTGTCATGCTTTTCCAAAACTTTTTCAGCATACTATTTGAGTTGTCTGGTTCAGTTGTTTCACTTTGCTCCTCTTTTGCTGTAGCAATGAGGTATAAAATCTTGTTTCTTACAGCACATAACCTTACCAGCACAATTTGTCCCTTCAAATGATGTCATATTTTGCTGGGTTACTCACAGGTCTATTTGTCCACCGAAGTGATCCTTTAGGTATTTTGACTTGTGTTTCTTTTATGTCCAGATCCTGAGGCCACTGAGCAGCAGCATCTGGCTCAAATGTGTGTTAAACTTTCTGTAGCCAGGCCTGTATAAGCCTAATATGTTACATTAGTTGTTTTCTTTTGGGGATAATTACATTCCCTTCTCCCCACTTTACGCCTGCAAAGGTTGTCTGAACTGTTGTTTCTGATGAAGTTCATAAGAACTTCCACTTTTGCCACATCAACATTTTGGGGTTTTTCACAGAGCTGTTTTTTAAATCTGCATCAATATCTTCTGTTCTTTGAGTAACGGTCTGTCGAGACAGACAGCTTCAATAAGGTTCCTTTTGTCAGGCCAAATTTCCTCCATAACCACATTCGTACACTTCTTTACGAACTCCCCATCAGAAAACATTTACACTTAGTACCCAGTAAATACACAACACAGTAGCTTGCCTTCAGTGCTGCTGCATTTTCCTCTTGTTGTATTCTTAGCATTTGCTGTAAACTTCCAACCTCTTTTTTCAAAGATGTGATCTTTGCAATTTGGTGTGCACCACTGTATTTATCATACTTTCCTCTGCGTTTCGTGTTGTACTTTCTCTGGGTGTTATATTCCTTCCACACTAACTGTTTCTCTACAAATGAGACATAATGATTTGCTTTGAGGAGGCACAAAAAATAATTGATCGGTCCACTTCCCTTGAAAAACACGACATTCAGTGTCCGCTTTCCATTTTTTTGTTGGAGGCATTTTTGCACATCATCCGCTTTTACCCGCCAATCACAAGTATTGAATCAGAGACAGACTACAGCTAATCTGTGCATGTTGAAAGGCATCTTCCTGAATTTTTATAGTACCAATCACTAAAGAAGTATGCGTTTAATTGGTCTGCCTTCAGAGCTTGGTGGCAGGAGAGTGGCAGCCGCTGGCCAGAAGCCCAGATTTGAAGGCAGAGCCACTGCCAGCAACAACAGAGATGTAAGAGTGGCAATAACATACCATGCCACCTTTAGATCTCCACTGCTGCTGGCGGAAGCTCTGCCGTCAGAGCTGGGCAACCAGCCAGCAGCTGCCACTCTCTGCTCTGCCTTGTCCAAATTAAACAATCTTCAGTTAACTCTTCAACTGCTCAGCTTCCAGGCTCAATGCCATGGTCTCCCAGTTGACTGCAGAGGGGACTGACTCCCTCCTTCACTCTTCTGGAAGCCACAGTTCACGGCCCCTAAAGGACACCAAATCCCATCCTAGGTGTTCTGCAAGCTCTGCTTCAGTTGCCAGGGTCACTTTCTTCACCCATTTCCAGGCCTCCCCATTCCACCCCACAGCCCCTGCTGGCTGTTCTCGGCAGGTATCTGCTGTTGTCATATTCCCCTACCCCACGTTCTTATTTAGAGAGACACCTGACAGTGGGAGCTGCAAGCTGCCCGGGGACTAACAGCGGGAGCCCCAGCCAGCATGTCGCAGGCCTTACGAAATGCTCTGGCGGGCCATGTACGGATTGCAGGCTGTAGGTTGGTCACCCCTGGTCTAAAACAAAGAACAGAAGGAAGGAAAGGCATGGGAAACAGATAAGATTATGCGATATCACAAAGTAGCTAGTGTGTATTTCGATTTCTGATTAAAATATTCATCTTTTTTAAATGAAGAACTCTCCCTAGGATTATTTATATCTGTTGTAAGATCCCAAATGCACATAGTCTAACCTCAGGGTCCTCTTTGTAAAAAGATAAAAGTGAAACTAAACAACAGTCCCTCATTAAATCCATTTTCCACTCATCCAAATTCTCTTCTTCAGGTTCAAAATTCACTTTTGGGAAGGCACTATTAGTGAACAGCAGTCAAGTCAGCCGGCTGCCCAGGCCTATATAACTCCCTCACTATAGTCACCCCGACCCAACCCTGCTTCTGTGGCACTAGCAGAAACTCAGGAAGGGTGAGTCACACAATACCACAGGCTTGTGCAGGGAGAAAGAAGCGAGGGCTCCTGCCCCACGTGGTGCTGGGGGAATCTGCTCAGGGACTAGTGCCCAGAGCAATCACTGGCTTTTCAGAGTGTCCAGGTCCTGGGGGATACTCTGGCTGGAGACCCTCTCTACTCATACTACTGCTGTTGTGGCTGTCTCTGTAGCGATAGTGCTGCCTCCCAGGACTTCAGCCCCTCCCCTGAGAGGAGGAAACTAGAGATCTTACCTGAGATGGTGCTGGGGGGTCTCATGCAGGGAATGTTTGTCTAGCTCCTCATCTAAAAATCCTAGCATACTCCACAGGAACAGTTCAAAGCACTAGAACACGGAAAATGTATTGCAACTGCAGGGTGTGGAGCCCCTGATGCAGAATAAAGTAAGTTGTTGCCGTCATTCAATTCACATCCTTAAGTCTCAGTACTAACATAGTAGGGCCCAATCCTGCAAAGTTCTGAGGTCCAACTCCAACAGAAGTAAATGGGATTTGAAGCACTCAGTACCCCCTACAGAAGGCATTGAGGCGCCTGGTAGGGTCAGGTCCATATACATTCAACAGACAGAGCAAAAATCCAACTGCTAATAATAAACAATGTCATTTCATTGCTTTTGATGATGTCTTAAGAATTTATTTTACTCTAGGACATATTTCAAGCCTAAGAACCCCAGCCCCATATTTTTAACCAACAGAAATGCAGCATGTAAATAAAGTAATCAGCTGCATGCTGATTAGCTAAGTCCTCTAACACCACATTACTGCCATCCAACATTAAATTGGTGGCTTGATTTGCAGAGATGCTGAGCTCCCACTACTCCTATGGAATTCAGTGGTTGTTAACAATGTTTCACATCTCTCCAGATATGCTCAGCATTTTACAGGATCGAGTTCTTAATAAACAGTTTAAGATATTGCCATTATGATGTTTCAGATTCCTTCCATTCCTTGGTTTTATTTCTCTAGCAAACTGAAGGCCATATTGAAGTCAAAGGGAGACTTTAGTTGGAGCAGGACAGGGCTGTGACTATTAAAAAGGGATATGTTCAATAGTTTAGGGACAACAATTTGTTAAACAAAAGAAATACTAAGTGAGAAAACAGCAATATGCATTTTTCAATACATTTAAAGCAAGAAAAATTGTTTTTTGGCTGGATTTAAACAATAAGGGATTGTGTGGATGTGCCTCTGGAAGCGGGGAGCAGAGTCCGGGCTTCTCCCTCTCTGGCTCCTCCTCAGAGGGGGACCACCCCTCCCGGCTACCTCCCACCGGGAGCAGTCTTGAGCCCTTCTCCTGGGCAAGCAGTCTAAGGTCAGGCCCTCAGGCAGGGCTGGCAGGGTAGGCAGTCTAAGGCCAGACCCTCAGGCAGGGCTGGCCAGGTAAGCAGTTTATTGCCAGGCCCTCAGGCAGGGCTGGCCAGGCAAGCAGTCTGAGCACTCGGCCCTCAGGCAGGGCTGGCCAGGTGAGCAAGCCGCTCCCTAGAGCGGTACGGTGGGGAAGGCTTTCTCAAGGTGGGTAGGGAAGGGGGACACAGGCCCGCCCGTCTCTACTGGGTCCCAGCCCAGGGCCCTGGCAGCGGCAACGGCGTTTGCCACGGGGTCGGCGGGGCTCTGGCCGCAACACGCTGCCCGGGTTGCCCCTGACTCATCCACTAACTTGCGGCTATCCCTGGGCTTCTTCCTCCCCGAAACCCCCAGTACCTGCCTCCTCTGGGTCCCTGGGGCGTGGTAAGCCTGCTAGGCCCTCCTCATCCACGGGCGGCAGCTTGGGCAACTCCATGGGCTCGTCCTCGGAGGGCAGCTCTTCCAGGTCCTGTGGCCCCCAGGCCTCGGCCAGGGCTGGTAAGTTCTCGGGGTCCCAGGCTCTGTACTGCTCCGGCAGGTCTGCTTCCGGCTCCCAGACCACAGGTGTCTCAGGGGAAGTTCTCCTCAGGCTCGTAGTCAGCGGGGAGCCCCGATGGGTCTTCCTCCGGCTCCCAGGCCGTGGGGTCCTCTGGTGGGCCCTCCTCCAACTCCCAGGCCGTAGGGTACTGGGGGGAGGCCTCCGCGGATCCCCAGGCTGGGTTTAAGGCCTGCTGCTTCCTTTCGGCGCGGCTCTCCGGCCCGGCCTTAGCTAGGAGCTCGGGAGGAGACACGTCCTTCCCCCTCAGCTGTCTCCGTCTAACTGAGTTCACCGGCCTGGCTCTTAAAGGCCTAGCTCTGCCCCTCTGCTTCCAGTCAGGTAGGGCCACTGGGGCCTTTAAAGTCCTAGACCCGCCCACCTGCTTCTGGTCAGGGCTCCCCCTGGGGGAGGGCTCTATCAGCCAGGGTGGGTCTGGCTCCCTCTCTGCGTCCTCCTCAGAGGGGGACCACCCCTCTCGGCTACAGATTGAATGTGACCTAAATATTGCCACACTATGACAAAGCATGAGAATAAAAACATAAAGCTAACTTAAAAAAAACACACAACAAAAAACTTATTTTCATTGTCCAAGCAGAGAGAAGATGAAATTTGTATGTTTGTTTATTTATTTTACCATCACAAATAATTAGATTTATTTAGAAATCTGCTTTTTAGCCTGACTTAGTTGAAGACTGAATACATACACACAGAATGTTACAGTTACACGTTAGGGAACTATAATATGCTTTTGTGAAAGCAGGATATTAGTATGTTTTATTAGTTAGCCTATGACAAGATTTATAAAGAAAGGGTTTGTCATCTCAAAATTCAATTTCTGTTCCAGAAATAAACAGCCACCAAAAGTTCAAATCTGGAACTTGAATTAAAGGTGTGTAGAAGAGCTGTTGCAACTCAGCATCTCTCATTCCTATCATGATATTAATTCCAGAAAGATTTTGGACAAGAAAAATCAGAATGGGGTGCATAAAGGATTCAGATGTCCATATTTGACCTCAACATGCATCTGGTATGTGAACAGTCCAAAGGTCTATTAAGAGCATCTGAAGGAAGATTCCCACAATGAAACAAAGATCCATAGCTTATTTTAAGACCATTTCTCTCAGATTTGCACTTCTAACCCGAGAAGAATGTTTTGTCTATTCCACCTCTTGATGCATTTCTTTTGAAACTTGAACACTAATTAGAATTTTTAGCACTGAGATATTTCTTATAAAGAGGGCCGTTTATTCAACTTTCTCATAAAACAAAAATATTTATAAAGAAATAGTAAGAAGGGATATTAGCAAGAATGTTCAACCATAACCCTATGTTATGGGGGGAATAGTTTTTGCTTATAAATCATTTCAATATTTTTGGTAATCTACCAATACAATCTGAGATATTTGCTCTCCATATGCTCACATATGGAAGCATTCCACCTATATAATATCAAAGATTGCCCAAAAAGTAACAAAAATGTTTTGTGTCGAGAGCTTCAGCTTGTACTGTCTAATTACAACATCTGCACTATTTGTCAAAGCTGAATTCAATTCCTATACCAAGAGGTTTTTTTTGAAAACCAAGGATTAAGGTTGTGCAAGTTAATTTTCCATCACAGTCACTAAAAAACAAAAGAAATTACTAATAAAGAAAAATGTGAGCACCTTTCCATTCACAACTCTTAAGCTCAAGCACATTCTGACTCCTCAGCTCCACAATGAGCTCTTTTCTTAGTGTTTCTCCCATCAGACTTTTGTCTGAGACCCATCTCTCCTGATAAGCACTCCCAGTCTCCCTTACTCCTGATCATTGAACAGCAGCTGGCATGTGGCACCTTCATTCCCTGGCATAAACCTATAAACTAAAACAGACCGTAGAAATAAATCAAATAGACAAGCCTGATTTCTGATTTGTTTCAGCAGTAAGTCAGTGAACCAGCCACCAAAACTGGACCCCGTTCTATAACTCATACTCCCACCAGTAGTATTTCTTCATGTGAGCAGCCCCATTTAACGCAATGGGACTACTCATGTGAGTGAGGGTTGCAGAGTCCAACCCCAATCCCACAGCCACACTGATCATGCTTCAAACATCTGATACCTCAAAATGTTTTTGTCTGGTTGTTTTGTTTTTGTTGTTTTTCAAATAGCAAGGAAGGGATATGTGGCTATGCCCTAGATACAGGTTACTTGGGCCTGGGGGACCATTCAGCAGCTGCTGTTACTGAACAGCACTGTTCTTTGTTAACTCTCAAAGCATACACATGGCCAAGCTTTTCAAAAGTGAGTTGTTTTGGGTGCCTAATTTGAGATACCTTAAAGCAGTCCAGTTTTCAGCAGCCCCATTTTTAGCTCTTTCTGGAAATCAGGCTCCTTCGTGGATTCTCAAGCTGGATACCCTAAAAATGGAGGCACCCAAAATCACTAGTCCCCTATGAAGATTTTGGCCAAATCCCTCCCCCTAGTGTTAGAGTAAGTTTTTGTGTACACATACACACACATTTATTTTTAATTGTTTTGTCCCTCTTGAAATTAGTCTTCCCAACTTTCTCAGGGTTACCCAGGCCCTCTCAACTTAAATAGCCCTAGAGGCATTGCAATATGGTATCACAACTATCCACATTCAGCAACCCAACCTTCCCTTTTCTCATTGCAGCAGTGTAACAAGTGCATCTTCAAAATACAGAAAAGAGGAAGATGTGCAAGAATAAACAAGCGGCTACTTCACTTTCCAGATAGAGCCAGGGGGTGACAACAGCACAAGAATAGCCTCTCCTGTGCTATTTCCATCCAGATTTACCTAGGAAAGGCCACACAGATGAAAGGGAGGTGATCAACGTGCAACTGCATTTCAAAATGTTACCCCGATTGTTGGGCAGGGCCAGGTTTGGATGAGGCTCTGGAATGAAAGTTGATCTGTTGTGTCTCCTTCCCCTTTTCCCCCGATCAAACTAATTGTCTGTCCCCTGGGTATGCGATTGGCTCCTTCCACTAGGGCAGCAAACTGTCCATTTAATGATCTCCCTTTTATCACACTGACATTTGTTTCCTTTTTCATCAGCCTATGATAAAACCATGGAACAAGCTCAGAACATACAGAGGGCTATTAAATGAGCTGAGAAGCTACTCTTAACAATAATGATAACATTGCCAATAAAAACATAAGTGAGCTTCAGCATGAGCTGTAAGGTGCTGTGGAGTTTTCTGCTTTAAAAATGAAATAGCTGAATGCGGAACCCCTCTGCCCCCAACTCCTCCCAGTGAATGATGGTTGGCAGGTTGCTTGGCTTACAAAGACAAGCATAATTCTGTCCTATCTGCCAAACTTATTTTCTCAATCCTGACCCTCTAAGGACAAAATCCTGCAAGGTACAAAGTATAGTGTTATTGTTTAAAGCAGCCATCGGGAGTCTTATGGGAGGACTATGAATACTTTAGGCTAGCAGGAAATAAACTTCATTTAATTACTTACTTGTGCCCCAGTGTGCTATATCTCGGTGCCTCGGATACTAAAGATCCTCAACTCCAACAGAAACGGTGCAAATTCAGGCCGCTTAACACAACGGAGGATCATTCCCTAAATAGCCAAGGAGCCAGTGCTTTGTTCCTTTCACTGGACAGGCTATCAGCTCCATTGAGTGCTAGAATGCTTCTTTCTAGACTCTTACAGGTACAGCCAGTGCCAGGGCTTGGGAGGTCATGGCTGCTGAAAGAAAGAGAAATGGAAATGGGAAATACTGACTGTCAGCACAGGAACTCAGACATTTATGGTTGGCCATGCCTGAATAACATAGCATCCTCGGAGGGATATCCAATCATTTGAAGAGATAAATTAAGTAAGATGAGCTGCTTACTGACATTTTAAGCTTCATACCAAGATTATTTCTTTCCAAGACCTGAGAGAGTGACTCTTGCTTCCCCTCCCCACGGGTTTGCAGTGATGTGCTTCACTTGCTGCACAGCATTTAGGCCAGAATTTTCCAAAGGCAGATGTTTAAAGTTAGGCACGTAAAGCCATGGTTAGGCACCTAAATAAGCAGTTACTGGTATTAAGTACTATCAGATACAGGCTACTGGAGCAGATGAACCACTGGTCTTCTCAGGTATGGCTACTTTCATGTTCTTCTGATTTTCAGAGGTGCCAGTCACCTACAGTTCCCAATGAAAAAAATCAGTGGAAGTGGTAAGTATGCAGAACCTCTAAAAATCAGGTCACTTCAATGAGACCCTAAATATGAAATTAAGTGCATAGCTTTTAGGCCCCCTATCTAAAACTTCTGATAAATAACTGTCACAAGGATTATATCCCTGTTTCTTTAATTTCAAGTCACCAGAAAATAATGGTTGATTTGGTTGAATGGTTAATTTGTGCAGAACTACTCATATGAATTAATCCCTACGATTATACAAGCTAAGATAATGGCAATCAAAGCTTATGTTTTAGGTGAGAATTCACCTACACCTTACCCAACCCATGTACATATGCAGGATATCAGACTAGATGATCATGATGGTTCCTTCTGGCCTTAAAGTCCATGAGTCTATGACTAAACAACTGGCAGAAAGCTTCATACATTACTTGCCATTTTCAGCTATTGACCCCTGCTGGAAACAGGAGAGAAGATTTGACGACTCAATGGTTGATCCAATATGGCAAGTCCAATGTTATTCAATTAAAAGCCAGGTACAGCAGCTCCAAAAGAATCACAACTGACTTCCAGTTCCAATCCTTGTGTTGGTGGAACCGGAAAGAGACTGAGGGTGAAAGCCTGACCCCACTGAAGTCAATGGCAAAACTCTCATTAACTTCAATGGGGCCAGGATTTCACCCAGAATCCTTTGGAAAAATGGAGCCAGTCAAATGAAGTCATGAAGACCCATACATTTTGCACAAAATATAGTTGTTGGAACAATGACTATGGAATTGGCTGAGTCAGGAAGTCTACCTCCTTGTTTTTAGATCAGGAAGTGAGAAGAACAGTAGGTAAGAAGCAAAGAGGTAAATAATTTGTTGAAGGGGACTAGAGGCAAAGGGTCTGCTATGATGACTAGAATCTCTATCAAAGGGAAGTTTCTGCATGACTATCTATGTAACATACTTTATAGAGCAGCTCCTCCAAATGACACTATAGAGACTGACCTATAGGTAGTGATGCAATGAGAATCAGTTGTAGATGCTCTGTGGCTTTTTAATTATCCACAAAGCTAAGTACATTTTAGTGAAAATGCAGTTCTGTTAAACATCCCTTTATTTGGGAATGCAACTGGGTTTGCGATGTCTCTATGTTTTAGATTATTTGCCACCCTAAAAATAATAATGCATGCCATGGAAACTGCAGGGGGACAGTTAGGAAGGCAGAAAGTAATGCCACCAGTTAGAATCTGGCCAGGTCACCAGAGTTAATCATCTCTACTCTTGTTAAAAGTACCAGAGAACTTTTAATAGCCATGAATGATCAGATCCTTGATTTTATATCTCACTGAAGATAGCGCTGGTTCCTGAGATGTGTGTTAAGACATTGACTCACTACTGACTCAGAGGAGCTAGTCACATATTGAGTCTCCAGCACAGCTTCCTGCAGCAGCTGGGTTTTCCATGAAGTTCTCCCATCCATGAACTGAGTTGTTCCATGTTTGGCGTGAATAGCCTGTGACACTGTGCCATAACCAGTACTGCAAATCGACATTAAATGCATTTCCAGGAAGTTGGTTCTCACCTGGAATAAGATATTTTCCTGTACCTTGGATACAAATACCAGAACCATCTATAGATAAGAGATATTTGAAGCTATAAGTATAGTTCAAGTTTCTCTCTCTTTTTCCCTCAGTCTAACACTCAAATGACTCACACAGAAGAGAATTTTATCTGCTTGAAGCAGCTCCTGTTTAAATAGATTATTAGTTGATTGAGATTAGACCACATTGCATTTTTACAGCGTAGTCCTCTGACTCTCACTTCCTAATGAACATATGTTTCCTGTCTTACATAAATCTGTAATTATGTGCTCAGTATGATTTCCATCTGTCTAGGTCAAATATGTAAAACAATTGGCTGAGTCAAAGTGCCTCAGTTTTAATTTGAATCCTTTTGTGTAATATATATATATTCAAAACTGAATTCCCAAATCTTAGTTTTCTTCCATATTAGTTTAAGTCATTCTTTCTGGTTACTTGGATTTTCCATAGGTGCCAAGTATAAGGCTCTTAGTGCCGGCAAACCCACCTGCTCTTTCCCCTAAATAACAGCTGAGACTCACAATTTAACCTGGCTGCCTCCATTCCTGGGGTGAGTGTAGTAGGTGCATGCAGTACTGTGAGTGACACACAGTCAATCCCAGGCATAGATGGCTCAGGATACAGACAAGGCTTGGTTAAGTGACTCAAAGTAAGACTCAAAGTAACTTGCTGTATTTAATGAATAAAAATAGAAATTCTGTTTAGTTACAGATGGAAATTTCTTCAGGTGGTATAAAGTGTATCCCTGTCCCAGTCCAGTTAACCACAGTCAGTTATTCCGTAAAGTATATATTGGCCAACCCCACTGTCTCAGAATCATAGACACAGAGTCTGCCCTAAATTACAGTGGTACAATTCTCCTAGAAATCCACAGTAGTCACACATTGCCTGTCTAATTGAGGGTAGAGTTGGCCTATATGTGTTGTGGATGGAAAGGACTTACTAGGTCATTGGATCCATTCCTACTTAGTTTGTTACATCCAGTACATTTTAAAAGAAGATACTTCATTGAACACCTGCCTGCCTAAGCTGTGATTTGATTGCTGTAGCCCTTCCCCTTCCTACTGTTTGTCACCCCCACTTGTGTTCTGGATTCATTTAGATTATGAACTCTTTGGAAAAGAGACTCATTCTGCTTGTATGGTAAACTGCATTGCACCTGTTTCTCCACTGTAAAAATAATTAAGTTATTACAAGAAATGATAATAATGCAGTTTCTATCTCTTTCCTTGGGAGACTCCTCCTCAGGGAAACAGGTCTCATTGCTTGCAAGTATTTCCTGATCATCTTAAGTAGTGCTAGACTCAGGAAGCCATTTGCAGCACACAACAGCAACTTTACTGAACTTTTGAACTAATGAGCAATGCTGCATACAATACATGCCTCCAGATGGTACTCTTTATATTAACCCGCTGTCTACACATACACATGTATTCTGATACTTCTTTATATATCACTTCCATAACACATTTCTTACATTTAATTTCATTCCATTACTTCTATGTGTACTGAATCCATTTAGGTTCTTATACCGCATTCAGTACTGTGGTATCTGAACACCTAGTTGTACCCTCCTGGACCATCTAAACAATTCACAGCTGTGGAAGAGTAAATAAATGACCGACAGCACATAGGCATAGCTTCTGTTTTTGTTTCAGGTACCTGGTCAGCTGTCAGACTGGAGGGTAAGGGGAGAAATCAAATCAAACCAACCCAAACCTGCAGCAACTTAACAGATAGTGGCTCCATGACATTTTAGAGCAGTTCCCAAGCTTCTTTCAGCTGGAGTATTTTATATCATAGTGAGCGCTGCATGTACCAAACACACTGGCTCCTTTTCTAAATGCTGTTCTTGGAAGCTGCTTTTACAAACAGTACCAGCTGGAATACTTTCGAGATTAACTACAAAGCTAGAACAATAGCACTGTCTCCCCTCACACCCAGCTCCAACACACATTTTAACACCATAATTGATTGTTTTAAGATTCCCCCTGGCAACTCGACTGACCATCTGTGCAAAGGGATTTTGTGAAGAATTTCTCTGAATATAAAAGTTTCAAATCCATCTGGGTTTATAGAGATACAAACATAAGAAAATCATCAGGGAGGCTTAAAAAATAACACATTACCTAATGATAATATAGGCATTAATCCCAGTATAAAGGGAGGAGAAATCCTGGTTGAAACTGGGGGAGGTCTTTTGGCTTGCAAAGCACACATACAGCACTTGCTACAGCCATAAGCACAGCAAACGGCCAAGCTTTACAGAGGCCATAGTTGTATACCAGGGCTAGCTAAATCCTAACTCTATTTAAAGAGCTCCTGGTGGGGCCAGCACCGGCTATAGCTATCCTGAAGCATGGCAGGATGGTTGGTGTGTTCATTTGCAATTTCCAGGATGTACTTACACCTCACAACTATTTCATTATGGAGCTATGAACGCAGGAGCTGGCGGGAAAAGTTTGGGCATGCTTGCAGCTACAATGTGTTCGTTGGATGATGTTGTGTTTAAAGCATGGAAATAAGGGTCAGAGGACCTGTGTTTACTAATTATACACAAACACTCAGGGTCTATCTACATAGAGACTGTTGGTCTGGCTGGTTTCTGGCAGCTATTAAAATAAATAATGCAGTGAAAATGGATAGTATCTCATTTAGATACATGACAACTTTGGAAAACTGGGGCCTTACTCCGTAAAATGGGATAATACATCCCTACTTCACAGGGGTGCTGTGAAGCTTGCTTGAAATCTGTTGATGTAAGAGGCTATTAAAAATGTGAACAGGGAGGGAGAGAGAAAGGAACAATGCTCACTCTCTTGGCCTTAACAGTCTCAGGTATAAATAGTCTTCAGCCTTCTCTCAAGGCATTAAAAGCCCCCACCACTCCAATGCTCTAATGTAAATTGCCTTTCCCTGTTTGGGACCTGCTTGATGTGGCATGTTGGTGAAAGGAGGATAAGTTAGACTCTCTCAGGCTCCCAGAAAGCATATCTATGGTATGAGCACTAGGCTGCTACAGGAGACTCTGGAATACCAGATGAATGAATAACTGCCTGTAAAATCCCCCAAGCTTGACATCACAATGGCCTCTTGCGAGGTACTAAGGACTTATTTGAGAATGTGATAGAAATGGAACCCCAACCAAACAACCTATGCAAACCAATTCTGGTGTCAGTTTATTAAATCAATCCTCAGTAAATGTATTCAGATTAACCAGAAGGGACATAAGCCAAATAGCATCTCTGAGGACAAGATACAGAGATAGGTTCTGGCAGTTGTTTTCAACCAATGCTACAAAGGCAAAGCACCTCACCCCCTCCAGGTTCACAGACCCCACCACTTTTCTCCCATCAGTCAGAAGAAAAAAAATCCATACATTAACAAAACCTGAGGTATTAGAAGTGGTGCTGTTCAGCCTGGCATTTTCTACAAAACAATTGTTTCTGGCTACATCCTTCCCTTTCAAACTAGTGGACTATAAGCTCCCAGCCATGTCTTAAGCCCCACACTTGGATTGGTAAGTATAGCAATCTCTCTCCTTACCCTACCCACTTCTTCCCATCTGGGAAGGGAAGAAAGTTTATAGTTGACAGAATACTCTGGCAAGAAAAAGTGAGAGAGGTGGTGGCTGGCCAGCTTCAGGGGGAAAAAAAGAGCAAAATGAAAAGCCATTAACTCAGAAAGGCAGGTGCGTCTCACCCTCATAGGTTGTAAATCAGCCATCTCTTTATACAGCCACACCCTTGACCACAATTCATGCCCCTTTATTCGCTGAGAAGACACAACCCTTTTCCCTAAATAAAGGGACATAAATCACTCCTGTGGGAAGCAAGAGAAGCACTCACTCACTGTTCTTTAGGGGCTCCATTCTCAGAGACCTTCTTAAAAACATAAAGTAAATCACCAAGAAATCACCCTTGGTTTGACCCAAACACCAGTTGCCCTAGGAGTGGACACTGTTTACCTCCTTTGGATCTGAATCCAGACTTTCTGAAGTCGGTGTATTTGTGTCTGTGGTTTTGGCTCAGTCCTTTCTCTAGTAAGATTATTGTAACGAATGGACATGAACCTGAGAATGGTAAATTACAAACTAATGATGATGTTATACCACATATTAAAACCTTTCAAAAACATTTTAAAATATGACTAACAGGTCTTTAATGCGTAACCACAGATGTTCAGATCATTGTAACCATAAACATTCAGCCACCTCCGGGCAAAACTCTGCTTTCAATTCCAAAAGGCCATTTAAGGTAGTGGATGAGTAAAATGAATTGAAGTCAAAGCTCCTCACAGAACCTTCCATGGGTGAGCTCAGCAAATGGTTCTCTAGACTAGAGAACCTAGCACAAGATAAGGTTTCCTCATTACACCCAGAACTTCAAGCCCTACTTATTATTACTTGTGTTACAGACCCCGTCTGAGATCAAGACCCCATTGTGCCAGGCACTGTACAGACACGATACAGTAAGAGACAGTCTCTGCTCCCAAGAGCTTACAATCTAAGCAGACAATGCTGACAAAAGGTGGGAGGGAAAAAAGAGGCCCAGATGGGTAAAGCTGTACTGTTCACTGGTGAATGTAAGAAGTGTCACTTCCTTGAAACTAATGGCATTAGATTACCAGGGACATTCAATTTTTCTTACATCGACCTATAGAAAACCCCCATGCAATCATCTGCTGGGAAAGGGTGTCCCTAACAAAAAATATCAACTGGGCTCTAGATGGAGCTATCAGCCTGTCAGGAGGCAGCTGCTGCAGGCCTGGCAAACCAACTAGTGAGAAAGGTGAAAAGACTTAAGGGCTGAATGGTGGCCACTGACTAACAATCCTCTTTTCACTGTAGATTATCAAGAGAGTGGCATTCCTTGGCAGGGACATGCCTGGTGATGCCCAAGTAAATTACAGTTCATTCCTGTTTGGGGCCCCCATTTTCAGGACAGAGAGAGGTGTTGCTAAAGTCACTAGCTCCTCTCCCCTTTCACCTGAAACACAGTACCACCAGGAGACATGACATTCTCCTGAAAGTTACTGTGAATAGAGCACTTAATATTGCGATGCATTTCCAATAACACTGCCACGAAAATATGCTACTCCACGCAGTGTTCTGGCAGGGAAACAGAGACTCAGGGGGCTGCACCAGAAAACCGCAGTGATACAGGTGCTCTATCTCCACATCCAAGACCCGGGGGGGGGGGGGGGGGAAGAAGTCTTGCAGGGGATTCTGCTTTCCCCTTGGGAAAATGCTGTCGTACATCTCAGAGCCCTCGAAGGCTTTGTCTGCACACCAAAGTTGCACCATTTTAATGCTATTGGTATAATTTAGGTGGTACAACCCCCTAACGTCCATGCAGTTATATCAATATAAGAGTGCTTATACTAGGGTGACCAGACAGCAAGTGTGAAAAATCAGGAAAGGGGGTGGGAGGAGTAATAGGCGCCTATCTAAGACAAAGCCCTGGATATCAGGACTGTCCCAATAAAATCGGGACACCCGGTCACCCTAGTTTATACCCATATGGAAAGAGGAATAAGCTGTACTGGCAAACCCAGATTAAAGAATTCTGGGGCCCTGTGTGCTATAGTAATTGCCCTACCCACAACTTCCTTAAAATAGAAAACGTAATATACAAAATAATTGCCTCCCTAAGCAAATCTTAGTGTGCCACCCTCCTCCTATCCCGTAAAACAAAGGTTCTCAAAGGGGGAACACATCTGACTTCCTGGTGGTGACGAGGTGGCAAGCCTTCTAATTGTTTGATGGAAATGATAGAAGTGGGGGGACCAAGCACCGGGTCACGGCGTTACTCACTCAGATTCGGCCCAGCTATCACTCCATCATGATGGGGGCGTGGAGGGGAGACCAAATTTCAGTAAGTGACTTTGTGATTTGATGCACGCTGTTGCAGGGTTGTTCAGTTTTGGTGCACAATGGTTAATGCAGACCTGTCTACTGGTATATGGCACCTTAACACCGGTATAACTGCATCCGTACTAGGGGTTTATTGGTATAACTATTTCAGTAAAAAAAACAAACAAACCATGCCCCAAAAGAAATAGCTATACCTGTACAAACATTGTGTATAGACCAGGTCTAATAGCAGAGTCAGTTTTCCACACAGAAAACCTCTCTAGATTTTGTGGTCCTGATTTAACTTGACTTATCTGATGGCTAACTCCAGTTAGTTGGCAAACATGATTGTAACTACTAACCTAGACTACCTGCAAACATTTCTTCCAGGACACAAGAATTCTTTCCTGATCAGGTTCAGCCTAGGGTGAAACACAATCAGAAACAAATGCTTACAATTAACCTGAGTTAGAACAAAACCAAAAGCTCTAGTCGAGACAAAGACAAAGCAGTGGTCCGTCCTGACTACAATTACTATCAGAACATTGCTGTGCATTGAAACAATCGAGAGCAGTCATTCTACTTCACCATAAGCAGAGTTCTTTAAAGTGGGTTCTACTCCACTTCAGAAGAGTTCTTCAGAACAAAAGAGAGACCTCAAACCTTATGAAAAAGGTAATGGAAAATATTTGGTGAGGAAGGGAAGAAGCTTCTAGCATTGGGAGCAATGTCAAATTTCTCTCAAGTGATGGAAGAGAGATCTATCTGAAATATTATTTGTTTGTATGGAGTTTTGTTTATTTTTGAATAAACATTTGGGTTTTTTCACTTCACAATGTGCTTGATGCAATATAGGATGGAGCTAAAGACTGAGTCTGCTCCAAAGAGCTCACAATCTAATAGATTAAGAAGCTGTAAAATATCCTGCACCACCTCCCCTCCCTGCTCCTTGTGATGTTTTAAAGAGATGTAGCTGTGGTAAATACAAATATAATACAGGGCTCCAGGTACCCATGACTCATTGCTTACCTCAAAATGGTTTAGGAAAAGGATATTGGGCTACTGAAACTTTCACCTCTAGTCACCAATTCAATTCCAATCCAGTGACTAGAAAAAACCATTACCTCCTTGATGGGCATTTGGAGGTCTCGGCCCATTTCCCAATACACAGGTGTGTACATCATAAAATCACCACCACAACCAGCAACTTCAGCAACAAAGCCAGGATTTAGTCATCATGGTAAATATAAACAACCCTCTCACATCCTGCAGGACAATATGAGAAATCTTGCACTACAGCCAGTATTCTAGGGTCTGCACTGGCTGCCAATCAGTTTCTAACTGGCGTTCCAGGGTGTTGGTTAGCCTATAAAGCGCTAAATGGTCTGGGACCTGGCAGCCTGAGATATCACTTCTACCCATGTCAGACCAAAACAGGAGAGCCGGTCAAACGGGAGTCCCTTTGGTATAGAAGAAGAGTGCATGGGGAAAAGAGTTCTCAATTTGGGAACATGCTCCCTCCCCTTGGGTCTAACAGAGCCTGGATTTATTAGCCTTCAGGGCATGTTGCAAGGAACATCATTTTTCTCAGGCACTTGATAGTAAGGTAGGCTGAGAGATGGAAGGATTTTATTATTATTGTGCCTGCTGCGGGAGGGGGGAGGGATTTTGTCATAACTATGTCTGCAGATGTACATTTTTATTTGGACAGTGGCATGAAATGGACATGTTAAGAGTGCTCAGAGCATGGGATGGAACTCTTGCTTAGGTTTTATGGATCTAAGTAAATCAATAACATAAGAATCTTGCTTGTACTGTACCTGTTCCATGGAGAAAGAACACTAGACTCCAGGGCCCTCTACTCAGCAAGCTTCACAAGCACTAAACTCACTAAGAAATAATAATAATAATAAATAGTAGGACTATCTCAGCCAATTTAATAAATGCAAACTTGTATATAGGGCTGTCTCAAGAATTAAAATCCTTTCTAGGTATTGTTTGCAGAAAGCGAAACTGAAAACAGCTGACTGCCCTGTCTTGTGTGGGAAGGTTTTGGGTGGGCAGATGGGATATGCTTTCAAGCAAAATGAAGCAGGAAAATTCCTGGGCTAATTCCTCCATCCTGAATAAGGCACAAGGGACATCATGCAGGATAACTCATCCCTATTGTCACCTGGCTGCTTTCAAATATCACAAAAATGCCTGGTTTCTTAAGAATTTTGAGTTCAAGAACAGCAGAGTAAAGGACAATAAGAAGGCATTTACTATGAAGGAACAGAGGGAATCCTAACAATAGCACTGGTCCATTATTACAGGGAAATTATATAACTAACAATAGTAATGCAGAAAAGGTAGATGTGTTCAATAAATATCAGCTCTGTATTTGGAAAAATGCCGGATGATGGAGTCATATCATGTGATGATGAAACACTTTCTATTCCAATAACAACTCAGGAGGATGTTCAACAGAAGATACTAAAGGTAGACATTTTAAAATCAGCAGGTCTGTATAATGTGCATCGAGGAATTTTACAAGAACTGGTTGAGGAGCTTTCTGGAGTGCTAATGTTGATTTTCAATAAGTTTTGGAACACTGGGAAATGTATTTAAACTTCTGTAAGGCACCTGTCATGATACCAGATGATATTTGCATAAAAAAACTAGAACGATATGAAAAGCAACATGGAACACATTTAACAGATTCAAAACTGGCTAACTGATAAATCTTAAAATGTCATTGTAAGTGGAGAATCATAATTGAGCAAATGTGTTTCTAGCGGCATCCCTGTGGAATCCACTCTTGGCCCTACACTATTTAACATTTTTACCCAGGACCTGGAAGAAAACAAAGTCATTACCAATAAAGTTTGCAGAGGACACAAAGATTGAGGGAATGATAAATAATGAAGAGAAGAGGTCACTGATGCAGAGTGATCTGGATCACTTGGTAAGCTTAGAGCAAGCAAACAATATGTGTTTTAATATGGAAAAATATAAAGTTATATCTCTAGGAACAAAGAATGTGTGCCATATTTGCAGAATAGGGGACTCTATAACTGAGAAGCAGTGACTGAAAATGTCTTACGGGTCATGGTAAATAATCATCTGAACATGAGATCCCAGTGCAACATTGTGGCCAAAAGAGTTAATGCAATCCTTGGACACCAACAGGGGAATCTTGGGTAGAAACATTATATTACCTCTTTATTAGGCATGGATACAACTGTTGATGGAATTCTGTGTCTGATTCTGGTATCCATAATTCAGGAAGGATGTTGAAAGAATAGAGAGGGTTCAGAGAAGAGCCACGAGAATGATGACAAGATTGGAAAACATGCCCTCTAGTGATAGGCTGAAGGAGTTCAGTCTATTCAGCTTATCAAAGAGAAGGTTAAAGGTTAACTTGGTCAGTCTGTAAATAACCACATAGAGAATAGAAATTGGATAAGAGAAAGTTGTTCAATCTAAGACAAAGGCATAACAAGATCCAATGCATGGAAATTGAACCTAGACAAATTCAGGCTAGAAATAAGGTGCACATTTGTAACAGTGAGGTAACCATTAGAACAACTTACCAAGGGTTATGGTGGATTCTCTTACTGACAATTTTTTAATCAAGATTGGATGTTTTTCTAAAAGGTAAGCTCTCATTCAAACAGGAATTAAGTCAGGGAATTCCAATGGTCTGTTTTATACAGAAGATCAGACAAGATTATCATAGTGGTCCCTCTGGCCTTATAAATTATGATATAAGATGATTGCTCCAAGTGGAAGATTGGGACCATTTTTTCAGTTTTTCTTTTTATCAGCAGGAGGTCAACATCCTATGGCAGCATTCTAGTTCTCTAGCCTTGATATTATACCTTTGCAGAGAAAAATAGCTGAAGACTAGTGTTCATTTTCTCAAATGCAAGGAAGATATTGTCTAAGTTGCATAGGATACTGGGATTCTGTCAAGGATCCAACTCTAACACAGCACCCCCTGGGGGTGTCTGAGGGGATGTGTACTCACTCAGGTCCAGTCACTGCTGCAGGTGTGCTTTGTAGCATTCTGGCTATGATGAGTTCTAGGCGAAGACCTTCTGGATCTTCTCCCCCTTTTGAAGTTCCAGGGAACAAACAAACAACTCAGTGGCAGCAAGCAAAACTAACCAACCATGCAGGTAGATCCAGTCAGAACTCTGGCCTCTCTCCCTTCAGAGGGGCTTTGGAGGGGTCACCATCTAACTCACAGTCTGTTGGGTCTCCAGGAAAAATTACAGGACACGGCCCATTCTCCTCCCACCACCAACCGGGCCACAACATGGGGCTTGAGCACCTCAACTCTCGGAAGTGAGGCAAAAGGAGAGCTGGCTGGACCCCAGAGCTGACCACCCCTCTGACGCAGCAGTCTATCCCACTTGGGTATAACAGCCTTCTGCTGTCAGCTAATATAGTTAATCCTATAACTCAAGGAGTAGCAGTCTGTGCTACAATATTTTTGCTTTTTTTCCTTTAAAATAAATGTAGAGAATTATATTAAATAAACTTTGTTAAAAAAACATTATTCAGATTGCAAAACTGAGCACTCGAAAGTTAGGAAATGACACATTTACAGTTGTCTGGGCAACCTTAATTCATCCCCCTTGTTTTCATGCATTATGACACAATCTTTAACTACATGATCACATATTATTTTTCCCACAGGCCCTCTGCCTCATCCAGTGCACAGGATGGACACACAATGAGGTAGAATTAAGGTTGCTACCTTACTATGGTGAGCAACCATAAACCTAGCATTTCCAACTTTTGATGCTTTACTTTGCAACCTAAATTACACATTAAAAAGAAAACTATGTTAAAAGAAATGAAAGTATTATACATACTGAGATATATTTGGTATGACACATATTATATAAAATCAACATGTACCTTGTTCACTCTCAGGGAACTGATGCTAAATGCAAAGAACAAGGCTCGGATTTTCAAAGGGGCCTATGGGTACTGAGAATTGGGTACCTAACTCCCTCAGGCTCTTTTGTAAATCTCAGTCTAAAGTAAAATTCATATTCCTGCCTGTATGCATTCTCTGTGGTGTGATGGTCTTCAGATTTTATCTGAGTAATTTCCCCCACTAAATGTCATTGCATCCCTCTCTCACATAATCATTCCACAATCCTTACCATTATATATGTGGGCTGCAATATTTTGGTCTAATTTTGGTTGTTGGGTTTAGTGTGAGGGTGCTAGGTGGCATTAGTAGTCTCTGATATACAGGACATTCTGGCTACACTAGAACTCTGTGTAAACCCCATATTGCAGCATTTCAAACCTGGGATTGAAACATCCTAGTATGAAAGCTAGAGAGAGAAAAGCAATGCTTGCCCCAGAGCTAGCTTTGCTTCCTTTAAGAAACACACTGTGCTAAACTGTCGCCAAAATTTACTCCTCCACCCCTCAATAAGAAAAAGATTATAGATAAGCTCTCAGACACCTTGTATGTGGTGCAAATTGCCCATTGGTTTTCTCCCATGTCTCCTTTTTGAAAATACAACTTTGTGATCCTTCAAGTTTTTTAAATAAAGTTAATAAATGCAGCTCTTGTGGACAGCTGCTGCTCTTTGTGTTATGCAGAGCTTTGAGGGAACTTGAAGTATTTTATTTATTATTAGAATTAAGCAAGATTAATTAAACACAGTGAGTCCAACAGCTTCAATTAAAAAAAAATTAGAAGAAGTTATTCTCCTCCCAGCTGGGCATGTTGCTGCAAATACAGAGAGCTTTGCAAAGACAACTAAACAATACAAGGGATTGTCTTGACACCTGACAATTTCCATTTGCCATCTCTAGAGATGGATCAGCTAGTAAGTTTTCCCATTCTTGTAAAGATCAGCAGTGTTAAACTCTGGGTTACTTCAAAGGGATACAACAATGAGGTGGAAAAGCAGTTTACACTGCAAAGGAGCAGGCTGATTAAGTTCTGAAACAGCATCAAGATGAAAGACAGAAAAGGAAAAGAGATTTTTGATCTTGAAATCTGTCTTGACTCACATTATAGAGCCAGGACAGTCCCGCTTTTACGCCACATAACCATAGCATTAGTGCCCTCTTGTGCACAAGGGCTATGTACAAAAGTGCTAAGCAGCCTATTTTTCCTGAAATCAGTGACTTGAAATGCCAGAAGTGCCAGGCAATCTTTGAGTAGGAGCTGTGTGTTTCAAGGAATCCATCCTAGCAAAGTACTGTATCTCAGTTTTGAGTTAAGAATATAGGTTCCTCACCAAAGTTCCATGAAAAACAATCTGGGGGACACTCAGCCTGGATGGATTCACAACATATTTCAAATTCACTGGCTGCTGCCAGCTCTTCCCTCCTGTGCCTTGTAAATGGTGTTATATTATACTGATGTTTGCAACTTGGATGTGATGCTAATGACCTCATTTTCCATGTGATAGTTCAAGCCAATAAGCAGAAGAAAGTTTAGAATGGAGAGAGTTTCATTTAGAGTTTCCTGAACACAGGAACTTTGTCTTCTCATCAACAAGATACAAAACAACATTCTCTGTTATAAGACACCTTTTTGGTAATTTATATCTGACCATCATTTTGAATAAAAATCAATGATATGTACACATCAACAGAATACAGGAGAGAATAGTAAAAACAAAATGCATCAGATCCCATTGCTAAATGTGCCAGAAACCTATCTTCCTCAAAGAAAATATAGCAAAAAATACCATACACACTATTGTTTGCTATGGCTTCAATATACGTGGCAGCAGTCTTTCTGTCTTTATCACCTGAAATCAAATCCTGCTTGTTTTATTCACAGAAGACATTTTTCTCAAAGACATGAGATAAGCTTGCAAAATCAGCCCATAATGTAATATAATTATAATCTAAGGGCTAGGGCACTGGCTCGAGGATCCGGAAGCCTGAGTTTTTCCAGTTTTGTATGCACACCTTCCAAAACTGGGCCTTTTGTATTAACTTGAAAACATTAATAAAAACAGGAAAGAACTTATCTCTGCATCCCCGCCTCCCATTTTTGCTATTTCCTAACTCTAGCTATGGAACTGATTAGGTTCCATTTTAGCTTTAAGGAAAGGAAGAACCTAAAAAATTACCTGTGATCACCTATGAGTAAGTCTAGAGCGGTCCTTGTGGCATATGGGCTAGATTTTTCAAGTGCTTAGTCTCAGGAGCTCTCATTGTGATTTACACACAAAGTTTCAAGAGCTCATTGTGATGAGAGTTAAGCTCTTTTGAAAATCTGGCCACTTACTTCAGTGCCTGAATAGGGGCTGAGCAATTTTGGTAACCCAGTCCTAACTGTGGGTGCTGAGCAATGTTAAAAACCTAGCACACAGATGCAACATTTATAAGCACCTTAGAAATATTGAAAAGAGGTTAGAAAGACAAGCTTTTGTGATTGCTACGCTAGGTTCCTTCTTCCTACCTTAATGCTGTACGGTTCAAAGGCACTGCAATCTCCTGCCTCCCATTCAGTTCTGGGCATTGTACGCTGCCAGGGAGCTTCAGCAATTCAAAACGTCAGACTGAGAATTGGGAAATGGCTGTTTTGGAGCCACCCAAGTTCCAGTGGGGGTTAAGTTATGCACAGTTGAATGGGAAACATTGGATACCGGCTGGTAGAGCTGAGGTCTTAGTCTATTACATTAACATAGTTTGCTCAGTCAGGAAGATCACCCTTGGCAGCCTCTGGCAACAGAAGCATCAACAGTTAGAAGTGCATATTACAATAAAGAGGGTGTGAATGCACAGAGGTGGCAATACAGCACTTAACAAAGACAGGACATTCTAATTAGTAAGCACATCTCCCAAAACATAGCACCTTATAGAACCTGTTAATTACACTGTTACCACTTACCTTTGACCCTCATCATTCTTTCTACACCACAAAGCCATACATCAGTTTCGCACACTGCAGTGTACCTAATTCCGAGAGGCAGGTTTCATTTTGTACCATCTGCACTATGTTGCCCACACACCACAGAATTTAGCCCCTTTCAACATCTAACATAATTGGGGAGTGACCAACTGGTTCAAGGGAACAAGATCTGATGAGAGCCCATACCAGACACTCAGTGACCCCAAACTTTTCAGTGAATTGAAAAGCATTTAAATATTCTCTGCATGTCTTAGTTTTAGCTCTGACCAAAGTATGGTACTAAAATACAGTGCAAAGGAAGATGTTCTTGGGGTTTTTGTAGCTACGTCAGAAAAGAGAAAGTACTAGAAATGTACTGAGAACCTGATCTTATGAGATTTCCAGAACAAGGGGGTTTGCAACAAGCCTAACCCCCCTTGCATCTACATTGCAACTGCATTAACCCCGGGCTTGAACCCAGGGTCCCATGATTCTGCAGTGCAGAAGGGTCCAAGCATGAGTCAAGCAGGGACTCTGGGTTCGAGCCCCATTGCTTAGCAGAGTAGACACAGCCTCACTTGACTTGTGTCGCAGGAGTCTGCCAGAAGTATCCCACAATCCACGGGTCAACTTCTGTAGTTCTCTTTATCAAAAATGGAAGCTACCCCTCCTTTGCAAATGACAACAGCTCAGGTAGGCATTAACCAATTCTCTTCTGATTACCGATCTGCAAGCACATGATCAGAGAGCCTCTTGGGTTTGCAAAGAAGAGTGAACTGATCGAGTCTTTTGCAAAGTGATCTGCTTCATGGTCACAGGAGCAAGGCAAGTAAAGCTATGGACTTCAGCAAAAGAACCAAGAATGACCATGTGTACCACCGGAGAGCTAAAAACCTGGCAGCTTTTCAGATTTTCCAGACAGCTGATCAGTGCAGAGAGTATAGTAAGAGGTTGAAGAGAGAGTACTGGAAGACCAGGGACAAGAACCACACCTTGGGCAACTCGCCAACACCATCATGCTCATTTTATGATGGCTTTGACCAGATTCTGGGCATTGCTCCCGGCATAGAGTCAACGGTGCTTCATGATGACCTGTCCACTGGGATGGTGCCCTGTTGACCACTGAATCCAGCCTGGGGACTAATGGGAACCAGCAGCAGGCTCTCAGTCATGAGCATGAAGTGATTCTTTTAATGAAACCAATCCCAGAGCAGGCTGTGAATCGGATCAACAGCAAATTCTCAGTCCCTGCTTGGAAGAGCTGTTTGATCAGCCCGTGCTGAGGAACAGCCCACTGCCAAGCCTGCAGCAAACCCAGTGGAAACAGAAGCCACCCCAGAGTCCAGTAAGTGTATGACTCAAATTTAGAGTTTGTTATTACAGAAAAGGGAGGGATTTCTGCTGTAAGAAGCAATGCAAAAATGATAAGGCCCAGTTACCATGTTTTTTTTTCAGTAATAAGAAATTTGCCACTCTAATCTCTCCTCCTGGGTCTATGGAGAAACCTGTAAGCAGTGAATTGATTGTGTGTGTGTTTGGGAAACAGTATTCTATTTCCAAATCTAGTCCATTTCAGTTAGAGGTAATCCATGTAGTCTGTGGCTACAAAATCATTTCTAAAAAGTTTGAGTGGGGTGTCATTTTTTCCAGAACTGTGCCGGGTACAGGATGGAGGAAAGCTGCAGATTTCAATGTTTGTGTGCAGCAAGAGCAAGGTAAACCATGTGTGAGCTAATAGAGCATCATATTATTCCCTCATGGATTCGCACCCAATCCTGCCTGCTGATAGTTGCAAACTTTTCCTGAAGCAGAAATTCCAGATAATCAGTCACATTGCTAGGAAGGGCGTATTTTCCAGGAGCCCCTGCATAGCTGATTAGTCCACTCCACTCACAAATGTGCTGTTCAGTCACTATACATTTGAATACTTCAACTGCATACATTGCAGGTTTCCCTCCAGCAGCTTGGAATATCATCTCCCTCTGCAAATACAGCACCACAAGAACAGCTGTGTCTTCCAAAATGTGGAAGGCCTGAAATGACAGAAAAATAAGGTTACTTACCAGTAACTGATGTTCTTTGAGATGTGTTGCTCAAGTCCATTTCATTAGAGGTGTCTGCACCCCTCCGTGCATGGTTCCTGGAACTTTTTTCCCCTTAGCAGATCCCCTAGGGCCGGCTCCAGCGTCCCCTGGAGCCCTGCGCACATGCCACGGTATATGAGGCACTACCGGCCCTACGCCCCCTCAGTCCCTTCTTTCTGCCAACTCCGGTGGCTGGAACGGGGGGTGGGTTGTGGAATGGACATGAGCAACACATCTCGAAAAACATCAGTTACTGGTAAGTAACCTTGTTTTCTTCTTCGAGTGATTGTTCATGTCCATTCCACTATAGATGACTAACAAGCAATACCTTGGAGGTGGGTAGGAGTTACCGGTGAGCTGCCCTCAGCACGGCTCTGCCGAATCCCACGTCCTCTCTTGCCTGCTGGACGATGGTGTAGTGGGACGTGAAGGTATGCACCAACGAGCAGGTGGCAGCTTTGGAGATGTCCTGCAGGGGCACTCTCTCCAGGAAGGCCATAGACGAGGCTTGAGCTCTGGTTGAGTGCGCTGTGATGGTTCCCGGAAGAGGCACCCTCGCCTGCTTATAGCAGAACTTGATGCAAGATGTAATCCATGAGGAGATGCGCTGGGTGGAGACAAGTGAGCCTTTCATCCGGTCAGCCACTGCGATGAAGAGCTGCGTCGCTTTCCAGAATGGCTTTGTATGCTTGATGTAGAAGGCCAGGGTTCGTCATACGTCCAGCAAATGCCATCTCCTCTCCTCCTCCGAGCCGTGCGGTTTGGGAAAAAACACAGGGAGAAAAATATCCTGATTACAATGAAATTGGGAAACCACCTTGGGCAGGAAGGCTGGATGCGGCCTCGACTGCACCTTATCCTTATAGAATACTGTATAAGGGGGCTCTGAGATCAAGGCCCTAATTTCAGAGACCCTCCTAGCTGAGGTAATGGCCCCAGGAAGGCTACCTTCCATGAAAGCATGAGCAGAGGGCACGAAGCCATGGGTTCAAAGGGGGGCCCCATGAGTCTCGAGAGGACCAGGTTGAGATCCCAGGGAGGCACGGGGTCACGGACCTGCGGGTAAAGCCTCTCCACCCCGTTGTGGAACCTGACCGACATGGGATGGGAGAACAGGGATCTCCCCTCTAGCAGCTGATGGAAGGCTGAAATGACCTCCAGGTGAACCTTCAGCGAGGCTAGCGCCAGACTGGAGCTTTAGCTGAAGCAGGTACTCCAGGATTGCCTGTACAGGCGAAAGGCTGGGCGGGATGCCCCAGGACTCCTCCCAAGAAGTAAACCATTTCCTCTTAGCCTGGTACATGACCTATGTGGAAGGTTTCCTGCTGCCAAGCAGGACTTGTTGGACCTGCACCGAGCAGGCTCTCTCTCCCTCCATCAGTCACAGAGCCTCCAGGCCATGAGGTGCAGGGAGTCCAGGTCCAGGTGCAACAGGCTACCGTGGTCCTGGGAAAGTAGGTCATGCTGCTTCGGAAGCTCCATGGGTGGGGCTATTGAGAGGTCCAGCAGCATGCTGAACCAGTGCTGTCTCGGCCCAGCCAGAGCAATGAGTATAACATTCGCCCTATTCCTCTTTATTTTCAGCAGGACACTTTGTGTTCCAGGTCGACGCGAATAGGTCCAGTTGGGGAACATCCCACTTGTGGAAGATCATAGCCACCACCACTGGGTGCAACGACCAGTCATGGCGGGGTAGAAAAGACCTGCTGAGGCGATCCGCCTCATCGTTCCTCACTCCCGGGAGGTGAGAGGCAGTTAAGTGGAAACTGTGCCTCACGGCAAAGTCCCACAGACAGGTAGCTTCCTCGCGGAGGCACCCCCTGCCTGCTTATGTAGAGCATGGCTGTGGTGTCGTCCATCAGCACCTGCACCACTCTGCCTGTCAGGAATCGGAAGAACACCCTGCACGCTAGGCGAATGGCCCTCAGCTCCTTCACGTTGATGTGCAGGAGCCTCTCTTCCCCCAACCAGAGCCCCTGAGTGCCTAAGTTGGTGCTGATGTGGGCTCCCCATCCTACATCCGAAGCATCGGAAATTAGGGTGACCGACGGGACCAGTTCCCTGAAGAGAACGCCCTTCATCGCTGCCCTGGGAGACCTCCACCAGTTTAGGGAGGCTAGTAGGGATGGGGGAATTGTGACCACCTGATCCAGTGTGTGTCTGCTCGGCACATATACCGAGGCCAACCACGCCTGGAGCGGTCTGAGCTTAAGGCGACCTAGTCTCACTACATATGTGCAGGCCGCCATGTGGCCTAATAGCTGTAGGCAGTGCCTGGCTGTTGTCATGGGGCATCAGTGCAGCTGGGAGATGATAGAGACCATCGCCTCGAAACGTGGCTGAGGCAGGAAGGCTCTGGCCTGGGAAGGGTCCAGGGTGGCCCCAATGAATTCTATGCGTTGCACTGGGGTTAGTGTGGACTTCTGCTCATTTATGAGCAGTCCCAGCCTGCTGCACATGGAGCAAGTGAGGGTCACGCTTTCCTGCACTTGGGACCTGGACCTGCCTCTGATCAGCCAATCATCCAGGTACGGAAAAATTTGCACACCCTTTCATCTCAGGTGGGCAGTCACTACCGCCATGCACTTGGTGAACACCCTTGGGGCCAAAGACAGACCAAAGGGCAAGGCTGTGAACTGGTAGTGGGAGCCAGAAAGTGCCTGTGGCTGGGGAGGATAGACATATGAAAGTATGTGTCCTTGAGGTCGAGGGTGGCATACCAGTCTCCTGGATCCAGGGAAGAGATTATGGAGGCTAGGGAGATCATGTGAAACCTGAGTCGTTTGACATATTTGTTTAGACGATGCAGGTCTAATATGGGTCTCAGCCCCCCCTTCGCTTTGGGGATGAGGAAGTACCTCAAATAGAACCCTTCCCCCTTCTGTCTTGAGGGACCATTTCCACCACTCCTATGTTGAGGTTCGTGTCCACTCCTGCAACAAGAGTTGCTCGTGAGAGGGGTCCCTGAAGAGGGAAGTAGGTGGAGAGTTGTTGGGGGGGGGGGGTAGATGTAAACTGTAGGGCGTAGCCCCCTGAGATTATCTCAAGGACCCAGTGGTCCGAAGTGATCTTTGCCCATTCAGGATAAAAGGGCCTTAACCTGTTTAGGAAGGGGCGGGGCGGGGCGGATCCAGGAGAGCAGTCAGGGCGCCACCCTCGAGCGCACCATTAAAACTGTGTCCTCCGGTTGCTCGATACCCTAGGGGGCCCCTGTTGGGGGGCTGAGGATGAGCCTGGGGGCTGAGTTCTCCTTCTAAACCCCCTATTCCTGTCCCTATTTCTATAGGGTTGAAAAGGCCTGGGTGGAGGCCTTGGTTGCTGCTGCGCCTGGGGCCGTGACTGCTGCCTGGAAGCCTGGGGCATGTACAGGCCCAGGGAGTGAAGCGTGGCCCTGGAGTCCTTCAGACTGTGCAGTTTCACATCGGTCTGGTCGGAGAATAGGGCCGACCCATCAAAGGGGAGGTCCTGAATCGACTGCTGTACTTCCTGGGACAGGCCTGAGGATTGCAGCCATGCACACTATCTCATGGAGATGGCGGAGGCTATGGCCCTGCCTGCCGAGTCAGAAGTGTCACAGGACATCTGGAACGCTGCCCTAGCCACCGTGGTTCCTTCCTCCACAATGGTGTTGAAGTCTGTGGCCTGGTCCTGGGGCAGGGCTTCAGCGAACCGCCTGAGGGAGTCCCACAAGTTAAAATTATATCTACCTAAGAGGGCCTGATGGTTGGCAATCCTGAACTGCAGGCTTGCCATGGAATAAACATTTCTGCCAAACAAATCCAGCTTTTTGTTGTCTTTGTTCTTGGGAGTGGACCCTGGCTGACCTTGCCTGTCACGCTAGTTAACCGCTTCTACCACCAGGATTCCCAGGGCAGTGTGAGTGAACATATACTCAAACCCTTCGCCTGGGACATAGTACTTTCTCTCGGCCACCTTTGATGTAGGGGCGACCAACGAAGGGGGTTGCCACAGGACCTTTACAATTTTAAGGACCCTTTCGTGGACTGAGAGGGCCAGTCTCACTGGGGCAGCCACTACCAGCACGTTAAAGAGGCTATCTTCAGCCTCTTCTAACTCTACCACCTCCAACCCCAAGTTGGAGGCCACCCTCTTGAGCAGCTCCTGGTGCACCCTCAAATCCTGCAGTGGCGCCGAGTGGTCCCGGGAGACTGCCTCGTCCAGTGAGGAGGAAAAGGTCTGCCAAGGCGCGTCCTGCGGGTGCACCCCCTCCTGGCGAAGGGATACACACGTTGAGGGTCCTTCCAGGGGTCTGACTCCTCGTCTGAGGAGTGGTGTCTATGGGCCCACTCCTGTGCCAGAGGCACAGACTGCACCCCAATGACAGGATGGATTGGGGCCTTGGCCCCATCTGAATACCCCATGGGGCCCAAAAAGGCCATTGTTGCGGCCATTGACCCTGAGGCCAACCCGGGGCTAACTGCGCCACAAGCTGTGATGCTTTGTGGGGGCTGTCCCCCCGGGAGACCCTGAGTCACTGGACCAGTGGTGCCGTGCATGTCCTTGGTCCCAGGGGCCCTTCCGTGCCAGGGACCACCTTCTTGATGCCTCTGACGTGGAGGACGACGAGAACCGCCTCCATTGCCGCGAGCGGTGCTGACAAACGGAGGTGTGCTCCGAAGAGCTAGAGGTACTGGAGCATCGTCTCGGTACTCATGACTTTCGATACCACTTGCCATGCGACTCTGCAGACCCTTTTGTGACTGGGGTCAGCGCCACTCCGAGCTCCTCGGTGCTGAGCCGGACTCTGGCAACCGGGTGCCGCATGGTGGACTTCGTGGTGCCGGGTCCTCCGATGGCGACTGGGTTCTGCGCCGCCTCGTTGCGGGCAAACTCCTCGGTGCCAGGTCCTCCGACAGCAACCAGGTTCTGCGCCGTGTGGACACAGGCGAACTCCTCGGTGCCGGGGAACTGGGATGGGAGCTGTCCAAGCACCACCTAGTAGACCTCGACCGGTGCCACCTCCTGGCATGTGCTGCCTCCAGTGCTGGGGATCGATGTCGGTGCCGAGAGGGAGACTCCTCATCCTTAGTCGAAGTAGGCCGGCTTGATGCCGCCGACCAGGAGCAACTGCTGGGGGAGCATCTCTGCTCTACCCCCAGTGGCTGTCCGGTGGAAGATCTTCCTTCCCGTACTGGGGATCTCCACCACCCTTCAGGGGGACCCAACGTGGGTTTCCCCTGTAACACCGGCCCCTTCTCCCTCAGTGGAGGGGGGACGGAGGTGGTGGAAGCAAGGCCAACAAGGCTCTTGCCGCCTGAAAAGCATCTGGTGTCGACGGCATCGGCAGGGGCACTCTCCCACTCCCAGGAGTTGGGGGAGCCTCCCTGACCGGAGATGAAGGCCTCGGAAAAGACTCAACAGGCTGGGTCCAGTGCATCTCCACGCTCAACCCTACCCGTACTGACAGTGCAGGGGAATGTCCGCGCTCTGCGCGCTGCTTCTTCCTCCTCAGTGCCAGCAATTTTGCACGGTGCTGAGTTAAGACCAGTGTCGGTGATGTTGCGCGGTGCCGAGTTGAGGCCGGTGCCGGCGATGTTGCATGGTGCCGAGTTGAGGCTGGTGCCGGCGGTGTGCTCTGCACCAAGGTCACGTTCAATGCCAAGGTGAAGCGGGCCAGCTTGGACGCAGGGCGGAGCGCTGCCTCCATTAACAGGGCTTTCAACCGGATCTCTCGGTCTTTCTGAATCCTCGGTTTAAAAGTCCTGCAGATCTTGCACTTGTCCTTTCTGTGTGCTTCCCCCAAGCACTTGAGACAGGGGTCGTGGAGGTTGCTAAGCAGGAAGGCCTTCCCGCAGGAGGCACACGGCTTGAATCCTGGCAACCAGGGCATAGCCCGGCCGCTCTAAGTCCCCACAGGGACTTGCCTTATCTCTAATAACAACACTTAACAACTACTTAACTAACTAAACTACTTAGAATAACAAACAAATTCAAAGAAGGGGAATAGTACCTGCTGAGAGCAAGGCTAGTTCCAGCAACTGTCACAGGCGGAAAGAAGGAACTAAGGGGGTGTAGGCCGGCAGTACCTCATATACCACAGCATATGCACGGGGCTCCAGGGGGCGCCAGAACTGGCCCTACAAGATCTGCAAAGGGGGAAAATGTTCCGGGAACTGTGCATGGAGGCATGCACTCACCTATAGTGGAATGGACATGAGCAAGCACTCGAAGAAGAAAAGTATTTTGCAGCAAAGGCACTACACACACCCATCTCCCTGCCCCTTGGTAATTAGTTGTGTGATTTTTATGAAACAGAAAAAGGTTAATAAATTTTAAATTTACCTTTGTGACTGCACTTCTGTAACTGTGATTAACAAGGCTGTGTCCAGAGACAGCATGAGGATGGAAGCATCACCTTTGCAAAATGTGTTGATTCACTTTAGAAATGTTACAATTTATGTCCTTGACATTCCTCAAATATGAATTCAGTGCTTCTCCACTAATTTAGACGATAATCCTCTGTTTCTTGCTCTGTTTCAGGACCCTCCACCTATACTGCCTGCTGTTTTCAGGAACTGAATCCCTGGCCCAGCGTACCTTGATGGACCGTTCCAAAAGGAATCATTTTCATGATGATGTTACAGTCAATGTTCTTGATAGGGTAGACCAGCAGGTCCAGTTCCAAAAGAAGAGGACCGAATGACTGGACCAATGGGGTGCAGAAAGGCAGGAGGAAAGGCTGAGGCTTGCTGCCCAGGAAGAAGAGAATATTTCAGCGAGGGAGCAGGCACTTACAAAGCAGTTCCTGGAACAGGAATGGTGGCTAAAAGAGGAAGACAGAGCTCAACAGAGAGAACTGTTTCAGCAACTCATCCATAATGACTGCAAGAGCACCATCTCCTGCTGGCCCCGCCCCCCAACACCATGACTTGATTGCCCTGCAACATACCCTCAGTCCAGAAGTAGCGTGGTCAACCCATGTCAGGGTGGTTTATGGATTCAGAAGTCATGAGTGGCTGGGCAGGGAAACTAACCTCATCATTCTTCAACCCCTCTCCAGTGGAAAAACAGGGTTACTTACCAGTAACTGTTATTCTTCGAGATGTGTTGATCATATCCATTCCATTATAGGTGTGTGCGCACCCCATGCACAGATTCCCGGAACTTTTTTCCCTTAGCTAGCTCCGTAAGGTCGGCTCAGGCACCCCCTGGAGTACTGCGCTCATGCCACGGTACATAGGGCGCCGCCGACCCTGCGGCCCCTCAGTCCCTTCTTTCTTCCGACTCCGACAGTGGGGACGGAGGGTGGGTGTGGAATGGATATGAGCAACACATCTCGCAGAACAACAGTTACTGGTAAGTAACCCTGTTTTCTCTCTTCGAGTGATTGCTCATATCTATTCCATTATAGGTGATTAAATAGCCATACCTTGGAGGTGGGTAGGAGTCAACGGTGAGTTGCTCTCATCAGCACGGCTCTGCCGAAGCCTGCGTCCTCTCTCGCCTGCTGCACTATGGCGTAGTGGGACGTGACGGTGTGGATCGACGACCAGGTCGCTGCTCTGCAGATGTCCTGCAGGGGCACTCTTCCCAGGAAGGCTGCCGATGCGGCCTGGGCTCTGCTTGAGTGCGCTGTCACAGCTCCTGGAAGCGGCACCTTCGCCCGCTCGTAGCAGGTCCTGATGTAGGCGGTGATCCAGGTGGAGATGCGCTGGGTGGAGACAGGTGAGCCCTTCATCCGGTACGCCACTGCCACGAACAGCTGTGTTGATTTCCGGAACGGCCTGGTCCACTTGATGTAGTAGGCCAGGGCTCGTCTGACATCCAGGGAGTGCCATCTCCGCTCCTCCTCCGAACCGTGCAGTTTAGGAAAAAACACAGGGAGGTTATATCCTGGTTATAATGAAACTGAGACACCACCTTAGGCAGGAAAGCTGGGTGGGATCTCAGTCGGACCTTATCTTTGTAGAAGACCGTGTAGGGGGGCTCTGAGGTCAAAGCTCTTATCTCGGATACCCTCCTAGCCGATGTAATGGCCACAAGGAAGGCTACCTTCCAAGAGAGGACAAGCAGCGGGCATGTGGCCATGGGCTCGAAGGGGGGTCCTGTCAACATGGCGAGGACCAGGTTTAGATCCCAGGGAGGCACCGGGTCATGGACCTGGGGATACAACCTCTCCACCCCCTTGAGGAACCTAGCTGACATGGGGTGGGAGAACAGCGAACTCCCTTCCATCGGCTGGTGAAAAGCCGAGATAGCTGCCAGGTGCACTCTTAGGGAAGCCAGTGCTAGACCCTGGAGCTTCAGGTGGAGCAGGTACTCCAAGGTCGCCTGTATGGGCGATCCGGACGGTGAGATACTCCAGGACTCTGCCCAACAGGTAAAACGCTTCCACTTGTCCTGGTACACAACCTGAGTGGAAGGTTTTCTGCTGCCCAGCAGAATCTGTTGGACCTGCGCCGAGCAGGTTCTCTCTCCCTCCATCAGCCACAGAGTCTCCATGCCATCAGGTAGAGGGAGTCCAGGTCCAGGTGCAGCAGGCGACCTTGGTCCTGGGAGAGCAGGTCATAACGCCTCGGGAGCGGGATCAGCGTGTCGATGGACAGGTCAAGCAGCATACTGTACCAGTGCTGCCTCGGCCAGGCTGGTGCAATCAGTATCATGACCCTCTTTATTTTCAAAAGGACCTTGGGCAGGAGCGGAATGGGGGGAAACGCATATAGAAGGGTGCCCTTCCAGTCTATGAGGAACGCGTTGGAGAGGGAGCCCGGCTCGCGACCCCGGAAAGAGCAGAACCTCGGGCACTTCATGTTCCAGGACGATGCGAACAGGTCCAGTTGGGGAACCCCCCACTTCTGGAAGATTGAAGTCACCACCTCCGGGTGTAGTGACCAGTCGTGGCGGAGTAAGAACAACCTGCTGAGGCGGTCCGCCTCGTCGTTCCTGACCCCCGGGAGGTGAGAGGCAGATATGTGAAAATCGTGCCTCACCGCAAGGTCCCAAAGAAGAGTAGCCTCCTGGCAAAGAGCCGAGGAGCGTGCTCCCCCCTATCTGTTTATATAAAACATGGCCGCCGTATTGTCTGTAAGGACCTGGACCATCCTGCCCTTCAGAAATTCGATGAAGACCATGCAGGCCAAGCGGACTGCCCTGAGCTCTCTGACATTTATATGGAGAGCCCTCTCATCTGGTGACCATAGCCCCTGGGTGCTCAGGTCCTTGCTGATGTGGGCTCCCCAACCCTCATCTGAGGCGTCCGTTATCAGGGTTACTGAGGGGGCCAAGTCTCTGAAGGAAATGCCCCTCAGAACCTCCCCGGGGTCCCTCCACCAGTCCAGGGAGGACAGTACCTGGGCGGGAACTGTGACCAGCTTGTTCAGCTGGTGTCTGGCCAGTGCATAGACTGAGGCCAGCCACCCTTGGAGAGGCCTGAGCTTGAGGCGAGTCAGCCTCACCACATAAATACACGCCGCCATGTGTCCCAACAGCTGAAGGCAGTGCCTGGCTGTCGTCGTGGGAGACTTGTGAAGATTGTTGATTATGGCGGTCATTGTCTCGAACCGAGTCTGAGGGAGGAAAGCTCTGGCCTGAGTGGCATCCAATGTGGCCCCTATGAACTCTATGCGCTGCACTGGGGTAAGAGTGGACTTCTGCTCGTTGATGAGCAGCCCCAGTCTGGTGCATGTGGCGCAGGTAAGAGCCAGGCTGTTCCTCATATGGGCCCTGGACTTGCCCCAGATCAGCCAGTCATCCAGGTAAGGGAATATCTGGACCCCTCTGCGGCACAGGTGGGCTGCTACCACTGCCATGCATTTTGTAAACATCCTTGGCGCAGACGAAAGGCCAAAGGGTAGGGCTGCAAACTGGTAGTGGCATCCTGCTACCATAAACCTTAAGAACTTTCTGTGACCTGGAAGGATAGTGATATGAAAATACGCATCCTTTAGGACGAGGGCGGCATTCCAGTCCCCTGGATCTAGGGCAGGAATAATGGAGGCTAGGAAAACCATATGAAACCTGGTGCGCCTGACAAACTTGTTCAGACGTCTGAGGTCCAGAATTGGCCTCAGGCCCGCCTTGGCCTTGGGGATTAGGAAGTTCCGTGAGTAGAAACCCCTTCCTCGTTCCTGAGGAGGAACCTCCTCTACCGCACCGAGCATGAGGAGGGAGTTGACCTTCTGTATGAAGAGTTGGACGTGAGAGGGGTCCCTGAAGAGGGACTGGGTAGGGGAAGAGTTGGGGGGAAGGCTGTAAGTTGTAAGGCATAGACCGTGAGGGCTATGCCAAGGACCCATTGGTCTGTGGTAATGGCTTCCCATTCTGTGTAGTAAGGCCGAAGCCTGTGGGTAAATAACTTGGAGCGATCCAGTGGGAATGGAGGAGTGCCACCCTCGTGCACCCCGTCAAAATCTTTTATTGGCAGTATTGCCCTTGCTTGGGCCTTGCTGAGACCCCGTAGAGGGCCCTTGACGGTCGTGGCGACTGGGCGCCCGGTTCCAATCGCGACCCCGACCCCTCCTGGGCTGACCGGGTCTGGGAGGCAGCCTTGGTGGAGGCTGCGGTTGCCTCTGGGTCTGAGGGCGGGCCTGGCGCCTCGAGACCTGGGGGGTGTATAGCTCTAGGGACCTCAGGGTGGCTTGTGAGTCCTTTATGGCATGGAGCTTTTCGTCCGTCCTCTCGGAGAAGAGGCCGGTGTAATCAAAGGGGAGGTCCTGTATTGACTGTTGGACCTCCTGGGACAGGCCGGAAGCTTGTAGCCAAGAGCAGCAGCGCATGACGATGGCCGAAGCGATCGCCCTGCTAGCAGCATCCACTGCATCACTAGCCGACTGAAGTGCCGCCTTAGCCACTGCCACCCCTTCCTGCGACACCGTGGCGAAGTCCGGGGCCAACCCCGAGGAGAACCTCTTCAGAGAGGACCAGAGGTTCAAATTGTACTTCCCCAGGAGGGCCTGATGGTTTGCGACTCTCAGCTGTAGGGCCACAGTGGAATACATCTTACGTCCGAAAAGGTCCCGCTTTTTGCTGTCCTTGTCCTTCGGGGTGTTGCCCTGGCCACCCTGGCGATCCCGCTGGTTCACTGCATCCACTACGAGCAAACCTGGGGCGGGGTGCGTATAAAGGAACTCAAACCCATCCTTAGGCACATAGTATTTGCGCTCAGCGCCTTTTGAAGTGGGGGCCACTGAGGAGGGGGTTTGACAGAGTGTCTTGGCTATCTTCATCACCCTCTCATGAACAGGAAGGGCCAGTCGTGATGGGCCTGTTGTCTCAGAAACCCCGAAGAGGGGGTCCTCCTCCTCCGAGAGTTCTTTAATTTCCAGAACGAGATTGTCCGCCATTCTCCTCAGGAGGTCCTGGTGGGCCCAGAAGTCAAAGAGGGGGGCCTTATGGTCCCTGGCTGCCGCCTCACCCGGAGAGGAGGAGGAGGATTGTGGAAGGGCCCCTGTAGAAGGTCCTTCCTCTGGGTCAGACCCCTCCTCCGAGGGGTGGCCCTCCTGTGGACAGGTTGGTGGGGGTACTGGTTGGGCCACCGAGGAGTGAACCGAGGCAGTCCCTTGACCCATCTGTGTACCCCAGGGCCCCCAATATGGCCATTGCCAGGGACCTTGGGGCCACGTAGGCGCAGGCGTAGGAACCTGCTGGGCCATTTCCAGGCACCCCCCCTTGGAGCTCGAGCCACTTGACCTGTGCTTATGGGCTCTGGAAGGTGAGCGGCTCCGGGACGATGATGACCTCCGGGTGCCGGCGTCTGCGGTGCCGACAAGGAGAGGAGCTACTGGAGGAGCTGTAGATGGAACGACCCCTCCGTCTGGAAGACATACGGCGACACTTCCCAGATCTAGAGCGGGAGCGGTGACGCCTGTGTCGTCGCAACGCTGATCTGGAGCGCGACATGTCACGCGGTGCCGAGGCGCTCAGTGCCGAGGGAGGCGGTGCTGGGATGCACAGTGCCGGGATGCTCGGTGCCGAGGCAGGCAGCGTTGAGGATCCATGTTGAGCTGGGCTCTGCACCGGGGTACCGGAGCCCAAGCTATGGTCCCCGCTCGAGGCGGAACTGTAATGCCTTTGCCTCGAGCGTTTGTCCCTTGACCGCCCTCGGTGCCGAGGAGCTCAATGACTCGGAGTCGGAACTAGGAGGGGAGCCTGCACTCTCGACCCTCCTTGACCGTCTGGGGGGAGACCTCGACTCCCGTCTCTTCCACCCACCGGGGCAACCCAATGCAGGTTTACCCCGAGACACCAGTCCCAGAACCCTCGGCCAAAGGGGGGACGGAGGCGTAAGCAGGCCCATGAGGGCGTGTGCCACAGCGAAAGCCTCCGGTGTCGACGGCCCTTGCAGAGGCGCTCCCCCACCCACAGGAGTTGAGGGAGGCTCTCTGCGAGGAGATGCCGGTGTCGGAGTATTCTCCACGGCACGTGGCTGGGGCATTTCCTGCTGTACCCGCTTTCCCGGCAGCAGGGGGGAGTCCATGTGTGCGGCCTCCAGCCACTTCTTCTTCTTCGGTGCCAACAGCGGTGCCGGCGCTGGTGGAGCGCTCCGCATCGACGAGACACTCAGTGCTGCTGGAGAACGCGACGGCTCGGAGTCTGGGCGGAGTGCGGACTCCATTAGGATCGCCTTCAGTCTTGCATCCCTCTCCTTCTGGGTCCTTGGCTTGAAGGATCTACAGATCAAACATTTTTCTTTTCTATGTTGCTCCCCGAAGCATCGGAAGCAACGGTAGTGAGGGTCACTCACGGGAAAGGATTTTGCACACGCGATGCAGGCTTTAAAGCCGGTAGAGCCAGGCATGGCTCAGCTCTAGCCCCTAAAGGGCACTATCTCTATGACTTAACTACTTACTAATCACTAAGAAAACAATGAACAAGAACTCGAATAACAAAGCTATAGTACTAAGGGATGCTACTTGCGGTATGCAAGAGGCAGACGTTCCAGCAACCGTCATAGGTGGAAAGAAGGGACTGAGGGGCCGCAGGGTCGGCGGCGCCCTATGTACCGTGGCATGAGTGCAGTACTCCAGGGGGCACCTGAGCCGACCCTACAGAGCTAGCTAAGGGAAAAAAGCTCCGGGAATCTGTGCACGGGGCGCGCACACACCTATAATGGAATGGATATGAGCAATCACTCGAAGAGAGAACCTCCACTCCTCTCTCCCACTACCAAGGGAGGGGAAAATGTGTAAAGAAGGAAAAGGAGAATGTGGGGTCAGAGGGCATATAGTAGTAGGAGGACTGTGTTGGATATTAACTATTTTTGTGTGTGGTTTTGTAATGGCTGCTAGCCTGCCCAACACTGTGTTTGTTACTATTTTAAGACATTTACAAATAAAGCATGTTATGTTTTCAAGAAAGTGGATTGCTATCACTGCATCACATCATACAATCATGATTTCAGACAAAGCTAAAAACATGTTCAGGAGCAATTAAGCATTAGTAAGCAATTAGTATTCCTCTATTTAGCTAGGTACAGCAATTCATTCAATATATTCCGTCGGTACACTCCTTCTGGCTCCCCGTTCCCACAACAATGGGGGAAATGGCTCACCTCTGGCTTCTCAAAGTTTGTGAAGAGTGCAGCAAGCCACAGTAATGTGGAACAGCATTAATGACACTGGCATCTAAATGGGTTTGTAGACACCCCTTATGTGATTTTAACCTGCCAAAAGCACATTCAACAACCATTCTACACCTACTGAGAGTGTAATTAAATCTTCTTTGCCAGGGCCTCTGAAATCAGAGTATGGTTTCATAAGCCAAGGCAAAGGGAGCAGGCAGGGGTCCCCAGAATAACAGTGAGGGCAGTAACACCACTTATGGCATTGTAATTTGGTGGGAATAGTGTCTCAGCCTGTCCCAAGCAGCAAAAAACTCTGACAGTGTGAACGTTTCTTGTACAGCCCACATCGACATTCATAAACCCGCCTCTGTGGCCCGCTATTGCCTGCACAACAATGGAGTAGTACCCTTTGCAATTTATGTACCTCTGTGCTTCTTGAAGAGGGCAAACTATGAGCACATAAGTCCCATCAATGGCCCTGGTGTAGTTAGAAAACCCCATTCTCTCAAAGACAGCAATTACCTTTGGAATTTCTTTAATGCCCACCACCTTGGAATAAGCCACATGCCTGAGTGCCTCAGTTACCTCTGCAGCCACTTTACTCACAGTTGACCTTCCAACTTCAAACTGGTTGGCAACAGAGCTGTAGCAGTCTGGGGAGCCAACCTGCACACAGTTATAGCAACTCACTTCTATATGAGCAAGGGTGACCTCAGATATGTCTCTTTATGCTGGACTGTGGAGGCAAGCTGCTCACAAAGTTCTAGAAATGTGGCTTTCTTCATGCAAAAGTTCTGGACCCACTTCTGGTCATCCCAGGTCTGGATGACAATGTGGTCCCATCAGTTTGTGCTTGTGGCCCTGAGCCAGAAATAATGGTCTACATAGGGGACATCAGCGGCTATGCCATTTATACTCAGTATCTGCCAGTATGTCTTGTGACGGATCCAGCCCTGACGGCTATAGGAGGGTGCTGGAAGGCATAAATATCAGCCCCAGGCTTAGCAAATCCCTGTTCCCTGGGTAATTCAGCTGGGGCTACTCCAGGGCAATTAGGCCAATTAGGTCAGCTGAGGCCAATCAAGGAGCTTGCCCCAGCAGAGTCAGGCAGATGGGGGCAGCTAAGGCGGAGTTGAGTGGAGGAGCGGAGTAGAGCTGCTACAAGGCATGGAGTGAGTGGAGGAGCGGAGCAAAGTGGAGCAGAGCAGAGCTGCTGCAAGGTGTGGAGCTGGTGGAGGAGCTAGTGTGGGTGTAGCGAGAGCACCCAGCCATGGGAGTTAAGAAGGAGCCTGTCCAGGCAAGACCAGAGGACACCGGCCCCAAAGAGACTGAAGGAGGACCACAAGCTGGGGGGGCTACAGATGAGTGACCCAGGGAAGGTAGTAGCCCCTAAACTAAGCTGTTTGAGGCTACTACTCGCAGGGTCCCTGGGTCGGGGCCCGGGGTAGAGGGCGGGACCGGCGCCCCCCCTGCTCCCACCCAGTCACACCACCGGCATAGCCGTAGGAAGCATAGACCCACGGGGCCAAACAGGCCCACCTCGCCACAGTCTATACTGCACATTGTGACCAGACCTGTGGGTCCCCAGCTTGTGTTTCCAAGCCTGTGCTTCAGCATCCACACTGCATTGTAAGCCTGGGTTTATAACTGCTGGACCTGAGTCTCAGCTGTGCTAACACATTCATACTGCACTACACAGACCTTCTGACTTGGATCTGTGGCTTGACCACATACATACCACACAATGCGGCTTGGACTCGAATCGCAGCGGGACTCAAGCTTTGACACACCACCCCAGCAGAATCCTAGGACCCAGGTCCTGAGTTCTTGATGACCCAAGACAGACTGATTTATGTGTGGACAGAAGTGGGGTTTGGAGTCAGACCTGAGACAAGAGCTTCATGTGTAGTATAGACATACCCAATGACTTATTGCCCAGAAATTGATCTCTAAGCAGCCTAAGCATTCCAAGCAGAAGCAAAAAAACAAAAACAAAAAACAAAAACAAAACAAAACAAAAAACGTATAGCCTGCATTTGCTTTTCTCAGTATTCTAGTGTATTGGTTTGCCTTTTTATACACTACATTTTGTAGTAACTTCAGTGTTGCATTAGTATTAATGAACACTTTGTAATGGCCTCCATCCATATTCTGGATTATATCTTTAGAACAGTAAGCAAAACGGACACCATGCTAAAGGAAAGTAACTCAAGTTTCAAACAGGACATGCATTCTGGGACAGGATATTCCAGTTTTAGCTGGTTCTGGGCAGTTCTCCAATAATCTTAGACATGTTCAGTGTATATATTCTTTAATATTAAGCACCTGATTCACCACTGTATTGCTCCAGTTTTGTCCATGTAAAACTGTATTATTTTGATGGAGCTACACCAGCTATACTTCAGGGTTCCCTGCTGAAGTCTACTGGTTTCCAACAGCCATTTCTGACCTTGGCAGGCCTCTGCTGAAGTCTCTCACCACAGCTTGACTCTGATTGTCTTTCTACCTCTACCTCTGCAGCTTCCTGCTGTTCTTTATAAGGGAATCAGCTCCTCCTACCCAGCTGGTTCTATTAATAAAACCCCACACTAGATATGGCAGGCAGGGCTGGTCAGTTCCATGCCTCTGGCCTTTTAAAAGACTGTTACACTCTAAAAGCACTTCACTTCTTTAAAGTATGCATCCTCACAACATCCCTGTGAGATGGGGAAGCATTATCCCCATTTTTACAGATGGGGAGCTCAGCACAAACAGGAAGTCTGTGGCAGAGGAGGGAACTGAATGTGAGTCTGCCAAATTCTAGGCTAATGCCCTACCTACTGAACCATCCTTCCCCTCATTCACTGGAGCTATCCAAAGTTTGCTACATAAAAAAAACTAGGGAGAGCCAAAGATATTTGGAGAACTCCAGAAATGTATGCTCACAGTGTTTCTAAGGGATCATGTGGGGGGCAGGGTTGGAGAAGATGGGCAAGTTCCAGGAGAATGAGACAGAATAAGTGAAACCATGATCTCACCCAAATAGTGAAAAGCTACTGTAAGAACATGGCACCTTAGTGTTGCCATTTACTGCAATAGAAACAATACTAGCCCAAAAAGGGAAGTGCTGGAGTTGTCAACTGCGCTGCTGGGAAGCAGTGCTGAAAAAAGTAGTGGTGACCTGCCTCTCTCCCCTCGTGCAAAACCAGTGTGACCAGAATCCATGCTTGTTCAACAGAACAAGTAACTTTTTGTACCTCACCAATAGACTCTTTTGCAAAAGCTGAAACGGGCTGGATACATCCTGTATAACTGAAGTTACAGAAGCTCCTGACAAACATTAAGCAGTCACACTGCCCAGCTGCAGTTAATTTAAGGAGAAAATAGAATAGATACTGAACAAGTGGGCCCACTCCAAATGTGGTGTGTGAAAATAGAAGTCTGCCACATAGAGGACTGTTCCTTAGGATTCTTGCATGTTTGCAAATGACACACAACTGCAGACAGCCTTCCTTAGTTACAGCTTGGGTCAACATTTCAGATAAGGACAAGATGAATCTTCATACACAAGTATTACAATTTCCAGTGCATTTGTATTTGTCAAGTAATAAACAGTTGAACAAGCACTACTTAAAACTTTAGTATGTACAAAACCTCTGCACTTTTACAAATACGCGGTTGCCCTTCTCGCCCACTTTGTATATATAGAGCTTTCTGAAAATACAGTCGAACTTTGGTAATTTACTTTCTCTCTGAGAACTGTGAATTTCTGAGGGCCAGATCTGATCACCCTTAACTATGGCAACACCAAATGGACCACTGGCCTGTTACCAAGTGTACGGAATCAGTTTCAGATTGGAGAAATTTGTGGACCCACTGCTTGTAAATCATCTCCATAACTGATTTATTTTAAATATTGTTTATCTAGATCTCAATAGTGCAAAACCAAAACAAAACCTACATCATGCCTCTGCCCTTTAAATTAATAGTAGATATGCTTTATCCAGCTGTTCAGGAATCTAGAACTCTTTACATAACTGCCATGAAGATGGAAGATAATCTCTTCCCAGAATCCTTCCATAAAAAGTTCCATAAACCTGGCATCACTCCATGTTTACCAGACCTGTTCCTGCTGACACTGCAGAACAGGTGAAGACAGTGGCCTCCTCTGTTTCCCCTCTTTCTTGAGGCTTTCACTTACCAGTTGAATATGTTGTATCTTCCCTGCTTCCTGTGCTTCTGAGGAAGGACAGTCCCAATCTTCATGAAAGACCGGCTCGCCTGCATGATGCAGGCATAGAAGCAGGTGATGGATGTTAACGGCCTCCAAATTTCCCTGCCATGGAAGTCTATTAACACGTTGGATTTGCATGTGATCCTTATTTTAATTGTGGAAGAAGGGGGATGGGTTTTCAGTTTGAACCTGAAACAGTCAGATTTTGTCCAATGACATTGCGCTAGTAGACATTGTGCTACTTATTTCCAACAGACAGGAAAAGTAATGTTATTGTCCAGAAAAGAATTTCTCACTCCTACCATTCAGATGTGCAAATACAGCAAGTGCACACACCATTTGAGAGAAAGCAGAGATAGTGGTGGTTTCCATAGTAGTACTCCCAAAACGCAATTCAGGTTCTGAAGCATGGACTTTCCATAATACATCCAGCAGCATGGGTCCTATTACTGCTGACACTGTAATGATGTAAAACTATAAAAATATTTTTAGTCCATAGATGCCCCCTACTGGCAGTATACCATGTTTCTTTTTCTCTTGTTCTGAATGTGACAGAATGAATTTAACACTTAACATTCTCTAATGCTTAAACTGATTCCCAGCTTCCCCTGAAACTAATGCAAAAGAAAACAGGGCATAAGGCTTCATCTGTGAACCTTTTTGCTTATAACAGAAGATAAGAAACAAGGAAAAAGTACAGTACAATAATACTTTGCGTATATATAGTGTTCTTCAACTATAGCTCTAAGCATTTTGCCAAGTTGGATAAACATTATTTTCATTTGCTTAATGGAGTAATTAAGGTAAACAGAGGTTGAGTAACTTTGCCAACACTGTGTCACTGTCAAGAGTATAATGCAGATTTCCTGACTTTGAGAGCTATATTCACATCATTAGACCTCAGAGACTTTCCAAGAAGAAAATAACGCACATCCCTCCCTTTCCATCCTGTCTAATAACTGTGGTCCATCCAAGTCCAGTATTTGTCTACAACAATGGCCACAACCAGATGCTTCAGAGGAAAGTGCAAAAAACCCTGCAATAGGTAGATGTGGGATAATCTGCCTTCTAGGTGAGTCTCCCAACCCAGGGGGTTAAGCCCTACTGCACAAGGATTTAAATATACTTTACCTTAACTATCATAACTCTAAATATTCTTATCCATGTAAATGTCCAATCCCTTATTGAATCTTGCTAAATTCTTGGTCTCGATATCCTATGGCAATGAATTCCAGTCTATTCAGGCAGTGTGTGAAAGCCTTTTATCAGTTTTGAATTTTCTACTTTTGTTTATTCACACTTAATTACTGAATCTCTAGTCTTGTTATCTGACCCTAAAAACTCACTAATCTTAGGCCAAGAACTTAGAAGTACCATGGGACCATGGTACTATGTACGTGAGTTAGAGTTTGCATGCTTGAGGTAGACTAGGGTTTTGCTCTAATCCAGGGGTGGGGAACATCCGGCCATACGGCCCGCGAAATCATTTGGTCTGGCCCTGGCAAGGCAACCGCAGGCGGGACTCGAAATTCAATAAATCTAGGAGCTTTTTTCATAGCAACATAAATTTATATTAAGTGAATCATAATAATAACGTAAATTTTGAGGGACAAGCAAGGAACGTCCATTATGGGATAGACAGGACACATACGAGTACATGACGGGACAGACACGTATGCTTCTCGTCGGCTGCCTGCGGCCCATCTGCCTGTATTGCGGCGACTCAGAGGACAGTCAGTGCCAGGCAGGCTGGGAGTGTACACGTTGCGAAAGTGTTAACACACTGTGGCAAAACTACGGTGATCCGGTAATGATGAGACGAGATGCGATGAGATGATTCCTCGCGACGTTGATGACCTTGCCTCCGATGATTGACGATGATGTTGTCGACTTTTGTCGACACAGACGATAACTCCAATCCAACCTTTATCCACACATCCACGATCAACAATCCTCGCAAAAATTGAATCTCAGATGAAGATTAAGGAAATTACAGTACACAGAAAAGACCTCAAGAGTTGATGATACGAACATTGGATATGTTCCAAATCCAAGATGCAGGATTAGAACAGCGATCAAAGCAAAATAATCGCGTCGCTGGCGACACACACACTGGATAGTTATTAAAACTTAAGTGGTGTGACATCCTACAAATGGCGACTACAAAGAAAAGAAAAGTTGATGCAGAGTGTCGATCTTTCCAAGAGAAATGGACAAATGATTATTTTTTTGTTGAAGTCAAAGGCAAACCTGTGTGCCTAGTTTGTGGCAATGCGTTAGCAGTAATGAAAAAAGCCAATCTGGAGCGTCATTACAGCTCAAAACATGCTAAACTCAATGAATTGGGAGGCCAAATGCGTCTGGATAAAATCAATGCTCTTCAGCGGAGTTTGGAATCACAACAAGCCGCTTTCACTAGGCCTCGTTGTGACAGAGACAACGTTATTCAGACGAGTTATGTAGTGAGCGAGCTAATCGCAAAGAGGGAGGGTGTAGAGGGAGAGTTTGTGAAAGAGTGTATGGTGGCTGCTGCGGAGTTGTTAGCATCAGACAAAGTAAAATTGCTTCAGAGTGTTAGTTTGTCTCGGAGAACCGTCTCAGATCGGATTACTGACTTAGCACAAGATAGTGAAAAAACATTGAAGGATTCTGCAGGAGATTTCCAATTTTTCTCTCTGGCTTGTGACGAGACAACGGATATAACAAATACTGCCCAACTGGCCGTTTTCGTTCGTGGGATAACTGCAGAGTTTGACACGCGAGAGGAACTGCTGTCACTGGAAGCCATGCATAGCACTACAAGAGGTGAGGACTTGTTTGAGAGACTTGTTTTATCAATGAAAAAACTTGAGCTAACATTTGAAAAGTTAAGTGGCCTTACTACAGATGGAGCTCCAGCCATGGTTGGCTCGCAAAAAGGGTTAATTGCATTTGTCAAGAAAGAACTGAATCGTCTCAGCCTTGATCCAAGTGATTTAATTATATGCCACTGCATCATATACCAAGAAAGTCTCTGTGCACAGTCGTTGCGGCTCAACAATGTGATGTCAACAGTAGTGTCATGCATAAATTTTGTCAAAAGCAGAGGGTTTAACAGCCGCCAGTTTAAGGAGTTACTGAATGATCTTGACTCTGAGTACGGTGATCTTCTTTATCACTGTGAAGTGCGGTGGCTGAGTCGCGGGAACATGCTCATGAGGTTTTACGAACTGCGGGATGAAGTCAAGCAGTTCATGGAGATGAAGGGAAAACCTGTCAGGGAACTCAATGATAGCAAGTGGCTGTGTGATCTAGCGTTCATGGTGGACATTACCAAGTACCTCTCAGAGCTGAACGTCAAGCTGCAGGGCCCCAACCAGCTTCTCAGCTCCCTGCTTTCAAACGTGAAATCATTTGAAGCTAAATTAAGGCTGTGGAAAGTGCAACTCGAAAGGAATAACACGGTGCATTTCCCCACTCTAGAAGGACAAAAGCCTTCTACGACACTTGAATATGCTGGTGAATGTGCGAAACTAATTGAGGCATTTAAAGAAAGATTCAAGGACGTGAAAAGTAAACAAATGGAACTGAACATCTTTGCTACACCGTTCAATGTGGAACCAGCTGATGTGCCTGATAACCTACAACACGAAATCATTCAGCTGCAAAGCGATGATGAGCTGAAAGCTAGGTACAACAACCTCCCACTGCTTGAGGTCTATAAACGTTACATAAGCAATGATGAATTTCCCACTTTGAGGAGACATGCATTGAAATATGCATCTGTGTTCGGAACAACTTACTGCTGCGAGCAGTTCTTTTCAAAACTTTCCATCGCAAAGAGCCGACTGCGTTCCAGACTGACCAACGCAAACCTGGAACAGCAGTTGCGAGTAGCAACATCATCAATACCAGCTAACATCACACGCCTCACCAAAGAGAAGCAGTTCCAGCCATCACATTAGGGGTGAGTTAATTAAATGTTTGACCAAATATAGCAGGCTAATTTTTAAGTTGATAATTTTGTATGGCCCGCGAATGATGTTATAAATATCCAAATGGCCCTTGGCAGAAAAAAGGTTCCCCACCCCTGCTCTAATCCTAGTCAATGGAAAATCTCCCATGGACTTCAGTGGAAGGAGGAATAAACCCTGTAAGTAAATTGGGATAAACCATGTCTTCCTTTCTATTTTTTATGGTGCCAAGGCAATATTTCATTTCTTTTCACTGCCTTGTTTTTCTACCTAACAAGACTTAAGCAAGTTACATTGTAAAATGGGTCATTAAGGTATTTAAAAGTACAGTTTAAAAAATGGATCAAATCGGAGTTCTCAATCCTGCAAACACTTACCTAACTGTGTGACTAGTCCCATAACGTGTATAGTTAAACAGGTGCGTGTTTCCAGGATTGGGATCTTTGGATAATCTAATAGCAATAAAAAGTATCTTTGAATTTTTTTTTTTACTGTACTGGCCCTAAACAAGTAGTAAATAAAATGAGTTCAGCATTTAGATCTCTATGTCAGAATATATGATTTGATGTAATTTTTATAACTGTGCCTATCTAAAATCTTTAGGTTGAGTAAATAACTCAATGTTACAGCTTATATTTTTATATCTTTGTCACTGAATAAACCATAAACTGGGAGCAGAAGTTGCGATCTAGTGACTTAAAGAAAACAAATAGGAGTTCAGACTCTGACTGAGCCACTGATTCAACCTGCCCTTAGGTAAGTCTCACCTTCTTTCTTGTAAGAGTAACTGAAAAATTAGACTAAACAGGACCTCACTGAAAAGAGAGGATTACTCACCCTGTGTAGTAACTGAGGTTCTTAGAGATGCGTGTCCCCCTGTGGGTGCTCCACTTTAGGTGTCGATGTGTCCCAGTGCCGTTGATCAGAGATTTTTGCAGCAGTGCCTGTCCAGGCCGCTCATGCACAGCAGGTGTCTCGCGGCACCACTGGTGCCTCAATCTCTGCACGTGACCCAAACCCTTCAGTTCCTTCTCTACCATAGAGTTCTAGCTACAAACTCCAAAGTAGAGGGGAGGAAGGAAGTGGGGGGTAGTGGAGCACCCACAGGAACATGAGTAACAAAGAACCTCAGTTACTGCACAGGATGAGTAACCCTCTCTTCTTCGAGTGCTGTCCCTTGGGGGTGCTCCACTTCGATGACTGTAGAGCAGTGCCCCGTCATGGACGGGGGGATTTCAGAGTGTTTTGGGTGACTGATGTTAACACTGTATAGCCTAACAGTGTGTCATTGTCTAAACTATGCGTAATTTCAAAAAGTTTTATGAATGTCTTCTCCGAGGCCTATGTCGCAGCTATGCAAATGTCTGTAAAAAGTACTTTGTTCAGGAAGGTGACAAGAGATCTAGTGGAGTGGGTTCTAATATGCGAAGATGGTTTTACTTTGCTTTGTTCATAGCAAAGGTGGATGCAGCTAGAGATCCATTTGGAGAGTCTCTGGGTAGATGCTGCGGATCCTTTGGATCATTCAATTGTTGATACAGATAGTCTTGGTGATTTGCAGAATGTTTTGGTTCTATCTAGATAGAATGCCAATGCTCTTCTGACATCTAGTGTGTGCCAGCTAGCTTTTTGTTGATGCTGATGCAGTTTGGGATAGAACATAGGTAGGTGTATAATTTGATTTATATGAAAGAATGATGTTACTTTAGGTAGAAATGTAGGGTGAGGTCTTAAGAGTGATTTTGTCCCTAAAGAATATGGTTTAAGAAGGATGTGCCACGAAGGCTCCTATTTTGCCTACCCTTCTAGCAGAGGTGATTGAGACTAGGAACGCTACTTTCATGGACAGATGAAGGGATAAACATGTAGCTAGAGGTTCGAACGGGGGACCTGTAAGTGTCTTTAGCACCATGTTTAAATCCCAAGTTGGTGTGGGATCATGGACTTCTGGGTATGTTTTGCAGCTCAGTTAGGAAACGTTTGGTGGTGGGGTGTGTGAATACTGATAGCAGCCCTTTGATTTTTTTTGGTGAAATATGTTGATGGCTGCGAGGTGTACCCTAATGGAACTCATGGAAAGGCCCATGGTTTTTAGTCCTAATAAGTAGTCCAGAGCTAGCAGGAAGGGTGCTGAAAGTGCATTAATGTGTTTTGATTGGCACCATGTATAGAACCTCTTCCATTTTTTAGTGTAGGTTTTACGCATAGTTTCCTGCTGTTAAGTGATACATGTTTGACCTGTTCTGAACAGTTCAGTTCCTGTTGACGGAACCAAGTAGGAACCAAGCCATCAAGTAAAGCCTGTCCAGGTTGGGATGGAGAGTCCTGCCCGCCCATCTTGAGAAAAAAGGTCCCTTCCCACAGGAAGGCGCTGCGGAGTTTGAATCAACATTCTCATCAAGAAGGGATACCCCGGTTGACTGGGCCATGGTGGGGCAATCAGTATGACAAGCTCTGTCATGACAAATTTTGTGTGCTATTCTTTACAGTAATTGGATTGGTGGGAACGCATATAATAGTGTTGGTCTCCATTTGAGGAGGAAGGCATCCCTTAGGGCTGAACTGCAGACAAGATGCCAGCACATGACCACAGCTATTGCCGTTGTTCGGGTTGCTGTGTCTGCAATGTCGAGGGATGCCTGTAGAGATGTTCAAGCAACCAGATGGCCAGTTATTATAGATGTAAATTGTTCACTTTTGTCTTCTGGTAAGTCATTAGCAAATTCACTCAGTTTGGTGTCATTATCATGATATTTTGCCAGAAGACCGTTGCAATTCCTTCCCAACTCTAAATATGACGATCAGTTAGACCATGAGCATGCGAGCAAGACCCACCAGGCAGACACCTTGGAAAGAATTCTCTACATTAACTCAGAGTCCTCCCCCATCTAGTGTCCTGTCACACTACTGTGGCTCTTCTGGATTAATGTTGATCACTAATTTGACTCCTGAACCATTAAGGTCTGAGTATCACTGGTCTAAACCAATTACCATTGAATTCAATGAGAGTCCTTCTACTGATTTTAATAGTTGAATCCTGTCTTCTGTCATTTTAAAAGTATTTATATAACAAGTCCCTCCTTTTAGACTCTGCTCTTGGGTGCTAAAGATGATCTACACTAAAAAAACATTCAAACTAGAAAGACTAGGGCAAACAAGGAGATCTGATACAAACAGGGGGAAGGAATGGGAGGAAAAGATAACAAATATAGAATCCAAGAGTACCCATTTTAAAATGATTCTGGTTAGAACAAAAACCTCATTATTGGGAGAGGGCTGTGAAACTTCAATGGAAAGAACGTTTAATATTAGAGGGTCCACCAGAGCAAAGGCACAACTGCCTGCTGACTTATGATAAAAGCAAATCAAGGCAAGAACCTACAAAGGTGTCTAGTGTGAATGCAGACAACTGTCAGAAAGAAGACGGGAGACCTTGTATACCCAGACACTATGCTACTGTTGATATGGGACCTTTTTAATAGGCTTGTCTTTGAAGTCACAAAATACTTGCAATTCACATTTGATTTATTTAGGAACACAGCATTTGGCATATACTCTCAGACCAACAATCCTTCTTGTCAGATCTCACCTGATCTGATATTATACCTTCCAGCTTCCTCCGAAGTATCAGGTAACTCCCTAAACCTCAATGATGCCGGGGAAAGAATAACATTTTCTTAATCCATATAGCAATTGTTATTAAGCACTAGTTAAGCACATTCCTAATTACTGGTTGCTCTTTTGTGTAGCTATATATTTTTTGATGTGTGCAGTGAGTAACTCCAACATCTTCTACATTTAATATTGTGTTTTGATATTTGAAATGGCTTCCGATACCCACACTTCTTTGCATTCCATTAAAATAATCATTTCACTTCAATTTTATGTTGTGGTAATTAATTCCTTTCTTTATGGACACTGCACTTAAACATTCCACAGTGTGTGCATGACATAAAAAACAATGATTTTTTTGATCTTGCAGAACTGTGTGACATAGTTCTATACAAAAGTGAAACCTACTATGAATCCTGTGCCAATGACCACTGCCAGAATAATATGTTCTTTCATACAAAGGAGTATTATTATCCCCATTTTACACATGGGGAAACTAAAATATGGGCTTACAAAAGGTGAGCATGACAGCTAAGAACAGAACCCTGATATCCTGAGTCAAAAGTTCTGTACCTATTCCCCTGGACAACAGCAGTGAAACTTTGCCCATGCTCTGTAAATCCAAAGATTCCTATCTTGTTTCAGATTAATTTGCTGCCACTGCATACAAGTGAGCAATTACTCCACCTTTGTAATTTCACAAAAATACCATCTCAGTTGTCAGCAGGACTACCCCATGGGCCAATGGACTGACTACATGTGGTCAACTATTGAATCTGAATCAGTATCTGAGAGAGGAGACCTAGCACTCCATTACCAACCCAGTGACCCATCTTCAAAAAAAGCTACATCTTGTTGTTCTCTACCTTGTAGTTAAGATTAAACTCAGTGTAAATAACAGAACTACATCAGCCACAATTTTAGCATCTATCTGTATCCTGTCTTACCAATAAAGGAAACAAGTTGCTATTAATGGGACACACAACTTACAAAAACACTACACAAACAAAAAAAATCCCAACAATCCTGCACTGTACCCAGAAGATAGTAAAACTACCCACTGCACTTCTTGATGTCAGATAGAACCACTATTTTATTAGGACAAATACAATTCCAACTGCAGCCTTTCACATTCTAATTGTTTCAAGGAGACACCTATATTAAATAGGTACATTTCAATACAATATTACTCCTCAATTACTCAAGTTGATTGTATAGGGTAGTTCATCCACAAGTGCAAAATGAATCACTTTTTTAAAAAGTACTTAGTGTAAAAGGCAGAGACTATATCCCTATAAGGAGTGTGCGAGTCAGACTTGGTCCTTGGTATGAGGCATAGTCGACGAAAGGCTGGAGAGCGTAGCAGCAGGTTGTGAGAGAGTCCCATGAAGCTGGAGGACAACCAATACAAAGCCATGGACTGCAAGGAGACAGGAACACAGCATTCAGCAAACCAAAAGGCAATAAAAGCACTGCAATTCCGGTATCTCTTCACAAACTACAATCATTAGTTATTCCTTATTAAGAAAATCAACTCTCCTATATATACACTCCTAGATAAACAGCTAAGGATAAGCAATACTTCCATTACAAACTCCATTTTTCAGGGTTTCTGAACTCTACTGTAAAAATGTGATCTATGCTAAAATTTGACAAAACTTCAGGACCCAATGTTTCAAATTCATATTTAAACTTTTTTCCCCTTTTAACCTAAATAGGCTTGATAAGTCAAACAATTGTGTACAAGAATCTCTTAACCACTTCAAACACAAAATTAAACATGCATTTCTTCAAGTAAAAATCCATTCTCTAAAACCACTTTCAAGATTCTCTCATGGAAAATTCTGCAAATCTAAATTTTAGTTTGTTCATATCTTACAGTAAATAAACCTTTTATGCAGTGTCATCTGTCTCTAGTTATATGAACAAGGGTTGCCTTTCAATTCAAAGTTAACCCAAATACAGACTGGATACTTTCTCAACTTTTAAAAAGTGATGTTAGCAGCAATGAGTTTGTGGGCTCTCCCCTTTTAATATCTGGCAAAAATACTAGAAAGCAGCTTTTAATTTTTTAAAAATACATAATGAACATGGACATTGGTGTGAACACCCTGTAAAAATCTCATTTGTTTCAGTAAAAGTTTACATAGTAGGATCTAGATCAATCTACTGCCAACTGGCTATTTAACAGTATAACTTTGTTGGATTCTAACAGTGTAATTAGAAAAATACACATTTTATACAAAATAATTAAAACAAACCCAATTTTTAAAAACCCATTTCACAAACAGCTTGATCTTGTTCCTTATTTTCTCTATCAACCCCTTTTCTATAGTGATACCAGTCTTAATAACTACTTTGTGTCCTCGCCCTTCTTTGCATGAATTCTTTGCATTGGTCTTCACGGTTGAGGGAGATTCCCAAAACTGAGCCATTCTTTTTAGATGACAAATCTAAGGAACTGTCTCAGATTGAGGTGTCATTAGCGGAGGTTTTGGAACAAACTGATAAATTAAACAGTAATAAGTCACCAGGACCAGATGATATCCACCCAAGAGTTCTGAAAGAACTCAAATGTAAAATTGCAGAACTACTAACTGTGGTACGTAACCTATCTATTAAATCAGCTTCTGTAGCAGATGACTGGAGGATAGCTAATGTGATGCCAATTTTTAAAAAAGGCTCCAGGGGTGATCCTGGCCTGTGAGCTTAAATTGGTTGAAACTATAGTAAAAACAGAATTATCAGACACATAGATGAATATGATTTGTTTGGGAAGAGTAAACTTGGTTTTTGTAAAGGGAAATCATGCCTCATCAATCTACTAGAATTCTCTGATGGGGTCAACAAGCATGTGGACAAAGATGCTCCAGTGGATATAGTATACATAGATTTTCAGAAAGTCTTTGACAAGGTCCCTCACCAAAGGCTCTTAAGCAAAGTAAATGGTCATGGGATAAGAGGGAAGGTCCTCTCCTGGATCAATAACTGGTTAAAAGATAGGAAACAAAGGACAGGAATAAATGGTCAATTTTCAGAATGGAGAGAGGTAAATAGTGGTGACCCCAAGAGGTCTGTACTGGTACCAGTGCTGTTCAACATATTCATAAATTATCTGGAAAAAGGGGTAAACAGTGAGGTGGCAAAATTTGCAGATGATTTAAAACTACTCAACACAGTTAAGTCCAAGCAGACTGCAAAGAATTACAAAGAGATCTCATAAAACTGGGTGGCTTGGCAACAAAATGGCAGATGAAATTCAATGTTGATAAACACAAAGTAATGCACATTGGAAAACAATCTCAACTACACATATAAAATGATGGGGTCTAAGTTAGCTGTTATCACTCAAGAAAGACCTTGAAATCATTGTGGATAGTTACTTGAAAGCATCTACTCAGTGGGCAGTGACAATCAAAAAAAGCTAACAAAAGGTTGGGAATCATTAGGAAAGGGATAGATAATAAGACAGAAAATATCGTATTGCCTCTTTATAAATCCATGGTATGCCCATATCTTGAATACTGCGTGCAGATCTGGTCGCTACATCTCAAAAAAGATATATTGGAATTGGAAAAGGTACTGAAAAGGGCAACAAAAATTATTAGGGGTAGGAAAAAGCTTCCATATGGAGATTAATAAAACTGGGACTTTTCAGTTTGGAAAAGAGATGACAAGGGGGGGACATGGTAGAGGTCTATAAAATCATGACTGGTGTGGAGAAAATAAAAAAAGGAAGTGTTATTTACTCCTTCTCGTAACACAAAACCAGGGGTCACCTAATGAAATTAATAGGCAGCAAGTTTAAAACGAACAAAAGGAAGTATTTCTTCACATAATGCAAAGTCAACCTGTGGAACTGCTAGCCAGAGGATGTTGTGAAGGCCAAGACTATAACAGGTTTAAAAAAGAACTAGATAAGTTCATGAAAGACAAGTCCATCGATGGCTATTAACCAGGATATGCAGGGACTGCTGTTTGCCAGAGGCTGGGAATGGCTGACAGGATGGATCACATGATGATTAGCTGTTCTATTCATTCCCTCTGAAGCACCTGGCATTGGTCACTGTCAGAAAACAGGATAATGGGCTAGATGGATCATTGGTCTGACCCAGTATGGCAGTTCTTATGTTATGTTCTTCTATACAATGAACAACACTCAGTACCAGTATTACTTCCAGGAGGCCCCAAAACACTAGCCTCATCACATTTTTTTTAACATTTTAAGTCAACTCCTTCCCTGGGTCTCCTGGCCTGTCTTGTCTTTATATATGTCTGTCTTATAGATTGTAAGCTCCTTGTAGCAGGTGACTTGTTATGGTGTCTTACATATTATGAAATGTTCAGTGCTTGTAACAATAAACGTAACACTTTTGGAAGAGCCTAGAAGCTGATCTAATGTATAGTAAGGGCAAACAGCACCTTTCTCATATGCAATACTGAATGGTGACCCTTACAGACTACAAGTCCTGCACACACTACTCTTTGAATGGAGATGTTGCTATAAAAATTATATAAAATATAACAAACTATGGTTTGCAATATAGATCATGCTCTTGGGCTGCAGTTTGAGCACCATGAACCAAGTCTGGCCAAGACAGCACAGATTAATGCACAGTCTCTTATACTACACACATGATTAAGTTCTGTACTTACTGATGGCACAGTTGCAGCAATAGGAATCATCAGAACTGACACCCCGCGAATAAAGTTGGTAGCATACTTCTGGAACCAGGGCAGTTCACGTTTTCGCAGAGCAAAGATCTGAATAGGCACAAAAAAAAAAAAAGACAAACCACCAACACACACATCAGAAAAAGATTTTTTCTTTTTTTTTTAAATACAAGCGTAGTCATGTTAGAACAGGTTTGTCCCAACCAAATATTCTGTTCCTATTCTTTTCACTTATTGGGATGTTCAAATCAACTAAACATAAAACATTCATACATCCCTTCCTTTACAGTCAATACTCAATCCTTTCCTGGCAGATTTTATACCAAGCCTAAGAGTCATCCATCTAAAACATTTGAAGAGAACACTATTTCACAGTAGAATAGCTTTTGCACATTGAATAAGACTACAAACACCTAATTCTCAAGCACAGTGCTCTGAGAGATGGCTACTCAGAAGAGATGGACCAATATCACCAACTTGCTGAATGAACAATTGAAAAGAAGCAGAACAATGTGTATGGGCAAATCTTGACATTCATTTTGCAACTGTCCTAATCTACATTACTTAGAAAAATAAAACAGAACAAGAATGAAATCTAGACAGATGAAGGCAATGAGGACTGTGATGGATAACTGGAGAGAGACTAAATACTAAATATTTCTGCAGACTTGCAAGAGAGCAAGAACACAGGGAATAAAAACTCCTCCACATATTTTATTTTTAATATTCATAAACATTCTCATTATTCCAAAAGTTTCAGTATATCAACATGAATCCACAATGAGGCCTGGTTTAAAGTGTAAGCCACTTTCCTTTCCTTTCAATTGTTATTTTATTTTCTGTTTGATCCTACCATCAACCCCCACAGTGAAGGAGCAGCTTTGAACTAAGCACGAATGCCGAAATAGACACCACGGATTTGTGGGTGTAGTGCACTGATATCTATGAACTCCTGTTGTACGTGTATGACATATTCCTGCTTTTGATGTAACAAATGTATTAAAAAAGCTTGAGTTCAACATTATTAAAACGTCTGATTTTACACACAACTTTTTAACACGTCTTCCCAAATACATATACTATGCAATGTTTACCAGCTTTAATTGTAAAAGAGAGGAAAAGTTTATTTGTCAAAAATAAATGTAATCTCCTTACTTTTTATTTTTAAAGTGATAGTTGTATTTTCTTTTACAATACAATGTGAACTCTCAAAGCTGGGACAGGATACTTCTCAGGACTGGCAGTAAATTTTCTTTCCTACTAGATAGGGTTTTTTTAGTCATTTATCAAAGAAGAACCAGAATGTATCTGCATAAATACAGAAACTGCATGATACTTGCTCATTTGGAAAATGGATTCAAATAGTTAAGTGCTGAGATGCACTGGCTGAAGAAAGGAATCTGTATAGTACTCTCCTAATCTTGATGTTGTCTATAAGAGGTTCCAGTCTCTCAATCCCTTTGCTTTCTTAACATAATAAAGCATTTTTCCTCAATTACTATTTTAAACTTAATATTTGTTAAGTAGTTTGCTTTTATCAAGTTTTCAGCTAATTTAGAATCATACCACTGTACCCACAATCATCACTTACAGTACATTAAAAGTGGAGCTACATTAGTCACACATGGAAAAGAAAGCCACCACTAACTACAGCCCACAGGAATGTATTATTCGCACACCAAAACCTTAACCTTTATAAACTGTGGTGTTAATAAAATGCAGTAGGCTAACTAAAGTATTCTCACAGGTATCACTCTGGAGTGAAGAGTAAACTTTACTGAGGTTAGCCTGCATAAAAGCAGTTTCTGAAATGCCACCTTAGAATATATCAGCAATTACAATGTGCAATACCCGTGCAACCTCATCCTTGTAACAATTACACAGCTTTTCCCTTCTAGATAATGAATTTAAATTTATAATCAGAAACGGCCATGGTATTTTCATACTTCGTAATGTAGTTGTGATCCAGTCCTAGCTTTAGAGAAAGGATTATAACTTTTACAATGGTCCAACATTCACCACAAACATACCTCCACTATTAGCAAATTGAGGAGCCCAAGTGAGACTGGCAAAATCCATGTAGAGTCTGGTACAGTAAGGTCTGTAAACCAGAGGGTTCCACCTGTTGACAGCTGTTCTTGAACTGCAAGGACTGTTTAAAATACATACATATATATATATATTTAGATGTTATTTTCATAAAGTCAGTCAAAATTATGCGCAACCTTGCTTTTAAATTGGCTTTTCAAAGTAAACATTTTTGTTATTCAGTGGCAATCCATTTATTGTGTGCGTGCGCGCGCCAACTGGCAATTTTAACAGCCTTCTTTTCATTTAAAACCAGGACAAGGAATTGATGTAATGAAATATATAAATCCCACATAGGAAAGCTCCTTCCCCTGCTAGGTAACATCATAAACTCACACTAAAGCTTTACTCACACTCACTATTAAACATACATTTGGACATTTGAAAACTGTATCTACCTATAAATAGAATCTGAAACGACTATAAGATTTAAAATCCACTACATGATATAAAGGGGTTATACAATTCAAAGAATTCCAAACAGCAGTTTTGAGAGAATGTTGTATGTATGACTGACAAAAACTGGTTCTTATAAAGCATCAGTTGGAAATTCACTTTGCAAACATGAATTACTAGTTTTTCTTAATTTATATAATGATGTCTTTTAGAAAAGTCTTTTAACCCAAAAGATTAAAAGTGAAGGCAGTCTGCCAACTAACAAGAAAAGGAAATATTAGTAAGAACTGCAGGCTGCGAGGAATTGAGACAAAGAGATGATGAAATATAACTTATTCTGAGTCACCTGTTGTTAACTACAAAAATTTTATAACAATAACAATTTTACTAATAATGGCTAAACATTATTGATCTAAATGACTTGTTATTTAATCCAATAATATTTAGCAATTTAAATGATGCCATGTGCCAGAGGAACAGGAACATTACAATTATTTTTAAAATCTGCTCATGGAAGTTTAAAAGTCTCTTTCATATGGGAGATGCCATTAAAGACTCAATATTCAACAATGCAGGAACCTGCAGTAACCATGCTACTTTGGTTAAACTCGGAATAGAAGATATCGTGGTATTTTAATCAATGCAAAAGCAGCAAATGTTGGATTTTTAATTCTGCTTATCGTAATCTAACTTTTAAATGTCAAAACACCAATACTGCAGATAGAACAAAATAACATCTTGATGAACACATTTTATTTTATCTAGTTCAAATTCCAGCACTGCTGTTAATTGATCAGACCATGCGTCCCACTTTGTTCTAACAGATCAGAGCTGCACTACAGTGCAGTGTAGACATACCCTTACAGGCACTGTTGGCAAATAAACTCTCTGAATGAACGGAAAGGTTATTTTGTGGCTATGGATGCAGTGAGTTCTTTATCTACCAGAACAATTTGGGGTGAAAAAAGTATGGGAATAAGCCAGAGGTAGGCTTCTGGATTATATGGAACAATGATATAGCATCTATGACATGCCTAATCGAAAGTTTTACAAATACATTATTATTCATAATAGTTCCTTAGCCATGTTTGGGCTATTTTTCAACCACCTTATTTCTCAAACTCAAATTCTTAAATTTAAAACCAAACCACGTTTGTAATTGGAGAAGTGTATTTATCAAAACATTTATATATTTTCACTACACTTGTTTGGAAAGATTACCTTCTGAGTCTGCTGCACCTACACTGCAGTTACGCAAAGCTATGGAAACAAACACCCACACTGGAATCTGTATCCACATCACAAGACTAGCCTTGACTGGGTGGCAGTTGTCTCGAACATACAACTCTGAAACAATCCTTCTTATATTCTTCCTGAAATGGAACCTGATTGGAAAACAAAACAAAACTCTTTGTAATATAACTTTTCAAACTCTGAAATAATAATCTACAGGTTGCATATCGCACGTAGCTCATTTCAAATATTGCACAGGAGTACCAGGTGAATGAAGTCAGACCAGAGATCCTCCTTTATGGCCTGAGACAGCCCTCCCATTTCTTGTCTGTCAATCACTTCCAATCTCACCCATCAAACCCTTTTCTTTTCCGTAGGCTTCTAATGTTAACTTCTTCACCATCACAGTTTCCTAGCAATACTGTGTTTGACATCTTATTCTGGGTGTTGTATTTATCTGATTTAATACTACAAGCTCCTCAGTATATAGACCAGGGGCCAGATCCTCAGACTTAATTCTGTCCCATTCACATCACTCTGACACTGCAAAGGGGATGGAGCTCCCATACCAGGTCAGCTGAGGATTCCTTTAGCAAAAGAGAATCCCTGGATGTAGTAAAGCTGACACAGCCAGACCTTGCCATCCCTTCCTAACAAAGTTTTAGAAACCATACCTATGAGTCAAACCTTGGTCCCACTGAAGTCAACAACTAAACTCCCATTGACTTCAGTGGAAACAGGACTTGGCCCTAAAAGTTTTAGCTCATCACAAATTCAGTGCTTCAAAAGAGCATATTCTCTAAATATTAATGTAACTAACGAGAAGTTTTATAAAAAAAAAAAAAAAAAAAGTAAGTCAGACTCCATTATTTTAGTGTCAGATTTGTAGAGTGTTTCTATATATTTATTGCCATCATCTTTATATATGGTCAATGCTTCTTATTTTCAGCCCAAGTGAATTTGTAAGGTACTATACAATTGTTACCTTACCTAGCAACCTTTTCAGACCAACCCAGTTTCTTCCCATGAACTGAAACTTCATAGCGAAGACGCTTAGCTAGATTTTCTATTTCAGGCTGCAAATTTTCCAACTAGCTAAAGAAAAGGAAGAAATGATTATACAGTAAAATAAAACAGTTCCACCTGTAACCATACTTCTTGTATGTGTACTGTAAAGTGAAATGCATGCAGCTGTGGGTGCCTTGCCTGTAACTATGTTGGGCTCTTGAGGAGCTTAAGTGAGAATACCTAAGTATTTCTGACAAAAACAACAAATGAACAGCAATTTTACAAGCTGAGATGCAACCAGCATTTGTACTTATGTTTTTTATTATAATTAATTACAGATTTTTTGGTATCTATATAAGGGACTGTACCCAACCATTTTACAAAAACAAATGGTAGCTAGAAACCACTCCTCTCACCTCCATATTTTGAACACATTTATAGGGTAGGATTCTGCAGTCACTGAAGTCAATAGCAAAAGTGTCATTTAATTCAATAGGATCAGGACTGGGCCCAAGATGTAGCATTGAAAATGAGAGTATTACATTTTTTTCAGTCAATATGGCAAGATACAATTATGAAGAAGTATTGGTAAGAGAATTTGTAATATTTGTGACTAAACATGACATTAATGTATTTGTTCTCTATAGGCTCTGACTGTGAACAAGGCAAAACATACAAATGGTACAGAGGATACAAGGACTATATTGCAATTGATATGATTCATCTCCACTACTCAACAGCTTTTTAAAAAGTAGAATAGATTGCCAAAACATACCATACTTATTTTGATGTTGAGAACCATGTGACACCTAGTTAGCAAGGTCAAAATAAAGAGACTGTATGGCTTACTACACAACATCTTTTACAAAACCACACACTAGAGGATTACTTCCTCTGAATTTGTAGTATAAAATGGTCTCTGCCCTACCTGCATTATAACTGGTCCAGTGTAGACACACATGTAGCTCCAGTAACTAACACTGCCAGTTCAATGTTACTTTAATTGTCCAAAAAACAAGGAAAAAGGAGTTATTCCTGAACTGATTCTGTAAGGTGAAATAAAAACTAAAATCTTCTGTTCATTTTCTCAAGTCTCACTTCTTCTCTACCAGTAGCAAAATGAAAACAGGAAAAAGATTTCCTGAACTGGATTTCCTGTCTGCTCTTACTATTTTGGACTCTCTCATCAGAAAGGCACAGTAATTACTGAGTTTTAGTAATACTCCACCCTCACCAGGTCTTTGAAAATGTAAATTCCCAACTAACTAAGACAGAGGTGTCAAACATCCGGCCTGCGGACCGGATACGGCCCGCCAACCTTTTTGGTTCGGCCCCTGGCAGCAGCACGTGCTGCCACGACATCTCGCAGTGTTGCATTCTCTGGCAGTGGCGCGCGCTGCCACCAGAGGGTACGACGCCGCGAGATCTTGCGGCGGCACGCACTGCCACGAGATCTGTGTACTCTGGCGGCAGCGCGTGGAGCGCTGTGTGCACGAGAAACAGTGCTCCAAAAGTGTCTAGTATTTTGATTTATGGTAAGTGGTTGCTAGATATTTAAACCTGTTTAACATTTTACTCACTATTCTATAAATCTGTTTGATGCCTTCACAAGATTAAAAACAAACAATCCCAGTGGGGAAGGTAAAGTTGATAAAGGTAGGGGGAGAGAAAAAGAGAGATCTTTGAAATTCCAAAAAAGGAACAAATAACTTGCTTTAATTGATCATTTATATTCCTATAGGTCCTGAAAAATAAGACCTGCTTCCTGATTTCCCTAGTAAAACGAGTGACCTCACACATACTGTAAACAAATGTTCAATTTAATGGTTCTTCAAATTCCTATTCTAATTTATTTTCTTCAGAAGAGTTGTGTTATTGCTCATTCTTGGCAGAAATATCAAGAAGCAAATTACGTTTGATTATATATAATGAAATTTGTCAAACTTTATTATAATACAATAATACAGTACAATATAATACAATAATTTTAATTTTAAAAAAAATTTCGATTTATGGTATGTATGGCCCACTTGAAGTACATTTAATTCAAATCTAGCCCACCATAGGAAATGAGTTTGACACCCTTGAACTAAGGAGTGTTGCAGCAACAAAGGATGTGCTGTAGATTTCACTGCCAAGTCAGTGTAGGGGAATAAAAACATAACTAGCAATCAATGTATCAGAAAGGACTGTGTTAGGCTGGGTCTATTAATTATGCAACACTACAAGCAATAGCTACAGAAACTGTTATTGCATTCTATGCCAGTGATTATACTTATTTATTTCAATTCCGCTGAATGTAATCTTCTAGAAGCTCTGTTTCTGGCAGTACTTTTTGCACTCTAAGTGTACTATTACAAGGCAATTGCCTCACATTAAATTGAAACGAATAAAATACTTGGCATTTACACAGAGCTTTTTTATCTTGAGACCCTGAAATACTTTACAAAAGGAGGGAAACGTATTATCTTGCCTCTTGTAGAAAGAGCAAAAAGAATAAAAGCAAATTGATTAAATAAAGCCTCTTTACTCAAATGAAACATGGCTGTGGTAATTCTAGGGTTGCAAAGGATTCTGCAATTCTTCAGCAGTGAAGCATTTGACAATAAACACTACAGCTGATACACTATCTGCTCTCTTTAGTGCAGTAAAAGTACCAACAGGTATATTATCTTGTGATTCAAAAGGCTTCAACTGTAACACTTTTGCTGAGATACTGTTAGGTTTCACAATCTATGAAAAATCTTAACAAGCCAATACTTGGTTGGTTTGCAGGCCTCCAGGGAACATCAGTGCTACTTATCTCAAGTGCCTGTACACAAATGCAAGAAGCCTGGGAAACAAGCAGGAGGAACTGGAAGTCCTGGCACAGTCAAGAAACTACGACATGATTGGAATAACTGAGACTTGATGGAGTAACTCACACGACTGGAGCACTGTCATGGATGGGTATAAACTGTTCAGGAAGGACAGGCAGGGGCAAAAGGGTGGAGGAGTTGCACTGTATGTAAGAGAACACTATGATTGCTCTGAGCTCCAGTATGAAACTGGAGATAAGCCAGTTGAGTGTCTCTGGGTTAAGCTTAGAAGCAAGAACAATAAGGGTGATGTCGTGGTGGGTGTCTGTTATAGACCACCAGACCAGGAGGATGAGATAGATGAGGCTTTCTTTACTCAACTAGGGAAAGTTTCCAGTTCACAGGACCTGATTCTCCTGGGGGACTTCAATCACCCTGATATCTGCTGGAAGAGCAATACAGCAGAGCACAAACAATCCAGGAAGTTTTTGGATAGCGTCACAGACAATTTCCTGGTGCAAGTGCTGGAGCAACCAATTAGGGGCCGTGAGTCTCTTGACCTGCTGCTCACAAACAGGGAATATTTGGTAGGGGAAGTAGAAGTGGGTGGCAACCTAGGCAGCAGTGACCATGAGATGGTCGAGTTCAGGATCCTGACAAAAGGAAGAAAGGAGAACAGCAGGATACGGACCATGGACTTCAGAAAAGCGGACTTTGACTTCCTCAGGGAACTCATGGGCAGGATTTCCTGGGAGGCTAATATGAGGGGGAAAGGAATCCAAGAGAGCTGGCTGTACTTTAAAGAAACCTTATTGAGGGCACAGGAGCAAACCATCCTGATGTGCAGAAAGAATAGCAAATATGGTAGGTGCACAGCTTGGCTTAACAAAGAAGTCTTTGGCGAACACAAAAAAGAAGCTTACAAGAAGTGGAAGCTTGGTCAGATGACTAGGGAGGATTATAAAAATACTGCTCAAACATGCAGGAATGAAATCAGGAAGGCCAAAGCACAATTGGAGTGCAGCTAGCAAGGGACGTGAAGGGGAACAAGAAGGTATGTTGCCAACAAGAGGAAGATTAGGGAAAGTGTGGGCCCCTTAAAGAATGAGGGAGGCAACCTAGTGACAGAGGATGTGGAGAAAGCTGAGGTACTCAATGCCTTTTTTGCCTCTATCTTCACAGACAAGATCAGCTCCCAGACTGCTTTACTGGGTGGCACAGAATGGGAAGGAGGCAAACATCCCGCAGTGCTGAAGGAACAGGTCCAAGACTATTTAGAAGGATTGGACATACACAAGTCCATGGGGCTGGATGCAATGCACCCGAGGGTGCTGAGGGAGTTGGCTGATGTGATTTCAGAGCCATTGGCTATTATCTTTGAAAGCTCATGGCAACAGGGGGAGGTCCCGGAGGACTGGAAAAAGGCAAATATGGTGCCCATCTTCAAGAAAGGGAAGGGGATCCAGGGAACTACAGACTGGTCAGCCTCACTTCAATCCCTGGAAAAATCATGGAGCAGGTCCTTAAGGAATCCATTTTAAGGCACTTGGAAGAGAGGAAAGTGATCAGGAACAGTCAACACGGATTCACCAAGGGAAAGTCATGCCTGACCAACCTGATTGCTTTCTATGATGAGGTGACTGGCTCTGTGCATGAAGGGAAGGCGGTAGATGTGATATACCTTGACTGTAGCAAAGCTTTTGATACTGTCTCTCACAGTATTCTTATCAGCAAGTTAAAGAAATATGGGCTGGATGAATGGACTATAAAATGGATAGAGAACTGGCTAGAGCATAGGGCTCAATAAGTAATGATCAATGGCTCCATATCTAGCTGGCAACCAGTCACAAGCAGAGTTCCCCAGGGGTCGGTCCTGGGGTCGGTTTTGTTCAACATCTTCATTAATGATTTGGAAGATGGGGTAGATTGCACCCTCAGCAAGTTTGCAGATGACACTAAGCTGGGGGGAGTGGTAGATACCCTGGAAGGTAGGGATAGGATACAGAAGGACCTAAACAAACTGGAGGATTGGGCCAAAAGAAATCTAATGAGGTTCAACAAAGAAAAGTGCAGAGTCCTCCACTTAGGAAGGAAGAATCCCATGCACAGCTATAGACTGGGGACCGACGAGCTAGGCAGCAGCTCTGCAGAAAAGGACCTGGGGGTAACAGTGGATAAAAAGCTGGATATGTCAGCAGTGTGCCCTGGTTGTCAAGAAGGCTAATAGCATACTGGGCTACATTAGGAGGAGCATTGCCAGCAGGTCGCGGGAAGTGATTATTCCCCTCTATTCGGCATTGGTGAGGCCACATTTAGAGTATTGTGTCCAGTTTTGGGCTCCCCACTACAAAAAGGATGTAGACAAGTTGGAGAGAATACAGCGGAGGGCAACAAAAATGATTAGGGGGCTGGAGCACAGGACTTACGAGGAGAGGCTAAGGAAACTGGGCTTGTTTAGTCTGCAAAAGAGAAGAATGAGGGGGGATTTGATAGCAGCCTTTAACTACCTGAAAGGGGGTTCCAGGGAGGATGGGGCTAGGCTGTTCTCGGTGGTGGCACTGCATCTGACCCCATAGACTTGTGTATGTCCAATCTACCATATATACTCATTCAATATGAGGATAGGTGAAATCCCCCACTATTATTGCATTTTTTGCTTTTTTAGCCTCTCTAATATCCCTGGGCATTTCACAATCATTCTCACCATCCTTGTTAGGCTGGTCAGCAGTATCTTCCTACCACCATGCTTAGTGTTCAAGCATGGAATTCCAGAGAGATTCTATGGTATAGTTTGATTCATTTAAGATTTTTACTTTATGTGACTCTAAGGTTTATTTCACATATACTGCCACTTCCACAAAAGTTTGATCTACTCTGACATTTCTATATATTTTATAATTATATACTCTGGTATCACCATGTGCTATCATCTTCATTCTATCAAATTTCTACTATACTTCTTATATCACTATCCTAATTTAAAGCCAGGCGCTCAAGTTCACCCATCTTAACCATTTAAACTTCTAACATTTGTATATAAGCACTAGTATTTTTGTCAATATTCAGATGCTGTGCTTCGTGTTTTATTTAAAAGGGAATCTCTTACATTTGACTGTTTCTCACTTATTCCTACCTGTACCTTACCAACTTCTTTCCTATCCTTTTTAATAAGATATAGAGGTCCCCCTTTAACAAAGCCATCCCTAAGGGATGTGGCTGTTCCAATGTGTGCCTTCACATCTGCCAGGTTTCTCCTCAGCCTTAATTTAAAAGAAATTCCTTTACAACCTTTTTAATTTTGATTTAGGGGAAGCCCATCCTTCCTGTACAGGATCCTCCTCTCTCAAAAGGTTCCTCGGTTCCTAATTAACCTAAAACCCTCCTCCATACATAATTGTCTCAACCATGCATTGAGACCAAGCAGTTCTGCCTGTCTGCCTGGGTGTTGAACCCTGCGAGTTGAACTGGAAGCATTTCAGAGATTGCTACCCTGGGGGTCCTGGACTTTAATCTCTGACCTAGCAGCCTAAATAAAAATAATAATGCACCAGAGCAGAGCGGACAGTAACTAAAGCAATGCAAGAGCCTAACTACAAGGAGCTAACACTGGGGATGGAGGAAGTACCTCACATGTGAGTGTGCGAGGGGTGGGGGTCAGGAACAAGGGGGACAGGGCACACTGGAAGATGTAATGGGCTCGGAGGTAGGGAGTGCAGCAGGCGACGCCATAGATTAGCTCGTGTGAGGGGGGCTCCAGCGGGGGAAGTCTCGAGGACTGGGGGAGGGGGAGCTGCGGTAGAGGGACTAGCGGCGGCGTCAGGGAGCGGCAGGACACACGGAGCTCGTGTGAGGGGGCTTGCTGCAGCGGGTGGGAGGACTCGGGGCGGGCAGTTGCGGCAGGAGGGGCTCGGACTAGCGTGGGGCAGGGTGGCAGGCGTGAGCTAGATGCGGCGGGGCTCGCGGGCAAGGGTGAAAGGGGCCCCCACAGGCCGGGGGCAGAGGAGGTCGGGGCACCCCCACCTCCCGCTCGGCCCGGAGTCGGACCCACCTTGGCCAGGACGTGGCCCTGGTGCGCGGCCAGCGGCAGGGTGAGGCCGGTGCGCAGGACGGCGCTGGCGCACACGATGCTGACCCACCAGGGCAGCCCGGTGCCCGCCTGCAGCGCCACAAGCCCGCTCTCCGCCCAGTGCACGGGGACCGACTCCGCCAGCGCCGCGTACCAGCCGCCTGGACCCGCGCTGGGCAGGGAGGAGGCGGCGGCGGCGGCCCCAGCGCGTGACCCCCAGCAGCCGGGCGACAGCAGAAGCTGCTCGCGGAGGGGCCGTTGCAACCTGAGGCACCGCCCCGCAGCGCGCGACACCTTCCCCAAACGCCGCCACCCCCACATCCCAGCAACCGCCCGGCGCGCGCCGCCTCGCGGAAAGAGTCCCTGGGCGGGAGCCTGGTTCGGGAGTTGTTGGTACCAACCGACCCCTCTCCCCTAGATTCCGTCCTTAACTTGCGCACGCGCCGTGAAGAACCTCGCGGCGCTTCCCAGTGCGCACCCCGGAGGAACGCGTCAGTAGAGAGCGGCCAGCCACTGAGAGAGAGAGAGAGAGCGAGAGCGAGAGCGGGGCCTAGAGCGCCCCCTCGCCATCCGCGCAGCTGCGGGGGGTGAGTGAAGTCGCTTAGGAGAGGCACTGTGATGCATTAGGGAAGACGGGTAGGTTGGTTGCGTGCTGAGCGAGCCAGCCAGCCAGGTCGCCTCCCTCCGCGGGAAGAACGATCGGGGGGACAGGGACAGGTAGGGAGAGGCAGGGTGGAGGGGCCGCGTGTCCCGGAGGGAGTGTAGGCGGGGATGTAGGTCAGGGGAGAGGGCGGCCTGGGAAGGATAGGCAGGGGATGGCGCGGAGAGGTCCGGCCTTGTAGGGGGTCGGCCTGTCCGGAGATGGATAGACGGGGTGTGGGGGGATTGGTAAGGGGAGGGAGGGCCCTGGGAGGCAGGCAGCGGTGTGGGGGGAGGGTCGATAAGGGTAGGCAGGACAGTGGGACAGGCCCCTTGGTTGCAGCAGGCGGAGGGGGGTAGCAGAGGGGGTTATTCCTCTTTCCAGACAGGTTTTGGTTGTTGGTTTAAGTGTATTCATCATAGGGGGGGTGTTGCCCTCATTTTTGAAGGGAAGCTACTGGGGCTATGGTGTAATGAGTGACTGCTGTAGAAGCTTACCCAGGTGGTTCAGGGCATCTTGCCTAAATCCTGATTTGGTGAAATCCATTTGAAAGCATAGTTCTTATCACTCCGAGGCCTTCAAGATGGCATACATTTACAGCCTGCTTTCATAATACACTCTCACAGCCACCTAATACTGAAGGAGGTGGAAGCTCTGAGGCCCTGGCATTTCAGCTGGAAAGATATGAATAGAGAACCTAGTCTATGCTTGAGAAAATTTTCAACACTCTTCTGCTGTCTAAGGTGGGCCAGGCTTTTTTCTGTTGGAGTGTGTGGGTTTTGTACAGAACAGAGGAAGTACAACTTCTTGAGAATTATGGAAGGAGGAACTTACCTTAGGAAGAAAGGATTCTGGTGTCCTGAGCACAACCTTGTCCTTCTGGAACATAAGATTGCCAGATTGACACTCACCTGGCAGCTGAGACAGCTACTAAAAACCAATTTAGATAAATAAAAGACTGACATAGAAGGCAGATGCTTGAAAGGAAGGCTTATCAGGGACATCAAAACTAGCAGAAGGTCTCCTTTTCGGAAGAGTGGTCAAACTACCAGTTTGGCTAATTGGACTGCTTGAAGGAATCTGGCTACCTGTGGATTATCTGCCAGGGCACCCAAGGATCCTACAAATAGCACACTACTAAGAGCAGACATTGATGAGCAATGGTACTAGGCTGAAGGCCTCCGTGGATGCCTTAGAGAAAGTCCAGAATGGATGGAATTCCTGGATTTCTGGGATATACATTGTGTTCTTAGCACCAGTTGAATCTGGACCAGATAAAGGAGTATGTTTTAATGTCGATACTCTCCTAGACTAAAGCAGCTGAAGGACAGACCCAGACCCAGAACTTCTAGTATTTCCCTCTCTCCAGCTAGGCTGTTAGTTGAAGCTATTTCGTGTCTGGATGATACTGGAGGGGGGGAATCCAGTGTCAGTTCTATCAGGTCTAACTACTAAGCTCTCTTTAGCCAGAAAAGTTATCAGTATTGCTATTATTTCTCATTTTATTTTCAGGAACACCTTCCCCAGTAGTGGAAAGGGTGGAAATGTGTAAAGTAGGCCCTGAGACCCATTGTGTGATAAGCCATCTGTCCTCATGCATCTGGAATCTGCCTCCCTTGTGAAGTATTTTGCCTCTTTGCATTTGTATGATTCACAAACAGGCTGGTTAAAAGGAGTCTGATCATCTGAATGAGAAGATTGGCTCTGCAGGCATAGGTTCAACAACTCCCTGTGGTGCCTGTATCTGGAGGTTTTCAGTCTCTCTTTTGATCGTGGTGCCTTTTGATGTGGATCTCTCTGAGGGAAAAGAGGAACCGTGTCTGCCCACCTCATTTGTTCCATTACTTTCATGTGTAGTGCCAGACACTTTGTTCCTCATTGGTTGTTTAAATAGGATCTGTAGTTTTATTGTCTGATTGAACCAGGATGTGATTCCCCCTTAGGGTTGGAACCTTTGCAGAGCTAACCTAACTGCTGTCAGCTCTAGGAGGTTTATGCTGAGAGCCTTTTTCCTCCTTGCTTCAGAGGACCTAGGTATCTTTGGTTTCCAAATGAGCACTCCAGCCTCGTGTCAGTTTCAAGGACTAAAGGATTTGGAAGGCAGAGGAGCATGGCTTGGTCAGCCTACACCAGTGTCCACAACCATTGTAAGGAGTTCCCAGCTGTCCTGGGAACCGATACTTGATCTTTCATGTGTTCTGGGGAGTGGTCCTATACTTTTAGTATGAAGGCTTGAAGACTTCAGATGTGTCATTGTGCCCATGGAGGGACCCCTATGCCCAACACAGGTGTCCTAGCAGGTGGAAGGATAGTGCTACATTAGGCCTCCTGTGGCTCCGGAGCAAGAAAATAAATTTCTGGGTGAAACCAAACAACTTTGCTTGGCATTGATGATGAAGCCAGATTCAGTATCTGAGATGTAGCCTTGTGCACTGCTGACTGAGATGGTGCTCTGGTGAGGATGTCATCCAGAGTCTGGCTCATATCACTACCACCATCTTTGTAAAACCCTGAGGGCCAACGACAGGCCAAATGGGAGTGTTAGGTACTGATGATGTCTCTTGCTATATGCAAACCTCAGAAGTATGTAGTGCCATAGTCTGATGGGGATAGAGAGATAAGAATCCACTAGATGTATTGAAGTCAAGTAGGCCACCAGGACTGGGATGACACCATAGAGAACATGGTTTCCAGCTGAAACTTTGTTTTCTTCATCCACTTGTTGTTCCCCACCCTCATTTTTGCATAATGAAGATGTAGTAGAAACCTTTCTTCTGAGGAAGGAATTATATCACTCCCATATCTAGATGATGAGATATTTCCTTCTGGATCAAGTTCTGTTTTATGGGGTTGCTGGCACTGGTTGACTGGATAATAGATGGGATGGGGCCTACAGCTCAAGGGAGTATCCCTAGCTCACTGTTCCCTGAGCCACTTGGTTAAGAAAACCATTTCTTTAGGAAATGGCAGATCCTGGCCCCTAGCTTTAGCTCTGGGCAGAGGCCTATGTGATCTATGTCAAAGTGGATGGGGGGAAGGCAGGGAGACTTAGGTGACTCTGGACTTTTCCCCTGGACGTTGAGTCCACTGTTTTCTCTTGGGGAATTTGTTGTCCCTTTACTGGTACCTCTGACTGGACATGGAGCAAAAAGAGCACCTGTCTGAAGGCTGGTTTATATCCTTTCCGGGGGATACTTAGTGGCTGAAAGGAGTGTTTGAATTTTGCTACATTGTCAGACACCATTTTATTCAGCTTTTCTTCAGAAAGGAGGAAGCCTGTAAACTTGGCTGAGTACAAGACCTGCTTAGAGTGAGTATCCACCTTCCAGGGACTGAGCCATAGGTGATGTATGGCTACTGAGCTGGAAGCCATGGCTCAGACTGAGAACCTCATTGCAGCTATTGAGGTGTCCATTACAAATGCTGTTGCTAGAAACCACCTTTAAAGCAGAACCAAAGTCAGGATGATCTCCATCCTTAAGGGCTATGAAAGCTTCCAGCCAGAAAAGAGATGCTCCTGGAAAGCCAATAGCTGCCAGGAACACAGAGGGAGGCAGAAGAGGCTTCGAGGCTCTTGCTGAGAGTGACCTCCATCTTTCTATCCATGAATTCCTTAGAGTTGAACTCCCCTCCTGAAGGAATAACCATATCCCTGGTGAAGGATGCTACAGTAGCATAATCCTTTAATGTTTCAACAATAGAGCTCTTTGGCTCTTGAATGTTAGAGCCGGAGGTCACTCTTGTTAAGATGCTTGCCCTTATCAGGCTTGTTCCATTCATCCCGGATCACTTTCTTGAAAGCGTGAAGGGGCAGGACAATTTAAGTGGAGGATTTTGAGGGAAGCAAGTTTTCTCTGAAGCCTACCCTGAGGAGCCTGCTCAGATTTCAGAACCAGGCATCTTACCTTCTTCAGTGGAGAAGGAAAAGGACTCCCATCTCCTGGATTTTTTGTGCTTTTTCTTTCCATTTAGATTTTTTTAAACCTTTTTTTAGCATTGCTTTGGGAGTGTAGAAGCTCTGCTGTGACTTTGAGGTGGTCTTTTGCAGCTTGTCTTCCTTAGGACTTGGAGCCCTCTAGAGAGGTCTGTCTCAGAATCCTCCCTCCGCTAGGTCCCATTTTCATGGGGAGAAGAGAACTCATCAGAGCCCTCCTGGGCTGGTTGGAAGGGAGGGGGGCTAATTAGAAACCCTGCTTCTTTCCTCAATGCACTCAGAACCCACTTTAAGATATAGGGGTGGAATGACGTGGTCCAACAAGCCTCCCCAGCCTGTCCCATAATGGTGCCTTGGCACTTACCTCTAGAGTTGAGTAGTCAGGGTGCTCCTCATTTTTGGAGCCTCTCCCTGCTCTGCTCTGGGATTCCTGGTCCATTTCCCCCTCATTGGAATTGCAGCTGCCTTGGTGGGTAGGGATCAGCCTATCTGACTCATAGCCCTGGGACCCAACAGAGTTAGGGACGGAAGGTTGGATGCAGGCTGGGGCACAACTCAGCATCTGAGCTCTGAGCATCTGCTGAGCCTGGAAAGGCTGCCTCGCATATAGAGCACCCCTTGGATTTAACACTGTGCTTTTGTGGTTGTTTTGCTATGCTATAAAGGGCAGAAGAGCCAGCAGGGAGATCCTGCAGTGGAGGCTTAGGGAGAGTTAACCAACCTAGGGAAGAGGAATGCCAAGGAGGAGAACAGTTCTCACTGCCCAAAAAACTGGGCAGAAAAATTAGAATGGAGTAAGGGCAGGAGAAAAAAAACTAACACTGTCTGTTGCTGCAGAGACAGAGAACCTAGCCACAAGCTGGAGCAGACCGTACAGCACCAAAACGCTGATCCACTTCTATGTAGTGAGGAGAGCAGCCCCGATGTCTAGAATTATGGGGGGCACTGGGCTGCATAAGAGGGCAGGCAGAAGTAGTCTAGACAGAGGCCAGCCAATTTCCACCTTGCGTGGAATATAATGATCTATCAAAACTGTCCTGATGGTGTACCCAAACACCATCCCTCTCCAAGCTGCTGCATGTAGACGATCACACACACACCCATCCTAGCTATTTCCATAGTTAGCACTGTAGCATCCAGAAGTTATCAATATCACCTGAGCTACTGACCTAAAATTCAAAGCTAACATTAAAGCAAATTAAAATTCTTAGCTTATCTGCCGAGTGTGCCAAAAATATATATACTGATGGAATCACTCAATGAGGAACTCAGCTCAGACCATCAACTCATTTCACACACCTCAAATGTTGGATCTGATCCAGCTCCATTTCAAATCTGTGGAAAGACTACCATTTACTTCCACAGGAGTTGAATTTGGCCCCTGCTAATATATTTTAGACATTACCAAATAGGTCCAGATTGAAACAACTGACATGGGAATGAAAGGGATCCGTTTCCCTTTACTAATTTTTAACCATTCACTTGCCCTCTGATTGTGTATATCTTAACATGGTCCTTTTCTTCAAGAGTTAAATTAAGTAGCTTGCAAATCATGTAAAAATTCTTTAGTTTGTAAGGTCCCTGTGTAAGTACTAAACGTTGCCTCTTTTGTCATTTGCTTTATTTAATCTGGCTGTCACAAATGCAATGTAGGTGTCCTACTACAGCTTCATTTGTCTGGCAAGTAACACTAAAGATAAAATTTGTTCCTTTTATGTCTAGTCTGTTGTGGGTAAGCACAGACCAAGAAATTGCTAAAAATTTCCAGTTACTAGATTTTAATTTTTCCTTATGTTAATTCATATGAAGCTTGATTCATATGTCAAGGTTTAATTTCACTGAAAAAGTGAAATCTTTTTCTTCATGAGTATTTTAGTGGTAATTTAGCTCTCTAACCTTAACAGATATGAAACTGTGCCACGGTTGATGCCGGATTTCTAAAGAAGTATCTACTGTAATTTTTTTAATCCCAAAGAATTAAAGAACCTCTAAAAACTGTTTTTACATAGTGAAATCTTTAAGTCGGTCATGCTGGATGATCAGCCACATTCCCCAATGGAATATATTTAAGTATTTCAATCCAAATCATATAGATGCAGTGTAGATGTTCTGCTCTCGGACCTTGCAAGGGGGAAGGGTCCCAGAGCTCAGGCTATAATTGAGTCCGAACGTCTACACCACAAATAAACAATCCCTTAGTTCAAGTCATCTGCACAGGCCAGCTGCTGATTTTTAATTGCAGTGTAGACATACCCTAAGGGTCGTACTACATCTCTGTGAATTTGGTATTTAAGGAGAGGGCAAGTGTCAAAACCAGTGTAGAATACAATTTGTACACAGTAGGCGGAAATTTTGATAATCAAATCAGTGTTGAAATTTATCATTCACACTATAAAATTATGATCCTTTACAACGACGGGAGAAGATAGTTCGAACTAAGAGCTAGCGTTACATTTTTATGAAATACCTATTCAGTACAAAGGCACCTGACAGGTTTGCCTCTTTCACAAGACATTTAACTAGATTACAGTACTTTATCATTGAGTGACAAACCGATTACACAACATACTTGGATATTTGTTATCCTGGGGTTTAAAGAATGAATTAACTCATCATGTTTCTTGAGTTATGCCATTCCTTAAATTAACAGAAAAACGAATAAAGTGTTCCTGCATATACACATTCCAATAATCTATGCATATGTATTTTTTAAAAAAAGATAGGGAATACCTGCCAGGTCTCAAAAGAGTATGTTCCTTTTTTTTTTTTTTTTTTATTGGTCAAATAAAAAGCATTACATTTGAAATATAAAAAATGTATCTGAAAAAATGTTCCTAGTACAGACTTCTAAAAACCCCAGTATTTTATTTAACAAGCCTGATCCCACAAACGAAACATGGGGCATTCCAGCCTATGTTCCATTCTCTACAGTTTTGTTTTCAAGTCAACAAAATACAGATAGCTTTATAAGAAACCACATCCTAAGAAACTCAGTTCTTTTGACCCATAGAATACATTTTGTTGTAATAAATATTGAGAAATATTTATTCCTTAGGATTATTTCAAAGGAGTAAAAATAATCCTCGTTAGCGCTGGAGAAGCATTAATCATAAAATTATAGGAGAGTGGTAAAGGTTACATAAAATACTTTAATAGCATTATTCCTCACTCATTATAGTAAAGTGCTGAAATTGAATTTAAATTGTTTTTATTAACAGCTGTTCAGTTAAGTATCCATTTTGATCCAACGATTTGTTCATACATTAGATTTCAGAAGGAGGAATCACAGACAGCTGGAGAAGTGTGTTTACTTAGATTTAGAGCACCACCTTAGGGCATGTATACAGACACCGGTAACCATGAACTTCTAGACATCTCAAAAAAACTATATCTCAGAATTTAAAGGCTGGATGATAGCTTTGGAAAAATCATTTTTCCTTCTGGCTTTAAAAAAGTAATCATAGTAAGTTATGAAACAGCATTTTAAAAATCCAGTTTTATAGTCAACAAACAGAATTAATCTAGTTAATTTAGGATATTCATTCAACTAAGATTAATCTAAGGTTTGTCAAGACTGACACCATATAAAAAGGGTGAATTTGATTGACACTGTACCTTAAAAAGCCTTTCCTTTAACATTCTGACATCTCAAAAAGCAAATAGACAATGTTGGATTTGTACCCTACAATACTACAGTTGATTTGTAGATCTAGTTTATAAATTTGGTTATACTGTATATCACACATACACCATCCTTTTATGTTTTATAAACTGGGATCTTGACTTAAAATAGCTGTGTGTTCCAAGCTGTCAAAGGCTTGCCTTACAGTACTTCTGAACTTGCTCTACAGTTAGCTGATGTTCCTTTGCAGAGCATACAAGTGTTTTTACTCCAGGAAACTTTGAAAGCAAACATGATAAAAGTTATTAAAGATGATCATTTGCACAGAAATTTCATTTTGGAATATTGAAAATTAACTTTGATTAGGCAGATGCACAGTTCAGAACAAAACATCGCCTGCTATAATCAAGCCACTAATTCTTTAAAAATAAGCCTTTGTTTAGAGGCAGTTTCATCAATGAATCTCTACTACTAAGTGCCAAATGGATATGCTTGCTTTTACTCTAATAGCCGAAATATACAATTTTGTCTTCTCTGATGACTGGAAGGAACTAGATGGATGCATTTAGAATAGTCAAAGAACTAAACATGCCTCTCCACATCAACCCATCTGCAAGAGTCATTTGTAACAGACTGCTGCAGGATGGCACATTCACTGGGGAACTCTACTGGTGTTAGCATGTAGACAGTCTTGAAGTGCCAGAAGGGTATAACCTCAAGAGGGTTTTTTTGTTGTTGTTGAAAAGCCTACATAGAAGAAAATGGAAACTTACTTTTAATATGTATTTGGTTACAAGAGAAAAATAAACAAATGTATGACTTCAAAAATCCAACGTTTATAATTGAGGAAACCCACTGATAATTCCCATTTTTATACTGTACTTAAATTACACAAGTAGAAAAGTTATGCTTATTAATAGTTTAATGTATGAAGGAAACATCCAGATTTCTGAATATGAAGGTACATATCTCACATTAATTTAAGTCTACATAATGTAGAGCCTCTATACTGACATACTGAAATTTACTTTCTGCTTAGCCATTTCTGTTATGTAAACAATTGTACATTTATTTGCCATTCTAAAACTTCAGGATCAAGTTTACATAATTTTGCTAAATTTCTGTGTTTGCTCAGAAGCAGTTACAGTACTAGAACCAACCAGCCAAAGAACAGTTTCAACAGAAAGTTATGTCCAAAAAAAAAAAAAAAAAAAAAAGAGTAAAGGCTAACTAAGTTGAAACGTATGATGGTGGGGAATGGGCGGTCACAATGTTCACAGAAAAAGGTCAGTTAGTAAGTTCTTCTGCAAAAAGCCTACACACTTCAGTCAAGCACATCAGTAGAATGATTTGGGAACATATCAACGGCCATTTGTGTTTTCCTCAGAATAAAAAGCAATCTCCAGGCTAATAAGTTGATCCCATTCAGCCAAGTTGGTTCATATGCACACTGTTCATGTGAGGTGTCCAAGTTCCAGTCCACACCTGAAAAAGAAGAGTGTTATTAATGATGTTACAAGGATTCTTTGGATCATTTAAGAATTTTAGGCTTAGCCAACAGGTTTACAGTATAAATTTATATGCTTGCCTTCACTTTTCATTTCTGCAATTGTTGCATCTATTAATAAAATACACCAAGTTACCTTACAAGAGGAAAATACCTTTAAGAAAGTAACTCTTAAAAGCTCAGATGTGCAGAGATGATTTTCATCACTTTCACCTTCCTGCCTGTGCTTCTCCCGTTGGTCACATATCCTGCCTACACATTCCTTTCAGTACTATATAGACATTTTTCCCCCCAGCAATTTTTCAACTGCTTTCAATAAAAAAATTCAACTGTCATGCCACAGAGTTGCAATGTGTCACTCCACCCTAACAATATACTATATTGTAACATTTATATTAACAGTATATCAGGAATTCCCAGCTCCCAGGATCAAGGGGAATAATAACTAAGGCCCCAAACGTGCAACTGGATCTGCAAATGTAGGTTCATGTGCCAACTGAAATCAGTAAGGCTACTGCATGCAAGCATCATGGCATGGGGAATTACAAGCCATTTCCCTTCACCTTTTGAAAAGTTCAGTGAACTAAAATTTTTATTTTTATTACAAATTGTTTTTTTCAATACCTAATGCCACGTTCCACTGCTGGAGAAACCTTACAAATACTACATGTAACAAAGTAAATATGTTAACAGAGTTTAATATATAAACAAGCATGTTTTATATGGTTAGGTTAAATCCAGATTATGGCTGCTCCAGTATGGTTGGATTTGGCTGGAGGAGGAGAAAAAATATATAAGGAATCTCTTCCCCTCAACTGCTCTCATGCAGTGAACTTCCATAACTCAGCAGAAAAATGAGGCCACTTGTGTTTCTAGCAGTGCTAGAAATCCCAAAAGGGGTATCCCTGAAAAGAGTGATGATGGGGCTAGGGCAATGGTTAAACAGATGATGGAAAGGCCACCTCTCTCCTAGGTACACTCAGCACAAGTGAAGGCAATAGCCTCAAAAGCATAATGCTCCAGGTCTAGTGCTGCAACAGTGTCTCCACCTTTCATTAAGAGAGGCATAATTTATATGCAGCGGTGAATAAATTACACTTCCCACAAAGTTCTATCACATCTATCTCACTTACAGTACTTCTGTAGTAGCTAAGCACCATAATTAAACATTATCTCTTTTGTTAAATGTGTAACACTTGAAACAGTTATTATAAGGGCTTGTCTACATGGGGAAATTAACTAATAGGTATTCTGCAATAGCTTCCTGGTATTCTGATATAGTTATTATGCTTAAATTCATACCCTACTTTATTCTGGAATAACTTTCCCATGTAGACAAGCCATCAATCAAGGTTTGCTTAGTTTTAAAAGTAAGTGGAATTTATTTTACACTAGTTAAATGTATTGCATGAGGTGCTTCAGCTATAATTAGTAAAGGTAAATCAGATTTAAATTAGACTGGAAATACACAAGTTTTTATGTTTTGCTTTATCCACCTGGGGAATAATTTATTTTTGTATTTGACTATGTTGAAGATAAGTCAGGAATAAAACATAATATTACCGTTTGAGGGCCGTTGTTTTCTGTGGAATTTGAAACCATCTTTATCAGTGAGTTCCAAGATGGGTCAGCAGCATGAGGTCCATTAAATATAGGACCTCCAGTACCATCTGTGATGGGTGCAACTGGAGGAATCATTGCATTCCCATACACAGAGAAAGGCATACCCTTCGGTGGGGGGAAAGTTAAGAATCAACATTTATATATAAATATACACACACTTCAAGTAGCAATAAAATGACTGCTTTACATTTTTAGAAATTCCCTACATATGTATTGTTTAAAAGAGTAAGGTTTTAAACATTTTTCCTATCTGCTATCCATTTACTTTTAGCATAAGATTAGTAGTATGTTGCAACTACTCCAGAGAAAAATAAAGATCAATAACACTCTAACATACAAAGCTCAAACTATTTGACTGGACAGAACTATAAAATGTCTACTTGTCTTAAGAAACAACATAGAAATATTGAAGTTCCAATACTAAAGTGGATGCCAAAAACATTAGGATTGTTACCCCGACTTTAGGAAAATCCATATATCCTGCAGGAACATGCTGATGGTATGTACCGGAAGGAGTTACAATTCCTGTACTGTCTCGCTCCATCGCTTGATGTGAAAACACTCCTGGATCAGACATTGGCCTGTGGATCATATGACTTCCCATTCCACTGTGACACCAATCTACTTTATCTAGCAAAGAAATAGGCACAATCAATGATTACACAGATATTAATAAACAAGTGGGAAGCTAATAGACTAAAGTCCTCTGCATTAAAGCATTTCCGCGACAACAGTCACTTGCTCTACAGTAACTGGTGGGTCAAGATATATTGTCCACTCACACTATACTTTTAGTTCCAGAGGAGTAGCAGTGTTAGTCTGTATACAGCAAAAACAAGAGATCTGTGGCACTTTAAAGACTAACAAATTTAATATTTGCAGACATAAGCTTCCAAGAGACTTCAACTGTGTTACCCATTTTCTGTATTACTGCATCTGAAGAAGAGAGCTGAAGTCTCTCGAAAGCTTATGTCTGCAAATATTAAATTTGTTAGTCTTTAAAGTGCCACAGATCTCTTCTTGTTTTTGCTATACTTTTAATGTGCATGCACTCCAAGAATGGAATCTGTGTGGACAATAACAAAAAAAAAAATCCCACTTAATGGAGAAGAATGTTGAAAAATTACTTATGGTCAAGAAATAGCTTCCACAATAATTTCTCCTTCAAGTTACGGCTACTGAAATTTGCCCCTTATGGGTCTTGTACTGTGGTATTAAGGGCTGCATGGTTTCTCATAACCTCAGCTTTGACTGTCTTATACTACAATAGGGTGCTTGTCAAAAAAGATAGCTTCATCAAGAAGAGGCCACTTGGAAGTTGGCTGTTACTTTGGGACCAGTAATCAGGACCTAATTACATTCAATATGGGCAAACAGAGGATACTCAATGAGTAACACACACATATGCTGTTTCAAAAAGGCTAATTTCCTAAAGCTGAGAAAAATTATAAGCAAAATTGATTGGGAAGAAAAACTTAGAAAAAGGTTTATAAAAATTGGCAGGTCTTAAAGAAGAGTTTATCAGACTGCTAAAAAGTCATGATTCCACAATCAAGTAAAAAGGACAACTATAGCTAAAAGCCCATCCTTGTTCAGTTGCAAGGTGAATGCATCGATTAGAAATTAAAAAGCAATGTATTAACAAATGGGAAAAAAAGGGGATAAAAGTTATGAAGGGCAGAAAATAGATAATGGATGCTAAGGACATCAAGGAAATATCCATGGCTGGTGAGGCTAAGGAAAAACAAGGAGTTTTTAAAGTATTAGGAACAAAAGAAATCTTAACAATGGTATAGGGCCCAACGCTAGATGAAGATTTAAACATTTTTAATGATACAGAAAAAGCACAAGTGTTCAATAAATATTTGTTACAAACCAGAAATGTACTCATACTACATAAGAATGTGTAAATACTGGCAGTCAATAACGAAGGAGGGTGGTAGACATCTACTAGGGAAATCTTATTTAAATCAGCAGATGCAGATAATGAAATCAAGAGTCTGAAAAGAGTTGGCTGAGGAGAACTCTGGCCTGCTGATGCTAATTTTTAATAAATCTTGGAATATAGGGGAAATTTTAGAAGACTGGACTGTGCTAATATTCAAAAAGGGCAAGTGGGTGACTGGGTAACTATGAGCTGGCTAATCAGTACTGGGCAAAATATTGGAAAAAGCTGAAATGGGAGTCATTTGATAAAGAATTAAAGGTCAGAAATACAATTAATACCATAAATACCACAGATTTATAGAAAATAGATCTTAGCAAACCTGATTACATTCTTTGAGGAGACAAGCTGTTTGACTGATAAAGGTCACTGCATGGATATAAATACTTTGTCTTTTGTAAGATGATGTTTGACTTAATACTGCACGACAATTTGATTATAAAATTAGTACTATACAATACCAATAGAGCACGTTAAATGGATTAACAACGGGATAAATGACTGATCTCAAAAAGACTTTAGTGGGGATCATCACTGAAGGTCCACAGGGATTAGCACTAGGACCAACACTATTCAACATTTTCACTAATGATCAGAAAGTAAATATAAAAATCACTGCTGATAAAATTTGTGGATGACACAAAGATTGGCAGAGTAGTAAGTAATGAGGAGGACAGGGCAATAGTATGGGAGATCTGGATCGCTTGATAAACTGGGCCCATTCAAACAAAATGCATTTTAAAGCAGCCAAATGTAAAAGTATACATCTAGAAACAAGGAATGAAGGAACTACCTACAGAACTGGGGACTGTATCATGAAAGCAGTAACTGAAAACGATAATAAGGTTCATAGTGGACAAGCTACTCAACATAAGCTTCCAGTGCGACATTGTGGCAAAAAGGGCTAATGTGATTCTCAGAGGTATAAACGGGAGTAGTGTATAGGAATAGGGAGATGATTTTATCTCTATATATGGCACCGCTGAGACAGATAGTGGAATACTGTGTACAGTTCTGGTGCACACATTTTAACATGTGGAAACATTGGACAGAGTATAGAAAAGAGCTTTAAAAATGATTTGGAGGCTGGAGAAAACACTTTCTAGTGGGAGGCTTAAGGAGCTCTATCTGTTTAGCACATCTAGTGAGAAATGACTTGATTACAGAGTCTGCATACTTTCACAGGGAGAAAATATACTAGGTACTAAAGGGCTCTTTAACAGTGAAACATATAACAAGAATCAATGGCAGGAAGCTGATACCAGACAAATTAAAATAAGAAATTAGGCACAATTTTTTAACAGTGGGGGTGATTAATCACTGGAACTAACCACCAACAGAAGTAGTAGTTACTCACTTGTGTAGTAATGATGGTTCTTCGAGATGAGTATCCCTATAGGTGCTCTGCTGTAGGTGTGTCTGCATCCCTGCACTGCTGATCAGAGAACTTTTAAGACAGTCAATCCTGCCCATGCATGCGCTGCTCTCTGCCTGCCATGAGGCTAGCCAGCATGCGCAGGCATTCCCTCGTCAGTTCCTTTTCTACCACAGAGGGAACTACTAGATCTCCGAAGTAAAGGAGAGGGGGTGTGTGTTGTGGAGCAACCGGGGGGAGGGAGAGAGGACCGGGGGGGACGACACATCTTGAAGAACCAACATTACTGCACAAGATGAGTAACTTCTTCGAGTAGTGTCCCTATGGGTGCTCAACCATAGGTGACTCCCGAGTAGTGCCCACCAGTGCGGGCTGGGACTTCAGAGTTGAGTCTGATACAGATAGTAGTAGAGTGCACTGAATTTGGTGTCTGCAGCCAAATCCTGCAGGATGGCATAGAGTTCTGCGAAGATGTGTGCAGGTGCCCAGGTAGTTGATCTGCAGATTTCTGATATAGAGAGAGCCTTGTAGAAGGTGATGGATGAGGAGACTGCGTAGAATGCGTGCGTATTGAAGATGGAGGTCTTTTACCAATTGCGTAACATAAGTTTAATTCAGCCTGAAACCCACTTAGAGTATCTGAGCTGAAATCGCTGTACCTTTTGACCTATCTTTCATCTATCCCCTATCTGGGGAACCTGGGTTTCTTTTTCTGGGGTTCATATGATGTCTGTGAATATTGAGATGGTTCTTGGGATGAGTACTGTGAGCGAGACTTGAATGGTGGCTGAGGGCTGTACTTTCTTTTATACCCAGGTATATAGATCCCGAGGGATTGAAGAGTGGCCCTCAAATCTTTTAACGTGTGGAAAGAGGCATCAATCTTTTCAGCAAATAATTTTGTCCCTTTCAAAGGGATGGTCCTCTACTGTCATTTGGACCTCCCTGGGGTAGCTGGAGAGATGAAGCCACGAAGCCAGTCTCATCAGAATGACAATAAAAACAGAACATGCTGCTTTGTCCGCTGCATCAAGTGCAGACTGGAGAGACATTTTCGCCACCAACTGGCCCTCATTAACCAAGGCTTTCAGTTGGTCCTTGGGAGAACTGGGGAGCTGTTTAATAAAAGAACTAAGTTCCACATAGTGTGAATAGTCATACTTAGCCCACAAGGCTTGATAGTTTGCAACTCTGTATAGGAGGGTAGCCAAGAAGTAGGCCTTTCTGCCAAACAAGGTCCAGATGCTTCCAGTCCTGGTTACAAAGAGTGGACTTAGACTGATGTTGGCGGACTTTAGACTTAACTGCGTCAACAACGATTGAATTGGTGGGCAGGTGTGAGAAAAGGAATTCTATGTCCTTTGCTGGCACATAATATTTCTTGTCTGCCCTCTTACAAGTTGATGGGACTGATGGGGGTCTGCCATATCACCTTGGCGGGGATCCAGTTGAGCCTCATTACTAGGGAGGATCACTTTGGAGGAGATGGAGGAATGTAAAATGCCCAGCAGCTTGTGGTGCAATTCAGACATCTCTTGTAAAGGTATTTGGAGTGCCTCTGCCACCCTCTGTGCTAAATCCTGGAACAGTTTAAAGTCATCCACCAGACATTGCGAAGGGAGCACCACAGACTTGTCTGATGACGATGACAAGAAGTGGGCTGGAGGAGTGACTTCCTCCTCAACTTCAACCTCTGGTTCCTCCCTTGCCAGCTTGGGGAGTTCAGAAATTAGCAATTCTAAGAGAGCTAACAAACTACAAACAGACAGCTCTAGCTCTGTCTTTAGCCAGGGGTGGTTGAGAAGGAACTGAGGAGGGAGTGCCTGTGCACGCTGACTATTCTTGTGGCAGGCGGGGAGCAGTGCAAGTGCAGGTGGGATGGATTGCTACCAAAGTTCTCCGATCAGCGCAGGGATGCAGACACACCTATAGTGGAGCACCCATAGGGCACTATTAGAAGAATATATGCTTTAGCCAAACACGTTATTCGACTCAATATAGAGGTAACTGAGTTCAGTGTAATGGCTTGTGATATCCAGGTCAGACTAGATGATCTGATGGTCCTGTCTGGCCTGAAACTCTACGAATCTGACCAGAAAGTTTCACAGTTCCTAATATACAAAACAGCAAATTCTATAAAAAAAGCAAAACTGAAAAAAGGCTATAACTGTCTTCAGAGGAGTCCTCTCCCCTTCCTCCTCAAAAGATGACTATCCCATGCACTTCCTCACTCAATGTCCTGTATTGCAATAATCTTTCTCAACAACAGTGAGTTTTGGGTGAAAGTCAATTCAAAGTCCATACTGCTCCCCTAGGTTGGTTGCAGGAGTAATCATAAAAAATAGATAGATTATCTAGTTCATCCCGGGCAGAGTAGTACCTACCTGCTTTGTTATTTATGGATTTGTGCAACTATAATAGCAACAACAGACATCACAAATAGCAAAGCTTTACAACCTGCTTTTCTCTGCTATCTTTTAGGACACAACTTTAAACTGGACAGAGCAAACAGAAGACCCTGATCTGAGAATTGGAAATGAATTTGTAATGAGCAAATTTAAATTCTGAGGGAATTTATACAATGCCTTTCAATTCCAAAGCAAGGTTATTAAGAAAAGCAATATGACTATAGAAAATTGCATGCATAAGGAACCTGTTAGATAGTACTTCATACCTTGATTGCCACCTATCCCTTCAAAGGACCAGATGCCACTATGCCCCACTGGAGTGGCTAAATTGCTCCCCATAACGGATGGAGTAGAAGTTCCAGTTTGTCTAATACGTGCAGAACGTTCAGTCCCAATTGGAACAGGAACCTTTCTGTCCTGAGACACGTTGCTGGGCTTTTCTGACCCCAAGGACACTGCTGAAGGGGTAGGAGAGGGTGCTCTAACTCCAGATGACACTGATTGAGCAGGAGATTCTACAGAAAATAATTAAAATATTACAGAAGTATGTATGTATATTTAGTATCTTTGCTAGACCTAATTTGAAATAAAACAAATTTCCACTCACATAGTTCTGTTCACATATACTAACATTAACCTGTAAAAACAAGCATTTGGAAGTAGATAATTCAGGAGATTAGCACTGCCACATCTATATAGCAGGCATATTAGGATAATCTGAAGATCACTGGTTCAAAATATAGCTCAAGCCTTTAATCACCTGTTGACTGGTGGCTTATGTGAAACAATTATTGTAAGTTGTTTACTACCCCAGACTCTATACAATTGATCACAAAGATACTGATAAAAAGTTCATTTTAGGCAGTATCAATAAAGATTGGCAATGAGAAAGGGTTAGATTCAGAAGCATATCTGAAATAAATTGATGTGTTCTTCTCAAAATGTCTGCGTCTTATGTAGCCTGCAAAAGTCCTAATAAGAGGACTTTAAATTTTAATATTACCAGTGGCTTAACCTTTAACATTTTTCCTTAAATATAATTGAATCAGTTATATTTAAACAAACAATTTAAAATTTGTTTTCTGTCGTAACACATCATGGCTGTGTTATGGCAAAAACTGAAAACTTTTACAATTTTAGATAAAGATATCAAAAGATATCAAAACTTACAGAATACAGTAGTCTCTCTCCAAATATTTTTTGCGGTCATTTTTAAAGGGTTCTAAAAACATTCACCATAAAGGCAGCACTATTTGTTGGTAGCATTCATGAAGACATTACTACATCAGTTATAATTAGTTCACTTTTGGAAGAGTATTTTCTCAACCAAAAGGGCTAGAAACATACTTGAAAATATCCTAAAAACTAAAAGGAACCCCACAGAGGATTACTGAGTGGTTGATGCATCTGTTGAGATCAAACCTTTCATTTAACAGATTTCTTCCAGGACAATCCATTCTGTAAAATATAGTTTCAAAATCCACCTTCAAATAGATATGGACTTTAAAAATAATGAAACAAAAAACCCTAGGAAAAAAGCTTAGCCAAAAATACCAGTTTTTTTATTAGGAAGCTACATACGAAAGGCATAATTTGACAGAATATTTTGCCTTTACAATAATTTCTCAGTAGTTTCATATTGAGTATAACTCACCATTTGATGCCGATGAACATGGAGGCAATAAACTAAGTGGGGAAAAATGTTGTCTGTTAAAATTAGCAGCTGCAGGTGCTCCACCAAGGGGTGGCCCAGGTGCATATATCTGACCACCCGAAAGGTTGGAGGCAAAGTTACCCAAATGTGTAGAAGAAGGTGTTATAGAAGCATATGGTGAATCCATACCAACAATACCTATGAAAGAAATTGGCAGAGGGTTAATTCTCCACTGAAAGAGAGCTCTAATTAACATCTGTGTAAGTAGTAGAGGAGAACAATGGGAAAACATATGCATCAAATTAATTTCTTCCCCCATCTCAATTATTTGACATATCAGTTAGTTAACCAAGTTTTTTTAGCTGTTGTCTCCATTCACAAAACTACAAATAGGAGAGAAAAAAAATGAATAATAAAAAACGTGGGAATGGTGTGCATGTCTAGGAGTGTGGAATTAAGCAATTCTGAAAGGTTTAAAACAACTCTCTCTAAAATAAATAAGTGAATGAGAATAAATATGCATGAGTAATAAAGCTGGAATAAATAAGAAAGAAAAGTAAAATGACTATATTTCTCCCCCCCTTATCTCGCTTGCTCTCTCACAAAGAGAAAATTTTTGAAGAAGAAAATTGAAAGTAAAATAATAATGTGTGAAAAATTTTTAGGGGAAGAAAAATGATTGGAAAATACCAGTTGAAAAGAAAATGTGAAACAAAAGACCTGAAAGGGAGTTAGCCAGTAAACGTGGGGAGAGGGTTGTTTGATTTTTGAAAGACTGCCAGTTTGAAAATCTTCCATAGTTTTTGTTCTGAAAGTCTTAAACAGAATTATATTTTATATTTAAAAACAGAAGTTATATTTGCTAGACTTGTGTAAATAACGTGTAGATCTTGAGTTTAAATTAATGCAATAACTTGCGTGTAAATAATCCTGTAACTGGCAACCATCATAACAATCTGGCATTTTCCTTGATTTTATAATTTATTTTGTTTGGGATTAGAAAGGTGATTTTATAATATGTAATGCAGACTCCATCTGGCAAGGGCATGGTAAAGTTGTGATTGTGTTTAAAATTCATGAAGTATTTCTCCACTCCCCTTTTCTTTATTTATTAAGGAAATATTTAATATCTGTTCTGTGATCAACATGAATCCACGTAATCAAATTACGGAGACATGGCTCCTGTAATACAATGGGTAACAGTCAATTATTCAAGCTGAAAAAACTTCCCAAATAATACATTTAAAGGAACTTTAGCACATTGGGAAGGTTTTCCAAGTTTTGCTGGATGAAGAAAGGGAAGAATAAAATCTAAGAAAGTTACTATATTTATTAGACTTCAAATAGTTAAGGACTCTTGACTCTTCCCCAATATGTATCTTCATTCCATTTCAGAGTCTAAGGTTACTAAAGCTTATTTTCCCTGTCCTTGTGTAGATATTAATGTAGGTCAGACAAAAAGAGTGGTCAGGACCTGTCAGAGATGGGTAGGAAACTGTCCAGAGAGACAGCAAGCATGTGCCTGCACTAACCATAAACTTATGAAGATTTAAGACTTCATTTTAAAAGTTTTTATCCCTTGTGGTTGTGAAGATTACTTTCCTGTGAACTAATGCAATACTGTCTTCTTGACTCTGAAGACACAAACTTGCAGCAGCTGCTGCTTATACTGATACTTTTTCCAAGGAGTAGTTTGAAACTGACACTGCTTTGTCAGTGTCACTGTTCTGGGCAGCAGTTAAAGTGGCTTAAATTATGTGAATTTCACTCAGCTGTTCATGGGAAAGCAGGGCCACAAGAGGCAAAGACTGAAGCTAAAAATTGGAGGCAACCATTAGAGCAAAGCAGCAGACACTTTCCCTCCCTTGAGAGCAGCGAGGAGGCTGGGTTAGAAATACAGTAGGTGAAACTCTCTCTCGGGACAATTCCTCAGCATAAGCACCCAAGCAGGGTGAAAGATCAGCACTCTGGGAGAAATCCCAGCATACATTTTCCAGGAGCTGGGCTTCTCAGAAGTGTTTGCCCCTGAATCTTCCTGGCAGGAATTCCTTTGCCTATCTTTTGTATATGCTTTTTGTAATTTTTTTTCAAACTTTGCCAGCAGAGATTAAGCAGAAACCACCCCAAACCTACTGTATTCAACTGAGGGGGAAAGGTTACTAAAATAATCCCCAAAGTCCAGAAAGGTAGTCAACATCTCACGAAGTATAAATAACATAAGTTTATATTACATTCAGAGTAGACTTATGTATGCAGGCCCACACTAATGTATTGGCTTTCCTAAAATCCACACCTGACAGTTTTGTCCACTGACGTAAGTGCTGGGACATTTCTTTTTAAGCTCTCCTCCAACCTGCAATTAATACATTACAATGTATGCACTGTTCAGTGCTATTTATAATCAGAGCCTTTGTGTACTCTGTAGCATGACTGGACCAAATCCTAAGCACTCTCAAATACTGCTGCAATATTAGCTTATTATAGCTCATGGACCAGTTGTCAGCAGACCTCACAGACACCAATATGCATCACAGCCTGGTGTAGGATCATGTGTTTTGGAAGAAGGCTATAAAAGTCACTGACCCCAAACAGAGAAGTGGCAAGAAAGGAGGAGCAGTTTTTTGTTGTGCTCTCCAGAAAGCCTGTTCCCTGGAGCTTCATCTACTGCAACACTGTTCAAGAGACCTGGCTCAGAACCGCCTTTCCCCACTTCCCTGTGTGCCAGCAAGAGGAGTTTGTATCACCTTGGTTCCCCAGGTGCCAGCAGTTTTCCTATTCTCCACATAGTATGGATGGGCCACACTACATTTCTCCCCAGTCCCTAGCCGCAAGTTAGACTCCAACTCTGGCTCCCTGAACTCTGCTACTTGGCTCCATGGAACAATGCAGGGACCACATGCCCTGTAATCCAATTAACTTGCTGTTAGGAAAGTTGGTGAATAAGCGGCAACTCCAGCCAGTCCAAATAGGGAGACAAAAAAAGTTTGGTGACAAAAATATCGAATGACATGGGATTTTGGAAATATGCAAAAGCCCTGGCATCAAATGAGATGAATGGGGCAGTTCACATCTCTCAGAGCTGGTGTGTCAAGTTGCATTCACACTTACTAAAACAGCAATGCATTAGTTTACATTCAGAAAGAATCCTTGTAAGGGCTAGAAATATAGTTTGGGTTAAAAATGAAATCTTTAAAGCACAGTTCCAGTACAAGGGTGAATTATGGAATACACAGCTCATTTAGTGCAAAGAGCCTTAAAAGAACAGGCAGAAAATATTAAGTGTTCCAAAGTGAAAGCATTCAGTTGCTAGTTAATATATAACTGAGGGCACACCACACTCACAAACACACACTTACCTGAGGGACTTGGAGCTGGCCTTTGTAACGGTGGCCTAAAACCTGGGGCTTTGGAAGTATCAGACTGATGCAAGGATTCTGAGTTTGGCAAAAACGAAGACTTTCCTGACAGAATGGACTCTGGTGCTGTCTGAGATGAAACTACAGATCCTCCCCAGAAAGCATGAGCAGAAGTGGAACTGTTCTCAAACAATGTGCTGAAGGGCCCAAATGGCAAAGTAGCATTGAAGTTAGAACCAATACATTTGTTTGCTGGATGAGCTGAATTTTGAGAAGCACTCTGTGTATTTAAGCTAGAAGGAAGCTGCACTGAAGAAGGAACACTGTGGGGCCTTTTAATGTGATTTACATTGAGGACTGCAACAGAACAATTCTGCACAGGAGCTGGAGTCTTGTGAGCAGTATTTGTTCCATGGGCAGGTGGTTTGATAGCAGGGGTTTCCATTTTAGCTGGAGGTTGAGTAGATCCCATTGATGTCTGAGGCAAGGGATAGGTCATGGGGGCATTTGTCAAACCTATCACTGGGGCAGATGAATTTGCTGCTGCTAAGTTTGGAGGCACAACCATTCTAGGCTCTGGTAGAGGAACCTGAGGTTGCTGTAGAGAAGGTCTTGCTTCTTGAGAAAGAGATCCTGGAGGCTGCTGGTGAGCTGGGTGCACTGAGGAACTCCCAGCAGAACTAGCACTGAGCTGCCTACTGCTGGCTGAATTACTTGTTTCCACTACTGGTGGACTAGCTGCTTCCTGGTCAGAGGAAGACGCCCCTTTGTTTGGAGAGGTTGTTACACAATCTGAAGGACTGCTTCTAGAAACCGCTACTGGCTGAGCTGGTGGTGAAGGGGACGATGGGGATGAGACAGGGTAGTGTTCTTTGGCAGCAGGGATGGGATATGTGGCATTTGTAGGTGTTGTGCTGTTATTACTCGCTGTGGTTGTGATTGTGGTTGTGGTAGCATTAGAGGTTTTCACAACCGTGACAAAAAGCTGCCTTCTAACTGAAGGTGAACTGGGACTACCATTTGTAGATGAAACAGGCACAGTAGAGGCTGTTGAACTTGTTGTAACCGTCGGACTAGTAGTCAAAGAACCTGTTGAATTCACCTGAGAACCACTGTTGTTCTGACTGTTATGGCGAGGCACCATGTGAGGTTTAGGTGAGTTAGTAGCTCTTGCAGGACTCAAAGGCCTAACAGGAAAAGGACCCCAGGTAGACTGAGTTGGTGGAAAAGTACCTCCAAAGTGGGTCATGGGCAACCGAGGTGGACGGATTTGTTGGAAAGTCTGAGCAGCAAGTAAAGCATGTGCAAATTGTGGAGGAGGATATGCTAATGGAAGAGAGACTGGAAAACCAGGCCGTACATTATTCACTGGGTTCTTGACAGTTTTGTGTGTGGGTGCTGAAGAAATTGCTGGCATAGTGAGTGCTGTGGCCATTTGAGATGATGAAACAGCTACAGTGGTCACTTTGATCCCCATTAGTGAATTGTTAACAGCTGTAGTAGCAGCAGGTGTTGACGACCCTATTTTGGAATTTGCTGCAGAACTTTTCAAACGATTCTTTGGAATAAGTTCATCAATTTCCTTATCTGGATCCTTAATAAGAGCATTGATCAACTGTGTTGCTTGTCTTGTTGATTCTGTGCCACCCCTGTAAGAGAGAGTAAAAGGAAGGGGAGGAAGTATAGTTATTCTGATCTAAATTTTACCCTAAACTTTTACACTATGTAGCCCAAATGTATGCTTTAAGGCTATGTTCTATCACTCTACACTAGATAAAAAATTCACAGTAAGATATTTTATATTAAAGGGAACTAGATGGTTAGCTTCATGTGTAACGAATCAGAGGCTGAAATACCAGTGTCCAAAGCAACAAAAGCATTGCATAATCCTCAAAGAATAATTTCTCTCTCCTTACTTACTGCCCACAACTATAGAACAGAACCATTTTTCCCTATTCTGCATGAAAACGTTCTTTTGGTCCAATAGCATAAACAGAACAGTAGTAATCAATTATGCTTCTAAAATGATGTTTTTAAATTACTGCTCACTTAGAAATCCTGTCCAAAAAAAAAAAAAAACGTGGTCTACTAAACCAAAGACTACTCTTTTAAAATTTATTCTCTCCATTCACTTTATAGAAATTATTCTTTTAAAATGTAGTAAACAACACCAAACAGATTTATTTACCTAATTGTTATTATTCTGTCCCCGGTCTTGTCTTTCTGTTTGTCAATGTCTATATGCGCTCCAGTGAACTCCCGGATAGCATTGATGTTACATCCCCCTCTTCCAATAACTCTGGAAATTACAGTTGATGGGACAGAAACCTTCTTTGATCTATACAGAAGAAAAAAGTAGCAAGTCAGCTGGAAAAGTTTCAATTATTTGAAATAAACTGAGGATTATCAGGAAGCTATGAAGTTTGAAAGAGAGATCCTGAGTTGGTGTTTAAGATAATAAATTTATCACTTCTACTCTCAAAACTAAAACATTCATTTTAACTGCAAGATGGGCAACATTGAAATAAAGATGTTCTTGTCAAAAGAGATACATAAAAGGGATAAAACTACTTGCATGTCTAACTTTGTATACACACATACCTTCTTACAACCTCCTTCCATCCTTCTTCCCTCTTCTGACCACGTTTAGGGCTAGCTATGGTTAGTTTTCCATTTGGAGAAGAAAGGGGAGAAGGCCCAGATTTTGTGCAAGTGGATAAGGAGTTGCTGGTTACTTCACCAATAACCTCGGATAACCTTTAAAAAAAAATTAGTTGCTTGTTGATACACTGAGTTTAGAGATGCCATATGGCCATTTTACTTTAGCCTTTGGGCACTAAGTATTTTGAGAGCTCGAGCATTAGAAAATCACAACTTGCCAGAGTTAGCACATTTCTGCCCAGACATGTAAGTACACTAAGCACAATTGATCATTTATTAAATATATATGCGCACACACATATATGAAGAGAAGTATCTAAACAGTACTTTAGCAACTAACTAGTAACTAATTCATTCTGGTATTTTTCCCATCTGCTGAAAGCTAGAAACAGGTTCACAGCATTAGACTGCCTAGAATATTGAAGCAGTATATACAGATAAAACAAGGTGTGTGGAATTCTTTTCCTCGTGTGTGTCTGACAAGACTAGAATTAACCAACCAATATGAATTTGTGTAGTGGCATTTTGGAATGTATCGAGAAACATAATATTCAAAGTTTCATTTAAAACTTTAAAACCATCAATGTAATATCCACTGGATTAAGTACCATTTGAACACAGCAGCAGTGTACCTGAAACCTAGGATAAAATACTCCTCTCTTTCACTGGATGGTATTGTTAAAGGAAGAATACCTGCTACTCATGACATCTGTTGCCAAAGAACACTGACTATGCTAACACAGTCCTAGTTTCATTCAGCACGAAGCAACAGTGCTTTTAAGCAGAAGTGTAGCACTACTCCTCCTTCAGTTAAAAACTTTAAAAAATCTACAGTATCAAGGAGCTAGTTGGACAAGAAAAAGGAGAAAGAAAAGAACAGTAATGGTCCAATATTCTCTTCCAGGCTGGGAGGAGCTATAGTAAAAACATATGATTGGCTGAACTGACTGAAATGCATCTTCTGTCTTGGAAACCAGGTATAAGACAATCCACTAGTTACTGATCTGTGGGTAGGGCTTCATGCCTCAGTCTACTATTTTAATATAATTCATGCTACAAAAATGTTTTGTCTCCTCACACAATATTTATATTAATATATAACAAATAGAAAAGCAAGGATATTTGTGCTCTAATCTATTTTATTCATGTAATTAACAAAACTATTAAAATACAGAAAAGAGTTAGGTCTTTTCAGCAGGAAGTTCCAATTATTTTATACTGGGAGTTATTATGCATGGCCACAGTAACTTACTTTATTGATGATTTGCCAGAAATTGCTTTCCTGTCATCCTTTGGAAAAGTGACAAGTACCGAAGGCTGTTTTTTGTTGCTTGGAGTGTTAGTGACTGCTGTGGAAGAATGATTGTCACTTTTGTGGCTGCTGTTGCTATTGCTGCTTTCATCACTACAGCTGGAAATCCTCATGTTGTCACTGTCACCACTTTCACTGGTACTGCTACTCTTCGACTCACCATTTGCTTTTTCTGGTTGACCATAGGAGATTGGGAGTTGATCATCAAATATAATCTGAACGTTATCTGGGTTAATTTTGTTTTTCCTGCTTTTCCTCTTGGAGCTGGTTGTGGTGATGGTACTGTTCCTTTTCCCATGGGAACCTGCTAAAGTAGTCCAAGTTGCAGATATACCTATTGTGGTTGTAGTGGTGGCACTAGGAGGCTCCATTAGGACCTCAGGCTCATCTGTTTAAGAATAAAAACAAAAATTACTACAGCATGAGGTAATGTGCACTTCCAGGATTTTTTTGTTTTGTTTTTAAAGTCACACCTAGCAAATCAGACAATTACTATTAAGTTTAATAATAGTCTTGAATGACTCCATGGGATAATCATAAGACAGTTACATAAAAGTAATGGAGAAATTGTTATAGTGCCATTATATAAATCAATGGTACACCTTCATACTGCATTCAGTTCTGGTCACTCCACCTCTGAAATGATATAGCAGAAATAAAGGGGGCTCAGAGGGGTAACAAAAAAATTAAGGGTATGGAAAAACTCTCACAAAGAGACGGAAAAGACTGGCTTAATTGTTTGCCTTTGAGAGGAGATTTACAATAGGGGACATGACACAAGCATATGAAATAATGGACGGTATAGAGAAGTTAGATTAGAACTTCTACTAACCCTTTTTTGTGATACAAGAACAAGGGGACATTCAATGAAATCAAAAGATGGCAAACTCAAAATTGATAAAAGGAAATATCTTTCCATACAACACACAATTAGCCTTTGGAACTCATTGCCACAAGGTATCGAGGCCAAAGGATTCAAAAGGATTTGACATTATACAGATAAGAATATTGGGAGAGTTACAGTAAATATTAAAAATTGAAATATTGAAGATTAAAGATTATTGAAGATTGAAAGATTGAAAGATTGAAAAAGATATAAACTTAAGCTTCAGGACAAAGTCATCTCCTATGTACAGGAGCTAGGAGGAAAGTTTCCCTGGGGACAGGTTATCCCATAGCTGCTTCTGAAGCAATTGGATATGGCCACCATCAGAGACAGCATACTGCCTAGATGGATCATTGGGTTGATTCAGTATGGCAAATCCTATGGTTAGTAAAATTTAAAAGTAATGTTAGATATAGGAAATATGAATGTACTACGTGAAACCTTATATATAAGTATTGACAAGAAAACTATCATCATACAGGGAATAAAAAGTTATAGGAAAAGATTAAATCTATGGTTAACAGCAATAAGACTACCTTCAGCTTTTAGCTTTTCCTTTTCTTGAGCAGCTTGTAGTTCAAAATTCTCTTTATTTTTTGCTTCAATTTCTTCTAGTTTTCTTCTTTGTTCTTCCTTTTTCTTTCTCCGTTTCTCTTTTCTTTTCTCTCTTTTGGCAGCCAAAGCCAGCCTCCTGCTTTCTTCCCTCAGCTGTAAGTCAAGAACATTTAGCCGTATGAAAATATTACAAGTTGATAAAGACGAACTATTCATCTTATTCTGAAGCAACATGAATGCTTCAAGATTACTACTTTTTTACATTACAAACCTCGACATTTGCAAACCTCAAATGTAATCAGTTTAATTATGTTTAAAAATCAAAAGGCCAGTATTCTCCATTCTGACCTGGTCTATGGATCTCTATCGCACATTTAACACTTGTTTCACTTGATGAACTTCCATGGCTGTTAACTGAAATTTCTGCACATGTAAACAATACAGTGGAGATCTGCAGTGTGGAGTGGAGAGGAAAATTTTGCCCTATATTTTAATCTTCAAGCGTGTCTATGGAGCATGTGCATATGAAAGCACAAGACAAATCAAGAATGCATGAAACTTACCAAAAATAATGAAGATAAACCATTTTCAATGATAGTGGAGTGGTAAAATATATGCTCATTAAAAATGCTCAACTAACGTGGCACTAGAAACTTAATTTTTTTAAGAGCAGGTTTTAGATCAAATATATTTTGCTAATATCACCAGTTATAGACTCTTCATTAAGCTAGCTGTTCATACAAAAACACTTTCTGCTTCATATTCATCTTTCTGGAAAATGTTATGTACAGACACCGTTTCTTGGTATGCATATTTCTTTAATGAGATTCCTTTTAAATTTGGTATGCAGGAGGTAAAGCGCACAGTCTTTGATACAATAAATATTGTGTAACAGGTTTTCTGTTTGTATGTGCCATCTCCAAAATCATAATTACTTCAAAATCATATTTTCTTATGCTTTCATAGATTATTTTACAGTTCTAACAAGAAAAAATTCAGACCCGGATCTTGCATAGTTTTTTCTGTTGGTGGAAAGGGAGTTTTGGTCACAGAAACGAAACTGCAAATAAAAGGGGATTCCTTACCTTCTCTAAATCCAGCTCTTCTAAAAGAATGCTTGCATTTTTGTTTGCTTCAGCAGCCTGTCTATCTTTGGCTTGCACTATTGATTCCATACAAAGGTGGCACTTCTTTAACATCTCCTAAAACGACAAAAGTATATCAATCTTCTGTCTGAAAATGTAAAACCCTGTATTGCACTTGTAAACAAAACATATTTTAAATCAATCATTTTAAAAATGTTTTAAAGAAAATGTGAAGAATACGGATATTTTTGTATTGGAGGCGTATTGGCACAAAGCATTTTAAAAATACTTAAATATTTAATTATTTTAATTACAGGCCTTTTTACTGCTAACATGTTTTGGAAACTACAGAATCTTATTATGCAAGAAGCAATCATTGACACAGAGAACTGTAGCTATGCAACTGTCAACAAAGGGCAGTTTGGTGGTGATCTTTAGAGTACCATCATAAAAAAAATAGTTTTTTCTTCTTGTTTTTGAATGTAATGTTTACAAAAAGGTATCTTACAGCCTTGGAGACTGAAACTCTCTATGGATCTACAGAATAGGTAGAACAAAATCAGCAAGTTTTCCTACACTACTCCACTCATGTGCCTCAATTTTGACTTGGATAGATAGCCACATGCTTGAAAGGGTAGTTCAATTTCTATATCTGCTCAATTATTGGCTTCCTTGCTCTATCAGAGTTCCAGTAAGTAAAAATGATAAACATGGATACGTGCCCTCACTTGTAGGACTGTCACAGAAGCTGAACCAAGGCTATGGAACTAATTCATTCAAGGGATAACAATTACTAAGTTCACAATATTCAGATGTAAATGCAGAACTCATCTCCAGTTTAACTTCTGCAAGTTCCTCCATTTCCCCCACCTTATAAACACTATATTACAGTAAAGCTTAGTATCCCTAATTGGATGCCAACTGTGGTAGGTACTGTACAGTCAAACAGAGGAGACAGCCCTTACCCCAGAGAGATTAAATTCTAAGGCTGCTGGACAGGACAAAACAGGCTGATAAAACAGAAAAGGGGTGCAGGGATTGGGAAAACTGAAGTAACGATAAAACAAAGCCGAGCAGGAAAGCAGATATTGCAGCTTAACCAACTAACCCATCAACATTCTGCCTCTCCCCACAAGCTAAAGAAGGAAGAGATTTTTTTCTTTTAAAGTCCTTGGGAAATTCTCAGATACATGATGATGTGGGCCATATCAATATTTAGATTAATTGCATTAAATTCTTGCAAACTCACAGGATTTGCTGGTGATGTGAGGAAAATGGGGGAGGGGAGGGCAAGAAGGGCCACAGGGAATGCTGTCTCCTCACTCATGTTATCCTCCAACACTTGCACAGCTTGAACTTCTGGGAGGAGATTTTGCAGGGAGTGAGAGGATGGTGCAGGGAATCAGTGATACAATGAAAACACTCTGTACCACTACCATTCTACTTTTCTTATGATCTACTTCCTGCTGTTGACATATTCCCTTTGATATCTGATACTCTCTGCCCATACCAACCTGGACTACAGACGAACAATGCAAGAGAGAGAACTTTCACAGGAGGTGAGAAGAGGCTCAGAAGATACTACCAATCCCATAAGAAACAATTACTTAGTATTACAGAAGTTGTGAGGCTTGTTCTTCCATCATTTTTACCAAGAACCAGAATATTCATAGTTAAATTTAAGCTTTTGTATATAGTATTAGGAAATGTTGAGTTTGTGAACCTCAATCCAACAGCAATTCACTTACTCAACAGCAAGTGTCAACTTCAATTATTTAGTTCAAGGTCAGAACAGCACTGGATCCCACAAATATTGAACAGCATAAATGAATGCTTGCTCATAGAGCAGAAAGAGACAATATTTTACTGTTTGTTTACAGTTCCTGTTTACCGCATTTAATGAACATCTGGAGAACAATCTTTCACCCACACGTTTAAGAACGGAAGACTTTAGGATCTGCACGGAAGTTATATGAATATATTCAAATGTCACACTGGAAGTGTTAGAATGTTATGATATTAATTTTAGACAAAATGAACAATCAGAATCGCCTTCTGTAATAATATTTGAAAATACAATAGAACTTCACTGATCTGAGCAAGTGTCTGGGAAATTGAAAATTAGCAAGTAGTGGCGAGTATTACGTTTACTGCCGTTTTCACAGCCATTTACTGTAACAGTATTTGGATTTTCAATTTTCACCAAAATAAAACATTTATTTTTCTATTCAAAATTATATTTATTTTGAAAATCATGATCAGTTTGCTTTGCCAGTCAAGTAGATATTGATGGTAAATTCTACTCCAGCCTTGATTATTCATAATTAGAACTATTGTTTTCGTAATACTTTTCAGTCTTACTAAAATCCTGCTAAGACTAGCCACATCACAACCATTAACTTACCTTGTCAGTAATCGTTGCTATGTATCTCATACATTCTGAATCTGATGGAAATTGGTTTACTTCTTTCACTAGATAGCGCACCACCTTTACGTGACCCTGAAAATTTAATTTCAAACATCAAGTTATTTCATACCAAATTAATTGTTCTTTCAAAGCACTATATGTTTGTCAAACATGGCTGTATCTGAAACATACTGTATTAATTAACAGCTCTGTTACTGAGGCAACAGACATCTACCCTTCAAATTTTCTCAAATATTAATTAGTGCACAATTTCTTGAGTCTGGAGATGCTCCACTCCTTTCCTCTCCTACACACATCTTTTTAGTTAAAAAGTTACCTAAATTATTCAAGTATTTTTGGTTCTGGGGTATCAAATTCAAAGTTATTTTCCCCTCATTTCAGAAACTTCTCACTTTCCTCTCCATGATCAAGGAGAAAAACCTTGATTTTACAGTGTGTAGGTATTTGCTAGTTATTGTGCAGAAGTGCTTTCGTTTGGAAAATGCTATTTGTATCACATGTACAGTAGTCTAGTTTTCATCATTCCAAATCTTATCTTTATACAGCTCAATGTGCTACATCATCAATAGGATGTACAAAGCCCAATGGAATAGAACATCGTCAGTGGGAGAAACACACTGAGGCAAAATCAAGATGCTTATTTTCAAACTAAGTACAATGGTTATTTACAATATTTCTTTTGTACCAAATGAATATTGCAATTTTAATAATTTTAACTTGGTAGAAATTGGTAAAATAGAGTGGCTTAGAGATTGACTGACTGTTAACTGACTGATTTAGGGAACAAATGGACAAGGACAGTCTATCCTGGTACTTTCATCATTAGATGCATTTTGCATTACATATCATCTTGGGGAGGACAACCTCTAGAAATAAGATCATATGCGAAACAGCCTCAGCAACACTCCCTTGATTCATGCTGAAACTGAGTATCTTGCATTCAACATCTTGGCCAATGAAGGTCCTGAAAAGTCATCCAAACGAGGTCAGTTAGAGACACAAAATCAGAGGCTTCATCCATAATCATGCACAGATATTAGCCACTGACCTTTCATTTACCAACATCAACTGAAGTGCGGTTCATAACACTCTTATCTACTGAGCAATTCCAGCAACACCTATGCAATATTTCAAGCAATGCCAATAGAATAGATATTTAACAGTTCAAGCTTGGCTTATACATATCACTAATAATGTAGTACTGCCAAATCTTCTCTTGCTTATGAGAGATCCAAGGGACCAAATTTTTGCCTTCACTCTTTCCCACCTCCCCAGGCCTTCATAATTAGTTGCTGCCAGGAGTGAAAAGTATTTAAAATGTGATTTTCTATACTAATATTTTCAAAGTAATAGTGTACTCATGTCACACTGGGTCCCTGTGATGGGGTGTGCTCTCCACCCTGGCCCTCAAGGCCTGAATTAAGTCAGGTGGGTCCAATCAGCTAATTAGGTTGCAAATGGGGAAGCTTTAGGCTGGAGGCAGCTAATTAGAGCTCACCTGCAACAGACAGGTGCGGCTTCTACAAAATACAGGAAATTGGAAGCAGAAAGGGCTGCTGGCGAAGTCTGCAATCACTTCCTGAGAGAAGGGAGATGCATTTGGGCTGGCAACCCCAGAGTGTGAAGGCCAGGAAGGTAGGACAGGGCTCAGGAAAAGACAGTAAGGTCTAGAAGAGAACAGACCTTGACTTTGGCTAGAAGGTCTCTGAGCTGGAGCTCGAAGTACAGGGGCCCTTGCCAGCCACTGGGGAAGTGACATCGGTGGGGCAGTGCATCTGCCTGAGCCTGTTTGGGGAGAAGAGACTTTCCCTCCAGAAAGTGACCTAGCTGGAGGACTGAGTCACGAATAGGCTGCAGCAGTTCCTGGAGTGAAACAAGAGCTGCAGACAAAGAGAGAGAGGTGGAGGGATGGCTTGCAACCCTGGGGGGAGGTGTTGACCCAGTGAGCTAACCCCCAGAAGGGCCAGGTGGAGGTGCCATCCTAACAGTGAGTGGAGCACATCACAGTCCCAAAGAACCAGATACCTAAGAATGTAACTCTTTCCCATGAATGTTTCTGCTATATGTTGGCAAAGTAAAGTGGTATAGGTGATGCAAATATCTATTTTTTGAGGGTTCAAACCAGACCCTCAAAATATTTATGTAAGCTTTTCATTTTTTCTTTTAAATATTGTGATAATTCAAGCAGCGATTTAGTAGATCTGATGTACCCATGTTCAGATTACTATCACACAGTTAAATTTACAAATAAATAATATTTTTATAAGGAGGGGAGAGGAGGAAAGAAAAAAATCCACATTCTACCTTTCGAAAGGCTGCCATAAGAGGAGTTATCTTTCTGTTATCAGCAGCATCCACATCTGCTCCAGCTTGTACCAATAGTTGGACGACATCTAGATGCCCCCCATTTGCTGCAAGCCATAGTGGAGTATTCCCCTTCTTGTTCCGTACATCAATGTGCGCTCCCCTAAAAAAAACAAATTGTTTGGACAAAAGTTGAATCATGCTTGGAGAATAAATAACCTAATTATACAAGGTCCAGTGTATTACCTATTTCAATTATCATTAAAACAGTTTGTCATGGAGATGTTCCAGTTTCTGAAATTGTTTTTTGGCCTTCTCAATCATCATAATCTCACATGGATTGACTGCCGGCCTCATTAAAAGTATTCTTTAGGCTCTGAATAATACATTCAAGTCAGCTCTCACTCTGACATACATATTTCAAGCACTGTTACCATATCTGATTATGACTGGATTTTTGGTAATTTATGTTCATCTATGATTTGCATAGATCTATGTATATAAAATTATTTATACAAATTTAAACCCCAGTGCAAACATTTACAATATGCAAGTCAATCGTCTGTCTGATAATCTGAAGGTGTGCTAGAAATCCACACTCAGGAGTTCCCACTGAATCTTTGTTCTTATTGTGAGCGTATCTCAAGTTGTGATCAGGCTTAGAGGCAGGGCTGGTTGACAGCTGTTTCTGTGTGTCTTCTACTGGTCTATTCACAAATGTGCATTGGTATCTACCTTGGAAGTGGCTGCTAACGAGAGCATATTCACAGTAATAGTGACTTTAACAAGATGGAGGGTTCAAAAGATATGTGCGCTTCAACAATGAGGAGGCAGAGAAATATTAAGATCTGATCTGATTCTTAGGTCTAAGAGGGTGAGGAAGAAAATACATGTTTGGGTCTAATACCAAGTATAAGAAAAATACTCAATGTTACATCTTTTGTGAAATACAGAAAAACAAGACAATTAGCATTCAGGACCCTTTAACAACAAAGATTCAAATCTGGTACCTGCTAATGAGAAGCTCACAGAACTTGTAGTGCCCTTTGTCTGCTGCTATGGTTAAAGCTGTATCTCTTGATGAGGGTACTGGAGGAGCATTAACATCTGCACCTTTGTCCAGAAGAACTCTGCCTACCTCTGCATACCCACCAGAGGCAGCTTCCATTAATGGTGTGAGACCAGTCTAGGTTGAATAAGCAGGAGGGAAAAGAGTTAGTTATTTTTAATAAAAGCCAGGAGTAACTTCCACCTGCAGCAATAAGTTCTAATTTCACACATATGCATTTCCATCGTTACCTTCCAAGCCAAGTCTATATAAACGGTTACCAACATTTAAAAGGAAAAATTAAATCACCTGCAGTTGGCCAAGAGTGTGGCCCATTCACTGTATTACGCTTTGGAGACAAGGCATGCTTTTGGGGACAAATTCTGGACCTGCGCTTTGCAGCACTAAGAGGAGGAGAAGCCCAGTGCTATCATATTACTAGGCTTTTTATACTAGCCCAACCATTCTTGTACAGGTTTGGGCATGAGAAGCAGGCAGCACGGAAGAGATGTTCTGCTGTGGAGCTCATGTAAATGAGGTTTTCCCTTCTCATGCAGAAACCTAACTGCAGCAATACCTGTATGGTGCCTGCTGGGTGGAGAGGGAGATAGCCAGACAAGTCTTGGAGGGGAGAAATCCTATTCTAACAGTTGCTATAGGAGCAGATCTTGAGAGTTTAAATCTTATGTTTTCATTTAGTGAGCAGAGGGAAAAGAGGCAACCTTTGACCTGATCAGACCTCGCTTCAGTGCTGTCAGCCAAGGACACTATGTGGTACGTCAATTGACTCATTCAGTATTCCTGTCAGCTGAGAAGCCTTTCCCCTTTACTACCATCCTCCACCCCAATGGTGGTCAAATCTGGCAAGAAGAGTGAAATCGAAAACTTCCCCAGGGAGCGGGAGGGATTTGATGGCTGCGGAGATTGCTGCTCAGCCTCGGCTAGGTGGTGCACTCCTCAGGATCCCATTTCACCTCCATGGCTGTGGAAGCCAGGCAGACTGTAGAGAGTCAGGCAATGAACATGCCTTGAGCTAAGATCACCTTTTATTTAATTTTTAAAAAGATGAAGGTATCAAGAAATGTAATTAATATAAAATGATTAAGTGGAAGATTTCTCATCATTTTAATGCTTGTAATTACTTGAAGAGTAAATAAAGTTCCAGAAGCTAAAATTCAATTAATTTTATGTACTGTACACACAATGGGTGCATGTCTATGTATAAACAAACACTAACCTTAAAACAAAGGTATTTCTTTTCTTTTAAATAGTTCTATTAAAACTCAGCCTCTTCCTAGTTGGTTTCAATAGCTGTGTGCACAATGTTCTGTAATCAGGCAGTTACTGTACAGGAAATACTCATTTTCCTTCTTTAGTTAACTTCCAAGGAGGAAAAAGTCATGTGAAACAGAACTAAATTCTTACTATAAATCTGCTTAGCTGCAGACACACATCTCATCCTGTTCCTTACCTTAGCTCTATGCTCGACATTAGCTTTTCTGTCAAGCAGTAGGCTAACCACTTCAGTTCTTCCTTGGAAACAGGCCAAAGTCAAGGCAGTATTCCTGTTGGTCTCTATCTGGGCATTAATGTCAGAACCCATGTCCAACAGTAGCTTAACAGCAGCGGTGTGCCCATTCATAGCTGCCAACATTAAAGGAGAAATGCCCAGTTTGCTACCAGTTCTGGGGGGGGAAACAAAAACAGAAAATCTTTCATTCTTATCTTAAAATGGTAAGGGGAAAATCAATGTGAAAAAGCAAAGTTCCCAAACTAGAAGTTATTCAAGTTTAAGAAGGCTGATAAAAGCAAGATCTTCTATACTATTTGCATTTATAGGTCTCTGCTTTTAGACTGTTAGTTGTCTTATGATGAAATTGCTTTTTAGCAAAGCTAAGCATTTTGTTGAGTCTTTCAGTCTGAAAGATTAGAATCAAGAAATTCTTTTTCACCATGAATGAAGTGATAAACATTTTGAAAAGAAAGCTGAGTTACCATTGGTAATTCTGAGCTTACTATTAGCAGACATACAGCTCAAAATAGAAAAGTGTATTGTACTAATCTGAAAATTTCCTCTCTCTTAGTAATGAAGTTCACAGATCTGTTAGTGGATCTCTAACCTACCTGCAGCACTGGAAGCAGAACCAGACCTGTTCACTCAAGATGGATATTACAGTAATGTACTGCAGAACATAACTAACTTTGAAATGTACTGATTGACCGAATGGCTGTATCACACTTCTCAACACATCACTGAAAACCTGCCAAAGGTAGGCCGTATCAGTTAATCTTATGACTCAGAGAAAAGCAGTTTTCAGGTAAAAATGGATACATTTTTCTGTTCTCTCATATGAAGGTCCACAGATCTGTTACACTGGTATTTTAATTGCAGTATACATCCAGGAAGGGAGAAAGTGGTATTACAACTCCATAAATCTATTATTAAAGCCATTCTCTACTATTGGAATACTATAATTTGAAGCACCTCTCTCTCAAAGCTGTAAGGACATACCAAGTGATGACCATGTGGCCCCCTAAGGAGATCTCCTTGTAATTTATCTGCCCAGGAGGCTTCTACCACTCTTTTTGCTTTGAAGACCTCACAGAAAAACATCACATTAGTCAACACTGAAATACTCTGAGGTTTTCTGTCCATTTAACATAGGATGCTAAAGCATGAGAGGTCATTTGATCTGTAAGACTGCATACTGTGTTTTGTACAAGTCTGGAGCTGTACAAGTCCGAAGGACCATTTAAAACAATGTGAAAGATATATAGTACTATGTTTCTACAGAGTGCTGGAATTCCAAAACGGGATAGTGGAGCCCGGTGAAATGCCATGGTCCCTAGATCACTGCATTTGAATGTCAGCTATGTTTTTGTGTATCTCACGCAAGAGGTCTTTCGAGGTTAGCAGAGTGAAGAGGACCTTTTCCAAATACCCGAACCTTTTCAGCTAATCCAGAGAACCAAGGGGACTGGATGTCCTGAGACTAACCACATCAGAGAGAATTTTGTAGTAACCCTGATTCCTGACGACACAAAACACAAAAATATCTATCTACAAAGAAGTCAGTGCAGACTGGTAGCATGGTCTTTCTGAATTTAGTGGCCATTCTACACTTCATGAAGATAAGCCGGAGTACCACACAGTGTGTTTATAAATTTTCAACCAGGCTGATACTGCTTGAGATCTTTCATGCCAAGGAAAAGAGGCAGAGGCAAATACATCCCAGATTTGGTTGCTTAAGAAAGGCCTGTATCTGGCCTTCCTGGTTTTGTCCAGCCATGCTGCACTGTACAAGGTCAAGCAGGGGCTCATGGCATTGAGATCTTGGACAATGAAAAAGGACGGCCTCTTCCCTTTGCTAAAGATAGCAACCCCGAACAGCTCTAAGCATTCTGGGGTTGAACTAAGCATCCCTTTGTGGTCATGGTTTCAGTTTCTCCTCTGCAGCAGGAAGGTCTGGAACAGATTGGTGGATGGACCTCAGTACAGGAGAGAAAGTGATTTTGTGACACAAACCATGGGAGCCCAATACTTGAAACTTTAACAAGGATTTATAGTGGTTAAAGAAAAATGGTACTGTTTATATTTTTAAAAATTTCAATTGTGAACTATTACCCATCCTGCTTTACACCTGTGATATTTGTCTCCTTAGCTCAGTGTCCTAAACAAAGTCACACAATACTAATATGTCTGCAAACAGAAATAACAGACATAGCAACAGTATTTACGTGCTAAAACTATTAGAAAAAGTTTATTTACAAAGACAAGAGTACACTGTCTTTTGAACTATAAGATTAGTGAGCAAAGGAGACAATTTTTCTTGTATGTATAGCAACTTGTATATACTATAAAATAGTTTTGTTAAATAAAGCAGTGTACTTTTGGTACCTGAGCTGGAGAAAGGGAAGAGGTGGGAAAAATAAGAAAAAGGAGATTCTATGACTAGGTGAGAGATTGTTTCTTGTTTCAAAAGTAGCTATACTCAGCCAGTAGACTGATCAAAATCAGCAGGAAGATTTTCACCATAACCCAAAAAGAAGCACTAGGAGTTTGGTAGCAAAAAACAAAGACGCTTGAAGGAATGGGGAGAAGGGAAGGGGAGTTAAAAAGGTACCGGACTTCAAAAAAGCATACTTAAACTGTTCTTGTCTAAAACTGGGCAAAAATTGAAGCAATGACCAGGAAGACTGTACATTTCTTTAAATATTGTAGTAAGATTAGAAGCTTTAGGAATAAGGAGGGTTATTTTTGTTTCATAGAGGCATCAACTGAACCTTTTTTTGAGAATTGACAAGCAACTATAAAAGCAGGAGAGTAGGGATGAAAAAGGGAACTTGCCTAGAATTGATTTCTGCACCAGCATTTAGTAGAATTTTGATGATGTTCACATAGCCACCAGAAGCAGCTAGACTTAGAGGTGTGTAATCAGAAACATTCCTGTGCTCTTTGTTTGCCCCTCGAGCTAGCAGCAGCTCCACCACCTGCAATGTTACAAAATAAGTTATTTTTGATTTTCTCCTTAAACTTGAAAACCTAACTGGAGAAAATGTTCTAAAAGTATGAATACACCAAATAAATGTGTCCAGAAAAACAGGCTTCTATTTTGAAAGCAATCCTTTTTAAAATAAAGAAGTTTTACCTTTTCAACACTATGCCCTCTATACTCTCAGAAAAATGGATTATGGTTGCAAATTATTTCTCCCAAATTTCATGTCAAGAAAAATTAAAAATGTTAATATATAACTCCAAAAAGTTAATAAAATAGTTTCTGGCTTGGGTAATTACAAATTTGAGAAGGAAAAAACCCAATATGTAATGACATTCCACAAAGAAAATTTCTTTACATTGTGGAATAGATTAGTGTCCATCTCAATTTATATGATGAGCCCAGCAAATCAAGAGGATTTTAAGAGTACTTCAGCTACCTATGAATAAAATTCTCCATTTCTAAAACAAAGCACTCTTGCTCTCTCACCACCCTGTTTTGGATTACGAATAAATCTTTAGCTGAATATGCTAAACAAATATCTGTCTTTTAGTCAGGGTGCTGGGGTAAGACCAAGAAATCAGTGGTGTGCCTTCACCCTATTTTCCCCAGCTACTCCACGGTACAATACTCTCTATATAGAACTATTGCTCTGCTTCTACACAGAAGCAAAAGTCATTTTAACTCTTAACAGACAAGGTACAGTGAGGGGGACGGGGGATGTTATACAAACTAATTGTTTCTTATAGGTGTGTCTTCCTCACACATTCATTTTTAAGTGAAGTGGTCAAGGTCCTGCATATTCTGCAGCAAGCTGGACTTAACATTCTGCAGAAAGGATCCTGGTTTCTGTAGAACCTTGGTACAAAAGACTTAATTCTGTGACAGTTCCATATATAAAATTGATTTTTAATTAGCTAAATATGGACGTTAACAATACACCCAGTAATGTTGCTTCTCTTTAGATATTACATTTAATTTTGTCCTCACATTCAGGTTTTGATGCGCCACAGATTTTGGTGTTGACAGTACACAAACGCATAAAAAACAGTTACTAACCTTTATAACTGTAGTTCTTAGAGAGGTGTTGCACATGTCCATTCTGCTCTTGGTGTACGTGTGCTCCACGCATAGTCACTGGACATTTTTTCCCCTCAGTGATACCCGTTGGGGTGGCCGAAGCCGACCCTGAGCCCCCTCAGTTCCTTCTTTATGGAAACTACAATGTAGAGGGGTAGAAGGGCAGGTCATGGAATGGATATGTGCAACATAACTCAAAGAACAATTATTAAAGATTAGTAATAGTTTTTTCTTCAAGTGATTACATATGTGCATTCCACTCGATGATTCCCAGGTAGTTACATAAGTGGAGGAACTGGAGTTCATGTATACACAGACTACGGTACAGCATAACCAAATTTGGCATAATCTCTTGAATACTGAGTGATGGCATAATAGGAGGAGCACTGTTGACCAGGTTGCTGCTTTGCAAACGTCCAGTATAGGGATTTGCACAAGGAATGCCATTGAGGATATTTGTGATCTTGTGGAGAGAAGAATCTGCTTGTCTGGAGGAGAGACATCTGTGAGAGCGTAGCACAGGTGGATACACTAAGTTATCCAAGATGAAATTCTCTGTGCGGAGATTGGAAGACCTTTCATTCAGTCCGCTATGGCCACGAAGTTTAGTGGACCATTGAAATGGTTTGGTCCTGTCTATGTAGAACACCAGTGCCCATCTAACATCCAGGCTTTGTAGCTGTTGCTTATCCCCATTTGTGTGTGGTCTGGGTAAAATACAGGCAAGTAAATTGATTAACTGATATGAAAATTTCATACCTTAGAGAGAAATCTTGGATAAGGGCGTAAGTAACATCTTATCTTTAAAGAAGACTGTATGATGGTTTGGATCTGAAGGTGCACAGTTCAGAGACTCTTCTGGCAGAAGGGATAGCCATTAGGAAGACCACCTTCCAGAAAAAGTGGAGTAAGGTGCATGTTGCTAGAGGCTCAAATGGTGGTCCTAGTAAAATTAAGCAATACTAAGTTCAAGGCCCAAGAGGAAATGGGCTCCCTTAGTTGAGGGTACAATCTTTCCTGGCCTTTAAGGAATCTAACTGTCATGTCATTAGAAAAACACAACAGTTATCCACTTGAGGGTGGAAAGCTGATACTGCTGCCAGGTACACCTTGATAGAGGAAATGACTAAGCCTTGCTATTTTGGGTGCAACAGATAGCTGAGTGTTTGCTGGATGGATTAATGCATTGGTGAGACTCTGGTTTCACAAGCCCAGATAGAAAACTGCTTCCACTTTGACAGCTAGGTGTCCAGGGTAGAGGGCTTTCTGCGATCTAGTAAGACCTGGTGAAGTTGCTTGGAACAAGCCTACTCTTTGGAATTTAACCCTGCAGCTTCCAGGCCATTAAAGAAAGGATCACAGGTTTGGATGGAGCAGCTGACTGTGATCCTGAGAGATCAAATCCAGGTGCAATGGGAGAGAAACTGGCGTGGTCACTGAAGTCCAGCAGAGTGGAGAATCAGTGTTGGCAGGGCCACCCTGGGGCTATTAATATAACCCAGCTGTGGTCCCGCTTGATCTTTAGTAGCACTCTGTGTAGGAGTGGTATTGGGGGAAAAAGCATAACAAAGTTTTTCAGTCCAGGGTAGCAGGAAGGCAACCATGATGGAACCCAGACTGTGACCTTTTAGGTAGCAGAACTGGTGACATTTTCTGTTTTACTTGTTTGGAAATAAGTCTATTTAGGGAGTCCCCCACTGCTGGAAAATGCTACTGGCTACATCCGGGCAGAGACACTAGTGGTAACTGGTGAAAGACCTGCTCAGGTGATCTGCTAGCTTGTTCTGCACTCTTGGAAGGTAAGAGGCCTTGAGGTTGATTGAATTTCCATAAGTAAATTGCTTCCTGATATAGGAGCCATGACAGACCTCCTCCCTGACTCTTGAGGTAAAAACATTACTGCTTTGTTGTCCATAAAGACAAACACGAGGTGTCCTCCCCCACCAATACAAGGTAAGAAAGTCTGACAAATTACCCTGAACTCTGACATTGATATGAAGAGCAAAATCTGTTGATGACCTAAGACCCTGAGTTCAGAGGGGCTCCCCACCTTAGAGCCAATGTGTCCAAGACCAAAGTCATTGACGGCTGAAGCTGGAGGCAGGGAACTCCTGCACAAGTGTTGAGAGGAGTCAGCCACCAATTCAGTGAAATTAGAACCTGCAAATGTACTGTGAGCGGTGTCCCGATGAAGACAGCTTGGCGAGTATACTTGGACCAGCCATATCTGAAGGGGTCTAAGGTGCAGCCTCATGTGTTGTATTACATATGAGCAAGAGGCCCTGTATCCTAGGAGCCTCACACAGTTTTGGGTTGTTGTGATCAGATGAATCTTGAGGTCTGTCATGAGAGAGCAAATAGATTGGAATCTCGACTCCAGGAGGAAAGTGCTGGCCTGGGTAGAATACAACATCTACACCAGGCAAAGGACAAACTTGTCTGCACTGATCAGTAGTCCTTAGGCCTTGAAGACTGACTGAACAAGATGAATGCAGGATATAACCTGAGCTTTGGACCAGCCTTTTAAGATATGCAGGGATTCATCAATTTTTTCCAAACAACTCTGATCCATCAAAAGGAAGGTCCTCAACTGTATTTTGGACTTCCCTCGAAAAGCTCAAGACCTACTGCCATGGAGATAGAACAAGCAGCTGTATCAGCAGCGTCCAGAAAGGCCTGCAGAGATGTTCTGGCGAGCAGCTGGCCCTCTGCAACAATCATCTGGAACTGCTCCCTCTAGTCTGTTGGAAGATGCTCAATAAAGGCATTCAACTTTGAATAGTGTGACAAAGCTCTTCCTCTATCTCAGTGAGTCCAGTGCTTCCTTCTAGCAGTAGGTCAGGGAACTGCTTCACCCCTTAGTGTTTCTTCCACCCTCCAGTGGTGGGTGGAAGAGAAATGTAGCCACTCTAAGATGGCTGCTCCCTACTGGCTCCCAGTCCTGCCTCTGGTTCTCTTAGGCCCTTGCCTCTTTGGTGGGGTTCTTGCCCCTCCAATAAATAGCCAGTGGAGGATTGGGGGGGGGGGGGGGGTGTGTCTCGACTCCAGGCCCCAACCCAGGGACCCTACAAGTAGCAGTCTCACACTCTGGCTTCAGGAAAGTTGCTGGCTTCCCCGGGTTACTTCCCCGTGCCCCTTGAATTAATGTCCATACCCTGCTCTGACAGGGGCCCTTCCTGGCCTCCTTGCCAGAGAATGTTCTTGACCTCTGACAGCCCCACAGGTGTAGTAGTGCCCAAACCAAATGTCCAGTTCAATCTTTCCCTTCTGGCAGGTTTTCTTCCCTTAGGCCTCCAGGCCTGGGAAAGGTCCTTTGCCCTCTTTGGGCCAGGTTCTTCCCTCCCCTAGTCTTTGTACCAGCAGAGTCCTCTCCTGACAGCGTTCTGCTCCTTCTCCTAAACCTTCCGGGCGCTTGACAGCGTCTTGCCTGCTCAAACACTCTCTGGTAGTTCACCTCACTCCCACAACTCTAGCCACACCATTCTCTGGAGGGGAGGCTTTTTAACAAGACCTGGGCAGAGTCTTGATTGGCTCCAGGTGTATTAATTAACAGGGAGTAACCCCTGCTCAGCTACCAGGAGAAAAGGGACTTACTGATCCTGGGGATGATATGTTGGCCTTCTAGCACTCTCTGATAGCCGTCCAGTCTGACCCTGTCACAATAGTTAGTACAGCTATATTTGGCATGTGGGCTTGATAACTGGCGCTCCTAAATTGTAAGGTAGTTAATAAGTATGACTTACAGCCAAATAAATCAAGACACTTTAAACCTTTATCATATGGCGCTGAGTTAGCATGGACACTGTCTGCCACATTCATTCACAGCATCAACAACAAGAGTGTTGGGGGATGGACGCAAAAATAAAAATTCAGAATCCTTCGAGGGAACGTATTTTTTGTCTGTCCTCTTACAGGTGGGTGGTACTATGGCTGAGGTATGCCAAATTGTTTTTGCATGGTCTAACAGTAATAGGTTGCACAATGCAGGCAGACAAAGTGTGCAGAATATCAAGTAATTTATGCTGTGACTCCTTAACCCCTCTAGTGGAATTTGCAAGGAGTCCTCTATCATTTTAATGAAGTCTTGAAACCATTTAAAATAGTCAGCCAAGGAGAGTGGAGGAGGCATAACAGCGTCATCTGGGGAGGAGAAAGATGTTAGTTATAGGGGTATTCTCTTTGTCCAATCTCACCTCCTGCTCCTCAAAAGACTCCTCTCGTGGATGATAAATCCTAGAGGAAGAGGTTGGTGGAGACTGACTGCTCTTTCTCCTGGCAAAAAATACTAGAGGTCTTGGAGAACTGCTGGCGGTAAGATGTCCAAGGGTCACCAGTATGGCCACTGAGGTGGTAAATTAGGCATGAGTGGAGGCACCCAAAGGTGTCCGTTCCAGCAGGCTAGAGTCTCTCTCTTACAAGGACAGTCCAACTCCTTAGAGATCTCAGGATAAAAAGTTCCTTGATAAAGGAAGGGAGAGACTGATGATCATCATTATCTTACACCCCTCATCATCACTTCGTAGAGGTAGAGCAGTCAGAGACTCTGCTGGTACTGGGTGAATTTCCAGGGAACAAGAGGCAATTAGTACCAAGAATGGGTCACTGCTGAACAGGGGAGATTCCGGAGTTTGTTACTGAGGAAGTCCTGAGGAAATCAAAACTCAAACTCTTACAGTACCAGAACAGTACCGATGAGGCAAGTGGGGCAGAGGTAACTATGGCAGAAGGCACCAACAATACCACAGGTCTCATGCACTCCTATGAATCACCAATAGGTGTTGGTCTAGTCTTTTGCAGAGCCAAAGTGCTGGATACTGAGGTCCTGGTAGACTCTGTCAGTACCGATTTAGAAGAGCTGGTCTGCTCCTCCAATCACCTGACAGTACAGATCTTCCAGAGCTGGAACCCTTGGAGTCCTTAGACTTACTGGTGCATGGTACCTTAGGAACCTGCAGCCTCATGAATACTGAGCTGGAGATTGGTGGGTGCCAAAGTGGTTGTCTGAATTGAAGACCATCCTCTGGGTAGAGAATCTACCCCAAAGAGACTTGAATATCACTTCCTAGAGTCTTTTTAGATGATTCCAGTGATTTGCTTTTCGATGCTCATGGAGAGTGCTGCATTGAGGAGGTTCCAGCAGTTAATCTATTTGGAGACCCTTTTGGGGGAGTGGGGGAACATCTTTCGGCCAAAGTCAGAAGCTGGTCAGAGCGAATTCTCCAGCATAAAGAAACAATTTAAGTTCCTGGTTCTTTCTGACCCTCAACTTAATTTCAGACAAAAACCACACTTTTGGGGAATGAGAGACTCCCCAAGGTAGCGGACACATCGGGAATGCCTGTCACTGACCAGGATAGCTTCTCGATACAAAAGGCAATGTTTAAACCCAGGAAAAGGTTTCAGTTCCCTTGAAGAAAAAGAAAAATAGGTGGAGGGACAATGGTGCTCCGAAAAGTATAAATAAAACATTTTTTAAGATTTTTTTTTAAACTATAAAAATGACTACAGCTAACTAACAAAGGTAACTAAGAACTAATACTAACTAACTAGTAAGAATGAGAGAAAAACAGTTGAGGGAAGCTCACCTCAGACGCTGCTGAGGCTTGTCTGAGGCCAAGGTGGTTGGGAAGGAAATGAGGGCAGTTTGCCCATGTAGCTCTAAATAGCCTCGGTGCAAGCACAAGGCTGCAGAGTGCACATGCATGAGCTGAACAGCACTGCAATCTAAAATTTCTGCTCTGAGGCACATAGAGCATAAGCACACCTAGAGTGGAGCATGCACAGGGACACTACTCGATGAACAACATACTTTTTCTATTATGTGGACTAGAAAACTGAAGTACTTTATTTGCTCATCTGTGGAACAGATTGATTTCTGAACACCAGTTTGTCCAGAACTTTGCTGCTAGATTGTTATAATGTTTTCTTGCTTCATATTTCAATTCCGAATTGACAATGTTCTTCTGTTGCCTGTCAGATAGAAAACTGATTTGTAATATTATATTCCCAACATCCAAAGCTTTTCATGGACAGGGCTCTGAATAAATATTTAGTAACACTCTGACCATCAACAGGCTTTCTAGAAATCTCTTAAAGTCCTGACTGTAGGCACAAACTAGTGAGGAACAAAAAAATCTCACGTTTTGATGGACTGATAAAAGAAGGCCACACTACAACATTTAGTACATGAGAAATAGTATTTCAAATCATCTTTAAAAATGCTTTGCTTTTATTATCCACTGCTTGGAGACAAGGTCATTTTAAAAAAATTATTTTAGTTCTCAGATACACTATGTTTATCTTAAAAATTAGGGGCTGTTTTCCCTGATTCCACAACTGCAGAATTAGGCACAGAATCCACCCACTGCCACAGAATTATGTTGCAGAATTTAAGATTTAATTTTGAAATAAATATAAGTATCTTTCAAAACATGAATGCATGAAGTTTCCCCCTTTGGAGAAACAAAAACAACCTGAAGCCATAGCTCTAACACTTCATCTTCACTAAAAAAAAATAAAATTCACAGCTACAACAGCAGCAACTGCTAGGACAAACGGTCTCAGAGATTTAACCAATATTTCCTGAACTATTCAGAGCAGGTTTTCAAGATAGCATTAAAAATACCTACCTGTCTATAGCAACTTAGCATAGGGGGAGCTGCACCACAGGTATAATATGGGTACTAATTATTCTTCAGCAGGCATACCCAAAGAGCAGAAACATTCAGTTAAAGTGGTTATCCATTGATGCTTGATGTAGCAGAGGATAACGGAGATGGGGGCAGCTGACTACTGTCTAGTCATTTGCTGATATGGGAAACTCTTTTCAAACCCCTTCACTTGCAAATGTCAAGTCTCCTCAGCCCAACTAGGTGGAAAGTCAAGAGGAAATGCAGGCCCTTCCTGACACGAAAAGCTTCAATTGTCTCCTGGGTGCCAAATATCCCAACTGTCAAAACTTCCCATGTTCTAAGACAACTTCTATGATACATTTGTGCATTGTCAACACACAAGTCTCTGGCACATTGAAAACTGAGGTCAATGCATGCTATTTGAACACAGCAAGAATATAAACAATGAACTATGAATGACTGCATTATTCACTTTCAGATTTAATTCAATACAATTTTGCTTTTTAAAATTCAATATCACAGAATTCTGCATCAAAATGTCACAGAAAGCAAGGGACCTTGTTCTTAAATTTAGATCTAGCTTGCTGCTAAATACAGGATTATATTTATTATATTCATATTATAATACATAATCAATCCCTCAGTAAATGTGCAGGTCACTGATGCTATTAAAATATATATATATATATTTTAATAGCAACAGTCCTTTAAAGTTGGGGTACTGTGAAGGTCTAAGGCATCTTTGTTGCCTACAACAGGAAAAATAAATTTGTTCTTAATGTAACCCATGCAACTTGCAACCTCGTTCTACAGTGCCTTATATACTGGGTAAATTTCACGTCACCTCTTGTCTTCCCCCTGAACAAGCCAAAGACAATGGCGTATCCTTGGTTCTCTCAGATTGGGCTTCAATATCTGAACCATTGTCCAACAAGATTTCGACAACGCCAACATGACCAGCTGTTGCAGCCAAAATAAGCGGAGTAAATCCTGAAACAGAATAAAGAAAGTTTGATTATTATCTCTTCATCTATTTTAAAATCATTAATAATTTTAATTATAGCAAGAAAGTAGAAAAAGAAAGATGGGTCAGCATGAATAAAGTGTCAAATAAACGTAAAACTGTACCTAATACCAGGTTCTGAGCATGTTGCTGTTTTGCTGCATTGTAAGATACTGGAATTCACTCTAAATAGAACCCACATACACCAATATAATGAGATTCCTACCTTTTTTGTCCCTGTGCTCAATATTAGCTCCTCTCTCTAGCAGTGTTTGTACTAATTCTTCATGGCCACCAGCACATGCAAGTGTCAATGCTGTGTCATGATTACTCTCTGTCTAGAAGAAAAAAAGATTACACATACTTCAAAATAGCAAAATACAAAATTTTCCTTCATTTTAAAATTCCATGGTCATTACTGCACGGAAATTTAAATGTACCTCGATTACAAAACAAATCTTTTAAAAGCCCAAGACATTTTTTAAATAACTTTCTAGATGTTTTTCTTATGAAACTAGCTATAATTTTCCTCAAATTAGATGTTAAGCTTCTGAAGTCATTTCTGTAAACAGAGGTTTAATAAGCATCTTCAAAAACTGAGAGAGTCTATTTTCTGCTAAACTGTTTAATCTTTAAATGTTTTATAATGCCAGTCCTGCAGTTTACATCCAAAATACAATAGGCATTAAAATTGTTACTGTCTAAGAAATGCATGGATTTTATTTTTTATCCCTCTATAGCAAATCTACAAATAAAAATTAATTCCCATCCATTAGGGCTTAGCAGCTGCAAAGCCAACAGAGGGAGCATAAATGAATCGGCAGGATTTATTTCCGAGCAGTGCTAACATTATTGATAAACACAATATAAAGGTTTGGAAGGGAAATACTGGGGTGGAAGGAAGCGTTTGACAAAAAAATAAGAACAAAATTGACAGGTAAGTCAACATTTTTAGTGAATAAGTTAATGGATAAAATAGGCCTGGAGCTTGAAGAATTAAAATCAAGGAAACCTCCCATCCTCCAAAAGTTACAGGGACCTTCATAGACCTGGATTTCACAAATTTAAATACAAAACTTGAAATTTTTTAAGACCCAGAAAACAGATGACACAAGATGCTCTCCTCCATTTCCCCCAGCTGAGAGTGAAATCTTGGCCAAAATGCCTCTAATTGAGCACAGAAGTTTTCCATGTTTCCTTATTAATAGGAATATAAGCACCCAAAAAGTTGGCATGGCACAGAAATGTGCCATCCACAACTGTTGATATTTTTATAGTTTGGCTGAGAACATTATGCTAAAGAACAATGGCAGTTCTGGGAGCAAGGAGAGGTGAGATAAACTGTGCAGCCAGACTTGAAGTGTTGACTCACTATGACAACTTTCATTTCTTCAAATCAACTACTTTTCACTGAAAAACCAAATCCTTTAATGCAATAGTTCTAAAACTGTAGCCCCCAGAAAACATTCTGTGAGCCATATAATGAGGTTAAGTGATCACTTATGAGGAAATCTATCAACTGTTGGAATTACAGAACCACTGCCTTTTTGATAACTCCACAGAATAAGCTCACAAATGACCCTAAATTTTGATCATTGGTAAACTAAGTAGGTTATAGAGAAAGGTAGCAGGTTTAAAAGATACAAGCGTTTCCCTTACATTTAATTTTCCATGCTTCTGCTTTTAAAATTTTCTGATTTTTGTAGAATGCATCCACTGTGTCTAAGTGATCATTTCTATATTCTCTGTTATTTTTAATTATCTATCATCACAATATGATGCACTCATTGATTATGACATTACCCATCAGGCCCATATGTTGGAGTCATGTATGTTTCATCAAATCCTGCCAGTGCCTGGTTAAAGAATTGTCAGCTTATTCAATGGTGTAATAAGTGACAAAAAGGAAAAGCTCTGGTGTTTAATACAATCTTTTACTGAGATTGTGACAGACTTTTAGATGGAACACTATAAAAGGCACCATCCATCTCTCTCTTTTTTTATTTCTACCCAGAGCAAATACTTCTAAAACATTGGGAAAAAAACCAGCTCCTGACTGACATGTAGCAGCACAATGCAGCAAAGGGCAGAGAGAGCTGAAATTTGGAACCACATTCTGTCTTCTGTTACCCAAGCTAGCAAATACTGGGAATGCCACAGAATTAGCACATTCTGAGGAAGCAAGAGATCCCAGATGATTATGTAGATACCCTTATGTTGATTTGCACTGACTCTGCTAACCTAGGAGCCAGGCTGACTGGCTGTGGAGAGTTATTTTGTTTGCTGACTGGCAGAAAGCTCATGAAAAATATCTTGGGATAAGATTCAAATACCTGTTAGAGAAGTGCAAGGATATTTTATCAGAGAATTTATCAGTTAGTATTGTACAAACAAAAGAAAGTATAAACAAAATGTTTAGTCATCGAAGAAAATGCCTGCATTTTTTTCCACGTGTTCTGTAGCCCAGATGAGAACGCATTGCAACTGTCCAGTGAGATTATGCAGGGTTTTATATTCCACTAAATCATCCAGACTGCAACTAAACACAAACTAGTTAGAATTGATGGTGATTTATTCATCATGTAGAAGCAAATGCCTTCACCACCACAACTATGCTGCACTGACTCCAGGCTTACCTGTGCATCAATATCTATGGCAGGGTAGATCGGAAGCATGGCTGACGGAGAAATGATAGGACTTGGAGCTGGCGTCTGAGGTTGGGAGACAGAAGTTGCAATGCTATGGGTAGGAGTGTTTGACATTGCAGATGCTCTTCCACTCACTGCTGTTAAACAGAATATCTACATTTAGTATAAGTAAAAATTTATTCTTCAGAGCTGTAATATCATAATAAATGGACAACGAAACACCAGAAAAATCTGTAATGCTTCATTTATAAATTATTATATTTTGAAAATCTCTCTCTTTTAAACCTCTAATTATTTCTCCTTAACAACTGACATCAACTTAAAAACTAATTTAAGAAATATACAGTATGAGAAATGTGCAAATGTTAGGTTTGCAGCATTTTCTTAAAGCCTCCTCTGGAAATAATAGCATTTTAACTGGTCAAACACTTTTTATTCAGATAGATATATGATTAACTGAATCAAAAATTCCATGCCATTAAAAGGAGACTGGAGCACAGCCAGAGTAACTAGGTACTTAAGCTATATATTGGGGTTTTTTTTTTGGCTAACTACAGTTCCTGGAGATCATATTCCAATCACAAGGCACTAATGCAAAATAGCAATAATAACAATAATAATAATAATAATGTGGAAGCTCCTGACCAGCCAGAATTGATCAAGTATAAACAATTATGTTACATGGGGGGAAAAGTTGGATACTTTTATAAAAATCATTTTGCTAATGATATTGATGAAAAAGTTCTGGCAGAGAAAAAAGTAAACCATTAATAAATATTGTTTTTGCTACATCGTATCAAAATGGCATAATCGGCATTTTGAGTGCAGTATTTTCCTAAAGAACCTTTTGTATTGAAATGATCTTACAGCATTTTATAGATTACTGAGTGAAAGTACACTGATTATGTGTATACTTTTTTTTAAAGGAGTTAATGGATTTTTCTGATCTTTTTGATGTCTGTAAGGGTCTTTTCATCATGGAGAATCTGACTGATTATATAGGGGAACTATGAAACTGTGACCTGGTCTACACTGGCCGCGGATTTCAGCAGCAGTCGACGGAAGATATGCAAGCTACGCACAGTAACTTGTGTATCTCCCATCAACTTCCTATCGTCTACTTACCACGGCGTTTCCACTGTGCTGCACCGATGGGAAATGCCCTCCTGTAGACGCAGCGCTACGCTACTTGCCGGGGTGGATTTACGGAGTCGACTTCCGGGTTCAATTGAGCGAGTCTTTACTGCTGCTCAATCGAACCTGCAAAATTCGATTCTGCACTGCCGGCTGTGCCGCCGGCAGTGTAGATGTAGCCTGAGTATATACAAAGTGCTATCAAATGCACAAAGCAAAAGATCTGAAAAAAGTTTTCCTCAAGTATATTTTTGGGATAATCTTGTATTACTTGTAGCCCCAGTAATCATAAAATTTAGAGAAATGCATTTTTCAAATGGTCATTATTCCTTTACTACATAAACTGGAATAGCAATGCAGGAATATAAAGTAACCCCTACTCTTAAAATAGTTTCTAACATTTTAAAATTTGTTATTTGAAGTGGGTTTAATACAGGGGTAGTCAATTATTTTTGTCAAGATCGATTTTTTTGGTCAAGGTATGGTCAATATCCGGATACCAGAGAAACATTTTTCACAAGCGCAAGTGTCCCTGTTCAATGAATACATACAATGCTGTGCAATATGCCCAGGGCCTATTGCAGTGGTAGTCAACAAGTGGACTATGGGCCAAATCTGGACCACCGCATGCTTTTGACCAGACCACAAAACTCTGTGGGACCAGAGACAATTAGTGCCTGGGGGAGTGGGGTGTGTGTGTGCTAGTGCAGAGAGAGGAGTGACTGGCCACATGTTGACAGGCTTGGGGGAGCTGGCACTTGAGGCTCACAGGTAGCTCAGTGTGGCAGGTGCCCCCCCCATGAAGCTGACAGCAGGAGCCCTGGCAGGTGCCAGGGGCTGACTCGTAACTTAAGGGGTGGGAGAGAAAGATGATCCTCCCCGCCAATGGAGCCCTGGCGCCTCCAGCAGGGGCTGAAACTCCGAGCCCCAGCGTGTACCCCATGGTCTGGTGAAAAGCCTCTGGCGGTTCAGATTTGGACCACACACTGCATACTGACTACTCCCGGTTTAGTACTTGGGAGCAGTGCCAGACCACCAGCCCTGGATACTGAAGTCGTCTATTCAGCAGTAACATTCTGGGCAACAGCAATGCAACTTTCACCACAGCATCACACCAACCTGAGTGAGTCTCAATCTGAAGAGGCCAATGTTTAATCTCTGTACTAACTCAATTCCTGGCCTTCTTGCTAGGAGTGCCAATAAGTGTCAATTATGATGGAAACAAACTGAAACCACCAACTTATTTCATACAGACCAATGCACAATCACTAGATAGCAATCATAGAATCACAGAGTTGGAAGGGACCTCAGGAGGTCATCTAGTCCAACCCCCTGCTCAAAGCAGGACTAACCTCAGCTACATAATCCCAGTGAGGGTTTTGTCAAGCCGCAGCTTAAAAACCTTGACTTCTGGTCACCATCAAACCAAGCTTTACTCATGACTGAGAGGTAGAAGTCTGCCAGTCCCAAAGCAATCTAGTTAGGAATTCTTTAACTTTCACCAAAATAGCCAAAGGCTATCTTTAATTAAGAGGAAATCAGTCCCCCATAACTTCACTACGAAGTTATAACTGGGTATGAACTCAAGTATTGGTGCAAGACTGGAACCCAAGATAATTTGGCCCAAAGAGGAAGTGTGCCACATGACAGATTTCAAATTAAAGATAATATCAACAAGACTTGTGACTTCAGGGAATTCTAGTTCAGGGAACATCATATCCGAAGGTTTCAGCCCAAGATATTTATGTTCACCAGGAGTTTTTTTTGTTTGTTTGTTTGTTTTTTTTAAACTTAAGATCAGCTCAGGTTCATTATCCGTGTTATACAAAGATGTTACCTAAAAAGAATAACTGAGGTTTGATTTAGAACAAAACCCAGGAAATTCAGAGTTAGATCTCTTGCTCCATTCTTTGTTCATTATATCACAGCACATGTGGTCAGATACTGAAATTTCACTGGAAGCCAGCAAAACAAGATCCTGAACTCTGAATTTACTGCCTTTTAGGGGTTTAAAGAACAGAACTCTTCTCAAACAGCACAAAATATTTTAATCCCTAAAATTAAAGACTTCTTGGAAAAAAGTTTGATTTCCACCACATCAACGTTTTATAAATGAACCATCTTTTTTGTCCAGTGGCACTGGGGGTACGTGATAAAGTTACAAGAGACCGACTACTCAAGCTTGCTGCAAAATGATGGGAATCAATGAGAAGTGAATGATCCATACATCAGAACAAGAAAATTACCAAATGCTGCATGTAGCACATAAAAGGTTTTAAAGGGTCATTAAGAACCATAATGTCGTCTTTCAAAAACCAGTTCCAATTTGTAAGATCTTCAAAGAAATACAAGAGGTTAGTATTGTAACCCACTACAAGAAAAAAAAAGCATATTAACTATTACAACTGGCACCACCAAAGTTGTTAGGCCTAAAAACTGACCTATGTTGAGAATTACTATGTTGAGAACTATGTTGAGAATTACTATATTCAATTGTTTTTCATTGAAACCATGAACTGTTTTTCACACTATTGTTGCTGCAGGGGGAAAAATGTAGAAAAACCAACACCCCTCTTCCCACAAGAAACTTTATGATACAGTTCATAAGTGAACCATTTTTTTACACATGCTAACATAGGAGACCATGAACACACATGCTGGTTTACAATTCTTACATTAAGTATTATTTTAAATCTGCTGCAGCAATAATTAATGAGAAAAATATATGGTTCATACCCATGCAGTATATTTACTGAATGAGACAAAGGTAAAGATGTGTTCATTTTTAGGTATAACAATGGTGAGGGTGGTGCTCCAGGTGCCAGGAAAGCTCCTGATCAGGTTGAAATTGTCATTCAGGCACATATCCCAAAGGCAACCAACAAAATTCATTCATCTTAAGTGTTCTAACAAAAAAACTAGGCATTCAATAAACCAAAATGCCTTCATGCCATCTTCCCAGCTGTAACATGGAGTACTTTGCCCACTTAACTTTACTAAAGAAATATTTTTAAATTAATTATTTCAAAGAAGAGTTTTGGTAACTTTTTTTTTTTGGCCATCTATCATGAGCAAGCAAAACAAAATGAATTCCTTACCCAGGCCTCTATTTTTTAAATTTTTTTGACTATGATGTGGCAAAGCATAGATATCTTTTTCACTAGGGTAGGCGAACATCTATTACTGGATGTTAGGGAAATTAAATGATTGTCTTTCAAATCACACTGAAAGTAGGAGCATTTGGTATGTAGTTTTGGCTGTAGGACCACACGCTCTTCTTTCTCCTGTTGAGACGTAGGATTAAATTTTCAAAAGCACTAAAGCTGATTTTCAAAAGTTACTTGAGAGTTAGATGCCTAAGTCACTTTTGAAAGCAGGACTTTAGTGCTCTTGAAAATTCTATTCGTAATGAAGACTGAAGACCATGCAGTATTCATTTATCATCAGTTTGAATAGTTTATGTTTGATTTTCCTATGTGCTGCCATTAGGAGGTCTGCTAACTATTCTTTATACTGGACTCCTTTTCCACATCTTAGATCTCCTCTGAACTTAAAGGGATGTTCCTTACAGTTGACATGTAGTCCACAGTCCCCACAAAACTCCAACTTGTACACTTGTAAGGTAAGCACTCCAAATATTGCAGGAGAGAAGGAAAAAAGAAAAGTTCACAAATAAGTATAAGTAAGTCAAATGTAGGTTGTGTAAAATACAAATCTGTTTTAGAGCAATAGTCTCTTATCAAACAGCTCATTTGGAAGGTATGCCTGATATTTTAAAGGGAACATGTGAGCATCTTTGGGACATGTCAAAGTTTATTTCTTTAAATAGTTAACATTGGTTCCTTTTAACTCAGGGGATAACACTACGCACTTTTTTAATTCATCAAGAATTGGGACTCAATTTAGATTCTTTGAAGTTTTGAATTTTTTTGCACTACGCTGAACATTAGTAATTTTCTTAGCAGTGTCTCATTACTGTGGACACAATGTTATTTTTGTGCAGTTAATGTCCCTAGCAATGCCAACTTAGAATGATAAGGACATTCTTTTGTGCTGCATTGCTGTAATTTGAGATGTGAGGCTGAAGGGAGAAAGCCAGATTTTTGTTTGCTTTTTCTAAAATGGTTTTAAAAATTGTTTAAGATCTTAAATGTGACTAATTTGTTTTTTGCATTTCAGATTTTTCCAAATATTTAATAGAAGAGTCAAGTTTTCTGAATTTAAGATCATTAAAAAAAGATGTTCCTAGATTTTTATGGATCTGTGCACACAATTAAATATTCATAGTATGACCTGAAATAGTAACTAGAAGGCATGTTGTGACTATGAACTGGTAAATACAATACCACTCCTAAATATTAACATCACATGGAACCTGAGACTCCATAGCATGTCAAAGTCCCTTAATTTTACATTTATATTAATTCTCTTCAGGGGCTTTTTCATGCAATTTTCCAGCCTAAAAGGTAAAACAGATCACATTACATATATTTCTTTTCCTGCAGGAAGTCTATATTTTGTAGTCAGTGGACCAATAAAAATGTAATTAAGTTATGTTTACTGTTCCTTTATGCAGCAGCTCCCAGAGCATGCCATCAATACACACCAAGAACACAGAGATCTGTATATTATTTATAATCCTGACAGCATAAATTAAAATCCTTAAAAGAAATTAAGATGCTAGTTGCAATAATTTGCTCTTTCCACTGGGAGTACATACCTCAGGGAGCATTTCTAGAGGTTACATAAAATCTCAGGATTTTGATATTCTATTCCTATCTAGGGTATTTACTTACTGTGTAGCATTTGTCAAGTCAATTATTTTTTCCTATGACCCCTATAAATGTAATAATGATCTCATAAGGATGTTTTGTGAGGCTTAAATTTATTGTTTGTCAAGTGTTTGAAGACCCTTAACTAGAAGTCATGTACAACAATGTGTTTAATTTTCTTCTCTCTCTTTTCAAAGATGTCAAATGAAGGTAACCCAACGTGAAAAACTGCAAGAAATCTCTGAGTGCAGCAAAAGTCTCCCCATACGAGAACGCAGAGAGGAGTTATTACAAATTAAAAAGGTACTGACTGAAATGTTTATTAAAATATGCATTTATAGTATTTATGTGCTAATGAATTAATAAATTGCATATAATATATAGCCTTAATATTTAAAATGTGTTTATTTATAAGTAAACTGAAGTGATTCTTACTTATCAGGATCTGAATTCAAGATTCATCCCCACCAGCATGAGAAATAATGACATTCATCAACAGCTCAAGTGGAAGCAGGGAGGTGTCTTCCTTGCCTAGTCATCAACTCTTGTAGGATAACAAGAACCTTGAACTCAGGTCCTGGTAGACAAGTAAAAACTAATTTTCAAATAATTTATTTTTAACATTTGTCATTTAAAAAAAAAAATCAACTACATAGTCTGTTAATTATTTCTAGTTTACTCCTGAGAAATGCTGAAGACTCAGCAACTGCTATTATAACTGTGGGCACCTCTTTGAATTTGCCCATTGGTACCTTAGTTTTAATCTCTCACTCAAAAAGGGAAAATTTTAAAAATCATTTTATCAGTTGACATCATAAAACTGGTTCATTTTTAGTTGATTCAACTTTAAGTAATCAAGGTGAAGAACTGGTGACTTTCCATTTGATGAGACCAGTATCACAGACATGGTGAGCCAAATTTATTTCTGGTGTAACTCAAGTGACACTATCCCTGAATCTTAACAAGTCAAACATTCCATGGAGAGACAACATGAAGTCCACAGCAAATATGTTCTAGTATGCTAGGTATTATAGTGAGCCAAATTAATCTCCAGTATTATGTGGCAGCTTGAATTCAGACTTTGCAACTTATGGTTAACAGCATTTTTTAAGTTTGTCATTTGTACTATGTTCATTTTTTACAAAACTTTAGTAAACCACTAACGTATAAACTGAAATTTAATTTATATAAACTCAGACTGATCCTGAAAACCGTCCACAAATGCAACTCTCTCAAACGTCACTGAATATTGCACACACAGAGTTTGTAGAATTGGGACGAAGAATGTGAAAAATATTTGATTCAGATGTAAATTGTAAATAAATCTAGCTTTTCATAAAAGGAAATGTTCAGATAGTGCACCCCCCAAAACAGAATTGTGAATCCTCAATATTTAAATAGAATTACATGTTATTACCTATCATAATATATTTAAAAATGTAAACTAAATTTAAGTTCTATTTAAATTCAGTATGTATAATTACACTTAATTACTGCTTAAAAGTTATAACCATTTTATCTGACAGATGTAGTAGCTGGTATTAGGCATCCCAGTGTATCCAAATAAGGGAAATCCTCAGATCTCCATTTTCTCATCAGGACAGAAGGAGAGAAATCTTCTCTTGAATGTTCAGTTTAACTTTTCCCTACTAACATTTTCAAACCTGGATGCCAAAAGTCAAGCTTCTAAACAGTGGACAGATTTTCAAAGGAGCTGGGCTCCTGTAGCATCTATTGACCTCAGTGGAGTCTGAGAGGGCTCAACCATTCTGAAGATCACGCCACTATTTCAGAGTCTAATTTTAAGCACCCGGGTTTGAAAATTTTGTCGTGAATACTTAATAACATTCCACAAATACGGTTTTCTTCACCCCCCTACATTATAATGCTACTGTAATTTCTGCAATATGTTGGTACAACACTATAACTTTATTCCTGTAGACTGAGATATCCTAGATTATCCCCACTGATTTGCTCCTCAAATGGCATGTGAAGATAATTAGCTCCATGTAATTAATATTTTTCTTAATTAAAGATTAATGAAGATGAACATATACAAATTTTAATATAGTTTGGCCTCCCACAAGGTAATTTAAAAGAGTCAATGGATACACAGGTTTACTATAATAAAGGAACAGATTGAAAACTGATTTCACCTACAAGTTGTATAATTAACAAGGGGAGCAGCAAATGAAATGTAATTAGGATGTAGAACATGCTATAAGGAAAGCAGCACTGCTAGTCTTCTATACTTCAAGTTGTATTTAAACCCTATTTCATTCTTCGTGTACTATTTAGTAACACTTCTTGAAGAAAAATCTAATGTGTATGAAATGTCTTCATATGGGATTATTCTCAGACAAGTTTTGGTAAATATAAATATTTGCCTGGATAAATGTAAAGCAATTTTAATCTGTGTATTTCTTAACAGAACATATGGGTTTATTTAAAATTTATTCCTATTTATGGTACAATTCCTAAATATGTAAAGTTTAACTATGGCAGCTCTAATTCTAAAATCAAATGTAGACTGTCTATTCCAGGTAGTCTTGCTTGTCATATGCTAGCTGATAGAAGGCCTATTCCAAATACTTAAATCTATATTTAATAAACAGGTGCAAGCACTGACGAATACGGAGAGGCTGGTGCTCCACATCTGGAAATGGGCTGCAACAGTATCATAGTTTCAACTGTGGCCAAAGCAACTATGCAAAATAAAATGGCATTTCTCACATACAGCAACCTGTCAATTGGACAATGAGTAGCAAAACCTCAAATGGGAAGTCAACTCTGCAAACTAAAATGTTTACTTAAAACTACTGAAAATGAACTATTATGCTGAAGTGCTAAGGACAGGAATTAGTATACCAAAATAAGTTCATTGTTGTGGTAGTTCGAACAAAACCAAATAGAAAAAAAGAAAAAAAAAAAGTTGATATACCCTCTACTAGCTTTAAGCAAATCATAAAGTATACCTGCTCACAACAATATGAACCCACCTGCCATGATGTCATCCAGCGTGTCATTGAGGGTCTGAGCAGGGCTGGCTACCATTAACCCTTGCTGAGTTTCTGTCAGAATTCCTTGCCCCAGCCCTGCCAGCTGTGCTTGGCCCAATACTGGCTGTCCAACTATAACACCTTGCAGTTCTGTAAGATTTGCGATGGACCCTGGAGGTAAAGAACCTGTTGCCAGAGGCAAAGCTTGTGGCATCGCCAGAGGCTGAATAGGTGCAAAGCCCATCTGCGCAGCAGTTTGCTGAGGATCATCTTTGAGCAAGATGGGGTCCACCTGCTGTAGCCGTGCATAGTCCCCCTCTGAAAGTTGTTCTCCAACCCCAACAGGAGTCAGTAGTCCCAGATGCTGGCAAGACTGCTGCTGCTGCTGCTGCAGCTGAATTCTTTGCGCTTTAACCTCTAGATATTGCTTTTTTAGCTGCTGCTGTGTTTTCAGTTGTAACTCTCGCTCTACTTTCTGCAGCTCCTCCAAAATCTTTTGTTTCTTCTGAATTTGTTCCTCTCTCGTTTTGTTCAGTTCCTCAATCTTCTCCTTAGTAAGCTGATCAGCATGTGCCAATTCCAAGGACTGTAGTTGAGCATTTTTTTCTATGGCTTCTTTTATCCTCTGCTCCAACTCTGTTAACTTGCCCTGAGCCTCTTCTACAATGCTCTCTGGAGATTGATTGGTGATGTAACCCTGTACATCCTGGTTGTTTGCTGGCAAATGGCTGCTGGACTTTTGTTTAGAAGCAGCTGTGTGAAAAAGAAACCCCCTCAGAACCAATGGAAGTGCACATGAATGGCATCCTCATTATAGAGCTACTGTTTGGACATGTAATGGCCAAGTTATGAACGAAGGTACTGCACCCACAGAAGGTGAAAGTGTACTGTAAGGCTCTTATGAAGAAAACCATATTTTGCACATTATAATAAATATTAATTCACAGGTTAGCCTGCAAATCTAACAGTGGATTACTATGCACAATAGTTCTATAAATTATTTTAAAGGTATTTGTTCCAACAATAGTTACATGTCTGCAAATAGAAAATGACTGCCTCAAGATGTGTGGTATGCAAGTGGGGTGATTAAATATACAAAAAAAAAGAAAAGGGAAGGTGATACTAACACTACACCTGATATTGCGTGTTTTGAGATGGTGTCAAGTCATAAATGCATGGAAAAAGCCAACAGACCAAGCAGCACAGTTATTTGAGGGGTAGGTTAGGGTTTTGGGTTTTTTGTTTTGTTTTGTTTTGATTAAGACAATCAACTTTGTAAATCTGACTTGGCATTTAAAGATGTGTTAATCTAATTACCAATTTTTAACACTGGGAACCCAGCTTTATCAGCTTGACATCCAGTACTAGAACCCTAAGTATTAAAGCATTAAAAAACAAATTAATAGGTTCTGACTGGACATCTATAGTCTTTAGCTGTTCCACACAGACGACCTGAATTTGCGTATGTTCAATCCAACCTCCTGACAGGGAGAGGCAAAAAATTCAGTCTTCACGTAAGAAAGGACAGCGGACTATGTAGTCCAACAGATTTATAGTGAACAAGTCCACAGTGATTAAGCCAACATTGTCTGCTGTATCATTTGGAAGAGGTACCATCTAAATGTTATAAGGAAAAGTGATTAATAGTTCAGAATGCAAGGGAAATTAAAACTCAGTATTTTTAACTGTGGAGGTACCCAGTTTCTTCCTATAAAATTTAAGTTATAAAGTAAAGTATTACAAACATATACACAGCATATATTTTCTCTCTCTTTCTCTCTCTCTCTCTCACACACACACACACACACACACACACACACACACACACACAAACTATTGGTGGTTCCGAATAGAAAAAAATATTCTGGCGATCCTTTATGTAAAAGTGCAGCAAAAATTAATTTTATAGATAATGTGTCAAAAATGGACTCCAAATTTACATTGAGTTCAACTACTTTGCAAAAAGGACCCAACTCACATTTTATTAGTACAAATTCAAGAAATGCTGCTTTTAAAAATAGTCAAACCTATACCTAGACTACTATCTTTAGGAGATGTAAAACCAACTACAACATTACTGATAACTGTGACCAATGACAATTCTTTCAACGTGTTAACTATTAGACATATACTGGTTGACAACTGAAATTCCACATTAATCTAGCAAAACCACACATTATGTAATATTTTTAGAGGTAGATTTCTTGAAAAATTCCAATTTAAAGACGTTAGATGAATATTTAGCCTTTTATGTGGGTGAAAACAGTCCTTACAAAAATTAAATTATTTCCCTTGACTGTTTCCAGAAACAATTATTGTGTATAGGAATTGTTCAACTTTAAAAAAAAAAAAAATTGAAAGCAACCCTAAATCTTCTACCTAGAAAGGACTTTTTTTAAAGTAAGCTGCAAAGCTACAACTGACCTTTATTTCTGATGGGAAGGGTTGTGGCGACATTGGCAGGGGGTTTGTCAGGCTCCTGGGGCGGGACGACCATGGGCAATGCCTGCACTGGTACACGAGGAGCCTAGAACATCGGACACTAATAGATTACACTTCTCTTCCTATATGCTTAACTAGATGTTATACTTCAATAAATATTAACAAGTCATCACGGTTACAAAAATGACATGCATAACATATGTAAAACACTGTTTAACACCTTTTGGTATGTTGAGGTCGGTGCCAATCGTTAACAGTTCCAGAGTATTATTAACATAGGCCTTAAGTGCCTCACATTTAGCATAAACAGCAAACATTCTAACAATTTCATCATCATGAAGATGGTAATCCATAATACATTTGCAGTGCAAATTTAAGCCACAGTTGGCTGCAAATGAAGGTTAAAAGAACACTTCTTCCAGAAGAAGTTAAATGTTCTTTTCAATTGTTATTTTCTTCCTCACTGTTTTTCAGTAAAATTGACAAATTGTGAGGGAAAAAGGCTGAGAATTACCAAGTAATGCTGCCAAAGGATTTTCAGTTTGCACTTCAAATTGTGGCATGTTTTCAAAAAAGCCCATTAAGTAATCGACACAGTGTGCTACACCCATGTTTCCAGATTTTTTTCATAATTTATTCACTGCATATTTTAGCATCTTAATTTTCAACAAACTAAGTGGGAATACAAGGAAAATGAAATTATATCCTGTAATTAGCTCTTGCATCTTACCCTATTTAAATCATGGGATGGTGGGGTTAGCTGCGTGGCATCAGGTGGAGAAGCAGAAAGCAAGTTATTTGGATAATCCAACAGGTAGCAAACCACACTAGTATGACCACCTTTAGCTGCCTCTATCAACATAGTTGAACCATCCTAAAGAGAAAAGGAGCACACTACTTTAGAAAACCATAACAGTGTATAAGAAACATTAAATTATTTCATTAGCTTAGTGAGACATCTCTGATCATATATTGGAAAGGGATGTTGACCAGCTCACTGACAAATTGTGAGTTTCAGCAATTTAAAGAACAATTTAACATTTTGACAAGAATAACTTGCAATACTAGGTATTAACATTCTGAAATTATGAGAATTAGATAACAATGCTTTTTCTAAAATCAGAATTAATGTTGGTTATTTTTTTCCCATTTGGAGTTTATTAATTCAGTCTAATTTCTTGGTATAAAAAAATCATGACTTCTTATGGATAATACACTCACTCTCCCTCAAACACTGCTATATAAACTTAGTGGCAGGATAATCTTGGACAATAAGATTTCATTTAGCACTATCAGCATTTATAATTTTGGGAGCGATCGCTATAAACTTTCATTACATGTATGTCAGTTTATTTAGCCAGTCCCTTATTTCAAACAGTAACTAGAAGATTAGTTCAGAAGACAAGGAAACAAATAGAAATGCAGAAAATACATACTTTCAGTCTGTGTGTAGGATCAGCTCCATGAGCAAGCAATAATTCCACAACTGCCAAGTGACCTCCAGCACAGGCCAGCGACAAAACTGTATGATCATTGTTAGCTGTGGTCCTATTCACATTTGCTCCTTGAATGTAGGAGGGGGAAGAAAAAGATGAACTGTAACACTTGTCTTTCACCCATTCTTATTCTGGAATCAGTGTTTAGTGTCACATATATTAGACTAATATGAAACAGCAGCTTTAAAATAATTAAATGCATAAATCAACTTCAATGAATTTGGCCACAAATGTTAGGTATAGAAACACTGACTATTACATAATATAGTACTGTTTCCAGCAAATTTGATAATATGAAGATATAACCCATTAAAACAAAGGTCTCATAAGCTACATAATGACTGTAAAAGTGTTACTTTTTACTAAATAACACAGGGAAGATACCATAAATATTAACATTCCCAGCCAAGAATATGTCTATATTGTGTGTGTGTGTGTGTGTGTGTGTGTGTGTATGAATGAAAACATATGTATTACATATACATATGAAAATATATATGTATATGAACATGTCTATATTACATGTATGCACCTAATGTGATGTCTATGTGATGCTATTACTGAAGATCTGTCAACAATTTTCTTATCATAGTGCCTCACTTTATGACTGACATGGGGCAAAGGCTCTTCCTAGTCACTGTCAAGCAGTGACAAATTCCACCTGTACTTTCTCCCACTCACACCTGTGAAGGGATGATAATGGGGCAGGATTAGAGAGAACAGGCCAGTACAGTTCCACAGGAAGAGGAGAGGAAAACTCCATAACTAGCTGCTTGAGAGATGGAAGTAGGGAAGGAGCAAGAATGACACCACATGCAATTACTGTTAAGCTAAGGTGATTATTCTGACTGGGATTCATTTAGCTGATTTCTGGCTAAGTAAGACCAGTGATCTAGTTTGGTTGTTTTTTTTTTAAATGTGTGCCTAAAATTTAGATTTCTAAATCAACATTTAGACACCTGACTTTTAAATAAGTGTTGTGAACCTATTAGCTTCTACTATCTTCAGTGCAAATAATACACTAGGGCCTAAAGAAGTGGTCTAATTTTCAGAGTTCTTAAGTCATATCACAGTTCCCAATGAATTTAATGGGAACTGTAGGTGGTCTGAGTATTAGGTGCCTCACTTTAGGTTACCCAGTTTGGAAGTCCTCGCCTACATAGCCTAATGGTTTAAATATTCTAACTCAAAATAGAGTGATTAAAAAAACTAATGTAGTTGGAAGCAAGACTATAATGTCTTTATTAGTCCTAAAATGATTCCATGTTCTGATAAGAATTACGGTCCATACAACTGACAGTGTATATAAAACAGACAATCAGGAGGATCAAATATCTTCTATTTAATAAAAAATAAATATGAGCAGTAACGCAAAAATCAGTACATCACAACACACAGTGAAGTTTTTCATGCATTGCCTGTGTTGCAAGAAGTGGCATGGTTAAGACAAATGGAGGCCAGAATCTTTATTAAATTATATATAAAATTAAGCATAAAAGTTATCCTAGTACTAGCATGCATATTTAAATTATTGGAAATCTAAATATTATATACATTACAGTTTTCTTCAAGTCATAATTCTTTTAAAAGCAGAAAAGAAAAAGAAAACTTCATGAACTAACTAACCTTTGCTAATCAAGAACTGAACAGTGCAAACATGACCTGCTCTTGCAGCTTTCATTAAGGGAGTTCTTCCACCTTCTGATTCATGTTCCTAAACAAAATATGAGAACAGGCTCACAAACCAAGATTGTAAAGGGGCAAGTTTCTAGAGAGATCTAAATCCAGCCTGTACTTTTCACCTGAAATAGTATTATGGTCACAAATGACTGCATTTTCATGTTTAATAACCCCATAATATCCACAAACTAATAGATTTATCTTGATGACATCATCTGTAGAACAGAGGATAATATCAACTCACCTTTGTAAAGAGCTTTGAGATCCTTGGATGAAAAGTGTAAGTGTGAAGTATTAAAATGTCCAGATTGTAAACCACATGTTTAAAATAAGCCCCAAAACATAAAGCACAAGTTCCCTTATTAATAAGCTTAAATGTTAACTTTATTTTTTGTGGAATTATTATAATGCTCTACAGGTATTCTCAACAGATGACGAACATGCACAATGTCTCTGTTTACCTCAATCATCTTTATTCCATTACCTACATACAGAATATCAACACCTAGTAGTTAAAACAGGAACAGAATTGGCATCTTTAATAGTTGCTGCTGAAGGGGAATAAAATTGGTTTTTCACTTCTAGCATAACAGAACCAGCTGTTTTCTGGTATTAACCAGAATGTGGAAAGGATCATTTCAGATTTCTCATTTAAAAAGCCTCATTCATATGAATGACACAGCAGCATTTTTCTGTTCATGCTAGTTTTAAGGGGTTAGAACAGCTTCAGAAGTGAGCCAAGGTAAGTCACGTCAGACTAAAGCATTCTGAGAATTGCTTTTAAATAATGAAATAACCATTTTACATTAAATTAGGAAGTATCACAAATTCCCATGTGGTAAACAAGCTACACAAAACAGCATTTAGATAACATATATAACAAAATAAAGGAGAATCTAAAAAGCAAGTTTTCAGCAATGAACATGAATTTAATATCCAGTGCTCTTCATAATTTTTATTTCTGATTTCTAATTTTGATCTTAAAGTTAATTCCTTACCAGATCTGCACCTGCCTGAAGTAAGACATCTGCTACATCAGTGTGGCCATTTTCACATGCATATGTCAATGCAGTGTCACCTGTTGCTGTTGTTGCATGCACATTAGCCCCTGAAAAGCAGTATTAATGAATATGTAAGCTTTAAAACAATAGTTTAGAAAACATGCAAGTCTCTCTATGTTCTTTAGCAGAACAGACGGTAAAGCTCTGTAACCTTTTCTTCATCATTCAATATAAAGTTTATTAAAATATTCCTTTAAAGTTTTTATCAGCCATATTCCTAAATGAATCCCTAAAGACAAGTCCGCTTAGAATTCAAGTTTGAACTACTATCCAGTGGTAAACACATACCCAAAATATTAAATAGTCTAGGAACAGTTACATATATCACTACAGAGTATCTGCAGAGTCTAACTTTATAATGCTGCTAATGAAGGTTTATCAACAGAAGCACAGGTACCTTTTTCAAGTGAACAAACTTATGGAACCCAACTAAGCAGAACAAAAAATGACTCCATACCTGCAGCTAGTAAATATTTAACTAGCTCCAAATGACCCTCTTGAGCAGCTTCCATTAGAGGTGTGGAACATCCAAGTTCTATATCAGCTCCTGCCTTAATAAGAAAATCAGCAACCTCCAGAAAACCTCCACAGCAAGCTAAAGTTAGGGCAGTTTCCTGAGTCTCTTCTGTTTGAGCATTGATGTTTGCTCCTTCCAAAACAAGAAACAAAAACCCCACCCAAGATCAAGTTAATTGTTGAAAAAATATTTAAAAAGTTAATTTCTTTAATGAAATACATGTAAAATGTAAAGTAGATTTGACTACTGTTTCAAAACAAAATTACTGAAGTTATTTGAGACACACACAGTTATTATAAAGCACAGACTCTGAATAGTCCAAGATTGCTCATGTGATCTCAGTGAGCACTCTTTTTCTGTAAGATTCCAAAGTATATTTTCCAAGTGGATCTATGCAGAGACCAACACGAAGAACCTAAAATTACATATATTGGTTAATTCGTAGGTAATGTTATTCTGTAAAATGCATTTTCAGATCACCAGTTAATGATTTACTTCTCACTGGTTAATCTGAATTTGAGGATTATTGTTTTGTTAAAAAGGTCAAGATGTTGCATCTGGGAGAGAGACTATTTGAATATGAAAAAATTGCCAAAAAAATATTAGCTTTCAAAATTATCTATTTGGCATCCATATTTCTAGATGCCCGTATAGTTTTTGCAAAACTTTTGAATAGACACACTTGTTGTAGTTACCTTGACCTAGCAATAATGCCACCATCTCTTCATGACCTTCTCTGGCTGCTTCCATTAGCGGGGTATATCCTTCATCATTTACCTCCTCCAAGTTAGCCCCACGTTCAATTAATAATGCTGCCAGCTCTACATGCCCACCACAGGCTGCCAAAGTTAATGGAGACTCAAAAGAGTCAGCAGGCATGTTCACTTGAGCACCACTGTCGAGAAGTAACCTAGCAACTTCCACATGGCCATCCTAAGAATGCAAAAAACGTAAGATGAACGAACTACAAATACAGGGAACACAAGTTTTGCACTGGCAACTAGAACCTGGCTTAGAGATCATACTTCAGTTTATGTATATATTCAGATCCAATGTACTTTATGGTTGGGATTTCCAACAGAGACTAAAGGAATTAGGTGCCCAAGTCCCACTGAATTTCACTGGGCTTCTAACACCCTTAGACATTTTTGAAAATCCAAATAGCTGAAAAAGATTAAGGAAGTTAAGATTCCCATTAACATCAATGGGAGCAAGATCAAACCTGAAATATTTTCAGGCATACTCAAAGCCTCAAATGTAGAGATATTGCTACATTATGTAGCACCCCAGTGAGTGTGGTTCACAAATCTGTGAACCTAATACAGCCTATGCATGTTTAAAAAAACCACATTGATATCTACAGAATTTCATTAAACTACACTAATTCAAACAAAATAGTTTTTTTCACCCAACTTGTTAGTAACAATTTAATACGGAAGTGTAGTAATGAAGATTCATTACTTTGACTTCATTTGTCCCAGAATTTTATAGTACTTTATGAATTATCAAAAATTAAAGAATAAAAGTCAGAAACAAGTTAGCAAGATTCTAATACAATTCTGATCACATCCTAAAAACTGTTTCACTTTTTTGTCAAAATATTCATCATGTTATCCAAACAAGTTCCTTCCTGGAAAGAAGCAGACACTGCCACAAATTTCACCATAAAATTACTACTATAATACAACCTCCTGCACACTGAGTAAAAAAAATTCTTGCCTCTTCCTAAACTAATGTAACATTGTTAGTCATCTTGCTAGTGGTTAAAGCTGAATTGGGTGCTCTTTTTTAATTTGTGTTGTATAAAGAAGATATGAAAGTGTGTATTTTAGTATTTAATTTTAAACATTTAAGGTATACGAGGAATATCATGTCTGGTCCTCCAAGGTTTTACTGAAAAATTTGTTGGGATCTCAAAATGTATGTCACTAAACTCTTGTCTTAAAGGGACAGAGGTGTTTTATCATTAAGAAAAGATTCCTTTCTCCAAAACGTCAGTCATTCATTCAATCTAAAAAAAAATAAAATTAAAACCATCTGATAAAAAGTCACTTCTCTCAATCGCTCAACTTGCATTCTCTTGGCTCTTGTGATGTCATTTCACTACCTGTCCACTCAGTCTTCCAGGCAAGACAAGACCTAAAATGTTAACCAGCAAAAAAACAAACAAACAAACAAAAAAACCCGCAGGCCTTCTTTTATACATCATAGGCAGCAAAACAGTGCACAACATCAAAAATTTCCCCCTCGCCAGCCCCTGAGTTGCTATCTTGCGGGACAAAACAGTAACTACCAAAATGCAGTCTCTGCAGTAATTTTTGTTCTTCCTGAAGAACAGACCATCTGGGACAAGTGTGACAGAGCTACTCAATGACAGAGGGAATTTAGTGCCAGATGAAGGCAAGGGGCAAAGAAAAATATCTCAATTTGAGAAGCTGCATCCCCCCTTCTGAGGCTCTCTTTAGACCTCTTAGAATTCAATTCCAAGAGGGAAGAATAAGACAGAGGCAAGCAACAAACACCACAAATCCTCTCAGCATTTGAGCTAATCACATGTTCGTGTCCATTTTTTCAGAAGACGGCATGAGAATGGTGGAAATGGGATGTCGTCAATTAAAATAAAGTGAAGTGACTGACACTACAGAAATCACCTATACTTCTATTAAGTGTTCTCCTAATCTCATAGGGTGATGTGGTCCATTTCTGTGGTTTACTATTTACATAACTGAAAAGGAAAATGGAAGGAAAACTGAAGATTATGCCTTCAGAAACTTACACTCCCTTTTTGGCTTTATCTTAATGTATAGGCTGCAGTCTTGACAGGTAGATATTAGCTACCTTAGTCACTGTAAATCATTCAGGAAAACCACACACAGCACTTCCCATTTAGAAATGGGTGTAAGATCTTTCAGTGAGTGAGCCTTTAGCAAGAAGGTTATCATTTTTTTGCTTGGCCGGTGATGACAGCATATGTTGTCTGTTCGTAAGTTTCTTGCTATACAATAAATTTAGATAAGAACGATGTTTTCTCCCAAAATATCCTGATTATTTCAGCTTTTAATTTTTTGGGTCTGTTACCAATTTTATCTTTTTTTGTGGAATCACACGGTAAGCATCCATCCAATTGCTCTGGCTTCTCAATATATAGCACCAATATCTCAAAAACAAAAATGAACTGCCTGGATGCTTTAAGGATTCTAGGAATTAATTTTAAAAATTTAAGTACCCACTCCCCAATATCATCACATGCAAAACTGCTTACATAGTCCTGCCTAGGTTTGTAGCCTTTATAGTTATTTCAGGAAAGGGAAGACTAAGCTAAGACTTTAATGAGGACTATGGACATTATTTTACTATCATCTTCAGACTAACAAATTTGTAATATGAAATGATTTCTTACATCAAGCACACACATATATTATTTATAACTGCCCCCCTCCTCTCCCCGCACACACACACCCCCCCTTTATGTGCTAGTTGCTTTCCAATGGACAAGATCAGTTCCTGCCAAGGAGTTCACAATCTAAGGATGAACAGAAACTAAGCAGAGATGGGAAACATACTTTATGTAAAAGAATGGAAAAAGAATTTAAAGTACATTCATAATAGAAATGGGTTTTTGAGAGGGACATAAAAGTGGAGAGCGGTAAGGCCCTTGATGATGAGTTCAGGAAAATACCCTTTGTAGAAGGGCAGTCTAGAAAAGGCATGGAAATGTTTATGAGAGACGTTAACACCATTCAGCCCAGTGGAATGAGCTGGGGGGGGGGCAATGTTCAGAGAGAAATCTTCATAAACTGGGATGGCTACATCAAGCTTATTTAGTTATACCGAGTTCTGAAGAAGATAAGAAGCTTGAATTTGATGCGACAGAGGAGAAACCAGTGGACAAATTCAAAGAGGTAAGTAACTATCATGATCAGAATGGACAAGGAAGTTAATTTTCGCTACATACTAGATGCTGAAGTTTGAGCTATACTTTCTCTGCTTTGATTCCCTACTCCATTTGTATGTAAGCAACAAAATGAATGACAAAAAAATTCTTGGAAATTTTGTCAATTTCACTGTTTAAGAGGGAGCGGAGAGTCATCATACAGCACAAAAAAGAAAACAGCTATACTTCAGGGGAAAGTGAGGGGCAAACAGTCACAAGAAACTGCTTCCTTCTTACTATTTAGTAGGAAACCTTGATATAACATTCCTCTAACTCCTTCCACATACAGAATTTGGTGGATAGTTGCCCACACCCATTATCTTATGGGACTGAACTCCTGCAGCTTACATGTTATTAGACTTGGGACAGGTGAGGTGCACACTGAAGATTACACATTGAATCTTTTGTGTTGCAACAGGTTAACTAAATGGAAATGATTCTGAAGAAGGCCTAGATTTGCTGGAACTAAACCTGCATGGATAGCTACTCTAAATTTAATCAGAAGTAAAAGATTCAAATGAATCCATCAATATTTTACATGGCAAATGGGATAAACAAACATTATTCATATAAACAACAGATTCCCTAAACTGTCATCCAAGAGACCCAAATCTTCAGACTGCAATAGGGACAAAGAGGGAAAGGAAGGTAATCTTCTCTTGGATAGAGGCAGCTGAACAATTAATATTGCAAGTTGTGAGGGTCATAAATCAACAAACCACACCGTAGGAACTGAACACTAGGTTAGACCTAGCCTGTGTGTGATAAGACTTTCACTGCTATCATTTGGATAATAGTTGGCTCAAATAAAATACAGCATGAAATGGATGATCACCCACATCTTGTTTATTTATTTTTTAATCAAAGTCATTTTGAAAGGCTGCAGCAGCCTATAACATCTCTCCTACTCTGACTGTCATGACAGATTATTTTTAATGGCTGTGGAGTCGTGCTCTAGAGCAACACTTTTTGTAAAAGAAGCTGGTAGAAGAAGACATGGAAAATGGGAAGTGTCACATGGCAAGTTTTATTTTATTTTTTTAAACATGCTTCTCTGAACTGCAGTAGCATGTGCTGAATGCCTTCAGAAACCAGGTGAAGATTAGCATTCAGCATACAAGTTTAAAATGTAAGAACATACTCATTTTAAACTTATCTGTTAAATGCGTGTTTTAGTGTGAACACTAGATGCATTTAATTGATACTATTATAGTTTAGGTTTTCCTGTAAGAAAGATTTCAAGGTCACCTTTAAGTTCAAAGCTCTTCTTTCAAGCCAGAGTGACTGTAGTTAAGATATGAGCCTGTAAAAGAAGTGAAGTAAAATACTACTCACTTATTTCAAGATGTCTTTGAGCAGGCCTCAGAAATAACCAATTCTAAAATCTTTTTCTGGAACATGACCCAACAGGTGCTAGCACAGCAGACCTGAGCATCACCAAGTACAATATACGACTACTGTGAAGCATAAAGTCAGTGCTAATTTAGATCATTCTGCTTTAGAAAAATACTGTCTTCAACCATATTTTCTTTATCTTCTGTCAAATAACGAGGAACAATGCATGGACATAAATAATTTAGATTGTGTACTACATAGACAAGAGGATCACTGTTTTGTGGATCTTCTCCAGCAACTGGAGAAACAGTAAATATGCTTCCATGCTACAACAATGTATTTGTCTCTTACCATACAAGCCTCCATTAAAGCTGTGTGCATTTCATCTGTTTTATGCTCCTGGTCTGCACCTGCCTCCAGCAGAAACCTCACCATTTCTAAATGGCCTAAATTAAAAACACACAATTAATAAAACCTCAGAACCTTTTTAACAAGTCACACTCTTGTCTTTTTTTGCATGTGTTCATAGACTGAAACACAGTAGAAGGGTTTTAACATATGTAGCTAAAATAATCCAGGACCTAGTTATATCAAAAACAAAAGCAAAATTATTTAATCATCACTTCCACCTCCAATATTTTTAGCACAGGCAAAAATCAGACTTTTACTGTAAAAAACATGGCCCAAATGATATAATCACTAAAATATTGTACAAGTGCAGATATTCCATGTGACATGCTACAAGAATGTTAAATAGCACAAATTTCATATCACTTTAGTGAGACTTCAGATATTGTCCAGAAAGAATAATACAGACTTAATGGTTTAATCCTAACTTTAACTGTAAGCATCCTGTGAAAGGCCGATGTCTATTTATTTATGAATATTCTATGTAACCAGTTTATAGAAAATATTTACTGTATGACTCTACAGGATTAAACTATGCTATGCAAACAATGAATTAATAGCAGAGTTTTAGGAAACCAGTAGGAAGGCTGCACAACATCTCTAGATGAATAACCTCCTGATAAATAGGTCAAGAAGTTAAGGGACAATACCTGAGATTATCTGAGCAGATGGCTACTTTCCAGCTCCAGCCAAAATACATAGCTGTTTTGCCACAGCTGGGAGCCTAAAGTTCAAAGGGACACTAACAATTAACTCATTCGCTAGAAGAAGGGACACAATTCTCTGGGCCTGTAGGAAAGCAACATGCTGACAGACACAGCTCCTCCTGAGGCGGGGTTGAAGTAGTTGGGCCTTCCTAAGCTTCCAGGGGATGGGAAGCCACAGGTGACAGATATTTATACGCAGTTTTCAAAATCTTCTCATGTTTCCGTGTTCCTACTATTAAAGATTAAACAATATTTTGTTTTAAGAAAGCTGTCTTGTCAACATACAAGCAAGTGGTCCCAAAGGGAAGATTTGCAGGTGCTGAGCCCAGTTTGACATGCTGAGACATCACAATTGCTACACAGTAGGAGGTAGCCTGTGATATTGTCTAAATACGGGTGGGACAATTTAGGGATTCCACCCCAGTAAAGATGAAACCAAGAGGCCTAACACCCGAGTAGGTTGCACTCAGAGACCAGAGAGGGGTCAAAGGTGCAGCTGGACCTGCACCTGTGACACAATCCATTTTAAACTTTTTAAGTAGTGGATGGGGGGAGGTGGAATCCCGCAAGCAAAGTCAGCAATAAAAAAATAGTGATAACAACAGAGTCACACTCATGTTTTTAAGCCTCAGACACGAGATCTGGAAGCAAATTAGAAAACCAAAAAGAGTTTAGAACCTCCAAAAAAGGAAGAAATACAAGACTGAAGGAGCACTTCTAACACACTCAACTTTAACTCCAAGTTCTTTCCTATGCAAAAGAGTGAGGAGCCGTGTAAGCACAAACTTGCAGTTTGCTTTATACTCTGCTTTCAGAGATCAGGATTCAAAATCCAATCATATGGCTCTGTTATAACTCACTTTTAGAAGACTCTATTACTTCTTACTCTTTTCTAAACACCATCAAAAACTACATCCCATTACCTAGGGCAACAAAGCAATGCAACGGGAACAATCAGAAAAATGTAATCAAGAATATTAGAACAAAATTAACTTAATCAGCCATATACTCATACACTATGATGATGTGGCCACAAGTACGTACACTACAGACCAGACTCTAAATGGAGAGCACAGCTCTGTCATAATAACTACAGTGAAACCTGCTTTGAGTGACCATTTGAGAGGCAAATTACTTCATTTAACAGATATGGCCTTCTAACAGAAGTAGATGACTTGCACTCTGTATATTTGGGTAGTTTAAGATAGACAGTTGCCTAAGAGAGGCAGTGATCTCTAGTGGATATGGCACTGAAATGGTACTCGGAAGACCTAGGTTCTATTCCTGACTCTGCCACTGGCCTGTAGTGAGACTTTGGACAAGTCACTTCTCCTCTGTGCCTCAATTTCCTTATCTGTAAAATAAGGGTAATACTGACCTTTGTAAAGCACTTTGAGATCTATGGATCAAAAAGCATTATATAAAAAGGAATCGTTAAGGGTCTTCTCTACATGTTTCACTGAATTATAATAGTGGAGTTTGTCTAGAGCAATTACAATAAATTACAAAATATTTTCTGTTCCCCAATATCATTTTCTCCAAATAAGGGCTTAATCCTCATGTACTCCTAGCAAGGGTGCTGGAACTAGGGATGGAGGTGATGCTGCTGCACTCCCTTGCTTGAAGTAACAAATAACAAGTAAAAATACCAAATACATGGTTTCCATCATCAGCACCCTCACTATAAAACTTGTTCCAGCACCCCGACTCTTAGAAACGTTTTTTATATTTTGTTCATCAACAAGCAGCTTGTTCTCAGAAGCTCGATGACAATTTTTTTTGTAGTGTGCAATAAATAAATTATTTCACTGCTTTTCAGTTAACTGCATTTCTTCATAAAAGTCTGCACAGAGGATCAGACTCTGGCCCTTAAGTTGCAAAATCTATACCTACTTGTCACCTTCTAATTAATAATTTTTTGTTGAATATTAAGGCTTGTTAAGTAAAGTGAGACTTTTTTAGGAAAACTTCTACAAAAAATATAAAGGCTTTAATATTGATACTGTACCTTTGTAACAAGCCAATGTAAGTGCACTCTCCTTAAATTCATTGGAATGTGTATTGATTCCTGCTCCGTTTTCTAACAGCACTCTGGCTACTTCCACATGTCCAGCACTTCCTGCTTCCATAAGTGGAGTATGACCATTTTCATTATGGTCCTCAATGCTAGCGCCTGATTCCAACAGTACCTTCACAACATCTACATAGCCTCCGGCACAGGCATATGTAAGTGCTGTGTTGCCTAGTACCAGAAAGAGGGGAAAAAACAACAAAAAACAAAAACAGAAGTTATTCAGAATTGTGTGTTTTGCCAATAGGAATTGTTTCTACATCCCATCCACTCACAGGCCCATTTCAATGCTTAATATTAACACTGATATTTAGAAACAGTTATAAAATGTTCAGGTTATGGCTCAAAATATAGTTCAATTAAAAACAACTTTTCACAAGTATAACACTGCTGACAGACTAAAACCCTGAACTACAACTATCTCTGATGACCTGAATTGGAGGAGAAAGGGAGGAAATAACTCCCATTTTTCTCCACGTGAATCTGCAACTTCTGGCATGACCCATCTCCACACTGATAAATGTAATGGAAGATATGAAGAATTTGTTATTTTCAGTTTCAGTGTGTTGATACTACTCTGCACAAAGGAAAGCAGATGTTAGATCAATTAAGGAGTGGAATGCACTGCCTTGGATGAGATGATTTCAAGACTTGGGTCCCAATGAGTTAATTTTCAGTATCCAGAGCTGGAATCAGCAGGTTTTCATTAAATATACCTGTTTGCATTCTTTTATGTTTCATAGACCATATATCAACATGAACATTCCCTCCCTGCCCATGCCTTTTTTTTTTTTTTTTTAAACAAACACATTGGAGTGATACTGCTACGCTAACAACTGTTCAGTAACGAAATAATTTGCTATTTTTCTAATGTTTATTAATAATTTGATGACAGCAACCTATTTGTGAAACAACTCATAACCAAGGCTTCAGTAGTCAACACTCTACCTTAGGGCTGGAAAGGACTCTTGCTTTTACCCAAAAGTAGTTTCTTCTTAAGAAAATACAGAATGAAAAACAAAAATTTATCCATTTGTGAAGTTATGCACCAAAACAATTATACATGAATAAAATAATCTGGCAAAAGAAAGTGCAAATGGTAATACAAAAACACCTTCTCACAATCACCACTTGTCCAGCTAATCTCTGCCAGAAATAAAACCAAAATCATTTGCAACAAAGCAAATAAATAAATAGTCAACAGCAAACTATCCAAATTATGCTCAAAATACTATAATGCAGTCTGTCACTGTCTTCATAAAAGATCTGTGCTTACATTTCTTTCATTGCTAAGGAAGTTTCACTTTTGAAACTATTCACTAATTTAGGTTTTCAGGCATCTGTTACATATCTTTAGGGAAAAAATTAAAGTCAAATGGATCAATAGCCCCAGTGAACTGTGCCTATACTTTTTTGATGTATATTGCTCATACAGTTAGAAGTATCTATTGATTTCCAAGTCTTTCCAAATGTTAAAATAAAAATAGTTGGTAAATTAAATGTATAGCAGAGATCTGTCTCCAGACACAATTTCAATTTTATCATCTGCTTAATACAGCAAATAACTATAATCTAATTTTTCTTAATGACAATATAGCTCTAGTCTCTCAAGTGGCACCCAGGCCCGGCCTTAACCATAGGTGAGGTAAGCAATTGCCTAGGGTGGCAAAATGTAAAGGGCGGCTGCTGGGCTGCGGCCGCCCACCTCCCGCCAGGCCCCAGAATGCAGCCACCTGCCTTCCGCCAGGCCAGTGCACAGCTCGGGCCCTGACAGCAGCTGCCCTGCTCCCAGCTGGGAGGTGGGCTGCAGCCACCCACCTCCCTCCTGGTCCCGGCACACAGCCAGGAGCCCAGCGGCAGCTGCTCGTGTCCCAGGAGGCAGGCAACAGCTGCCTGTGTTCCCGCTGGCAGTGGGCAGCAGCCGCCCCATCCCGCCTCAGAGCCTGGCTCCAGCTGCCCCTGGCTTTCTTTCACTGAAATTGACAAGAATGACAGCCCCTGGACATTGCAAATACTCAAATTTTTGCACTTGGGGTGGCGGGGCATGTTTTTATTTTGCCTAGAATGGCAAAATATGTAAAGCCAGCACTGGTGGCACCCAACTACAGCTGCCCACAGTTTAGAATTATAGGGTGAAATCCTGGCTCTGTTAAAGTCAAATGGAATTCTGTCATTGACTTTAACAGAGCCAGGATTTCATCCATGATTCCTGCAATGATCTAAAGGTCCAGGCAGTCACAACTCATGGTGTGGTTTCCAAATCCATGAAAACTATCAAAATTCCTGCCACTTACAACCCTTAGGAGATTTTCAAGGTGTGACAGATATGCCAATTTCTTGAAAATATCCTTGAAAGACCTTATTGTATTAAGTTTATGTATAATTGTGGACTGGGATTTTATGTAACCTCTCTACGGGGAAGAGGTGACAGATATGAGACCTGGGAGTTCAAAAGATTATGTTGAAAATGTGCTAGACAAGTATGGACTTTTGGGATGGTAAGTGTAAGTGACGTTCCTAGGGAATCCCTAGGAGAAGTTAATGCAAATTCCTAGTTCTGGGTATGCAAAAACCCAGCCTTTTGACATTACGCCCTGAGGAGAAAGTCACTGTCTCCTGATAACCAGTCACAGGAGATCGAGATCAAAGACCTGAGCTGTATAAAGAAACCACTGATTTGTCCAGTTTCTGTTCTGTTTCTAAGACAGAAGAATTTGTAATCATAGGGAAAACCCAGGTGTAGGTTTCAGAGGACTAAAGCCTACTGCAGCCCTACGTTGGATTGGGGGTGATCTCTGGTAAGCTTTTTAGCCTCAAACAATAAAAGAACCTATGCAACGTTTTCTCTGTAAAATTTTTAATTTAAGAATAAATGTGCTTGCCTAGGAGAGGTGTAGTAACTTACAACTGTGGGCATAGCCCAGAGAGAGAGCAACAGAGAAAGCAAAGCACAGGTGCTTGCCTAAACAGGCCATCTGGCTTGCTGGGGATATCTCATTGTGAGGCAGGGAGCTGGGCAGGCTTGAAACCTCTGGCCAGGAGAGAGTGAGATACAAGTTTCTGCCCAAGTGAGGTGATGGCTAGGAGCCAGATGCCTAAAGTGGTGTCTTTGTTGGACCAAGGAGGGGGGAAGAAAAAAAAAAAAAAAAAAAACACATGCAGTTGATCTGAAACTGACACGAGGCACATGAAAATCATGGTACATGTTGTTTCACTCAGGATTTTTTGTACTTTTTTCAACTGTACTTCCTCACAATTTTGAAGGTTTTTTTTAGATTTGTTATAAGAGGAGGCAAATGGTCTTATTATGGCATTCTAATGGATTATGAAGTGTATGCACATATTTTATCTTGACTCTAAAACTTCACATCCCAAATAGAGTATGGGCAAAGAGATACAGGGTACCAACATTAGGACTACAATTTTATTTCTCTTCCCTCCCATTTCCATTCTGTTTTTCTCCAAGCTCTATATGCATCCTGTCTCTGCCTCCTTCACTTCCTCTATCTTAATTCCTATTTGTTTTTTTTAATCTTTTAATCTGTTCTCTCCTTTACATTTTTGCTCTCATTCCCATAATACTATTCCATCTCTTGAACTGCCATTTCACCCCACTACTGTTCACCACAGAAAGTGCATCCAAACTGGAGGCAAATAACTATTCACACTTTGGTTCCTGGCTACTGCGCTTGTTTCTCAATGAGTGCAACAGATGTTTCACAGTTTAGAACAAAACACATCATGGTCCATAGTCTGCTATTTGGGCAAGAGTGAACTTTATCATCACTTGCAAATAAAGATGGAGTAACAGCTATTGCAAAAGCGAAAAAGACAGATGCAGACTTCAACTTCCTGTTTGACTCAGACTAGTGATACTGCCCATATGTTTGAAGTCAACTAATATTTTTTATTTGTCAAAGAAATATGAAAGCTATATGCAAACACAGTTGGGGGTGGGGGAGAGAGAGACAAACAAGCCACTCACCAGAAAGACATCAGTTATTGCACAAAGCTACAAAAACACTAAGCATTTCCCTGACAGAAAACTCATTTAGATGTTCGCTCTTCATCGTGGCACACTTATTACCTGTTGATGACTGTGCATTGACATCAGCACCATGAGCTAGCAGCAACTTTACAATTTTGACGTGTCCGCCATTAGCAGCAGCCATTAAGGGTGTTATATCTCCTTTAATACCTCGGTCTTCCACATTAGCATGCATCGCCAGAAGAACCTTTCAACAGAACGGGCAATAAGCGTTACCATAAGGTGACAAATGCCCAACTTGCTGCAAAGCTTAACATTACATTCCAGATACAATCCTGTTTTGTGAACTCATTGTGTCTCGTAAGAACTTATTTCAAATGCTATAAAGACAAAGTGCTAACACCACAACATTTTTCTGAGGAGTTTTCATCTGTTGCAAATAAGTGAACAGTTAAGTAACTGAAATTTTCCTTGGTCTCTGACACCACAAAGGCTAGACAGTGATATACCAGTACAGTACTTTATATAGTGTGTAAAAGATAAAATTGGAAACCAACCTGTGCAAGCTCATAGTATCCAGCTGAGCAAGCTAAACAAAGGAGACTTTCTCCTTCTTCTGTGTGCTCATTCACACTTCGCCCTTCAATTAGCAACTTTCTCACAGCATTTACATCTCCTTCTGAACAAGCTTCTGCCAAACTGCGGCTAATAAAGTAAAAAGCATCTTCAGAAAGCGAACATTTAACTACACTTTAAGCAGTAAAGAAATACCTACATGAGTAGATTAAAAGTACTATGTTCTTTTCAAATGCAGACCTGACCTGTAATCATGCTGCAGTCAATACAAGACAGACAAAGACAAGAAAAGCGTGACAGAAGAAACAGACAATCAATGAAAATTAAGGTTTATACTGTATTTCAACAAGGCATTTGAAAAATCAGAACTCTCATGAGCATTTAGTGCTTCTGCCACTTTAAACTCTGATAAAACAGAATCCAGTACAAACATTATCAGACCCATCATAAGCGTTTCAGTTTAGCAAACTTCCTATATATAAATGGAAGCAAGGGAAAGTCTATGTTATACAATAGAAGCAGTGTACAGTCATTGGTCTGACCAGTGCCTCTGTGAATCCTGCCACTGATGTTTCTAATCTGAACCTTTATAAATCTGTGCAATAAAGATTTAGTAACTAATGTTGTTTGCTACAAGCTGTCTGTTATAATGCTTTCATTTTATGGGGAAGTTTATTGTGAACAACAGAATAGCTAGCAGCCGGTCTAACTAAAATTTTTGTTATATCAGGTGAGGAGACTGACAGAAAACTTGGGGGAGGAGAGGAGTGAGGATGGGTGAGAAGCAAGCAGGAAGAAGTTTGCAAGAGAGAAAGCCGTATGCCATAATATTGATACGTATGGGATATGCTGACTAAAAGCTAATTTGGATGGAGAGAGCTGGCCTGCATTAGAATCATGTTTTGCCTACTCTGCAATGTCTATCTGGTAACTTTATGAGGTTGTGATCTAACAGACACTGTGGTCATTCACTCGGGGGAAACTATCCAGACTTTATTCCTGGTGCATGCCTCATACAATCTATGAAAGCAGATCTGGACCACAGAGATGTGTGTGCAGGAGATGTAACAGTTTCCTCTGATTTGGCTGAGCATTTGAATAATTGCTACCATGACAATATGAAAGCTGTAAATAAGTATTGGAAGAACATTAACTGGGAAATTGGAGGCTTTACAACTGACTGGAAAACGTGTACAGTAGAAACATTACAAGCTCTGACACTTTACTGTTTCTTGAAGATGGAGTATATCTATTGGACAGAGGATCTTTCTCCCACACATATAACTGTCAGTATTTTGAACTGTCTGATTTCTCTCGCCAGACTTGCCACAAATTCCACCTTCCAACCTTCAGAAAAATGACTAGGAACACCATTCCACAGTAACAGAGATTTCCTTCATTCCAGGCACTACATGTGAATTGGGTTATAGGAAGGGGCAAAATAATGGCAACAAAAATGTCTGCATATCAGAGAGTGAAGACTTCAGGGAGATACGTTCCCAGCTTACACTGCGGGGGGTCTGGGTACAGCAGTGGGCAGGCTGGACGGGGAAACACACTGAATGGATCAGGGGCCCAGCTGCGGTGGTGCGCCAATACAAGGCTGGCAGGGCCCAGCTGATTGCGGTGAGAGACTGACAAATTGCAGGATATAATATGTATAACTGCCTAAATGACTCCTAACTCCTACCAACAACATTTTTTTTTTTAAACATGAAAAGGTAATTCAATGACAAAAAAACTACACTAATACAGCGTTAAGATTTCTTGGTGGTACGACATCACATTCCAGAATGCTGAGTTGAGCAAAACTCAAACTTCTGAAAAACAGAAAATGAAGAGTTAAGGTTGACTTTTCGACAACCTTAACTCTGCCCTCTTTCAGCTGTGCTCCAACACCACACAACTTTACCAACCCCACAGTTGCTGAAATGTACAAGCTTCTCACCTCCTTTTAGGAACCATTCACTTTCACCCACAGGATTCCAACTAACACGATTAAAACGACAAAACATTAAAAAGTTACCCATGCCACTTTCTTTCCATTCCCCTGGAGATGGTAGTAGCCAATAGGAACTACGTGCATACACTACAGTGCAGTCAGTGTGTTAAGTGGAGGCAATATTTGGGCCTAGTTGGTCAAGTGTGTTTGTGATATGAGGGACTGAGTGGAATGTTTTGAAGCAAATTACAGAGCTGTGATTATGATATGAGGAAATCCATGTTTTGCATCCTCTGATGTGAGAAAATAAAAGGAAGAGCTACATGTGTAACTTCAGGATCCAGTATGCATTATTTCAATGCAAACTTGTATACGTTTTGGGCTTCCGATTTTAGGTGTTAACTGACAAACACTGATAGAATACACCTGATTTAAAAAAAAAAAAAAAAAAAAAAAAAAGTAGGTGTTTATCTAAAAGACCAGAAATGGTTGCTTAATTGATGCTTACTTCACCCCTTTGCCAGTGCAGTTTGTTTATATAAATGATGTCCCTGCTCCCCAGCTTGTGTCTAAGAGCTTGTCAACATGGAGCAGTAACGTGGACGATACAGTGTGATTTCTGAAGTGCACTATTACGTTGCACTTTAATTGCTCCATATAGACCGTTAGTGCACTTTAACATAGTGTTGTTTAAAACAGTACTACATTAAGCGCACTATGAACAAACACACTAAATGCTAAGCCAGAGGTTCAATAACAAGGATTCAAAGCTTAAAATAACATGCAAGATATTTTTACACATAAAATAAAAATTAAGGTAGATCCCATTTACACAAGAACTTTGCAAAGCAACTGAAAAAAGCTTCTCATTACAATAAAGAAAAAAACCCCAAGCCCATAACTTTTGGACCTACAGAAAACTCAAATGTGGCTAAAAATAAACTCTGAAAAAATTAAAATAAACTGCAAAAAACAGAAGCCCTATTTCCATTATATTATTAGCAGGGCACAGGGGTTTTATTACAAAGACTATTGCCAGTAGCGAGCAGGGATATAAAAGCAGTCTCAGCATTTATCTGCATGCACTCCAGATTAAGCGTATTGGTGACAGGTGGAGCTGTACCGAATGGTGGATGCAATAGTTAGCTCTGCTTGGAGGAGGAGGTGTTTGCGAGAGCTGTATATTATTTAGCTGTGATTATGATATATGATATGTGATTGTGATATGAGGAGATCTATGAATTGCACCTTCAAGTGTGTGAAGTAAGGGAAGAGATGCATATGAACCTTCAGGATTCAGCATACATCATTTCAATGCAGAATTGTGTAGTCTGTGTCAGTACCAAGGCATAGGGCTTTTATTACTAGGTGGAATACAAGAGGACTAACACTTTAGTGATGGGTAAGTGAAAGTGTAGGTTTGAGATATGCAGGGAGCAAGCACAAGGGAGGTGCAAAAGGCTGTGAAGTGGTTCTTAAATTGTACATGTGAGAGTCTTTCTAGGAAGTTGGCTAAGGGTACGTCTACACTGCAATCAGACACCTGCAACTGGCCTGTGTCAGCTGACTCGGGCTCACAGGGCTTGGGCTAAGGGATTGTAATTGCAGTGCAACTCACAAGAGGGCAGGATCCTTGGTCTCAAAGCTTGGGCTCCAGCCTGATCTACACCACGACACAGTCCTTTAGCCCAAACCCCGTGAGTCTGAGGGAGCTGACATGGATCAGCCTGGGTTTTCAATTGCACTGCAGACACACCCTCAGCAATGGTGCCCAATCTTATTACACAGAGGGCTACAAAGAAGATTTAAAGTCACCTACACTGATTTACATTTTAAGTTCAGCTTGTTTCATATGTATTTAGATACACAATACTGTACACAGAAACAACCTATTTACACACTTGTGTAAAATGATGTAAACATGACAACAAAACACTGATGAATCGGCCATTAGCATATTGTGTTGAAAGAAGGCTGCAGGCCTTATGAAATACTCTATTGGGCCATGTATGGCCCACGGGCCATATGTTGGGCACCCCCCTGCCCGAGATGTGAGTGTATGCGAGTACCAGGAATCTCCTGAATCTTATAGTGCCAAGGGCTAATCTGACTACAGTAGAACCTCAGAGTTATGAACACCAGATTACAAACTGATCAGTCAACCACACACCTCTTTTGGAGCTGGAAGTACACAATCAGGCAGCATCAGAGGGAAAAAAGCAAATACAGTACAGTACTGTTTTAAACGTAAACTACTAAAAAAGCATTTTTCTTCTGCATAGTAAAGTTTGAAAGCTTGTATTAAGTCAACGTTCAGTTGTAAACTTTTGAAAGAACAACCCTAACATTTTGTTCAGAGTTACAAAACATTTCAGAGCTACGAACAAACTCCATTCCCGGGGTTGTCGTAACCCTGAAGTTCTACTGTATGTGCATATTGAGACATTGCTCAAATATGGAAGGCAGCAAATCCCCACTTCCTCCCTTTCTGTCCTTTAACAGTGTTACTTACAATCTTGTGGGCGAGTAATGGTTTTTCAAAGAAGGTGACAAGCTTGTACATTTTAGTAACTGTCGGGTTGGCAGAGTAAAGGTATGTTTGTTAACAGCGAGTATTGAGGCACTGATGAGTTTTTTGCCATTGTATATGTATTACAGTAGTGCCTTGTGGCCCCAACCATGCTTGATGATGTACAAACATCCAGTAAGGTACAGTCCCCACCCTGAAAAGCTTGCATTCTAAGAGAAGATAAAGCATGAGACAGGGATGTAACATACATGCATAAGACTGAGAACAGAGACAGATTAAGAGACCTATCCAAGGGTCCACAAGAAGTATAGCAGACTTGGGAACTGAATTCAGATCTTAAGTCCAACTCCAGTGCCTTAACCATAACATCACACTCTTTGTTCTCCCTTAACTTGAAATTGCCATAGAAAGGCCTTGATCCCATTTGCTCCCTAACCCTCACATTTCATATTTTCCTAAAACTACTTCACCACCATTTATATTAGGCATTTTCTTTAAAAAAAAATAAATAAATAAAAGAAAGAAAGTGGGCAATAGAAAAAATATTTAATTCATCCACTGGTTTCAGGAGTCACCATTTCCTGAAGAAACTTGAAGAGAAAAGTACACTACTGTAGCAGGCTCTGAGTCTAGTAGATATTGTTTGACCTTTGAAATTATGTCTGAGTAAACATAGTGAAATAACATTTTCCGTGAATGTGTTAGCCCTTTTAGTGCTGATGACCCTAAATTCTCAGCACCCCATGCAAAAGCATTTTGCATTTCCCATCAGGAAGCCTCTTGGTGCCAAATGGATTTAATAAAAAGTCCAAAGAATATGCTCAGAATTGACAATCTGAAGACAGTTCAATCCCAACAACTATGCCATTGTTTTATAGCAAAAGAAAGGGGGGGGGACAGCAATAAAGAACACATTTAAAGTTGCAGGAAAAAATCCAAAAGATCTATTTACTTGTCCGTCTGCCCTGCATTTGCTGTGCTTTCAGCTCTCATTCGGGTAAGTGCTGCAGCAGCTTCATCCAACGCACAGCTGACCGAAGAAGTCAGTCTACGAAGCACCTCAGGATCTGCAAATGCTTTACCATCAGCGGTGGATAATTTACCTATTCCTTTCATTCCAATTTATGACAAGTGGATACATATACCAAAAAAGGAAAACAGAAATAACAAAGGAAGTGTAAATTTAGTCCACACAATATGTTAGCAGAAACCATTGAAATATTGACCACATAGGGAAAATTTCAGATACACTGGACATTTATATTTTTAAAAATTACTTTAGCCAATTTGAACAATCATCCTGTAACATGGCTGCATCCACACCGAAGGCATATAGGTAACAGCTCTTTAAAACACCGACCAGTAAGTCATTTTAAGTTACTGAAAACTATGCTGTAAATGTTTTTTCAGCTGCATTTGAAAACAAGGCCTCATTCAGCAATTTACACATTCCAAGTTTTAAAACTAATCAGTTCTTTGTTTTATGACCACAAGTGTTCTAAATATTTCTTTATAAACAGGCATTTTTTATCTGTACCACCTGTGGGTGACAGTTATACAGGGTTTGTTTTTTTTTAATAAAGCTTTCAAGAAAAATGTCACCTCTGACTTGAGATGAACCACCACCAAATGAGTACTAGTATTCTAATTATTAAAAATAGTATGTATGTTTCAGAAAGGGAGAAGGCAGCTTTAAAGTTCTAGCCAAAGCTGCATAGAGCCCTATGGTGGAGGCTCCTCAGGATTTGTGTTCAGTCAGAACTTCGTCCCAGAACACTAGTTTCACACTCCCTCTGGCTAACCCCACTCACTTTCTGAACTGCACTGAACAGCTCTAAAGTTTCCCAGTGGAGAGCAGGTTGCTGACAAATGTATGTGCCTCACTGTTCTACGGGAACAGTGGGGACCCCATGCCAGGAACCTGATGGCCCAGTGAATCAACCCCATTCAGAGGTTAAGCCTCACACCACTATTTCAAGTAAATACATTAAGCTTTTGAGGATGACTATTCTGTTTACTAATATTTGCAACAGAATTTATGTAAAGAACTCAAATATAAATAAAATAAGGAAAAATTGAGCTGGAAGCTACTCTACTACACGAGAGCTACTTTACAGAAAAAAAGAGGCTGACAAATGGTGAGCACTGATTTCTACTTGCTTCCCAGGGAGAGCTAAGAGGGTAGCCATACTTTCCGTTAAAAAAAACAGCTCAGATATAGTTAAAGACCTAGAACAGAGTCTTAACCAGGGCAACTACAGAAACAGAAGTAAAATGCATGCTCTGTGTTTCAAACAGAGTACTTTCACTCATCCCTGGTCTACACTGACCTGGCAATTCAGCGGCAGTCAATGGGAGTTACACAAGCTACTCTGAGTAGCTTGCGTAACTCCCGTTGACTGCTGCGCTTCCCTTCTGCACGGTGTCTTCACTGCACTGCACCGACGGGAACTGTGTTCCCGTCGACGCAGTTCTACGCCACTTGAGGGGGTGGTTTACCAGCGTCAACTTCAGGATCAACTGTGGGGGTCTTCATTGACTGCTCAATCGATCCAGACACGTCGATCTGACAGCGGTCACTTTGCCACCTTCAGTATAGACATACACTCAGTCTCAGTCTGAAGTCTGGCCTTGCATGTTGGGAGTAATTGAGAAGGGAGGTGGACAAATTAACTGACCTTTACTAGCATCATATTTACATGGTATCACAAATAAAATAAGATGGAGTTCTGGAGTCAGAGAATGATATGAGGATCTCTCTTTTCCTGAATCATCAAATGCTTTTGGAAAGATATATATTTTAATTAGTTCTATCCCCCTTCGAAATAATGTTTGCACCATTGGAAGGTTCATATACTGCTTAGATCCCAAGACTGCCACACTTACGAATGAGGACTAGTATATATGCAAGCAGCCCCATTATAATCTCAGGAATAAGGGTTGCAAGACTGTGCCCTTAGGAGACATGAGTACTTACCTGCTGCTTCAAGTAAAGCTTCTAATCTAGCTTGGGTTTCTGGGTCTACTGTCCTCAAGTCAGCACCATCAGCAGTACTAGACAAAAGTAATTTGGAAGCAGTCTCCAACATTGGATTTTCCAAATCATCCTGATCCAAAATGAATGACTCCACCTAGAAATTAAAAAACAACACATTAGCCTTCATAAAATTCCAATCCTTAATTCTGTCATTTTAAAATATGCATGAGTGGACTTTTAAAACAAAAGGTGCAGTGATTTTCTCTTAAGAAGAATTTCAGAAGCGCTTGTGTTGGCATAACTCTTTTCCCTCTGAAGTTAGGAGGAGTTTTCCTTCAGTGGAAGCAGAAGTAAGCCAATACTGCACACTTGCCAAAATTCTACACAACATATTTTATCAATTAATAATTATAAACTTTATTCTGCAACTGATAAGCAGTAAGATACCACTTCACATTAAATTGTTTTAGGCTTAAATTTTAATTAGCATTCGAAGTTGTGAACCAAAGTGTAAACACTGGAATAATTTACATGGAGATAAAAACATCAAGTAACATTATTAGACCAGATGTTACTTCCTAAGAACTTCAACTAGTATTAGTCATGAATTCCCACAGAAATTGGTATATACGTCTAAGATATCTGAAAGCTATATATTTAAAGACAAATGTCCTCTGCACTATACAGTGCAACAAACTAATGAACTAAGGTTAATATCCAGATAAGAATATGAAGGTGCTGAAAAAAAACATGAATTCAAAGTCTGTAAGGTCTTCTCCCAAATTTTGCAGCTACACAGAAATGGAATAGGATTTTTTAAAATGGTCTGATGTGCAGAGGTACTGAGCATTTCATTCCATTCCATGAGAAGTGTGGATGTTCAAAACCTTTGGGGATGAAAATCAGACCAGAGATGTCTACTCCTTCTAATTGGAATGATAGCCCTTTTTATGTAAACCAGACAGTTGTCTAAATGTGCCAAACAATTACACTAAGTGTGAGCTTCACTATTTATCTCACTGGAGTGTCAACTCTGAAGCCTGATTACGACCACTGGAGGGCCAGCATTACGCATTTAATTGCTGATGGTTCTACTAAATGCAGTAGTGCTTATTTAGCATGAGTGGACTACCTGCACCATCCTACTGTTATATTAATGGAACAATGAAAGGTTTTGAATAAGACTACTGAATATTCAAAATCATTATTTTGTACTCAGATTTCTTTTCTATCTGTATTATGATTATCGAGATGCCTGTTAAAATCCCTAAAATTAGAATTACAAAGAAAACTAAGGAAGTTTAGATCCAGAACAGACTGTAAATGAAAATTTTATTTTTTACCATTTCCAATAATTTTTAAAGAAAAGTTTAGATTTAAAATGTTCCTTGTTTGCAATCCAAACATTGCTGAATTCATGAATTGCCCACAAAAAGAAAAAATGTTGCCCAAAAATAGCATTTTCACTGCCCAAGCCTGAATTGTTTTCACTGTCCAAAGTAAAGATACTGAAAACTAAGATTTGTTTTGAAGTTTTTGGTTTTATTGTATGTGTGTAATTTTGCTGCTATTTAGAATTCAATAAAGACAATTAAGTTCAATCAAGCTAAACACTTAACTGAACATTCGCCTTATAGATCTGATCTTAAAAAAGATACAGGCCAATAGTTTAGGAAATAAGATTTCCTGTACAAATTCCAAATACACAGCTTACTGTCTATAAACAGAAGGTTGAAAACATACTAGAATATTAAAATAACATTTAAAGAAGGGGGTGTTTTCTCCTTCCCCCATCAGAATTCAATAGTCTGCCTGCTCCCAGACACAACACATTTGTTAAATTTAGTGTGAAAAACCTAACCTAGACATAAGGCTTGTTATTTTAAGCTTGTGTGTACCTATAGCAGTCATAACCAACCAGACATTACAATTAAATACTTCAAAGACATCTTGGCACATTTTTTCACCAGTGAAGCCACTGTCCATATGACAGAAGCACCATATGGCTCTCCTAGGCAGCATACAATATTTTTGGAGAGAATAATGTAAAAGGACCCCAGTTTCTAAAGGCATTTGAGTAAGTGAACCACAGATAGCTGGCACTACTTTCAGCATCAGTACATCTTCTAAATATCTAATGGACATTACAGGTAAAGAGTGTTCCGGAAAAACAGCCTTATCAGTAGAGTCCTGCATGGATACAAAATATGTATCTATATCCAATCCATGATCCGCACACATGGTCCGGATATCTGCAGATTTGCAGGGCTCTAGATTTAAAATTTGGATCTGCAGCCATCTGTGATCTACAAACATGGTCCGGGGACATAAAGCAGATATCTGCAGATTACAGGGTTCTACTTTTAGGGTTATGCTTGTATGTCTCCTTTAGGTTGATGGACACAGTAGATTTGAACTTTTCCATCTTGAAACTCAGCTGAAGAATTTATTGAAGAATTTTCAGAGCATCTGTGCCTCCCAGCTTCTGGTACTGGTGACTCAGACATTGATTAGTAAATGGATGGGGATCTCCTTATGCTGCTTGATCTTGCTTTTACGGGAATCTTCTCTTTCTTTGCTCTGATTCAAATATTTGAGAATGAAAGTGGGGAGACTACTAGTTTCTTCCTCAGCCTCCATGGATTCGAGACTGATTTACTCCCTTCTGATCAGCACCCTTTTGTTTGTGTGTCAGATTCTTGGCTTTGTCCTACAAGTCAGAGGAAGATGGGGCTCTCACATTCCTCTGTTTTCATTGGATCTGGGGATTCTACTGTCTGGGATTTGACTGTCCTAATTTTAAAGGGGGGGTAAAAGCTTGACTGCAGCTGGAAGCAGCAGAACAGAACTAGTGGGCTGTTCAGGAAATAGGTCTGGTTGTAGGATTATTCTTTCCTTTGTAACTTGGTAGCATGTATTTTTCCTTCCAGCAGATGATTTCTTAGAGTTAGGTTTTTGTTAACATTTTATAGTATATTCACACAGCCACATTCTTTGTAGCCTTCCCTTTACTTATTTAGTGAACTAAAGTTATTCAGTGAATCTAACTAAAATATTTTTATGCACAAGCAGAGAGCATATTTAAACTTCCCTGTACTGGACCGTTTTAAAAACATTACCTGAGTCACTTCAACTTTGATTTGTTTAGGATAACAAAACGCTTAAGGTGTGTGAATCTTGGACAATTCTGCCCCTTTCAACATGTATTGTGAACTAAAACAGCTCATTTCACTAATCAATCCAGGTAAATTGGTCCCCCTCCCCCCGCTTTAAAGACATTCACTTTCACTGTAATTTTTTTTAAACCATTTTAACAGACTATGGAGGAAAAACTTAAGTACCAAGTGAGCACACTTTTCTACTAAGATTACTTTAAGTGTTCTGTTAATTTATGTACTAACAGACTATTCTAACTTTCAGTCATTTTTTCCCTCTTGTTTGATTATAAGGTCAATGAATACTCTAATGATATTAGGAAATAGTTTTTGGATGAGATGGATTACACAGGAGAGATATGCATTGTGAAAGGAATGACACTACAATCTGTTTTGCACTTGCGATAACTTTTATCATATTTACAAAAGCTGGCCCCCAGACTAGTTTAGGATTAGTAAAATAGATTTGTGCCCTTTTAAATAAAGGTAACTGAAACAGATTGCCAGATACTTTATTATTATTATCGCACTGCCTAGGAACGCTAATCAAGAACCATTATGTTAGGCTCTGTACAAACAGAACAAAAAGATGGTCCCTAAAAATGTATCTTTGTGGCTGTTGATCAAAGTAACCCACTGAATGTAATGTAATGGAGAACTGAAACTAAAAAGGTGGTTTCTTACTTTAGCTTATTCCTATGAAGATACATATTAATACAAACATCTCATAGGTACTGCCTACTACCTATACCCAAGACAAATGGGGTACAAATATCATCCTAGTTTCCACCCAGGCCATGCACACATTACATTTTCAGCCTTTAATGAAAGAGTTAAGGATTTTTTATTACAAAAGACAAATGAAGCATGGCTCTAAAAGCCAAAAACATCTACTGCACTGGAATATCAGATTATACTATGATTTGTTGACACAAGTGAAAAATACCATGCTGACATTAAACAGGATGCTGTGTCCCAGTTACCTTTTGGAGAGAAAAGAGGTATCTGGGTAAGTTTTAAAATGTTCTGAAATTTGAAAGTTTGACAGTAGAAGCCTGCTTTTTCTCCCTGCTTTCTGATTAAATTTAGATCATCATCATTTCACCAAAGCTATTTTTATGCCCAGCACTAAAAATAGATCATAGTCTGAAGCTTTAAAAAACCTCTGGCTGCTGCCCTCAAATAGGCAGGCTGGAAATAGTCCAATATTGGCAATTCTTAAAGACAGGTTACACCGATTCTTTAAACAAAATAAAGTTCACTCTTTAACAGACATATCACAAGTAGTTATGGCATAAAGTCAAGTAAGCTCTGATTTATGAGCAACTTGTGTTGTATGTCCCCTCAAATGGTTGCAGGTTTAATGCCAAATACTCCAGGAAAGATGACTTATCTTGCATAAACAACAAATAGATCTATTGTTCTAAGTCACTCATAAGACATTTATATATTTCTGTTAGCTTCCTATTTGTTTTCCAGAAATGGGGCTCCCTCGGTCTGGTCCTCTCACTTCTACTCCCCAGCAATTCCCCCATTGCTGTACTTCCTCCTCTAAAGCCACCAGTGAGAGTGAATGCCCTTTACCCAATGGTGTGTGGCCCAAGAGCTGCTTTATCTCTTTTTATTGTAAAAACTGAATTGGGAGTGATAAACAGATCCCACATAAAAGATCAGATAAAGGTTTAATCTTTGAAATAAGTGAGCTGAAAGCATCTGGGCCTACAAACCACCACTGAAAAAGCATCTGGACTCACAGTAGGTCCACCTACATAAGTGAAAGGAGTTGCTTTAAAAAAAAAAAAAAAGTTACTACTGTAACTGAATGGACTTTGCTTTTATCTACCTTCCCCACTGTTGTTACTTACCCTTGGATATGTGTGTGTATATAGATAGATAGATAAGATAGACACACACACACACACACACACACACACACACACACACACACACACACCTTCTATGTGATTTCTATTCCTTACATCTGACGAAGTGGGTTACAGCCCACGAAAGCTTATGTCTGCAGAAATTAAATTTGTTAGCCTTTAAAGTGCTACAGGACTCTCGTTTTTTCCAGTAAGAGAAAGTTACGTACCTTATAGTAATTGGAAATTCTTTGAGATGTGTGGTTCCTATCTGTATTCCACTCTGGTATGCATGTGCACAATGCGCTCAGAGTCAGAGAATTCTTGGAAACAGTGGCCATTGGTCTGCACAGACACCCCTGCTCTTCTCATGTCTCCAATGGAGAAGATAAAGGGCAGACTGAACGGACCACCTCTCCTGTTTCTTCTCTACCACGAATCCAAGAACCATCCATGGCAGGAGAGAAAGGAAGGTGGATAGTGGAATAAAAATTGAGGCCATACATCTTGAAGAACCTCCAGTTACTATAAGGTAAGCAACTTTCTCTTCTTCTTTGAGTGCTGGTCCCTATAAGTATTCCATTGTGGGTGACTGGCCAGCAATACTCAAGTAGGAAGAGGGTGCAAAGATGCAGGTGGAAGAGCCAGCTGAAGGACCGCCATCCCAAAGGATGTGTCAGAGAAGAAGTCCTGAATGAAAGCATAATGTCTCATAAATGTGTGAATGGAACTCCACATAGCTGGTCTGCAAATGTCAAGAAGAGGTACTTCCTGAAGCAATGCCATTGACATCACTTATGCTCTTTTAGAATGAGATCTCAACCCCAGGAGGGAGAGGAAGATTAGACAGTTTATATAAGATACTGCCTGAGAACCATTTAGAGATCTTCTGAGAGGAAATAGCTTGACCTCCAACACTTTCTGCTATGGCAATAAACCATCTGGGAGATTTTCTGATTGCTTTTGTCCTTTGCAGGTAAAAGGGACAGGGCTCATTGCAGATCGAAGGAATGAAATCTCCTCTCTTTTTCAGATGTATGTGCTTTTGCGGACAGAGGGGCCCCACAGGTAGCACAGTAAAACCTCAAAGTTACAAACACCTGGGGAATGGAAGTTTTTTATAACTGAAATATTCGTAACTCTCAACAAAACGTTGTTTGTTCAAAAGTTTACAATTGAACATTTACTTAATACAGCTTTGAAACTTAACTATGCAGAAGAAAAATGCTGCTTTTAATCATCTTACTTTAAATGAAACAAGCACAAACAATTTCATTATATTGTCAATTTTTTTAAACTTTCCCTTTTTTTAGTAGTTTATGTTTGACACAGTACTGTACTGTATTTGGCTTTTGTTTTTGGGTCTCTGCTGCTCCCTGATTGCGTACTTCCGATTCCAAATGAGGTGTGCGGTTGACCAGTCAGTTCATAACTCTGGTGTTCATAACTAGCAGGTTCTACTGTAAGTGAATTGACTGTTTCATTTGAAACAATCTACTTTGGAGGTGAACTTTGGATGTAAACACGAGACTGTCTCTCTATATAATATATAGCATAAGAAGGGTCTGCCATCAGTGCTCTGAGCTCACCCACTCTCCTGGCAGAGAGGATTGCTACCAGGAATACAACCAGTACGGATAGGAGAGACATGGAACATGTAGTTTAGTGGTTTGATGGGATGCTTAGTGAGCACCAGGAGAACGAAGTTTAAGTCCCATTGAGGAGTAGGTTTCCTTACTGGTGAAAAGATTCTTATTAGACTCTTCGAGATTCTCGTAGTCAGTGAGTGAGAGGATTAAGTTACCATATGCAGGTGAGTGGTACACACAGATTGCTGCCAGGTGGACCCCATAAAGAGTTGATGGGAAGACCTGCTGTTTCCAGGGAAGATTAGTCCAGAATACGGAGAATACCCACAGCTTCTGGGGATGCAAGTTTCTGTTGGGCGCAGATAGAGAGTTCCATTTAGCTGCCTAGAATTTTCTAGTGTAATCTTTTCTACTATTAGTAAGAATGCTTTACAGACTTCAGACAACTTCAGAACAAGGATGTTCTAGATTTGACACCCAGCCAAAAACAAAGCCCTGAGATGGAGTGCTTGGGGGATTGAGATGCTTGATTCTGCCTTTTCCCTGGGTCAGGAGATTAGAAAACGAACCTCCTTCACCAAACTCCATGTCACCTTTCTTGCTGCTTGAATAAACTTTACTTTGAGGGATATGCTACCACTTCAAAGAGTCAACGGATTATAAAAGAGGCAGAGAACCTTGAAGAGAAAGGAAAGTTTTCTTTCATCTAAGACAACAAAGGCACAAAGACCAATGGGTCTCTGGAAGAGATCATGACCGAGGAGAGAGTTAGTCACCATCTTGCTGGAAGATTATGGGTGAGAAAGTCCATCTTGAACAAAGCCTTTAACCAAAATTTGCTAGGTTGCCTTTTGTCGGTGGTTTTAGTTCTCAGAGTTTAGGCTCTCCTCAGTACTGTAGGTACTGTTGCTGCTGCAGCACAGTTTGATACCAAGGGAGCTCTAGATGTATGGACTTTCTTGTTATGACTCTGGACATTCTACGTCCAGCACTCTCCAGGAGTCGGGGGAGGCTCCCTGCGAGGAGATGCCGGTGTCGGAGTGCTCTCCACGGCACGTGGCTGGGGCATCTCCTGAGTGGCCCCCTGCCCGACTGGTGGCACGGGGGAGTCCTTCCGAGCGGTCTCCTGATGCTGCTTCTTCTTGGGCAACGAAGGTTGCTGGTTGGATAAACCTGGTGCCAGTGGGGCGCTTCGCACCAAGGAGACACTCGGTGCCGCAGGGGATCGGGCCTGTTCAGAGTCCGGCCAAATGGCAGACTCCATCAGTATAGCCTTCAAGCAAGTGTCCCTCTCCTTCTGGGTCCGCGGCTTGAAGGCTTTGCAGATTTTGCATATGTCTTTACGGGGCTGCTCTCCGAGACAACAGAGGCTGCGGTCGTGAGGATCGCTCACAGGAAAGACCTTGCCGCAAGCCCAACCTTAAGCCCCTGAGGGCTAACTACCTATTGCTCTAACTCTAATGTCTAACTATTTAACTAAACTACTATACTTAACACTATCAACTACATACAACAACAACGAGAACGGGGTTCCTACTTGCTGTTTCAGCAAGGGGCAGACGTTCCAAAAACCGTCAAGGGGCGGAAAGAAGGAACTGGGGGTCCTCAGGGCTGGTGGCGCCTGATATACCGCGGCATGAGCGCAGCACTCCAGGGGGCGCCGGAGCCGGCCCTACAGAGCTTGCTAAGGGCAAAAAAGTTCTGGGAACCAGTGCACGGGGCGCGCACTCATCTATATTGGAATGGATATGAGCAATCACTCGAAGCAGAACAAAAATTACTGAAAATAAAACGTGTGATAAATTAAATGAAGAAAAATGTCTAAAGTTAGCAAACAATGACAGTAAATACTACCTCTATCAGATTTCCCTATATATATACATACACACACACCGCCTACTATATAGCCCTACCTTCCAAATCCACAGAAGCCTAGTATAAGCATTTATATAATCAGAACACAGTTTCCATAAACAGCTCTGCTCTTCAATCCAGAGAGCAGCCATGGCACCAGTTTATGGATCTGTCTTGCAATTTTCTCAGTCACAGGTGTGTAATTATAATGGCAATCAGTAGGAATAAAAAAACAAGTCATTCTTATATAAAGCAGAGCACTGAAAAATGTTTGCTTAAACCAGATTCTCCATCGTTTGTGATTGTCACCAAGCCTCAGTGATTGGTTTTGCTAATAAACCCTTATTTCTATTTTCTCAAGACCAAACAAGTTGTTACTGCATGGCTTTTAAGCAGCAGATCATCAGCAGGGTACTATCCTGATTATTTCACTGGAAGTAGCAAGATTTCTGCCTTGTATTACAAAATTCTGTTATGTAATCTGAAAACTGGGGGATGGGAATGAAGAAGAGTACTCATTCTTATAGTATATGAGCAAAATGTTGTAATTTAGAAATCAAAGGAACTTCTCAGCTGCACATCACTAGTGAACTTGTTCAACTGTATCATACCATAATACGCAACGTGTGCAACACAAAACTAGCACTATTCAAATTTCCAGCTGTACGTTAGGCAGTGTTTACAATGAGAAAAGTGGCAGACTGATAACAGAAAAGACTACCATCAATCTAATAGTTACACAAAGACTCGTTCATATTTTTAAAAATCCCCTTTTTTATATTTTTAAATCTTAAAACCAATTTAAAAAGCAATTTTCCCCTCTACAAACCACGCCAGTGCTGAATTAAAATATTTAAGAAGAGAATATGAAATTTACTGTTTATTTTTCTTCAGGTGACTGCACAGGAATTTTTGCACTGAAACAGACAGTTTAATTAGCAGCAATTGTCTAAAGTGTTGCAAACAGTTCTCTTGGCAGGAATTAAAATGTGATCAGTCTATGGACTTTGGATATAGTTCTTTGACAAATGCAAGTAGCTTGAGAGATGAAATGAGGACTAATTAACTTACTCAAGCTTTACTTTTTACAGAACCAAGTCTTGGAGAATATGCCATTTCCGTTTAGGAACAAACAACAGAAGCAATATAGCAGTGTATTTTCAGAAAGATTCCTAAATACATTGCTTGTTTTCCAAAGTAGTGTCAAAATTGTCAAACACTGTAATGTTTCTTCTTTCCTAACAAAAATAAAGAATTTTTCATTTGTGCCTTAAAGTTTTAACTTTCCTCTTAAAGTTCCAGTAAAAAGAAGTTATTTGTCAACCTGTTATATAGGAAAAGGCCACAAATTGTATTTATACTATGTCTAGAAACAGAATTGCAACATTCAGTAACTATGATAAACACTAGCTAAGTAACTCAGATCTACAGAAACAGTGAAGTTGGCCTCTGAACCACAAAGCTCACAGCCAATGCCTTTCTCCTCCAGGTATTGGGGACTTATGTCAAAAAATAATTTAAACTTCCAGTACAAATACGATTCTAGACCTTTATGTTTGGGAAAAAATGCATTCAACAGTATACATTTATTATTAGTCCCTGATTTCCCCTCAAAGATCGTAAATTATTCACAGCCTACAGTAGGTCAGAACAGACTTTTAGGACTCATGAAGCACAAAAGTGTAGGATTGTCTTCAGGAGAAGGAGGACATGAAACAACAAGTAAAGGACAGAACAGTTTGTATGTGTGGACAGCAGAGGGGATGCCCAAGCAGATGCCAACGCTGGTATGACATCTGCAAGTTCCTTCCTAGCCCACTGCTAATTATGCCCAGAGTCACACAGGACTGAAAGCATCAGCAGAAGACAATGGATTCGGACAGGTAAATGAAGTCAGAATCTAACTCTCAGAATTCATTATAGATGATGTGTGAACAGGACATAATGAAATTTAATCTCCAGTTTGTGAATTGAATTTGCAGGACTGGTGAGTTAGAAAAACACCTTTTTAGTACACTGAACAGATCTGCTCTGGAAGTACAGTCAAGAACATGCAATTTAAAGAATCTTAACAGATGTTGCAGGACTCCAATTTTACAGAGTCATTGTAAAGGACAGTATTTTATACTATTTTATCTAGTCAAGGATGCCATTTAATTTTAAAAGCCTAATTTTGCAGCTGTTCACTAATAGCACAGGCTTCAAACTTTATACTGATTAAATGTATTCATGTACAATCAGAACTTTTTCTAATTTCTACTAATTCACAATATAAAAATTTGTCCAAGAATAAAACATGCCATTGTTGATTGAGAGAAGTGGAAGAAAAATTCCGGAGGACTATCCAATAAAATCTTTCATTCAAAAAAAGTTAACTTTGAATTATTTATATATCTAACACTTAAAGGTGCATCTCATGGGATTCGTGGAAGAAAGTGGATCAATACACATAATTTTGGCAAATAATCTCAGGGATAAATTATCCCATTCAATAACCATTCAAAGGAACATTTCAGTACTCAATACCAAATGATTAAATTTCATGGAAATATAGGATGGTTCAAATATATATATTTCTTCAATATAAGTTAGTTCTACTTGCCTGAATAATCTCAAGTGAATTCAAATTCTTCATAATTTGGAAAAAAAATAGGCCAATTCTAGGATAGCATTAGGCAATTCATGCTGTGAAACCCTACTATTTGATAAATTCCCTATCAAGCCATAGAAAGTGAAATCCTGTTATAAACATATTGTATAGTCCTACTTCATTTAAATATATTTTAGCACAACAAAGCCCATGTTTTATTCCAATTAAAACCTTATTACTTCTAATTATCATAGAACCGTAGGATTAAACATGACTGCAAAGGTCATCTAACCCCATGACATGATGCAAGATTACGGTGCATGATAGCATATATTAATTTAATGGACTACTACTTTTTAAGTAAAAAGCCACCTTTTAATTACAAAGGCAAAAGGAACGTATCAGGAGCCAATAAGAAGTATTTCAAATGTACTTGTATGTTCCTTATTCACTGGACTATACTTCAACTACATTTTTTTTTTCATGTTTCATACACTAATCAAGCTGACAAAAGGGGGAAGAATTTCTCTCCACAGAGACACGCATTTTTTCCATGCCAAAGAGGAATTCCGTATCTATACTACCTCAATAGAGACTGTTAACCCTTTGAAGTTACTAGACCCAGAATTCTTCCCATTCTAACATCAACCCAGTCACATCAGCGAAGAGTTAAGGAATCAAACTATTCGGACTTTTGAATACCAAGACTGGGTGTTCTGTTTATTGGATGTTCTAAAATAAAGTGTGAATGCACAAAGTTCAAATTTTCCTTGTAATGAGGCCATAACACTTAACTTTGTATGTGTCCTATCTCCTTTGTTAGAACTTAGATGGTTCATTTTTAGAAATCTATAATAGACAGTTATAACTTTGTTAATACAAATTATGGTCTGCATTTTCAAACATCTTCATAACACAAAGCTAATTTTTCACTAAAAAATTCCTCATGCAAATACTAAAATGGTCATTAAAAAAATTAAAATCTTTGCAACCATTACAAATCATATAGTACAGAAAGAGCCAAAATACTATTGCAACTCCATCTGTGAAGGATGAAGAATCTTGGTATGTAAGCCTGATGATTTTAAAAATCTATAAATTTATAGGGCCAAATTCTTGGCTGGTAGACATAGATGCAGCATCCATTTATACTAGCAGAAAATCTGGCTTATTTCCATCTTACAGTTCTTTAAAGGGCAGAGAAGTATAGTTCAACATCTGACCTATGAATAAAACATGGGATCCTTCTTTATCCGAGCCCCATCCATTTTTCTTAGCACAGTGGTTGGCGCCTTAACAGCAACACCAATTCAGAACCATCCACAAAAGTCCTGCAATGCTGACCACTACATGTACGGTAAAGTAGTATATTTGTTTTAATGTTACTTAGAATTCACGAGAACTGAAAAACAAGTACAATCACAATTCCCACCAGTTCTGTTAAAACATGACAGGTTGAATTTTCTTGTTCACACACTTCTGAGACCAGGTAAGTAGGAACTGTGTTGGTATAAAATTCTTAACAAGTGTGAGGTTTTTTTGCATTATTAATCTATTTAGCTGTTTCGCCAATATACTCCAAAATGCCTATCTTTCTCATTGCTGACAGAGAAGGGGAAAGCAGAAGGGTAAAACTATGCTGCTGAATGGTGTAACACTGCATTAATGGCTGGCACCAACAGTCCGTCTGCTGCAGTCACTTCACCTGCATTACTACTGCAGTGTCACCGTTTCTATTGATAGAAAGTGCTGATGTGTATGCACACAAATCTCTCCTCTCCGTAGAGTACAAGGAAAAAGATATAAACAGCTATACAGGTGAAGTTGCTAGGAAAAATAGCTCTATTCCAACAGTTGTTTCTGCATCTCAAATACACCCATCTAGTCTGATATGCTGGAGCTTTTTTTCCCCGTGTGACAGACAACAGCACCAATTAAATGAAGACAAGCTTCTGGCATCAATTTATCAGAATGATCCAAAAAATTCTAAAAGCTTGGTATATCCCAGTGTTAGTATTAGACAATTACATGCTTGCCCATACACTGGACACTTTCTTGCTGAAATTATTTTTGGGGTTAAGAAACATTTGTCCAAATATACAGATATTTAGTAAAACACTCCTTAATTCAGGCAGAAAGTTCCCTAGCCCCGCCTTCCCATTTATGGAGACAAAGGATACAAGGAAGGATCCCACCTAAACAGGATGATTTTACACTTCAACTGCCAAACTCTTGTGGGATAATTTTTCCCCCTCAAACTGCCTCCCATCATCCCTTTGAATGAAACTTTGGCCTATGCTCAGTTTTTATGAGAAGATTTATTTAACATGCCTACACTCCAGTCATATATTAGTACAGATTCACAAACTTGGTATATACCCATAACACTGGTTGAGATTTTTAGTAAGTCAAAACATCATATCTGAGATAAAGATTTTATAGTTATTATAGGGCTTGAAATAGGGCTACATGGTGATGAAGAAAAATCCTTGCAAACTGTGTTTGGGCATGCCAGAGTAACCAATTTCTGCAGAATTTAAGCTTCAGTGTGAGATGCTCAATTTTAATTTATAAAGTAACATGCTTCCAGTAACAAAATAATCTGCTAGACTGGAGCTGAACTGACAGGTTAACCTCACCCATCTCAGCCTTTTTTTGCTACTAAAATTCTTAGTTCTGGTGTTCAAACTGCACTTCCTACACGAGCCCTGGAATGGCATCACAGCACTAATCTGTTATTTGTGTGCCAGAGTAGAACAATTCTTCACAGCAGCTCTGCTCTGAGCTAGAGGAGTCAGGCTGCTAGCCCTTAGGTATTGCTGGCAGTCCTCCCTTCTCTACTATCTGGCTCCCCTTCCTCCACTCCCTACCAGCAGTCCTCACCTGGATCATGGTCCACAGGATTAGCATTGCAGCCAGAATGTTAACCTTGATGCAGACATGCTATGCTACCCAAAAACATCAGGACACTGCCCAATCTGAGGTCTCTGTTGACTAGAGAGGGATATTAAGCAGATAGGCTGAATCTCCTCCTTCAGTCTTCATTACGTGAAGTGACCAGTCAGCTCTCTACAATGAGTGTTTACTAACCTTTCATAACTGTTCTTTGAGATTTGTTGCTCATGTTCATTTCATGTTAGGTGTGCGCATGCCATGTGCACCATTGCTGGAGATTATTCCTTCAGTGGTATCCACTGGGCCAGCTCCAGTACCTTCTGGTGCCGCGTGCTTATGCGCCAGTACAACGGGTGCTGCCAGTCATGCACCCTTCCAGTTCCTTCTTGCAGGTTAACTCTGACAGAGGAGTAGAGGGGTGGATCAGGGAATGGTCATGAGCAACATCTCGAAGAACAGTTACAAAAGGTTAGTAAACATTTTTTCTTCTTTGAGTGCTTCCTCATGTCCATTTCATGTTAGGTGACTCACAAGCAATACCTTCAGGAGGCAGGCTCAGAGTTCATGGACATGCTGACTATAACACTACTCTCCTGAATCTGGCATCGTCCCAGGCCTGTTGGATGATGGCACAGTGAGATGCAAAAGTATGCACCAAAGAGCACACTGCTGCCCGGCAGATGTCCTGGATTAGGACCTGCACAAGAAATGTTGTTGACGAAGCCTGGGCTCTTGTGGAGTGAACAGTTAAGATGGCCGGAGGCGGTACATTGGCCTGCTCATAACAAACCAGGATGAGTTCCTTTGGGCTGCCTTCTCATCCGCTATTGCTATGAAGAGCTGTGTAGATTTGTGGAAAGGTTTAGTTCTCTCAATATAGAAAACAAGGACACGCCTAACGTCCAGTGAGTGAAGACTCCATTCTTCAGGGCTCTTGTGAGGCTTCAAGAAGACAACTGGCAGGAAAATGGCCTGGATGCTATGGAATTATGAAACCACCGTGGGCAGGAAGGCCGGGTGTGGGGGTGCAGTTGGACCTTGTCCATGAAGAACTCCATGTAATGTGGTTCTCACATAAAGGCCTTGATTTCAGAGACCCTTCTGGCTGAAGTGATCGCCACCAGGAAGGCAACCTTCCAGGACAGAAGCAGCAGAGGGCACGATGCTAGTGGCTCAAACAGGAGACCCGTGGGTCTCAACAGAACCAGGTTTAAGTCCCATAGGGGGGATTGGTTTGCAGACCTGAGGACAGAGCCTCTCCAACCCCTTGAAAAACAGTTCCATCATCTCATGGGAGAACACTGACCTGACTGTCAAGTGCATTTTGATAGATGCAAGAACCAGGCCCTGTTGCTTTAAGTGGAGCACGTAGTCCAAGATAGACTGAGGGAAGATTGTGATGGAGAGAGCTCGTTGAGACATCCATATCGAGAAGCGTATCCATTTGGCTAGGTAGATAGCCCTGGTGGACAGCTTCCTACAGCACAGCTAGACCTGCCTGACCTGTTCCGAGCAAGCCTGTTCTTCTGGATTTATCTATGCAGCATCCATGCAGTCAGGTGCAGAGAGGCAAGGTTTGGGTGAAGCAACCAGCTGTGGTCTTGTGATATTAGGTCCAGATGGAGTGGGAGAGACAGTGGAGCTGCTACTGATAGATCCGGGAGCATGCCAAACCAGAGTTGGCGTGGCCATGCTGGAGCTACCAGAATAACTCTTGCCTTGTCCAGTTTGACTTTTAGGGGACCCTGTGAACCAGAGGAATTGGGGAAAGGCATAGAACAGGATATCTGTCCATGGGAGCAGGAAAGCATCAGACAAAGAGCCTGGGCTGTGCCCTTGCAGTGAGCAAAACTGATGGCATTTCCCGTTCTGCTTGGTTGAGAACAAGTTCACCTGGGAAGGCAAACCTCTGGAAGATGAACCTGGTGATCTCCAGGTGAAGGGATCACTCGTGGTGAGAGGAAAAGGACTGGCAGAGGCAATCTGCCAGTAGATTCTGTGCTCCTGAGAGACACGATGCCTTGAGATGAACAGAGTGCATCACACACAAGTCCCATAGACGGATGGCCTCCTGAAACAGGGCCGAAGATCGAGTCCCTCCTTGCTCGGTGATGTAGAAAATAGACACTGTATTGTCTGTCCAGACTTACACCACCTTACCTGACATCTGGGGAAGGAACGCTTGGCATGCTAAGTGTGCCATCCTGAGCTCCCTAATATTTATGTGCAGAGAGTTCTTCTCAGAACCAGAGGGTCTGAGTCCTGAGGTGGGCTCCCCACCCTAGGTCTGACATGGCGGAAACAAAGGGCACCCTCTTCATTACCGATTTTGAGTCTTTCCATCAGTCCAGAGAGAAGAGGACATAGGGAGGAACCGTGAGCACCGAGTCCAAGTGATGTCTGCTCAGGAAGTATACTGAGGCTAACTACATCTGGAGGGGCATAAAGTGCAGCCTTGTGTGCTAAACCACGTAAGTACATGCTGCCATGTGCCCCAGTAGCTTGAGGGAAACCCAAGCTGTTGTAATTGGGTGGACCATGACACTGGATATCAGGTCCGACACAGCTCCGAATCAAGCCTCCAGCAGGAAGGCTCTAGCTTGGGTCTAGGCTAGCACTGCCCCAATAAATTCTATTCTCTGGACTGGGACAAGACTTTATTTTTGTTCATTAATCAGCAGGCCCAGTGGGTTGGTGGGTTGGACCGTGCTGATTTTGTTCTGTACCTGAGCCTGCGACTGATCCTTGATCAGCCAGTTGTTGAAGTACAGGCAGACCTGAATGCTTTGCCGTCTCAGGAAGGCAGCTACCATTGCTGCGCACTCTGTGAAAACCCAGGGGGCTGCAGACAGGCCGAAGGGAAGAGCGTTGAATTGGTAGTGGCACTGATTCACGTTAAACCTGAGAAATCTTCTGTGGCCATAGAAGATAGAAAAGTGGAAGTATGCATTCTTTAAGTTGAGGGTGACGTACCAGTCCCCCAGATCCAGGGAGGGAATGATGGAGGCCAGGGAGACCATGCAGAACCTCAGTTCCTTCAGATATCTGTTAAGGCAAACCAAATACAGAATGGGCTGGAGGCCCCCTTTGGCCTTCGGGATTAGGAAACCAACTGCTTCAAAACTCCTGATGGGCCCTGAAGTCATCCTGTGGAAACAGGCTACTAAGTCCTGTGACATTCTCGTCTGGGGAGGAGGTGTCTTCCACCAGAGGAAGGGGTCTTTTCTCTTCTTCAACAACATCCACCAGAGCCATCTTCTGCACATTAGTACTGGAATTGGGGTCTGGTGCTGGCAGGGGAGAAACGGTAGCCTGCCTCTCAGAAACCACTGAGCAGGAGCAATGGGCCAGGACCCAGTACTAAAGGAAACCCAGGGGTTCCAGTAAGGCTACTGCATCAGCCAGGTGCCAGCAGGGGGACTGGTACCCAAGTCCAGTGGCACGTAGGGTGGGTATCAGTTTGACCCTTAGCTTGCACATAGGGTTTCCCCCTTTGGATTCACTCTCTCAGAGACCATGGTGGACCAGTACCCATTTCTGCCTCCATGCGGTGCTGGGGATCTGGGGATCGGCACTCTTCTGTCAGCCTAGCTGTGCCTACACTGAGTTTGATCAGCATAGCTATAGAACTCAAGGATGTGGATTTTTCACACTCCCAAGAGCCGCAGTCATGTTTACTTCAATTTTAAGTGTAGATCAGGCCAGTATGAAACATAATGTCCCCTATTTTGATTAATCCTGTTATTTTCTCAATTTGCCTACTGCTACAGCCATCCCTTAAGAGGAACTATCATGCAATCTTTGCAGCTCTTTGAGCAGCAATTTTCTGTTTCATTCCGAGGCCTTTCTGCAATGGATTAAGATACTTACCTCCCATAAATGGGAGGATGGGGTTGTTTAAAACAATCAGAGGTTGTCTAACTTTCCCTGAGCACTAACCTTTATGCATAACTACTTTTCTTATAGAATAAAGTTGTTTCCTACTCTTTCCTTGCATTGCTACAGCTAAGAGAAGAGCCTGATTGTAGTTATGGGAGAACATTGTCACATTGTCTCCAGAAACTTCCTGTCCCTGCACTTTTAGGAAGCACAAATCAAAATAGCTATCTCAATGTAAAATCCTAGTGGAGACAAGACACTAAAGTTTTAACCTCAATGTATAAAGGTTGACCTCTACAGCTACATCAAGGTTAAAATTATAGAACCTTGTCTCCACTACGAATTTTACCTAGAGCAACCTTTAAAAAAAAAAATGTAGTGAGGACATATCCTTAGAGATCCAGAAGCAGGTTCAGCAAAGTCTGAGACAAGAAAGCTGATGAACTTCACAAATTCTCCCCATGCAGAGGTGAAGGATAGGTGTTTTTATTCCTATGGGTAAAAGTTACAGGTTTTTCAGGTGAGCCCAATCATTCAGCTCCTTGTTCCTTGAGGATAAAGGAATGTTCTCTGTCACTTTACTCCTCCCACATGTGTTTTTTCCTCAATAGGCCTCTATATTAGGGTACATAAGTTTCCTCACTCATCTTTAATCTCAGAGCATACTTAGGTTTCCATGGGCCAATTTCCAGCAGCACGGAGATCTAGAAAGATTCCAGTCAGAGGAAATAAGCATTTAAGGGTTTAAGGTTTTTCTGATTCCAAATGCCTGGTATATATAGAGTTAATATTTTCTGGTAGTCCTATGATATAAGAGTATCTGTCAGCAGACCACCCAGTGGCCTTGTCAGCTTGTCCACATTCTGCCCTGCCCCTGAAAGTGACTACAGTGTTTGTAACTGACCACAACTCTTCCTTCCAAGAGCTCATTCATGCTTCTACAGCACTCCTGAAGTTATGCTCTAAAGTTATTCTCCAGGTTTTACAATCAAGATGTATGTCTATATCTTGAGCAGAAAAATAGATTCCTTCTGTGTACAAAGAAAAAAAATTTACTTATGGTTTCCAAACCATAATGGTGGTGTATTTTCCCCGAGTTTGCTGACACCTACAGCTGCTCGATGCTTTCTAAGCAGCAGACACACAATGGCAAGGATAGTCTGTTCACTGCTGTTATTCAGAATCCCATGAGCCACACAAACTGACACGAATCCCCACCTGAAATCAGATCTCTCTGTGGTGTTGACCATTCACCCCAGAGGAACGCTTCTCTACTGAAGGAAGGGAAGAATGTATGCCTAAGTGACAATAAGAAGTAGACTTCCTTTAGTGCAACACCGAAAAGGTATGGCACTTTCAGTATTGGGACTTGTACCTGCAGGTGCTTTGACACTGATGACGGTTCCAGTTCTCTCCTAGGCCCATCCTTTGACACAACCAGGGACACGTCACAGGAGCCAGCGTCAGAGCAACCACAGCTAACCCTCTGACACTTTCTCCTCAGCTCTCAGTGCGTTGCAGGGCCTGATGGATTTCTCTCCAGAGGCTTCAGATTGTTTGTCCTCATGGGAGGACACAGAGCTTTACTTCTATGTTTGCCATGGACCCTCTCGGTGCCAGACTTAGGCACTGGAGGTGTTGGTGCCAGTTTCAATATCGTTCATATTGAGATCTGCTTCGATGCCATCTTCTCCATGCTTATCTTCAGTGTTGCTTGTCTACTAAATAGAGTCCTGGATGATATAGACTTGCCTACTAGGAGAATTCTGGAGCTTATCTCCTCAGAATCTGATGAGACATTCATGGACTGTTAAAGAACATAAGAATGGCTGTAATGGGTCAAATCAGTGGTCCATATAGCCCAATATCCTGTCTTCGAACAGTGGCCAATGCCAGGTACTTCAGATAGAATGAATAAAACAGGTAATCAAGTGATCCATCCCATCGGCAGTCCCCAGCCTCTGGCAAACAATCCCTGCCTAGCCTGGCTAATAGCCATTCATGGACCTATCATCCATAAAATTATCTAGTTCTTTTTTGAAACCCATTATAGTCTTGGCCTTCACAACATCCTCTGGCAAGGAGTTCCACAAGTTGACTGTAGGTTCTGTGAAGAAATATTTCCTTTTCTTCATTTTAAACCTGCTGCCTATTAATTTCATTTGATGACTCCTAGTTTTTGTGTTATAAGAATAAGTAACACTTCCTTATTTACTTCTCCATACCAGTCATGATTTTATAGACCTCTATCGTATCTCCCAGAAGATGAAATTTCAGCCTTGCATCTTCTGCATTCTTGCAGAGAAGGATAAGAATACCAAACATCTGCTCAGTATATGTGACTCTCTTAGATACCAGACATACCTGCTGTGTCCATCTTTGTGGGTAATTAGCCCATCACAGGATGGGCAGGCTTGAAGCCCACGGTACAGGAAGGTATAACAGTTAATACTCAGCCCAGTCAGGCCAACATAGATCAGAGTGGTCATATTTTGAATAATCAGAAGAGTTTGCGAGGGGTTTTGGAAGATTTGAGAAAGTTTATCCAAAACTAGAAACTAGTGGTCAGACACTCACCGGTTTCCATCTTGCTGCTACAAGTCACTGCCACATCACCCATTAATGCTCTCCCGCGGGAGCACAAGGAGGCACAGTGGGATCCACATTGACACATACTCGAATATTTGTTATCTAAATTGTTCGTTACTACAAACATGTTAAAAGCTAGTCACAGGTTTTGCACTCTTGCTTCAGGCTGTGGTTAAAGCAGAGAAAATCTGTGCAATAAATATACACTCACCACCCAACATTCCTCCAAATAGCAAAAACAATTGCCACTTAGAGCAGTCAGTTTCCCCATCCTTCCTTTCCACATGGTTTTAATGTTATGGCAACAGAACAGGGGATTTTGACTCCATGGTTTACAATTTTGTAGCATGAGACTTCCTATTAGTATACACAGCTAGGAAAAGAGCTGAAAAGATGGTCAATATGAGTAGGAAAAATGGTAGCTACCTTAGCAAAAGTAAGAAGGGAACTTATTTGCATGTTTGCTTAGAAGTTTGAAAGATGTAATTCAAGTTTGCAGAGATAAAACAGAAATGGTTAAAATAAATTAAGCTATATGAAAAGCCCTGTATACTTATCCTGCTAAGATGTCCAAGAAATAGGAGGAAAGCAGAACACTGAATTCTTACTTGTGCTACAGTATAAGCACAGTCAACCAGAACTATGAATGCTTATTAAGGGCAGCTATTCAAGATTTATAATGTGACTTGTCAGATACTCATCACAGAAATTAGGAAAATATAATTGTTGTTTTAAAGTAAAGTAACCATGGCCACAAAACATAAGTTTTCCATTAAAAACCACTCTGTTTTACATAAAGAATAAGATCGATATTGAATCTATATTGGAAAGCAATAATGTCTTAATAAAAAAAGCTATTTCAGATTGTGTCTTATCAAAGTTTGTAAACTCTTCTTAAGACCTTCTATGCCATAAACTTGCACAGCAGGGAGTTTCCCCAAAACTGATAGAACAGGACTTGACTTTTTCCCCCTCAAAAATGCCACCAAATGGCTAAAGCAGCCAATATGCTTGTCCAATCTACTTCAAGAAATTCCCCCTCTGGCTTCACTCTGTCAGGTGAAACCCATAAAGTCCTCAGGAAAAGGGCACATGGCTAATTACGCATGTATACACTTATCTAAAAAGCATAAAACTATTGCTATTTGATTACAAGTTTGATTACAAGTAAACTGACAGAGCACCAGTTTTTATTTTAGCCCCAGGTTAGACAAGAGGAAACCCAGATATGGCGATGGACAGCATCAGCAGATTGTCCTGGAGACAGACAATTGCAGAGCGTGGAAAATGTGCTTACCCCAGTGACAGAAACTTGCCTTTGTGAGATGAAAGGACCCAAACCTTAAATTTCTGCAGATCATGCCTGTTGAAGTAAAAGAGTTGGGGAAAGAGTGCTCAACAACTGGCAGACCCTATAAAAATATGGCAATTTTGCTTAGGTGCAAAAAATGAGAACCGATCCTTTCTGAAAATCTGACCCTATGTTTCAAAATCCCTTACAGCCACAAAAACTTTGCCAATATAAACCAATTGCAAATTCATACAGTGTTGCCCTCAGGAGTCTGCAGGCAGACTGCTCCATTTTCTGTTTCCACTCACTTTTATCAAGAAGCAAAGGATCAAAATTAGCAAGTCATTTTTCACTTTCAGCCATACTTTTCAGAACCTTGCATGTTTCAGTGAAACTGTGAAGAATCTTGTCAATTCCCCACTGCCACTGAGGAACACTGTGATCAAAGCAGCAGAGGCAGTCATAGGAGTTACTTCTTGGGGGGACGGGATCAAAATGGAAACTGAGGAAGGAGTTGTAAAGAACCATACCCCCTACAGGCCAGCCAAGAGGCTTTAGTACTGGTGTAGAATAGCAGAAACGCCACTCACACCAATCTGTAAACTCTGGAGTGGCGCAGAGTACTGGAGACTCCCTCCCTCACTGTAACCTCTGGAGGATGTGAAAGAGGCAGAGGGTCTTAAGATTTTTTTCTCCCGTCCAGCAGTTTGCAGCAGTAAAGATTTAAATTTGTGTAGACAAATACTAGCTAGACACTTATGAAATAATAAGCCTCCAAGCAAGGACCAGGAACAGCATCTTAGCAGAAATCCTAGTTCCCAGCTTTCCTGCCAGCTGGAGGTGTCAGAGGGGGCTGGAGAAAGGAATACATCATTGCTATTTACCACCTCTGGCTAGTAGAATTAGTTCCTCCTGCTAGTAAGTGTCATGTAAATTTCAAGTCACATGCCACAGCTTGCCCACCCCACGCCCTCCCCCCACCCCACGCCCAACTAATTTTTCTACACTACATTTGTAAGAGCCATATTTCTTTGAGAATTTGAAGTCCAGATCACCCTTGGGTGGGAAAAAGAGACCCCAGAACAAACTTCTCACCCTGCTCAGTAACTGTAACATTGTAGTTCTTACATGAGCAAGACTATTTCTTCATTACTTAGTAACACTCTAGCATGCCTGGACATTGTATGACAATTACTTATGCAACCATCACTTGAATCAAAATAAAATGCAATACATGCAATGTATCCAACCTTAGCTAGACTGTGCATTAGGATATAAAGTCCATTTCTACTTCAGTCTGAGCTGACAGCCAACTTATTAATATCATTCTATAGTACTAAATGTACAGCTTTTTAATTGTTTAAAGTGCTGGCAAACATGTCACTCATATCCTATTATAATTACGTAAACTTTGTATCAAATTAAGTATCTGGGTAAAATGAGAGTTGGAGAAAAGAGAACACTATTTAAAATGTAAGGGCTTCTAAGAAAAAATTATTCTAGGGAAGTTATGACCTGTGTTACATGGGAAGTCAAACTAGATGATCACAATGGACCCTTCCAGTTTTGGAATTTATGAATAAATCCCAAAGATTCTACACAAAACTTAAGAGCCCTGAATAACTGAATAATTTGGGACAGGGATTGGTCCTGGCCCACCCCTTCATTCTATTTGATCATGGACTTAATACACAACTGCTAGAGTATCTGCCATGATTATGAAAAGAAACTGTTCCCACACAGATTATGAAACCGGCTGACAGTACATATAGGAACTCTGCACAGAGAAAGAACAAACGCTTGGGCATATGAGTAGCCAGGGATGATATTTAATAGGAAAAAGTTTTTAAAAACAAAAAACCCAAAGAGCTCTAAAAAGATAGTCAGATGAAGACTACAAAACAATGAAAAGAAAACAAGGAGGAAACTCTGGAAAAGGATTTGAGAGCAGAAGAATGGAAAGAAGGAAACAAAAGTGAAATAAGATGCTACAAATAATTAATACAGAAATAAAGAGGCACAAGTGACAACTGAGAAATTGACAAGAGAAATTAAAATGTATTTTAAATTCTAAGTGATCAAGAGTAAGTTTAAGGTTGTAAGATTAATGCATATTTACAAAAAGTCTAGGGTTTGGTTTGGTTTTTAATTTTTAAAGCTCCATTACAGCAACCAGTTTACTTTTTCTCCTTTGTATGTCATATCATACATTTCACATCCAAAGCAACACAAAATGCTCCCCTTCCATCACATAACTATCATTCCAATTAGGCACAAGGTAATCAAGCAGTTTGGCCTTTATTCTATATTAACATTTTTAGGTCTTGTCTACACTAGAAAAATAAGTTGACTTAACATAGAACGACTTATGTCCACACTACCTATTCTCCTTGGACGCACTCCACCAACCCTCACCAGGAGCTCTTGCAGTGACCTAAGATGGGCCTTGTAAGAAGTTGAGAGCCTGGTCTCTCAGCTCCCTGCCGGGAGCCCCACAGATTCATAGGCTCCCGATCGGCTGCCCACCCCCTTTCCCCACAGGGAGTCAGGGCAAGCCACCCTCCAATCTCTGGCAGCCACCTGCAGTTTCTCCGTTCCCCACTATCTGCCTGGAACCAGGCAGCCATGTAAATTTCACAGCTCTGCTGTGAAATTAACAAGGCTGCCCCAGATCCCAGCCCCCCCCATTCATCACCCCAGCTCCCAGCCAGGAGCCAGACCAGCTGCTCAGCTTTCAGGTGGCTTTCTTATCAATTTTGTGGTGAAATTGACAAGAATGACAGCCCCACAGCCTATGTAAGGGAATCAGTGTCTACATTGACACTGCATCGAAGCTGACATAAGACCTACACCTCTCTTTGAGATGATTTTATTGTATGGGCACAACAGGGGAGTTACATTGGTGGGAGGAGCATTTTAGTCTGTACCCTTCCACGGTTTTGTGGACAAAAGCTGACTTTTGTTGACAAAGCTCTCTAATGTAGACCAGCCCTTATAAGGTTCACTGTGCTGCCAAGGGCATAGAGTAGATTCTACATCCTCAGAATGTCAAGCTGGTTTGGGATCTCAAACTGTGGCTCATCAACACCTAGTCTGCTATACAACAGGCATTCTGTTGCATAATGGTGGGGCATGGGTGAGGAGGAATGCGTTTTAGTTTGTTTTATAGGCTTTTCTATGGTGCTCATCACTTTAGCTCACAAACATTAAAAAGGCTTATTCTCAACACCCACTTTTGAGGTATGGAAATATTCCTATTTTATAAATAGGGAACTGAGGCACACCAAGGTAAAGGTCAACACCTAAATTTTCAAGTGACTGCTGATTTTGAGTACCTCAATTTGACACCCTTTTTAAACACACGCCATTTTCAGAAAATGCTGAGCCACCACCTTTCTAAAGTACATGCAATTAAAAGTTTAAGTAGGTCCAAGATATTCTTTAAATGGGTATCTGAAATTTGGCTATTAAATACCTATTTAGGCAACTAAAACTGTCCACACACAAACCAGCACCAGTTTAACTAAAAATATATTTTTAAACTGATTTAAACCAGTCCATACTTTTGGTTTAAGAATGACTTTTTTTGGTTTTGGCTTAAACCTGGAAAAACATGGATTAAGTTAAACAAAAAGATCCTCAAAAAGGTGTAATTAAACTGATTTAGTAAAACCAATGCAAAACCAATGCCCACAGAGGGCACTTATTTCAGTTTAAAGAGAGATGTTACTCTACCTTTTGTAACTGCAGTACTTCAAGGTGTATTCCACTGGGGGGGAAATCCATATGTGCTCCATGTGCCTGAGTCCGGAAGATTCTTGCTAGTAATGTCCTTTGGTCCACACCCGTACTTGCTCACTAACCAGTTACGATCCAAAGCAAAGGGGAAAGGGGCTGGAATACAGATAGGGACCACATATCTTGAACTCTGGTTACAGAAGGTAGATAACTAGAGCCCTGAACAGATACAAAATTTGGATCCGTATCCAATCCGCAAAAATGGTGAACAATACATCCAAGGATATAAAGCGGATTTGCAGGGCTCTATAGATAGGAATCAGTGCTTGAAGAACAAAAACTATGTGCATTCCACAGTGGGTGACTGATGAGCAGTAGTCATGAATTAAGGGGGTACAAAAAACTGTGCTGTAGTGAGGATTGAAGGATTGAAGACCTGAAGGATGCATCAGCTGAAGAGGCATGCACCCGAGAACAGTGTCATGTGAAGGTCTGACAAGAACTCCATGTGACTGTTTTACATATGTCAATGAGAGGAACTCCCCAAAGTGAACTACAAAAGTGAACTTTGCTCTGGAGAAATGGGCCATGAAGGAGTCTCAGACCACGGTACTGTAATACAACCAGAAATCCACTTAGTCTTTGTGACAAGATTACCTGCCTTCCCATATGTTCTGCAAAGACAACAAAGTCTGGGAGACTTCCTGAAGGGTTTTCTTCTTAGAAGACAGAACACCAATGCTCAACACACATCCAAGGAATTGAGTCTCTGTTCTTCATGAGCTGTAAGCAGCTTACAAAAAAATACAAGTAAGTGCATGAATTCATTCATGTGGAAACTGGAGACTAATCTGGGGATAAATTTAGGATGGAGCCTTAAGGAAACCTTATCCTTAAGGAATACGGTGTAAGATCAGTCAGCTATTAGGGCCACCAATTTGCCCGCCCTTCTGGATGCAGTGATACCACCAGGAAGGGAATCTTCATACCTAAATGAGGCAGTGAGCATGTTGCTAGCAATTCAAAAGGCAATTTAGTGTCAAAAGGACAATGTGAAGATTCCAAGATGGGGGAGGTTTAGTTATTGGAGGATGGTTTGAGTAAAACCTTGAAAAATCACAGCCACTGAATGCATGAAGATGGAGCAGCTGTCACTCACAAGGTGGCAGGTGCTGATTGCTGCTACATGAACCCAAAGCAACCTAAGGGAAAGACCAGACAATGTCAAGTAGATAGTCCTGAATTGTAGGGATGTTCATTGCCTCTGGAGACATGTGGTGACACAGAGCCCAAATAGAGAATATTTTCCACTTAACTAAGTAACACTTTCTGCTGGATTCTGTTTCTGCTAAGGTTGGCTTTAACAGCTGTTGAACACTTCCGCTCTAGGTTCAACACCCACCCAAATATCACATTGCAAGGTGAAGGGAGTTTGGATGCCTGATCCTGCCCTTGTCCTGAGTCAGGCAGTCAGTCTGGGAAGGAGTGAGTGCTGATTGTCATTCTGTCAACCAGTCAAAGAAGAATGGGGAACCAAAACTGTCAGAGCCATTTGGGAGCAATGAGGATGATCACCACTGCATGCTACTGGATCTCTCTCAGAAATCTAAGAAAGAGCATATAGCAGACTTCCCAATTATGGGATTAGAGGGGCATTTCCTCTGGAGTTCTGGACCTGTGCCCCCTTGGAGCCATACCCTTGTGCTTCTCTTGTCCTGCATGCTAACAGGTCCAGAGACAGGGATCCACACAGCTGGAATAGGTCACTCGCCACTGAGCTGTGAATCACTCATTCATGTTCTATCAAGAAGTGATGGCTGAGGCTGTCCACTAAGGTGTTGTGGATTCTGGGGAGGTGCATTGCTGTAGTGTAATTTGATGAGTAATACATCAGTTCCACAGGTGATGCAAAGAGGTGTAGATCTTGCTCCCCCTGGCTTGTTGTACAGTTGTCAAATTATCTCACATCACCTGAACATGTTAGGACTGCATCAATGATAGGAAGGTTTTGCAGGCCTCCCAAACTCCTCTCAGTTCAGGAAGTCTGCAACCATCCTTGACTCTCAAGTGGTTCACGTTCCCTGGGCTACAAGTTCCTTTGGATAAGCGTCCCAACCTATCAGAGAGGCATCTGTGATTCACATCATTTGAAGAGGTGGCAGAATGAAGGGAACTCCCACACATACCAGTTCTTTGTTCTGCCATAAAGCTGGAGAGTTTCATACTCTGAAGGAATTGTAACTAACTTGTCCGTATCATGCTCGCTTGGTACATAAACCGTGTTAAGCTACGCTTGAAGGTAGCAGAGACAGTCTTGCAAATGGAATCACAAAGATGCAAGATGCTATATGATCCAGGATGATGAGGCATGCCTGACCCAATGTTTGTGGACTCTTTCTGAGCTCACTAATTAGCATGTTCATTGACTGGAACCTGTCTGTGGAGAAGTAAGCTCTGGCTCTGAGTGAGTCTATGGTTGCTCCTATGAACCTAGGGTTTGTGTTGGGGCTAAAGCAGATTCACAGTGATGTTACAAGATGAGGCTTCCCATTAAAAAGCAATTGTCTAAATACGGAAAAACATGTCTATGGAAGTGTGCTGCCACTACCAAAAGCACTTTCATGAATACTCTGGGCGCTGTCGACAGTCTAAAGGGAAGCACCAAATAATGATAGTGATTCATACCTATCATGAACCTCAGGAACCTCTTGTGGAAGTGGAAAGAGGCATCCTTCATGTCAAGAGCCATGAACCATTTGTTTCTGTTTAGAGACAGGATTATCCATACCAGAATGACCATTCTGAGTCTTAACTTTTGGATAAAGACACTGAGGTGATGGAAGTCTAAGATGGGTCTCCAGACTCCTGTCTTCTTGAAGTACGTGCTCTATGGCCCCTCTCTGAAGTAGACAGTGTATTTCTTGAAGAAGTAACCCCTCATGAGAGAGGCTGTGCTGGAAAGGAATGAGAAAGGGGGAGAGAGAGGAAAGAACTCTGATGTCATATATTTTGTATATGCCATAGAGGACCCATTTCTTCATTGTTATTGTTTGCCATGTATGAAAAAATTGAACTAGCTGGCCACCAAATAGAATCTCAGGGGTGGTAAAATATGGCCTCTGGTCACTTTGCAGTTCTCAGAGGGCCCATCAAATATATTTCTTCCCTAAAGGTTGAGGATGGAAAGTGAAAAAGTATTCTGCTTGGTTCTTTACATCCTCTGCCTCTTCACAGTGGTTTGTTCCCTCTCTGATGGTAGGAGGTCTGAGCTGGTGGTCTAGCTCCATAAGATTGCTTGCTGAATTTTCTCCTAGGAGCTGGGTTGTAACAGGGAGAGGAGGGTCACACTTGAATCTTTTAGCAAGTGTAATGACATGTCCACCTTTTGGCTGAATACATTGTCCCCTTCAAAAGGGAAGTCTTTCACAATGGCCTATATTTCTCTGGAAAACCCTGAAGAATGAAGTCAGAATTCCCACTGCAATACAACAGCAGTTGCCGTCGATCCATCTACAGGTTGTATCAGTCATGTCGACTGTTGCCTATAGAGATGATCTAGCCACCAGCTTATCTTCTTTGATAAGGGCCTTGAATTGTGCTCTGTCCTCCTAGGGGAGCTTATCTTTAAATATCACAAACTTGGAATAGTTGACAGTCATACTTTGTCAGTAGCTCTTGATAGTTGGCTATTCAGAATTGCATGTTTACCTCCCCTCCGCTCCCTCCCCCAAAAGATCCGTATTTTGCTTCCTTATCCAAAGCAGTACAGTTGATTTGTTGTTGTCTACTCCTTTCCAAGGCACCCTGCACCATCAGGGAGTTTGGGACAGAATGAGTAAACGGAAACTCCGCTCCCTTAGCTAGGACAAAGTAGCCTCTCTCTGCACTTTTAGGTGTAGGTCCACATGTAGCTGGAGTATGACACACACACATACACTCACCACTTTAGCTTGCTCCAGGTTAGCTTGTTCACCAAAAGCACCACTCCACTCAGTCCTACACTTCGTATAATATGCAGGAATTTCAGGGATGACTCCTGGATTTCCTCCACAGGGATCTGGAGCTCTTCAGCAACACCTATTAATTGCTCCTGGAAGCATTTGTGATCATCTGACGGAAATAGTAATGCTGGACTGACTGCTTTGTCAGGAGAAGTTGATGACATATCCCACAGGAACAGTGGTACCCTGGGATCCAGTTCTCCTTTCCCTTCTTCTGGGAGCTCCGAAGGAGCTCAGGCTGGTGTCTGGGAGGAGAGAGAGGATGTGACACTTACTGGGACCATACCAACTCAGCAGAGTGCAAACAGGTCCCATGATCTCCAGTATGATTAGTAGATGGGACTATCATGGGTTGTAGTAGTCCCCAAGGCATGGAGTACCAACAGTCCCAGGGAAACAATGCCACCTACAGAGTAGTGATAGAACCCAGGTGATTCTGGATTTTGCATCTAGACCATTTGTGTAGGTGATAATGATCATTCCTCAACATTGGCTCTTTCTGATGAAAAGACAGAGTTAAAAGATGGTGTCAAAATTTCTCTGATGAGGATTGATTCCAGAAGAATGGGAGAGCGTGGATTAGACTGCATAGCGATATCTTCAGTCGTGGTATACTTCCCAAACAGAGGGAGGAAGGTTGTCGTCTTCCCGTACCAATGGAGCTGGTGTGGAAAGTCCCTTGGAAGTTTCGGCTTCTGAGTGCAAGTGTGCCAGTACCATTGGTGTTTCATGACTCTTTGTGCAACTTCTTTGCTGAAGTGGCTGTCTGGTCTAGCAGTGTTTCTCTTTACTCAATACTGCCGGCACTGACATGGTCTTTTTTGAGCCTCAGAGTTGGTACTGTGGGTCTTTGTGGGACCACTATGCGACATTTCAGCCAACTTAGACTGAGCCAGGGAGGAAGTTTTCCTCTTAGAAGAGGATTGGAGGGAGACTTCTCTAGAATGTAGAGTGCGCTTTTCTTAAGTAGAGGAGTCCTTAATTCTACTACTGCTACTCACCCCACTTTCAGAAACAACAGTACTATGGGATAAGTTTCTTGACACCTCTGCCCTATGTAAAGAGGGTTCTGTCCAGCCTAGGTCAGACTGAGGTCTCATCATCCGCTCCATTAAGATGTTTCCTAAGCCTTAACTCTCATGCCTGGCAGGTCTGGCTGGGAAAAGAGCAGTAGATACTACACTTCTCAGGAGTTGTACACTTCACCCAGGCAGTACAGGAACCTCTTGTGAACATCACAGGGAGGCTCCTGGGCAGGAGATGCAGTTATTTATCCCAATGTTCTGGGCACAGTTAGATGTCCGTGTCAGGAAAAAGGTGTGTAAGGGGAATAACCACAAAAGGGGGCGAGAGAAAAGAATGATTCAGTAGTTGCTAGCTGTTTAAACTAAAACAGCCAAAACTATCTAATAAAAAACTATTTTTAACTAGGTACAGATGAAGTCCAAAGAAAAGCTTCCAGGACACTGGAGCTTTCCATCTCAGACCACGTGGCGCTAGGAAGAACTGGAGAGACAGCTGGTCCAAACTGCCCCTTATAGCTTTGGTTCAGAGTGTAAGAAGAGAAAGCACAAGTATGGACCAACGGATGCTACTAGCAAGAATCTTCTGGTCTCAAGTGCATGTAGGGTAGGCATACCCCACAAGGTATGGAATACACACAGGGACCAGCACTTGAAGAGTTTTGTTATGGTTTAGTTCAAGTCAAGGTTTAAGCAAAACTGATAAGCTACCAAAATATCAGTCCACAAAGGAGATTCCACTGGTTTAAACCAATTTAACTAAACCAGTATAAACAGTGTGTAGACAAGGTCCAAGGCACTTAAATCAAAATAAGAGTGTCTTGACATAAAAAGTTGCTCTTTACCCAAATCAATTTAATTCAGTTGAGCCACTGCACATCTATGTTTAGAGAAAGCCTAATCAGTGACCTGATTTTCAAAGGTGCTAAGAACACAGCACTACCAACACAGTCAATGGGAACTGCTGATGGCTTAAGTGCTTTTGAAAAACAGGCCTTATGGTAGGTGCCTACATAAGGATTCAGGAGCCAAGCTTCAGGCATCTGTTTTTGAAAATATGAGCAAGTCACTTACGCTGAAAGTGAGTTAGGATGTCTGTTTTAGGATAAACAGAACCCAGATGCCCAAGTCTCAAACCAGTATCAACCACAAGATCATTCTTCCTATAATGGCTTTCTAAATGAGCTCTTCCTTGCCATTAGAAAGGGTATGGAGCTTGCTGCAATTTGGGGCTTCTCTACACTAAAAAGGCTTTTTCCAGTATTGCTATACCAGCAAAGCCCACTAGCAGAGGCAAAATGTATACCAGCAAAAGGAGTTCTTTTACCTGCATACTTAAACCACCCACCTCCCTGAATGACTTAACTATATTGGCAAGAGAGTCCTTTTGCCAGCATAAAATATGTCTCCACAGGTTTTTTTTGCTGACATAACTATGTCAGGTAGGGGTGTCATTTTTGCACACTCTTAACCAGTATCACTCTGCTAGCAAAATATTGTAGTTTAGACTGGCCTCAGATCTAAGCACCTATATTCAAGTCTGAGTCAAGGTTGCAGCACATCCACACGTTGGACTAAAATTATAATTTATCCTGCCTTTAAAAAAAAAAAACTTTATCGTTATTAGGGAAAATTAATTACCTACAATTTTGCTGCTTTGAAGATATCACTACATGGAATTCTCTCTATTAGGTCCTGGCCACCCAGGTGGGACATTGCCCCTATTTTAGCTTGGAGCACAAGATCCTATTGTAAGAACCCTGTGAGCATGGTATCTTTAAAGAAAAGCATGATACCAAATACTCACTTCAGCACAGCATATACAAACTATTACAGCTGAAATTTAAATCCCTATCTAGAGTTACAAACAATTCAGAAGCATAAGCAATGACTAGTTACAAGAGCTTCATTCAATCACAGAAGGAAAAAAATAATGTTCCTCAGGATTCTATTTGAAACAACCTTCCCCATAACCAATTTAGAGAAATGAGCAGACAAAAGCACAAAAAAACCAGGAACAGACTTCATATATCACAAGCTTCTTTAATCAATATATTCAAGGGTAGCTGTCACAACGGAACAAGGCTTGAAATGCATACTAAGGTTTACTTGGTCAGTATTTTATTTACTATCATTCCCAATGTGGTTTTGGATAAAAAGTGCTGTCCCCTGCTTCCCTAAACAAACCATTCAATGCTGCTGTGGGGCCCTTACCCCGATTCTGACACCGCTTTACTGTCACTGAAATAAATGTCACAAATGCCACTTTTTCCACCGCAATATCGGATAGAACCCCTGTTTAAACACAAATTTTCAAGGACTGATTAGCAATAAGTTATGAAAAACAAGCACTAGATTCATGTTTTAAAATACAGCAAATCTGAAAAATCCCATTATCGTTAATAATTAATATTAAGAGTTTGAGAAAGTATCTTATTTATCAAGGGACTGAAATTTCACGAAGTATGGATCCTTCGACATTTTATAAAGTGTGGGGAAGTCCAATGTAAAAATTCTGCCCTGATTTATCCCCATGTAACCCCAATTACTTCGATGGGACAGAATTAAGTTTAAGTCAGGGCAGACTTTCACCCAAACACTGTTATTCACCCAAACTTAGGGGGATTTTTGAATTTTTCAACTGTGTATCACATGTGAGCAAATATGAAACAAGTAAAATGTCATGTTTCTCCTGGAATAAATTATGCTTTCAAAATAGGAAAGCTTCAATAACAAATTCTTAAGTAAAACATATTTTAAGAGTACAGAGGTAGAAATCAGTTCTCCCCTAAAACTGAAATTCTATACCTTCAGAGATGTAGATCCTTGTTATTTGATTACTAAAGAAAATGATTGTTAAATATAAAAAATATTCTAATTTCTCCTAGAGCTAAAATCTGAATCTTAAAAAAATGTATCATCTTCTAGTTCAAATAAAAATATTAAAAAAAAAAAAAAAAAAGGATTATGCATAGCCAATCTAATTCTTGAAATATTACACTGAGGTTCGTTAATGATTGAATGATTTTTAGTTTGTTGAATATGAACGAGCATCACAAAAAGATATTCAAAATTTACAAAAAAATGTAAATGCATTTCATGTTGACACAGCATTTCCAGATTAACTGTTACAAACTCAGTGTAAAGTTTAAAAGTATCTATATACAAGTATTTCTGTATAAACAAACTCTAAAAGTGTTATTATTTAAACCCACCTTAGCTGATAAAAGAAGTCAGTGAGAAACGAGGTCAAGGCATGTCAACAGGATTTGTTTCATTACCAAAAAGGGGAACACAATGAATTTATGCAAGGCAAATAACTTGATACTCATCTAATATATGCATACAACTGCAACATTTTACTCTACAGGTACAGCATAGTTGATTTTTTTTTTTTTAAAAATACCTCTCGCTAATCCACTTACTCCAGGGGTTCTCAAATGTTTTTTTCCAGGACCCCCTTTGAAAATATTTCAAGCTACGATGACCCCCCACCCCCAATGCCGTGCTCTCCTTACTTCTGCGCTGTTGCTGGGGGGTGGCACTGCCGTAAGAGCACCCAGTCAACAGCCCTGCTCTCCAGCCACCCAGCTCTGAAGGGTTCTGGCTGTCAGCCATGCATAGGGCTGACAGGCACAGCCACAGCATGTGCTCACAGCTCGTGACCTCCCCTCATCCCCCAAAATAACCTCGCGACTCCTTGAAGGGTCCCGACTCCCAGTTTGAGAATTCCTGATTTAATCTTTAAGACATATTGATATATAGACCTCTTTGGTTCAAATGGTGCACATGCATTTAGATATTTACCTTAATTATGGGGAAAACATAGGGGACATAATGTGTTTGATCAGGCACATTATAGTTCACACATTCACCCTATCTACCTCTGTAACAAAGAAAGCAATGGCACACGTTTAAAGCAAAAATATTTTATACATCTACCAGTTGTCCATATGTCTGCGAAATGCACAAGTCCAGATATCTTTTCATCTGGATTTATGATCCATTAAAATTATTATGGAGGTGTGTGTATAAGTCTGGCAACAATGGAGTTAAACTAGTTTTGGAGATTATAATGAGGTTGGCTAAACACAGATACCAAATGTTTTCATGAATATAAACTTAAAACCTTTTAAACCAAAAACTACCACCACCAAAGGTCCAACTATTTAGGAATGTATCTTAATGACGGAACTCTTGAATATATTGAACTTTTGAAAATACCCAGAGCAAGGATAAAAGGCCATCTTAATGCATTTTTGCTTACAAAACTGGAATTACTGACTTACTTGCTAACCTGGAATTACTGAAACAAAAAAATCTGAACTATTATTCCTGCTCACTTTCATATTCTATGAAGTATCAGGGAATATATTGCTTAAAACATCAGGTTGAATTTAAACGTAAAAACAAATGTACGAGCAGTGTTGCTTTAAGCTAACACACATGGGCATTGCTAGGAAGTCTAAATTAGCATTTCGAAGATACGCCTAGAAAAGGGAGCTGTCATTTACTTAATGAAAAAGAATCTAGTTTTGTTATAAAGAAAGTCGAATAGAACAAGGCCACATATTTTCAAGGGTGGACAGAGGGGGAAGCAGTAGAAGAAATTAAATACTCTTATTGCATATTTGGTTCAAGAGTGGACTGAAATAATGCTAAAGAAAAAGAATTATAGCACAATCAGTTTTCATTCTGCAGAACAGCTAGAAGGTATAAGAATCTTACTGCAATGTCAGCTCCAAGCACACAGAAGGGCTCCAGAAAATGCTCATTGATCATGCAGCACTTTATAATGCGCAGGAGGCCTCTCTCCTCCCTCTCCCCCCACCCCTGCCCACAGCATTACAGTAATTGAGAATTCTCAACACCAGTACTCCACATGTTAAAGAGAAAATAATCAATCACACTCTTGGCCTTCCTTCAGTTATCATCCTACAAAACAGATCTGCAGATCTAACTGGTATTTAAAAATCTGCAATAACTCAATATTGTATTCAAAGCTAGTCCGAAACCAATTAAACCAGAAATGGTTATTTCTTCCCTTCATCTTTAGATTGCATACAATTCAACTGATAAACATTCACTCCATAACAGATAGAAAATGTAAATATAGTTTCTCTTTAGACACACACAAAGGATGAATTAATCAGATTAACAATCCTGATCTTTTACAACAGTAAAATATCAAATTATATATTTTCATACTCTGACAAGGAAATAACCAAAATTTAGCATTTCAGGATATATAAATATCCTGATTCTCTTTAAAATCAAAAAAAGTATTGTATTTAGTCAGATAACTATTTCCAATCTGTACCAAAGTATATATAGCAATTTATATAGCAATTCTCATCATTTTTATAGATTTATTCATTTATAATAGATACAAACAAAACAAGAAGCTTCTTTAACCAGCAAAATATAAACACTTTCAGGCCTCTATGTAAATTAATTGTGTAAGACATAGGATACCAAAGCCTTTGAAAGCTGCTTTGCAGACCCCACCTTCTAACGAGTTAATCTAAAGGTCACAAGCTCGCAGGCATTTTATGAAGTCCGAGGTCCTTTCTTTTATTCCTCCCTACCATGCATCCTCACTCACAATTTATAATGAAACAAATTACACTAATTCTCAACTAATTTATTAGCCATCTGAGCCAACCCTGGCACATCTCACAGAACAAGGACTCTGTGCCTTGCTTAAATGCATAACTTCGCCTCCCCCTTCTCCCTCAGACTAATTCGTAAGCATAATTCTGCAGATTGAAAGCCGGAAGAAAGAAATCGTTCATTGCAATTTGTAAAACAAGTCCTACCTCCAGGATGTCTTCTAGAACATATGCTTCCATCTCAGCCTCTGTCTCCACCATGTTTTATCAAACTGCCATGTTTCTTACTGCACTATGATTAGATCACTGCCAGCAGGAGCACTCCTCTGTGTCAGCAAGGGAACAGGAAATGGAATGTTCTATTACATGCCTGAAAGAGGCTTTGCTGCTTGCAAAGCAGGCATCTACCAACAGAGCAGGGGTGACTCACTGAACACACTGTTAAAGTAACAGCAGCCCTCTTCTAGAAGCACACTTCCGATAAATAACCTAATTAAAGAAAGGAAATAAGCCACTTTATTTTACAATGCCATCTTGAAAGCATTTGTTTCAGATGAATTAAACATTTTTAAAGGGGCCTAAATTAACTAAACCTAAGGGGTTGCAGTTTTGTACCACAAAAATTTATCCGGACCAAAGGTTTGTAGAGAAAATGCTGTATCAGTGAAGCACTTAATTTGCACATTAATGCCCGGCTCAGGCAATCCAACATAATAAAATTAGAATGAATCTTTGGTAAGGTATGGAACAAGTAGTCACCCCGCTTCTTAACCTATGTATTAGTAGTTAAAAGTCTTCCTACCTTCTGACCTTACTAGGAACATTTCTATTGAGCTAAAATTCAACAGACTAAGTCTCATTCTTGTTTTTGTCTGAATAGCATTTTTAAATTAATTTCTTAAGCATGGCTCAGAATTCAGTATTTTTTCCTATAGATCAGCTTCTTCTCTCCTTACAAAACTCCCAAGGAAGGGGTTGCTTGCAAGTCACTCCTACTAAAAATTCTCTAATCTAAACCTATACTTACTTACACACTTTTTTCTAAAAACTGAATAAAGTTGTCTGAAGTCTCAACACTAGACACTGATCCAACAGAGATGGTGAGCAATAATAGGACAATAATCGGTTCCTAACACTAGGCTGAAATAAGCACATTGCCTCCTACCCAACATCAGCTTGGCTGCCAGCTCTATCTACCTCAGGGTGTTGCTGTGATGGACTATTGCACAGCTCTGTCCTTTTGGATGCTTTAAGAATTGCTGTTGTTTCTTAGCCAGTGGAGAAACTGCACAGCCTACTTCAGATGGATTCTCATGGGACCCCCTCTTTCCGTGCCACCTCAACACTTGTGTAGTCCCTGTTGGGGCTTTCAGACCATTCTCTCAGCTATTGCACCAGGGCCTCTTGGAGAGATTATAATCTATAATTCCATACCAAACCTTGCCACTACAGTGGCACTTGCTGGGGTCTTCAGGTGCTCCATATCCTCTCCTCACAGCTGAAGCAATTTGCCTGCGAGAACCAAAGGGGGTGGAGGAGAAAGGGTGACAGCACATATGGACAGTTAGGACTATGTCAAGGTCTAAGTGTGGGGAGAAAAAGAAAATGAAAGCTTGGAAAATTAAAAATAGGAAACCTAGGAGGTGGACAAAAAGCAAGCAATAAGGGTACAAAGGTGTGGATGGCACTGCATTCTCTTGAGACTGCTAAAAAACACTGCCACGTGACTGCTAGAGCCTGCCGATCTGGCTCTTCTTGTGAGCGAAAGACTAATAAATGAATCTTGGTTTCTCATACACCAAACTGAACTACTGCCACTAAAGCTTCGCTTTCACTCATGTCCCAATACAGAACTGAAATAATCCTTGGGCCAACAAGTTTAGCCAGTTCTAAGAAACATGGCTACATAACATCCCATTCATCTTAAAAGAAAGAATGAATTTGTGTAAGAGATAAATGAGGTTGACTCAGTTTCTGGTTGTTCTCAGGGTATTGCTACAAAGGCAGTGTTAATGTTACTTGTGTGATTTGTGTACTTAATGTTTTGAGGTTCTTAATACAAAGCAAAATGTCCAGAACAAAGTCTGTGCTTTTGTTTTGTTTTCCTGAGAACTGTGGATCAAGGTGATATTACCTCTATATGTGGCATTGGTGAGCCCACTACAGTGATACTGTGTCCAGTTTCAACATCCAGAATTTAAGCATGTTGAAAATTTGGATAGAGTTCAGAAAAGAGCTACAAAAAGTGATCAGAGGTTGAAAAAAACCCACTAACCCTTAATGAGAGACTTAATGAGTTTGATCAAAAGAGGTGACTAACACATCTATAACTACCTTCACACAGAGAAGATATTTAAGTTGGCCTAACAAGATCATATGGCTGGAAAACGAAGTTAGAAATATTCTAATCAGAAGTTAACAAATTAACCAAGGAAAATGGTAAGTTCTCCCTTCACTGAGTTTTTATATTGAGACTGGATATTTTTCTTAAAAATATGCTCTAGTTCAGTCACAAGTTATTGGGGCTTGACAGCGTTCACTTATACAGTAAAAAAAATTATCTGTTACAGGAACTATGAGTGAAATGGTATTGCCTGTGTTATTCAGAAAGTTAGACTAGATGACCTGAACAATCCCTTCTGATCTTACAAGCTAAAATGCAGGAAATCTATTGTTAGGAAATCTATGTGTAGAGTATAGCTATGACTGTTTTCTGCTGTCAAGGAGTACAGTATGGGGAGCTAAGGAGTGTAGAACAACTTAACCTATTCAACTGAGTGAGCATTCTTCATACCCCCAGCGGCTACCACAAGATAGAGGGATTTAGAATACATGTTCTTTTATTGTGGATGAATCCCATGTTTGCTAATGTGCTACTTTCCATTCTTTATGATCCGGAAATCTTTCAATATCCAAAATAATTCTTTGCTCCTGGATTCAGTCAAGGAGTAACCCCCCTTTAAACATTCCTCATCTTGGACCTTGTGGAGCTCAGCTACTCACTGATCTTGTTCTGTGACTCTAGCTAGTACCTATTATAATCTGCTTAGCTCCAGAATCATCACACCAGCACAGTGCTTACAAAGGTATCTCCAGCAGTGAGACTCGCATCTATTTGTATATGCAGCTACTGTGGTTCCACCACTTCTATTCCTTCCAGTTAGCATCTTCCTCCAACCAGTAAAAAAGATTAAAGAATGGTACTTGGTATTCCTGCTGCTCAGGAAACTGGGCTACCAATGCTAAGGGAAGACTATCATTACTGGCTTGTCATCTAGTCTTATACCACTGACATCTTAAGAGCTTGCATGGTTTGGCTTGAAAGATCCACTCATTTAGAAAGAGCAGGAAATTTTCACAAGTGCCATCACATTCTGCAGAATCTAAATTTTCATTTAAAATAAAAGTTTCTCACCCACACAGCTATGCAAAATAACTTTGAAATACAAACCAATATTAAACCAGTGCAATGCTGTTTTCAAGTCTGCAAACAGCTCTAGGGCAGTGTTCTTCATTGCAAGGCCTGGGGAGCCAGTAGCTCCCGGACTAACTATTTACATTGCAATGTATTTTATTTTTAACATTAGACTATGTACCGAGTCTATCTAAACCTGCCCTCTTTACACATCACATTGACCACATGGTACGATGTGCACCATAAGTACATTACCATAGCAACCAACGTAGAACTCTGAGTGTTCAACCATTTGTGTCATATATTATTTTTTGGTCCCAGTGAGTTACTGGAAAGAATGGATAGATTCTTAATTCCATTGAAGAAAAATATCGGAAAGTGAAACGGGAAAAAGCAGATAAGAAAGTAACCGTGGATATTAATGAAACAAACAAAAGTTTTAGTTACACGAGTCACTCTGTAGCATTACATCATTAAGGAGTAGCAAGCAATGTGTCAATTTGGTAGTTGATATGGCTCTCACATTGAAGGTTTTTCGTCCAAAGTGGCCCTTGCTTGAAAAATAGTGAAGATCACTGCTCTAGGGCCCCAGCTGCTGCTCAGAGCTTTAACTACATTACAGCAAAGTGGAAACTGACCTGTGTCAGTTTTTACTGTTTTCCAGACCTCTGTGAATAGCAGTGAAACTGGTAAGAATCAAATCATTGGTGTGTGGTGATTCAAAAATGAAAGCTGTAGGAATTTTCAACATTCCTCCCCACTACACAGCAGACAGAAAGCTGAGAAGAGTGCACACAACCTCCCCCTCTCCCCCATCACAGCAGCATAAAAGATTATGGAATGTGCAGCGATTCTCTAGTCTACAGAAGTCAGGAGGTTCTTGAATGCAGCAGTGGGGGAAAGAATTATCTTTTTCTTCCAGGAGGCAAAGACGGTAGTGTGGGGCTTTAAATAGAATAGTAGCTAAAAGTAGATATGAAAGATGAAGTCCACAAAGAAAGGCCCAAGACACAGCATCCTAGTGGAAACCCAGCATTTCTTCCAAATCACAGCAGCTGGAAATAGGTGGTTTTTGATTTCTTACGTGGTCATTGCCTCTGAACAGTGTGGGACAACCACTCCATCTCAAGGATAATAGGTCTATCTTCTGCTTATTAGGTGTTGCGTAATTTCCAGAACTACATATAGGTGTGTGGAGGTAAACGGGAGAGAAAATGATAGAATAAGTTAGAAAAGAAATTAAGCAGAGAGTTTGTTTGGGGGGAAGCAGCGAAAAAAAATTAAAATGGGGAGATGTGGGGGAAGAACAGTGAAGTAAAAATGGGAAAGCAAAGATAAATAAATGAAGGAGGGCTGGTCGATTCGTACTCTGCAAATATATTACTTGAGGACTTTTACTGCTATTCATCAAATAACTTATTGGATGAACACTTGTATTCAACCAGCTGTTCAGCTAGTTAAATATTTCAACAACTAGATTAACACTAGTGGAATTTATAAAATATATTAAATTATCTTTTCTGCTATTCAAAAAACAATAGGAAGTTCATATATGTTAAATTAAAATACAGTACACCACTGTTTTATTCCTTCAATTTGCAGGGGATATGACTGCTAAAGTCTGGAGGCGCAGCTATTTTTCACTTTTCACCACAGGGTTTTGGGTAAATAATTCAAGCTCTATTTATGTTTGTCCTATGGAAGCACTGGGGAAAAGATATTCTCTATGGAATTCTTTCCTATTAATAATCCTTTTACTGGGTCACAAGCACTTCCTATTAAATGAATCAAAAACTGCATCATGTGTGTAGAATTGTGACAAGGAGAGAAAGCTCATTATCAGTCCACATAAATTAGAAAGATCCTGTAAACTGCTGGCTTTGCTGCTTTGAGGTAGTCTATTCAAAATAACCAGCTGTCTATGTATAACATCCTACCCCTCCCTCTGGAGAGCTGTTGTCATCATAATCATTATAGTAAAAATTCCACAATGTAATTGAGGAATACTGAGTTTAAGTCAAATTTTTTGGGACTGCTAGCCACCTCTGGCATTTCAGTTTCTTTTGTGTACACATCCTGGAAATCAGATCCAAGATGATGCCTTAAGTGGTAAGCCAGAGCAATCAGCCCAGCATAGTACTTTTTTTTTTTTTTTTCCAAAGAGTCCAGGATGGGCTTCTGCCTGCTTGGTCTCCTGGACACCTGAAACCCCACTCCAAGATGGGCACATAAACAGCTTCTTCTGAAAAAAATCAGACACATGCTATCCCAACACACTGTACAAAATTTTCATGAAGTAGAAAAAAAGTGAACTACATTATTAGGGGAACCACGGGTAACGTTTTCAATTTTATACAGTATTCCCTGTAAAACACACCATAAAACACAACCCTATATTATCTGTCTTTAAAGATCAGGCTTCCTTGCAAGAGACTATCATTTTCCCAGGCAAAGGGGCAGCAAGGCAGACTTGAGAGTTTGAAGTCATCCTTTGAAAGATCACTTATATTAATGTCCCTGTAAAAGCAGAAAAAAAGGAAATCTGTAACACAATGTGCAGATCACGTTTAGGGCTTTGCAGAACGCAGACTTTACATAAACATTCCCCTGAACATGTATGTAATGTACAATCTATAAAATTCAGATGATGTACAAAGAGGAACAGACCAAGTTGTGCTGGCTCCGAAGAACTAACAGGAATAAAATCAGTAAAACTTATTTCTGTCATTGGAGAAAAGTAGAAAGGATTCTGAACCCGATCTGATTATCAAAAAATGGCAGCTTCTTAATCACTTATGAGCACTGCACTTTAAGTATCAGTAGACTTCAGAGACACCAAGTTGAGATGAATGATGACACCAGACACACCAAGTTGAGATGAAGAGGAGCAAACACTTATCCCATAACAGTAGCAGTGATAGATCTGCAGATTCAGACAGACTTTTCCACAACAGTTTATACATGATTCAAACTCTGATTCTGAAGGTTGACTTCACAGTCATATGGCCTACATATTTTTAAATAAAAGCTTAGAATCTGAAGTAAAATTATTCAATAACTTGTTCAAAAAACAGACAATGTGGCCACAAATCCATTATCCATAGAGCCCTGATCATAATGTAAAAAAAAACCAAAACAAAACCAAAACAAAAAAAAACCTTTACCCTCTAAATTTCCTGGCTTGGAATTGAAATTCTCAACCCTAATGTTGCATTATTGTATTTATCACATACTAGATATACAGTTCACTAATTAATTTTCCATAAGCTTGCTAGTTGATTCAGTTATTACCCACAAAAGTTTTAGATTTTTAACAAAACGGTGCTTTTTGGTCCCCTTGTTTCTAAGCTACTCTCAACACCACCACTTCAGAAGTGTCCTATGTACAGGATGCACCTGGATTCAATAGGTTCCAGTCCCTATTTATTGTTCGAGCATTTCAGTGTAGAACAATATGTTTCAGTTATTTAAGATCTCTATAAATACTCTTCTTCGAAATAGAAACCTGTGCTGTAATCTAAAGCAAGCAAATATTACTCAGATTGAAGGAAAAAACTTGATTTTAGCTATGTTAGAATTGCATGGTAGAGAAGAACACATTGATTTGTAGTTATAGCCAAAAATAGTTTATTACATATTTTGAAATTCAAACACAAAAAGCCTAAAACTGGAATTAGCCAAATGAAGTTTTGTAGTTTCTTAGTAGCCAACTGCTCCTTAAAAGCAGACAATGATTAGCATTCTATTTCCTTGCTCACTAAAGAAAGTCCTGATTCCTCCCCCATCCCCTGATTTGTATGCTAGTCCTTATGCTTAGGAAGAAGCAAGATTCATTATTTTCCATCTTTAAGTGAACAGCAAAGATTTTAAAAAAATTATTGGTTACAGTCCAGGGCCCCAATCTTGCAAGCTGATCTACACAGAAACCTCTGGACCCAAACAGAATACTATTGGACTTCAGATACATTGCAGGATGGGGACTTAATTACGTATTATTGATTTAAAGCCACATTTATGCATATTGGCACTTTAAAGGATCTTTTTTACAAAAATTCTCCTTTACTTACCACCTATTTTTAGTACAAAGGTCTGAACATGTTAAATGAACCTGTACATTTTTAGATATTGTCAATTCAAAATACTCACTATAGTGCACAAATAGCACTTACAAGAATATTCAAGAATATAACAGCAATTCACAGCACGTGTAGTTTACCACAAGACATGAGTGACTAGTTAAAAACTTGTTTCTAGTTTTTACTCATTTGATTTTTTAAACCTTATTAAGTCTTTGCAGTTTGCTTTTAATTGTGCATAGAGAATGAAATAAAGGAACTTAAATTCTGCAAAGATAAACTTGAGTACCTTTATTCTTAATTTCCAATTCCTAATTTAATAGTTATTTTTGTAATTAGTCAGTTCTAATATTAGTAGAATATAAAGAAGTGTTCAATAAGATTTCCTTCTTCAAAACATCTTGATCACTCTTGGTAGAAAGTTACCTTACCGTATTTCCAATGAACTACAAAGTATAATTCTCTACTATTGTATTTAGTCAATCTCATCTCATCTGCTATAATCCATTCATTAAGAAAAATCAGCCTCTTGCCACACTAAGCAGGTCACACTTAAGCTCCATAAAGGCAACTGCAAACATGTCCACACTCATCTGAACCATGCATATCCTATTAACTTTTCTCATTATTGCCACATTAATTTTGTAATCTTGAAATGGAGAAGAGTCTCCATTCCTGAGATTTTTCAGTGAGCCAGGTGAAAAGAGGAACATGTGGAGAGGTGGTTCAGGAAACTATAACAATGTCTCAACAAAAATTGGAGAAAAAATTAGTATATAGCTGGAAGGAAAATGACTGGGCATCAGGGAGCTGAATGGATGGAAGGAAGAAAGTAGTTTGTATTTTATCTATTAAGACCATGTGCTGAGGTACTTTCCTCTGTATGAGCATTAAACATATCTGGTCAACTGTTTCAGAAAAGTTTAGTTTCAATCTTCCATTATCAGAAGTGCTATCCCTCTAGGTTATATTTGCACCAGAGAAATACTGTGGCTCTGAAAAGTAAGCATTTTATTAACAATTGATCAGACAATTCCCACTCTTAAACCACAAAAGTGCATATTGGACAGCAGATTGTGTCATCTATTCAGAGCTGATCAAGCAGTACTGGTCACCAACAGTAACAAGACAGATAAGCATATATTTTCCACATACTGAAGAAATTGTAATGTGCATTGATGATTTATGACTTTTTTTAAGAGACTGTTTTTCTTAGATGTCAACAGCATATTTTGCTCCATTTAATGGGGGTATCTATATATCATTTCTGTAATTTAAAAATTATACTGCATTTTAAGATTATTGTATGGAAGAGGGGAAAGAGAAAGCATGTTAATTCTAAGAAAATGTACAGTTAAAAATGGAAACCACTCTAAATTAATACTACAGTTTTGTTTCTTAAACAAACAGCTGCACACTTGATTTTCACTGTTCAAACAGCAGAAATGCCAGTGGAGTGCAGCACATCCTGTGGTTGGTAGGATGGAAGGATATGGTGGCAGCCCACTCAGTGTTTGACACAAGCTTTATAGCTGAATTAGCATGAACTTGCCATTTTAGCCGGCAGCATAGAATAAAACTATTAAAAAGGCAGGACAGTGCTACACACAGCAAAGAAAGAAATATGGAATATGTTTTTAGTATACCTCAAGCATCAAAAACAATTCCCGCAACCCAGGGTTCTCAAACTAATAGTATGAAATAAACAAATTGTTAAGTGGTCACAAATCTGTTTGCCCAAACAGCACTAGTAAAAGGTCAGAAAGAGTCAAGGGCCAAGAATGTAACCTGCATCTCTTGAAACCCAGCCAATCCCAGGTTAGTGGCTTTGCACATATGAAGCAATTCTGTGGAAGGGACTTGATGAGGTTAATTTTGACTGATTTAAAGTTATAAACAGTTCTGTTACTCTGAACACATTTAAAAGAACCTGGATTTTTACAGACAACAGCAAATTCAGGAAGGAAACTAGTTACTAATCACTAATTACTATCATTAAATGTACTGACATTTGTCAGAAAATTTCCCTTACCTTTATCAAAGATAAACTATTATGAGCTAGCACATATCATTATCCATGTCACACATAGTCACCCAACACATTACCTGGGTGGAATATGAAGTCACGCAGCCTCAAGTGCAGCAAAACTGTCTCCAGCCCCAGCAAGACTGGACTCCAGAAGAGTGCCTTCAGAGTCCTGCACATTACAGCTGGAACTTTGATACATCCCAGTTGGCATTTGACTCAGTTTATTTTCTGCTAGTTATAGTTATTGGTGCAAGTCACAATATCTGAGCCAATTTTGCCTTTGCCAGTTATTCAGATTTCACTCTGGTACACACTCCACAACAAACAACATCTATCCAAAGTTCTGGGTGTCCTTGAGACAGGCGCGTGCAAACACAAAAAACCAAAAAGACATGGGAAACAAATTAAAAATGTACCAAAACAACAATATATCTTGCTCTGATCTTACCACACAATAAGTTGATCACTAGTCATGCGATCAATACATCTTAATGCCCCCAATGCACTTTTCCAAACCAATCATCTTAACTTTTTAGCCACCTACGTCTGCTACTTTTGTCTTCCTCCTCATCCTCTTATCTATAGTCTACTCATAATTTAGTATGTGCTCACAGTCTCACTCCCCTCCTTTAGTTCAGCCCACTCCTCGTCTGTATGGAAACAAACTTTTGAGTGCTCAGCTAATAATATATTTTGAGAAATGCTATGAAAAAGACTGAAATGATCTTCAAAATAGCCTGTTTAGATGGGCTAACTCAAACATTAAAATTTTAATTTCTGCTTCTTTTTTACCACTTTCCGAGACATATTTGTTTCATTCCAAGCTGTTTATGCACTTTAAATAGTTACATGAAACTTATTCTGAGATTTTCATTAATCTCATTTTCATTGTTTACTGTAAAAGTATTCCTCAATATACTCTTTTCTTGTCCAGTTGTGTGCCACTTCTTTGACAATACATGAATATGCCTATAAAAGTCTGATCTTTTACATAAACACTGTCTTGTCTTTTGAGGAATTTGAACTGGAACCGTGCTCAAACATGGCTCTTGATAGCAGGCTGATAGATCACTAATACGCTTTTCCCTGATAATTTACAACAGCTAATCTACATCTACACTTGCCAAGGAAAACACTGGCATTCTACTCTTTAAATATGTTTCCTGCTAATTCAATTCCACTGCAAAAGTGGACAGGGAGAAAATGTGGCAAAAGATTACCATGATTTTTCCCCTAGTGAGTATTAACCATGCCTTCAGATATCAGTTACAGTTAGAAAGAGACCCTTTATTAACCCTTTGCAATTTCTGTAGTAAGTATGAGGTACTGTCTATTTATTTGGAAGGCAAATACATCTATTGACCTCAGTTGGAAATACAGATTGAAAATTAGCAAGAAGACAATGAATATTCTAATTTTGTTAGTTGATATGTTCTATGGGAATGCTTTGGCTATGGAAAAAAATCACTTTGCAGCAGATAAGAGAACAATGGGTTGGCAACCAAAGACAGCAAGATTTGTATTGAGAATTATAGCCAAATATTGTGCGGACTCTTTAATTTAATCAATCAATCTTCCTTCAAAGAGCCTCCGATCCAGAATTTCTGTAGTTTTATTCAGATAAAGAGCAATTTCTTAAGTTACAGATCAAGTATACAACATCCTCATAAAACCACACAAAATAATCCAGTATTTTGAGGTATTCTAAAAAAATTCTAGTGCCGCCAAGAGCCAGAGTACAGCTGTGTATCACTACAGATAAATTGGAGTATAGATAGAAAATGTACAAATGCAAACCGTTGAAAACAGAAGCCAACTAAAAAAGTGGAGTAAAATAATTAAAATGTTTCATTTGCCTCAAATTTAATACATAACAAGACTTAAAAGTCGCAGTCCTGCTAGTCCCAGGGCAAAAGAAAAAACAAAACTATTTTTTTGGTTAGACTAAAAAAAGGACTTCCTTTCAAAAATACACATGGAATAAACTAACAGTGAAAAACAACGAGGCAGAATTAGTCATTGGAACTGGTAAGTAATAGAGGCAAAGAGCTTATCACAGATTATATGACTGTCTTTTTCTGGGGACTCCTCAGACTTCTTCTTCCCACAATCCAACCTCCCTTAACAGGAGGTCAAGAGAACCACTTTTTTTTTGGTTCCCTCTTCAGAAGATGAAATGAAAGGATACCCTGCTCAACAAGACAGAACTCAGAAGAGAAATTTTTGCAAAAGAGCATAGATCACAAATTCATGGATGAATCAAGGCAAACAGAATAACTTATTGCAAATTATTTCCATGTCAAAACAGCCCAATTGTAATCAACATAATTTGGTTAGAAACAAATTCCTCCTTCTCCAACCCCCAGATTTTTCAGTTTGGTCCCACAACTGAAAAATTATTTTTTCTCTCAGCTCTAATAAAAATGTCACTGAACCAGCTACTAACAAATGTGTGTGCACACACGAGTGTATGTGTTTTTAGAGAGGGGTTGTAGGAGGAGAAGACTGTGAAAACAGAACCCCATGTGTTTCTGGTTTCAAACAGATAACTCAGCCTTTTGGTAACTGCAGCTCCCAATCTTGATGAACGCTCACACTCTTTTATAAAATATTTCTTCGAACTCTTTTCCTCCTCTACCCCCATGCCACACAGAATAAACTCAATTTTTTCTTAATTGACGAAATCTAGGAAGTCCTCTAAAACTCCGCCAGATCATGTGAAAACATGAAACCTACTTAAACACAAGTCTCAAGCCATCATGCACAAGCTCCAGAGGGCATTACAATAAAGGACCTTGTGATGAAGGAGATTGTCCATGACCGGAACTTTGAGTTTCAATACTACCATTCCTACCATATGCAGGTACCATATGTCTGAGACTCCCTGCATGAGGGATATAAGTATCACATTACTTATCTTCCATTTTGGAAGCAATTGTGCTAGCATTGGGATGAAGAGAAGGTAGATACCCTCACAACATAAATGCAAGAGCATCTATTTTTCCAACCAGATGTCAGTGCCTGGAGTAAAGTGTTGAAAATTTTCTCTTGGAGAAATCTGCAAACAGGTAGATCTATAGAAGATACCTTATCTAGAGAGAAAGAGATTGAAAATTTTCTGAATTGTTACCATTCCCAAAGAATCAGTTCCTGCCTGCTCTGTCAGTTTCCCTCTGAAGTAAAACCTTGCAAAAGACTATGCAGTTTTTTCAGCTGGTTTAAGATTGAGAGAGTTTCCAGATTTAATTTTATATTCTTGTGGTAAACTTCCCATAAATTAATAGGGAATGCACAATGAGATCTGCAAGTTTTTGAGGGAGCAACTCAGATGGCATTCTCAACTGCTCTTCTTTTGGGCAATTATTGAATGGGTAGTGCTAGAGTTTCAGTTTTCCGATGAACAAATGGAGCACAGACAGGGCAAACTGAACATCCTCTTTGCATTTCATTTCAATAGATCCCACTCTGCCTGGGATGGAATAAATTCTTGTGTCCACATTGAGTGTGCTATCTCAGATTGACAATCTTTGTCATTAAATTTTCCCAAATCCACTGAATCAGAGACCCGCAACATGGAAGGGAGGCTTACAATGGTGAAAATGCTTCAGAATTGAGTGTTTTACTTTACACTAAGGGTTCACTTGCTTCGTAGCTCCAGTGGACTGAGGTTATTGCACACTCAAAGGGCTCCTTGCATTCCTCCATTCTCTGTGTCCCAATCCCCCAATCTCCCCCCATGCCACAGACTCCATGCAACTCCCCCAATCACCCATCATGCAAGGGACTCTGTGTGCCCTCCTATTCCCACCTTCCCCTCATGCCATGGTCTCTGTGAACCCCTTCCACCATACTGGGATGGCCAATTCCTCCCCTAACCCCATGCCCAGGGGCTGTATGTACGCCTCCATTCCTCTTTTTCCCTCCACAATTACTCTGTCAGAGATCAGTCATTCAGGGTATCAACATGTTAAACTTTATTTGGAAGAGGGGCAAAGATGACACTGACTATTGTTATGCTGGAGGGCATTAATGGATACCATCTACCAATCTGATCGATTAACAATTAGAGACACTTGAACATGTGACCATGCTAAACAGATGTCAGGGGCTCCATATGTCCCCCTTCCCCCCTCTTTGCCTTTCTAATTTTCCTCAAAAATCATACTGGTTCTGACCACTGATGCCTCGAACATGCCCTGAAATTTCTGAATGTATCAGATGCAGCCTTTAAACGTTATCACATCACAAACACACAGAAATGCTGCGGAGTTGAGTGTAAGGCTTTCACAAGCTCACACAACCTTATGTTTTACCATATAACAACTCCATAAAATATATTCTGACATGAAATGCACTATTAAGTATTTTAATTTAATGGAAGTAAAGCAAAGGACAACTCTTCTAACAATGAGGGAGCACTCTCTTGCGAACTGGTTACAAAATTAGAAGTTCATTTCTGTGTACGAGAAAGCAAAAATAAGCAGAACGCACCCCTGAAGAACAGCTCAAAAAGGTTAGAACTTGAATTATTTATATTGCTGTAGACCCCAAAGCTACAGTTTACAGAGAGACACTGTCCCAAAGAGTTTTCAGTCTACATACAACAGAAACATACAAAGCAAACATCTCAAGATACGTGCTCAATAAAAATCTCCCTTTTTTCTCCATTTTCTATTTACTGCAACCAGCTTGCAACAATAACTTCCTTTAGGCACATCCCAGAGATAAATGTGCAAGATAAAGGCACACAACACATTTAGTGAGGCCAGCAATCTAATCCTGGTGTAGACAGCGCTATGTTGATGGGAGAGTTTATCCCATTGCTGTAGTTAATCTATCTCTGTGAGAGGCGGTAGCTATCTACACCAATGGGATAAGCTTTCCCATAGGCACAGTAGCATCTTCACTAAACTACAGTGTTAAGTGTAGCCTTAAATATGGTATTTAAGGCAAAAAATAATATACCACAGGAGGATAGTTTATTGTTTCTTCTCAGTGAATGCAGCTGTTTTTATTCTGCTCTCTGAAAGCTGTTCTCAGTCTCTCTCTCCTGACTCAGGCTACTTCCAGTTAGAGGAAAGAAATAAGCTTTAAAAAAAAAAAGTAAGGAAAAATTACCTATGGATCATTTTTTGAAGCAACTTGGAGACACAACAAGTAAGAATTTCTATACCACTGCAAGTAAGGATTTCTCCACCAGAGTTGTCTCCTCTTTTCTAAGTGACAAACTCATTTTCTAAAGCCTTGTCTACATATAGGGTACACGTAGCTACACTCCACAGTAAAAAGCATGTTCCATTCACTGTGATGGGGAGTTACACATAGCAGTGAAAGTCTCTGGCATGGGGAAGTTGCAAGCCAATGCTCCATTAGGGTAGTTGCCAGAGCCTTTCCCCACTGCCACCCCCTACTGCCAGAGCCTTTCACTATAGTGAGGAAAGGCTCCATCAGCAAGAGACCACACTTTTAAAAACAACAGTGTTGATGTGATAGGCACTACTTAGACATGTAGAGAGCCACGTAGGATATATTCCCTGAAATTCTAGCGTGTCTGTACTCTACTTGCCTATACAGCTTCTCACCGTCTACGCTCCTATTTATACACATGCTAGCTGGACACGCAGTGTCTACACTCTGCACGCCACTTAAGTGTAGATATACCTTAAGAGCCACCATGATCCAATTAACTGATCATCAGATTAGAGGCTTCAAATGCTTAAATTCTAATCCAGGCTCTACCCAGAGACTGAGCAAATTTGATCATGTAATTTAACTTCATGCCTCCATTGTCCCCATCTGTAAAAAAAAGCAACACTACTTATCTCACATGGTATTAAGAGGAAGTAAATTTACATTTGTACATAAGATTGAATGTGTAAGTGCTCTAACTGGTATTGCTGTGTACTCCACAGTTCTACAGCAAACAACTTGAACATCAAAATCGCACTCTGCTGCAGATATGAATGTGCTGCAGGTATGTGCTCCAGAATCTCAGCTTTCATTAAAAAAATGTTTTGACCTCACGGTTGTAAAGATACCCAAAGGGTAAGCTGAGTGAAGTTATGCAGTGTTGTCTTCCAGAGTTCGCAGACAGCCTGAAATTATTACTCTGATAATGATGCTTTAATTTTTTAAATTCAACTGTAGCTGTCACAGAATGCTGAGAATTTCCAGAGCACAGCAGAATCTAGGAACCTTACAATAGAAATTAGGTCCAGTTTACTAGAGTACAGAGTCTTGATCATTGTACTGAACACCAGGTTAAGATACTCAAAAGTTCAACACAGGCCCCCTGTTAACACCAATTGTTTTGGGAATTCCAGTCCCATCCCACCCTCTCCCACCAAACACAAACTATGAGAAGTAAATTCTCTAATACTTGGGTTTAAAGAGCTGGATTATGGATTCAATTTAATTTTCTTTTAACACCAGAGACGGGACCTAGAATTAAAGCTTGGGGATCTCCCACTTTTGGTTGATAAGGGAGGCGGTTTTCTAGGTCAAGATCTCAGCTCCAATGTTTTCATGCATTCAAAGAGGTTTTGTGAAAGAGCTACAAAGCCTATGACTACATCATCCACTCATACTTGGCTTTGCTTTTAAACCCCTTTTTAAAAAAAAGTAACACTGTGCAGTGTGGAACTTAATTTCTCTTCTCACTTTTCTTATACAGTTGAAGTAAGCAAAATAGGTATAGCCTGATAGAAGCTACTTGTATTCCAATGAGGTAGAATTCTGATATGTTGAAATAAAAGATACGGGGTCTGTACTAAATATTTACTTATTATAACAAAAGGCAGATAGAGTCTACTTACCAGCATATATGGAATGAAATATGGCCCATTTTGTAAACAGGATAGTTATTAGAGCACATGCTACTCAGATTACTCAAGTGGATAAGAATTTCCATATTTTTGGAAGGATCATCACACTGTGGGACAGAACTGTTTCTGTATTAAGAACAATTCATTATTACCACCAGAGGAAGAATTTGCTCTAATTTTTAGTAAATTATTTTTATTCAGATTTTAATGTAAAGAAACAGGCTCTGTTTAAAATATACATTCAGATTTAGAATCAAGCTGATATAACAATGTATGCACATTATCTGTTTTCTTATGGCACAGTATCTTCAAACATTGTTGATTTAGCCTCAAATGCTCGTTCAAGAACATGCATAACAAAACACTATAACATGCATTTATTATACTGTGGCTTTTAAGTAGGCTTGGAGAGATTATATTTTTAACAGTAAAATGTCAGTAAATGTTGATTTTATTGTACACACACAAACTGATGAAAAAAATATTTCCATCGATAATAATCAAAGTTTACAGATAAGTTCTTAACATTTTTCTTAATCTGCCTAAAAGTTTGATTTAAGGATATTTATTTTGTATATTTTGACATGTGATGTCAATGTTTTAACTGTTATAAAGCTTTAATTTTTTTCAGTCTCAATTTCTATTGTCATGAAGTAATTGTCTGCCCCTATAATTTCCTGCAACTTAAAAAATGTAAATTGATAAAAATAAAAACTTTACACCTCAATTTCACGTAGATGTTTAAATTTAATTTGATAAAAAAATTAACAAGCTTAAAAACAAACAGATACTATCCAACAAAATTTTAACAACAAAAAAGTCAAATTCTGCCTACTGAACCCACTAAAAGTTACTGGAGAACAGAACTGTTAAGTAACAGGTTTTCTAATAATAAATTAATACAGTGAAACAACGTCTACAGAGATAGAACGAAGCTGAGTATACTCAGAACAAGGAAGGATCTATTGAAAATTATGGCGTACAATAGACATTCCAGTAATTTCTGTTAAAGAACCTACCTCTTGTTTCCAGGTGTTTCCCTGACTGAGAGAATATACATGTTTGCACTTCGCAGATGTGGAGACACTGAATTCAATAAATAGGTTTTCCAGGTACAATTTCTGTGTGTACCAGTTTACATTTAATGAAAGTGCACCACAGATGCCAATGTTTTAGAGTGCCCCCAAAGACTTTTGAACTTGTCAAATACAATAACATGTAGGCATAAACTGTTTTGGACATGCACAAATGGAGGCCTGAAAAAGGCCTTTCTGAAAATGTATCACTATCATTCAAAAACAATTTTTTTTTACCCTTGCTGCTTCAAAAGAATACCTGCACATTGTTATGCCAATTATCCTTTCTGGTGGTGACTGAAACAGACAGAGCGCATATGTTCTTGTATTTGGGGACCAGTAAATTTAAGTAAAAATGCCTTTAGAACATACTTCAATCCCATTTGCGGTGTATTACTATTTGTGTTACAGTAGTACTTTGAGACCCTAGTCAAGATCGGGGACCTGTTGTGTTAGGCAATATATACATGCACATTAAGTGGGACCCTGCTCCAAAGTGTTTACAATCTAACTAGTTATTATAACCATCCTCATTTTACATGTGGGGAATCAAGAAACATTAAGTGACTTGCTCAGGGTCACAAAGGAAATCTAAAAGACAGCTGGCAATTACACCCAGTTTGCTGGAGTCCCAGTCCACGGCCTTAAGCACAAGACCATTCTTTTCATTTGCTTGAAAACAGCACGTTACTACTTTTGAGTGTCTCATAACTATTCTCCTTTGTTATTTCACTGGAGTGACGTGACAGGCACACAAAGAACAGATTTTTCTTCAGAATTGGACACACTACCATTGATTTAATTTTTCTGCTGCCACTCCCTTTGCCACAGAACTTCCTCTGCCCACTTTGATTGCACAGGGAGGATGTAGCCTTTGTAGTTATGACACTCAAAAATGCTGTGACTTTTGTAACGAACAATTTACTTATCCCAATAAACATTTTGAATTAAAAATTTAGCGCTTCATCATAAATACAAGAGATGCATTACTTTAAGCAGCACTGAAGTTTAATGTCTCTGAGAAAAAAAAACCCTGTTTCCAATTTTGTTACCTACATTTTCAGGAATGTTCCACAAACTCCAACATTAGTTCAATAAAATCAGCAGCTGAACAGTAACTGGAATTTTTTTCCTGATAGTTGTTTCATTAATTATCTTGTATTACTTAAATTTTAAAAGCTATTAAGGCTCTCATCAAAACAACACTTAGCCCAACTCTGTTTCCACTGAACAGTTGGAACAGAGTCAGGCCAACACTGAGTGTTTTTGAAAATCCCACCCATAATATTTAAATCTCCTTTAAGAACTTAGAACTTTGTTTGGGTACTTAAGAATTTTTTTTGGCAGGAGAGGAAGAAAAAAGAATCAGGACTGCCTACAGCACTAAAAAGGAAACATTTCAGCTGGCAGGAAAATGCTTAAAGACAACACTGAAGAATAAGAACACTTCAGTATTTGAAATTTAATAGTTATGGAATTCTAATATTCTTAAAAGTCAATGGAGAAAACCTGTTGAATTTTTTTTTCTGAAACAGACCTGATGTATTGGGTATTATAGATTTATTAGGAAGTTCCTACCTATGGTAAAAGCATACATACTACCAGATGCCTAAATAAACTTCTGTTCCTGTTGAAAATCAACTGCTGCACAAGTATCTTGTCCAATGATTCAGAGAGAGAATTTGGGAGGAGTTAATTAAAAGGAACTTTGTCAATTGTTTTGCGGATAAATGTCTCATTTCTGAGGTTTTTTAATACAGTCAAACTATATTGAGGGAACAGGTTTAACACCTAAAGGAAAAAGCCCAGAGATGATAGTTTCTTTTTACGTAAAGAATGAACCACATATCTCAGTGCCGACATCCCTCTTTTATAGCCCTGCAAACATCAAGTATCAAGGAAATATATTTATGATACTGATCACTTGTCATGTTATATTCATAGTGAAAAGAATACAGGATTAATCTATTTTTAACTTACGGAAAGCTGACTCAATCTTGAAAGCTGCGTATGGATAATTAATGTTTAATAGTTTCCTTCAAGCTTACATTTTGCTTTTAATGTTTAACTTGATGTATTTTAATAGATGTTGTGTTGAACTTGTGAATAGTGTAAATAAAGTTTCTTCTATTCTTACTCTCAAGTGTGTGGGCGCATGTGTACACACAAGTGTTTAAACAGGAAACTTTTTTATTCAAGTTTAGAAATTTAAAGTTTTAGGTTTGATTTACTGAGCTTTCACCTTTTGTATTTTCTGTAGTATCTTTTTTGTATTCTATTTGATGTTTATTTTGAAAGAGTCAGTCAGTATTCAAGTAAACCACTTAAAAAAAGCTATTAATATCTGCTGTGTACATATGCTCCCTACTACTGGAGCCATCTGTGATGAATATTAGATAAGGCTTGCCCAATTCATCATCTTCTCCTAGATTTGAGGAATTCTGAAGAGGCTGCAGACAGCTACAGATACATAAAAGCTGATGGACGGTTACTTTGAATTGTGCCTGGATCTAGTCTTAAAGAATGTAGTTACAGTAGATGATAAAGTAGGCTTTTCCAGTAGTTTTATAACAATATGCTGCAGCAGTCAAATAAGCTAACAGAATATTAGGAACCATTAGAAAATGGATGGATAATAAAACTGAAAATATCATAAAGTCACTACATAAATCCATGGTATATCCCCAGCTTGAATACTGAGTGCATCTCAACAAAGATATTAGAATTGGACAAGGTGCAGAGAAGGGCAGTGAAAATTATTAGGGGCATGGAATGGCTTCTATACGAGGAGAGATTAAAAAGACTGGGACTGGTCAGTTTAGAAAAGAGATGCTTAAGGGTGGGGCCTATAAAAATATGAATGGGGTGGAGAAAGTGAATATGGAAGTATTATTTATCCCTTTACCTAACAATAACAGGGGTCACCCAATGAAATTAATAGGCAGCAGGTTTTAAAAAAAACCAAAAACAGAAGGAAGTACCAAGTAACTCCAAGAATTTTTCTAAGACAGCAGAGGTGAAAAGTGTTCAATCTCAGCTCCTGCTTGGAGTACATAACCCAGCTTTCACAACTATAAAGGAGAGTACTAAGGATCATCGCAGCCAAGACATAAAGGGCATCGCAGCCAAGACATAAAGCTCATCAGAAGCACTAAGGAAGTTACAAAGGTCATCATTACCCCGCAAGAGTGCCTGATCTATTTCAATATGGAACATTAAAAATTTGACTAGTTGTTCTGAAATTTGATCATATCTATCCTATTTTGACTAGTATCCCTATACATTTCTATTGACAAGCTTTTCCTAGGTATTGTTGAAGTTTGAGACCTATCTCAAGTCTAATAGGCACTAATTTGAGACCATTTTAGCTGATAAATTATCTCCTTTCTGGGGTGTTTTTCCCCCAGCATGGTATACTGAGGCAAAACATTTTGCATTCCAGTAGCACCTAGAGGACCCAATAACAATTGGAGCCCCTGCACAAACAGAGGTAAACATGGTCCCTGCCCCAAAGAGTTTATAATCTATATTTTTAAGGTCTTTATTAACGCTTGGTCAGATTTGACTCCTTCAAATCTGGTAGAATTTTTGTTTTAGCTTCACAACAGAGTTTGTATTTCAGTTTTGAGTCAAAAATACCTTTTCCTTGGATCCTAGGTCAGAGTTCAAATATTAGTTACATCCTTAACTATATCAAAGTTACTGCCTCACCATAATAAGCGAAGAAAAACAAGCAATAGTCTTTCCATCTCCACCAGAGCTCATCACGCAAGGCAGATTGCACACATTGTAGCATGTGCTATGTAAATTCTTTACTGAAAATGCTATTAATTCATATGGTACCACTAATGACTGCCTCTGTCTACTCTGGTGACTACTGTTCTAGTCTGGATCCCTTTTCTCTTCTATCCCCCTGCAAGCAGGGTATTTATCCAAGAAGGCCTCCAAAAATTTTAGTGGAAGTAGAAAAAGGACATGGAATTGAGACAGAAGTGATTTAATGTAGTCTAGATCAAATCAAATACTACCAATTAGCTCAGAATGTATCAAAAATCGCTTTTGTCTGCCTGGAGAGAAATCAGTATAAAATGCATCCCACTTGGGAGAGTAAGAATATACTCATTCTCTTCTGCAAGTAGCAATGAATTCTACCAAAGCCTGTTCTGTGCAGTTAAGTGGATAATACCCAAGATATCTGATCTACTGGGAGGGATAATATATCTGCCAGTAATAATGATTTAAAAGCTTTTAAAACAGGGAGTCTGCCACAGAAAACCAGCCAAGTCTCCACTCGGACTTCCCAAAACAATTTTAGTGAAACCTGTTCCAAAGACCACCTCCAAAAAGCAAGAACTATAGTACTGAATTAGCCACATAAGACTGTTCAACCTTTTAAGTCTGGCTCCTATTAGGAAAACTATTTTGACCACATTATCCATCTCTTTACAAACCTCCACTGGCTGCCTTTTCTCTAACGCATCAAAACATAAGCTATTTGGATTCACTTTCGAGACTCTTCATAGTCTATCCCACATTGCTTATCTATCATTCTATCATCTATCATCTATCAAGATGTTGATGCTCATCTCCTATCAGCCCCTGATTCCAGCCTCCCTTGCGGCCCCTCACACAAGGGGAGACGCTTCCCATAAACATCTGCAAAGCTATCTCCTTATCCACCTTCAAATCCCTCACAAATCTCCTTTGCCATGATGCCTACAAAAAACTTGACAATGGTTAGGCTACTGGGTGCAGAGACCACAGCCTATCATGGAGACCAATACCATTTCACTGTTTCCAAGTACTCTCCCACCTGTCTTTATTGACCCGTTGTCTCTTGTCTTATACTTAGATTATAACCTTTTAGGGCAGGGACAGTCTTTTTTTTCCTATTTGTACAGCAACTGGCATAACAGAATCCTGGTAAATGCTTAGGTGCTACAGTGATACAAATAAATAATAAAATGAGCAACCTTAACTCTTACACAACTGTCTGCAGGAGATGGGGGGAGATTTTCCTAGGGTTGGTTTCCCCTACTCTTTTAAGGAGAAGGGGTGAAGCAATATTGGTATATAAATAGCAAGGAAGAATATCAGTCAGAATAAACATAGAGGAGGCAGGTAAATAGCAGACTAGAGGCAGTCCAGTAATGCAGAGTTGTGGATGTTGCAGCACCATGAGGGATGGTACAGGGAGAGACATGTCTGCACAGGTGTGAGGGAATGGGTCAGATTTTTTTTTTTTTTTTTTTGGGGGGGGGGGGGATGGATGATTAGTGTCAGGAAAGAACTTCACTCAAAGAAAGCATATGAAATTATCTGGAGCTGCTCTTCTCCAGCCACACAGTCCCTTCTCAGACTCTCCCCTGAAACACTTACTAGGAACTCATACTTAAAATTCCCATGTTACTATATTAACATGGCTGTATTGTGTGTGTGTAGTAGCTTGATTGATGAGACAAAGAGATTATCATAACTTAAGTATGGAAAGAAGTGTCATGCAAAAATCAACAGGCGCTACTGGGTGTTCAACAACTTTGAAACTCAGTCGTAGGTGCCAATATATGGCTAATGGAGACTAACTTTACACACCATTTTTAAAAATTATTTGCCTGTTTAGTTTGGTTAGGTCTTTCTCCATAGATTTAGGCTGGATTGTCAAAGCTAACAGGTTTAGCCACACAACTCCCATTAACTTCAGTGGGAACTGAATGACTAAATACTCAAAAAGCTTTGAAATTATCAACTGTAGTTTCTATATTGGTTACCAGTAACCATGTAATCGGTAAATGAAAAACATTCAGTGTTATAATCATAAATCTTAGGAGTAAACTAGTTTTATTGTGGGGGATTTTCTTGCTTGTTCTCAATAAAGTTTATTAATACTCAGCAGTTTCTTCTGTCTTTCTACCATCTCTTTATTTTAGGTACCTTATTTTACCCAGAGATGAAGGCTAAGACCTGAATTAAAGATTCTGAGGCCAAGAACTAGATCTCACTGGAAGAAAAAAAGTGATTTTATGCCCTTTCTAATTTTAACTCCACTAGATATCATCTTCCAATCCTGCAGAGACTTTGGCCAGGTCTACACTACCGAGCTTGCACCTACGCTGCTGTAAGATCGCTTATGTAGCTGTTCCATGCTAATGGGAGATAGCTCTCCAGTCAAAATAATAAAACCACCTCAACAAGTGACAGTAGCTATGTCAGCAGGAGCAGCCATACTGCCAATTATGCTGGCGAAACATATGTTGTTCAGGGTGGTGTTTTTTCATACCCCTGAGTGATGTAACTGGTAGTGTAGACATGGCCTTACATATGTGTTTAACTTAAAAAAACGTGAATACACCTATTGAGCTCAGTGGATTCAGAAGCCTAAGTATTCGCAGCATCAGGGCCCCAGACACCAATCCTAATAAGCTTTGTACAAAAGGGCATTCAGGTCCACAGAATTCATTGCAGAATCAGGGCTCACCAGATCTAGTGGGTGAAAACATTGACCTCTTCTTATGGTAATTTATTGTCACATTCTTTAGCACAGCACCTAAAATAAACTAATTTGGTACTGCATTGCAATCTTAAATTTTCACCAAGACCAAATTAAAATGCACAAGGAACATTCAAAAACTTATACAAATACCATTTTTGTAGGCATGCCCTAAAGCACTCCTTTAACATATTAGCATTTCCAAATATAATCCTTAATCATTTCTAAATACCATCTGAGAATCTAGTGGCAAACTGGCTTAGTTAAAAAACAGAAAGCCTATGTCTTAATATAATAAGATTCCTCAAGGAAGGAAAAGTGACCTAAAAAGTTAAACTTTCATGAAGCAGGGTTTGATATTCATGAAAGCACTACAAACTGAAAAATATTTTAGAGTTAAGACATTGCCAGCAGCAGAAGTCTTGTTTAATACAAAGTAAAGGTTCAAATATGTTTTAAGACTTTGCAAAAAAACCTTTGAGATTAAATGTAAAATGGTTTAAATATTACTAATCAATTCAAGTTATTTCATTGTAGTACATGTAATAAAGTCAAATGCATGCAAATACTTTTGATCTTTATGCACTAAGTCATGTACAGAACAAATATTTACAGGTTTGTTCTGTTTCTTGGCTTTAGTTGTATTACACAGAAATTCTGCCTTCGATAAACAGACATCAGAAACATATATGCACTTTTTTTAAAAAACAAATTTGACACATTTTATGGAATCACTGCTCTGAAACTCTCTTGGATTGTGAATTCATTTCAATGAGAAATTGGGAATGAACAAGGAAGTTCTTAAACAAACAGGATATTACAACTCCAAATGTAGAACTCTGAGCTTCACCTTTTAAAATAACTTTAATCTGTCTAATTTTACTATTTGCTCTTCACACACAAATATCTATATCTATATAGCTTTCTGCTGAAAGTTATGCTTCTAAGAAGTCTGGAAGACAGATCTTTGAGTTACCATATGGCATCTGACATGGAAAAAGCAATGATTGTCAAACTCCATCCACCACATGCCAGTTAAAATACACGTGGGCAATATTAGGAAGACAGAAGGAAAAAAACGTGTTAAATCAGCACCGCTGATTGCTAACTTAGTTACAAATATTTGGTAGCTGTCTGATTCAGAACACTGAAGCATTCCCCTGGCAAAGCATAGCAGATATAAATACTGAAAATTTCAGTTAGGCAATTAATAAGATTAAGATTTTGTTACCGCTATTTTTAGTAAATGTCAGGGAGAGGTCACGGGCAATGAACAAAAATTCACAGAAGCTGTGACCTCTCCCTGATGTTTACTAAAAATAACTACCTGGGAAAAAATGGGGCTGATTGGAGGGTGGGGTGGGATGAGAACAGAGGGGCAGAGTCCCTCCCCAAGCTTCCTGCAGAGGCAGGGAGCTGGGAGCCAGAGCTGGGAGTTCTAAGTCTGCGGGCCCCGCCACCCCCGTGGTGGTGGCTCCTCAGAGCTCTGAGTTCCCCACACTCCTGGCAGCAGCTCAGCGCTCCGGGGGCTCACCATCACCTGTGACAGTGGATTGGAGCACCAAGGGGCTCCCATGACAGCTGGGAGCTGCAAGGGCCACCAGCAGTAGCTAGGAACCTTGGCCGCCTATGGTGGCTGGGAGCTCCGGGAACCCCCCAGGCCACCTGTTATGCCTGGGAGCTGCAGGGGCCACGAACAGCAGTAGGGAGCTCCAGGGGTCCACTGCTGCTCACTGTACCTTGGAGCTCTGGGTCCCCCTTTCTCCTTGCATATGGGGGCAGGAAGCAGCCAGGCTCCTCCACAGCTGACAGCTCTTCCCCACTCCCTCAGCTGAAGCAGAAAATGTCACAGAAAGTCACATATTGTGACTTCCGTGACAATCTTATCCTTAGCAATTAAAGCTTTACCAGTTGCTTAATTAGCTTTTTGATAGTTTGAATAAAGTTATGTAAATTATATAAAAATATTTACACGCTTAATTTGAAAACATCTAATTTTTCTTAAAATTTAGTTTCATCCTCTACCAGTTACAGTCTATTTACAGTACATTTCTTTCTGCTACAGGGGTATTCTCAGTAGTTGCAGCACTATTGCCTGGATATTCAAGATCTCTGATGTATCTGGTGATCTAAGTACAACTGCAATGCAATTCCAATTTACTTGTCACATATTTAGCAAAAGATTATATGCTCCTCTAACAAAATTAGTAAATACAAACCCTAAACACAGCTTTTGAGACTACAGTAAACAAGATCACAGTGGATCTATATTAAACATAGCTATTATAGGAAAAAGGCTAAATTATTCAAGTCAGAAAAATGTACTGTTATTGCTCATGACAATTGTAAAAAAAAAAACCTCATGTAAAAATTTTGCCATCAGGCACATGTGCTGATCTCCCACTAAGTAAATGGGAATTACATATGGAACCTGAAGACAAAATTTGACTATAATACAAGATAACAGTTCTGTCATGCAGAGTCTTCATTCTGTGTACTGAAAAAAAGTTCAAACATTTACCTCTTAACTGGTGGGTGAAGAAATATAGGATTTGCCATATTCATGCAGTCCAGCATCCTGGCCATTAGCCACTACTTCAAAGATATCACCCTGCACAACTCCCCTATACTATGCACCTTTTAAATTGTGCATATTTAAGATGAAGAAGTTAAAAGGAAAAATCAATTTAACTCCTTCCAAAATTCATTTCCAGTACCTATTATTTTATACTGAGATCTTAACAGTATTTAGAATGATGTTTTCATCTCCGTGTGAGACTATTTCTCACTAATTCACAACCTGAGATAACCTTGTTCCAAAATTGCTTCCTGTGAAGGTAACCTACAAAGCGAAAACAATTGGTTTGTTGTTTTGCTTCTTTATGTTGAAGACGTATGACATGAGCACTTGGAGGCCCTTACCTGTATCAAGGCCCCACAATACCAATCACAGTACAAATATGTAGTAAGAAACAGTGACTGTCCTGAAGAGTTTATAATTCATAGATTCTAAGGGAGAACTGATCATCTAGGCTGATCTTCTACATATCATAGACCACAGAACTTCCCCAAAATAATTCCTGTTTGAACGAGAGCATCTCTTTTAGAAAAACATCCATTTAAGAAATTGCCAGTGATGAAGAATCCACCCCAACCTTTGGTAGCTTGTTCCAATAGATAATTACCCTCATGGTTAAAAATGTACACTATTCCCAGTCTGAATTTACCTAGTTTCAACTTCCAACCATCAGATCTTTTTATATCATTGTCTGCTAGACTGCAAAGCTTATTATCTAATATTTGTTCCTCATGTAGGTATTTGACTATGATCAAGTCATTCAGCCTAGACAATACAGGAAAAAGGTTGAGGAAAGGGAAAGAAAATTTCAGAAATGTATGCTGGAAGAGATGTTAAAAGATCATCTCACCCACCCTTTGACACCTGGACTATCCCTGACAAAATGTTGTCTAACCTTTTCTTAAAAATATCCAATGATGGGGATTTCAGGAATGTAACTTACTACATTCTCTTTTTTCTGTTATATTTCTCTCTTCCCCACCACTTTCTTTTGGGGGGAGGGCAACCTCTATATATTCTCTCCTCATGCTGATTGCCTGTTTCCTCCAACCCCTTCCCAGACCTTACTTCTGTGTGTCTTTACCTTAGCCTCATTCCATCTCTCCTCAATGCTCCCCCCCTCCCTATTCTATCTTCCCTCTCCCTTCAGCTTTGAGTGTTTTGCTAATCACTTCCAAAAAAGAAAAAAGTGTGTGTGTGTTTTTAAACACAAACATTAAGATGTGGAGTACAGATCTGATCAGTTGCTTTAACTCACCAAATCATTTTCCAATTATTTACTGTTTAGGAAACCAATCCATACCAGCTCAACTTCACTAGTAATATTTAAAATGACAAGAGTATGACCATTTCTGAAGATCAGGGGTTTAAGTAAAGAAGGAATTAAGGGGAAATAGGTTTTACTGTGTGTGCATATGCACACGTGCTTTCACACATTGGTCTATTGAGAATTCTCTAAAAACTATTCAAGGCTGCTGAAGCTATGAATACACGATTTAATCTCATTTGAGTATTTTTCGTCAGGAATTAAAAATACAACAGAAGAGCTGCATGAATAAAACCAAGTATGCTGAGTTTAAAATCAAGATTTCGTCTGTTAAAACAGTTTGACTATTGTCAAAGAAAATTCCCTTCCATGCAAGATAATCCAAACACATTTCCTACCCAGAAGATACTGAATACTACTGGATATAAAATGTGATCCTCCCCTGCAAAATTAAATTCCAACATCTCATGAACCTAAAAAAAACGATGAACACTTTGGATCATCAAGCTGTGCACAATGTACTGAGTTAACATATTTCCTTCTGAAATCAGTGAGAGCAGGACTAGACTCTGGCTTTCAGCACGCGTTTTGAATTTCCAGGGGGAAAGTGTATTGTAAAGAAGGGAGAAACGTATCCTAAACTATACAAGCTCAATGACACAAATTTAGTTCTCTGAATGTTAAATTATTTGTACTGGGTAGCCAAACATATATTTCTAGTCTGGGAATTTTTCGTAACTGAACAACTAAAGTAAATTCTTCAGACCATAATACCAAGAAGCTTCTAGATTCCAAAACTGCTCTTTCAGTGATCAAAATGCCAACTATGCATCCAGCTCTGACAGAAGGAACACAAAATTATTCTTCCCCTGCCTCATCATGATATTTTAACATGGAGAGAGAGAAAAAAAAACATAATCAAAGTCTTGATGCTGGATCTCTACTTAACACACCATAAGCAAACCAGCAAGGGTGGAGGCTGGATTATTATTACAAATAGTTAAAAACACGTCTCAGTATTTCCATCATTTTTGCTTCTCTGATCCCATCATACATACAATATGCAATGATGTTTATTGGCATGAGGGAGTACCTAGAACTGGCTAAATGAGCTCCTCGTTTTTTGTCCAAAGTGTATGTAGTCTGGAAGTTCTACTGGATCAATCACTGCTCCTAGATTCCCAGTTGCCCATAGTGCCTCTTATGAGCTACAGCTGGGTGACAGTCACTTTATCATCTCCATAATAGACTACTGCAGTGCATTATACTTGGGGCTACTCTTTAAGGCCACACAAAACTTCAGCCATGCAAAATGCCCAACTGTATGTTTCAATGGGGTGGGGGAGGAGCAAGTATGGCACTAGAAATGTCCATCACATATTCAGCATTAGGTAGTTGCAAAGTTTGCTACAGGTACTCAAGGCACTCAACTTTAAACCTTTGCATGGTCTGGTACTTAGTTCTCCACAAGACTTCTTTGCACCTTTCTCCCTTTATAGCAGTGTAGATCAGCTAGATGCTCATGGTGCTGGCTATATTCAAATAAACTTCTTAGTATTCAAATACCTTTATATAAAAAAGTTTAGATCCCATAGTGAGATACGCTAATATAGTGGCCAAACTTTAAAGATGTTTCAGTTTTGAAAGACTGTACCAGTTTAAGAGACAATACTCCCTATACTTAAATCAGGGAATACCAACCAAACCAGTAATATATCAAACCTATAGAAGCAAAGTGAACCTAATGTATATATTGTTTTTAGCACAATGAAGTCTTTGGATGAAAGGCTCTGCATAAGTGTCTGTCAGTTATTATGGAAATAGATGTAGAATATATTCCTTTAGTATGAAAGTATCACATTCATCTTTAAATGGCATTATGCAATACAATAGAAATATTCTAATTTAAACTATTACCAAAAACATAACTGACTTTAAGGTAAAACTCAATCTCTGTTCCTTACAAATACATTAAGCTCATCTCTTACCATCAAAACATCTCAAAAGAGGCTTACTTTATCCATATTTTATTTTCTATTAACAGAGTAGCTTAATTCTGACAGAGAGAAATTTAGATTTTATAAGTGAATTATTTTAAGAATGATGTTTAAAATGGAGAGAAGCAAATATTAAATTTAACAGGTTACAAGACTGAAAAACTACTTAGTAAAATCCATGTGTGTGTATATAAAATACAAGAAAGAACTGAGCACGCTAGCTCTTATTTGCCCTTTTCAAAAATATGCCTACCTGCCACTCAGCACTGAATGGAAACCAGAATAAAACAAGGATAAGATAATATTTTAATACTTTGTAGAATTATGACACAGACATACCCAGGCAGGTACATTACCCATGCCCAACCATCTTCTCAATATTTTACTGAAGGGGATTGTGGTGGCTTCTGCCAGAAGCCAAGAACTAGCTGATTGTCATGGTTATTGTGCAGGAAACAATTTAAGAAAAATGACATCTGTGGAGACAAAATTTTGTTCACTAAATGCACCAAGTGGAAACTTACAAAAACAAACCAACCCTTGGAGAGGTCTCTGAAGAGGGGGTCCCCTGGGCTAAAGGACAGTAACCTGTAAATGTATAAGAGCCAAAAAAAATGACCCAGCAGTTATCCATTACAGAGGAGAAACTGTCAGCGGGGGTGTCTCATGAAAGGTGGATTCCAGCTTTCTGAATTGGACAAAGACTGCAAGGACTCACCACTGTGTGAGAAACACCTTATTAGTCAGAAAAGTAACTTACCCTTATACTTGCTTTTATTTGAATCTCTATCTCAAGCTCTCTTAAATAGACTTCAGTTTGGTTTTGTTATAAACACATCGAAGTCCCTTGTGCTAAGAGCACTGAACTGAGGTGAAACCAGAAAACTGGGGTGCACTGTTTGCACAGAGGCAATGGATAGATGTACACTCCAGGTGCCTAGAGGATAAGGGACTGGGTACTCAAGTGTAATGAAATGGGGAATGTAAACTGCTAGCCTATAATGGGAAAGAGTGAGGCTTGTGGAACTAAAAGCAGTACCCGTAGTTCGAAGTGACAGGAGTTTTCCCCCACTGCCCCACACTCACTCACCCCCCCAGCAACACCCGTGATACTTGCAATCTGCGCGCCTGTGTTACTCGGTGAAACAAGCTTAAAGAAGGACGAACCTGGACACGCTTTAACCCGGCAAAACCCACTTCTCCTCCTCCTGCCGTTTTGAAAGGGCAAACTAATAGATACTCGGCGCTGAAAGGGGAGCCTACATCTCCGATGAAGTCAGCATTCAACCCCCTGCCCCGTTCGTTGGGGCGGACCCACTTTGGAGCTGGTTTCCCCGCTGGCGCCTACCAGCCGCCGCATCCCGACCCCCGCGTTTCCTCTTCTGTCTCTCGACCCCGCTCCCCTTCTCCAGGGGCAGCGCTGCCCAGCGCGGCGCGGTGCTGCCCCCTCCCGCCCGTGCGGAGCCCTGCCCAGCCAGCTTATGAAACCAGCCCAGTCGGGCAAGCCCAGCAGGCCTCTCCGCGTCCCTCCCGCCCGCCCCACGGCGCGGGTCCCGGTCCCGATCCCGATCCTGCCGCAGCCGTGGCCCCGAGCCACTTGGTCTCCCGCGCTGGGCCCGGCTCCCCCGCCCGCACCGTCCCTGGCCGGCTGCGGCAGGGACCCGGCGGCCGCACAACGCCCCCTCCCCCCACCACCGGGAGGCTGAGGGAGGGAGGGAGGGACGCACCGGGCCCGCAGCGGATCACCCGCCGGCCGAGGCCCCCGTAGCGCGGGCGCCGAGCCCGCAGCGATCGCCCCCCCCCCCCCACCCCGGCACCTGCCGGCCGCCGTACCTCGGACACCTCCTCCTCCTCCTCGTCCTCCTCCTCGCTGCCGTTGTCGCTGCTCTCGCTGCTGCTGGCCGGGCGGCAGGTCCGGCTGCGCTTGGGCTTCTGCGGCTTCTTCTGGAGCAGCAGGTCGCAGACCCGCACCAGCCCCCGCGGCGCCGGCGGGGACTTGCCGCCGCTCAACCCCGCGGGGGGGCCCGGCCCGGCCGCGGGGCTCGCCGCATCGCCGCCGTCTCCTCCCTCCGCCCCGGCCGCCTTGTCCATGGCGGGGCTGGGTGCGGGGGGCGGGAGGGGACGCGCTCAGTTTCGAGGTGGCTGCTGTGTCGCCGCTGCCTCTCGGTCACCTCTAGCGCCGGCGCCGCTCCACACCTGATCTCGCGATACTTGGCGCCGCCGTCACGACGGCTGGGTGTCGCTGCTGCGCCTCCCCCACCCAGGCTCTAGAGAGTCCCCTTCCTCTTCCTTTGCTCCTCTGCCGGCTCCTTCCGTTCCGGTCCCCCCTCCTTCTGCGCACGCGCCGCCGGAAAGGCTGATGCAACGTCATTATGCGCGGCAGGCGCCAGCCGCATTCCTTCTTCTGATTTTTTCTCTTAGTAGCTTCTTTAGCTCGCGCCGTGCGTCGTCATCTTCGTCTTGCTCTTGTTACGTCCCGGGCCGGCCTGGCGCGAGCCCTTGTCCGTCCTCGCCTCGCGTCGCTCGCTCCTTGCTGCGGCTGGCTCCCCAGGTGGGGCGATCCTCGTGCGCTGCTGCCGGCGTGGTTCTGCCCCGTACTCCTGGGTTTCTTGTCCGGGTGGCGGGATGTTGCGGTCGCAGCGCTTACCCACTGCTGGAAGGAGGGTCCGGCAGGGTGTGGAACAACCCTCCACCATGGGCGCAGGGCAGGGCGGTGAGCTGTGCTCATGCCTCGCCATCCGTCTCTTCCCCCGATTTAGCAGCTACGAGAGGGCTCCGTTCTGTGGCATGGGCACATGCAGGGCTAGCACCGCTTCGTTTTATCCCCGTTTTAGACAGGGAAACAGGCACAGAGATGAAGTGACTTGCTGAGAGTCACCCACCAGGCCGGCAGCTGGGCTAGGAATAGATCCCAGGTCAGCTGAATCTGATTCCCGAGTGGTAGCAAATGGAAAAGTCTGCTGCCCACTAGCAAGGTTTTATCTTTGACAGTATCGTGCACACCTATCAGTGCAGTGAATCATTTTGTTTTCACGTTAATAAACTGGTATACTGTGTGTGTGTGTGTGAATTATATTAATTATATTATCGTACTAAAAAGTTATCTGGAAACTGGCATGCTGCAGGTCTCCCCATCTAATTTGATAGTCTCTCTCTGCTTCCTTACAGCCTGGCCCCAGGTTGTATGTCCTGGTGAGGGACAGGAAGGGCAGCCTTCCAAAAATCATGAATGCACTACAAATGAGATTTAAAACAATAAATGCAGGGGTCTTTTAAATTGTCTTCTTGTTCCTGAACCTTTACATTAAACTTGCTTCATGTTTTCAAACTTTTCTCTGCAGCCATTAGGGCTACAAATTTAACACCCCCGCCCCATATAAGCCAAAATTATCACGAAGCTGGGAATTTAAGAAAAACACCAAATATTGAGAGACTTGCAATAAAATCATGAGTATGCAAATCTGGACATGGACTGTTGTTAGACATATACTCTATGACTGTACATACAGTTAATATAATAAAGCCTCAACCTGACTGAAGCCCCCAGATACTGCTGCAAAATAATGTACTTTGATGTCCTTGGGTAGGAACATGGTTCAGTCTCCCTTGCAGGACTGATGGGGTAGCTAGGGAACATGCTCAGGAGTGGGAACAGGAGCTTTTTCTGTTTTCTAGTTCTGTAACAAGCAGACAAAATTCTGATGTTGCCTCAAAACAGTTAGCAGGTGTTAGACTAGATGGGCATAGCCCTCTAGTAGAGCGAGAGAGTGAGGATGCAGCAAAGACATGATTTAGTCTAAAGCAAGCCTGAGGAGACACCTAAGGCTGGAATGTATGTTGTGTTATCTTGTGTCACTTTGATAATTAAGCTAAATCCCAGGAAGAGGGTAAGGTTTGATGCTATATAATATATGTGGGTTTTACCTGGAGCAGTGTGGACACTCTGCCAACCTAGATATGCAAGTGAAAATTATCTGCGAAATTTGAAAGACTTGATGCAATGTAATTAAAACCTCTGTCAGAATTTAAAATTGCTGTTAGAATCCTAACTTGGTTGCACTCCATGCCCATAAAATGTGTATTTAATATTAAGAATCATGTCCTTGTTAACTGAATATAATTTATTCAATACTATATATATTATATATGTAATGAATATTGGTAAAGTGGCAAAGTCAAGCACTTATTAAAAGTTAGGAAATGTCAGACTAAAGGTTACCCATACCACAGAATTCTGCCCCTTCAGGCATATGTTTTCTGATATGTTCTTTAATTACTTTCTCATGTGCTATTTCCCCCCCCCCCCCCCAAAAGATTAACCTTTGTGCAGAGATCAAACTTGAAAAAAAACAGTCCAAATGGTCATCCCTCCTACCCTCTATTCCCTGATAAGTGACTGATCACGAGCATATAATGAAAATGCCTCCTCAAGTGTAATATTAATATCGTAATGCTATAATAATCCAAAAACTGGTGGAAGGGAAAGGGAAGACAATTATTTAGCTTTATTTATTGTTCTGTGATTTATAATTGAGCCAGACTTTTGGATCCAATTTTCGTGTGAGATTTGATAACTGAATAATAATCTAAATTATTAAGCAACTCCAGGAGTGACAGGTTGTGTGAACCAAAAGGAGTAAATTGAATATTGTAGCCTCATAACTATCAGTTCATTGAATGAGTGATTTCTAATGACAAAAAGCATAATCAACTCTCCCGGAGAGCTAGGGGTGGATCTATAGAAATAATACCTACCCTTCTCTGTTATGTGCATTGAGATATACAAATTAATAGGCTATTTATATGAGCTAGTATTATTTATTTTTATGACTACCAGCAGAGAACATGAATGAGAGGTAAATAAGAATAATTTCCATTTTATTCTGAAGCTATAGCTCCATTACTGAACGTATATGAAAAACATGCCATTTTATTGTTTAAACAATTAACAGTCTGGAAATCCAGTCATTGAGACTCAAGGAGAGTGTGTACAGGATGGGGTTTCATCTCTAGAGGTCCTTTTGGGGAGGAGCAATTCTTCATTACCCTCTCCACTGTGATGTGGGTTAGTGACACAATTGATGCTCCAGGATCAGTGTAGAAGTGGAAGCATATGAACAAAGCTTTCACTGAAATTCAGGGGGGTGAGGTTTGATAGATTGATAGATCTAATCAGACCTCCTGTAAAATATAAGCCATAGAACTTTTCCCAAATTAATTCCTATTTGAACTAGTGCACCTCTTTTAGAAAAACGTCCAGTCTTGATTTAAAAATTGCCAATGATGGAGAATTCATCACAATCTTTGGTAACTTGTTCCAGTGATGGTAAAAATTTACACCTTTTGAATATGTTTGCAACCAAATTCTGATATTTAGCTTTGACAAATCATTTTCAAATGTCCTTTAGAAAGCAACACCCCATTACAATACTGGTGGCATAGCCAATTTGGCCACTTACATCTTCCTTCTGATCAGTTCTCCCATTCTGATGGTGGTGACCCCCAAACATGTTCAGTAAGCTTTTATGAAGAGGCTCTGCTCCCTTCTAACCCTTCACTGTGGAACTGGTTACTGCTACTCCCCTTCTCCTTGCGGGCAGTTTATATCAAATTCTCCCACTGCTATTCCCCTCTCATCCTCACTGGTATCACGATAAGTGGCCACGATAAGTTAACAACAAAATATTATGGGAAAAGTAATAGCTAACCAATATATTCTATGTTGTGAGGTTATGAGATTGACTAACTGTAAGTATTTGGTTTTTGTTACTAACAGCCTGCTGCAGCAAAAGTTTAGATAACACAAAGGATATTTATTTCTCTGTTATGTGGCTTCTGTTTCAGCTTTTGCTATTTTTCAGTCATTTGATATTCAGCCAAATGCTATGATAATATATTTAGCGCGCACACACACGTATTAATACCATGTTAACCCGGATATTTATGCTCAGTTAACCCTTTCAAGGAAATGTCCATATTTTTTGGTGTAGACACTAATTCCCCAATCCTGCAAAGATTTACACACATGCTTTGACTTTAAACAGAGAAATAACCCCATACTTCAATGGCACTATTCATGTGCTTAATTTTGATAATTTATTTCAAAATACCTTTAGCAAGTATGTCGATAATAATACAGACAACAAAAATTCAGGAAATGTTTTTTGACCAACAGAATCCTTACTAGGCATATTAGTACAGAACTCTGAGTAATAATTCATTTAAAGTACACTACAGAAACGTATTTCCTACACCCCTTAGAAGCTGTGCAAAGGCTTGGGGGAGTCAGCGGTAATGGAGTTGCAGAGGGAAAGGGAAGTAATTGCTGGGAAGAAGTTTGGGAGTGAACCTGGTGGGTCCGTGAGTGTGGATGGGAGAAGTATGGAACGGGTTTTTGGGGGGTCAGAGAGATTGTCCAGACACTGTTTGACCCCCTAGCCTCTCCCAATCAGTCAGGCACATCTGTCCCTGTGTGTCTCTGAAATTTCCTCCCTCCACCTCCTGGTGTCCTTGCATCCCCACTCAGCCAACCCCATCCCCATGTGGCCCTGCTCCCCCTGCCCCCAACCCCATGAGTCCCTGCATGCCCACTCAGCCACCCCGTAACCATCCCCATGTGTCTCTGCTCTCCCACGCCAATCTGTCCTGCTGAACCCCAATCTACATGACACACCAGCAGCCCCATGTGCCCGCTCTGTCTGTCTCTCCCCCCTCCTCCCTCCCGGCCATATCTGGTGCCTCCTAACCTAGCCCCACAGGCAGGGCCCTATGAGGAAAGCAGCCTCTGCTCTCTCCCTGTTGGTTGCTGACTGGCTGCCTCTGTTCTGGTGCCACAGCAGCCCCTGGGAGGCAAAAGGCATAACTGCAGAGCATCTCTAGCACAATATATTTTCTGCAGAGAAAAAAATCTGCAGGAAACATGAATTCTGCATGTGTGTAGTGGCACTGAATTCCCCCAGGAGTAATAGTAGAAGAATCTACAGCAATTGGGTTCCCAAACTGTGGTGGAGTGATAGTCAACACCCATATTCCTATTTTGGCCCCAGTGTACATCATCTTGCCACAGTGTATATCAACAGAAAGGGCTACTTTTCTATGGTTATGCAAGTGCTAGTGGGTAACCGGGGACACTTCACCAGTATCAGTGTCGGCAAAACAGGGAAGATGCATGATATTTGCATCTTAAGGACTTTTCGAAAATCTGCAGGCAGGAACATTTTTTCCCAATCAGCTGATTACCACTGGTAATGTTGAAATGCCAGTAGTGATTCTGGGGGACCCAACCTGCTCCTTGCTCATGAAATCACCTTGACAGCACCAAGGAAAGAGTCAACTGCTGGCTCTGCCAGTGCATAATGACTGTTGAACATGCTTTTGATAGACTGAAGGGACCCTGGCAGTGGGTTGGATCTCAGAGAACAAACATCCCAATGATTATAGAAGCATGTCGTGTACTGCATAATATCTTTTATGCAAAGGCTGCCACCATGGTGGAGGGATGAGGTTGACCGACTGCGGAATTCGAACAACCAAATGCAAGGACTATTAGAAAAGCCAACCGTGCAACTATTGCAGCTTTGCAACTGAGGGAGCCTTTAAAAGGGTATTTTTCTAGTCCTTCAGAGTAGAGTTCTCTATTGCTTTCATGAAATAGTGTCTGTTTTGGGTACTTTAGTTTAAATTATATATTGTTAAGGTGTTTGCCTGCTGCTATGAATTAGGTAATGTCTGGTATACATTTATAAATAAAGGTGGGTCTTTGCCTTGCTCTATGTATTATGCATTGTTTAGCATATTAGTTTGAACTAATAAAACATACTCTGACTTTCTAAAAATAGCCCTTTTATTGTGTGCAAAACATCCGTTAACAAAAGTAAAGTGCAGACAAACACCAGGTTAAAATAACTTTTGCCAACAATCCCAAGTGACAAGGAAAATGAACAGTAAAAATATGTGTCCATGTATATAAACCATAGTTCAGTCCAGTCTGTTGTGGGTATATACTCACTGATCTAACTTTCTAATGTAGACCAGGCTTAGTTATTGTCTTGCTTAGCTATACAGAGCATTAAGCTAAAAAAATTATTTCATTCTGTGACTTTTTTTAATTGAGGAGATTTAATTTTTTAAGTCTATTTTATTTGTAATCATTGCCTATAATTGAGATGTTTCCTTGTTGTTTTGTAATGTGTTCTCCAATATATCATTACATTTTTTTCCTTAAATATATTTGTTTCTGATTTTAAAGTTTGATAACTGGAAGGGCTGTCCTTTTATGATTCTCCATTGGCACATGCAGCTTGTTTCAATATATAATATTTTTATGATGAAATATAAGAGAGCAGGGAATGACATGTTTAGGGCTAGATTTTGGGTAAAAGAGTTTCAAAAGCACTTGTCTTTTTTGAAAATGGGATTTAATTCCCTAAGTTACTTAGGCACTGAAGACTCTAAGACTTTTTGAAAGTCAATGTGACTAAATCATTTTGGAAATAGGATTTAGGCTCCTAAGTCACTTATGCATTTTTCCAGATTTTGCACATGATGAATGGTCTGAGAGAGTACAGAACCAGCCGATACCATCATAATTGGAAGCAAGTGGAATTAATTTGAGGAAATGGTTGTGTTTCTGGCCACACGTGAGTATTGCAGAAGATTAAAACAAAATCAAAAAACAAAAGAGAGAAATGTTAAGTGAATATCGGGCTTATGGAAGTTGGATTGACAGCATTTGAAAATGAAGTCTATTCACAGTATAGGTACAGCAGCAATGCTCACACTGCTCAGCATTGCTCCACCAAAATGCTTCATCTTTATTTTAAAGGAAAAACATCTAGGGATAAGTGAGTAATTCAGCTTCCAGTTCCAATTATTCCTTGGCCTCTTTACTCAGAGCTAGTTGCCATTAAGGGAGTCAGTAGTTTTTGTGATATGGAAACCTGTCCAAAAGCACTGAGAACACGTTTTCACACAGGCCACCAAACCACTGCAAAATCGTAACTTTGGGTCATTGGCGCAGGATAAAATATTTCTAAGTGGTAGAAAGGTAGGATAAAGGCAATCCCTGTCTCACAAAGTTGGTCAGCATCTTCATTACTTGTGGACCCATATAATTAGTTTGCCCAAGGTTGACTGACCTCTGTGCTTTTACCTCGTGTGATGTGTAGGCAATTTGTTCATTTTGTCATTCATTTATTCTGTGATGTTATGATTAATTAACGTCATGTCATATATAATCATTGTATGCTAAATAGATTTAAATTGTAGGATTATAGAAGTATAAGACTGATAAGTATTTAAAAGTGATAATTATGTATTAGGTCTCTAAGTAAATGGGGCTGAAATGCAAGGCCTACAGGCTGAGGCTTGTAAAATTTTAGTTTAGCCATACTAGGCCATATGCTTAAGAAATACCTGACGTAAGTGAGTGACCAAAGAATGACCCGATGACACAAGATTATGGGAAAAGATGTGCCTATAGGTGGTATAGTGAAAAATTGACTGTAAGGTTAATTTTGGATTACAAGATGCCCAGTGGTCATTTTTTCTAACACATGCCCTAGCCATTGTGCATCAATGCTAATAAGAATAAAAGGAACTATAAACAACCTATGAAAAATGGGGTATCCCAATATTCTTGGGAGACAAGTAAGGAAAAAGAGGGTGGACATCTTCATGCATAGGCACAGAGTGTAGGTGTGGTCAGAATCACAAGATAAAGGAGGGGTCCCAGATTGGGTAAAATGAGTTCCCGTATGGGAAAACTCCAGCAGGAACCATTCCTCTACTGATGATCAATTGGCAAGGCATCCATCAAACTTTAAGAATATCAAGAAGGATTCGAGTATGACTAAACTTGTGCATAGATCTTTATAGAATTTCTATATGCTTGAGTAATCGTAACTATAATTGTAACTGTCATAAAACTTGTAAAACAGACTAGACCTTGTACTTGTAAATATATGTGTGGTCACTATCCTTGGTCTTTATGTGTTCCTAGAGACTCTAAATCTGAAGCAAATAGCAGGTGTGACTTTCACTCTGTTAAGCTTGAAACTGTAGCCACCAAAGCCAAATCCATGGTGGTGTAATACAACATTACTAAATCCACTTTAAATAAAATAAAAGACTATGGACGGTTCTCAGGGTACCCAGGACTATTAGTCATGTTGGGCACATCTACACTGCAATATAACCCACAGCACGGAGTCTCAGAGCCCAGGTCAATTGACTTAGGCTTGTGGGGCTTGGGCTGTGGGGTTAAAAATTGTAGTGTAGATGTTCAGGCTCAGGCTAGAACCTGAACCATGAGATTCTCCCCCCTCATGGGGTTGCAGAGCCCAGGCTCCAGCCTGAGCCTGAACAACTACACTGCAAACTGTAGCCCCACAGCCCAAGCCTTGTGAGCTTGAGTCAGCTGACCTGGACCAGCCATGGCTCTACAATGTGTCTTTTATTGCAGAATAGACATACCCCTTGTTACCTCCTACTTCCAGCCAGATGAAGACTTACTCGTTCTTCACTGCCTGTCAGTTCTGGGACACCACCAGCCTATTAGCCACCAAACAGTCTTCTGAGGTATGACAGCTCTTTGGTCTCCTCTGCTGTCCTGACTAACTCTTAGCCTTTGTCTACACTAGAAAGTTTTGTTAATTCAAGTGAAAGTGATGATCAAAAAGTGCTCTAATTACAGTGCTTGTGCCTGTCCACACAGCACTTTCTGTGTTGCTGAAGTGCATCCACAGTTGGTGCTCTAGCATTGACAGTGAGAGCAGTGCACTGTGGGCAGCTATTCCACTATGCAACTCGCCACCTTGTGCCGCTAGGAGTTGTGGGAAGGCAGAGAGGATTGCAGTGCATCATGGTTGCGGGCTCAATGTTCCATGATGCAGTGATTTCTGTCCCGTCATTCCATGGGTTTCCGACTGTTTCGTGGCATTTTTCAATGGCCCCAGTTTCCTGAATGCCCTCCATCTTTATCTGGAAAGATGGATCCTGCACTGCGCTCTACCGTTGTTGTCAATGTTCTGCACACTTCGCAACTGCTCATGCAGGATATCATGAGCTCCCAATCGGAATTGGAATCCAAGGTACCTGACCAGCTGTTTGCCATGCAAACAAACCACGCCGGATTACTGTTTGCATTCATGGAGCATCTGCACATGATGCACTGCCGCTTTTTGGCACGTGAAACAAGCACAGAGTGGTGTGATCATGTCATTATGCAGATCTGGGATGACAAGCAGTGACTGCAGAACTTTCAAATGCACAAAGCAATCTCATGGAACTCTGTGGTGCTTGCCCCTGTCCTGCGGTGCAAAGATACCAGAATAAGAGCTGCCCTCAGTGGAGAAGTGCATGGTGATCGCTGTGTGGAAGCTGTCAACTCCAGACTGCTACTGATCAGTCGCGAATCAGTTTGGAGTTGGGAAGTCCACCGTTGGAGCTGTGTTATCACAAGTGTGCAGGGCCATTAATCACATTTTGCTAAGGACTGAGAGTCTTGGAAATGTGCATGAAACAGTAGATGCCTCCTCAGCTGTGGGATTCCCTAACTGTAGTGGGGTGATAGATGGCACACATATCCCAATTTTGGCCCCAGACCATCTCGTGACTGTGTACATCAATAGAAAGAGGTACTTTTCTATGGTATTGCAGGTGCTTGTGGATCACTGCGGGCATTTCATTGACATCAATGCAGGTTGGTCAGGGAAGGTGCATGATGCATGCATCTTCGGGAACACTGGCCTATACAGAAAGCTGCAAGCAGGGACTTCCTTTCCCGAACAGAAGATTCCAATGGGGGATGTTGAAATGCCCATAGTGATCCTGGAAGGCCCAGGCTACCCCTTACTGACATGGCTTATGAAGCCTTATACAGGCAACCTGCAGAGCAGGAAGGAGCACTTCAATAACAGGTTGAGCAAGTGCTGAATGACCACTGAATGTGTGTGTGACCTGATTGTGCCTAAGGTAGCCCACCTGAAAATGCCAAGGTCAAGGCGGGCTGCAAAAGGAGAGCAGATTCTCCCAAACTAGTGTCTAGCACTGCAGTTAGATTCACCAACCAGTCACAAACAGAGCTTCTGATCCCCCACACTGGTTATCAAGAAGCTAAAGACAAGAAGTTACACAGCCCCCTTTATTGCATTTCAGTCTCTGGCCCCCAATCAACAACTAGGTCCAATAAAGAGATGAGTTATTTAAAACTCTACTCCCTTTACCAAAATGTTCTCCTTCAGCCACATTGCCAGATCAATATAAGTATGGATCTTACCCGAAATACCACGCTGCCAGCCAATCCTTTAGTAATTAAAACTAAAGGTTTATTATAAAGGAAAGAAGCAAATGAGAAAGAGAAATATTAAATGGTCAAAGCAATCAGATACATACAAAGGACTTCAAAGTCCATATATATCAGATGCTTAGCAGAGTTGTGGTGTTTGTAGGCTTGTACAGTTCCAACTGGACCTTTTTTATAATACAGATTCTATGCTAATTTTTGGAATTTCCTGACTTTTCAGCGTTTGACATCTCACCTTTAACACTGCATTAAAGTTCACTCTCACATTTAATTTCTCTGTATGTTTAAAAAACAAGAAAAATGGAAACAAAAAATGAAAGAAAGCACTGCTTTATTGCTGCTAAATATTCTTAGAACCACCTCTGTGCTGTTAAATCACCCCAGTATGTGAAATCTGAAGCATCTTTAACACGCGCACACACACGCACGAGGTGGCTGTTCAATGTTTACTTTTACGCTCTTTGTTCAAGATCCAGTTTGTCCACTCTGGGTCTGGATGTGCTCTACTTATATCAGAGTAAGTTTGAATTTACTCTGGATTGACACCATAGTAAATGCATATAGAATTTGGACAAAATAAGGGGATAGATTCACAGGACCTCTGTCTTCTTCACCACAGAACACTGCTGCATTCGTTATGCACAGTCCAACATGCTGACCCACCTACCAATTTGCTTTTAAGAATTAATTATACTGCCATTCCTGTTCTCTTCTTCTAGAATTAAGAGATTTTGGAATACAGCTTTTTGCTTTTTTTTTCTTTTTAAAAAAAGAATGTCCATCCTTTGTCATTCCTATTTGATACAGTAGATGGAGCTACAAGCTGATAATCTATCCTCAACTAAAACAAATCAGATGGACCGTTATGAAAAATTCTTATTCTCACCAGTCCATTTGGGGAGGATAACCTAGTACTTGATTGTATGACCTACATGTCTATCAATTATTTTCATTTTTATAGCTCTTTTTTATTACATTAAGGCATCTATTTGCAGTGGAGTATTTAAAAAGGATCTTACCTTTGTTTTCAGGAGCTAAACCCAAGTTAAGGTTCTGCTTAGTAATGGAGAAACGTGAACCGTGTCAATATAAAAAAATGAATCATGTCTAATAAAAACAGTATAAAAACTATTCCTAATAATAAAGATAAATACATTTAAAATAACCCAAAAATAACAAACAAAACCAAACCTCATAGAAGTTCTTATTCTCCTTTACTGTCTCTTTCACCTCTGAACCCTACCTCCATCTCTCCAGACTTCCATTTCTGATTTTTGAATGTTCATACAGGATATCATTTACTTTTTCTTGTCCTGCCTCACAGTACTCATTGCTCCCAAAGATGCATTAACTTGCACCCTTGCTAGCAGTCTCAGCAATTAGGATAGATAAAGTAAGTGGCCATCTAGTCTCTCCCTATCAACATTAGGAGTTTTACTGTTGGCTTTGTCTATAGACCTGTCTACACACAATTTTTTTACTGTTTAAACTATACAAGTATGGTTGTGTGGTACCAGGGCCTGAGCGTGTATGTAGTTATACCAGAATAAACGTGCTTATACCAACATAGCTTATTCCTGTATGGGAAGGTGAATAAGCTGAACAAATATAAGCATGTTTGTATTGGTAGAATTGCATCCACAGTAGGGATTGTAATGGTGTATTAGTAAAAAAGAAATTGCTTATAACTGACATAGTTATTCCAGCACAAAAACTGGGTGTAAACTATGTCTAGACTATGGTGTTGTCTACACTAGGAAGGGTTTGCGGGTATAGCTATATCGACAGTCCCATCTAATGTAGATGGTATGGTGGCAAAATTTCCCTGTGCAAAATAAGCTATACTGGCAAAAGGCTTGTTTTGTAGGTGCCTGTATGTATCTGCAGTTTTGGCTGGTATTAAAATGTTGGTTTAAAAAAATCAGTCACACTCCTAGCTAACATTACTACACTAACAAAAGTTTCAAGTGTAGACCAGGCCTAAGCCTCGGCTTACATTTCAGATGTAGGTCAACATAGCTAGAGCACTCACGAGAGTGAAAAATCCACACCTTTGAGCACCACAGCTATGCCAATCTAACCCCAGTGTAGACAAGTTAAGTTGATGGAAGAGTGCTTCTCTCGACCTAGCTACTGTCACTTAGGGAGGTGGTGTTCTTACAGTGATGAGAAAATCCCTTATGTCACTGTCAGCTGTGTCTGTATGCCACAGGGTTATGCCAGAATAGTTATAGTGCTGTGTCTGTGCTGCTGTAGTTCCTGTAGTGTAAACATAGCTTACATCAACGGAAGCACTTTTCCACTGATATACCTGCATCTATAATGGGAAGTCTGTCAGCATAACTTCAGCGGTCAGGGGTGTGGTTTTTTCCACACTCCTGACTGACTTAGCTATGCCAATATAATTTTCAAGTGTAGATCAAGCACTAGTCTACATGGGGAAGATATACTGGTATAAGCTAAAGTGTGAATTTAAAGTGCTATAGTTATGCTGATATACATTTATGTGTGGACATGCTTACTCTGGCATAACAGTAGCCTTTTTCAAGTTTAGTTTTAGAAACTCTTTGGAAGCCATTTAACTCAGTCTTTGTTTTCACAGTTAAAAATGCTTTACCAGAATCTTGCTACTGTCTACACTTCGGTATAACTACATCGCTCAGGAGTAATCCACACCCCTGAATGGTGAAGTAATACCAACCTAAGTGCCTTATAGATAGTGCTGGTATATACAGTGCTATGTCAGTGGGAAAGCTTCACCCGCCAATGTAGCTTCTGCCTCTCGCAGAGGCGGATTATTTAAGCTGATGGGAGAAGCGCTCTCCCATCTGTAAAATGGGGATATTAGCATCTCCCTTTTCTCAATGGGGTGTTACAAGGATAAATACATTAAGTATTTACAGGGCCATATAAGTATCCTTAAGTATAAGGGGCCATAAAGTGCCTAAAACAGATAGATTTGGTGCACTCCTCAGGTAGCTGAAAGCAGTCAACCTTGTACTTCACAATGCACCAGAGACATTCAAGAAGGTCAAAACACTAAAGAATGCTTAAGCACGTGCTTAACTTTAAGTACAAGAGAAGCTCTGTTTACTTCAAAGGGATTTAAGCATGTAATTAAGTGAATAGCAATAGCACATAAGTGCTTCAGTGAATTGGGGTCATATTCATCTAGCATTGCACGTGCACTGGGGGGAAAAATGTGACCAGTACAGCTATAGCTACATGGCCTAATTGATAGTCATATTTACTTGTGGGAGATTTGATGAGTAAACTGTGTTCAAGGTAAAATTGTATGATTTATTTTAATTCTTTACTTTTGTGATATCACAGAATCGTAGAAGATTAGGGTGGAAGGGACGTCAGGAGGCATCTAGTCCAACCCCCTGCTCAAAGCAAGACCAACTCTGATTCTACCCAAGCTCAGCATTAAATAGCTGGTTGCTTCTTTACTTATTTAGCTAGGTACTTGGCAATTACACTTAAGAAACTATTCTTGACTTTTTCTAACAAACACATTTTAAAATAGTATCCCAGAAATCAATCATGCATTTAGACACCAGTTCAGCAAAGCACTAAAGCATGTGCTTAACTTCAGGTTTGTGCTAAGTCCATCCTTGTTCAGCTAAGCACATAAGTATCTGTTTAACTTGAATGGGATTTAAGCAAATGTGTATTTAGCATGTGCTTTAATGCTGCAGTGCTTTGCTAGACCTTAGTTCCAAATCCGGCACACAGTCCAAGAAACGAGACTAAAAATTGCGGAAAACCCTCTAGGATGTTTGAAAACGTAGGGTTTTGTGTATATTAACATTTTACAGCACTTTACAAACATTGAAGGCTAAATATTATTCTAAATAACAAAAATCTATTTCATTAAAATATTTTTGGTGTTTTCAGTTTTAGTGTTAAAATGCATGTTTTTAAGTGCAATAGCCAAGCCAAACAAATCATTCACTGGTAACTAACACACAAATGTATACAGTTAAGTCAGACTTGCTTTCCATTATTAGTCTAAGCACCAGTGCTCTGTCTCTCTAAAGACATCTATGTTTGTTAGTGTATTTTTGAAAGATTGTTAAGGACGCGCAGAACATTGGATGGGTGCTTTTTTATTGTAGTGTATAAAATTCCAAATAAGATAAATAATTTATATTTTGTGTGTGTAAGCAAGTTATATGTCAGGGGCAATTTATGAGGGAAGCACATAGGAGGTAAAGGGTGCTCTGCAAAGGCAAAGGCTTTTCAATTTTCCTCCTTTACAACTCCCACAGCCTGTCTCTGGTGAGAACTCTCTCTATTTGACAGGGTGCTGCCCTGTGTCCTAGTCAGGACGGTGCTCAGTCCCTACCCAGCACTGACCATATGGCAAAGGAACCCTGAGAATATTGACAGCGTGCCTACTGGGGTGCAACAGCCGTTCTTGATCTGACTCCCAGTACAGGGTTGATATTGGTATGTGTCTGTTTATAGCATAACCTTTGTTAATGAAGGAAAAGCTACATAATGTCTTTCTCTGTCATGTTGCTAGGAACTGAAGCTCTCACTTAATGTGTCACTGAGTATTTTACTCATCGATTAAAACCACAATGGTCCCTTCTGGCTTTATCTAGACTGACTTCCTGTATAACACAGGCCACAGAATGTCCATAAAATAATTCCTGTTTGAGCTAGAGTCTCTCTTTTTGAACCACCATCCAGGGGCATGCACAAGGGGGAGGGCAAGCAGGGACACAGGCCTCCCCAATAATAGTCAGGGGCACAGAAGTCCTCTGACCCCAGGGTTGTGGACAGGAGAGTGAGCTCCTCCTAGCCCCAGAGGGGGAGAGTGAGTTCCTGCCAGGGCCAGGGCCAGGGCCAGGGCCAGGGCGGTGAGGGAGGGAGGGAGGGAAAAGCAAGCTCCTGCCAGGGCAGTGGGAGGGAATATGCCCCTCCAAAAGGGGTCAAAGTTACATTTCTGTGGAAGCCCCTGAAACCATCCAATCTTGATTTAAAGGTTTCCAGTGACAGAGAATCCATGACAGCACTTGGTTAATTACCTTCATTGTTGAGAATCTGTGCTTTATTTCTAGTCAATTTGTCTAGCTTCATCTTCCAGCCAGTGGATCTTGTTATATCTTTGGATTAGAAAGTCTTTTATTATCAAATTCTGATTTTCCACATGGGTACTTATGAACTATGATCAAGTCACCCTTTCTTAGCATGGTAATGAAATACCAACATTTCCAAAGAAATTTCATACAGATCAGGTGACTGCAGAAGCATAATCAAGCTGACACTTCTTTACTAATAATTTTGGCCACTAGATGGCAAGTTTGGCAACAAAAATGCTATGGCATTACTAGTGATAGATTTCAAGAAAGCTTAGTATCATAGATGGCCCTGAACCACAACTCTAGATCTGAAAACACCACGTTTTGGAAGGAGGAAGTATTAGGAACATGAGTCTAGATCTGGATCCAAATTTTACAGCTGAATTCTCTCTCTCTTTCTCAATAAGCCAAACCAAAACCTGAGATCTGAACACCCCCAACAAGCTCTAGTAGGATGGGTTATTTGGGAATCCGAACCCTGATCTGTATCTGAATGTTGCAGTTCACCTTCCCAATGGGCAAAACCAAAAATCCTGAATCCAAATATCCCCAGTAGAGATGGGGTGATCTCCAATTTGCACACTTAGAGGGTCTTACTGGTCCAACTGCCTAATTGTGGGAGTCTTTAGACATCTGAAATTTCACAAGCCCAAATTCAAAATATGGCTAGGAGAAGACAAAGTTTTATACACTTAACAAAATTAGGAAACGTTTAGTGGCAAGAAGCTACAGATATGTGCCTCAAACACACTGCACAGAAAGGTGTGAAAATGGTAACCCCTGAAATCACTTTACCGCGTGTGTAGTGGGAGATTTAGGAAGGTTTAAATGGGGCTATAATAAAAACTTCGAGAAAGATCAATGAAAGGCCCTCTCTACAGTAGAAAATTTAACTCCTCTTGACAATCTGAGTCAAATATGGCTCCTGCTTTTTAAGCAGTGTTGAAACCAGGTGGTCAGCTGGAGTCAAGAGTTCAATACCCATTGTAATGAAACATGCCAGATGCCTTGAGTCATACTGAATCATACTTGAGTCATTACTGAAATCAGTATCTCCCTAAAGTTCAGTTAGGTTCAGACCCTGACATCTTTAATTACTGTGAGTAGTGCCTCACTCCACAAACAGTCCCCTGGAACTCAGGAGTAAGGGTATCACAATCTGGACCTCTATTAATAAACACAAGTTACAATTTCTGATAGTCAAAATACCTGATGCTCAAGAGAATCTGGGACAAGATGGCCCAGGGGAGGTGCAGTAACATACTGTACATTCTAACTTTTTTGCTGCTTTTATGTACCACAGAGAACATTTTCTGAATAAAATGTAAAAGAAGTTTATTTTCTAACCTGTTGGAGTGATTTAAGATCTAGGTACTGTCTATAGTTTTTAATGCTAAAACAAATTCCTCACACTACTAATAAACTTTGACTGGACAGAAATGAATATCCATTTGAATCCATTTACGAAATTAACTTTGCACTTCTCAGGCAATCAGATTTTATCAATTAGCACTAGACTGTGGAGTTATGTCATCACATAATACAGGAGAACCATTCAGCCAATCAGAATGTTGAAGTGCTCACTTTTTCAATGATGAATTTAAATTGCAATTATTCAGGCCTTTGACAAGGGGTTCTGTCAAACTGGCATAACAGAGTTCCATGTTTATTGTGTCTGAATGTTTTCTGTATGAAATCTGCTTACTGCCCAAACAAAAGTAAGAATATTTTATCTAGCTGCCAGGGCTAACTCACCCTGGGATTGGGGTGGTTTTTTGGCTCACAGATCATCACTAGTAAAAGATTTTGCAATGAGAACCTAGTTAACAATTGGGATAATAATGAATGACCTACAATAGAGTTTCTTACACCTGTACCTTTATTGACTCTGCAGTAATATGAAGAATAATGAGTAGAAAGCACTCACTTTTTCTCTCAAGTTAGCAGATATGACTGAATCCATTATTACATAATCATTTTTTTTTAGTATATACAGCTTTTAAAACAAAACAGCAAGCCAGAAACCAATTTATTCACTAAATTAGTTTAAAACTTCTCAAATATTATGGGCTTCAATCAAAATTTTCAAACCTGGGTGCTTACATTTAAAAATCCAGACATTTGTCCCTACATGAATGGCCTGATTTTTCACAGGGAAGCTAAGAACACTCAACATCTCTGAAAATTAGGCTATAGATTTAAGTGCTTTAAGATGAATATTACACACACACACAAAGCCCAAAACTATTTTAAAAAGAACATTGAAGTTGCACAGTCACACTCAAAAGTTAGGAAATGCCAGAATTGTGGTTGCTTGTACAACAACATTAATACTATCCTCCTCTGTGTATGTACTATGAAGCAGCCTTTAATTACATACTTGTTTAGGCTCTTAAATTCATATTCAAAGCACCTAGAGTCCCAGTTCAGCAAAGCATTTTAGCAGATGCTTAACTTTGAGGATATGGATAATCCCATAGACATCTTTTTAAATGTCCATTGTTAAAGGAGTTCTGCTATTAATTTTTTTGCTTTGGTTATTGTAGATGATGGGTTGATCATTTCAGTGGACACAGACAGCCATTCAAATATGTATCTGTGACAGTATAGAAATAGGTGTTTCTAATGAGACAGGACAGGCTTTTATAGCTTTGGGCACAAAACAAGGTGTGTGATTTTTCTTTAAAAAAAAAAAAAAAAATCAATATTATTTTATTAGCCTGTTTGCCCATTTACAACTGGTTCTTCATTTGACTCTTGACCTGAGTTACAGGTTAATATAGGATTTTCTTTTATCAATAGTAAATCAAGAGGGAGTTCTTCAGAGCTACAGAATTTTTTGAGTGAAGTTTTCATTGGATCATGGAATCAGAGGTATAAAAGATCTACAACCTAGCCTATCTTTCAAAAAGTTAGCTGTGCAATTGTGCACTTAAAATGCAGATGCAGTTACCTTGATTAAGTGTCTCATCAGATATTTGCATGCACAAATAGTCTTATTTGTCTGATTGGCAATTTGCATGTGTAAATACCTAAAATCTGTATGCGCCTATGGTAATTACAGGTCTGTTTTTTTGGAAAATCTGGCCCCTTATAGGTAATCTAATTTATTATCCCTTTTCTAGCCAATGAAAAATTGTTCCCAACAGTGCTTTGCAGATTCCAACTTTGAATGGCTTATGCATGAAATTACTTGCTTCACAAATCTGTAAAAGAAAGAGCTACTGGTGCTCAGGGAGCAAATAGACCAACTAAAGAAAACATCACCTTGTCCTGGAGTGTATTTTACTGACTGTTTTGTAAAGTACTTTGTGTCTGCATGGACTCCCTAAACCCAGTTACAAAATGTGGTAAATATATTTTATCTTGAGACCATTAATCATAAATACACTTTAATCATATTAGACCACCTAATATAATTTTCTGACAGAGGAAAATATTGATCCCATAAAATTCTGTGCCTAACCTCATTTAAAGACATAAACACAGCATTGAATGATCCATTCAAGGCTGCATGTTTAAAGACTCCCACTCATTCAGGTTAATGAATTCTAATGTTAAATTCCATCATACATCACTGTACATCTCATTTAATTTATCCACTTTGTCTTTTCATGCATATTAAGTATATATTTTTAAAATTAAGCAGAAACTGGTAGATTGGAATATTTTATTTAAAACACAGTTCTTTCTTACTACTAAATCCAAGATGTATTTTCACAGAGTACATCTGGCTTTACTTGTTATCAAGCTGAAACTGACTAAGGCAGTCAGCCTAGTAACATGAGTAACACAGCTCCACTGAAGACCACTCATATTTTCCGTGACCATTCTTAGAAACTTTAGTGTTCTCCTTAAAGGGGGGGGGGGGGAAAGGGGGGGGGGAAGAGGGGGAAGAAGAGGATAGGGAGGGGAAGAACCAAAACCTTTGATGATTTTTTTTTTTTTTACTAGCTTTATTCTTAGGTTCATAGAGTCCAAGGCCAGAAGGGACTATGGTGATCGTCCACTCGGACATCCTGTATAGCTCAGGCCATAGAACCTCCATAAGATGATTCCTAGAGCACATCAGCCGACCAGAATGAGGGCAGTTCAGCCTAGTGGAGCCTAGTGCAGAGCAGGCAGCTGGTCTAGTGGCCAGCATCAGACCTGTAATCAGAGCCAGGGATCAAGCCAGAGGTCAGGAACTGGAGCTATCAGGGTGTCAGGCAAGGAAGGGACAGGACAGAGGCAAGGCAGGATCAAGGCAACACAGAAGCAGACACAACAGTAGGTATGAGTGTTGAGAAGCCAGCAAGCTGCTGTTTCTGGCTTAAGAGTCAACCTGCTGGTCTTGGCATCCAGTCAATCAGGGAGCTGCTGCAGGCAAGCTGTACCGATGAGGCTGCCTGGGCACTAGCTTTGCTATAGGCCTTGATTCCTGACAGCAGCTCTTTTAGAAAAACATCCAATCTTGATTTTAAAATTGCCAGTGATGGAGAATCCCCCAAGATCCTTGGTAAATCGTTCCAATGTTTAATTACTCTCACGGTTAAACACTTACTTCTTGTTTCTGATCTGAATTAGTCTAGCTTCAGTGTCCAGCCATTGGATCGTGGTATACTTCTCTCTGCTAGATTGCAGGCCCCATTATTAAATATTTGTTCCCCATGTAGGTACTTATAAACAGTGATCAAGTAGCCCCCGAACCTTTCCTTTACCAAATTAAATAGAATGAGCTCGAGTCTATCACTGTAAGGCAGGTTTTCTGATTCTTCATTCTTCAGTCATTCTTGTGGCTTTTCGCTGAACCCTCTCCAGTTTATCAACACTTTCTTGAACTGTGGGCACCAGAACTGGACACAGTATTCCAGCAGCGGTCGCAGCAGTGTCAATTACAGAGAGAAAATAACCTCTAACCCTACTTGAGATTCTCCTGTTTATACATCCAAGGATCACATTGGCCCAAAAAAGTTTTGTCGGTATTATGCAATACAAATAGCTTCATGAGTTCAGCTCTTAATTACTTTGTGAATTATGTTAGCATCCTGCTCTACAGTGGAAAAAAACTGGAGTCTCAAAAACCACCATGGCCATATTTTTTCCCTGGTATTTTCATTGGAAAATTACCTGTATGGGTTTTTGTGACCTGCTCAACTAAACACATTAGCACTTTTATTGTAATACACAATGAACTTAGGCTCAAAGCACATTTCTTGATGGTTCTTTTAAGGTAAAATATGAAAGTTAAAAATTAAAGTCACTGATTATTGTTAGTAGTAGTAGTACGCAGAGGCTCCAGCTAATAATCAGATCCCCATTGTGCCGAGGGCTGTAAGAACTCATAGTAAGAGACACTCCCTGCCCTGCGAGCACACGGTCTTAATAGACAAGACAGACAAAGGGCAGGGGAGGACTCAGAGGCATAGAGAGATGACATGACTTGCCCAAGGTCACACAACAGGTCAGTAGCAGTGCCAGGAATTTAGCCCAGAACATCTGAGTCCCAGCCCAATGACCTATCCACTAGAGACAGCTACTTCCCTAATTTGTCCTTACACTTCCTCTTTTGCTCATATGGTCTGACAGGTTGTAGGGACTGTTTCAGTAGCTTCTACCTTCCTTCTCCTGCTGGGTGTTGGAGGGAGATGATGGTTTCTCCCTTCCTTGTCCAAGTGGGGATTTGGAGAAGGATATTTCTATGTTGTTGCATAGTTAGGGCATGACTGCTCCAGTGTTGTTGAATTTTTTGGACAATGGACCTATGTGTAAAATACCACCAGGGGCACTATTGTGTTATAAAGCATTGCCTCAATGTAATGAAATATGTAGAAGAGGACCAAGAGTTTTGTGTGCCAGAACAGCCAACTACTGAATGGGACCAGCCTGTGGGAATACTGTGTCTGTCCAGTTGTTGAAACCAAGTTCCTTCTTTGCCCTCAGCAGCTACAGCTGTGGGTTTTTCTCAAGTACCAAATCCCAAGGATAAAACTTTTCTGCTTTACAGGAGCAGACATTTCTCAGTGCAGAAGAGCTGTTCTAACAGAGGGTGGCACCCTTGAACTGGCTGAGACCAGTGCTGTGAATCAGTTTTGATTAACACTTGAAGGTATGCTCAGAAAGAAATGTGCTAACACACAGTACTGACTGCTGTAAGCTGCTTCCCCCCCCGTGAAGGTTCTGGTACCTGCAAGCACCTGTGTGGATTGGTGCTTTGATGCTGTTTGTTTTTTTTTTTTTTTTAAATAACCTCATCTAACCTGGAAAGGGACTATATCAGGACTAGAGCTGCGTGAGCTATTCACAGCCAACTGTTTATTTGACAAATTTAGCTTCCTGCTCTGTTTGCAATTTATCTGCAAATGACAAATTCACATGAATTTGTTCCTTATTTGAAATTATTCAAACCATTGGTTTGTGAACATGATTTGAGCTAGGGAATCCTTGCAAACTGCTTGATGTCAGTATTTTCTAGACATAAGTTTGTCCAGTCTGACGGATCACGTACGCCCAGTAGTTCCATTTCTGCTTCCTGAGTGGATGACTGCCAAACCCACAAAGAGCTTTCAGGGTGACTTTGTGAACGCTTCTGGCACTAATCTGCACTACAGTGCCCCATTCCCCAAACATTTGAGAACAAAAAATGTATTTATTTACAGTAAGGTCCTGATTGTGCAGTCCTTACTCGCCTTGATTTTTGTGTGAGTCAGTGTTCCCCAATGAAAGGGCACAGCACACTGGGCTCTGAGTGAACAAAAGAACGGTAAATGCCATCAGACTGAATCTGCATGCTTTCATTTGAATCCATACTTTTGCCCACCTCTAACAATGACTGTGGGACTGTCGTGCCCCTCTGATGCTCAGGATGGAGAACAGCAAGCAAAGTGGTGTGGGGGCTGAACTGAGAGGCTACGCAGTTTTGCGGCACGCTCCCCCCAAACTGACAGCAGACCATTTGCGTGAACATCACTGTTTGGAGACTCCACTAGAAATGTGCAGTAGTAATTCTAACTGCAGCTTATTCCACAGATACATCAGCAATGGTTCCAGCTAAACATGGTCATGGTCTGGAATAGACTCTGCTTAGGGAGAAATGAAGCATCTGATTTATGGGACCTGCCTAATGTAAAAACTGGAATTGGAATAGATTATTTGTGGCAAATTGTTTTCAACCATCCTAGCACTGGAAATGTTTTTGCACAAAAGTTAGGGCAGTGGTTCTCAACCAAGGGTACACATACCCCTGGCAGTATGCAGAGGTCTTCCAGAGAGTACCTCACCTTATCTAGATATTTGCCTAGTTTTAGAAAAGGCTACATAAAAAAGCACTAGCAAAGTTAGTACAAACTAAAATTTCACACAGACAATGATTTGTTTATACTGCTCTATACACTAAAATGTAAGTACAATATTTATATTCCAATTGAATTATTTTTTAATTATAGTAAAACTGAGAAAGCAAGCAATTTTCCAGTAATAGTGTGCTGTGACACTTTTGTATTTTTAGGTCTGATTTTGTAAGCAAGTAGTTTTTAAGTGAGGTGAAATTGGGATACGCAAGACAAATCAGACTCCTGAAAGGGGCACAGTAGTCTGGAAAGGTTGAGCGCCACGGGGCTAGGGCATTTCTCAAGCTATCACTTGGACAGCGTAGAGGCCACTGAACACGTCATGATGTTCTAGCCTGAGCCAAGTCTGGTGTGTTACGAGATATTTCTGTCCCTCACAGGCACACTATCACATTTCTTACATAAGAGGCCTGATTTTTATCTAGTCTCCACCCTGTCTATCTTTTTGACCTCACAAGTTCGTACTCTCGTAATCTGCAGGTGCCACTCCAAATTGCTCAACTTTATGCTAACTACTTCCACTGAAGGCAGTGGGAGTTTTATCACTGACTTCAGTGGGAACTGAGTGAGGCGAACACTGAGCCCTTTTGCACATCCCACCCTAGGTATTTCACTATCTGCTTGTGCCCACATGTAGGTAGAGCCATCCCTAGTGGGTGCGGGACCCAGGGCCAAGCTGGGATCTGGCAGCAGCCGCCTGCCTCCTGGCCAGTCCAGGCACAAAGCTGGGACACTAGCAGCAGCCACCCACCTCCTACTGGGTGTTGGTGCACAGCTGGAGGTGGGCTGCAGCTGGCCACCTCCCAGCCAGCCCTGGAGAGAAGCGCGGGGTCCCCCAAAGCATGGGGGCCGGGACAGTCGCCCCGATGTGCTGTATCTTAGGGACAGCTCTGCATGTAGGCAGATTAAGGATTTAATTTGTGCCCACAGTTGTTCGTGCCTGCAAACTGTGGGTTGCAGGGGAAGGGAGGAAAGAAGAGAAGAGGGAAAGGTTTTAAAGGTCTGCCTCTTTATCAATCTCCAATTCTCTCCCTTTGCATCTGTCATTGTCCTTAATGATTTGCAATCAGGGTTCTATAAACACATGAAAGGAGTTGGGTCTCTGATCCTTTCCCTTGACAAGGGGAAGGAAGTAGATAGGTTATTAATAACATCCTATTGCAGACAGCAAGAGCCAAATAAAATTGATAATTCCTTCTTTGGAAAGGAGCAAAAAAATAACCCAACAGGAAGTCTAGTCAGTGAATGCACTATGATTTTGAAAGATGCCACAGTAAGGTGTTTTTTAGCAAATGCTGAACCTTCTTCGTTGAGTCTAATGACCAACTCACTAGTAGTTTTCCATTTGTGAGTAGGAGGACACCTTTCAGCAGCCTAAGTCCATGTCGGTGGGGTTTGAGTTTATTACTAGTAGGTACAATAACCATAAATTTTCAAAACAAAAATATCAGTTCAAAGTTCCATGGGTAATGCTATGGAAACTGATAAAAATAGGTTTTATCAGCAAAGGTTACTAGCCAAGGGCTTCATATTTGTTGTTCTAAGATATGGCACCTACAGATCCCTTCAGTGGGTTATTTGTGTGTTGAGGTCTTAGCTGAAGGAAGGACAGCCCTAATCAGTATAGAGGTACTGCTTTAATGTCAGAGATGAGTATAGTGGCAGATTAATATTTTATTTGTTCCCCTAGTTTTACAAATGACCCAATAGAATCACATTTTTAAAAAGGAACCTCTGCTTGCAGACAATTTGCCACTTGGTATGCAATTTTTGCAAAGAATCACGTGCCCATAAAAAAGATTGATGCTGCAGACCTGCTTTACTACCGCATTATTCTAGTTTCATGCGGCGGAGACTCATTAGATCATTGCTTGAATAAGTGCAAGGTAAAAAGGGCAGGTAGGGCAAGGAGTATTGAGGACACGGCTCTTGTATTAATGAGGATGCTGCTGCATGGCCCTATGGTACTCCTGTCTAGTAGCAGGAGTAAGACCTAAGACGGAAGTCTATATTACAGCTAAGCATCTCCTTTCCATGCAGAGGATCATGTTTGCAACCTGCCTCCTTGGACACCCTGACTGTGCCCACATCCTGTTGCTTTTTTACCCTCAATTCTGAGAGCATGGACACAAAAGGCACGAGACTTAATTCTGCACCGACCCATTTTGGTGCCTTTGTGCAGCCTGCACTCACACTAGCCCTGGAACACAGCAGCTTTGAGTTCCGGCCAGAGCACTCGGCAAAGGTCTGCAGCATCAAGGCAGGTGCTTAATTTGTAATTAAAGAGGTACGGAGGTTCGAGCAATTACATGCCGGGGGCTCAAGCAATTGTTTTTACTTCCCTAACGGATGTGGCAAGCCTAGAGGTGCTGGGGCTCAGTCCTGGCACAGATTAAGCCCTGATCAAGGCCTAACAATCCCTTCAGCTGCATTTGAGGCAATGGTTGGAACGTTGTTGTAAATTCTTTGCCCTTGCAGATCTAGCTGCTCGTATCCAAAGCAATGCTGTGGTGCCCAACACAAAAAACTACACACCCAAAAACACCAACCAACCAACCAAACCCCTCTGCAGCCGAGAGTCTCAGAGCCCAGGTCAACTAAAAGGGGCTAAAAGGAGCAGTGTAGACATTCCCACTAGGTTGCAGCCTGGGCTACGAGATCTCATTTACTGGAGAAAGCCACATGCCGTCCCTACCAGACAGGCACAGAACTTTACAAGAGTAGGACTGTCCGGCTTTAAACTGTACAAATGGCTTCTCCACCCGGATGTGCATGCACAGGGAAGCCAATGGGGCTGGCGCATTTACCTGAGGCCACTATTTGTCTATTGTTTTCATACTTGGAATACAAAGGAGCCCTGTGCAGACACAATGAAAATTAATCACACTAAAAGACTTAGAGTCCTTCCAAAAATAGTTAGACAAATCTTTGACTGAGAGAGAGGCTTACAAATTCAATGCAGTAATTGGACACTGTCACCCTTATTCTGAGAAACAGGGGCTTATTCAAAGACAGGACAGAGATGTAGCATGTGTTGTTTGCATCCACCTGACGAGTCAGGTATGAAAATGGACAGGAATCTTTTGCTGCTTGCTGCAGAGGCAGCCGCCATTTTGTGTGATGTCAGAGAAGCAGTGTTGCCAATTTTTACGATTTTATCACCAGTCTGGCAATAAATGGCATTTTTCCTAAAGCCCCCAACTTCTGGAGTCATGTGATTGCATGAGAATCTCAGGGGTATTTTGGTTTTTTTAAGTTTGTTGCCATATGGGCATAGAGAGGAGCTTGAAACTGTGACACATGCACCCTAATGCCCCAGAAACCAGAAAAACAAAACACTGATCATTAAAAAAAATTTTTTTTTTTGTAATGCCTGATTCATGGGTTTGAATGCTTGGGGTTGACAATACTGAAACACTCACAAATAATGCCTCTTTTATTGCTCTCTTGATATAAAGAAAAGGTTATTCCGACTAAAGGTAAGTGTGTGTGTCCGTTGTACATGGAAAAATACAGTGACAAAGCCAACTGGCAAGTGAAAAGCCCTACTCCCTCTCTGCATTAGCCTTCAGCATCAACCAAGCATTTAGGTACCTCAAGATGTACTTAGAGGGGATTTACAAAAGCACATAAACGAGTTAAGCACGTTACTCCCATTGCAATTTAACTCTTGATGGGAGTTGGGTGCCTGAATCCCTTAGGCATTTTTGCAGGATCCAGCCACAGCACATATGGAGCTCTACTAGACAGAGGGCACAGCTATACTAGGGAGTTTACAGCAGCACAGCTCTCCCCATTGGCTTAACTCCTCCATCCTCCGCAAGCGACAGTAGCTATGTCAGCAGGAGAAGCTCTGCCATAGACATAAACGCCAGTAGGGGCAGTGCTAGGTTGATATAACTTACATCACTCAAGGCTGCGTGCGATTTATTCACACCTCCAAGTGACAAGCTGTAGTGTAGACATCCCCGGAGAACTACACATTTTTAATTACAGGAATTTCTAATAAGCCGAGGCTCGTTAAGGACAAATGGCTGATAACTACTGCCTGATGACATACCTCAGGTGCGAGCAAGTGGCCCTGTTGTAATACAATACATAACAGCATGTCCCTAGCCATTTTTCAATCAAGGAACTACCCTATTCACATTTGTTTACTATTCAAATGAACATATTCTGCTCATTCTAGCGCAATTTGTATCTAAGGGTCCATCTATGCTCAAATAAAAGACATATCTACTGTTCGTCAAGGTCTGATTTGTTTTACATGTAAGCCAGACATTAGTAAACCAAACTGATAAGTACAGCAAACAATCTACCTTAAGAAAAAAAAGAAAATACATGCAAAAGTGCACCATCCTTCTGTGCATAATCCTCACCATTTTATTAACAATGGTTTGTCTACGCACTTTTACATGTACATTTTGGCAGAGAGTTTGGGCTCTAACCTTTGAAAACTTGGCTCTTCTTTATAGATGTGAATTTGCAGATCAGTGTTGTGGAATTAATCTTCATGGATTTAAAAATCATTGTGACTTTTCTTTCTTTTTTGGTGTAGCAATTGGTGGTCGAGTTCAGGATCCTGACGAAAGGAAGGAAGGAGAGCAGCAGGATACGGACCATGGACTTCAGAAAAGCGGACTTTGACTCCCTCAGGGAACTGATGAGCAGGATTCCCTGGGAGGCTAATATGAGGGGGAAAGGAACCCAAGAGAGCTGGCTGTTTTTTAAAGAGACCTTATTGAGGGCACAAGAGCAAACCATCCCGATGTGCGGAAAGAATAGCAAATATGGTAGGCGTCCAGCTTGGCTTAACAAAGATGTCCTTGGCGAACTTAAACGCAAAAAAGAAGCTTACAAGAAGCGGAAGCTTGGTCAGGTGACTAGGGAGGATTATATAAACACTGCTCGAACGTGCAGGAATGAAATCAGGAAGGCCAAAGCGCAATTGGAGTTGCAGCTAGCAAGGGACGTGAAGGGGAACAAGAAGGGTTTCTACAGGCATGTTGCCAACAAGAGGAAGATTCGGGAAAGAGTGGGCCCCTTAAAGAATGAGGGGGCGACCTAGTGACGGAGGATGTGGAGAAAGCTGAGGTACTCAATGCCTTTTTTGCCTCTGTCTTCACAGACAAGATCAGCTCCCAGACTGCTGTACTGGGTGGCACAGAATGGGAAGGAGGCAAACATCCCACAGTGCTGAAGGAACGGGTCCAAGACTATTTAGAAGGATTGGACATACACAAGTCCATGGGGCCGGATGCAATGCACCCGAGGGTGCTGAGGGAGTTGGCTGAGGTGATTTCAGAGCCTTTGGCTATTATCTTTGAAAGCTCGTGGCAACAGGGGGAGGTCCCTGAGGACTGGAAAAAAGCAAATATAGTGCCCATCTTCAAAAAAGGGAGGAAAGAGGATCCAGGGAACTACAGACCGGTCAGCCTCACCTCAATCCCTGGAAAAATCATGGAGCAGGTCCTTAAGGAATCCATTTTAAGGCACTTGGAGGAGAGGAAGGTGATCAGGAACAGTCAACACGGATTCACCAAGGGAAAGTCATGCCTGACCAACCTGATTGCTTTCTATGATGAGGTGACTGGCTCTGTGGATGTAGGGAAGGCGGTGGATGTGATATACCTTGACTTTAGCAAAGCTTTTGATACTGTCTCGCACAGTATTCTTATCAGCAAGTTAAAGAAGTATGGGTTGGATGAATGGACTATAAAATGGATAGAGAACTGGCTAGAGCTTAGGGCTCAACGTGTAGTGATCAATGGCTCCATGTCTAGCTGGCAACCGGTCACAAGTGGAGTTCCCCAGGGGTCTGTCCTGGGGCCGGTTTTGTTCAACATCTTTATTAATGATCTGGAGGATGGGGTAGATTGCACCCTCAGCAAGTTTGCGGATGACACTAAGCTGGGGGGAGGGGTAGATACCCTGGAGGGTAGGGATAGGATACAGAGTGACCTAAACAAACTGGAGGATTGGGCCAAAAGAAATCTAATGAGGTTCAACAAGGACAAGTGCAGAGTCCTCCACTTAGGAAGGAAGAATCCCATGCACAGCTATAGACTGGGGACCGACGAGCTGGGCAGCAGCTCTGCAGAAAAGGACCTGGGGGTAACGGTGGATAAAAAGCTGGATATGAGTCAGCAGTGTGCCCTGGTTGTCAAGAAGGCTAATGGAATATTGGGCTGCATTAGGAGGGGCATTGCCAGCAGGTCACGGGAAGTGATTATTCCCCTCTATTCGGCATTGGTGAGGCCGCATTTAGAATACTGTGTCCAGTTTTGGGCCCCCCACTACAAAAAAGATGTGGACAATTTGGAGAGAGTGCAGCGGAGGGCAACCAAAATGATTAGGGGGCTGGAGCACAGGACTTATGAGGAGAGGCTGAGGGAACTGGGCTTGTTTAGTCTGCAAAAGAGAAGAGTGAGGGGGGATTTGATAGCAGCTTTTAACTACCTGAAAGGGGGTTCCAGGGAGGATGGGGCTAGGCTGTTCTCGGTGGTGGCAGATGACAGAACAAGGAGCAACGGTCTCAAGTTGCAGGGGGAGGTCTAGGTTGGACATTAGGAAAAAGTTTTTTACTAGGAGGGTGGTGAAGCATTGGAATGGGTTACCTAGGGAGGTGGTGGAATCTCCATCCTTACAGGTTTTTAAGCTGAGGCTTGACAAAGCCCTGGTTGGGATGATATAGCTGAGGTTAGTCCTGCTTTGAGCAGGGGGTTGGACTAGATGACCTCCTGAGGTCCCTTCCAACTCTATGATTCTATGATTCTAAGTACATCAATGCTCTACACTCAACTTGATGGCATTCCTCGGTTTGTCAGATTGTCTATCTGGCTGTAATGCGATAGCTTTTGAATGCCAGATTGCAATACATCCAATGTCAGGGAGTGTAGAAGGTATCAATGGGCAGAACCCTACTGATTTTCATGAAAGTCTGAAAACTGAAAGGAAGAAATGGGGGACACATGGTGCCTGTCATCTTATTAGCAGACTAACCAGCTTCAGTCAATTCTTGCATCTCAGCTTTGCCTATCATCCCAATAGAGTTTTAAGATGTTGACATCCTAAATGACTTATCTCCCAGAAAGAAATAAGAATGGTGATGGGGAAGAGGAGACACACAGAGCCCTTGCCATGGAGGTAACAGATGACACTGGTATGGAGAAAGGGGACACAGTGACTTTGCTATGGTAAGGAAGAAGGGGGATGGAGGCATAGAGGAACATAGAGCCCCTGGCATATGGCTGAGGGAAAATGAAATGAGAATGGGACCCTGCTGTAAGGGAAGCGGGGGGGAAATAGGAGACACAAAATCCTTGGTGTGAGAGATGAGGTAGAGGGTTGCAGGGAGTCTTTGATACAGAGGGGGATGGAAGGGAGGCAGGACTGGAGGAATGCAAGGAGACCTTGGTGTGTGCAGTGCACGCATCCTACAGAAGCAGTGAAGCGTGTGGTGACCTCTCCTTCCAGTTTATATATAGTCTGTAAAATAATCTACATTTTAAAAACAAAATTTGCCTAATCCTCTCTTGGAAGATAGCAACACCACTACTAAGTTATTCTCAGTTAAAAGCCTTATGCATTGTTCAAACAACTTTTACTTTTCAGCCAAGCTAACGAAAGATAATGTGCTAAAACCAAGACTCCGATCCTCTGCAGCTATAAATCAGTGTAAATTCATTGACTTCAAATGGTGGCCTACCTTCCTTCACTTCAATGGTGCTACATCGATTCACGACATAAGCATCTGGCCTTCATTTTATTGCTATTTGTTGCTCACTCAATTCATGACATTCAAGTTATAACTGATCACAATGCTCATGAGGTCAATTGCTTTGGTTTTACCATCAGTCTAAAGAAAACGGAAGAACCGTACCAGCCTGTGCCAGGGGCTGCGCATGTCTACTCAATTGTTAAGATCAACAATACTCCTCTCTAGTTCATGGAGAAGTTTTGCTATCTAGGGAGCATGGTGTCACAGAATGCCACAATTCATGATGAGATTACCCATCAGAGAGCTAAGGCCAGCTCTGCATTTGGACTGCTCTCTCACCATCCATGGAACAGTTGAAGTGACAAACTAAACACTAAGATAAATGACCATCATGCAGTGATGCTCACAATGCTTCTCTATGGTTGAGAGGCATGGACATGTTGCCATCACCTTAAGAAACTTGATCAGTTGCATATGTGCTGTCTTCGGTCTGTTTGCAGTATCAAATGATAGGACAAGACTCCCAATATCAAACTCCTTAATCATTGTCAGATGTCTGCCATTCAAAGCATGCTCATAAAAACTCAGCTGCCTTGGTCTGAGTTATGTTCATATGGTTGACTTGCAAATACCCCAGGCCACATCTTAGAGTCAGCTAAAGCAAGGCTCCCATTCTCATGGTGGCCAGTAGAAGTGATATAAAGATACACGGAAGTCAAACTGAAAGCATGTCAGGTTGACCCCAGCAACTAGGAACCAACAGCCCATGACCAAGTAAGGAGAGGGCAGACTTGTCATGTCACCCCAACTGCTTTGAAGTAAGGTGTATTAGCACTTTATACAAAAAAAGTGAACAGCACAAAGCAAGTGCACAATAGCCTTCAACGATCATGGACAGTATTGTCTGTCCCACCTGTATGTATCTGTGATACTCGCACTTGTTTAACCTTGCATACACATGCTCACCTACAGTGTTTGCTGAATCCTTGTTTATAGAAATCAAGATACTAGGGCCCAATACCTAATCCAGTCATCCAGTAGTTAGTGGTATGGGACAAGTCACTTAAGGCCAAACAAAGGCTGTATGGGTCTGATCCAAAACCCACTGAAGTCAATGGAAGGATTAGCATTGACTTCAGTAGGCTTTATGTGAGGCCATAAATACAGATGCACCAGTGTGGCTCTGCTATGCAGAGAGGGAACATGTTCAAAGAGTTTCCACAGACCTGTGCTCTGTGATGTACGGGAGGTGTGGTCTCTTTGCACTGCTGTGTGCGTCAGGGATTCACTGACCCAATCCCTGAGGAGAGGGGAAGAGGATACCACACCAATGAAGATACTTCAGTCCTGAGTGGGAAGCTTCCATCCAGGGCATTTACTTGAGCATTGTACTGCAGAGTTGTTTTTAGCCCCAACCACTTTGTGCATCAGGTCATACGTACTTCATTGGCTCATAGTGAAGATGAATTAATGTGTTATGTGCTTTGAGATTTCTGGATTAAAGGCTCTATATACTAGCAAAGTGAAGTTTTCATAGTAATATACTTTAAATCCATAAATGGCACCCATATTGAAGGCAAAATAACGTTAGGTTTGCAAATATTACAGATCAGTTTCTGCATCCACAGTTAACACTGCTCAATGCCCATTAACAATCATAGTACCCTGAATTGTGACCTTATTTGTTTCTCTTCAGTGGTGTTTGATGTCTTTCCCCTTCTCTCTTCATCCAAACAAAAATATGGCCCCAACAACTATAAACACAGCAGTTATAAAAGTGTGGGGCCATGACTTCTTAAAGTGACTAATGATTTTGGCTTCCCTTTTCGGGTGTCCTTCTTGGAATACCTTAAAAAGGAGCCTGATTTTCAGGGACTGTCAAGCATCTGCCCACTGCGCGGGGGGGTGGAGAGTGGTAGAGACTTCATCAAGTTGTCTCAAGTTCGGTGCCTGAAAATCTGGATTTTGTTTTTCCATGCAGAAGTGTTAAGTACATTAAAATATGGGTCATTTTCCCCTTGACATCCCAAATCCCTTTCAGCTCTCCACATTAAGGGCTAGATTATGTCCCGGTGTGGGACAAGGGTACAAGAAGATTTCCTTTTCGTGGGTCCTGTGCCCGGGTCAGCCAATAATCAGGATTTGGGTCAAAGGTCATGGCCACACCTCCCTTTCTCCTCTTTGATTTGTTGCAGCTAGCTTAGCAGGCCTGGTACAGTCAGGAGTGCATGTTGCATGCTATTAAGGGTGAGGGAATGGAATCCTGGCAGAGTCAGCAAGGATTCAATAAAGGGCTGAGGCTACAGCATAACCCCGGCTTACCCCCATAGGGTGCATGGCTCATGGCATAAAATGGCTCATAGTATAAGCCAGAACCTAGCTATACGCATGCAGGAGTTGGTTAGCTGGATCCCTCTGAAACATTTGTCTTGTACAGTGTTTGTTCTGTATTTGTACAACACCTAGCACAATTGGGGTCATACTCCACAAATGGAGTTTCCAGGTGCAAAGGTAATACATAAGAACAAATCCTTTGCCTGTATTCTTAACAGAAAGAGAAACAATACTTATTTCCTGGGGAGAACCTTTTCAAAATATACATCTTTTCCAAATCAAAATATCCTTACTATCATTGGACCTGAATCTGAAGCACTTCTGTTGACAGAGCCTTCAGGACCAGGCCCTTAATCTGCTCGAGATAAAGAATAAAACATGAACAAGCATGTTAGAATAAATTCTAATCAAATTACAGATGCAAAAGGAGACTAATCACACTCACAGATACCTCAGAGTACTCCCGAATGCTTCCAGTGATTCACATCTAGGTGTGCACCAGTTTACAAGCAAATGTGAGTGCAGATGCATCCATTTTAAAGTGCAGTTGTCATTTTCATGAATGTAAAACAAAGATACTTTCAGTGGAAATTTACCTCCAGGTGTTTAGAGCAGTATGGAAATGAGCCAATGGTCTTGGGACAATATTTAATACCTTTAAAGCAAATATCATCACTGGAGCCCAAATCCCTTTTTCAGCAGTTACAAGAAAATGTTGGCACGAAGTATAAGACAGACAACAGATGATATCTGGAAGTAAACATGGACCCTCCATGTAGAAAAGTACATATTTACTCAAGGAGAAAAGCAATAGTTTTGCTAACACTGTAAAATGCTGTAGTGGAAAATTCCAAATCAATTTCATGATACAGCAATTTGTTTTTCCCCCCTGTATTAAATTTCAATGTAACAAACAGATGTTAATTGCCTATGTTTTTGAAGAACTGCTTAAAAAATGCTACTACCACATACATCCCTCAAAGTGCTATCTTAGGGTCTGATTCTTCACTACCTTGCACCTTTGTAACCACTTTCACTTGTGAACTCTTCCAATATGGCAGCATTTTACCCTCACTTTGCATGCATGCGCAGCCGCAGTTCAGCAATGCACTTAAGCACACGTGTAAGTCCCATTGAAGCCAGGGGGCTAAACTAGGACTTGCACTTTGTGCCATCTTGTAAGGCACAGGAGAAGTAGGCACCTCCTTTTTAAAATACTACTTTGCATTTTTGTGGTGCTTTCATCAGGGACCCAAAAATTACTGAACCAGATTCTCCATTACCTTGCACCTTCTGCAATAATTTGCACAGTGCAGAATAGGTGTAAAACACTAGCAAATCAGAATAGGGTAATAGACAATCAGAATCATTATCGGTTTTACCTACCAGGAAACAGACCCAAAGCAGAACAAGCTATTGAGTTCCATCTGAGCAGGGCTGTGCATTCTTCATTCCTATTGGCTTCAGGGTGAGTGACAGTGTATGGAAGTCTCTGGAAGTCCTCAACACTTTGCAGGACTGAACCTTAAGGGACACAATCCAGACTGATCACCAAGGTCTATATGCCAACCACAAGCCAGTTTTCTTTTCATCCCATATCCTCAGAAGTCTTCAGTGCTTTGTAGCTTTTGCATACAAGCCTGTATGTTTTCTAGCTTGATTTGAAATATTGCTATTGTGCCAGCTCACATCTTCACCCTCCGTAACAAGCAACAGATGTCCAATTTTTTTTCTAATGAGTTTCTAGAAGCTCTCAGTTTGAGAGTGGACACTGCATCTGAAATATATATTGTATTCACCTTGGAAAGATAGATCCCTTTTTACCTAAAGACTCCTCAGTCAATAGATACCTTTAATGGGGATTGAGTTCATTCAGGACTTGACAGGAAGTGGTCATCACCTTGCAGTACTGGGTAAGTAGAGAAAGTTCCCTTCTGTGCCAAACACTTGCAACAGCGGAAGACATTAGCTTGGCATTTTTGAAGTAGCTTGACTGATAAGAGGAAATATAACTATAATCCTAGAGGGAATGCGATAAGACCAGTTACAAGGGGTAGAAGCACTTTGCTTTGCCTTACCTCTGCTCCCTATGGGAATTTCAATGGGATTACTATTGATTTCAGCGGGAGCAGAGTTAGGCCAACAGTGTTTTTGAAAATCACACCCAATGAGTTGCCTTTTTCAGTGTTCATTCACCATCTCTTTTCCTCTTAGTTTTTAAATATCATCTAATCTTTATACTTTTGGAGCTAAAGTTGATAACTCTGTCCACATTAGCTGACCTGTTGTATTCTTTTCCCTATAGGATGATATGCAGTGCACTTATATATTCTTTATAGATCTGTCATTGATCAATGGTTTTCCATGTCCACTGAAGATAGGACAAGAAATAATGAACTTTCTGTGTAGCATGGGAGATTTAGGTTAGTTATTAGGAAAAAGCTTTCCAACTGTAAGGACAGCTAAACACTGGAATAGACTTCCAAGGGTAGTCATGGAATCCACATCATTGGAGATTTTTAAGAAAAGGTTGGACAAACACCCATCAGGGATTGCCTGGGTTTACTTGGTCCTGCCTCAGAGTAAGGGGCTGGACTACATGATCTCTGTAGTCTCCTTCCAGGCATACATTTTTATGATTCTGTGATTGTTTTAGCACCTAGGCCCCCCAATGCAGTCAATAGCAGAACTCCCAATAAATTCAATAAGGCCAGGATTTCACCTCTAGAGTCTAAGATAGGTAGAGCCCTGTGAGGATAAACAAATGTAGATCCCCATCTGATCAACCCCAATCAGCTTATCTCCCACTGCCATCCACAGTCTAGTCATCTACAGCCACAGCTCTGGGGCCCTCAATCAACTGTTTGGAGGCCAGTCTGTCTGCAGCCTCCACCACTCATCAGCTGTTTGGAGACCAGCCTCTCCAGGGAGCTGCCCAACAGCTGATGGCAGGCAGGGGAGCCCCGTGGAACAGCTGATCAATCAGCGGCCGGCAGGGGAGCAACCTTAAAGGCTATGAGCTGCAAACATCTGCATCCCTGCCTTTGAGATCCGCATCTGATCCACCATCTGGAAAAAAAATGATCCCTGGATATAAAGTGAATATCCATGGATATGCTGGCTCTAAAGATAGGCACTACCAAGTTAAAAATTAATTTAATATCTAGTTGCTTAACTTTTGGGTATTCCAAAGCTAACACATTAGCAAAAAATAGTCTGTTGGTAGAATGGATTGTTCTTGACAAAAAGGAACCGTCTGGCAGATCTGATAACAGGATGAAGGGTCTGATCTTGCAATCAAAACTCCACTTTGCTTCACTGAGAGTTTTGTTTAAGTTAAGGACTGAGCTGAAAACATCAGATTCTTTGCCCTTGATCAGCACAGGGTGGTTGGAATCTTGCAGAGAATGGTCCCCATTTCTAACACGGTGAAGTGCTTGCATAATTCTCTGAAAGAGTCCACTTTTCATCCACTACTATTTAAGATCTTGTCTACACAGGGACACTTAAGAAAATTAGTCTAAATTAAATAAAGGCATGGAAGTGGATTAAACAAACTGCATTGAATCTCTGTGTGGTCACTCTTTAGAAATGAACTAAGCTAAGCCAAATGAAGGTCACTTTAATTCTAAATAAGAGTGTCCACACAAGGATTTCATGTGATTTAACTAATCCAATTTAAAAGTTAATTTGGCTTCATTGTCCCCATGTAGACAAGCCCTGAGACATGTCTGGCTCCAGTTCAATTCCCAAAGTAGAACACCCTTTAAAAAGTTCTGATCCCATACGCCACCACCAAGAGAGGTCTTGTCTGCAGAGCTATCAGGGGCAATGTAGGTTTGTCAGAGGACTGAGCCTTTAAAAAAAAAAAAAAAAAATAGTGGCTGGGAAGGGGAAGTTTTTAATAAGATATATTAAGGACAGCTTCCAGATGTGATAAACTTGGCACAGATCCTCGTGTCTCCCTCTAGGCTTACCTAGAAGAGTTGTTGCTTACAGACATTGAGGGTATGTCTACACTACAGTTAAACACCCATGGCTGGCTCATCTCAGCTGACTCAGGCTTTTGGGGCTCAGGCGACAGGACAGTTTAACTGTGCTGTGGATGTTCAGGCTCTGGCTGGAGCTTGGGTGTCACAGCCGGGTCATGGGTGGCCAGACCTAGTAGCCAGAGCCAGAGCCTGCAGTCACAAGACAGGAAGAGTCAGGAATCAGCTAGGTCAAGAAGTCAAGCCAGGGAAGCACAAGACACAATCCAGAACAATGGGGAGCCCAGATGTTCAGATAGCTTTCTATTCCTGCTGCTGTCTTAAGTAGGCCCTCCAGGCCAATCAGCTGTTCTGGGACTCCACCAATAGGACTGCAGGGGTGGAGCCTCAAACTGGAGCTAGGCTTCATGGGTCCCAGGTAACGGTAAGCAAGCATCAGCAGGCTGCCAGATGGAGGGTTGAGTGTGGCTATGCTTATAAACCCTGCAGACCCAGGTTTGAGACGCATGGGTCATGACACTGGGCTCTAGGTCCCTCCCTCCTCCAGGGGTCCCAAAGCCTGGGCTCCAGCCCAAGCCTGAACATCTGTGCTGCAGTTAAACAGCCCCTTGACCCAAGCCCCCTGAGGCCGAGTCAGCTGACATGTGCCAGCCATGGGCATTAATTACATTGTAGACATATGCTGAGGGAATTGTTAGAGGATAAGCCCTGGTAATGTGTTCAAGCTGTATGCATTGATTCAAATCCAGCCACAAGAGGGGAGAAGTCTGCTATCCCTGCGCTAATATCTGGCTGCCTGTTGTCAGACAACACTGTCACTGAAGGATTCATGGCTAGAGTAGATGGCAGCAATAGAAAGCGAAGACAATCTTTGCCCGAGAATTTGGAAGCATGATGGACTGGAAATCTGTGTCTTTTGGAGTCTCTCTGAAAGGGAACATTAGCCGTACCAACTTTTTTTTCAAAGGCTTACAAAAATCCTTAACTTTTTATCTGAATTACATGGACCTCATCTTTTTATTTCTATAATGTTTTACCATCAGCTACTGGTATAGCCTTTCCATCTTAACTTTGCCTGAAAGGTTGTGTGTGTGTGTCTGTGTTAGGCTTACAGACCCCTATCCTATAAAACACTTAAGCACATGCTTCAGTCTGAGCACTGAGTAGCTCGGACATCAGTGTAGTTTCACTGATGTGTTAATATGAACTTTAACTACGTAAGTAGTCCTACTGACTGACTAAGTACTGAATGACCCATTTGAACTCAAAAGGTACCACTTACTTGGTTAAAGTCCATATTAATGCTTCAGAGAAACTACACTGATGTCCAAGCTACTCAGTGCTCAGAATTAAGCATGTGCTTAAGTGATTGGCTGGAGTGAGGCCCTATTGAGGAAATTCCTATCAGTATGTAAGAGACATTTCATAACCCCATGAACTTGAGGATGGCTTGGGAAGCATAACTAACTAATGAGCCATTAGTTTATGTCTTTGGTTGATTAAGTATACATTTTTATGCAGGGTTTGGTTCTTAAAAGGGCCAGGTAATAGTCTGTGTAGCTTGTTTCCTCTAGGTCAATGGTTCATATATAGCCCAAATCACTGTTATTTACTTGGCAGAGTGGACACACCAACTATATGTTTGACACTTTATTAAATATAGACTGAAACATACCATTGTGATAGCTAGCTTCCTAGCTGATACACCAGGGACTTCACCAGAGACCATCAGAGCTAAAACCATGAGTTACTATATCTTGAGCTAAAGCGCCAATGCTCTAGAGTGGGGGACTGTAATAACACATGTCCTCTGTAGATTGGCATGGAGCAGGAAGTGCAACGCACATTGTACTCACTAGAGGATCACTCCAGCTCAAATACAAACTAGTCAGACAGCTACAGTAAAAAGGGGGCATGAGTGTGAACTCGAAGTAGGGTAAAAATCTTGAAAGAATCAAGTGTGTTTTGAGGAGGAACTTGAAGGTGAGGAAAGATTGTTGAGTGCATGGAGCACGTGGTTCCAAGCACAAGGGGCATGGTGAAGGCATGAAAATTATAGTGGGAGACAGATACTAAAGGATGGGGGCTAGGACTGAATATAGTGAGTGAGAAAAAGAGAAGGATGAAGAGAGCAGAACTATAGGCTGGGGTAGACTGTGCGGGACCATGAAAGTCAGGATGAGATGCTTGAAAAGTCAGGGGAAAGCAGTAAAAATACAGTATTTGAAGATGGAGTGATATGGTCAGAGTGACAAGAGAAGAAGCTGCTTTTGACATGATGGATGGATTGGAGGGGAGTGCAGAAGGAAGGCGGGTCAGAGAGCAGAACAATGCAAATAGTTCAAATAACTCCCCATCAATGTTACAATATTCATGATAAATGACTGCAAAACATGCACAACAACTGAAATTAGGTTTAAAATTTTAAGCTTTCCAGCAGGAATATTCACCAAACCAGAACATTTGGAACAATATTGAAGAAAGTAATTCCTATATTCTTCTGTTCTTATTCTACATCAGAGCAGAAGCAAGTTATATATCATCTAGTATCCTCTCTTGGACAATGGCCAGAACCAGATGTTTCAGAGAAATTTGCAAGAGACCTAATAGACAATTATGGAATTACCTGCCCAGATGGGAAGTTTCTTTCTAACACGTCTGAAAGAACAATTTCAGTGGAGGATGGTAACAAAACTGTACAGGATCACAGAAAGAATTAGAGGAATGCAAGTCAAAAGAGAGTGAACAGAAAGCTCAAGGCAAAGGGAAGGAGAGTAGTGGGGGCAGTGGCTGGAGAGACAAGGGTTTTAGTAGCCTAAGGGACATCATATTATGTTTGAAGACTTAGAGAAATTATTCCATTGTGTCACAGGATGCTCCACTCACCACTACACTGGTGCCTCCTCCAGCTCACTCTGGGGATCTGCAGTTTGCATGCCATCACTCTGACTCTGGTCTGCAGCTCCTATCACTCCAGGACCCACAATATCCACTTTGCGACTTAGCTCCGCGGATAGGTCACTCAGTATTCACCCTTCTGGGATTCTGACCATCAACAGTCCTAGACATTCCCATTCACTGCCTCAGGTGCTACTCTGTCAGTGGCTAGTGCGAGAACCCAGGCACACCAAAGCTTCCCTGTCTGCAGCCTAATTAGTTGATGGGGCCACCTGGCCCAATTCAGCTCTTGCAGGGCCAGTGTGTGGAGCATGCCCCATCTCTCACTCACACACACACACACACACACACACACACACCCTCCCCCCCTCTAAAGACTGCATCCCAAGCATGAGCAGGTGTTTCTCCCATTCTAAATCACCTACCCTGCAGCTGGGCTTTCATGTCATCTTTCTTTTCTTAGATCCCTGACCATGCACTGCAGCCTGTCTTGCTCCCGCACAGCATCTCTGAATTTCTCCCACAGGAATGCCAGCTCCTCCTGCGTGGCCTGCTCCGCAGTTGATGGTCTTGTCAGTCAGCCGGCCCACTCACTCCACTGAGTCCTCTAGCATCCTTGCTCCCAAGGTCTGAGTCCCCATACTCCTATGGTTCACAATGGTGTTAGGCCCTGCCTCTCTCAACTTCCTCCCTGGGGATGTCTTCCCCCTGAATTCCCCTCACCTTCTTCCTGTACCTGCCTCATTGCTTTCTCTACCACTTCAATGGGCTTCTTACAGGCCTCTTTCTTTTTTTTCCTCAGACCCTAGCCCTTTTTCTGACTGTCCTTGTCTCTGTAGGGGCAATGTCTCTTTACATGGCCCTTCTCCCCACACCCAAAACAGGTTTTTCTCCTACCCAACTACCCGCTAGGTGGGGCTCTCTGGGCCTTTGCCTCAGTCCTCACCTCCTGGTAAGGCTCTTCCATTTACATTGGGATACTCCCTCTTCAGGTGCCCCTTTCTCCCACAGCCATAACACCTGCAAGGATAGGCCTCTGACCTCCTAGGCCTGAAGCATCTTTCCTATTCTTGGCCTTTCAACCTGTCCTACTTCCTGCCTGTAGTATTTTGTACAGCTGCTGCTGTTGAGCCACTACCCACACCATACAGTCTTGCAAAACAGACTTAGGCATTCGTCCCACATTCTCTGTAGTTTCTCAAATATCTGACTCCACATTGCATAGGCCTATCCTTGTTGCTTTTCAACTCCCCTCTGTGGGAGCAGCAACTCCAGCATCCATCCTAGTAGGGGAGAACTTCCCTCAACAAAGCAAGTCTGTACTGTGGGCATTTCAATTTTCACCTTCCCTTAGGGGCTCTTTCTTGATTATGGCCACTTGTGGCAGGGTTCAACTGCCTTACAGTCTCTTAACCTTCCCTTGTAGGAGGGGCAACCGAATGCCTACATTTTCCCCCCCATGTTGTCCCAGAGTGCTTTACTCACCACTGTGCTGGCACCACCTCTGGGTCACTCTAGCAATTAGCTCTCCAGACCAACACCCTATCCACAGTTTGCATGCCATCACTCTACTCTGGTCTGCAGCTCCTCTTGCTCCAGGACCCGCAGCATCCCTCTTTGTGACTTAGTCCTCTGGCTTGGTCACTTAGTGTTCCCCCTTCTAGGGTTCAGTCCTTGGCAGTCTGCCCAGTCACTGCTCCAGTGCCACTCCCTCTGTGGCTGATAGAGAAACCCAGGCCCACCCTCTACTCTGTGTTCCAATCCTGGGACCCTCAACTCAGCTGTTCTGGGTTTCCTCTCTACGCCCTCACTGCTCCATCCCTGGACTGCTTCCTACATTCTCTGGGTGTACCAGCTCCAAGAACCCCCATCCCAGAAAGTGATTGCTTGCGGCAGTCTTTCCCAGCAACCTACTCTGTAGGCTACTACTTTCTGTGCTAGCCTCCTGACTTTTGTAGATGCCTTACCTGTTCCTACACTGGTGAGCTTCCCTCTAATTAGCTTAAAGCTCCCCTGTTTGCAGCCTAATTAGCTGATTGGGCCCACCTGGCCCACTTCAGTTCTTGCAGAGCAGTGTGGAGAGAGAGAAGTGAAGTTTAAGATAAGAGAAGCTGAGAAGAGGACTAAGGGAAATCAGAAGGTGTTAAAGCTTGCAGGAGCAAGGTGTGCAGTGAGCTCCCTGCTGGTCCTGTAACAGTTCATTGAAATTTCACTAAAAAATGGCCACCTAGCCTTCTAAACACCCCCATCATTGCCAGTTGGTCACACATTTTTACTTGGCTCTGTTAGGCTCTGACCTCACTCCTTTGGGTTAGCCCTGGGGAGCAACTCTATCCTGCCCCAACTTCACCCAGCACTCCATAATTATAAGCAGGCAAACTTTCTTATTTCACTTGCTGGGTCCTGATTGGCTACTGTCTCCTTCCAGCCTTTCTAGCCACTGGAGGATTGAGGTTTGTTGGTTCAGCCAGTACCAGAGTCTGTCTGGTTCTCTAGGCAGTGCCTGGAGACCTAAACTTACTTCTCCTCTTTCCCAGGTGATGGTCCCCCTCTATGTGGGTGTGTCAGAGTGGCAAAGCCTCCAGCAGGGGACAGAAAAGCTCTGGTACACCTTGTCATAGGAGGGAACTGGACAATGGGAGTAAGTCAGGGGTTAAAAGCTGCCAGCAGGAGAGATATCTGAGAGTCCGAGATGGGGATGAGAGAAGAAAGTATACAGGGTGGGACTGAGGCTGGAGAAAATGTATTGAGCGGCTGATCATATTCATTAGAATTACACACAGCTTGCAGCTGGGCTGTTTTAGCTCCTACCTTTTCTGTATCAAATACCAAATACCACAGTCATCATGTTAGTCCTGAAGGGAAAAAAGTATGCACAACTCATATCTTTTACTATTTAACAAGCTTTTCTCTTGGACGTTATATCAGGTCATCTCCCACAAGTTGAGGGCTGATATTTGGTCCTACACAAAGTGTAGGAAAGCGTCACTCTCATCTTGCAGACAAGAGGGATACACTGTCTGAAATAGGGGTGTTTCTCTCTGAGTTCATGTATGTTCTAAAGTCCACTTTCATCTTTGTTTCCATAAGTGTACCTGGAATATGAACACAAGCCCAGAATGTGTCATTCCACATCTTTACTTTTTGTTTTTCTGAGAATTGTGGGGCTAATTAAATGTGGAAACTCATCTTTCTTTACCTTTGGTCTCACATCAACCTGTGATACTTTTCTTTAGCCCAATAGAGGATCAGGTTCACCAGCAGCTCTGACTTCTTTCTGCTACTCTACTGATGCAAAGCAACCATAATTTCATCTTACATGTCCAGTTTGTCGGTCATTGGAGTAGCGCAAAGCATCTGGGCTTCCTGATGAGTCTGGTACCTCATTTTTTATAAAAATGTAAATTTTAAAATAGTTTATTAGATAGCTACAATGAAGGATGAATTTCTGAATTTAATACTCCTAGCTAGCCAAACCATTATCTGCACACTGTTAGTCCAGATAACTTTTGTACAAATATTGGTGAAGAATATGCATGGTTATGGGATTAGGCTAAATGATATATTAATGAGATCCCTTGAATCCCTTTTTTGTCATTTGATAAAATAATGTATGCAAATCTTAATCTGTCTGGATGTTGGAAAGTTAATGAATTTACAAGATCTTCAAACCAAAAAGTTCCAGATCACAAACTTCATAAGCAAATAATTTTATCAAATTCATTTTTGGCAAGGGATATTTCCTGTTTTGTAATCTTCTTCAGGCCAAATGGAAAGTGTCTCGTGTATGGTTAATCTTTTACAGATACGGATTCAGAAGAGTATATTAATCAATGCTCTTTACATCAGTCTTTCTACTATTTCTGATCCCAAATAATTCATCCCCACAAAATAACCTGCAACCATGAAGCAGTTAGCATTTATTTTTCTTATTTTCTTCTTCAGTTTTGCTACATCCAGAGATCTGAAAAGATTTGCTAGAGATGCAGGTAAGAAAGATCTACATTAGCTACTTGCTTTCATGCTATATCTTTGCAAACTTTGTATTTTGTAATTGTTTTGGTGACTAGTTGAAGTTAATTTTGCAGTTTCATAACTGAACATTAAGGGTATGATCCAAAGTCAATGGAAATTAATGAAACAACTACCACTGACTTCAAAAGGCTTTGAATCACTCTCTAAAAAGGGAATGTAGAAATCACATAAGCTTAGGTAGGCCTGGAGCAGTATCCTTCCAGATAACGACTTTAGTAATTACATTTTATCTACTGAAAGATTATCTTTTAGTTTCAGTTAGCATAATTATTCTTCACTGCTTCAAAAAAAATCACTGAGTAATATTATTAGGACAGAACTACTGCCAAGTTCCACCCCAGAGGTGGATGAAGTGCAGGAGTGGATATATAATTGCTTTATGCACACACATTGCAAAGATCCTTGGGATGCTTCTGAATGAACATGGCTGTAGAATTATAAGCTTTTATAAGAATTATAAGAATTACAGATAGGCCAAATTGAAATCTTTTCCATGACCCTTCCACTCACAGAGGAACAGTAGTGATTTGCATGCAGCGGAACAGGAATCCAATCCACCCTAGCTTTAATTTTGGGTTTGCAACATAAAAACCCTTCCAAAAGCTCCCTAAACCAAAATGTGTCCTCCTCAACTCATCTCTAGTATTAATAGTACAGTGGTTGTCATTGAAAGTCTGCACTTGCCAATAGTTAGTAGTATCTGAGATACAGGCCTGGTCTACACTAGAAAATTAGGTTGACATGACTATGTCGCTCAGGGGGTTTGAAAAATCCACACCCCTCAGTGGTGTAGTTAATCCAATTTAAGTGCCTGTGTAGACAGTGCTAGGTTAATGGAAACATTCTTTTTTCGACCTAGCTGCCGCCTCTTGTGGAGATGCCTTATTTATGCACATGGAAGAACCCCTCCCATTGGCGTAGGTAGCGTCTACACCAAACTGCTACAGTAGCGCAACTGTGCCACAGTAGCATTTTAAGTGTAGACATAGTCATAGTAGTTATTTCCTATACTTGAAATAGGAACACACTTACACAGTTAACTATTAAGTCAGAAAAATGCCAGTGCTGGGAATATTTTAGTTAGGATAGATTAGAACACATAAGAGACCAGGACAGCCAGTGAAACATATGGGTCAGATGAGATGAGATTAGAGAGAGGAAGAATACAGGGTTAGCAGAAATGCAGCATCAGCAGCAAATGATGAGATTTCTGAAGTGCCTTACTCCGATCCCACTGAAATCAGTGGGAAAATTCCCATTGAGTTCAAGAGTTGTTTTCAAAAGTGTTCAGCATTAACCACCCGCCCCAGGTGCCCACAATACGTTCTCTACAGGGGCACAATTCTATACATAGCAAATGTAAAAATGGTCCTCATTGTTCTCCTTTCTTTTTCCCACTCAGAACACAAGAGTGAGATCGTCCACCGTTTCAATGATTTAAAGGAAGAGGTTTTTAAAGCGGTGTAAGTGAACTTTCAAGTTATATTTTGTGATGATAATCATCATCTTTTACATTTTTACTTGGCCAATCCTCCCCTCCCCCCCCCCGATGAATCAATAGAGTACACGTGAGACATATAAACGAAGAATGTGACAGAAATGTTAGCCTTCTAAATGTCCAATTACACAAGATTGCTTGACTCCTGAAGCAGTCACAGTCCTACACTTGATTGATGCTCAGGGGTGAGCCATTGTCTGGCCTAGTGGCAACACAATACACTGTCAGATACAAGATTAGTCAGTCCCTCAGCGAGCCCCTCGGGCCTAGGAATAGTGTGGATGTGATTCCCTCTGGGTGACTGAAGGAGTCACATGTATAGGTCATAGGACAAAAGGATGTTTCTTTGAGACAAGTCAGCTTGATCTATGGCTTTTAGGTGTATTGGAGATAGCTGAAGATCTCAGAGAAAGTCTCATTTAACAATAATAATAATAATAATAATAATTACTTACTGTATAGCACCTACAGCTGTGCTGCATACAAGTTCCAGTGAACACACAGAAGAAAAGTCCGTGATCTGAGGCATTTATAGTCTATGTCGCGGTCTTGCTAGAGAAGTGTTAAGAGAAACCATACACCAGGAAGAAGAAGGGACAAGGAAGGATACTGATTGTGGAAATACAATTATGCGGTTTCTCCATTTAGGCATGTGTGTGTCATTTGAATGCACAAGTTTTGCTCACAGCCATTTACACAATTGTGCAACAAATTTGTGTACACCGGTACTGAGGCCCCAGGAACATTTGGCCCTCATTAATTTTGCTGAACCTATAACTAACTTCTTGCCTGTCTCTTTCATTCAGTGGTTCTCTGTCCGGTTAGTCTGGATACCAGCAATGTCTCTGCATCCAGCAACAGACTAGCAGTTTAGGAAAGGTTTTTTTTTTTGTTATCTACACCTTTAAAAATATGCCTTGTGTTTCAGTTCCATGATCACATTTGCTCAGTATCTCTACAAGTGTCCTTATGAAGAGATAGCTAAACGGGCGAAGAATGTTGTGGATCTTGCACACAAATGTGTTGCCAATGAGGAAGACCCAGAGTGTTTGAAACCAGTGGTAAGCAAAGAGTCTTAGGTACTTAACTTACTTAGAAATTTTAGAAAATCCCAGTAGGCACCTAACTTGCTGAGGTATCTATATGCATCTGCAGGTACCTCAATAACTTTGAAAATCTGACCCTGAAGCATTTTGAAAATGTTTACCCTGAGTGACTTAAAATTTCCACAGATGCCTGCCCAATCAAGTCAATCCCAATTTGAAAACCCCTGAATTTTGAATGTTTTGAAATTTGGAACCAGACCTGAATTGTGCAAATTGGGCTCAGCCATATTAACATTTGCCCTTAGGCAGTACTATATTTAATGTGCTAGTTTGGGACAGTATTCTAGCTGATAATTCAACTAAGAGGAATCCCACAGCTTCATCTCAAAGGCTGCCCAAATTGATATTTAACTATAGGGCCAACAATTACTTCTCAAATTCACCTGAGTATGCTCATTGACTTCAGCAGCGCTATCGGCATAAAGTGGGCAGGATTTGTTCTACAGCCTATTAAGTCAAACCTCCAGTAATCTATTTCAACCATAGACCATTAAAATGATCAGTTAAAGTAATATAAATATAGGATGAGATTTTCAGGTGGTCTCAATTGGCATAATTCTAAGTCAGTGGAGCTATGTCAATTTACACCAGGTTTGATTCTGGCCCATAAATTCTAATTCTTTTCAGATTAGATGTGTTTTATAAAAATCTAGATGAGTGAAAATTTACATCAGACATTACATGAATAACCTTAACTCTGACCCTAGTCAATGTATTTTCCCCTTATAGACTACCATTTTCCTGGATGAGATCTGCCAAATACATGAGCTTGGTGAAGCGTATGGTGCAATGGCCAACTGCTGTAGCAAAGCTGACCCTGAAAGAAATCAGTGTTTCCTGTCATTCAAACATCATGCTCCAGGCTTCCTTCCTCCATATCAAAGACCAGAGCCTGAAGTAATGTGCAAGAAATTCCAAGAAAACAAAGCATCGTTTATGGGACAGTAAGAACATTGATTTTATATTCAATTTTTTAGTCGTAGAGAACAGCAGTATTATCCATGCTGTCTGTGCTATACTGCCACTCAGGAGCACATTACAGACAAGTTGCCTCTGAGAGTGTGGAAACAGCTGCATGTACACATTGTGAACACTAGATTAAGTCACTTATGCAGCTTTTAGAATATGCAGCTGGTCAAAATTTTTCAAAATTGAAAATTTTCACTGAATGTAGTGGCTAGACTGGATTAAATTTTTTTTCATTTGAGAATGTTTCAAATTAAAAGTGATATTTTTTCAGAAACATTTCAAGAATTTTTTGGAAGTCTTGATTTTTGGCAAAAAAATTTCTTCTTCATTTCTGGTTTTTGGATTTCTCCTTCCTCTTTCCTTCCCTTTGCTCCTTTACCTTTTTTCTGTCTCTTTTCTGTAACAAAATGGAAAAACAGAGAGAGCAAATGGGTGCAGCCTCCTCCACCCAAAAAACCCTTTAAAAAGGGCTTTTTTTTTATTCCCCTTAAAAAGAAATATCAGGCTATTTTGCAGGTTTTGCTCCCAAAGTGAATAAAGAATGTTAACAAAAATTTGAGCAGTTGAAAATGTAAGGCGTTCAAACAAGGATCTCCAATTCAACTGAGCACTTCCTTGGCGATAAGAGCTCCATCATGGGCATGTATATCTGGTCGTTACAAGAGCTAGAACTGGTTTGTTTTAGAATAGAATTGTTTCATAAAAGCTTTGTATAGACCAGAGGCTATTTGTTGTTGGTTGTAACACAGGGTTTTGCATTTTCTTTTCAGTCACATCTATGAGGTTTCAAGAAGGCACCCTTTTCTTTATGCCCCCACAATCCTGGCTCTGGCTCTTGATGTTGAGCATACAATTGAACTCTGTTGCAAAGAGGCCGACATTAGTATTTGCTTGAATGAAAAGGTATTCTGATTTTCAATGTGAAAAACCAAACACTGCTATCAATTAAAAAGTTTCCTTCAGATCTTAATTGCACTTCTGTTTATTAAACATTTTTAACCTTAAGAGGACACAATCAAATCTTTAATACATTTTTTTCAAATAATTTTGTTCTGTCACAATTTTTTTTTTTGACAATAATCTCTAGGAATCTTGAAATTAAAATCTCTCTCTTTTTCTCCCCCTCCCCACGATTGTATCTGTGTTTTTTTTAAAGCAGTGCAGACAAATGACAGATTACTGGCACTGAATATAGTGGTGTGTGAAAATGGCAGGGAAAATGTTGATAAAATTATGTCAAAATAGTTGTAGTTATGTTCCAGGCCATCTAATTGCCTGGAAATTTTTCTTTTTGTGAAATTTTCATAAAGTGGATGGGTTCATGCAGCAAAATGGGGAGAGCGGAGGAAAAAAATCACATTTTTGCATGTTTCTGTGTTAAAGTTGATCTTCGTCTGAATAAAATTTTGACTTTACATACTACCTAACCTCTCACAGAAAACTGTCTGCTCATGAACAAGTCCATACGTTACAGACAGTCAGAGATGGTAGAAAAATTTCACATTTTGAAATTTCATGATAAAAAGGTTTTTTTTTCCGCTACCAAAAATTTTTGCAAGAATTGTATCCCTTTTTCAACCCATTCTGTCAATCAGTTATCATTATTGCTCAGATGTCCCAAATATGGGCAATATACATTTCTTGGAAAAACATCATATGCTTAGGTCTAGACTGTGGTGGAGCAGTATGGAGTACAAAGATGCAAGGGGGAGTAAGATACACCCAGGTCCAGGCATGCAGGGATAAGCAGTCACTGTACTTCCTGTCCTGAGCAGACAGGCAGGGCGTGAAATGCTAACAACGTGGGGATAACTGGGAAATGGATGGACTTTGGTTCTACTTTCTCTTCAAGTGCATGTGCTCTAATGATTTGAAGTAGCAGTGTCTCTCCCTTGACATTCAATGGATGGGAAAGTTACAATCTAGCCATTAACCTACTTTTAGAATGCTATGGATCAAATTCGGCCTTTACTAATACTCAGACCCAAGGACTGTTCGGTCCCAATTACTTCAGTGTTGCAGTTCAGGTGTCACAGAGCAGCATGCAGTCCTACAAGCATAGGGCAGTGTAGTTCCATTCAAATCAATTGGGCAATTTGCAGAGCAACATGTGCCTTACAGAGAAGGTGAGTGGCTAAATTTGGTGCACAGTGTATGCGCAGGCACGCACACACAAAATTAAGGCTTTCAGTTAATCAGGCAAGAGCCCTTTGTGTTTCTAAACTGGTGTTTCCAGCCTTTTCTTTTCTAATCCATCAAATGTGATCATTTCATTTGGCAATGTGCTTGTGATTACTCTAGCTCCCTTTGATAAAGGAAAGAGTCCACTTACTGAGCAAGAAGAGCACCTACCATTGTGGAATCCTGAAGAAGTTTGGAGAAGACAGTTTCCAGACAGGGTAAGTCTCTGACTACAGTTTTATAATAAAAATCAACAGGTTGTCATAAAACCTGAAAATACATCAGAGAAAAGCATCAGAAATAAATCACTAACTTGCTTGGATGTGCTGGGTCTGATGCTCCTCCTTATAATAAATGTGGATGTACTTTTTGTTGAAGGAATTGCTAGCACTGATAGGCATTCTGAAATCCAGTATAAAGATTAGGCCAGGCAAGCGTGTGTTTTTCCAAATATGGGTACGTTCCTCTGCTAAGCTCCCGTTGATTTCAGCGTATAATAGAATTGTGGTTTAGTTTTTGTACATTGCCACCTACAAGGGAAGAATTACACATTTTATGTTGAAGGTGAATGTTCATGAAAGGCTAGCCACATGGGCTAAAGACAACCTCTCTAGAATTCATTTCACCAAGCCCTTTGTTCAGCTGTGGAGTTGCATCAGAGCGTGTCACTTAGCTCAGAATAAGAGGCTGTGGTGTTCTTACTCTACATTTCTTCAAACTCTTCCTATATATAACATGCCCGGAGATTTTGGTGATGAGTACTTTTGTAAATGGCAAAATAGATCAATCACTCCAGATAGGGGCAGTGCCAGCTTCTTCCTGATGGGGAGGCTGAGATGGGCTAAAGAGAAAATTGGAGGGGCTGCACCTCCTCTTGCCTCAAGGTCCCACCCCCTTCTCCTCCTCAGGTAAGTGTTGATCTCACCTCTTCCTCTTCCCCTGCTGCCTGGGGCCGTGTCCAGGTCGGAAGCTGGAAGCTGGTGCTGGGCAGTGGAGGGCGGCTGCTGTGCTGGCTGGTGCCAAGGTGTGGATGGACGTGGCACTCCCCTTTCCCTCCCCCGTAGCCTTCTCCTGCTATTGCCTGGGACTGCAGCTGCTCCTCAGCTCCCCACCACCCTTCAACTGCTCACACCCCATAAGAGGTGCCCGGGAGGAGCGGGGAGCCGGCATCCTTGGTCAGCAGTGACCACTGGAGGTGGGGCCCAGGAGCTTAGGCTGGAGCAGGTAGGTCCAGGCCGCTGCCTGCTCCACCTGCCCTGGGCATTACGCCCCAGCCCCTCATCCGGGCTTATTCCCTTCACGGCTGCTCTCTCCCCTCTGACTTCAGAGTTGGGTGGCCAGGGAGCGGCAGCTGCTACAGGATGGTTACGGGGGGGAGGGCTAAGACAAATTTTGGAGTGGGTATAGCCCCTGCAAGCCCCCTCTTAGTGCCCCCCCCAAGTCCAGAGCCTGTTCCCGAAGACAAAAGGGAGCTCCATCCACAGCAGAATTGTAGTTTAGTTACAGATTTATAGATTGTCAAAGGTCAGAAAGGGTCTTTATAATAATCTAGTCTAATTTCCCACATAACAGAAGAGACAGATTTCATCCAGTGATTGCTGCAAGTAGCCCAATAACTTAAAGTTGAGTTAGTACATCTTTTTTAGATGAGCCACACACAGCCCATTTAAAGACTCCAACTGATGAAAGATTTACCTCAACCCTGGTAATTTAGAGCATGGTGTATAAAATTCAAAGATAAAAAAAATAAAAAGTTTTTAAAAATGAAATTAAATATATATTTTTTTCAGTAATCCCATTTAAAATTAAATTTGAAATTATGGCATCCTATGTTAAAGCCTAAATTTATTAAACAAAAAATATATTAAGCAGTACAAGGCTGCTGTCAAGTTTTTAAAAAAGTCAAGCCACTGACCTGGTAGCTGTAGGTGTTACTGGCTAAGAACTTGGAACCAGAGTCTGTTGGAGAACTTAACCAGCCAGTTACAGCAGAATCCTCTTCTGTGGGTGCAGAGAGAATATTGTTTTCAGTTCAGTTCACTGACTAGTTCATTCAAAGTTAAGAAACCAATGGAAATTAAATAAAAAGGCAGAAAAGCTTGCTTTCCTCTTCCAATCTCTGAACAGAAATGAGGTGTGAGAGAATGAGATTTACCAATTCTAAAATCTTGAAGGATATGGTGACAGAAACAATCAGTTCAATTCACTAATTACAGATAATATGTCCTTTAGTTTAATAAACCAGTTTTAAATACAAAAATAGTTTTGATAAACTTTTCTTATGTATCTTTCATGTTTAAGATTTTTTTTAGGTTTATTTAACTGAAAAACAAAGCAAAATGCTGTTTTTGTGCATTTAACTGAATTTGAATTTCCATCCAAATAGAGCTGGACACAAATCACAACTACAAAATTAATCTGCATCTTGTAAATAAGAAATGCATCGTTCACCATTTTCTAAATAAAAAGTGTGAAAATTAAGCACCTGAATAAATGTAAATTTAGCTATATAATTGCTTAAATAAATGTGTATAGAGATAGTGTATCTTCCTGGTCAGCCAGGAGATGACCAAGGTTATTGTAAAGGCTATATTTAATCACAAATGAACATGTTTTAATGGTTCCTACCAATGACAACTGATCTTTCTTTAGGAAAATAACTAAAAAAGTACAAATGCAGAAGATTAAAATCAATTATTTAAATCAAGCTTTCCTTCTTGCTGATTTAAGTCATGATTAAAATAAATTATTTAAAATTGCTTTATTTAAATCAATCCACCATGATTTAGCATAACTTAAATTATAACTTGCAAACTTCATATTCAGTACAGCTCTTTAAAAATCAGACATTTTTCTGCTTTTTTCCCCCTTTATAGTGTACTTACTGTAATTAGCCAAAAATTTCCTAAGGCTCCATTTCAAGAGATTAAGAAAATTGTAAAGGATATCACACATGTCCACGTGGAGTGCTGTGATGGTGACATGATAGAGTGTATGGATGACAGGGTAAGTTACATTATTTTTGTTTAGTATTGCTATATTTGCAAACATTGGAAGAACACTGCCTGTTCACTTACAGTTCTCCACTGATACACCCATGGCTGGCAACTCAGCCCTTAAAAAGCCAGGGCTGGATCCTCAGGTAATGTAAACTGGGCTAGCTCTATTGACATCAGAGGAGCTAATTTTATACCAGCTGTGGATCTAACAGTTAATGTTAAAAGAACATTAAGGTTGCAAAAGTCAAGCACTCAAAAGTTAGGAAATGCCAGAAATAAATTTGTCTGTGCCACCTTAATTTGGCCCGCTTGTGCATATGCATTATAATATAGTCTTCATTACATGATCACATACTATTTTTCCACATGAATATTCTTTTAACATTGTTGGGGTTTTTGGTTTTTTTTAAATCTAGGAAATTGCAAACTGACATCCCCTCCCCCCCCAAATTGTCGTGTGGCATCATACCAAGTTGGAACCTTTAGATTCACCACACAGACCTCTGCCATTTGAGCTCATGGAGTAACTGCTAGTAGAAGTAGTAGGTCATTATTCCCTATGTGGACCAGTACTAGAGGGGGCTGGGACACTTTGCCAGGGGGTTTCATTGATATTTGCTGACAGGGGAGGAGTGGGGAGTCTGAGATCTTGGGTTCCATGCTAGGCACTGGAGAGCCATGTGCTCTAGCGGGGACACACTTTTCTGACTGTTCCTCCTCAAGTTTGACACCTTTTACCTTGTCTCCTCCAACCTGCCCCTACCCCAGCCCTGGGTGATTACCCCACCTCTGGCTCCTTGTACCAGTCCCGTTCTCCTCACCTCCTCAGCCCTAGTCTCCACTCCTCAGGCTTCTGTCCCAGGCTCTTGCCCAGTAAGGGATAGTCTCACCCCTGCAGACGCTCAGTTCCAGTAGCAGTCTCTCCACTCCTAATCTTCACCACCCAGGTCCTCCTTGCCCCAATCTACTCCCACAGCCCTTCCTCAACAGTCTCAGTCCCCTCTGCATTTGAGCTGGATTGCTTCCTGCTCCGCACTGCATGGGTGCTAGCAGGGACATCACAGAGCCCAGGACAGACAGACTCCCTGCCCTCAGTTTCAGTGCCTGGCCCCACCCTGGTCTGGAGCAGGCTTACAGGGAACGTCTGGCTTCACCCCCATAAACCCAGGATGGAGTGAGCATGCTCAGTTGTGTGCGGGGGTGGCACATGCACAAGGAAGACAGGCTCTTCAGCTTTTAAACAGTTAAACCAGGGGCATGAACAAGGGTGAGGGGGCTAGCAGGGGCACAAGCCTTCCCAATAATCATCAGGGGCTCAGAACTCCTCTAGGGCTGTGGTGGCAGGGGCACAGCAAGCTTATCCCAGGGCTGCGGGGAGCACAGAACATGCCACCTTCCTTCCTGCTCCCCCCCCAGGGGGTAAAAGTTAAATTTCTGCGCATGCCCCACAGTTAAATTGTAGCAAATTTCTACTGAGTATGGGCAAACTGAAATATTTCATAGGTTTATAACTTGGCCAAGTTAAGGCAGATTTTCACAGGGACAGCAAAAGGCACATCCCTGACACAAAGCCACCCCCCCGCCAAATTTCAAGTCCCTGCCCCAAAGCACAGGGGAGCTAAAGGTTTCCAAAGAAAAGGTCACTAGAATTCTTCTAACATTACATTGAAACACATATTTTCTTAGCCTTGTTCTCAGAAAGTACGGCACAGTTCAGGCTGAAATTTTCCAGACACATTTAGCCTGAAGCAGACACCTGGCACGAAAAATATCAGACCAAACTGTTAAAGTTTCGCACAGTTATAAGCAACTGAAAACAGGGTCAAATGGACAGTATTGGGCAAGCTTAATAATAAGCTGTACTACCAGCCGCAGGTGTAATGCAAGCCACAGCAACATCTTGCTATCCTGCAGCGTTCTGGGAGATTCTAGCAATTCATTAACAGAAAACTCTTGCCCACACTGTGTATATACAGTACTGTAATTCCAGTTAAAGTATGCAGAGAGGGAGGGAGGGTGCTAACAAGTCAGTTATTTCTGGTTTATAAAGTATTTATGCATCATTTATTAGTCCACATTTTTAAGTAAGCTCCATGAACTGATCCAGCAATCCTTATTCTAGTGGTGCCATTAAACTCAATTGGGTAACTCACATGGGTAAGGATTGCAGAACTGGGCCTCAATGTGTGTTAAATAACTATTTTACAAGACTCATCCATTTCAGAGTGATGAGCCGTTTTCAGACCTGTTGACAAGCTGTGTCACAGAGCTGACTTTCTTAGTCTGTGGGGTTTTTGCATGTAGTGACCCCTCCTAGTAGCTGACATGTCTCAGAAAGAGATCAGGTGGTTGCAAGAGAAAAGTGGCAGTCCTTTGTGTCAAGGTGCTGGATGACTACTGCTACCTTTAGCAGACTGTTCACGCCCTCTAGCTTTCTAATGACAAAGGAAGGGACAACATCTCCCGATGCTGGACTGGGGAGCGTGGCAGGGGTACCATGACTTCAACCAGGTTTCAGCAGACAACAGTGCCCATAGCTGGAACTCCTTTAGCTCTGATGGTAGCCTCCTGAAAACCCTGTTTCCTCTCTCTAGTGAGTCTTTCATTTCCTTAGCACATTGGTAAGACCAGCTCTGATTTGGGCCTCAAGACCGTTAAAAGAAAAGCAACTGGAGGGAAAAAAAGTATTTGCTGATAAAAAGACTTTTTAACTGACCCAGTATCATTCCTTTTGCAGGCAGAGGTTGTGGCCTATATCTGTTCTAAACAAGACATCTTCTCCAGTAAAATAAAAGATTGTTGTGAGAAGCCACTGGTGGAACGAACTGAGTGTGTTGTGAAGGCGGACTTTGATGACAAGCCTGCAGACTTGCCCTCGATTGCTAAGGAGTACATAGAAGACAAGGAGGTGTGCAAACACTTTGCTGAAGAGCATGGTACCTTCCTGGACAAGTACGTATAGCACGTGTCACATGTTCTTATGTCTGGCATTAGTTTTTTACATTTGTATGTACATAGTGGGACTGATAAACCAGAAGTAGATTTATTCCAAATGACTAAAATATAAGGGCCAAATCTCCTGCTGGTGACTTCTCTAAATTATGTCATTTTACAGCAGCTAAGGATCTGTCCTGCAGAGTATTGTGAAGAAGTATATAATGGAGAGATTCCTTTTTTCAGTCCTTTGAGTGGCTGACTTATCCCTTATGGTGTCCTGAAGTTCTATCCATTTTCCTCTACTTTAATTCCCATATTTTGCTACACACTGTATTTACCACCATCCTTTTGTGCAAAGAGGAAATGCAGCTCATCAGAGCCTCTCTTCAGTTTGCCAGTGGCAGGAGATTCCTTTTCATTCAGGAGTTCTATGTGTTTCATTTGTAACATCTGATTTTAACAGTTTTTTGTTCCTGGGCTGCAGCACCTCTATCAGCAGCCATGTTGACAGACTGTTCTTATAGCTCCACAAACTGCTCTTGATTAGTCAAGCTGCTGCTTCCCCACCCAGGCACAGGAGAACTAGAGCCAAGCTGAGGGGAGGGGAATTAATATCTTTTATTAATTGTAATTGAGGACGACACGTAGGTCTCTTTTCCAGATCTGTTCCTAACAGTGCATCATTATTTTTAGATGACAGTTTTGTCCTTAATCCCACTTAAACTGGTGTGATTAGGAACAGTTCCATGGAAGCCAATATATTTATACCAATGTGCAAACTTGTATAAAGGACTGATCCATCTTTCATTGGAGTCATCTGACCAACTTCCACTGATATCAATGAGAATTTGATCAGGCCTTAAGTGATAGCAGACTTTTTCTTCGCCTTATCCCATCAATCTGGGTTGTAACTCTGGTTCAGTGTCTCAAAACTGAAGGGTCTTCCTTGTGTTCTTTGTCCCATGACTACTAGCTTTTGTTCTCTGGCCAATTTATCCCACATCTCATCATCTCACATGACCCAACCATCTGACTCGATACTCTCACTGGTTTTTTTGTGATGGGGGCTGCCTGCATGGTGGCTCACACTGTTGCAGTGCATAGCCCATCAGCTCTCATTTTACCCAGGGTCCACCTCAGCATTTTCGTTTTGGCAGCATGATGTAGTTGTTCTTCTCTCTTCTTGATTGGCCCGCATTCATACTCATATGTCATGGCAGGCCTAATCATGATCTTATACACTTTGCTCTTTAGTTTACTTAGCATATTCTTATCACAGAGAATCCCTGCCAACTCCATCCATTTACACCAAGTGCTCTTTGTGCAGCTACTAACATCCGCCATCCACATTCCCATCATGGCTCAACAATGAACCCAGGTATTTAAATTGTTGCAAAGACTAACTATGTAACATCTAGTTTTATTGGCTTCTTGTGGTCCGTCTCAACAAACCCTCACATGTATTCCATCTTTTGTTGAACCATTCATATGCCATTTCCTTTTAATGCAACCCTCCACAGTTATAGATCCCTTTCCAGTTCACATTTATCCCTGGGCATAGTTTGGCAGGATGGGGGAGTTGCCTTCCCCTAATTGCAATTTTGCCCCCCCATGCGTGGCCCCAGTAGCTTGACTGGATCTGCCCCCCATATATAGAAGTCAAACTAGGCCTACGTATTTATCTTCACATCACAACATAGTATTATTGGTGAAAAGCATGTCCCATGGAGCGTCTCCCTCCTGTGTCACAAACCTCCTGTGTCACAAATAGGAATGGGTTGAAGGCTAATCCTTGAAGTAGACCTACCCTCACAGTGAACGACTCATTGTTGCCACAGCTGCTTTTCACTATTGTTGTGCTACCCTCGTACATGTCCATCAGAGTCTGAACAGATGGTGTCTGTAGTCAGGTAGCCATAACAATTCTCTAGGAACTCTGTCAAAGGCTTCTCTAAATTTACAAACACTAAGTGTCCTTGCATTTCTCCCTATACTTCTGCAACATTCAGGTTGCAAACTCTACATTCATTGTTCACGTTCCTGGCATAAACCTGAATTGATTGTCAATGTTTCAGCTCCTCCCAAGTCTTTTCTCAATAACTCTTCTCATCCATTTCACCGTGAGACTCCTTAATTTGACAGATCAGTAATTACTACATTCTTGTACATCTCCTTTATACTTGAGGATAAGAACTAATGTGTTTCTTCTCCACTCAGAGAATTAAGCTGAAAACATTCAACACCACCACTCTTCCCTCCTGGCCTAATGTTCAACTGATACACTGTCCAGTCCCACTGCCTTCCCATGTTTTAATCATCTTTAGTGCTGAGTCTCCATCCTGGTGATAGGTGTTGTGAGGTTGCTGCTCATGCATACTTCCCTCAATGGATTTCTTTATGTTCTCTTCAGTGAGCAATTTCTCATGAAACCGCTACTACCTCCTAATGGATTTCACCATCTTCCACCAGTACTCTTCCATTTTCATCTTTCACAACTCCCACATCCTCTGTGCTTCTTTGCTTAAATCTTGGCTAATCTACTCCTCCTCACTTCTTTAACTGACACCAGGCTCAGTGCCCTAAATGTCTAAAATAACAAGGCCTAGTATACTGCATACCAGGTTTTATTATCTGTCTAGGCACTTAAATGGCCCACATCACTCTGGTAGCTGAGCTCCTATCATAAGTGCTGCAAAAAGAAATATAGTTTCTATTATAGTGGGGGCCACTTCTCTAAACTATTTAATGCCTTATAAAGTTATGTTGCAGGGATAGGGTCCTGGGACATTACATTTCACCAAAAATTGGTAGAAGAATTGGCTACAATGGTCAAGAGAGACTACTGAGAAGACAACTCACATTCCAAATCTCCTTGTCCCCATCTGAGTAATCATTGATTGTCAGTGCTAATTATCATGCTACTTGTTAGACAACCAGTGGCTACTTTATTCTTAAACTCTAATGTTGGCAGTTTTCCCATGTTACAGATTTCTTTATGAGTATTCAAGAAGGCATCCCGAGTTCTCTTCTCAGCTGCTTGAACGGATTGACAACGCATACATATCCCTCCTGGAAGAGTGCTGTGAAAAAGAGAATGCTCCTGAATGTTACAGTCATGCAGTAAGTTCTGCTCCTCATTCACACATCATAAGAAAAAAAAATTAGAATGTTTTGGTGATGAACTCTCATGAGCGGACTGTGATCAAAGGGATTTGGAAGGTTCCGATGGTTAGGTATTTATTGGGGATTAATAAAGGCAATTAGTTGGGATTCACATAGACGATGTAGCACTTCCATGTTTGTCATTCATGACAAGGACCTATGTTTTTCTGGAATGAATGAACAATTGGAGTAACTCCATAAGACATCCCCAGTTCCTGTAAAATAACTTAGTGATTTCAGTCAAGTTCCTAATGGACATGCATGCACATCAAAAAAGCAACCTCAGGATCATCTTGTACGTTAACTTCTACAGCAGGGCTAAAGATTCAGTGAATGTGGAGAATGGATAGTTCTGTCATTCCAGAGATGGTCCCTCAAATTGAGGGTAAAGGCAAATTAAGGGGACAGACTGTGTTGCCACTAATTTTGTTGTTCAGTGGATAAAAAGAGAAAAATCTTTTATTAGCACTCATTGTACTAGGCCTTGTACAAATGTATATAAACAGTCCCTCTCCCAAACAGCTTACCATTCAGTGAGAGTCTAACTAGACAGAATGCAAGTGGATGTGTTAGAAGGTGAAAATGAGTTTATGCAAGTTGCACAATGGTACTAGATCCAATTGCTGAATGAAGCTATATAAATTCAAACTGAAAATAAATTGCAATTTTTTGAAGTGAGAATAATTAGCTATTATAGCTAGAATAATTTACAGCCTTGGGTAAGAGATTGCTCATTGCTTGTAGCCTTGTAAACAAGACTGGATGTCTTTCTAAGATATGCTCTAGTTTAATCACAAGTTATACTCAGTGCAGGAATTACCGGGTGAAATTCTATACTTGTGAGAGGTAGGACATCAAAATAAATGGTCATTTCTCTTTGATAAAATATAGGGCTCTGAATATGAATGCAAAACCCAAGATGATTTAGCAAACTCAGACAAAACTGCCTTAAAACTAGAGCTGTGCACACACACTTTTTCATCTGAAACCCACCAATTTGCTTCTATAGCATCTGTGAACCTTCTGTTCACTTTTCACAAATATCTGTGTAAGCAAAAATATATTCACATGAATGTTCATAGCAAGTATGATGTATACTGTCTAAATGAGCTTTCACACCAGGAGCTATGGATATCATGAAATTTTGAATAAATGAACAAATTCCTACCAGTCAAATGTCATTCTTAAGAAGGATGATAGAGTGATTATGACAATAGTAGGTGACTCTGGAGATCAGATTCAGTGCCCTAATCTGCCACAGACTTCATGTGTGCCCTTGGGCAAGTCACTTAGGCTGCCTGTGACTCAGTTCCCCATCTGTATAATGGGAATATTTTCCTACTTCACAGCTGTGTTGAGTGGACAAATACAATAAATATTTCAAGGGTCTCAGACACTCTGGTGATGAGGGCCATAGGCATATCTCAGAATGATAGAATATTTATGAATAGAAAGGGCCTAAAGTGGATATATAGGAGTTTTTGTGAGTTAGGTGTACAGCTGCAAGATAATTTGCTTCTAACAATGATTATATTTACTTCCAGGAAGAAAAACTTAGGAATCTCATTCAGGAGACTCAGCAAATAGTAAAGGCAAACTGTGATCTCTTTGGCAGCTTGGGAGAAATTGGCCTCCAAAAAGTGTATGTTTCTTTGTTTTGGGGTATCTCCATGTTTAAATAGTAAATGTTCAAAATTTTGTAAAGGTGAAATTCTCCAGACCCAAATGAATAAGACAAGGCTACAATTTAACCCTCAGTGCTCGTTCACTTGGCAATGCAGAAGATGCCATTATTCCAATTTAGAATAAGACTATTTAGAAGTAGGCGTCCACTGCCTACATTAATGGTAGCAGTGGTAGCAGAGCTATCAATGAGTCTAAGAATGCAAAAAATTAACTCAGCTTTAGACAGATCTGTGTGTGCTTCATTGAACAGCCCTATCTAGGTGCTTTATTTTAAAAAGTTTGTTCATAGTCAAACAGTCTGTAATATTGTTATTTCAGGCTCCTTATTCGCTACACCAGGAAAATGCCTCAGGTGTCAGCTGAAACTTTGATTGAAATCTCAAAGAAAATGGCAGCTGTTGGTAGCAAGTGCTGCCCGCAAACTGAAGATATACGTCTAACTTGTTCAGAAAGGCATGTGAGTACATTTCTTTCTTTACCTTTCTTTTTGATGTGGTTTCTGTGCACTGCACCTTTAAATCTCTAAGTATTCTGCCTAAATGCAGAGAAAGGACCACTTTTGTTCTCAAAGATGCTACTCTATATTTCCTCCTTAAATGAGTGTATGCTCTCTAATAGAGACTTTGGTCAATATTAAAAAAAAAGGAAGCCTAAAGTTAGGCTCCTAAATGCATAGTTGGAAACCCACCTCGGTTGCACTGAAGATGAATTCCCTTCTGTCAATTTTTTAAAAATCTGGCCTTTACTTTTATTTTCCTTAGTCAAGAAGAAAAGTAATTTAGATTGAATTGAGGCAGTTTTTAGGTTTGGAAATATTAAACAGCCTCTTAAAGGAAAACTGCAGCCAGCTAGTGCATCCCCATAGTGTAAGTGATTGCATAATAAGAAATGCTTGTCACCATGAAGACCTTGTGAAATATATTTTATTTAAAAGGCAGTTTAAGATTTTGGTGTGTCTTAGTTTGGCATTTCTGAACAAGGGTCTAGAGCTAGAAGTGGTCCCATTTGTGAAACGAACAGAGAGCCCTCCCACCCCCATAGAAGAGAACATGAACAAATTTCCAATCAGTTTTATGACTAGTTTAAACAGGCAGCTGAAGAAGACAACCTACATTTAGAGCATAAGCAATGATATCACTTTTCTGGAAGATGGCTGCCTTCAGAGCCAGGCTCAGAAATGTCAGTTATAAATCCTTTCCTGATGATTACCGATGGTCTGAAGTGTTGAAGCCCTGAATAAAATACATGGTGCTTTCTTTAGAAAGGTAATCTTTTGTCTATGACCATCACTTGTCCAAGTCTGATGAGTGCCAGAATGATTGAATATTTTCACGGGAGCTCTGCTTCACAAGAAATGAAAGCTCTTAGCAGCCCTGCTTATACGATTGTGACATTAGGAACATGCATTGTTTTTAAGCTAAAAGTGCTGTGACCCTTGTTATGGTGTTCTCCCTCTTTGTGCAGCTGAGCGTCGTGGTTGAAGGTATGTGCAGGAGACAGGAGGTTACACCTATAAATGAAAAAGTTACACACTGCTGTAACGACTCATACGCTGACAGGATACCATGTTTCACCAAGCTGGGAATCGATGAAAGCTATGTGCCCCCTCCATTCAGCCCTGAACTATTCACCTTCCATGAAGATTTGTGCACTGCTTCTGCTGAAGCACTGCAAAGAAAACAGCAAAAGTAAGATGTCTGTTTGTTAATTCACTACAGATCATCTTAGAATTACGTTCGGATAGAGAAAGAGTCCCTGCATATAGAAAATTCTGTTGAGCAATGTAGCCATGTTGGCCCCAGGATATTAGCGGGACACAGTGGGAGAGGTAATATCTTTTACTGGATCAACTTCTATTGGTGAGAGAAACAAGTTTTTGGGCCACACAGAGCTCTTCTTCAGGTGTGAGAAAGGTACTCCCAGTGATACACCAAAATGCAAGGTAAGTGAAAATCACTACTCTCTCAAATGAACTCACAGGAAAACAACCACCAAAAACAAAAAACAAAAAAAAACCCCAAATCACACACTATCACCTGTGGGTGAATGCTTTTCACAAAGTGATCACTCCATATCTGACCTATCAGTCCTCATCCTCAAAGGAAACCTGTACAACATGTTCAACAGATGAGCCTGGGAGCTTAAATTCATTACTCTGCTAGACACTAAAAATTTATGGCCTGAACAGACACACTGGATTTTTATGGCTTATTATAACAACCTGTAAGCCACTAAACTTCTCTTTTTGCCCTATGACTGCAGAGGTGTTAATTGACCATGCTACCTTGAACTTAACTACTGATGCTAAACAATCTGTTCCTCCATGTATTTAGCTTTGATGCTGGGAGTAGTTTTCCCAGACCTGAAGAGTTGTGTGGCTCAAAAGCTTGTCTCTCACCAATTGAAGACTGTCCAATAAAAGATTATTATCTCACACACCTTGTCTCTAAAAGTTTCCATACACAATGAGGAATCATTTGAAACAACAGCACTATGGTAGCCTTACTAGAGAGTCCTCAACTCATCATTTACTAATTTGAGGGAGGTTTTTTTTTTTTTTTTTTAAATAAACCTAGCCTGGGCTTTGCGGCTACAATCTTCACCGTTGTAGTCATTCCGTGGGCCGAATCCTCAGTTGGTGTAAGTCAGCTGACTATATCAGTCTACTCCACCGGAGGAGCTGACCCATTGCACTGAAACTTGAAGCAGTGATTTCCAGTAATATGGTTAATTCACTTAAAAAAAAAAAAAAATGAACTGCGCTACATGAGTTGACAGTGGAGGATGTTCTAGGATCCCACAGCACATCAGTGACTTTAGGGCAGAGGTAATATCAGTAAGACAACATGTTTATTCAGCATGAACCAATGCATAGCATAGTGCAGCTAAAAGAGGTGTTATTGTCTCTGAATACTAAAACAACGAGAGTCCTGTGGTACCTTAAAAGACTAACAAATTTATTTGGGCATAAGCTTTCGTGGGCAGAAACCCGCAGGCTGATGGTTGTTTAAGGTTTCCTCTGTATAGTTTTATTATATTCAGCATTTAGGCTTGATCCAAAGTCCATTGGAATAATGGAAAAACTCCCATTAGCTTCACTGGACACCAGATCAGGCCCATATTGAGCAATGTGGAATTAGATTTCAAATCCATGGAGCATATTGTAAAGCTACATACAGGCCCTGGATCTGCACAGGAGTCAGAGAAACGTGATATTACAAATTGATATTGTGATGTGAATTCACTTTACATGGCTACGTTTTGCGTTTGTTTCAGAATGCTCGTCAACCTCATTAAACTAAAGACCACTGTAACAGATGAACAGCTAAAGCAAATCATTACAGATTATACCAGCATGGTACAAAAGTGCTGCACAGCAGAACACGCTGAGGCATGCTTTGGGGAAGAGGTATCTGATTATTTTCATGTTTTGAGGGTATTATTCATTATTATAAAAAGGCATGCATGGAGACTGTCACTATACATATTTTAATCAAATGTTCAGTCACCCAGAATGGCTCTGTGTGTGCAGAATCACTCACTTTGCCTACAGGATATGAATGTTTGCATACAGGTGTATGTATATATATATATTGCTACAGAGTGTATGCATAGAGAACTTATTTAACCTAAAAGATATATTTAAATCTGCTTGAGCTTGCATCTAATATTGGCCTTTGTGCTACAGATTCTTCTAGCACACACAAATATAGGAGCTTTAAAGATTACAAATGAAAACAGTATCTGTATAATTCAGTCCAGAGAGGTCTGAATAATAACATGGAAAGAGGAAAAGCTGGGCAAATTATATTCTGTGGGCATTCATGCCAACTTTTAAACAAGTTTACTTTGACTAAACCCTCCTGCTCCCTTTGATTTTTGCTTTTGCTGAATATTCAGGCAGACAGTTACAGAGACAGTTAAATTTTAAGCATATTGGAGAATAGTGTCAGAAAGTAATTTCTGCCCATTTAAATGCCAGTATCCAAATGGAAATCTTGTTCTAAGCTTTATGCTTATCCCATCAGAAGACAAGTGTCCATGTGACTTGTGTCCAGTCAAAACAGTTCAGATTTCAAATTCAAAAATTAAATATTTGGAAAAAGCTACTTGGGAGCAAGCTACTTAGAATAATTCACAGAAACGGGAAAAGTAATTTTGAAGGCTCACAGACAACTCAAACAGAGCAAGTATTAAAGTTTGTCAAATATTCTTATTATGAATTACTCAGTTGGCTCATGACATATACCCTCCCACCGTTTAAGATTGTCCCCATCCAGTTTGAATAGTGATTTATTATCTAATGCCATCTCTATTATTAAATATATGGATGATATGTTCATATCAACATATGAATTATAGAACTGAGGTATTTTAAAGTAAATATACATTTTATTTTTTACTCATTACTCAGATACCACATGGGTGGGCACATTAAAAAAAAAAGCATGGACAAATTACAGGCAGAGAGGGTCTTTTGGAACTAAATTTCTATATAAACATATTCCATCACTGTGACCTTACAGAATAATTAATGCCACAGGAGTTCATACTTTAAGACTAGAAGGGACCTATAACAGGGACAATCACCTCCTGAGAACCCTCTTATGGCCACAAGTCACTTTGTAGTACTTCACCTAGGTTTCCCCTCTTGGTCTGTTCAAATAAAACTTCACCCAGGCTTTTTGTGACCCAGAATATCCATCCTTGGGGACTCGGTTCATTAAGATAAAATAAACTTCAGAATCCCAAAACAAAGTTTATTCTGAAGTTTGGGTGACCAGATGTCATAGGTGACTATAGGGACACTCCCAACATTCAGGGTTTTGTCTTAGGGGCGTCTACTATCCACTACCCTCATTCTGATTTTTCACATTTGTTATCTGATCATCCTACCAGAAATCTACACAAAACAAAAGGTTTCCTCTTCCTCCTCCCAGGCCCTGCCTAGCTGGCATCTCCATCCTAACTCTCAGGACTCTCTACTAGAGAGTGTTTACTCCTAGCGCTCTCTGATCCCTGAGAATTCCCGCCCCCCCAGTTTCCTACTGATTTTTAAAGGGAAGTCACCTGATCTCTGCCGGGTGTGTCTCCTTAGTAATCAAGGCTGGCTGATAACAGATCATAGAGTTTAGAGCATGGAAGCTTCCTGTTCAAATACTATGTAATTTATTTTCTTCGATTCTCTCTTGCAAATATTTGTTCTCTTTTTTTCAGGGTCCAAAACTGAAAGCTGAATGTAAAGCCATCTTAGGAATCGAAATCATAGGAGTCTAAAGATTTCAGGTAACAGCAACAATATTTCTTTATTGGGACTCATGTGCATTTAGCTGCTCAGAACAAACATGCTCATAATTTGTCAGATTTCTTTCTTGCTATTATTTATATTACCATCTTGCCAAGGAACCCTAGTAATGGACCAGTATCCCATTGTGTGCTAGGGTCTCGTACAAACAGAACAAAAAAAAAAATGGTCCTTGCCCTCTATGAATGTGGCTTTTTTTCTTACAAGGAACATATCAAGTTCTGCTTACCAGATTTAGAAGGTGTTTCCTAATTATTCATTTATCATCACTAGCACCGAGCATCTTACTAATTTTGACTAGCCCAACCAAAAGAATAATAAACATCCTGCTGAACTTCTAGGGTTCTTATCCTAAAAGATGTATGCTGACAAAATCCTTCATAGTAATTTTCCATACCTTTCACTTTTTAGAGCAGGGCAAAGATCAAGGCTGGAATTTTCAAAGGAACATAAGATGTTAGGTGCCTAACTCCCTTAGGCTCTTTTGAAAAACCCAAACTATGAACTGTAAATCTCTTCCACGATTCTGGTTTGTATTTTGACCTCTAAATCATCCCAGATAATGATGGTTGTAAGGATACCACAACTAACCTAAGACTGCATATTGGTCAAGGCAACAGAGAATGGATGGTCTTGGGAAACTGAGATTTAGAAACTGGAAATCCAGTTTTTATTCCCAGGCTGAGAGCAGGTCACAATCTCTCTGTACCTCAGTTCATCTGTAAAATGGGAAAAGTTCTTATCTTACCTCACTGAGATGTTAAAAGGCTAAATTATGTTTGGAGGTGCTCATATATTCTGGTGAGGTGATCTATAGACCATTAGAAACAGGATAGACATGTCCACACTGCATATAGTTATAATATGGTTCTCTACAGATCCATTTACAATATGGCTAAACATAGATTTCAGGTTTGGGAAAAGAAGAGCTCTAATGAAAGCTCAAAGGCTGGCCTCTCTCATCAAAAAGATATTTTTTGTTTCTCCTTCTCCCCAGGTCACTAATGGAGAAAGATGAAATTCCTCTGTGCAACTTCTCCTGTACTTTGCTTTTTTACCCTGGACACAAATGTATTTTTAAAACAGCATTCTAAAACACTCAACATTTTATGAACCACAGATTCTTCAGAAAACTTCTCAGCTATTAACAATAAATAAAAAGTTTAAAAAAACCCTCATTGTCCAAGTCTGTTGATTAATGTTGTGAGACAACACTCTATACTCAAATGTTTCATATGATAACATTTACAGACTAGAGATGGATCCCCTGGTTTCCTTATCCCTTCTTTACCACCTCTTGCAACATCTTAGTGTAACAATCGTTATAGTGAATTCTTGCACTATGACTTTGGGCCAGATATTGATACACTTACCCAGGTCAGTAACACCAGTTGAACTTCTAATGACTTCAAAGAAGCTATATGTAGAATATTAGAGTTTCAAGCCAGGAGGGACCATCAGATGATCTAGTCCAACCTCCTGTATAGCAGTAAGCTCTATTCATGTTAAAACTATTAGAATTTGGCCTTTTACAAAACAACCATTTTACCTCAGTAAAGATGGCTCCTAATATTCCCAATCTTGGGGAAAATTTGGGTAAAGATCTGGATTTGCTGCTCAGACAGCTCTCTGTTAAAAACAGCCACAGACAGCAGATGTGGTTAAGTTCAGAGGTGCTTCATTCAAAACATACACCATAATCAGTGTTCTTGCACTGCACTGAGTTCACAAAAATGTGTTAGTTTCAAAACCATTGAGGTTCTAGTAAATAGCTTTGGACTAGTAAATTTATTAGAACACATCTTGTACATGTTAATACTTTCACATGTTTTCCCATATGGTTCAGGCTGAATTCTCTTTTGGAGACCCTCAACTCTGACATTTAATATGGGCAATACTACCTGCCTGTAAAACTGGCCCTGACTAAAGTTCAGAAGACCTGGTTCTTTATCGGATTAGGCTGCAAGGGAGAGCAGTGAGATGTTCAGTCTGATATTCAGAGACAAAGGTAGAGCTGGTTTAAAATGTAAAAAGAAAATTATGAATGAAAGCCTTGAGTCCAGATCACTATTATTCATGGCTTCATCCTATCCTGTATTTAAGACTATTTATACAACCACAAGGTAGTCACAAAAAAAGTGTTGCTCAATCATGAAAGTTTCATGAATTTGAGTACAAATCATTTATCGAAAGGTTTGTACCAGGAGCATTCACTCTGTTATTGTTTTCTAGTTTAAGACGTTTCAGCAGATGAATCACACCGCAAACAGTGAATGGTCTAAGTTAACAGCTAGCCACCCATAAACTGAAGATTGTTCATTTAGACTACTATTTCACACACTCACACGATCCATTCATGAATGAGTCACAAACCAAAAGAAAGACTACAGTTGCAGTGAATATTATTGTTAGGGGTAATTCAGCCAGCTCCAATCAGGGGAATTTTTCAGATTTAAATGAACTTCAGTGTTGAATTATTAGGGCTAAAATGAACGGGGCAGGAGAGTGAGGTCAAATAGTAGTATCACAAAAACAGGCAGACAGGGCAGATAGCGAAATGTATGGGCACAAATCTACTTGTGTGGTGGCACAGAATGCCCAAAAAGGGCTTTACATGACAGCAACAGCAAATGGGACTGGCTTGAAAACAGACAGCAGTGCATTAACAATTACTGTTGTGTGCGCCTTTATGAGGCACCTCTCACTAATGAAGAGATGCTATTTTACAAAAGCTATAAATGCTGCCACTGTGCTGCAGCCCATCTAGGCATCACCAATCCTTGAGCCCTATTGATTTTATTTGTGTGCACCACTGGCCCAAAACCTCTTTGAGCTAGGGTCCCCATGATGAACAATCTGCTTGTTCTTTAGCTTTTCCTCCTTGGACCCTTTGCTGGGGGGGAGAGGAGGGGGCGCAGGTCTTACAGTTACCATGTATTCCTCCAATTGCCTAGACTTGACTTTTCTTCTGTTTCTCAGGTCAGAAAACAGGAGGCCTTCTCCTGTGATCTGGCTGAGCTGTGTGTGGCACAGAACCAAACGCAGGGCAAAGGTGATTTTAAATCAACTATATGGCCCCTGGGTTGACTGAGTGGAGGCTGCATAGAGCCAGCTCTCAGTGTCTCTGAACTGCAGTGCATTGAAGTTCCTATTCCAAAAGCTCTCCTCATTCCCTCCCGCTGTCAGTGCGGCCAACACATGTGATACTTCCCCACATCTCACACTATTTGGTGGTGGTGTTTCTGCATCAGCTCTGGCACACACATGATTTCATGAAAACCTCAGCATTTATTAAAAAGCTTCTAGCCCACATGATTGCAGCCACAGCAAGAGCACCCTGAAGGCTCAAAACCCGGGACGCAATTTTAAAAAAAAAATCCCACACCAAATATTGTCGTGATTCTTCAGTTTCATGATTTTTGGGGGACAGGCCTACGATGTTTGAATGCTTGGGTTGGCAATAATGCATCCACCAGGGCTAGCGCAAGGCAATGGAGGTTTCAGTCACTTTTGCTACTGCACAGCAATTCATTTCAGTACTCTTGGTGGTACTTAAAGCTGCCTGAAAACCACCATCCTTTTGTCCCCACAATTAGACCTTGGCTAAAGAAATAAGAACTCCTTGCTCTGAAGTGTCCCAAGCATGGGCTCTGATGAATTAACAGGAATAAGTATTAAAGGCAGGGACCTTCCACTGAGAGAAAAACAGGCTGCTTAGTACAGTATTTCAAGCTAGGAACGGTCAGCAAGAGCCCTCTCTTCCCAGCGCCCCAGGTGAACTTCCAACTCAACTCTAAGAAGAATGGGTGAGAACCTCAGCCAGCTTAGCTCTATTAGCTTCAGTGTATGCTCAAGAAGCTGCAGTACGTGTAGTGTATTGCCTACACTAGAGGATGGGGAGCATTCAGCAGCATCCAATCAGAGTATTCACATAATAGTTAAAGCAGCACCTAGTCATGGAGCAGGAGTTCAGCAGGGGTACATAGTTGGTATTGTCAGAAGATGGGCACAGCCTCCTTAAGGCAGAAAGCACACTCCGAAGAATGGAGATATCTGCATGTTTTAAACACTGACGGATTCCTATTTACTCTAAAGGCACCTTTACAGTCTTCTGCCAGTGTAAATGGTCCAACCGCAAGTGTAAAAGTAATTTACACTCATTTTAAGGCTTTTTTGGGGGGGCGGGGGGGGACTACAAGCGCAGAAGAAAGGGGCCTTGATGTAAATAAACATAAGAATGGCCGTACTGGGTCAGACCAATGATCCATCTATCCTGTTTCTGACAGTGGCCAATGGCAGGTGCTTCAGAGGGAATGAATAGAACAGGTAATCATTAAGCAGTCCATCCCATCGGCCATTCCCAGCCTCTGGCAAACAGCAATCCCTGCCTATCCTGGTTAATAGCCATTGATGGACCTATCCTCCATGAATTTATCAAGTTCTTTTTTGAACCCTATTATAGTCTTGGCCTTTACAACATCCTTTGGCAAGGAGTTCCACAAGTTGACTGTGCATTGTGTGAAAAAATGCTTCCATTTGTTTGTTTTAAACCTCCTGCCTATTAACTTCATGTGGTGACCCCTAGTTTTTGTATTACGAGGAGTAAATAAAACACATTCTTATTTATTTTCTCCACACTGGTCATGATTTTATAGACCTCTATCATATGCCCCCCCCCTTAGTCATCTCTTTCCCAAGATGAAAAATCCCAGTTTTATTAATCTCACCCCATAAAAATGCTTTTCCATACCCTTAATCATTTTTGTTACCTTTTTCAGTACCTTTTCCAATTCCAATATACTTTTTTTGAAATGGGGTGACTAGATCTGGATGCATTATTCAAGATGTGGGCATGCCATGGATTTATAAAGAGGCAATATGATATTTCCTGTCTTATTATCTATCCCTTTCTGAATGATTGCCAACAGTCTGTTAGCTCTTTTGACCGCCACTACACACAGTGAGTGGATGTTTTTGGAAAACTATCCACAACGACTCCAAGATCTTTCTTGAGTAGTAACAGTTTATTTAGACCCCATCATTTTGTATGTATAGTTGGGATTATGTTTTCCAGTGTGCCTTTCTTTGCATTTATCGACATTGAATTTCATCTGCCATTTTGTTGCCCAATCACCCAGTTTTGTGAGATCCTTTTGTAACTCTTCGCAGTCTGCTTTGGCCTTAACTATCTTTAGTCATTTTGTAGCCACAAATTTTGGTACCTCACTGTTTACCCCTTTTCCCAGATCATTCATAAATATCTTGAACAGTACTGGTCCTAGTATATACCTCTGGGGGACACCACTATTTACCTCTCTCTATTCTGAAAATGGGCCATTTATTCCTACCCTTTGTTTCTTATCTTTTAACCAGTTATGGATCCCTGATCACTTAGTGAGGAATTAAAATGGGAGACAATGGGATTGCAGAGGTATTACTGAGGACATACATTAGTAAAGATCCTGCAGGCTAAATTAACACATAGCATATATACAGAGTTAGCAAACAAAACAAGTTCTCTTTGCACTCTTTCACAATGAAACTCTACTTTTATGGAAGAGTTTAGAACACACACACACACACACACACACAGAGGAGCAGAGCAGGCTACTCTTTATGGGCAGATCTACACTTACAACACTGGTGCAGCTGTAGCGCATCAGTGAAGACACTGCTATGCCAACAGGAGAGCTTTTCCTCTCAGAGCAGTTAATCCACCTCCACGAGAGTGTTCATTTGGCCTCTGGCAAAGAGGCACACCGCAGCTCACCTTGCTCCAGACTAGCTCTTTTGCAGAAGACACAGATTGCACAATACCCTAAGGGCAGTCCCCTAGGCTGCAGGCAGGGCCAAGGTAACCCCTTAAAACTTGAAGTGATAGCAACACAGTTTTCCACACACCACGTTTAATAGCAGCTATATCAGACTAACTATCCTGGAAAGCCCCCTCATGGCACAGTGTGGCATTGCAGTCACTCTGCCTCGGTTTCCCCACCATGTTCTTTGGCCTACTTCCACTGATGAGAGGGCTTGGTCCTCCAGCCAAGCTACTTTAAAGTCTTTGGTCTCTTCCAGGGTAACAGAGTTCCTTAGTCCAAGTGCAAAAACTATATCAAAGCAAGAGTCTTCAGCCACACCAGGCTCAGCCTTCAGCTTTCTTCCTTACCGGCAGGGTCCCAGCAGCAACGGCCTGGCTATCTGTCTGACTCCCAGGTCTTGGGCTCCAATCAGCCCAGCCATCTAGGTCAGGTCTACCCTCCTATCAAGGACCTCTGGCAGGCCATAGCCTGAGGCCAGCTTCTTGCCCCAACTGGAGTAGCCTGTTCGCTCTTCTCCCCAGCCTGCCTGAATGCTGGGCTTTCCTCCTCTTAGGCCAGCTCCCCCTAAGGTGTTAATCCTTAGGGCTTTCTCACCTCAGGGTGAGGCACATTTCCCCCCCTCTCTACCTCTTCCTCACCCCCCAACCAGCTTCCGCTCCAGGGGATTGTTGCCACCTTCCCCCAGGACTCCCTCCCAGCTTCCTCTTCCTCAGCAGGGACGAGCCAAGTGAACATGGCTGACTGGCCCCAGGCCCTGGAAGCAGCAAGTCACCTAGCTACAGTGATGATTCATGAGAGGTTAAGAGCCTAGCTCAAGGTCTGCAGGGTTAGCAGCTAGGGAAAAAAACCAGACATCTTTTACTCTGGAACCTGAGCAAGTCTGATCTGGAGACACTGAGTGGCAATAAATCTAAAACCCTATGAGGTCATTTCATCATCCCCCTTTGGAGTAGATACACCTTCTCCCTTTTTTGCTGCTCCCTTTTGTACCAGCACTGCAGGGAGGTGTGGACAAATCCCTGGGTCTCTGTGGTAGAGTTACTGCCCCAACACACTCCCGCCTGGCTTGTTTGGGCATTGAAGCACCTATGCTTCAGTTTCCCACCACTATCCCATAGCCAGCTCCAGCTAGAAGAGTACCCTGGCTTTCTAGCCAAATCATGCAGAGGCCTGCCCCTTCTGACTCCACAGTATCTTATACCAAAGTCCAACATAAACACATATAAACCCAAACCTTCAGCCTGGCTGGGCTCAGCTGGTAGGCATCTCATCACAGATGTGTCTCTCCTGCTCTAAACTGTCTTCCTCTCCCCGCACAGGCTTTTGTGCTTCAACCAAAACCAGAAGCTGACAAACACCTGCTCTCCCACAGGGGCTCAGATGGGCTACAGGTGCTCAGGGCCCCTGTCTCCATTCAGACTTCCATCTCACCTGTGGAGAAGCCTGTCTACTTTTCTCTTCAGCTCAGCTTTCTTTCAGACTGCTTCCCAGAGAGCAGTAACTCTCTGTCTTCTGGGTTTCCCTCACCCAGATCTTTATGGGGGAGGGGGGAAGCAGGGGAGCACCCCAACAGGAGAGGTTTATTTCTAATTAGGCCTGCCCCACCCTCTAGGTACACCCAAGATGATTTGATTGGGCCTCTGGGCCCATATTAGCCATTTCACAGTGTGTGTTGGGTAAACATCCCACCACAGCCCCTCTCTCTGCTTCTTACCCCTCCCTTCTCCTATGAACAACAATATGATTGCATAGGAGCCATTTCACGTTGTTAACACAGTAATAAAGGGCTTGGTTATGTGAAGGACTCACAGCACTGCACAGGACAGCAGTTTGCAATCTCAGCCAGTTCCAAAAAGAGTCAGAGGAGGCACACTGACTGGCCAGCCACTGATTGGCTGAAATTTCCTCGTAATATATAGGGAGATGCCAGTAACCTCTAGTCCATCGTCCACGTGTGCACAAGCCAAAATGCATTGGTTCTGCATTGTCATTTTAACGTTCAGCTGCCTGATTAAAAACTGATATTTGGGACATGAGGGAAACGTATATGTCAGGTTTACCACCCTCTAAGGGGAGCCCTCATCTCGAAAGCCAGGCAGTTTTAAAAAAAATGTAGTTGAGCCCCTCCCCTGCCCTGGAACTCCGGCGCATATTTTGTTGTTTTATAATCATGTTTTCCTCTTCGTTTTTTTAAAATTCTCTCTCCAGTTGCTGTGTGAAAGATCTGCATAAACAGGGAAAAGTGTCTAATGACTGACTCTACAGGGGAAACAGTGACACTGACGATATACAAAGTGCTGTCAGATGCACAAACTCAGCACCCTGACTCAAAAGAGGACAATATTTTTCCTCTAATCTCGTTCACTTAGGTGCTTAGCTTAGCTGCCAGACTCTGGCTCTCCCTACTTATCTGCCCATATCTCTTTTTGCATCACCTCCCTATCCACTCTGCTTCATCCACGACGCCAGGTTTGATATGCTGTTTGTTCATTTCTTCCATAACCAGTTCTATGCCTACTTACTTCCATGTGGCCATTCTTCTTGCACTGGGCCACAAATAGAATGCCTCAGAAATTTTTGGACAGGCTGTTTTTCTGTCATAAAATGCTGATCTGTGGATAGTGAATTGCTTTGCCTAAATGTGTTGATTTTGACCAGTTTGAGGGGGAAAAAGCAAAGCATTTTGATAAGGTAAACATGTTCTAGTTTGAAATTTTTGGAATGGAACATTTCAATTTTTTGTTTCAAAGTGATTTTTTTTTTGTTTAGAAATTTCTTTTGTATTATGCATTTTGAAAAATTAAATGTAAAAATTAAAATAAAATGTTTCAATTTTATTAAGGCACACACAATGTTTTGCTTTAACCTCCCCCAATTTAAGCTTTTTAAAAAAATTTTGTTTTGTGGGAAATTTCAATTTTTTGTTCTTTCTAAGGTTTGGAATGGATATTTTTTTTTTTTTTTTGTTCAAATCTTGGAATTTCTTGTGAAGTGGAAATTTTGTTTTCTGACCAGGTCTGTCAACAAGGTTAATATTATTCCCTTATCTGTTTGAGGCCTGGTCTACACTGAAAACTTAGGTTGATATAACCATGGCACTCAGAGGGGCAAAAAAAAAAAACACACTTAGAGGCACTGTAGCTATGTCAACCTAAGCCCCAGTGTAGATGCAGCTAGGCCGATGAAACAATGCGTCTGTTAACCTAGCTACTGTTGCTTGGGGAGGTGGAGTTCCTAGAGTGCCAGAATAACCCCTTCAGTCCATGGCTATGTTTATACTACCACTTATGTCAGTATAACTTAGGTCGCTCAGGTGTGTGAATAAACAACATAGGACATATGTTACACCGACCTAAGCACTGGTATGGACAGCGCTATATCGGCGGGAGAGCTTCGCCTGCCGACATAGCTGCTGCCGCTCATTGGGGGTGGATTAATTAAATTGACGGGAGGGCTATCTCCCAGTGGCTACACTAGAGAGATTGCAGCAGTACAGCGGCATCGGTGCCAGGCCACTATAGCCCCGTAGTGTCATCATGCCCTTAGGCTCCAAGTCAGTAAAGCGCTTAAGCCCATACCTATTCTGCAAAGCACTTAAGTACGTTTAACTTTAGGAACATGTTTAAGTGCCACTGACTTTAATAAGACTTAAGTGCATATCTAAATTTAAGCATGTACATGTTTTGTTGACCTGAGGCCTAAATGAACTGATTTATTACGTTTTGTATGCTTCATGTAGGAGTAGTTTAAGTCATTCCTTTTCTTAGGAGAGGTAGCTCTCAGCTAGCACTGGCAAAATATTCATATGAAAAGGTTTTGTTGAAATAGGCCCGGATTTGGGGTGGCAAAAGATTTGCAAAACAGAAGAGACTTTTACAAAAATTCAGATTTGTTTGATGAATGATTGTGTGTGTCTTTTCATTAAGATGCCTGAACACATTATGTGGCAGATTTTCACATCGCTTTTTTCAAATCTTGAGCTGGGTTGGATGAGGCTGATTGAACACCTAAGTCATGTGGTATTTATTATGTGCCTGCACATCTCTCTGTATATAAAGTGTTATAAACATGCAGCTGTCTGTCCCTCTATTGCTTTAAAGATGGCTGTCAGAGGGGTGTCTTCATGTGAAATTTAAAATGTGCTACATTGAGCTAGAAATGGATTTCACAGGCCAAACTGCAAAAGGCTTTCAGCTTCCTTGAAATTCTGGGAGAAGTAAAATGATGGGGGTGAAAAAAATGTGTGACATTTCATGCAAATTGTTTCATTGAACCCTATATTTCCTTGCCAGGCTGCTCCACCCACCAGCCTAACATTGTGAGCACCGGTGCTATTCATGCAGGGTGACCACCCATCCCAAAGTAGATGGGACAATCTCAAAATGCAGAGTTCAACTCCCAGTCCCAGGCTGAATGACTCTGGGACAGCATTTGTGCTGGATTCCCTGCGGTTCTGCTCTATGTCTGCCTGAGGCTCGGGGCAATGCCAGCCTGGCTGGGGGAGGAGGTGGGCCTTAGCCCTCACTTGCCACAAGGCCTCGCCTCCTTCTCCTTCTCTCTCTCCAGAGGCCTCACCCCTGGCCAGGCCAGATGCCAGAGCTGGGCAGTAGTAAGAGCCACCCCATGAACCCAGATCGCTGTGGGGAGCCCCAGACCCTCCATCTGCCCTGGGAGAAGTGCCCCATGGGGCAGGGACAGGGCCGGGAACTGCTCTCTGCTATGCCAGCCACTCAGCCAAGGCAGGTGGAGGGTGTGGGGTTCCCCACAGCAGCCCTGTCAGTTTTTACCATGGCCCAGCTTGGCTTCTGTTCTGGCCAGGGCAGGGGGCAAGGCCTCTGGGGGAAGAGGAGGAGCAGGGGGCATCAGTATAGAGGGGACAGGGCTCTTGCCTGTGTCCCACTTTTGCCTTTTGAAAAGGTGGTCACCCTATGTTCAAGAGCTGTTGATTTCCCCAGGAAACTCATTCTCTGCCTTCCCCATCTCTTGCAATGCTTTATTTCCAAAACACTCCAGAATTTGTAATTCACTTTGCAATCATGCAGTTAAAAAGGAAGTGTTAAGTTAGCAATAATCAGTAATAATTTTTGCAGTAAATACAAACACCGTCTGTTGATGTTTGAGGGCCATTTCATGTTTCCAGTGTTGGCAGGATACTGCAGTTAACACATTTAACATAAAGTGAGCATTTAAAAGTCAGATCTTCCTATGGTATAAATTGGTATACCTTCACCGATTTACACAATTTACGATTTATGTTGATTTACACAAACTGAGGATCCAGCCCCAATAGTTTAAGCGTAAGTTACACTCCACAGCTATATTAAACTGTCTGCTGTGCGCCCAAGTCTGTGCCTGATATGACCTTATCCTTCATTCCAGATAAGGACTGCAGGTATGTCTTTCCTCTGCCACTGAAAGAGAGCATTAACTGTGGATAGGCAGATTTCCATTCAGATAGTGTGGGACAGTTTAAAAGAGCCTAAGACATACAGGAGTTTTCCATCCTGTTGACTAGGAGGACAAGGTGTGTGGAGGAGTTTAATTGAAATCTTTTAAAGCAGGCAGCAAACCAAGTTTCAGTGAAACCAGTGGTTTCACACCATTCATTTCTCAAATACTATGCATGACAACAAATTGAATTCACAGTGCCTCCCAGCGATCCTGAGTGAGGAACACAACCTGCTCTAGAGAGTCTACTCTCTTGTTTACTCATTGGATGCTACAGTATCTCTGCAGGTCTTCCCCCAGCAACATAATCAGTGACCCCCCCCCCTTGCTGTCATGGATTATTATAATAGTAATAACAATACTTAATTCATATATAAATTTTCATCCTTAGATCTCAAAATCCTTTACAAGGATGGGACAGTATCGTTACCTCTCTTTTATCGATGCAGAAACTAAGAGATAGAGAGGTCAAAGTCACACAGTGGATTAATAATAGAGCAAGGAACAGAACCCAGCTCTTCTAACCCCCAGGGGAGGATCTTAGCCATTAGCACCATCAGCACATGCCTAAGGAACTTGACAGTTTAATTGCTGAGATTCATTCATTTCATTAATTCTCTGGCTCGTGGAAAGTCGAGTGCACATTTTGGATCATCTGTTTCCAGACAGCCTGGCCTCCTGCCCATGTTGCGGCATGCCCTTTATTAAGGCTGAGGAAGGTGAGATCAGAAGCCATGATATCCCTCCAGCATGCAGGAGGCCGTTCATGAGGTTTTCTCCATCCAGCTTTTGCTGGACAAATTTAGGAAGATGGCAGGCTGGTATGGACACCAGTCTATGGAGTACACGGCCAAGCCTTCTTAGCCGCAATGAGTCACTTGGGAAAACATTGGAGGCTGGTTGGCCCAACGCCTGACATCCTCGTTCGTTACATGAGGACACGACCATAAGCCTTCAATAGGGCATTGCTATTTCATGTCAAAAGTATCCAGCAGGCACATGTGTGTCTTTATGGAGATGCACAAGACAGAAGCCATTGCTGCTTGATAGATGCACATTGCAGTCTGAGTTGATCTGTGGCACTGAGGCCACAGAGGCTTTAAAAGAAAGTGCACAACACCCATAGCCTTGCTGATTCATGTCAGCATGGCAACCTCCCTGCTTACTGAAATCAGAGCCAAGATGCTCAAGTGAGTTGACCGATTCAACTTCTTGCCCCTTACCCATCACAGTCAGAGATCCATCAGCCACAAAAATTGCTGCAATGTGATATATAAACTGAGCTTATTTTTACATTATCCGTATTTTGGGAAATATGGGGCTTCTTCCCCATTACTATCATTGCAACCAAAGAGCTTCTGTCTTATAAGGATTGATGCTGTAAGCAACTGAGCACTCCTTAAAGGAGCAAAGCACTTCCAACTCTGACTTCAGCCCTGATTCAGGAAAGTACTTAAGTACAGTGAATGCTTAAGTCAAGCATGAAATCCCATTGACTTGCATGGGACTAAAGCATGTGCCTAGCTTTAAACATGTACTTAAGGGCTTTCCTGAATCTTAGAGATGCTTTCCTGAATCAGGGCCTTCCGTGGGTGCTGAGCAGTGCCCATCATCTTGCAGAATGAAGTCCATAGTGCTACAGGGACATTCTACAGGGCTAAAAAAAGGCATGCTAGGGGGCATAAAGTTTAAACTGGCTTGATGTATAACATAGGGGAACTAATTCCCCCTAATGCCCCCCCTTGGTTTTAATTTGGTGATTTGTCAGAAAATGGTGATGTCTGATCTTGATTCTGACATCTCTACAGATGTTCCCAATTATGCTGCTTAAACAGCACGAGAAATAAGAGATAGAGATGCTCTTTACACATAGAAAATGGTGTTTAGGCTTACAGTCCTCACATAAAAATAGTTACCATTGAATTATAATAAATGTGATACATCTAGAACACCTTCCACCCATAGCCCCATAAGTGTGCACTGTTTGGGATATTGCTCCCTGACCTACTCAAACTCTGCTTTCCCAAAGATTTCAGATGTCCTTGAAACCAGGTAGCTGAACTGGATTATTTAAACATTTCAGTTACACTTGTTTGTTCTGCGTACAGGGTTCATTTCACCCATCTATGAAATACAATCACTTCTGTCCTTCAAAGAAGGAGTCTTTAAACGTACGGACCAATGCTGCACTAAAGAGTGAGAAAAAAAGAGAAATATACCTTCTCCCAACTACAGAAAGAGTAACTGTAATCACTCAACCAGAATGTACTCAGTCACCAAAATTAACACCCCCTACTCTTCAACAATACGTGACCCGAAAGGCACTTAAAAGAAAGGTCTCTTTCCCTCACTGCCTACACTGAAGTTAGTGCTTTGGAAAGGTGCCTAACTGAAAGTCCTGGAAGCTGAAGTGCTGCTTATCTGCTGAGCTACAGGGGCTTCACTTTCATTCAGTAGCACAAAGTGTGGAGGCCAAATTCTGACAGGAGGGAATGGGCAAAAAGCTTCTTTCCCCAAATTGGGTTCCTATAAATAAGCAGTTCATGTGACAAGCTGATTCACGGCCATCCTCAGCCCTTCCATGCAACTTTTCCTAATAAGAATAGGAATAATCTACATATTATATGACTTCCACACTCCCCGCTTACTGTCTGGTGGCTGTTCAGATACTCTTCACCTCTGGTGTCGTCCTGGCTGCCTCTGAAAAAATCAAAAACTAAAAACACTGCCTCAAATCTGCCCTGGGGGAATTGATGCTGGGTGCAGGAGTCCCTAGGAGTAGCTGGCTTGATTCATATGCTGTCTCTGGATCCTAGGGAGCAAACACGAGAAAGAAACCATCAGCGTGATGAGGAAATGATGAACAAGTAAAGCCAGAAAACAAATGTAGGATAGTCAGTGGCTGCCCAAACAGGTGTGTCCCCTTTCCGTCACGCTGTTCTGTCCCTAGGCCTACTGGGTAATGCTGTGCTTCTTTGAGTTGGGTCTCTCTAGCCTTGCATGATTCCACTTTGTGTTTCAGGCCCTCTGCTTTAACAGACACACTTCCATTGTCCTTTCCCCCTTTATGTTTCCTGTGCATGCTTCCACAGGCTGGGTAATCCGTACCTGTCTTGTGCTTCATCTGTCATCCGGATGTTCAAATACTCAGTGTTCTTAAGATGTACTTTATAAACGGTGTTTCCCTTTTTGCCATGGAATTTTTCTGTTTGTTACTTCTTGCACCTGCTTCCATTGTTTCTTACTGGGTAACTTACATTTTGAGTAGCGGAGGCTGATGTGCCAGTCTTGCAGAGTTACGTCAGACATTAGTGTAATGTTTCTGAAAGTTCCTTGTTTAAAACCTTCACTACCAGGTGATCTGTGTGGTCTTCTTTACTGATACCAAAGCCACAATGCTCTGGTTGGTCACATACGAGCACTTACAATGGTTGCCAGGCTTTCTGTGGATCTCTGCACTTTTTGGTAAAAAGCACACCCATTTGTTCATTCCTAAAGCAAGTGTAATGAAATGCTCAATCATTTAAATTTATTCTCCTTACTGAGGGAAGGAGAATGGTTTATAAATACTTGAAGCTTAAGTTAGTGAGTTGTTACTTCACATCTTGGTGTCTGAAATTTCACTGCGGTCCAGCATCCGTTAGATTTTCCCCTTCTCTTCCCTTTGAGCAGCTCACAGAACAGCTGGAAAGCTGTGCGGAGGGCTGGTTTTTGGTATGCTCTTTTCCTCTTTGTTTTGTTGGTTCAGTATTAGTCAGCCTGTGAGATCATGTCTGGTTTCTTCAAATATGGAATGAGGAATTTCATTAGACTTGAGAGCATAATCCTGAAAGCTATGCTATCTCTGCCTCTCTTACAGCTCCGCTTTAGAACTTAATTCATAGATTCTACTCCAGCCCTGCCTGTCTGGTTTCTTGTTACAATTTAAAATGACACTACACATCTTCTCATAGTTGATTTTTAAATGGTGATCTTCGTAGCATGAATAAGTGAAAAAGAAGTCATTAAAATAAAAGGGTTTTTGGTTTTGGTTTTTTTGCATTTTCCCCTCCATTCTACAGTCTTCAAATTAGGTTTGTTTCAAGTTTTCGTAGAAGGTTAAAGAGACTTTTTGGATACGTTCTGCAGTGAATGGACAATTTTGCAGATCCAGTGTCTTACATGCTACCTTATCCCAATTTTTCCACCCCTGTGGCACTATAGCTTGGGGAAAGAGAGCTTGCTCAGCAAGTTAGGATGCAAGAGTCCCAAGTCTACTTCTGAACTCGGGGTCTTTCACTCGACAGGGCACCATCTATGCAACTCCAGCAGAACAATTCACCTTTGAACAAATACTGGGAGAGGGAGGGCAGGTGCATGGAAGAGTCTGTATATGGGATACAGGATAAAGAGCACAGTAGTGAAAAAAAACCAGTTTGTTTAAACATCTTGTTTGTAGTGTGATAAGGTAATTTACAAAAGTCTATTTGTCTAAATTCTGAAAGACTAGTGAATTTACAAGGCCTTTTTGTGACAAGATGTCCAGTTAACAAACATCATGAGCAAATAATTTTATCTATTTAATTATTAGCAGGACTATTCCAAAAGGTCTAAATGTCACATACGACAGCAAAAGGGTTTTTTCATTAACCAAACATTACTTGAGAAGAGTATAAAAGAAACACCTCTCTCATCTGTCTTTCTACCTTTCACATATATTCCAAGGCCCCCCAAATCTGACACCATGAAGTGGGGAACATTCATTTCTTTTATTTTCTTGGTAAGCTTTACCGAATCAAAAACCCTGCCCAGAAGATATCGGCATGTAGGTAAGAATATTTCTTGTACATTAACTATAAGTTTTCATATAATGTCCATTCACAACTTGTTGTGGTCGTTGGGGGATCTCACATGGTCATGGTCCATTCTAACAAACAAAAGAGTAATATAAAAAGCGTTTACAACAGTTATAATGGATACACATGAATAGCACAACACAATTATATAATGGCTCTGACTTCCCGGGAGCAAGATCAGACTCCTTGTGTGCTTTTGACTTCTCAAAATAGGCTATTACATTTCAAATACAATGACAGTGATTTCCGACTGGATTTGTGAACATAGTTTAGAAAACACTGAAGATTCTAAATCAGACTCCGCAAGTGCATGGTCTCTTTTCAAGCGAAATCATGCAGGTCATTGGAAGTTAGTGTATGGGTAAGGTAAACACGATTTGGACTTTTATGTATAATGCTCAGTTTGATACCCCAGTCAGTAAGTCTTAATACTATTAGCTGCTACCTAGTGTTTTAAAAAAAATATGTTTAGAAGAACACATGAGGTGAATATTTAGGGCCCATTTCTGCCACCCTTGCTTTTAAGTTGATTAGTACCTTACTTGGTGAGCAGTACAATTGGTTTTAGTGGGACTATACGCAAAGAAAGGTACTACTCAACATGAGTCAAGGTGGCAGAATCTAGCCCTTAATATTTAAAATCTAGAAGAGGTTGTGTATGCCACCTTTTTCCAATTTCACATGATCATTCTCAGGTTTGTGGATTATTAGTGCTTTGAGAATCCATGTAAGATATGAGACAATGTAATATTTACTTAGAGGTGAACAATATTCGGGACTGGTTGAAACACACGGAGCTTCATCATACTCATGTTGATTGTACTTTCATCTGGGGAGCTACTTTATTTTATAGAATGCCTTAACAATGTAAAGCACAATAGAATATGATTTCTTTATACATCTTCATGACCTCAGCACAGAGAGTGTAGATGGCTCAGAATTTAGAGCCAGTTGGACTGTTTCTGTACTATATTGGTCTCCAGTAGGTCCAAGATTGGGCCTGTTAGGAAAGGGAAAAAATTTGCATGAACTCTTTAGCTGATAAGACCCATTTTGTTTCATTAGGCCAAATTCACCCAGGTGTGTGAGGGTGAACTCCATTACTTTCAAAGGATTTTAGCCCCTTCTGCAGTGCTGATTTGAGCTCATTGACTTTAAACACATAATCCTTCAATTTAACTCAAACTAGCCAGTGATCAAAGACACCTTTAAATAACTAAGCAAAGTTTTAAAATACTGTCTGAGGTACAAAGTGTTTGGCCCCCCATTACCATTGGTATCAGAACATCTAACAATTGTTAACAGAGTTGTTATGAGGATAAGCATGCTGGGTGGAGAAGCGCTATTATTCCTACTATCCACATGGGGAACAGAAGCAGAGGGAGACTAACGGACCTGACCAAGGTCACTCAGGAAATCTGTGGCAGAGCAAAGAGGTGACTCTGGGTCTTCTAAGTCCAAGGTTGGCACCCTAACCATTCAAGCAGATCAAGAAAATGTTTCTGTATTAAACATTTGGTGACTCAAAGCCCAAACTATCTTGTTTTTCAGATGAAAAACACAACTTTGGTGATCTTATTACTGAGCTACATGAGGAGAATTTTAAAGCCATGTAAGTCTGATTGATAAAAATCCTGTTGAAAATGTGCTGCCAATGATCTTTTTTGTGCATTTTTAATCAGATTTAAAATAAAAAGTGTACTAACGAGCCAGATACTGAAAAATACATTAAAAGAATTAGCAGAATAAAAGTTGATAGTCAAAGCAGCAAAATAAGTCAAAGCAAAGATCCAATAAAGTGAGACAAAAAAGATGACTTCGACTTTACCCCTGGGGAAATGGGGCAATAAGAACCTCCCCTTACAGCTCTATGCAGACTACCCTGACCTTGGCTCTGGATATGCAGGTGCCAGTGAGCCATGTGCACCTGCTAGTCCTCAGCTAGAGCCAGTAGCAAAGAAGTGGGAGTAGGGAGAGGCAGAGAATGGGCAGAATGGCTGCATCCTTCCCCCCAGTGAAGTGCTGGCATGCTTCAGTGAGTTGGCACTGGGCAGATATATACGCCAGTAGCAGATTGCTGTCCCTCTGGAAGAAGGAGCATGGGAGAAATGACTCAGAGGCCTGTTGATGAGCTACAGGACCTCCTGGGATGGTGAAACTCACACAGCAGTCTTTGCTCAGGGCTGGGCTTAACAGCACTAGTTCATAAACTCCCCACCAGTTCAGCAACTCACCTTCAGGTGATCCTTCAAATGACAATGGCAAAAGGAACAAGGACTTTTAAGAGACTATTTCTGGCTAACAGGAAACATGGCAGCTAGAGACAAGCCAAGATCAAAACTACAGGGAAGTTAGTATTATTGCAGAAACTGCCTGCTGGAGACGGCTCTCTGCTGTCTGCACAGCACAGGGATGGCAGAAAGGTCAAGCTCTGACAAGCTCTAGTTTCTTTCAAGCAGTGGAGATATTATTCACGGCTAAGGATTCCTTATGAATGCTTTATGCTGCTGCTACGTTACGCTGATGCTTTATGGAAAATTTAGAAATTCCCTTTGGAAGCTTGATGAACAGTCAAACACTTTCACCTTCTTTGTGTTTCTCATTTTTTATAACTCAAGGGCATTTTCATAATAGCAGGATCCATGTTTGGGCATTTATCAGCACTCATCATAGTTAAGCAGGATTAGATGCTTAACTATGATGATTCTTACTCACAGAGTTAAGATGATAGCAAAATCTGGAGTCAAGAAAGCATATCCAACCCTCTATGACATATTGGTAGAGTTCTTAGGGGTTTTTTGCCTTGCCTGGGAACAATGAGTATGGATCATCAGTTCGGCTGCTGTGACAATATCTCACACTATCAGTTTTCTGTAATTGCAGGAATCTTGATGGAATTTGATTGCCTCCTGACTTCTAATGTTATATTCTTGTATCACAGAGGATTTTCATTTCAGAAGGCGGGAGAAACAGACGAAAAGTAGGAGCAAGGTGTCATACAAATAACCCTAATGATGAGAGGCAGAAATACTAAATGTGATATACAACTAAAAGAGGCTGATTTCCTATGGTAACTGATGCATAGGGGAATGGAAATCACTATTGCAATGCATTAGCACTAGTCCATGGCTACAGACAAGCCAATTTATTTAAACTGCCTTAGTGGTTCAGCAGTGCCATTGAAAAGTAAAAATTTCCAAAAGGTTTTAGCAAGTCTGTCAAGGATACCATCTCCTGCCTAATACCGTCTGAAAGCCTCTTCAGAGCTTCTTTTACCCTTCTCCAGTAGATTTTGGGTGGACCTTCATCATACTTTATCTCTACACAATGGAAAAACATGACGACAAGTCTGATTCCACACTGACTTCACCACCAGGGTTCACTATGTCAGGAAAAATTGTCCTTAGTTGCATCTCTCAGATTCTATGTTAGACCTGTCCTCCAGCTTCCGCCAACTCAGCCAGCTCCTGAGACAGTCTTTGGCCTCTGGATCAGACTTAGCACTCACACAGCTTGAAGAAATCCATTTTGTTTTTTGGTAGCTAGCTATGTATTTAACAGTATTGTTTTGCTGCAGTGCCACGGCCATGTTCGCTCAGTTCGTGCAGGAAAGCACTTATGAAGAAGTAACTAAAATGGTAAAAGATGTCACAGCCTTTGCACATAAATGTGTCGCCAGCAAGGAAGACCCAGAATGTGGGAAGGCACCGGTAAGCAAAGACGGTATTGTTACTGCAGCCAAGACAATCTGATTGTATTGTTATCATGACCACCATTTAAAAAAAATGGCTAGTGATTTTGGGGGCTTCAGTTTTGGACATCCAACTCAGGGTGCTTCAAAGTGGCTGGATTTTCAGAGGATGAATACTCAGCGCTTTCTGAAAATAAGGCTCACTCTAGGGTGTCCTACTGAAGTCCTCCAAAATCATTAGTTACTTTTGAAAAATTCTGGTCTGTCTCTTTAAAAAAAATCCACGTAGTCAGAAATTGGGCATCGAGGGTCAATATAACTAAATTCAGTAGCAGCAAGGGCCACCCATTACCATCATTATTTTGTTTTCAGCAATTGACTCATAAGTCTAACTTTCTGTCAGACCTGGGGCCTGAAAAAAGATGCTACATCCAAATATCCTTGACATTTTGTTTCAATATTCAAACCTGCCTCTGAATTGTGCAAGGGCCTCGTATTTGTTATAATGGGCTGAATCAAAGCCCTGGATTTCAGCATCCCAGCATTGTGGGGAGCTTGAGATATGGATCTGAATTTTTCTACTTGAACTGATTTGGTCAATAGTGTGCAGGATGCTTTTCATCAGACAGTTTCAATTCCAACCAGATGCACAGGCGCACACTGGTTCGTATCTTGTCATACTTGATATTACAATATGGATGTGAACATACTAGCCTTGTTTTGGGTACAGATTTGAAGCTTATCTGAACTTCAGTGGGACCCACTGGATGCTCATGATGTTTGAAAATCTTCCCGTTTATTTAGTTGCTGAAGCATGGGATTAGGAGCCACAAGTTAGGCACCAATTTTGATAAATTCTGGCCTACAAGTTTATGGCCCAATCCAATTCCCATTGCAGTCAAAGCAGAAGAGAATGGGGGGGTGGGGAAGAGAATGATCAGTTTATGAGAGTCAGGCTCTGCAAATAGTTCATGATATTAAATGTTCTTTCCACTAGATGATCACAAGAGAAAAACAGAACGGTGCACTATAGGCAAACACAAATGTTTCTTCTTTCCACAGCTTTACATTATCTTGTCTGAAGTCTGCCATGAGCAAGGCCTTCCGGAAAAATATGGGCTTGCTGACTGTTGTGCTAAAGCAGATGCTGAAAGAAATGAATGTTTTCTATCCCATAAAAATTCTACGCCAGGATTTATTCCTCCTTTTAAAAAACCAGATCCTGAAGAGGGATGCAAACAGTATCAAGAGCATCGAGACGAACTTTTAGGCTTGTAAGTAAATTAATTTTATATTAGAATCGAACAAGTTAGATGCAGTGGTTGTCAGCTTTGTAAACTTCCGGATAGGCACCTCCTTGTGGGCAGGCATGCCATAGCAACTTTCTCCTCTCTGCTGCCACCTGCTGACAGCCACTCCCCAGCACTGCAGCAATTTCTCTGCCAGTAACTCGGCCTGCTGGCTAGAGTCACTGTTTTAAATCCAACCTTTCCAGGGTCACATTTATCCAGACTAGAAGTCCCAAAAAATCTTAACAGAAACAAAATCTATATGCCCTATCTGGGACTATTCCTCAGCATGTTTTCATGGCTCAGCCTGCAGCCCCCCGCTGGCTCAATATCCTTGTAAGGGGCTTGTATGGCCTCTTCCCTGCAGCCAGTAGCAGAACCTAATCCCACCATCCACTCAGGGTTCTGGTCCAGAACCCTGCACTGAACAGCTAGTCTGCTCCTTCATCTGCACTGCAGCTTCTCTGGGCCCCTACCCACCCATTCTTGCCAATTCTCCTTACTTTTCTTCCCTGCTTAGTCTGGGTCTCCCCCGACCTCCCTGCCTGAAGAGCTTTCCTCACACTCTCCCTGCTTGGATCTCCCTGGCAGCTTCCTTTGCACCTCTGAGTTTCCTTCCTTTATAACAACCTTTCTTCAGCTTTTCCCCCCGTAGCTTTATCACTACTTAAGCCTGGCACTTGCTTCCTCCCCTTCCTCCAGGTGTTGGCAGATAACATGAATGAGATAATGTGGGGCCTGAGAGGCCAGTTAAGGCCTTTGTGCCTTTCAGCTCCCTAGAGTGGGGTCTTTTGCCCCCCCCCCCCCCCTTTACTTCAAAATTATGAGTATGCCCCAATTTCTATTATATTATGAACTCTGTTCTATGACCTGCTAACTGTGGTCATCTTTCAGGGGACTTGGTCCTGTAAGGTGCTGAGCATGTTGGTTTGATCAAGCAAAGCATTTAACCATGGGCTTAACTTTAAGCACAAAAGAAGTTCCCTTGAAGTCAATAGATGCTTAAAGTAAATCATGTGCTTAAATGTGTTGCTGGATCTGGCCTAAAACACTCAGCATGTTGCAGGATCGAGTCCTTAAATTCCAGTAAAATCTCAGCCCCCAACAGAATTCTTTCATGTTAAATCCCATTGCATTATGCGGTTCTCTGTTATAATGGCAGGAAAATAGCATTGACTGCAGTGGCTATTATCACAGGCTTCATTTGTTAATTTATTTATACATTAATTATAGAACAGCATAAGTGCATGGCACTTTACAACCCATCCGGACTCTGCTCATGGCGTTTATGTTCAAAGTTAACACAAGGCACCTTTCCATTGTAGATACATCTATGAACTTGCCAGGAGGTATCCTTTCCTCTATGCCTCAACAATTCTTCTCGCTGCTGGTCATTATGAGGAGATGCTGAAAGCTTGCTGCCAAGCTGAGGATAAGGCTGCATGTTTCCATGAAAAGGTATTTTATTTTTATATGTACAGTTACTTGAGGTTTTGATTAGTGGTCTCTTGTAGCTAGAGACATGCACTAGCAAAGCTGAAGGTCAACTTTTTCCATTTTAGTCATCTAAAACCTTATTTAGGCTCAGATTCCAGAAAGCACCTCCATTCGGGACAGGATTGAGTCTTGTGCATAAGTGCTTTTCTGAACTGGGGGCCTTTGACTCTTAAAGAAAAATGGTCCGATTTTCAGAGGTAATGAGCACTGGCAGCTCCCACCGACTTCAAGGTAACACCAAGAAGTTTATTTTCAAAGAGAGGCCACCATTTTAGGATTGGTGGTTGAGATTTTCAAAGCAGTGGAGGGGATTTAGACACATACTTCCCCTTACATTAATGGAAGGTCTGTATCTAAGTCACCTAGAGGGCTTTGAAAATCTCAGTCAACGATCTATTATAATTCCTCTTTCCTGTTATTCTAAATGAACAAAGTACCTTCTTATCTATCTCTATCTTGCCTTCTGTGTAGTACTGATGTAGCCCTCCTCACCATAGCATCTCAAGTCGATGTACTCATTTTATCAGACGGATATCGGTGCAATAGGATGGGAGAACGCTGATTGTATTATTACAGAATAGCTGCATTTGTCTGGCTTGGGGCCTGATACTGCAAGGTGCTGAGAACCTTCACTTTCCACTAACATTTCTGGCAACAGTATAGTATAGTTTAAAGAGGCTCACAGTACTTTGAAAAATGAAGCCCTTAAGAAGGAGACAAATGCACTGTATAGCATCAGATTAGATTATCCATAATGCACAGTTTAAAAACCAGAGTAGTGTTTAATAAGAGAGTTCATGATGAGGGCAATAAGAGGGCAGGTTTTCACAAAACTCTAACTAAATAAGGGGCTGGTGATCCAGTCATGTACATGAAAACTATTCATGACCCATCTTCCTTTTGCTTTGTTGGGCACTTTACAGCTAAGTGTAGGGAAAAGCCCTTTTGTATTTCTGCTAAGATTGTCTCATTTTAATTTTGCTTTTTTCCATTCCATTTGACCAGTAAGATTATTTTTAAAAGTGATTTGGCTCTTCATTATGACAGGCACCATCTGTGATGCAGCCAGTGAGAAGAAGTGGGTTGGTTGAGGACCTTACATGTGAGATTCTGAAGAAGTTTGGAGAAAGAACTTTAAAGGCTCTGTAAGTCTCTAGCTTATTTATTCAATGTACCTTTTGGTTACTTGGGGGGCGGGGGGGGAAAGACCCCCTCCCCCCCACGCAACTGCACACCTGCCAGAAGCCTACTGCTTGTCTTTGCAAGTGAAAGTGAATTGAAGGGACTGTGAAAAGATGTGCAAACACAAGCCAGGGCCCTGAGACACTTTAAAAAAATGCCAGGCCTTCAGGCAGTAGCTCTTCACCTAGGCAGCCACCTTCAAACTGTCTCTGGAGTAGACAGAGATAAGGATGGTTAAGCAGCTGGGTATTTCCAACAATAATGAACTTGACAGCCTGGAGCTGGTGCCAGGGGATTCAATCTGCCTGTGCCAGTGAGGACAGATATGCTTCAGGGAGGATTCCTCTGCAAGACACCGTGTAGTGTTGTGCAGCATAGTGATGGAGGCAGAAACAAGGAGCACTCCACAGGATGTGCCTCTCCAACAGTACCAGAGCTTTAATGAAAGTCACCTGGAAGTGGTCCCCTCCCCCAACATACCATGGTCCTTTCTAGGAAGTGAAGGACAGAACGCTATCATTTTAACTTACCGTCTGTGATGGGGGGGTGTGCCTCTTGTGAGCACCTCCTGTCGGCCGGGTGCTACCCTGCACTCGCTCTCTCTCTTTTCACGGTGCCCCCTGTGGCTGTTGCCCTCATCAGGTGGGTCTTTGGCAGCTCAGCCCTCTAGCTAAGTCACACATTTAACCTGAATTGAACTAATAAACGCCTTCTGGGGTAACAAAGTCCAACAAAGGGTTGGCTCTTTCCAGGGTCTTCAGCCCCGGGCCCTCGCTAACATCATTAGCCTAGTCTCTGGGCTCAACCCTCAGTGGCTTCTGGCCTAATTTTAAGTCCCCATCTGCTCTGGGATACAGCAGTGCCCCCAAAGCTTTCTTCCTGCAGACTCTCTAAGCCCTGCCCTGCACTTCAGCCTTTAAGCAAGCCTTATCCCCTTCCTGGGGCTTATACCATTCTGCCAGTGGGGGTCCCAACCCAGAGACCCTATAAAAAGCAGCCACACACTACTTCCTGTAAGAGTTGTTGCTGCTGCTATTTCCTGGGCCACTTCCCACATAGCCTCAGCCTCTTCCTCTTCCCTCAGGGCTGAAGCACTTCCTCTCAGAATGCCAATGTTCCCAGAACCCATCCCCTGGCTCTCCCCTGAGCTCCAGAAACAATCACCTTCCTTGCTCTTGTGGTCCCCATCAGCAACTGAGCTGCTCTACTCCTTTTATCTAAGCCTGCTGAGCTCTGATAGGCTGCTTCCCTGCAGCCTTTCTAGGCAGGCAGGAGGACCCACCTTTATTGCTCCTTTTCTGGGGCAGGGTGTGGTAGGACTGCAAGGCCTCCAGCAGAGGGCCTCACAGGGCCTGGTACACCCCCTCACCATTGCCAGTGGAATGAAGCTTTAAAGTTGTGGCAAAAGGGCCAGAGGAGCTGCACCACTACAGGCTGCATAGGGGATGTGATATACAGGTGCATCCTGCCAGCATACTTAACTTCCCCCTCCCCAGCCAGTGCTGATGTGGCTGTGTTGGCTGGCTCAAGACCTATCAGTGGAGTCACCTTGCACCACATCTACCCTCCTGGACTTTCCTGCCAATGTGTGAACCTAAGCTCTAAGTGTTTCTTTGCAGAATCATTTAAAATCCCTGAATCCAATCCACAAGCAGGGGAAAACATTATCTGAGATGTACCTGTACCTTTTCTCACCAGCCACCATGGGCAACTTTAGAGGTTAACACAAGAGAGAAGAAGGAGGTTGCCATAAAATGAAAGCCCACAGAGGGTTAGTTGTTGCAGGTCCCAGTTAAATTATTTAGATCACAATAAATCATTTTTGTGCACATTCGATGGAGGTTGATCTATGTAAAGAGAAGGGCCTCTATGTTACTGCTTTGAATGCCTTCTGAGCAATAAATATACTCTAATTTCTGAGTTCATTTTATAACAGAACTTACAGGCCAGATTCGCAGCAAATTTTGTGTGGCTAAATGCCTGCACAAAAACATGTGCACACCTGAACACACAGTTATCATGCCTGTGCATGCAACCATTCCAACTGTTACATGCAGATGACCTGTGGGATGTGTAACTGGAAATGCAAATTAGACATGCAAATACACATCTAATTGTAGCATAATTTTCTTAAAAGCTTAGCTTTTAGGGGGAAAAACCAGCTTTTCAATAATGGCCAAATTCTGCTTGTATTTACACCAGCACAGTTTCTTTTGGCAACAGCTGATGCAACTGAAGAATGCAGCCCAACCAGTTTATCATGCTAAATAGTCACTGTAGTGTTTCTAGAGTAGTTCTGTACCAGTTATGGGCCTGATTCACCAATGTGTAACTTCTGCTTTATACTCATGAATAACACCATTGTCTTAGATTTTCAAAGGGTATGTCTATGCTGATGGCGGCAAAGTCGCTGCCGCCAGATCGATTTATCTGGATCAACTGTGCGGTCAGTGAAGACCCACTCAGTTGATCCAGAAATCGACGTATTAAGACCACCTTCTCAAGTGGCGCAGTGCAGTGAAGACAGTGCGCAGAACAGAAGCAGAGAAGTCGATGGGAGTTACGCAAGTTACGGAGTTTTTTGCGTAGTTTGCGTAATTCCGGTCAACTGCTGCCGAATCTCCGAGGTAAGTGCAGAAAAGCCCAAAGTGGCCTAAGGGAATTAAGTAACCTGCTCTTATTGAAGTTCAATGGGCGTTGGGCACCACACTCTCTTATCACTGAATTCAGTTGCAATTTTCTCGTTAACTTTCAGTGGCAGCAGAAGCAGGTCACAGCTGAGCTTTTTTGAAAATCCCACCCATAATAAACTGCTAGAGACCATAGAATTGCATTCTGAGTTTTAAACAACACTTGTATTTATTCTTTCTAGGAAACTTGTTCAAATCAGCCAAAAATTTCCTAAGGCTGATTTTGCTACCGTTAACAAACTTGTCACAGATGTTGTTCACATACACACGGACTGTTGTCATGGTGACATGCTGGATTGTATGCATGACAGGGTAAAAGAATAACTTATTTATCACTTCTATGTTTAAGAAAGTAGGTTTCATAGTGGGTTTTCTTGCTTCTAGTTTTGTTCCTTTCTGCTGATCTTTTGTGTATCTTCTGTTAATTGTTCTCCAAATTAGGAATTTAAAGTCTGATACATAAATGAGAATTTTCCATCCTGCTAAATTATCCCACATGACTCTGTTTGCAATGAAATAGGCAGAAAGTATGAGGCACAAGGACGAGTTTGTGGCTAGGGCACTAGACTGGGATTCAGGAAAGCTGGGTTCAGTTCCTGGCTTTGCCACAGACTTCCTGTGTAACCTTGGGCAGATCACATAATCTCTCTGACCCACATCTTCAAAGATAGTTAGGTGTCTAATTCCCTTGGGAATTAGGTACCTAAATACCTTCAAGGCATCTTCTACTGGCATGTTGTAATTTTTTGTCCCACTCTCTTTCTGTCTTGCCTATTTAGATTGTAAAAGTGTCAGGGCAAAGACCATCTCCTACTATGTGTATGTAGAATGCTTAGTACAATGGGAGGGAGTGTTACCTAGTGGCTAAAGGAATGGCCTGGAGACTAGGGTTCTAGTCCCACTTCTGCTGCTGGCTCACTCTCTGCCCTTGGACAATTAACTTTTCATCTCTGTGTTTCAGTTTCCCCAACTGTAAAATGTGGGTAATGATACTGACCTTTGTAATACTAAAAAAACCCCCACTTTGAGATGCACAGATGAAAACCACTGTGTAACAGCTAGGAGGTAGATGTTAATGGGGCTCTTATCTCAGCTGGGGATATTGTATTAAAAATTGTAACTGAAGAAGGGGTTGTCCAGGGTTTCTGAATGCAAACCCTTCTCCCTGCTCCCAAAAACAATGAGAAAAATCAAATATAAGATCCAGTCTTTTTTTTTTTAACTTTTACAGATAGAGATGACGAATTATGCCTGTTCCCACCAAGATGCCATATCAAGTAAACTCAAAGGTTGCTGTGAAAAGTCACTCATAGAAAAAGGCGAATGCATAGTTCACTTGGAAAATGATGACAAACCTGCAGACTTGTCTCCCACAGTCAGAGAGTTCATAGAGGATAAAGATGTGTGTGACCACCTTGCCAAGGAACAAGATGTCTTCCTGGCCAAGTAATGCAGCTCTTAGTCTACTCTGTCATTCAAGCGTTGCGTGCCCCAGCATTCCAGTTGGTCAGGCCCAGCATTCCAATTTAGAAGCTATATCTTTGCTTGTGAAACACTGGTGAGCTAAGCCTGGAAAGTGTAGGAGCCCATGTCTTGACCTGTTAAATCTGGTTTAGGCACTGAGTAGGTTAAGTTCAAACAATGTACCTAATTTTCAATCCGAATTTTATTTCAAATATTTGCCTTTACATTTGTCATGGGCCTTTATTAATGCATCGGTAAGCTTTTATGTGGCCAAAATAATGAAAGCTCTGCTCTTCTCATAGTACTACAATTCCATCATCCAGTAACTGAAATACTCTGTTATTTTTGGCTCTGAAAATGACTTAATGGAACATTTAAAATCTCATGAAAACATTAGCACAAATATAAACACTGAGCTATTTGGTTTTACTGAGGTTTACCTGAATTCTGCTATTTCCGTAATATTTTAGAGAACGGAAAAAACCAGAACCTCCAATGCTGCTGAATTTGAGAAGGGTGGGATGGGAGCAAATGTGGAATATCTGCTTTCATGAGTTTTCTGCTAGTTGGGTTGGTAGATCATGACCATGAACAGGGTGAAAAATCTAAAGTTTCCAGTGCTGTCTGTTCCAGTCCCAGATTCAAACATAGTTCTGACTCAGCCATAAACCTGAATTTGCTTAAACCAAACCCAGATCTGGATCTAAACATGTCTGCTTTAGTCAGATTCTGGTTCTGATTTGACTCCCACTGTAATCAATAGCAAACTTTCCATTGGCTTTAATGGAAGCATGACACCCAGAAGCTGTTTAGGGCAAATGAAATAAAATACTTCAGTTTATGAAAGTGGTAGCCCACTTTTTGGCCAGATTCTTGGCTAGTATAAGCCACTTACTTCACTTGAATTATGCCATATGCAACAGCTGAGTACTCGGTTCTTTGTTGGAAAGAATTTTGCTAGCATTTAGATGTGCTATAAATGGATAAAGCTAAGCTTTGAAGTTTTAAAATATGTTAAAGTTAGAACAGGTAGACCTTTTTTTTGAGAAAAAATATTTTTTATGAAAAATATCTTGTATTTTCCCTCCATTTTTCAGTTTTTCATAAGACCTGGAAAGCCATATTTTTTGTTTTCAAAATCCAAAACATTTTTTCTTATTTTAACTTTTGGTGAAAATCTGAAAAAGTCATCCAAAAATTAGCCAACATTGAAAAATCTTCATTTTCTAAATTTTTCATTGGAAGTAGAATACATTTACCAACCAGTTCTATTAGCAGTCAGATTAATTTAACTAACAGAAGGTGCTCAGCAGCTAGGAGGATCAGGACCGAGAACTATGCACACCAAAATAAATAAATAAATAGCTAATCATTACCATAAACACTGCAAATAAATAAATAAATAAATAAAATCTGCATTTATGATCAGTGGCCAAATACAAATTGTACATTAATCCTGTGCTAAAACAGGGCCATTTTTTTTTCATTAATGGCCTCTAAATGTAAAAAATATCTTCAGCCATATTGGTTAAAGGTTCCTGAAAAATAAAATCTTATCATCAAAGTTCATCGTCTTTATCCTTCAAACAATCCCAGCTGATTATAAAAAGAAAGGGTTGGATGGACCAAACAGCAGGCGTTGTCTAGACAAAAGTACTCAATTCTGATATAAGTTGTTGGGCTAAAATCAGACTAGATTATAATAATAGGCCCATCAAGCCTTAACATCGATGAATCTTTGAAGGATCCTAATTTCTAATGCTGATATCTTTCATGTGTTACAGATTTGTCTATGAATATTCAAGAAGACACCCTGAGTTCTCTGCTCAGATGCTTTTAAGAGCTGGTAAAGGATACCAGGAGTTACTGGAAAATTGCTGCAAAACCAGTAACCCTCCTGAGTGCTATGGCAAAGGGGTGGGTGTTGCTACACTTCATGTAATAAACAGGCAGCTTGAGCAAAATTCACAAACTGCTATTGTCTGATGCTGATTGAGGCATGAGTTGGAAGCACTTCTACTCCCTTGGTCTGGAACAGCAACCCAGGACTTCCTAGAAGGAGGGCCACAGTTGTAGTAAGGTTTTGTGCCCTCCAGCGTGCAGCAAGGCATCACCCTTCCATTATTTGAACTATGTGGTTTTGCTGGGGAACAAATACCACTGTGTGGGAGATGGCGGGTGGGGGCAGGATCTGCTTATTCAGTGGTAGCTGGAGAAGCTGGAAGCCCTCCTCTGCTTTCCCTTGGTGCTGATCCTAGAGTTGGCTAGCTGTTCAAATGAGCTGGTAGTTGGGAGGGACTCCTGCCCGTTTGGGACAACTAAGACCCTCTCTTGGAAAACAGTAAGTGGGGGAGGACAGCAGCAGCGCTCTTTCCGCATACAAGCCCTTGTTTTTAGGGGGCTCACACTGCGTCCCACTCATCCCTCTGCCCCTTCCTGGCTCCTCCATGCTGATGGCTCCTAGTAGGATACTCCTGCTAGTGTACTGCTCTAACTGTGAGCTTCACATGGGCAGAGAGAGGTGTCAAAGAAGGGGGTGGAGATAAGTTCTGTGAAATCTCTGACCCCTTTTGGGCTCCAACCACTGAGCCTCTGCGCATCCCTAATGCACCCTCTACTGCACCTTCTTGATTTATCTCAACATTGGTCTGCATGGCCTAGAGCTCCCATTTCTGGCAATCAGGGTCCCCCATAATTCATAGGCTATGGCCTGTATAATTATAAAGTCAGTTATTTCAGAGATGTAGGGCCTTATGGTCTATGCACTAGTTATGTTCAGATAGTTGGGGTTGCAGCTAGCAGAGAGAATTTTCAATGCAATCAGAAGAGATATGATTATATGGCAGATAATAGGAAGTTGTGAACAATTAAAACGACATCGTGATGCAACATTATTTTGCATTGCACACTCCAATAATAACCCCTTTAACAATATAACTACACTGTTTTTCAGGAAGAACTACTCAAAAAACACATCCAGGAAAGCCAGGAATTGATCACGGCAAACTGTAACCTCTTCAAGGAACAGGGAGAATACTACTTCCATAATACGTAGGGTTTGGTTTTTTTTGTTTCTTAATGAGCATCCAATCCTTGTTTACCAGCTTTAAATAATAGGGGGGTCATATCCTCAGCTGGTGTAGATCAGCACGGATCCATTGACTTCAATAGAGCGATGCTGAGTGATACCAGCCTAAGGTCTGATGTAAACAACTTTAGGTTTTGTTACGATACTGTTCTACCGCATGCATGATGTCCATAGCCCAACGCATGAACATTTCAACTCCTGTTGGCTGACCATGTCAGGGCTCAGGAACAGCAGGAGCGTGGACAAGCTTACAATGCTGCTGGCTTTGGCCCTAATTCAGCCAGGTTCTTAAACAAGGCCTAACTTTAAGCATATGAATCTTCCCAATGAAGTCAATGGCATTGGTCCTGTGCATAGCGCTAGGCACATTCTTAAAAGCCTTGCTGAACTGGGCCCTTCTTCTCTGAAGAGATGTATAAGATTTGCTTCCTCTCAGTCTGGTCCCTCTTAGATCAATACATTTGCTTTAAAGCCAGCCTTTGGAACAGGTGAAAAGTCCCAACAACCCTGGGTTGACCATCAACCTATTGACCTTTTGTCCATAGCCATTATTCTTCTTGCCACACTTGCTAACGTTGTATATAAAGAAAAGTGAGCTGTTTTCCAGCCCATCTTATGCCCTCCTACAACTTCCCATGAAGTCACGTAGGGCTCAGTCTTGCGAACAGATGAGGTCCCTTGACGCCACACTGAAGTCAATAGGAGAGTGGTAGTATTTGTCAAGTTTCAGAATCAGGCCCATTTTGTTGCATATGTGACATCACCTTCATTTTTATTCCAATGACTAGATAAGAACACTTAGGCTAACACAAAGGACCTGATTTTTATTGCTTATACCAGTATAAATTGAGAGCAACTGGCATTTAAAACATTGAGCTAGCTCCTCCGCTCGCATGAAGGGTTGGAGTTCCGTTAAAGTCAATCAGACGTATGCTGATTTACACCCGCTGAATGTTTGGCTCATCAATCACTAATCTACTGGATCACCTGTAACTGGGAGATTGTTGTTTCAGGCTTCTTGTCCGCTACACTAAGAAGATGCCACAGCTGTCATCTGAAGAGCTGCGCCGGTTCACAAAGCAAATGGAGGAATTTGGTGCCAAGTGCTGCCAGCTAAGTGAAGACAAAATATTTCCTTGTGCTGAGGAATATGTGAGTATGTTTCTTTCCTCATCTCAATCTCACTTTTTCTTCGAGAGCTTGCTGCCTCCCCGGTATTCCTAACCTCCAACTGCATGGAGAGTCTAGAGAGAGCCTCTAACAGAGAACCCCCATGAGATAGCGAAGGCACTACCAGTCACTGACTTGGTCGAGGTATAGGGCCAGACCCTGAGGTGGTGTAAACAGGCATATTACCATTGCCATCAATGGATTTATGCTGATTCATACCAGCAGAGGATCTGGCCCATAGTTTTGCATTGCCTTCAGGCCTTTGCTGAATCAGGGTATTTGTTACACATAGTGGAATTCTAATTCTGTTCCCAATGAAGTCAGTAGCATGTTTCTCTTGGCTGTCCTGGAAACAGAACCAGGCTCTGAGTGGATATGGCCTAGCTATGACATTGTTCCATTGGGATGAGCAATTTTATATCATTCTTCCATCACTGATGCATATATCTCATGGGCCAAATTATTAAAAGGGCCACACGCTGGCCTCCATGTGTACCTTAGCGGCATGCAGTTTTTTTGCAGTGTCTCATGCACCCACAAATCCCTGTTGCATGTGTAAATTCTATCATTTGTGTGCACAGATGACAGCACATAAAATTGCATATGCACGGAGGCCACTGTTTGGAAATCTGGCCCATTTTGTGTTGACAGCATGCAGCTTTCAATAGAAATATGGACTGGTGCTTTCTCTTAAAGAATTTCAGCAAAATTAAGCAACATTTAATTTGCTTTAAATTATAAAGGTTTTTATTTATAATTTTAACCTCTCATGAATTTACCAAGGGTAGCATGTATCTGTTATTTTTTAAAATGCCACTGTAAAAAAAACAATTCTTTCTGGCTCCATACAGATTGATCTTGTGATGGGACAAATATGTAGGCGACACTACGCCAGTCCTATAAACCCAAATGTCTGTAAGTGCTGTAGTGACTCCTATGCTCTCAGAAGGCCATGTATTAGTGGCTTGGGACTGGATGAGAAGTATGTGCCCATACCACTTACTCCTGGTCTGTTCTCCTTCCATGAAGACTTGTGTGCAACTGAAGAGAAAGAGCTACAGAGAAAGAAGCAGGAGTAAGATATGCCTGTTTATTCTGGTTGCCTCCGTTTCTGAAACACCATTCTGCTAATATTTCACCCACTTCTTGTCCACCCAGCTTTCTCTCTAACATCAGCTGCTTCCTATTCCTCCTTCACAGCCCTTGTTAAAACCCCTTTCTTCCAGAAATATTTACTTATTTCTTCTTCTCACCAATTCCCCATATTCCCACTCCCACTTCCTGAAATTTTGTTCAGTGTCTTGTTTGGGCATTGTTTCCCTCCCATTGTAAGCAATTAATTTTCCAATTTCGATGTCTATAGTAGTGTTTAGGCACTTGGGGATAAATTCAGTGGGACTCAGGTTCCTAAGTCACATAGGGCTTCTGAAAATGTTATCCCTAAGTTGTAAAATTTCAAAAGTGACAATAATTTTGTTTCTGGGTGCCCAACTAGAGAGGCCTGAAAGAGATCTGATTTTTCAGAAGAGGGAGGGTTCCGCGCTTTCTGAAAACCAGGCCCTTTTAAGATGTCTCAGGCTGGGCACTCAAAAACTGAGCTACCTAGAATTGTCAGTTTTGAAATTTGCTCATACCTGGACTCCTAAATCAGCACGCAAGTTCCTCAAATGGGCATTTATGTACCTACATATGGATTTAGGTGCCTAACATTACAGCAACCAACTTTATAAATAGGGCTCTTTAGAGTACTCATTTGGCCCTGTACCTGTGGTATATTAACACCTCACACTCTTTATCCCAAGTCACTTGAGAGGTAGAGCAGTATTATTCCCATTTTACACAGGGGAAACTGAGCACAGAAGGCAAGTCTACACAGCGTTTTGGAACAAGCCTCCCAGGCAGGTTTGCATTACGGCGCTAAACTTAGCTGTATAGACAACTCTTGGAAATTGTGGTGTGGCCTGGAGCTCAGGCTCTGTAGCCCACTTCCTCGCTAGTTTTCAGAGCCCAGGTTGCAACTTCAAAGCACTCTCTATACAGCTATTTATAGAGCACTAGCATGAGCCCTGCTAACCCCAGTCTGTTGCCTCAGGCGGAGAAGCTCGCTCTCACTCAGTCTCTGGCATTGTCTACACCCAGCATTTGGAGGCTAAGTGACTTGCCCATGGTCACCCAGGAAATCGGCAGCAGAGCAGGCAACTGAACATGGCTCTCCCAAGTCTCAAATTAGCACCTTCACCACTGGGCTATCTGCTGGTCCCCAATAGTGGTAGAACCCAAATATTCTTCCCTCCTCAGTGGCTCCGTGACACATCTTAGCACTAACAGACCTGAGTTCTTAGTGTGCCAGCTCTTCTTCTCCCAGAGAGCAGCTAAAGTGCTGCATCTCCTTCTGTTGCTGGAAACAGACAGGTTGGCAACTAACTTTCTTCCCCTGAGAGCTGTGTTTGTGTGGGGACAGTGCACACTTATGGACCATGCCAACCATATGCACACCATCTGGTGCCTGCAGCTAGTTGGTCTGGCATGTCAGTCAGGCTTCTGGTCTGCCCTTCCCCATAAAACTATTCATGTCACACACCCAAGCAGGCAGAATTCTAAGGTCCTGGGAGCCCATCACTTCCTGGGAGCCTCCAAAGTTGCAGGTGGCTACAGACACATTTGCACAATTGCATACACACTCAGGGCCAATCAACCTTGAAAGCAAAGGTTACTACTTTGTACTGAGGAATGGTACAGAGATTTCCATCTACCTGCCAATTCGTCCATGGGGCGGTAACCAGGCCCAGTGAAACTACACAAAGGAAAGGAGGTGACAATGTAACTTTGAAATAAGGCTTTGTAGAGCTGAAGGCATAGAAGCTCTTTGGTAAGTCATGTGTTTTATCATTAAGCTAAGTGGGCACTGTTCTGGTTTGCTCCTGTTTCAGACTGCTCATCAGCCTCATCAAACATAAGCCCACCATTACAGATGAACAACTGAAGACTATCATTACATCTTTTATTACCATGAGAGAAAAGTGCTGCAAAGCAGAAAACCACGAGGCATGTTTTGGAGAAGAGGTATCCCACTTTTTTCATGTATCTTTAATCAAAGGATGTGTAAATATCTGTATTTTAAAAAATATTACAACTAGCCAAAAAGCTCCACTTAGATTTTTAAAGAAAGAACCATATGGCCTGCATCTGAATATATAAACTCCAGCATGCCAAAGAATGTAAGTTTGCCTGAGATTGCATTTAGTACTATCCTTTTGCTCATATTCAGAAGTTTACATCTCCAGAACACACCCTGTATTAATAGCTTCATGGGTTTGAAGGGTCAAATCTAATCTCTCTAACAATTTCTCCTGATGGGTAATTTCTAATTCAATTTCTTTCCCCAAGCTCCTAGACAGGGAGGAGTGGTATATTCTTAAAAGTTTGGGGAAAGCAATTGTTTCCAAGATTTTTTTTGTGACTGAATTTCTCAATTTCTTTCACCTGGCCCCATTTCTCTTCCTGTCTCCCCATTCTTTTCCATATTGGTTTAGATTAATTTCCATGTTAAATCACATAGCCACCTCCTTTTGATTCTCTCTCCTCCCTACCCTATTTCTGTGCATCTTTTTCTTAGCACTCTCCTCTTTTTTGGGCATTGCTTAGTTGGAATTTAGTTACCAATCCCATTTACAATGCATGAGCCAAAATGAAATCCAACTCCCTCGCCCAGTGCTGTAGTTGCTCTGCAATGCTCTATGCGGTAAAATGCAGTAAACATTCATTTTTGTCAAGAAAGGAGGAATTTTTTACTCTGAATCCACACAAGCAGCAGATCCATAGAGTTAGACAGGGCCATTTTTACAGTCCCTTTTCAGAGTGGAACTGTACTTTAAATACTTTTGACAATTGCAGCATCTTTAAAAAAAAACAAAATCAAAAACCACCCACAGTTCAAGAATAGTAGCCTTAACTCTGTTAAATACCATGAGATTTCCTTTTCCTTTTGGAATTCTACTGAAGTATTTCAGACTTGATTCAGTTGTGTGACATTTCTTGAAGAGCTAATGTTGCAACTTTATGTATATACTACATGTACATTTCTAAATGACAGGAAACGCACCTAAAGCTAGGATGTTTATATTGTCTGTCCAAATATATATTCTCTTCCTGGATTCTCTCACCTATGAACGTTTGTCTTTTTTTTCAGGGTCCAAAACTGATAGCAGAAAGTCAGGTTATATTCGCACTATAGAACATCTCAGGTAACCTCGGTGGGAAATATATTCCGAATTACATAACGTAGTAACATTTTAATAGTGAAAACATCTATTCAAAATGGCCATGAAGTGTACATTGGAACTTATGAATTGCCACAGTGGACTAAAGAGCAGATTCCCAGCTGCTATAAATTGCCATAGCTCTATCTAAGTCAGTGGAGCTATGACAATTCACACCAAGTGAGGATCTACTCTTAACAATTCATCTGCTACCTAGTCTCCTACAGTGACCAATGGTAGATCCTCAAAGACAGGCATAAACTCTCCATGATGCAGTTGGGCAGCTGTGGAACACTAAGCTCAGTCTAGACACAATATTGCATCAGTTGAACTAAAGATGTGCTTTTTAAAATCAATTGAATTCAGCTGGTGCCAAAGGCCATGTGGACACCCTTTAAATTGATAGACAGCTGGCTTATATCAAGTTAGCTCAAAATGATTAGGGACAGATAAAATAAACTGAATTAAGTTACTCAGAGCAAATTAAGAGTGTCCACACAGTGTTTTGTAACTAAACTAAGTAGAAAAAAGATTTACGTTAAAGTGGTGCAACTTCTGTGTTAAGACAAGGTCCCTGTGTCACGGCTTCTTCTTGTTCCAGGTTTATTCTGTGCAACATAAGAATTGAAAGCCTTTATAATTTTTAGCCTAGCTTGTATAACTATAGATTTAACTGATTCATATTCCATTGATTCAAAGCCCCTCAGCCCCCTTTAAATCCTTTTGGGTCACTGCATAATAATGATAATAGATTAATATAGCATTTTTATAGCACTTGGCTCAAAGTACAGTACAGACATTCACTGCTTTAACTTGCTAATGCACATAAAACTGCAGCAGCATAAGGGGGACAATAAAGCTGCCTTAAGGCATCTGAAGATTCTCTTACTGAGCCTCCTAAACAGGTGTAGATCACAAGGCTGGCAGAAAGGCAGCCGAAGGATATGTTGGATGCAGGGCTGGAACATTGAGGCAGCAGAGTGACTCCCTGGAAACCTCCCGGAAGTTGCTGTAATGTGCAACAGGAGCTGTCTTGGCATTCCTGTTTATCCATATAAATGAACACGAGGATATATGATGCCATCCAATACCAGAAGATAAATCTCTCTCAAAAAAAATTCTTCCTCCCAAAGTTTTGCAAAGAGATATACCTAGATGTTCAGAATTAATGTGGCTCATTTAAAGTGATTTATCGCTACCACAATAGAAAGTCACTTTCTTGTTTACCTCTGTAAGTAACTGATGATTTTTCTCATTTTGTTTTCCTAGATCACCTGTGGAAGACAGAGACAAAATTCATCTCTGCCCTATTTACTGTATTTGCATTCTTTCTTATTAGTTGTCACTGTCATAGTCCTCTGATTCAAAGAAACCAATGCAATTCTGCTCTTTCTTTCATCTCTCATTGCTGCCTTACATTCAATAACGAATAAAGCTTTGAATAAACTCTTCCCTTGTCCTGGCCAGTTGAGTCATCACATTGGACAATTGCTATAAAACAATTTCCAACAAAATCCCTGCCAGGTTTGCAAACAGCTGGTACCATTACAAACTGGTAGCTTTGTTTCTTTAATGGTTCAGGTCAAGGGCACATTGCAGAAAACCTATACAGGCCCATGCCAGGCTTCGTAGTTATTTTTATAACGCCTCAATTTTATGACGACACTATACAAACAGGGGAAGACAGGTCTTTCTCCTGAATAACTTACACATACAGACAAGGGGAAGGGATTCAATCAGATGCCACCACACTTAAAGTCCTTAACTTTCAAACCCAACGAAGTCAGTGGGACTTGTGCTTAATTTTAAGCATGTGTTTAATTTCTTTGCGGAATCACAACCAATTTTTTTTCTCTTTTCTGTTTCCTATATTTTTAAAGTCTTCTTCATAGACCCTATTCTTGGTTTTTTAAAAACCCTCATCTCTTACTTTTCATTTGTATTTTACCCCTTTTGTATTTCACCCTTGGCTGAGTTTGACATAGAAGAAATGAAACAAATGTAAAAGTAACTTTTAAAAAACGGCTCATTACCAAACAGGAACAGCACATTAAAGCCACGTCCAGTGATTTCTGAAAATGATGCATATGCCCCAACATCCATGAGTGTAACTTGTTAGGCTCGTTCTGAGGGGCTGTATTTTTACAGCCTTTTCCCCCCACATCAGCCCTGAAAAAACTGCAAGCATGGCTGAAAGGCAGTATGTGCTCATCATCTTGCTGCACCAAATAGAAGATAAATTTGGAACAATCTGCACAATGAGACGGTGACCAAGGCTTATGTAGGTAGAATAGTTCCCCACTTAATTGAGGCATCACTTTAAATGGAATAAGGATAATTTGAAGTGAGCCTGTTTTCCTCCTTGATAAATTATGAGAGTAAAAGTTAAGTTATCCACTGAAATGGGATTCTTTTATTTGAAAACAGACCTATTACACATTGAAAGTACCTTAAATCTAGCCACATACATCCAATTTTGCAGCCTTTATGTACATGTAAAACTCCCCTCTACTTAGGTCTGATTTGGTTAAACAATTAAAGCCAATGGATTTAAGTACTTAAAGTTAAGCAAATGCTAAAGTGCTTTGCTGAATTAAGGAACTGTGTGCATGCAGGTGTGGCGGAATCAGATTTACTATGATCCCAGCCATTTTCCACATGGTCTGCACATTGATGAGCTTTTACATCACAGCAAGGTCACTGAATTATTAATATTTTAATATGTCAACATTTTCATTCTCTGTGTTCATAAATAACTATTCAACAGTTACTAGGTTGAATTCCATAGGCCATTCTACATAAAACTCATTAGAAATTTTTCAAACATATAATGCATTGGATACATTGCAAACCATTAAGAGAGACCACAGTTACAAAAAATACATTTTTGTATTAAGATTAAAACAATAAAATAAATTCTTTAGCCACTATAAATAAGATAAAATCATTTGCCTTTTCTTTTCCCAACTGCCTTCTTTCCACATTAGTTCCCTACAAAATAAAATAATAGGTTCAAAGGTTGCGTGTTGCACTCATCCTGGTGAGTTTATGCACCTGATGATGCTCCCATTGAAGACATGAATAGTTTTACTATTGACTTGAATGGAAGCAGGTTTATGCTATTGGTTTGCAGCTGTGGGAGCTCAGATGTAGACTGCATGGAATTTGGAGGTTTTTGGTAACGGATTCATGCAAATCATTTTTCAGTTTTCTCTTGCATGAAATTGAACTGTCTGAGTTTTGCCTTGAGTGCTGTGTTCCGTTCTATACTTTACAGTAATTCAAACAGAGCAATGGTTCAGCCCAGATAAAACAGGTCGTTTATAACATTTAATCGGCAAAAAGGCTTGTATTCCAGTTACATTAACATGATACCTAAGTATGTTGTAGTGCCATCTAGACAATGCCAAAAAGTTACACTAATCTTCAAGTGAACTCAAAACTCAATGTGAAACTCAGCTAAAACTGTAACTTGTACTTGCTTTTGTGTGGAAACCAAAGTCATTTAATTTGCTTGGTTTTGACCCAAAAACCAAAAACTGATCCAGACTTTATTGAAAAGTGGCCTACCTTTAGAAGCCTAAACCTTTTGGCTCAAGTTTCCCATTTTTTAAGGCTTGGCAATGAAACTTTTGCATGCTTCCATTCAAATATTGCAGCAGCACCTGTGTGCATACATTTATTGGCTTAAGGAACTGACGGTTCTCACTTTGAGATATTTAACACTATGTGTTCTTGACTGCCGAATGGTGTTAGCCAAAAAATAAGCACCTCAATAAAAAGGGCATAGGCCGGATTATAAGAAGCTGTACATTGAAATAAACTAGTTGCTGATAACAAATAATTTCCATTAACGCAGGAGCTTTTCATTTTTGATGCACCATCCAAGTTACGGTAGCTCAGACAAGTGTAAAATGGTTATTTATATTTGTCTGAGTTCTGAGGCAGCATATTCTGCATCATGGTACAGCAGTCCCTCAATGTTTGTCCTGTGTAATTTGCATAAGTAAACGACAGCTCAGCATGAGATATAGAACCCACATGACAGAACGCAAACAGCGAGATAAGAGGGGGCAGTGGGTAATTCATGTGAATTATATGGGCTTTATTTACAGCTTGGCAAGTTTGGCTTTAGCAAAATGCCTGGGATGCGGGATCCAAGTGAATGATACTAGGAAGAGACTGATACAGACTCTGTGCTGTTGCCACAACACGCCTGAGCCCTGCCTCCTCAGGGACATGGGTGAATTGCACTAGTCTGCCCCAGCCCGACTCACTGGGATTGTACTGCCTGCACATATTTTTGCCTGCTGAACAGAGCCTTCAATTAAACAAGGAGGAGGAACAAGGAAATAGGAAAGTAATCCATTTCTTATCCAAAAGACAAGACCTCTGTGGTGTCTTTAAGAAAGTAACCAAATGTAATAACGTTTAGAGAGAGTTCATTACAGTAATTTAAAAAGGAGTATCAGTTGAAAAATTAATCTCTTCTTCTTAATCGATTGATTAAATGCAAAATGTGAGTGGAAGAGTCTTTTTCAGATCTTATTATCCAAGCTAAAACACTGAAGGTCTGATTTACAAAAGTAAGGATTAGGTGCCTAACTTCCATTGACTTTCAATGGGATTTAGGTACCTCACCTGCTTAGGTGCCTAGTGGGATTTTCAAAGACACCTGTCTATATCTTTAGGTGCCTAAATACCTTTGTAAGTCTGGCCCTAAATCCATGAATGAGCACCCCCAGACTCATACTTAATTTCTCTAAAACAAAGACAGCCTATGACTTTATTTTCAGTTTTCTGTATGATTGTTAATGCATCTGGATGATTACGATATTTATCTATATTCACATCTATATTCAAGCTCTGGCTTGTGGATTGCAAGTGGATAAGTTTCAAAGCTGTGTCCTTTCTGAAGTTTCAAGTTAAGGAGTGTCCAGAATGTGCAGTGAGTTCTCTCCCATGTGAGAGAACAATATGATTTTATCTGCTCTTCTTAATTCTCATTCAAACAGCAATGGAGTTTCTTTTCAATCCCAGATGCACAGTCACCAGTAACAAACTCCACCCCAGTTAACAGGCCCATGTGTTGTAGATGCCACAGTTATGGCACGTTCTCAATATTTCCAAGAATATAAAGGATAGAAAATTAAGTTTCCTTCGGCTTAGAAGTGTTTTGTCATCAGCAGGCTGTGACATTATACAGTAGTCTCTGTTTTTATTACTGTTTTATTGTCAAGGTGCTGACGTATGATAGCCTTCTCCCTATGGTATCTGAGGCAAAGAGAGACAGAAATAAATTTAAAAAACATACAGAACTATGTAGAAATTCAGCCCAAATTTGAAACAAAGTATTTAGGTGGGTCAGAAATTTTTCATCAGAAAGAAATTCTGATGGAAAATGGCAACTTTGTTGTTAGAAAACTTCTGAATTTTCCTGGATTTCCTGACCTGCTTCACTAACAGTGATTGTCAGAAGATTGTTTTGACCAGCTGGTTTAAATTGACATACCTCTGCTGACTTCAGTGAAAAGTCCCCTACATGTTTAGCTATTGATCTGCATTTCTAAAGTGCCTGTCACTCTGGTATATCCTTGGCTAGCACCAGAAAAATTCATATCAACTAGCTGAAGAGCAGTTTTAATGGGGGCGGGTGGGAGATGTTAAGATTTATGTATCTATTCATATTAGTACTCATAGGATTACTATTAGTCTCTGAACATTTCACAATCTTTAATACAGTGATACTCAGACTTCAGTGGTTCAGAAGACAAATTAGTGATCAACATTACCCAAAAGAGGCACAGTCATGTGAATTCATTGTTTCATTTACTACAGTATTATATATTCATATCTAAACAGTATGACAGGAGAAATATTTAGTTACACACACACACACACACACACACACACACACACACACACACACACACGAACCTCAGAGTTACAAACACCAAAGTTACAAACTGACCTGTCAACCACACACCTCATTTGGAACCGGAAGTACACAATCAGCCAGTAGCAGATACAAAAAAACCCCAAATCAAATACAGTGCAGCACTGTGTTAAACATAAACTACTAAAAAAATAGAGGGAAAGTTTAAAAAAAAAAAAGATTTGACAAGGTAAGGAAACTGTTTCTGTGCTTGTTTCATTTAAATTAAAATGGTTACAAGCAGCATTTTTCTTCTGCATAGTAGAGTTTCAAAGCTGCATTAAGTCAATGTTCAGTTGTAAACTTTTGAAACAACCTTTGTAACATTTTGGTCAGAGTTATGAACAACCTCCATTCCCAAGTGTTGGTAACTCTGAGGTTCTTTTGTGTGTGTGCGTGCGCGCACACGCGCGTGCGTGAACGTATTCTCACAGCAAAATGACTGACCAAGTATTATTATTTTATCAACTATAATTAGTTAATAACACAGTGGAAACATCCTGATTGGTTAAAAATTAAGATCACACAATGTTTTAATGTCATGTGCTGCAAAGACCGCAGGAGACACAAAGAGCCACTTGCGACTCGCGAGCCTCAGTCTGAGTATCACTGCTTTAATATATTTATCCTCATAAGGGCAGTACTATGATGCTCCTTTTACAAATGAGGTAGTGGAGGAGTAGAGAACTAAACCTGGGTCACCTGAGTGCCAGGCTAGCACCCTAACCACTGACCCTCCCTTCTTCTTGTTAGCAAGTTATTGCTAAGCGCTATGCAAATACTATGGGATTTTTTCTGGCATTTACAACCACAGCCCATCAGGGGTGCAAGATGCAGACATGCTCCAGCCCAGCAGCTGTCCCTGGAGGCCTTCAGATTGACTTAGCAAGAATATCTCTGGGAGCACTGGGGCTGTCCATTCCAAATGGAAGCTGCAACACCATTCAAAGGATGTAGTGTGCACACCCTGAGTACCGACCCTGCTCTGCTGGCCAGTCTGAAAGAGGTGTAGGCCCTGGCCCCTCCCCTCTGGGTTGCCCAAAGTGGCTATCAGTGGTAGATACCCACAGGCCTCGTGCACTGGGATGGTAATGAGTGACACCATGGCTGCTGCTTGGCAGGTGTGCACGAGGGGCCATGGATTAGCGTTCACATCGCACGCCCTATCAGTACCCAGCCCGATCTGGGGAACCTAATGATCCAACCAGTGGACCCAATTCGGTGACGAATCCTGGTTATGTGCCACCTATGGCATATTGCCCATATTCTAAGATGACGACGATGAGGGATGAGAAGTGCTACCTGCACCGTCTCTCCATTTTTGTACACCTGTGCAAAGTTAGCCACAATTTAGCACCATGCTCTAATAGGCTCTACAAACTAGCACGTATATAATGACTGAATGCAGTGCATTTTCTCAGACTAAGCAAATAAAGCTAACCTACTTAGTGTACTCCTACTTACTTGGCAGTTGTCTGTTGAATCTCCCGCTCTTCTTCTTCATTTAGTTTGTGCAGAATGGATTCCAGAAGAGGAAGATGAAATTTAATGTACTGAGCAACCTGTTGTAGGGACCACAAGAAATGCACATCAGTGAGGCGTGTTAAATGGAAAGAGTATCAAGAAATATGCAGAATGACGATGATGGACATACATCACTGGTAACTTCTTCTGCATCCTTGTCCATGAGAAAAAATTGGGCAATCTTTTCTGAAGGACCCTGTAAGAGTCTCTCCATCAGCGGAGTGTCTGTGTTCTTGAGCCTTTTCTTTTCTGTGAATGAAAACAGATGAATTGATGTGCATGCTTATTTTGTGGCACAATATATAGGAGCAGTAACTAATACTTAACACAAATTGTATGACCAGTTCATTGCTTGGACATGCTACTTTCATACTTAGGACATACACGGTCCTTATTTAACACACTTAATTGCTATTAACATAAATGGGAGTCCTGCATGGAGATCTACGGTAGTATATGGTCCTAAGGATCTACGGCCAAAATTTCCAAACCAGACACCTAAACTAAGACCCTAAATTTATATTTAGGCATCTAACTAGAAACTGGCAGAGAAGGAACTAGAAGTTTCTATTTACGGGATGAAATATGGATTTAGGAGTCTCATTTCAGGCCCACTGGTTTGGAAATTTTAGCCTTACTTTCTCTTTAATAAAATCCCAGTGAATAATTCTGCAAACCATTCTTTATCCTTCACATTTTGACATGAATGACCAATACATTCCCCTCTGTCCAGAGTACGCCTAACCATTTTGAATGTTACTTTTAACATATGAAATGTACTCTTGTCTAATGAAATAAAGGAAGCAGGGTATTTTGCAATCTATATTAGACATTCTAGGTTGCAGGCACAATAGTATAAACTGGACAGTCAGGATTAGCTTCCATGTTCTTAAAGCTAAAGTAAAATTTGACAGGAATAAAAATTGTAGAACTGAAATGCAGACAGCTACTATTTCAAATGAATTTTGGCTATTGCTGCCTCATGTAAATATTTTAGCACCCTCAGAACAATACCCTATGGGTTTCAAATAGGACCTGCTCAAACAAACTTAACTGGTATGCTGTACTCCAAAGTATTCCACAGGGTTTCATAGATTGTAAATTAGGGCAGAATTTTATCTAAAGTTAGGTCCTGAAGCATATTTTTGCTTTCCCTAAAATAACAAAGTTAACTTAACACACATTATATAGACAAAGTATATGCTAAATAAATTAAGTTCCATTTTCCACTGAGAGACCGTGTCAGGTTTTCAAGAATGTTTTTAGACCATCCTATCTCCAATTGGCAGAGCACAGGTAAGACTCCCTTTTGTTAGGGATATGAACGTCCTTCAAAAGCCCATTGGAGGAATAACCAGAAGTGGAGCAACAGAGAAACAAACTGTTTGGCTTACTTACCTCCTGAGGCATGGATGATATAAAGTGCAAATTCTTGTGGACTGTTTTCAATCTGGTAAAGAAAAATCATTAAATCGACTCAACACAGTGAGTGGCTGATTTTACATACGCTACATTTCACCATCATTAAATTATCACCAGATATCAGACATGTACCTCAAATTTGTGGTCTAAAATCACAACCTGAAACTTGGGCTTTCAGAATTGATAGTGTAGCAGAATTACGAGGGATGACAGACACCCCTAAAGATACTGGACTTTGGATAAGGTTTCACACTAAGGTACCATTTTCCTTCTCTCTGCCCCCAGCTACCATGTAATTAATAAAACTATTATTGTACTTTCCAAAAGAGCAGGGAATCACCACAGTGGATCATCTCACACAAAAGAAATGGATCATTACTGCCTTATTTCCCTAGAAATACTACAATACCCACATGAATTTTTTTGTGAGGATCTGATTTACCAGCTGCACAGATGCCGCAGTAGAGAATTTGGATTTACTACCACCCATTTACCTGAACAACGCTATGAACTTCTCAGTCCTTTTTACCTTTAACTAATGTTACCTTTAACTACAGTTTCACAAGACACCCAATATTCACATTAGTTAAGGATATTATTCATAAAAGTCTGTGTTTTCCTTTTAGTATTTCATTTCCCTTAATGTTCCACTGCATTTCACTGACTCCACACTTAATGACTCCACACAGCAAGCAGCAAGAACAGATGAGCAAGATCTAAAGCACTATAGAAAAGAGCTAGGTGTTTTATTAATTATTATTATTATTATTATAAATTATCTCCAGTATAAAGTGACTCTGAAATGGCAAGAACTGCAGATAGCTGATTATTTTCAATAATTTAGAACTGTTCTTTTGGCAATTTTTAAGGTAACACTCAAGCATAAGAGAAGCTCTGGGCATTGTGCTAGCGGTATATGTTATTTATGAAAATGTATGAGGGTTTTGACTGAAGACAGTAGGCCAAATTCATCACTTCCAAAGGAAGGATTATTCTAGCCACCCTAGAATAAAAGATCATTTGCAGTCTATTTTTAATAGCCTTTCTGCATCAGTAATGTTCCTTGGCTGCGCACATCCAGATGCACATCCTTTATCAGTGAGCTTTGAACATGGGACTCTCCTCAGTAAAACACAGGTCTTGCCACTTGAGCTGAAAGAAAACTTCTCTTGTTGTAAGCAGTGGTAGCTGGTGATTTTTTTTTTTTTTTTTTTTTTGCTTTTTTGCAGGTGAGGCACAAATCACAAAATATTTATTTCCAGCCCTGCCCAATTTCACAGCTATTAAAAGCTTACCTCATTTATAGTGAAGCAACAGCAGGCAGACCAGGCAGCTGAAGCTGCCACTGTTGGCTCCTCATGCACAGGGTCCTGAGGCTGGGAAGGCACAGGAGCAAGCCCCACTCCCGCCTTCTGCAAACCCCCTGCAGGCTTAACTGCTGCAATCCTGCTGTGACCTCACCAAACAGTAGTTACCACAGCAACCCCCTTATAAAGTGATTCCTGGGTGGTAAATTGCCATAGTAACAATGCAGATTCAGGAGGCACTATTAGCCATACTGAGATTTGAGCCTCATGCAGTACTATATTCTTTGGCCTTTCTGGCATTGCATTTCGCTACTGGAGAGAGTGAGTTGTGACATTTAAATCACATCACAATTGGTCCTTAAATCTGTATATGGTTATCAGTCAAGTAAGAAAAGAAAAAAACCCAAAACAAAACGTATTTTGTAGCCTCACTGATGTGCTGATAAGCTGTCCCTGAATGTAAACAAATCATAGTTGCAAGAGCCTGTCACTAGAGGGAGACATGGTCACATGCACTAAGCAATACCTTAACTTTCGTTTCTGGGAAAAGCTGAAGATACAGTACAGCTTTCTTTACTCTAAACGTGGTTATAATGAAGTCATTCTCTAGTTCCTCCTTCTCTGAAAACTAGAGTAATGAGAGTATCGAACACTTGTCACTAGTCTCAAGACAGCTGTAGGAAAATAAAACCTACCTTCATCCTTAAAAGCGGCAATAACACACTGTCCATTTGGTATACTTTCTGTTTGCGGCAAGTCTCCTTAATATTTTTGGCCTTAGCTACAGTAAGCAATAGAAGGCATTTCTATATTCTGGTTATCTTTTCTAGAATTCAATTTTTGTGTGTGTTCATGCACGTACCCAGAGAAAATTACCTTAAATTTCTGAAGCAGTTGCTCTATTACCTCTCCTGTTTTCATGTTACTGTTTATTCTTATTTTAGTTTCAGATCCAAAGGCTGGAGTGAAAACTGATGTCTAAAAAACAAGAGTAGCAAGAAAATGTGACATTAATACCAATTTGGGGAAAACACACTGGTGTAAAATCAATCTCAGACAATATGGTGCATAATGCAACGTGTATATTATTCTTCCTTTGTTTGAAATTATCTGCTCCTAGAAATCTACTTATGTATATTTTAAAAGCAAAACTATTTTTTTCAATTACATGTTTGTGTGAACAGACTTATCTAATGTGTGGTTCTTGTGTTTCCTGTTTTTTTCCTAGCTTCTTAAAAGGAAGAAAGGATATAAAGAGAATTAATTAGAATACTATGAAGATATTATGAGCTACAATAGTTATGTCTATGACAGCATTTCTGCTGCAAAATCCTATATACAGGTTTTATTTTTGGGCATTAAAAACAAACTCCATTTCATCACTGTAACTCTGGAGTAATTCCACTGACTTTAATGGAGTTAGTCTGCATTTTCCCAGCAGATTTGAGTGCTGATTTTGGCTCAGTCATTCTATTCTGAAAGTAGCTTAGTTTCATAGGGCCAAAGATTATGGTTATAATCTTGTTGTATTTAACGGTTTTGTCACAGGGTCACTGGCCCCTGTGAATGAGATAGGGCCTATGACGGTCTTAAAACGGCCCTGGGCTCTGGACCTAGGCACACTTGCATTCATAGGCCCCCCCCGACCAAAATAACTAATTTGATTTTAAGCTATAAATATTTTTTTAAACAACAATAAAGAATTATATATAAAAACTTTTTTTGTAGGCCCTGAAAGTTTCCTAGGCCCTAGGCACTGTGTGTATTGTGCCTAATGGGTAATACGGCCCTGCCAGAGCCCCTGTGCCAGAATAGATGCTCACAGGAAGGGATGGGGGAGGGCAGAGCCATGACTCCATTTCCCCTCTTTAACAGCCAGTAGAGCTAGCCAGACACAGAGCGGGAAGTACACCGCTCCCTCAGATATGGCAGCGTGCACTGCACCAGACACTCTGGAGGCTTGGGTCGCTGTGCGCTCCTGCCACACCTCACCTGATGATGTCTAGGATAGCATGAAGCCTTAAACAAATTGGTGCATTTCACCCAATCAGCTTTCAGCCACATGCACAGGAACTTTTAACACTGGAGAGTGTTCACACCTCGTAGTTGTAGAAATGCCCATTAATGGAGAACCTGTGTGTTTCCACTTCTTTTCTTGCTATTGTGGGGGGCTTTGCCCTCTTCCTCACTTGTGCAGCATCACTCATGGTTCTGGTTCTGTGCAGGGTAAGGGAGTCGAGTTCCTGCATGCTCTTGGGCTTCAGGGTGCTGCTCTCATAAGAGGAGTACTCTGGACAAAATAAAACATCATCAGTACAATGTACAGCTTTTAGCATAGCCCAGTGCAGCTTTCAGCATCATTGCTATAGCTGTTTGCCAAACCATGCAAAACCATGTTCTGAAGTGTCCCTAGCCTCTTTGCCAGAAGCTGGGAATGGGAGACAAGGAATGGATCATTTGATGATTACCAGTTCTGTTCATTCCCTCTGAAGCACCTGGCATTGGCCACTGTCAGAAGACAGGATACTGGGCTAGAAGGACCATTGGTCTGACCCAGTATGGCTGTTCTTATGTTCTTAGGTGGCACTGGTAAGAAGGTATAATGGTTTGTAGTGTTCATAATGCAGTTATATGCTGTCTGAACTGGCCACAGATAACAGTATGTCATTCCATTGACTCTTTGGGGATAATCTCCTTAGAGATAGTATAATTCAGTATTACGGGCTTATTGCTATATAGATAACGAGCAGATTATTGTTATCGCTACTATTTATTATAGTGTATTCAAGCAGTGTCTAAAGAGAACAACTGGAATCAGAAAAAGATGTCTCTTAATACTCCTCCCCACAGACAGTGGTAAATTTGTCATCAATCATACCTGCACAGCCACATAAGAGGACTTTCTGATGAATATATAAAAAACATTGACACTGACCTTTCTCGTAGTTTGGGGGTTCTTCTGAAGAATTTGGTGCCTCTTTGTTAATGTGATGGAGATTATCAACTTCTCCCCAGCGTATCATCCCCCTGAAACAGGGATCAAGCATGTATTTACAGGTTGATGTTCTTTCTTAGTTGAGGTGAATCCAGCTTAGGTTCCAGCCAGGCATCACATAACTGATGGCTGTTCCTGTTCCAAACTGTAGACACCGTATTAGTCTTTCACTATATTGTGTAAGAAAGTAGGGAACTTTAGCACCTCACAATATCATGTTTTGCTAAACATGAATTGTGGGACCATGGGCACCGTAGGCTGCTCATAAGCCTAAGCAGAACAGGTCAAATACTGAAAAAAAGTGTCATATTATTCACACTGATTTATTATTGGTTTTATAGTTACAGCTAGAGGCCCCAACTGAGATGAAAGCCCCAATGAGTTGCACACTGTGCAGAGACATACTACAAGACAGTTCTCAATATAGACAAAACAGGTCCAGGAGGTCTCATTATCTCCATTTTACAGATGGGGAACTGATGCACAGAGAGATCTGTACTCCTAGCCCAATGGGACCCTGATCCATGATATGGCTCTTAGGCACGGTGATAATATAAATGAAATAATAAGAGACTCGCCCTAGGTTACACAGGGAATCTGTGGCCAGCTAGGACTTGAACCCAGCTCTCTTAAGTGTCAGGAAGTACCTTAACCACGAGACCCAACCTTCTCTCTACAAATAATTGCCTTATTCGTTGACTTGTTTGACAAATGGTATTTGACCATATATAGCACTGATCAAGTATTGCAGTGAATAATTCGCATGCAAATGTATTCAACAAAAGTGCCAGATTACTGTATTTGATGAATAATCTGATCATATCATCAAGTCGCTGGCTTGTACTTTGTTCTATTCTTTAAAGGGGTATCTGTGTTGTATCAAAAAATCAAACCACCCCGCCCCCCCATTTTGGATATAGTCTCATAGACTTTAAAGGCCAGAAGGGCCTAGTGTGATCATCTAGTCTGACCTCTTGCCCATTGCAGGCCACAGAACCTCACCCACTCCGTCCTGTGATAGACCCCTAACCTCTGGTTGAGTTACTGAAGTCCTCAAATCAAGCTTTAAAGATTTCAAGTTACAGAGAATCCACCATTTACACTAGTTTAAACCTGTAAGCGACCTGTGCCCCAGACTGCAGGAGAAAGTGAAAAAAAACCCAGGGTCTCTGCAAATGTGACCTGGGGGAAAATTCCTTCCTGACCCCAAATATGGCAGTCAGTTAGACCCTGAGCATGTCATCAAGACTGCCACCCAGACACTTGGGAAATAATTATTTGTAGTAACTCAGAGCCCTCCCCCTCTAGTGACCTGTCTCCGGCCATTGGAGATTTTTACTACTAGCAGTCGCAGATGGGCCACATGCCATCATAGGCAACCTCATCATATCATTCCCTCCATAAACTTATCCAGCTCAGTCTTGAAGCCAGTTAGATTTTTTTTCACTCACTGCTCCCCTTGGAAGGCTGTTCTAGAACCTCAGTCCTCTGATGGTTAGAATCCTTTGCCTAATTTCAAGCCTAATCTTGTTGATGGCCAGTTAATATCCATTTATTCTTGTGTGAACATTGGCACTTACACTTAAATAACTCCAAGTCTCTCTCCCTGGTATTTATCCCTCTGATGTATTTATAGAGAGCATCGTATCTTCCCTCAGCCTTCTTCTGACTACGTTAAACAAGCCAAATTGCTTGAATCTCCTCTTGTAAGATAGGTTTTCCTTCCTCAGATCATCCTAGTCACCCTTCTCTGCACCTGTTTCAGTTTAAATTAATCTTTCTTAAAACATGGGAGACCAGAATTGCACACAGTATTCCAGATGAGGTCACACCAGCGCCTTGTATAGTGGCAATAACACTTACCTAACTCTACTGGAAATATCTTGCCTGATGCATCCTATGACTGCATTAGTCTTTTTTGTGGCTGCATCACATTGGTGGCTCATAGTCATCCTGTGATCAACCAATACACCCAGCTCATTCTCCTCCTGTCATTTCCAACAGACACATCCCCAGCTTTTAGCAAAAAATCTAGTTGTTATTCCATAAATGCATGACCTTGCACTTTGCACTATGAAATTTCATTCCATTCTATTACTCCAATTTTCAAGGTTGCCCAGATCTTCCTGTATAATATTCAGGTCCTCCTTCATATTGGCCATACCTCCCAACTTTGTGTCATCTGCAAATTTTTATTAGTACACTCCCACTTTTTGTGCTAAGGTCATGAATGAAAATGTTAAATAAAATTGGTCCCAAGACTGATCCCTGAGGGACTCCACTAGTAACTTCCTTCCAACCTCACAGATCGCCTTTCAGTATGACCCATTGTAGTCTCCCCTTTAACCAGTTCCTTTACCCACCTTTCAATTGTCACATTAATCCCCATCTTCTACAATTTAAATAAAATTGCTCATGTAGAACTTTATCAAATGTCTTACTGAAATCCAGATAGATTAGTTCTACAGCATTTCCTTTGCCTAAAAAATCAGTTATCTTCTCAAAGAAAGAGATTAGGTTGGTTTGGCACGATCTACCTTTCGTAAAACCAGGTTGCATTTTATCCCAATTACCATTTACCTCTATGTCCTTATCTACCTTCTCTTTTAAAATTTGTTCCAAGATCTTGCGTACAATTTATGTCAAACTAATGGGACTATAGTTCCCCAGATTACTTTTTTCCTCTTTCTGAAAAATAAATATTATATTAACAATTCGAATCATAGGGTATGACCCCTGAGTTAGCAGATTCACTAAAAATCCTTGATTTTTGGGCTTGCAATTATGTGCCAGTTCCTTTAATATTCTTGGATGGAGATTATCCAGGCCCTAATTTTGTCCCATTAAGGTGTTTGACTTCCATCTCGGATGTGATAATTTCTGCTTCCATATCCTTGTTTCCATTAGCCACCCTGCCACTACCCCTAAACTCTTCATTACCTTTATTAAAAACAGAGACAAAGTATTGGTTTAGGTGTTGGGCCATGCCTAGATTATCTTTATCTCCACACCATTCTCAGTGCTTAGTGGTTCCACTTCTTCATTCTTTGTTTTCTAAATATGTTAAAGTGAAAGGGTGCTTGATACAGTTGTAACTATTACCAAATGTTGGCTTTACGATTTAAAGCGGATGCTAAAAAGAAGTTTTTTTTCCCAAGGCATGATAGGTGAAGCAGCTGTTTAACTAACATATAGAGCTAAATCCTACACTCCTCATTCACACGAGTCCTGCCACTGACGTCAGATGGACGATGCATGTGAGTAAGTAACGTGAACTGGATTTGGACCCTGGAGTCAAAATCTGCTCTAGTAACACCTGTGTTATGTTGCCCTGCTGTTTTCAACATCAAAAGACAGTACACTGAATAGATGAAGACTGAAGCATAAGATTGTGTATGACTTCAGAGGAGTTGCACATGGAGTGAGGGCAGAATTTGGTCCACAGCCTGATTATGTACTGTGCAGCCTGTAGCTCACAGGTTAGATAATGAAGTCTCTGACGTGTCAGGAAACCACTTAGAACACACACCTGCTTTAAAACTGCCCTGTTTAAGTGTGTCGGATGCAAACCAGAATCAGTCACTGAGTCTTGGGAAATAACATTAAAAACAGAAAGAGAGAACACGCAGAGTACAAAGGCAAATTGTTTTAAAGGCATCTGGCAAATTTCAAAGGATTCCGATCAAAGCAATGCACTTAGACACACACGTTTGCAGGCAGTTTAGAGACAAGCAGCAGCTCATCACTGAGGGTAGGTCTACACAGCAATTAAACACCCATGACTGGCCTGGGTCAGCTGCCTCAGGCTCATAAGGCTCAGACTGCAGGGCTATAAAATTGCTGTGTAGACGTTCGGGCATGGGCTGGAGCACAAGCTCTAGGACCTCACGAGGGGGTAGGGTCCCAGATCCCGGGTCCCAGCCCAAGCGCAAATGTCTACACAGCAATTTTTAGTCATGCAGCCCATGCCCCCCGAGCCTGAGTCAACTGATGTTGACTGTGCCACAGGTCTTTTATTTTAGGGTAGATGTACCCTGATTTTTCTTTCAACATTAATTTTAGTGGGGCCAGATCCAGAGGCTTTTCTTCAGTTTTTACTTAACCGAATTTAGGAACACTACCAAAATCAGGTTGTTCATCAGTATTTGAGAATACAGCCTGGGGACAGGGACAGATGATCTCTGAAGCATCATCACCCTGAAAACTGTGGGATGTTAGTGGGTAAGGTAATACTGATCCACTCTGCTTCCTCCCAAAGTCTCCTTTCAGGGTTGGGGATGGTGGACAATTCCCTAGCAGCAAAGCTCCTACTGAGGGCTCAGGGGGTATTGGGGGCGCATGGGGAGGCACACAGCTTTTTACTCATCTCAGGGGAGCTGCTGGTGCAAGGGGCAACACATTTGCCACTTCTGGAGGAAAGCAAACTTGCCATCTCCCACCATGATTGCAGTATGCAGTAGGAACACAGCAAGTTCACACTTTCCGAGTTCCCCGTCTCAGGTATGGAAGTAGCCTATATAGGAGATAGTCTGGGCCTTTTTTGTCATTGATTTTTGTAACCATTTTTAAATCCCACTTTGAAGGCTGGATTCCTTACAAAAACGTGTCGTTTCTGCATTGCAGGAACGGTCACAAGGCCAAGCAAGCAGCAAACGAAACCTTGCACAGTCTTCTACCACGCAAAACATGGACAGAGCCTTTATGGAATCTGGTGTGCAAATGTCATCTTTGTTTTAGCCTCACCGTTGGACTGTGTGGAAATATCAGCCTGCCTGCAGCTTACAAAAGTTAATATATTACCTTTTACTAGGGAACAAACCCACACGCTCCGGAGACTTCAGAGTCACAAAAGGGGGAATTTGCTTTTCATCTTGGATTTTTAATCGGATGGGACATCGTACTCCCCAAAAAATAGCCAGGATTCCTTCGATAACTGGTTTGCTCCCTTTTGGCTGGAAAAAAAAAATAAAAAAATCAGGAGCGCTGTGTTATGATGGGCCTAGGGAATCAGGTTCCATGTGAAGCTGCAGGAAACAGTTGAGGCTAAAAGCCAAGTCCTCCTTATCAGATGGCTAGTCCTGGTGAAGCCAATGGCACAAGTGCATGTTATTGAAGCTACTGGCAAGGAGTAGGCTTCAGCAGGGACAGTACAAGCCCGGCACAGTCCCTGGGTACGTACTTGGCTCACTTGCCCGTTCTGAAACATGTGCTGCACTGACTTTGCTGCTATTGATACCCATCCCAGCTGGATTCAAGCGAGGGTGTAGGCCAGGGGGTCTAGGCAAAGCTTTGCTGTGTTGATAAACAACTCTAGCTCGCTAGCTCAGACTGAGGAATAAAGTCTGTTCTGCAATGTCAGCAAAAAGTGTCTGCTTAAATCCTGGCATGAATTATGTAGTCATGGAGTGGATTGCTGACTACTCAGCTATATTATAAATTAAGGGGAAAGGGCCCAATCCAATACCCACTGAAATCAATGGAAAAATTTTAACTGACATTAGTAGGCATTGCATCAGGCCAAAATCCTGTTGTCCTTGCATAGCCTTTTCTCTGGCAAAACTCTTCATGATTTAGTGGAGATTTGACTGAATACAAATTGAGAATCCCATTCTCCCCATATGCAGATTATTTTCCCAGGGTTATTGCTCTGAGGGCTGCATGTGTTCCCATGAAGGCAGAAGAATGGAAACTCTCCACTGTGGAAAAGGGTGGATGAGTCAGACCTCGAAACTAGGGGATCTTGGGGGACACACCAGAAACAAGACCCATTCACTCAGTGGTCCAATGCCTCCACACTGTCCCCCAGCCTCTCTGGCCCCTGCCAGAATTGTGCTGCTAAGACCTATCCTGTCTGCTGTTGTCCCCAGAGGTCCCTGTTGGGGGTTTCCCTGCAGAGATGGATGCTGAAAAAGTTACAGCAGACTTAAGCGCCAATGACCGTGCCACTTGCCCCCCGGGTTTGGGGAGAGCATGCAACAGGGAGGCCTGCCACAATTTTACCTCCCTCAGCTGATGATTCTGGATCCTTCTGGAGCTCTCAGAGTATGATTCCCTGTCATCTAGAGAGGGGGATGGCAGGGAGAGCATGCTGCTGAGTTAATAACTCCTCCCCCTTTCATGACTTGCCTACCCTAGATCTGTAAGTTTCAGCTCTCCACCACTCTTGAAGAATTTGACTATAGAATTTGGCTGTGATGTTTGCTTTTTTCATATTGTAAAGCAGTGGTTCTTAACCTTTCCAAACTACTGTACCCCTGAAGCCTGAGTCCCACCCCCACGGGGCTGAGGCATGTAACTTAGTTTCATGGCGCCCCTGTGGCTCCAGGCAATTGCCTTTCTTGCCACCCCCAATACCAGCTCTGCACTTGCGACCCCTCTAAAACCCCAGGTTAAGAAACACTGTTGTAAAGGTTTCATGTGATAATTGAAGAAGCACACTCCATCTTATAAATTACTGTACCACTAATGTGCTCCTAGGGTATTTGAAATTCCATGTTCCACAGCTCACCTGCAGTGTACAACCATTAGTGCCCCCTCTACGGTTTTCAAATAAAGGGTTGTGTTTTGCTTACATTTCTTACCTGATTATAGGAAAGTTGCAGATTCTCTTGCTCAGTATAAAAATAGTTATAGGTCTTCAGTAAAGAATTAAGTTGATCCCTAAAAGAAGCGATCACAATGAGACCATTAAAAATATCTCTATTGCCATAAAATACAGATGTCAAGGTCAACGTTTTCAAATATAGTTAGACTTCTAAATCCACATTTAGATTTCAGGAGTACTCAGCTTCCACAATCGCACTGGCATCAGTAGTAACTGTGGTCAATCGGCACCTCTGAAAAATCAGGCCAATTATTCTGGTGCCTAAATATTATTTTAGGCAGCCAATTGTAAAGCACCCAAGTTTGAAATGTTGGCCCAAATACAGTAATGTAATGGGAAAGGGCACTTTACAATAACAATATAAAAGAAGTACACTGTACAACAACAAAACGTCTTCTTCAGTACAGTAACAGAACTGTGAACAACAGATTCCAAGACTTTTCTTCGAACTCTGGGCTTGCTGCAATTAGAAGTGCTTGCTTGGCAAGTGGAACATTAGAATTGGGGGATTCAGTAGCTCATGAGAAAATAGGACATTTTGAAGACTGTCTAGTCTAGAGTCTGGAACAGATCTTAGTTAAAATTGAAGGGGAGATGGAAGTTGGGTGTTTAAGTGTACGTCTACATTTGAGCTGGGAGTGTGATTCCCAGCTCGTGGAGACATACCTGCACAAGCTTTGCTTGAACTAGCGCCTAAAAATGGCAGTGTGTCTGCAGCAGCGCAGGTGGTCGCTTGGGCTACCTCCCCAAGTACCAACCCTGCCCAACTCCCTGGGGTACATAGTCAGCTAGCTTGAGCTGCCATCCATGCTGCCACAGACACGCTGCTGCTGCTGATTCTGAACAACACGACAGAATTTATGAATCAGGAGAAACTTCGTAGTATCAGCTGATGTTTGCTTTCAGATTCTGGGTTTGATCAAGCCTGAAACTGAAAGCAAAACTAGAGGTACAAACCCTTGCAGATCTCTGCCAGAGGGTCTAATCGGTTTAGCACTATAAATATTAAAAAAGCCTGTCTGTGCAGATGCTGTGTGTTTGCTTTGCCCAAACTCACCCAAGTAAACAAACGATATGGACACATATTTGAAATCACGCTATGCACAGCTACTCAGTGCTATTATTTAATTAATCCCTTTGCCAGTAATGATTTACAGAGGGAATGGAAAATTACAAGACTATATTTATAGTAATATCAGAAAAAAGTGACATTTAAATCATGTACAGGATCATACAGAGCAGATTATTGCGTAAATATTAGAACAATAGGCCCATGGTTGATTAGGAACCTAAAGAAGCAGCAAGAACAATATTTTTAGGACCTTGCAGTGTAGAATCCTTCCCGAGCAGGTAGAACTCTTAGTGTTGGCAGTCGGAGTTAACTGTATCGATGGAGGACACAGTATGGTCTTCAGTGACTAAAGAAGTCTGATGTAAAAGATTAAGGGCCTGATCTTGAACAATGTCTCAAAACAGCTTCCTATTTTCCTCCATCAATAATTACTTGCAGGCACAAATCATATTGGTGGAACATCCAAGTACCAGAAAGCACACAGAGATAATCAGCATATTGATGGATAATAGAATTGAGCAGAAGATGACAAGTTTGATTCACGGCAATTTGTTTTTGTTCCGCATTGACATGAAAATAAAACTTTTCAAACATTATCATGAAAACTGGACTGTGTTGAAATGTCCATTTTCAGATCAAAACCTGAGCTTTTCAGTTTGGGAAGAGAGGGGGATTTGTCTGTGTCCAAAACCTGAGCTTTTCAATTCAGGCGGGAGAGGAAGGGAAAGAGAAACTCTCTCCCTGCCCCCCTTTTAGGACACTTGCTTGGGATGTGGGAGACCCAGATTCAAATCCTGCTCTGCCTCATTCACAGCAGATATTTTCATCCCCTGATCATTCTGAATCAGACTTGAACCTGGGTCTGCAATATCCCAGGCCAGTGCCAAAACAGCATATTTTGACTAAATTTCATTTACTCAAAAATATTTCAAACAGCTGTAATGGACAGCCATCCAATGGACTGTGACATCATTACTAGATTCAGCATCTCTAGAAAGTGGTACCCTCCCAGGAACAGGATCAAAGCACTAGTCCATCAGCAAGTTAGGCAATGGAGTCTCATTCTTGGAAGCATAGATTTTGGGGGGGGAATATTTTTAGGAATATTTTATTTTTAGTTGTTTAATGTGTGGATCCATTGAGATAATGATAATTGAAAGCAAAAACGGTGGATGAAGGAGGATGAGGGTACCCCCTGTGTAGACTAAAATTTGCATAATTTTTCCAGCAGCTCCACCAATTGGAGAGCAACAACATTCTTGTTTTGGGGTATTACCCATCTCTGCACATGCAAAACATTAGGTGATACAGTTTCTCTGAAAAATACCTATGGTTTCAAGCAGGTTAAAGTATTAGGGCCCACTAAAGTCAATAGGAATCTTTCTCTTGGCACTGATCCAAGCCATTGTTAGTTGCCATACATCCTTGCCTTTAATCACAATAAGCAGATTGGTGAAAACACTTCGTGTTTGAATTGGATTTATTTGTCACTCCTCCTTTGTGTCCAATCAGCCTGGAAGGAATGGTGAGGGAGTATTCACTCTTGAGATGTTTGAGTCATACCAGAACAAAAAAAATAAACAGAAAGCTTAACACACAAAGATGTGAAACAAACTGTAACAGATATGGCAATTTCCTGCAATAGCCCTGGAATACATTATCGAATTAAGTTTAAGTATATTTAGGGTCCATTGTATTAAATGAATGATTTAGGGTATTATTGTAGGCCAGGATTGTATGTAACCTCTCTCTAGGTAGAAGATGGGATGTGAACCCTGGAAAGTGTTATGAATTTCAAGGGACTATGCTGAATACTTGGCCAAACATGAATGGACTTTTGGGACAAAATAGCATCAAGTGGTTTGCCTGAGGTATTTGTAGGGGGAGCAAAATGCAAAACCCCAGCTGTTTGAAGCTATGCCCTAAGGAAGAGACCATTTTCTGCTGATTAACTGTTCCCAGAGTCTCATGATCAAAGGCCCAAACTGTATAAAGAAAAGACTTACTGTGACACACTGTACCTCAAATAGCACCCTGGGACTCCCATATTCACCACTATCATGTAATTAAGACATGTTTGTACAAAGTATACCTTGTGAGGTATTATTTTAAAAGTCTTGATCTGTTTAACATTAATATCCTGTTGGATTGTATGTGCTATCATATGTGACGTTATGAAATATTGCTATATGTCAGGGGTGGCCAAACGTAATGATCCCCCGAAACCCTTCTCACCACTGGGCAGAATCCTCTAGCCCCACCACCCTGTGGAAGGGCGAAGCTCCAAGTTCCCCACCCCAGTCTGGTAAGTGGAGAACAGGGGGAGCATAGGGGGCTCCATGAGCCACACTTTAACTGTAAAAGTGCCGCACGCAGGTCACAAGCCAGTTTGGCCACCCCTGCTATATGTGTTGCTGAAATATGAGGTTGAGAACACACACAGCCAGCCTTCCAATTGCAACAAAGGAACAGCCATCACTGGTCAGCCAGGCAGTGATGGCCCATCAAGAAAACAATCTACTATCCCAGAGGCTCCTTAGAGAAGGCACATACACAATGAAGACTGCTTGACCAATGGGGAATGCCTGACCCCACACATCACAGCAAGGATCTTTCTAGCAGCTGGAAGAAGGTATAAAAAGAAAGATAGTGACATCTTTACTTGGCATCTCTCCCCATCTCAATCCCTGAAAAATCGTTTGGAAGAAAAAGACTTTGAACTGGGGAAGATTGGACCCCCTTCCAGCCTGGGACCAGTCAGTGGACTGAGGAACTGTAAGTTGCTAGTACCATCTGTTCAGGTGCGACTGTTTGATTAAAATCTTGCTTAGTCTCTTTAAAATTAGACTTTAGACTGGGAATTTATTTTTATTTCTTAGGTAACCAACTCTGATCTCTATGCCTGCTACTTATAAGCACTTTAAATCTTGCTTTCTGTAGTCAATAAATCTGGTTTATAGTTTCACCTCAGCTCAGGTTAACAAGGGCTGTTGCATGTCCACTATGCTTTTCTCAGAGTGGTGAGCTAAGTAATGAACTTACATTGGTCAGGCTTCTGGCCATTATAAGACGGAACAGTTCTGGGGTGTAGGGCTGGAGCTAGGGGGAATTGTCTGAAGCCTCTCTATTGATGGTCCATGAGTGGCTAGGAGATCATTCATGTAACACAGATGCGTGTGTCTCTGCCTGTGGATCGCTGTGTAAGTGCAGTGCCTGTCAGAGACTTGTAGCTTGACATTACAATCACAGTAAGAGAGGCAGGTGAGGTTGGTGGGTTCAGCAGTCCCACAGTCCAGGTTGCACCGCAGGGACCTCATCACACTTACCTATTCTGGTGGGAGGAGGAGATACTGTTCCGAGCTACGCTGTTATGAACTTGTAATCACAGAAACCCCCCCCCCCCCACCACCACCACCTTTACGGGGTTTGAAGGACTGACTCCTACCAGTGCCCTTGTTGGGGGTGTGATCTCCAGTAAGCTTATTAGCATGGGTGCTGGTGATTTTATTGTTTTCAAATGTTTTCCCTGTAATGCTTTCACCTTTATAAATAAATGTGCTTGCTTAAAAAGGGCTGTGTGGTAACTTCTGACTGCTGGCAATTACAGTTGCTCCTAGCCTTTGGTGAGACAGCAAAGCACAGACTCTGGCCTGTTTGCATGATCTAGCTTGCAGGGGATAACAGCGTGTAGGCAGTGTACCAGTCAGGAAGGTCAGACACACAGGTCAGACACAAGTGTGGTGATGGCTGAGGAGCTGGTAGCCTAGAATGGGTGCCTTCAAGGACTACAAAGGGGGAATACAGATAATGTTGCCCTCAACTGTGACACAAATGTCATATGACTGAAGACAACTAGGTTCAAGAATGTCTTTGACCATGCAGGTGCAGGGCCTCAAAAATATTGGAAGGTAAAATTCAGCACTTCTTTCAGGAATATGTAGCATTTGAGCTCCTAATGATCCTCAATGTAAGAAGCTCCAAAAATCATGAATGAAAAATCTTTTCATGCTTTGAAAGCTTTTAATTATGGCATTTTAATCTGTGCATAATCCATCTACCTGGCAGTACTGATTCAACAGCTGGGAGGTTGGTTTACAGGTTCCCTTCTGTAACGGTTACCAGTTCCTTGCTGGAGAATGGATAAAGAAAGAATTTAACAGTTCTGATCTGACACTGAGGGTAATGTATTGCCCTTGATCCATGCATATTGCAAGTCCTATAGAGACTAATCCTGAAAAATCTTTACTCAACTTTTAGTCAGCGTTTGCTCAGGCAAAACATCTGTGGAAGTTGGCATAAATAAAAACTAAGACCTTCAATATTTGGCCTGTATTAGTGCAAAAAACAGCTTAACTAAAATTGTGCAAACCATTTGGAAATGAAATCCCAGAAGGGTACTTCGGTAGTAGATCTGATTTACTTGTTCCCTATGCTTTCCACCTGATTGTGGAAACCTTGGAAAATAGTTTAGAAGACCAAAATGGTTTAGATTTAAATTATTTTAGTTTTCTTTCCATATTAAAATGTATTTGTTTACAGAGAAAGATTGGTTCAGATTTTTAAGGTTGACTAGGGGGTCAACGTTAAAACTAATGGAAGCTGTGTGATTACATCATGTACTTGGCATTGATGGTCTCAACCACTGTTTTTAAGCCAAACATCCCTATCCTTGCTAGGAGACTGGGTCTTTCAGTGAGGGCACTGATATGCTGAAACATTTGTCATTAAAAATTGCTGAATACGAACAGCATTCAGATTACTTTTGGGTGAAATCCTTCAGAAAAAAAACACATGAATTTGCTGAAACGTCAACCCTTTTCTTAAACCCAAATCTAATCACTTAAAAAGGTTTGGTGTGAATAAGTACTCCATTGTGCCTATTCTCTAAGCCTTTCTCCGTCTCCATGATGCCAAACAAGGTCCTTAATGCCCTCTTCTCTGAGCCCAAACACACCCTACAATCCTTAGGATGGCCCCATCATGAGGTTTTAGATCTGAAGTCTTTCTCAAAGGTGTCATAATGCAGGGCAGGATCCAGTCCTCAGAGTTGGGCTGTTTTTCCATTATGTAGTGCAAAAATCAACACCACTTATTGTTGAATTGTGACATTCTTGATCCTATTACAAAACAATGTTATAAGCAGAAGTATCCATTACAAAAAAAACCCCAAACAAACAAACAAACCAAAAACCAAAGCTAAATCAATCAGGAGAGCTAATTCTGAGTCATATCTGAAAAATTGAAAATGATCTATTGCCATTCACTAGTCAATAATGAAGGGAGGAAATGGTAGGAGGTGTTGTGATAATGGGGCCTACAAATTTACCTTAATTGTGAGCTCAACTGTAAAGGTGAGTGAAAAATTTAACACGTCATAGTAACAAGAAACAAATGATGTGTGAAAAGGTGCAAAAAAAAGAGACAGAAAGGCTGAATTAGTCCAAACAAATAGGCCTCCTGCTATGATTCAAGACTGTGTTAAGATCAGGCCTTGTAAACACAAGAAGTATGGGCCTGGAAATCAATGAACCAAAACTGATGTGTTGGAAATTAGGTCTAAATGGTGGACAAAATAACGAAGGGATGAGTTACTCTCTTTTTGGGGTTGATTTAAAAAAAAAAAAAACCAAAAACACGACTTGCAGGGAAAAGCTGTGACACTCGTTGATTTAAAAAAAAAGAAAAGTGAAGAAACAAGCTTCACCATCATAGCTGCCACCCCCACCATCTCCTAGGATGTACTGTGACGTCATTGGACCTGCATCACCCTAATCTGGAAAGATGTCTTGATGAGAGTGGGCCGAGAGGGACCCAGATGACACCACAACCTCCATGAGATCTGGTTGAATAGCAACCACCACCTGGGATGGAAGACTGTGTCATGTCTCCCCCACCCCCATGTCCTTTTATTTCCTCACCTTTCTTCTGCTCTTTCCTATCCCTCCCCTTTTACCTTCTGTCTAATAAGTGTCTGGCTTAACCAGCCAAGACCTTATATTTTGCAACATTGCTGTAAGCCTAGAATCAGAAAAGCATCTTAACACAATGCCTTACACAGTCTGATGCTGGTACAAGTTTGCCAGGTCTTGGAGCGACTCATAAGACCATGTGCCGTGCCTGTATTTTTCCAGCACTGAGGTTGCATGTAAGAGTCAACATCAGAGACAGAAAATGTGTTGTCTGTGTTTACTGTTCTCTCTCTCCACTCTTGCATGTGTTTGTCTTGTAGGAAATAGGAACAGCAACAGCAGCAAGGACAGCTCCAGCCCATTTCAGCTAACTTTTTCTCTTTTCCCCAGAAAGGATAATTACTACTATCAAAGAAGGGTTTTTTCCTTCTAAATACTCTACCACTAAAGGGAAAGGTTACAAGGCCTTGTTTAAAAATGAAACACTTCACATTTCAAATTATTTAACTTTTTCCTTCTATTCTGTATTTTTATTAAAGGGTTTAAAAGATTTTTAATTATGTGTTTGCCATGGTATTAAGCTGGCAAAAGTCTCTGTATACCAAACCCTGAACCTCATTTAACACAGTTTAATGTTGGACGGGATAGGGTCATGTTAACACCATTGATCATTGGGTTCACATATTCCATCTAAATGAATACAAGCACAGTTTGTGGGTGCCAGTGTGGTCAACAGAATATTGAATATATTCTCCAGAAATATTGTCAGTTTAAGGTAATTTGTTTCATCTCTGCATGTGACTGGTGAGACAAAGGCAGCCAGGAGACTAAGGGAGTTAGACAGCTCAGTTTGCCAAGAAAGGAAGGCATGGAAGTAGGGCTCTACCCCCTCCCATTAACTTGCACCACTCTACAAGGAAGAACCTGCAATGGGAAGAAAATGGCATGCCATCAACACCACTACTAGCCCTTCCTTTCGTTGCACATGTGGAGGCCTCCTCTGACAGACACCCTGACTTGAAGGTGTCTACCCAGGCCCTGCTCTTGTCTTGCTGGGAAAGTGGGATACCTTCTGAAAAAAAGCCAGGCAGGAAGAGCCACCCTCTGTGAGAGGTGTCTGTTGGTAGAGTCCCTCAGAAAGCAGGTAAGAGCTGCAGGAGGAGGTGACTCGGAGTATGAGGACTTCATTGAGAAGATGCACATGGAAACATCTGGGATGGAGGATGCTAGTCGACTACAGAGGTACCACAAGAGGAAGGAGAATCAGCAGCTCCATGGGCAGAGACTGGCTGCTGGCCACCTCAAACAGTAGGCAGCGCTTCACTTCTCCCTCATGTTCTCCCCCTCACCCCATCCAACAAGGTGAAGTAACAGGTACACTGAACTGGTAACAGCAGGAGAGGAGCAGATCCCATTTGCTGAGAAGGCGAAACCACCTAACCCCAAAGCTGGGCTCACAGCCACTGCACTGAAGAGAAGGAAGTGTAGGGTGATGGTGGCCAGGGACTTCCTTCCGCGGGGGATGGAGGCATTCATCTGCCAACCTAATATGATGTCCCATGAGATGTGCTGGCTGCCTGGAGCCTCCATCTGAGATGTTATGGAAAGGTTGCTGAGGGTGATCCGCCCCCCTGACCACTATCCCATGGTGCTTATCTATGGGGACACTAGTGATACTGCCAGGTCTGACCCTGAGCAGATCAACAGTGACTACAGCACTCTTGGAGCAAGCGTGAAGGAGTCAGGGTAAGGGCCCAGGTAGGGACATGTGAATCCTGGAGATGAATGCTGGCTGTACTGATGGTGTTAACTGGAGGGCTTTGGTTACCTTAACCAAGGGATATTGTTTCTGGGAAGAAATGAGGTCCCCCTAACCAAAAGGGGAACGAGTATCTTTGCACCAACTTAGTGAGGAGGTCTTTAAACCATGTACAAAGGAGGCATGGGACAAAAGGCCACAGGCAGATATGTAAAAAAAAAACAAAAACGTAACCTTAACAAAGGGGTAGATGGGTGGGGAAACAGGATATGGAAAAGTACAATAGGGTCATAGCAGCAACAGGGATAACAGTGGGGAAAAACTTTTCAATGTCTTGGATGTTTATATACAAATGCAGGACCATGGGTAATAAACAAGAAGTATTAGTCCATAAGCTAAATACTGACTGAAGTGGCAACGCAGAGACTTAGTAGGCTAAGTCTCATGAATGGAAAATTCGTAGAGTGTGGTATAGCTTGTTCAGGAAGCACAGGCAGGGGAAAAGAGAGGAGGTATTGCATTATACATCAACAATATATGCATTTACTCTGAGCTCTAGAAAGAGGTGAGAGGCAGACTAGTTGAAAGTCCCTGGGTGATTATAAGGGGGGGGGGGGGAAATACAGAAGCTATGTCATTGTAGGTGTCTACTAGAGACCACCAAATCAAGAAGAGGTAGCAGATGAGACATTTTTAGAACAAACAACAGAAATATACAAGACCTGGTAGTAATGGGGGTGTCACAATCTCTTGGTGTGGTCTTCTTAGGGGTCCCAGCTTCTCCAAACTGGCCCTCTTCAGTTTGCTTTCAGTCACATCAGTCCATGAATTCTCACCTTAAATGAAGTCTATCAGCCCTTCAACTCCAGGCCTTGCAGTCTCTTTCTGTCTCTTGGTTGCTTTCTCAGAGGCAGTCTGGCTCGGGGCTATCACCCCTTTGCTATCTCAGGCCTTTCTGCTTTCCTCTCCTTTGCTATACTCTCCCCTTTACATCCTGTCTTGTTTTCTCTATTGATCACAGCTGTCAGTGCCCGACTTCATGACTAGCAGTTCTGACAGCTGTGTGGAGGTGTAATCAAGCTGATTGCCTGTAAGCAGGAAAGATTCTCTCTTTTGCCTAGGCTCAGTATGGGGTTTGTAAACCGCATTACAAGGAGGTATTAACTACTGAGGCATCTGTTGGAAAAGTAGCATGGCATAACAAAATATCCAGTTAATTCTTGAATTGTGTTGAGGACAATTGTGTTGAGGACAATTGTTTCAGAAGGTGGAGGAAGTAACCAGGGGGACAGCCATGTTAGATTTGATTCTAATTAACAGGGAGGTATTGGTTGTGAATCTGAAGGTGGAAGGCAATTTGGGTGAAAGTGATCATGATCCTTTATTATATCATGAAATGTAAGGAGTGAGAGCAGTGGGATAAGAACAATGGACTTCAAAAAGCAGACTTTGACAAACTCAGAGAATGGGTAGGTAAGCTTCCATGGGAAGAAATTCTAAGGGAAAAAACGAGTCCAGGAGGGCAAGCCATTTCTCTAAGAGACAATACTAAAAGTGGAAGAAAAAAAAAAAAAAAAAGCTATCCCAATGCAAAGTAAAGATAAGGACAATGGTAAGAGGCCAATATGGCTCCAACAGGATCTCTTTAATGACCTGAAAATCAAAAAGGAATCCTACAAAAAGTGGAAACGTGATCACATTGCTAAGGATGAGTAGAAAAGAACACTGCAAGTATGTAGGGTCAAAAATCAGGAAGGCTAAGGCACCAAATGAGTTACACCTAGCAAGGCAATAAGAAAAGGCTCTATAAATAGATGAGGAGCAAGAAAAAAAGATGAAGGAAAGCAAAGTTCCTCTCCTTGGTAGGGAAGGTGAGCTAATAATGGATGACATCAAGAAGGGTGAGGTGTTTAATGCCTATTTTTCTTCAGTCTTCACTAAAAAGGTAAATTATGACCAGATACTTTACACAATATTAACAACAAAGGGGAAGGAACACAAAACAAAATAAGGAAAGAATAAATTAAAAATATTTAAATCAAATTAGATATATTCAAGTCAGCGGGGCATGAATAAATGCATCCTAGGATCCTTAAGGACGAAGTGGGTTGCAGCCCACGAAAGCTTATGCCTGCAGAAATTTGTTAGTCTTTAAAGTGCTACAGGACTCTCGTTGTTTTATCTCAGAATAGTTAGTGATTGTCTTTGAGAACTCATGGAGAATGGGTGAGGCCCCTGAGGATTGGAGAAGGGCAAACATAGTACCTATCTTTAAAAAAAGAGGAACAAAGAAGACCAGGGAACTATAGACCAGTCAGCCTAACTTTCATACCTGGGAAGATACTGGAACAAATTATCAAACAATCAATTTGTAAGCACCTAAAGGATAATACAATTACAAGTAATAGCCAACATGGATTTGTCAAGAAAAAGTCATAGCAAACCAACCTAATTCACTTCTTTGACAGGGTTACTGGCCTAGTGGTTGTGGGAAAGCAGTAGATGTGATGTATTTAGATTTTAGTAAGGATTTTTACACAGTCCCAACATGACATTCTCAGAAGCAAACTAGGGAAATGTGGTTTACATTACTGTAAAATAGGTGCACAACTGGTTGAAAGACCATACTGAAAGAGTAGTTATCAAGGCTGACTGTCAAATTGATGGGAATGAGTGGGAGGGGAAGGTGTATCTAATGGGGTCCCGTATCCTGGGTCTGGTACTGTTCAATATTTTCATTAATGACTTGATAATGGAGTGGCGATTATGCTTATAAAATGTGCAGAGGGGTAGGAGGACAGGATTAGAATTCAAAACAACCTTGACAAATTGGAGGATTTGTCTGAAATCAAAAAGATGATGTGCAAAGTCTGACACTTAGGAAGGAAAAATCAAATGCACAACTACAAAATGGGGGAATGACTGGATGGTGGTATGATTATAGTGGATCACAATTTAAATATGAGCCAACAATGTGATGCACCTGTGAACCAGGCTAATATTCTGGGGTGTATTAACAGGAATGTCCTATGCAAAAAGCAGGAGATAATTGTCCTGCTCTACTTGGCATGGTGAGGCCTCAGCTGGAGTTCTATGCGCAGTTCTGGTACCACACTTTAGGAAAGAGGTATACAAATTGGAGAGAGTCCAGAGGAAAGAAACAAAAATGATAAAAGGTTAAAAAAAATCTGATCTATGAGGAAAGGTTAAAAAAACTGGGCATATTTAGTTTTGAGAAAAGACAACTCAGGGGAGACCTGATAATCTTCAGATATGTTAAGGGCTGTTATAAAGAGGACAGTGATAAATTGTTCTCCATGTCAGCCGAGGATAGGACAAGAAGTAATGGGCTTACAGGGTAGCAAGGGAGATTTAGGTTAGATATTAGGAAAAACTTTCTAACTTTAGGGGTAGTTATGCACAGGAATAGGCTTCCAAGAGGTTGTCAAATCCCCATCACTGGAATTTTTTAAACAGACGGTTAGACAAACATAGAATCATAGAATATTAGAGTTGGAAGGGACCTCAGGAGGTCATCTGTGCTCAAAGCAACTAACCTCAGCTATATCATCCCAGCCAGGACTTTGTCAAGCCTCAGCTTAAAAACCTCTAAAGATGGAGATTCCACCACCTCCCTAGGTAACCCATTCCAGCGCTTTACCACCCTCCTAGTGAAAAACTTTTTCCTAAATGTCCAACCTGTCCTCAAACAGCTCTCAGGAGTGGACTAGGTTTACTTGGTCCTGCCTCAGTGCAAAGGGCTGGACTAGATGAGGTCACATCCAGTGATTCTATGTCATGCCTGTGTTTTCTGTTGGAACCTTTGATAGAGGGGTATATCAAGAGCAGCATGTGCCATGCATGCCAGCCAGATCATTTCACACACCCTTTTGTTCTCTCTCTTGATCCACACCTGGTGCAAATTGAAGACAATGGGCTTGTGGAATGCAGTGGAAAGCATGCAAAGTACTGAAAGAGGTGCATGTAATAAACAGCAGATCCAAGGATATGGTAATGGAAAGATACAATATGAAAATGTTACCTGAAGTGATTTTATTCAGCAAACACTATCTTCATGCCCATTCATTTTCAAATTTTCAATTCTCTCAAAGCAGAGAAACTTGCAAGGTAATATAACCATGAATTTTCAGATTGAAAGGCCTCTGTTTTGATCAAGATCTCTCAGACAGTTAATTAGGTACACATGTATTTACAAGAAGCAAAAGGCTTTGTCTAGTTTAGTGCCTTACCTGGAGCTCATGTGTTTGTGTGCTGTGCGCACACAAATTTAAATTGGTTAATTATTGGTGAGACCTACATAACCATGTCCTAAAGCTAGGATGACCAGACGTCCTGATTTTATAAGGACAGTACCGATATTCAGGGCTTTGTCTTATATAGGTACCTATTACCCCCCACCCCTTGTCCCAATTTTTCACACTTGCTATCCGGTCACCCTACCTAAAGCAGAATTATCATATGAGGAATGATAACTAAGCAGAGAGCACATAATTACTACCTATCTATGCACCATGGATAAGATTCTGATGTCCCTGTTTATACCAAGTAGTTCCAGGACCTCACAGAGTAAGGTGCTACTGAACTGTGTTTTGAATCTAGGCTGATATTTGAAAGTATACACACTAAGGTTCAGATTGTGATGGGCCTGTGCTTGGGGGCATAGGAAGTGGAGGAAAGGATCATCACAGCCCCTGTACTTGCTTAAGGACTGTTCCTCCCATGGGTCCCCAGGGGTGTACATCATTCCAAAGGGGGGTCAGAGAAGGGCAGTGAAGAGGTGGGACAATGGACCCCATTTCTGTCACACTGGCCCATATATCAAGACAGGTACTATCTGGGGAGGAGGCTCTATGTCCTAAAACATGGTGTAATCTCTGCAGTAGTCTTGTATATCAGGAAGCTCAGGATTCACTGTAAATATCAGGAACACTTCCTGACAGCAAGATCTACCCACCCTATGACTGTAGAACAGTGTGCCAAAAGAAATGTAGTGCCAGCTCCATTCCTGGAGATTTTTCAGACTTGACTGAACAAACATTTTCATTGGTAGGAGGATGTGCATCTGTGCATCTCTCATCTAGATGTTCCTCTGTGCAAATTAATGCAGGCAAATTGGAAAAAGATATCTGGCCCAACTTTTCAAAAGAGCAAATACCAGAGGTTGGCACCAAAACTTATATTTAAGCCTGTAAATTGGATTTCAGAGGTGCTGAGCATCCACTTCTCTCTCACTGAAATGGAATTAATGCACTCATATTAGAAAATGCTAACCTCTGCCTGTGTGTACAAAAGTCAATAAAAATGGTGAAAAGCCCAGTTCTTAAAGACCAACATGTGTGAATGCCTGTTGATTTCACCGGGAGCTCTGTATGCAGAGAGCTAAACATCTGTACTATTATTATAGACTCACCACTTTTCCTTTACAGTATCTAATCTTAATGAATAAGTCTGGAGTAAGTGGAGCAGGTAATTGCTAAGACATTAAATATTCTTACAGAAAAGTTACCTGGTAATGTACTTGTTCTCACTGATGGAAACAGCAGATGGTGGATGTTGCGATTTCATAATCACTTTCTTCATTTCTTCAGATTAGATGGCACTACATAAAAGGAACAGAATATTTTTAAAGTATTCTTCATTACATCTCTCTATTTGCAGTGTAGTTTCATTTTACATGCTACACTCGGAAAATTTGTTTTGTATACTTGGTTTTTTCTAAAGTTTGGGACTTGACATTAAAATGATATTTTTTATTGATAGAATACAATATGTTCTATGCTAGCACCATAAAGGAGGTCATTCCCACCATATGTAGAATTATTAGTTTAGTACATACAGGGCCCATACATATAAAGAGAGCATATGTACTATGTATAGTAATAGTGCCAAATATTACAGTTTACAATGGTGTTACAAATTCAAAAGATTTGGAGCGACTACTCCAAAATACTTTATTTATTATTTTACGAGAGAGACTTAATACTGGGAGGAGACTAGAATCCTTGGCACAGTATAGATTATCTCATGGACAACTGATGTAAAGTTGCCTGGTGTCACAAAATGAAAGTGTCCTAGCAAGTAAACCTGAATCAGCTTTCTGCGGAATTGGATGGAAAGGTAGAAATTCCAGATGATCCAGTGCACTCCTGTGGCACACAAAGTCAAGAAGCAGAGGTATTAAAAAGAAACCAAGGATACTAATTGCAACATTATCTATTAATTTCCATATAGCTGTTTCAGCGCTGCGTAAGCCAGACCAAAGAGACTCCAACAGTGAATTCCTGGAAAGTGTGATTATGGAATTTTGGCTGCTCTCAATTCATTCCATGGTATTAGAAATAAAAATCAGGCTGAGCAGCGTGTAACTGAAGAGAATCAAGATTAAGCTTTTCCCGTGAAGTATCATTTGTCAGTCTTTTGTTGAGCAATTAAATGGTGCACGGATGAGATAATAAAGTTAAGAACAAATCTCTAAGGGCTAAATTCTAAGCTCCTTACTCAGCTTTTACTCAGTCTGTATGCAGGCAAATGTCAATTGAAGCCAACAGAAAATGTTTTGGTGGATGACGGAAAATGGAGATACCTACATACAGCTTTCATTATATTGTGTTCTCTTCCTCTATATGTTTGTTAGGAATCATTTAATATATTCTGAAGTAATTTAATTTACTAACTGACTAATTTACTAAACTAGCTAGATACTAGTTTATACCAAATGGAATCTGTGTGTCAGTCAAAAAAAATTCACTGATAACAGTTAAGAAAAAATAAAGATTCAGCCATGCATAAACATCCTTATTCCTACTTTAAGAAAAATTTTATTTTTATGATTGCATTGGTCTCTGGCTGGCAATCACTGTATAAATAGGTTTGTCCCTTGTACCTAACAGAATGTAGCTGATTGATAACAGCTCTGTTACAAATGGCCTCTATGATACCCAGCACTGCAGATACAATTATTAAATCTAGATTATTTGCTCTAGAGCTGCTTCTTTGATCACAGTGCTATTACAGATTATTTGTTACCTGAATGAATAACCTGACAGATAAAATGTAAGGAGTGGGTCCCAAAAACTGCAGATGGCTTCCTACACAGCGAAGAGCTTCTTTCTGTATGAGGAAAGAGTTTGTACTGATGGCCTAATCACTCCACTACACACAGCAACAACCCTCCTTTGAAGACATTTGTCATGGATATGCTCAGGGTGACTCATAATAGAGCTGAATTTTGTCTCAATTTTGATTTGTTGGTAAAACTTTCCATCCAAATTTCAAATTTTGATGGAGGGAAAAAACACCAGACAACCAATCAATCAACCAGTAACATTTTCACAAATTTTCCCCACGTGGATGAAATTGTCAAAATGTCCAGTTTTGAGGGGGTAAAAAAAAAGAAGTGGGGTGTGAAGATTTTACAAAACGTTCATTACTTTTATCCCTGTTATCTGGCCAGTGCTGCTTATAAGGTTCTTCTGAAATACATGTTTGTGTAAGTCAATTGGTTGTGCTATAACTACAGGGTGAAATAAATTTGGCAGCCATTGTACCTCTTTTGATACACACAGTTATACTCGGACCTGGAACCGACAAGATTTCCAGCCTCAGACCCACACAGTTCATACTGGTTCCTGTTTTCCTCTCTGCCTCTAACAGGACCTGACAGATGGGTTATTGACTGGTTTTCATAGCAACTCCATTGCCCAAGTCCTCATCTCTAGTCTCTGCACATTCCTAAGGCAGGTCTGGCTCGGCTCTATCATCTAGGTCAGACCCAGCTCTCATTTAGTCTGGCTCAGCTTTCTCAGTGCACAAGTGCTGCCATGTGTTAGGCAGCCAGCACCAGTCCACCTCATCGCACAACCTCCCTTGTTGCCTTACGCAAGGGAGGGCACCAGCCTCCCAGTTCAGTTAGGGTGGCTGATCTAGGAAGCATCCCACCCTCCTCCCGTTTGTAGCCTAGCTCAGCTAAAACAATAATAACCTTGTGACCAGTTTTATTGAAACCCAACAATACAGCCACCAAACACAGCAGCTTCGTGAGTGACTTGCATATGGGTATTAGCTAACAGTTTTTTTTCAGTTCCGTCTTTATGCCTATGGGTGGAACAGACTATATTAGTCATTTTCAATAAGGGGTCCTATGCCATTTACTCTTAGATCGCACTGAAGTCAGCAAGAGTTGAGGGCATTCAGCACCTCTCAAAAACATACACAAGATTATGTAGTTGCATGAATGACAACAGTATTACCCTGGCATAAATCTTAGTGCTGCATAAATCTACAAAAGCAGCCATTGTCCTGCCGTATTCCAAAGCCTTCGTTTGTCTGCCTTCCACATCACCTTCCTTCTCCATGTTTGTCTCCTCCCCACAAGGGGAGCAAAGAGTTTCCAGCACCATTCACATGTTGCTGCCTTTAAGAGGCTTGAGTGGGAAGCAGAGAGATGAGACTGTTTGGTACAGGAAGGACAGTACAAAACTGCCAGTTCTTATTACATTACTTTGAACTTCGCAATATTAGGTATGATCTTTTTTATAGCTTCTCCAGCTATCTAGCTATACTTGATTCTCCTGACACATAAAGAGAGGTTGTGATGAAGAAGAACATGCTAAACACTGGGCTTGAATCTCTTCTCTCAAACCGATTTTACTTCAGTGTACTTCCACTGACTTACATGAAGTTACTTCTAATTTATACCAGTGAAGGTGAGAGGAGAATCAGATACTGTTCCCTAAACTCGATGGAAACTTTTTTTTTTTTTTGGACAAAAAAAAAATATACAGATTCAAGTCAACTGAAATATTTCATAAATTCATGTCAAAGTTACCAAATGGTTTGCCAAAAAAATTTCCAATAAAAATGAAACTGTTTCATTGACATTTTTAAATTAAATGTTTCAATTTTTAAATTCAAAATTAATTTCAATATTTCCTTTAATGTTATTAAAGCAGAAAACCCAAGAAAACTCAAAAGTGAAGTGAAACTTCCACTTTGAAGAGTTGAATTTGACTCATCAAAAATCTAAAAAAAAAAAAATATGTTTCAGATCAACCCAAAATGATTTCCTCTCTGGTTTTTTGGAACTGCCACCAAACCAAGACATCATTTATTCGCACAGCTTTATTGTTTGCCACAGATAGTAATGCAGTTCAGCTATGTATATTAGAAGAGTCATTCAACAACATGTATACCTAATGTGCTGCATAGTATGCAGGACTTTAAACTATAGATATAAGGGTGTATGAGTGACCTTTAATCCTTTATTTCTTAGGTTTCATGAAGTTTAGTGATTATTTCTTGTTTTGTTATATATCCTGGTATTTGTTTTTGATTGGTTTAGTTTTATTTAACATTTGTGGATGTATATGTGTTTCATAAAAAGCAATCCACTTTTCATCAGCATAAAATGGATTTTTATCTGCTTTTATACCGTTCTATGACGCTGTAAAGTTCTGTGTATCATCCAGAGCACTTAACATAGGGTTTATTTTAAAGGACCTTATTTCTTCCCAGTGCCACAATAGCTCTCATGGAAAATAAAATGTATTCCTTACATGTTATTTTGCATCAGTTTGCACAACCAGAAAGATGACAAAACACCCAGCATAACTGTTTCAATGCATAACACAAAGGGCCAGACTCACCAGTCTGATAAAACAACTTACCTGGCTGTATGTCAGGTTTACAGCTAGCTTGGATCACTGAAAGCACAGCAAGACAGCTAGAGTTTACTGATGAGTGTGGCCCAGTAATTCTAAGGTTAAACACAAAGGATAGGACTGTAACATACCTTGTCTTATTTGCCTAGGTAAACATTATAACAAAGGGATTTAATGAAAGGTTTATGTGAGCTAGTCTATTTCAATAACAGAAGACTGATATTTATGAAGAGGAAACATTAATTAGGATTCCTGCTAGCAGGAAAAAGTAAGGTCAGACCTTTGAAAATGTAGCTGTAATAGAATTAATGAAAAGTAGCAGAGTGACCACATCAGAGACTTATGGCTTCTGTTTATCTACAAGACAGGTACAAACACTTTCCTCTGCCTATCTTGCCCCCATCCTGAATTGCAGGGACTATCTTTAGGTATGAGAGTTGTCTTATAAGAGAGCATTTCTGAATGAGAGCCCTAGCGCTTCTCCTTTGTTCTAGTACACTAACTAGCAGAAAGGAATTTGACGTTAGGTCTCTACCATGCCACAATATCTAGTCACCTACTGATACTGCACATTAAACAGAAAGCAGGACTCCAACTAAATTCACTTACCTGGCTGTGTGAGCAAAATCAAGGGAAAAGTAACAGAGAAGTTTCACATGCCTTTTTACTGAGCCTCTGAAGAAGCATGACAGCACTGCACTCTACCTGACAGCTGCCTCCAATTGCTCTACCTAAGAGTCCAGGGAGCTGTTAATTGTTATTTTGCTCAACAAGCAAGGAAGTGTTGGAAACAGGAGCCACTCCCTGTACCTTGGTGCCTGGTGGGAGTGTTTACTTTCCTTTCTCAGAGCAGCTGATAGGAGCACTCCCTTACTCACAGTTACACACCTAAGGGAAGTGAGCTGACTATTCTGGTTAACACTTTAATAGCTGATTTTGTAGTGGAAGGCAGCCTGCTGATCTAAGTAATTATTTATTGGCCAGAGCATCATAAAAACATTCACCCCATGTTTGCTGAAAGTAATTGTCTTCCATACTTGTTTCCGGGTCCCTAGACTCCAGTGGTTTCTCACTCTTTGTAAGGGTTCAGTACAACAGCTGATGTATACCATTAACTGATAAATAAATAATCAGAGCACAATATATGCCCCCAATGGGCACAGATCTTGACTAATGAGACCTACAAACATAAGGAAGGTATGCAGTTAAATATTGCTTAACTGCATAATATCCTTATATATTTCAGACTTATTGGTCAAGCATGTGTTACTGTTAATAGCACATCAGTTAATTACCTAATTCAGCTATTTGCCTGATAGTTGCAGTTCAAATGCTGGTCTATATTTTATATAATCCATGTCACAAGATTTTAGTAATCTATTCCTCTTGAAGGGCTGCTAGTAGATAGGTAAGACAGAAAAAAGCCATCTGGGCATTTAAAGAGAGGTTGTGATGAAAAGAAGAATGTGTAAAATACGGGGCCTGAGTTTCTTCTCTCAAACCAATTTTAATTTGCTGTACCTCCAGTGACTTTCATGAAGTTACTCCCCCTTTAAACCAGCATAGGTAAGTGGAGAATCAGATACTCTCCACTAAATATAAGGGGTACTTTTGCTTACTCCTCTAAATATCTAACTTCAGGTCATTCAGTTTCCACTTACATCTCTGCACGGGGTGATCTGATGGCTGCACACAAACAGAATAGCATATATTGGGGTTTGGAAACTATGCTTATGTGATAGAGTTTGGTTCCATAGGTTGTGCTATTGGCACTAGTTCCACATTAACACATCATGCACTGTAGCTGCAAAATGCACAGATGCAATGCTTCTCCATAGATGCACCTTTTGTAATTGCTGCAGCAGAGTGTATAATGTTGAGATGTCTTGAAAGAGTCACTGTAATGGCTAAATAAACATATTAGTCTTCATTCAGTTCATGATTATATGATGAGAATGTGCATGGTGTTGAACTATTGCTCCAGCTTTCCTGGTGGGTGTTGGGAGCAGATAGGATAATTAAGTTTACAGCGCAAACATCTCATCTTAAAGCTAGTGATGGGCCTATAACACAAAAGTCACATATGGATCTAGATTTCAAGCTGCCCAAAATTCACGTGCTTAGATGCAGAGTTTGGGTGCAGGTCCACCACAGCTTAGGAACCTTGAATATTTCAACTCTGCAAGACAGAGCTGAGGAAAAGGATAACATTCACACTCAAGCCTGTGAACCAAAGTGAACACAGCACCATTGGTTTCTTGAGATGGGTCACTCAGCTGAAAACCTGGATCACACTTACCATTTTTACAGTCCAATTTTTGCCTGGGCCATTTGGTGGGGAGGGAGGAGTGAGAGGGAGGCTGCCAGGTCCTAAATCCTCATAGCTTCACTGCCATCAGTGTTACACCTATACCCACTAGCTGATGTAGACTGTTTTGGGCCAGTCTTAAACACCCATTAAAAAAAAAAAAAGATCCTCAAGATCACTTGTCATTTGGCAGATCTTGTGTTTTAACCATTTTGGTGGGTCAGGTACATGCAAAACTGTTCTAACTAGAAAGAAAAAAAAAACGTTCTATTATTACATTAGTTTCCCATTTCCTAATTAGCCAGGTGAGTTGGTTTTAATATTGGTGTGATGATCTTGGCTCAGGTGTGTGTGTGTATCTTTTGTTCCACTGTGGAACCACTCCTAGCTATGGCCTAATTCTGATCTCACTTGTTTTGAAGTCAAATATGAATAACTTCACTCAAGTAATACTGAAGATCAGAAATAGGCAACACCCTGGGGAAAAAAAACACACCTTTAAATAAGAACACACAAGAACTGGCATACTGGATCAGACTAGTGGTCCATCTAGACCACTGTCCTGTCTCCTACCATGGCCAGCACCAAAGCTTCAGGGGAAGTGTACAGAACAGGGAAATTTTGGAGAGATCCAACCCTTTCTTTCCCTCTTGGCTGTCACAGGTTTAGGGTTGCATCCCTGACCATCTTGGCTAATAGCCATTGATAGACCTATTCTCCATGAACTTATGTACTTTTGGCCATCATAACATCCCATAGCAATGAGTTTCACAGGTTAATGGTACTGTGTGAAAAGATACTTCCTATTGTTTGTACTGAACCTGCTGCCTATTAATATCATTGGGTGACTCTGTTTTTTGTCTTGTGGGAAAGAATAAACATTTCTCCATTCACAGTTTTATAGACCTCTATATCATAACCCCCTCCTCACATTAATCCCTTTTCTAACCTGAACAGTCCTAATCTTTTCAATCTATCCACATATGGAAGCCTTTCCATACCCTTCAACATAAGTTGTGGATGTAGAAGGGGCAACCAAAGACGAAGAAAGACTACGCTCTCACGCAGAGGATTTACAAGTCCCCCCACAATTTATAGTTATATGAAAAAGAAAGAGGGAGCTTATTTATCCTGCCTCACTCTTTTGTTACTACAAGATAGGCGTTATTGTGAAAGGGGCAGGGTGTATGCAGCAGCGTATACAGCCACTAGGCTATATATCTTATTTAAAAAAAAAAAAAAAAAGACCAAATTCCTATTTGGGCTAAATAAACCTCACTCTATTTAAGTCAGTGGAGCTACATCAACTCTGGCCCAGAGTCACTGGCAAATAGATCACTAAAGCTGTGAAGGAAATTTGGGAGAACCAGAAGAAACAAGAGGGATTCAGACTCAACTACTGAACTGGAAAGCCAGAATGAATGAACGAATGAACAGGTCCTAGAAAAATGAAGCAGGCATCCTAGAATTTGGTATAACTTGTTTTCAAAGGTATGCTACTGCATGTACATAAGTCACCTTAAGACCAAAGATTCTGCTGAGAAGGGAAATAGCCATTTAATAAATGTCGTTCTTTGGGTATTTAAAGAATCCCAGAATATGGTTTGAAGCAGCTCACCGACCTGCAGTATCCAGATCAGATCCAGATCTAACACAGACACTAAATTATATAGCCAGAACCTCACCTGATGGTAAGTGATATCGCTCCTTTGAAGTTAATTTACACTAGCTGAGGATCAGTCCATGGGGCACTATAAGGGTTCTTTGGTTGACATTAGCAAGACAAGGAATTAAACTCATTTTACTTTGGTTAAAGATTGAGATTTATTACAGATTTTTGCAGTTGCTCTGCAGCACCTCATTTTTGTAGGCAGAAGCAATAGGGTAGAGCATGCTCTGGAGACACAGCCCCCCAGTGCTGAGTTGCTCTGGCCCAGGGGGAAAATAAGGAGGTTGAACATGGCCCTGACTGCTGGACCCACAGAGCATCCACATTCACCAACCATCCTCTTACTTGCCCATGTATTGGTGTTCATCTGTTCCAACTGGTGTACGGGGAGCATGGCCCCACCTCCTTCCCCTCCCTCTCTGTCCTCTTTGGGGCATCAGGTCTTCCCTGAGGAAGAGTAAGGGAGTCATCCTGGTGCTCACTGGAGGGCAGGGACTAGAAGACTACTAGGCCCTTATAAAAAGGTGGGAGACACTCCTCCAACCCCACTATGTATCTGTGTACGACACAGCCACACTCAGACCCTCTATAGCTAATATTAAAGGCAGGAGTAGTACAACAGCAGACACAGGAGAGGTGACTGAGCTCATCAATTATTTCCACTTGATACAACCTCTTCTTCTACATTAAAAGGTGGCTTTTTCCCCCCACCTTCATTAGTCTGGTTTCAGGGAGCAGTGAGAAGAGAAGGGGAAGGGTAAACAAACTTCAAGCTCAGATATGAAATGGACCCAACCCAATCCCTGGTATGCAAAATCCCTGACCTGGATGCAAATGTACAGAATCAGTCCCAGCACAGTTACAGCCCATCTTCAGCTCAGACACAATCGGGACTTCAGATTGCACTTCTCACTTATCTTCCCAGTTCCCCCTGTACCAGTCCCACTGTAGCCACTGGGACTCTGTGGAAATACTTTCCCCCAGCTCTCCTCCTAGTCCTGACTCCAAGGCTCAAATTCCTTCTATCTTTGGGGTAGGGCTCCACGACTCTCCTTCCTAGGGCTACGTGTGAAGCTCTGCCAGTTTCTCCCAATTCATTCTGGTTTACCATAAAAAGACACTCCCTGAAGGTCTTTCCTGACTCTAGGCTCCCCTCCGGCCTACCTGTGCTCCTTTATAAGCCTCATCACCTGATCATACCATTTAGACAGCTGACTGCCATTCCCAGCTCTGGTGATCCTTCCCTGAATTATTTGTTCTTAAAGGGGCCATGCCTTGGAACAAGGTGTGCTGGCTCTAGACTTCCACTGCTTTTGAAGGGGACAGTTCATCCTGTTACAAGCCCACATGGGAACACTGGATCCAGATCCTCTCTCATTTTGGGGAAGTTTGGATTCAGTTCTTAACTTTGACTTCATCCCAGCTGTTTTCTTTTTAAAGCCTGGCTGCTACCTCACAGCAACATTTGAATTGTTCTTTTCACACTAGGCCAAAATCAGAAAGCCAATTTCAGCTGTCACCATAGCTATCAGACCTTATTTTGAATCAAACCCATGAGGAACTGCAAATTACTGAGGTCCCAATGCAAAAACATAAACATCCGAAGTTCACTCAAAAGTGGGCCTAGATTCACATGCCAGATTTGTGAAACAAACAAGTTTTAAAAAAGCAAACCTGAGCGAGTGTGGAGTTTGTAATGAATAAAACTCCAACACAGAAGATTCCCTCACGGTTTGGGAGAGTGAGGGGCAAATATTTTGCACAGCTCTATGTGCTGCAGAAAGTGGTGGTAGCAGCAGAATGGCACGTGCAAACTAGAACTCCGTCCCTTAAGCTGCCAAGCACTTGTTAACTCCTATTGAAATCAATGGGAAGGGAGGGGGTGCTTAGCACCTACCAGTTGGTGTTCAGCACCATACAGAATCAGAGTCTCAAAGGCAACAGCCCACATCTTGCTCAGAACAGGCTCCCAAAATTTCACAGAGCCTGCTCCGTGATGCTCAGACTTCAACAGCTCCCAGAATCAGAGGCTGAATCAGCCGCACTTCCTCATGTGTGTGAGCTGTGGAGCGTGTTTAACAAATGTGCATAAAAAGTTAAATTATCCTTTAGGAGTATCACATAGGCACGCCTCTCCACCACCATAATAAAATTGGACACTAGAGCATGGCTCCATTCTTCTTACAGAGCTGCACCAACAGTCAGAAACATGTTGTTCTTTCATGGCTATTCACACTGACTCCCAGGGTATGTCTATACTGATAGTAGCAAAGTCGCCACCATCAGATCGATCTTTCTGGATCGATTGAGTAGTCAGTGTAGACCCGTTCAATCAATCAGGAAGTCGACATTGGTAATCCACCTCCTCAAGTGGCATAGCGCTGCGTCGACGGGAACTGGTGCAGTGCAGTGAAGACAGCGCACAGAAGGGAAGCACAGCAGTTGACAGGAGTTACGCAAGCTACTCTGTGTAACTCCCATTGACTGCCGCTGAATTTCCAGGTAAGTGTAGACCAGGGCTCAGCTACGTAGCAAAGTCCTTCTGGTTGTTAAATTGCTTTATGGTAGGATGGGCACTGGTTGATGACCTCTCACTCTACAGCCCTCGATGCGGGTATGTCATCCCAGCATCTGGCAATGAGCCTCCCAGCCTGGGTAGACAGACTTGCGCTAGCAGAGCTTGAGCTAGCATGCTAAAAATAGCAATACAGACATTGCAGCTCGGATGAAAGCTCAGGATCTCAAGCCAAAGGAGTGAGTGGGTTTGGAAGCCTGAACTGCAAGTCCGCACTGCACTAGCACCAGTGTGTCTACTGTGCTGAGAAGCCCGCTCCCAGCAGGAGCACAGACATGTCCATGTTTCCTGTGTCTTCCCTTGAGCTGCCTACTGGATGACTTAAAAGCTTGACATTGATTTGGTCTCTATTGGCAGATATAATCCAGTTGGTACATAGCATCATAGAAATGCAGGGCTGGAAGGAACCCTGAGACGTCATCTAGTCCAGCCCCCTGTGCTGAGGTAGAGCCAAGTAAATGTAGATTATCCCAGGCCATGTTTATACTGACGGTGGCAAAAACGCCGCCGCCAGATCCATCTTTCAGAATCGATTGAGCGGTCAGTGAGACCCGCTCAATCGATCAGGAAGTCGACTGAGTAAGTCCACCCCCTCAAGTAGTGTAGCACTGCATCAACAGGAACGCTGTTCCCGTCAGCTCAGCGCAGTGTAAATAGCGCGCAGAAGGGAAGCAGAGCAGTCTACGTCAGTTACGCAAACTACTCTGCGTAGTTTGCGTAACTCCCATTGACTGCCGCTAAATCACACAGTAAGTGTAATCCAGCTCCCGGACAACTATTTGTCCAACCTGTTTTTAAAAACCTACCATGATGAGGATTCCACAATCTTTGTTGGAGGCCTACGCCAGAGATGAACTACCCCTAAAGTCAGGAAAAACTTTCTATCATCTAACCAAATCTCCTTTGCTGCAGATTAAGCCCAGTATGTCTTATCCTACCTACAGTTAACAGTTGATCACAACCCTCTTTATTGCAACCATTAACATATTTGAAGACTGAGCAGGCCGCCCATCTCAGTCTTTCCTCAAGACTAAACATGTCGGGGTTTTTTGTTTGTTTGTTTGTTTGTTTTTTAATCTTTCCTCCTAGGTCAGGTTTTCTAAACTTATTATCTTTTTTGTTGGTCTCTTCTGGACTCTGCCCAGTTCATCCACATCTTTCCTAAAGCATTGTGCCCACAATTGGACACACTACTCCAGCTGAGACCCCACCAGTGCTGAGTAGAACAAGATAATTACCACCCATATCTGACCTGACATTCCTGTTAATACACCCCAGAATGACCTTGTTGTCTCATATTTAATTTGTGATCTGCTATCACCCCCACATCCCTTTTAGCAGTACTAACACTGGTTATTCCCCCTTCTGTAATCGTGAATTTGATATTTCCTTCCTAAGTGAGGAACTTTGCTCTTGTCTTTATTGAATTTCATATTGCTGACAGGAAGTACAGCTCTTCCCGCCCTGAGGGCTTTCAGAATGCTACAGTGTGATGAATGGATGCAACTTTAATACACACTGGGAAGCTGTGGTATAAGGTGTCAAAGTTTCAAGAGGGAAAAATCCAGTTTAAGCAGAGATTTAACTGATTGAGAAGATTTTGATTAAACCAAAAGGATGCATTCTTTATCTTCACTATTTTCTGGATAATTTTTATGACATTTTAACTCATTTGGGCCAAATTCTGAGGTTGTAGATGGATGAAACACCATTGAAGCTGAGGGAGGAATGATGGTGTAATGGTTAAACTACTTGAGTAGCGTTTAGGAGAGCTCAGTTCAATTCCCAACTCACCTACAAACTTTCTCAGTTCCCCATCTGTTAAAAAGAATTAGTACTTCCCTACCCCACAGGAGTTTTAGGAGGAGAAAAATCCATTAACAAATGGGAAGAGCTCTGACAGTGGATGATTTGGTCCAGATAAGTACCCAAATAAATTGTAAGAATCATATGCCTGCCTACATAACAGAGAACTTGGACCATTTGCTTCAGTGGAGTTATCTGGATTTACACGGCTGTCATTGAAAGGAGAATCAGGCCTTCTTAATGGCTATCATACACCAGGGTTTTGGTGGCAACTTCACTGTGTAACTGCAGCAGAGGATACTGTAACTGTTTGCAGATTGTCTGCTACTCTTCACTAAATAATTTTATACTGAGAAGGAGTGGCAGCAAACACACATTGCTGTGCTCTGTGGTTTTCACTCATTATTGTTTGGGTGCAGAATAAGAGGCAGGTATATTCCAGCTGTGAAGATGGGATGTATGTCAGCTATGTTCAGGCTCTCTTTGCACTAGGGCACACTCATCTTGCCAAGTCTGTTGTTTTTCTGCAGTTCTACAGATCTTCTCTTGGAATTTCTGTGCTATATACAGCACACATATGTACTGTACTTCTCAGAAGTAACTCTGGTGATATCAGTGGAGTCTTGCTACTGTAAAAATGGTGGAAGAGGAGAACTGACATAACAATTTGAATAGGGACACCACTTTAATTAAGCAGCACAACACGTGTGTTATGTAGCAAAACTCTAAGACAGACAAGTAAATGTATCCTTTTAATTTTGAATTATACAGCTAGGCAGATAAAGAGTTGGATTTTCAAACATGTCTAAGTGGGATCTGTGCTCCTAACTCACCCAGGAACCTTTGAAAATTCCACTCATACTGTGCACTTGAACAGACACAGGGAAATCCAAAGGGGAGAATGCAAATCAGAGGTTATTTGGCAGGTTCAGAGTGGCTTAGCTTAATTTTTGGCTGTTTGCTGAGGTCACTGTAAGTATTGCTTCTCTCTTAGTATTTGCATCCTCATGTGTATTTCAGGGAGAAAATGCTCAGGAGTATTCATGTGCTTACAGCAACGCATCAAATAACCACTAATAGGGAATTTCAGCCCTCTAGTTCCCCTGACAAATAATAAATACCACAGTACTGAATACATCACAAGCTAGCTACTTCTGTTACCCCATTCAGCTACATACTCTACTACAACATCAGATCTTCAGTATTTTTCATGTTTGTTCTTTAGAAACCTTGCCAGCTCTGCCTTATAATTTGGGCAGTTGCATTCTGCTGATGTTCATTTCATTTAGAGAAGTTATTTACTTCTACAAACCCCTCAAGCCGTGCTGTAGTGTTGACAATATAATGGATGCCACATGCTATGGATAGCAGTTAGCTGACAGCTCCCTTGCAGAGGTGGATGCATTTCAGTGCATTCGATTAAATGCTCTCTCTCGAAACACTACAGGGCTAAATTCTTCCCACAGTGCTCAAACTCACTCACACAACTGCAATGGGATTTCATAGGTGCTACTAAGAGCAAAACTTGGCCCCCGTGGCTATAATGTGCTTTGGGATCCTTCTGGTTGAAGAGTGCTATATAAACATAGCTAAGGCAAGAAGAGAAGCATAAACGAAACCTCATGTTAGAGTAGCATGCAGAACCACTGTTTGTCTTGGAACGTGGACTCTCTGTAAAGACAGGTAAACCAGTAAGTGACAGAGAGGTGCAGGAATTGCAGGAAGACTCTTTCTTCCTTGTTGTTTACAGGCCGTGACTCAGCCTGGAATTCTATTCATCTACTGCTGTTGTTCTCAGCCCTGCAGCTGATACCTTTGATTCCAGACATGCCCCTGCAAGTGAAGAATTTCAACAAGTTACCTACTGCAAATGAGTTCAGCCAGAGGGGTCTTTCATCCTGGCTGCTGCTGGGCAGGCTGTGGTGGGGAAGTGCATCTAGGTTACAGAAACTGATCCCAACCTTAGTAAACTGTGGGCCAAACCCAGACTGCTCCCTCCCTATGCAGCCAGCGCTGTTCAGGTTAGCACAGCTGCTGTGCACACAGGGCGAGTTCCACAGCACAGCCAGGTGGTGGGAGGTAAATGGGAGTGTCGACAGGATCATGAGCTCCATGTCATGTTCCATCAGGTCCACGCACACAGCACAGGTTCTACCAGGTGCATGAACTAAAGCAACCCGACTTGAAATTAGGCCCCAAAAGGTATTGCAGAGAGGGCAACTTGCACAGCAGAGCAGCACTTGAGCAGTCAGTACCATGCCACTTCTGAGGGCACACGAAGCAGGGGACAAACACTTGCAACCAGAAAGTGCATGATGATTGTGCAAATTCTCAGTGGGTCTGTCTGTCCAGTTGTTATTTCTGGTAGAAACAACAGCCAGCCAGCCAGAGAGCACCCCATTGCGGATGTGGCTGTCATGGCTGACTCAGAGCACTTAGGTATAGAGTACACACTGCTCCCTCGGCTAAAAAAAAGAATTTGTAAGGCTGCATCAGTGCCGCCTGGTGTAAAGCACTAACACAAAACATGTCAAGAATGGCCACTGGCTTTGGGTGCCTCAGTTTTGGCTACTCAGTTTGAGATATCTTTCTGAAACATGAAGGTATGTCTGCTGGGAACTGAAGAAAGAACCCTTTCCTCCTCCCCAAAAAAGTGTCAGTGGCTGCTTTTGAAAGAATTGGCCTAAATCCTCGGTTTGGTGCATGCTAGGGCACCAACCCCTTGACACATCACCCTTTGATTTCAAACAGGTGCAGTGCACTTAGCCTCTGCTGTCTCTGGAGAACTGCCATTGTCATGTTACATTGTTTCACCTTGGGTGGCATTTCTTCAATGGGATGGTTACTTCCTCATGCCACCCACACAGACACACTCTTACAGCCTGCACGTAATACAGGTGTACACTGCATGCATAATTCTAGGCTTTAACATGAAGGTTAACGTCTTGTTGGGAAATGGCAGAACTTGTTTTAATTATTCACTCTCGAAGTCTGTCTGTCCCTCATACATTCAAGAGGAAAACAAAAATGCCTCTCCCATCAAAAAACAAAAACCCAACAACATCTCCCCTCATCCTCCTCACTTCTGGTTGGTTGGGATGATCTCACCCAGCAAGTAACATTTCCTTTTGTGATGTTCTTGGTAATGTTGCCTAGAACCAGAGCACACATGGCCAGAACAAGGAGGAGAAAGGAAGAGTATTTCTAGAGTAAGACCACCAGCTTCTTAGTGGAAAGTTTAAATTGCAAGGAAATTTTATCTTCAAAGTACATTATAAATTTTAAGGGACAGAGTCTGGTCCCCTTACTCATATTTAGTACCCTACTCCTCTACTCATCATGCATAAAGGTTCCAGAATCTGGACCAAAATCTCACATGAGGTAGGACCTGTAAATAGGTATTATTCTCTTCATCTTGCACAAAGGAAAGGTGAAGCAGATAAGTTAATGCATGGCTGCAAGAGATCTTAGAAGAAGTCACTGTGGCAGGTAAGATGAGTGCTAAAGAACGCCTGGCTCTTCAACCCCAATGCTCAGAACACTAGGTCGTATATTCCAGGCCCTGCTTATGCTAGTCTAATGTAAGAATTTCCTAGTCACAGGTCCCTGGGGCTGCAAAGCCTGCTTTTGAGTTTTGGGGCTCTTTACATCTCAGAGAGAATCTCATCTTTCATTCAAAAATGAAAAGCAAATTTCTAGCCCTTTCCACTGCCTTAAAATCTAAGCCTAGTGGTAGGGTGAAAAATTTGTCACAGTAATTTGTCCTAATACTATGGGTTGGTCCATGGCCCTGGCTACATCTGTCCAGGATGACTTTGCAGCCTGTGAAGCCCCTAGTAGTGGATCCCTTGACGTTCTGGGAAGAGGGAGGGCACAGGCAGGATGCTGATGTTAGGACATCTACAATTAAACACAGTCTGACGATAGCTGAGCCAGCTGCTCCACTGACCTGGGTGGACAGTTTCTAGCTGCAAGGGTAGGGCAGCACAGAAGCCAGTTCAGCTAGAGGCAGAAGGAGCAAGCACTGATGGTCACTATTTTAAGTAAATGCACCTTAGTGTTGGTGGCAGCCTATATTTTGTGCCTGTGCCTGCTGTGTATTGTGTTTATTTGGCAGACAGCCTATTTAGGGTGGGATGGTTATTCTGGGCCCTCATATGCTGACTGCTCAGGATTTTGTAATTAAATGACTGGAATAAGAGACAAAAATAAACATTTTAAAAAACCCTGGAAAAACTCTGGCTCACTAACCACCTACGCTCTTGGCTGTTGCTGTGCTCCTGGCAGAGGGCAGCCAGTCATATGAGAGTACTACAGGGTCATCACCTTCAGAGTACTCCCTCAGGGCCTAGGTGGCCTCCAGCACTCTGACCTCAGTTTCCCCCTCCTCAGGGCTCCTTAAAAACTCCACTCAGTCCAAGGTATTCAAAACAAGGTCTCCTTCTGGGCTCCAGTTACTTAAGTCCTTACAGTTTCCATTGGCTCTCAAGTTACCCTCATCCCACCCAGACTGGCCCTTCCATCACAGCACCTTTGCTGGAGGGCAGACTTTCCACAGCCCTCCACAGCTCAGAGACTAAGTCACGTGAATAGACAAATAGCCTTCTCCTGCTAAAGTCTCCCCAGCTTCTCTCCCCAGTAGCTCAGGTCCTTCTTCATGAGACTTTCTGCAACATCTCTGGATCAAGCCTCTACTTAACCCCAAACTCTTCACTCCTTCCCGTCTACCCCAGATGCCTGATTGGGTCACCTCACTCCACCGGGGAGGAAAGATAGTAGTATCATTGGTGGGGCTGAGACCCATCTCTCCTTAAGGACCAGCAACCTTGTGACAGGGAAGTGGATTTCTGATTCATGGTAACATCATTAGCATTGTGCACTGAAGTCACAGATTTGGCAGCTCTCCGTGTCCCAGTTGTTCCTCTGCTTTCCCGCTGGCTCTGCATTGCTTTTTTCTCCACAAATCAGGATCAGCTTCCTAAGAACAGGTGCCAGTTACAATCTTTCCTTTTCCTAAACAATATTGAGGATGGTATTATCATGTAAGAATTCACAGATCACAAAGAAATAAAAGTGTCTGACCCAAGAAGCTGCGTTTCACACAGTTAATGTACAGTAGCTTTCTCTCAGTTATTGGGCTGCAGTGACCTCTGCTGGCTTTTGCTGTAAGACATATAGCAGAGCCATATATTTAACGGGCCCAACTTCCTTCCTTCAGCTCCCCATCCAAAAAAGCGACCTCAGGCTGCATTCAAGTCCCACCTTTTTGCAAGGTTTCACACTTAGTTGCTGTTTTTAGTTTTCCACTTGTATTAAGAAAAGAAAGCCACTAAGAAGGAAGACTTTATAAAACCATCAGGCCAAGATTTTCAAACCTGGGGGGCAACTAGTAGGCTCTTAAACCCATATTTAGGAACCTAAATACATGGCTTGATTTGCAAAAGTGCTGAGGACCCAGCAATCCCCATTTGAGTCACTAGGAGCTGTGGAGGGCTCCACGCTTTGGAAAAATTACGCTACAGCTTGGTCAAAAAAATGATGTGAAAATGGTTTTGCTAAAAAATTGTTTTATTTTTTTCAAAAATTTCCATTTTTGAACCTTTTCCATTTTTACGCTTGAACATTTTCAGATTTTAGTTGCCAAAATATTAAAAATATATATTAAATTTTTTTTAAAAAAAAAACCATTTTTGCAGGGGAAAAAAAAAAGTCATTTCTGACCAGCTTTGCACCAGGCCTTTTGTCTTTCTGCTATTCTGATCTCTGGGTCTTCTTCTGGGCTGCCCCTCGTGACTAGCATGTCCACCCTGGTTTGGTCTGTCTTTCTTTCACTCTCGCTTCTAGCAAGTCCCTCTTGAAAACACACTTCTTCCAGGAGTGTTTTAAACGCTGTCCCACCCGCCCTCATGCCTTGCAGGGGTTTTAACAGAGTCAGTGAAAAAGGTATGCTAGAGCTTCATTAAAAACAATCCTTGAAAAAGTCATGGCACTTAACCAAACACGTGCTTAACCTGACATTTTGATCACATTGCTCTTCTTCCTCGCTCCTTTACTTTGTTTGGCAATTTAAACTGTAAGCTTTCCAGGGCAGATAGCTTCTCTTCCTCCCTGTAAAGTCTCCCAAATATTGCTGGTGCAATACATATAAACAAACAATATTAATAATTGATTTTTAACGCTTCTAATCTAATGCACCTATAGCATGGTATAAATGGAGAAAACACTCTTATTTTGCTATAAATCATCCTGTCATGTCACGGAAGCAGGACAATCAGGATGCAATTGAGTAGATGTGCCACATGGCGGGGCCAGCTCACAGTGCATTGCTTCTTTAGATTTACATTAAGGCAATAGGGTTGTCAGAAGACCTGCCGTTGCTCATCTTTACAAAAATCATACGTGGAACTCAGTGTAGCTGCAATAAGACAACACCAGTCTCCTCTCAGGCCTAGCACAGCATTGCCTGCATTTTCCTGCATCAGAGCTATCAAGGGGATGCGCAGAAAGCATGTTATTAGTTCTGTCCAGTTGCTTGGGGAGAGTTCTCTAGCAATGTGATACATTCTTTTTTATTCAAAGCAAAGAAAGGAAGAGAATATGAACCCTGTGGAGAGCAAAGAGCACAGGTTTTAAGAAGGCAATAAACCAGGAACAGCGAAGAAGATATGGATTTTTCAATGGTTGACTCTAGCCACTCCAAAACCTCCTCATACTTTAAAGTTTAAATGTATCTCTGTTAGGGACTGGGATGAGATGCTCATAGAGGCAGAGTCCTTGCACTTTCCTCTAAGGAATCTTGTACTGACTGCTGATTCAGACAAGATACTAGATCATATTAAAGTGACTTTAGTCCTTGTGAAAGGTGCCAGGAATTGAAGCTGTCTGTCTATCCGCAAAACAGGCAGAACCCAGGCAGCAGCTGGGCAAAAATTCCCAAACCATTTTGTCTGTTTGCTCCCCAAAAGGATTGGACATTTAGATGAGAGCAAAATTAGTCAGGATTGGGGGAAATCAAACCACACCTGGCCTGGAAGGGAGATAGTCCTCATGCTTCGCGGCATAAACTAACCTCGACATTATGGAGGTCAGGAAGAGACTTTTCAAGACACAGTTATGAAATCACTTGCCCATGAGGAGTTTCACCCTTCCTTTGGAACAGCTGGTACCAGCCAATATCAGAGAAGGGATATTAAGTGGATTACTGGTTTGATACATACAGTATAGCAATTGCTGTGTTCCTATGTCCCTGACCTACATGGTTCACCTCTGAGGGTAAAAGGCATGACGTCTTCATGCACACTCCTACTTTATCCCCTTCATAAAGGCTACCAACAAGTGAGGCAGTGAGTGCTACACGGGGATTGTGGTTTTTCTAATGTAGACATCTGTCAAATAGGAAGTAGATTGGGACTGTGATACGATGCTTTTAAATATCTGTTTGCATAATTTCCTTTTCAGCTCCTTGGAGTGTCTTGTCTTTGTCTACTCTGAATTCTTGGCAGGTAAGGGGAATATCATAGGGCCAGGTTAGACTGAAAAGTGAAATGAAGCTGTAGTCTGATGCGTCAAGGTCTAACCTACAGTAGAGGTGCGTGAAGTCCTAGAGGACTCATGAACACCTCAGATGTGGTAGAGCATTTATCAGAGAAGAATCTGGCCTAGCTTGCTTGGCAAGCAGCACTCCTTGTTTTTTTTATTTTGATGATTTTGGTGAACTTCAGCCCTGAAGCTGCTTTCAATTATTCCAGAGCTGGGGTCATTGTAGAATCAATCCTAGAATCAAGGAGCAGAAAAAAAGTTCCTTTGTGGCTTTCACTCTCTCCGCTGTGTCCAGCAGGAGTTAGGTACAGCTGAGAATTTAGCCTTATATCTGTAACTCGGTAGCTCACCTTAAACACCACCTAACACTGTGGCAGGTTTCTTTTAGGAATGGGACTTTGGGCCAACATTTTAAAACCTGGGTCTAATCTAAAGTTAAGCACTTAAATCCTTATTTACATTCCTAAATCAATGGGTGATTGTCAAAGGTATTGAACAGTCACAGCTCATAGTGTTGAACTTGCTCCTATTTATAGACCTGGGTTAACTTTCTGCAAGATAGCACGTCTTCACAAATGGTTGTACAGCTAGTAATATCTATGGGGCATGTACCCTATCAGGAGGGGGTAGGGTCTCATTCATAGGTGCATTACAACTAATCTTCTCCCCAAAGAAAGAACTAGTACACAAGCAATTATTTCAGTAACAAAGTCTGATAACAGGTACCACTCATCCTTATATCTCAGATCTATATCTATATTGCCCTCTCAGGAAGTTGTTCTTTAAGAATCTCTGTGTATATTTGGAGACATGCTGGAAACACTGATCAAGTCTGAAATATACTGTTTCTGAAATATAAGGTAACGGGTTTGAGGTTGAAAGGGATTTCCTAGGTCAGGCAGTCTTTCAGCTCCCATACTACTGCAGTAGTTCACCTATCCTATTTCACTACCTGCCCAATCTACCCCCATCTCTGCGGCTATGATGGGATCGAAATGATCCTCTGAGTCAGAACTGGACAAATGCCTCTGCACAGAGTTAAACAGCACTGTGCTATTGGAGAAGCTAACTCCCAGAAGACACACAAAACCAAATGCCTCTTTACCACTTGTGGTCATTAACAATCCCATGGCCCTCTTCACAAGACTATGTGCTAGCACAGTCTCCTGGCTAAGTTCCAGTTTGGGCGATTACATGCCACTTTCTGAAGGCCCTGAGTCAAGACTGCATGTGAGCGTGTTAAAGTGCTTTCCTGAAGAGGGATGCTTTCCTGGACTAGGACCTAAATTTCCATTGTTGTTTCAATAAACTATGCTACACTTAATTTTTGTACTACATAGTTGTACAATGCTAGCGTGAGCTGTTGAACAGCTGTCTCACTCCATTGCAGAAGTGGCTGCATTTCAAAGGGGGCAAACTGAATGCTGTATAGTATGGTTAGTAAAGAGACTTTCAGAATTAAAGATGCTCTATACATGGAAGATATTATAGTCCACACAGTATTACTCAGCATATTTTAGTAACATTTGCTGTGTCATACTGTGGAATGCTTGCATGTATAAGATGACTTCCCCACAATCATTTTCAGTCCTGATTATAAGAGGATGATGTGGCATTATTACTATAACATTTTACATCAATAGAAGCTACTACTCATTTTTCTAAAAGGTGTTTTAACTTGCTTGTTTGAAGAAATAAAGGCAAAATGATTTTCACAATCCAGGATTTCAGGAAGGAAAGACTAGCTATGTAATACCAGCCTCTACTAGTCTTAGACTCACATACATTCCAACATGCTCTAGTCACAGAATTACCAATGGTACTCACATGTGTGTTAAAAATCCAGAAATTCATCTTTATCATTTCATCAGAAAAGAAACTGAATGCCCTGAACTGATTGACCCATTTTGTTACTGGCACCTTTGGCTTCTATTTAAAATGGTCCTCGACTGGAAAATTGAATGTGGTCATTTAACATAACACACAAGCTGACAGTGTTCATTTCTATACTGAACATTGATCCACACTAGCTTGTTATTGAATATGAGTAAACAATCATAAATTCTAAAGTCACCATGACATTTTAGGATTTTAACAGTTATGTTTCCAAGCCTCAATTCTGGAAAACGTCTCCTTTTTCTGGATAACACTTAAGCATATGCTTCAGTCCCATTAAAATTAACAGGGCTTAATCATGGGCATAAAGATAAACACAAGTGCTTTCCTGCATTGACATCTAACGAAGAAGCAATGGCTTTGTGGATCAGGCACTAGACTGGAATTCAGGACATCTATGCTCAATTCCTGGCTTTCCCACAAACTCACTGTGTGATGCTAGTCAAGTCACTTAGACTTCAGTACAACAAAGCATTTTGAGCACTTGCTTAACTGTTAATATGTGAGTTGTTCCATTGATTTCAGTGGGATTACCCATGTACTTAAGTGCTTTGATGGAGTTGGTCTTAAATCTATCTGTGCTTCAGTTCCTCATCTGTAAAATGGCACAGTCATGCTTCTTTTGTCTGTCTTGTCTATTTAAGGTGGCATTTTCAAAAGCACTCACCTTGGCCTAATTCCGCTTCTACTGAAGTCAAGTCCTAATAATCATGTAGCATCATTCAGTACATTATATTGCAAAATGCTTTTGCAGCTTTAGTGCTCTAATAGTAGTTACAGAGTTAAGTAATAAATAACAACGGAAGTAAAATTGTTATAAGAATCTTGGCTCATGACAGACTGAAATGTCATGTGTTGAGTCCCCGTTGGTCTGGCCCCCGAGTCTCAGAGGGGATTCAACTCCTCTTTCGGGGGGTCTCCATCTCTTGCTGCAGCCTGCTCCCTGCTTAGCTTCCTGTTTGCCACCCAGCTCTGCAGCATCCTCCCCTGCAGTCCACTTCCCAGTGGCAGTGGCTTTCCTCTAGAGAGGGATTAATTCTTGGGTCAGGATCTTTTAAAGAGTTTCTATCCCATCCTGTTCTTGGCCATGAGAGGGGGGAGCACTGCGCTAAAGGCTGACTGGTCAATGGGGTGGGAGCTGATGGGAATGTTATTTTCCTGCTGAGCGGGTTCCAAACACTCCACCAACCCTTACCATGGGGCTGCTTCTGTGTGGTGCTGAACTCCCTCAACTCCCACAGACTTCAGTGCTCGGCCTTTCGCAAAGTGATGTCCTATGGCTGCCCCTTCAGTCAAAAGAGGGCTTATAGAAAAAAATGGGTACATCATATTCATTGTTCTAGAACTGATGCCTATTAAAGAGAAGGAAATACCTATTCAGTGCAGAGAGCAAAAACCAACAAAAAACAAAAAAAACTGACTCAGCTGTAGCCAGCTAACCAAGCCCAGACCTCACCCTGGTCTAGTATTAACGGGAGGATAATGTAGTCAGTTCAATTTAAACACTATTTGTTTTAAATAAAGCTTTCTAGCAAGGTTTTAAATCCTAGCTAATGACAATTTTGATTTTTACCCTCTTTTCTAGCAGTGTTAGACTTATGCAATTTGCCTTAGTCATGTCGCATGTCCTTCCAAGGTAATGCATCCTGTTTAACTAGTACAAACTATGAAATTTAGAAGACGTGAACAGTTAGCTTGGAAAATTTAATTGAAAAAGTTTTGAAACTACTTCTTTGTTATGAGTGATTAAAAACCCTAGAACATGCCACAATGACCTGAACACCACTTCAAACCACGAAGGCACTAATGAAAAATGCTTGGTTATTGTCCTTGTCCAGTTAAACTGTCCTCTCAGGAGCAGGCTGTATCTCAATGTCCAAATACCTGGACTTGAGTTGCAGCTATTGTACATCGGCCATCATGCTGGTCTAGTGACAGCTGTATAATGTCCTGGATCTGACAAGTTGGGTACCTAGGAAGAAATTCTGAGAAAGGCTGCCATTCTTACCCTGAAGTTGTTCCTCAGGGCAAGCATTGAGCTTACAGCAGTGTAGGTAGGCTGCTGGCCCTTTAAAAGGGGAGGTTGGTGGCTCCCCTTTTGATAATGGTGTCTCCTGATTGTGAGGCTCAGGAAGCCACCAGTTAGGCTCCGGGTCTGAGGTTTACTGGGGTGCTCAGTGATGTTGGGAAGGAGGTTCCTGAGGTACTGCTGAAGCTCTTGGGACGAGAGTAGAAGAATGAAGCTCAGAAAGGATGCTTAACGACTAAGTAGGTGAAGATGTAAAAGGGGTTTTGGGCACTCAGGATTATGTGGGGGAAAACTAGAGAGAACACTGAAGGGCATGTCTGGCGGGGAGGTGAGGTGCCAACTTTGAATAGAGTGATATGCTAAACGTGTCAGCCAGACACGGTCATTCTCTGCCCTGGGGTATTTTGTTGCAAGTTTCCTGCTCTGTTCAGACCACAGAGTTACTAGCAATAATGCCATAATGCAGACGCATGGCATGGGGACCTATGCCTACAGAATCAGTTCCCTATGCATTGCAGGCTGGAAGTTATTTAGCAGTTCAGAAGGAAAGTTGAACTCTTGTATTTGGCAATACCCACATTCACCGGCCAGGGAGCAGCACTGCTGCGCCTGTACTCTGGCCTCAACCCTGGCTGGCCTCCAGCTGTCTGATTCTTTAGCTGTGCCATCCATGGGATACTTACTAAAGTCACCAAAAGTACTTTGTGTTAAACATTGCTGAGGATTGATGGAATCATGCAGCACTGTCCAGATTGGCCAGTTCAGACCACTTCACCACAATATTCACTTTACTTCTGCTTTCTCATACTAAAAAAACCCCAAAAACAACCAACCAATTTCCTGCCCCCCTCAGAGAAGAGCTGTATTGAAACAAGCCTACCATTTTGTTACAGAACACTGAAATTCCATTGCCAGACAGCGACAGACCCTGGAATTCCACCACTGCAGCCCTTCAGTAGAGAGCAGAAAGTACCAAAAGTAACAATGCAGTTGAATCAGAAAATGTGTAAAGCATCCAGAAGAGGCAAAGAATATTAAGGACCATTTAACAACGTTCAAGTTTTAAAGTATGTCCAGCACACATCACAACATAACAGATTCCTTTAAAAACAAAACATTCTCTGCCTAAGCTCCCTAAAGAAATTACACATCTGCCCTCCTAACAACCTCCTTGTCAGAAAAGAAAAAAAAAAAAAAAAAAGACTGGCCTCTCACTGTCTCAAGTTCAGCCTCTGTCAGATGAATGGGGGAAACAAAATGCAGAGTCGAGCCCTCCACTAATAACATCCTAACTCTTAGCTGGAGCGACCCAGGTGGTCTCAGCTGCTGCTGTGGAAGATGAGCAGAGGGAGAATCTCTTACATGGCTAGGAACCAAGTTAGAGATCATATTTTTCAAAAGTGGCCATTGATTTCAGGTGCCCCGGATGCCCTTAAAAGTGTAAAGGTGACTTTATAGGGGGCTGCTGGGCAACTGCCGCCCATGTTGCTTTCAGCTGGATCAGTGAGTGCTCAGCACTTCCAAAAACTAGGCCCTGGGCATCTCACGCTGAACTCCTAAAAACCACTGAGCCCCCTGAGAAAACTTTAGCCATAGGGTGTTAAGAGCTCAAGATCAACAGCGCCGCCAATTGCATCACAAAGCAAATAGGATAATGGCATTTGTTTGAGGAACGGTGTGATGCGTTCCTCGTAATTAATAGCTCCAAGCAAGCGCCATATTCTGCAGCAGTTGTAGATGTAGCCATTACTCCTCTCTGGTCCTTTTAATCATCTTCTCATGCAGATGCCCATTATGTCTCTGCCTTCTCTAGCCATTTTCTGTGTCTTTTTGAAATGGGGAGACCAAAACTGAAAGTAGTGATCAAGGGGAGCACAGGTGATTGAGTTTTATATGGTGACGACACCATAATAATTTCTAGCAATTAGCACATAGTTAACACAAAGACAAATGTTGAAATAATGTTGTTCAAGATCCTGTCTCAAAATTAAATATGTTCCCTTTGGATGGCGAGCAAAACTGCAAGCAAGCACAAATAATGACTGCCCTGGCAGTTCAAATGCTTGTTTAACACAAATAAATACCAACATGAATGAGCAAATGAAGGCTTCGTGCAAGCAACACGTGTCTGTGCAACTGCAGGCACAATTTCTAGTGGGCACACACCTTTGGAAATTGATTACAGCATCAGTTAGAAATAAATAGACTACTGTATAAAGGAGCTATTTTGTATTGCTGTCTTGCAGTTCCAAAATGCAAATATTCTTAAAATCTTGTCACACTGTACTAGCAGATTGGCCTTTGATTAATTTGATACAACAAAGGTACCTATAAAAGGGCGTTTAACAGTAACAGGAAATTATCATTAATTACAATTAATGTTACTTAGAAGATAATTAAATTTGTACACACGCTTAAATAATGTTTCTGGGAATTAGTTAATTAGCTGCATGTGTCTTTCCCTGAATAAATATTTGTAGTCAGTATAACATCAGGTCTGGGAGTCTTTTGCTTTGTCTATGTTTGACAGTGTATCCTGTGATCCATCTAGTCCAGTATCCTGTCTTCCGACAGTGGCCAATGCCAGCTGCTTCAGAGGAATGAACAGAACAGACAATCATCAAGTTATCCATCCCCTGTTGCCCATTTCCAGCAAACAGAGGCTAGGGACACTTACTCCAGACAGGTGTTTTTGCATGACAGTAAAGATGAAATTGGTACCTCTTAGCTAAGATAGCCCGGACTCTTTGCACAGTCAACACTGTAGGTACCTTATTTTTCTCCATTGGTCAAAAAGAGGAATTGAACAGACCTGCAGGGGGAATTGGATACACTGATACATGTTCAGTTTCCATCCATTTGGGTACAAGTGTGTTAGTATGCTAGAACCAATTTAACATCGGTGACATGCTAAAAGCATAACTGTAATTATATAAGTCTGGGAGCCAATGCCCCCCGCCCCCTCCCCTTCTTGGCTATAGAGCGCTGGAGTTTTTAAGAGATAGTCATGGCTGTTGACCAGAACCCCACAAAAAGGCTCTAAATAATGTTATTAAATGTTATCCAAAGTAAGATGGAGGGATGTACATACAGGTAGACTGCTTAGAATATAGAAGAGTTTAGGCAGAATATTCATTTTTATTGTATTAACCCGTCCCCACAGGCTCAGGAGGAGAGAGAGTGACACCTATTCGCATCACTAGTTATCTGAGAGTGGTCTCAAGAGAGCATGGCTATGCGCCACTAAGAGGTAAAAATTTGCTCAGTTGTTTTTTTGGCAGTTGGAACTGTGGCCGAGGAGACCCACTCAAGAGAGAATCTCTGCCACATTTGTCACATTTCAAAGGTGGTGTTTTGACCCTTGGGGCTTTGCTTTCTGCACGCTCTTACTCAGAGTACATGATCTAAATGTATCTTCACTATTCATTAATGTTTCTTGGTGCTTTATCCCCAGTACTTGATTGCATCAGTTTGCCAATGGGAATTCCATTGAGAAAAATCCCCACTACATGACAATGGGGAGATTTCCAATAGTTCTGATTTTTCCTCACTTATTTTGTAACCAGATATTGCTCTGAATTTTTGAATTAGTGATTGGAGGGCTGGAATAGTGGTTTCTGGTTTTGGATACATACAGAAGGGCATCATCGGCATATAACATCAGTGGATAGTCCCTGGAACCAAGTTGTATGTAACGCATAACTGAATGAGCCTGTATAGGTATTGCCAAGGGGCTCACAATCCAAATCAAAGAGTAAAACAAACAGTGGGTACCCTCACCTACTACCCTGGAAGAGAGTGAAAAACCAGACATTTTAGAAACAAATGATTCTGCCTCAACTCTTGAACAAAGAATTTGAAAACTTAAATAATAATGAGACATGAACGTATCATCACTCATGGCCCATCTCAGTGTAACTACAATGGACTTCCATCTGCCATGTTCACTCTGAGGTAGGGCTATAGAGAATTTAGCCTTTCATTGGAAGAAACCTGGGCTCCAAAACCATTTCTCAACAACGTGATACACCAGAGAGGGATACAGCACTCACTTCACAGGCATTGCACAGCAGCACAGAAGTGTCTGAACTTATTTGGTGGGTTTATCTGCTTTCAGACAATAAGTGAGATATTTTAGAGCGGTAGGTCACATCACGTCAGTAGGGGCAGCCGAGCCCATGGGGATGGAACATAGATATTATTTGTCATCCAGATCAGTGTTCTCAGTCTACAGGTGAAATGCATAATTGAAGCATCTTTCCTCAGGAGTAAAAGCCAAGTGATGTGCCAGTACGGTCAAGAATCCGTAGACAGCAAATGAAAATTAGTACTACACAGAATGACTACCAAGAATCCCAGAACTAATTACGTAACAGAATGACTGCCACTGCGGTGATAGCCCTGCACTCCACAATATATTCTTTACTACAAAGGCTACTATGCCACTTCCAGCAATAATTAATGTAATAAGGCTTTTAATCATTTATTCTCTGGAAGAGTAATTAGTCAATTTCTTGTGCCATCTGAAATGATTTCAAAGTATTGTAGCTTTCTTTTTTCCCCACAAGCGCAAGTTTTGAAATACACTTTTATGACATTGCTAAGTCACCAGTCAAACAGCTAGTCAACAGTCTGGCATTTCCTGGGTGATTCATCAGCATTTGGAGAGGTTTTTTTCCATCCTCCAATGTCAAACTCGTCTTTATGTTCGTGTGTTATCATAAAAGATAGCATCCTCTTACATTTTGTTGAAGAAAGGATGAACAGCGCTAAGACTCTGATGCAAGAAAGCTTGTAAACATGCAATTAAGTCTATCCCTATTCAGGGCAGCCCTTAAGCACAGGCTTAAAATTAAGCCTATGCTTATGTATTTTTTTGAATCAAGGTCTTAAAATTGAATGGAGAGCTTAAGAGATCAAAATTAGTAACAGCCTTTTCTGCTCAGCCTTAGGCTGTACCTGTGGTTCTCAGATTTGCTGTCTTTGGCAATCCCCTTTAAATTATTGAAGTGCACTGCTGAAATATTACTGTAACTTGAAGAACAAAATGTACAAGACCACAGGAAAGAATCTGTTGCGCAAACCTCATTATGCAGAGAGCGTGTTTTCATCATTCTTTCGTTTGTTCTGCTACAAAGTCAAACGTTTCATGGCCTTAGAAGAGGAAAGGAAGGCTGAGGGTGATTGGCAGGGCTGTTGCCAGTAACATGCATTTATGTATCTAAGGAACTCAAATGAATTTAGACTCAGGTACCTCAGTGGTGATAACACTAATACCCCACCTTTTTTAAATAAGGAACCTGAGGCACAGAGCTTATGACCCAGATTTTCAAGAGTGACTTGCAATTTTGGAGGCCTCTATTTTTGGGTGCCCACCTTGAACTATATTAAAATTTCAGAAATAAAACTGAACACCTGCCCTGTGAAAATCAGGCCACTTGAGTGCCCAAGTTATGAAACCTCCAAACACTGAGGCACCCAAAATCACTAGTCGGTTTGGGAAATCTTGGTCTGTGTGCCTTGCGTGACCTCACACAGACAGTGGAGAATGTGATTCTCCATTTTGAAGGGGAAGAGGTTCTGACAGAAGATTCCATGCCACCATCTAGGACTGTCAGGAGATCTCAGCACTGATGCTCCACAGCTTCTCTCTTGCTGAAGCAGCTGGGTCATTTACTTCAAACCTAACCTATAAAGAGCCACTAATACCTCCCTGGAAACTGAAAAATATTCTCTGAGTGGGTGAGGAGAGTTATTTCTCAAGCTGACAGCCTACCATAGAGACCTTCCTTTTAAACCAAAGGGACTCCGCCTCAGCATCTCAGATGATCATACCTAAGCTTGTCTTGCAGGAGGAGAGAGACCGTCTCCTAGATAACCAGGTACCAAAGAAGTTCGTACTTTATTGGTTAAAAACAGTACTTGAACTCCACCTAGAAACTGTTTGGCAACCACTGCAGCTCCCCAAGTGCTGATGTTACATGCTTTCTGTGATGTGCTCCATTTAATAAGTGAGCAGGGGCTTTCTGTACAAGCTTCAGATGATGAAATGTCTCACTGTGCAGCCACTAGTAAAACACAGTGCAGCAAATTAATCCAGAGGGGACGAGGGCCTTGGTAAGTGTAGTGAGGTCTAGATCAGAAAGAAAAGTCACATTCTTCTCTCCAGGTGCAGGTGAAGAAAAGCGCTCTAGGCCACTGCCGGCAGGAGCAGCCCATTGTCAGCTAGTACACCTAACCCAGGAACATGTGACAAGCGAAGCATGCACTCCCTCAGTCGTGTGTGCCTTAGCAGTGCCCCAACTCTTTTGGGACACAGCTGGGCTGTTACTGCGGAGAGAAAGCTCTGAGAATTCATTTGGATACACTCTGGGAATTTGCTTTGGGCTTGATCACAAACCCTTTCATTCATTTGTATGGGCAAATGTTTTCCTTGTCTATGGTGGAGCATGGGGATTTGGTGATGTGTTTCCGGACCTTAGCAATGTAGGTGGAGCCACTCCAGTGTCTCAGAGATCCCAGAAAGCAGAGATAGGCAATTGCTCATTCACCCAAATGGCCACAGGGTTTCATTTGATTTCTACACAGGAGGCTCTGATCCTGCAACCCTGATGTCAGTTGGAGCTTGTGCAATTAGCTACAATAGGCCCAGGAATCAGGCCTGTAGTGAGCAGAGATAGGTTGTGAAATGCTCAGTGTCCTAATAACATGCAACACTCTGTCTCTATGTTGAGTGTTCTGGCTGGGGCCAACACCTGTGCTTGTGCAAAAAAATGTGCATGGGATTGAGCAGGGGGTTGGACTAGATGACCTCCTGAGGTCCCTTCCAACTCTAATCTTCTATGATTCTATGATTGGGACAGAGTGCAGAGAGTGACCAGGTGAGCCTGCACTCTGATCACGTGGATGCCAATTAGTTCCCCAGAAAAAGCTGACTGAGGTAATTAGATAATCAGACTGGGTGAGATAAAGAGCCAATTAGCCCAAGTCTGATAAAGATGCACAGGAATGAAATGCCAAGTTGGGGGGAGAGAAAGAAAAAAAAGAAACAGAAGGAGGGAGGAATGAATGAACGAACAAACAAACGAACAAACAGGCCTACTTGAGCAGTAAGGACCCGGGTTAATGTCTCCTGGGAAAGAAAATCAACTCATTTTGCTTGACGTGGCATTAGCCAGAGCTCACACAATGAGACACACTCCTCAATGTATTGGAAGCTGTGCAGAAAAGCAGCATCTTTGGTAATACCAGCAATACAGGAAACAGAGAACGAGCTATAATGCAGTCTCAGTAAGAGAATTACCACTACAATGAAGCAGAAGTTTACTTTTCCTCGGACCAACTGCCAAATACTGGTTTTCAGTTAATATTTCATCTTCATCTACATCCCTAAAACATCAAACAGCTGCTCCTGTGTTATACTTCCTCCCTTGGTATACATTCTTACCCTGTAAATGCCCTGCAATGATGAACAGCTGAAGCCAGGCGCTATTGTATTAGGCACATGTTCACAATCACAGATCAAAGGATATGCTGGACAGACTTCAAATGAATCAATATTTTTTCTCATACAGATTAGTCTGAATTTAAAGATCGATGACAAAGCAAATAAAAAAGGTTGTGTTGCGGTCTCTTATTTAATGACTAATAGACTGTAAGATAACAAAGCTGACTGACGCCAACGTAAGGGCTGTGAACTTTAACGATTCATCTTTACAGGATCTCAAGTATGAGGATGATATTGCTTTATTTGGAGAGCCTACTAAGTAACTGCTGTTAATGCTGGAAGAGCTGCAGAAAACTGCAGAATCTATGTCAGGGACCAGGATGTGGATGGTTGGGCCTAGTGGTTAGAGCAGGAATTGGTGACCAGGAATCAGAGCCGAGGGTCAGAGCTGGAGGCAGTAGCCAGATGCCAGAGACAAGGGTCAGAACTGGGTTACCTGGAGTAAGGCAATGCAAGGACAAGGCTGGGTCCAGTGCAGGAGAAAGGCTAGGACCAAGCAGACACAGGAGCCATCGCAGCCATGAGCAAATGTTTTGAGAAGCTACTGAACTGCTGCTGCTGTTGAGTTTAAGAAACTATTTGCTGACTCTTCCATTCAGTCAGGCAGGGTAGCCAATTAGGCAGCCTACTAGAGGCCAACTGTGCTCATTAAATTGACTGGAGACTGGCTTTGCTGCAGGCCCTGGTTCCTGACACTATCAGACATAAGTTCAATGGTGATAAAACCAAAGCCTCCTACTAGCAGCAGTGAATGACCTGCTGATGCTGCGTGGAGATGCTAATGACTGTGAATGAGTGAAGTTTGATCTGACTATCTGGGTAGTCAGTTGACAGCAGGAGGTTCTATAACCGAAGAAGTTACTTATCAGATTGGTCTTGTGTCAGTGGCATTTCATCATCTTCACAGGTCTCTGTTTGGGCAGCAGGATGCCAGCGTAACGCTACGATATGGGTGTTCTGCGCGGTAGTGATAGCAACTCTGTTATATGGAGCAGAAACATGGCTGTTAAAAACAGTGGGGGAGAGGAAACTAAACAGTTTTCAGTGTCAAAAGTGAGGTTGCATTCTTAACATCTGTTGGATTGATGAGGAGACAATTAGACGATCCTGGCAAGTTGCAGGCTTGCACCACTAGAGAATCAGATGACTGCCGTGGTGGGGGGGGGTCACATGCAAGGTGGAGAAGGCGGCATGCTTTTACACAATGTTTATAGAGCTGAAGTCAAAGGAAGTAGAGCACAAGGCCAACCAAGAATGAGGCTGGAGGATGCAATTTTGAGGGATTTAAGAAGTCTAAATCCTCCCCTACCGACTTCTGCCAAGGGAAGTCGACTTGCAAAGGACCGTTCAAGATGGAAGTCCATTCTACATCTCACCATGACTACATCATAACCATGTGAATCTGCTGCTGTTGGTATCCCTTTACTGCTCTGTTATGATGAAGAAAGACCACCTCATTTGTTAAAGTTTATTTTTCTCTGTTGATGTGTTACATTAATTGCATTAGATCCCTCGTTCCTTCTTGTTAGAGGACTTTGGCTGGATCTCTTGAGGATCTAGGGGAAGATATTGCAGGAGGCTGAAACCTCAACTCTCCCAGTGGGCAGCCAAAGGAGGAAAAGTTGTTGAGTCTTACACAGTTTCTGCCCCTTGCAATACCTCTATCTGGATCCTCTGAAAATCTTGCCAGAATCTTCCAGCGAAAAGTCATGATCTGCTATTAGTGATATTAAATGGCAGGGTCTCTACAACAAACTATTATGTTATTTATTTGCATATTTCAAAATACAAGGCAGCCCTGATTCTGGGAGGGATTCATGGGTGCTATTTCAATAGAAATAATAAATCATATTGATATTAAGTAGAAGAAAATATTTTAAACATACTTTATAAACTGGGGCTTACAAATAAAGGAGTGACTTTTTGCTTTGCAGTTCACCTTTAAGTGGGGAAACAGCTGAGAGGGGTCTGTATAGTAGCTCCATTTTACAGAAAAATATCCCCAGTTGATGTTTTCCCTTCCCCTACGCAAAAAAAATGTAGTAACATAAAAGCAGTATCTGAGGTCCATTGAAGTCCATGGAAAGACTCCCATTGATTTCAAGGGGCTTTGAATCAGACCCATATGGTACTGACCTAGTTTTCACCTTCTGAAATTAAACAGTTGGACTCAATTCAGGAAGTCTTGTAAAATATGCGTAAGTACAATGGTGTTGTGTGCACTAGAAATGCAACTGATAGACCAGTTAGACTGGATAAAATCTCATTCATTCAGTTCACTGTAGGATGGATAGAAGTGTCATGTTTCCAATCTCATAGTGTTGCTAATTTGAGCAGCATTGGTAAGGCAGAGGAGATATTGGGGGAAATGTTCCACAAGCACTCAGCATGCCAGGGAAGCAGTAACTAAGGCTCTGGCAGCCCCACGCAGTGAGTTATGGGTGCTTAGCATGTCTGAAAATGAGGCCATTCATTCTGTGCCTAAGTATGGATTTGGGCACCTAATTTTTAGGCTCCCAACTTTGAAAATGTTGGCTTATCTGAACAGCATCTACTATAGAACTTCTTACCTGGAATAATTATCATTTAGTATTAAAGTTCCACAGTCCTCTCAACAGCAAACTCAATGGCCATGTGCGATGGAGATAGCTGCTTTCTCGGACTATTGAATTTTCTTCGCTTGTGGCTGTACCATTGCTCTTATGTATTCACATGAAGTCACACCCATGAATTAGAAAGTGTTATTTAATAGCCTCTGGTGTGTTAAAACAACACTGCATTCCACCTGCTAGATTTACAGTGCGGCTCAGTAGTCATTTGCAAAGGTATTTTAATTCCTCCTAGAGAGGATCTTAAGTGAAATTCCTCCATCCAAACACCCACAAAAATATGGGGAAATTCAGATCTAGATTCTGATTCCAATGTTTTGAGACCCAAGCATGGCTTTAGGGCAGATGTGCTTCAGTCAGCAAGTAATGGATGGTTATGCAAGGATAAAGTAGCAAGTCAAAAGGTATTTCCACAACACTGGGTGCAATGCAATCAATAAAGTGCAGTGGGCAGAGCAGCTCAGGGCTCAGTTGTTGCTATTCTTATTTATTTCTACTGTGGCAGCACCCAGAAGCTCCGTTATTCTAGGTATTGTACAAAGAAATAGGATGATATAATCTTGCAAACCCAGAACTCTACCCAACCCCCATGTGTTATTATCACAAACACTATAAGATGCCAGCTATCAAGATACCAAATGCCATTTTAAACAATCGTGCTCTTTATGCACTGTGGTCTCTGTGCTTATCTTGACTGCTCTAATGGCTGTCACGTTCAGGCTCCATGGTGGGATACCTGATGGGGAAGAAGGGTCTAGGGGGCTGGTTCATTCACTGACTCTGGGTATGCCTACACTGATGGCAGCAAAGTCGCTGCTGTCAGATCGACCTATCTGGATTGACTGAGCGTCAGTGAAGACCTGCTCAGTCGACCCAGAAGTCGACGCAATAAAACCACCCCCTCTAATGGCATAGTGCTGCATCGACGGGAACCGGCGCAGTGCAGTGAAGACACCATGCAGAAGGGAAGCACAGCAGTCAACGTGAGTTACGCAAGCTACTCTGTGTAGCTTGCGTAACTCCCGTCGACTGCCGCCGAATCGCCCGGTAAGTGTAGACCAAGGCTTAGTTATGGAGTTTGTTACCTTTTTTTAATCAAGGGAGAGAGCTGCTACTAACATTACTGGGCCAAATCCACAATGGTGGTACAGAGCCAGAATGCAGTGTTTGGAGCCAATGCAGAGGATGTCTACAGCAACTGCTGGTGAGTGTAATCACTGTGTGCCAGGCCTGCCAGCATCCCAAAGCGGCGGACAGCAGCAGGAGCAAACAGATGGAATTAGCCTAATAATAAGCAATGAGGAAACCTTCTCATTCCCAGTAAGCAGCAGTATCCTTCTACCGCCTGCGGACATACAGGGCTGGAACACCCTACTCACAACCTAAGAGATGTAGGTTGTAAACATAACCCATTTCTATTCAGCTCAAATAAACAGATTTTCTTCCACTGGCAAAGCTTTATTCCCGTCTCCTATTTCTTTGAACTGCAGAAGTCACGAGGAACATTGATGAAGTAATACTAGGTTTAACCTCAGGCACTCACTATCAGGAAGTCAAAATACATTTTTACGGGTATTAGGTGAGTCAGGTTATTTATCCCTAAACCTGCCACTGGTTTGTGTATTTCATCCATGCCTGGCAATATTTTCTATCCTTTTAGGGTCATGCTTCTGGGTCCACATATCAATATTTTACAGTCATTTTACTCCTTTGGGCTGGAGTAGAGGAAAATGCTTTCAGTTTTAAAAAATAAACATAATTAAAAATAATTTTTCTGCTGTGTTTTATTTTGAGTGTGTGAAATTTGGAGTTGGGTAAGTCTAACAATAATAATAGACTAGAGCAACTTGACTGAATTAAAATCTATCCATCCACCATCTTACTATCATAGTATTTTTATCCATTAATAGATTTAAAGGCCAGAAGGGACTATGAACACAGGCCATAGAACTCACCAAGTAATTCCTGGTTCAAGCCCTTAGCTTCTGTTTGAGCTAACAGCAAATCTCTTAGGCTAGCCCAATTTTGATTTAGCCCTTATTATAGTACCCGAGTACTGATCAATGTAAATATACATGTATTTGATTTTCTTCTCAGATAATCTTTACAGCCATACAGCATCATGGACACTGATAGAAATACACAGGGGTGTAAAACAGGAAAGTGAAAGCAGAATCAGGCCCATCACATATATTCTGTTTCACACGTTCCTCCCATAAGTACCTTGAGTTACCCCTACATGTGTTCAGACAATTTAAACAGAGGATTAAATGGTAACCAATAGAATTATCATTGACAATCCAGCCCAGATTTCCAGTTCAGAGCAGGGTAAGTTATTTGAGGAGGTTGATGTGCAATAAAGTAGCATGATACAAGGCAACTTTGATTAGACCATTTTGACAGCGTTCAGTGAACTGTTAGGAAAACTGTTAATGAAATACAGCCTTAATTTCCTTAAAAACACCACTTCTGAAAAAAGAGCAGCAAAACTATAAATCAGTTAAAACAGTGAGTGATTATGATCAACAGGGTTTGTTCTGGATATACTTGTATTGTATAGGTTTGGGGGAAAGCAGTGACTGGTCAGACATTTCCCCTTTCATCTCAGGTCTGGCATCGTACAACTGATCAGGTATATCAAAGAGGCTCTATGTCTTCTGCAGCATCAAGTGTTGAGAGATGCCTGAGGCAGGGTACTGCACTGGATAGATTAAGGGGTCTGATCCAGTATGGCTAATCGTCTGGAGATGATCATTTTCAAACACGATGCTGGCTCATAGGGTGTATTTCAATGTAGACAGGTATTACAATGAGTTTATCACTTATTAAAACTGGCTAACTCTAGCTCCTTCAACTACCTGAAAGACTTTTGCAGGCTGTCTGTGGCAGCTGGTTGGAGATTCAGGTACTTACCTAGCCTTAGCTTTGCCAGAAATGCTGCACAGGGAATACCTCTGCAGAAGACAAGTGTAATTATACATTTTTTTGGGGCCATTCTTTTCCCTCACTGGTGTCAAGGCTTTTATCAAATAAATCTGTCATTCACCCAGTATGTTGTGTATAAAAACCATGAGGAAATCAGGCTCAGTTTTAGTTTTAGGTATAGTTTAGTTGAACAAAGCTGAACTCACAACCCTACCAAATAATGATTTACAGAAAATGTCCCATCTTCATCAACATTCATAAAAGGCTACTCAGATATCAAGTTGCTTCCATTTGAAGCATAACATCCAATTTATTCTCAGTGGGCTTGATTCAGCAAAGCCTGGGCTTGACTTCAATGGGACTATTCACATGCTTCCCACTAAGTAGGGATTTAAGAGTTTTGCTGAACTGGGCACAGAAATTGTGCTGGAGGCGGGGAGATTATTTTTTGTGAATTATTTACTGGGTGAATTTCACTTCTGAAGTTTACAAATAGTCTGCAATTAATTATGTGCCAGACCAAGTCTGTGTATCATTCCTCAGCTCTAGTATGGCACCAGGCAGGCCACTGCGAGCATTTGATAGCTGAAATTCAAAATTTGAACTGCTTTGATTTGCCACATAGGTCACATGGCAGGGAGGAAAAGAGTTCATATTCCCAGCTTCCGCAACACTCATTTATTGATTGGAACCAGTGGATTGTGGGAGTAAGTTGTACCTCTTAAAGCCCATAATTATGTAGAAAGAGGGTGACTCCTTTAACTTCTGTAAAGAGAAACAAACATACACAATTACCTGCCACTACGTAGCTCCTTATATCGCTGAAGGATCATCACACTGAAGTGACAGATGGACATTGAAACTTACAAAAATTGCTCTCTGCAATATCTCTACAACACTAAGGGTAACACCTCATCCTACTGATGTAACATACAACCATGGTTTCTTCAATCTAGTAATCAGTTACTTTGCTTTAAATAGTGCTCAGTGAGACACTACAGTGACAAACATGAGGAAGAAGTTGATTGTTTGAGCTGCAAGTATGCTAGTATTGTCCAACATATGCAGTTACGGGAATAACATTAGGCCTAACCCTGGGATGCTTTGAGTGCTTCCTGGGAGATTCAGAGTTGATTTCCACGTAAGATGAGGAATTTCAGCATATTACAGGAGACACTCAACATTTTGCAAACTCATGTCCATCGTTGGAAACAAGAAGAACAAACAGATCCGGGCTTCCCATAAAGTCAACCATATATTAGTAACACTTCCTGAATATGGGATTTGTCACACAGTAAACATTCTTTTCTTTTAAATCAAATTAATCTAAGGGGTTGGTTCTTGACCAGGTATGGAACAACCACTGTAAATCCCTCAGATGTTTTCCATAAAATGATACACCATGATAAACTTATTTGATACTCTACATTATAGATTTTAGTATGTAGTGCCTTAGGTTGCCTCATTGTAACTCAGAATTACTTAGCACATCAGAAACCTCCAATTGTCCTCATAGCTTAAAAAATCCTCTCAACATTCTTTCATGGAAGAATTGCCACTGGTATAGAATATTCCCTTCTAGGTTAATATCCCACAGATGTTGGATCAATGGTACAGTAACTGTTGATTGTTTGAGGACTGTATTTATTCCCGAGAGGAAAATTAGAGGGGGCTAGTGTATAGACTTAGAAGATTAGCGCTGTCACATGATGCAATCTAAACACCAAAAGGTCATTTTGGAAGAAAATTACAAGTAATAAATTCATTAATTTTCTGGACTCACATCACCTGGTTCTTGCACTTTAACAACTGTCACATTTCATAAAGACTTAAAAGGGAGGCAACAAATATTATCTTCTTAAAACATATTTGTTCTTTTTCCACTTTGTGACAGTTATCCTTTACACACAGCATCTGGATTTTTGATCTGGGAATGGGATGCCAATTGTTGCTCAATAACTTGGGAAACGTCTCCTTCCAGTTTGTGCTACACAGTGAGTAGAGCGTGCTGTGGGTCACATTTCATTCTTTTGCTGTCATCCCCCCCCCCCTGCATTAACGTAAGCCGTGACACACTCTGGTACTAACAAAAAGCCACTGCGGCTGATAGATTCTGTCATACTAAAATACTGCAGAAATAACAGCTAGAGTGACACAATGCTGGACAGTATGTTCTCATTTAATCATAGCAGTGGTGTTCATGCCATGGAATGAAAGAGTCCATCAGTATTTGCATTTTGAATATATATTTTCAGGTCAGTGCTGAATGTAAAATATCATCCCCTCTGCACTAAACGTAGGCATATAGGAGTAAACTCATTACACACAGACCTACCATTAATTTCAGTATAGTTGCATGGATGTAATTTAGGGTTAAATTTGGTCCCTTAAGTTTCTAACCGCATATCTTGTAGACCAAATTCTGTTATTTATACTGTACTTTATTGTAATAAAGTAGCTATTTGTTAGCAACTATGCGATCTTACGCTGATGGAGAGCTTTAAGAATGAAAGCAAAAAGGTGAAAAAAATGACACGGGGCCTGATTGCTCATCTTACTCATTTTGTAACACAAACTGCTGGAAGGAAATGTTTTCAGAGTTACTGACACAGGTTTGGCAACAATTCACTAAACAAGAATCCAGAGACAATGTTAACCCACCCTCACTGTGGAAATGAGCAAATAGCTTCTGGAGGACTAATAGTTGTGGCCAGCTGTAGTGATAATTACAAGTTTGTATAGAACATGATTGACGAGCTTGACCTACTGTAGTTGGTTCATGGCCACAGAACGAGACAATTCATTGTTTGTAAATGCTTTCCAAAGCAACCTGCTTTCAAGAGAGAGCATATACTTTGAAATCCCTGAAATATACCCTGCTCTTCCTGAAGTCAGCATCAATTTTGCTGATGGAACTTTAGGAGGCAGAATAGAAGAGTAGCCACACCGGGGGAATACCATGGTACAATAGAAGTTGTAATAGGGCCAGGAACTTTAATGTACTATAAGGTTCTGATTCAGGATTGGGGCCTATATACATCACACTGTTAAAGCTGGTGTGACCCATTTATTGCTTCCCAGAAAACACTGCACCTTCAGTGATTACAGGCAGAACTCAGAATCCTGAGGTGAGGTCCTGGCCAGAAAATAAAATAGGATATTATTTTCATTCCGTTATTTATTTTTGGTTTTAAAACCCATATGTCATTTTCAAATCCGCAATCCTAGATCTTTAAAATTCCTTCTGGGCCTCAGGGAATTTTCTGTCTCACTGGGTGAATCTCCTGAAATGACAGACTTCCTGTTAAAATGCCACTCCCTTTCTGCAGAACACATGGAATTTTAAAGCTCCAGGACTGTTTGCATATGTTCTGGTACTAATTAGGGATCTGAAATATTATTTAAATATGTATTTATTAAAAATAGCTTTTAATTAATCTTTAGGATATTTATTATTTGCCCACCTAAAACTTAATATTGTTTTCACTCCCCTTTTTAAATTTTAGTTGGTTAAAATATAAGGAGGTTCCCTAACTTTTTTCAATGTTAATGATAGTAAATATAGTAAAGGCAATTCCTAACCACAAGGCTCTATTTCCCCTCTGATTGCAATATCTATAGGTCTCATATAACTTCAAAGTCACATGTTTATTATGGAAGAAATTTCCCCCTCTGTTATGAACACTTGTGTGTTTTTAGATGATACTTTCTTCAAAGGACCCCTTCTTACAGCTCTGTTCTCTAAATCCAACTAGACAACACTTCCTCCTTTTTATCAAGAGATAACAATGTTCCTGAATATTGTCACACAATGCAGTGTTCTCATGAAGGATTTCAAATCCTGAAGAAAGATCTTACTCCCTCTCCCATGCTTTTCATAATACCTCAGAGAAGAGCTGATTCCTGTGGTTTCACTCAAGATTCTTTAATTGGGTTGGGCCCACATTTACATACAATTTAAACATTGCGGTTCATTTTCATAACCAGGTCTCAGAGGCACACTGATGGAAGGAAAGAGGTGTGTTTTAAAATCACCAAATTCAGTGGCATAGTTCATGGACTATTCTGCTGTCTGTTACACAAGTGTGAATCTGGACTAAATCTATTGAAATCAACACCTGACAGCTTTTTTTCCCAGTCATCCTGTGTGTTAAGTCTTGGGAAGGAGAAGAAGAAGGAGAGGAAAAAATCCAAAAAAATGGGAGCAAAATAATGAAAATTCCAATTTTCAAACCCAGACTTAGTAATAATAAAAAATAATAACACCTTGCTCTTATATAGCACTTTACATTCCTAGAGTTTGAAGTGCTTTACAAAGGAAATCATTATCATTATCCTAATTCTCCAGATGGGGAAACTGAGGCATGGTGAAGTGATGTGCCCAAGTTCACCCACAAATTTCTGATAAGTCTCTAGCTGGTCTCGTGAGAGCATCTTAATGAGATACAGATGACCTGAACATAGAGCAAACTACTGGAATATATGCATGAAAGTACAAGTTAAAAGTAACATGCATTGACCTCTATGGAAAGCAAAATGGAAGCAATGATAGAAAATGCCAGTGGAATATAATGGTCTACGTGAACTATGCACAGTAGTGCACCCCTTTAACAAAAAGAAGAATACTGAAGAATCAAGTGAGCACACATGGGGTTTTGGAGAATCTGAGTCAGCTGGGAAGACCAGAGTGCTGCTGAATTTGAAGTGAAGATAATGAATCACCATCTAGATCTAACATTGTCATGTTGGTTTTGGATTTCTCAAAAAGGAAAGTAGTAATATAACAGACAGTATAGTCTCAGATATTCATGAGGATAGCGACCCTGATTCAAGACAGCATTCAAGCATGTGCTTAACTTTAAGCACATTCTTAAGTCCCATTCACTTCAGTACCATTGTCTCCTGGGACTTAAGAATGTGTTTAAAGACTGCCCTGAATAGGGACTGATTTCTGAATCCAGGCCATAATCTTAAGGACTGTAGGAGCCAAGAACAATACTGAATTTGAAGACTGGAAAATCTTCCCACACTTCAGAACAGCAAATAGCTGGCAACAGCCAAGATCTAATGCCCACGAAGCAAGGAAATTCAGAGTCTAGGTTAGGAGTTTGCTTTGCAGTTTAACTCATGCCAGCACTGCATTGAATGTATTTGTTTTTTTATATAAAGTGATCAAAGGATTCAATCTTTGTTCAGATTAACAGATGTGAAAGGAATTTTATTTTGGTTTATTGCAGACCTCTAACATCAGCCAACATCTTCTGGTAAACTGATAAGTCAAGTGACACACTCAAATTCAGTAATTACATCTGTATGGAACTGTGCAAACTCCAGAGTGGGGGCAAAAGAAACAGAGTTTATGGCTGTGGTGGTGTTTCGGTGTTTGATTAAGTCCATATTGACTGAAGATTTATTTAAAATAAATAACAAAAGGCATCTTTAATTCAAAGGATGCCTACGATAACAGCCAGGGTTGGAAACTGGCTGCTGATAGCAGGAATCGCATGGGTGGCAAAAGAGCTGAAACCATGCGTTGTGATGGATAGGACAAACACAGACCTATCTTGAAACTATTGCATTTAATGCAAGGTTATCTGTATGTTTGAACCACTCCTTGAAAGCATGAAAACGTCAAAGACCATTTTATTGAGATGGGCCAGACAATATGGGCCCACAGAACAGTCAATTTGTAACAATAAGCATTCTATTTAGGTGTGTTCCTGGTTTTCTGGGGCCCCTGTGGAATCTCAAATCACCAAGGGGTGATTAATACAAAATACCAAAGCTGCCTACACAGATACCCAGCCCTTTTGAGGCTTGGGCCCCTTGGGGGAAAAAGGCAGGGACTGGTTTCACCTGTTTTCATGAGGCTTGGAGACAAAAGATTTCAGGGTATAAAAACAAAGTTTAAATGGACTTGGGAGCCTTCCTTTTGATTAAAAAAATGGATGTGACCTTTTGTCCAAAGGTAGATCCAATGCAGTTGGAGGGTTGGAAGAACTTTGACCTGCTAGACTCCCGCATGTGAATGATGGGTGACTTTTATATAATTAGTGTGTGTTTAGACATTTTTATTGTTTTATATGATGTCCCTCTATGCTTTGGTCCTTAAATAAATGCACTCTGCTTTGGAAGAGCTATGTGGTCACTGGTAACTGCTGGCATTCCCTGGTCATAACCTTTGGAGTGAAAGCAAAGTGCAGGAGTGAATGTTAGTCAGACTTGCTGGGGAGAATCACGATGTGATCAAGGGGACTGCAAACCTAAATCCCTGGTCTTAAGAGAGAAGAGACATGGGTCCTTGCCCAGAGACAGATGACAGTTAGAAGCCTGAGTTTTGAGAAGGCATTCCTTGAGCAAACCAAACAGGGTCAAAGATGCAGTTATCCTAAAATTGTGACAGTTTCCTTGAAAACTGAGGCCAGATTCCTTTCTACAATTAGGGATGGAAATACAAAGAATACTCATAATTATGTCCAAGGTTGGAAGCAGGACTCACATAGCTGGCAAGAACAGCTGTGATCACATGTTGCATGGGGTTGTCTCCTCAAATGCTGATTCTACAGTTAAGTAAAGAAAACGAAGATAGCACCTAACTACACGGACTTTTTTGAATGATTCTAGTTCAGTATCTTATTGCACTGGTGAACTCTATGGTCTCTTTCCAAGGGCTGCTCCACAGCACTTTAGAACCATGCTATCCTCCTGAAGGACAATAACATCTCCCTGAGAATTTGACAACACAGAGGTAGAAATGTGGGAGGCGAAACTGAGCAGAAGAAAAGGCGGGGAATAGCAGAGGAAAAATTGGGCTGTCAATCTCCAGACAAAACCCACTTTAGATGTACACAAAATATATAACAATTTCTCTTTATAGGACCTGGGCCCAACCTGATCTCCATTTGTGCACATGCAACATGTGCAGTTTTCATATGCTATCACATATATAACATGCTAGTAGAACTTACGTGCAAAAATCCCATTTTCTCTCAGTTTGTGAGAGCAGTCACCCCTGCCATTTGTAAGCTCTCATTTATTTTAGGACAGCAAGTCAAAAATGGAACATGTCGGCAATTGTGTGCACACATAGAATTCCCATTTTTGGTTACTACACAGAAAGACAGTGCTACTGTATGTCAGGCATCAATGATCTCCTACCCTCCTTCACCACCCTGCCCCATATTCCTAATCAGGAGTTTGAGAATTGTTTCTACTTCTGTTGTCTTAAAGAACACCGTCCAGTGCATGTGTCTAAGTTCAAGGACAAGAACCTCAGGCCATGATGACAAAGGACTAAAAGTGTATTAGATAGATCTGGGGGCTTATGCTTGTAAAAATGTTAGATATATACCCTACTAATGAGTCAATGTATTAACTGCAGATTCTTGAAACCTGAGACAATTCCACACACAGAATTCCTTTCCAACAATGCCTTTTTCTTAATCCTTTAGAAACACTAAAAATTAAGCATGTGAATTCCACTGTTACAATACACATTTGGGCTTGGAAAATCAGGTGACTGACTGCTTGGGCGCACTGTAAAAGTTGGGTGCAAATCCACAAGACAGTCATCCACATATCACTTCAGACATATGCCAAATGCTCCTGACATTTCCATATGCAGTGGTGCACCTAGATCAAAGTGTTCTAACCCAGGTGTGCATAAGCAGTGGCCCTTAGTGAGTGAACAAGCCTTAAGTAGCTAAAAATGAGAGAAAGTTGCTGCAAGTTGCATTATCGTTTACTGGTAATTGTATTATCTTTTTGTCATATGGCACCCTTTGCTCGGTTGTCAGGAAACAGTGAATGGTTACACTCCCAATGTGGATCTGTGGGCAACAGTCTGTTTACAATGTGCAGGAAAGGGGGGGTTGAATTACTAACAGAGTTGTAAAAGCTGGCAGGGTTAAAGGATTCATTTTCAAGAGGTCAGAAGGATGTGAACAGTTCCCTGGGGTTTAATATCTGCCAGAGCAGCAGAAACGGCCAAGAAATGAAGAGGAAAAAATTAAAACAATTCCTTTAAGATGTTTTTGGCTCCTGTCCCAGGGCGACTTGCCTGTTTAAGGGGAGTCAGGGCCCAGTCTACCCGTGACTATCTTTTGAAGGCCCACTGTTGTAATGATTGGATCTACAAATTTAGCCTAAATTGGGAGCTCAACTGTGGGAAAGTGGATAAAAGTTTGGAACATTTTGTAATCATGTAACAATAAATATTGATGGGAAAAGGTACAAAAGGGAGACAGAGAGACGGAATTAATCTAAACAATGAGGTCTACAAATACAGCTCAGGACTGTTTTAAGGTAACGTCTCAAACAAGAGAAGAATGGAACTGGAAGTCAAAGGACCAAAATTGGAGTGTCAGAAATTAGGCTTAACTGATGAACAAAATAACGAGAGGCTGAACTATTTCACCAATCACTCGTTTTTGGGGTCCTAAAAAGAGACCAAGATGAGAGGCTGCCACTTCCACTGTCTCCTGGAACCACGGGATTCACCATGACACCATTGTGCCTTTGTTGTCCTAGTGAGACTGCATCAGAGAGAGGAACCCAGATATCACCACCTCCGGCTAAATCACAACCACCTCGGATGTTGGACTGTCTCTGATCTGTCCCTACCATGCCCCTTCCCCCCATGTGTCCTTTTCCTTCCCTGCTTTATTTCCTCTTTCCTATCTCTATCCTTTTGTCTAAAAAGAGTCTGGCTTAGCCAGCCAAGACTATGTTTTTTTGCAATACTGCTCTAAGCCTGAGACCAGAAAGGCAGCTAAAAGCAATGCTTTTGACAGCCCAATGCTGGTATGAGTTTGCCAGCTCTCAGGGTGGCTGATAAGACCATGTACTGTGACCATTTTTTCCAATGGGAAGGCTGAAAGTGGGAGTCAGCACCAGAGAGAGAAGCTGCATTTTCTATCTTGCTGTTCTTTTCTTTCCCCTCTCATGTGTTTGTCTTGTTTTGTCTTCTGGGAAACAGGATGGGATTTAAACAGCAGCAGCTCCTGCCTACTCCATCTAACCTTTCCCCAGGATGACAATTATCACTGTCCTTGACACTATCCAGAAGACAGCCAGGCAAGGTTTGTTTTTTTTCTTTTTGTTCAAACCTGCTTAACAGGGTGATGTTAACACTTTGACTCTTTGGACCCCTTTATTCCATCTAAATGAACCCACCAATCTCTGGGTGAAACTGACTACCCCACGTGGCTGCTTACTGGACTGGGCGAGCCACTGGGCTCTCCACCTGGCTTTCTGGGCACCAGACTTTGAGCCAGGGAGGGGAGCTGCCACCTGGGAAAATTGCAGGTGGCTGCCACATGACTGCCAGCCCGGGAGGTGGGCGACTGCCACCTGCTCCAAGCTGGGGCGGAGGAGGCTTCCACGCAGGCTGGGCAGGTGGCAGGCAGCTGCTTCCCATCTTCAAACCAGGACATGGGAGGCTCTCTCTCAGCTCAGAGCCGGGGGATGGGTGGCAGCCACCCAGCTGGGCGGGACATAGGTGGCTGCCGCTCGGTGTCCCAGGACTGGGGCGGCTGCCGTCTACCTCCCAGCTAGGAGATGGGACTGGGCGGGAAGCCGGCTGCTGCTGCCTGCCTCCCCTAGAAGCTGGCAGCTGCTGCGTGCCTCCCAGTTGGGAGCTGGGATAGGGCGGGAAGCAGGTGGCTGCTGCCTGGCTTCCCCAGAAGTCGGCGGCTGCCGCCCACCTCCCTTCACTGGGTTTTTTGCTGCGTACCCCCTGCCTGTGTCTCGCGTACCCCCAGAGGTACATATACCACAGGTTGAGAAACTACGTGACAGACCATGTCACAGAGAGGAGCACAAATCTCTGTCTCTCAGTCTCACACTACAAGTCCTAGTTTAACTGCACAAGCGCACACTCTCTATTCTAGAGATGGGCCTGGGCTGGGCCAGCAGGCCCAACAAGTCAATGTTCAGAATGTTGCTTGAGATTGCGTTAACACGGCTTCTTATTGGCTCCAGCAAATCCCTCAAAATCTGGACAATAGATACGTAGATACAGGGAAATAAGTTTCTATAAATAGCCTCAGGCATGATCCACAATTTAGCTTCAATTTTTGTTGTCCGCATAGCAGCCCTTGTAAGTTTCTAAAAGGATCTGGCCTGTGCTGTGTATTTTTAATGTTACTATGTTGCCACAGAGGATTACATAAAAGGAATCATAGTCTCACTCACTAAAAAAGAGAATCCTTTCTTTTCCCCATTGTCTTTAAATGGCTTTGAATTTTGGCCTTTATGCTTTTTTTTTTTTTTTTTTAAATAAATAAATAAATGCACAGATGTGTATTTTTCAGCTAGCTTGTTTTAAACGCAGGATTTCTTATTCCACACATTTTAAGGCCAGAAGGGACCACAGTCATCATGTAGTCTGACCTCTTGCAGAACTCAGGACAAATGCCTTCACTCGGTAATTCCTGCATATTGTCCAGAGCTTGTGGTTGAGCTAGACCATTTATTTATTTATTTTGAGAAAGAAAACACCTTATTTCTGCAGACTTATGGATCAGTGTTAAATTTACTCTTAACACAGGTTAAGCGGCTCTGCATGCTCACTGTGCTGCTGACGCAGAAAGTCAGATTCTAGCCAGCAGTAATGTGAGTGCACCGGTTTGAGGATCATGTAAAGAACTCCATCACATGTGATCCTGCTCAGGGACAAGCTAGAATCTCACTGACGAATGTAGTTGTTGCTCCCAGCATCTGAAATGGAAGACAGTTGCCCTAAAACGAGCAAGGGGAGGTGGGTTGAGGGCAAGGCAAGGGCTTCATCACCAACAGGAGCAGAGAGCATACTGTACCTTCTCAAAAAGGTGTCAGAACTGCTGCTGTGGCATGTACACCCAGGAATCCAGCCAGAATTCCTTCTGGAGTCCGAGTCTCTAAGCCCAGATTCAAGTGTCCCTGAGGGTCCATACAGCAGAACAGTGCCCTCGATCATAACATTCTAATCTGATCAGGAGTTATCAATCTAGGCTCTTATATGCCATTTGTGTTGGGAGTGAAGGTATATGTAGGCCTGATAGAACCCTGCTGTGAATTTTAGGAGTCTGTTCTGCTAACGTTTAATGTGTGTGCCTATGCAGAACTGCACTTGTGTAAGAAATGGCAGAGTAATCATGTTTGTGAGAAACGTAAAAGGGAAGTAACTAAAAATCTAGAAGAGACCGGTTTGAACTAACACTAAACCTGTACTGATCAGGGAGGAGAGTGAACATGGAAATAAGAGACTAATACATATGTATAAGAAAGGATAACAAAAAGTTATAAATCCTCTGTAATAAAGGGAGGTGGAAACTGTATTGTCCAGTGTTGAAGGCAACTGTGATATGCTTGTTCTGATGAGCGTCCCACTTGTTAGTAATTGATAACTACTTTTGAATGTTTTGCCTTAATTTGTTATACTCATCTGCTGAATAAGTGAATCTCAGTCCAACAAGTTGTACTCTCTGGTTTTGGTAATTACTCATTTGTTGGTTAGAACTGGCTAAATATTGCATGCCTGTGCTGCACGCACTCAGCTGTGAGGTTTCTTAATCCTCAAACATTGTGAGTCAATGTTTTTTTGCACCACGTTTACTGCAGTGCTACTAAGCACAATGCTTTGACTGGATACATTGTGCAGCATTCATACTGTAAAGAAGTATTATTGACAGCTGTGTAATATTCACCTTTTATGTTTTCCCAAAGATTAACTGCTTATATGGGTGAAATGCATCAGCAAAATATTTTACATGAACAAACTTTCAGGTCAAGTCAGGCATCTTTATTCACCTGCTTCTTATATACTTTCACCATTTGGTGGTAGTAGAACAAGACATATATTTGAAACATTGCCAAATTCAATTCTAATTGCAATTAGTCAGTTTATACCAGAGTAGAAATCATCCCATGAATCTGGGAGCCTGTGTAATTTTGTGGGCACGTTAGTGATAAAGGTAAGGGAGATGTAATTTGTTTCATAAAAATATACAGAATCAATTTCAATGGTATCGAGCTCTGTAGCATGGTTATTGGGTGTGGGGGGGGAGGGGGAAGGGCGGGAGATGACTCGCTGCCCCCTCAGCTCCAGGTCCTCAGTTGGTGGAAATTTTGATAATACAGTGTTATCAGAAGAGTCTAGTTGGGCTCCGTTGGAAAGCCTTTTCTTCCACACATGAAATGGTACCAAAACATGACAAACCTAGAACTATTATGTAGATATATATTCAAGAAAATATTTTAAATACAGGCATGTCAAACCTACTACCTTCTCAAAGTTAAATCACATCCCTTGACTGACTATTGTATTATCAGCTAATGCTCAGTACATGACATCGGATTAATTTTTTTAATGTTACACTTTCTTATAAACGGAAGAAGTGTTTCAAGTTAGTTTGCCATCAATTAACAAAAAAGTGATTCAGTGGTATCGATTAGCAACTTTGTTAATTATGTCAAAGAGTTGTAGTGAGGTATTGGTTAGGACGTCAGCATCCAGCCAGAAATTACTGGATACAAATGACATGTACATAGTTTCATAACATACATTACACAGCATAATTAATTACAATCCCAAAATAATTTATTACACAATCCTTGTCTACACTTTGGTCTTGATCATTTTTACACATCAATGGGGAGATGGAGAGTAGACTAGTAGCTGAATCTTTGGAGAATCTTTGGAGAATACCACCTGGTTAAACACACCACTTGGTGGCTTTACATGATATAAGATACATGATATAAGAAGTGCATCCACAAACTGAATTTGGCAACGTTGGAGAGGGAGTGCATCGAGTATCAGGAAAATGTTTGAAGATGATGGGACAAGTGCCAGTTGTGGGTGATACTCGCCTTATACTAGGTCCCGTGGCATGAGTTTTGAGATGAACACTTGCTTCTTCTGCAGTAAATTGGAAGCCCAAGGGCATCCATTAAGCACAGTTTCAACATGTAAGTAGGGTTGTAAATTCTGGTTGGACATATTCCTGGACACAATCCTGGAGGGTTGGCAACTCTACACATAAAACAGGTGAGAAACTGTATGAAGCAGTCACTTTTGGTGAGAACATTACTTTCCATGCAAAGTTAAGTGGGTGCATTGACTGAAAAGATGCCCATGCATATGACACTGCGTATCACGCTGAGTGCTACACCAAGAACATGTGTAGCATGTTGCATCAAAAGGTAACAGCAATAGAAACGAATACTGATTTCACTACTGCAAACTGTGCGACTCAGCTGGAGTTCATAAATTGCATCACAAAGGCTCTAATGAAGGGGAACATGGAGGTAATGGCCAATGCAAAGGCTAAGTATAGAGAAATGGGTTCTTTGAAGGGGGTGAAGAGGAACAAATGCTTAGCAGAAAGGTTCTTACAGTACTTATTAAAGATGAACTCCAGGATCTGGATGTAGTTTTTAGTAGTCCCATCATGAAGCGAACCACAGCTCATATCCTTAAAAAGGTGCAAAAGACATGACCCTATCAAAAGTGGAAGAAAGAGCTGATAACAAATATGATGATCCTGTTTGTAGCTGCTATTAAAAAAAAACCGGAAAAGCATTTTGTCCTGCAGTATGGGGGAGTTTCAGGGATCCATAGTTGATGTCACACCTGAAAACATAATAGTGCATGACCCGGATCTCTTCTTCAAGTGATGCATGGGTGGTCACAGTGACTTCAACACCAGCCAGGGTAACAGTGAGCAAGTAGAGCATAAGGCTCCCATTTTATCACAAAGCTTCATGTACGAGTGCTTGAGTGAAAGGCAGATTAAATAATTGAGCAGCATATGTGTAATCTACCACTACAAGTGGCTGGTGGCTTAACAATTCATTTCAAATCCAGTAGCAAATTCCTCATGCAGCTTACACACAGCATTGGATCCTCCATTAAATACAACAATGTACTTAGCTTAGCGACTGCACTTGGAAATGAGGTTCTTTGTTTGCATGGAACTGAATGAAAGGCTGTACATTCCCCCAGGCTGCCTCAAGTGTAGGCTTATATTTTGTGCTGGCGATAACTTAAACTTCCTTGAAGATACAACAGATAGCGAAGGTACACTTCATGCTACTATTATGGTCTGCTATCAGAAGCATGTGAATTGGGACCAATCCAACCCTCAAGTGCTGTCTGGACTAGCAAAGATTCATTCCTTGAAGGAGCTTCCTGACTCCATGACACACTTGCTTTCCTACCAAGGTCTGAAGCCAAAAAGACCAGTTTTCAGTTAAACAGTTAAATTGACTATAGTAGAGCTTTCTACATTCTCTAACCTTGACCTCACTTGGTTGTTGTGCAAAAATGGGATGCACGCCAGAGGGGGGAAAAATAAAATAAAAAAAAATCACTGAATATATTTTCAGCCAAAGAAATAGAAGATGTACCTTCAAATGATGCGGACACTCAGGACATACCATACCACACCATTTCAGGAGAAGGGTACATTCCAACATGGTCAGACTTTAATTCGGCACTACAGAAGGTGCCAGAGCAAATGATCTATGTATGCATCCTGCCAACCATACTCGCTAGCCCCAAGGGTCACTCACTTTGCTCAGAAAAATTACCACCACCAAGGACTGCACTGATACCTGCTATCAAGAGGGCAAATTATAAAGCAACAGAATAGCTCTGGGATGATTGAACACATCCAAAACTGCCCTCCCCTTTTGGACATGGATGGGTCTCCTGAATCAATCCTTCAAGCTAGTCAAAAGCTCATGTGCAAAGACCAGAAGCTCACCACTCTGCTATTGTTTGGTCAGCAGCCTGCCTTGTATGCAGATGTGTGAATGCAGCGGGGATGATGATCAATGTGACGTGTCTAGCAGCATTGCCCTAGATGGAGATGACACTGATGAATAAATGTTTTCAGTCCTACATGTTAAGGCTAACTTTCCTGGGATTACCAAAGAGCAACATCTTTCCATGTAAGAAACGCATCCCTGTGTTCAAGTATGATATTAAAAATTGATTTTTAAAATATTTTCTCAAATATATATGTTTATAATTGTTCTAGCTTTGTTATGTTTGGTACCATTGTATTTGCAGGAGAAAAGGCTTTTGAACCATATCCAACAACATTGTTTTATCAAAATTTTCTTCAACTACCAGAGGACCTGGAGCTGAGGGGGCAGTGAGTCCCCGTGCTACACTGCAGAGGGATGACATCACTGAAATTATAATTCTGTAGATTTGTATGAACCAAATGACACCTCCCTTATCTTTCTACCATTAACTTTCCCATGGAATGCAATTTTGCTCCATTATGCTCCCAGACCAATACATACATAGGCCTGTGGCATTCTCGCTCTACACACCCAAGTTATTTCTTTGCAGTGCTCCCTGCACAGGGACAAAGAATGGGAGCTCCAGTCTTGGCCTGAACTTGTGATTTCTATTTGGGTGTGGAATGTTGCCTAACAGTATAAAGAAAGTGTCTTCAATGTCTGGGCCCATTTCAGTGGCAGTGGCTAAAATGCCCTGGCAGTAGCTCTGGGCACTGCAGGTTACCTCCAAAATATGATATGTGCTACCATTTCATATCATTCCTCTCTTCCTTCCATTCCAGAATTCTGGGAATGATAGATTAGTGTCATACTTGCTAGCACACCTACATTTTCAGGCAGCACCTACGTGCAGCTGGGGGTGATAGAAGTATGATATGGTAGCATGTATTTCCATGCCGCTACTTTTTTTTTTTTAAAATAATGACCTCATTAAGTGCAAAATTGTTACCCTTGACCTAAATGGATTTGTGCAATGAGACTATCAACATCCTGTGCTAGCATAACTTCCTGTGTTGCAAAGAAACCACAGCGCCAGCAGTTCTCCTGCCAAGTGATTTGCAATGAAGTCTGCAGAATACATTTGTCGAGCAGTGTTGTTATCAGAGATAGAGAGCCATGACTGAAAATATCATGTGAAAGGGGGTGGAGATAGGATGGGAAATGAACTTCCAAAGCCTTAGGGGAATTCTATCGTGCCTTAAACGTGCATGAGCCTGCTCAGCAGAAACTCAACACACATTTGGAAAGGCAAGTGTCATTGGAAATGTCAGAAATGGTGTCACATTATAGGTACTTGGTGCCCTTTGAGACGGCTGGGATGTGAATACAGGAGAAGTTAATAGGGACTTTGGATTTCACAGCTTAAGAGTCAAAAGAAAGTAAGGTGAGAAGATAGCATATTTAGACATTTGGCCCATAACAGCAGCAAAATTAAGTCAGTTCAAATGAGAAAACTACAATTTCTCCCATCCGGCCTAAAGGGCAGCGTAGCTCTACATTGCCCCTTATAGAGGGCTCTGTGCAAATTACACAAATTAGCCTTTGGTTTGTTGGCATCCTGTCAAGCTTGTTAGTACAACTCCGCAGATTTTAACAGCTTGGATTTGGGGGATTAGTTCGGCTCCAAGAATTAATCTGGGTGTCGTCTCTCTTTTTGGCTCATTACTGCTTTAATTGATCACTACATTAATTGATCACTACACTATCAAAAAGTGACCAAATGAGGTACCTGCATATGAGCAAATGTTTCTCCCTGCCAAGATGGAGTACGTTCCTTAATTTATTACTACACCAGTTGATATCATGATTCTAACTGGCACTCCCATAAACTGATAACATTTTTAACTGCAGCCATATCATGGTGAAAAAAATGGGACACTCTTTCTGACCTGTGAAACCACAGGAGATTCCATTCCCATTCTGTCAGTCATGCTGGTAAACTCACGCATGCCAAAGTTATCTAGCTTTTGGCGGGGACTGGCCTAGACCTGAACACCAAATCCAATGACTCGGCCAAATTTGGGTCTGGTTCAGATTCAGATCTGAATCCAAATCCAACTACTCTCAGTGACATGAAAGACCAGTGCCTAAGCCCAGTTTGTGTGTAACAGTTCTTATACAAAATAAACCCCAGTGTATTCTTGTCAAAGACCCAAATCCATCTCCTACACTGTTACCAGCCCATCCAGTCCTTCCAGTGCAAAAGCTTTTTAAATAAAAGAGCAGATGGGCTCTGTTGTTTACACAGAGTCCAGAGTCGCAAGCATTCCCTCACGTGGAAGTTTCACTGAAACCAATGACAGTTCCTCAAAAGGAAAGAACTTGCTCTTCCCCATCTCGTTGCCAGTGAGAACTGGATTACAGACAGTCATTGATCTGAATCACATGATTTCAAAACCAAAAATTTCTTCTAAAATAATTCTTTATTGAAAGGTATTCACAAAAAGCAGTGAGGAGCTACAGTAACTGAGCAGATGACTTACACACTAAATTGCAGCCCTCTGGTCTGGAAAAGAGCAGTGATTTCTCTGATGTATTAAAAACTTATAAAATAGTAGGCTGTCACTTTACATTTCAGGATCCCCACCCCACCCCCCGTCTCACTTGCAGGCTAGGAAGCTCTTTAGAGAAGCATGTGATTTGGGCCTAACAGAAGTCAGTCTAAAGCCAACCAGCCTAGTGTAAGATGGGGTGAGTTGTGCCTCTGTATTTTAGGGTGCAGCCTGCTTTGTCTCTCTCGGTTTTTGGGTGTTATTGTTCTCAATTCTAAGAATAAAGCAGTATTCCGCTGCAACTTTCCAGCAAGAGTATTTTATGTTTTCATCTAACTTCTGTGTGTATGCGGAGAACACAAGTGTATCCATTGTCTGCTCTACTAGGCCAAGTTTATATATACAGCGCTGCAGTTATGCAGCTGTATCGGTACAGCTGCACTGCTGCAGCGCATCTGGTGGAGACAGTCTATGCTGATGGGAGAGAGCTCTCCCATCAGCATAAAAAAAATAATAATAATAACTCCGTGAGCGGCAGAAGCTCTGTCAGCAGGAAAGCAACATACATTTTGCTGACGTAGGCTGTAATGTAAACATAGCCTTTAGTCTCATTTCAAAATATATTACTTCTAATTATCAGTTCAAGGGGAACTGACACCCTTAATTGTTTGTCATGGTTTTGCTCTCCCCTCTCCCCCATTGCCCAGGCCAGGATTGGGTACCTAAATCCATACTATAGCCACAGGCCTCTTATATAGATGCCTAAATATGGATTTGGGTGTCTAACTTTTGGTGCCCAAGTTTGAAAATGTAGGCCCTAGTATTTCTCTTGCTATTTTGATACCTGATAGTCAAAGAGAGCATTAAGTACAATTTCTTTTGTTGAGATGTCAGCATATTCTCCTTTCCTGTACATAGTGGGTGAAATTCACCCCCTGTGCAGAAGGCCAGCACAAGACCATTATGTGCCGCATAAGTCCCACTTAAATCATCAAACTAGTAATTAATTGGTGCATAATCCTTCTAGTAGCCCTCTGTCGTGGGGTAAATTGCACCCAGTAAGTCTTTTTAGTGACTGACTGTCCCACATTATCTAATATAAAAGTTCTCCCCAGATGAGTTTTGCTGATCTCAGACATGACCACACTGGTACCTCCTTTATTCTACCTTCTTTTCCAGAGGCAGGTTTGGGAGGCATTGGACTGAATGACATGTAGCGAACAGGTACGGAACTCCAGTTGCATGGCTCCCTCTATAGGTATTTCCTTACCCTGTTTTCTCTGAACGTGCACAGGTACAGGAAAAAGAGCCAAGGATGGGTTTTTCAAAACTACAGTGTTGGCCTAACTGTTCTCCTGTTGAAGACAAGTGCCGTTTTAACCCTAACAACTGGGAACAGGATTAGACCAATGTGCTTTAAAAAAAAAAAAAAGAAACAAAAAAAAAGAAAAAAAGAAAAACAACACTTGTTCCTCAGCAAGTCATTGGCTGACTAAAGACCTCCTAATATGGATTGCTGTCAACTATCTTCTGCCTAATCCATCTCTTTTTCCTGGAAAAATGTTTCACTAGGAAAAAATTATTGTTTATAACGTTGGTGGTTAAAATGATCTGATTTGTTTGCAGAAACAATGCTAAGAGTTTGATTAATTTTTTCTTATTACATTATTTGTTAAAAATAATAATTTTATCTTGTGACAGTAGTTGATAAAACATAAAAACAAATGTGGGATAAGATTTTCCACGCATTTCAGTCTCATGTCACAATTTTACACTAGTGTAACTCTATTGATGTCTATTGAATTGCAGCTAACTTAGGACTTGATACAATGCCCAGTGAACTCAGTGGGAGTCATTCCACCAAATTCTATGGGGGTTAGCATGATCAAATTTGATCACGCTATGGTATTAATCTATCACTCCAAAGTCTTGGGGTTATAGGTGGAAAGGAAGTGCTGTTGGAAAACAGGAGGAGGTGGATCCCACATGACTGAATATGTCTACACTACAGCAGCACAGCTGAAGCTACGCTGCTGTGATGCTGTAGTGTAGGTGCTTGCTACAGCAATGGAAGGAGTTTTTCTGTCACTGTAGTAAATCCACTTCCTCAAGAATGGTAATGAGGTTACAGGAAAAATTCGTCCATTGACCCAAGTGGTGTATGCAATGGGACTTAGGACAGCTTAACTACATCTCTCAGGGGGTGTGAATTTTTACACCCTTAAATGGCATAGCTAGATCAACCTATGTATAAAGTACAGACCAGGCCTCAATTGTTTGATCACACCATAATTAATCAATGCAGTTATAGAGCTCTGAGCACTTTGATAAACAGAGAACAGCCGTAATTATTACTAAAATCATATTTTAACTTGCACTCTGGCTTGTTGGTTCAACAAACTGAAGTAGAATAAGAATGACAAAATGTCCACTCCCACATATTTCTCCCTAAAGTAATAAATGTTAGGGAATATTGTTCTCACTTGTGCTGGTTTAAACCCAGAATAACCCCCATTAACTTCAATAGAGGATTTGCCTTGGTAGGGTGGCAGGGTCTGCTCTCAATACAAATAGCGTTCCTGGCCTGTCTCACCCCAGCATCACTGCCGTTTTATGCTGGTGTAACTACACTGACTTCCATGGCAAATTAGATTCCATTAGAATACTATTAAACACTGTACCTGCAGTATTCTCCTTTATGGCCTTTCTTTTGACACACAAGATTCTCTAGCAGGAGTCTCTACTACAGGAATGATGCTATATGCTGCCAGCACAGTACATCATCTCTCTCTTGCATCTGTTCACAATGCGTACTGATGGTGGGTGGGATTTTCAAAAGCATCTAGCATACTTAGGAGCACAGATTCCACCGACTAAGGTTCAGGTCCTCAAAAGGATTTAGGCTTCTAACTCCTATTGATTTCATTTGGGAGTAAGATACCAAAATGCCTTTGAGGATCTGGGCCTAAGTATCTTAGGCACTTTCAAAAAGCCACCTTGCATGAACCATCCCAGTATTTAGGTTACAGTTCAGTAGCCCAGAAGATCCTGTTGCTGATATCCTTTCCCTGAGATTTCTATGTAAGTTGGGTCTCTTCTCAGGTCTACCCTGCCAGTAAATATCTAAGAGAAAAAGCCAGACAAAGATACATGTAGCACACTGTATGGCATCAATGCTTAGCGAGATAAAGTAGATTTGACAATAGATACAAATGGTGAGACACTTCACTGATGGGCACCAGTACAAAACCCCTAAGATAAACAGATGACCATTTGGTCTGCAACTGACTTTCACTTCATCAAAATATACCAGTATAAAGCTTTGCTATAGCAATTCATCATCATTGCTTTTCCTGCCATCATATTCCATATATCACAGCCACAGGCCGTTGGGCTGGGAAAAAAATGCTTCCTCTCAGAGAAAGGAGAGGAAATTACAAGTAGAAAAAAAGCAGTTACACCTACTTGTACGTTAATACTCCTATTTTTCTCTAATTATCATTAGCAAGCCAAGGTTTAGAGATCTATTGTAACTGCTGCTGCTGCTTTGACTAGAACCACTAGGGCATTACCCAGAAAAAACTAGTGGAACAGGAAGCAAAAAGCCAATAGAAGATAATTGCTGATATTCCTGATAAACAAGTGAGACTATTAATAAAGAATTTATCCTCAGTTACTCCTCATCTGTTAAACCATTAGCAATTTAAGACTTCCATTAGACACCATTAGAAACCCTAAGCAGGATTGTGTCCCCTTTGGGCCCTTATTATTAACAATTATTTGTATTGTAGTGGTGTGTAGTAGCCCTAGTCCTCAATCTGGGCCCCATCGGGCTAGGGGCTGTACAAACACAACACAAAAAAGGTGGTCCCTGCCCCCAAAAACTTAAGTTTTCAAAATGTCATTGTTAACACTAAGACACTTTACTCATGTATTTATTAGGATCATATCAAAGCAGCCCCTGTCATACTGTCTGGGGCAGCTCATGACTGAGAGTGCCAGCGTCATGGCAGACTGTCAAAAAGCAGGGCAGACACGCCAAACTGGCTGTATGTTCTATAATTAGATTTCACCATCCCAGTAACAAATGTGAACTCCTGAAGCACTTTAACAGTCTTATCATGAAGTCACAGACTCTTTGGGCAATCCAGTACATCTCACCGCCCAGGCAAGCTGTACTTAGACATATTTGGTTCCTGTACACCAAAGATCACAAAAGATTCAGGTTGCTTCCAGTCCAAAAAAGCCAGTCACTTACCCCAGGTTAATTTGTACCTCAGATCTCACACCAAAGACAACACTTGCAGCCAATCTATAGTAAACTAAGTAAGGCTTTATTAACTCTGTCATTTCTTTCTCCTGGTTATTTACAGGTTAAAGCAGGCAAACATATACACAAATGAGTTACAGTCTATGGTTCCAAAAAGTGACAGAGTGGTAGCAATCTGCCAGCACTGAACGTCTTTCAGGGCTAACCCAGTTTGACCCTAGGGATCTCTGCTCGTGTTTCATAGTTCCAGTCCTGTGAGAGTCTAAACAAGACATGAAAAATTTTCCTTGTCCACTATCTATTTCCTTCTTTCAGAATTCAAGCTGTTGAGACGAGCCCTTTTGCATGTAGCCTCTTCAGGGGTGTGCTGGGGCAATTAGCAAAGTCTTTCTTTGGATTCTTGTTTGATCACATCAATACAGAACTCTTTACTTGGTTCGTTTCTTTCTGAAGCCACTGACTGCTGAGGCTGAAGTAAATCCTGTGCTCACCCCTTTTTGATTTTGCCGCTCTTTGGAGCGGTCAGCCATTTGAACGCTGAACCCTACAATTTATGGTCTGCCCATATAGATGTTGGCTCATTTAGCAGCTGAGCACACTGTGGCAAATCCTGCCTTGTCTCCTTGTGAAGATATGTGGGCTGTTCTGGGGAAAATTCTAGGCAGAAGTACTATAGTGAAGCAAAACTCTAACTGACTTCAGTTGGGCCAGGATGCCTGAGGAGCATTAGGTGGAATACTCTTTTTCTTATTCTAACAAAGTTCCATCTTCAGAATTCTGTGGCTTCCTGACATCATCCTCTCACTCTCCTTGTATTGAACAAGTTACTGATTGTCAAGACCGCTCTGTCTCAAAGCGAAGTTCCTTTAGTGCTGTCAAGAAGTGACCATTCCACATTGCCATAGACCTCTGCAGCAACATTGGATTCATCAAACTAAGGGCTTGTCTATGCGGTGAGGTGATGCACTTGGGGGGAGGGGAGCGGGAGAAGAGTAGGATGATTTCTAAAGTGCAGTAATGTGTTGAGCATTACTCACTCTCTGTGTAGACCTTGCTGATGTGCTTTAATGCAGCGCTGTTTGAAACAATACTATGTTAAAAGCACACTAGACTAGGGAGCCTTTCATGTGCACCAGTAGGGCCTACAAAGACCAAGTTATGCACATTAGTGTGCTTTAGAAATCACATCTCCATAGAGCACGCTACTACACCCTGCAGACAAGCCATAACTTGCTACTGCCAAGTCAATTTAATCATGAGTTCTCTACAGTTCCCCTGCCCTTACCTCTTTCCCTTCCCTGTTCCATCCCTTCCCCATCTCTCCTTTCTAAAGAAAGGAAGGACTGTTCAGAATAAAGACAATGGGCTTCAAAAAGGCAGACTAAGAAATTCAGAGAACTGGTAAATTAGATTTTCTTCCCGTGGGACCTAAGGGGAAAAGGATTTCAAGAGAGCTGGCAGTTTCTCAGATGTTCCTTTAATATTACCTAACTGCAAACTATCCCAATGTGAAGGGAAGAGAGGAAGAATAGTGAGAGGACAATATGAATCCATCAGGATCTCTTTAATGACCTGAAAATAAAAAAGGAATCCTATAAAAAATTGGAAAGATGGATAAATTCCTAAGGAAGAGTACAAAAAACAACACTAGTATGTAGGAGGCCAAGCATCAGAAAGGCTTAGGCACAACATAAGTTACACCTAGCAAGGGACACAAAAGGCAACAAGAAGTTCTTTGAGTACATTAGGAGCAAGAGAAAGATGAAGGAAAGCATAGGTCCGAGGGTAAGGAAAGCTAATAACTGATGACACCAAGAAAACTGAGGTGTTTAATGCCTATTTTGCCAGTCTTCATTAAAAAGGTTAATGGTGACCAGATACTCAACACAAATAATGTAAACAAGGGGGAAGGAATGCAAGCCAAAACACTGGAAGAACACGTTAAAGTATATTTAGATAAATTAGATATATTCAAGGCTGCAGGGACTGATGAAATTCATCCTAGGGTATTTAAGGAACTAGTTAAAGCAATCTTGGAACTTTTAATTTTCTTTGAGGATTCCTGGAGGACAAATGAGGTCCCAGAGGACTTGGGAAGAGCAAATATAGTACCTAACTTTAAAAAGGGGAACAAAGAGGACCCAGAAAATTCTAGACTAGTCAGTCTAACGTTGATACCTAGAAAGATACTGAAACAAATTATTGAAGAGTCAATTTGCAGGCACCTATAGAATCATAGAATATTAGAGTTGGAAGGGACCTCAGAGGTCATCTAGTACAATCCCCTGCTCAAAGCAGGACTAACCTCAGCTATATCATCCCAGCCAGGGCTTGGTCAAGCCTCAGCTTAAAAACCTCTAAAGATGGAGGTTCCACCACCTCCCTAGGTAACCCATTCCAGTGCTTCACCACCCTCCTAGTGAAAAACTTTTTCCTAATGTCCAACCTAGACCTCCCCACTGCAACTTGAGACCGTTGCTCCTTGTTCTGTCATCTGCCACCACTGAGAACAGCCTAGCTCCATCCTCCCTGGAACCCCCTTTCAGGTAGTTAAAGGCTGCTATCAAATCCCCCCTCATTTTTCTCTTCTGTAGACTGAACAAGCCTAGTTCCTTCAGCCTCTCCTCATAAGTCCTGTGCTCCAGCCCCCTAATCATTTTTCTTGCTCTCCGCTGTACTCTCTCCAACTTGTCTACATCCTTTTTGTAGTGGGGGGCCCAAAACTGGACACAATATTCTAAATGTGGCCTCACCAATGCCGAATAGAGGGGAATAATCACTTCCCGCAACCTGCTGGCAACGCTCCTCCTAATGCAGCCCAATATCCTATTAACCTTCTTGACAACCAGGGCACACTGCTGACTCATATCCAGCTTTCTATCCACTGTTACCCCCAGGTCCTTTTCTGCAGGATTATAGGGCTATAAGGAATAGCCGATATGGATTTGTCAAGAACAAATCATGCCAAACCAACCTATTTTCCTTTTATGACAGGATTACTGGCCTAATGGATGGGGGTGGGAGGGGGGAAGCAGTATATGTGATATATTTTCATTTTAGTAAGGCTTTTGACACAGTCCCACATGACAGTTTCATAAGCAAACAAGGGAAATATGATCTAGATGAAATTACTATAAGGTGGGCGCATAACTGGTTGGAAGACCATATTTGAAGAGTAGTTCAAATAGTAGTTCACTGTCTCACTGGGAGGGCATATCTAATGGGATCCTGCAGAGGTCAATCCTGGACCTGGTGCTAGTCAATATTTTATTAATGACTTGGATAAAGGAGTGGAGAGTATGGGATGGGTCGCTAGCACTTTGGAGAACAGGATTAGAATTCAAAATGACTGACAAACTGGAGAATTGGTCTGAATTCAACAAGATGAAACTCAAAGACAAATGCAAAGTACTTCACTTAGGAAAGAAAAAAATTAAATGCACAACCACAAAATGGAGAATAAGTGGCTAATACTGCTGAGAAGGATCTGGGGATTATAGTAGATCTCAAATTGAATATGAGACAACAATGTGATGCAGCTGCTAAAAAGGCTAATATCATTCTGGGGTGTATTAACAGGAAAATCATATGCAAGACATGGGATGTAGTTGTCCCATTTCACTCAGCACTGATGAGGTCTCAGTTGAAGTACTGTGTTCAGTTCTGTGTTCACACTTTAGGAAAGATGTGGACAAATTGGACAGAGTCCAGAGGAGAGCAAAAAAAATTATAAAATGTTTAGAAAACTTGACTGATGAGGAAAGGTTAAAAATCCTGCATGTTTAGTCTTGAGAAAAGAAGACTGAGTGGGACCTGATAACAGGCTTCAAATATGTTAGAGGCTGTTATAAAGAGGACAGTAATCAATTATTTATTCTCCATGTCCACTGAAGGTAGGACAATAAGTAATGGACTTAATACACAGCAAGGGAGATTTAGGTTGGATATTAGGGAAAATGTTCTATCTTTACAGGTAGTTCTAAACTGAGACAGGCTTCCAAAGGAGGTTGTGGGATCCCTATCATTGGAGGTCTTGCAATGGTGCAGGGGGCTGGACTTGACTTGACTCCTCAAGGTTTCTCTAATTTTATCTTCCTTCTGAATCCTCACATACTCTCCCACCTCCTTTATTTCCTTCAACTCGGTTTATGGGAAAATATGACCAAAATAAATCTAATCTTATTTAAGTTCCCTTCTCCTTAACTCCCACTGTACTGTTTGTTGTCATTTGTCATGCTAAGTCTATATTGATATTATAAGCTCTTTGAGGCAGAGACTATTATATTTGTTTTATCAAGCACCTAAATACCTAGGATGATTTAGAAATAAAATAAATATATACTGATATATAATGCATGAGTCTTGAGGGTAGGGGTGGGGGTAGGGGTCACTGAAAGAAAGAAATACTGGAAAGACCAGAAAAAAATTCAGTGGTAAGCTTTAAAAAAAAAAAATGCAAATGCCCCATGTAATGAGGTCAAATAATTATCTACTCTTTCCCCCTTTTTCCTGTTGCAGGAGTGGTTGCATGCTGACACAACACATACCAAACACAGGCATTCTAGTCATGTATCAAGCAAGTCCAGCACTGTGCCTAATTTTTTTTTTGCGTGCTGCTTCCTCATTTTGAGGTGACTTCATTTCCTATCGTGCTATCACACACAACATAGGGAAAAGCCCGGGAACACACAGGGACAGATATGACACATCCTTCACTATCCTGCAATATTCTAGCTAAATCTTATTAGATTAAGTTTAACCTTATTGAATTAAGTTTTGATATTTTTAGTACAATGAACTCCTAAAATACTTATGTTTATGCATTATGATGGGATTGTATTTAACTTCTTTAAGGAGAAGGCATGGCTAATGTAAACTGAAGTGCACAACATGCCCTAGAAAGGACTCAGAAACCATCCACTAGACAGACAAAGGTGGTGGATTCCTGGGAAATACCTGGAGGAAGGGAATGCAAATGACCTACCTTTGGATCCATCCTTTTGAAGCTGAGCCTTGAGCAGAAATCCATTATCTGACTGATTAGCTAGTCATGGTCGCTTCAAAGACCAAACTGGAGGGGGTCTCAGATTCATGAGTGAGCGAGTTCTGAGCAAAACTGTTATGAATGGGTGACCACAGGAAAAACCTCTATGTGAGATTTGAAGGACTAATCACCAAGTAAAGCTGTAGTTGGAATTAGGAGATGATCTTTAAATTTATTAGCATGTATGGGGGCTCTTTTATTGTTTTTAATATGTTTTCTCTGTAATGCTTTTACCTTAAGAACAAAAGTGCTTGCTTAGAAAGAACTGTGTGGTAATTTATAACAGTTGGCAATTAACCGATTTACTGTCTCTGAGGAGAGAAGCAATGCAGGCCTGCTTAGGCAGTCTGTCTTTTGCTAGGGATATCCCAGCATAATCAGGAGATTATGGAAATACCCTGGTCAGAAGGGAGACGCACTTATGACTCCATCCGAGGGAAGTGATAATTAAGGAGCCTAGAGCAGGCGCCTTGGTGCAGAATAGGAACAGCAATTGAAATACCCATATCTAGCTATCTAGCAGTAAATTCTTCATTTAGGCTATGTCTACACTGACGGCGGCAAAGTTGCTGCCGTCAGATCGACTTCTCTGGATCGACTGAGCGGTCAGTGAAGACCCGCTCAGTCGATCCAGAAATTGACATATTAAGACCACCTTCTCAAGTGGCGTAGCGCTGCATCAACGGGAACACGGTTCCTTTTAGCGCAGTGCAGTGAAGACGGCGTGCAGAACAGAAGCAGAGAAGTCGACGGGAGTTACACAAGTTTTTTGCATAGCTTGCATAACTCGGGTCAACTGCTGCCGAATCTCTGAGGTAAGTGTAGACAAGCCCATCTGTGCAAATCCCACTCATATCAATCAAGTTACCTTGATGTGGTTGAGGGCAGAATTTGCTTCACTGCCACAAGAAGATATGGCCTTTGAAGAGGCAGAATGACAGGCTAAGCAGCAAAAAAAGCACAAATCTAATACTATTCTCCTTGGCAGGTCATTATTATGCATAGGTTTAAGGCATTAAAAATTAATCAAAGTACCAGAGAATTAGGGAAATAATTTGCTTGAAAGAAACTTGGCAAGTGAGATTATTCTTTGTTTATTGAATCTGCTGATATTTTTAAATTAAAAAAAGGAATTAATTGCATTCATTGACTCAGCAATTGTAACACTCCAGAATTTCCAAATCATACCAGTCAGATCTGAATACCCAGAAAAGAGAAGCTTAGATCATTAGCATTCTACAGTTTTATTGGAGCAATCATACCCACAGATGAATACATACTGACCTGTCATGTGACTGAGATAGTAACAGAAGCAACCCTAGCCATTTTGCCAGCCAGGACAGAAAATGTCTTTTGAGGAGAGGAGAGGGGAGGGAACTACTCAAAACACCCCTAGAAGGTGGGTCCCAGGGCAACTGTCCTGCTTGCCTGCCCCTAGAACCAGCCCAGGGTAGTAGCTTTTGTAACACTGATCCAAGTCACCTGACCGTGGCCAGGAAATTAAGTTCACTCTCTCTTTCTGAAATCCCTGTATCACACAATTACAATTCCAGTGTTGCTTAATTGCTCTGATTGTTCCTAATGAACAATTGGATTTGAGAGGCATGAAGGTGCTACTGTTGCAGCTCTGATGGGAGTGTAGAGTATTTTGGCATGGAGATTTGTTTTTCATCAAGGAGTGGCAGTCATTTGACAAAAAGGGTTTATGGAGCTGGAAAGGAATTTTGTCTGGCACTGGATTGCACATGACTAATTTTAAAAAGACAGTCCCACAACATACTACAGCCAATACTAATCATTTTTGAAAGCTGTACCGAAAAGATATTTGATTCAGACACTATATGCATTAAAATGTTTAGGAGCTTCTGACCAATGGTATTACCAGCCTCAAGCATTCAAAAATAATGAGATTTAAAAAATAATGATTTTGGGACTCTTTATTTGCCTCTGTCTCTTGAGCCTTTAGGAGTCACATTCTCAGGCTTTTTCAGCAGCCATGAGTGCTAGAAATTACTTGGTTTTTAAATGAAAGCTCTAATTCCAGAAGTTGGTTTCTTTCTTAACTGCCAAAGAGTGCAAAAGTACAGCACACCCGCCCCATCAAGATAATATTATCTGTTCACTAATTATAGTGCTTAAAATATCTAGCTGTGACTGGACTTCTTACTTTCAGGTTGTCTTGCCTTTTTTCTACCCACCTTGTGGTCACACAAGATCCTGCGGCCACAGTCTCTCAGCCCATGAGTCATAACAAAGTAGGTACTCACACCTGTTTCACCTGCCTTAATCAACAGCACAGAAATGTTTTTTTCCGAGAGCACCAGGCAGTACTTTTCCGTCAAAGGAGTCTTTTTTTATATCCTCTGTGTTTCATTTAGAACACTTGTTATATGTTAACTGCCAGACATAAAATATAGCTACAGCAATTGGTGAAAATCTTAGATTTGATAGAAGAGGAAATACTGGAATGAAAAAAGTTATTTCTTTGAGCTGGTTGGAAAATAAGACGTTTTGCTGCCTGAAGGAAAATTTCAAGTTTTTGGTGAAATAAAAATCAAAAGCCAAAAATATTGCAGCTGAAAACCAAAATACTTCACTTCGGAAATGTCTAGGTAGACTGTACCTCGTGGGAGTTGCAATTTGGGTGCCTCAAGCTGCCATTCTCCTCTGTAGGCTGCATTCTCTAGCCAGACTACATCCCCAATGATGCACCATGGTCTCTCCTTTTGGTAAATGGGGTGGTACATCTGGAGGATCCTCTGGATGTGGAGCATCATTAGAGAGGTAAAATACAGCTGGGTGGCTCTGCCCTTAGAGAAGCATGAGGCACCTAAAACACAACTCCCATGAGGCACCGCAGTGACAATTTCTAATCAAAATATTTTGGTTTTAACCCAAAGCCATTTTTTTTCAGTTTTAGGGTATTTTTTTCATGAAAAATGTCTGGTTTCTGTGGAAAATTTCAGCCTGTTTTTTCCACAAAAAATTATTTTGGACAATACCCAATTTTCCACCGGAAATATTTTCTATGGAACATTTTTGCCAATCCTATTACTTCTTCATCTTATAATGGAAACTTCTTTGCTTCTCTATCACCACTTTCACTGATAGTATAAAAACTGGACAATATGGTAGAGGTTCAAAGTGTGGGGAGGGGAGTTCATAAAGTGAAGAAAGCAATACATTTAAATCCTATGTTGGAGTGATCATGGTCAAAAAAACATGGTCAAGCCCTTTCATAAATCTATTCACTGATGAAGAGAAAATTCTACCTCCGTCTACTGGAGGATGAAATGCAAATATTGCTGTCAAATGCACTTTGACTGAAGAGACAGATAGTCCCAACTGCTGTAAAGATAAGAGGTAATTAATGTTACTGGAATCAAACATGGACGTGGAATGTAATCTTTAGACAGCCCATAATGAAAAATGTTTTCGTTTGGCAATATACGAAGTGGGTAATTTTCTACTCTGAAGATGCATGCTCTGCACCTCCAGATATCATCCAGTCCCTGAGATACAGAGAGGCTGGGTTTGGGTGGAGAGTCAGACTATGACTCTGTGATACCATCTTCCTGAACTGAGAGTGTGATAAATTAATGATTTGACAGGAGCATTAGATCTGACAACCCAAACTGGCCAGGCCAGTTGGGACCCACCAGTATAACTCAGTCCTTTCCTTGCCTTATTTTCTGTAACACTCTTGGAATCAGTGGAAATGGGGGGCAAGTGTACATGAGGTGTGACCAACTCATGAAGGTGTCTGCTAGAAAACCAGGTCACTTTCCTGCTTGAGAGCAAATCATCATACATTTCCTGTTTTGAACTGTGGCAAATAAACCTGGCTGGGGGAAGTCCACGTTCTTGAAACATTTGGGAATTAAAAAATTCAGTACTATTCATGGGATGAGTACAATTTCTTGCTTAGTGAGTCCACTAGACCGCAGTTCTCTCCTGGGAGGAGGAGGAGAGCTGTGACACCCATGTGATTCTGAATGGATCACTCCCAAAAGTTTCCTGGCTTCTTGGCAAAGCAGGCCTGATCTCTTTGCCTGTTTAGATAATGTGTGTCTGTGACATTGTCCCGGAGAACTTGGATTGAAGAATTCTTTATGATAGGAAGAAAAGCTTTGCAAGCTAATGTCACACCAGTCCCCTTAACCAACAGATTAATTGAAGCAATAGCAAGTACACTAAGTATAAACAAACTAACTACCAACTATCAGACTAATTACTAAGTACCAAGATTACTAGACAGGGACACTATGTTGCTGGAACTCACTGCTGAGGTTAGAGGCTTGGGGTCTCTGTGCTCTTTATGGGGGCGTGGGGGGCCCAGGGATGAGACACAAACTTATTTTAAAAAATAAAATAAATGCAAGTTGATATTAGTGTATAGTCTCATGACTCCGAGAGCTGGAAACTAAAGAAAAATACCAACAGTAAAATCCTGGCCCCACTCAAATCAACACTTGCCAAAGTGGCAAGAGTTGGGAACACTGCATCGCCTGCCATGGAGCCAGACTTTTAGCCAACACTTCCTCTGTTCCTTCTTTTTTATTAGACAAGGCTGAGGCTGCAGGAGGAGGAAGCCAGAGTTCTTTGCCCCAGGGGCATGGAGAACACTCCCTCTCCCCTGCCCTCAAATGGGACAAAAGGCTGGCGGAAATAGGAGTGGGGTAGGGTGGGTCTTCATTTCCTGGAGGCTTCTCAGTAGCACCCCACCCCACACACATCAACGAAGAAAGGCCGCTTTCAGAGATACTAATCCTTCCCCCTGGGCAACTTTGCTTTCCTGGGACAGTGGGAGCAGGGAGCCGAGTTGGTGCAGGTAGTGGGGGCGAGTGCTGACAGTTTCCTCTCAGGGCAATGCTGGCACAGCCGCCGTTCGCGGAATGATCATTCCCTTGAGCTACAGTGAGCGTCTGGTGGTGCCAATTAATCCCTTTCCCTGGGGGATGCAGCCGCTGTGAGACTGGGCTAAGAGTCAAGAGCGCAGCTGGGAGGGTGCTAGGGCGAGGTTGGAGGGAGCTGATGGGACTCCCAGGACTAGAGCGAAGGAGTGTTTTACCCCACAGCTCTCCAGAGCCGGCTCTCTCCATTTCAGCTCAGTCCGATCCAATCGGGATACACACCACATCACTGCTGTGCTGGCGGGAGAAAGGACCTAGTGGGGACAGCCAGAGCTGATGAGGAGTGGGTGATAGGCCAGGCCTCAGCTCTGTGGGAAGAGCCCCAGTTTAATTCTTGGAGAAATTGCTAACTGTCCGCTCTCCAGGAAGAAAATAAGGATCCTTAGGAGAATTAGTCAGGCGTGGGACGCAGACCTTTGGCTGCAGCGTTGACTGGCTCCATTTGCCTTGGGGATCAAATCAGGGTTTATTTACCTCCGGTACTAATCAAATTCCCGACAGAGGGGCCAGCGGACCCAGCCCAGCCCACATCGGGGCATTCTTAAAGGGAAATGTAGGGGGTGAGAGAAATCCGCTCTATTCGCTGCATGTACACAGGGGTTTGTTTATTTTGCATATGCCAAAAAGAGAAAGAAACACACATTAAAACATTATGGAGAAGAATGAGCCGGATCCACAGCTCTCAATGGAAAGCATGAGACGGGCAGCTGGCCAAGCCACTGTGAATTCAATCAAACGTACAAATAACACATCAACCTTCAACATCTTTGCCCATCTGTGTCTGTCTCATGCAGGCAAAGGATGGCCTGGTTTCCTGGGATGTCCTTGGTCTCTCTGGGAAGCATCAGCAAACTGGGCATGGCATTCTAGCACCTTTCATTAGGTGATGCTGTTGAAAAAGTGACAGGTGTTTAACACCACAACACACACTTTACACGCTTGGGAGATCGTGCGTTGCTGCACTGCAGAACCGCGGAGTGATACTTCTGAAATGAAAACAATCACCATGGGGCCACCTACAGAGTCTGGAGAAGGCTCAAGCATCACGGCACCAGTTATCCTTACAGTCAGAAGTGCAGTAGGTACCCGAGGTGCCTCGAAATGGATGCGTTTCGACTAATCACCAGAATACTATGCCAACCCTCAGACAACAGAGCAGCCTGGTCTCCTTTGCCAGTGTCTCCCTTACCCCATGAAGGCAGCATCATTTCTTTAAATCACATCAAACAATAAGCGTTCTTGCCACAGAATTCCTTAAAGGAGATCAACAAAATTCAGACAGACTCATGATATTGGAGTTGCTTATCGTCTGAGATTACTGCAACTGAAAGAAATGAGAGAGAGAGAAAATCCCTCCTCTGCTTTTTGCAGTGTTTACTGTGGGCATGTGACAGCACTTGGTTCTGATCACTTCCATTCCTCCCTCTGCATAGTCGGGATCAACTTTTCAAAAGTACTTAAGGGCATCTCTGAGCGAGCCTCCCAGGCCAGACCACCCCCTTACGTCGGTGGCGCTCAGACCAGAGAAAGTGGCTGTGTCGAGCTTGCTTTGACTTTGTGACAGGCTGGAGCCCAGCTCACGCATGGGAGGAGATGGGCTCGAGAACCCCAGCTTCAAGCCCCAGTGGCAACCTCTACCCAGCTATTTTTAGTCTGCGGCCCCTGGCTGGCCACCAGATGCCATGTAGACACATACTCCTAAATCACTTAGTGTAAGTCCCAATGACTTTCAATTGATTTTTCCATTAATTGAAAATAATAATTAGATGGACACACTACTAACGCTGAGACTTTCAAAGTGACCTGGAACTGGGTATCTAAATCCTTTTAGACAACTTGGAAAATTACAGCCCAAGTTCTTTTAATCTCCATAAGAAACTACTGTGTTAGGGGAAAGCCCCTCCTGATCAGAGCGGGGGAGGAAAAAATGCTGGTTGTATGAAAATCAGAATATAGCCTATAAACATAGAGTTAAATTGTGGCCCCATTGATGTCTGTGTGAGTTTTGATATGGATTTCAGGAGGGCCAGGATTTCAGGTGTTTGAAGTCAGTACAAGTAGAAGCTAACTCCACTTTGAGAAAGAAAGAAAGAAGGAAAAAATTATAGCTGAGTGTATTAGGTGAGTGGCAGTACGCTGGATTTAAAGCATAGCTCTATCATTTCTACTATAAAATAGCAAATCCAGTCAAAGAAATGCTAAGGGAAAGTCATTAGCTGAATGTCCCCATAACCATTCACATGATAATACAAAAGAATATAAAGGGATATTAAAATAAATAAAAGTTATAGAAATCTACTAGTTACACCGAGGTAACTACACAGAGTTTTGGCACATTTTTTATATTTAATTCATTAATAAGGATTTTGATTGGAATTATATCTAACGCCCCGGTAATCTAGGAAGGGGATTTACCCACAGCAACGTGACTCACTTTGCCAGAGCATCTTGCACACTTTGGGACTTTCCTCTGACATAGTGCACACCCCAAGATCGTATATAAGCAGGATACTTACACAGCTCAGACATCAAAAACCTTCTGAGACAAGAGAGCTCACTGCTCCTTACAGCCAGAGCCAGAAGAATCAAGGAAGAAAACTCCTGTGTTACCATGAACGGCAAGATTGTTGTTGCTGTCTTGGCTCTTTTCCTAATCTACTCAGCGGTGTCAGAAGGTAAGACCCTTCCTAAAACTCAAATGACTTTGCTTATGCAGATATGCATGCTCCCACAGAGAGACATTTTTAGGCTTAATTTAAAAAGTTGATGTCTTATTACACGTTTTCAAATGATCTTCATTTTCAGCAACTTCTGCCTTTTAGAGAGCTGTGAATCAGTAACTGCTCTGAAGAGCTGCTGACACCTTGTGGAAAGTTTTGAGAAAAATAGTCTACTTACTATAGAAAAATATGCTTCTGTATCATATTTACTTTATGCTTTTTAGTTTCCCCCTCAGTCTCAGGACATTTGGCTGAATGAAGACGGGGTCTTACTAAAATGTTCATCTGTGCCTCTTGCTTCTTCCCTATATGAAGTCATCATCTTGTTTGTGACATCAAGTTGTCTCAGACACAGGATTATGCAACTTGAAGTGGAGAAAGCAATAGGAGCACACACCACATGATCAGATATTCCTCAAAACTGATGAAAAATAAGGGGCCAGATCTTATCCTCAGTTACAATTATGTTAAACCTAGATTTAAAATAATGTAACTAGATCAGAATCTGGCCAACTAAGAGCAGATTTTAAAACAAAATTTGTGACTTAGAATTGTCTTTTAAAAACAAACAAACAAAAACCAATAAAACAACCCAAACATTCCTTGCAGCAGCAACTGATCTTTCATTAATTCGAGGTTTTAGGGAGCTTAGCAGGGAGGACAAAGGTAACCTTTTAGCCAAGACCCTTGTGAAAAACAGAGAGCAAGCATGTCTAATCAATAGTGCAACAAGCAAAACCAAGTGCTCTGCTTCATGTGTATAGATGGCGAGATCCTCAGCTGACCGAGACACAACCCTTGTTCTTTTCCAGGTCTGAGCTTGGCAAGGATGGGAAACGAGCTCCGATGCCAGTGCATAAGCACACATTCCACGTTCATCCACCCCCGGAACATTCAGGACGTGAAGCTGATCCAGAGCGGGCCTCACTGCCAGGACGTTGAAATCATGTAAGCATTTCTGCAAAATTCTATCCCCTGCTCACCTAGGAGGAGGAGACAGCTTCGCATTGTGTGGGTTTAGGAGTTTTCAAAGGGGCTGGGAAGACTAGTCGGCCCACACCACCCTGGAAGATTCCTGAATAGTGATGTTTACACTTTCTAAACACATTATTTTAGGTATTGTGCTATGCTTTACATAGTCTCCAGCACTTTTGGGGTGGGAATTACACATCCTAATGGGGAGTAATGGGCATGATCTATAAATTGCTAGAACCCACAGTAGAAGGGCTGCTAAACTTAATCCCCAATAAAACATTTCAGTCCAATTCCTGCAGTCCTTTTGCAGCTAAAACTCCCACTAAAAATCCTAATTTACCCCAGTGTAAGAGAAGAAGTAGGCCCATTGAGCTGATCTGGGCAAGCTATGATGAAATAGCAAACAGTCCTACTGACAAAGGATCTTGGGCCTGCGCTGGCTCCACTCACTCCATAGAAAAACTTCCATAGACTTGAACGGTACAGGATCAAGCCCCAAATGTGGCAAGCCTTACTCAGATAAAATTCCCCACTGAGTAAATAGGAAGTTTTCCTGAGGGAGGAATGCATGATTCAGCCCTTTATTTAAAAATCATTATCACTGCACAGACATTTTATATATACATATACAGAGAGAGAGACCAATACCAGGAAGTGTTCAAAAGACTTGAATGCATATATATATAGGGGGAGGCAGCTTTTCATTTCATTTTTGTTTTTTGCACACATAGAACATTTTTACCCAAACAAATGATATAGGGAAAGATCCTTAGCTAGGGTAAATTGGTGTAGCTGTAGTGAAGTCAACAGAACTATATCAATTTATACCAGCCACACCTATATTTTAAAAGGTTGACGGATACCATGATGAGTGTACAGAGACTCCACCAAGTAAATAGATTCCTGACTGTCTTTTTTTCCTTCTTTGTAGTGCTACTCTTAAGAACGGCAGAGAAGTGTGTTTGGACCCCACTGCTCCATGGGTGAAGATAATCATTAAGGCAATTTTGCAGAAGTAAGTCATTCATTCTCAATTAGAACCGTTGCATGAAAAGTTACTTTCAAAGAATAACTAGATGGCTCCTTAGCACAAACTGCTTGAGTGTTACCTCTCCTCCGGGAATAGCAAGCTTTCCCAAAACTTGTCTCTCTCAAGCCAATAACTAAATAAATAAATAATATCCTACCTTAAGGGTAGCCTTGTAGTTAGATTATGGGATCAGCTTCTTTTTCTGTTCCCTGCTGCATCCTAGACGTCCTGTGTGATCTTGGGCAAGTTATTGATAATGGCTATATATTCTGGGCAGCTGTCACTCCTCCTGGAGTCAATGGGACTCACAGGTGCTCAGTGCTTCTGAAAAATCTGGCCCCCAAGGCTGCTTCCTTTTGGTGTAAATCAAGAGTAACTAGGTCAAAGTTAATGACATTTCATTGATGTGGTTGAGAGCAGCCTCAGGCCCCAAGAGTTCTCAGAGTGGGTAGCAAGATATGGACTCACCCTCAAGCAAGGGTGCTTATCAAAATGTGGGCCTCACTCTCTTTGTAGCTCAGCTTCCCCATTGGTCAACAGGGGCAGAAATAGTCTCTTAATGGGTTTGAACAAGTGAGACCAACACCCTCGCTCTTGAGCTCATGTGATTTGAACGAATGATAATTGTTTCATGAACAAGTTTCTAAAGTGTTCCTTTTCTCCCCCTCTTTACAGAGCTCAAGACAAAGATGAGACAAAGCGCTAAGAAAATCCAAAGAAAGATCACTGATTTTCTCTAGTTTTCCCTTGAAGGAACCATCTCTGTGAAAATGCCTATCAATCTGCAAGCAACCCACCTCCCTTTATTGACATGTTTTCAGGCAGACTGTAGCTAGCAGTATTTATTTCCTATTTATGTATTTATTTATTGAGGAATATCATTTTAAGAAAGACTTTTATAAAGGCTGTTATCTATGGGATAACGCCACTCACTGAAGTTGAAAACACTGGATCGGGAAAAGTGATTTGCTGATGGAGATGAAGACCCTTTGGAAACCATCTAAGCTGAACACAATTGGATGAGTGCAATGCACTTACAGCACAGCTGTATTTATATTAACCCTTGCCCTTTTGCTATTAGAGTGGCAAACGGGCAATACTTCCTCTCCCTTAATCTGGTATGTTGCATCAACAGCACCCTCAGTGATAGCCTGCCCAAGGCTAGCTACTGAATGGGACATAGTGGCTTTCAGAAATGAAGCAGGCTGAATCAGCAAAAATGCATGAGGCAGCATTTCCAGTGCTGTCATCTTGGGGACATTATTTATTGTGCTGTAGCATATCAATGTTTGGTATATATCTATATATATTTTAAAAGTTAATATTTGAGTAGAAAAACTCAAACAATATTTATTTATTTCGATTCATCTCGATTTTTTTCTAATATGCTAATTCCTTATGCAGATAGACTATTTCAAGTTCCTGCTGTTGGGTGTGTAAGGATTTTGTTATGTTAATTATTTTATGTATTTAATTCAATGAATGGAAAAATGTTGAGGCTCATGTTCCAATTTTCTCATTCCTGTGTGTTTTGGAATTCAATCACTTTTACATTAAAGTGTAAGCTTTAAAAAAATCAATGTATTCTCTTTCTTAGTTGTTGGCACTTGGCTTGATCTTTGTTATATCTACCCAGTTTCTGGAGCCAGGTAGAGCTCAAATGCAGATATGCAGCAGGTGGAAGTAACCTAGTTAGGGTTAAGTTGGCATTTCACAAAATGATGGCCAAAGGCGAGCTCAATGAACAGAGGGTAGTAGAACCAAGTGGGCCTGGCCTGAGATAGATAGGGGACTCTGTTGGCTCCATGCTATGTCCATGCTATGTCTCCTAGCCTTCTTCTATGGGTACTCCATGAAGTTTGGTCTCCACAGTTCTGAAAGGGGTGAATCAATGTTGGGGGTATGGGGATTGCTGCTCTTCACAGCATCATTTCTCCTATTGAGCTAATGGGCAAATCTGTTGAGTGCAGATATTGTCCCAGGGAGGTTAAGTAGAGGAGGTGCTCCTGGCATTGTGAGTCTGATGGGGTCAGTGACGCATTTGTTTTCAGACAGATATGTTGTTAGTAGTCAGAAATATTTTAGCTTTGGCCTTTAGAAAACTGCAGTCTGCTTAAACAAGAAACTTGCCAATCATTGTTGGAGTCATAGGAACAAAAGGACTATCCTGACTTAGTAACAGATGCTTTCTAATACTGGTGTTTGAGAGAACATGACTACAACTATTTCTGACCAGCAGTGTAGTGGTAAAAGGGCTAAACGCCTAAAATAACTTCAAATTCCCCAAAAGAGAAGTGGGTAAACTCCATTTACCCTAAATTACACTGCTGTTTCTGACTCTGGGCCTCCTCTACTGACAGACCTCAATGTCTTCAGAGGTTCTATGATCATTTTTGTATTTCCCCCAAAAGAAGTATTCAGTATCAATAAAATGCACAGATACAAAGGAGTGAACAAATAATATTTAGTCACTGCATTTCCAAGGCAGTTGCAGCAGATGCTCAAAAAGTTTTAGGTACATATTATACTGGTGAGATGACCAAGCTTCGCAACAATAACTGTGCAGAAATGAGCCCACACTAAAACCTTGCATCTAAACTTAGGTATAGATCCAAATTTGGGGACAGGCCCTACTTCCAAAGTGGAACAAACTAAAACCCTAGTCCCTCACACCCCTGAACTTTGGATAATTCAAAAAGCCAGATGTGATTGTTACAATCATGGCTGGAATAGCCTCCCTGGCCCTAGTATGCTACTGCTGTGGAGGGAAAACTGGAAGATGTATGCATCATGCTGACTGTATGGGGGGTTGGGCGGGAGCATTTATTATATTATGTGACATCAGTATGTCAAAATCATAATAATTCATGTAAGATAAGCCATGTCAGGTACTGTTAGAAAGGCTATGATATGCTAAGTAAGATGATAATACTTATGTTCATGTGTAATATGTGTAATGGAAGTTATGGATATATTTGGTATATCTGTATTTCAAATTGTGCTATCTGAGACACACCCTAGACAGGGTGGCGGCAGGACAATAGCCTGCTTAATGGCCCATTGAGACATCCACAGATGCAAGGGGCCCAGGGGGAGAAGCCAGGGATATATCTGATGAGTTACCAGGACTTGCTCATGTGACTCTGGACTCCATTTGGGTTCCTGTGAAATTTCACAAGCAGCATGGAAAGGACCAGAGGGTATATAAGGCAAAGCCTGGAATCCATTTTGGTCATCATTCCTGTTCAGCTTTCAGTACCAACCTACCTCTGGATCAAGTCATCTGCAACTGAAGCTGTGAAACAAAGGACTGAGGCCCGTCCAGTTACTGGACGTATACCAGAGGAACTATACAAGCCTGCAAACTCCACAATTCTTCTAGAAACCTGATGTATATGGACTTTCAAATCATTTGTATGTATCTGATTGCTTTAATCCTTTAACATTTCTCTTATGGTTTGCTTCTTTCTTTTTATAATAAACTTTTAGTTTTAGTTACTAAAGGATTGGCTGGCAGCATGGTATTTTGGATAAGATCCAAACTTACATTGATCTGGTACTGTGGCTGACCCTTTGGGGTCAGAGGGAACCTTTTTAGTAAAGAGCATAGAGTTTAAATAACTGGTCTCTTTACTGGACCTACTGGCTGACTGGGAGCCAGAGACTGGAATGCAGTAAAGGGGACTGCGTGTATTTGTATACTGGCTTCTTGATAACCAGTGTGGGAAATCAAAATCACAGTTTGTGGCTGGTTGGGAAGTCTGGCTTCAGTGCCACCCACCAGTGTCAGGAGAATCTGCTCTCCTTTTACAGCCTGCCCTGATTTTGGCGTTTTCAGGAGGCTACCCTGGGCACAGAAGGGTCACAGCACGTAATGGCAGATCCTCTGCTTCTGCCTCCTTCCCTCCCCCAGATGCTGTTCCATCAAACTCCAGACCCCCTGCCCCTCTACATACTGACACACAAGGAGAATTGTAGAGCTGTGCTGCATTAATAGTTCAACAACCCAGCGTGTCCCTGCTCCAACTTTTGCTCCTCCCCCTGCTTGAGGAATTGCTTTATATTTCTTAACTTTTTTTTCCCTTGAGAACAGAGCCTGAACTGGTGTAAATTGGTGTAGCACCATTCAAATCAATGGAGATAACTGATTTACACCTGCTGAGGGCCTGGCTTAAACAAGCTTCATACTTGACCTTAACTGACATGTATAGATGGATCAAATCTAACTAGGAAGTGCGTCCTTCATGATTTTTGTGTGTGTGTGTGTGTAATTAGTTGGATTGAGTCTGTGGGTGGTCAACTAAAAAAATAAAAGTGCCGTATATGTAGGACTGAGGGGGAAAACTATTGTTGCTCTACTGCTTGAGTGTTTCAGGCATTGTAACACTGGTTGGTAAATTGTAGGTTTCATCCCTCTGGGAACACAAGAAATATTACCACAAGCAGTTTCTATTTTTTCGAGCACTCTCATGGTACATTACAGAATAAGTCACACAGGGCCAACCTTTCAGACTTATTAAAAGGGAATTTGAAGCCAGTGAAAAAATGCTCTCTTACCCAACTGATACAAATCATCTGAAGTTTCCTCCTAAGGGCCAGATTCAGCAGCTCCCCTTATTCATCTGGAGTAGTACCACACTCTGCAAATAAGCCCACTGAAATCAGTGCAACAACCTGTGGAATAAGATACTAATCCATATGAGTACCGGTGGTGGTATCTGGTCCTAAATGAACATGACTCCTGATTCTCATGAAGTAAATGTACAGGAACATGTGTCTTCACTGCCTAATGCTTGGGAGAAGGTGACAGGGTTTTGTTTTTAATAGATCAAGTCATTAACCAAATGTTCACCAGCATTACATTTCTTTAAGCAAATTTTAATTTTATGAATTTGACAAATTTATACATGTAATAAATTTGTCCCACTGCTTTATAGTAAGGGATTTACATAGTGTAAGTGTTAGAGTGACTCAGATATTTGTAACGTGGCTTATTTCTTGGTCAGTATAAATTATCACTGTTTTTAAATGCAACATCTCAAATATTAATCAGTTTTGAGGTATAGCCATATAAATAAACTGGAGATGTGGTAAGCTGCCGGCTTTCTATTTTCTAAAAGTGCCTGGAATAGTTGAACAATTATACATTGTTGCAGCTAACTTCCTACATGGCACCTACGTTTAAAAGGCTGGTGACAGAGCTGAGGTGGGAGCGCACTCTGGAATCTGATTACACTGCTGCTTAAGTAAGCCTAATGGGGTGTTTTGAAATTCCTGATTCATAATATTTATTTATTTTTAACAACTGTTTTAATAAACAAGAGATTATATTAGTATATTATGATTTTACTTCCTCCTCCTGTTTAATCCCCCATTTCCCCCATCCTCACCCCCACTGCATTCATTAGCAATAACAATGCCGTTTTTACTAGAGAGGGATATGAACTGAAAAATTAGGCTCTGGCCTTCTCCACATTTGGGGATATTGGGATCTGGGATTTTTCGTTCAGCCTCAACTCTGATATTTGAAATTGGATTAGTTCAGCTCTTTAACTTCCTAGACCTTGTTTTGATAGTAGTCACTGCTGCACTTATCTAGAAATCTGGTAATTCTTTTAGACACATGGGCTTGGCCTCAAAAATAATCTCCCTCTCTCTTTTAAGTGATTCAATGGCTAGGTTTGCTGGCATCTGGAGTGAAGTCAAGCCCTCTTTCCTGCAGGCAGATATAGCAATGGTGATTGACACTTGTTATCTTGCTAATGATAAAGTGCTCTGTATTGCAATGTTGGAAATCCTATGTTTTCTCCCTCTAAGAATAGTCTTGCAAAACCAAGTAAGTGGTCTGAGTCACAAAGCTAATTTTTAAAGTGTCACATTCTCTCCAGTTATTTTTTTGTTTACTTTTTAAAGAGCCCTGTAGCTAAAGAAGAAGAGCCTGATTCAGATCGGAGCTATACTGATATAAAGCAAGAGTGTACCTCCACTCAAGGCAAGATTTACAAGGGTATTGAAGCTTCTAATGGGATTTTCTCATGCACCTAAGCAAGTTGATTTCAACCAGAGTTAGGCATCTAGCCTGATTAGGCGCTGTTGAAAATCTGTCTAGGCGCCTATCTTCATCTTTAAGTCCCTAAATATCTTTGTATTATACCTCTCCCCGGCAATGTAGGCATCTAGGTGCTTTTGAAAATTCTATTAGGCACCTAACTGAAACTTTAGGTTCTTAGATACCTTTAAAAAGCTGGCCCTGAGTGCTATTGTGTAGGGAGAGTTGAAAAGTTGGCTTCATTCACTTTTATGTCATCACACATACCCCTCCCAATCTGGAAGCAGCTCTGAACTGACCTGGTCTCCCACCACAAGATAGGGTGACCAGATGTCCCGATTTTATAGGGAAAGTCCCGATTTTCAGGGCTTTCTCCTATATAAACACCTATTATCTTCCACCCTGTCCCAATTTTTCACACTTGCTATCTGGTCACCCTACCGCAAGTAAAAGCAGCCTGAAATTCACAGGGGGGTGGCAGAAACACTCCTTAGCAACTCTTATGCCATAAGAACTGCTACAGAGGTTTTTCATGGGCCACTTAATGATTCTCCAATGACGGAATGATCTTGCTGGGAAGCCAGTCTTTTAGGGCAGGTTTTGCACCATTGGAGTAGCACACAGTTGCCCCAGCACAGGAGAAGATGAGGCCATAAATTGGTGTGGAAATCAGATTCACTGTGAAGTGCTTGCCCTTAGTCCTGCTATTCTTTCCATCATGGGCTTTCTTCAGTTAATTAATCACTATGGTTCAGATAATTAATACTGTTAATAAGGCACACTGCAAGAGGAAAAAATAACTATTTTCTAAGTTATGCTTTATAGACTTCAGCTTCCAATACACTATATGCAAAAAAAAAAAAAAAAGTTCATATTTCTGGGCCCTTGCTAGAGATGGAATATACAACTGAGATAAAATAAGAGCTGATCTACAATTCTCCTGTAAATCAAGCCCAGTAAAGGGATGGCTGTGACTCTTAATTGTTCATTGCCAACAATAAGGAAGAGGCACAGAATTATAGTAATTCCGTAAGTAAGTATTTACAAAGGGATATAATAAACAGAGAACGGATATGTATTGCAATATAAATGTGTCCTGACTACTAGTCAACAAACACTGTCATAAAATAAACCAGTAAAAAGTATAATCCAAAAGGCAGCTGTTCAATGTATAGTTAGAAGTGCTTGGTTTTACCTACTCACAGCAGTTTCCGTAAAGTGAGATTACAAAAAGTGTTTAGTTTGTGAGCTAGTTTGACATTGGGATTAAACGTAAGATTAAGGCCAGGTCTACACTAGAAACTTTTGTGCACATAGTAATGTCACTGAGGGGAATTAATTTTTTACAACAATTCTGAACTGGCAAAACCCCGTCTGTAGATTCAGTTATACTGGCAAAAAAAGTCCATATGTCTGCATAGCTGGGTTTTTTTCCAGGAACCAGTATAAGATACATTGGCAAAAGCCTTTTTTTGCTGGTATATGGTTCACCTGTACTAGGACCATTGTTCAGTATAGCTCTATCAGTTCAGCTCTCCTGACAAACGTTTTCTAGTGTATCCTAGGCCTCAGCTTGTAGGCCTGAGCGTACTCCAGTCAGAGTACTAGAAGTGAGATGATAAAAATGGAAGGAACCCACAGGTGGTGTAGCTCTGTAGAACACATTGCCTCAGGTGAGTTATCCCGGGGCAGATGCTTTCCACTTGCCCACTACTGTCTCACTCTCTCCATTACTCCTCACACTCTTCAGAACTTGGCGCCAGAGTGGCCAGGAATAAGTCTGTCAATCTGATAACCATCCACACCACCGGTAACTTTTAGACAAAGTTTTAAAAAAAAGTAATAGGATTTTGCTTTTGACCAAGTGAATATTGCCCTTTAAGCACTTAACAGATCTTAATATGCATGAGGAGATCCAACAGACATTGAGGGCACTAGATAGCAACAGCTCCTGGGAGTAACCCCCATCCAAAAATTCAGTTGGAACACCTAGAAAAGGAATTACTTTGGGCATTACAGTCCACAGGCCAGATTCCACCTGGTTTTTATATGGGTTCATAAGGAACTTTACAAGGACTGCTCATTCCCCATTTCCTGAGAAAGAATGGCACCTCAAAGGGGTAAGAAGGGACAGTCAGAAGGCTACGGCTCCACCCCACCATGATGCAGCGGCCTCCAGAACTGGTAGGCCACAACAGCACCTTATGAAGGGGATTTATAAAGCATATGTAGCTTTTTGATGATGGGAGCTCTGGGAACCAGTCTCTTAATATGTGCTACAAATTAGATTTGGAGACATGCCAGAGTCAACACTGCAATAATTTTTATACTCTCCACTTTGGGTATCTGGTTTTGGATTTTCCCAAGCTGAAGATTTCACTCTGTCTCATCCTGTATGGAGGTATTCATGGACAATAAATCCTTTTTGTGAAAAGAATGTGTTTCCTTTTTACACCAGGTCTAAGGTTACAAACCAATGGATTTTTGTCTCTCCCCAAAACGAACAACATCCACCTCCATAAAGGAAGAGAGACAGTGAAATCTTCAGCTTGGGAAAATCCAAGATCAGATACCTGAAACAGGGAGTATAAAAATTATTGCAATGTTGACTCTGGCATGTTTCCATATCTAATTTATAGCACACATTGAGAGAGTGGCTGCATAAATAAACATTGAAGCAGGAAACAAGTGTTCTATTATTCAATTTATTCAAGCATTCATATTATTTTAGTGTTCCAATTTAGACTTATACAAACAAAAATAGTGGTAAATTATAACGTCTAAAACTTGTATTACTATACATCTCAAAGCCCTTTATGAAAGAGTGTGAACATAACTATCTCCATTATACAGATGGGGAAACGGAATCATAAGAAAGTGAAATGACTTGTCCTAGGTTAAAACAATTACTGTGAAAAATAGCTCACATTTCTTGACTCTCAGTCCTTTGCCCTATTGATTTTGCATGCACTCCTGCCCAAAAACCTCTTGGAAACAGTGTCTCCAGTCTGAACAGTCTTCTTGTTCTCTAGATTGTCCCCCTTCTCCCCTTATGACACTCCATTTCCCTGTTGCACCCTTTGCTGACAGTAATGCAGTTCCTAGGCCTTTGATTTATTGCCTCGATTTTAGCCTGTACACTACAAAAGTTTTAGCCTGTACAGTACATGGCATAGCTATGTTGGTCAGATGTGTGGGGAAAAAACAGCCCCCTAAGCTGACATAACTATGTGAGCAAAACCCCCAGTGCAGCTGCAGTTATGCAGACAGAAGAGTGCTTTTGTCAACATCAGCAGAAAAGCTATTGTATCTGCAGCTGTATGGATCTCGCAAGCTCTGTCCCTGATCCTCCACTTGGCCAGCCCCAACACTCTTGCATGTTGGAGTTCAGAAAGCCCCTGTTTAGCTCCACAGCAGACTGGGGCTTCAGAACCTTTGATCAGAATCCCAGCCTCCTATCCTTCCTCACACACCAGAAAAACACCAATTCTATCACAGCCAGGGACCTCTAGGACCACAAAGGAAGAGAGACAGGGTTTGACCCTAAACTTCTAAATTGCTTCAGTTTGGAGAGTGGTACTGAGTTTCTGAGGGCTTAATCAGTGATTAATCTAGGTGACAGGTGACATGGAATCCTTATTTCTTTAAAAAAAAAAAATCTTCGTAGCTATGTTTTGGATCTAACGAAGAATGAGCCTAAGCTGTGGGCAGGGTTTTATACATAGTATATTATGTGCTTTCTGCAGAGCAAATAACTTCCTCCAGTTAGAAGCCTATTGCAACTGCCTTTGGAAACAAGTGAAATTTGATCATGCCTGCCCCAAGAAACTAATCTGCATGTAAAGTAAAGGGCCTGGTGCTATATTGTAATTTATAGTTGGATTCCATTCAAGTTTCAGATTAAGTAACCTAAGCCTGAGCCTTTTATTTGCTGAATGAAAGTCAGCATCAACAGAGTTCAGAGAAACATGAAATAGAATCAGCCATATAATCATTTTCAGATAACTGCCTATCTTTTGTGTTATAAATACTGGCATCAACATAGTAACAGCATGGAAACAACAAACAGTCTTGACTGAGCTTTGAACTTAACCTTATTGGCGCAGAGGAGGAAGTCACAGGAGAGAGGCGCTGGCAGTGAAAATTAGTGCAAAGCAGCCCAGCCTTCTCTGTGTTTTGCACTTAAAGCTCTGGCTGACGTTTGCAGCAGCTTACATTGGTGAAATTGGTGGTTTGAGTGGCCTACAGTATCCCCACTCCCACCTCCTTTGGATGCTCAAGGCATTTTCAACAGTGTCTAAGTCCTTGTCAAGCCCCTGAGTGCTGTGCACTCTATCTGAGGGCAGGGTTAGGGCATGGTTAAGTGCCCATTGGCCCGCATACGCGCAGCAGGGAGGGACTCTGAGATAATTACACCTAATGCACAACTACCTGAGGAGTCACAAGATGATACCTTGTAGCAGTCAACCACCATGCTCTCCCCTCTCTGAGGGCTGGCCTACACAGGTGCATAAGAGAGGACATAAGTGAGGGATTGAGCCTGGACACCCTAACACGAGCAGCTATGCAGGACAAAACGGTAATAGAAAGCAGCAATTGTATTTAAAATATCAGTGTAAAATATGGATGTATTCTGACTGGATCAAGACTGAATGTACAGTTACTGAGATTGACCTTCATCTTTTGTCCTTCTTGTGGTTGTCAGCTCCACTGCCATGTCCAGAGTCATCTTGAATACCCTGCGTCTGATGCATCATCCATGCTATGTATGTACTTTGGGACACTGAGTGCCTTCCTAAAAGCATTTCACCTTTTCCAAGTGCTTCCCTGAGTGCAGAGACCTCATTAGCATACAGAAATGAATGATTTCCATATGATAATAAGATTCAGGTGGGTGAAGATATGCAGGTATGTGCATCTCAGGGTATGTCTACACTAGGAGTGAAGTAGATTTATTTTAAATCGACTTAAAACCACCAAATTTTAGAAGTCGCAGGAGTGTGATCACACCATGCTCATTGCATCGGGGTCTTGCATCCCCACTAGCCGCAGTTGGGTTGACAATGAAAGCAGTGCACTGTGGGTAGCTATCCCACAGTGCAACTAGACACAGAGGTTTTTGGGAAGGTTGTCATCCTCCCATGATGCAATGTGCTCTCTCCCCCTCCTTTCTAGTCCCAAACAAACGGCAAACGCTTTTTTGTGCCATTTTTCTCTGCCATGCACATGCCATTGCCGGAGAGGCATAGAGCCCGCTCAGTTCTGCACTATCATTGTGAGCGTCACAAATACCTCTTGACTTATCCTGCAGTATTTTCAAGGGCGAGACAGGAGCCGCAGTGCGGAAAATTGCAATATTTACTGAGCCCGCCCTGCTACAAGCCATAAAGCAAAACAATTCCTGTTCGTTGCAGGTTGTCACACACCATCTTCAGTCAGTGGTGTGCCAGTTCTGGTTCCGAGAAACAAACACAGTGGTGGGATCGCATCGTGATGAAGGTGTGGGATGATGAGCAGTGGCTGCAGAATTTTCGTATGTGAAAGGCCACTTTCCTTGAACTTTGTGCAGAGCTGTTCCCAGCCCTGAAGCGCATAAATACTTGCTTGAGACCAGCTCTAACAGTGGAGAACTCAGTGGAAGCTGGCAACCCCAGACTGCTACTGGTCAGTTGGGAATCAATTCAGAGTCGGTAAATCCACCACGGGAGCTGCTATGATGCAAGTGTGCAGAGCCATTAATAGACTTCTGCTATGAAGGGTAGTGACTTTGGGAAACATGCACGCAGGTTTGCCACAATGGGGTTCTCAAACTGTGGTGGCAATAGATGGCACACATAGCCCTATCTTAGCACTGGCTCACCTTGCCACAGAGTACATAAATTGGAAAGGATACATCTCAGTGGTATTGCAGGCCCTTGTGGATCACAAAGGACGTTTCACCGACATGGAAGGGTGCATGACTCACGCATCTTTAGGAACTCAGGTCTGTTAAAAAAGATACAGGCAGACACTTTCTTCCCTGACCAAAAAATAAATATTGGGAACGTTGAAATGCCAATAGTGATCCTGCGGGAATCCTGCTTACCCCTTGCTCCTCTGGCTAATGAAGCCCTACACCGGGCACCTGGACAGCGAGAAGGAATGTTTCAATAATAGGCTCAGCAAGTGCAGAATGGTGGTGGAATGTGCATTTGGCCGCTTAAAATCAAGATGGAGATGTCTACTCACTAGGCTTGACTTCAGTGAAAAAAACATCCCAGCAGTTATCTCTGCATGCTGTGTGCTCCATACCGTGTGTGAAACAAAGAGGGAAAAGTTCCCCCAGGGTTGGGTCATGGAGGCTGACTGGCTGCTCAAAATTTGCGGCCAGCCTGATTCCAGTGAGAGCCAGCCACGGAACGCTACACCTCAGGGAAGCCTTGAAAAACCATTTTTGGAATGAACCACAGTAAAGTATGTCTCTGTCAGTGCTGTGCCTTTCTTTCCCATCCCCCACCCTTGCACCATCGGCCCACTCTCCTTCATTCCTCACCAACAATCTCCAGGCTATGAATGAATAAAGACAGATGTTTTTTAAAGCAGTATGGTTTTATTTGTGAGCCGTTTCAGTGAGGGGAAAGGAACATACGTTAACATTGTCATCAAGCTGCTTGGCTATCCAAAGCAAAGTGTGATTGTGCAAACAGCAATGGTTGCATGCAGTTCTTAAAGGGGCCGTCGCCTCTTTCTGCTCGCCTCCATCGGCGTGGAGTGGAGCACGTACTGCACCCTGCTCAACCTACTCCTACAGTGCTTGGGGGTGGGGCCTGGTAAGAAACTGCTTGTTGGTTGAGCATTTTGGAGGGGCTACAGAGGGAGTCTGTTCTGCTGTTGCTCTTCCTGCAGCTCTACCAGACGCCTCAGCATGTCAGACTTATCCCTCATAATATGCAACATCTCCTGTTGCGTTGCATGCTCCTGTGCTGATTTTCTGTGCTTCAGATCCATGTCTAGTTTTTCTCATAAGGACATTCTCCAGACTCTGAGATCTGTGTCAGCAGCCGTGGAGGCATTCATTAGTTCGTGGAACATGTCATTCCAAGGTGGTTTTTTTCCAGTTCCTAATCTGGGAAAGGCGCTCTGCGGGAGTGCAAGATGGCGTGAAGGCCGAAGTGTCCATTGAAAGGCAAGCAAAGCACAAAGTTGCCATTGTTAGCTGACCGCATGGAGTAAAAGAAATGTTACAATGTAAAAATAACTCCCTTTCATATTCACAAGGCGAAGCCAGACCCACATTCCAATCTGTATGTATTGCACAGGTCGGAGTGGCGTTCCAGACATGGTAAGTAAGCGACCCTTGCATCCATTATAGTGAGGTCTCAGAAGCACTAAATTCCCCAATCCACACTTATTTAAGCAAGGAGCAGGATCATTGGGCTCCCCTTTACCATCCCAAAGACCCGTTTGGGAGAGGTGGTCAAAAGAGATTAGAGAAGGCTATGGGTGAAGTGTAGCTGGAGAAAAGATAGGGCAACCAGTTCCCAGACCCATAACACCCATGCCAACACTACCATGACTAGGAATTGTCTGTTTAGGGGTTTGGGGATACCATCCATGGCAGGGGAATAAGATGCAGTGACTATATTGGTCGGGTACTGTAAACTCACGCCATCTTCCTAGGTGACCATGTGTGATATCAGTCTCCTGAGGGTAATGCAGGTGGAAAGGGAAGATTTGCTGCAAGCATTGGGGTACAGGCCTGGCCCTTATGCTGCTGTGCTGTGTTCTGCAATGATGCCTGCTCATTTAATAGTAAAGTGGCAGGGTAAAGTTTCGTACCATGCCAGAAGAAATAAGGCTGCCCTCACCAGAAATCTTCTGCAAAGGATTGCAGAGTACCTACATGAAAGTTTCTTTGAGATATCCACAATAGATTCTCGGAGCATCCCCGTGAACATAAATAGTCTGTTCTGGGGGTAATCCTCTGCTGAAATTTACCAACACCCAAGGAAGCCCATCCCATCAAAAACACAAACTCCTTTTTTCCCAAAAATAAGAAGCTGGACTGGGGACATAACCACAGAAATGAGATTTGCTATACACACTCATCAGATGTACCTTCCCCAGCATCTTGGTCAGTACCACCGTCCTGTGTCCGGCTGGGCTGCTCTGGGGTAACGAACAGGTCCTGACTCTCAGGGAGACTGGATACCCCGCTCTCCTGCCCCCTTGTTACTAAATTTGCCTGTCACTTTGGGGTACGCTCATTTATTAGGGTTACTTTCCTGGAAGGGGGTGTGTGATTCTATTAATGTATTGCTTGTGTTACTTGTGTGTTCATATGACTACAAGTCCCCTCCCAATGGAGCTATCCTGCAGGACCTAAGGTTTTCAGGGCTGGGTTCCTCCAGCCCCAGGTTCAAGTAAACCCCCCACATATACACACACACATTCCAGATTAGCAGAGTACGTTTGAGCAGACTGGGCTATCAGCACTCTCCACTGACCTCTTATATGTCCCTGAACTCAGCAGGCTGGGTTACACAGCACTTTCAGCGGCCACTCTTATATGCCCCTTTGCACAGCACCAGAATAGAGTGCACTTCTGAGCAGGCTGGGTCCAAACAGCACTTTTCAGTTGCCCCCCTTATTTGCCCCTGGACTCCGCAAGCTAGGCAGAGCAACACTCCTTGGCTTATATGCCACAGGTTCAGCACATCTCTATTCCCACTCTCACTCTACAATTGTTCTAGTAGTAACCCCCTTGATGAGCAAACCCCATAGGATTTTTGGGCACTCCAGGGATCTTTGGCTTAGGTAAAAGAAGTGTTGCTGCAGAACAAGATAGGAAAGCCAAGAACACAAAGGAGTAAATTAAATTTGGAGAGAGAGACTGGCAACCAGCGCGATTATAACAGTTATTTTATTGCCAGGTATATAAAACTTATGATACTAATAGTAATAACCATACAAGGAGAGAAAAACAAATCAAACAGTTACAATATTACACAGTTTCAGTTGCGGTATTAGAGAAAGCTAGCCCAGGTTTGATTATAACAGTCATGTGTAAAAAGTCATACCTGGACGAAAAGAGAAAGAGAGATTAAATTAGGTCTAAGGGGAAGAAGTAGGTTTAACCAGAGAGAGAGAGAGTGTGTGTTGGGGGAAGTAAGGGAGGGGAGGTGTCAACACTCCATGCAGCTCAACGGTTCCCAGGAGACAGGCTGTTCAGCTTAGCGTCTGGAGCGCTTGAGACAGGCAAAGCCCCCAACATAGTCAGTCAGGAAAAGATGAAGTCCCAGTGGAACTGATGCAGCATTTGAATTCAGGCATTAGAACAGAGGTTTGAACTTGGGTAGGGGGTTTTTGTAGGGAAGAAACAATGGTTCAAAGGAGAACACTAGGTTTGTTTATGGGTAAACAATGACTCAAGGGAGTATACCAGAGTGGTTTTTTTTATGCTGGACAATAGGAGCTGATCATTCCTGGCTATGGGCCGTGTTTCTTCCAGGGAGCTCACAATGCAGTCAGGAAGATTCAGTGTTTTGGATATCAATAACTATAATGGTCTGATAACTGCGGAGCTGGGTGTGTGCAGGTCTGGGTTCATTAACATCAGGAGCAGAGATCTCCCATCATGCAGTGCGTCCCTGCTTTGCCAATCCCAGAGTTCAGTGCGGTTCCTGCTTTGGAGCTTGGTTCTCCATTTGGTACGCTAATTCTTGTTCCATTTTCGATGTAGATGAGGCTTTCTGTTTTCCATTCGATGTGCTAATCAAGAAGTCTCCTTTTTACATCTTTGATGTAGATGAGGCTAGGGGAGTGGCCTTAATACTATCACCCTTGTTTGGAGGGTGTTGGATGGCCGTCTGATCTGGCCCGGTCGCTGCGGCCCTTCCTCAGGTCCAGACTCCGGGGAAGGCCACAGCGCCTTCTTAAATGGGGAACAGCATCTCCATATGAGTCGTAGTCCAGCCCTCAGGCTGGGCGGAATGTCAAGCAGTCTATCACCTCAGCCCTTAGGCAGGGCGAGCAGGCAAGCAGTCTATCGCTCTGGCCCTTGGCAGGGCGGGGCGAGCGAGCAAGCAATCAATTGCCCCAGCCCTTAGGCAGGGCGGGCAAGCAGTGGGTCCACTCTCTGGAGCGGTAGAGAGGAGGAGGCTCTCCCGGGGTGGCTAGGGAAGGGGGGAGGGGGATGCAGGCCCACCCGTCTCCACTGCGTCCCAGCCCAGGACCCTAGCAGTGGCAAAGGTGTTGCCACTGAGTCAGCGGGGCTCCTGCCGCGACGTGCCGACGGGGTCTTGCCCCTCTCTCAGCCACGGCTATGGCTGTCCCTGGGCCACTTCCTCCCCGTATCCCTAGGTACCTGTCTCGTCAGGGTCCTTGGGGTCGCTGTGATACGTGTTCTGGGGTAGGCCCGCCAGTCCCTCCTCATCCACAGGTAGCAAGGCAGGGAGCTCCTCTGCGAGAGGCAGCTCCTCCAGGTCACAGGGCTCTTGGGATGGCTTGGCGTCAGGCAGCTCCTCCAGGTCCCATCCGGCCTCGGGGGGTATCTCCTATCCGGGTTGCTCAGGGGTCTCGGTCCAGTCACCGTGACCTGATGGCCTGGTCCAGCTACCCGAAGGCCCTACCCAGTCCCCAGGCCCTGAGGCAGGTTTGGGGGATGGTCGGGGTCTCTGCTCTGGAAGGCGAGCATCCCTGGTGTCCCTAGGCCTCAGCCGGCGGGGCAGCACGTCTACCTCCGACTGCAGGCTCCCCCTTACTGAGCTCTGGGGCCTGTCTTTTATACTGCCCCTTCCTGTAGGGGCTCTGCCCCACTGTTGCTGATTGGGCTGGCCGGGTGGTCCTATCATGGCCTGGCCTTTTGATTGCTGGGCAGACTGGCCTGTCAGCCCTATCACAGCCCGGCCTCTCTGTTGCTGGGCAGACTTGTCTGCTGGGCCTGTTTCGGTCCAGCCCGGTGGCTGCGGCCCTTCCTTGGGTCCAGACTCCAGGGAAGGCCACAGCGTCTTCCTGCAGAGGGGTTTAGGTGTGTCTCCCACTGCCTTTTTATTATTTTTGGTTTCTGGTTCAAGCAGAGGCTGGGGGGTGGGATTCAGGTGAGCCAGAGAAAGTAGGGGTTTTATGCCCTGGTTCCCCAAGAACACAGACCTGACTGGTAACACCCTGTTCTCCTCATCCTTCTCCTCGTTCACAGAGTCCTCCTCATTCATTCTGGACTGGGATTCTTCAGCGGTATCGATGCTGCATGATGGCACAGTGGTGAGGTCACTGCCAAGAATTGCATGTAGCTCCTCATAAAAGCAGCACGTTTTTGGTGACAAGCCAGAATGACTGTTCGCCTCCCTAGTTTTTTGATATGTCTGCCTCAGCTCTGTGATTTTAACGCAGCACTGCTGTATGTCCCTGTTGTGACCTTTTTCTACCATACCACGCAATATCTTCTCTTAGATATCTAAGTTTCTTTTGCTAGCTCGGAACTGAGCCAGAACAGGCTTCACCCCACAGGCTAATGAAATCCAAGACCTCAGGTCAATTCCATGCTGGAACGCATTTGGGGCATGCAGTCACCAAGAGCAGTTCAGCTACAAAGCTCTCTCCACACTGACCAAACAGCAAATGGGAATTCAAAATTTCCCAGGGTTTGAGGGGAGGAGCTATTTCCTGTTTATGTGGCCATGGTGCAGCAAAGTGCGAATGTTCAGAGTGGTCAAAACAGAGCATTATGGGATACCTCCTGGAGATCAATGACATAGATTTATGTTGCGCTCTGCCTCACTGATGCTCATTTGACCCATAGAATTCAACTTCAGCGCTACGCCACTTCTGGAGGTGGTTTTTTTAAGTCGAATTTTACCATGATTTAGGGGGTTGACGTAAGTGCCGTTAAGTAGACCTTCATTGTCAGTGTAGACCAGGCCTGAGTCATTTTCTTCTTCTCTTTGGACAGTTTTCCCCTCTTACTGAGCAGCTTGAACAGTGCTGAATGCTTCTAACAATGCGGAAATCCTAGCACCCCATCATCCTAGCAACCTCATTCATGGGCTTCAGCTCCTTACAGTTCCCATTGCATATGGCATTGCATCCAGGACAAAGGCATTCTAGACAATCAGTGCTGCAGCTATTACCGAGAGGAACTGCATACCAATGTTAGCTGCATCCTTGAATCCTTTATCCTACCTATCCTGACTACATGCAGAAGGTTACAGCCATGACTGCCCAGGAATATTTGGAGAGCTCATCTGTAATGTGTGGGTTAGATATTGGCTTAGTACTCTGTCACAGGGCATGACCACTCCATAATGCTGCTTCTGCTTAAGCATGGCACTGCTAGCACGCCTTGCCTCATTTTCCTTCCCCAGGATGGGTTTCCTCAGCGTTCCACACACAGGCCAGTGCTGGAGATGTGGCTTAGCCCAAACAAACTTAACCCCTTCCAGGGTAGCAAAAGTCCAGCTAAAAGGTCCCAGCACACAACAGGTTCTTCCACTATTCATGGGATTCTTGGCCCCTTTCTAGGCTATCTTTGAATCTTTCCTCTGCTCTTCTGTAGAGGACTTGGCCCTCCGGCTGGCTCCTCTGGTGTACCATTCTTACTGTCTTTCTGGGTTCTGTGCCTTGGGTTTGCCTCTGCTCTGGTACAGAGCACTGGCCCCTAGGCTGGTTCCTCTGGACTACCATTCTCAGTCCCTTCCTGGGCTCTATTACTTGTATCCTTCCTTGTTCCCATAAAGAGCACTGGCTCCTAGGCTGGTTTCCCTGGAGTACCCCATCTTCTGCAAACTCTGGCTCAGGGCCTTCCACCAGAACTTGCCTACTCCTTGTGGTTTTGTACCCCAGTCTGCTCTCTCTCAGCCCTTTTATGAGACCTAGGTGACCATTAAGCTGCCACCTGATTTTCCTTAGTCCCAACCCCTCAGCTAATTAATTATGACACAGGTGGAGCTGGCCCCATCTCCCCTTAAAGACGGCCAGTCACTCTGTGACAACCTCTCATTGCCCAGACCATGGCACAAACATAAGCAAACTGAGAAACACAAACAGCCAGGGTGGGTAACTTATAACTGGTATTTTCAGAGACTGCTCCAGCCCCAAGGCATGAAATCTTTGATAATTCTACTGTGTCCAAAACTGAGCACTCAATTTCCCTGCTATACACCTAGGTCATCACCATGAAAAATCTCTCTATATTCAGCTCCAAGGATTGTTTATCAATGATCATTTAATGCTAGTCCTTCCTGAGATCTGAGTGGGTTTCTGATGAGCCAGGCGATTTTGCCAAAGCCTCCTTAATAACTGACCTGGGGGACCCTTCTCAAGAGAGTAGGCTCATTGGTTTGGTCCAGTGTGGGAAGGGAGAGAACTGAAACAAAATGCAATGCAATGGTGCCTGTCAATAGTGTGGCTTTGCCTCAGGCATACACTTATTACTGGTCTCTTCTAGCTCTACTGATATTATTGCTCTTCTAGAGCTTCTCCTCTTCTTTTAATAGAGTTGTTGCAAATTAGTCATGTGACCAGCTTATGTTTGGAAAACCTTCCCCATCCAGCTTCCCCATCCTATCCTTCATCAAATCCTTCTGAAAGACTCACTTCTTACATGATGCCCATATCTATAGGCAACCGTTGATCCCCTGGATCATGTGGTACACATAAGAGGTCAAGTCAGGTGTCTGATGAATCAGCTTATGGCTGACAAGCCTGATTCAAAAGTGACACAGCTTGTTACAAATTTCACAGATCCATGCATTGTCTGAGTTGGAGTCTATTTTACAGCATGCTGCTTTCTTCTTTCTCCCTCTGCTTCCATCCTCTGGATCAAAGTTGCTTCATGTTGAGCTGCACCCAGTGCCAGATAGTCCCTCCAGATTGAATGGGATTCTGCAAGCCCATAAGAAGTGAGTTCATTAAAAATTAACCAGCCAACCAGTGATGCACTCTGCGAGGTTTCCGAGTCTGCCCTGTCTTTTTTGCGTCTATCTGTATTTGAGGGCCAGAGTGTCCCAGGCCTTAGAATTTGAGAGAGGGTACAAAGAACTTCCCTCTCCCACCTCTCCTATACAAAGCCCAGAGTAGGGAAGAAGTGGGATCATAACTTTCCCTTCCCTATAACAGCCTGCAGAGCTGGCTGGGAGCAGAGAGGGCAGCAGACTGCTCCATTGCAGAGATTGCTGCAGTATGCCCAACCCACCCTGTACGGCCTAGAACTCTGAGATTGCAGACAGTCCCCACCCCCGAAGAGTTGCCCTAGAGCACTGATCCGAGCTGTGGCTAAATGGCATAATCTAGTTTCAACTGTTTTCTCCAAGGTTAGGTACAGTCAGCATATAGCCATTGTTTGTGTTTTAAAAACAGGGTTACTTACCAGTAACTGTTGTTCTTTGAGATGTATTGCTCATATCCATTCCAATATAGGTGAGTGCGCGCCCTGTGCACTGGTTCCCGGAACTTTTTTTCCCCTAGCAAGCCCCATAGGGCCGGCTCCGGCACCCCCTGGAGTGCCGCGCTCATGCCGCGGTATATCAGGCGCTGCCGGCCCTGAGGGCCCTCAGTCCCTTCTTTTTGCCGACTCCGACAGCGGGGACGAAGGGTGGGTGTGGAATGGATATGAGCAACACATTTCGAAGAACAACAGTTACTGGTAAGTAACCCTGTTTTCTATCTTAGAGTGATTGCTCATATCCATTTCAATATAGGTGATTAAATAGCCATACCTCGGAGGTGGGTAGGAGTCAGCGGCGAGCTGCTCTCATCAGCACAGCCCTGTCGAAGCCCGCGTCCTCTCTCACCTGCTGCACGATGGCGTAGTGGGATGTGAAGGGGTGGACCGACGACCAGGTCGCTGCCCTGCAGATATCCTGCAGGGGCATCTGCTCCAGGAAGGCCGCAGATGAGGCCTGGGCTCTGGTTGAGAGCGCTGTCACAGCTCCTGGAAGCGGCACCTTCACCTGCTCGTAGCAGGTCCTGATGCAGGCGGTGATCCAGGTGTACCCTCAGGGACAGCTGATGGAAGGCCGAGATGACCGCCAGGTGTACCCTCAGGGAGGCCAGGGCCAGGCCCTGCAGCTTCAGCTGGAGCAGGTACTCCAAGATCGCCAGTATGGGCGAGCAGCTCGGTGGGATACCCCGGGACTCTGCCCAACAGGTAAAGCGCTTCCACTTGGCCCGGTACATAACCTGAGTGGAAGGTTTTCTGCTGCCCAGCAAAACCTGTTGGACCTGCACCGAGCAGGCTCTCTCTCTCCCTCCGTCAGCCACAGAGTCTCCAGGCTGTCAGGTGGAGGGAGTCCAGGTCCAGGTGCAGCAGGCGACCCTGGTCCTGGGAGAGAAGGTCATAACGCCTCGGGTGCAATATTGGTGTGGCGATGGATAGGTCCAGCAACATGCTGAACCAATGTTGTCTCGGCCAGGCCGGGGCAACCAGAATGATATCCGCCTTGTCCCTCTTGATCTTCAAGGGAACCTTGGGCATCAGCGGAATGGGGGGAAATGCATACATCAGGGTCCCCGTCCAGTCTATGAGGAACGTGTCAGAGATGGAGCCTGGCTTGCAACCCTAGAGCGAGCAGAACCTCAAGCACTTCTTGTTCCAGGACAACGCGAACAAGTCCAGTTGGGGAACACCCCACTTGCGGAAAATGGAAGTCACAACCTCCGGGTGCAGTGACCAGTCGTGGCGGGGTAGAAACGACCTGCTGAGGCGATCCGCCTCGATGTTCCTGACCACTGGGAGGTGAGAGGCAGATATGTGGAAGTCATGCCTCACCGCAAGGTCCCAAAGTCAAATGGCCTCCTGGCAAAGGGTCGAGGAGCGCACTCCCCCCTGCCTGTTTATGTAAAACATGGCCGCCGTGTTGTCCATCAGGATCTGCACCATCCTGCCCCTCAGGAAACTGAGGAACACCTTGCAGGCCAGATGGGCTGCCCTGAGCTCCCGGAGGTTGATGTGGAGGCATTGCTCCTGTGCCGACCAGAGCCCCTGGGTGCTGAGGTCGCTGCTGATGTGGGCCCCCCAATCCATATCCGAGGCATCCGTAATCAGAGTTATCGAGGGTGTCAAGTCTCTGAAGGGAACACCCCTCAGTACCTCCCCTGGGTCCCTCCACCAATCCAGGGAGGACAGTACCTGAGTGGGGACAGTGACCACTCTGCTCAGCGAGTGCCTAGTTGGTACGTACACCGAGGCTAGCCACCCCTGGAGAGGCCTGAGCTTGAGGCGAGCCAGCCTCACCACATATGTGCATGCTGCCATGTGTCCCAACAGCTGGAGGCAGTGCCTGGCTGTCGTCATGGGGGACCTGTGGAGATTGGCGATTATAGCGGCCGTTGCCTCAAAGTGAGGCTGTGGGAGGAAGGCTCTGGCTTGGATGGCGTCCAGGGTGGCCCCGATGAAGTCTATGCACTGCACCGGGATGAGAGTAGACTTCTGCTTGTTGATGAGCAGCCCCAGTCTGGTGCATGTGGCGCAGGTGAGTGCCAGGCTGTTCCTCACATGGGCCCTGGACCTGCCCTGGATCAGCCAGTCATCCAGGTAGGGAAATATCTGAACCCCTCTGCGGCGGAGGTGGGCCGCCACGACCGCCATGCACTTTGTAAAGACCCTGGGGGCAGACGAAAGGCCAAAGGGCAGGGCTGAGAACTGGTAGTGGCAGCCAGCTACCAGAAACCGGAGGAACCTTCTGTGACCAGTGAGGATAGTAATAAGGAAATAAGTGTCCTTTAGGTCGAGGGCAGCATACCAGTCCCCTGGATCTAGAGCAGGAATGATGGAGGCTAGGGAAACCATATGGAATCTGAGGCGCCTGATGAACCTGTTCAGACAGCGAAGGTCCAGAATGGGCCTCAGGACCCCTGTGCCTTGGGAATGAGGAAATAACGGGAGTAGAACCCCTTTCCTCTTTCCTGAGGAGGAACCTCTTCCACCACCCCAAGGAGAAGAGAATTCACCTCCTGAATGAGGAGATGCTCGTGAGAGGGGTCCCTGAAGAGGGACGGGGTAGGGGGAGAGTCTGGGGGGAAGGCCGAGAGTTGCAGGGCATAACCTCTGCGTACTACGCCCAACACCCAACGGTCGGAGGTAATGCTCTGCCACTCTGCAAAGTACGGCCTCAGTGTGTATGCAAAGGGGAGGTTTAGATCCGGGAGGATGGGGGAGGTGCCACCTTCATGCGCACCATCAAAATTGTCTCTTGGTATTCCTCTTGGGAGGCCTTTGCTGGGGACCCACCGAGGGGCCTTGGTGGTCCCGGAGATTAGATGTTCTGTACCGGTCCCGACCCCTCCTGGGTTGAGCGGGTCGGGGAGGTGGTCTCGGTGTCGGCTGGGGCTGACACTGGGGACCTGATCGCGCCTGACGCCGGGAGGCCTGCAGCATGTACAGTCCCAAAAACTTCAGGGTGGCCCTGGAGTCCTTCAGGGCGTGCAGTTTGTCGTCTGTGCGGTCAGAAAAAAGGCCAGCACAGTCAAAAGGCAGGTCCTGGATTGACTGCTGGACCTCCTGCGACAGCCCTGAGGATTGGAGCCAGGAGCAGCAACGCATGACAATGCCTGATGCCATCGCCCTACTAGTGGCATCCGCAGTGTCACGGGCTGACTGGAGGGCCGCTCCCGTCACCATCGCGCCCTCCTGGATGAGGGTGGTGAAATCTGCTGCCTGGTCCTGAGGCAAACTCTGCGCAAACCTCTGGAGGGAGGACCAGAGGTTCAAGTTGTAGCGGCCGAGGAGCACCTGGTGATTTGCGATCCTCAGCTGCAGGGCCTCCGTAGAATAGGACCTTCCTGCCAAAAAGTGTTGTAGACAGGTAAAGGAATCCCCAGGTTACCAAGCACCACGCAGAGAAAACAGTTTCTTAACTACTTACAAGTTTATTTGGGGCAAAGAGGGTGTGGGGTTTTACAAGGGAAAAGGAACATCACATATAACAGACTTATCTACTTTCCTAAATAGGGGGACTAAAGCAGATTAGAAGGATAACAAGACACAGGATACACTAATTAACGATTAGATGATTTCCAATAGTATAATTAATGTTAATTATACCTGAAAACTATAACAAGCATGCTATTTAAAATCTTACCACCACGAGGAACAGGGTCATGACGCCTGGCCAATGGGGGGATACGAGAAACGCTCGGATTCAAGACCCGGACCGGTTACACTCGACTCGACTCTCGCCCAGTAGAAGACTCGGGGGCGGGAAGGGAGGCAGCAGCTTCAGGCGTGCAGTCTGGTGGGCCGACAGCTCTCTTCCGTCAGACCCACCGAGATGCAGCAGTGTTTATGCACTCGGGCTATGTGCAATATTCGTAACAGCTGATGGCTGTTGGGCTATGTGCTGTATTCGTAACAGCTAATGGCTGCTGGGCTATGTGCCGTATTCGTAACAGTTGATGGCTGCCCCTGGCTATTTGCAACGTCCCATTGTTTGCCATTGCAGACGTGCTATCTTAGGTGTGTCAGTAAAGGTCCCGATAAGGTCAGGTCTCAGGTCTACTGTAATTGCCGAGCGGGAGGGGCTGAGCGGGGGCGAGTGCCGGTCACTAGATATTATGTTGTCCCTCCTGGATGAGGGTGGTGAAATCTGCTGCCTGGTCCTGAGGCAAACTCTGCGCAAACCTCTGGAGGGAGGACCAGAGGTTCAAGTTGTAGCGGCCGAGGAGCGCCTGGTGATTTGCGATCCTCAGCTGCAGGGCCTCCGTAGAATAGGACCTTCCTGCCAAAAAGGTCTAACTTTTTATTGTCTTTGTTCTTTGGGGTATTTGCCTGGGCCCCCTGTTTGTCTTGCTGGTTGGCAGCCTCCACCACCAGCGACCCTGGAGAAGGATGATTGTAGAGGAATTTAAATCCCTCTGCTGGAACATAATATCTTTGCTTGGCGCCCTTGGTAGTGGGGGCAACCGAGGCGGGGGTCTGCCAGAGGGCCTTTACAAGTTTCAGGACCCGCTCATGTACAGGAAGAGCTACCCTGGATGGCCCTGCTGACCCGAAGAGGGGGTCCTCCTCTTCGGAGAGTTCCTTAAGCTCTAGGCTCAAGTTGTCCGCCACCCTCTTAAGTAGCTCTTGGTGAGCTTTGAAGTCAGGGAGGGGTACCCTCCGGTCCCTGGAGGTTGTATCATCCGGGGAAGAGGAGGAGGACTGTGGGAAGGGCCCCGTAGAGGAACCCTCCTGGGGGTCAGATTCCTCCCTGGAGGAATGGCCCTTGTCCGTCTGGCTCAGAAGGGGCGGTGGCGGATGGGCCGTCGAGGAGGGCACTGACACCAGACCCTGGGCTGTCTGAATTCCCCAGGGACCCCAGTAGGGCCATTGCCAGGGGCCCTGGGGCCAAACTGGGACCGGCCCCAGACTGAGTGGGGAGGGCCCTGGTGCGGATGGCGCCCCAAGCTACAGGACCGGTGTTGCCAGGACTTGCAGTCCCTACCGGTCTTCCCCAATGACCTGCTCTGGGATGAAGAGGAGCAGTCTCGGCAGTGCCCGCGGTGCCGGCGATAGGGTGAGTGACTGGAGGAGCTGGACGACGGCCGCCGAGGCGCCAAGGTCTTGTAGCGGCGCTTCCTAGGAGACATGGAGCGATGCTGAGCATCAGGACTGTGCCCCCGCCTGGACTCCAAGGAGCGGGAGCGGGAGCAGTAACACAGTGCTGAGGCTTTCGGTGCTGGGCCTGGCCCTGGGCTGCAAACCGGGGATCGGGAGTGGTGCCAGCGCTCTACTGGGCTAGATGAAGAGCACTGGCGCCGGCAGCGGTGAGTGTCCTCCAGGTGGCTGTAGGACCGGGACCTGGAGTGGTGCTGGGCATGCCGTGTGACAGAAGATGGGCATGCTGAGCTGCGGGACGGGGATCTGGAGCGGTGCCGAGAGGGCCAGGTCCCTTCAGGCACCAGGATCCCTACTGGACTGCACACCGGGGACCGGGAGCGGTGTGACGTGTGCCTGCTGTCATCCAGTGCCGGGATCCGCACTGCGCTATGTGCCGGGGATCAGGACCGGCGCCGATCGTGCTTTGGGACCTGGGTCACCAAGTGGTGTGTCAGGGATCGGGAGCTGTACCAAGTGCCCTGGGACTCATGGGTCACTGGGATCCGCGCCGGGCTGCATGCCGGGGATCGAGACCGGTGCCGTGCCTCCCTGTCGGCGTCCAAGGACCAGGAGCAGTGTCGGGCATAGTGGTAGTCAGGCGCTCGCGTCTGTGCAGGGCTACACTCTGGGGATCGGGACCGGCGCCGAGTGCCTCCAGTCTGCTCGGCTGCTGGGATCCGCGCTGGAGTGTGTGCTTGGGATCGGGGCCGGAGTCGTCTGGTGCGGGACCTCGAAGATCGATCTCGCGAGGCGAAACTGGAACGGCGTCGCCCTGTGTTGGAGCCTCGAGAACGCCCTCGGTGCCGCGGTGTCGAGGAGCTCGACGATTCAGTGTCGGAGCTGGGAAGGGAGCCCGCACTCTCGACCCTTCTCGACCGTCTGGGGGGAGACCTGGACTCCTGTCTCCACCACCCACCGGGGCCACCCAGCGCGGGTTTACCTCGAGACACCAGTCCCCGCGCTCTCAGCCGAGGGGGGGGATGGAGGCATGGGCATGCCCATGAGGGCGTGTGCCACAGCGAACACCTCTGGCGTCGACGGCCCTTGCAGGGGCACTCCCGCACCCCCTGGAGTCGGGGGAGGCCCCTGCGAGGAGATGCCAGTGCTGGAATACTCTCCATGGCCTGTGGCTGGGTCATCTCCTGTGTAACCCCCAGCGGTACCGGTGGCGTGAGGGAGTCCATGTGAGCGGCACCTTGCCGCTTCTTCTTTTTCGGCACCATCGACTGTGGTACCGACTGTCCTGGTGCCGGCGGTGCGCTGCTCACCGAGGATACACTCGCTGCCGCGGGGGAGTGAGATGGTTCCGAGTCCGGCCAGAGCGCAGACTCCATAAGCATGGCTCACAGGCGTGCGTCTCTCTCCTTTTGAGTGCGAGGTTTGAAAGCCTTGCAGATCCGGCACTTATCCTGACGGTGCTGCTCCCCGAGGCAACGGAGGCAGCAGTTGTAAGGGTCGCTCACTGGAAAGGCCTTGCTGCAGACGGCACAGGCCTTAAACCCGGTTGAGCCAGGCATGGCTCAACCTAAAGCCCCAAAAGGCAAACTATTCTATTCTATTGTTCTAACTAACTACTGTACTTAATTAACTGTAACTACAACACTTAACTCAACTATACAACTAGAAACAGAGATTGCTGCTTGCTGAAGAGCAAGGAGCAGACGTTCCAGCTACCGTCAGTGGGCAGAAAGAAGGAACTGAGGGCCCTCAGGGCCGGCGGCGCCTGAGGTATCGCGGCATGAGCACGGCTCTCCAGGGGGCGCCGGAGCCGGCCCTATGGGGCTTGCTAGGGGCAAAAAAGTTCTGGGAACCTGTGCACGGGGCGTGCACTCACCTATATTGGAATGGATATGAGCAATCACTCGAAGATAGAATTGAGAATTGCACTGGCCAAGTTTCATGTTTGCCAACAAAGATGAGTAACACACTATATTTACTTTCTGTGGTTTTATTTTCCAGAAGGAAACCAGGTTGAAGTACAGTGATAAGCCATTGTAAACACAAATTCTAATGGGCTGATTCAGAGAGTAAGTGTGATTTTCCCTCTGGCACAGGGAAGGGATTAAAACAATGTAAAAGCAGGAAGGCTAATGGGGGTTTCCCAAATGCAGAGAAGAATATTTATTCTAAAATAAACTATAACAGTCTTTTTTCTTTAACTTTTAATTTATCTTTCTAGCTTTCTTTCCTATCTGCCCTTTTTGCCTTTCCTTAGGCATACATTTTTTTTCTTTTTGAGTTCACTGCACAACTATGGAGTCAAGCCTCATCTTCTAGCCAGTCCAAGCCTCAAGAATTACAGTTAAGCCAGAACATCTCCTCCGCAGGACACTCATACTGGCCTTATTTGAGCCCTGGCACAACTCCATCCAACATGCAGGGAGGCATGTGTCAGGACTAACCTGACTCCACAGTCACCCTCCAAAGAACCAAAAGTATATCTTCTATACCGGTAGAAATATTTAGGCAAGGGCTTTAGCACTAGCCTCCACAGGAAAGTTGTATCTCATACTATAAAGTGATTCCTAGAAAAGAGAAACAGCGAGAGTTCTGTGGCACCTTAAAGACTAACACATTTATTTGGGCATAAGTTTTCGTGGGCAGAAATCCAGGTTTCTGCCCACGAAAACTTATGCCCAAATAAATGTGTTAGTCTTTAAGGTGCCACAGGACTCTTGCTGTTTTGCTAAAAACAGACTAAAATGGCTATCCCTCTGGAACTAGAAAAGAGAGTGGTTACTGAAAAGCTCCATATGTCGTTTATAGCTTTTATCCTCTTACATTTTGTTATTTTTAAATGCTTATTTTTTCTGTAATTACCAGTTTCTCTTTCCTTATTTTTTTCTTCCTCGTTAATATCTCCTGTTTACTCTTTATCTCTCTTCCTTCCATCCACTGAGAAGCAATGGCCTGTCATCGCACTTTCTACCCCTTCCACTACTCACTAGCTACTGGGGCGAGCCATTCACTTCCTGCACAGCTGCTGAAATCCACAAAGTGGGGGAGAATCTCAGTGAATCTCACAGCATTCTCCCACAGAGCTGCTCAGCTGCACAATGAGAGAGAATGAAAATCCACAAGCCTTCAAATTTTTAGTGCAAATTGCAGCTGGCTCCACCGGATCCTTTAATTTCCATCTGTTTAACTTTCCCCTTTTCCTCATGATTGCATGTTCTGCAGCCTCAGAAACAAGTAGCTCATGTGAGAGTTTCCTCCACTTCCGAACTTGGTATTTGACTGAAACCAGTAGAAGCTATTTGGAAAGTGTCAAAGGAAATTTCCTCTTGCCATGACAACTCCTCCCATTTCTTCTTGTAGCAGCCCCCAGCATTTCCTGGTGATTGAAGGTACCACACCCCTCATACCAAGATGCTAACAACAGCACAGGTATATGGGGAGCTTAACTTCTCCCTGTGAGTTGCTTAGGGCTGGTCTTTGTTACACAGTTAGGTCCATGCAAGGCAGCTTGCATTGACCTAGTTGTGCTTGTGTCTACACTTAAATTTGGCTCCTGCCAATGTAAGTGTCCCATTATATCACTTAATAACACCACCTCCCAGGCAGCCTGTAGCCACAGTCAATGTACTTAGGACAACAGACTGTGAGAGTAGACACTGCGTTCCTGATATCAACCTTAACTGTCCTCCAGCAGCTGTCCCACAATGCCCCAAACTGACCACTCTGGTCACCAGATACCAGAAGCACCCCCCCCCCCACACACACACACCTTTAAAGCCTCACAAATTTTTGAAATTCCTTTTCAGGATTGCCTGGGTGTGGTGACCAAACCATGTAGCTCTCCACTGTTCAGTGCCACTGCCCAGCTGGCCATGCCAGCTACACACCTCAGAGGCGCTCCTGCCTGGAGTACACTGGATATATTGGATCTCCTGGGCCTGTGGGGAAAGGAGGCTGTGCAGGGACAGCTTTGAACCAGCTACAGAAACATCGACGTTTATGAGCAGATTGTTCAGGGGATACAGGAGAAGGGGTACAACATGCACCCCAAGTTGGTGGTATGTTCTATAATTAGATTTCAACCACCCAGTAATAGATGTGAACTCCTGGATCATTATATCAGTCTTATCACTGAGTCACAGATAGTCCTCTTAGGCTCTCCAATCTATCTGGCAAGCTGGACTTAGTGATAAATGGTCACTTACACCAAAAATCACAAAATATTCAGGTTGCTTCCAATCCCAAGAGACCAGTCACTTAGCCCAGATCAGTTGGTATCTTAGATCTCGCACCAAAGACAACACCTGTAGCCAGTTCTGTAATAAACTAACTACAGTTTTATTAACTAGGAAAAAGAAATGAGAGTTATTTACAGGTTGAAGCAAGCAAGTGTATAACACAAATAAGTTGCAGTCTACAGCTTAAGAGTGACGAGTTGTAGTACTCTGTGACTGCAACATGTCTTTCTTCAGGACTAACTCATGCCAAGCAGCATGGGAATCTCTCTGTTTACATTTAGGAATCCTTGTGTCTCAGAATCCAGGCAGTACAAAAGATTCAGTTTCTCCTTGTCGGGGATTTTTATCCTCTCCTTTCCAGAGTTCAGAACCAATGGGATGAGTTCATGTGCAAATCTCTCCTTCCTGGAGGGAGTTAGAAATGCAATCAACAAAGTCCACTGAACTTCGCAATAAGGCAATTGCTTTCAATGGGCCATTCTTGTATGCCGCAAGGTAAGCACTTTACCTTAATGAGAGCTTCTTTTCTTGTTTGCTGAGTTACACAATTACAGAGGTTTACAATGCAAACACTCAATATAACTTCATACCATGGGCTATATAGAGATTACAAGTGAGATCAATACTTGAACGATCCTACACGCATCATATCGAGTCTAAACACATTTTTATCCATTTAACATGTAATATCTCTTTTGATGATGCTAACACACAGGTAAAGAAGACTTGTTTCCAGCTATGCATTTGTAAGAGTTCAGTGAGGCCTGGGGCCTTGGCATGTGCTGGCATCTGGTTTACCAGCATCACACGTGCATGACAACTGCCCCCATGGTGAATTTGCTGACTCCAAATTGATTCCTGACTGACTAATAGTAATGTGGTGCTACAAGTTTTCACAGTGCGATCACCGCTCATTTCTCCACTGTCAGCGTGACTTTCACTTTGGTGTCCTGATGCTGGAGGGCTACGGTGAGCTTGGTGCACAGATCCAGGAATGTGGCCTTGCACATCTGAAAGTTCTTCAGCCGCTACTCATCTCCCAAACCTGCATTACGATGCAATCCCACCAGTCAGTGTTTGTTTCCAGGGCCCAGAAGCAGCTCTCCACCATCTGCAGCTGCTCCGTGAACTCCACCAACAACCTTGAATTGGTTCTTGCTATGTCCAATAGCAATCTGGCCTCCAAGGCATTGTCATCTTCCCTGCAACTCTTCTTGCAGCTCTGTAAATACTACAGGATCATGCATCCTGTGATTGCAATGCTCATGACAATAGTGCAGAGCTGTGTAGGCTCCATGCTTCTGTTGGAGATGATGGACAGTGAGGAAGGTCAAGAGGGTTTGTGAGATTTTGAAAAAAAGGCACAAAAATTATGGGATACAGATGACATTATGGGATGGAGACAGTTGCAAACTAGGAAGTTGACCCCCCACTCCCAGTCACCCCTGCACAGCTCGTTTTGGCCTCATCATGCATTGCCAAAACTTCCCAAAAGCTGGATGGTGGTGAGTTGCACTCTGGGATACCTACAAGCGATACAAGCATTCCTGGTGAGTATGTGCACTGCTGACACAAGGAGCCAAGTATGCCTGGGCACAGGCAATGTGCTAACTGTGGCAGCTGTATGCCAAAGTAACTCGAGTGGACATACGTTTGTAGTGTAATCTTAGTTTCTTAAGTGGAGAGAGACATATTTTTTTCCTACAGCATCAGTGAGCAGGTCAGCAACGGGAAGATGCAAGCTTCTCCCACCACAATGAACGTCCAATGCAGGGGTCCCCAAACTGTCAGCTGCGAGGGCCACACCACTCAGTCTTGGTCTTATGGTGGGCTGGAGCGGCTGGGCCCATGTCACGTGGGAGAGAGGCACGGGGAAGGGGCAGGGCTGGGAGAGGGGAGCGGCTACCATGCGGCACTGCTTGGGGACAGGAGTGGTGCACTGCGCCCATATGGGAGAGAGGTGGGAGGAAGGGGTGGGGCCAGGAGGGGAGAGCGGGCCAGTCAAAATGTGTTGGCAGGCCGGATGTGGCTGTAGTTTGGGGACCCCTGTTCCAATGTCTGTGTGGGAAGGAGGGACACTAACTCCTGCCAAGCTCTTTGCAAGTTGGAAAGATTCTCTTTTCACTCCTGCATGGTAATCACGCCTTGTTTAAATTCTTAACTAGCCTCAGAAGTTTCTCATGTCCCCTTTAAAAGGTCAGACCATCTCTTCTTCCAAACACAAACCTGATTTCCAAGCCAGGATTTTCAAAATTGCAAACACACTAATTCTGGCTGAATAAACATCGGTCAGACAAAGGATGTCCAAACAGAACATGTCCCCTCCAGGATTGTCACACTGGGCTCATGTCAGCCCTGACATAAATCTACCAAGAGCGAAGGGAGGCATGATGTGGGGGGTGCTAGCCAGACGCCAAGGGTTAATCTCCAAAGATCCTAAAGGATCTTCTCAGTCACAGCAGAACAGATATCTAGACAAATACTTTAGGAATACACTTTGATCTCCAGATGAAAGCTGCACCTTGTTCCATACACTTGTTCCCAGAGAACTGAGTCATTCCTGAAGAGTTGCATGTCTTCCTTTCTTTTTTGCTTTTGCATTTGTTTTTTTCAAATGCTCCATTGTTTTTGTTTATTAGCAGTGAATTTTGCTTTCCTGGTCTTTTCATTTTCCACTTTTGCCACTTCCTTTTTCTCCATGTGTCTTCCATCCCTCTCCTTTTTACATCACTAGTCTCCTGAGGTTCATTGCCAGTCTTTCAATTCACAGAGGGGTTCTCAGCTCCACAATGAGCAAGTATTAAACTTTACAACGTTTCAGATCCTCAATGTAAATTGTATCAGGCTCCAAAGATCCCTGAAACTGACCTCTAATGTTTGAAAGAGCTCGACTAGTGATTTTCAGCTACTCAGCAGCCAGAATTTGAATCCAATTTCTGTAAGTCTTCAACTTCAGCATTCAGCAGTTTCTGTTTTATTATTCAATGTATTTGTGTTCATAATTTTAAAAAGTTTCAGGACCAATATGTGGCAAACTTGGAATTGCTATGTAATATTTTTTGAATACTGAATGTGACCCAGTAATGGAAATGGACTTTACTTTTATATTGGTTTATTGAAATAGTTATTATATGACTATATTGCCTTAGTTCACCAGGAAGAAGAGACTAGCTTCTTGATAAGAACTCCACATCACACACTTGAAAGACAATGTGGAAAGCTATTAGCTTCAAGTTTCTTATATTCTGTCTCCAACAAATATCAAGTCTTGTTTTGCTGATGTTGAGAACTAACAGTTAAAACATGACAGTCTCTGGGAAGTCAGGTGATCAGAAAGTCCAAGTAAGTTTTAAAGAACACACTCCCTGAGGCAGAGAGAGGGAAATGGCTAGTGATTTAAGTGAACTGATTATACCACCTAGTCTACCAGAATTTGGGCGAGTTTATAGGAAGCTTAGCCCTACCAGGATCCATATGTGGACAATGGACAGAGACACCTGAAAGCCTAAGAAGCTAATAGTCTGTTTATTATTTTAAGGTAATTTTTTCTCTGAAATGCTTTTGTTCTTAATAAACAATTATTTACTTTAAGAAGGCTGTCTGGTCACTGTGTTAACAGCTGGCCCCAGCTCCCAGCACAAAGAGAGCTCCAGGTACTAAGTAAGCCCTACTGAAGTAATCACAGTTGAGACATAGGGACAGCAACCCAAGGACCAATCTGAAAGCAGGAGAAACATGATTCCACAGTCTACGGTTCAGCTCCTTATTCTAATTAAGGGATTAATTACAGAAAGTCTTCACCATCTATTGGGCCAAATGATATGAGTTACTCATGTAAATTTTGTTTTATTAGGTAACCTTTGAAGTTAGTCCTGCTTTGAGCAGGGAGTTGGACTAGATGACCTCCTGAGGTCCCTTCCAACTCTATGATTCTATGAAGATTTTGCAGTCCCATGCAGTGCAGCAGATATTCTCTCCCTCCCAACAAAATCTCATTCACCCATATTTCCCAGTAGTTCCAAACTTCCCACTGACAAGTCTGATATTCCACTGCAATGTTCTTTGCATGTTCTTAGTTTTATCTCTTTGACAATAGATTGTAAAGAGAGGTCTCGCCAATGGAGGTCTCATGGCACTCTAAAGTATTTTCACTATATAAAATATTACTGTATAGAACTTCAGTATAACATTTCAGGAACATAAAACATAGCATATAATGTGTGGAAAATAATATTTTCAACAAAAGGCTAGTTACTTCCTAACGGACTGTTGAACAGTTTTGCAGTTGCTGATCTTCCTGTAAGAGTTATGTGCTTTACCCACCAACCTACATAAACAGTGAGATTAGTAGAGGGTGTAAAAGGTGCATGCACTGACCAAAGTCCATAATGTTTTGCAAGTAATGGAATAAAAGGCTCGGCTCTCTACACAATCCCTGATTCCTCACCAATATGCCCATTATTAAAAATATTTTAAGGAGCAGCAGAAGATAGTATGGGTCTGCAGAATGTCTTCCGAAAATCATTTTCCTTTAAGGTGTCTCAAGTAAGGTATTCAGAACCACAAGCCGCTTTTAAAAATAAATATCGGTCAGGATATTTGGAGAACTTTCTCTTTCATGAGATCCCCACTGTAAACCTCCCTTTTTGAGGTTACTGAGCATTAGCAATCCCTGTGGAGCAAATGAGAATCCTGGCAAGAGAATATCTTTAAGGCAGCACCTCAGGTGTGAATCTATGATCTGAGGAGGGCACTGAACCATATGTAGACTGAATTGCTGGATTGTTACTGAATTGACCCAATCATGTAGTGTACACATGCAAAGCCTCATAACGGTGTCATAAAAGCATTTGAAGCCACAAGTGCCAGTACTCATAAGAGATCTCATCAGCCCCACAGCTAGGATTGTCTTCTAAAGATTAAGGGATTCAATTGAAGAAAACAAGTAAGCGTCCTTCTGAAATCCAGGGAAACCAAGGTCAGCAGCTGATTAGGATTCAGAACTGATTTGTCCACTTTCACCCCCAACACCAAAGCACTGAAGACAGAGCATAATATTTTCAGGGTGTGAAGCACAGTTTGATCAGATCATATTCTTTAAGCCAGTTGTTTGGCCTATATACCTATATACCTATAAAGTCTGACAATTGAGGTGTGCAGACTCCACTGTCAGACATGTGGTGAACCTCCTTGGGAAGTCCACCAGCCCAGAAGAGAGCACCTTGTAATGAAAAATGGTCTTTTTCCACATCTTGACAATGAAAAGGCAAAAGAAGTACCTCAGGGTCAGGGTTTGAAAGATGAATGGCAAAGGTTAAGGGATAGGCAAAGGGCACTTGGTTCTAGAGTGGATTCAAACTCTCTAAAGTTCTAGAAATCATAAGGGAATCGAATATAGGGTGCTGGAAAAATTTAACCCCCTTCTGTAGATGGGGGTAAACGAATTCTGCCTTACTAGGGACAGATGGCAGTGAAACAGAATAAGCCCATAGCTCCTCCTTAGGTTCCAGAAATATTAATTCTACTAATAGGGCTACTAATCAGTTACTCACGAGTGGGAAGCTAATCAGGACAATTCATCACAGTTGTCTCCAACACCAGACAATACCGATTCAACCTCCCTCTGTTACACAAACTTGTTTATAACTTTTTGTTATCTTTTCTTAGACACATGAATTAGTCACTCATTCCCATGTTAATTCTCCTCCCCCATCAGTACAGGTTTAGTGTTAGTCCAAAGCGGTCTTTTCCAGCTTTTTAGTTACTTAATCTTTTCTTGTTTTCACAAAGTCTGCAATTTCTCACACACACACACACACACACACACACACACACACACACACACACACACACACACACACACACACACACACACACACACACACAAAACATGATTATTCTACAATTTCTGACACAGACACAGTTCTACTTATGCTTACACTGTGAAACGTTATCAGAAGAGACTCTGAAAATCCACAGCAGGTTTCTGTCAGGCCTAAATAGGCTTTTGCTCCCAACACTGGGGCTTTAAGAAAAACTACCCAATATCTCGAGTTTTACAGTAAAATTTTGAGAATTGTAAGTCCTCCAGTTATATTATTTCATATTAAAAAAATCAAACTTTTCTTTTGGGGTTCAGTATCCAAACTTTATTTCAACTACATTTAATCCAGTGATATTACAAACTTTCAGAACCATGCATAAACTGTGAAGGCAGTGTAGCCTCATGAAGGATGTCCTGGCCTGGGGCCCCAGAGACTTAGATTCTATTCCCAACTTAGCCTGTGGGGTAACCTTAAATGATTCACTTCCCCTCTCAGTTTCCCCATACATAAAAGGACGGTAGTGAAGTTTATATGTTTTGAGATCTACTGATGAAAAGTGCTATGTAAAAGCTAGGGATTATCAATGGAGCTATGAAAATTTGCTTTAGCTGAAGATCTGAACCCCAGACCTTTACAGTCCTCTGTACCTTTATACTTGAATTCATAAATTGTACAGACAGATTCCCCTAAAACGTCTTAAAGTCCAACTGTGCTCGGCTACCTGATTCTTCCCCACAGGAGTTGTGACCAGTGGTGAATAGAAAGATTCCAAGCAGTCTTCTTAAAACAAAGTATTGTTTAATCGTAACAGTGGGAACACAGCATAATAAGAGAAAAGGATTTTTAAAATTATAAACAGGCTAGATACATATCTGACCTAGGGACTTAGGCAGGCCTACCTTTCCCCAGACTCCAGAGTCTGGGTGTCAGACTGTTCCCCAACGGTCTCTGCCTCCATCCCCCCATTAACCATTTGACCCCTCTTCGAGAGAATGTCTGTGTCTTTATACCCTCCTGAGGCTTGTGATCCTCTCCTCACCTCCTCACAGGGACTGTCTCTCCTGGTGAGAATGTTTCTCACCCAGACCCAACAGGAGGGCCGAGCCAAGGCTTCGATGTGAATGGCTCTGAGTTGTCCTTCAAGTTTTTACAGAGAGGAGCATATCAGGGTTCATTCATATTCCTAGATTCCAAGGCTAGAAGGAACTACTCTGATCATCCAATCTGACTTCCTGTATGACATAAGCCATAAACTTCCACGAAATAATTCCTGGAGTATATCTAAAAAATTCATCTCTCCCTTCCTGGATGCATTTCCTAACAAATCCACTAGTTAATTAACACAATATCTGCACGCAGTAAGCAACACATAGACCCTCTCAAGATATGGTCTTCATAAACGATTACAGGCAGGTCCAAATCTGTCACAGGCACCTTTAGTTATTAATTATTATTGTTGGTATTACAGTAGCACCCAGAAGTCCCAGCCACAATCAGGACCCCATCGTGCATTGTACGAACACATCATGAGAGGCAGTCCCTGGTCCAAAGAGCTTGCAATCTACATATACAAGATAGCAGTCCCGCCACATGGATCACCATACAGGAATAGGGCCTACGGTCATAACTAGCTAGCCAGTGGTCCCTAGCCCAGATCTAATGGGATGAACTGCTAGAGATGAGCAAGTAGTTCAGTTTCGGTCCCAAACCACTATCTAACTATCAGGTAGGTTTGACATGATTTGTTCTTGACAAATAATGCTGATGTTTGGATTTGTCCCATTACAGAAATAGAGGTAAGCTGCTGACCAAACTCAGATCTGGATGGGGAGAAAGAGTGGAAGTCGGGTCATGCCCATGTCAACTTCATATAATTTAAATGACAACTGCTAGTATTTGCAGTTGTTCTGAAAGAATATTCACCTAGCCTAAAAGCAATTCTTACAGAAACAAGTGTGGTTATTATAAGCACATTAATTAGTTGATTCTATCCAGGGTAAATCGAAGCCAGAGATTACAAAAATGCCATTCATTTCTTATCCTTTCTTCCCTCTCAATAAGTAGCAGTCACACCCATCACTGTTTCATGTACACACATCAGGCGCTAGAATTAAAATGTCCCTTTTCTCATCATCCTGGAAGATGTGGCTGTCATGCAATTAAACACCTTGACTGACTCATCAAACTTGTTTGCGAAAACCATGTGCAACTCACTGAAATTCAGCCCAATTATGGTCTTTTCATTTTGCTTCTTCTTCTTTGAAGCCTTCTTTCCAAAATTGCTCACTGTTGTCCTACTGGCTGGCTAGTCATACGTAAGCGACTTTTCTAAATCATATTGGAAACTCAGTTTTTCCCATAGCTTCCCTGAATAAAACATCAGCCTTCAGGGAACTTACCTCCCAGAATGCCTTCTGTGAACTTTTATATAACCTTGCTTTATTTGTTTAACTCCAAGGCTTTTTTTGCACAGAGTATAAACACAGTATTACTCTCCAAATATTGCATTGCCTTCCTGAAATGGAACTGTCTCTCTGACTTTTCAGTCCTTAACCGTTCCTGAGACTTGCAATAAAGATTCCTATTAATGCCAAAAGTGTTAACGTTTTTTGTGATGGACACCTGCCCACTGAGAATAAGATTGAGACCACTAAACCCATTTTGCAGAGACCACCAAGCAGACAATTATGGTGGCCAAGGATCTCATGCTGACTCCCTGGTGAGAAACCCCTGCTTCCAAGAGCAGGAGAACTCTAGAGTTGCAGTCCTGCTCCTTTAGACTGCCACGATATACTGAGCAGGGATCCTCCCATCTCCTGTGGCGGGCCTCACAGGCTGACTGTACCCAGAGGATATCTTTAATCCCTTCCTAACTGGGATGGGAATCTACCCCCCACATATCCTTCTTCCCAAGACAGAGCTCAGGATTCTATTGACTTAGCCTGACTTCCCCACTTCCCCCAAAAATAAGTTCAGATTACGGTGTTTCTTTCCTTTGGAGAGCCTTAAAGTTTAAGGCCAGAAGAGACTACCAGATCATCTAATCTAACCTCCTGTATATCACAGACCACCACCACCACCCAGTGCCTGCACACTAAGCCTAACATCCTAAATTAGACAAATGTATTCCAGCCCACAGCAGACTCAATATGTGCCATAGTAAAAGAATGAGAGCAACCAAGGTCCACCAGTGCCTGAGGCCCCCGCAACGACAGGGAAATGATTAAGTGATATACACCTAGATAATCCTGGCAAGTGTCCTGCACCCACACACTGCAGATGAAAGTGAAAAACTTCCAAAGTCATTCCCAGTGTGATCTGGGGGAAAATTCATTCTCTCTCCCGCATATAGACCTGGAGCATGTGAGCAAGAACCAGCCAGATGAGCACCTGAGAGAGAGACCTCAGTGCCACCTCAGAGCAGTGGCCCATCCACCCACTGTGTCATCTCTGGACATGGCATTCCTGACGCTTCAGAAGAAGGAGATTATATTGGGAAGGAAAGGAAATTTTTTCTTGACCCCTGCAGGCAGCTGGCTGAAACCCAGAAGCATGAGCTTTTAGAAATGTCAGACAATCCAGGAGTGAGCGCCTGGGCTGTTGAGCTCTGCCCCCTACTTTGGTAAGAATCCCTGTCATATAACTGCATTCATAAACTTGTCCAGCTCTCTTAAAATTAATTTAATTATTTTCTTGCACAACTCATATTGGGAGACAAGTACCACTGCATAATATGTGGGTTTGTTTCGTTCATCATATTTAGCTACTGGAGTTGGGTGTGATCTGTAACAAGGGAGAAAGCATTACACAGGAAATAGTACCTAAAATCTTTTATGGACTATTTAACTGCCTCTGCCTCCTTTTTGATCACAGAATAGGCCTTTTCCTTGGGGAATAGCTTTTGCCTTAGATACAGGACTGGGTGTTCCTTAAGATTCACCTCTTGTGGAAGTACCGACCCCAGGCCTATTATCAGTGGTGTCTGTCTGCCAAGCAAACTGTTTTGAAAAATCTGGATTGAAGAGGACAGGCTCTGACTTCTGTGTGTGTTGAATTAGGTGGAAAAAACATTCACTATGTGCCACTGTGGTCTTAAATGTGATAAGGCATAATAAATTATTCATGTAAACTTGTCATTAGTTATTTGTCTTGGTGGAATGATGATGAGGCACTGTGGGCAGTTGCATTTGTCATGTTGTTAGTTTTTGTTGTTAGCTGTCAATTTTTCAGATGATCTCCAACTGTTTTTAAATAGTAACACTGTTGAGCTTTTCCCTACAAGCCAGAGTTCATTTATTCCAAAGGGAATGGCTATGCTGCCAATTAAAATCAGTGAGAGATTTCCTTCCCAGCAGGCTTCCAAATCAAGTTCTTCAAGTTACACTGCAAAACATTTCCTGGATATTTCACCATCAAAATGCCCCAGAGTTTGATGCTAGAGAAGAGTGGACAGAATAATATTGTTGCTGGAAGTCATTAGTCCTAGTGCAGTGTGGCCAGCTAAATATCAGTCAGGTCCTTTTGAGCTATCCCGTCCCTTTTCCCCAAGTTCGCATGCTTCTCCTGGGACTTCAACAACTCACCTTCCAAAAATAGTCCTCAGAAAAACCTTCTCATACCTTTCAAGCCTTCTGAACAGACAGACCAATGGCCTCCAATCCCTCTGCTCAGACATTTTTAGGGGGGAGGTCAGGTGTCACACTCCCACTGATCCTCAAGTAACCTCTCCCCACACCATGCATCATCAGGAAGATCACCTTGCAGGGATGCCTCTCCACAGTCAGGTTTTCTAAAAGATTAGATGCTGTCAATGCCTTAGCCTACAGCATCAGGAGTAGGAAAATAGACCTGCATCACTTCTGCTGCAGGTCAGATAAACACTCCATTACACTCCACTGACATGTAGATAGAGAAATTGTAGAGATTCTCTGGCTATCATGCAAGGGCTTCTGGGACATTCTTCTGAGTTGGAGCCAAGCCAGTCATCGGCTGTCAGCCCCACGAATGATGAATGTCATATAGTTGAAGGAAAATGTCTGGTTATCAAAAAAATTAGCAGGCATAAGATAACACTTCAACAAATAGGTCTCTGGCTTTTCCAAATTACCTCAATTAAGGTCCATTATTACATTTCCACCATTTTCCATGTCTCGTCTGCAACTCAGCTGCAATTATTTGACAGACATTCTGCAATTCAAGTAGGGCCTCAATTGTAAACAATTTCAGAGGCTGCTATGAAACACGTAAAGAGAGGCAAGCAACTTGTAGAGGTACTGAGTGCCTTCAAATCCCCTTGAAGTCAATAGGAATTTCAAACACACCTGGAATTGGAATCATAGGTTATGCCCACACTGGAGTTGGAGGCGTAATTTTCAGCTTGAGTCAACATACCTGCGTTAGAGCTGTCTGAGCTAATGCTCTAAAAGTAGAAGTGTAGCTGCCATGGCGTGAGTAACCAGTGCAGCTAGCCACCCTGAGAACATATCCTGAATGTCAGATGGGATCATGCTCCGGTAGATAACCCGCCCCTCTGCTCATGTGACCATGGCTACACTTTTATTTTTAGCATGCTAGTTCAATCAGAGCTAGTACAGGTATGTCTGTTTGAGCTGGAGGTTACACCTTCCAGCTCTGGTGTAGGCATACCCATAAATCCACAAGGTACCTGCAGCTCAGTTCCATGGGAACAGACAGAGCTTTCCACATGTGGATCATGCCGGCAGAGAAGGGAGAGTGGCCAGGGCACCCAAGATGTGCTGAGTGAGGATATGTCTACAATGCAATCCCAAGGTCTGATTGCAGATCATGTAGACACACCTGAGCTAGTTTTAATCTAGCTAGCTTGAAACCAGTGCCGTGAAGCTGTGGCAGCATGTTCATAAGCCTGGGCTAGCCCCACAAGTAAATACCCAGATTCCAGAGAGACGTGCACAGTGCACGTTAAAGTTGTACACTGCCGTAGCTTTGCTGCTCTGGTACACGAGCTACCTAGATTAAAGCCAGCTGGGGGATGTCTACACAAGCTACAATCCCAGCCCGTGATTACACTATGTACATACCCTCAGTGCCTGCCCCACTGGCAAGACTCCTGTGAAATCCCAACCAGCTGTTAAAGTGGGGTTCCCCTGGCAGAACCCCCTGTTGGAGGATAGCAGAATAAAAACTGCTCATCCTCCCTCAAAGGTAAACCCTGTTTGGGGTGCAGCAGCACCTGCCCCATCCCCCACGCTCAACATGTGCATTGCTAGTGCCTACAAAAATCTGTAGGACTGGATACATAACTGGCCATTTAGAATCTTATCCATATAAAATAATATTCAATACTGGCAAATTGGATGCCTTTTAACATTACAAAAAATTAAAAGCCCCAGAGGACAGCTCCGGGGCTTATGCAGCAAAGTCAAAGTACAGGGACAATAGAAACCACTCTCACTTGGGACAACGTCCTTGCAAGTCAATGGAAGATTTTCCAGTGTTCTGCTCAATTTGCACAAAATTACTAGAATGTGCTCAGAGTAATACTGAGGCAGTTGCTATGTTGTTATATTTTATATAATACAAACTAGCCACCTGATTCTGCTGTCATCTACATCAGAAGCAACTTCATTGAAGTCAGCAGAGGTAAGCCAGCGTACAACTGGTGCCACTGAGATCAGAAAACAGCTCTAGCTACATAGTTCATTTTCCTACTTATGAAAGATACCCTTATTTTCTTAATCAAAGCGAGCACTCTTCAACATCTTTGCAAACACAACTTTCCACTCCCAAACCCCATTCCCACCTCATTACATTGCGTGCATGTGAGCAATTCGTAAACAGCACTTTATGATAGAATTGGAAAAGTGCTTTTACTTTCCCATCAGTTCCAACACTTGAACGCACAACTTCTTGCACCTAAAGCCAGACACATAAAACTATGCCAACGCACAAGCTGCACTTTCTTTTTCTTTGAAAAGGTTTTGTAAATTAGTCATCAAGTGGTTTTCTAAAAAATCTGAAAGGATCATTATTTCACAACCTCCATGAAGATGTGTGAGAGATTTGAATCCTGCATCACTGCCCCCTGACCAGTCCTCTAGACCAAACAGCTACTTGGTGTTTTGTGCTCTCTCTCTTGTTGGAAGGAATTTGCATATTAGACATGTGGCATCTGTTCTATTTCGGAATTGTTTGCTGTCTGTTCAGGGAGCAGAACAGTACCATGTGAGATAGGTGCTCAGTCACACAACACAAACGCTGAATAGTGAACAGCTTGCAGAGAATTCACAAACATCTTACATTCTGACAGTTACACATTCAAATGACCCCCTTGACATTTACAAATAATAACTATATTCAAATAAATCTGAATCAGTCCATGAATTAGTAATCAACACACGGAAATGAGCAGATCTGCCCAGATAATAATGCTCTCCAACCTAAGACTCTCCTCTCTCCCAAACACAAATATTCAAAATGCCAAATAAAACATATTTATTGACTCACTGCCTTTATACTTAAAAGCCAATATAAATATTCATCCATTGGGTGAATTCAGGCTCTGAAAGTTTCGGGGAATTTCCATGTACTTTAAGCTCCTGTTGTGGATTTAATCTTAAATTTAGCCCTGGCACAATTCCTTTACTGCTGGTATCACTCTCTGTTTGCTTTTCCTTTCTGGTCTTTCTCTGAGCTGCTTCACCTCCGCTAATAAGAGTATGTACGTCACAGCCACACTGAATGCTGTAACATGGCAGCCTTCTGGATCAGATCAAGGAGCCGATAATGCGTTTCTTACACACCCCAATCTCCCACTGAAGTCAATAGAGGTTTGGAGTAAATACAGAATGCAGAACACAGCCATAAATGTAGCATCAGTTCAATATTATTATTAATTGTATTAGAGTAGCCCTGTGGCTCCGTTGTGCTAGATGCTGGGCAAACACATAGAAAGAGACAGTCCCTGCCCCAAAGAAGTAACAATCTCAATAGATAAACCAAAGAAAGGAGAAACACAGAGGCATGGTGATTTTGCCCAAAGATACACAGGAGATCACTGACAAGACCATGAATAAGTTTTCTGATTCCCAGTCCTACACATTAGATCCAGATCTGTTTTTGCCACTCAGTAGAGTTGCTTCCTCTCTCAAAGGGCTCTGTCCTGCTCCTGCAGATGTATGGATTCAACGACTTCCATCATGCATAAACTTAATCACTTTCCATCCCTATCTATTCCTATTTCCTTGTGAAACTGCTTCACACTCAGTCATGGAGAAACGCACTGATGCTGACTCTGGGATGAAAGGGAAGAGTGAGGATAAAGGGTAAACAAACCCAGATCTATAGATCTATTTTAGGAGACACAAGTGCAGTGTTGATTTGCTGAATGACCTGTGCTCATGATTTTCCACTGCAATGATAATGTACACAAAAGCCAAAGAGAGAAACACTTGAATTCCTCTGTATGCCCTCTTTGAGTACGCTTGTTGGGCAGGGACAGAAAGCATGGGGAAATTGTATCTAGTAGTGTACAGGGCTTAGAGTGTCTCTGCCATAGCCTAAAGACGGACTTCCATGAATTCACAAGTTTGTAGGCTGGATCTGCTTGTTTAAATAACTTCTACTGCTATTTCCTCCCTGAAGGTGCCAGGGAAGTACTTTTTAATATTAGAGAGAAGCAGATTGGATACCATTCAGTCAGCCAGTCAGGCAGCAGTGCTTGATTAAAGAAGCCTTCTTAAGCTATGTCAATACTGCACAGTAAACATGTGTCTGGGCACCCATATGTGCAAATCCATGCTTTCCAAGCTCACCTTTGATTGTCTACACTGGATTGTTACACATACCTTGTATCTGCCCTTGACCCAGGCTAGCGCATCCATACTGTGGTATGCAGACATGTGTCTCGTCCTGTGGCTTCATAGGTGCTGGAGCTAGGAGTGCTGCCACACCCCCGGCTTGAAGTGTTTTCCATCCTATACAGGTTCAATGGCTCTCAGCATCCCCATAATACAAATTGTCCCAGCATCCACTGTGTGGCTTCTAGGGACAGATCCCAGAGTTGTTAGCTCCCTTGATAGCTGTAACTGCTCTAGGGCTTGGTTTGTGGTGTATTGTGGGACAACTTGTCTATCCATCCCGCAACACTTGCCTGGAAGTGCTCTTAACCCACTAACACATCCAGGTGAGCCATTTTTGGGTTTGCATGCTCCCTGCAACCAGTGACAGCAGCATGGCTCCAGCACAGATGGAAGATCTTTTCCTGCTTGTGGATTCCCTGCTATTTCAGGATTCAGGAACTGCCTCTGCAAGATGTTGCTGGACATTTCAGAGGTAGTCTTTGTTTTGAAGGCAGCTCTGAGGGGGCACAGCCATGGCATCTACCACCCAGTTGATGCAACTGCTGCCTGCTGCCATCATCGCAGATTCCCCATATGTAGACTGGCACTTCTGGAGCAGGGTTTCTAGCACAGACTGGTGGAACCACATTATCATGCAGACCTGGGATGCCCAGCAGTGGCACCAGAACTTACACATGAAGAAGCAGACATTCCTGGACCTGAGTGAGCAACTTGCCCATGCCAAAAAGCAAAAAAAAAGTGCCACACTGGATATACATTGGCACAGCTACAGTCTCCCTGGTAATGGAACTGGATGAATTGTTCAGTGCTTGCTCATGGACCAACCAAGCCCAGAACATTGTTCAGTGGCTGCATAAGTTGCAGGACAGGATAGCTTGCTGGGGAGTCACTAAACACCACAGATGGATCTTGACCAGGTGCCGGAGCTGCAGCTGGAAGTGGAGCTGACTCTGGGGCCGGTAGCCTGGTGATCATAAGGGCAAACAATCTCTCAAAACGGTCCTTCTGCTGCACTCTGTCCCCTCCTCCAGTCACCAACGTTCCAGGCACTGCACAGCCTTTGATGCCTTCTGCTGAGCTACCTCCTCTTCTTCCTTCTTTCCTGGAACTGGAACTGCTCACAGTGGCTACAATGTCTTGCAGCATTTCATCCTGACTTTTTCCTTCTCCCATGTAGCCTCCCACATGCTTTTGGTTCCTTGTCTCCACGCAACAGAACCTGCCAAAGAAAATCAAAGAGCACATTAGTGTTTGAATATGAGAAAAAAAAAAAAAAAGAGATTTCTACCCTTGTTTAGGGGCTGCATAGCTGCAAGGTTATGGGCTGATAAAAAGTATCATTTGGGGTTTTTGTTATTTCATCCTTAATTCACCAGCTACTGCAACCCACAACACAAGCTCAGACATATTATGGTAAGCATAACAAAATAAAGTAATTTTAAGACCTTTGAATTTTTCCCCGCATTACTAGGGGTGGAGTAGGCAGGGGTGGAGGATTCCTAGCTTTAGTTTTTAACATTGTTTCAGGCAGGACAAGCTCTGGAGAACATAAGCTAGAGGTCCATGAGTGGTGGAGAGAGCTCCTGCTTCAGAACAGAGAAGGAGAGCCATCTGGCTATGCAAAAGAGATTTTTTTGCATCTGATGACTGACCAGCATATCTACAAATGGAGTGGACTTCTGAGCTACAGAGGTGGACATAATAAGTATGCCCTGCTCTGGAATCTAACCGAGTGTACAAACTGCCTGCTCCGTGAGAAATTTTCTGGCATCACCAACCAAGAATGGGTGAAAATTTTTGGCAAAATTAAGAAGATGCTGATATAGGATGAAGACACGTCACAGCCTCCTTATAATCATCTTGCAACCAGGCTCAATAGTGAGCAGCATGGACAGCTCAGACAGCATGCCTTGATCAAAGAATGGCCCCAGAGACTAAATACATCCACCGCTGCCAGTAGGACTGATATCCAGGCAGCCCAGATCATGGTAGCTGTTCCAGGAGGGCATGCTGGCATGGCCAACTTATAAACAAAGCTATATATGCTGAAATGTGAATCTATGCTTGATAAGGCTAATACCTCAACCCTCTTTCAAACAATAACTATGTTTTGAGTAAAAGTTAATGTTTGCTGCCTGTTGAATTTGTTTTCCAGGCCCAGAATCCATCTTGGATCTCACATGGTGTCAGGTAGGGAGGGGTCAGGTTTGGAGAAATGGCATGGTTTCCTCACTCAGCAGAAGCAAAACTCATCCCCTGGCATGTAATAATCATTGTATTAGTCATGACTATAATCATTTCATGTCAACTTTTTTTTTCCAAGTGATTAATATACATAATACAACATAAAAGTCAGAACAATAAAATCAAAATGGATTGTTCTGACCTTATCAAAACAAAAGCTTTTGACCTGATTAGAACAAAAAGTTTCAGTAAGTTCAAAACAAAATATGTCGGAATATTTTGCATTGTGAAAAAATGTGAGATTTCAAATTTTCATCCTGATTTAGAACTAAACCAAATTTTGAAATCTGAGAATTTCCTGTGGGAAGGAAACCTCCTGTGTTTTGGCCGGCTCTCTTATAAATCTCCACACACTCCTCCCAAATAACAGGAAACTACAAACAGATTCATGAATTTAAATGTGGAGCAGGTTATTTTCTATCTGTTAAGCAATATATACTGTATGCTGGTGTCATCCTTATGCTATTAATCTTGGTGCTTTCATAGCTGTTTGTAAGTTTCCTGTTATTTTTGGCTGAAGAGAGATGCATGGATGATAGCTGATAATGGGCAATTTTACTTTTAAATCTTAATTTAAATTTTACCTTTAATGAAGGTGAAATGTAAGATAGTATTGTAACAGGAAAGAGAATACTTAGCAGTAGTCTCTCTGATCATTGTCATATTTATTTATAATATCTGTACTTAATCATCATCTAAACTCATCCCTGTAGCAGTCTGAAGAAAGGAATCCAGTCTGAAGAAAGGAATTCTCCATTCCCTTTGTCAATGCACCATTTTGCACAATAAAAAGAATGAATTATAGGGAACTTCTCCCTTCCTCTGCAACGTAAGTCATCAGTCACTGCTGGAGGCAGGTTGCCAGACGGGCTTGTTGATCCAATGCAAATGATTTCCCTACAACCTTCACTACATTCCAGAAAATAGTCTCACCCACTGAATTTATGTAACTATCACAAATATTCCTTACCTTCTCCAAAAATGGCAACTTCATTTTCTTATAATATGTATGAGTCAAGGTAAAGTATGATTCTCTGAGGCAACTCAGCATGTTCCTTCACTACAGCAAACCACACTCAATGAAATGTACATTGTCAAACGATGAGGGCAAAAGCAATTAAGCATTCCCAGAATCCCCAGGAATTTCTAAGATTTCGAGGATTTCAGTGCCCTTTTGGTTGCATGTTCCATGGCCACTGGCTTCTCAATTAGTGTCATTGTTCAAAGAAAAGACTGTAACGATCAGAAACAGTTTCTCAAGGAGTAGCGAGTTCCACTGGATCGGAATTCCTATAGAGAATCCGCTCACATGTTTATGCCCAAAATTCCACTCTTTCCCAAAATTCTCCTGTAATACCCCAGAATGTTGGTTCTGGCAGACAGACAGTGTGTGTGTATGATGGGGTAGGAGGTTGAAGGGGAGAGGGGTAAAATGCTGTGCTGATGCTGTTGACTCAGGATCTTCTCTTTCAAGCTTAGCCAAAGTAGCTCGAGGAAATTTGACATTTTACAGCAGGGGTTGGCAACCTGCGGCACACGTGCCAAAAGTGCCACGACTTTGAGTGGCACGTGGCACCCTAGCTGGAGTCGTGCTGCTCCGTGCTCGCCGCTGACACTGCCGCCAGAACGGGGCTGCAGGCCGCTTCAGCCGCCGACACTGCTGCTGGCACTGGGAGAGGGGTGGAGGGGAAGATTGGGCACAGCCCTTTGTTAAGGCTGCTGACCCACATTTTACAGGCTCCACTGTGGCTTGTGTCTCACAGGGCCATTGGTAATAAGGAAGTTCAGTTGTGATTTAGTTGGGATTGGTCCTGCTTTGAGCAGGGAGTTGGACTAGATGACCTCCTGAGGTCCCTTCCAACCCTCATCTTCTATGATTCTATGATTTTAGTGCCTGATATTAAGTGCTGAGCACCTCTCAGGATCAAGCTGTATGAGTCACAATATAAAAACAGCTCCGTGCAAATACATCCACTCGCTTATTCATAGAAAATATATTTGTGTCACAGGTTCTCTTATCAAGTATGCATCTCAGAATGAAAGACCTGACACTGTAATCACCAACCTGTCTACCTCTGATATACAAACTACAACTCTCTGCCCCACCTCCACAAAGCTAAAACTCTTGCCTAATCTCTCGTCTTCTGATATCTTGATTACTGCAATATTCTTCTCTCTGGCCTTGACAAATACAATCTTGCCCTGCTCATGTCCTTCCAGAATGCTGCTGCAGTGATCATTTTCCACGCCCATCATTTTGACTCTCTCCATTGGATCTTGTCACTCTTCTTTTTGACTCTCTCCATTGGATCTCACTTCTCTATCACATCAAACATAAGTAGCTTATATTCACTTTCAAGGCCATTCACAATCAATCCCTACCCTACTTATCATCTCTCATTCGCTACTGAGCTGTCAACACTCGCCTTCAATCAGCCCATGAAGCCAGACTCCATCACTCACTTGTTAAATTTTCCAACAAGCCCCCTTCCGCTGTCTCCCAGGCTGCCCCGCACACTTGGGAGGTGCACCCCATAAATATCTGCAAAGTCACTTCATTGTCCACCTTCAAATCCCTCCTCAAAACTCTTCTTTGCCATGAAGCCTACAAAAAAAATTGACAACACTTAAGCAGCTGAGGGGCTGAGACCATCATATGGCCATCCAACATATTGACAGACGAAAGAAAACACGACAAAGTCAGTCAGTCAGAGGTGCTTGGCAGTAGCGTGGGAGAAGAGCCCAAGGTGCGAGTGGCAAACTTCCCACAGTGGCTACTGTTCCACTCGCCAGATGGAGGTAGGAGCACACTGTGCTTCCTGGCTCACCTACGGGACTCAGCCTGGGCTCTCTGATGACTCTCTGCGATGACTGCACTAGCCTTGACTCAACTTCTCCAGACTGAGTGGTTGTGGGCAGAGTTCTCCCAGTTGACAGTGGGTATGCTGAATTTCTCAAGACCCTGTTTGACCTTGTCGCTGTATCAGAGCTTTGGCCTTCCTCTGTGTCACAGGTAGTTCTAGAGGCTACAAAGCACAACCTTTGGTAGACAATCTTGAGGCATGCGCTCCAAGTGTCCCAGCCAGCGAAGTCCGTGAGTGTCCAGCATAGACTATAGGCCAGTTCTCTCCATGATCTTGTTGTTAGTGATCCGTTAGTCCCAAGTGATTCCAAGGATTTTTCTGAGACAGCAAAAGTGGAAGCTGTGATTTCCGCTCCTGCTTGGAATACATGACCCAGCTTTCAAAGCTTTAAAGGGAAGTACTGAGGACATAAGCCTGATAAATGAACACCTTGATTTCAGGGTTAGCAGCTTGTTTTTCCAGACACATGAGGTAAGTTTGCAAAAGGTAACAGAGGTTTTGCTGATTCTCGCATCAAATTCTGTATCAAGGCTAAGTGAGCTGGTTAAAGTTGAGCTAAGATTACAGAAGTGATCCACATTGTCCAGAGCTTCATTATTGACATACACTTTAGGTAGAATGTTAGTGCCCTGTGACATGACAACTGTTTTCTTAATACTGATGAGCATGCTGAACTTGATACATGCATTGGAGAACTTATTCTTCATGATCTACAATTCATCAGGTGAATTAGAGACGAATGCAGCATCATCTGTGAAGAGCAGATCCCAAATAGTGAGCTGGGTGACATGCCTTTTGCGTGATGTTAAACAAACTGCCGCCTGGCCTCGATTCAATTAGTACACCAGACTGATCGTTTCCAAAAGCATACTTAAGAAGAATAAAGAAGAAGATGCCAAAGTCAGTAGGCGCTAAGATACAGCCTTGCTTCATGCCAGTATCAATGCTAAACTCAGACAATATTTCATTTTCATACTGGATAGGTGCCTTCATTCCCTCATTGGAATCTCAATCTCTCCATTGGAGCTCACTTCTCTATCACATCAAACATAAGCAGCTAGTATTCACTTTCAAGGCCATTCACTACTGAGCTGTCAATGCTCGCCTTCGATCAGCCCATGAAGCCAGCCTCCATCACCTACTTGTTAAATTTTCCCTTCCCGCTGTCCCCCAGGTGGCCCCACACACTTGGAAGGTGCACCCCATAAATATCTGAAACAGTTCAGCAGCTGGGATGCTGAGACTACGAAGTGCCTATCATGCTGACCAAAACTCTCATTGTTTACATGTAGTCCCCCAGGTGCCTGTATCCTTCTGTTGCCTCTTGTCTCACTTAGCTTGTAAACTCCTCGGGATAAGGACTGTCTTTTTGTTCTGTGTTTATACAGAGCCTAGCACAATGGGATCCTGGTCCATGACTGGGGATCCTATGCAGGACAGCAATACAGTTCCAACACTGACCCTAGCAGCCTGCACAGTGAGGGCCTCTCAGCAGCTTCACGATGAAGACAGCCTCCATGACTATGAATGTTTTCACAGAACCTAAGGCGGGAAGTTTACTTCCCTAGGGCTCAAATCTGCAAGGTGCTGAGCGACTCCTGAAAGTGCACTTAAGGGCACTCAGCAACTTGCAGGAGTGCTGAGGACCTTCCAGGCTTGAAGCTTATGCAGCTGTGCAGCACAAACGATCACCAACCTCTCTCCCTCACCAGGAGCTGAGTTTATGACTGTCCAGCCTGACTATTACATGTGGGGTAACCACTGTAGCCTTAGCAGGTTGGAGTCAGAGGGTTAAGTTGTACAGAGACTCCTGGGCAGGGCCTAAGAGAACTGCTCATTTAAATTAGTTCCTCCCAAGTCAAGTAGCTCTATAACATCTGCCTACAAAATGGATATGAGTTCCCCTCCTCCCCTTTACCCGCTAAGCCCAAATATACCTTATCAGCCCTTCATGCAGCTTGTGTATGCAGCCATTTGAGGTTATTATTTCCTTTAAACAGCCAAATAAAGCAGGGTCAGGATTTCACAATATCCCATTAACTACCTTTGCGAAGAAAAGAGCAACACTAGAAACTGGAAGTGTAAAATGAGAGTCACCAAAGTAATTTTAACATTAGCCTTTTCTCTTTGATAAGGAAATGTTACCATAAGGTTTGCACTGGTATTACAATCACTTGAGTGTATTCTACTGCATGTTTGCTCAGACACTCATTCACACATCAAAGCAGTGATGTTATTTGAGTTTCTTTACAAATAGGAATGGATACGCTGCTAAATTCCGGTTCCAGAGGGCAGTAATAACCTATAGTTCTCCTGAGAGAAAGGCTTAGGATTTCCAGTGTGTTGAAAATGTAGGAAAACATGAGGAGACAGCCAGTACTTTCAATGGAAATTTCAAAACTTGCAACCATTTACAATAGCCTAGACATTAGCCTGAAAGAGATAAGAGAAAAATGGGCACAGAAAGCTTTGAAATCTGTAAGAATGTATTTGACAAAATTGAGCCAAGATCCTTTGCAATATAAGTTGCACAGATAGGAATTTTGTATTTTATTTATTTATTTATTTATTTTACAATTAAGGTGTTACTTACAAAATAAAAAGAGCCTGGGACAGATCGAATTAGATTTATGCCCAGTAAAGAAATATGTAAGGGAACTGCAAAGTAATCAGATTTCTGGCTAAAATGTCCAACACCACGAAGAGTCATATTGCATGCACTTTCTCCTACAGAATTGCAGAGCAATGTTGAGGCTAGGTTGGGAAAAGGAAAAGAACCAGCAAATATCTCAAGTAGGTCAGGGACCGTCTTCTTGCTAGATGTTTGTACAATGGGGTCCTGATCCATGATGAGGGCTCATTGCTAGTAGGTGTTGGCACAATACAGATCAATATAATAAAATAATAATAATAATTAATAATAGCTATTATGAGCATAGCCAACTCCCCTGAATGGAGAGAATACTATGGGCATCAGTGATAGGATATTTTCATAGGCCTGTCTTGCAAAACTAAACAGACACAAAATTCACATCAAAGTGGTGGAGGGGATTCCTGGATGGTTCTATCAGGAACCATCTTTGCATCTTCTGGGACTATCTGAAATTGAAAGGGTTCTCATCTGATTTTTAGAAAACTGACAGAAGAGTTATTTCAGGGATATATCCCTCAAAGTCTTATTACTAAGCTTTTAGGAAAATGTCCTGATTTGCTGAAATTTAAAGAACAGCTACATCTTTAGTGGTCCCACGATTGTTAAAATTAAAAACTCATGACTGATGTATGCCAGCTGACTTGGGCTTCCAGAGCTCAGGCTAAGGGGCTGTTTAATTGTGGTGTAAATGTTTGGACTAGGGTCTGAGCCCTGCAAGTCTTAGAGTACGGGCTCCAGCCCGAGCCAGAACGTCTACACTGCAGTTAAACTGCCCCTTAACTTACGCACCACGAACCCAAGTCAGCTGGCACGGGCCAACCACGGATTTTTAACTGCAGTGTAGACATACCCCTAAGTGGAATCTGATGGGGCAGGAAGGATCCAGATTCAGATCTCATAGCTTATACTGCCTGAGCTCTGCTGTATTCCTTTACCATTTGTATGTGCCACTGTTTTAATATTGATGTAAGAAAATGGTTTGTACTGTTCACCGTTCTGTTTATGTTCCATAAAGTTACTAATTAAAAAGTGCATGATGCAGACATTTATCGATAGCTTATCTGACACCTATTTGCCTTTAGTCAGATTGAAAGAGAACTACTAATTGCATATTGTTTTGTTTTCTATTGCTTTATAGATGGAGGTTTTTAAAAATATTTTGAATGTAAATTAATACTCAGTGGAATTAATCCAAGTTATGGATCTGCTCCAATCCCCATTGAGGGCAATGACATAACTGCCATTGGGTGAGATTTTGTCAAAGTGTTCAATGCTGACCTAACTCTGATCCCACTAACTTCAATGGTACTAGTATCAGGCCCTAGACTGAGGAGACCAATGCCTTTAAGCACAAATATTTAAACTGAGAAACAAAGCTAAAAATATGCAGATCTCTGAATGCCAAATTTGTGACTGTAGAAATTACAGGGTACTAGAATGTCATGGTCAGGGTGAATACAAGACTGTCTTTATTTCCTGTTTACACAGACTCTTATCTTCTTTCTATATGCCCTCAAATAGCCATCCTGAGTAGCATCTCTGAACATTCACAACTAACACCACACTGACCTAGCTAGCAATGAGCCAGGTGATTATGAACATTCTGACTAAGAAAACAAATAAGTAAAAAAAAAATTCACTTAAGATGAGGAATGGGAAGAAATAACCAATTTCTCTGAAATAAAAGGAGCCTTTAATTGCTGAGAGCCAGGCTTCTAAAGAACAGAACAGGGCTTGGGAAAGTGGACTTGGGCAAGTCTCTTAGGCATTGGTTTCGGATGCTGTTAATTTTGAATAACTTGTTCTTGGGTGCCCAAACAGTGACATGCTGGGCCTGGCTTTCAGAAGTGCTGAGCACCCATAACTTAAGTGAAAGTCAATGGGCTGATTCTCAACTCATACTACTTCACATCATATAAGGGTGCAGAGAGGCCTTAAAGCAGGTGTAGATGGCCAGTGGAGGATTTACACTGCTCTGGGGCACTCTCCATTAACCTAAATATGACTGAGGTGATTCCAGTTCCTCCTGCACCACCAGCTACCACCCCTGTGTAAGGTGAAAAAAGGGCAAATCCCCTGAGTGTTATTATGGCAGTGATGAAAGTTAGAGTGGCCCCTGTACAGCTCTAATTTGCACCAGGACCAGGGAGCCCTGAATCAGGGAGCCACAACAAATTCTCCAACCAGGTAGAGTTTGGGTGGAGTGAAGAATCAAGGCCAATGGGAATACGTGGTCTTACTGAGCCAAGTCAAATAGTGCTGTATCACTGTCATCTGTATCATCATCAGATACTCAGAGCACCTCTGATGGGCTCAACTAGATATTTGCACTAATGGACAAATTTGAGGTCAGACCTAATGGTTCAGACTTAACATTGTAGCAATTGTGATGTAGCTGGGCTGCCCCTTTCCCCTACTTCTTTTTCCTACAGTAACCCACCTCCAGGTAGCATCCATCTGAAATACTGCATAGTGCTGCAGAGATTTTAAGTGGGAAGAGAACAGAAAGTAGCCCTTAGCATAGGCATGCGCAGCACATGTCATTAGGGTGGGCACCATCTTTATCAGGAGTGTCAATTCCATTCCACCGGCACGCACATTTGAATTACCCGCCAGCGGAATTCTTGCGGCGTTGCAGTCTCTGCCGCGAATCGCGCCTTCCACTATTTTGGCGGCACAGCGAGATGGCACCGCGGGAACCATCAAAAAGGTGCGCGGGCCAGATACAAAAGGTATGTTTGACCCTATGGTTGAGACTCTTGCATTAGGGTGTGCTTAGGCACACCCGGCACACCCCGTGCACACCCCTATGGCCCTAAGCGCAGGCAGGATGCTGCTTTGCCTTCCCTCTCCTGTTGGCTCATTTGCAACAAGCTCTCAGGATACAAAATTAACTATATGGAATGAGAAGTCATCTAAAGGCCTATGCAAATACAAGAATAATTAGAGTCATGCTGTTTTTAAAGTGGTTCCCTCCCATTTCCTCCCTCCCCCACCAAAACAATGGAAGCATCTGGGCCTTGACTTAAACTTCATCCCAGAATTTTTATTCATGCTCTAATTGTATATTGCTCCTGTATAAAATGGGAATGGGAACCAGGATCTGAGAACAGGCACTTGCCAAATCAACGTAACACTGGCAGTGTGTGGTGCAGACAATGAGTGTGTTACTGTGTGATGGTCAGTGTTGAATGTTCTGATATATAGACCTGGACTTAGTTAAAGAGACCTGATACCCTTATCGCTTTGTGTCATTTGGAATTATCATTACTTACCCACATTCTTCATATGGAGGAGAACTATGTGGGATGAAAAGGGCCCAAATCCTCCATACCTTTACTCACTCAAATAGTTTTTACTTACACGAATAGTCCCATTGATTTCAGTTGGGGCTTTCACACATGCAAGGTATAGTCACATGAGAAAGAACTCGCAGAATGAAGGCCTCTTATGGGGCATCCTCTGCTCCCGTCTTCTTTGCTCTCACCAGACCACGCAGAGACCTTCCTTTTGTAGATACCACCGTGTAGTTTATTTATAGTGCTTCACCTCACCACCTTTTACATACTCATGCAGCCATGCTGTTTACAGCCATTCAGCTCAAGCACCCCTTCTCCCAAGAACAGAGGGGGCAAAGGTCTCTCCACAAAGACAGCTCCTTTATCAGGCCTAGGTAGCCTATCTATTCTATTCTATTCTATTCTATTCTATTCTATTCTATTCTATTCTATTCTATTCTATTTATTTCCCCCCACTTGCAATGCCTTCCAGTGCTCTTTTATCCAATCTACTTATTAATAGGCTAATTATCTCATTGGCTACCAGCCCCGACCTGGTCTGGTAATCAGGAACTCCCTCTCCTTATTCAGGTCCTGCACACAGGCCTTGTAGGTTAAAGAGTGACCAGAATGCTGAGTCAGTTGCTGATTCCCAGCACTCCATCACAAACCCATGTTATGATGTGCCATTCCTTATCACTGATCTAAATTGCAGCTCAATCATGGAACTGACTGACGCTTGTTTCTGTGTGATGCATCTCCCTGTAGTGCTGAGCAAGCTATGAAGCCTTACATATCATGCTGTTCTGTTTCCAAAACATGAGCTTCATGCCTTAAACGCCAGGAGATTGTTTCTGGAATTTCCCCAACAGTAACAGCTAAGAAATTTCTGTGTCTGTTCAGACATTATGGTCAGCCAGGCATGAGACACAGCAAAGCAGTCCTTACTCACGTGGACAGTCCAAAGGGAATTTTGTAATTGCGGTTGTACTCCAGAAAGTGACAAAGTAAAAATGCTGCCTTCTTATGCAACAGATGTGCTCTCTGTGCTTATTCAGAGTCCTTGCTCAGGATGTTAGTGACCAGGGGTCAGGGACAACCCATGAGGGTGCAGCAGCCTTGTAGGGTTTGTTTTTTTAACTATATGAGCTCTGCAGAGGTAACACAGCTAAGAGGGAGGGAAGTGGAGTCTAGTTCTTCTAGATTGAGGCTGGGAGGGCCCTAAAAGGATCGTCTAGTCCATTCCCCCATGGGGAGGCAGGATCAATATACTTAGACCATTCCTGTCAGATATTTGTCTAACCCTCTACCCTGTTCTTAAAAACCTCCAGTGACAGGGATTCCAATCTCCCTTGATAACCTGTTTCAGTGCTTAACCCTTTTCCTGATATCCAAACTAAAACTCCCTTACTGCAAAATGAGCTGATTTCTTCTAGTCCCACCCTCAGTGGAAATTAATTGTTCTCCATCACAATCCCCTTTACATATTTTACCTTTTACATATGTGAAGAGTGTTATCAAGTCCCCCCTCAGCCTTCTCTTGTCTAGACTAAGCATGCCCAGTTATTTTAACCACCTTTCCTCATAGGTCATTGTAGACACCCTGTACTTCAGGGGCCTTGCAACTTAATTGGGAGTTTTATAGTTGGGAAGATCCTGGGAGACTACAACTCCCATGATGCCTTGGGGAAAAAAGCAGAGAGACTCTTCCCCTTCCAGGGAGTCAGAGAAAAGCCTGTGGGGGGACTCCATTTTGGGTGATGGGGTGGAGTGCAGCTGAGGCTGGAAGCTGCTGGCTACTGCCTGCTGCCAGGGTCTCGAAGCTGCTGCTGAGAGTCTGCTGGAGTTTGATCAAGCAGGGAGCTTCGGAGGTTGGTGGCTAAGCCCAAGCCAGGGCAGGGACTGAGCCTGGAGCTGACTGAGGTGGGCCTGCAGTGAAGGTGGTGTGAGTGCCCCCCACACACTCTGTTGTTTGGGGCAGGGTGTGTAAAGGAAGGGAAACAGCAGAGAGACTTTGACTGGGCCTGAGAAGAAGCAGAGAGAGAGTCCCTTCAAACAGGGCCAGGACTGCAGACATTTGGTTGGGCCAACTCCAAATCTCCAGCTTGATAACTGGGCTGTACTGGTACACTGAACCCACAGAGTGCTGTCTCCTTCAAGCGCACCCACGCAAGCAAGGGGTTAGGGCTCTGAACTCTAGGGGAGTGCACACTCCGGAGGTGGGGTACATAGTGGCAGTGTAGATGCCAGTTAGACACGTTCCATTTATTACTGTATACTGTTTTTATTAATTGATTTATTCAACTGCCCCTGTGGATTTAAAATAATAGTGATGTTTAATTTCAGTCTGTTATGCCATATTTCCTTAATTTGGTAAGTAAAGGTGTGTTAACTCTAATTTAAGTATATTGGATGTTTAGTTTGCATAATTGCAATTGTTGAGTTAGACCTGTCTCAGATTATTATAATTATTAGATTAGGTTTAGTCCTGGAAGCTCCCAAGGCCCACCATTGAGCGTGTGCAGGGGCCAGCCAGTTGGAGGCACCACCAATTTTAAATTCCTTTAGAAGTAAAGGGGCATCAGAGGGGTGGATAGAGGATTCCCACCTATCCTACATCATCACTGGGATACTCAGGATCTCCTTTGTGGTTAACAACCTTAGGCGCCCTTGCACACCGGTGAGTGTTGCCGGCTCCCAAGTAACCCAGAAAAAGAAAGGGGTTACATCATGTTTTATCATTTTTGTTGCTCTCCTCTGAACTCTCTCCAATCCATCTGCATCTTCTTAAAATGTGGCGCCCAAAACCAGACACAGAAAGGCCTCACCAGTGCCAAGTACAGCAGAACAATTACCTACTGTGTCTTACACATGACACTCCTATTGATACAGCTGAGAATGACGTTGGCCTGGCATTTGACATCCTCATCACTATTTACTAAGTTCCACTCAGTTACACCTGTGCTGTAGGCAGTGGAGCTGCATGTATGTTACAGATCGCACGTAATTTGACCTGCAGAACCTTTCTGATGGGTGATGATGCATACATCTGGAAAGAATCCAGCTTGATTCTCAGATTAGCTGTTCAGTTTGCAGTGACAGCAGTTACAAAGAGGCATCTTTTTACCTGTAACATGAGCACGTTTCTGGAGGTCAGTCACAGAACCACACAATGCCATTTCTACTGTCGTTTTGCATTTTAAGGGTATTACATCAATAATACAAAAGCTCACCGATAGAGTATTATTAAATAAAACAAACAATGTAACATTTTAATATAGGGCCAGATTCTGCGACCCTTTCTCAGATAAAATTCTGGCACCATTTCCTGCCTGTATAAATCCAATATTGAATTTTTTTGTCTAATGGAAACATTTTAAATAATACAAGCTCTCTCATCCCATTGGGGGGGGGGGGGGAACAACACACAGACAAGGAAAATACATAAAACTCCACAAGCCCTATTTTCAAAATTAAGCCTGGACAATCTAAGAAACTGGCTGGACGAACATTCATATGTCCCCATAGCTTGTGAGCTGCCAAACCAGCCATGGGCACATGCCAACAAAATATTTGTGAATGTGGATTGTGGCACTTTGCTTAAATATGTTAGGCCTGCCCAACTGCCTGTGTGCAAATGCATACAGGTAAACCATTTATCCTCACTAGTATCCTCTTGCAGAGGTCCCAGTGCATTCTGCCCCACTATGGGAGGAAGCAGCAAGCATGTGGAGAGGGCAGGGTGCTTGTGAAGATGGAGGAATGGTTCTGCTAGGAATGGTTCCATCCCTTTGATCTCAGAATGTCCATATAGGAAGCAACTTGTCTTCTGGATGATTTCTAGTCTCCCTACCAGCACAGATGTTTTAGTGGCTGTGCCACCATTAGCTACCTCAATTGCACATGTGGGCTGCCTATTCTTAGCAGCAGCAATAATCCTGCTGTCATTTCCACTAGCAAATAGTCACACTGCAGAGCTCAACACACACCATTTCAGCTGTCTTAGAAGTGAGGGTTGGGGGTGATCCTCTTTTAGGGGTCTGTCTCTCACATCAGGGAGTCATAGGGCCATATAGGTCTTCAGGTTTAAAGCAGAATTCCCTATTTATGTCAACAGGGACTTAATTTTATTTAAAAGCTGATGGCATCACCTGATCTGTAGTAAGGAAATACAGAATGAAAGTTGGTTTCTAGTCTAACCCCTATTTCTGATCATCCTTCAGGCTTAAAAACAAAAAAAGCTTGAGAGAATGACAGCATTAACATGCCAGACATAAAAAGGGGTGCAAAATATTCATTACCCACTTCCTGAGTAGATAGGGAAATCACAGCCTGGCTGTAGCAAAGCTTTTTCTTGCATGATTGATGGTTTCCTGAAGAATTCACTGCAAGGAGGCTTTCTGGGAGTGTGGTAGGAATCATATGAACAACATGACCTCACGGGAAGTGTCAGAAATTCCTGCTAAATCGCTCACATTTTGAGTACTTTGAATTTATTTTCTGGCTGTTATTAAAGAAAATTATTCTTGGTTGGGAAGGATTTGTTGTGTAATTCCATGACATTAAAAATCACCCTCGCTGTTTTAACATGTCCATTTGCTTTCTATTTCGGTAGCCTTGTAAAATATAGTGCTTTCACCCTGCTGACTATAAATAGATTTCCTACATTCTTTTCAGTACAGAACAATCAAATACAAATGTGTACATTTTCCCCTGAAATATGCCCTCTGAAAACATAAGTAAACGTGAGAAAACTCTTCTCAAAAGGAAACTGAAGATTTGGTGTTTTAAACTGGCCTGACTGGTTTCTAGGGGGAAAGGATCATTGTAACAGGAATTCATGAATGTATTTCTCCTTCACAAGCTTGGCATATTCTGCTGTAATCAGAATGTAAATACCTATCTCTGGGTCAACTCATACAAATAAGGCAAATACTTACATACAGTACTTACAATACCGTTCCTTCAGACCATATGCAGGAAATAAAAATCAGTAGACAAAAAGTAAGTGGCAACTTAAAATTCCTGAATAACCATCAACATTTCATAAGCTAAGGAAACACCTGGTACAACAGTCAATGCCTGGGTCCTAATTCCAAGGTGAAGTGTAAGGGGTATCAGCAGCAGATTGTTGGTAAATGGCGATGGGGAGGCCTTGATTCTTCAACAGACTGCACAGATGGAGGTCAAAGCCCCACTGACTTCATGCTGGGGATAGAGCTGAGTGGAAAAATGGCATTTCCATCCCATGGGAAATTCCAACATTTCAAAATTTGTTTCCATCCCCAGAGGAATTATTGAAATAACATTTGTCAGTATCAAAATGAAACAAGAATGCAAAAGACAATCATTTTGAAATCAATTGAAATCAACACTTCCCCATTGCAACCTTCTGATTTCATTCATCAAAACTGCATTTTCCAATGGAAAATTGTTCCATCAAAAGGTCTTCAGCTCTAGGGTGCGGACAGTGGTTTGTCTGCCCAGAGCAGCTTGTAGGACTCGAGCTTAAGTGAGTAGGAATCAAAATGAGTGTAACTTACACATAAAGGTAAGAAGAAGGTGTATGAGCCACTAAGTCATTGTGTAATGGTCCCCTGTTGTGGGCAGGGCCAGTGGCCCACCCTTGCCATCAATCTCTGAGGGAGGCCACACCTCCTGGCGCCTGTGCCCTGTGGGAAGTCCTAACAAAAGGGGTCGGTCTCCAGCCCTTAGTAGGGCGAGTCCACTGTTCTATACCCCAGTCCTTAGGCAGGACAGGCCAAGCAACAGGGAAACGGTTTCTAGTCCCCAGAAGGGCGAGCAAGCAGTTCCAAAGCCCTGGTCCTTAGACAGGGCGGGGCAGGCAGCAGGGAAACAGTCTCTGGCCTTTAGCAGGCGATCACTCCTAGGTCGGGGTAGGAAGGAAGGAGGATGACACAGGCCCACCCAACTCCACGGAGTCTCAGACCAGGGCCCTGGCAGTGACGGGTTGTCCTGTCACTGGGTCAGCAGGGTTCCAGCCGAAACGGGCTGAGCTGTCTACAAGCCATAATGCAGCCGGACAGATGTCTGGCTCCCCTGTGCGTCTTCCTTCCCCCATTTCCCTAGAGTACCTGGTCCCTTGTGTTGCTTCCCATTTCCTTGGGATACTCTGCCCCTAGGAAGTTCCAGAATCCCTTGGCCTCATCACTAGACGGCAGGTCTGGGAATTCTTCGGACCCATACACGGAGAGCAGCTCCTCTAGGTCGCAGGATCCTGGGGTTTCCTCTGGCTCGCAGGGGGCTGGCAGTTCGGGTAGCTCCTCCAAGTCGCAAGGTCCAGGGGTCTCCTCTGGCTTGCCAGGCTCAGGTAGGTCCTCCAGGTCCTTAGGGCCCAGGCAGTGGGCAGCTCCGGCAGCCTCTCCTCCAGGTAACGGTCTGGTCCAGGTCCAGGCCCAGGCCCCGGCACCAAGGGAGAGACATCTTTCTCCCTGGGCCGCCTTCCCCTTACTGAGCAGAAAGGCCTGCCTTGTATACTTCCTGCCCTTGCTTTCTGCTTCTGGTCAGGTGGCGTTGTCCTCCTGGGCTCTGCCCCCCCAAGGGAGGGAGTTGGCTCTCCCTTGCCGTCAATCTCTGAGGAAGACAACACCTCCCGGCTACACATTGGTTCCCAAACATTTTACTAGGGTGACCCACCAACTGCATTTGTCTTTTTTTGCAACCTACCTTCTCCTCCTCACCCCACCCAGTAATGGCCACCTGCAGCATCACCTTCCACCCCCGCACCACAATCCTAACTCTATCCCAGTGTGGAGGGACCTGGGGGTGTTGGAGAGCAAGCCCACCCCACTGCCGTGACTCCTGTCCTTTTGAACTGCGCCCAGCTCTCTGCCCCAGGCATTGCGATCTGGCGCACAGGGTCATTCACAGCACCATTCAGGGGCAGCTGAGCCAAACCTGAATGGTGCTGCAACCCTGTGCACCAGATTGCAACGTCCAGAGCAGGGAGCCGGGTCCAGCCTGATGAGACAGGAACTGCTGCTGTAGGGTGAGGGTGGGGTGGACTTTCTCTCCAGCCCCTCCCTCCACCCCAGCCTGCTGGGAGAAGTGCATGTTTGCTTAGGGCCCTGGTGGTAACCCAACCTTCCTGCAATCAACCCACCATTTGGGAAACGGTACACCAAGTTACACTGTCTTGGATCGTTTCTTGGGTATGCAAAAATTGCATTGGCTTTGTGACACTGCCAGACCACGTGCCAGCTTATGCCAAGGCCCCTAGGACTCACTGAACACTGACAAATGCATAGCTGGAAACCAGTCTGGCTCACCTGTGTGTGAGCATTGTTAAAAGAGATATTAAGTTCATAAGAATATGTTTAGTGTTTTGATTTTAGGAAATGTTTGTAAGTTGGTGTATGCATTAGTCTCGCTTATAATATCTGTATCCCAGGTAATATGTATGTGTTTGCTCTGTAATTATGAAAATGTTTGCTATAAAACTGGAAAACCCACAGTCAAGAGAGAGAAGCATTACCAAGTGTGAAAGAAGAAAGCCTATAGACATCAGACCAGCCACAGTGGAACATCAATGGACAAAAGACTTTGTTGATTGTTTTCCCCATACCCAAGAAGATGGGACATGCACAAATGCTCATCCTGCCTCAGCTGGAGCTCTGTGGGTAGGGGATAAACATCCCTGACCAGAATGAATTTTATCCCTATGCTGCTTGAACCATGAAGGGCAAAGATTTCTAAACATAAGCAAGGGACCCTGAGCTTTTTAGCTTGGGTTAGCCTGAAAGGACATATAGCGCATATCACAGCAGCCTCGATCACCTTTTTGAAACCTAAGACTACTCATTTGTGTATGTTTACCTGCTTTAACCTTGTGAATAATTCTCATTTCTTTTCTTAATTAATAAACCTTTAGTTGGTTTATTATAGGATTGGCTACAAGCTTTGTTTTTGGTGAGAGATCACCTGTGGTAAGTGACTAGTTCTTTAGGACTGGGGGTAACCTGCATATTGTTATGATTTTTGGTGCAAGTTTGCCTGGGTGGCAAGATAGACCGGAGTGCCCAACAGGATTGCCTGTGACTCCCTATAAGGCTGTAATGGTGCTTGAGAAATTCACACTTGCTACATGGTTGGTGAAATCTAAATACAGAACTCACTACCAGTTTGGGGCCCGTGCCCTGTTTCTTGGCTGTCTGCCCTGAGGTTTGCACACATGGTCACGAGCCACTCCAGACAGCATGACAGGCTTCACTGGAAGTTTGGGCATGTAACATCAGGTCTCGTTAGCCTCTCTTACACAGTCTTACACATCATCTCTGAACCTGAGCCATATTTCCTCACTGATTTTCCTAGTCACCTGTGTGCTAGGATTTACAGCAAGTATTACAGGATCTCCCATGACAGAGAAAAGATTGTCTTTACCTGCCAACTTCTACATCTTTTCAGCAAAAAGGTGAAATAAAATTCACAGGTTAGCAGATGCCCCATAGAGATATCTTCCCAAAGAGTAGGAACAGTGCTGGATTAAGAGGGGTTCTGAGGGTGTTGCAACACCAGGCCACTGCTTTCCTGGGTGGCCTCCAATCCTTGAAATATACAGTATATACAAGGGAGATTTTGATCATATTTATACTAACATTAAAAAGAGCAAAACAATCATTCATTCCTCCTCTGACACTGATTTTGTTCCAGTTTCTTAAGCTTTCACGGTTGAAGTTGAATCAACTTCTTTCAGACTTCCAGTTGCTGGTGATGGGAGTGCAAATTGGTGATGCTAGTCACCGGTTACCAGCTGCTAATGACAGCAGCCATAGTACGTACTTCTTCAGTATTGTTTTCACCTCATTCCAACGAGATATCTGATCAACAATTTCTAAACAGAGTGTCAAAAAGGAAAGCTAAGTTGGTAAGAGAGAAAATTGTAAGCAAGTTACCCAAACTTACTAATTCTTTCACTGCTGCTACTGCTTCAGAATCATTCTCCAAATGTGTTGGACCATCCTTCTTAGAAAAAGATCATCATAGTGAAGATATGGATGTAAACTTGTTCCCTCAGGAGTGGGAAGAAGACAAGGCAAGCATCCAGGAAATCCAGGACAAAAGTGATGATGCAAGAGATGACCCACTTTTTCTTCCACCTTTCTAAACAGAAGGTGGAAAGAATGGCAGTGATAAGGAGGATAGAACTGCCATTTGCAGCAAACAAGATCTGCCTAGATGGCCTTAGAATGGAGGAGGTTCATACCCAGTGTACCAAGAAAAGTTTTGTATTCTATTTTCAGAGTCGTAATGACAAACTTATAGCTTCCGAGCTGCAGTACAAACAGCAAAACCGTAGCTCTCCCACTTTTTCAAACAAAAACTACCAAATGGAGAGTGTTATCAGAGGCATTGGTTGATATATTCTAAATCCACAAGAGCAGTATTCTGTTTTGAATGAAAACTCTTTTCTTGGTCTAACAATCTTAGCACTTTCATAGTCCCATGCTTTACCAACAGGAAAAAAAGTAGTGAAGAAGATTTAATCTCATGAAAATAGTGCGGAACACTGCAATGCAATGGCTGCATGGCTAGCATATTTGCAAGGCAAGAGTCACATCAACAGGGTGATGATTCAACTGCTTCTACGTTTACTGGAAGGAAGTTTTAAGGGATATTGTGACAGTTGTTAAGCTTCTTGCTGAACACAGTTTAGAATTTAAAGACAGGGAGGCAGTTATCAGGTCTCCTCAGAATGGAAATCCTCCAGTTATTCTTGAAGCCATCACTGAATTTGACCCTTTCCTAAGTAAGTATATTAAATGCTATGGAAACAAAGGGAAAGATCACCCATCCGACTTGTCAGAAATAATCTATGATGAGTTCTTTGAGCTAATGGATCTAAGATTTTGGAATTCATTGTAACTGAAGTAAAACATGAAATACTACTCTTTGATAGTAGACTCAACTTCTGATATCACTCCTGTTGATCAGTTAGCTGTCGTTTTACAATACTGCTTACATGGTACTATATATGAGTGTTTCACTGGGCTTATGCCAATTGAAAATCAGACAGGCAAGTCACTCTTCCAAACTATGACGTCTTTATTGGATGCAAACAACACTGGTACTGAAAACTGCAGAGGTTACTCATACGATAATGCAAATAACATGTTTGGAAAGTATGACGATCTTGAAGCTCAGATCAAAAGACTAAACCCACTAGCTGTGTATGTGCCATGTACGACTCATTCTCTGAACTTAATTGGAACTTGCAGCATTGATTCTTGTGTGGAACCATACACTTTTTCAGCTTTGTTCAGAAACTATATGGTTTTCTTGAGGCATCACCAAAATGATGGAAGATTCTGTGCAACAATATTACTAAGAGCAAACAAGGAACTCTCCTTGTCCTATAAACCCTATCTGATACGAGATAGTCCTGTCATGCTGAATCTTCTAAAACAATTGTAGTGAACTATGAGGGCATTCAACAGTGTTTGAAAAAAACAATGGAAAATGCTGAGGGAACCAGTGAGACTCAAAAGGAAGCATGATCATTGTACGAAAGAATGTGGCCACTGGAAACTGCACTAATGAGTATCTTATAGACTGTGATACCAGACCGGTTTTGTTACCCAAATAACAAATATTACAGGATCTTATTAGGGGATAAGGCAACAAGCCACGTTTATTGTGAGCACAGAAACTTCTGTAGATAGTATCAAAGAAAAGAAAAGTATCAACACTGCAATAATATCAATATTGTGCTTTACCAATGAAATAGCATTACTAATAATGTAAACACTAGGAAAACAGTATTAACATTATTACAGAGACACATGTTTCAATTGATGCTTTCATTCACATTCACACACACTGACAGGCACACACAGATAGAGACAGACAAACATACATAGGGATCTTCCAGATGTCATAGTTACCAGTTTCTTGGTACTCATGATAGTCACTGGCCAGGTGACTAGAGCATGAGGATGAGGAGCAAGGTTCTGCCGATGCGCATCGGTACTCCTGGATGATGTGATGTTGTAGACCTGAACCTCCAGCCTTCATCTTTCTGTCCCATTTTATAGCGAAAGGACCCCATGTAACTCTATGGGTTTTGCTCTGTCATGCTGCAACTGCATTCTTGGTGTGATCCTTAATCACCCACATTGTTGCAAGCCTGATCAGATTTTGTCCTTTGAAATGGGCTGGCTCCAAAGTTATCAGGGTGGGTTCCTCTTCTGCCATTTGATCATCTTTGCTTCTTTCTTCTTCCCTCAAGCGTTTTAGGTGAGACTGGTGTTTTCTTCATGTCTGTTTCGATATCCCTTACTCGGACCAATTGTTCAATCACTCTTTTTGTCTACACCCAACGCAATTGCTCGGCCATTCACACTTCAATCACTCAGGGCCAACTCCTAGCTGAAGAACTTACATATTATTTTTAGAGCAAACCTTATTTCATTTTTGATAGTGTCTTTCACAATTAGATAGATACATTACATTGCACAGTGTGGCTTTTGTACTTAGAATAGGATTTTTACAAATATATTGGAAGCAGGTAAAATTAACAGATAAACTGGCCAGTGAACATAGTACAGACATTTACAAACAATCTTAAAATTATACAAGGTACAGACAGACTTGAATTAACATTTAAAAGGGTAGAACAGTAAGAGTCAGTTTGAGGTTTTAGCTTTTGATTTAGACTGATGTGCCTTTTGGTAGGAAGGGGGCGGGGGGTGGTTCTGTTCTTACATATATTTCAAAAACAAGATTTTGGCCAACAGTTTGACAAAACTAGTGTAAAGCTTCTGAAGTGTCCCTAACCTCTATTTGCCAGTTGTCATGGACAACAGGGGATGGATCTCTTGATGATTACCTGTTCTGTTCATTCCCTCTGAAGCACTTGGCATTGGCCACTGTCAGAAGACAAGATATTGGACTAGGTGGACCATTGATCTGACCCAGTATGACCATTCTGACATTATGTTCAAAAGTCAGATCTGGATCTTGTCATTGCTGTTAATTTGCTGACTTTCTTGCAAGAGTTTGTCATAAGCTCAAGTTCCTGTTTGATGATTTTTGAGAAGTAAGCAAAACAACTGGGAAGTGATGAGGATGTAATGCTGGGGCTAGCTCTGTCCAAGGCCACAGGCAGCAGCTAAAAACTGACAAACTCACAACTGGAAGCCAGAGCAGCTCACTATAATTCAAAGTAGTGTTAAATGTATAAGAAAGTGTTTAATGTTTAAAGTGTTTAAACCTCATGAAAAATTGGAGGGATGTTGCATGTACAGTTTTCAATTACCTGTCCCCTGTTATAATGTAATAGCAAATGTTTGCATTGTATATACCCTTGTAACTAAGTAATCCATCAGAGGAGAAAGAAGCCTTGTGTAGTGCAAATGAAGAACTTTAACAGGAAAGTGTTAAGTCCTGTGCATGGAAAGCAAATGGTCATTATGCATCAGATCAAAGACATTGTGAAGTGCATTCCTTCCTCCCCTCCTCCTCCATGAGAAGGGACCTGTATGGGAACTGTTGCTGTCAGCTTGGTTTCGGTGAGAAGAAGCTATAAATATGGTCACAAGGAAAAAATATTTATCTCTGGACTGTTTGGATTCCAATAGGGCAGAATAACAGAATGAGAAACGGAAATCCCCAAGGTTACTCTAGTAGCCCTAAAAGACTTTTGGGAAACTGGCAGATTACTACATCTCTGCCACCTTCTGAAATTATGACCCACCTGTACATATATTTTATCTGCTTTAACCTCTCAATAACTCTCAGTCCTTTTTCTTAGCTAATCAATCTTTAGTTAGCTTACTACAGAATTGGCTACTAGCATTGCCTTTGGTGTGAGATCTAGAACGCAAATTGACCTGGGTTGGTGACTGGTCTCTTGGGACTGGGAGTAACCTGAATATTTTATGATTTTTTGTGTAAGTGACCATTTATTACATAGTCCAACTTGCCTGGGTGGCTAGATAGATTGGAGTGTCTAAGGGGACTGTCTAAGAGGATTCCCTTATAAGACTGTTGTAGAACTTTGGGAGTTATTGGGTTTGTGACATCTAATTATAGAACATGCCACCAATTGGGGTGTCTGCTGTTCTTTTGTCAGTCTGCCCTGAAGCAGGCATTCATTGTCATACCCACTCCAGACAGCGTGAAAGATGAGTCTTACCTGAAGAATACAAACCTACTGGAAAGCAAAAACTTCTCAATGGCAAAATACTGTACTTCGAGGAAGAAGGAAATTTGAGGTTGAGTGGTTTTATGTTATTTAACCTCAACAAACTAAAACAAATAAGTCAAAGTTATGCCAAACTAGCCACAAGGTCTGGCTTCCTTACGTCTTTTGAAATGAAGAGGAGATGAAAACATGCACTCAGGAGTTGCTGCTACAACATGTCAACTTTCAGCATTGGTAAGATATTGTCACATGCAGGAGAAGAGAGATACTGGAGTCATCGAATTTTTGCATGACAAAGATTAGAGTAATGTCTTCCTGAATGTTTTCATTGGGCTGAGACTATTTGGCTGTACCCATTGCCAGCTGTGACGCAGAGAATTGTTCTCTAAGCTCGCCTCAGTAAAAACCAGTCCTTGGTCAACTATGGTAGAAAAAAACTTAATGCTCTTGCTGCTATGTTAATAAAATGTGATTTCCTTTGTACATTATTGTTTGAGAAAATAATAACTGAATTTGTGGCACTTAAAGTTTGCAAGATGCCAATTTAGATATGCAGCATTTCAGGACTCTTAATGTTTAATGTTTCTGTGTTTATCCAGGCAGTATATAATCTGTTCATTGGGTTCAATTTCCTTTCATTCAATAAAATGCATGACATTGAGCATCATAAACTGGGCACTCTTCTGCTTTCAGTAATACCGAGTTCATGAAAGAGGGCCTCCAAAAAACATTAGTCCAGGGGCCTCCAGTCCCTGAATTTGGCCCTGATTAGGAGTGCTACATTCAGTGCTTAATTTGTGAAAGGTCTGAGCCTGGCACCTCTAGGTCTAGCAATTCATAGTCCTGGCACCTAATAATAATAATTAGCAACTAGTGATGTTAACTATCCAACTTGAATCCCTTCATTTTCAAATTACTTTTAATGAAGCGATCTTTAATGTTACTTTTTCCGAGGAAGCCTCGCCTCCTTTCCCCTTCCCTCCAGCCAAACACTCCTGGGGCCTGGGTGAATACGGGATACAATCAGCTGCTACTAAGCATTACTGGGCAGTTTCTCAGCAGGTAGGGACAGTGACGATCCCCAGTCAGTATGAGCCCTACCTAGGAAGGGCCGATGGGGTTAGCCCTGGGGGCTGGGTGTTCTCTCTGTCAGAGCCTGACTCTGTGAAATAAACTGCTCCTGGCCCATGTGAGCCCCGGCATGGGGAATGAGAACTCCCTGCCTCCCCGCCCGGGTGAGTGAGCCCCGCACCACGAGACGGTCCCCCAGGAATTCCCCGGGGGCTCACGGTGTCTGACCCGAGCAGGCATAAAAGCGGCTCCGGGGCGCTACGGCTCAGAGCTAAGCCCCAGCTGAACCGAGCCCAGATCCAGGATCATGAGCCGCCACCGGAGCTTCGCCCCCGCCAACCACCTGATGCTGCTGATGCTGCTGGTCTGCGCCGAGCTGTGCCGAGGTAAGGGGCTCGCCGCGCCGGGTGGCCCCTGGGATGCGGGGTGGAGGAGCTCCGGCTTCACACTGGGGCTTGGGATGGAGGAGGGATGGATGGATGGATGGGACCCAAGTGCCCGGGAGCCGGCCTATGCGGGGAGTCCCCGGGAGATGGATGATCATGGGACCCAGGGGAGCTGGGGGCACGATGTGTCTCAGCGCGGCCCCTCTGCAGAGTCTCCGGGAGCCGGCAGGAGCTGAGTCTCTTTCTCCCCCTCCCCAGGAGCCCCCATGGCCGGCGAGCTGCGGTGCCAGTGCGTGCAGACCGTCTCCGAGGTGATCCACCCCAAGCGCATCTCACACGTGGAGCTGATCCCCGAAGGGCCCCACTGCGGGGTGGCTGAAGTCATGTAAGTGCCGGGCCCCTGCTGCCCGCTCCCCCCCCCCCCCACCCCCGCCAGCACCGGGCTCACCCCGCTCTCCCCTTTCTCCCGCAGAGCCACCACAACGCAGGGCAAGAAAGTCTGTCTGGAGCCCACAGCGCCCTGGGTCAAGCTGATCATCAACAAGATCCTGAACAGGTACCTGCCCTGGGGACTGTTCCGAGTGACTTAACTACCCTGCGCCCAGCAGGAGCCAGCTCTAATCTGGGCGCTGCCATTTGTCCCAGCGGGATGGATGGATTCAACGAGCTGCTCAGCTGGATCCAGCCTGGGAAAAGGGGGGAAGAACAACGGGACTTGCTTACAGCAAAAGCAAACCCAAATTCCAGGCTTGGTTCCCTCTTTAATTCAGAAACCCAACCCCAACCGGCTGCATTAGCTGGAGGTGGAAAACAGGGAAGGCTGGTAGAAAACTGTTCTTTACAGAAATGTTTCCCTTCCAATTAATGGACTGTTGGTCAAAATTCAAACGTTGTCTTGTGAATGGATTCAAGCATCAGCACAGGTTTAATAGTCAAGGCCTATTAGGAGGGGAGCTAGATTCACCCTACCAGTTTGAGATTTTTAGCCTTTAAAAATGTTGTGATGAGCTTGCCCTGTATCATGGCATGCAACAGGTATATTGGCTTCCAGGCTCTCCAAAGCCATGGTATAGATACACAAGATTTTTCTCCACCACTGTGCTGGCTGAAAAATATTAACTGCATTTAAAAAAAATAGGGGGAAAAAAAGTAGGAGTCTTACAAAGCCACATGCAAATCAGGGTTTTCTATTAATTTTCAGATATCCAGACTCCTTATGAGTCTTATGATTTTCAGATATTCAGACTTCTTATGATTTAAAAAGCCCATTTTAGCAAACACTTACACCTCTGCCTTAAGTACTAGCTTAATGGATAAAACTACTTGCATACTAATCTGTGCATTGCAGGACTGGGTCCTCGATTGCTTTCTTTGATGTTGCATTAACCTTATGTATTTCTGTCCTGTTACAACACAAATGAAGAGAGTTTTACTGAGGATTAGCATGTCTATACTGGTAGAAATTCATTACCTACAACTGACCTTATGTCTCTTGTAAATATAAAAACAAAACAAAATCAAAGAGCCTCTTACGATCAAAACAATTTTTGTCATCCATTCCCATTTGGATCTAGATTCTGCCACCCTTACTCAGCCTGAATAGAACTTCATTCCCCCAGTTGTCTCACTGAAGTCAACCACCACTGGTTCAGGTTAATTATTTCCCTTTGTCAGTTTGGTTGAGACCAAATCAAATAAGGCACCCAATTATTTCAGTGGGAGAAAGATTGGGTCCCAACTGTTCATTGTTCAAAGCAATATATAGCTGAGGGTCATCAGTTATTTTAAAGGTCTCCTTTCAGTTTTCAAAATGCTAAATGCTGGGGTAATGCCATTCTTGGCAAAACACTTTTCCTTTAAAGCAAGCCTGGGTCTTATAACATTGATTGAGTGCATAAATGCTGATCTCAATTCATTTACTTTTTCTTTCAGTACACTAAAAAATTCATGAAGAAAACCCCTGGATTTACCTGCCAAGAAAATGGCATTTTGTGAACTAAGGACTGCAAGAAAATAATTTGCTTTTATCTCTGAGACACACTGCATTTATGCTCATCCTATATATTAAATATTTTTATTTAATACACCAAGATTTTACTGTATTTATTTAAATAGTATAACACGTTTTGTAATTAAGGTGAATACTTTACACCAAACTAAGAGGAAAACACACTCAGAAAGTAGGATTCATTGTGTTCTAGTAGTGCAGTGCTTTTAAAAGCATTTCCTTTTATGGACCACTTACCATCCCAACACTCTGATGATGTCCACTATTTGGTTACCTTTCTGCAGACCATCAGGAAGAGCTCTGGACCATGGAAGAACATTTAAGAACCACTGTGTTCATGTATTTCATGGAGGCTTGCACTGTCTCCAGTGTAATACATGACAGCCCAGGCTTCAAAAATAAGAGATAGATTTTCATTTTAATATTTCATTTTTTACATAGCAGCCAAGGGAAGACAATCATATAGCTAATCTCCAAAACATCCAATCAGTTATGTCTGCAGGCACTCTGGACAGCGATAGGGAATAGCTTTCCTAATACAGGAAAACTGTAACAGACGAAAGGCTTAATCCTGACTCCAGTGGCAATTGGACAGAGCCCAAAGTGAATCCAGCTGTTCACTCTTCATGTAATTGATTTTTCCATCAGCTTTCAATTCACCCTCCCCAAAAGAAAAGCTCGTGTACTAAACTTGTTTATACAAGTCTATATTGCTTTTATCGCTAATCTCCAATGCTCAAATTTTAAAGGCGCTAGTGCATATTGTTCCCGTAATCTTAGACATGTCATGTCATTTAGGTATGGCAGAATGTCATAATTTTTCTATGAAAAGTGCTGGGCTGCTGATGATGGTTTATTTATTATGGTCCAAATTTTGTCTTTGGATTCCATGTGCACAATTTCCACTGTCCTTATTCATGTTTCTGTCCAGCAGAAAATCTACACTGAGAGGAAGTGGCATCTAAACTAATATTTTCAAGGCCAACTGTTGCAATCCTTACTAGTCAAAACTGACAGTTAGATGAGTAAGGACTTAAGGATTTGGCCCAAAATAACTAATCAGATCCCTTTTACATGACAGGCAAGGACTCAGTAATTAGAACTGTGTATGCTGGTAAACCAAGTGCCAGCTCTGGCCAGGGTCTAGGCATCAGTTGAGAACAGAAAAACACAGTTCAAAGCCAGGCCAATTCATTTGTGTGTTAGTGTAGATCAAAGTGATTGTTAAATGTATAAGAGTATATTTGGTATTTAAACGTCATGAAAATTTATGGGATGCTTCATGCAGCATTGTTTTCACTTATGTTATAAGGTAATAGCAAACATTTACCTTGTATATACCCCCTGTAACTAAATAACCCACCAAATGGGGGGAAAAAAGCCTCCTGTAATGCAAATGAAAAACTTTAACATAAAAGTGCTAATTCTCACGCATTTCAAAACCAGTGGTTATTGTGTGAGATGATCAGAGATCTAATCAAGACCTGGAAATTATTTTGATGGGCCTTTATTTTTTTAGAGAAGTGGGGGAAAGTAAATTTGAAAGGTAGCCCCTCACTGTTCTTAAACTGAACTGATCACATACATTGAAAAGGCACATAGGGAGCCAGGGTCTGATCCTATTCAGTAGGGAGAGGAAGACAAAGACCTGGAGAAAGCCTGACTCCAAAGGAATTTAAGGTGAGTGAAACTACAAGTGGTCTAAGTATGCTCTCAGTTACACTGGTGTACATCAAAGGTAATGAAGTCCAGAAGTGAGATCAGAATCAAGTCCTACTGTCTCAGTAGGCCTGGAAACTCGCCTGCAATTCCAACTCTCCAACCTACACCCATGCTTCCATTCTCTTTGACATAAACATTTCTAATGCTGTGCCCTGTTCAGCAGAGCAATACTCTCCCACCCTGAGCCACAAAATATTTTCTCTAAATGAGTCCTCCAGGAAAGTGAGGTTGCTAACAGAACTGGCTTAGGCCAGATAGAATATGAATAAAGGAAATGCAAACTCTGCCAAAGCATCTCAGTCCTGACATGCAATACACCTGCTCTCCAGGCTGACTCTCTCCTGAGCAAACCACCAGTTGTGCCCAATTACCGGGTGGTTTCACAAAGTAGGTCAAGCAGCCTCTCATGGCTTCTGACTTGAGGGGGTTGTTTTTCGTTATTTAAAGTCAAATAATTTTAGAATCCAATTAGCTGTGCCAATGGAACTGTCTCCTGAATCATTTGTTCATAAACTCAGGGCAGCCAGATATTTGACATTCCCAGTAGGAAATGTGGCCTATAGACAAGCTATTTTAGCAGTCTGCGTTCATTACATCACTGGCTGGCAATGCCATTGTGCTTCCTTTTCATGTTTGGGTGACTGTTTCACTGTACATAGGTGTTTAACGCCGATGAATTAGAGGAACAAATTACGTAAGATCTTTGGAGCAGCAATTGTCTTCTTGTTCTGGTTTTGTACACTACCTAGCACATGACTAGGCATCACCTCAATACAAATAATTAATAGTAAGACTGTACGAGCCATCTCCCCAGAAAGTCCCTGCACTGGAGGAGGAAAGGGGCACACACTGTATCTTTTTATTCTTGAACACACGGGCCAAGAAGAGGTGAGCTGAACAGTAGAGGACAAATGCTCTGCAGGCAGTTCTGCCCACCAACAAGAGAGGATGCATGTACAGGAAAATATGGAAACCTCTTTAGGTATCAGCATGTGAAACAAGACTCAGACCTTCAGTAAGAGTAAGGGCCTAACTATTGCACGGGAGAGAACACAATAGAGGGAATTGCAATAAACTGGAACCAATAACAGACACTGCAGTCATCAGCTAAATGACACAGACTGAAGCCAGGAACTTTGACTTCAACACCACAAAGCCCCTACCCCCAGTAGGTAAAGAAGAACTGTGGTGTTCGTACTAGGGATTATGCCTTCTGAGGCTGCAGACATGAGCGAGCTACATAGTCACATACTTGATCAGGTCTGACATACACAGATGGCATCAATGCATATACACGCTTAGCCAATGCAATACACATTGCACAAAATTAAAAGAGGCATTTGATAGCCTGTTAGTGCCCAGAGCACCAAGACCACCCACAATATTGACTGTATCTGCAAAATAGTAAGGATGGACTAGACATGGAGACTGTCTTCTCATCCCTAGCGATGCTCCTTTGAGGTCAGCAAAAAGGAGAAGAGTGTAGAAGCTGATCTGATCACAGGATAAAGAGAGTGCTTTGGTCTACTTCACTATTCATCCAGTTTTTCTCATGAACTCAAATTTTAAAATGTTTGAGTGATTTGGTAATATATGGCTATTGGGAATTGTGGTGTTTTGCTTTGTTTCCATAGCCTCGGAGAGCAGCTCTGTGGGAATGGTGGATAGACCAGGATGAAAGATTCCAACTCAGGCTTAAATGCAGTAGCTGAGAAGCACTCTATGAATAGAAAAGATGCCTATCCAATATGCTATTGGCATTACCATTCAGCACTAAACCTGAAAAAAATATAGCACTTAGGGCAAACTCTGGAGTAAACTGAAGTCGAAGGAAGCTGCCAGGTGCTAAGCAATTTTGAAAATCAAATTACTTAATACAGGCAACTAAATATGTATTTAGGATCATAATTTTAGGCACAGTTAAAAAAAATCCACGGCCTGTCTTTCAAAGAGCTATGGGCCAGCTTTTCAATGGAGCTCATCACATGACAGCTCCTGTTTTGAAAATCTGAGCACAACATTTGTGTTTAAAGTGCCCATGATCCAGTAGCTCCAGTGGAGGGCAATGAGATCTGCCGAGTGCAGAACGTTTTTTGAAATCTGACCATTTCATCTAGATGTCTAAATGGGAGCCGAGCAGTTTTGAAAATCCAGCCCAACACTGCTTTTGGCTGTCTTCGTCTAAGGATACCAGAAATGTTCACGACAATGGCATTCATTTAGTGGGAGCAGAGACAGGCCATACCTTGTCCTGTGTCAAGGATGAACAGAGTTACCACAACCTCTTTCTGATGCTCTGAAAGAAAAATTTCTTCACCCCACCATCTAAAGTGTGACACCGACATGAAACAAATAGCTGGGAAGTGGAAAACGTGGCTTGCAATTTATCCTTTGATTACAACATTCATTTTTTCTCTGTGTGTCATCATTTCTAGCTGCTGACACGCTAACCCCTATTAAGACATATGCTTTTGCAGTTACTCCTGTTCCTATGGTATTCCTTGTTTCAAACTCTTCAGCACGTCTGAATATGAAATTGGATCCATTGACTTTTGCTCCGCCACCTTTATGGATACAAGAGATTAATGTATTCATTGCGTCTCATCACTTTAATAGGCTTTGAACCACCCAGTCTCTTTCCTTTTTCACCATCTCCTGCCACATAACCAAGCATATGCATACACTGAAGCTTATACTTATAGACTGGATAAGTCTAGCCATGAGCTAAATCTCAGTTTTGGAATTTAGGTAGTGTGCAGGTCATTTTCTAATGTCATGCAGCTTTGACCTGTAAAGGAGTTCACTCTTTCAGGATGGCCACGCAACTGTATTTTCTATTAAACTTTGTGGACAGTGCCTAACCCGAGGTGTGAATGTGGGTTACACTGCGATGAGTGAGTCTCAAATGATTTGAAGATTCCTTATCTAAAAAATCTTACTTATTATTATTATAATTGCAGCAGCAACTAGAAACCCTAGTCAAGGGTCCCATTATGATAGGTGTCATGCAAACATTAAGTAAAAAATAAAAAGACATTTCTCGCCTTGTGGAGCCATCATAGGTTCAAATCCAGGCCTTATTAAAGTCAACAGAAGTTGTGCCATTTGCTTCCATAAGGCAGGATTTCACTCATGGTGTGTAACTAAAATGTACACAAATGCTGTTGGCATAGAAAACTCAGAAGAACAGATACCCAGCAGGCTTGAGGGAAGCTGGGGAAGGGACTGGGTATCTGCCTCCTGGAAAAAATGGAAAGATAATAGATAAATGTAGATGTCCATCACAAAAAAATGTTGTTGACCCCTCTCAGTTCCTATTCCCCTCTTCACAGTGAAGATGATCTCATCTTTCCACCCCTTCTCCCCCCCTCAGAGCTGACTGACCAGATACTGTAGAATCCTTTGCTAGGATTTGCGAGGTATCATGACAGTCAGCTGGAAGTGGAGAGGTAACAAGAAGAGCCTGTTTCTGTTAGTAATTGTCTTGCCATGTAAGAGCAACACCACCCAGGGTATTTCATGAGGCTGTGTGGAAGAGCTCTACACTTTGCTCTGGTATCAGCATCACAAAAAGCAGCACCTAGTTAAGAGGTAGGAGATGCACATGCACAGCTCTCGTGTGATGGGGAAAGAGCACATAATTTGGGGCAAGGGAAGAAGAGGGAGCAGGATAGTAGCCCAAAATAGAAGGGGTTGGGAGAACTATGGCAGAGTGGATTGGCGAGGAGAACAAGCCTGGGCCTGGGAGGAGAGGGAAGATCCAGCTAGGGATGGTCAGAGATGGGGCAATAGGAAGAAGGTGGCGAGAAGCAGATGTGGAGAGTGCAGAGATCGAAGTGCATGAGAAGGGGACAGGCAGGGCAGAGATGACGTGCGTGAGACTGGAAACAGGGGCAAGGGAAGCAGAGGAGGAAAAAAAGGAAGCATGAACAGAAACCAGGGAAAGAGGGGGTGGCAGAAGAAAGATCCAGCCAGAAGCAAAGAAGCTTCCCAGACAGGCATCCTCTAGAAGAGCGTATTCAACTTTCAGAGCTGAAAAAGCACCTGGGGGAGGGGGAAGGGGCACAGCCACCTGAGCTAAGGCAGGAAAGCCAGACATGGGACAGGATGACAAAGAAGACACACACAAGGAAGGGGATGTGGAAAGATCACCACTCTCTTGGCATGGAGAGATTCCTTGATTGCATCCTTCATTCAAACCCAGCTTCTGAGCTTGGCTTGGCTTCCCTTCCTCACCCCCTCAATCCCCACTTTCTCACCCATTGCTTTGGAGACAGCTGCCTCACCTCTGCCTGACTACAACTCCCTGCCAGGCTTCAAACATTCAGCCTCCTTTTGACTTCTAGCCATATTGGATAGTTGTGTGACATGACTATTGCTGGCTCTGGCTCCCAGGTAATGTGCTTACTTTATTTTCAGAGCTGTGGTTAAATAACTGGTGTTTTCTAGGCAGCTAACTACTCTGGATTCTGTAGTTACACACCACAATCTGACTTACCTTGACTGATCTATTTACTATTTTTATTATTATTAGCTCTCGCTTTCCCTCCTTTCCTTTTCTCATCCCTGGAATCTTGACATATCTCCCAAGAGGACGTTGTGTTTGTTGCTTCACCACCTAACCGCTCAGCTGAGATGCCTTCTCCTTCGTTCTGTATGTTCTTACCAGTCAATGAGTCAAACAACCACCTCAAAAGGGATCAAAAATCATCTTATGTACCTTATGCTGTTGGTGTCCTGACTCTATCTGGCTTAGGGTAAAGAACTGAGCTGCAGAGTCCTATCCCAAGACACTGCATCACTCCACTGTCATGACTTTAAGATGAGCTATTTTGGAACCATGCTTTAGAATACTGTAGTACTTTTCTATACAAGGGATGGCACATGCCTGTCCTCATTAGCCAGGGAAAGATATCAATACCTTGTCAGTAACAATTAATTTAAACTTCTTTCGAGCGCCTCATAAGTGCTAAGCAGATTCATCTTTTGGCAAAAACTGGACAAAATGTAGTGAACAGATCTTAAAAAAAAACAAATCTCCTCAAAACCTTCCATCTCCAGCATCAGCTCCTTCATACCACAAGCCTCATTAAAGACCATTATGCATAGATCTCTGCCTCCACTAAAGGCTCACTCAAAGTCTCCAGTGTAATCTTAGGTTTTTTCAAATACAATATCAAAACCCTGGTAAACAATGCACACTGTTTTTGGTTCATGGAGACAGAGAGGATGGTGCTTATCAGACATTCCCTGTCTTCTTATTTTTGAGTGGTTTCCACTGGGCCTGATTTTGACCACTTTCTGGTTTGAGCCAGATGTGAAGGGCATTGAGTGCTGAAGTCCAAATCTTGAGCCCAGTGCCAGAGTTGAGAAGCTGGGTGGATGTGCAGCTATAAAGGAGGAGTTTTTCTCCCAAGCCAACTGTACTACTCAAGCCCACTGGCTGAAATATCCTCCACAGGTCCTTTGTACAGTCTTCTGCAGGGATGGAAGAAGGATCACATAACAGATTCTTGACCTATATCTATCACCCTGCCTGTCCACACCTTCCCACCCCTGTGCTGCAATTCATGCAGAGGTTAGAATACTCTGGTTTGACCTCTCACACCCAGGCTTCCCCATTACATAGCAGAACCACTTCATCTATTCTGCCCAGAAAGCCTCCACACCTGTGAAGGAATAAGGGTGAGTTTCACCTTATAGCTTTTCTCAAAGTATTCCTGCTTCTAGTCCTGGCTGCTGCTGTAATGTACAAATGTAATCCTATGGTGAGTGTGTTATAGATCCCCACTGTGCCTGATCCACAGAGGATAGGAGTCAGTTATAGCCTCCACTAGCTGGCTCTGATGTGAAAGCCACATCTTCGCTGACACAAAAGGCATTGGACCTGAGATCTTCAGAGCTAAAAAGCATGAGTTACTGCAGCTTGCCCATCCCTTGGTGTGTGCGCTTTGTCATGGCGGGACAGCTTGCATGCCCTAACAATCCCCAGAGCCTGTGTCGGCAGGGGCTTTTTTTGCTCCTGGTAGGGTCAACCTGCCCGGATTGGACTGTGGGGTTGCAGCCAGACAAAAGCAGACACCCCGGTCCTCCAGGCTGAGGGTTAGGCATAGGGCTAACAACCCTATGTAAAAACCAAAATGTGTTACAGAAACAGCAGTGGAGAAATCAACCATTACTGTGTGTGATGGCCTTCAAGAGTCAATGACCTGTATGAATGCAAGTGGTGAAAGCCTAAAGGAAGCCACTAGCATGAAGACTGAAGTGCTCAACACCGAGACAAAAACCAAATTTGGTTTTTGGAATGTATGGACAATGTACGAAACAGGGAAGCTAGCTCAGATCACAGCAGAGATGAGACACTACAGATTACATATCCTGGGTGTCAGTGCTGCCCGAAAACAACATGGCAAAGAGATGTGGAAGCTGAACTGAAAAACTTGGGGCACAGCTGGGGAACCATTGAAAGTTTTGCCAGAAACAGACAGGAGTGGAGAAGCTTCATTGCTGCCCTAAACGCCAGAGGCATAATGGGGGACTAATTAACTAAACATGGCCAGGGGGACCTGTAAACACACACTGGTGGATCACACAAGCCCTACTGGTGTAAACATTCCCACATGCGAATCTCAAATTCTTCTTCCTTGCACATCAGCAAAACCTACAATCTAATTGCTCCAACAGTCATGGAAAGTGAGTGCAGAATGGGCATAAGCCTGGCCAAAGGGAATTCACTTCAAGCAAATGTTTGTCCACCATTTTTATTTTTATTTATTTATGTATTGCCCTTTAAGTACATCTCTAATTTCTCTGTCATTCAGTGTGTGGTAGGTGTTTGTGCAAAGCCTCAAAACTAGTTCAGGGTGGATTTAACTTTCAGGCCAAGGTTCAGGTCAGTTCTTGGGCAAGTTAGATACTTTGGGCACAGGATTAAGACATTCTCATGCATCATAATTGTCCTTCTGCCTCACATTACAGCAAATGTATTTAGTTAGTTACAACACAGGAAAGTGAACTGGCAGTGACTGAGGAAATAGGCTGCTACTCTCTGAATAATATTGCTGAAGTTACATGTTTGGTGACAAGACATGTTTGCTGACCAAGGAGTTCTTCCTTCTAGATGTAATTAAGCAATTCCACAGGGTGCCTTTTAGCTCCTTTTTGCAATGAGTTGCTGATGCCTCTTTCGTGAGAAAGATGATCTCATTCCTGGAGAACACTTGAAACTCAACTTCACCTTTAAAAAATTAATGTATCTTAAATGGAATCCATATTGAACTAATGCTGAGTCATACTGGAATTCACCGAAAGGCAAGTTAGTGACAAAAAAATTTCAGAATGAACCTTCTAGTAAGTTTCAGTTGAAAAAGTAAGAATGATTTTTACTTAAAAAAATGCACTGGCATATTTTGCCCCTACATGGCAGCAGATCAGCAACGACTATAACACGTGTCAAAATAGGTCTTGCCAACTTTCCGTTCAGTTGTGTGAGACTTTAAAAAGCTGTTGATGGTAATGTAATTATCCCATTAAAAGACAAATTCCCATACTGCACTCTGGCATTGCTAGGGAATATCCCATTGTCCAAGATTTGGAAGTAACGTGATTATTTTCTTAATGTGACACAATGTTTCTCAATTCCTAGCAAATCTAGATTCCACTGCAGCTGGCTTGGTTATGTTTTTTTTTTAAACTTAAAGAGCTTTTTGTCATATATTACTAGAATTCTCAGCTATTCTTTTATCACAAAATATATCATCACTAACTAGAGGCAAAAACAGGACAATAAATAGTTTTGTTTGATGCTTTCTGCAATTTCAGTTTTTAATGAACTATTACAAACATTTGAGAAGACGGCAGAAATTAATTGTACTTAAGAAACTACTACTGAAGAGTTGTGTGTGAAACCAATGGCATTGTATGTACCTAGAAGAGGTTCTTACACACCCCAGAGAAGCAAAACAGGAGGATATAAGAACTTGTTATTGCTGTTGTATGATTTGCATGTCTAGTGCACTATCTAAGTTAGCTAAGGCAGTATCTATTATTCACTTCTGACATACCTTTGTCACTATACCTGCTACCAGGCATAAACTGCTATTTAAAGATTGGCAAGCATAATAATTAGCTATGTGGTAACAGTCATTCTGTAAATACAGAACTGTACAGTTGTGTTCCTGCTGTAGGGCATAAATGGTTTTATAAAATTCCCCCCTCTGTAAGAAACATATAAGAAAGTTGGCCACACTGTTCTATTGGCTGTGATTACAATAAGCAGCTTATCACTGTTGCCAGAATAGGTCCAACATGTATCATTCAAAAATTCATGAAAATAAAATAAAAATAAATCCTGCTGCATTTAAGCACCAATTTTTTTCTGCTTCTTTGTCCACCTAAAACACCAGCTGAAGCCAATGGTGAAACCCTGGTCCCATTGAAGTCACTGATTTCAGTGGAGCCAGGATTTCACCCAATGGTCAATTCTGCTTCTACTGAAACCAAAGGGATTTTTACTGTTAATTTTAACTGGACCAGGATTGGGTCGGAGAACAGACCTGTTATTGATTTGTAATTTTGAAATGGGAGAAAAGATGTTCATGCAGCCTATTTGCTGTATAGAGAAAATTAAACTGAGAACAAAACTTGATACACGTTGCCAAATATTATACACAGCATTGGCAAAAAGACCCACACAAATCTCAGAATTGCTCTAGCTTTGTAAAATGATCAATAGCATAATTCCTGGGGGAGGGGAATTATGCACAGCTGCGTGTGTGTGTGTGTGTGTTTTGAATGTCTGGTCATTTTCAGGTGTTTCTGTAATCTGCCCCTATAGTTTCCAGAGCATGAAATGGTTAGATATGATAGACAAAATCTCACCCACTGTTAAACAACACTTTAGTTATTAGTGTAATATAAATAAATAATAAGATTATGTCCATGGCATGAGTTGAATGATTTTTTCCCTCCTATTACTGGATTCCAGTCATTTGCAATAAACCAGATGTGGAGTTTTAGCTTCCATACAAGACAGTGAAATATGAGTTCATCATAAGATCACAGGACAAAACCCCCGGATTAATTTAACAGCTAACTATGCAACAAATACATGACCTCCCGAATGTCTGCAGTATGCTAGAATGTTTACATTCTTAGCTTCCCCTTTCCTGTAAAAGTTTTGCAGTTACTGAGAGAGTAAGCCTGCAGATTTAAAAAACCGCACAGCCATTTTAAAATACAGGGCCCATACTGCTTAATATCATACAATGTGTATGGTGCAGATTTATTGTGTTAATGCTGCTGTCCAGTGTTAGAACAAATTAACTAGTTTCATAAAGGGAGCATTACAAGCCTAATAAAGAGCTATGCCACTGAAATTAAGCAGCATAACATCCCAAGAACTAGCCTGAACAGGGAGGAAGATGGATAGGAACACTAAATATGTGGGACAAATCTGCTCCCCGCTACACCTGTTCCTCCATACTGGATCCACTGTAACCAAGGGCAGAATTTAGTACATGGCGTCATCACCTTTAGCCTGATGCATATAGGCCAAACGGTATGTGCACTATACGGTCTGATCCTGCCTTCATTACCCCTGAGGTACAGGGCCTGTCCCGCTACACTGCAAGGCAGCCAATTCTGTTGTAATTATATATGAATCCAATAGTAAAATGACTTGTGTGTACCCAGACTGACCATCGAGATCTCCTCACACCCGCAGGATGATCCCCTGCTCCGTGCTGAGAACTACCCTGGGAGTTAAGGGGTTTGGGATACACGAGTTCAGGGTTCTGCGCTGAACTATCGCCTTATTCCCATCTCAAGTTTAAACCAGCGAAGCCAGCGTGCGGCGCCTGTGCCCGGTGCCCGCTCCCTGCCCCTCCCACAGGCCGCAGCGCGATTCCCGGGCTAGGAGAAGACGAGAAACAAAGTAGCGCGCCACGCTGCCCCCAGCGCTTTCGCCCGCTCGTACCCAGCTGTCCCGAGCCACCTCTGTGGGGTAGCGCGGGGCAGGCGGAGCCCGGCTGAGTCAAGTTCCTCCGGCCGCTCCGCCTCCTGCTGTCCCCTCCCCCGGGAATTTCCCGGCCGGGCTCCTGCGGGATAAAAGCGGCTGCGGGCGCTGCAGTGGCTCAAAGCTGAGCCGAGCCCACATCGCCGAGCACCAGCCCCCGCCGCCAGCCCGAACCATGAGCCATCCCCGGAGCTTTGCCACCGCCAGCCCCCTCCTGCTGCTGCTGCTGCTGGCGGCCTGCGCCGCGCTGTGCCGGGGTAAGGGGCTCGCCGCGCCGCGCCGGGCATCGCCAGCTTCCAGAGCGGGGTGGGGCGCTGGGCTTGCTGCAGGGGCAGCCGGCTGCGATCCCTGCTCGGGCAGCTCCAGCAGCGGGGCCGCCTCGGGGGTCTGAGATCGTGGAAACCAGGAGCCGCCCCGGCCCCCCGCCAGAGAGGGCCGGAGACAAGGGCGCTTGGGGGCAGGTGACAGGGGGCCCGTGTGGGGACTGGGAAACCGTGGTAGAAGGGTGGCTGGGGGCAGGTAGGCGGAGCCGTGGAGGGCTTGGCAGAGTCTATGAGGTCCTGGTGGGGCAGGAGCCGATGTGGCAGGAAGGATCTGACTCTCGGGGAGCTGGGGGGGGGGGGGCGACGGAGTGTCCCAGCGCGGTCCCTCTGCAGAGTCTCCGGGAGCCGGCAGGAGCTGAGTCTCTTTCTCCCCCTCCCCAGGAGCCCCCATGGCCGGCGAGCTGCGGTGCCGGTGCGTGCAGACCGTCTCCGAGGTGATCCACCCCAAGCGCATCGCATATGCGGAGCTGATCCCCGAGGGGCCCCACTGCGGGGTGGCTGAAGTCATGTAAGTGCCGGGCCCCTGCTGCCCGCTCCTAGCCTGCGCTCCCCGCCCTGCCCCCGCCAGCACCGGGCTCACCCCGCTCTCCCCTCTGTCTCCCGCAGAGCCACCACGAAGCACGGCAAGAAAGTCTGTCTGGAGCCCACAGCGCCCTGGGTCAAGCTGATCATCAACAACATCCTGAACAGGTACCTGCCCTGGGCTGTCGCTGTTCCTATTGTGCTAGCGCAGGGCCCCATGGGTCCAGCTCTAATGCAAGTGCTGTCCCCTGTCACGATAGGTGTTGGAAGCAGGTATTGGGGGTTGCAGTGACAGTGGGTCACTGAGTCTTAACCAATGAATACTGGTGACTACAACAGTTAGCCCCCGCTGACCCAGTCCGCCCAGCTGTCATGTAGAAAAATGAGTTTAAATAAGTTGCTGTATTGTTACCCATCCAACTGGGCTGCTTGGGTCCGTACCCCTCATGCCATTCATTTTAGCTGTATCACTGTCCACTATTCCCTATGACACAGAGCTCCTCTGGAGGGCAGCTGGAGTCTAGTACACAGGGAATGCCACATGGCAAAAGCAGACACGAGTCCAGATGAGGTATTTCAGGATTGCACTTGAAATATGTATTCTGTCTGACTGTTGCAGTAAACTTAAGAAGTTGTGAGGAAAGCAGCTGCAGTGAACAAGGAACTACAAATGAAGCTACCTCTCTGCACGAGGAAAAAAGTGTGACAGAGCAGGGGAACTTGAGGCTGGACAATTAGCCATGGTGAAGTCTCTTCTTTTGAAAGTCTGACACCAGCCTGCACTGAACTTCAAGGCATTCCACAAAATTATTCCATCCTGTTAGTTCTCTATATAGCTATTCAACAAGGAGGTATTTTTGTTAAGCACCTGTCATAAATCTTGTCTGCTCACCTGAACTGATAATGTGCAATAGTAGGTAAGGGGGGCTCATTGTTAATCCAATACACATTCTAAACAACTCATGACCGCAGGTAGTCTGAGCAGCTGAAGATGAAGAACATGGTGAACCCCTGCCTTCTGCATTGCAAACATGTGCAATGCCTGGCTTGTGAATAACCAGAACTTCAGATTCTGGAGCTGCCAAACATTTAGTCTTTGTGCACACACACAGATATTCAGGATTACAAATGAAACCCAGTTAGAACAAGTGCAATAACTTGCTACAGTCCTAAAAATGTGTTGCCAAGGCACAGTGTCCCTGGGACAGAATCATTTGTGTGGTTAGGTGAAAGACTAGCAGCTATTCTCTCCTTTCATAGAAAAATGATTTTAAGAAAATGTTGCTTCCAGTCACTAGCTAAAGTTTTTTGCAATCTCTTTAGGACTATTTTATGATGAATGTTAAATTATTTTTATACTATTTAAATGATTTGGTATTTATGCTGAAGGTCTAAGAACAGTAACGTTCTGAATATCCTTTAGACATTTTATGTCTTCATTGTATGACATACTGTCATTGTGTAGAATAAATAGTATTACGTATTGTACTGTACTCATATGCAGTAATTGTAGTCATGGAGGAGTTATACATAAAATACATATTTTCTGATTAAAAGCAGTGGTGTTGTCTATTCAGTTAATCAACATGTCACAGTGGGACCACCTAAAAAAGCAGGTATGGTGTGAATCCTACAATTAGTTCCCAACCACACCCGCATTCAAGTTTCACCCCCCTTCCCTATTTAATGTTTGGCTGTCTTTAACACACTTGGACACAAAGTTGCCATATTTAAACTCATTATCTGCAGACTTCATTGTGAAGAGAAATTCAGCCTTGCAAAGTGGTTTGGGGCTATGAAAGCTGCAAAAACTTGCGCATTTCCTTAACTTTCCATGAGACTATTTGTGCTTAAAGCACTTCACAAGATCAGGCCTATAACAATTCTTTGCTGTTACAGGAAACAAGACTCTTCCAAGGAAGAAGAGCATAGAAGGCAGTTTACTTTATATAAAGTAATTTTCAGGGCATGCGAAGGCTCTAGCTGTAAAAGAAAAAAGGGGGGTTGCTTAACTGTAGACATTTGTAAAAGTGCAGTATCCCTCCATCTAGCTGAGTTTTATGGAAGATATTTTCCAAAGGAAGCATCGGACCTATAGGCATAGATTCAGTACATTGTGCATGGACACGTAATTTAGTGGATGGAAAGATCAATTGCTGCTTGCTTAGGGAAAGCAGGCTAGAACAATACACATCAGCCAGCTCTCTCCTACTCCCAATGAGGCTTGCTGCTTTGTTATATTAGACAGCCTGTGTGATGGTAGGTATCCACCACGTGACCCTACCCCACCCAGACAAGATCTAACTACAAGTGTCAGGCTCGGGTGGGGTCTGAAATCAACCCGAGACTTTTGGGCTCAGGGCCGTGGTCTCCGATTGCAGTCTTCTGCTGTTGAGCTCCGTGTAGCAGTGGCTACCTGCCTCACTCCCCCTGGCCGCCACTTAGTGCTTAATGTACGCCAGGGCTGAGCTCCAAGCAGTTCATAGCCCTGTCACCTCTGGCCTTGGCACCTCACCTCAGTTATTAAAGTAAAACAAAAGAATGGCTTGCGCCCCAGGAATTCTCATTACAAATTAAGCACTGTCCTCACCTTCCTGTGCTGTGAGCTGAGAACCAAGGTGTGAGCACGTCTCATTTCATAGCATCCCCCAGTACAGCAAGGGCACAGCCGGCAAGGGCAGGGCAAGCAAGTCGGGCTGGTCCCCCTGGCTTGCAAATCAGCACCAGTGAACCCTTAGAGTCCAGGGGTGGCCAACCCCTGAGAGTCAGAAAGCCGCAGTTACCTTGCCCTCAGGCAGCGCATCAATTCACTCCCCCTCCTCTCTCTATCCTCCACCAACAGTTCACCCTGTCAATTTCCGCCCAGCTCATCAATTTCACTCCCTCTCTTCTCCCCAGCCCAGCATTTGTCTGAGCAAAGAGCCACATGCGGCTCGCGGGTTGGCCACCCCTGCTTAGAGCTATGCTCCACAGCCATGGGGTCTTGGATACAATCTACAGGCAACTTATCTTCCTGGAGCTGCTTTGTTCTTACTCGTCTTTGTCTCTCTCCTCTGGAGAGTAACCCTGCCCTTGAATGATGCACTCAACTTAGACTCAAACTCTAAGGTCAGAAGGGACCATTACGATCATCTAGTCTGACCTCCTGCACAATGCAGGCCACAGAACCTCACCCACCCACTCCTGTAATAGACCCCTAACCTATGACTCAGTTACTGAAGTCCTCAAATCATAATTTAAAGACTTCAAGGTACAGAGAATCCACCAGCAAGTGACCTGTACCCCATGCTTCAGAGGAAAGTGAAAAACCCCCAAGGCCTCTGCCAGTCTGCCCTGGAGAAAAAGGTCCTTCCCAATGTTGATACTGGACAATCAAGTGATTAGTGTGGCTACCAGTGAGCCACGGTAGGCCTGATTTGTAGCTCAATAAGGTCTAATGTGCAAAGTTTTTTATAAATATATTAGTTAAATACAAAGCCTAAAATTAACTATAATATATTATACTCATTAACCCTGGAGAGCTAAGCAGTCACTTAGAAGGCTGGATACAGGAACAGCTTTCTTCAGGGGCCCCACCAGGGAGTTACTGGAACCTTTGGTCTGACCAGCAGCACCTCCTGCAGAATCAGGCATTGATGGAGCGTGCCCCTTTGCTTAAGTGGTGACTTTTTATACACAATTTTTACCTTATTACCTATTTATTAATTATTACATATTTTGTTACCTATATTGGGTTTTTACCCTTGACTACATTTTATTTTTACCATGATAACTGGAGCCATTAAAACAACATTTGGTGATCGGAGGGGCAGTGAGAAGATATGCCCCATCCCATGGCAGTGGAAAAAATGTACCTCCAGACATTTAAGGATGACTTGTTATTTCCGTTACCATTTTTATGTGCAGCTGCAAGCATACACGGTATGTATTTTGTCTTATGTGCCGTGGTATGCAGAAACTGAGGCATCTGCAAGGTTATTCAGTATGCCTATTCATCTCTGCCAATCAGAAGATGTCAGGCTGCAGAGACCAGAATGGTCAAGCAAGCAACTTAGGCTATGCTAGGCCTCAAAATAGTGGTCAAGCAACTCCAATCACACTGGGCCTCCAACACCTAACCCAAATATGGCAGTCAGCTAAACTCTGAGCATGTGGGCAAGACTCACCAGCCAGACACCTGGAAAGAATTCTCTGCAGTAACTCAGAACCCACCCGATCTAACATCCCACTGGGCATATTTACTGCTAATAGTCAAAGTTCAGTTAATTGCCAAATTAGGCTGTCTCATCATACCATTCCCTCTATAAATTTATCAAGCTCAGAGAGGGTTCTTCTTCTCAGGCTCAGAGAGGAAAAATGCTAATGAATGGTAGAAGCATCCTTCAAATGACCTACAATAGCTTTTCTGTATGTGACATGATTTTAGGATCCATTATTTAGGTGCTTTGGGAGGTTAGAAGGAAATGCTGCCTCCCTGAGAGAATGCATAGGGGTCCTATTTCTAGCCCTGAAGGATAAAATGCTTCTTGTACCTTAAACCTATCTGTGGTGCAAGAATATATATTATCTGTCTGATACCACAGATCAGTGTGATTTTGAGGGAGGGAGTGATAGAAATCTCATCTGGAAGGGAAAGAGGATCCCATTTGTGCCTGTTTGAGGCTGCTAAGAGGGTGGCACCATAAGAAGCAGTTCAGACAGAGCAGCTGAATGAACAGAGGGCAGGTGAGTTAGACAAAGGGGTATGACAAATGCAGTACGTAGCTGTATGTATGGTTTGCAAGCTGCCATCTGTAAAATGGGAAGTTATCTGGACTGGATAAGATTGGGTGTGTTGAGTTCTTTAAGATTACTTTTTGAGCATTGCTTGAGCCAGTTCAAAGTCAGCTGGTAGTATTTTTTTTTTTTTTTTTTAGTTAAGGTCCAAATTTCTTGGTCAAAGTATATCAAGATCCAGACTCCAGCAAAAAAAAAAACCAATAATAAGTAAATAAAAAGATTTCAGGGTCTGTTCAAAAGCATCTGGTAGTTGAGATTTGGTTCACGGTCTGCCTATTGATTTACCCTAGCCATACACCGTAGTCCAAGAACCCATTCCCAAACATGTACCTCTCTCAAGGGCCACAAGGAAAGAAGCAGGAGAAGACTTTAGAAAGATAAGTATTGAGAAGGGTTAATTCTAAGGCACACTTGTAATTGTCAGCTTTGCACACACGTCAGGAGCAAGTCCTTTTGCAATAACCACTTCACTCAGAAGTCTCATGGGGCTTGCAAAGCATTAAACAAGCAGGATGGAGGAGCTTAGTATCCTTAAAGAGGAAGGGTGTTTGTGTGCTGAAGGCACTAGCGTGGGAGAGGGGATCAAGGAACACTGCCTTCTTTTCCCAGGTCCACCAGTCTTCCCGAGTGACATTGGGCAAGTTGTTTGGGACCTGATTGAGCAATGCTCTCAAGCACATGCTAAACTCCCACTGAAGTCAACTGGAGTTGACTGATTCACCCTGCTGACCTACGTGCTTAAAGTTAAGCACATATATAAATGCTTTGTTGAAGCAAGGCGTGGTGTTCAGAGGTGTTGAAAACCCACAGCTCCTATTGACTTCACCATTGTTATTTTTTAGTTACTATTATCCACCTGTTGTCTCTTGTCTTATACTTAGATTGTAAGATCTTTGGGGCCAGAGCCTTCTTTGTGTCATGTGTTTGTGCAGCACCGATCACAACAGGGCCCAGATCCTTGCTGGGGTTCTGAGGCCCTACCATAGGACTGATAGGGGACAATGTGGCCTATGAGCTAAAGCACTGGATTGGGACTCAAGCTTTGGGTTCTAATCCTGACTCAGTGCGAGCATGATCCTGATGTGTGAGCATGAGCCAGTCACTCCTCTGTGCCTAAGTGGACAAAGTTGATGAAAAGCACAATACAAGAGCGAGATAGTATTAATGCTAATGCTACTGTTACTATTAACATGTCCCAGTCATACAAAGACTTGCCGAGGTTTATTTTGACACATTAGTCTAAGCGCTACAACCGTATGGATGCACCGATGCAGCTGCGCCACTGTAGTGTGTCTAGTGAGGACCCACTCTGCCGACAGTAATAAAGCATTCCCAGCTGCATAACAAAACCATCTTGAGAGGCAGTAGCTTATTTGGTGGGAGATGCTCTCTCCCCTGACATAATGCTGTCCACACCAGTGCTTAGGTGAGTATAACTTATGTCACTAAGGCTATGTTCAGACTGCCAGCGGCAAAATCGCCACTGCCAGATCGATCTTCCTTGATCGATTGAGCAGGTCTCACTGACCGCTCAATTGATCAGGAAGTCGACTGAGTAAGTCCACCCCCTCAAGTAGCGCAGTGAGAACAGCGCGCAGAAGGGAAGCAGAGCAGTTGACGTCTGCTTAATTTGCGTAACTCCCATTGACTGCCACCGAAGCGCACGGTAAGTGTGAACCAGCCCTCAAGGGGTGGCTTATTCACATCTCTGAGCGACAAATTATACCAATAGTGGTGCCATTGAGTCCACTGGGACTAGTCAGTACATAAGATTTAACCTAAATATAAATCTTTGCAAGGATCACAGTCTGATGGATGGCTCCACTATAGAGTTTACAGCACTGCATTGTAGCTGTGCTAAACCGAAAGGAGCGAGTTCTCCCATCAACTACTCCGGCCCCCAAGTGGCAGTAGCTATGGTGACAGGGTGGGTTATTCACACTCCTGAGTGATGAATTATGCCGAAAAATTTAGTGTAGACAGTTTGATAATCTGGAGACTCAACCATGCCATTGAATTAAGATTTTAATTTAAATGTCCCACAACTCATTAAGTGTTATTGTAGGTGAGCTTTGCTTATTACTGCACAACTATAGAGCAAAATAGGTAATAAGGTGCAGAAGATGGCTGTAAATTAAGTGCTTTAAAACCCACTTTTTCATAGCTTGGACATACCACCATATTTGTAAGAAAGTTCTGGTTTTAGGTAACAATTCCATTTGCTATTTATTCCACAATAATTATATGGGTGAAACCACATTGCTATGCTCTCAAACTCACAGAGAAAAAGGAGGCACAAAAACACCACATCACTCATGGGCTTAGCACAAAACAATTACTCCACATCTGATTTCAGTCCTCATCCTCAAAGGATACGCCTGCAACACCGTCAAAAGATGAGCTTGGGAGGTTAAATTCATAACTTCTCTAGACACTAAAAATCATGGTCTTAATAAAGATACTGATCTATGCTTTATTACAATAATCTGTGATCCACTAAGTGCTCCTTTTTTGTCCTATGACTGCAGGGGTGTCAACAGGTCACCTCACTTTGAATAGGCCCTTAGAATGTTTATTCTTGTCTCTCATCAATAGAAGTCAGTTCAGTACAAGATATAACCTTGTCTTGCTAATATCCTGGGACCAACAGGGCTACAACAACACTGCAAACACATATTCTACTGTCATTTTCTTGCCTGGCATCTACTCCACCAATCATGGGGACTGATTCTTCTCTCACTTACACCAGTTTTACATCACTGTAATTCCACTGATTCTACTACAGTTATTCCTGAATCACATCAATGAACCGAGAGTACTGAGACCAGGTCCATGATGTTCAGCACCCATAAACAAAACAGCACAAAGTTAATTCCCATTTAGCGTATTATTTTACTATTTTCTTAGAGCCAAGAAGGAATTAAAGCAAGCAGAATATAGCCAGTCTGTCCAGCAGAGATATAAATTTTAATTTCCAAGCTCCTCTTTTCTTGTGCAGGTTTCCTTTGAAACCACTCTCCATTGTCCTAAGGCTGCAGGGGTGTAATTACCCACTTCATTTTAAGTCATCTCCTACAACAGGTATTATTAACTCCTTATGTTTAACAATCCCACCTTGTATTTACCTTAGCACTCTTTCTTCACTGGACTGACCTGAAGAAGAGCTCTGTGAAGCTCAGAAGCTTACCTCTTCCACCAACAGAATTTGGTCCACTAGTCTGGCCTATCCTATCTGTCTATTTCTTTCATACCCTGGGACCAGTAGAGCTACAATAAACACTGCAATTAATATATTCCAAGGCAGTGAGTCTGTGTTCTCCAATGATTTTTCAGAGTTACTATATGTTACATGTTGTAAAGGGACCAAATAAGGGGGAGGTTAGAACAAACTAACAAACAAATATTTCCCCTTTAGGAAGGTCTTAGGGAAAGAACATTCTTACCAAAAGTTTATAAAGCACTCAACATTCCCCAAATGAGTCAACAAAGCAAAAGTCCCAGGAGTCAGCAAACACTAACAGCCTCCAGGGCCTCCAGTCCACCACAGCTTCCTTTTCCTTTTTAATAGACCAGCTCCAGGGTGGGGTATGGTGGGTCCTTCATTGAGCCCCGGCTTGCTTGAGCTGTAAGCCAGTGTTCCTTAAAGGGATAGGACACCCCACCACTGTGCTTGTCTTACCCAATCAAGTGATACTAAGGGGTATGTCTACATTGAAGCCAGAAGGTGTAATTCCTAGCTTGAGTAGCCAGGCCTGTCTAGCTCTGATCCAGCTAGCATGCTGGAAATAGAAGTGTAGCGGCAGCTGGAGAGCCCTAGGAGGGGCTAGCTTCTGAGTACCATCCTATCTGAAACAGCAAGCATGTGTGTGTGTGGCTAGTAGCTTGCCCCAGCTGTGACATGTCTATTGTTAGTGCACGAGCTTGATCAAAATTAGCAGGGTTTACCTAATGGAACTAGAAGTTACACCTGCCAGCTTCAGGGTGGACATAAGATTTCAAGCTGTTCCTTTCACAGAAGTGATAGAGCAAATTTCCTTAGCAGAGCTCTGGTGGAACTTATGGGAGCTGTCTGATTTCAGGGAATATATGACCCTCAGGGTATTTTTATCGATGTGTGGAAACACCAATGAAAGGGCCACAGCCAAATGGACATTCACTGCATATTATAATTCATACCCTTAGAAGGCACAATAAACGTTTTAGAACTATATAAAAAAGTAAGAAAGTGGGCCCTACTGCGAAATCATTTGTGATTCGAGAAGCAGCTTTGATGCCAAAATATGATCCAGTATGTTTCATTCATTACCTTTCATAAAAGGAATATATACAGGTGATGAATGATACACCTGGGTATATATATATATATATATAAACCTGCTGCATTTAAGCAGCAAGTGTTTTTGTATTCCTCGTCCACCCCAAACCCCAAGTAAAGGCAGTGGTGAAACCCTGGCCCTTCTGAAGTCAAAGGGAGTTTCACGGTTAATTTCAACTGGAGCAGCACTGGATCCTAGAATAAAACTGCTACTGATTTGTCATTTTTAAAGGAAGAAAATGTATTTTCACTGGCTGTTTACTGTACAAAGAAAAATAAACTGAAAATCAGTTGACCTAAAATGTTTGTTTAATGATGTCACTTTTTCTCCTCCTGCCATATAATGGTAAAATACAGAACACAGGGACTAGTGGAAACAGCTAACACAAGACTATAGTCTTTACATTTAAAATATGTCCTTATGGGTTTTTGCACGGGTGACAGACCTAGCACATCATTTGATTTCCAGCTCTGGCTGCTGTGGTAGGAGGAACGGGATTGTCAGTAGGCAAGTATCACCTTCTCCTGGACATAGCAAACTTTAAAGCAACTCCACAGCCACATGTGGAGCTATAGCTCAGTTTTGGAGTCCTGAGCAAAGACTGGCACTTGGGCCAAATTTTTATTTCTGAAGCTTTGGTGATATGTGGCTAGATCTTGCAGCTCTTTCAGGGAAAGCTCCCACTGACTTCAGAGGGAATTTTTGCCTGAATAGGGACTGCAGAATCCAGTTCCATTTCTTTTGTGGCCAGAGCTGGATGAGAGTCATATGGGCTTTGAACAGAAAGAAACAGCCTCAGAATCCTCCGAATTGCTTCATATTTTAAGTTGCTTAATGGCATATTTATATTTTAAGATTACATGGTTTTTATGCACAGCTGCTTCTTTGTGTCAATGGCACAAGTTACACTTTTTTTGGATGTCTGGTTATTGTCATGGCTTCTCTGTTTTGCCCTGTAGGGTTGCCAGAAGAATTGTTTAGAAGTGCTCTCACTTACAGACTTGATAGACATACAGTCTCACTCACTGTTAAGCTACATGTTAGACGCTAGGTAATATAAATAAATAATGTTAATCCTTGGGCTGCTACGCTGAATGATATTTCCCTCCTACTGTTTGCTTTCAGTCATGTGCAATAAATCAGATGTAGAGTTTTGGCTCCAAGGGTAAACCGTAAAACATGAGTTCATCCTCAGATTAAAAAGTGATTAACTTAACAGCTATCTGTCAAGAGATGCTACCACGTTACGTTCTTAGCTTCCCCTTGATTGTGAAAGTTTTTCAATTGAGAGTTGTTTCGTAAGCCTGCAGACTTCTGAGTCATAATAAAAAAAATGAACCGTCATCTTAAAAAACAGGGTCCCTAATGCTTAATAACAAATAATGCTTATGGTGCAGATTGATCTGTTAATGCCACTGTCGGGTTTTACAATAAGTTAACTAGTTTCATAGCGGGAGAAATAGCAGCCTACCAAAGAGCTATGCCACCGAAACCGAGCAACAGTAGACGCTGCATCCCAAGAACTAGACTGAGCAGCTATGGAGTAAACATGTGGGACCCATTCTGAGCTCCACAGCCTTTCCACTCACACCGGCTTCATTGTAACCACAAGCAGAATTTGGTCCCGGGTATCTTCACCTTTAGTCTGAAATATATAGTCCAAATCATGTGTGTATTATATGAGTCGGATCCTGCTGCCTTCATTGCACCAGGGATATACGGTCTACCCCTCTACACTGCAACACACACTATTTTATCTGTAATTAAATATGAATGTTGAACCAGTAGTAACATCAAGCATTGGGTATTAGTAAACTGTTATTAACATTCAACGTAAACCTCTCCGTATATGATAATCCCCTGCTCCGTGCTGAGAACTACCCTGGGAGTTAAGGGGTTTGGGATACACGAGTTCAGGGTTCTGGGCTGAACTATCGCCTTATTCCCATCTCAAGATTAAGCCTCGAAGCCAGCGTGTGGCGCCTGTGCCCGGTGCCCGCTCCCTGCCCCTCCCACAGGCCACAGCGCGATGCCCGGGCTAGGAGAAGACGCGAAACAAAGTAGCGCGCCACGCTGCCCCCAGCGCTTTCGCCCCGTCGGGCCCAGGTGTCCCGAGCCGCCCGTGTGGGGTAGCGCGGGACCCGCACTCCTGCAGCGGCGCGGGTGGCCCGGCTGGCAAGGAGCAGGGCGGTTAGTTTCCGCCGAGATCGGTGCCGGGAGCTGTGGCTGCACCGCTGGGGTGGGGGCCGGTGGCAACAAGTGGGTTTCCGGGCGGAGATCCCGGCCACCGGCTCCGGGCCGATCCCCGAGAGCAGCTCCAGCCCTTGGCACGGCAAGCCGCAGCGGAGCAGAGCCCGGCTGAGTCAAGTTCCTCCGGCCGCTCCGCCTCCTGCTGTCCCCTCCCCCGGGAATTTCCCAGCCGAGCTCCTGCGGGATAAAAGCGGCTGCGGGCGCTGCAGTGGCTCAAAGCTGAGCCGAGCCCACATCGCCGAGCACCAGCCCCCGCCGCCAGCCCGAACCATGAGCCATCCCCGGAGCTTTGCCGCCGCCAGCCCCCTCCTGCTGCTGCTGCTGCTGCTGGCGGCCTGCGCCGCGCTGTGCCGGGGTAAGGGGCTCGCCGCGCCGCGCCGGGCATCGCCAGCTTCCAGAGCGGGGTGGGGCGCTGGGCTTGCTGCAGGCGCCAGGGGCAGCCGGCTGCGATCCCTGCTCGGGCAGCTCCAGCAACGGGGCCGCCTCGGGGGTCTGAGATCGGGGAAACCAGGAACCGCCCCGGCCCCCCGGGAGAGAGGGGCGGGGACAAGGGCGCTTGGGGGCAGGTGACAGGGGGCCCGTGTGGGGACTGGGAAACCGTGGTAGAAGGGTGGCTGGGGGCAGGTAGGCGGAGCCGTGGAGGGCTTGGCAAAGCCTTTGGCGTCCTGGTGGGAGAGGAGCCGATGTGGCAGGAGGGATCTGACTCTCGGGGAGCTGGGGGTGGGGGTGGGGGGACGGAGTGTCCCAGCGCGGCCCCTCTGCAGAGTCTCCGGGAGCCGGCAGGAGCTGAGTCTCTTTCTCCCCCTCCCCAGGAGCCCCCATGGCCGGCGAGCTGCGGTGCCGGTGCGTGCAGACCGTCTCCGAGGTGATCCACCCCAAGCGCATCGCATATGCGGAGCTGATCCCCGAGGGGCCCCACTGCGAGGTGGCTGAAGTCATGTAAGTGCCGGGCCCCTGCTGCCCGCTCCCAGCCTGCGCTCCCCGCCCTGCCCCCGCCAGCACCGGGCTCACCCCGCTCTCCCCTCTGTCTCCCGCAGAGCCACCACGAAGCAGGGCAAGAAAGTCTGTCTGGAGCCCACAGCGCTCTGGGTCAAGCTGATCATCAACAACATCCTGAACAGGTACCTGCCCTGGGCTGTCGCTGTTCCTATTGTGTTAGGGGCCAGGGCCCCATGGGTCCAGCTCTAATGCAAGTGCTGTCCCCTGTCACGGTAGTGGTAGATTAGTCTGAAACAGGTATCTGTTGCCGTGACAATGGACCAGAGTGGGCTGCTGTTTTTTTAATCAGAATTATCCATCCCTTAAGACTTAGTGGCCCTGTCGACCTCAGGCTGTATTATGGAGTGAGGAGACATGCAGCATAACAGTTTACGTACAATATTTGTACTCTTACAAATCAGACTGGGCTCCAACAAGTGGCTGGTGGCCTCCCTGCCACTAATGCTGTAGATCTCACCTGTATCCCCACTATCCACTATTGCTTGTGACACAGCGCTCCTGGGGAGGGCTGCTGGAGTCTAGTAGCAGGAAATGCAAGATCAGAGCTGGTAGAGGCAAAGGCAAAAGAGGAAATGAGTCCAGGTGAAGTATTTCATTTGTAATATGTATTGTTGTCTGACTGTTGCAGTAAATCTAACAAGTTGTGAGGGGAGAAGTGGACATGAAACAAGGAACTACAACAGAAACTACCTGTGTGCAAGGAAAACAATGTGACAGAGAAGGGGAAACTGAGGCTGGAGGAAGAGCCATGGTGAACTCTCCTTTTGAAGGTCTGATAGACCAGCCTCCATCATGTTCAACCTCTTCCATGTATTCTACTAAATTATTACAATCTGTTCTTATTTATCTATTTATTAATATAAGTGTGTGTAGCTATTGAATCTATTCACCAGGTAGATATTTTGGGTAAGCACCTGTCCTAGATCCTGTTACAACTCAAACAATTCAGTTAGTCTCAGCTCTTGGAGAAGTTGTAATCTGACAAATATTTATAGGGACATGAACTGATTATGAGCAGTAGTGGGTACAAGAAAGGCTCATTGTTAATCCAATACACATTCTAAACAACTCATCACCTCCGTAGTCTGAGCAGGTCAAGATGAAGAGTGCTGTGAACCCCTGCCTTCTGCTTTGTGAACGTGTGCAATGCCTGGCTTGTGAATAACCAGAACTTTAGATTTTGGAGCTGCCAAGCATTTAGTCTTTGTGCTCACAGCTATTCAGGATTACAAAATAAAAGCCAACTGGAGCAAATAGTAACTTACTACAGTCTTGAAATCAGTTGCTGAGATACATGTATTTTTGGACATAGAATCAGTTGTGTGATTCATAATCTGTTTCACACAACTATGATAAGGAAATACTAGTTAAGTGATCTTCATGGAAATGTGGCTTTCATTCAGTAGCTAAAATGTTATAACCATAAAGACTGGCTTTATATTAATATTCTTAAATATTTTATATGAAATTTAAATATTTGGTATTTATGCTGAAGTCTTAAGAACAGTATGTTCTGAACATCTTTAGACATTTTATGTCTTCACTGTATGACATACTGTCATGTTTCTGTAGAATAAATGGCATTAATTCTACTCTACTAAAATGCAATATTTATGTAATGAAGGTGGTTTTTAAAATAAATATTTTCTTATTAAAATATATCTAGTAATCTGTTCAGTCCAGAGTGTGTGCCAGTTAAACTACCATTTAAAAACAAACAGTGGAATAATAAATGTTCTGCATGCACCACAGCAATTCATAGCCTCACATGCATCAAGCTTCTGGGGTTTTCTTTTTTAGTATGTTTATCTGTATTAAATGACACGTGTCCACAACTCCAATATTTATACTCTTCATCTGTATAGTTTCATCATGTAAAGAGATTACAGCTAGGAACATGGCTGTGTTGATGTAAGCCCACATGCAGCCAGGACTTGCACATTTACTTAACTTTCAGGGGAGCACATGTGTGCTTAAAGCACTTTGCATAGGTGGGACCATAAAGGTTCTTTGTTAGGATAGGAATCAGTTTAGGAAAAACGGCATAGAAAAGACACCTGCTTATGAGTTTTCAGGGCATCTGTAAACTCTAGCTGTAAAAAAAAAAAAAAAAAAAAAAAATCAGATAACTTTTTGAGTCTAGACATTATTTTAAGAAATTAGCATCCCTCTGGCTACTTCTGACTCATGGAACTCAATTGTTTCCAGAAGGAAGTGTTAGATCTATAGGCATAGATACAGTACATAATGCATGGATCTTTTTTAAATCAGTGGAAAAACCATTTGCTGCTTGTTTATGGAATTTGGGTGCATCAAAATACATATCCTATGCTGCTCCCATTGAAGGAAATGGGAATCTTACGGTTTTATTAGAGAGACTACATGACAGAGTGGTACAGCAAATTTTATCAGCATGCGTTTGGGAGGGTCACACTACATTGCAAATCCATACCAGTAAATCCTTGAGACTTCCCCACCATGTTGTCTTGGACACAAAAATAGGAAAACTAACTATCATGGAGTTGCTTTGTTGTTACTCATTCTGGGTATCCTGCACCTGGAGAGCCAGCCTGCCTTGGGCACTATGGATCCAACTTCTCAGGACGGACAGAGGAAAATTCTGGTAGATATTGAAAGTTTCTTGAAGTGATGTAAAATAGCTTTTCTATAAATAACATGATTTTAAGGTCAAATACTTAAGAGCTTTCTAAGGTTACAAATAAATGCTTACTCCTAGAGGGAGATACTTCCCTTTTCCCAATGATATATAGTTCATTTCTAGACCTGACAGGCAAAATGCTTATTGTACCTTAAACCTGTCCCTGGTGCAAGATTTTGTTGTCTGACACCTCAGACCACTGTGCTTTTGAGGGGACATGGAGTGAGTAGTAGAAATCCCACATTGAGAGGAAAGGAGGACACAATTAGTGCCTGTTTGAAGCTGCTAATGTTGGCAATGTTAGAAGCAGTTGCAGTGGAGAGTACAGTGGATAGAGTGCAGGTGGATTGGAGAAAGGTGCATGACCAATGCAATTTATCAGATAGGTATCACCACCACTTATGTGAGGTGTCTATTCTCACGTAGTACCCATGTAGCTATATGTCTGGTCACTTTGCAAGCTGCCATCTGCAAACTGTTAAGATCTCACGACTTAATAAATCAGGTGCATTGATTTCAAGATTAGTTGTGAATATCTTGAGGCATGTTAAAGTCAACAGCACTATATTATGAATATCTGTGTGCCTGTCTGGAGTGCCATAAAGAAGGAAGAGAAGACTTTAGAAAGAGAAATATTCAAAAGGGTTCAATTCAAAGCACATTTAGAGTCAACATCTTTGTGCCAATCTCTAGCTGAAGTCAGGATCAGGTCAATCCCTTTTTGATACCCACTTCAACCAGGGATGCTATGGGGCTTGCAGAGCATTATTAAACTAGAAGTGACTGAGGAGAACAGCATAGAGAGGAGCATGTTCATGTGATTAACACAACACGGGGGGAAGGAAAGAGGGAGAGAGCAAAGAAAGCTAGCTTCTGTTCCCAGGTCTCCTAGTCTTCCTGTATGGCATAGGGCAAATTGTTTGGGCCCTGATTCAGCAAAGCTCTTAAGCACATGCTTAACTCCCACTGAAATCCATGGGAGTTGATCGGGTTACCGTGCTGAACTATTTGCTTAAATTTAAGTACGTGCATAAATGCTTTGTTGCAACAGGGCCTAATGTTCAGAGGTGTTGAAAACCCATAGCTCTCATTAGCATCATCATTGTTATTTTTGATTATTAGTTACTACTATGCACCTGTTGTCTCTTGTCTTACACTTGGACAGTAAGCTCTTTGGGGCTGGGCCCTTTTCTCTGTTATATGGTTGTGGAGAACCTAGGAAAATAGAGCTCTCTAGGTGCCACCCCAGAACTTATGGGAGACAGTGCGGTCTATTGGCTAGAACAACAAACTAGGCCTCAAACTCTGGGTTCTATTCTTAGCCCTCCCACTAGGCTGGTAGATGACTTTGTGCTAGTCACGTCACCTCTCTGTGCCTCAGTTTCACTATCTGTAAAATGGGGGTGATGACTGTAAACTTCAAGTGCTCTGAGATCAGCAGATGAAAACCACTACACATGAACTAGATAACAATTAATGCCATTATTTATTATGATCCCCATCACTGGAGGTTTTTAATAACAGGTTAGACAAACACTTGTCAGGGATGGTCTAGATTTACTTGATGATCTAGGTATATCTCAGCCTAAGGGGCTGGACTAGATGACCTCTTGAGCTCCCTTCTCACCCTACATTGCTATGATTCTATACCCTGCTCATACAAAGATTGTTGCACATGTTTAAATTAAAGTGAGTAGCTCCACAGAATCCACTGGGAGTAATCACAGTGCATCTTACATCTTAACAGACTCATGGCCTTAGTTTGATAACTAGGTAACTCATCCATTTTATTTAATTAAGGTTTTAATTTAATTTTCCACAGTTCATGTATGTTCTACTTATTACTGCACCACCGTAGAGAAAAACAGGTAATCAAGTGCAGAAGATGACAATAAGTTCTTAAAAACCTGTTTAATTCACTACAGTGACATACCACCATATTAGGAAAAAAACCCTCAGATTGTGTAGTGATACCATTACTTTTTATTCCCCTGTCATTTTCTTGCATCGCATCTACTCCTCTTCAATCATCAGGTCTGATTCTCTCACGTACGCCAGCTATTCCTCAGTGCAAGACCATGGACTTGACTGCAGTTACTCCTGTATTATGTTAGTGGACCAGGAATGAGGCCTATGAAGTTCAGCACCCAGTAAACAACACAGCACAAAGCTTATTCCCTTTCATCATATCATTTTACTGTTTTCTTAGCACCATGAAGGAATTAAAGCAAGCCGAATAAATCCAATTTCCTTCTGGGTCGTTAGTTTGTCAAAAACATGTAATCTCTGTCTCATCTAAGATCCTCCCTCACACAAATCACACAGTATAAAAGCTACCACATGGTCTGTAGATGTCACAGAGTTGATTTTAAGCAGCTATTCACCAAAAGCAAGGCAAGAAACAAATCAACCAGGCAGCCATGGACAGCAAGATCACATTCTCCCTCCTGCTGCTTACTCTCACAAGCTTCTGTCATGGTAAGTAATTCAAAGTACTTTTAGCATTTTCCCTTGCTCTCTTATGTTAATGCCTTTTAAATATTTGCAAAAACAATTAGTGTTTTAATTTAAAGGTGTACAGAACAGAACTACTGAACTGCTTTAAACTCACCACACACACTGTTTTAAGATAACAAATCACACAGAATGGATGCATAGTATAAAACAAAACAAGCTGTGACTTCATTTCTAATCTCATACCATTTTTATACTAATGGAACTTTGCTGAAGTTATGGCTGATTTACACAGATGCAAGTGAGATCAGAATCATGCCCTGCAGTATGCTGCATTTCTGGCACTCCAAGTCTTTCTCCTGCTTGAGGTGTCCATGATATCAACCACTCCAGAAGACACAGAACCTCAAACTCAGCTTTTGGCTGGTTATTAAAGGAGGAAGTGATTTTCAAGGAACTGTTTTCAGACAGTTATTTCAGCTGATCTACTCCAGTCTTATAGAGTCCTACATTCCACTCCCTTGTGAGGTGTGGAGAAGGGAAGGGGAGGGAAGCAAATCAAAGAAAAACAGGATAGGAAAGCCTCACAAGTGGGGGAGAAAGAGCAGAACTAACAAAGCGTGCTCCCCATCCCTTCTGTTGAAGCTCCAGAAGATCTGAGGCTTCTGAGAGAGCTCCATGAGGACAGGTCAGGTGTAGCGCCATAGAGCAGCTGCTGTATGATGCTGCCTATTCAAGTGGATGTCTGCACAGAAATTAACCATGCTTCTAGCAGCATTAGTTTCTGCTTCACTCCTGTACGGCTCTCAGCCAGGGAGGAAGAAGAAGAGCTGTGTGTAGCTTGAAAGCTTGTTTCTTTTGCTAGGAGAAATTGGTCCAGTAAAAGATATTACCTCACAGCCTTGTCTCTCTAATATCATGGCACCCACACTGCAAACAGGGAGATATTGGTCAGGTGTGGAGAGAGGAGCAATGGCAGTATTGTCCCCACACAATCTTTGAGGGGGAATGGGAGGCTGGGCAGCACCATGGAGGAACTAGCACATGCTTTCCTTGCTTCATCAGTGTCTCACTCATCCAACTCCTGTCTCCTGAGAGAAATAGCTATTGGACATGCTCCTAGGGGAATCTTACTAGACTTCCTGGCTCCTCCATCCCATTCTTGCAGGCTCTGCATGGCCCTTACTGACTGCGATCCTACATGAATGGTTTTGAGGTTTGTGTTAGAGAACATGAGATGATCCATAAAAGTATAAGTCTCAGCATCCTTATTTAACACTCCTTTAATACAAGCATCTGGATTGTAGCTCTGTGATTGTGTATGTGTGTGTGGAGGGTGGGGGGGCGGAGGGGTGTACAACAGGCGTGGAAGGCTGCTGTGTTCCAGTGCCACTGTGAGAAGGAAGATCAGGTTAAGCCCAGGATGGAAGTCAATCTCCAGCCCCTTGAGCCCTCAGCCTGCAAACGTGGTCCTCTCTTTCCTACCCACTCCTCTCTCAGGCTGCCCTCCAGTGACTAGCCCCCAGTAATTTGGCAGCTATAAAGAGCATGCTTGTTCCTGCATGCTTTCTGTCATGCACGTCCTTATGCTTAGAGCATCTACTTACAAGCCTACAACACTGCATTATGCAGCATCAAGCTCCTTCAGCCTCCCCCTTCCTTTGTGTCAAAGACATTTCATTTGTTCAAATGACAGGAGTTTAAATGGGGAAAAAGTAATATCTCTTTGTTCACAGGCACAACACAGAAATATAGGAACAGACATATTCGTTCAGATCTGTGGTCCACTGAGTTCACACAAAAAGGCTAGCCCAGTGCTAGTCTGGGAAGTAGAAGCCCTGCCCTGGATTCAAGTCTCTGCTCTGCCAGAGACTTCCTTTGTGACTTCAGACTAGCCACTGAGCCTTTCTGTCGTGGTTCAGTTCCCTATCTATACAATGAAGATAATGGCACTGCTTTACCTCACAGAGGCAATGTGAGAAAAAAGACATCAGAAATTGTGAGGTACTATGGTAGCTAGGGCCGAATAAATACCTAAGCTACATAGAATCCTATCTCTGACAGAACCAGATGCTTCAGAGGAAGATGCACCAAATGCTATAGTTGCCAGATCGAGTATAATGTGCATCCTAAGAAGGCCTTGTCCTAATCCCTCTTAGTTAGAGATTGGCTTAAACCCTGAAGCATGAGGTTTTTATTCCTTCCATACACTTTTTTTTGGAGTAATAACTTAGTTAAGTTCCTCACTCAGTGATGTCCCTCACATTCCTTCCCTCACAGAGTCAATTCTGGGTGGAGAGTTGCGGTGTCAGTGTCTTCAGACTGTCTCAGGCTTGATGTCACCAAAGCACTTGGTACATGTGGAAATCATCCCCAAAGGCCCACAGTGTGGTACCGTGGAAGTCATGTAAGTTGAAACCACAGGATTTCACAAGCCAGTAGCCATCCGAATGTGGCGCTTGTGAAAGCTGCAAGATTGACAGCGTTCGAGAAGGAAACCCTCGGTTTATCCACAGATCATTCTCTTACCATTTCCTAGCTACTCGGTTTGCTCAGCCACCATTTTCAGGCTGGAGACACTGGGCACCTGCAGCAGCCTGCAGGACAGATGCTCTGTTGTGGAGGAGGAGGAATAAGACCTGACATGCAGAGCTCCTAAATCCCACAAGAGCAGAGCTCTGTCCTACATAGCTGAGGAGGGCACCTGTCATGTGGCATTTCCCTCTGCATGGTTTGGAGTCCTGCATGGCAACCGTCTACTCTTGCAAGCCTCTGATTGTTCACACTCCAGATTGGGTGAATCATCCAGAGACCCAATCCCTTTGTGGCAGTTTCGAGTCTCCCTCCAGCTCCTTGAGAGCATGGATCCTATGGAGTCACACTGCCAGAGACTTCCCAGCTCACTGACACACCCATGGCTCCTCAGCCCACATCCCCACTGCAGACAAGTCTTCTGCAGCACAGAAGATCTCTGCTGAAAGGCTGATGCAACCACTGGCTCCCACACACTCTGTTGGAAGGCATCACTGGTTGAAGTGGTGAGGGAAACTATTGATATAGATATCACAGCTCGTCACTGGCCCCAGCCCATCAAATTCCATGTGTGCGTGGGCCAGAGATAGCACTCTGAAAGGAGCAGACACCCACACTGTCAAGGTATATGTAGACATATAGCCTGAGGTTTTCTTCTGGTGCATGAAACCAAACACAGGCAGTTAGTCTTTGTATTCCCCAGTGATTTTACATATGGCTATTCTAATTACAGGGTAGCTGTAAGTCACATGGTGTAAAGAATCCAACACAGAGGGAAGCTAAAACAAACTAACAAAACACATATCTCCCCTTTAAGACAGCCTCAGGAAAGGAGCAGTGTGAACAGAAGTTCACAAGGCCCTTACTGCATAGCAGATTTTCCAGATTGAATCAGCAAAACAAAGGTTTGTGGGATTGGCCGGGCTAGTCCCTCCAGACCCTGAGAGAGATAATAGCCCATAGCAGTCAGCATAGCTTCTATCCCAACTTCCTTTTTCCTTTTTAAACTGCTCAGCCCCAGGGGATCCTTGTTTGCTCTTTCAGGCTTGCTTCAGCTGTAAGCACCAGAGTGTTCTTTAAAGGGATAGTACACCCTGACACCTGAACCCAATAAAAAGATACTAAGATTTCAAACTATTTTTTTCATAGAAGTGACAAAGCAAAACTTCGAGGGCTGTAGGTTACCTTTTGACCTTTAGCAGGGCTCTCCTTCTAGTTAATGTCTGAATTTATTTTGGGAAATATCTGATCCTTACAGTATTTTTTAGAGATAAACAGAAACACTAATGGAAGGGCCATAGCTAAATGAACTTTCATTATATATAATGCACACAGTTAAAACGTAAACTAAAATTTTTAAAATTGTACAAACTTAGGGGCAAATTTTCAAAGTCAGGCATCCACCAATATTTGCACCATAAATTAGCACATAATTTTGAACATCCATTCCTGTGAGGGAATATTTTATATATTAAAGTATAAGGACCTCACTGAGCTCTCATTTACCCTTGTATAAATCAGGAGTAACATCACTAAAGTCAGTGGAGTGAGACTGGTGAGTAATAGGCGCAAATGAGATGAGAATCAGTCTCTAAGTGTCATTTAATACTGAAATGACATGAACAAAGTATGTATTTTTAAAGGGAGCATATTGAAAATTAACTACATGGGTCAAATTCTGCACTCAGTTACAGCTGTGCCACTCTACTGACATCAATGGCAGGTGGAAAAGCAAGAGTGAGAGCAGGATTTAGCCTATTGGCTGCTGTTTTTTTTCTAGACTCTCTCAAAGTGTTAATATTATTTTAAACAAATTGTTCACTCCCTTCCAGAGCAACACTGAAGACTAGCCAGCAAATCTGCTTGGATCCTGAGGCCAAATGGGTGAAGATGATAATTAACAGGATTTTACGCAGGTAGCTGTCGAAATGACCTTGTTACTGGAACTATTCCACCAAAGGGCAGGTTTCCACAGATCTTCTGAAGAGAAATAATCCCCAGATTCCTTTCAGTGTAAACACTTACGTGATCTTCAGTACTCATTATCTGAAGGTTCATTTGAGCAATACAGTGCCAGGAATCTAGAAAGATGGGAACTAGCAGATGTATTGGAATACAGCAGAAAAAGAGGCTCATCCATAAATCTGAAAAATCCCAGCTATATGCAGCATGTTACCCATGTGCATGATTAAGCCAGTGCTCTTCTGGTTAGTGTTCTGCTCTGCCATGCGAGAGACCCTGAGTGAAGGTTTGGGCTCAGGTCTCTCCTAAATTAACAGGAGCTGAGCTCACCACAAAGGAAGAGCCTCACATTCCTCTGTTTTATATTGTCTGGCCTGCCTTGGAGACTTGGCTAAAGAAGGGTCACTAGCACAAGGCTTCACTTTGTGTATGTGAGAGAGAATAACTGTCAGGAGAGCTAATTAATCTATCTAGCTGTGCAAGCTGTATTTAGAATTGTTTCTGACAACTTTTCATTCACACAGAAGAAAATATTTCTTTCACATAATCAAAGTCTGTCTGCTAGCCATGGCATTTTGGTTGTATTGAAATAAATCTCTCTGTATCGTATATGTTGTGATCTGTTGCAATGTTTGCATTACAGCTCATCCAACAGACAGCGCAAATAGGAAAAACAGGGATATTGCATAACCCCATGTGAAATTCTCAGCCATGATGTATCTCCAAGGGCCAGGCTGTTCATATTTTGTTTTAAATGTTTAAAACTGATCATGTGGTGTGCCTTACTGTGAAGGCATTTGAAGCTGAATCCTGGACTCAGTAGAGTCAACGGGAAACACGCCTATTAATTTCCAAGAGTCAAGTATTTGGCCCTTATTGAATTGGCCTTTAAAACAGTGCCATCTGTGAGTTTCACTTTGAAAGGCTGTGTGGTGTAACATTTTATTAGTGCAAGAGGGCTGTGGTTATCAAAGAAAAAAGAATGAAGCAAAAATATGTGTTGGAGCCTCTTGGAATGCAAACATGAGTTTGTGTGTGTTGATACAAGACTGTTAACAGCAAGAAGCAATGTTACTGATGACTGTGAAACAAATGCACTACAGAGTTTTTCCAGTGTTTTAAATTCGGAACTCTTGATTTTATGCATAATAATAATATCTTCATCAGTAGCCATAAAACTGTGCAGATCAACAAAAATTGTAATTCTATTTTTATCATTAAACGTGTGTGTCATTTGCAGGTAGCATGTTGTCATACTTTAAGATGTCAGCCAGGGTGCAGATGGTTTTAATGCTTTCTCCCCTATTTTACTTCTGAAAATTTGTATTAGTGGTTATTACAGTCATTATATACAAATATTTTATCTTTATTAATGATAAAATATGTCTATAATTTTGCATGTTGCATCCATAGTATTATGTGCACACATTCATGGGATAACTGGAGTTGAAAACTGAAGCTGAATGTATGAAAGATGCAGTTTTATGTGACTTTGTATACAATACTCAGAATTGCTGGGCCTGTTTTTCAAGGGAAGTAATGTTGGCTACAGTTTTTTTAGTAATAAAAAATATTTTCCTAAAATAAATTTCATTTGCATTCTGAATTAGTATGGATTTGGTATGATTTCCTTCTTTTTCAAAAGGGCATCAAAGCCAGCAAACTCCATTTCTGATGCCATTCACATTTCTGGTTCTCATTCAGTCAAATCCTCACCTATCTCAGCCAAAGACAACCATGATATCATGAGTATTAAAGACAGAAAACCAATATTACATGCCTACTAACAAAACATATGAGAAACCAGTTCACAGTTGCTGGAATAAGATAGATATTCATTTTGAATATGCCCAAGGTGTCATTACTTAGATTCTTATATAGCATCTGAGGAAATGTAAGGCTTGCTCCATGATTACCTGACAAACTTTAAAAAAAAAAAAAGAATTTTCTATTAAAATAAGGTACTTTGTAAGGTAATCATGTTGTGATGGACTTTATTTTGGGACCTTGAAGATGGTTGAAAGTGTTTTTCTTATTAAATTAGTCCCAAGAAGGGGTAATATTAGCCAGGAGAAAGACTGTGTGGAGTTCTTAAGGGGCTCTGAAGAGGGGAAAGAGAGGTAGGGTGCTGCAGAGCCACTCCTGGCCATGAGAGGTGCTCAGGAGGCAGCTGTCCTGTTACACCCCTTAACAATGTACAGTTCATTAACAAGTTGTTCTTAAAACTCCCAATCAGCAAACAGCTTTCTGTGATTCGCTGTCAGTTTAAAAATCCAAATGTAGTTGATAGCATTATGGGGGGGAAATCAGGTAGCATTGCTAAAGTCACATAATCTCATCCCTTTCCATCTCTTCCCCAAGAAGGTGAGAACTTCCTCTGGTATTTGCTCAACATTCTCTAGGACTTACTTATTTTTAAGTGAATAGCTTTAAAATAAGGTCTTGATTTGCCCTCTGGTGGGCAAATGGATATCACTATAGATTAGATTATTCCGGGTTTGAAAAGCAAGCAGTTACTTCCATCCCAAATTGTCAATTTGCCAGAACGCTGTCATCCTCCAAAAATGGTGCCGTAGATAAATGGACATGATACAACACCGGTGCTCTGACATAATTAATATAAGGCAAGGCTTTTAGCAAAAAGGGGAGATTTTAGTCCACTGATTATTTGCATAACCCTGTGTAAAACTACTGGAATGAATTTGTGGTCACCTAGGAATTTTGTTGTTGTCTCTGGGCAGCAATTCTGGTCACAGAACTTCTTGGAAAGAGACAAAGAGAGAATCCAGATCTTTTTGCTCTAAAAGCACAGACTTCTATCATTGTAGAGAAAGGACAGCAACTATTAGCAGTACAGGATCTATGACACACAGTTGAACAGCTGTGATTCAATCCAGCAGAGGGATGGATTGTATATGTAGTTATTTTATATATGCCAGATATTATAAAAAATCTATATCCTAAGCAGCACATTAGACTTATATTATGCCAAAAGGACCTGGATCTATGCAGCACTGTTGTTCTAAATCTTGCCCCTCTCACCGCATCCCCAGTCCACTCCATGATGCTCTGTGTCATTTATTTTAATATGAAATTCAATTCATTTTATATTGTCCCCACATTTTTAATGTACTGTATATTTTGGCATTGCAAGTTCATTAACCACACTATAGAAGTTGCTGGGAGAAAGCTGGAGGTTTTGACAACTGGAGCTTTTGGGACCCAGGAAGGTGGAGGTTGCAGCATTGCTTATTGGTGTCCAGATGGCAGCGTAGGCTTTTGGAACAGGGAGGAGATGTCACTCCTGTCTCCCTCTCCATATTAGGCAGACGAAGCAGGAATTTCACATTTATGGACAGGGGAGCTAGAATTCCTCACATCCACCCCAACAACCCTTGATAGGTACTAGCTGCCCTATTGCATTTCATCCTGATGTCTGCCATGTCATCCAGCAACAATGGATGGCCAAAGGCTGCTGAAATGATAGGACTGATGTAATTAAAGAGGACATTTAAATTGTCATCATTAGGCCTCAGTGTTAACTCTAATTGAAAAGAACAGAAGAGTTCACACCTCATTGAGAGCTATCTTGTGGTTGTTTGAAGATTCAGGCACACTTTGAGGGTTATTGTCATAACCAATAGAGTTGGTTAGAGACTTTAAAAAAATAAATGCTTGGATTCTGGAACAAAATTATGCAGCATGTTTTTTGAAAATCTAGAATTATGCAGTTGTTTGCATGGCTGCATAATTGCATTGCACATGGGCTGGGATATAAGAGAGAACAGCTATTCTTCAGGCAACAGGTATTCTAAGCCTGGCACCGGTTATTAAGATAAGTGAAAAAGTTCTTTATTTTTATTATTTTTATTATTTCCATTCTGTTGCAAGAGTTGCAACATTATTTTGTGATGGTTGGGCTCTTGGTGCACTGAAACAAATGCCACGGGTTTCTGGATGCAACAACTCAGCTAATTTGGGTAACTCTTCAGCAGAAAAACTAGAACGTGACAAGCCTCTCATTTTACTGACCCGTATTCCACCAAAATGTTGCAACTCCTCTGAAAAAAAAGACGCAGCTCTAGGTGCATTATTAGCTAGCAACAGAATATGAGACGTGCAGGACAAAATGTATTATTCCTTGGTCATACATACCACTATAGTGCCCAAGAACCTCAGCCAATGCAGTTTCAGACGGTTTATTTCTCATCGATACCCTAATCCAGCAAAGCACTTATTTGGCTACTTTAAACACATGAGTAAGTCCCACTGAAGTAAAAAGTTAAATAGGTGCTTTAGTGCTTTTCTACACTGGGGTGTTAACACCAGTCGCAGTTACTCTGCTACTCTATGTTCTATTCAGTAAAGGAAAAGTGGGAAACTCCATTCTGGATACAGAGCCAGAATAAAGTACCTGGTAGACCAAATATCAGAGACCTATTTAAAAACACAGGTACACGTGAAATTTATTTGCCCAGAGTAGAAGTATGGTGAGCCCACCTACAGCCAGCTCTGCTGAATCAAAAGATGCAGAATATGATCTAACATGCCTGCTGCCTCTAGAGTACCTAAAGATACACCTACTTGTGTGACTTATGAAAATCAAATTATTTGATTTAATTATTTAATTATTTAATTATTCTCAATACTGGCATCCCTGCATTGCCCCTCCATCCTCAGCAACTTATCAGGGAGTACAACATTGGTCTTCCTCTCCATTGATGTCAAGAAATCCAGTCGCAATTTTATTTCCTGTTGAGGAGGAACACGTCTGCCATGATCTTGGGGAAACTCAAGCTGTGATTGTATTTCCCAACTTCCAGGTCAAGGACAGCCCTTGGTGCCTGGCTATTAAAAATAAATAAACGAACATAAAGAGAGCACGAGTCACAAAATCTGTGACCACAAAAATAGAGAAAACCTTGACTTTGCATTTTGAGACTAGGATATATAATCCTGCTATATATATTACAGAGATCACCAGCAGAGGGCTGTAATGGGTTATTATACATAACATAAACAGAAATAGATATAAAGGGGCAGGAAACAAGAGGGTTTAAGGTATAATGCTGTGCCCTTGGGTGGATTGTTGTCAGCAGCAATTGTACTTGGGATCTCTGAATCTTAAAGTATGAGCCTCTACTGCCGGAGGTAAAAGACCTTCCTCTGTCAACCAAAGCTGTAGCTGGCTTATCAATTTCTCTGCGTGACTGAGAACACCATTAGCTAGGGACAGTGCTGCACGAAGTGGGTGTGTTATAAAGGCCTGGAAATGGAACAAAAGAGATGCTGCGTACCCCAGTGCCATAAACCTGGGTCATGAATAAAAGAAAATTCTCTCCCTCTCTTCTGGGATTGTGGTCCCCTACACCTCCTTTTCCCCATCACTTTTTTAAAAAAGGTTTTCCTTCCTTTTTGTGGTCATTCATATTACTGTTCCAGTTATAAACGGTTACTAGATGATTAATAGACATTATTACTTTACAGACATGAGTACCCCGTGGCCTAGCGGAGAGAGTGCTGGGTTCAAGTCCTAGATCTTCTTCTAACCTGCTGAAAGACCTTGGCAAGTTACTTCCACTCCCTATGCCTCAGTTTCCCCATCTGTAAAATGGGAATGATGCTGACTTCCTTTATGAAGTACTCTGAGAAGTGCTATATATGAAGTAGGTGTTATTATAGAGCATTATAAGCTATCACTAAAAGGTGTTTAAGATGGATATAAGCAACTTGTTGGATTCTATAACAATTAATTAACTATTTATTAAAACATCTATTCATCATTTATTATGGAAGGAGTTGCATTAATAATACTTAAGCTCTCAACTAATGCTTTTCTTCTTACAGATCACAGTGCATTACAGGCAGGTAAGCAGAGCTAGCTCTGTATTGCAGATGGCAGAGCACAGGCACAGAGTGGTGAAATGAGTTGATCAAGATCTCCCTGGGTGCCCTATCCACTAAATTATGCTACTGCTTGGTAGAAGCTGCTTACTTCAAAGGGGACACCTAGGTGATATTGCTTTCCATTTTAGCCAATGGCCATCTCCATTGCATAACCATGAAGAAAAAAATTCATTCCCAGGGAAACATCCAGATTAACTGGATTTCCTGCTGAACTGTGTTCTGATGAAGCATATAAACAAGTTTGTTGACTGCTCATTAAGGATGTCTCTCTGTGTAAAGTTAATCTGGAGCAAAATGAATTTTTATATATATCCCTGCAGAGAAAGAGGGATAATACAATTGTCACTGGTGGAAGCAGGAATTGCTATACAAGTCACTCCATTTTTTTTTTTTAGGCTGAGCACATTACACACACATTTATTTCCACACAAGCTCCCTAGGTGCCACCTTCCCATCCCCCTCTATTTCAGAGATCATCATACCAGGGGCTCTGTGTGCCCCCCCCCCCCATTTTCCTCCCACACCAGGCTAGGGGTTCTCTGTTTCCCCCTGCTCCCACCATGCCAAGTGCTCTGTGTCCCCCTCATGCCCTCCCCACCAAGTCAGGGGCTCTGTGTATCCCCCATTTCCTTCCCACACACACCATGCCAGGGGGCTGTGTGTTCCCAATTCCCTCCCCCCACACACACAATGCCAGGAGCTCTGTATGTCCCCCCCAATCTTCTCTTTACTCTCTTTCCTCCGTGTGGAGTAAATGGACCTATCTGAATTAGGCCATGTGCATAAGTTTCAATGTTTCCACTTGTTTTGTAAACTTTGAATTTTCTTTACCTCAAAGATTTGTATTAATAGAGCTTAAGAAAGCCTTTTTGCTTAGCGATAACCTCACTCCAATGGGCTAAGCAAAATTCCTAGTTCCCCAATTCTTTACCAGTAAACAATATTTTTATATTTTAAGAACTGTTGTGAGAATGAAATAAAATGTCTGACTAGAAATATGAGTGGGGTAAGAAATAATAATGGTCATTAGGTTATTGAACATGCCCAGAATGTGTAGGATATTAAAAGGACTTCACCCTCTGTGTACTACAGTAGGGGGCCTAACCTGCATCCATGGAGTCATCTCCTGTTGATCTCATTTTTATTTATTATTTTTGGAGCACATTTGTCCCTGTGGATCGGTGATGTATATTGCAAGTAACAGATGGGACCTTCCAGACTGATCAAATATTAAGTTTACCCATCTTCAATCCAGATTGGACCATGTTATTGAAGTACAAGATTTGTGATCCTCAGATTTGCTCAGAAGATCGGTAGGTAGGTGCCATGGGGTGGAGTGAACTAGAATTGCAACCTTATAGATCCAGGCACACATGGAAGAAGGCATGACCCTCCTGGGCCACCACAATACCAAAAAAAGCTGCTGCCCCTACTCCTTCGAGGAAGGAGGCGATCAGAACTACTATAGGCTATGCCAGTCAAGTGTCTGAGGAAGCCCGCCAGCTAGCGTCAGGTACTGAGACCAGAGACATGACCTGGTCTCCTGAACTGCAATCCTGAGACTTCTGAGTTTGAACTAAAGACCAAAACATTTTCTCTAAGTAATCTTTTTAATTTTTATTCCTCTTTTTTGTAGACTACTTGGTAGGCGTATTACCTGGCTGCCTGCCAGGTGCATTACTGATTTTTTTCTAACACTTTTTGAGGAGTGAAAGATAGAGACTGTGTATATAGGTCAAAGAAATAGCACGTGTATCCTAATTCTGAAGTAAATTCTACCCTAAATTGCTTCATATCACTTTGGGTATAAATGAATGTTTGCAGAAACTGTGCTGTCCTAAGCAGGGAAGTTGTAGGTTATAAATCATTCTATATTACAGTGATTAAATTAGTCATAAAAAAGATTTAACTGTAGAAGTAATTCAATAAGCGGCAACTTTGAGGAGTCTGGTTACTGTTTCAGGATAAAAAGTTCTTTAGAATTAACAAAGTAGTAGAGGAGTTTTTAAACTAAAGGGCTGGGGAAAAGCCAACAGGTGCAGAAGAGCACATGGTTTGGACAGACATATCCCTCAGCGCAGGATTTACTCTATAATCTAGTAAAAATGAGAGGATAGAATTTGATAAAGTACAGGTAGGAGCTGAAGAGAAACAGTCAAATCAAACAGATCCCATTCAGTTACATCACATGAAGGTAAATAACTAAACGTTGACAAATTTTATAAGTGTTTGTATACAAATGCTAGATGGGTGAATTTGAGTGCCTGGTATTAAATGAGAATATTGATACAATAGGCATCTCAGAAACTTGGTGGAACAATGGTAGTCAATGGGGCACGGTAATACCAGGGTACAAAATATATAGGAATGACAGAATAGGTTGTACTGGCGGGGGAGCGGCACTATATGTGAAAGAAAGCATTGAGTCAAATGTAGTAAAAGTTTGTATTAAATTGTACCATAGAATATCTATAGATAGAAATGTCATGCTTGTATAATAAGAGTAAAGCAGTAGGAATATACTACTGACCACCTGACCAGGACGGTGACATTGATTGTGAAATGCTCAGGCTACAAAAACAGCAAACCCAATAATAATGGGGAATTTCAATTATCCCCATATTGACTGGGTACGTCACCTCAGGATGGGAAGCACTCAAGAAAGCTCTTGGAGTTATTGTGGATAGTTCTCTGAAAACATCTGCTCAGTGTGCAGCAGCAGTCAAAAAGATAACAGAATGTTGGGCATCAATAGAAAAGGCATAGATAATAAGACAGAAAATATTACAATGCCACTAAGTAAATCCATGGTAAGACCACTCAGTTCTAGTTGCCCATTCTCAAAAATATATATATCTTAGAACTGGAAAAGGCATAGAGAAGGGCAGTAAAAATGATTAGGGGTATGGAAGAGCTTCCATATGAGGTGAGATTAAAAAGACTGACCCTTTTCAGCTTAGGTCTGGGCTACACTGAAAACTTATATCAGCATAGCTACATCTCTCAGGGGTGTGAAAAATCCACACCCCATGAGAGACACAGCTATGCTAACCTGATCCCCAGTGTAGACAGTGCTAGGCTGATAGAAGAATTCTTCTGTCGACTTAGCTTCTGCCTCTCAGGGAGGCAGATCAATAACAGAGATGGAAGACCCCTTCCCATTGCTGTAGTGAGTGTCTATACTGAAGCGCTAGAGCAGCATAGCTGAAGCATCACAACTACGCTGCTGTAGCATTTTAAGTGTAGACGTAGCCTTAGAAAAGAGATGACTAAAGGGGAATGTGAGAGAGGGCTATAAAATCATAAATAGTGTGGAGACGGTGAACAGGGAAGTGTTATATACTCTTTCACATAATACAGGGGTCACCCAAGGAAATTAATAGTCAGAAGGTTTAAAACAAACAGAAGGAAGTCCTTCTTCACACAACACACAGTCAACCTGTGGAACTTGTTGCCAGGAGATGTTGTGAAGGCTAAAACTATAACAGGGTTCAAAAAAGAATTAGAAACATTCCTGGCCATCCAACAATGGCTATTAGCCAAGATGGTCAGGGATGCAACCCCATGCTCTGCGTGTCCCTACGCTCTGACTTTCAGAAACTGGGTGTGGACGATAGGAGATGGATCACTTAATGCCTGCCTGTTCTGTTCAATCCCTCTGAATAACCTGGCATTGGCCACAGAAGACAGGCTACTGAGCTAGATAGACCACTGGTATGACCCAGCATGGCCACTCTTCTGTTCTTAAAGCAGACCATGTCTCCTTAAGTTTCCATGTTAAGTAAGTACAGCACTTGATCATGTGTTACGTTAACTTCATAACTGAAGTCTTGATTGTGTTCATCCAGTGATTTGGTCAATTGCTGTTCCATTCCATACTATAGTCAATTTCATGAACTGTTAATTCAATTATAATTGTATTTGAATTTTGATAATTGTGCTGTTCCATCTTTAATTAGTGTAATAAAAGTTATAACAGTCAGTTTTGGTTAGAAGTTTAAGTTTTCTGTTATTAATTTGTGATAAAATCCATTTAAAAAAACTCCATAAAGCTGTTTTTTCTCAACTGCAACATGATCATGAGATCCTCACCTGGGGTTAAAGGTAATTTGGTAAAATATCTAAGAGCTACTTAGTTCTGTTCCTAAATCAGTACCTTGATCCCTCATACCAGGGGATCTGTCTGGTTCCCACTTCCTCCCTATGCCACATGCCAAGGCTCTGTGTGTCCTCTGTATCCCCTACCATTGTCCCTCATTCTCATCCCTTGTCGGGGCTCTGTGTGCCTCCTGTGATAGGGTGTATACACCACACTAGCACAGAAAGGGTTAAGGGAAGCTGGGAGCTCAGTTAGGACACTGGGTGACAAGTGCAGGGCATGTCTGGCTCAATTCCAGATGACACTCAGCTGGGAAGGAGCAGTGTGATTAATATAAAGGAAGGATTTCAGGACAGAAGAAGAAAGAAAACCCAGCAGGGAGTGTAAGAGCTAGTCTAAACGTAAAACTTACAGCGGCACAGCTGTATCAGTACAGCTGTGCCCCTGTAAGTTCGCTTGTGTAGCTGCGTTACGTCGATGGGAAAGAGCTCTCCCGCCAACATAATAAAACCACCTAAACAAGCGATGGTAGCTATGTCGGTGAGAGAGAGTCTCCCGCCGACATAGCACTGTCCGCACAAGTGCTTATGCCAGCAAAACTTACGTCATTCAGGGGTGTGTTTTTTCACACCCCTGAGCGACAAAAGCTTTGCTGGTATAAGTGCTAGTGTAGACAAGGCCTGTGTCTAGAAGATCTTCTCCTGGGACAAGAATATTGACAATAGGCCAGGAGAGACACAGACTCCACAGGGATGGAGTAAGCCTTGAAGAAAGAGCAGGAACTGGATCTCAAAGAGGAAAGTCCTGGGAGGTATTGCTTGCTACTAGAGATAGACAGGAATCTGTGGGTATGTCTACACTGCAATTAGACACCCACAGCTGGCCCATGCTTATGGGGTTCAGCCTAAGGGGCTGTTTAATTGCACTGTTGACATTTGGGCTCGGCTCCTACCCGAGCTCTGGGAGCCTCCCACCTTGCAAGCTCCTAAAGCCTGGCCTCCAGCCCAAGCCCAAACGGCTACACAGCAATAAAACAACCCATAGTCTGAGCCCCACAAGCCCGAGTCAACTGGTATGGGCTAGCCATGAGTTGTTAACTGCAGTGTAGATGTGCCCAGTGGGGCCAGAAAGGGGAGATAGGTCGAAGTAGGAAGAAGTCTGGGGAAACAGCAAGGGGTCTGAGGGAGCCTCCCTTGACTGATTACTACAGGGTCCGTGACTGGAACCTAAAGTAGAGGGAGGGCCTGGGTTCCCTTGCTGGCCACAGAGAAAGGTGGGCTGAAACCCCCTTGATACAAGAGGTAAGGACTACTGAAAGCCCTGAGGTAAGGGTTATAAGGCCCACTAGGGCCAGAATCAGGCACTGAAGACCTAACAGAAGGTCCCTGAAATATTTGTTGGTAGGATTTTCTGTTGCCCTAGAAGCATTGGGTATAAATGTGACTTGGCTGTAGGCTGAGTCAGCAGGTCAGGCTGACCGCTGCAGGGCTGGAGCAGGTGTCAGCAGGGGGTGGCCAAGAAGGAAAGTCTGCCATGTCCAGCCACGGGAGGGACGTGCTGGTCAGTGAGTCTCTCTTCTACCCCACCATTCCATTATCATGTTACATCCAGATAAGTGCCTTCGAGTTACATGTAGGGTTTTGCTTGGCCCACTAAGAAACATCTACAATAATCACAATATGTACAAACTGACTCCTGTATGAAAAAAGAACATTGTACTAGCTGAATTAGGAAACTAATGTAGTTTCAGGATCCCCAAGCTTCTGTTAATATACATTTGAATTTTAAAATGTAGACTTAATTTTAGACTTTTTATGCTGTTAGAATCCATATATTGCCAAAAGATGTATTTTCAGTTTTATTTTACCCTTCTCTTATGATGCAACTCTGGTACGGAGCTGTGGAGCGTGCTGCAGCTGTGACTTATATCCTGGATGTCTTCATATGTATATTTCAGGTTTATTGCAAAGTCTTGCCATTAGGGATGGGCCAAATATCACTCACAGCCAGAGAATAAGCTTGAACAAGGTTAAAAGTCTTTCACCTTTGAACTGATAACCTGCACATCTTGGGGTGACTTTATTTCCTCTAAGGCTGTACTTCAGGGAATACAGTCGTAGCACCAGCCCACACTACTTTTAGAGTCTTGGGGCCTGATGCTCAGTTACATTAAGGCACTTTTAAACTACTCTTACATTTACATCCAGTTGGAGACCCCATTTTGCAGCCGGAGACATGGAAAGGGGCCTTAGTGTAACTGAGAATAAGGCCTGTTATGTGAGTGAAGTTGGTGGAGTAAAATGGTGGTTAGGCTAAGTAGTATTCACCCCAACGCTAACCCCCTGCCACTGATCCTAGGACCTTAGCCAACACATAGAACTTGCATTTACAATCAATGGAAGTTGTACACACCAAAGGAGTCAATATGTGACTCAGATAGAGGTCCCTGCAATCCTTCTCGAACACTCTGCTGCTTTCTCTGCCACCACTCACTGTGTTTGGAATAATTCACCACCTGCTCTGTAGTATGCAATCCTGTGTTCAACATGCTTCAAGCAGGTGTGTATACATATTCCAGCATTAAGATGTGTTTGAGAGATGCAGCACAGTCTAATGGACAGTCTGACAGCCCGTAACTATGAGATCTTGTCTTTGTCATTGTCTTGCTGTGTGGCCTTGAACAAATTGCTCAACCCATTTGAGCCTAATCTTGCTCATCTGTGAGACAGGGAAAACTATATATTTCTCAGGGATGTTGTGAAGGTCAGTTCATGTTTTTACTATATTTTGAAGATATAAAACATCATGTTAGTTTATTATTATTCTCTTGATCTGAGATTTTATACTGCTGCCCATCTCCATGGGATATGAGCACCTACCACATAAAATCAACAACAAAATCCCTAGTGGACTTCAGAGTTTCTGGAACTTCTCCCCTTTGGGAAGTATTATTATTTATTTAATATTAAAGGTACCAGTGTCCACAGACTGGTAGTGTGAATGCTGGGTCACTGAGTAGCAAACACCATTCTTTAGAATGACTGTTAATGATGTAAGAATTGGAACAGTCTATAAATGTAGTATAACACAATTCAGTGATTCAACCCTCAGCCAGTGTGCACTGGCATGGCCCCAAAAGGAAGCCATGCTGCTTTAGCCTAGCTGAGGATCTGACCCAATGTTCTGTAAAGATGATGCAAAACTGGACTGCTCCTGTGCAAAATGAACTTTCAGACCAACTGTCCCCTTTTCCCTTCTGAACTGAAAGGGCCAGTTCTCTTATCTAAACCCCATCTCTAATTACCGAGTGATATTTTTACTACATTCCTTGGTGGTGCCGGAGAAAACCAATTACAGAACTATGAGAAGGCTGGGGTATGCTATAGGTGTCTCACATTGGTTTTGGGCCAGATCGTTGGCCCTTTCTGAGTGTGCTGCTGGAGTGGCCCAAAGGACATTTAAAACTGCCTCAAGCAGGCAGCCATGGACTCCCCCAGTGCTGGAGAATCCTCAGATAACTTACAGCTAGCATTTGCTACTTGCTCTCCACCACTCTGCAGAGTGAATGTGCTAGGGCATGGAGACAAGGAGATGTACCAGAGATGGGAAGGGCTGGAATGCATACCAGTCTGGCTGATCTTCTAATTTAGGGTGGATTTATGTATGTACATCAAGGGGACCAATAAATAATTAGTCCACAATGCAATTTTTAGAGACCTGGTCTACTTTAGAAAATTAGGTTAGTTTAACTATGTTGGTCAGGGATGTGAAAAATCCACACCTCCTGACCTGTGTAGTTAAGCCAACCTAAATCCCTGTGTAGACAGTGCTAGACTGACAGAAGAATTCTTCCATCGACCTTACTACTGACTCTCAGGGAGATGGATTACCTATGCTGACGGGAGAATCCCTCCCGTCAGCATTGGTAGTGCCTGCAGTGAAACACGTCAGCCGTGCAGCTGTAGCGTTTTAAATGTAGACAAGCCCAGAGTCACTCTTCAGAGTCGGGCCATCCCGTACTGAGATACAGAACAAAGCAATTAGTTGAAGTGTTTTGAGCGATCAACTTGGTTTCAAGTGATGGGGGAATTATTGCATTGTGGGAACAGGTCTATGCTTCAGAAAAAAATATCAAGTTAGCATTCTAATATTTGACTATTGAGACTGTTATGCAATGTAGCACAATACTTGAGATTCTCCTCTGATGTTCTTGTATCTGAAAGGATGGAGCAAGAAAAACCTCTTTACCCAATGCAGTGTCAACCTGCAGAACTCATTGCCAGGGGAAGTTCTGAAGGCAAAAGTATAACTAGGGTCAAAAAAGAATTAGGCCTGGTCTACACTAGAAAATTAGGTTGGTTTAACTACATTGCTCAGGGGTGTGACAAATCCACAGCTCAAGCACTGATGTTAAGCCAATCTAAGTCCTCATGTAGACAGTGCAAGGTTGACGGAAGCATTCTTCAGTCAACTTACTTATTGCCTCTTGGAGAAGTGGATTACCTACACCTATGGGCGAATCCCTCCCATCAACATAAGAAGTGTCTACACTGAAGTGCTACAGTGTATACAAGCCATAAATTCATGGAGGATAGGTCCATCAATGGCTATTAGCCAAGGGATTAGGGATGCAATCCTATGCTCTGGGTGTCCCTAAACATCTGATTACCAGAAGCCGAGACTGGATGACAGGGGACAGATCACTCTAAAACCGCCCTGTTCTGTTCATTCCCTCTGAAGCACATGGCACCAGCCACTATTGGAAGAAGAGGATATTGGGCTAGGAGGACCATTGGTCTGCCCCAATATAGCCATTCTTATGTTATGTTCATCACATCGCAAAGTAACTTTCTGAGATATCAACATCTGGGCTGAATTTGATTAATACATACAGGATTTCATATATGGAAAGGAGATTCCCCTTTATTTGATTATACTAAGAAGTAGACATATCTTAACACTGGGTAAACTTTTTTGGACACATTCTGCATTGAGTTAGATGTTTGTAACCCTGTTGAAGTGCTTTAACCTCCACAGGGTTGCATGATCCTCAAGGAAGAACTTCTCCCTTTGTATTGGAGGCAGGGAAGAGAAGCTAGCTGATTTTGCAGGTGAGAATGGGAGACATGACTCAGCATAGGCCAATTATGCTGCTGCCTTCATATCCTGGATTCAAAGGAGGAAAAATCAAGTTCACTGTAAAGAGGAAGTCACAGCTCCTCTTGTGGCAAGGTAACTTAAAGGGACATCATAAGTTGATGGGTATGAGCAATCAGCTATTGGAAGATGAATCTCCCTGAATTGCAAAACTGCTGTTAAACATACTGGAACAGATACATGCTTTCCTCAAATTGATCATCTCAAGACAAATAATGAAGATACATAGTTTCAGATACCTTTGCCGACTGGCCTGATATCGTCCTTGTTTCAAAGTCATAGGCAAGGTCTACACGACAGACCCATATTGACATAACTACAGCGCTCAGGGGTCTGAAAAATCCACACCTTTCAATGACACAGTTATACAAACCTAACTTCCCGTGTAGACAGTGCTATGTTGACGGGAGATGTCAACATATCTACCACCTCTTGGGGAGGAGGATTAACTACTTTGATAGGAGATGCTCTCCCGTCAGCATAGTAGCGTCGTCACTAAAGCACTAGAGAAGTGCAGCTGCACTGCTGTTGCTCTGTATGTGAAGACAAGCCTGGAGTCCTCATTCCTTTCTTTCTGGCCAGTTCCTGATAACCTCTCTCATCCATTTACTCCCATTGATCTAATGCCATCCTTCCCTTTTTAGATTCAAATTATGTGTTATCTGGCAAACAGTGAAACTTGGAGTTCCCACATCAGTAGTAGCTGGTACATATGTTTTGTTCTTCCACAGTAATGTCTTCATACCTATGCAGTGAAGTCATAACTAGCGATGGGAGAACCTCAAAGATATGTTCAGATGCTATTTAAACTACTTTGGGCTGTCAGAGAATCTCACAAAGACAGACTTTTTTGTATTGTTTTCAATCTGTCACACAGTGGCATTCAAAGTTATTTTCCTCACTTTCTTTTATATACAATATTTTATACAACTTCTAAACATTTTTTCTTTAAAAAATATATATATATATTTTCAATCAGTAAAACAAAAAAGTTTCTAAGGCAGTTAATGTTTTCCATGTTTCTAGATTTGTAGTAGCATATAAAGTAGTATTGAGAAATGCATTTTAAACTGTTTTTTGTATGCTACTAAAATCATTACTGCATCAATCTGAGTGCTGCCAATTATTGCCCCTCAAATTTAGCACAGTATTGCAATATTCAGTCTTTGCTCACTAGCTCTGCCTCCATAGGCCCCAGTCCAACAAAGCACTCAAGCATATGCATAACTTTAAGTTCACAAGAAGTCCTAGTGAAGTTAAACATTCAAGTGGTTTTCTGGGTTAGGGCTGTATTAAAAAACAAACAAACCAACCCAAACACCCCCAAAACTGATAAATATAAATCATACTGACAATTTTAAAATCTAATGCAATAATTTCAACACATTCCTTTTTCTCTCTGCACATTTCAAGGGAATTTATTAGTATCTTAAAGACTGCAATTGTATCCAGAACTCAAGACTAAATTGTCAATGTTGGGAATCTGTTGATGAACAGCAGTACAGTGCTTGACGATGACTAGTCAAAGTTTCTTTGAAATCTGCTATTAATAGCTGCTTATAAGAATACCAAGACAAATGTTGCATTTCAAAGTCCCACCTTTAAAAAGAAAACTCTGATGCTATCTTAATTATGGTGCTGTGAAAGCCTTCACTATCATGGTGGCTGTAAAGACTAGAACCAGAGGAGTACTATCATGCATCATCATGCCTTAACCTTCTTGTACTTTGTCATGATTGTGCAGGGTTGTATCCAGTCTGGGGCAATACATGAGGTATTAACTTAGGCAATCAGCACCTGAGTCTGAGCACGCTGGTTGGCCTAGCTCAGGGTTGAGCAGCCATACTGCAAAGCCCTACCCGAGTTAGTGTCCATGCATTCTCCGTGTGTGGCTTTTGGACTTCACAGGGCATAACCCATGGTTCTTGGTGTTGCAGTAAGATGAGTTGCTCTATGATTCTTTCCCAGTGACTTGTGAGAGAACTTATCTGTTTTTCTGAAAGCACAAGGGGAATTGTGGGAAGGTATTGGAAAACTATCAGCATTCAAATGGTTTAGTCTTAGACCTAGCTGCAAAGTGGGTACATTATTATTCTGAATGAAAATGGGACTCAGGCGCTAACCCACATCCTGAACTGAGCCAGCTAGCCCAGATTGAAAGCACCAGTAAACTCAGGTAAGACATTTTTGTGTGTGGATGGGAGAAGGGCTAGGGACAACACCTAAGTAAGAGCCTGAATTAACAATGCAGCAAACGCAGACCACAAGGGGTATGTCTATACTGCAATCAAACACCTGCAGCTGGTCCATGTAAGCTGACTTGGGCTCGAGTTATGGGGCTATAAAATTGCAGTGCAGGTGTTTGAGCTCAGTCTGGAGCCCAGGCTCCAGGACCCACAACAGAACTAGCTCTGAATATTAGGTTTTCTATAATAAAGTATACATTCATTCACCAAGCATACATTGCTCCACTGAAACAACATAGCACCTTTATTCTCCATGATTCTGGCAGATAGTGTCAATAAAGAATTACAGTTGACATCTCATGATTCATTATGAATATCCTAGAAGATCAGAGCCCAGGAGCGGAAGTATTTGTGTTCATAGCACTTCTAAGAGCTAAATGAAGTGATTCAATGGATGAGAACAATGGAATCCTATATTCTTGGTGTAATGAAAGTTGTCATGGTGGAAACACATAGCAAATAAAGGAAGAATATTAGAGAATATCACAAAACATAAATTCAAGTTAGTAAACACAATATCAAATTAGCTTCACTGTGATCCATTTAAAATGATGACTATGTAATACTTGGCAGCAGGGTATGTATTCATTTAATTGAACACATAATGTACAGTTCATTCCAGTACCTGCATTGTTTAATTAATTAAAATTAATTTTAATTCTTTGGTTTCTCTTATTTTGATCATTTTAAATGTTATGCATTTGATACCTGTATCAATGGCATTCCTTTATTTAAAAAATGCTATTATGATACTTCCTTGTAAGAGGAAGAGTGGTCTTGTGGTTAAGAGTTCTGGGTTACATCCTGGCTCTGCCACAGATTTTGTATGTGACCTTGGGCAAGTCACATAGGGTGTGATCCAAAACCCAATGACGTTAATGGGAATCTTTCCACTGACTTCAATGGACTTTGAGTCAGGCTTTTAATCTCACTGTGTTTAGTTCCTCATCTGTAAAATGGAGATAATTCTTCCCTAACTTGTGTGGATGAATTAACATTTATGATGTGCTCAGATAATATGATAAATGCTACAGGACATCTAATATATGCATTAAATAATTCCCCCCCCCCCCCAAGCTGAACTGCAGAGTAACTGATAAAAAGGAAAATGGTTGGAGAGGGTCAGATCAGAGGGAAGAGCAAGAAGGATGAGGAAACAAAAAAAAACTATGGTATTTGGGAAAGGAGAGAGGAATGTGGGATTTAGCCAGCTCATGGAAGGGTGTGGAGTTTCTCTTTCTTTTCACAATGGCCGATTCACAAAATCATCAGCCTTTGAATGCTTGTTAAGTTGTTCATTGAGTCATCAAATGTTGCAAGGAAATGTGGAATTTTTCTCTGTGAGTAAAGAAATAGTAGGAAAGCAGTGATGCACACTGAAACTCACCTGAAAAGCACCTGGCAGGTTAAATGAAGGAAGAATTTTTTTCAATATTAAAAGACTATACATTTGTAATTCTTAAATGCACACATTTATTATTGATTTGGGATCTTTAACAGTTTATTTTTGCTTACTAAAAGCTTGTGCTTGGAATGGCTACTTTTCTTCTTTGTGATGTGCCATTTTACATCAAAAGGAAACAAGCCCTTTCTGGTATTTGCCATAACATTCACAAGGAATTCAATGATAAATAATACTCTGCACTTATTGTATACAAACCAGATTCTCTTTTCAGAATCTGGTTTGCATACAGTGAAAAGGAGTCTTTTCTCTGGTGATTGCAAAGCACTTTACAAATATTCAAGATTCAAGTCTCACAACATCCCTGTGTGATAGGAAACCATTCGCATCCCCATTTTACAGATGGGGAAACCGAGGCACTATGAGGTTAAGCCTTTCCCAAAAGAACTCTTTGACAGAATAACGAATGGCACTGAGGCACTCTGGTTCCCAGTGTTGTGCAGAATCAATGGACCTTTTTTCTCCTCTTTATTAAAACAGCTAATACAGTTCATATTACAAAACTCTGACATCTTTCCTACAGTATCAAATACTTTCCAGTAGATGCAATATAACAATTTTGTGACAATGCCATTCACAAAAATATAGTGAATTTGCACGGCTATTTACCATTTTGTTTGGCATGTATCTAACTAAAACCTTTTCTTAGGATTTTGTTTGTTTGTTATTTTCTAATTAGGGATAAGTTGTGAAACAGATCCCACAGGGAAATAATGAAAAATAAAAAAAATAAAAGTGCAAAGTATCTAATTATGCTGATCTACTATCACCCTTCTTCTCGTTTCTACTTTCCATGCTCAACATCCCAGCTTTTTTCTGAGTAGCTTACGGCTTCCTAGACAGACTTTCTGTGTCTTCCCATTTTCTCTTCTTGTGCTGTGCCTCAGAGGATGTATACATGTGCCCTCTATCTGTCCAGCTGCAGGCAGGCAGCTGTCTGAGCAGGTGCTATCAGTGGCACTGAATAGTCCTTTCCACACAACACACCACTGTCAAAAAGTGCTAACGAAACTGACATGGTTAAATGGGTGATGTATTTACTGGACAGAAATCTCTCCTGAGCTCTACCTTTGTGGTGTTTGGCACAGCAAAAATCACCTTTCTAACATGTGAATTTTTCATGATTAGCACCATTTGCCATCTTTTCCCCAGCCTTTCTGCTTCACTCACAAGCTATGATGTAAAGCTGTAAAGTTTCATTGCAAAAAAATAGTCTAAATAATTCCATTTTTCAGTTAATGTTAAATAGGAAATTTTCCATTCTTATTTTCAGCCCACAGAAGGTGATTTCTTCGGTGTGGAAAGTTGTAGCCAACTCATTTCAGTTATTTGAACACACATGTAATCCCCATTAGGGATCTTTCCATTAGGAATCCAGTGCTCGGATAGTTAAAAGAAGATGGCATGTTTTGAGAATCAAGTTTGAAACAAGCCATAGTTAAGAAAAATATGTTCACTAGGATTTAAAGATAAAATTGTCAAGATGCCCACGTGATTTAGGAACTTTAGGCCCATTTTCAAAAATCACATTGAAAGTCGACAGGATAAAGGCCCCTAAATCACTTAGATGTCTTTTGAAAATATTACCCTAAATCATAACCATCTGAGTTTAGTACCTAAGGCCTGAATTAAGACAACCTTAACAGCATCCTCAAATTTTCCAGATGGCCCAAAACTTAAGATTGCAGAATTTTGGTGTTTAGATGGGTTAAAGAAGCCTCAGTTAAGGATGGTTGAGTTTATACAGGTTTTAAACCAAGGCTAATTGTTTGAAAAGCCACCTATCTTCTGCAAGAGTGCTCACCAATGTAAAGAAATGGCACCGAAGTGTATTTTCAAAACTTAAAAGTGTATGCAAGACACAAAATGGAATACCACAGATGGTTGTGAAATATTAGAAAACAGTATCTAAAAGAATATCATGGATTATCTTTTTTACAATATCCCAAAGTGTGCTAGTTATTTATGGAACAAGATGGGTTTCTGCCCCAAAAATCTTAGTTTAGAATTTTTATATGACACAGCATATAGAGATAGGAGAAAGATCACAATTACTAGATCATGTGGTTACTCAGTTTAGGCATGTGCACTCTTAAAAAACAGAATGCTAATGTATATTCACTATGACTCAATAAGTGAGCCAAATTCTGATTTTGGTTATACCAGTATAATCCTCAGTAACTCTTTTGGCTTGGGTTGTAACTGAGATCAGAATCTATCTTTGCAGTTTTATTTTAAAGAATTATATTTACGCTGATACGATCTGGTATTTTCTAACTTTCCTTCAGGCTTCCTAAACTACCTGGCAGATGGCCTTTATCTGTGTGAAATAGGGAGAGGTCTGTAAATATCTAATGGCGTTCTCACTGGTTCAGGAAGAATTGCTTTTTCACATAGCTCCATCTAACCTGACACTGAGGTGCTTTTCTAGTTTTTTTTGTTTTTTTTCCAACCGTCTCCTTTATCCACTCCCAACAGACCTGGAACTCAAGTGTTTATGTACTCCTCTGCCTTGTGAATATTATGTTTATGAAAGTAAAAGCTCTAGAAAGTTGTGATAATGTCTCAAATTCAGAAATGTCTTGTGTTTTTTAATACAACACAATGCACAGTGAGTGTATTTATAAATATTTAGTGGCTTTTTTGCTGAACTTTAAAATAAACGTATAAACATGCCCTTGTAACCAGACATTTAGCCTGATTCTTCTCTCCCTTAGCCGTAGTGTAAGACCCTCAAGCTGAGTAGCTTTACTCCTAATTATATTAGGTTTTCAGGATTCTGAATCTGCTGCAATCCAGTCTTATTTCTCTAATCCGTCTGACCTAAAATAAAGACTGGCAAAACCCTTCTGTTGTATATGGCACAAGAATATATATATGTATATGGCTTTTGAGGTCAATAGATCACAAATGACACACACAATTGTATTTTTGCTCTTCACATGGGTAAGGTTCCTCTTGGTGAATTATCAGGTACCCTCTTTCTAGGGCCAAGTATAATTCCAGCTCTTGTTATCAGATTTTCCTAGTTATCTTAAGGTATGTGACATATGAGTTTTCTTACGCTCTTCATTTTTTAATCTCTTATGACATTAAAAGCTGAATTTGAGTGTGGAAGTAGACGGATGAAGTGTTAACTAGTTATTCCTATCAAGCAGTTACGCAAAACAAACCAGAGTGTGCTCTTCAATGCCAGTTAATGGTTCAGACTGTCATATGGTGAGTGTTAAACAAGCAATGAAGACGACATTTGGAAACAAAGCAAGTGCTAATATGTCAGATTTAATTTTTCTGAGAATATTAGAAAAATGCACCCACTTCAAAATATTTGTGTCTGGAAGTGGTATTTGTTTATGCAATTTTTGTAAACCACAAGTATCCACTGTGGTGAAACAAATATTGAGTAAAGTTTCAATTTTAGGCCATTAATTTTGGAATAGTTTCTACTGGTTCACAGAAAATTTCACAATTATGGCACATGTTTAAAGCGGTTACAATACACTTTTTACGTGAAGGGAAGATGAATCCTTTGGCTTGCCCCATTAAATATCCTTGTTCATGTGGTAAACAATCCTTTAATAAATGCAAACAATATATCAGAATAAAGTGTTAACTTGATCCAAAATGTAACTTCACTGACTTCAGTGGAGTTATCCCAGGATATGCATTCCCCAAAGCTTTTCATCATCACTGATATTTCCAACTCAATCCAGTGCTGTTGAGACATGATTCAGGAAAGCACCTAACTCTCTATTTGAGTATGTACATGGGATTTAAGCACACACTTAAAGCTAAGTACATGCTTGACTGCTTTCCTGAATAAGGATGTCTTCCTAAATTGGTGCCTTGGCAACAATCTTGCACTCATGAGGATGCCAATGTCAGATATAAGCCTAATTCAAAGTTACTTTAATATTGTCAATCACGTGAAGATCTTTAATGTTTAGAGTAAACACATTGCTTTAACATTAAAGTTCCTGTATGATTGTTAAACCAAAAGTAATGCAGATTCAAGACTTTGATTTTGACATTGGGTTCCTGTAGTACTATTGATCTTTAGACAAATGGTCACATTGTGTTCATGGCATAAACACAGAAGTTAGATGAAATGCCCTTGCTGGAAGATTGCAGTGTAACACTATTTTGTTTCTTAGAATTCAGAACGATAACGCACAATAACCCAGAACCAGAGACAAATCAGAGGCACAACTCGCCCCCAACTTATTCTACACTGTCTAGCTGCAGACTGCCTTTAATCACATGCGTCCCTATAGAACCCAGTGACTGGGACTAAAAATTGGCCCTGGTATTTAAAGCACACTGGCCAGAGCGCTGCTGGGCTCACGTGGTGGGAGAGAGATGGGGGAAGGGGCGGGGCTGGGAGAGGGGAGCTGCTGCTGCGCTCTGGCCAGGCCGCCACTGGGCCCACATGGTGGGAAAAGGGCAGGGGCAAGGGGCGGGGCCAGGAGAAGGAGGTCCAATTGGAGGTCCTGATGAAAGGCTTCTGTGGCGGGCCGACCAGCCCACCAACCGTTGAGTGCATCGGCCACTCTGGCATTTGACAGAACTGCCAGATGGCCAGTCTACCCATGATAGAACCCCTAGCCTGCAAGTAAGATCAGGAAAACTCTTACATTTAAAGTAATAGCTTACCATTTTAACAGTTGTCAATACATCACAGTCACCACCTGCTGTTGGTTATGAAATAACTATTTCAATTAAGAATATGTTCACATTTATCACAGGTGTGTCTTATTACCCCATATTCACATGCAACTCACTGTGCTGAGGAATAGAGAATCATAGAATCATAGAATATTAGAGTTGGAAGGGACCTCAGGAGGTCATCTAGTCCAACCCCCTGCTCAGAGCAGGACTAACCTCAGCTATATCATCCCAGCCAGGGCTTTGTCAAGCCTCAGCTTAAAAACCTCTAAAGATGGAGATTCCACCACCTCCCTAGGTAACCCATTCCAGTGCTTTACCACCCTCCTAGTGAAAAACTTTTTCCTAATGTCCAACCTGTCCTCAAACAGCTCTCAGGAGTGGACTAGGTTTACTTGGTCCTGCCTCAGTGCAAAGGGCTGGACTAGATGACCTCTCAAGGTCACATCCAGCGTGATTCTATGTCATGCCTGTGTTTTCTGTTGGAACCTTTGATAGAGGAGTATATCAAGAGCAGCATGTGCCATGCATGCCAGCCAGATCATTTCACACACCCTTTTGTTCTCTCTGGTGCAAATTGAAGACAATGGGCTTGTGGAATGCAGTGGAAAGCATGCTTTGCAGGACAGTACTGAAAGAGGTGCATGTAATAAACAGCAGATCCAAGGATATGGTAATGGAAAGATACAATATGAAAATGTTACCTGAAGTGATTTTATTCAGCAAACACTATCTTCATGCCCATTCATTTTCAAATTTTCATTTCTCTCAAAGCAGAGAAACTTGCAAGGTAATATAACCATGAATTTTCAGAAGTACAGGTCAAAAACTGAAAGCCAAAAACTAGACTTCTAAATTTCGACTCCTAAATTAAGGTCTGATTTTCCAAATCTCTGAGCATCCAGCAGTTCCTACTGCAGTCAAAGATTTATTTAGGAGCCAAGCTTCAAGCATCCAATTTTGGGAATCTTGGCCAGTTTCCCTTTAATATTAAATTATTCCATCTGGCATAGGGGCTGTAAAGTAGATGTAAAATGCAAAGTGGACTAAGCTGAAGATAGTTCTTCAGGTTGAAGAGTCAAAGGGCTTGGTTCTTATTTCTCTTTCACCAGCCTCACTTCAATGTACCTATTGATTTCAATGGCATTACTCCTGATTTATAACTGTGTGAGAAGCCAGATGAGTCATATTGTAATGCTATTCCTGTATACAGCTTCTGTATCAGAAGTAAATATGCACCTATATTATAAGAAGGAAATCGTCACTCTTGTGTTTGATAGTATTGTATAGCAATCAAAGGACTCTTGGATTGGAGAATCCAGCCCATTCTCTTTACCTGTGTTATGCCATTCAGGCAGCACAACATAGACAGATTCTTGCTGGAAATGTTGAGCAGAATGGGTTCCTCTGCCAGATAAACCTCAGCCTGGAAAGGAATGTCAGGGGTAAGTGGAAACTGTTCTGCACTGGTGTAAAATGGAGCAATCCCCATCTGTTCTAACTTCTGCTGGGACTGACCAGCACCAGATCAGAGAACCATAATCACATGCCTGCAGCCATCCTACTGTGACTGAATAGAGCAGGGGTGGCCAAACTGTGGCTAAGGAGCCACATGTGGCTCTTTTACAGTTAAACTGTGGCTCGCGCAGCCCTCTACACCACCCCATTCTCTGCCTATCAGACTAGGGTAAGGAATTCAGGGCTTTAGCCCCATGACGGGGTGGTGGGGCTAGAGGCTTTTGTCCCATGGATGGCACCTGCCAGGGCTCATGGCTTCTGCCCCATGGCGTGTGCCTGCTGGGGCTTCAGCACTTCAGGGAGCAAGGGAGCAGGGTCTCGGGGCTTCTGCACTGTGGAAGGTACCTGCACTGTGGGGCTTCAGGGGCAGTAGCCCGAGCCCTGACAGGCACATCCCGTGGGGCAGAAGACCTGAGCCCCTCCACAAGGCTGAAGCCCTAAGGCTCGGCAGGGGTGCCGCAGCTCTCAAACTTCTGAAGATTGTTGTATGTGGTTCAGAGTCAGTAAATTTGGCCACCCCTGGAATAGAGCTTCGGTGGGACTGGGACTCTAGCCCATTCTTTGTGTGGTGTTTAATAGAGAGAGTAAACGTAACTTTTTCTTTGTGTCTTCTTCTCTTCTTGGTTGTAGCCATCAAAATGTCAGAAAAACTTACACCACCACCCAGGGCTTTCATTTGTATGAAATAAGGAAAGAGCTATATCTAATTTCTAAACAGCTATTTCATTTGGAAAAGTGTAACATCATTAACATAGCAGCACCAAAAAAAACAAAACAAAACAAAACAAAACAAAACAAACCCTCAGAAATTAAAGCATTAAATTTAACTATTTTTTTCTAGATTTTTAAAATTTATTTTGAAAGTAGCCAGTGTCTTTTTTTAAGAAAAGAAATATTCAGTTTTTCACTAGATGTGTCAGGCCCTGCAATAGGCTCGATGGACAACCTGAGGGACATGTATCCCTAGATCGTTTTAACTTAAAAAAGGGATAAAAAGCTAGTTAGACTGATCCCAGGTGCGTCATTTCCATGACAAAGCAGGTAGGGATGTTCAGCCAAATTGACCAATCACTTAGCTAAACATTAGAAGACCTTCTAATTGCATAGTAAGACTAAAGAGGTTATTCATTTCGACTTAATTACAGCAAGCCTAGGGCGCTGTTCAGTGCAGGAGGCCAAAGGCAAAATGAGAAATGTTGTAATAGCTGAGAAATGCAATAATTTCCATGAAATGCATTGCCTGACATGCCTTCGTATTTTTATTATTGCAAACCTGGCACAATCAACCATACCTGGGTGTTGAAATTTAATGGAAATTGGCCCCCAACTCCATTAGGCATCTTAGAAAAATCCCAGACTGCATAGTGAGATTAATTTCTCAAGTGGCTGCTTGAAGTCCACCAGGAGCTTCAGGGGTGTTCTATGGGCAAAGACTGCAGCAGGATGTGCTAAGTCAGCACATCCACAGCTGCGGTGGTCATGCCCCCTCCTTGGTAATGCTGGGTACATGGGAGTCTCATCCACAATAGAGAGGAGTTTGTGAGAACTATCACAGCTCTTCACTGCTGGGGATCTTCTATGCCACTTCCTAAAAGCACAGAACAGAAGTCAACCTGGTCCAGAGACTACATGTGACAGCAGGGATTAAGTACAGATTTCATTGAGCTACTAACCAAAATGAATAAAGAACTCTCCTTGGAGCTTGCATAGTGCTTTGTTCTTCATCTTCTGTGTATGCGTGTCATACTACTATGGTAATGACAAAGGCAAGAATCCATGAACTATTATGCAATCAAATACATTATGTATTTAGTTCTAGGCATCTTGCAATTTTTTTCCCTCTAATTGCTCATCTTCTGGCCCAGTTTTATGACCATTGCATAGTTTACTGAAAAGGATTAAGTAAAATAATAAAAGCATTGCTGCTAAATGAGTTTATTATGATTACCTTTAACCCAATGCATGCTAGTGAGATGAATAGCCTCCCATTGTCAGTGCTTGTGAGTGTACAAGGAGCCCAAAATCCAATTCTGTATTTGGGCTGAAATGACAAAAAGTGTTTTGATGAAGAGGGTAGTGTTTTAAGTAAGATTCACAGAACAAAGAGAGTTGTATTCTGTTCAAAATGGTGTTACAGAAGATATGTATTCTCAGTTGATCCATGGTTTATAAATATGGTCTATGTTTACTTTTTTGTTCCGTTGCCATACGATTATACTGATATGATCAGGCTTTTATAGAATAATCAAATGGATTTGTGGGAACAGACTGTATATGTGTACTGTAGGCCATTGGTGAATGAACTATCATACCTGCTCATATATGTGTGATAATTTATTGTACCCTCTGGAGATTGCAGCCTATAGAAGATACATACACAGGCAATAGCCTCTACATCTCTAAGGGCCTGCTCTGGCTCTGATTTAAGTCCGTGGCAAAACTCAGTGATTTCAATGGTGCATGGCCAGGGATTATGCTTCTAAAAGGAAAAAATAAAAATGAGTTTGCAGCTAAAAAAAATGAGAGAGAGCACAATGTCAAAGAGAAGAGGAAGAATAATCCTTAAATTCCTGTCCCAGGATGCCATGGGTTTATATTAAAAATTGAGAAAGATCAAAGCTTGGCAAAGCTTTATAACAGAGAACAGATTAAATGCATTGATTTAAAGACCAGAAAGGACTAGTCTGATCATCTAGTCTGACTTCCTGCATTATGCAGGCCAGGGAATTTCACGCAGTAATGCCTGTGTCTAGCCTAATAACTTTTGGTTGCTTAGAGCATATCTTTTAGAAAGACAACTTAATTGTGATTTAAAAATGTCAAGTGATGGAAAATGTACCTATCTTGGTAATTTGTTCAGTGATTAATTACTGTCATAGTTAAAAATGTGTGACTAATTTCCAGTTTAAAATATGGTGAATTCAAATGTGATTATTTAGAAGGTTGGATACAGACTGATCCTCTTTCTCCCTGGGTCTCTAGCACACACGTCTACCCAACAGTGTGTGATGCCTAGCTTCACCACACAGGGCTTCCCTAAATCCTAGCCTGGATTAGAAATCCTATGGAAAGGACATTTGATTTTGTTCTAAGGGCAGGCTCTGATGATTCTAAACTCCCGGCCAGGGGTTATTCTCAGGATGTTACCCAGTTATCTAAGATGACATTTCTGTCTTCTGGGGATATCTGCAAAGGCCATTTGCTCAGCCTCCCCTGCTGCAAAGCCATGATTCACAGCTCTGCTATGCCAGCTAGGAGAATGAAAGAAGGTTCAGGGCTAAGGTGTCATTTATTTACAAGCTTTTCATCACTGCACCATCCGTGTTCCTCCTAAATGTTAATGAATGTATCCTTCCATCCTTGTGAAATATTTTCCCTGTTTTACAGAGACTATAGGCCCAATATTCCAAAGAATTTAGGTCAAGATTTTCAAATCCTTTGCACACCCAACTGTAGCTATATTTTAAAAGAGCTCTGTTCCCATTTAAGTATCTAAATAAGGGAGAGATTTTTCAGTAGTGCTCAGAACCCAGCAGGTCCCATGACCAGATTTGCAAAAGGACTCAACATAAGCGCTTATTGTGGTGCTTAATGTAGTAATGTCAGTCCCAAGATTTACAAACTCATAAGTCAAGTTCCCAAATGAGATTAGCTTATCTTAAAAGTATTATTTAAACAAAAAAATACAGAGTTTAGCTTTTAGGCATCAAGTTTCTCTCTGCAACCATGAGGTCTAGAAACATAGCTTTCGCTATAAAAAAAGTGAGATTCTCACATAATCACTTGACCCCAGGAGCTGGGGCTTTATGAAGAACACTAAATATCACAATGCTAATGATAAAGTCATTGAAGGTAGCAACATTTTCTTTTGAAAATGCAGCTCTTCTGAGTCCCAGCCCAGTCCCTTCACAAGAACATCCTTGCTCTCATTAAATAATGATGTTTAGAACTGGAACACCGAGTCATGGGTAGTAGATTAGGGCTTGCCTACACAGGGAAACTGGCTGTAATAGTTATTGCAGAATAGCTATTCCTGTCAATTTCTCCATGTAGACAAGCCCTAAGGGGATGCATTCTGCTTCCCCAATGAGTTCAAGTTATCACCGCAAAGCTCTTTGCATGAAGTAGCTCACAGTCAATAACACCCAGCTCCGAAGTATGAGCAGCAAAAATTGTTATGAATGTTCTATAGGAAAGAGATATCTCTATACCTCTGAACTTTTAGATAGCTTATATAAAGAACACCATCTACTAGCAAATAAACGTATGTAGCATATTTCATTGGCATGTAGGTTCAATAAAGTTGCTGTTATGCACTGCAAATGGCTTCCTAATTAGGTCTTAACAAAAAATCTTATATAATTATAACAACCTCAGGGGTTGAGGCTGCAAGTTTGGCAACTTTGTCTGGACTGGCCTGGACAGCAGTAGTAATTATGTGTCTTTCAACAGAACACATTTATACATGATCTCTGTACTTCAAAAAGATGCCTGTACGTAAAACAGGAATAGGGTTGTGTAATGCACAGATCAGGTATGTGCTGGAAGGGGTTCTCAGATTAAAGGGAAAGCTAGGATGATTTTTCTGACTTTGGAATCACCCTCTCTCTGGGTACTGTAAATCCCCTCTTGCTAGAGACTATTGATCCCTCGGTTTGTAAAAATACTTCTGATGTTTTATCTTTGGCATAGGTCAGCTTGTAAGAAATGCAACAGGCATTTTTTGAAAAATGTACTGTGGGAGGATATGCATGGTTCTCCTAAAGATCTTCCCCCCACATCTCCAGTCACACTCAACTTCTGTAATTACTATCAATATATTCAATCTAGTTTTCTAAAAGCACAAATACTGTACTTTCAAGACAGGGCACCTTAAAAGCATTTCATTTGCTGCAGTGGTTGCCTATTTTTCTAATATACACTTCGGTATGCCTCTCTTCTTAGTTTGCAGTGATAAAGTTTGCAGCTATAAATCTGATTTTATTTTTTTCACATAGGTTTTTTCCTTACCGACGTTAGTGTAGTTGAGGGTTAGATGTGAACCAAGACCTCATGTCTCCCACACACTTTGAAGGAACTTCAATATCCTTTGTATTGTGGCTCAGTTAGTTTGTACTGAGTAAAATGTTGGTGACGTCTTTCACTAAGATTTGTTAGTCTCTAGGCGTTGGTGAACCCTGGAGAAGACTAATTAACAGTGCTTCCTCTGAAGCCCATCAGTGTTGATCATTCCTTCAAAGGAAAAAACCAACAAACAAATATTTTTTTAAAATATTGGCAGCATGGACTTCTTGTTGTCAGGTTGTTATATTGTTGGTTTCTTTTCTTTTGCAGCTCCCACTTCAATGTATACTAAAACACCATAAAGCCTCTAACGCTCTAATCTCACAGTTTCAAACTGTTCCTCTTTGTATCACTTTCTATTTTCAATTAAAAGAAATGTTCATGATTTAATTGCTACCCCTTGCAGGCTAAAAGATTTATTTTAGAAGCTATAAGCCTCTGGCTGCTTACACAGAAGATCCAAATGCAAGAGGCTACCACAGTCCTACACCCACAAATGCTGGGATGTGCTGAGCAGACAGCATTCACTCCTTGGGGAAGAGCCTCACCCAGGTACGCAGCAACCTTTTATGTATCTAAGGCCAGGAGTGGCACTGACAGATTACAGAGGGAGATATGATTAGCCTTAGTTGAGTAGAGAAATGATGTGCCAAATCTCAGGGCTCTACATGTGGGAGGAAAGATAAAGATGCTATCATTTTCAATGATATGTCATATTTACATAATAAGCAGCAAATTACCAGTGTTATTCCAAAATAAAGGCAAAACAGAGCACAGCTTTTTAAAATATGTATTAAAAAGCAGCAGACACACAGGACAAGAAAGGAAAACAGCATTACTGGAGGAGACCCAAACAGACACATTCTCAGCTCAGGCCGTGTGGGCATGCCCATCTTCGCACAGGCATGCTTCTCAGCACTATCACTTGCACATGTAGGTGACAGAATGCACATGTGCAAACCCAACCTGTCCAAGAGATAATCTTCAAGTGCATGTACTGGCAATAGTTTGTGTCAAAAGGTTTGAGCTAAAAGGTTGACAAAAACAGTCCTTTCTAGTTCTGGAACATTCATTTTGCATCTCTGAGGCTACTTTCCATTATATTTATTATGCTTTAAAATAGTGTCTCAACTATCATTCTTAGACATATTTCTCCCCTCCTCCTTTTTGGTCACATGTTCATTGGTACATCTTAACAGATTAGTTTGGAATCGGAGAGTGTCTCATTGTGCAAGTCTGGATTTTCTTCTCCTTTCCAGCAGTTATATATTGTTGTTACTGGAACAGGAGTTCATGACCCAAGAACAAAAAGAGCTAATAACATTAGAAAAGTAAACAAACTCCCCTATTTATTTAGTAGTTGTCTAACTGGTAAATGCTGTTAGTTCCTAAAAATTTTAGTTTTCTTCTTAAAGGTTCATATCTGTACACTATTTGGAGACAATGTTAAGCAAAAATATATACAACATTTGTAATATATGGAAAGTATACACAGTAGCTTGTAAAGCCATTTGAGTCATCTGAAGACATAAATCTACACTAGGCCAAACCCAAGGATCACAGAAATTTTGATCAGAAATTATTTGTTGCATGTCACTTAACACTTGTGGCCATTTTTGTTGGCCTAAATTTGGTGGAACTGGAAAGTGGATTTCTGGTTGAAGTTCTGGTTTGCAAAGTTACTAATGCAATGGGGACCATTCTTGGTTGGTCTCTAGACACTATGGTAATAAACATGATTAATATTAAATACCCCTGTTTATAAAAAGACAATATAAAAAGATAGGGAGGAATAGCTGAAAAGAAGACTGGATGCTTTCCTCAGTTGCCAACATTGTAATTTATAAAAAATTATTCAGTTTCCAAACTATAAATTACTAGTTCTACAAGGGATGTTTTGAGGATGGATACCAATAATGCTGAATACATTTTTGTTGCAATTATCTAAGCAAATATTTCTTTGCAGAAAAAAAGTTGCATTTCTTTAATTAAGAGTAAAAACTGAGGCATACCTGATGCTTATGAAAATCTCTCCAATGGAGCTATTCTGGGGATGGAACTATACGAGGGAGGAATCTGGCCTTATGTTTCCTGGCCTTCCCTATCACACAGTAATGAGAGATATGAATTATATTTATTAAAGAGTGAGGCCTCACCCTTTCAGAAGCTTCCCTCACATTCCCCTTTCTACCAACAGTATGGCTCTCTGCTCTAATCCCCTGCCAGCTCCCTTGTATGCTGGGGTGCATAGATGATCCCAGCTAATTTAATCTGCTTGGAACTTTCAATGTTCCTTTTAATCAACTGTAAATCCTTCTGTGTTTTATTGATTTTTGCATTTTTCATCCCCTCCCTGTCTTGAACAGATTCCTCTGTATTTGGTGAATGGGGTGGGAGGGGGGTAGGGGTGGGGGGGGGGGGGGGAGAGAGGAGGAAAATCAGTGGCTTTTTCAAAAAAATGAAAATTTCCTCATTTACCTAACAAAATATACCTTTATGTAATTGACACACAATAGATCAGTATTATACAAACAACATACCATTATATCAACCATTGTGTATTCTTATAAAGTAGTGAATAGTCTCTTTTCCCTAAATATTAACTGAATTGTTATCTCTATAAATTCATGGTAGGGTATTAAACTCTCCAGTTTAGAAAAGAAACAGGATTTAATCATACTGACAAGATTAAAAATAAATAAATATTTACAAAAATCAAATGCAAATTATGAGAAGCATATTTCAAATACAGACAGAAACAGAACTACTTTCAAATGCCCTTTTTGTTCTAATATGAATCTACAGTCACTTGATGTTTTATTTTGCCCAGCATAGCCTGGCTGGTCAAGGAAACTCTGGTCACTGATACTGAGGTTATTACGCTTCCTTCCCCATCCCCCCCCCCCCCAAATCATATGAATAGTCTGTTTTTTGTTCATATTTGAAAATATAGCTTTCAAAAAGATTTCTTCTGAAAATTCTTACATTTCCAAAGAGACAATCTTCAAAATCAGTTATGTGTTTTCATATATCCAAATTAATTCTATTTTGTGAAACACTCTCCCTGATCATAGCAAACTGTATCTGCACAAGATACTCAAGGGCCAAGCCACCATGAGTTTCTCTTCCAACAAGTACCCAACCATCATTACTTTTTTTTCTGTTCTACTCAGAGAAATCTTTCTCAACAACAAGAATTAATTTGCACTTGGTCTAAGCTTTTTCTTTCTAGAGCTAAAAAAGTTTCAACATTTTTACCCCTCCACTGTCTTACCCACTTGCTGTGAAAGTTTTTATGAGCAACAACATGGCTCTGAGTAAGGACTGAGGTGATTGTGATAGGGAGAAAAGAGCAATTTGAACAAGTGGCAACTACTACAATCAGAGCTTCAATTGAGAATTCCTGTCCACCAGTTATCAACAGGGTAAGCAGCTCTGTGGTCCTCTTGGACTCATTTTTGCTCCTGAACACTAATAATTGCAATTACTATAAAAAAATCTGTCATTTTCTACTAGAAAAGAGATTTTGTCCTGTCCTCTTGAAGTCAGCCATTGTGATCTGTAAATTTACCACCTCCAGGTTGGACTATTTCAACTCTCTCTACCTGGAGCTGAAGAGGAAGGCCATGTGGACACTGCATCTAGGTCATCACTGTCATGGGCACAGGTGGCTCCCATCCTGGTCGCTAGGCAACCCAGCAAGTTCAGCTGGGCACAATAAGTTCCCTCCAAATAGCTGCACTTCCTAAGTGGGCAGGGGATCCAGCAATCCACTGCTTGAGTCTTGCAGGAGCAGTAGTACAGTGTCTCCTCAATATATACTATGCCAGCAGCCAGAGGTGTGCATAAGGGGAAGCAAGTAAGGGTATTGCCCCTCTGCCCCCCCCCCAATAATCAGCAGGGGGGCATAGAGCTCTCCTGGCCTGTGAGGCCCCAGCGAGGAGGGCACATGCTCTTCTGATCCTGCCACAGCAGGAGCTGACAGCTCCTGGGGCCCTGGCAGGGACACAGAATGTGCCTATCCAAGAGCACTGGAATTTAAATTCCTGCACATGCCCTTGCTGCAGCTGTGCTTACTTAGCTCTCACTTCCACCTTCTACTCCAGTTCTTGGTTCTAGCCCAAGCCTCTGCCTGCCTGTCTGTTCGGGTTTCTGATGGCTCCTGGCTCCAACTCTCAGCTATGTCCCTGACTATGAGTTTTCCCTTCAGCTCAGACTTTGACTTCTGACTCCCAGCTCTGACCCCCTGACTACAACTCTGACTTAAATGTTGGCTTAGGCTTTGGCCTCTGAGTCTAGTTTTGACCTTCAGCTTAGCCCCTTGATACTGACTCTGGCTTCACAGTTGGACCAGTGCCTGATCCCTGGATCTTTGCTTGTCATTACCTGAACTGCCACCATGACCATCAGGCAAGGTCCTGCTTCACCCACTAGGTAGGCTGCCCATGCCCCAGCAGCTTACAATCATTTTCACATGATATCTCATTCCTTGAGCATGACAGCCCAAAGGGAATATATAATACCAGTGCTCTGCAACCAGTTTTAGCTTCAGATTTATTATTAATCAATATCAGTAATCCATATTAGTGAACTAAGCCTGCTCTCTCAGGCCTGGAAAAGATAACCAGAGTGTCACAGCTAAATACAAGGCGAGACAGATTGTTAAATGTAAGTGGTTAACACTTTTGTTCGTGTGGGTGAACACTTTTCACAAAGCAATCACTTTATATCTGATCTCAGTCTTACTCCTCAAAGGGAAGCTGCATAACACCCTTAAAAGATGAGCATGGGAACTTAAGCTCACAACTCTACTAGACAGTAAAAGTCATGGTCTCAAGAGAGACACTTTTTATGGTTCATTACAATTTGTAACCTGCATAAATTCTGTGATTAGATTTATCACAATAAATCAGTTCTAGGGGAAATCTACTGAATGCTTTGCAGGAAATAAAAACTAACGGGATGTAAAGAAAAAGGGTATTGTTAGAACATGAGCTGGTTGAGGAATATGATGTGAGTTTGATTTCAAGGATTAGTTTTTTTGTCTTAAATTTGTAATGACATCTTCCTTTTATGTTATTAATAATGCTGATTGCATTTTTGTATCAGTATAGTAAAATTTGGTTTCATTGATGTCTGCTAACAGGAAAACAATTTCCAGTATACCTTTTCTCTGGAATTTAGAATTGGGAGAATAAACTCTGTACTATAAAACATGCATCAAGGAACTTGTGGGTCCTGATGAGAGTCTTGCATATCTTGCATAATTTTTACCAGTTTGAAACAGGTCTTTTAGATAGGGTAGTATTAATGTCCTATACATATTAAACTCCTTTATACTTCAATGCTGTATGTCATTAATATGTTTCTTTAAAAGTGTGATGATTAAGTGTATCACTTCAGGTATCAACAATGCGTGACGAGATATCTCAATCCCTTGCTAGCAACGCTGGGGTTAACAAACTGGTGTGGGCCCAAGAGACTATGCCCTCTTCCCTTGTTGGGCATGCGCCCAGTGGAGGGGACATATAAAAGGAAGCAGCTCAGCTCAGCGTGGGCTGGCTGAGGAGTCCAGCCATGCACTGCAGGCTCCAGTAGAGGAGCCGCTGAGACTCCAGACTGCTGAGGCTGAGTACCCTGACTACGCTGTGGGGAATCTATCAGCTGCAGGGACCAAAGTAGATGCCAAGCTGCTGCCAGTGGAGGAGGTGCCTGAGGCGGGCTTAAAGGTAGGAAGGAACCCAGGGACACATTTGGAGACATGGAAACCTGAACCCTGCATCAGGGTAATTGGTTTCAGAGGGCCCTGGGTTGGAACCTGGTGGAGCAGGGTGAGCCTGGTTCCCCTACTCTCCCTGCACTTGCCACTATGCATTGCTGCCCAGAGAGAGGGCAGCCATGTGGACTCTTGCCACGAGGTTCCACTGCTGCTGGGAGGGAGTGACACTTTGGATTTGTAGTACTGGTGCCTTGGACTCTTACCACTACATGCCATTGCTGCCGAGAGAGGGGTGGCCACCTTGGAGCCCTGCTGCCCCCCATGACAGGTGGTGGAGAATGCAGGCAGTGATCGGGTCTTGGTAAAAAGACCAAGAGCAAGAGAGAGTGAAGGGTGATGTAGCTCTACAATCGTTATAGACATGGACAAATTATTAAAGTGGATGCTGAAGAGCCAACAGCAACAGGCAACCTAGCAATAACAACAGCAGACGCAGCTGCTACAGCAAATGGCTATCCAGCAACAGCAGCAGATGGCCCAGCAACAAGAGATACAACAACACTGATCTGGGAACTGGCAGCCCAACATCAGTTGCAACAGGAGCACCTGGTTCAGAAAATGGCAGAGGGGGTGGCCCCCTCGGACCTTCACTGCACCCATTGACACAATGCTACAGTAATAACTTGGGATAAACATAAAAATAAGTGAGGAAACAGTTCATCTGTTTCCTGGATGAACACACACATAATAATACAACACAGGCAAAGTATGCTGTCAGCCAAGGGCTCAATCTACTTCATTCACATCACCACTTCCAACGCTTTGTTCGTCAGAATGACATTTCTGGGCCAAACAGTGCTGATTTAGTAGTCACCAGAGCATCATTCCCAGAAGCATTGGTTCTTTGAGGGCAGCAAATGATGTTTTAGCTTTGGCAGTTCTTTGATGAAAGAAAGGCATCTGTAAGTAGATGAGGTAACAGATATTTTATTGTCTGTTAATCTCTAACATGTGCAGATGATTCCAGTTTATTCTTTAGTCCAGGAATTCTTTCATTTCTGCTTCTAGGAAATACCATGTATTTTTTACAAGACCATTTAATTCCTGTTAGTAGTATTCTCATAGTACAGACTAATTCTCATACAAATTCCCATTGGTGTACACTCTGAAATGTAGTGGTTATGTAGTTAGAGATGAAGATTTTTTAAAAGGAGCGCCTAAAGTTTGTCTCCAATATCTTTATTTAAGCTCCTAAATAAGTGGCCTGATGCTGAACTGCCCACAGCTCCCACTGAAGACTGTCATTCTCTTACAAATGTAGTTCTTTCAGAGGAATTTAATAATTTCTTATGGAGAATATAATTGTAACATTAGCAGAAAGATCGGAGGATCTTATTTCTTGTTATTTTCTCTTTTACATCTCGATGGTCTTAGCTATATCCACTGCTACTGTAGTATGTGTGACATTTTAAAAAACCAGTTTGTGCATTTCATGTGTTTTTTCCAAACTACTGATGTTTATAAAGGAAGTTGCACAAGAACTGGAAATGTGCAATAGTGTGGCTGTATAACATTTAACCAGCATATCCTCTGAACTCTTGTAGTTGCTGCCATCTAGTGTTTAATTTTATACAATGCATTTTTTTCTAAACAGACCTGACAAGAACTTTGATTTCTGTTATCCTGTAATAGAAGTTGACTTAATGGGGGATGGAGTTGCTGTGATATAGAATCTTGCATATTGGTAAATTAGATCACAATGACTGTGCAGAATGGGAATCTTTAGACCTTGCTTTGACATAATCCTTAAAATGGAAGGTCCAAAAACTTGGAGATTTTTTGAGTAATATGCATTCTTTTCATTTACATAAATGACAAAAAGTAACTAGATTGTAACACACCAGTGTTCAGAATGCATTACTCAGTATCTATTTATCTGCCCTCTTCTCTCTTTCTTTAACTCTCAGTCTAAGTTGTAAGTACTTTAAGATTTTTCCTATCAAGAAGTGAACACGGGAGTGACTTGAAAGCTCTGAGGAGACAGGTGGTTTTCCAACAGAAGCACAGATCATGTTTTCTATTGCACCTGTCCATCTCACATGTGGTAATCAAGACGTATACAAAATACAATTAATTTGGATTAAAACTGTATACATTAAAATGAGTAAAATCAATGCTGTCTGATGTGCCATGTGGCATTTGTGTATGTGTAGAGAGTTAAAAAATCCCTACAGCAATGATTGAAGTTTAAACTGGCCAAATCAAGGTTTGGTAATCTGCTCACTCACTCATCCCCACTTCCTATCAGGCATAAACAGACAACGCATTACTCCGTATAGAACGGGAAGCAAACTGCAAGTTATTTGTGTGAGTTATGTGACCACTGAAAACAATAACAATAATGAGCTGGAAAATGAATGAGTATTTACAAACTATTTTCATGTATGTTTTGGCAGCCAAACTATCTTTTTAGCATGACAAATTTGTTCTTTTAAAAGGATAGCTTGAATTTTCTCCTCCAAAGAAGTCAAATGCAGTTCCATTGATGAACCACTTCTTTTGGTGTTGCAGGCATAGAAGGTAGCAAAGATCTGTTGTTTAACCATCCTTTTTGTGGCCTCATCATTTAAATGTTTTAACATAAGTATCTCTGAGATATTAGCCCAAAGAATTCATACTTGTTAGTTTTTCCCATGTGTTTTGAATTAATGAGATGTAGACTGATTGACATGAATGTTCCCTTCTTACACAGCATAAATATCTTTAATAATGAAATCTTGTTTAGGCTTGTAATGGACTGGGTTATGGGACCTAGCATGGTGAGAGGCTGATAGCCGTGCAGTTGTGCTGACTACTACCAGAAATCGGGCCACCAGCATAGTTGTAGTCCTCACTATACTTCACAAAATCATTATAAGCAACGTCTAAGAATCCAGGGACACAGATCTGGAGAAGCCACAAATGACAAGCATTCCTTATAAACACCTCCATTTCCTTGATGCTTGGGAAAGTCCCCTATTTACAATAGTAGTTTAAATTAAATTAAATGAATATCTTTTCTATATGAATTAGAGATCAGCCTTTACTTCAATTTCATAGTATATCAGAGATTTATGTAGGTGCAGACAACACAGGTATGTTCAGAGCCCTTAGTTTGCCCTGGGCGCTTCCTGCAGTAATCTATATATTTATATGGTCTCTGCACCCCAGAATCTCAGGGCCTTACAATCATTAATGGATTTTATCTTCGCAACCTCCCTGTGGGGTAGGAAAGTATTATTCCCATTTTGCAGATAGGGAACTGAGGCATAGGGTAAATTAAATGACATGCCCAAGGTCACACAGGAAGTCTGTAGTAGAGCTAGGAGGAAACAGTGGAGATGATAATCAAGGACATGGATTTCAATCTCATAGTGTGGAAAGGGCATAATTCTATTTTTATTCATGGCCTGTGGAGTGGAGGATGCACAGCAAAACTCCTACTGATGTCAAAGAGAAGTTTGTACAAAAGTTAATTGATATGTTTTGTGTATCTTATAGTTGCATTCAGCATCACAGTGAGAAAATATGCTCACTAGAGCTGCTTGAAAACTGGGATGGGGGAGGGAAATCATGATAAATGTCAGTTGTTTCCATTTCACAAGGTTTTAAATTAACCATTTTTTACTTTCTTAAAAAATTTCAATGTTGTAGAAACCATTAACGCAATTATTTTTTTTTTCCAATTTACAAAAAGGTTTTTAGTGAATGAAAACTTTTTGTAATCACTTTGATAACAATTTATAGAAATGTATATAAAATCATGAAAATGTTGACAATTAAAATACAGGGGTTTTGCAAAATTTTCATTTTAGAAAAAGGGTTTTTCATGAAAAAACTTTTCCTTTGAAAAATTTCAACCATTTCTAATGCTCATCTTCATCTTTTTCCGCCATTTGGTTCTCTTCTTTCCCCATCCTGCTTTCTTTCTCTCCATTTTTCCTGTCTTTGTGTCTCTCCTACTTTCTTTTCTGTGCATTTCTCTCCCTTCAGCTACATCGTTTCTCCCATGAGCTTTGCTCTAACCCCTTTCCCATCCTATCTGCTAAAATGATCAGCAATGAAATAGTTAACATTCAATGAACTAGTTAATGCTGACATTTAAAGTGTCATCATTAAGTTTTAGGGTCAGCATCCCAATGAGATTAATGGGATATGGGGGAGTTCATACCTCCCAGAACCATTGTTTCAGACTGTTGGCAGAGTTAGAAAGATGTTGCAATGATTATACTTCAAGCTTCGAAGATTAACTTTGCAACTAAGAGGGATAGAAACATTTTATCTTAAATAAAAGTTTAAATTTTCCAGATTCTGAGTATCCCATACAGGTCACATAAATACATCAAACAAAGCAGGGGTTTGACTCCATTGAACTAAATCTAATGGAATGAAAGAATGGGAGAATTTATGGTTGTTTACCTGAAAATTTTCCTTTCTCCAAAAGGATAGATCCACAGATCCTCAGTGTGGGTCATTGCCTCTCTTAGCTGAAGGGGGCAGCATCAAAGCTGATTGGACAGCTGATGAGGGACTAGCCCTCACCTTCCACAGAACCTGTGTTTGTGGAGATCCTTCCAAAGCTAGCTCCTCCAGACTTCAGACTGCAAAACAAAATACAAATCTCTTGTGCAGCATCAGCAGCTTGCAAAAATATTCAACAAGAGAACATTATGAACAACAAGAAAAAATTAATTACTGCAAAGAACTTTAACCATAAGTTAAACAGATCTCCCATTTCCAAATAGGGCCAGATCTGTGGACCTATTCCTTCAAAGGGAACATTTTCAGGTAGGCAATCACAAATTGTCCTGTTTTCTCTCAGGGCTAGGTCTACAAATCCTCAGTGTGGGATTGTCTCAGCAGTGACAAAATTCCTAGGGAGAGATTAAAATAATGTCATTGAGAGAAAGGATTCCCTTATTCTAAGGAATCACCAGAGCATGCAGGACCTGCCTGCCAAAGCAACAGCTGAAGATTGAGTATTTAACTTGTAAAACTTGGTAAGTCTATGCAGGGATGATGAAGTTGGAGCTTTACAGATTTAATTGTAAGGGGCTTGCCCTTTCTCAGCCCATGGTGCCACTACTACTTGTGCTGAATGAGTTCTGATGCCCACTGGAGGATTGAGTCCTTTTGTTCTATACTCCTCAGTAATGCATCAGTATATCCACCGTGATTGATGATTTAGATTCCTTAGCACCTCTTATTCTTGGATAAAATAAGACCACTAAGGCTGTTGTTTTTCTTATGCTCTCAGTTCTTTTAAGATAAAACATTAAGGCTCATCTTACAACCAGCAAATACCAGTGCTTCTCCTTTGAGTGAGATTTTGTGGCCCAAAAAAAAAGGCAATAAGATTTCTTAAGCTCGATGAAAAAATTAATTTACTTTTGGAATAAAGGCAGGATCTGTTGTCAAAAAACCCTTATCTTTGTGAAAGACGGAGCAGGAAAGATCAATTGACAAATCTCCCAACACTGACACCCTTTCTGCTGAAGGAATAGCAATGACTAATTTTGATAATCAAGTATAAAAATGAAACTGATTTCACATGTTCAAAGGACATCTGCATTAAGACATTGAGCACAATGTTCAAATTCCAGGATGGAGCTCTATGCACCTTAGGAGGATACAGTAGCTGAACTGCTCTAATGAAGCAACATATATACTAATGGTGGGAAATGAAAGATTTTCTATACATACTCAAAACTGCATACAGAGTAGATATGTGTACTTTCGAAGTATTAGTTTGCAAGCCAATATCGAAACCATCTTGGAAAATATCCAGAACATGGGACACTTTGGTTATATGATGCTGTCTGTCTCCACACCAAACTTTGAATTTAGCCCAGATCCTGTTTGTTGGTTTCCCCCTAGATGCTAACAGAATTTCAATGAGACCAGAGGAATGGCCTTTTCGTTCTAGAAACTTCCTTTCAAAAATGCCAAAATGCTAGATTTAAGTACTTGGATCCTGGTGAAGAACTGGATCCTAGGAAATAAATCTGGCCTTAGACTCAGGAACAATGGTATCTCCCCTGACACCTTCATGGTGTTAGGGAACCAAGGGTTTCTGGGTTATTGGGGGGGGAGGCACTAAAATCACTTCCACTTCCTCCTTCCTGATCTTCTCTATTACTTTAGGGATGATGGGTGCTGGGAAAAAAACATAAAGCAAGCCCTTTGGCCACTTGAATAACAGGGAATCTATGTCTAGGGTTCCTGGGTCTCTTTTACTTGCAAAGAATTATATTTGCCTTGAATCCAAAATAATCCCGAGTCAGAACTTTGAAATTTCTGATGGTCAATTGAAGGATTCATTGTGAAGAATCCACTGTGCCTGACCCATTTTCCTTCTGCTGAGCCAGTTGGCCTTCACACTGCTGGTGCCCCTGACACAAAGGGCCCTGATAGACTGTATGTGGGCCTCCACCCACTGCATCAATGATGCTGCTTCCTTTTATAAATTCCTTAACTGTGTACCCACTTGATGCCATTGCTGATGTACTGTCTGTCATTACCGGAATATGATTGCTCAGCAATGCTGGAGCCAGCTGCTGAAGACCATATTTGATTGCTTTCAGCTCTAGATAACATAGGCTTTTTTTTTGTTCTGAGAAGGACCATGTCTCTTGAGCCACCAACTTCCTGGAGAATGCACCCCATCCTTCCAGACTGGCATCCGTTGTTATGACAGACCTCTCTGGCGCTGCCATCCTTTCATGTAATCTTCTGGATTTATCCACCAATCCAGGGGTTTCAACATAAGTGATGAAACTTTCACTTTCCAATATGGAAAAATCAGCAAATGGTAGGGAAGGGACAGCAGGGAACTTGGGAGAGTTCCTCATATGCATTCTTGCCCAAGGCACTATCTCAATGCAGGACACAATCATCCTTAGAACACTCATTAGGATGCCTACTGATGTCTGCGGGCACATCCTCAGGGGAGAAATTGCTGATCTGATTTTGTCCCATCTTTTGGCTGACAGAAATATTTTGTGGGCCTCTGACTCACAACACTCAAAGATGAATTAGGTGCTGAGGTGGTTGAAGATAACTCTTTCCAAAATTTACAATAAATCTATGCTGTGCCACATTTTGGATCATTGCCTTTGTCACTTAAGTGCAGTGGTGTGTGCAGGAATAAAAATGGACTGCTTTTGGAAGTGCACGTTTGGTGCCCCTACCGTGGCCCTGGGGCCAGAGGAGCTTGCTCTCCCCACTGCGACTCTGGGAGTTTTGTGCCCTCACTGATTATTGGGTGGGGCATGCCCCTGCTTCCCCCCCTTGTACATGCCCCTACTTGAGTGGACCTTTCTTGGACGGGACTCTGACTACACTGTCATCCAAGAAAGGGTACCCCTTCTGCCTGAGAAAAAACACTAGAACAAGGACTTCCATGAACATTCAGGGTGCGGATGAGTCTGAAAGGCAGCGTTTTGTACTGAAAATAATCAGACCCAGGAGCAAATCACAGAAATTTCCCATGCCCTGGTGAATTGGCACACAAAGATAGGACTCCTTCACATTGATTGATGTAAAGATTCACATTGATTTATCCCCCTGGCAGATTGCTGCTTCTATGGACTTCAAGGTCTCCATCTTGAATCTAGTCATCCTTGTCAACTTGTTCAAGTGTTTTAAGTCCAACATTGCTCTGCCCTTCCTGGATCGCTTGGGTACTAGAAATAAGACTGAGTAGTGGTTGGAGAACATTTCCGCTTCAGGAACTTTCTTTCTTTCTTGTGCTGATTCACAAAAGAAATATTTCACCTCTTTTTCTGATTTGAGGATACTGGAGAAGGGAGGAAACGATAATTCAGAACCTTTTACAATTATGTGATATACCCTTGTTGAACCACATCCAGGACCCATGTGTCTGACATGGAGAGAGGCCATTGGTTCTTGAATTTTAATAGTCTTCCTCCTAGGTGTTGCTCATCAGAACTCTCCTGACTGTAGTCAGGCATTTGCATTGCGGGAGGACTGATATCTCCCTTTTTTGCACTTAGACTTGTTCCATTTGCTTTGCTGTAGTCTCACCTTCTGTAGTTAATGGAATGTATCCATGAATATGATATTTGGCTGGCTATCTCTTTTCCCAAATTTGGAGTTAGATAATCATTTTGGATTTATCTGAGGATTCTGCCACCACTTTGTCTAATGGCTTCCCAAATAACTGACCTCCTAAATATTTTGAAGCCACTAACATGATTTTGGCCTTTATATCATGCTTCCAGGCTTATAACCAGAGGTGCCATCAGTCACCACATTTGAAGCCATCACATGTGCTGAAAACATCAAAGCATCCCTGGCTTCATGCGCTATGAACACTGAAGCCATTGAGATTTTCTGGGAATCTTTTCTAATGGGCTTGTCCTATAGAATATCCAAGTATCTAATCACCTTTCACAACATTGTCACAAATTAGTCAGTTGGAAAAAGATCCTCTTGCTTTACTTTGTCCTGCAATTCAGTGAGAATTCACCTTCCTCCTGTGAAGAACATCCTGACTTTCCTTTTGATTTCTTTTTTCCTCTTTTGGACTTAGATTGAACATATTTCCTGGTCTTCTTTTCTATGGTGATGCCCATGAAGATGAGGATGAAAATGAATTAAATGATGATGAAGAAGAACCTGACACACAACAATTCTATTTAATTCCTTTTATTATGCTTTGGGAGCAGAACCTTTAGCTCTGGTGCTCTTTGGTGATAAGTCAGGGGTACTATGGCTATCTGCAGAACAAGCCAGTTTTCTCCTAAGTTTTGGAGGTAATTTCCTGAGCATTTTTAAACTTTTTTTTTTTTTTTTGGTTACTTTCTTGAGGGGGTGGAGATTGGGAACCTGAGTCAAATGAGGAGTCCTGAGAGCCTCTTCTGCTAACAGGCATCTTTTTCTCTTTGCCCTTTTGCAAGTGGATAGACGGTCTTATGGGACATTGCAGCTGCTGCCTAAAGCTCAAAAGATGGCGGTTTCTGAGGTTAAAGGTGCTTTTTGTGCCAAATCCAAGAGCTCCTTACTCCAAGAGGGAATTTCTTCCTGAGGGGGAGATTCCCTTCTTCTCCCCTCCATGCAGAATTCCTGAATTCCCCTGGGGTTTAGGGTGGAAGACCAAATTGCCCAATGAGGGAAGGGGAGAGAGTGTGATAAGTCCTGCACTGAAGGAGGACACATGCCCAAAATGGTCTGACTAGGCCACTCCTTACTCTGTCTATGGTGGATTCAGCTGGTCCTGCTCATGGTTTTCCCATGCTGGGCCACTGCCCTTTGACGTAACTACAAAGTGTGTGATTAACCAGTCAGTTCGTAAGTCTGATGTTCGTAACTCTGAAGTTATACTGTACCTCCAATGGTCTCTCTTCATTTTCCTGCTATCCTTCAAGACTTTTATGGCCTAGCTATCAAACTCTCCACTGGAGGGGTAACTCTTTGGGAACGAGCTCCTGGGTTAGGGTAAGGTGGCGAAAGTTAAACATTTCTTACTTGGCAGATGAGGAGACTGGAGTGCCCACGGCACAAACCTCTCCTTCTGCTCCCTCTGGCAAGGACAAGAGGAACAAAGTCTGGTCTCCTGTTTGGATGTTTTTCCTCCATCCTCTTAGCCTGTTATCTGAGCCATCAGAGTGGGGGATGGGGCGGACTGTAGTAATTCCAGGCAGATGCCAAATTCCACCACCCTGCCAGTAGCTACTGAAGGCAGAATAAAACTGAGGGGGTTGCCAAAAAGTGGAAGAACAGTTCCTTGCAGTTGTCCAATCAGTTTGATTCTGCCCTCAACATCTACAGACAGGCTATGATCCCCACTGAAGATCTGTGGACTTACCTGAGACAGAAAGGAAAAATGCAAAATTTGATTTCAGAGGAAATTTCCTTACCAATATATATGTAATAATCTCCCAATGAAAATAGGAGAAGACCCACTTAGAACTCTTAGTACTAGTCAGGACAAAGCACTAGTGAATATCATATAGATCAGTGATTCCCAACCTTTTTTCTGCTGTGGCACACATTAATACCTTTAATTATTTTGAGGCACACCACCATATAGTCTCCAAATGAACTCATGAATATTCATGAGCCAATCCAGAACTCTTCAAGTAGTTCTTCAAAAAATTCTGTGGCACACCAGCTCAGGCCTGACGGCACACCAGTGTGCCACAGCACACCGGTGGGAAACACTGATGTAGATAACAATCTTGAACTAGTAGGAAGGTGGATTTGTTATTTTAAACTTCTCTAACTTTCATGATCTTATGAATAGAACTATGAAGCCTAGAATATACAACAATTTATATATATTCCATGGACAAGGAGATTATTTTATGTACTGATAATCTCTTGTATATGCATGCTTTCTCTTTCTTTCAATCATTCATTTGCTGAATAAACTCAGGGAGTTAGGAAGATAATTTTGTTCTATATTTATCATTTGGTACCATAAATTTCCAAAGCAGAAGTCACAACGCTTGCCCCTAACTGTTCAGTCTTAGACAAACAGCAAATAACTAAGGATGAGTTAGAGGTGGAAGGGACAATGATTATAAGTGAACAAATGTGCCTTGGCTAAGTGTTCCTTATTATTTTTTGTGTAAATATAAACAAAATAAATAATAATATAATCCATATTAGACTGTGTATGAAGTTTGTGATTGTTGTAGTTTCTGTTCATCTGAGATATTGGCAAGGCAAAAGAGATGATTTATGTAATATGTACAATATTAGAAAAAAATACGATATAATTGTTAAAAAGTGGATGTAAATTTTCTGTACAAATGCTTCATGATTATTTAGTTTGTGATACAATGCAAGTATTCATAAGCTGATCTGCCAGTCTCAAGAAGCAGAAATTGTAAACTCACTGTCACATTTGGATATTTCACAATGCAGCAGAACCCACCAGCTAGCTAATGAAATTATCGAACTATGACTAGAAGCATACTGGGGCTGATGTTCCCATCACTTTGACATGCTGCTTGTTGTGTGGCTCTTATTTTAGGATCTTATAATTGGTTTATAACCAAAGCCCCATCACTACACCCACACTAAGGTCTTGTCTACACTAGAAAGTTTTAACAATACAAGTTACAGCGATGATCAAAAAGCGCTGTAATTACAATGCTTGTGCCTGTCCACATAGCACTCATGTCGCCGAAGCGCATCCACAGTTGGTGCTCTAGCATCAACAGTAAGAGCAATGCACTATGGGCAGCTATCCCACTGTGCAACTCACCACCTTGTGCCACTAGCAGTTGTGGGGAGGCAGAGAGGATTGCAGTGCATCATGGGTGCAGACTCAACATCCCATGATGCAGTGATTTTTGTCCCACCATTCCATGGGTTTCCGACTGTGTTTTGTGGAATTTTTCAACGGCCCCAGTTTCCTAAGTGCCCGCCATCTCTATCTGAAAGGATGGATCCTGCACTGCTCTCCATTGTAGTATTCAGTGTTCTGAACACATCACGGCTAGTCATGCAGTATATTATGAGCTCCCATTTGGAACTGGAATCTGAGGCACTGATCTGCTGTGGGCCATGCAAACAAACAATGCCGGATTTCTGTTTGCATTCATGGAGCATCTGCACACAGTGCACCGCTGCTTTTGTGTACATGAAACAAGCACTGAGTGGTGGGATCACATTGTTATGCAAGTCTGGGATAATGAGCAGTGGCTGCAGAACTTTTGAATGCTCAAAGCCACCTTCATGGAACTCTGCAAAGCTTGCCCCTGCCCTGTGGTGCATGGACACCAGAATGAGAGCTGCCTTTTCGGTGGAGAAGCTCATGTTGATTGCCATGTGGAAGCTGGCAACTCCAGACTGCTATCAGGTTGCTAATCATTTGGAGTTGAGCAGTCCACCATTGGAGCTGTGTTATGTGCAGGGCCATCAATCGCATTCTGCTACAAAGGACTGAGTCTTGGAAATGAGCGTGAAATAGTGGATGGCTTTGCAGTGATGAGATTCCCTAACTGTGGCAGGGTGATAGATAGCATGCATAACGCAATTTTGGCCCTGGACCAGCTTGCAACCGAGTACATCAATAGAAAGGGATACTTCTCTACGATACTGTAGGTGCTTGTGGACTACTGTGGACATCTTACTGACAACAATGTAGATCGGTAAGAAAAGGTGCATAACACAAGTATCTTCAGGAACACTGGCCTGTACAGAAAGCTGCGAGCAGGGACTTTCTTTCCAGACCAAAAGATTCCAATGAGGGATGTTGAAATGCCCATAATGATCCTGGGAGACCTAGGCTACCCCTTACTGCCATGGCTCATGAAGCCTTATACGGGCAACCTGGATAGCAGAAAGGAGAGCTTCAATAACAGGCTGAGCAGCGGCTGAATGACCACTGAATGTGCATTTGGCAGATTAAAAGATTGCTGATGATGCATTTTTGGGAGGCTAAATTTAAATGAGGAAAATATTCCCATGGTTATAGCCCCCTGCTATGTGCTCCCTAATATCTGTGAAGCTAGGTGGAGTGGAGTGCAGAGGCTGGTGGAGTGCAGAGGCAGATCGCCTTGTGGATGATTATGAACAACCAGATGTCAGGGCTATTAGAGGGGCACAACAGAGGGCCATTAGAATCAGTGAGGCCTTGAGGAACTATTTTGACAGTGAGCACCAACAAGGTGTCTTTGTAAACAGCACTGTGCCATGCTATGACGGCTATCCAACTTGCACTGTGTATCAATGTGAGGTGCAATCACCGTGTGCAAGAGACAAATAATTGTTTATTCTGTACAGAGTATGTCTTTATTAAATAACAATTATTCACAACACAGACAAAAAGCTGGGCTGGAGGGGAAAAAGCAGTGAGGAGCAGGGTGAGCTTTGACAGCTTGGTGTAAATCCAGCTATCATCCTGGAAGTTGTCTGAAGGGGTGAAATTAACAGGTTCTGAGATGGGCAGGGAGTTTGGTAGGGATGTGTGGGTGGCATTTGAGGAGGGCATGGAAAACAGTTCTGTATTGCCTGCAAGGGGAGGCGAACATGCATGAATTTAGTCTGCTATGAATGACTTTAGCAGCTCTGTTTGTTCCTCCATGGCTTTCATCATGTGCTTGTGACCTGCTATCACTCAATCATAGAGTTGGAAGGGACCTCAGGAGGTCATCTAGTCCAACCCCCTGCTCAGACCAGGACTAACCTCAGCTAAATAATCCCAGCGAGGGTTTTGTCAAGCCACAGCTTAAAAACCTCTAAACTTACCACCTCCCTAGGTAACCCATTCCAGTGCTTCACCACCCTCCTAGTGAAAAACTTTTTCCTAATGTCCAACCTAGACCTCCCCAACTGCAACTTGAGACCATTGCTCCTTGTTCTGTCATCTGCCACCACTGAGAACAGCCTAGCTCCATCCTCCCTGGAACCCCCTTTCAGGGAGTTAAAGGCTGCTATCAAATCCCCCCTCATTCTTCTCTTCTGTAGACTGAACAAGCCTAGTTCCTTCAGCCTCTCCTCATAAGTCTTGTGCTCCAGCCCCCTAATCATTTTGTTGCCCTACGCTGGATTCTCTCTAACTTCTCCACATCCTTGTTGTAGTGGGGGGCCCAAAACTGGACACGATACTCCAAATGCAGCCTCACAAATGCCGAATAGAGGGGAATGATTACTTCCCGTGATCTGCTGGCAATGCTCTTACTAATACAGCCCAATAAGCTATTAGCCTTCTTGGCAACGAGGGCACAATGCTGACTCATATCCAGCTTCTTATCCACTGTTACTCCCAGGTCCTTTTCTGCAGAACTGCTGCCTAGCTCGTCGGTCCCCAGTCTGTAGCTGTGAATGGGATTCTTCCATCCTACATGCAGGACTCTGCACTTGTCCTTGTTGAACCTCATCAGATTTCTTTTGGCCCAATCCACCAGGTTGTTTAGGTCCTTCTGTATCCTATCCCTACCTTCTAGGGTATCTACCACTCCCCCCAGCTTAGTGTCATCTGCAAACTTGCTGAGGGTGCAATCTACCCCATCCTCCAGATCACTGATGAAGGTGTTGAACAAAACTGGCCCCAGGACAGACCCCTGGGGCACTTCGCTTGTGACCGGCTGCCAGCTAGACATGGAGCCATTGATCACTACTCGTTGAGCCCTATGCTCTATCCAGTTCTCTATCCATTTTATAGTCCATTCATCCAACCCATACTTCCTTAACTTGCTGATAAGAATACTGTGAGAGACCGTATCAAAAACTTTGCTAAAGTCAAGGTATATCATGTCCACCGCTTTCCCCATATCCACAGAGCCAGTCACCTCTTCATAGAAAGCAATCAGGTTGGTCAGGCATGACCTTTCCTTGGTGAATCCGTGTTGACTGTTCCTGATCACCTTCTTCTCTTCCAAGTGCCTTAAAATGGATTCCTTGAGGACCTGCTCCATGATTTTTCCAGGGATTGACGTAAGGCTGACCGGTCTGTAGTTCCCCGGCTCCTCTTTCCTCCCTTTCTTGAAGATGGGCACTATATTTGCTTTTTTCCAGTCATCAGGGACCTCCCCCAATTGTCATGAGCTTTCAAAGAAAATAGCCAATGGTTCTGAAATCACATCAGCCAACTCCCTCAGCACCCTCCGGTGCATTGCATCCGGCCCCATGGACTTGTGTATGTCCAATCTTTCTAAACAGTCTTGGTCCTGGTTTTCCCTCCTCTCCTGCCTATCAATTGTCTGATTTTCGGACACAGTGTGTCTCCAAGCCCTTTTTTTTCCATCTCAGACGACTGGAGGAACTCTTGGAACATCTCCTTTGCTTCTCCTTGGTCGTTTTCTTATCCTCCATAGGCGCTCAAGCATGTGTGTGTAGGGATTTCCCCTCAAGGGCACATCTGTAGAAGCACAATAAACAATGAACAGCAGCATTGTTGTCAGAGCAATAACAACATTGATGCATTACTGTAAAATACACTTTTCTCACTGTCCCCTGGCAAGTGCACAGCTTGATGATCATGGTGAGTTGTACCTGGGAGGAAGAGGGCACTCAAGCTGGGGAAAAGGTTCTGGGCAGTTGTTTGGGGTACTGATGTAGGGATGCAGGTGTAGAGAGGGACAAAATTTCAAATTGTGCCACCATTTTCCACAGGCGGGGGCCATAGAAGCCAATATCTCACTCCTCAGAGTGAGCAGGGATGCTAGAGTGCATCTCCTCCATGCGAGCAGCTTCAAACTGGGTCCCTATGCTGCTCATCTGTGTGCCGTTTTGGTCCTTGCACAAGTGATTGCCGATTGGCATGGGAAAGTTTCCTACAATGGGGGAGGGAAGAAAGAAAGCAGCTCTGCTGAGGACTCTCCAGCAGATTGGCGAGTACCTCCAGGAAAGTTTCCTGGAGATCTCGCTGGAGGATTCCTGTGAAATCTCGGTATGCATTAATGCTTTTCTGCCGCACTGCCTAGCTGAACAGGGGAATGGGATGCACATGCAAACACAACTACTCTTGTGCATTTCTATCCCTTCAACCAGCTGTATAATGCAACAAAGGACAGCTGTACCTCATGTAACCAAGCAGCATCAGCTCAAAAAATCACGTACCCAAACTCCCCTCTCCTGCAGCCCGCACACAAGAGCTGTAGGGCTGGGACTGGCTTGATGCCTCCTGAGCAGAGAAGAGGTCCTGGCTCCCCATGTCAGCAAATGACTTGATCTCTGCTCCGCATCGTCCTCTAACTCGACCTCCTCACCCACAACTTCTTCATCGGGGCTGACTCGTTTCCGCTGCCTCTGGGCCCACAGGGGTATCCATAGGTCTCTGGGCAATGGAGGTGGGGTTGCCACTGAGGATGGCTTCTAGCTCCTTATAGAAGCAGCAGGTCTTTGGTGACGGTTTGACTCCCTAACCTTTTGGTACCCCTGCCGCAGCCCCTTGATTTTCACACGGCACTGCAGCGTGTCCTGGTCATAGCCCCTCTCCGCCATCGAACAAGAAATCTGACCGTATGTGTCATAGTTCCTTCAACTGAAGTGGATCTGGAACTGCACAGCCTCCTCTCCCCAAATGCCGATCAGATCCAGAAGTTCCTGTGTGCTCCAAGCAGGAGAGCGTTTGGTGCATGGAGCCGCCATGGTCAGCTAGGAAGATGATATGTGAACTCTCCATGCCAACCAAGCAAGAAGTGGAATTTCAAAAATTCCTGGGATATTAAAGGGGGAGGGGTGCATGGCTGCAGGGCAGCAGAGTTCAAACTGATTGCCAAAGCAGTCATGATGGGCATTGTGGGACACTTCCTGGAGGCCATTTACCACGACATAACCAAGTGTGGTGTCTATAATGATGCTTTGTTGCTAAAAGTTTGGTGCAAAAAGCTCTATGCCTTTCGTCAAGGTGGTTTTATTTTGTTGCAAAATCAGGGGAGTTGGGTAAGCGGGAGAGGGGCGGGGGGGTGATTGCAGTGTGCACACCAGCACTGTTTTGGCACAAAAAGCTGACTTTGGTCAACAAAAATCTCTAGTGTAGATCAGGCCACACACACAAATCAGAAGTAGGATTTAAAAGCTCCTTTCAAGACAAAAAAAGAGCAACATTTGAGAGCTGCAACAAACAGAGTAGTCATCAGACAAAGTTTGCACTGGGAAGACAATACAAACACAACAGGGAGGAATGACAATAGATATAAATGTTCCTCTGGATGATAAAGCTGATGAGTATTGCTAAGTGAAGTGTACTGAATGTGACTTTGGGTGAAGGCAGGAGAATAAGCCAAAAACATAATTTGAAGTAAGTTACACTGGTTAGATGATAGATTTCCTAATATAACATAACATTCTCACAGTCACATTCAAATATTTATAATCAAAATTTTAGTGCTCTATGGATAAAGGATGTACAATAGTATATTAAAAGCAGCTTCCTAACAACATACTAAAGTTCCATTCAAATAAGTGGTGTACTATAGAACTGGAATGGTCCTTGAGTGTGCATAGATACCAGCTGATTGTACATCTTTCTACACATATTAATAAACCCTGTACTTGCAAAACTGGATAATACGAGTTGTAAGGACCACAAATCAGAAATATATCAACAAATAGTAGAGAAGGAAGGTGGAGACTATGTGGAGTAAAATTTATTTGGTGTGTATGTTTTCTATATACTCAATTTTAAAAGTAAGAATTTAACTTAGAACAGTAAGAAATGCAGAAATAAAAATACCAGGTTTGTGTATATTGAAGACACATTTAAAACTTAAGTGAGTGAGGCACTATGCACTGAGATGCAGCCAAGTGGAATTTCTAAGGACTTGTGTATATACAACCTCAATATGTAAATGGCTATTAGACTCCTTATGTATGTGTGCATTGTACATAAACATGTATTATTAGAGATCATAGTGTGAGAATATACTGCTCTCCCTTCTTGCAATGAGAGGAAATGAAGCCTCTTCCTTGTTTTATGATTTTTAAGGTTATTTCTCGTCAGATTTTAGTAGTGGTGATTCCTGCCTTTATTTAAGATGCTTATTTTTGCGCAAGATCCTGAAACTTGTTCTTTATTCTACAATTTTAAATTTTCTTCCCTTTTTTTATATCCTTGGCTTGCTGCCACTGTTAATTACTGCAGGAGAATTTATGAGCCTGCATAAATTACAAGTTTGCTAACATACAGCATTTTATTAATAGCTGGCAACGTGTATGACATCACTAAGCACAATGGGGCCATTGCATGCTGGAGGCTACTACCCAGCTAGCACTTGTTCTGTCATGTCTGCGATAGAGACAGAAATATCCTCTGCTTTTATTCTGACCCAGCCTGTATATTTCACCTTGTTAAAAGAGTGCATGGCACTGGACTAGATGACATCTTGAGGTACTTTCCAGCCATTCAGTTCTATGATTGCAAGCCTGCTGAGTCTGAATGGTTTGGAGGGAGATGCTCTGGCTTTGGAGGCACGTTTCCCTGTGGGGATGGAAGGTTTTATAGTATATGTCTGTGGAAGACGGTGTTTTGAGCAGTAATTTTGCACCTCCCTCTCATCTGTTGGCCATTCTATGTCTACACTTCAATAATACACCCACGGCAGATCCGTGTCAGCTAACTCGGGCTTGCAAGGTTTTGTCTGGGGGGCTATAAAATTGTAGTGAAGATGTTCAGATGTGGGCTAGCGCCTAGGACCCTCCCCTCTTTTGGGGCCCCAAAGCAGAGCCTGAACCTCTACACCGCAATTTGATAGCCCCCCCCAAGCCAGAGCCAGCTAAGAGGGGCCACCCACAGATATTTCATTGCAGTGTAAGTGTAATCAGTGAGCTCAGCAAGCAGGGGCATGGACAGCCGAAGCACAGCCTGGCTAGTGAGGCGAGGGCTGCCTGTGTAGGGAATGCTTATGGCCCTTTGTGAGCCTCACAAACTTTAAGGCTTTTATCCCCAGGGCACTCAGGGACAGGGAGGTGCCATAGGTCGAGGAGCTGAGGCCCAGCCTCTCAAAGGTACTGAGGTACCCAGCTCCTACTGCTGTTAATGGGAGTGAGGGGCCTAAATACCTTTGAGGATTAAAGCCAACCCGACCTGCCCACGGGCACACCTGGGCTCCAGCCCACTTGCCCCCCTGAGGTGCCCGCAGCTCTCACGGCCCGGCCTGGCTGTGCCCGGCCGTTGACCTTGGGCTCCCGCAGTTTTGCAGTGATACCTAGGCTGGCCGCTCTGCGGCTTCTCCGCCATTGTGCCCGTGCTGGGGCGCAGCGCCTCGGGGGGTGGAAGGGTGGCGGGGGCGGGGCGCTCTCTGTTGCGGGGACTCCATTATTCCGGGGATGCAGAGCGGACATGGCGGCGGCCGCTGGTGTCTCCGCGCTGCGCTCCTCCCTGCTGAGTCTCGGGAGATGGCGACCCCGGCCCGCAGGCGGAGCCGGCTACAGCAGCAGCTGCTCTTCCCCGCGCAGCGCCGCCAGGTACTGGTCCCTCCAGGAGGCGTGGTGGGGACCGGAGAAGGTCAACGGTCGGTCGCCCAGCCCCAACAACTCCCAAACCAACCTCCCGGCTCCCGCCCGGGGACGAAGACTCTTTCCACGGGGCGGCGCGCGCAGGGCCGTTGCTGGGATGTGGTGGTGGGGAAGGTGTCGCGGGGCAGTGCCTCAGGCTGCAGCGGCTCCTCCGCGAGCAGCTCCTGCTGTCGCCCGGCTGCTGCGCGGCACTCTGGCGTGTTGCTCGGCCCCGAGAAGCGCCGCCTCCTGGGCGAGGAGAAGGGGCTGCCTGGGGGAGTCCCAGGCTGCCCTCCCCAACAGTGGCTGGGGTCAGCGGGCCGGCGGTTTAACGGCTGGAATTCGAGACCCTAACGGCTTCTCTGCGAACGTTCGGGGCTCGGTGGGCAGCGCGCGCGCGGCGGGGCTCGCTCGCTCACCCGGGGCAGCTCCCGCCTCAGGGTCCCATTTGGCTTCTTCCGCACGTGTGCGCCGCAGGAGCCAGCGGCTCCCCATTGGCTTCGCTCGGCCATGATTCAGCCCCTGTGGGCGGGCTCGGGGCAAGGCGTGACCACGTGGTCTGTGGTGTGACGCTGGGCAGCGCAACTAGATGCCTAGCTCCCATGGTTGGGTGTCGAAATGGATTGTTAGGCGCCTGTGCCGCCCTCCAGACAGGTCCTAGGTACCTGCCGGTGGGGCTCTTTCGCACCCTAGGCAGAGCCAGTGCGGAAAGCCAAGCCTCCCTGTGCAAAAATCCTTATTAGCCAGACCTGGAGAATCCTGAGATTTGGCCTGAAAATCATGAGACTTTCTTTCCAAAATAATGCAAGTCTGTCTGTTTGCCTTCTGGTTTCTGCACCTCAAGAATTCCCCCATGGCTCCTTTTCTAGCTTTGCTCTGCCACTCCGGAGGCCACTTGCTTTTTTCCCAGTGAAAACTGAGATTGGGTGTGTGTTCCTCTGACTCCAGCAGCTGGGGCTTGAAGCAAAACTACAAATGTTGCCAGATTCACAATGAAATCATAAGTTGTCAGTGTTCCCAAGTCAGAACTAAAATATAGGAGTTGGGCAAGCATCTGTATTTGGCAATTGAGCTCCCTGACTGATCTCTCCATAGAGTCTCTGGGTATGTCTGTGCTATGGGGACTATATTGGCATAGCAACTTCACTGTAGCTGTGCTGGCATAACCCTGTTGTGTAGACACAGCCTACAGTGATGGAAGAGTTATTTCCATTGGTATAGGAACAGCAGAAGCGTTTTCCTGTTGACCTAACTGCATCTAAACAACTGATTAGATTGGCCTAGCTACTACTCCAGTCAGCAGTGTGGGTTTTTCATATCCCTGACTAACGTAGCCTGTTGATCTAAATTTTAAATGTAAACCAGTGTCACAAGCTGTTCAGACAGATTGAATGAAGGAGAGAGAATTGCAAAATATTTACTCTGAAAATGGAATTTTAATGGATTTATTGAAACATACAATCTTTAATGCCCAGAAGCAGACACTGTAAATGTGCCTGGAACCTTAATCGCCCATGTGGGAGGGGTAATTGGAAATTGATTTGTATTTTTAAAAGGTTTTATTTGACCAAGAGCCACTTCTAGCTACCATTTATTCTGGGTCAAGAATTATTACTGTGTTAATAACCCACAATCTAATATTTTCTCTTTGATAAAGTGTTCCTCTTTATACAAAGACAATGTAATATTGTGTCACTTGTTTGTCCTTTTGTATGGGATTTGAAAAAAGAAATGAAAGATATTGTAGTTGGATGCCTTGTGTTTTAGGATCATTTATTCAGGAACATCTTACAAAAAGGACGAAGTTTTTTTTGTGGGAAGTATGTTTAATATATCACAGCAATGAACAAAAAATCTTGTCAAGTTTCCCATCTCGACTGTGTCGTACATAATTAAACATGCTCACGTGTTGGTTTGCTCATTTAGCCCATAACTACTCTTGGTACCACAGTATGACAACTTTTTGCTCTTGTTGGATGTGGAAGAGGGGATTTTGATCAGTTTAATACCAGGGACCCTTTTTTATCTAAAGAGCCTGTTCTACGATAAATATTAGTAACACTGGCCTTTAAGTACATCATATGAAAAATATCCTACATGGAAGCAATACTATTTGCTCTTCACTAATTCTAAAATGAAACAATCTGCCAGCACTACTGAGACAACATTAAGTAAATGTCCACCCAAATATCTCTTCTTTCATTGCTCTGGAAAAAGTGGAGAGAACTGATCCCATTGTTCTGAGATGGATGTCTAACAACATTGCCTTTTTATATGACTAGCTTTTTGGATGTGTGGTGCTTTTTGCTGTTATCCTTTTTCAGATCTGCCCAAAAATAATTGCTCCAGTAATAATGAATTCAACAAATCACATAGTTCTAAGTATATTGATCTTAGGGGCATTGGCATATCAGGGATTCAAATGGACAGGATGTAATGGGATCTCCTGTGTTGTAGTATTTCTATAACCCTCTGAAATTGATGCTGGGCAACTCTATCTTTGTTATACTTTGCCAGTTACTGCATTTATTAAGAAGAAACATTCACTGTATATACTATAGTGCTGTAAGTCTATACAAGCTTTACAAACATAAGAGGACATTATTTCACTGTTGGGTTTTCTCAGAGCTCAGTCATTGAAGCTTTGTCTATATGGGGGAGAGGGGGGATTGTGATGTAACCTAAGATGTGAGTTTAAACTGACAGTTAAACCAGTATAACCGCCATGTGTAGACACTCTTTTTCTGGTGTGAGTGCCTTTTTTGGATTAATTTTATGTTGCTTGAGAATGAGTTTAAGCTAAACTGAAAAAAATCTACTCTTATACTGGAATAAAAACATCCACACAGGGAGGTGTTACACTGGTAAAACTATATTAAATATAGTTAGTTGAACTTTCCCATGTAGACAAGTCCTTAGAAAAAGGTTTGTCTTCAACCAGTTACTTTCATTGACTTGTTCAGTGCACAGAAGTGCAGTCTCATGGGTTTTTTCCTGAAGTACTGATATTTTATTTCTTAACTTAGTAATTTAAGTACTAATACTAGTTTTGTCTTATTTGGAGTAAGTTGTCTAGATTTTGACCTCTGTAGGCAAGTAGGGAAAAAGGTTTAAGTTGGATTTTTTTATGCTTACAAAATAGTTGAAATCCCCTTCCTTGATGAAAAGTCATATAAACTGTTCTCATCAATATCATAACTCACAGCAGAAGGAAAGTAGTTTGAGATATCAAGGTGCCAGAGGGAGAAATGACAAAATATTGGAATTTTCAATTTGTTTTTCTTTTAAACTATACCTTCTGGACAGTCAGAATCAATTATGATGAAATGGGCAATTGAGATAATGTACAGGGATTTTCCAGTCCAAATGCAAAAGTGACAGTATTTGCTGACTGTTATAAATGAGTGTTCAAATAGTTGCCTCAGTTATATAGGGAATCCCTGGATAGTTGGCTTTCTTCAGAAGAATAAATGAGAGATGTTTCATGCAAAACAATCATCCTATTTGAATTCAGAAAATCTCAAGTTTTTTAGTAGCAGTCTATGCTTGTTTTACTTTAGAGAATTAGTCTCCCAGATTTTTTTTTTTTTAAATTAGGAGATGAATTCATTTGGATTGTTTTTGTATTAGGCCAACTAATACAGGAGTGAGAGTGCAGTATGTGTTACTACTTAAGTACATCTTCCATAGTGTATTTGTCACCAACTCCTTTAAAGTATGCTGAGACTCCTTTTACCATTAATAGCAGTTACATAGTTTGAGAATGTACTCTATAAGATTCTATGGATAGCTATGGAGCAAATAAATGGTGGGAAACTTCATATTTTAGATGAAAAATAGCAGTTACATGATCTTTGCTTTCAATATAACTTGTATTTTACACTTTTTTAGAATGTTTGCTGAAGATGTGAAAGAATATAGTCTTTTCTTAAAGAGAGAAATGCACAAGATAGAAAATATTTACTTTGGAAGGAGTATATTTTTGCCTAAATATTAAATGGTGGCATTGTCTTCTGAGTTTTATATCCATATGGACGCCTGGGAGCTCATTTGCAGTTTCTGCCCATACTGCTGTAGTCCCAAATAATCACTTTCAGCAAGTTGGAAGATATCAGAAGCAATAGTAAAAATGTGAAGTTTCAATATGGTGAAAAAATTCTCATAATAAGTGTTTCCAGAATGTTATAGTGATAAAAGTAATGTATTTATTAATATAACATAATTCATGCAAAACAGTGCCATGAAGAATTAGAATCAGGTTGTGAATGGTGTGATGTTGCATTATAGGACACAGCTAGGGAGGATGCAGGACAGTGTGTTTATGCTTATTGGTTTCTCTTTTCTCTTCTAGGACCAGCAGAGAGAAGGGATTCCATCTCCCAGAATTCACCACTGTCTGCTTCCCCCCATATGCTCCCCTAGATCTGTTTTTTTTAATCATTAAAGGGACACTGCCAAGTAATATTTTGGAATAATTCTTAATATTAATTTTACACTACATTGTATTTAATTGTACTTAATCTTCGTAGAAGTCTAAACATCTGTTATCTCTGCTGATTTTGGATATTTTTCCTTTATCTTGAATCATCAACAATTTTCATGTTATTTTAATTTTTTTATTGTCATGCCAAAATATCTTCATGTCTCTAGATCAGCATACTCGGTTGATGTTAAGATGGCTTTGGGGAAGTAATGGTTAAATGTTACTCTAGTAGAGAAGGCATACAATGGTGGTTTTAGGAGACTTGGAGAAATATTGCGTCCTCTAAATACATTTCTTGTTTGATCAAGTAATAAACTAAAAAAAATGAATTCAAAGGACTGTACTCATCAGACATCAGTTTAAAATTTGTCAAAATTTTGAATCTAAAAACTTTGACAGTGTCCCTTTTGAAAACCTGTTATAAATGTCTTTATAGTTGAAAATATCAAATTACATTTTGCATTGGTGATTTTTAACTTTTGTATATGTATTTGCATAAGAAATTGGGTGGTGGTTTTGTATTGAACATTATAGATTAATTAGCCACTCCCCCTCAAAAAATCATATTTATCACTGTCACAAAACATTGAGCAATTTATTTTACTAAATCTAATAAGAAAGTAGAAATTAACAACCAGCATTTTTCTTTTAACATGCTTTTCTTTACCACCAAAATCAGCATATTCTCTATATAGATTTTTACTGAAGTTAAAGCCACATGTACAAATCTGACTAATAATATACTTTTCCAAGATGCATTGGGCTTGCACATTAGGCATGGACTTCTAGGGTGAAATTCTGACCCCCCACTCACTGAAGTCAATGGGAGTCCTGCCATCGACTTCAATGGGGCCAAGATTTCACTCCTAATTGTTCTTTTTCATAATGTCCCAAGTCCATATTTGTCAAACAGAGCTTAAATAGAAATACATAATATCAGATAACAGGGTATTGATAAGAAATTTAAATAGAAAAATCTCATTTTAACAGCCGTTATTGGTATTGCACATTATAAAACAATCATACAAATGAAGAATAACTTACCTCTCTACTGCACTGACACTTGACATGCACAAGTCTATTTCTTTTTTAAATGTTGAAATAAATAAATTTATCGATGTTATACCTAAGAAACATCTCCACTGTACATCTGCTATAGTAGTCTCAGGAGTTCTTGTTTGTGTAACTGAGATGTCTCAACACACATGGAAAATATGGCAAATTGTGAAAGTATATTAACATATTCTGTCAATGTGCCTTCTATTTTTCTGAATAAAATATGATAAAGAGAATAAGTGTTTATGAATAGCCCCAAAGCATTTAATATGTTCTTAAAGAATGAATATAATAATGTTTTAAAAGCAGCGTGATAGTCTACGCATAAGTATTCTTTCTTTGTCCTTACCTTGATTTGAAATAATTTAAGCACAAGTGGAAATTGAGCAAAATTTTTGCTGGGTGTTTGGCCGTTTAAGGAAGAAGATGGAGTAGTCTGCAAGAAAAAAGAGGTGGCCTGTGATTATTTTGACAAGACTATACACTTAGTATATATGAAGAGGGGCAAGCCTCCAAATCTAGTTTATTTATTTTTTCTCCTTCTGTGGCATCTTCAGGTTGTGTTCTTTGGAAATACAACTATAGGCATAGCAAACAGTGAACTGCTGCACCGAACACTGATTTGTGCCACAGAACTGTCTACGTTTTGGCTCCTGTTGTGTCACGTCATGTATCTTTGCATCTTGTAACTGGTCCAAAGAATTAGGGAGGCATTTTTAATAGTCTGGGAATAATATGGTAGTTGTGATCTTGGATTTCTGAATGATTAAAACGTTGTTTGTCTTTGCTCTTCAGGGAATTTGTATTGATGACAGTTGTGTTAAGTTTTTGTAAACGATAGTGTGGCTAAGGCCAAAGAACATACAAAATGCAATATGTTGGGGTAGTTTTAAAACTCTAATGTTAAAGCCATGCAAGCAAACCATTTCAAAACCGGAGAGTGTACCTATGAGCTCAAAGGCCCACCACTATATGGTACAATAACTCCCAGAGTTCTGATAGGCATAGATGGCAGTAAATAAATAAATGCAATAAAAATAAGATGGTTGGGTCCACTGGACCGTGGTAAAGACAAGATGTGAAATCCTGGCCATTTTTAAATCGATGATAAAACTCCCATTGCCTTCAAATGGGGCCAATATTTCACCTGAAGGGTTTGATTCACAATTTCAAAGAGTCTTGAGTGAGTTAAGGGTTCACAATCAGATCCAGAAGGAGTAACCAATAGTACCATCATTGGCAGTTGAGAGTTCTGTCACCCTAAGTAATACAGAAATAACTAAAGTTTAGTGTCCTTTGTGGCAAAGATTAGTAATTAGCAAAATAAAACATATTTTTTTTACATAGCCAGTTTCAAACTGAGAGTTTCTTTTAAAATAGAGAAGCACATCAAACAGAGATGATCTGTTTCTGCAGGAGTACCCAGGGTAAAGTACCTAAAAGTGAGCTGTGTGTAGTGTTGTAGCTCACTTGCATTTTCCGTGTTACAAACAATATTTTAAATAAAATAATGCTATTAGCTGTTACCTATTTAGCTGTGAAATTTACAAAGTTCTATGTCTTTGATAAAGATCAGTTTCACGTCTACAACTGCTAATCAAATAATTTCAGCATCCTTTAAATAATTTGAATTTATTAATTAAAGAATACATGGAAGAACCAATTTAGGGACAGACAGGAATTTTCTATCATTTTAAAATTTAATCCCCTATATGTAAATAATCATAACATATAATGTCCTTTACACCCCAATAAGACACTGGTTTTACAGGTGTCCTTTTACATTTTTTTTTAATCTTGATTAAGGGGCTTTCTGCAATTACATTTGGAGGTTAAAAATTCAAAACACTTGAATAACCTCTAAGGAGGGAAATGTTGTCTGTGTATTTAATGCAGCCTTAAAAGTTCTGCCTGTCAGCTCACCAGGGACATTATATAGATATATATATATATATATATACATACACATACACACACATATATTATATTATATTTATATTATTTTTAGGTCAGACGTAAAATATCATTAGCCTTATCATCTTGGTAAAAGTGAGAGAAAAGATTCAGTGCATGGGTTGTTAAATTTTCTTTAAACATTTTCAAGACTGATTTAATGCATGCTTTTGTTTGTTTTCTACACATGTCCATGTGTTTTTCTTTGGTTGCTGAGTTTAAGCAGACCCATTCAACTTTAGCAATTTTGGCTAGACTGGCAAAACTCTTTATTTTCCTGCTTGTCCAAAATGTATCCATTTACAAAGGGGCCACCCTAAGGATTTTGCAGAGGTTTAGCAGGATTGGGTTGGTTTGTGTTTTAAGGGGTGGTGGTGCATATCTACAATTAACAGGCTCTTTTTACATACTGAGTATGAAAATAGTCTTTAATGCTGCATTTGCCTGAGGCATAATGATTGCTTTACATTGCTTTGCATTTTAAAGTTTATCTTCACAACAAAAAGGGCTGAAACCTTTTCATCTATGCAAAATGAGATATTTTTTAACATTTCTACTTCCCCCATATCATGGGGGTCTGCAGTGGCATGCTCCTTTGTGCTATAAAGGCCATTTTCACAAACAATAAGATCTCCCTCCCCCCAAAAGCCTTATCTTCAATTTATAGAGGTCTATCAGAGATACGACCCTCACTACTGATCGATTTTATATCTTCTTTGGACTTTTCTCCAGAATTTCTACATATTGTAGAAGTAATATGCCTGAAACTTGGCATGCCATTGCAGGTGGGCCTTGCCATGGCCTTCTACAGAGGTATACATTTGCTTGTTTTGTTTATGTTTATTTACATCTTCTGATGTAGCCTGGAATCCCGTGGACCTTCTGTTAACTGAACAAACTGTGTTCATTTTCAAAGTAGTGCTAACTTGAAGCCTTCCTTTCATTGCCAGTACATTCCACTACTTTATTCTGCATGTTAGAGCTTTGCATTATAATTTTTAATCAATCCATCTCAGCTCTTAAATTTGCTTATATTAAAATCTATCAACTGTTTTATAATTCACTCCCTTAATATGCTTATGTCTTCTTGAAATTTATCCTTGTTACTTACAGCATTAGTGCTATTGTGAATGTCAGTGATTTCAGCAAAATGCATCACTAGGCAGGAACAGCTCTGCATTAGGTTGTTAAAATACATTGAGAAAGCAACATTCTCCTGTGAGCTGTTGCCATTTACAATTACCTCTTGCTTATGCTTGCATATTTTGTTTTATATCAATTATATTTAGAAGGAATAGTTTAGGTACAGGCATATCATGTCTTTTAAGAAATATATATGTTACCTATCAGCCACAATACATTGACATGCAGTTTGTTTTTGACCAAGGTCAATGCACTGTATTGATCTGTTGCATTTTTAATCTGGCACTTCATGCTCTAAAACGTTAGTTTATACCACCAATTTCAGCTTGATGAATGTTAGGGAGTCCTAAATATTTTATTGTATGTAAATTCAGACTTGAATGATGACAGCTGTCTTAGACCTATGTAATGGGACTGGTGGTACTCTTTAAGGAAAAAATCTTGCCCTTTGACGTATTAGAAGGCAGTTTATGTAAGATTAAGAAAGTTAATCTTTGATAATACAGTTACAGTGAAAACTAGGAGAATAACATGATTTCACTTATATACAGTATGATAAAATGTTTTAAAGAGCAGATTAAATACGTATAGAATTGCCAAACACAAGTAACTATAAATCCTTAATTAGCATAAGTACAGAAAAAGAGAGATCAGTGCCAAAGAATTGTAATAGCCAAAGCATATAACATGCAAGATGAGAGAGAGCCATGTGAAGGATAAATAATGACATATATATAACTGAGAAGCATGAAATTATATGTGTCTCCTATCTCTTGTATCATAGTTAAGGAAGGATAGAGTTTCCCAATACAAAATATTGTGGGAGAAAATGGCTAAAACCAGCTCTTGAATGAAAAGAAAAGAACACCAGCTGCATGTTAGTGGTTCCATTTGAACTGATACATATTTATTGTTTGATTAGCTTTGCTGTGGAACAAGTGGAGTTTGTTCTCAGCAGGCTGTTTATACCGAACACTATGACCTTTCTAAGAACGCCTCCTGTGCTGGTTGGTAGTATTAATTGGTAGTTGCTAGAAAAAATACTTTCTAAACAAAGTTTTTCTTGTTACTCACATGTAATTCACTTATTCTAAGTTGAACTCAGTTCAAAGCAGGGCTTTGTCTCTTGCATAGTGTGTGAATGTGTGTATGTATAGTCACAAAACCATATTTCCCTTTCAGAAGAAGGATACAAGGTGTGTGAATGGGAGGGGTATTGCTCATAATCACGCTTCCCTTCTAGAAAAGCGGGAGCAAGCTTTCTATAGGGTTCTGCTCCTTTTGCTGCGGGTATGTGGACCACCAGCAGTTATCCTAATGAAGATGCTGTGTGTAAGACTAGACCACTGGTATTCTCCACTGTGCAGTTCTGTGTTTTGGAGTAAGAGTAGACATGTCCACTGGTGTGGCACTTCATGTGTATCTTGTAAATCTTACTTTCAGAGGCTTAAATGTTACCTATAAAAATGCAGTCAGACATAACAGACATAATTTATTATGCAAAGATCTACTATTCCTGTCCAGAAACAATATTATTTATCTTTTATTTACAATATATTTATCTTGCTTGGCTTCCTTGGAATGTGTGAAAAGGCAAGGATTTGAAATAGTTGAGATAAACATATAATGACTTCAGAGGAAGTAGAGTCAAAGTAGGGTCACATTGTAGACAGGCAGTGTTAGAGCAGAGCTAATACACACATTTACCAACATCAGACAGGTGAGACTGAGAGTCCAGAGTCAGTGAAAACAGGGGGAGTACAGACAGGAGAGTCAAATGGGAGATCTGGATGGAGAAGATGGAATTGCCTGAGGATGCTCTTGTCCAAGTGAATGACTTCCATTTTCAAACAATTAGGGATGTTGGGAGTAAGCTGTAAACTCAGTTTGAGACAAGGATAGAAAGTCAACAGAAAGGAGTTAGTAAAGTTGTTGAAATATAAGTTCATTTGAGTATCAGCAGTATAAGAGTGGTAGTTAAGGTTAAAGGTAGTTTTAATAAGACCAAGAGAGAGAATGCTAAAGTTTACTCAAAAACTGCAGCTAGTGAGGAATTCAGCTGTTCATTTGCTTAGCAGTGCTTCTAGCAGGCCACTATTAAGCTGTATTCCATAATCCATGCAGCTATTTTCAAGTACAGTTCAAGGTGTGCTTACTACTTAAAGACCATATCTTTTTAAAAAAGAGGCGTGAATAATGGCAGATTTTAGAGTTTGAGAATTAAAGTTTCTGTAATTTCTGTTGCCCAGAATTGTGGTAAGTTGAATTTTGGAATTCTTTCTTGGAGGTGGTTCCCTAAAGTCGATGCTCTTTTTTTCCAGAGCTACAGTGATTTTACAGTGGCATCCTGACAAGAGTGAAAAAATATAGGCTCTGTTTCTCTGCAGTTCTGTATTTGGTGATTTAGGTTGGCCCCCTGTATGAGTCTGGGGAGACCACAGTTCATTTTTGTTCTGAGGTCCATTCAGACAGCAGCCCACATTAATATTAAAGAGGGTGCACAAGTTTCTGAAATAGTAAAGTAGGGTTGTAAGAAGAAATTGGTTTATGGAGGGGGCAGTTTGATACTTTGCTAAGAAAGCAGACCTGGCCTTATGCAACGTAAGCAAAGATAGAGGTTATAATTTTGGTTTCATTTTTACACATAAAGGTGGTTTTGGATTGATTGGGTCATGCAGAACATCTTGTTCCAAACCAGATAAATGAGTCATGTTTTCTCTTTGATTAAAAATGTTATAGTTTTAAATATTTAAGGACTGCATTGCCTGACACAGCAAAAATGAATCCTCTAATATCTGAAAGTCACACACTTTATCTTTTCTGCGAAAAAGCAACAGACTGGAATATAAGAACAAAAAATTAGTAAGTGCCTGATCTGGATAATATAACCTGCAATCGACTGGCCCAAATGTGAAACACTGTAGCCAAAAAACCCTATATAAGGAAAAGAACAAACTAAGATTACAAGATGTGTAAACAATGTGGGACTGACCTCTCTAGCATTGCTAATACTATCTGTAACCTCAGCTTCATGATCTGACATTTTTAAAAAGGGGAGTGAATAGTTAAAAGAGCATAAACTCTGGAAGCTGAAGTGTAAAAATATAATTAGGAAGGCCAAAAAAGTATTAGAAGAACAGCTAGCCAAAAACACAAAGTAACAGTAACATTTTTTTAAAGTACATCAGAATCAGGAAGCCTGCTAAACAACCAGTGAGGCCACTGGACGATAGACATGCTAAAGAAGCATTCAAGGAAGATAAGGCCATTGCAGAGAAACTACATTATTTTTTTGCATCAGTCTTCATGGCTGAGGATGTGGGAGAGATTCCCAAACTTGAGCCATTCTTTTTAGAAGACAAATCTGAGGAACTGTCCCAGACTGAGGTGTCATTAAAGGAGGTTTTGGAACAAATTGGTGAATTAAACAGTAATGAGTCACCAGGACCAGATAGTATTCACCCAAGAGTTCTGAAGGAACTCAAATGTGCAATTGCAGAACTATTCATTGTGGTATGTAACCTATCATTTAAATCAGCTTTTGTACCAGATGATTGGAGGATAGCTAATGTGACACCAATTTTTTAAAAAGGCTGCATAGGCGATCCTGGCAATTACAAGTCGGTAAACCTAACTTCAGTACCAGTCAAATTAGTTGAAACTATAGTAACAAACAGAATTATCAAACATAGAGATGAACACGATTTGAAGAGACAATATGGCTTTTGTATAGGGAAGTCATCCTTACTAATCTACTAGAGTTCTTTGAGAGGGTCAATTAGCATGTGGACAAGGGTGATCCAGTGGCTATACTGTACTTAGATTTTCAGAAAATCTTTGACAAGGTCCCTCACCAAAGGCTCTTAAGCAAAGTAAGCTATCATGGGATAAGAGGGAAGGTCCTCTACTGGATCAGTAACTGGTTAAAAGATAGGAAACAACGGTTAGGAATAATTGGTCAGTTTTCAGAATGGAAAGAGGTAAATAGTGTCCCCCAGGCATCTGTACTGGGACTAGTGCTATTCAACATATTCATAAATAATCTGGAAAAAAGGGTAAACAGTGATGTGGCAAAATTTGCAGATGATAGAAAACAACTCAAGATAGTTCAGTCCAAAGCAGACTGCAAAGGGTTACAAAGGGATCTCACAAACAGGGTGGCTGGTCAACAAAACAGCAGATGAAATTCAATGTTGATAAATGCAAAGTAATGCACATTGGAAAAATCATCCCAATACGACTATGGGGGGATATGAAAGACACATATATACAAGGTCTATACAATCATGACTGCTTTGGAGAAAAGAAATAAGGAAATGTTATTTACTCCGTCTCATAACACAAGAACTATGGGTCACCAAATGAAATTAATAGGCAGCAGGTTTAAAACGAACAAAAGGAAGTATTTCTTCACACAATGCACAATCAACCTGTGAAACTCTTGATATTGTGAAGACCAAAACTATAACAGGGTTCAAAGAAGAACTATATAAGTTCATGGAAGATAGGTCCATTAGTGGCTATTACCCAGGATGGGCAGGGATGCAAAACCATGCTCTGAAGTTATCCTAGCCTCTGTTTGCCAGAAGCTGGGAATGGGTGACAGGATGGATCACTTGATTACCTGTTCTGTTCATTCCCTGTAATGCACATGGCATTGGCCACTGTCAGAAGACAGGATACTGGGCTACCTGGACCATTGGTCTGATCCAGTATGGCCATTTTTATGTTCTTCTTTCTGATGACTAATTTACTACAAGATAATTGTGGGACAGGCAATTTTGTATCTAAAATGAAGTATTTCTGTTACAATCAGGGACAATTGAATGGCATGGTGGACAAATTTTTAATGTTGCTCTTACTTATAAAATGCAGATCCCAATTTCTTCATGCACTTCTTGAAATCAGTGAGTTCTGACTCTGTAAAATGTACAGGATTGAGTGCTAAAGTTGGGGAGTTGCTGTCTTTATGAACTGTAAATCTTTACTTCATCTTGTCAAGTACTAAACCCTCCTAAGAGAGAACTAAGTTATTTTAAAAAATGTTGTTCATAGTTATAGAAGAAGTCTGACCTCTAGTAGTTGTGTGTGTGAAAGGAAGAGAGGGAAGCTGTGGAATGGTACAAAAGCCCTCAATGTTTCTTTGGTCTGTATCCCTAACAAAATACAACTTTCTGGCTACTAACAATGCAGTGTTTAGAACCCACTTACTCTGCTTCTAATTCTTACTTATTTAGGAGAGAGTTTAGGACTATCTTATCCAACTGCTCTATGGCATAGCTTTATTTTTTTTATTCTTATTCTTATTTTGCATCAACAATGTTTACCTTTATAAATCTAGAGAAACTCTGGGAATCAATTGTTCTTATATATGGAGCAGTCCCAGCCCCTGTCAGATTTCAGTTCCCTGAGTTCCTTCATCCTATGAAACAATATCCCCTTTTTTATCTGGATTGAGCTTCAACCAGCTTGTTCTCACACAAAGCTTTATCTTAAGTAGGCCCTGGGAAAGCGAAAAAATGGTACCACATAGATCTGATAAAAGGGATTATAATATAAATAATGGGACAATTATAACTTTGAATTAAATATGGGGCAAGACTATCCCCTACTGTGAGAGGGGGGAAAAAAGCCATAGGAAGGTTTTAAGGAACGATACCTCCAGCCAGATTCCCTTGGATTTTATCCTCAGACTCTGCCCCCAATCCCATGGATTTGTGGGGTTTAACTTGATGATGCAGCCAGCTGTGTGATGTAGCAAAGTGGGACAACAATGCCACACAGGTTGCTGAGCTACTCTTCTGGATGTGCAGGGATGCTCTGGATGTGGGACCTTCCAGCTCCTTATGGTTTAGAAAGCATCTGGCATGCCACACTGTAACTTCATACTATTATTCATATATCATTCAAACAGTAGGTTGATATCTATTGGCCCCAACATTTGTAAATATACAGTACAGCAGATCTGAATATTTTAAATATTTTGATTATGAAATTTTTTACTTAAGATGGTAAGTTTTTAATGTTTGAATTCGTATCTTTGCTTTTATAGTGACGAAGCAACCATTATCTCAGGGACTCAGCTTGCTAAACAAATCTATAAGGAAGTCCAGAGGGATGTAGAAGCATGGATGTCCCTTGGGAACAAGAGACCTCATCTCTCTGTCATTTTAGTAGGAGACAACCCAGCCAGTCATACATATGTAAGAAATAAGATAAAGGCAGCTGCTGCTGTAGGTATGTGACGTATAAGAACAAATGTCTGCATATTAAGCACAAAATTGTGTTCTTGTTCAATATGTCCAATATCTTGGTTTCATTTTGCATCATTTCATTTTTGAATACCCATAATTTACATACTGTAGACAGTATTGTATTGTCATACTGCAGGAATACAGTCAAAAGACAAAGAACTATTTTCATATTATATTAATATTAGGCATGTGTGTGGTGTTGGCCTTCAAGGAAGTAATTTTCTACACTTTAAATGTTTTTGAATGAATTATTTGCATGCATTTGCTCAGAGATCAGAAACTAAGGGAAAGCATAGGGCAGAAATGCTTATGGCTTCTCAAATCTTTGTACGGTGCTTTATGGCAATACCCCATAGTTGCTTGTCCTGGAAAGACAGATAATTAAGGATAGTCAAATGGAAGTCAGTCCAGTTTTTGGTCCTCCCCACAAACTACCCCAGGATAATTTATTTTAAACTTTTTATTTAAATGTAAAAGATTAATTCAGTTTGGAAAGGTAGTCTTTCTGTATTAATAGATAAAGATTAATCCCTACAAACAAGTTCCGATACCCTAGAATTGGAGGGAACTGAGCTTATGAATTGAGATGGCTCAAAAGAAGTAGCTATATTTTGTAGGAAAATTTTGTATAATAATATCATGATGGCAGGCATTGTATAAAGTTATAGCCACAGTACCTTGTGGAATTCCTTTTGCTACTGAATAACTTTTTTCTGGATTCATAAATAAAAGTAACCGTGTCACACCTCTAAATACGAAAAGCAACAGTCTTAGCACTAAGAATAGCCAATGACAAGTGTAAATAGCTCATAGATTCTCCAGTCTAGTGCCCATTCAATAGACCACATTTCCTCACTACTACTCCCTATAACTCATCTAACTCTTTTGCACTATCAAAATTCTAAAAAGCTTCTGCTTATGATTCCATCTCAGAGGCTGATTACTTCTCAATGGGATCCACAATGCTAAAGGCCTAGATTCAGTTCTGCAAATGTAAGTTCTAAGCATGGTCAATTCTAATTCACTTCTGAAAATCAGGCCACTTATTTATGTGATTAAATAAGGATTGAGTTGCCTAACTTTAGATACCTAGTTTTTAAAATGTGTGCTTTTACCTATGCTATCTTTCTGAAATCAATTCCCTTTAATAGCTTTTCTCAAGTATCATTTATAGCAATAATATCTCTGGCTAGAATTAAGTTGCCCAAACTTCCTGATGAATACTTCTTTCAATATTCTTTAGAGTGGGCTCAGGATTCTTGCCTAAAGAGGATACCTATTTTCGTAAGACAAAGCACATTCTTTATTTGGTTCAAATATCATTAAAAGAATAAGAAATTACATGATAACCACAAAGAACTTTACAAAAAATCACATCTTTTGTCATCTTTAAGCAAAAATAAAGCATATAAGATCATCTAGTCTGTCTTTCTGCAAAATGAGAGGGGTGGACAGGATCCAGGTCTTCCCTAACAAAATTTTAAAAATAAGTTAAAAATGCTTTTTGAAACCTTCAGTTATGGTCTGACTACAAGAAGTACATCTATATCCTGGCATAAAGGAAACTGCCTTTCCTAGCACATAGATGTAATGGAGCCAGTTGCTCAGCTATAATATTTTCATACTACATAACAGACACACTGCTTCTGCAGAGGCAGAATTTCACCTCATACTTTACACCAGTGTTTTGATCACAGTATAAAGCCAGTAGCAGTGAAGAAAGGATAATAACGAGAAAAATTAATTACATATCTGTAACAGGGCTGACTCTGGGTCCCCACTCCCTAAAAGGGGACAGATAATCCTGTTACAGTCAAAACTGTTGCTTTTTACCCCTATTTTCAGCTCCTTCAGTTTTGACTTTTTCACCCTGCTCAGAGAGGGTTGTGGATTATACTATGGGACAGGATGCGCTGACACCATGGTGAAAAGTGTGGTATAAGAACATAAAAACAGATAGGGTGTGGGTGTTTCTTTTAGGTGTCCTTAATACCTGCTTTAAACAAAAATCCTTGCCTTATACTTTATTCCCTGTAATAACGAAAAGAATGAATTAGCCCATTAACAATCAGCTGGTTTTATATATTTTTAGATTAAACTGTGTCGTTTTGATGCATGGGTTTTATATTAAGTTGAAAACAAAACAAAAAAATTGAGCTGCTCAGGAGTTTCATATGATATTGCAAAATCTTTATTTTCCCCCTATAATTTTATTATTTCAGTTCATAGGGGAGATGGAGAACTTGGAATATAAAACAAAATTCAAATGCTGTTATATTGTCTCCTTTATAGAAGAATTACTCTTATATTATAAATGTTTCCTCTAAGATCCTGAAGAAAAATATATTTAATAATGACTACATTGGAAGAAATATGCAGCCCTCTTGAATTAACACCACAGTTTAAATGGAAATCTAAATCACTTTGATATCAACACAATACAATTCTATGATGTTGCTTGACAAATTATGTGATTAGGATTTTCCAAACATTTATCAATGCGTTTTAATTTTGTTAGACCTACTGACTTAAAACATTTAACTTCCTATTAATTTCTTTGTTAGATTACACATGAATTATATATGCATATTATTAAAGTTAAACAGATTTTGATTAGTGCTCAGTGCTTATCAAAGACAGTCATGGGAGTAGAGTTGGGTGAGTGCTGGGCGTTTTTGAAAATCTTGCCCAAAATGTCTTAGCTCACCTTAGAAAAAGAATCAAATACTTGTACTATGCAAATGACTTTTGTTTTGCTTTTTTATCAGGCATTTGTAGTGAGATAATATTGAAGCCTAAAGACATTTCTCAGGAAGAACTTTTAGATTTGACTGCCAAATTAAATAAGGATTCAAGAGTTAATGGTATATTAGTCCAGCTACCTCTTCCAGGTAAGTAATGCAGTTTTATCATATACTTTACATTTGGACAGTTGTAGGAGAGAAACTGTAAACAATTTGTGTATCCAAGCTGTATCTCATAACAATAAGAAGCTCTTGAGAGGAAATTGCTGATTATAATGAGTTTGTCTGCATGATGCTTACAGCCATTATTTAATACTGACTCCTTATTTTGTCCTATATCTCATGAATCAAACAGTGAAGATTATTTCTTATTGAAGCTGAGGTTTCTTATCAAGCACACAAATTTCAACAGATTTTGGAATTCTGTATAGTTTTCTTCATGTTGTTAAGAGCAAGTGTTTTCCAAAACACAAAGATAGCACTGTTAATATATTTTATTGTTTATTTCTGTCATCTATATTACATGCTATGTGCAGCTATGCAAAACCTCTCACCATTAAAAGGTTCTTCTTTGGATAACTAACGGTTTTTAAAGTACCCCTCTAAAATCAATAATCTCATTTTACCTTACAAAGTGTTTCTGCTTAAGACTTGTAAGAAAGATAGGGTATAAAACAAACCTTAGTTAAGCAACTGATTACCTATACCAAATTTTTAGAGTTTGTTTAATTTTGAAAGAAAAGGACTCAAGCTGAATTTTATTTTTATAGGGTTTTATTAAATATCGGTAATAACAGCAACTAATAGTATAGAGGATATTACAAGTCAAAAATAGCATTGGACTATGATTTGGCTAACAAACTAGAAAATTAGTTGATACACATTTAGGTTTTCAGAATTAAATCGTACAACGACAATAGAAAATAACACTTATACTCAATCACCGTCTAGGGAAGGTGGGTAAGATTGTTTTTGACAGTGTCCCTTACAATAGGCCTCAGTGATGCCCATAGGTTATCTGCTCCAGTATTGATAACACAAGAGAGGAAAAACAATCCAAAGCTAGATCGCAAGACAATTTAGTCAATTATTTACTGGCCAGTTCACCAAGATCTCTATTCCACTGGCTCTATAGTAGTCAACTCTTTTTGCCTACTTTTCCACCAAGTATATTAGCCCCCGGATCTGACTAACACTCCTTACTATCTAACATGCTTCTATATTTCTGTTTGAAGTGTTGTAACCATGTTGGTCCCAGGATAGAGAAGTTGGACCTACAGAAATTAGATCGTCAAAAGAGCTCTGTGTAGCTTGAAAGCTTGTTTCTTTCACTCACAGAAGTTGTCCAATAAAAGATATCACCTCACCCAGTTTGTGTTCTACACTTATGACAGACTGTATAATTTAGAGGTTTCCAAACTGTTTTTTGCTGCACTCCAATTCAGAGATTCAAGTCACATATGCACCCCACTCTTTCTAAGAAACAATAGTTCTGCAGATGCCTGGCATCTGGCAGCCCATTGTGGCTGGGATGACCCACTGTTCCCCAGCACTGTTCCCCTTCCTGAAACACACTCCAGGTGGATGGTACCAACAAGACACAGACAGCTGGGCTATGCTCCTCTTTGTGTCCCCATCCCTGGAATCCCCCAGAATCACTCACAGGCTACTTCTGCGGCAATCCCCATCACACATGCACAAGAGCCTATGTGGGCAGGGAGGAACTACCTCTAAAGAGGGTGCATGAGCATCAGGCTATACAGAAGAGAGTAAGCTGGAATGGGCCCCCCGTAGTTCATGTGCAGGAAGAGGCCATGGCCCCTCATATATCATCCCTCCAACCTGGCACCAGTGACTCAGCAGTGAGAGGAATTCTTATTTTATCAACAATATTTTGAAGAAACAAGAAAAACTTCTTACCCCATTGGGTCCTCATGCCCCCTGATAGTCTCATTACACCTCCAATGGTATAGACTGAGTGCAGTTCAAAAGGCTTTTTCAGTTGGTCTGGTTTCTGTCTACATGCACCTAGAACTTGAAAGTTAGTATGAAACCATTGGCTCTGGGTAGACACATGTACAGTCTTCTACAATCTTAATTAACAACAGTAATTTGTTCAGGTTCAAAGCTACTTTACAACAGTCTTGATTGAAACCTGTTACAAAACAAGGTTGCACACTGTAATGTGTGACAATTTTAAAAGACGTATGCAAGCACGTACATTTCCTTACTAATTCTTGTTTTCCAGCCAGCCCTATGAATACATCCTTTATTACACTAGGCATCCTTTATGGCACTTATTAAATAGATATGGGAAAAAAATCTAAGGCTGTAATGTTTTTTTTTTGTGTTGTGCAACAGGTTCAGACGTGGCTTTTCTTTCGAAACTCTTGATTACTAAGATTCCACTGAATTGGTATTTTAATTGATTAATGTCTGAGGAATGTGTGAACAAATCTGGCTGACTTTGGGATGTGTCCTCTGAAAAGATAAGATACTTGGAGAATCACTTTGCAGAACCATCTTGTATATCAGATATATGCAATCAATAATTTTGAAGGTCCTAAATGACTGCTTTCATGTTCTTTAAAGTGAATATTTTCAGTGTTCCAGTTTATTTATCATAGGTGTCAGTTGCTCCTTTTGGCATGAGCTGATGCCTGGTCTGCCAGCACTGTCAGTGCAAAAGTGGTATAGGAAGGGGTGTTCTGAATATCCTCCTGAATATGCCTCAGGGTCCCTCTATTCTTGATAAGTCATCTGCCACTACATTTTCTTTTCCCTTGATATGGATTATATCCATGACATACTCCTGTAGAGACAGGCTCCAGTGTAGCAGTCTGGAATTGGTCCCTTTGATCTGGTATAACCAGATCAGAGGGGAATGGTCCATTAGAACTTTGTTTACTTTCTCCACACCAGTCATGATTTTATAGATCTCTACCATATCCTCCCTTAGTCATCTCTTTTCCAAGCTGAGAAGCCCCAGTCGTATTAATCTCTCCACATATGGAAGCTGTTCCATACCCCTAATCATTTTTGTTGCCCTTTTCTGTACCTTTTCCAATTCCAATATATGCTTTTTGAGATGGGGCGACCAGATCTGCATGCAGTATTCAAGATATGGGCATACCATGGATTTATAAAGAGGCAATACGATATTTTCTGTCATCTTATCTATTCCTTTCCTAATGATTCCCAACATTCTATTAATTTTAAATTTCTTCCACACCTTAGCATCCCCCTCCTCCATATCATTAAAAACTTGGCTCACTTTCCCAGTTAATCTGATTAAGAGGATAGGTACCTGTTTATGCTCTGGAATATTGTGCATACCACTTATTTTCTCAAAGGTGGACAGGAACTCTTCTAGAAGTCAGTCTCTTTATAAATTGGGCTGACTTTCTCCTACTCCCCTGTGTTTTGTGTGTGGGGGGTGGGGTGGGTAGGGGTATACGCATTGGATGGTGAAGCTGTGACATACCAGGGTACAATCCAGACTAATGAGTAGCTGTGTCACCCCGCCCTGTAACCTGGGGTTCCCTTTCCAATGCTTTGCTGCTATAGCCACCAACTTGGACTACTCACAAACAGCTTCCAGCATGTAAATCACTTGCAGCTATGTCTCTGTGTGTGCTGCAGCCTGCCAGCCATACCTTAAAAATCATCACAAGGTAACCCCAACATACTCCCAGTTCCAGATTTTCCCCAAGAATAGAATAATAGAATTACAGAGTTAGAAAGGACCACAAGAGTCATCTAGTCTAACCTCCTGCCAAAATGCAGGATTTGTTGTGTCTAAACCATTCAAGACAGATGGCTATCCAGCCTCCTTTTGAAAACCTCCAGTGAAGGAGCTTCCACAACCTCCTTAGGCAGTCTGTTCCATTGTCCTACTGTTCTTACGGTTAGGAAGTTTTTCCTGAGAGTCAATCTAAATCTGCTATGCTGTAGTTTGAACCCATTGCCTCTTGTCCTGCCCTCTGTGGCAAGAGAGAAAACTTTTCTCCATTTGTTTTATGGCAGCCTTTCAAGTATTGAAGACCGATATCATGTCCCTCCTTAATCTCCTCTTTTCCAAACTAAACATACTCATTTCCTTCAGCCTTTGCTCATATGGCTTGCATTCCATCCCTTTGATCATCTTTGTTACTCACCTCTGGATTCTTTCCAGTTTCTCCACATCCTTTCTATATATTGGTGACCAAAATTGGACACAGTACTCTAGCTGAGGCCTAATCAGCTCTGAGCAGAGCAGTACTATCACCTCCAGTGACTTAGATGCTATGCCTATGTTAATGCAACCTAAAGTCGCATTTGCTTTTTTTGCAAAAGCATCGCATTGCTGAGTCATTTTGAGGTTGTGATCCACCACAACTCCCAGATCCTTCTCAGCTGTGCTGCTGCCAAGCCAGTTGTCCTCCAATCTGTATCTGTGCATTTGGTTTTTCTTCCCTAAGTGTAGCACTTCACATTTATCTTAGTTTAATTTCATTTTGTTGTCTATAGCCCAGTTTTTCAATTTGTCAAGATCCGTCTGAATTTTAGCTCTATCCTCCAAAATGTTGGCAACCTCCCCTAGCTTTGTGTCATCTGCAGATTTGATCCTACATCTAAGCTATTAATAAAGATGTTAAATAACACTGGATCCAGAACAAATCCCTGTGGAATCCCACTTGAGACCTTCTTCCAATCTGACATCATTCCATTAATAGTTACTCTATGTTTGTGGTTGTTGTAGCCTGATTTTTAATTGTATCAGTATTGAATATGGTTATAGGTTTGCAATTGATCTGATTAGAGGATCATGAGGTTCGTGTCCTAACCAGGCTCCAGGAAAATTTATAAGGACTCTTGGGGGTACCACAGGAATATTTCAATGATAACCAAATTTGTATAATTTTATAATTTATTAAGATAACATAAAATGATAAACAAATGACTGATATAAAGTAAATGAACAATCAAATGAATAATGGATAAGACAATCTTAATTATAGAGACTTATATAATATAGTTATGATATTCTTTAGCCTAATATACTCACACCTTCCCTGATGACTTGGTTGAGAGATGTCTCACCTCCAGAGGGGTGGAGGGGTGGAGTAGGCAATGCAGAGAGCTAAGAGTAAAGAAGCTTCAAGCAGGAATAGATGACAATCGCCTCAAATAGCACGATCTTTCCATTCTTATACTCTGAGAATATGGGTCCTCCTTCTAAGTCCATACTTGGATTCCTACCCCAGAATAGTGGGGTACCCACATGTCATAGGCTGATCATTCATGAATATTAATGAGATATCCTCATCACTTATCAGAAGTTTCCATGATCTCACCTTTGCCTTTTTGACCCTCTGTGGGTTTTGTGGTATATTTGTTTTTCTGACAGGAAAAGGGTCCCGAGTCTTATGATGTATTGGTTAATACCTGACATCACCCCTTTCAACATCTAGGTCAAAAGGTCTGCTAAATCTTGATAAAAACAACTCCATATATGTCTTGTTATGTTATACCTCATCTCTTTCAACACTTAACTAAGTCAAAGGTCCCAAATTGCGTAGCTGTCTTACAGGATTTTTGGCCCGTAAGGTACTTGGCATTACAGCAAAATATATAAACTTATAACTCTATTATTAATCACACCATCATACTTAAATCTTATAAGAAAAGATATATCCCTATAGAATCCCTATAGAATACAAGCATGCAGGATAGTTTTATAGGCTACATTGTTTAACCAATTATGTATCCACTTACTGATAGTTCCACCAAGCCCACATTTCTTCAGTTTACTTATCAGAATGTCATGTGGGACTGTGTCAAAAAGCCTTGCTGAAGTCCAGGTATATTATGTCCTCCACATCCCCCCATCCACCAAATCAGATACCTGGTCAAAGAAGGAAATCAAGCTGCTTTGGCATGATTTGTTCTTGGTAAATCCATGCTGACTACTAGTGATTACCCCTTCATCCTCCAGGTATTTGCAAATTGAATATTTTTATATTGTTCTAGCAGCTTCCCAGGTATCAAAGTCAGGGTGACTGGTCTATAGTTCACTGGCTCCTCCTTTTTAAAGATGGGCACTGTTAGCCCTTCTCCAGTCTTCTGGGACCTCTCCTGTTATCCATGAGTTTGCAAATATTATTGCCAGTGACTCTGAGATTTCTTCAGCTTATTCCGTACCCTCGGGTGAATAACATCAGGCCCTGCTGATTTGAATTCATTCAGATTGATCAGAAGATCTCTTTGTTCTTTACTTATCCTGATCTGCATTCCTTTCCCTTTATTGTTTATGGTAACTTCACTAGTCATCTGATCACATATTATTTTTTGTGAGAAGACTGAAGCAAAGTAGGCATTGAGCAGCTCTGCCTTCCTATCATTTTCCATTACTAGCTCACCTTTCTCCATTGAGCAGCAGACCCACATATTTGAATAACCCCTTCTTGTTATCTCTAACATTGTTTGCTAGCTATAATTCATTCTTTGCCGTGTCATTTCTGATTTTGTCCCTACATGCTCATGCTATTACCATGTATATCTCCTTGGTGACATGCCCCTCTGTCCATTTCCTGTATGTATCCCTTTTGGTTTTTAGATACCTAAAAAGCTCCTAGTGCAGCCACATTGGCTTCCTGTGGCTCTTTTTATCTTTTCTCTGTGTCAGAATAGCTTGATGTTGAGCATCTAGTATTACATCTTTTAGGAACTGCCAGCCCCCTTTTACTCCTTTTTTCCTAATTGTTCTTTCCATGGGCCTTTGCCTATTATTTCTCTGAGTTGGTTGAAATCTGCCTTTCTGAAGTCTAGTGTCCTTGTTTTGTTGTTCTCATGCCCTCCTTTCCATAGGATCTTGAATTCTACCAGATCATGATCCCTTCATCCCAAGTTCCTGACCACTTTCATGTTTGCAACTAATTTATCCGTGCTGATCAAAACCAGATCTAACATAGATGACTCTCTAGTTGTTTCCTCAGCTTTCTGAAACATATGTCCTGTACTGTCCAGCCCTCTCCTGGACAGGACAAATGTATTGAATCCATTATTCCTTTAAGGGAATAATATGTACACAACTTGTTACCCCAAATGGAGTTATCCAGATACTTCAAGTTGAACACACTGGATTAGATAAAATAATAAAACAAGTTTATTAACTACAAAGAAAGTTTTTTAAGTGAGCACAAGTAATGGGGCATAAAAGTCAGAAATACTTACAAGAAAAATAAAGATAAAACACTTACTGGTGCCTAACTTAACAAACTACATGAGATTCAAAGCAAAGTTTTCTCACCCCATGCTTTCAGCACTCTTAATGACCAAACTCTGTAGGTCAGGACCTGTCCCCCAGAGTCCAACAAATGCTTCCTTTATCTCTTCAGGTGTAATGAATGCGATGGGCAGGGAGAGAGAGAGGAGTGCCACAGGGTGTTTGTCTCCCCCTTTGTTTATAGTTTCAGCCCCCTTTTGAAAAAACATTTCCAGCTGAGAACCAGGAGCTAAAGTATCTGTGTGGAAAGATATTGCCTGCTGTTTTTTTTCACCTGTTTAAACTTCCTTAACTCCTGATCTGGGGTTTTCCTTTTAAGGATATTTTCTTCTGCAGAGATAAATATTCAGATCTTTTCACTCAAGACCATCATATGACTGTGGTTCACTCATTATGTCTATTCTTTAGCCTTTAAAACTCTCAATATTACGTTTGAATTTTAACAGTTCTGGGGTTCTGATCTATAAACTTAATTGACCAAAACTTGTGAATCCTGCTGACTATGCCAGCGTAATGCTCCCAAGGGTGATGCAAGAGCATGAGTACCAACATCAGGGCAGACTGTTAAAAATCAGAACATAAACCCCAAATTGATTGTAAGTTCTAAACTTAGATTTCACCAATCAACTGTACCAAATGCAACCTCCTCAGACACTTTAACAGCCTTACACAGAGTCACAGACAGTCTCTTGGGTATTCTGGTCTGTCTTCCCACCCAGGTGAGCATAACTCTGTGATAGATGGCAGCAATATTCAAGTTACTCCTGATACCAAAGGACAGTCACTTACCCCAGGTCAATTCCGCTTTAGGTCTCACCAAACACAACACTTGTAGCCAATCCTATAGTAAACTATATGAATATTTATTAAATAGGAAAAGGAAATTAGAGATTGACAAGGTTAAAGCAAGAAAACATAGTCACACAAATGAGTAATAATTTTAGGTTTCAAAAGGTAATAAAGGCTTCTATAGTCAGCAAGTTCTATTTGACCATTAGGGCTAACCCAGGCTAAGCAGCTGGGGCTCTCTGGTATCTCCTTTTTCAGGATGGGCATAACAATTTCTGTGGAAGAGTAGTTCTTCACAATAATTAATGTCCCTCTTCTATATGGTGATTCATTTAGTCACAGAGGCTCACAGTACAATAATTCAAATATTGTATTACAGTGTGGAATACAGATATTACAAGATTAATACATGCAGCAATTTACAAGCATTCAAGAGTCTAAACGCTAAACACTTTCTAATTCTAATTTCTAATTCTAATACCTGTTTTATCAATATTAACCTACAAGTGAGCCAGATAGATTCCAGCTATGTATCTGTCAGTATTCAGTTGTGACTTGAGGACCTTGGCATGAGCTGGCACCTAGTAAGCCAGTGTTACATAACATTCAGACACATTTGATTAGAGATGACTTGCATTGCAAATGCTTAGCACGTGGCAAATATCTTTTAATTTAAGAAGTACATAAGCAAGCCACAATATAACTGCCTGAAGACCCATGCTGATCCAACTGTGTTTTTGCATTAACTATGTACTTCAATTTTTTTCATAAATACTAGCCTTTTTCCAAAGTAATTTGGTTCTTTTGGATGTTCTCAAAGATGAGGCAGTATGCTTCATTACACTGCTAAAATATTCAGTTGTGTCTCTTTCCTTTTCTGGCAGAACATCTCTGTTCTTTCTCTCTCTCTCTTCCTCCCCCCTTCCCCCCTTCCCCCCCACACACACGCACACACAGAGGAATGTGAAATGGGAGCTGTTAGGTCTATGTAGCTTCTCTAGGATGAATTAACTGATGGTCAGCCACAAATAGCCTTTTTTTTTTCTTTTTTTTTAAACTGGAGCTCTTGAAAAGACAGAACCTTGCCTTTTCTTTGGTGGTTTTTATAGTCTGCAATCTCTTTCTTTTCCAAAAGTGTTGGAACACTTCACAGACATAATATAGTAATTAAATGTGTATCATAGCAAATAATTTATGATATTAAAATATAACTGTTATAATAAAAACTAATTACATAACACACAAATATATGTGCAATGCTAATTATAAAAATGGGCCATTAGAAATATAAGATCTGATTGCTTTGCTAACTGCTTTACTGTTTCTGACTCCAGGGAAGTCCTAATTTTACAACTGAGCTAAACCTTTGTTGGCAGAAGAACTCTGAACCACTTAATGATTTGGTTCAACTACTTGTAAATTCACATTAAGTGGAGCCCCAGAAATCATTGATTAATGTGAGCCTTGTATAGGTGTGCATGGAGGTGCCCCTTCACAGGTGATTTTCAGGATGGTGCATGTGCAGAGTGGGACAAGCATATGAGATGTCCTTGTTGTATAACTCAATGTGCACACATGGATGCTATGGCAGAAGCAGGTCTACTAGTGCAAATATCGAAAGAGTTAACCATTTCAGGCCTTTGCCTTTTAGACACAATTCTTTGCTGAGTGCCAGTATGCGGACCTTACATGCATCTCCTGATGAGCCAGCACACTCCTTGGGTCGATGTGGAGGAGAGGTGGGGTCCTGATTCCCACTGTTCATTTTGCTGTATTATATGCTATACCGGCATTTGGCAGCTGCTGTGTACTCCCCTCCATTTCAAAGAAGCACAAACATTTTAAATAAAGTGCTTGCTGTTTCTTAATTATCATCCCAGCCACGGAAAATTTTGTATTGATTGCATTAAGGGTCAAACACCTTTCTGTTTTCTTCTTGACCATGGCCAACTTTATCATTTTTATGGGACATGCAAGTGGGCTTTTTGTTTTATGTTGTTCTGGTTTTAGGTTACTAGTTCTGCTAATAATGTTCCTCATTAGAGGTGACCTCTTTATACCTATTAATCATAACCTTTGGTTAGCATTTTCTGCATGTTTTTTCTCCATGTGAACACAAACCAGTATCCGGCTAATTAATAAATCAGTAAACTAATTACAGCTATTGTATAGCTTCCAAAGAAAAACATAATTTCATAAAATAGCAGCTAGAATAGAAGTAAGAAACGGATTTAATTTTTTTGCAGAGGAAACATGATATCATGGTTAAAGCATGCTTCTTAATCTTTCCTCCCAAACTACTCTTCTACATCCCTACTTACCTCTGTCACCATGTACCCCACTGTGGTTCGTCTTGTTATTTTATCCTGGCATCATTTTTGACACTGCCCTTTTTCTAGATCCACGTATCCAGGCCACATTTAAATCTTGATGCTTCTTCCTGGACGGTATCTCTCAGGATACATATACACTATGAGTTAGGGGTGTGATTGTATACACATACTTGTGCTAGCTCTTTTCAAGCTAATACACTAAAAATAGTAGTGTAGCTACTAGCTGCCGTGAATACAAATTCACCTGAGCCCTGTGGGTACATATTCAGAGCAGCTAGGCCGTGCCATCACTTACCACTGTCTGTGTTACCACAGTTATTCTACTGCTTTTAGCATGCTAACTGGATGAGAGCTAGCTCAAGTATGTGTACATGAGCTGAGTATCACACCCCTAATTCATGGTGTAGACATACCCTAAGATTCAGCCTCTCCTCTCTGTCAACACAGCTAAAATCTCATGCAGGCTCTCAGCATCTCACAACTTGACTGCTGCAACTTTTTTCTTTCTAGTCTTGATAAAAGTCATCTTATCTTGCCCACCACCCCTGAAGTACATTCAAAACATTGCTGCAAAGATAATTTTCTTGACTTGTTGCATTGTCACTTTCTTTTGCGTTCTTCCATTGGTTCCCTCTTCTCCACTGCATAAAACAAACTTTGTCTTCACTTTTAATGCCATTTTATAACATATCTCCATCCTACCTATTATGTCTTGTATGCTATCAAGTGGTCAACCTCACCTCTGTTCTGCCAGCGATGCTAGCCTTTATCACTTATTAGTTCAATTTTCCCTCAAAGAGCTTCACACTTTTTCTCATGTTCTCTCTTATGCTTGGGATGAGCTCCGTGTAAAAATCAACAAAGCCTTTATTTTATCCTCCTTCAAGTCTCTCCTAAAAGCCCACCCATGCTGTGATGCCTACAAAAGACTCAGCAATGGCTAGGCAGTTGGTGTGCTTTGACCACTGCTCACTGTGCTAATCATAATCTGTTGCCTTATGTTCCCCTCTGTTGTGTCCACTTGTTGTCTCATCATGCACTTGGATTGTGAGCTCTTAATGACAGGAACCGTCTTTTGGGTATACATGTGTACAGTGCCTAGCAGAATTGGGCCCTGACATCTGATTGGGGTTTCTAAGGTCTACTGTAATACAAATAATAATAATTAATAATAAATAAAGCACAGGACTGTAAGTTAGATCAAGTTTCCATCTTTGCCACTAGTCTTACTCTTTGACCTTGGACACCTCTTTGTGCCTTAGTTTCCCCATCTGTAAAATAGGCATAAATAATCTATACTTCACAAAGGTTTTGATGTTTAATATCTGTAAACTGTTTTGAGATCTGTGGCTGGAAAGTGTTTTTTAAAAAATGCTAAACATTATTATGCATTATTATCATCTAGTATTAATTTCAGCAGCTTTCAATCAGTGAAATGAATTGGCCACATGATGGCAGTGTAACATAAGTAAGGAGGACAAAGTCTGATTTACTGAATAATGCTTGACTCTGGAAATAGATTGGAGCGTGCTGACTTGTAGCTATAGGGTCATTGTTTTTGTCTGAAAAGAAGCAGCTGAGATATTAACAGATTCAAGGGAGTGTTGTTTATTAAATATTTCTTGTGAATTTAGAATGAGTGAAAGGTACCACATCGAAGCCTGGGGATTGAAGTCCTCGGCATATAGTCAGAACAGTTATACCACGTGTAGTCACTTTGCAAACTCCCCTCTCTCTTGCAGAGCCCTACCTTTAGGCTTCTGCACTGATCTGGAGGGATCACCTCTAAGAATGAGTGGGTAAATCATTCTCCTTTCCAAATTTTTCCTTGGCTACTCTGTATAGACTGTCAACCAGTTTGTCATTTGATAGCACTTATGGTGGTGGTTTCTGTGACACAGACATCAATCCACTGGAACCTGCACTGAGACCACTATATTATTTTCACACAGACCAATGAACAGCTGTAATTTGAGAACAGATTTAAATTTTAACTCACTTGGTATCTGGACTTAAGTTGTCTATATTAGAAAAGTGAAAGTTTAACTAAATCTATTTAAAATAGATCTCAGTTAAACTACTGATTACCATATGTGGGGTTAGGAAGGAATTTCCCCCCAGATCATATTGGCAGTGAATTTGGGCAGTTTTCACCTTCCTCTGCAGTGTGTGGATGCGCTCACAGGGATCACCTGGATATAGCTCACTTATTTCTCTGTCATTGAAGCAGCCTTGAGCATTGGTGCATCTTGGTCCTTCCTATTCCCTCCCTGTGGCACATAAGAGTTTAGTCTTCTGTGGACTGTAATACTTTGATCTAATTCCAGTTGTTGGATTTAGTGTGCTGGATGGCTTTTGGCTGTGATATGCAGGAGGTCAGACTAGATGATCTAGTGATCCCTTTGAGCCTTAAACTCTATGACACCGTGCAAACCCCTACTGTAGATGCACTTAAATTGGCTTATATTGGTTTAGCTTGAATCAGAAAATTACTGCATTTCTAATTAAACCTCCTCTGGCTCACACAAAGTTGGCAGTTTGAGACCTGGCTACAAGGTTTCTTTCTGCTCTTGCCTAAGTAAGGAAACCCTTAGCAAAAGCCTTACTACCATTTGTTAACTAAACAAACAATCCATTAGCATTGCAACCCTATGTAACTTAAAGCTATATGGTAGGGTTATGTGTGCAAGCCCTTAAAATATTGTGGGAGGAAGTTTCTCAAATAGGTTTCAAATATAACTTCTTGAATGCTGAATGCTCTTGACGGATCTCTTGTTTTAAGAATATCTTCTGTCTTTGTCCTGTGCCAGTGTTCCCCAAAAGGAATGACCTTTGAAAATAGAGAAGTACAGATTACTTTGTTTTTAAAATTCCATTTAAGTCGTGTTGTGAGGGTACAGAAAAAAGCCTGACAGGTGAAGATGGAGAAACATGATGAGTAATAGTGTTTATATTAGGTATTCTTTCCTTGTATTCTTTAGGTAACACACCATACAAAAGTGTGGCTTTTTATCATCATTTGGATAAATATAGAAGCAGAAGATGACTTTGTTTTCTTTAAAATGGAATCAAGATACTTCTTCTGGAAGAAATATGATACACTAAAGTATTCAGTTTTGCATGTCAGGATAATTTATCAGATTGTGCTGTCTGCCTAAGAACTTAGTTTTCTTCTGTGGACCTTTTTGAATGCATAATTTTTATATGATAATGTAAACTCTTTTTCTTCTTTGAGTCATTTATTGTCACTCTTAAACACTTTGTATTGTTGGCCACGGCCTGCTGGTTATTGCCTTCACATGGAATGGCAAAAATAATGAATGTTCCTTCTCAGATGTGAACTGTTATGAAAATTGAGACAAGCTAGCCTGAAACAACTGGTTCTGTGCGATACAATTTGTCTGGAAGTATTTGGCGAGGAAATCTTGTATGAAGATTTTGATGACTCTTCCTCACACATTTAATGTATTTCCTGTTCTACATAAACTCATTTTGATTGCTAGGGCTAATTTTCTTTTATATTGCTGTTTTATTTTAATAAATTTTCTGTTTTCAAAACTAACCTTCAATCTCACTTTTATTGATTTCATTTGAATCAACTTAATTTTCTTGACTTTGTAAATATATAAGAGATTTTGGTGTGTCTGAAAAGCTGGTGTGCCCAGACTAAGGCTAGTCCAAAGTCAAAACAAAACAAAACAGCGAGCACAGTAAGGTAACCCTCTGTGTGAGAGACTAGATCTAGAAGAAAGTGGATTTATGTAAGAGGATCAGTGGAAGAAAGACTGAGTATGAGAGTCATTTTAAATTATATTTATCTTGACACAGTTTTCTGAGATAGAAGCCAAACTTGTGACATGTTTGGGAGACGTCTGTGAGAAAGGCAAATTTGGGGATGTGTTTGAGAGAGGTTTTGTTTATTAAACTCTGAGGGAAATGCCTAAGGTTATTACTGTAATAGTAGGGTATTATGTTTGATACACAGAAGAAAGAATACTCTCTGCATCATGTCCGGGCAGCAGAGGGTCCCATTTATTTAAGCCCTTCTGTTAGATTCTTTTTGAATAAACCATATTTATATCTGAGACTGTCTAATCTAGTGGCTTGGTAACTTTAAAGAGATAGAACCAGCCGATTCACACTACTTGCTGATAAATACCTCCTATACCAAAATGTAAGCTTTCAGCAAATTCAATATTCCCATCTCAATAGCCCATGAATTGTTATGAATAGATCAGTATTATTTCCTTTACATTTAATAAAGTCTGAATCTGTTATGCAGAGTACCATAATGGAACCAGCATGTGTGTGTTAAACTCTTATAAAGAAGTACTGGAGAAAGATCTCACAACTGTCTTGTTAACATAATGTTCTGATAGTCTGTAAATCTCTTGAACAGATAAGTCTTGAAAACAACTGTCATTTTACAGAATAGAAATTAAATCCGTTGTGACCTTGCATTCATCTTGCTCCAAAAGTCTGTAAGACCTTTTTACTATGAAGTTTTTCTTTCCATATGATAGAAGCCTCTGATTCATGGAAAGTTACAGGGAAATTGACCTAAATGCCTTGCTTAGCTATCAGATACTTTTATGATTATTTGAATCATTGCTTTGTTTGATACATGTCTGTAATATATTACATAAAGCTATTATGTTGTCATTATCACACATGGAATCACTTAAACTTCCAGCAGTTAGCTCAGAAACGTGTAATTAAAACTTAAAAACAATAAAAATAACAACATAAAATCCAGTTTACTCATGGTGAATAATACTTAACTTGTGACCTTACAGACTGTTGAACTGAATAAAATGTATGTGGTTTTCCTTAAAAATAAAATAATTGGGCTGGGAGCACTCACTTTTGTTGACAGCTGAGAAGAAATATAATTTTAAAACAACAATTTCCCAGATCATATAGATGAACGAGAAGTCTGCAATATTGTTGTACCTGAAAAGGATGTGGATGGATTCCATATTATCAACATTGGACGACTGTGTCTTGATCAGCCTTCAGTAATACCTGCCACTGCTGCCGCTGTTTGGGAAATTATAAAAAGAACAGGTAAGAAACTAAATGTCTGTTGAAATGTTCTGGAGAAGAAAAATGAATGCTGGCAAGAAGGCACATAATATATAATTACAAGGAAATTTATGTGATAGAATACAGCAGAATGGATTGATTTAAATCAAAGCGATTTAAATAATCAATATTAATCAGCAAGTAGGAAACTTTGATTTAAATAAACTATTTTAATTGCATTTTACATTTGTACTTTTTAGTTATTTCCTAAAGACAGGCTGATCCTCATTGGTTGGTAACCTTTCAAAACATGTTGAATTGCAACTAAATATAGCTTTTCGCTAAATTTGGTGCTTCTTTTGCTAACCAGGAGGATACACTATACATATTTATTTAAGTGATTATTTGAACTTAATGTCTAATTATTGAAATTCTTAACTTTTACCTTTTTATTATTTTAGAAAACGAAGGATTATGCCTTCCTTATTAACTAGATGATGATTAATTTTTTACTTGTGATTTGCACTAAATTTTATTCAGGTGAAAATTCAAATTCAGTTAAAAATGAAAACAATTCATTTTAAAAAAATAAAACTACCTTAAATGTACAGGATATATAAGAAAAAAAAGTTTTAGATGTAAAATAAAGTTATTCAAAATGTGTGATAAACTTAACTGATTTATGAAACAAAAAATATATATTATTTGTAGTTAGTGAATAGAACAGATTGCTTCTGGTCACCATGTTCTTCAAGATTTTAGAAGTAGTAGATCCCATGCTTTCACACCAAGTTTTTATTCATAGATTGGAAGAGGAAAACAAGCGTTTCCTGCTTTTTCAACTCCCTATTGATTTCTTAACTTTGAATGAACTAGTCATTGAATTTAACTAGTTGAATAAATTGAAGTGAGAGAAGTGTTCTCTCTGCACTGCAGAAGAGATTAGTGCTGTCAAGAGCTGGTTTAACACTTCAAAACATGGCAGCAAACCATGTACTGCTTCATATTATTTTTATGTTTAAATTATTTTAAATGAGTTTAAGCCTTAACATAGACTGTCAATTTCAATTTTAATTTTAAACATTTCTTTTTTAAAATAAAGTATTTAATTTAATTTTTTTTAAAATCTGATTTAGACCAAAAATCTAATTTAAATAAAAAATTCTGTTAAAAAAAAAATCATCAGTTTTTATTCACCCTGAGCTACAGGCTGGTTACTGTATTGGACTGAATGGAGAAGAAAGGATTAAAAGAATATTTAAATAATATTAGGATTGATGGAGGAGTATTCTGTAGATAGAATAAGATATTTAAAGCCAGTAGATGTATTATAAATTGAGCACAAAGAGAACAGTCATACAGAGAATATTCTATGTAAAACAATTTGTTGATATTTCATGATGTAATTTTATGGTCACCAATATATTTGCATATTTTATAGTATCACAAGCAAATACCTATACTAGAGTTTGTCTGAGCCCCAGTTTTCAATAACAAAAGATAATTTAAGTGATAAATTGGACATGTTCTGCAGAAAAATATAAAATTGAGGGTAAAAATTCCCTATTTGTAAACACATACTTTAACACTAAAATAGGAAAGAACAGATTTCCTGAAAGAAAAAGTAAAATGATGGTGTAGATCAACTATACATATACTAAATTTGATTTTGAGAGGAAATTTCAATAGGCAATCAAATAGTTCCTTTACTGTTTCAGACTGCTGACATGTCAAGTTCAAGTGTTGAGGGTTTTTTAGGTCTTTTAGACTAGCTGAATTGTTTTGTATTTTGTTTTTCTCTGTAAGGAATACAAACATTTGGAAAAAATGTTGTTGTAGCTGGAAGATCTAAGAATGTAGGAATGCCTATTTCAATGCTTTTACATACAGATGGAGAACACGAAAGGCCTGGAGGTATGTCCCAGTGTATTACAATTTGCTTTAATAATTGATCTGTGAAGATGCCCAAAATGAGGAATAGACAAAGGCGGGCTGGGCGAGGAGCACAGAAAATGAGAAGCAGATCATCCCTAATACTCTTGCTCATTTTCTGAATCATGCTCAAACAATCTTTTCTGTGTTCCTAAAATATTTGGATTAATAATGTTTCCTTCCAGTTTCCATGCAGAAGACACCATGCTCAAAATTGCATGAGAATATTTGTTCTTGCAAAATGTCCAGCTTAATTGTTTAGACTCAGGAGGTTCAGATAGTTTGGATAAGAATCTGAACTTTTGGATACTTATCCAAATCCAGCCAAAATTCTGTACTTCTGAGGCTCACCATTCCCTACTTAAAATAAACACACTGGATTTGTCTAGAGGACAGTTGTCATTTTTGGAACACTTCCTAACCATCCTGTTAATGTGTAGTTCCTAATTTTACTTTGTTTAAGTGCATAACTAACAATTTGAAATCTCTGTACTCACCAACAGATCTATTCAAAATTCCTCTATTCTGAATATGATGACAAGCACAGCTAAAGCAGTTATAGTAGTCTCTAACAATGTATTAAGGAAGAGGTTGATTTAAAATTAAATTAAATTTTCTATAAGAAATGTTGACCATAGAAATTTATAAATGGTGTGCTGTGACTTAATTTCTTATGCGTGTCCATGCTTAGGATCTTACTGAAAACTTGCTAAGAAACACAAATCCTGAAGCAGAAATAGTGGTTTGTTTCTAGTTCACAGCGTCAGTATGATAAACTATCCATAATCCAAACTCTTCCTGCCTTCCTTGTCCCTTGTTTTTTCTGGGCCAATCACAATATTTCATCACTGAGAATAGTCTCAGCAACAACCATTTCATCATGATTTTGAAGCCATGGGCCAAATGCAGCTTGTCTTTCTCACACAAATAATTACATTGATTTAAATGGGACTATTAGTGTAAGGCCCTTAATTTGGACTTCGTTTTACTGAATGATAAGTATTAATTTACACCACAGATTAAGATTAAATCCTGAAAGGTGCTGAGCATTTGCTGAATTCCTGCAATTATCATTGGCCTTAAGATCATGTCCTTTCCTTTTTGCCTCCTTATACCTAAGAGCTAAGGCCTTGATTCAGCAAAGTACTTACACATGTTCTTAACTTTAAGCACACAAATAGTCCTATTGACTTCTAATAAGGATGCGTTTTTAAGTTATATTAATGAGAAAATACATCCATAATAAGTAAACTTTGTCTGTTCCAGTATAGCTAAAAACTGTTGATAATGACTGATTTTTCAATGTATTAAAATAGTATCTTCTGTCTGTAATGTTGTCACAATTACAGGGTGAGATGTACTTTAGACCCCTTTTAATCTCTCAAATTGCACCCCTTTGGGGACAGGTTTAACTACCTTCACCCCTCTCTGAGTGGAACCATGTGGTCCTACCATTCTTAGACTTGATCTCTGGGCTTCAGTCCCCTATTTAACCACTTTTAACCAGTGTTTTCCCCAGGAATTGAAATTAGGGGGGATGTTCAAATTTACAGGAGGGGTGAAGGTGGACTGTATGGCATCATAGTAAAAAACTGAAAAATGTTTCATAACCATTTTATTAAACTCATGTTTTAAAATGATCACACAAATTAAAGTTGGTGACTCAAGCCTACTATGAAGCACTACATCTACATCCTTCTTGGTTTCTTGTTGTAATTTTGCATAACTCTGTTAATGAACTTCTCAGTGCAGTGCGTTCATCTTTGGTGGTTTCTTGTGTATATTTCCAGTCCTTCATGATATGCTCATGATCAGCAGAAGGCGACAACATTCTATTCAATGAGGAAAAAGAATGCTCAGTTGTATCTGTTGTGACTGGCAGTAGCAGGAGATGAATTCCTACTTCTTTCATCCCAGGAAACATAGCACAAAGATTGGGTCCAACCACTAGTGATGATAAAGAAAAAATTGAAGTCAAATCTTCATTCATTCAATGTATGACATTCCCCTCTGTGTTCAAATTCTCTTTTCTGTCCCGATCACATAGCAGCCCCATTGCTGGTAATGCCTCACTCTACTCAACTGTCAGTATTTTATAAGACGGGCATCTGTAAAAGCTACATAGAGGTTGATAGAATCCAGAAGTTGCTGATGTAGATTTGTAAGAATCAAGTCTGTGACTTTTTCAGCTGGCTTAACAAACACTTCTTGTCCTCTTCATTTAAGGATTCAGTATAAGTGCCTTCATTAGTCAACTTCTGGACTGAAGTCTTTGCTTCTTCCAGTACATTTTCAATGGATATCTCTCTGATTGTTCCAAGTGTAGCTTCTACTGCTGGACAAAGATCTACTACTGCTGTAGCACATGCCTAGATGGCATTGCTTAATGACCCAAGTGGTTTCAACAGTAGACTTACGAGAGAGACAATGGTGATAATCTTCTCTGAATTTAGTAGCAAAAGTGGTCCGCCAGCCTCACTACTTAGATCCATTACGCCTCGGTAGATACTTTCCTAAGCCAGTAATAACAGTTGCAGTAATTTTAAGACAACAGTCAAGGATCACTTATGAGAAAGCCAGCAGGTTTTCCCAGGTTGAACTAATATAAACATCTATTTTTTCCAAGATGTTCAGTCCTTTTGGATTCTTGCTGAAAAAAGAGTATAACGAAGATATTACATTTATGGCTTTTTAAATGTCTTTTAAGATTCTGCAGCTTGTACTAGTGCTAGTTGGAGTAGATGGCCTCTGCAGTGTGTATAGGAGAGATTAGAATTACACTTTTCTCTGAGCAAAATTTGTATTCCACTGTCTTCCACAGAAGTTTGCAACTCCATCAAATGCACAAGCAACCATCTGTTTGGGATTCAATTTACAAGCATTTAACTCTTCTAAGATGTGGGTTGTCACACCTGCAGCTGATGTGCCTTCTATGACCTGAACATCTAGAAATGCATCTATTGGCATACCACTAACATCAAGATTAATACTTGATGCACAATTGCATCAGAGCATTCATCAGCCACGTATGCACATTTTTTTAATGTGGTGTGAGAGTTCTTCACTTTTTCAACTACTCAGTCTTTCACTGTTGGACCACGTGCTTCTAACCAGTCAGCTGAGTTTCTTGCAGAAAGATGGTGAGCATTTGCCAGTCATGTTCAGAACCAGTGTCCAACTTCAAGATTAACAAGTGACAATGCACTTAACATTGGCTTCCCGTTTGTAGTGTCTGGTATCTCTTGCTTAAGAAGAAAGTATGATGCGACAGCCATGTTTGTTAACATAAACTGTGTTGTGTCTCCAGCATTCTTAGCAGTCTCGTTATGTATGTCGAAAATTGGCTTTGACAGTGACTGGCTTATAAAGCTTTCTGCATGTTGATACAGTCCATAGGCTTTGTTTTTACAGCCTTTTCACGTAGGTTGTCAGCATTGGCTTTGCTGATCAGTCTGGCAAACCAAGCTCCTCCACTTTTACTATATAAATCCATGGTACACCTACATTTTGAGTACTGCATGCAGTTCTGATCACCCCATCTCAAAAAAGATATATTTGAAAAGGTACAAAAAAGAACAACTAAAATGATTAGGGGTATGGAACATATTCCATATGAGGAGAGATTAAAAAGACTGGGACTTTTCAACTTGGAAAAGAGACAACTAAGAGGGGTTATGATAGAAATCTATAAAATCTTGACTGGTGTGGAGAAAGTGAATAAGGAAACATTATTTACTCCTTCATCTACCACAAGAACTATGGGTCACCCAATGAAATTAATAGGCAACAGATTTAAAACAAACCAAAGGAAGTACTTTTTCACACAACGCACAGTCAACCTGTGGAACTTTTTGGCAGGGGATGTTATGAAGCCCAAAACTATAACAGGTTGAAAAAAGAATTAGAAAAGTTCATGGACAATAAGTCTATCAATGGCTATTAGCCAGGATAGGCAGGGATGCAAAACCATGCTCTGAATGTCCCTAGCCTCTGTTCGCCAGAAGCTGAGTGTGGACAACGGGGGATGGATCACTTGATGATTGCCTGTTCTGTTCATTCCCTCTGAAGAACCAGTGATTTGTGACTGACACCAGCTAAAATTGATCACTTGGGCAACACAGCTCTATCTGCTGGATACCTAGGCAGAGTAGGTGTGTTCATTTATATACAGTCTGGTCCTGAAGCCTTTCCCCACAACACCTCTGGCTCATCACTAGCTGTCAGGGGAGAACTCATTCAGACCTTGCTTACAAATCATAATTGGAAATTTTTAGGCTGGCCAACATCACCAAAACGAATGCGCCGACATTGTCATAAAAAACAACAGCGATGTTAGGAAGTGAGTCTTTGTTCATATTTTTCAAACCTATTATGCTTGGTCAGCTACAAGTATTTTATCATATACTGCATATGGTTTTAAAGTGTGTATTAATGTTTCAATTTCAATTCAAATTTCCAACCAATGACTAAATTAGCAATACTGTCTAACCACTGGAGGTTGTGTTGGAGAAATTTGGGGGGGAGGGGATCTAGGGAAATCCCTGGGATTGCCAGCAATCTGTAAATTTACGGATAGTCAGTAAAAAAAAATGTACAAATTGAGCACTGTCAGTAAATCTGTAAATAAATGAAAATGTCCATGAAATTAGGAAGAAATAGAGCATATTCTATTTTGGCATTGATTGTCATCATTTAGAATTACTTCTTGTATCATAAAACTACACTGAGCATGACTTTCATCATTTTCCTGTTTTCTATTATTGCACACACCTAAAGAACCTGATTGATCAATTCATTGCAGCTAAAACAATTGCATAATTCTGAATTCCTGTGTACAGAATATCACGAGTGAGTAACACTTTTGTGACATTATTGTATTGTTTATGGTATTTTTAGTGATGTCAGTAAAAAGTTTATCATGTCAGTAAAAAAAATCAACTTCAGATCTTCATGTCGGTAAAAACTAAAATGCAAGGTTGGCAACCCTTTAACCCCAAAGATCCAACTGTGTTTGACACCTGTAAATTGTTTTCCTCTGGGAGCCTATAACAGCAATTGATTAAAGTAACTGAAAAATAGCTTATTTAAAACAAAGCATTATGTATTCAGCCAAAGGTACATAACTCACACAACAAAGGATAACAACACAAAAAACTTATATGCATAGGTCTTACCTATACTGTAATCTTTCCTTGCAAGCTTTTGTAAGTTCCCCTCCGCCTCGCTATCTCCATATCTGGGTTGGGAGAGAGAGCCTGCTTGCTGCAGTTTCTGTGTTGCTTTCTGTGTGTCTCTGTCAGCATTCTTCGTCCCCCCCCCCCCGCCCCTCCCCCCCCCGACCCCCACAGCTGCTGACAACTGACTCTACCTACTTCTTTCCTAGGCCAGCATCTTTAAGGTTTTAGCATCCCTTGTGATCCTAGGTACAGACTGGGAAGAATAAACTTTACCAGTCAAATTGGAGTCTGGACCAGGGGTATTCCAAATTGATAGCTTCCCCATTAATTCCCCAAGGAGACCAGGTATTCTCTGGACTGTTCCTTATTTTTGCCATTGTTTCATTTCCTGTTGATTTCCCCCTAACAGCATCCTTTGATTTAACTCTATGGAATCAGGCAGGATATCACAGAGGTAAACTGAGATACATATGATATTCATACATAAATAATACAGATACAGCCCTCATTCTCCAAACTTGTATATTATTTTTATTTTTTATATTCTTTTAAATTATTAGTATGTATATCTGACCACTTTTGTAGTAAATTATATTATTTAGGTTATGCTTTTCAACATTTATAAATGAAAAATAAAGTATCTTTTCAACTTGAAACCTATAATGTTAACTCTTAGCCTGGAGGAATTTAGTTATGGTTCAGTTTATTTCCCCCTGAAAGCAAGGAAAAAGAAATGTTTATAGCGGGAATACTGATGCTTCCTTAATTATAACGGCATTAATATGCCGCTATAATTGTAGTGTAAAAAGAATAACTAATGCTATTTAATTTTAAATAAGATATTACACTATTGCAACATTGTTTTGATGTTAGAAACTGAAGAAGTGTCGTTTATAAATGAAGTAAACATGGGTGTTGCTTAATTTCAGTCATGTTTAGTCGGAGTGTAGTGAAATGTATTATTAATATAATGAAATGTTGAAAGCTTCTTACTAATCATATAGTTGTTTTTTCCATGAAGTCTCTGTGGGAAAGTTAGAGTTTGAAACTTCTCTGTATGTTTGTGTAGTAATTATAGTCAGTGAAAAGCTTTGGGCTCAGTCCTGGTCTCACGAAAATCAGTGGGCGTTTCCTTCACTTTTATTCAGGATTTGCCTCTGTTCTCCCATGGTTAGAATTGTTGATATTTAAATGAACCAGTTCTCCCAGTGTTTTCTTTGTAGGGACTGCCATGGGAGTTTATTTGCTCCAGTGAAAACTTGGTCTGCTTCGTGGTCATTCTCGAGTTACTGTTGTCAACTTGATGAGCCTGCTTCCTGAGCATCCTGATACTTACTATTGTTGTCATTTAGGCCCTGACACATGGGGCCTAAATTACATGAAAATGAAATTAACAATCTGCACAGCTACATCTATAACTACTGTTCAACCTTTTTCTTAAATCTGGACATGACTTCCTCATGTGCAGTGCAATGAAGCATTCACCTTTGGTTAATTTTTACGAACAGGAACTTCTGAAAACCTGTTCTTTGCTATTATATTGGATGTACTGTCATTGAAGCAGCAGTTCAGTATGGACTTTATATAAGCACTTTGTCATAGGACTTCAGATATCTTCTTAATATTCCTTTCAGAGAAATCATCAAAAATTTCTCCTTTGTATCTTGCAAAGTAGTATTACCACAAAGTAGGCAATTTTCAAAGAAACCTTTATATTGCATGACTCATGCAGTACTAATGATACATACTGAGTTGCATTGATATCAGCTAACACAGGGATGGCCAATCCATGGCTTGCGAACCGCATGCGGCTCTTGCTCATACAAATGCGGCTCCGCGCATTGTATGGTGCGCCAAAAAGTTTTTACTTTCAAATGTGAAATTGACAAGCTGCCGCCAAAATTGACGAATCAGCGTGAATTTTTGGTGGAGGGTAAGTTAAATGTGGCTCCTGGTTGGCCACCCCTGAGCTAACATTTCAATTGGTAACTTCACTGAATGTGAGTAATATAGTTTTTTCCATAATTCTAGCTGTAAGAGGCAATTCTTTTAGTTATTTATATATATATAAAACTGCTGGTTTTCCTTTCTTGGTTATTACCAAAGGGCTATAAATCTAGTTAAGTTTTTATCTGTTGCAAGTATTCTGCAGAAAGCATCCCCTTATAAAAGCACAACATCTCTGATTTTATTTGCAAAAACTCTCAAAGCTTTTTTTTTGGTGCATCTTCAAATGGTTATTTGTTTGCAAAATATGTGTGCTTTTCTGTCCCTGCATTGTTTATATCAACAAAGCACTTTAAATTCAGCTGGCTCTTAAAGAAAAAAAAGCCCATATACATTTGCAATTTAGAACTGCAAATAGCAAATAGTTTATTTGATTAATTTAGTCCTTCCTAGCATCTTTCAACCTATGGGATTGCACACAAATTAAAAGCAATTCCTATTCACCCTCCATAATTTATTATTCATGCTGTGTGACTGGGCATCTGATTCCCAGGGCTATTGTTTCTGTTCCATGACAGGGTGTCTGTAACGTTTATATACAGGGGAGGGCTTGAATAAGTCACTGGAGCTGTTTAAGTCAGTTTCAAGATGACCATGAAGCAAATTACTTCACAGAACTTTGCAACAATATATTTGCACATGTATTTGGAAGACTTTTGCTTTCTATGAATGTTCTTGCACTTGAAAGTTATCTGTATGAATATTTATAGGAAAGAAATGAAAGGGTTATGAATTACCATTGAAATAAATTTATGGGTTTTATTCAAGCAAATATTTGCAAATGCTGTTTCGCAGGATTCACTCAGCTTTCTGAAAACCCTCCTCCTGGAAACATTTCCTGTTACATTGTTTCACCCCAGAGGTACTTAACAGCTATGAAAAGACTTCCTTCTTCACCTTTTCTCAAGACATATTTTAAATTCAATGAGCCTTGCTTCATTAGAAAATCTTTTCCATGCCCCTTGAGCTATTTTGTCAAGTTCTGTACTCTCTCCAGAATTTGAACATCTCTGTAGACTCAATATTCATTTCTGTATTGTACACAATATACTGTCATCCAACATTTCCTTCTAAAAGGGAAGCATTATCCTACGTGGCCTTTACATTCTTACCCTGCATATACTTTGTAGGATTTTATTTGCTTGTTTTATTTCTGTCAAGGATGGAGCTCTATTTCTGACTATTGATACTTTTAGGTCCTTTTCCTCCTGTGTTTCTGTGCATAAGGTACCATTCACCATATAATTGGCTTTTTCATTGGCTCTCCTTTAAAGCAGGGTTTTATATATATTAACATGGGAAAATGAAGTGGGTGGGCCCCCAGGCTAAAGCTTCACCTAGCCACAGAAAAGAACCCACTTTTTTGTATAGCTTAATAAAGTTTTGATAAAGGAGATCACCCTCATGCCTAGAGCCCCTCCTCACATTTCCCTAGTATCACTCAACCACAATGTCTGCTCCCAACTTGTGCCTCCAGCCTACTCTTTTGTTTTCTCTTCTATGTTGAGACTCCCAATATGCTCCTGGCTGGCAAGGATACAATATGGTGCTCCCTTCCCCCACCCCCCTCTCCGGCAAATGTATTATACTTCTATAGAGATGTGTTTGTATTTTTTAGGTTAAAATATATATTCTTATGGTCAAAGCGGACATAACAAAACAAGTATGGGAATGAAAGGAAGATGGATGTGTAGGTGTGTAACAAGGCTTTTGCCATCCCAAAAGCTGGCCATAACTTGGGAATTAGGTGATTTATTATTAGAGAATGAATTAATTAAATGTGTCTAATAGTTTAACAATTATTTGACTTGATCGGAGCTTTGTAGGAGATCCAAGAGTCGTCTTTCTGGCCCCCTGAAATATTACTACGGTGTATTCATGAAGATCACATGACTTCCATATCTATTTATGACTTCCATATAACATGACTTCCATATATATTTAATCACCCTTTATAAAGTGATTGATTTATGGACACAAGGGGCCAGATTCTGCCCTATGCTGTGACCCCTGTATGCTGGCTCCAGGAGCAAAACTAGTGTATCTCCCCACCCAGGGAAGGCTCCCAGTCTTAGAAGGCATTCCCTACAGCAATTTAGCCAGCAGAACAGCATTATATTCCCTTCCTTATGTAGCCCCTGGGAGAGTGTTAAGGAGCTACACCCTACACTGTAGTGGGAGGTGGCTCTATGGGGAGTCATTGCAGCTTAGCATATTTAGAGCAGCCCATGCTGTAGCCTAATCTGGGAGGTGCAAAAGTAGTAACAGCCATCTTTGAAATATAATAACTATGAATAGAATTTGAATAGAATTTTAGGGCTCACCCAGATGTGTGTGTGTATATTCGTGCAGACAAAAATATGGGCTAACTATATACAGAGAACATGTAATTATCAAATAGGGCTTTATGGAATCATAGAATCATAGAGTTGGAAGAGACCTGAGGAGGTCATCTAGTCCAACCTCCTGCTCAAAGCAGGACTAACCTCAGCTAAATCATCCCAGCCAGGGCTTTGTCAAGCCGCAGCTTAAAAACCTCTAAAGATGGAGATTCCACCACCTCCCTAGGTAATCCATTCCAGTGCTTCACCACCCTCCTAGTGAAAAACGTTTTCCTAATATCCAACCTAGACCTCCCCAACTGCAACTTGAGACCATTGCTCCTTGTTCTGTTATCTTCCACCACTGAGAACAGCGTAGCCCCATCCTCCCTGGAACCCCCTTTCAGGGAGTTAAAGGCTGCTATCAAATCCCCCCTCATTCTTCTCTTCTGTAGACTGAACAAGCCTAGTTCCTTCAGCCTCTCCTCATAAGTCTTGTGCTCCAGCCCCCTAATCATTTTTGTTGCCCTCCGCTGGGCTGTCTCTAACTTCTCCACATCCTTATTGTAGTGGGGGGCCCAAAACTGGACATGATACTCCAAATGTGGCCTCACCAATGTTGAATAGAGGGGAATGATTACTTCCCATGATCTGCTGGCAATGCTCTTACTAATACAACCCAATATGCTATTAGCCTTCTTGGCAACCAGGGCACACTGCTGACTCATATCCAGCTTCTTATCCTCTGTTACTCCCAGGTCCTTTTCTGCAGAACTGCTGCCTAGTTCGTTGGTCCCCAGTCTGTAGCTGTGAATGGGATTCTTCCATCCTACATGCAGGACTCTGCACTTGTCCTTGTTGAACCTCATCAGATTTCTTTTGGCCCAATCCTCCAGTTTGTTTAGGTCCTTCTGTATCCTATCCCTACCTTCCAAGGTATCTACCACTCCCCCCAGCTTAGTGTCATCTGCAAACTTGCTGAGGGTGCAATCTACCCCATCCTCCAGATCATTGATGAAGGTGTTGAACAAAACCGGCCCCAGGACCGACTCCTGGGGAACTCCGCTTGTGACCGGCTGCCAGCTAGACATGGAGCCATTGATCACTACTCGTTGAGCCCTATGCTCTAGCCAGTTCTCTATCCATTTTATAGTCCATTCATCCAACCCATACTTCCTTAACTTGCTGATAAGAATACTGTGAGAGACCGTATCAAAAGCTTTGCTAAAGTCAAGGTATATCACGTCCACCGCTTTCCCCACATCCACAGAGCCAGCCACCTCTTCATAGAAAGCAATCAGGTTGGTCAGGCATGACTTTCCCTTGGTGAATCCGTGTTGACTGTTCCTGATCATCTTCCTCTCTTCCAAGTGCCTTAAAATGGATTCCTTGAGGACCTGCTTCATGATTTTTCCAGGGATTGACGTAAGGCTGACCGGTCTGTAGTTCCCCGGCTCCTCTTTCCTCCCTTTCTTGAAGATGGGCACTATATTTGCTTTTTTCCAGTCATCAGGGACCTCCCCCAATTGCCACGAGCTTTCAAAGAGAATAGCCAATGGTTCTGAAATCACATCAGCCAACTCCCTCAGCACCCTCGGGTGCATTGCATCCGGCCCCATGGACTTGTGTATGTCCAATCTTTCTAAATAGTCTTGGACCTGTTCCTTTAGCACTGCGGGATATTCACCTCCTTCCCATTCTGTGCCGCCCCGTGCAGCAGTCTGGGAGCTGACCTTGTCTGTGAAGACAGAGGCAAAAAAGGCATTGAGTACCTCAGCTTTCTCCACATCCTCTTTAAACTGTATACACAATAAAACAGAAAGAAAAAAAATGAAAAACCCTCAGTATATACATTATGTATGTACAATAGATATTTATAATCTGCAACATATTCACATCTTTGGTTATAAAACAAAGTGAAGTTTCTTTATGTATGATATTTGTATTATTTACTGCACTGTAGACAAGTTACCCAATGCCCAGATAATGGACAACATTATTGTAATCCCTGAGAGCAGAGAGATAGTAGCTATAGGAATATTCATTGAATTTTCTATTAATTTGAAATCTCAAAAGTAGCATTTTGGCATACATTTTTACATATATTTTCTTTGTTATAATCTATAAAAGAGAGTGAATATACTAATTGTGATAAAATGATATAACAGTATAAATCTTTTTAAAAAGCATGTATGTTTCCTGGTTACATTAAGGGTTATAATTTTCATCATACAATGTTTGACCCTGCCCACATAAACCATCTACCTCTTACCATCTGATTTCTAAAAAGTAAGATGCTAGTCAGAATTCTTCCCTCATTCTAACCCCTCACTCTGCTGAAAAAACAGTGACCCCACAGCGATGTCCCAAGACCATCCATGCCAACAACACCCCACCTGGCATACAGCAACCTGTTAAAGAACATCTGGAGACCAACTGCACATCATTTTGGGTCAGGGTAATTGATGATGATTTGTGAGGAGAAAAGAAAAACAGCTTTCCTTTCAGATATCACAGAGAGCTTGAAGGTCTAACTTTTTAAAAATACATATTTTTATTTATAAAATTAAGAATTTTATCTGAAATCAATGAAGGACAATAAGCATCAGTCCCAACAGTGTCATTTTTGCAGCCACTGTTCAGAGTAGAACCACACTTTAAACATTCATGACCTCTTGGTGGAACATCTCTGCTCCTTACAAATCTCACTCAACCAAGTCCCATTTCTGTATTTCTCCTGAGTGCTTGTTTCTCTGACTACAGTGACTCCTCCTCCACCACCAATAAGGGCAAAGGCCAAAAGTAAGTAAAAACAGTCACCCTCAGTTTCTCCTAAAAATAAGACATCTGCTCCCCAAAAAACCTCAAGACAAACCCTTAGAAAAAACTTTAAAATGTTTCCCTCTTCCTCCTAAGAATCCAATGTGTACAGTAAATGCAAATCCTCAAATGATGACTCTTTGAGAAACGTTAAATTGGATGGAATCAATAATCTGATTACATTATTTTCTTCTCTTAAAGCTGAAAAAGTTATGGGGTAGGGGAGAATCTTTCTACATGCTGAGAGGGGAGACAGAACTTTTCTAGCTTTATCCAGTCAGGGTTAGGTTGTATCAGATGTCAGAGATTTTCCTGATGAGGAATCCCCCATACCTGAAAGTTTTGATAAATTGGTACAAATTCTTTACAGGCATATCTCAATTCTGGGGCTCTTTTCCTATGATGGATTCCGCCATGATGGAATGTTTCTAGAAATCCTTCCATCCTGCAGATGGCAACACCTCCCTATCTGATCCCTCTGACAGGAAAGTTGACACTGGCCTCAGAAAGGAAATTTTATTCTTCTCTAGAAGCCTGACAGCAATCCTAACTATATTTGAGGGTGGTGGAGTGATTCAGCGGGAGCAACAAAAAACCTTAGTCAGCAGAACCTTTTCCTCCAAATTTATTCTTGAAGCTCAGAAAGTGATGTATTGAAAAATATATATACAGACTATTTTAACATAACCACAAAATAAATAGAAAAAATCCCTACTTCGAGGTTCATGCAAGTCCCATGACAACTGCTGTGGATGTGAAGCCCATTCTTCAATGGAGCTGCTAGTTCTTTGGCTTTAGGCATTGCCTAAGGACAAATTCTTCATCAGAAGCTCTAGGGAAAACCTGGGATGTTCATCCTTAGAAGCTGATTAAGTTTTTAGCCTACTCTTATTGAAAAACTTTGCAAAATCTATGGCCAGTAATAAAATAGCTCAAAAGACTGTGGTTAGATAAATGAGGGAAAGGTATTTTCTTCTAAACAAGCTGGCACTTCTTTTCTTCAGAGGAAGTCTCTTTGATGAAAGCATGGAAGGACTTTTCAGCTTTAAATAAGTCTTCCTTTCTAGAATCTAATAAGAACTGTGCCCATATTTCCTGTTTTAAAAGTTGTTCTTCTTTAGATACACAGCTACATTTTTTGGCTCTGGATTCTATAAGGTCAGGGTCTATACTTCCCCTCCCTTGACTCTTTTTCTTGAGGGAGTGGGAACTGATAACATCAGTTTCTAATTGCTACCTCATGGACATTTCCTCCTCTGTGGCCTCTCTGCTTTGTCCCTTTTGATTTCTTCATCAGTCTAGAAAAGAAGGCAGGCCTACAGCTCTGCATCTCTGGTGTTGCAGATGTCTCAGTTTTAGCACAGGACAGGAAGGTAGGAATGCCACTCTTTTCTTCACAGTTCAATTGAAGGTTAAGGATGCCAACCAACAGATGTAAAATAGTGGAATTCTTTTGTTCTTCACAAGAAATTTTGAGATCAGAGGCAGCAGCAGTTCAGTCGTGGCCTTACTTATGCTTGAAGGAGTCGTGTTACACATTCCAGTAGCTCAACAGTATTATTAAATCCCACACTTGGTAATATAACAATTGGTACCAGCGTAAAGCTTCTCCATTCAGGATAGCATCTACAACTCAGGCTGTTTTCCAGAGTCTAGATTGTCCTGGCAATGTGAGAAATTCAGTGTTCTCTCCTGAAATCTCAGCAATTTTGGATCAACGCAGACAATTTGGAATCTATTATTTATATCAACGAACATGGAAATCCATAGTGCTAATTTCCTAAGATGAGATCTAGTGGTTCTATAATGAGTGGAAAAAAATAAATTAACTATAGAAGTTGTTCACCTCATGTAAGCATCTCAATATGCAAGCAGATTGGCTAAAATACCAATTCACTTATATGAGAGAGAGATCCTTGAAGAAGATAAATTTTTACTATGTGAACAACCAGTGGAATGCTCCCTCATTAGATCTTTTTGTGCCAATGGTAATTGGTAGGTTGAAAGATATTACAGCAGATTTCCAGAAATAATAACATCTCCTTTATCTTTCCACAATACTTGTTTTGTGCATTTCCTTTCAGTTACTGATCCCTAAAATAGTAAGGAAGGAAAATTTAGCTTTAAGTAGTCTCAAGGCCTAGGCTCATCTATGGGATTCTTGACAAGAATGGCTGGGGGTATTGCTATCACAACAGATCTATTAGCTAAGATATTTTAGAGGAATGGTCCGTTTCCATCCATCCAACTGTAGCCAGGCTCTTCATCCTTGTATCCTGAATTTGATTATGAAAAGTTGCTGCCCTCCCTTTGGCCCCTAATCACCGTTTCTGTCTGTTTTCTGTCACTTAGAATTGTATTTCATCCAGCCAGCCAGCCAGGTTTTTTTTCCAGGGAGCCCATCAACAAAAAATCTAAGTGCTAACTGTTAGATCAGATCTGAATGCTGATGTCCGTAGGCTACTTTGTAGGGGATTCACCCTTCCCAGTTTCTATTGAATCTTTGCTTGTTTGTTTCCTTTTGGCTCATTTGTTTGTTTGTTTGGTTGGTTGGTTTTTTTAACTCTGGTTATGGATAAGCTTTAACATATAGATGGGTTTTGCAACAGCTTTTTAAATGCTCTCTATGTAACCTCCTCTGGTCCACTGATTCAGTGAAGCTGTTCCCACACTCTGGGTGTCTCCCTGCTGCCAATTACTGAAGTGTTTGTGATTCATTTCTCTTGTGGGAGAGCACATAAAGTACCAAGATATGCTGGAAGAGGGAGTGACCTTCACAATAGGGTGGATACGTGAAGAATGGATAAGGAAGAAGAGCAAGGAATCTAGCAAGGGCACAGTTTGAAGGGATGGGGGGGAAACTGTCAGTGAAATGAGGTGCAGATTTGGTCAATAAGAGACGTTCCTGAGGTGTCAGAACAGTTGTCAGAGTTTGAAGTAGTGAAAACTGTAATGTAAAATTTTAAGAGGAGACAATGTGAATGGGGTGGGGCCTGAAATGGATGGAAGGTGAAAAATATGGAGTGAAACAGGTTCAGGATATGTAGGAAAGATAGCAAAGTGAAAGAGAGCAGGCCTCATGCTCAGGGCCTGGAAGAAGTCTCCTTTACTGACTGTTGCCTTCATTCCTTTCCCAAATATCTCCTTCTTTCTTTCGGAAGACAACTAGGAAGCTCGGTCCCCATGTTCATGAACCTCCTTGATTAGCGTGATAGGTTACTTTCAGATTGTCTAGCAGGTGCCCCACAGTTGTACAATTTTTCATGTCTAGTGTTTGGAGCCACAGAAAAACTGTCCTTCCCCAGCCATATACACCATGCAAGGGCAGGTCTCCATAGCTTCTGAGTTTGCCCAAAAGACTTTAGGTGTCCATTTGCCATTCATGCAAACTCTTCCTATTTTCTCTGGCACAGGTGAGTGATCCTGCAGCTTTTTGTTTAACAGCAAGTAACAGGAGAAGGTGGAACAAGACTTTTCTGCATCTGCAATGAAAGAAAAGCAGAAATGGAGATTTGGGGGATATTTTCCTTTCTCCTTTTTTTGGTATCCATATTAATGGAATAATATGTGTCTGAGCTGTGTGAGATGAGCTATCACTGTGCACCTCTTGGTGTCTAGGCGAGGAAGGCAGAGCACATGCAAGTACCTCACTTGATACCATATGATTTGGTCTGGCTAATTTCTTCTCCTAAGTGGGTACAGTGACAGACATTCTCAAGTCTGTCTAATCGGAATTTTACCAGATACATAAATAGTGACAATGTTGTTAATTGTTTTGGGCATGTATGTTTCTTAAAGAATTCCTTGCCTCTGAAATCTGCTAGGGCCACTGTAATCAACAGGGATATTCCATATGCTGCCCCCAAGGTAAAACTATTGCTGGCCAGGGGCGGAGTTTTGTATGCAGAAGTTCTTTGGTTGTAGACTTCCGTATTGTTATCCCAGGACTCCCCATGCAATCCAAGCTCTGTAGTGGGTAGAATGGAGGCAGAGCCATGGATGTTTCCTTCCTGTATGACGAACCATTTCCAAATCTATGAGGAAATACCAACAAGAATGAACACTGTTCCTGTTAACATTAATTACCACTGGTTGCCCTTTTGTATATTCAAAGTCTCCAAAACGCACATTGAAAACTAAACTCTGACCTCAGGGAAATGGAGAGAGATGTGAAGATAACTGTGCTGTTGCTTCAGGTCATAGATACAGAGAAGTCCATAGTCTCCCTTAGAATTTGTGCCACAGAATGGCAGGTGAGGTGCACAGCAGGCACCGAGAGAGATAAATGACCAAGGGTCTATGAGGAGAAAGTTATAAACATAGTCCTCTAGTATCCGGTGTTTTAGATTGTGGTAAATGAAGGGGTCTTATAATGCTATACTCATCACATTTATTAAGATAGATATATGAGGCCAGATTCATTCCCATGTAATTCCATGAAACTCAGTGACATTAACCCAGGAAGGAATTTAGTCCACACTGCTCAAAAACATAACCCAGTGCAATTGTTTAAGAATGAGAGTGATGTGGTTGAAGTTCTTTGTACATGTGAGAAGGCAAGCAATGGCATTCTGCATGTGCTGAAAAAAGGTGTCAGTTCATAAAAAAATAAGTGTATCTGATCAAGCGTCAGAACATAAGAGGAATTTATCTGATTAACTGTATGTTCTTAATGTATCAAAATCTAATGAATCATTTCCATATGTTAATAAATTGTGGGAGTTTTATAAATGACAATGAATTGTGAATATTGTACATTACAGGTGATGCTACAGTGACAATTACTCACAGATATACTCCAAAAGAGCAGCTGAAGATCCATACCCAGCTAGCTGACATTATAATAGTAGCTGCAGGTAATGCTAAGTGTCCTTAATACTACAGAGGTAAATGTTAAAAACTCACCAGGGGTGCTTGGTTTCTACAACTATGGTGCCACTAACTGTTTTAAATGTGCTACCTAAGTGGGTTGTGATCATGCTTGCTGAGGATGCTTCAGTGGATCTGCTCGTTTTGAGTAAGGGAAGAGTTTTGGCCCTCAGTTCTTGTCCTTCATATTTGCAGATTCATAAACTAATTTCTCATCACATATGACACCTTCCCCTTAGGGAAGCATAAGGGTGAACTCAGGAATGGAAACCAGTCAGTGCACAGCTTATACAGGTATAATTATATAAACTAAAACATTTTCTGTACAGTACAAAAATGGTGAGTCATTCAGCTTCTGACAATAGGGTTCCCTTAAATCAGCTGGAGGCCATGTTCAGGTAACAATAGTGCCTTTCTTTTGCTATTAGAATTAAGGGCGATCTTGGCAAATTAAATGTGGTTGTTTTGGTATTATGTACATATTATTCATCCCTGTTTTGTGCAATTACAGTATGAAGAGGTAAATGGAAGAATGGGTTGTTGAAAGAATGGAGTTTCTATAATTAGTAACTGGAAGTTCAGTGGTTTGATATTACTGAAGATATGTAGACAGAAATACTTGCCTTTTGATTTAGCTTTTCTTTACTAAATAAAGAACTAATCAGAGTTCCAGCTTTGAATAGCAAATATTGTTGCTTTAATGGTATTGTTAATAAACATCCTAACAACATTATAAACAAGTCTGGCCAATTTCTAGGCAATTCTTCTATTTGTTTTTTCACAGTGGTCCTTTAATCCCCTCTTCGCGTTCACAGGATTTGTGCCATTCTGACTCCCCCCTTGCGCTCTTCCACACTCTGAACCCCAAGTCTTGCTAAACGCCCTTCCTGATGAAGAGGGATGGATTTGGCTTACTCTGAGGCTCATCATCTCTGTTCAAGTATGAAGAGAGGTGTCCCTTTCCCTCCCAGGCTAAATGCACTTCCTTCTTCACATCCCATTATAGGAGCGAGAAAACGAGCTCAGGTATTGAGCTCAGATTGCCCACATGGTGATTCCTAGCCTGTGCACCTAATCAGAATTCACACATGATAAGTGGAAAATACTAACGGATGTGGCATCATTTTCTTTAGCATGACTGTGTAGATAAATGCTTCTTTGTAGCTCATCAGAACTTACTGGCAGGGTTTAACCACTGCTTCTGAGCCAGTGCTTAACAGTTAGTTGTTTGCTCTGCGTGCAGTTAAACTGTGTTCAGTACCAATTCAGCATAGCTGCTCCTTCCACTGTTCCTGTTAGTGGGACATGATACAACACTCATTACGCAACATGAGGCATATCTGGAATGATGAAAACACCTAGGGCTAGATTGTGCAAAGTACACACAGCCCTGCTTGGGGTGTGGTGTGGAGTTGCACAGCCGCAGTGGAAGCTCAGGGAGAGACAGCGCCTCAGGAAGGCATAATCCCTTTAAATTTCCCTGAGTTCACAGGCACTGTGCAGACTGCATCATTCCCTGGGATGGTGCAATAGTCTCTCACCGATGTGCCTGACTTGCTCTGCTGCTAGTATGAAGGGGGTTCAGGTCATGAACCTACTTCTTCCCCATCCCCTTTGTGGGGGGATTGCAGTTGTGACAGGTCTGTATATGGGAAGTGCCAGAGGATGAGTGCCAGCCGTGTGTTCCCTAACGCACCTATAGAAGGTCCACTCGCAATCTGGTCCTCCATTTGACTCCTTATCTGCAATAAATGCTGTTCACGAGGCAATACTCTATCTTCAATTTAATTGTTAGTTTTTGAAGCCTGCGTTTTATCAAGCCAATGGTTTATTCATTTCCTCAGACATTCTTGTTTCAGATTTAAGCTTTGCCTAAAATGTGATTTTGAAAAAATAGATTAGCTTTTTCTGAAAAACCTACAAATTGAAGAATTTTCCACATTTCAGAAGAAAAGCATTTTGGGAGACACTGGTCTCCTAGCAGTTGGTATGCAAAGGAGGCTTTGATAAATCACAGAATCCTAGAAATGTAGGGTTGGAAGGGATCTCAAGAGGTCATCTGAGTCAAGTTTGTTATAATATATATCTACGAGGGGTAATGTAGATGTTTTATTTTACAGTATTAGAATGACCATATTACTAATGAGTGGCTGAGTCAGAAGTGAGTGAAGATATCCCCATAACACATGAAGCAATACTGTATTTTATTTTAAAGATGGAATAACTTCTCATTTAAAAAGTGGGGGGGTTCTGTAATGTAATAGGTAAGAAAATTTGGAAATGGTTTTGAGTGTTTATACTGAAAGGAATGATGTTATTCTGATTAGGTCATGCAAAATATCATATGTAAGTAATGTCAACATATGGAACTCTTTGCCAGAAGATGTTGTGAAGGCTAGGATTACAACAGGGTTAAAAAAAGAATGACATAAGTTCCTGGAGGATATTTCCACCAATGGCTATTAGCCAGGATGGTCAGGGATACAAAACCATCCTCTGAAGTGTCCCTAGTCACTGTTTGCCGGAAACTGGCAATGGGCAACAGGGGATGGATCACTTGATGATTACCTGGTCTGACCCAGCATGGCCATTCTTATGTTCTTAACTGTTAGCTCACTCCTGGCTAGGCAGATAGTTAGCTATATGATGCCTAGTCAGATCAGTTGCTGTTGTTTCTCAAGCCGCAGCAGTAAGTTATCTTAAAATATAACATGCTCTAGGTTTATTTAATTATTGGAATGTAGTTAAAAAAGATGGCACTAAAATTCTATTATTGAAAGCTAGAGTTTATCTCTGCTTCAAAGAGAAATGTTTAAATGGTACAAAGAGGTTATCTTGAATTTTAGCAGAGCCTGCATGCCAGATTAGAGCAATGAGCTCTCTGAGTAACCCCGGGTGTTAAGATCAAGCCCCTAATGATGATGATGCTTGCAAAGAGGAAAGTCTTTGTGGACCAATCCTGCTCACACTGAAATCAAAGGAGTTTTGTTGTTGTCTTCAATGGGAGCAAGATCAGGCTGTATGTATGTCTACAAAGAGGTCACCATACTTACTAGTTGTCTTAGATAACTAAATAATTATGCCGTGGTATTTGCAGAATTCTAGTTACTTCCTCTCATGATTATAAGGAAGTTTAGCTAACACTGCAAATACTGAGGTAACTTTCCATTCTGTTCTTGTTCTTATATCACATCCATTACCATGGTATCTGGCTACCTTCCAGTGTAGTGTATTAAATGACATGACTTTCATCTGTCATGTGTAGTTTTCTCTTTCTCCCATCTTCTCTCTGAGCTGGGGGGAAATTACGTGGGTTTTTTTCTTTTTATGTGTATTAAGTGTTTTATTAGTGATGGCTGGTTGAAGACATGCACCTTGTACTTGAAATAGATGATGATGAGGTTTGTGGTGGTTCTTAGCTCATGCAGGAGTTCATTCTACAGAAAGCTCTGTCTCCTGCACAAACAAACTTTACCATTGTGGTAAATAGGTTCATTATGTTTGAGACACAAAGCTGTTGACCTCGGTCCTTGTCCCAAAGCTTTAGGTAATTGTTTAGGTTTCCTGGACCCCAAACATTGAGTGCCTTGGAGAAAGGATGAAGTGCTTACATTTGAATCAGTATTCTATAGCGAGCCAGTTTAGTGAGGACAGGGAGGTTTTTTTGTGCACACAGTAGCTGAGGAGATGCTGCTGCAGTCTATACTAATTGGAATTTCTCAGTTGCTGAGGGCTTCACGCCCAGGTAGGCTGCACTGCTGTTGTCCAGCTATAAGTTGATAAAGGTATGTATTACTGAGGCCAGGTCATCATTCATCAGATGGGATGTGATCTCCTAACTAGCCACAGGTAGTAGAATTTTTTGTTAGTGTTATTATGGAGATTGCTCTATAAGTGCTTAGCATCAGCAAGGCATCCAAGAGCACTCCTAAAATGTGGACTGATTAACCAATTGTGGGTGTGTACCGTCAGCCAAAGGAGACTGTTTCATAGCTGCAAACTTCTCTGTGTTTACTTCTGCCAGCAGCATAACCTCCACTTGCTCAGGTTCAACTGCTCTTCAAGTTCTGGGTTAGCTTGGTAACAGTGATGTTATCATAGGTAGTAAAAGATGGAGTTGTGTGTCACCCGCATATCTTAAGTCCACAATGTCTTGATAGTTCTCCTAGTAATTGCATGTTGTTGCAATATTTTATCTGCTTCTAGAATAGTAAAATTTGGAGCAGCAACGTTACATAAACAATATTGTACCTGTTCAGGTAAATGGTTGGAATGTCAAGTATCTAACAATTAAACATATGAGAAATCAAAGAATCCAAAGATGTGCTGTAGAAATAGGGTCTTATGTAGCCTAATTGAAAGTATTTGCTCACTTTAGAGACAGCCTCTTGACATCAACTTTGTTTCTGACCCTTATCATTTAGTTAAAAACATAGTATTTTCTGTATATCAGAACTATGACAAAGACACTGAAAAAAGAAACCTATTTTTCCTGCCTTTTCTCTAATAAGAGCAGATTACATAGTTCTATATCTGGTTGTATTAAGCAAATATTTCTTGGTGATTTCAGGTATTCCAAAATTGATTACAGCTGATATGGTTAAAGAAGGTGCAGCTGTGATTGACGTAGGTATCAATCATATCCATGACCCTCTGACAGGGAAAGCCAAATTAGTAGGAGACGTGGACTTTGAAGGTAAGATAAAAGTATTGGCTAAGTTGGGTTTAAGGTATTTGATTATTTAAAAAAATGAGATGTTAAATTAATTTGTCAAATCAAATATTTTCTCCTCATTTGAAGTGTATTGAAGAAGCAAGAAGTTCATGTATCTAAACATAATATATATGCTATTAAAGAGACAAAATATGACTGTTTTTAAAGGAAACTGGTATGTATAATATTAAAATGCATGCCAGCACTGATGGCAGGTGCAGTGGAAGCAATGGCAAAGCGCTATGATGGCCCCTCCTCCCCAAGTTTTCCTGCTCCCTTTAGGCATCTTGTGTCCATGACTACTAAAATAAAGCAATTTCCAGACGACAACAAGTTTAGGGTCTCCAATTGCATATAGTCAAGCCACCGTTATCAAGGTTCTTTTTGCACTTCAATTGGAAACTCATATTTTAAAATGTTAATAACTTTGCTTAAGTAATTTTCTCCATGCTGAGACTTGGTATATATAAATCTTTTGATCCTGAAAATTGTGGTGCAAACGATCCTATCTTAAATCACAAATGACAATGTGCACATTGATCTCATTTTAGTTTTCTTTTTTGTGCAATGTATTACCAAACAACTGCACAATACATCTTGGTTGACAATGTCTGCTCAAGAGAAGCTCCAGACTGGAATAACAGGATTGTTGCAGTTCAGAATTAAAGTTTATTGGCAGAGCTGTGTGTGGGAAGCTTACCAACATGATAGCTATTAGTCCCTCCTTTTGATATGCATGAAATTCACATTTTTTAATATAGATTTTCAATTCTTGGCATACAGCAGTGGTTCTCAAATGTTTTGTATTGGTGACCCCCTTTCACACAGCATGCCTCTGAGTGTGATCCCCCTTAGAAATTAAAAACATTTTTTATATTTAACACTATTTTAAATGCTAATTTTATAACCTTATTGTTTAAAATGAATTTGCTTTTCACACTGCTTTTAAATTGACTAAAACATATTTTTATTGTATTGTTAAGCATAAAAGTTATTTTTTAAATAGTTGCTGTTTAATACTGGGGGACATGAAGAAATTTTGTCAGTATGACTTTGCAGAGCAGACTTAGCGCCCTATTACCACCCTTACATCTGCACGGCTGCTGGTGGCACAGAAGTAAGGGTGGCAATGGGGTGCTAAGTCTGTTGTGGAAAAATGATATTGACAAATCTTACTTGTGCTCCCCCCAGAGAACCACTGGAGTTTGCACACCTCATCTAGCCCACTTCCATCCCCAACAGGAAGAGGCTGGCACTGCCCCTGAATCACGAACCCCACATAATAATCTCTTGACCCCCTGAGGGCTTGCAACCCCCAGTTTAAGAACCCCTGGCATACAGGCTCTGAGTCCGACAGCCCAATTGTATTAAAAAAGCTTTTAAAAGGACTACTAGAGCTTCACTTACATAAACTAGATGAAATCCTGCTTACTTTACTCACACATAAAGATCTATTAAAGTCAATGAAGGTACTGTCATGAGTAGAGCAACAGGTTTGATCCTAGATATATTTTAGACATGTATGTGCGTATGTATAATTACATGTTTAAAATAGAGACATACTGGAAATTATTATGAAAATACAATTGTAACAATTCTCTCTTCATTTTTTGCTTTGTACAGTAGTAAGTAAAAGATGGTAAAATGATACAAGAAATGTTACAGAGTAGATGTTCAGAACTGAAACAAAATGTAGTAAAGAAAAGTTCAGCAAACTACTAGTATATACAAGGAAACATAATTTGCATAAACACATCTTACATTTATGTGCCACATTTCAATTGGCTTCTTAAAATGTTTGTTTGATACTCTGAATATAATATAAAGCTATATCTGGATAGCCAGGTTGTGATTCAAAGTTGCTGTACATGCAGACCTATTACTGTACTGTGTATGTCTTGACATGTTCTGCTGTAAGTAGGTTCCTTAGGATTTTACCCGGGGTGAGGGAAGATCCCAGAAATAAGGAGGAACTTTGTTAACTTGGGTTATGCCACTGAAGTTACAGGTAGTACTTAGCTGAATATTGCCATAGGGAGATTGTTTTGTTTTGATTAATGATTTAGTGAAACTTTCACCGATACTAATGAACCAGCAACAATCTGATGCGTATAAGCTATAAAGTAAAACATTTACATGAAAATTATTTGACTTAGTAATTAGGAAGTGGAGCAAGCCATTATATCGCGTGAAAATGATAACGTAATCACAATCTGAGTTATTAGTTATTTGCTTTTTTATTTAACGTATTTAAGTTACGTTGTGTTTTACCAACAGTATCTTACACTGAGCAAAGTATTGTACTGAGAATAACTTAATGATTCCTTGCATTATAATCAGTACACAAATCTGACCATTTGGCTGAATTTATATTTATACACATCTGATTTTTTTTAAAAAAGGTTGACCATCAGATGCTTAAAATGGTCAGCACCAATATGCAGTAACAGTTTAAAGTGTCACCCGGCTCCAGCCTGCCACCCTCCCTGATCCGAGCTGTTCTCTATTATTAAACCATCCTTGAAAAATGTGGTACTGCAATGAAAAGCTGGGAATTAACTCTCACATGAGCAATCCAAAGTTAAATTTCCTTTATTAGAAAAATGTATAAATATGGCTTGGATTAATCGAGCAGTATGATTTGATATCACCTGTGGTGTTAATATACTTTAACAGCAGGGTGGGAACTTCAGTTGCTACATCACAACTAATATCTTGAATTCCCTGCTCTGAAAATACTGAAAGATACAATTTTAAACTAGAATAAGCTTTTAATGTTTTAAAAGTGGACAATGGGATGAATTCCCACATCTGATGGAGAGTGTTCTGGATGGTTCTCTACACCTGTTTTTAAAGGTCTTACAAAGTTTTACTTTATGGTAGGTACAAAATGTCTCTTTATGCACAATGAAACTATAATAAAATGAAGTTTTCAACCTTTACATTTGAACAGAGATGAGGATCAAAATCATGTGGGTGTTCATACTTACTTTCCCCCCACCCCCACCCCCTGAATATAAGGATAAAACAGACACTTGATGGAACTCAAAGGAAACAAACATAAAAATGCTAATAGAGAATAGTTGTGCAGCATACAAAACATTATATAATTAGCCTGTGGCACTCATTTCCACGAGTATCATTGATGTAAATAGCTGAGTAAGTTTCAGAAGAGGAATAAGTATTTTGGTGCAGGCCCAACACAGTGGGCTCTGATGCAGGACTTTATCATCTACCAAATATTCCATGTTCAAGAACTGATGTCAAAGGGCCTAATCATGATGTTTGAGTTTTTAAGTATTCTCCCCTATTAGCCCTGAAGGAGATTTTCAAAATCACTTAAGGGGCTTAAGAGCACAAGTTCCACTGACTGTCAGTGAAATTTAGTTCCCTTAGGTGCTTTTGAAAGCCTCCCCTCTTGTCTCTGATTTGCAGGTGAATTCTATCCCCAAATTTCAGGTTGGGTCTTTTCTCAGTAGCCATTTCTAATGTGCCTGGGATATCCTGACATTTTCTGAGAACTTCCCGGAGTTTCTCCTATGGCTCAGCTTAAAAGCCTTCTTTTTCTTCCCTTATTCCAGAGTCTGGGGTATCACAGATTTGGCAGGAAGGATACAGCAGAACCTGTATATGTCAGTAAGGATTTTGCAGCAGATAGTGAATTTGAAGAACCCCAGAGCATATTTTCTACACGAAACACCCAGAGTTTCTGACAATGCAGAGATGCACACCACATCCATAGGAGGGAATCTGTTCTCAGATGTTCTGATTTGGTCAAGTACAGGGACAATGTGAAATTAGCTATGATCTTCCAAGCAGAATCAGGCCTGAGTCTCTTTCCATCCAGATTGTCTCTAACTTCTATTGGACTCTGAACCAGATTTAATCTTGGTGCAAAGGGCTGCAAGTCCATTGCCTTCAAAGGATTTACACCTGTGTACACCAATGCTTAATTTGGCTCTGTGTGCTTACTACACCCCAAATCTATTAAATTCATTGTTCTATCCACATATTGTTCAAACTCACACACTCACTCCGGTGGTTCTGGTGTGTTTGGATCTGCCCTTTTGGACTGAAGGAGACAGCTTCTGTTGAAGGCAATGATAGCTGTGGCTACTCAGCACCTCTGAAAATCAGGCCTTAGTGCCAAGGCCTGTACAACAAACTTCTACTGGCCTAGCTATATTGGCGATGAGTATGATGAGGTGTGGTCCCTGACAGAGCTATGCTGGCAAAAGCCCTTAGCATAGATGCAGTTATACTGGCAAAACTGAGCTTCTGCCATTGTAACTTATTCCTGCCCACACCCTCACGCCCAAATAAAGTAAGCTGTACTGACAAAAGCTCAGTTTTGCTGGTATAAACCGCGTTCACACTAGGAGCGATTTGCTAGGCTACTCTACCAGTATAGCTATACCAGTATATCACTCCTTGTGTAGACATACCCCTAGGTCTCTGAGGTATGGCATCCAATATTAGTGGGTGTTTTGAAAAATTGGCCAATACCTGCAAGCATCTACCATGTAGATTGGCTGTCGAACATTCTACACACTGGAAATCAGGTTGAGTCTATGTGCTTCCCCTTTCAGAGCAAAGGATGCTCAACAGAGAAGACAACATATTGACCTAAACATACACAACCAGAGCAATAAATACAAACCTGTTCCCTCCTCCTAAAAAACAACACTTTCAATACATTTCCTTTCCACCCATGGGAGGAGTAGTTAATGTGGGCAAACAATGAATTATTCTTCCTAATTACTTTACAAAGCACCTGCATACTATGGTGTTAGGCACTGCACAAATTGCTAGCTAGCTGGATTCGATCAGATAGAATAGGTTTTATGGACCAGAATTCCTTTCACTTTCACCTTAAATTAGAAACAATGTAAATTAGAAACAATGGAGCTACACTGGTGTATAAGTATTATACCAACTGGAGAATCACAGCCTAGGATGTTCACATAGGAAAAACAGTACAATGTGCAATATATATAATGAAAAAATTACATTTTAAATTAATGAGAATTTGGAGTAAATAATGTGCTAAATGTAATGTTAGTGCTGAGATACTCTTGTGACTGTTGTACATAGAACAACATGTGCCTTTGATCTGCAAAAATTGCAGATTGCTCCTTGAGACGTTTACCCATAAATGTTCAGTTCAAAGAGTGAAGTTATGTTTGTATCTAGCTGTCGTTGACAAGAGTGAATCTAGTTTGCTGACTCAAGAGCACTGTCTTCTACTCTTAGTTTGCGTGATTAATCCTCTTAGATGTATGATGTCCTTAATTTTAAAGGAACCTAGCAATGAAGACTTTTTCCAAAGTAGAGGATCCTGTTTGTCAAGGAAACAATCTGCATTTCATTTCTTGTTAAGAATCAAAGAAATATTTAAAGTTCTAAAGAAGCTGCAGAATGACAACTCATTCCCCTCAGGCACTTAATTAGAACACTGACCTTTTCCAGGCTTCCAAATAAATGCTTAGGGGGGCTGTATGTATCAAGAGTCTCCATACAGTTAAATCAGATTCAGAAGATAAAGCTTTTACACCACCAAAAAGTGAAGGTGAGACAACATAAAGTAATTGGCAATGAAACACCTCATTGGCTGCTGGTTGGTCTGTCATATCCAAACACCATCTCAGAAACTGCACATTGTACAGTCAAACCAAGTCTACTTAGAACTTTAAGGGCTAAATTTTCAGATCTGGGCACCTACGTTTGTCTGCAAAATATACATTTAGCAGATCCACATTTACTCCTCTAGATAGGGATTTACTAGCTTGCAATCACCCTTTTGCCTGGGCAAAATCATTTTTAGACAGCTTTACTTAAGTACCTGTTGTTCATTTAAAAATGTGGCCCTTGGATTTCCCTTTGCAAACAGATACTAGGAAGGTAGTTATATAAACCAGTATAAAATTAAACCTCCGTCCCACTCTGATGCAGGATAACGATACAGTACATAACATAACGCACGGTACAGCGATAGGCACTGGCCAGCACCTGGGGAAAACAGTACCACATGCATTTAGTCTGAACTGGGTCACTAGCACTGCAGGTAATTAATGCTATGCATGGTTTTCATTGCTAAGCTTTCTTCAGGAAAAACATCATCCGATTGTAGATTGTATCTCTTTGTAAATAAGATGGTATAAATTGGATTCTGAATAGCACCGCAAAGAAAACCATGAAATATTACCATTTGGAAACTAATTTGTTTCCATCTGAGATACATTGTATTTTAGTATTTAGTATTAGTATTTAGGATTATGTTACTCCCTAAAACAGTATAACTGTCTTGATATATGCTAATATTACGTCAGGCAGGTATTACTACAACAGGGTTGGATTTTTCTGGCAAGTCCTTAAGAGCTAGCACAGACAATTACTTCAGGCACAGATATAGTACCATTCAATGATTATGACATTACCTGGAAGAGTGCAGTGAGAGCTGTATTAAATGAACAGACCAAATTCATTCAATAAATGAATAGTAAGTAGTTCAAAACTATAAAACTAATAAAAGAAAAGGCAGATAATTTGTTTCTGCGACTTTTAAGAGTGACTGTCAAATTTCCTCAAATTAATTCTTGTTGAATAATGTAACTGCAAGAAACCATGTTGTATTTTATGTTTACCTTTCGAAAACCTTTTAACAACGTCTGGTGGTATCAATCAATTGAGTAATTAAAATCCTCCTAACTTTAATTACCACTACTAGCTTTCTTCTCAGTAAGGGCTTGATTTGGCGCATCAGGCCCTAACTGCAAAAACTAGTATGGAAAGGTATCTTCAATCATAATCATTCATAACCAATAGTTAGTTACATTAGAACAACTAGAAAACTAATTAATATATTGTCCATTACATTAATAGCAACCTCACATTTCCCTTCTCAATGGTTCTTTTTTCAAGGTCTTTCATTTTACTCACCAGTCAAGCACCAGATACATGTCAATTTATCTGTAGTACTGTCAAATAATTTTATTCCTTATATTTTAACAGCCTAATTTTCCAACCCTTAATCTCCATGGATCTCATATAATGCTTAATTTGAAAATAATGGTGATATAAAAAATAAAAAATTATTGACTTTGTTGGGCTTACATCATAGGTGAACATGGGCCACTTAGGAAAAAAGATGTTTCGTTCTTAATCTATGTATATATGCTATGAATAGGTGCCTTTCCCAAACTGTTCTCCAACAGAGTCCACATGGTATTCAGAGTCCATCTCAGTGGCAAAGGTTCCAGAGGGGTAGCCGAGAGTTCTGTGGCACTTTAAAGACTAACAAATTTAATTTTTATAGGTATAAGCTTTCGTGAGACTCAGCTCACTTCGTCAGATGCAGAGGTAGAATGATACGGTAAATAGGAAACATAGATATGCAAGTGCATAGAGAACAATGGGGGAGGTGGATGAAAGCCGGGTACTTGAGGGCTAATGACAGTCATTGAGAAGGAGGTGAGAATGGGTGAGCAAAGCAATTACCGGTGTTTAGCATGTGAAATGTTCAGTTCACTCATCCAATCTATTTCATGCATTTGGATGGAACAACAGGTTTTGATTTTTCTGGCAATTCCTTAAGAGCTAGCACAGACAAATCTTAGTTGGTAATGGTGAGCTGAAGATGTACAACTCTAAAAAATCGTGAGCTCTTCAACAGTCTGGACAGTTGAGTGCAGAAATAAACTTGCCATGTAGAATAAACACAACTAGCACATAATTCATTGATTCCATTGTATCATTTGATGGGCTTTCAGAAAGTTAAATGATTCTCTTGCAAGTGGTGAGCCTGTAGTTCCAATTGTTAAGTCTTATGTAAAATATACAAGTATCACATTGTGTCAGATTCCATCTCCCAGTGCCAACAGGTTAACATGACACTGTTTTTCATTTCACCTGTGTCGTTAAAGGCTGTTTTTTAAATGTCCTAGATGGAGCCATTAGTATTTGCCCCGAGCTATGAAAGAATGTCCTAATCCTGTGTAATGTTTCAAGGTTTGTGACTGGATTGCGGGTGTAGCTTTCAGTATTCTCTTTGATTTGAGACTTCATTGGGACTCTGCACAGACATACAGATCCATGCTTGCAAATCCTGAGACAGCACTGGGGCCCTCAACTATAACGTAATATTGTTGGTGCTAGTAAATCAGGGGCTGCAGAGATGGCTACCTCTCAGTGGCAGTCAAAGCAAATCCTGTCCACAAAACAAGAACAAGTATTCTCCCTTTTGGGGAGGGAAGTATCACAGAGACTTAACCATTTTTCTCTTCATCAGTGTGAAGAGGCCAGTGTGTCTCTGAGGGATGATTTTGCTGGAATCCCTGAGGGTTTCCAGGGGAGTGTTGACCTGTGGGTTCAGAAGAGGAGAAGCTCCTAAAAGGCAGTTTTCCATTATCTCTTACAATGCCACCTGAGGAAAAAGATTCTGTGATGGTATAAGGTCCTGCCTGGTACATAGGGGTTCCTCATCTGCGGAAACTGATTATGTAAAACTGATGACCCACTGAGAATTTATTGCTTGAGGTACTGAATACATTCAGCCCTAGCTTCGGCATCTTTTCGTCTCATCCCAGATCTCTAAGAGATGTTAGCCACTAAATTCCTCTCTTATTTTACTCCTCCCTTTCCTTTGTTTGACATTACATATTTTGGCCAGAGGCTGTCAGCCAGGCTGTGGAGAGGGGTTTGAGACAGAAGGCTCAATCCGCAACTGCACCCCTGCTGTTCATTTTTAGAACAATGGTAGTGGAAGCTCATCTGTTATTTGTCCACCAGAAGCACAGGTGACTTTGACTTTCCCTTTTATTTTCAAAGTGAGATTCCCACACTTTCCTGAGATGCTCCACAGTAAATTCAGACACATTTTTTAAATTTCAGGGCATTTGAAGGGAAAAATATTGATTGGAAGTATTTTTACAGTAATATCTTTTTTCTGTTTATATTAGAGGTAAAGAAGAAAGCTGGTTTTATCACTCCAGTACCAGGAGGAGTAGGACCTATGACTGTTGCAATGCTCTTGAAGAACACACTCATTACCACTAAAAAGCTGATTTACTAGAGAGTAACTGCTACACTAAAAAATGAATCCAAGTCATTCTATTTATTTATACACAAAACATTTATTTTTTACTACAAAGATATTTATTTCTACATTGTATTTATTTTTTCATGTAAAATATTATGAATCTGATGATTTACAAAATATTACAATACCTTATGTTACCTCCTGCAGCTGAATTGTGAGTAAAACAAAGTGCAGTTACAGCTTTCGTATGTGTACTGTTCTGTGGGTCAATCTTGTTTATAAAAAATAAGGACCATGGGTAAAATTTTTTGAAAGCACGTAAGTCCTATTTTCAAAAGTGACTTCATCAGTTAGGACCCTAAATCTCATTGAAAGTCAATGAAGCTTAAGCGCCGTAAGATCACTTTTTGAAAATTGAACTTAGGCTCCCAAGTCACTTATGCACTTTTGAAAATTTTATTCTTGAAAATCTTGAATTCCTTGCAAATTCAAAACTTCTGTTGATGTCAATAGGAATTTTGCATGCACAACAAAAAAAAGATTCAAACCTAAGATTCAACTGCATCCCAGTAATGCTGAAATCATAAAAGATTCCTGTTCAGCATGTACATTTTTTAAATTAAAGTTAGCTTGCTCACAAAAGGCCAAATTCTGACTTTATATACATATCCAGAAGTCAGTGGGAACTACGTGCACTAGTGCATTAGACCAGAATTGGTCTCCTTCAAAATCCAGGCCTCGTTAGCCAAATGTTGATACACATGCAGTATGTTGTGTTTCTTTTTAAGCATGATCAATGTTTGTTCTAGCCTGATCCTACAATGTGACCTTGCATGGATCATTTAGCAGGATCAGAACTGGTATTAATAAGTATATAGTAAAATCTATGATGGAAATGTGTCATTGGTAACATAAAAGGGGAGAAAAAAAATCATCCAGAATGAAATAGTTGTGTTAAAACTTTGAACTATATTCCCTCTTGCCTCCTGAAATCAGCTTATGTCCTTAGTCCCTGCCAGAAGGCCCAGTCCTGGTCCCATGGGAGTTTTGCTATTAACTTCAATGGCCACAGTCACTTACAGAAGAGTGACACTGGGAAGAGGACGCTACTGCTCTAAAAATAAAAGGTAAAATTGGGAGAATAGGGAATATTTATCTGCATTTAAAGAAGGAATAAAAACTTTAATGCTCATTTATTCATTCAATGAGAGGGTTAGTTCAAAAGGTGGATTAGAATAATCAAACGCAATGTAAAATTAAAATGAGAATACCAATAAATACCAATAGTAAGCCATTCTAATGATGATTGCATACATTATTAACACTGAGGACCCAGTCCAGCTCCCACTTGAGTCAGTCAGAGTCAGATTGGGCCATTGTTTACATCTCTGAATCTCAGTAGAGATGGCTTTGATTATTTACTCTAATCAAGAGCCATTGATGTTTGCCAGTAGTTTGTAGATTGCTTGAATGAAAAAAGTCCAAATATAATGCTGAATATTTCTTCAGTTAAAAAAATTTACTTTCTACAATAAAAAATGTTGGAAAGTTACATTTGTACTGATTTTTCTTACGACAGTTTTTTTTGTTTCATTTTTAAACACTAAACACCTGATATTTTCTTTAAATGTACATGAAATACAAACATGAAAAGTAAAAATATTGGTATTTCTGCTAACATTTTTTCTATGTATTTAGAAAAATTAATGGTAGCCAAATAGAGAATAAATTAAATAAATTAATAAAAAATGTGCCAAATGAACAGAATAAAATTATAATTACTGCAACGTGTGTTTTACAGGAAGAATATTTGAAGCCTCAGACATAAACTGTGCCAACAATCATGTACAGTCCTGCAGACTTAGGCATGTGCTTAAGTTTAAGCACACACATAAGTGTTTGCAGGCTCAAGATATAAGGATAGAATTCTATTGAACCTGTTTGTCAGTAAGTCAGTGAATGAAGAGATATAAAATTAATTCATTGGCATATAATCCTTTAAATGAGATATTTGAAATATTGGCTTTTTTAAATTACTCTTTGTGCAGATTTGTTGCTAGTTATTTGTTATTACAGTCCTTAACTGTGTACAGTTGTCTAAAACTGGTATTCATTTTCCTTCTTGTAACTAAAATAGCCATTGTATTTTTGGTAAAATAACTACTATGGTATTTTGCCATAGCTTTCCTTACATCATATGTCACTTAAACTTTGGTAAATAGATCGGTTTATATTTTAGAAATAGATATTATTCACTACACAGCTTGATTAATCTCTCTCTCACCCCCCATCTCATTGCTGAGTGCTAGGCTAAAAATAAAGTCGAACATGGAATGGCGACTAATTGGTCACAACCATTGAATGAAAGTAATCAAACCTGTACCAGACTACAAGTCATTTTCAAATCTGCTCCAAACCTGTGTATACTGGTGATGTACTCTGTCATGGAGCGCTGGAGAGTTGTCTTGTCATTGCCCTGGGAAAGCTCCAGCAAACACTGGTGTGCTGAGACCTGGGTGTCCACTGTTCAGATCTAATCCAGGTACAAGCTCCCCATTAGTAATGCAATGGCAATGGACCAGCCTGAAATGTTGAGCCTTCCCACAGGTACACCACATCCTGCTCTTCTGATAATGAAGAAGCCACATTGTAGATACTAGTATAGTTAAGTTCCCATTGTGCATGTATGTGGATGGATGGATATAGAAAGCAAAGCTCACTTGATCCAGCTATCCTCCTGAATTGTGATTTATTGGCAAGGGCTACCTACCTAGGCATAAAGCACAAGCTGCCTCCCATGAATGTGCAGGTGTACAGGGACTCAGTACACCTGAAGGAGGTAAAAACCTACTGGCTCTAATACAGGAGAGTGAATTAGAATGGGCAAAGCTAGCACGCATTTCCATCCTGCCAAGTGAAGCTCCTGGATCTAATTCCATGGGTCACTGAGAGGAACACAACACCTGGGAATAACATGACACAGTGGGACACGGGCAGGGCATGTGCTACAGCGTACTTACATTGTGAAATGTTAGTACCTCATGCTAGCTCTCTCTTGAGAAAGTGAAAGTGACTGTAAACGTTCTGTGAGCATTACAATGTGCGAGAGTTAGGAGCAATGGGAATACTTGCATGTATAAGTGCTTTGCTGGATCAGGGCCCGCCGTATTTCAGTACATCTGATTAAATCGTGAACCCGGGAGGGACAAGTCCTAATTGTAAACGCTAATAGAAATGTAACCGATCTTGTACTATCTTCCAGGTATCTCCTCTGTCTTAGGTACTTATATGGCTCCTGTTGCCCTTTTGGCCTGAGCTGTTAGCCAATATGCAGGGCCTTGCAGGATTGTTTTCATTAGGAAGAGCAAAAGGTAATATGAGGGAGGTATGTTCGTCAGTGCAATCCTGTTTATTTACAAAGAATGTAAACTGAGTCCTGTTTCTCTGCACACAGTAGAAACAAACAGGAAGACTCAATTTCTAAGACTACCTTCCCAGCCAGTACTCGGCCCAAAGAGAAGCTGTCTTGGTTTTCTCCCAAGGCCATGCTATCAGTTATTCTCTGCCTTTTTTCAGGCTCTCTGCTTCTGGCCCACATAGCTCCAACCAATGAATGTCCCAGCCCCTGCATTTTCAATCCGTTTCAAAGAAACCCCTTGGCTTGCATAATTCAGTCTCTGCCCAGGCCTTATATGCAGCCAGTACCTTGGATGGTAGTCTCCCATTGTTTCATCTGTCACTAAACAAAGGGGCATTTCATTGCTCCCTTATTTGGCCTGAATGAGAGGTGGTTAGCACTTCCATCAGTTTAAGTGAGATCTGTATCTTCCAAGTCCTCAGCTAGCGCCTTAACCACTCACCCATCCTTCCTCTCTAGGAATTATATAAGCCTCCCAAAATACAAACCACACAGACAATACCTCACATTTATAAGTAGTACGTATATTTAGCATCATTAACTTCCGCTTCACTACATCTTGTTACTCTGCTTTGACAAATACCAGGTTTCTCCATAAAACAGTGTCCTTGCATGCACAATTATGCCCACAGGTAATAGGAAACTGGTGTTTCAAAAGAAAACCCAAACAGATTGTTAGATAATGGTAGTTTCCTAAACCAATGTGTGGTTGCCTCGAGGCTTTAGGTTGTTGCCAGATGCACATTTTTTTGGATTGGTAAGAACAGCAGATGACGCTTCATGGTATATAAGTGCAAGAAAGACACACGAGCACAGACAAGCAGAACAACCCAGCTGTCTGGAAAGGAGAGAGGAAAACGCTGTTAATTTGCTGCTAGATATGGCATTTGGAACGCTAATATATATTTTGCTAAAAGGTAGGTTTATTGGGGGTTTTATTGGTGTCTTATAGACATAGGTTTTGTATTTATACATTTGTTTAAGGAAAGTTCACTCATATTTTCTGTAATAAGCAGTAGAAAATAAATCCAGAGAGCTCATAGGAATTCAGAAACAAAATTAGTTAACTGTATTGTATACAATATAAAGTAATTACAATAAGATTTATAACAGCATGGATATGTATTCTGAGACTATACAAACAGTAGCTTGTTTTCTGTTCTCCACAGTCATAACTAAGCTGTGACAATAGGAGTTCAAAAAGGCAAGAACATAATAAAAAGAAACCCTCATTATTTCAGTTTATTAATTCAGAAGTCCATTCAATGGACACATTTGTACAGATGAAATAAGCTGCATGCAGAAGTGTTTTCCTGTCTAAGCCAATATGTCTTTGCATTATACAGCAATGGTAGCACTGGGCGAAGAGGCAGCTATTACTGTTTCGTCGCTAACCACAGACTTACGGAATAGCTGGGCAAAAAACAACACAGAAGGTATTTCTTCTCTGCTCTGTATTGTCCAAAATAAGCATTTGTAGACTGAAAAAAAAATCCTATATAGCTGAATTGTAGCTGAATTGATAACTAATCTTAATGTGATTGTCATTTAGTCAAATGGTAATGTTTATTGTAATGCGAACATTTCTCTACAAGGAAATTCTTTTTGAGACCACCTCCTCATTTCAAATAGGCCTCAGAAAAGAGCCCTCAGTGACAGCAACATTCAGTCACTACCCATCTGGATCAGAAGTGAACCAGAGACCGAGAAGTGAAAGGCTCCTTATCCCAAGTGATGCAGGTTTTTTAAAGTATTTTATAACCAGATACTGTAGATTCTGTGCACTCTCTGAAAGTCATTTCTGACAACTTTAACCACTATTCAGCTTCTAACTATCAGCAGCTATTTCTGAAATCTAAATTTTCATGTACATCAAGTGAGAATGCAGCTGATACACCAATACATTAAAACTAATGAGTCTCATCACTGTTACTGGATAACTTCTTTATTTTTTGTTATGTAGTTTTTGATTGCCAAAACCTCTACAGTTGTTAGTTGATGGTGTCCTTTTGTTCTTTTTCTTTTTTCTGTTCATTATACATCTGCTTCAAGGTGAACTTGAAAGGCTGCCAAGACCTGAGTACAGAGCTTTGTGTTTCTCCTACAAGAAAGAATTACATTGCTACCTTAGGTATTAGCAATGTAATTACTTGTTGATAGGGAAACAAGGAATCTTGAACTCAAGTCTTGGATTTTCAACTATTTTGTTTTAATTTTAAAATCTACTTATGTAGTCTATTAATGTTAGGTCATCTTAACAGTCTGTTGACTGGTCTTAGTCATAGTCACATGACAGTCATAGTAGTATGCAAAAAGTAGTACTGAAAGACATTCAGAATCATTTTTGTCCTGTTTTGCAAGTATAGTCCTTTCCTTTATCAATGTAGATGGAGCCCGTGATCTGGCTTAGAGTGTTTCTCTGTGACATGGGTGTTCTTCCAGGGTTGGACAAAGAGGAAAAAATGGTCCTCTTTTTTGTCACATTGCTGTAGACATTTACGTTGTGATTTGTTGAGTAGCCTAGCTGTCTGAAATACCATTTGTATTAGAGAGAGAAAATTGATTATGGGCCAGATTTTGACAAATGAGAGGTTCGCGTGCATGAACGAAGCCATGCGTGCAGCTGTAGCACCTCCATTGGCCCTTGCTGTCGTTATGGATATAAAATGCTATTTGCACAGTCAGCAGGACATTGACTCTCACAGCTGTAGCAACTGCTCACAAATGCAGGCACTTGCACACTTGGTTTGGCAGATATAAGTGGGTCCTCTACAAAATGTCACTCTTTAAAAGCCAGAGAACAGGATTTTGGGGTGGGAGGAAGAGCTTAAAGAATCATCTGTGGAACTGGCCACATCCCTTCACTCCATTCTTGCAGCTTCCATTTCTAGGAAGGTGGAACAGTAATTAAATAGTGAATTAAGGAAGCTCATAACCAAAGCATGTTAATAACAAACCGTTAGGAAATTAATTAAGTCCCAGGTGAATGCCGGTTGGGAAATGGCAATACCTTGTGGGATTGTGGATCCACAAGCAGGTGCTGTGTGAGAGAAATGGTGGGTATCTGGCCAACGAAAGGCAAGCGTGAGCAGAGTTCCATCCCAGGAACCTTCCTTCTTCCCTAGTCTGCATGTCATATACAGTCATCCTCAGCTGCAAACGGTGGGGAGAGGTGGGTGTCACCTTTAGTGGCAAGGTCATTGAGACAAAAGAAATACCATGGAGAGAAAAGAGGTTGGGCTGGCAGCTGCCTGGAAGATGATAGGGAATATGAGAATTTCCTCCTGCTTGAGGGGACACCTTCCAAAGTTCAGGAGGAAGGAATTAGAGATGCAGGGTCTTGTTTTACTATTAGTGGGGTGAGGGGGACCCAAACCCCTGCTGGTGCTGGGAGAGAGTTAGAAGAGCTGGATGGATGAAAATCTACATACTCATCGTCAGCACCTTATTGCCATCAACTGAGGGTGAATATGCTACTCTCGTCTTTGGTATCAAATGCAGGGAAAGGAACCTGTGCAGGCCCATCACTTCTTGCCAACTCATTACACAGCCTACTCCAAATAGCATCCTGATGGATCAGCTGCTGTATTGCAGTCAGATGAGTTCTTTGATGTATTTACCAGGAACCCTGGGGATGATTAGTTCTCATCTTCTCAGAAAAGGGGCAATATGCGTCAGAGTTAATGCAAAATAAATGATGGATCTCTGGCTGATGTAATTTCTATTAAGGGCATTGTGGTCTGGAGCTGAAGCTGGGCATTGTAGTTTATTTAGACAAATCTACCTCTCGCTGGCACTCATGATGTTTTTTGGATATTTTATGTGTGTGTGCGAGTACGTATGTGTGTTCACGTGCACACGTGGACTCACAGTGTATGTGTGTGTGTGTGTGTGTGTGTGTGTGTGTGTGTGTGCTGGTACATATGGAAATTAAATAGCATATACACTTCGTTTTTCTTTTATAGCAGCTCTGTCATTCTGTGTCAGACTGTAAAATTTCTCAGTTTTGTCATGACCAATCCTTCAGCTATCCATTATTTTGATTTAATGTCAGATCAGGTCAAATTCATCACTTTTGATGACTTACATGTGGCAAACACCCATCCAGATGCCTGCTTATACTGCATATTTTTATTCTTCACATGAATTAAAGGGCAAACTGGTACTAATACCTGGTTCTTATATGACGCTTTTCATTGTAGATCACAAAATGCTTTGCAAAATTCAGTATCATTATGTGCTCTTTAAACAGCTTATCCAGTGTCTAGGTGGATAATATGATATTTAAATTAGTTTAATAGTCTCAGTATCTGCTTAGAAAAAAGTTTTTTTTCTTTTAGTTTCAGATTTTATAATTCATTTGAATGTAACTACTCTTAAATTGTAGTGTTACAGTAGTTAGTACTTTTAATTTTTGTGTCTGGATGTGAGATCTGAGCTTGCAGCCCTTGCTTAGACAAAACTCCCACCGATGTCAGCAAGGGCTTTGTGTGTGTGAAGAATTCCTGTAGGACCATCCCCCTGACTTACAAGATTTTTCTCTCCAACAGTTTCTAGGCATGTTTTCGTTCCTGTTTTAAATTTATTTAGAATAACGATATTAAGTCTGATATAGCTATTTTGTACTTTTCATCCTATGAAAATGGAATGCTGCCACCTTCTGGCAATTTAAAGCGGTATCTAAACACAAAATCAGGAAGGGTTTTTCTTTTTTCTTTTTTTTTTATGCAGAGTGAAAATATTAGTTTTATTCTGACAGCTGCAGATCTTGTGGTTTTTTTCTATGTAGATTAGTAAATTTTAATTCTATATTTTTAATTTATTTTAATCGTTAACCATGGATTTAAGAGAAATATTTAGGAGAACAATCCTACATGCCCAGTATAATGGCAGTACATGCAAATCAAAATAAAAGGCAGAGCTTAACTTTCTTGTAACACTGTGTGTTTGCTCTTGTGCTCTGTTGTTGTGGTTTGTGTGAGTTAGTGCATGAATGTATGTACACAAGGAAGTGGAGAAGGAAAGCATGAATGTCTCAGTTACTTGTGCTTATGGTTCCAAATATTGTACTTGCAAGTTAGTATTATTTCTGACTTTTGTCTTACAAGATGTTTTTTCCCACAGGGCTGAGTCATGCAAGCCCCTTTTAGAGACCTGAGTATATTCTTCACTTCATTTTTCTCCTTTAACCTATCCTCCAAGATCTAGTTCTGTGCTGACTGTCCTCTTGGCTAGCAAAGCTGGAATCTGCTCTCTCCAGAGTCTGTCAGCATTACCCTCTGAGTCAGTCACAAGAGTTGCTAAAGAGTGACACAAGGTGCTTCTATACTGCGATTGGACATGTGCAGCTGGCCAGGGCCAACTGACTTGGCTCATGGGACTCAGGCTAAGGGGCTGTTTAACTGCAGTGTAGATCTTCAGGCTCAGGCTGGGGCTCAGGCTCTAGGACACTGTGAGGTGGGAGGGTCTCAGAGCTTGGGCTGTAACCTGAGCCTGGATCGTCTACATTGCAATTAAACAGCCCTGAAGCTTGCGCCACACAAGCCCCAGCCTGGCCAGCTGTGGATTTCTAATTGCAGTGTAGACGTACCCACAGAGCCATATAGATTAGGAGAAGAGGAAGAGCTCACCCAACTGAGGGCATGGAGGAATGTACCAATGCAGAATGGAATTTGGTCAGGAAATGGGGGGTTAATATTGTTACGCATGAGAAATGTGTCATGGGATCGTCAGGGACCACAAGTGGTCAGGACAAGACGTTGGGCTTAGATCTCTGACGACACCTCTGAATGCATAAGCACCATGTTGGAGCATTGTTTCAGTACTTAGTCAGAGGGAAGCTTTTCACTTGCCAAAAGACCAATACCACACTTTAGTTACTTTGAAACTGCATTGTTGTTGTCCTGCATGTTTTTGCTTTTCCTGCGGTCACGACTGAAAGCCAGTGTTGTCAAATATTCAGGTAAGAACTCACTCAGCTATGTCTAAAACAATCCCCTGAAATAACAAGCATTGACTGGACACTCCACCCAATCAGTAACTCCTGCAGTCAGAACGCCTGTTCAAACAAATGATTTCCTCAACTCTCAAGCCTTTGAGCCTTCCCTTCCTATACCCCACCACACACCCCCATCCCATGACCCAATACTGTTGTTGGCCATTGGCTGTGTTCTATCCACAATCCAAGTAAATTGTCCTGATTTGTACCATTTACCAGGGGAAGAGAGGGAAAATAGCTGCTGTTGTTGGGAACAAACTGTGGGCAAGCTGCCTTAAAGTAATGGTGTTTTGTCCTTTTCATTAAAAATTAATCACTTCAGAAGTACTGGCTGACAGCAGGGTAAATTACAGCTCTCTGAACCTGCTAATCCTCTTGTGCACCTATCCTGCTTGGTTTCAGACTGTGCAATACTGACATTAACTTGGAGTGAACCTAGCCTATTCATTAAACTTTTGCACATATGTTAAGAGGAAATCATGTATTTAAAACTGGTGTTTGAAAAAGCTCTGTGCTAAGGTGTCCGGTATCTCTGTTCTGTTTTAATTAGCCATGTCTCTATTAGTCTGCAGTTTTTACATCACATTAAATGGATCCAATGACTTGTAAATGGCTGTTCTTTTAAAAATGATGTGATCAGTTTCTGCAAACAATGGGATTTCTTCAAATGTAACTTTTCCTTCTCCCCCCACATCTTTTCCAATAGACTACCCAAAAGAACCTATGCTTCTGAAGTTTATGCAATCTTGTCTTGAAGAACACCACAGTTATTGTATTAATGGCCTCTGTGCTCTTCATAGTGAACTCAGGAAACCCATATGCAGGTAAATCAATTGCATTTTTTAAATACACACCCTTGGAGAAGTAGACAAGTTTATATTTTTTTTCTGTGTATGTTACATATAATTATTATCCTGACCTGTAATCTGCTCTGTACACAGGCATAGCTTTAACATTTTATTTAACATCTGAGTAGCCCCACTGAAGCCAATGGGACCTACTCACATGCTTCAAGCTAGGCGCCACGTAGCTTTAGGTTCTCTATTAACAAAGCTAATTAATTAAAGCTGTGACAACGTCATCCTCTTGCTGGAGAAAGCGAAAGCAGAAGAAACGGCGCTTGAAAGCTGCTTTTGGCAAATTCTGAACTCAGAACTACAGCATCCAGCTGAAATCTGACGCTGAAGGGTTAGATTTCCAGCTGTGCCCATTGTTTGACTGCTGAGCAGGGGCCATAAATGCAGGGGCCATAAATGCACTAACTACAGATTCCTGATTCTGAGTGGTTCTACATCAAATTCAGCCCTGACATACTTCTGGGCTTCCTGTTGCTATTATTGGCTCACTACAGCCCCAATGGCTATTACAACAGCTAGGTATCACCAAAGCACAATGTTTTCTCACTACACTCTCTCTCTGGAAGAATTCTCAGCTCCAGAGATCCAGCAGTTTTCTGACACCAAGCGGTTTGACCGCACAAAAGAATCTGCTCGTCCCAATTTAGTTTACTTCCATGTTTTAATTGTAAATTGTTTAAAATCAGTCAAAAGTAATATGTATCTTACGGTTTCAAGTTAAGATTTTCCGAATACTCTTGTGTTTTTTTTTTCTTTTTAGGTGCCTGACAGGTTATAATGGAGAAAGATGTGAACACTTGACATTAAGTTCTTATGCACATAATTCTTATGAGCATTATATTGCAGTGGGAATTGGCACTGGGATGTTACTGAGTGGGATCATTGCTATAATCTATTGCTATGTAAGAAAGAGGTATGGAAAATGGCATTTTCTGGGGCCTGAAAATTGTTATGGGAATTTTAAACCGTTTAGAATACCTTGAAGCATGAGCATTCCTATGGCAAGGATTTAAATTAAAGATGGTTCCTTTGCATTATATTAATATTAATAATTGGACAGATTTTGCTAAGTGTTGTCTAGTGGACAGAGCAGAGTGCTCAGGAATCTATTCCTGGGTCTGTCACTCACTTATTGTGTGATCTTAGACAAGTCACTTCACTGTGCCTCTATTCCATAAAGTGTAAAATTATTCTGAAACCGCCCACCAGCACTGATTTCATGGGGACTACTTACTTGTCTTAGGCAAGTTAGATTTGTCTCTATCTATATCTTTACAAGTTCTATCACCCTGTGATTAAATTCACAATTCTGTTATCCATTTTAGATGCAGGAAGTTGAAATCACCTTACAAAGTTTGAACTGGGAAGACAGCATTGAGAAGATCTGGCATAGGACACTTACCGATTTGCCTGTACATTAGAGGAGGTTCTAAGTTGAAAGTACTGCCAGTGCCAACAAAATACGAGCAGATGCCATGGCCTGACTGATAGCATGAGACAATGGAAATCAAATAGCTGGTACATACCTGGAACAGCTGTAGAACTGACTGGCTTCGTCCATTTTGGTGAAAGCCTTCATAGCTTTAATAAAAGTTGTTGGGGGATTAGATGAGTGGATTGAAATGGCTGAGGATCCTCCCCCCTGCTTTTTCACTACAGTTTGTTTGTTTTTGGGTGGAGATCTAACTTCTTTTAACTGCTTTTGGTAATTTCAAGCCTTGATTGTTCAACAGGGAAGGAAGTTCTGTGTGGAGGAAGACAACACTATGTCTCACATCGCTCTGATACAAAGAATGGAGCTCACACACTGCCAAAGGCAAGCAGTCAGTCTAGCCCACTTTGGGTTTCCCGGTGGCCTGTAGCATGGGTCTGGGCTGACATGAATACTGTGGATCTCTCAAGTGAGTTAAAAGCAATATGTGCTTCTGTTGCTACGATGGACAAAAGCATAAAAGGTTTTGGATTGGGAAATAGGTGAGTCACAAAAGGCATAATTAAAACTAAGAAGAATAAAGATCAGACAATGTTGGAAAAATAATATTGAGAAGGAGAGCAGTCCATGAGATCTTAGGGCACATAGGGTTCTTGAAGTTTTGACAAGAGTAGAGATCAAGTGACATCTTGAAAGTGTTCATGCGGTACAACTTTGATCTTCCAGTACATCAAATAGCAGCTCCCCACACTCCCAGACTTGTCAGTCAGACATCTTCTTGCACAGTGATCTGCACTGCTGGGCAAGAGGAACAAGCATTTAGTTGCTATGGAAGTTGCAATCTTGTTATAATTCCTTAATACAGTTCTACCCAGATGGCTTCACTCTCATGGAATGTATAGTATATCATCTTTAAAACAAGAATTTGCTCAGCTCCATCCTGCCAGATTAATATTATATGCTTTCTTTTTCTTCATTTTCATCCACAAATGGATGTCCTAAGAGGTCTTCAGATGAGGATATTTGTTCTTGAGATAGGGAAATAAAATAGATTCAGCAGACAATGGTACTTGGGAGACTTTGCAGCTTCTAACTGAGAGTTTGGGAATACTGGCAGGAGGCTGGAACAATTTGTGTAGTGGGGATGCTGAAAGCTATTGAACCAAACTGTAAACCCTGTATATGATGGAAACCACTTCAGCTCAGAGGGTGCAACATCACCCCCTACACCCATAGTTGCAGCATCTATAAATATTGGTGCTGATAATTCTCAACATTACTCAGAAAAGTTTTCATTTCAGGCACTGCACATTGTAGATCCAGATTTTAGCTGCATTTAGACACCTATGGGAAAAAGGCATTCAAGTGCCTAAACGTGTAAGGGCTAAATTGGGGACATAATTTTCATTTTGAATATCGGGCTCCCTTGTTATGTGAATTCACTTTTTCCAAGTGATGAGTGTCATGTTCTTTTAATATAATGTGCATTGGTAAGAGTTGAAATGCTCACAACAAAATATATAAGAAAAGGGTCCAGTTTAAAAGGGGAAATGTGCATTTTGAGCGAAGTTCTTTAGTATGCCCTGATTGATCAGAAGTGCGAATGTAGGATGAATACAGTAGCAAGGAGGTGTTGGCCAGGAGTTGACCTTCGGTGCATTGCCATCTATTTCCTCTAGATTTGAAGCGACCATTCCTATATTGTTTTGGTTTTCCAGATCCCTGACTTGCCAGTCTCCCTTTTCTCAACCTCGTTAAGCTCTCTAGGTGTCTAGTTAATCATCTTACACTATTTTTACTATTTTTTCCTATACTTTGGAAGGCAATTCCTGCTCCCACAGTTGTTCCATTCAGAGTAAATTCATCTGCTTGAATCAACTTACTTTGGTTTCACATGTTTGTAATGAGAGCAAAATTTTGCCTTGAACAATTGAATCCTTTGGGCAGGTACTGCATGTAAGCACCCATTAGAAACTTATGCTCAGCCTGCAGACAGTGGGCTAGACATTTTCTCACCAATCACGATTTCTCTCATGAAACTGGCAATGGTCGGATGGGTCAAAGACCTCATGTTTTTGTGAGTATGTCTCTTTACCCAGCAGTGATCGATATGTACACATACACAGACGCATTATGCAGCTTGCACGTGATTCTATCTGTGTACAGAATTGCTGCATGCCAGAATATAGACATACATTAATGAGTCTTTTGCAGGGCATATGTTTTGTGGGTATGAACATCAGCAACAAACAAAAATGTGTCTCTGTGTATAAACCTTATAACATCCTGACAGGAATTTCTAAGTCCATTAAGCTGACTTGGCTAAGTGGCCAAATAAGTATTTAACAGGGTGCATAATTAATTTGCAAAGGGGTGTCAAGGCACAGAGGGGATTTGTGTGCCTAAAATGTGCACACCTGATTCTTGTGTTTTGAGAGTTAGGTGTAGTGTAAGAGCAAACTGGGCAGGGAGATAGCTAAGCAGATTGTGTGGCCTGAAATGTAGGCATTTTCAGGGCACACCTAAATTGTTAGGTCCTCTTTCAGGGTCATCTCTAGTACCAGGGCAGCACTGAGGAGGCTGCATAGAGAGAACAGCTGAGGCTTCTGCTGATGGAGGAAAAGATCAGTAAAAGAAAACCCAGACAAGAGAGTGTTGCAGATTAGACACATATCATGAAAACGAGCAAGGTACAGAAAGAAAAGGGAAATGCAATGGGAAAGAACAGAGAAGGAGAGCAGAGGGTCCCGCTTTATTTCTCCACTGCCTTTCAGTGAGTGGCTTTGAAGCTTCCAAAGGTTGTACCTCACCAATCAAGTGCTGTGACATACCCTTATTATTTGGCAGACTGGGCAGGGACACTGATCTGGCCCACATCTGGTGTCGGTGACAAAGGTAAAGGTGGTTGATGGAGGGGATGATGTACAGGATGCAGCACGTGTTGTCACCACAAACCCAAGATATCTCACTAGGCTCCCTGTGCATCTGAGGCATTGGAGACGAATGTGTCAGTCTCAGGTACTGGGTGAGCAGCTGACTCAGTGACACCACTAAGGAAGTCCGTGCTCTGACAGATTCCTTCATGAAGTCAGTCATGCTGGGCCTTTGCTACCAATTTTGTCGGGCGTGCCAACTGCTTTTGGGCTTTTGCTGTATGTTGCTGCCTAGTTTGCCTAACTTCCTGTAGAACTTCTCCAGATTCTTCTTCAGGATGTGTGTCTCTGGATGCTCAACTTCAGATGCATGTGCACCTCACATGCCTTTGACTGCTGTATCCATTCAGCCCTCTCATGCTCCTTACGCAGCCCCATGACCCCGCACCTAGGCTATGTAGGGCTGCATGGGTGAAACACCCTCAGTTCCTTCTCAGCCATCATGGCCTGAGATGGAGCTTTAGATTGTCCACCTTGAGCATGCCTCAGCTAAAAGCTTTTTCTCCTAGTTGCTAGTTTAGTTTTAGATAGTTTTCTAGTTAATTAGTTAAATTACTTTAGTTTAGTAGTTGAGAGGGTCAGTTTTGTTCCTCTACCCTCCCTTGGAAAGGCATGCCCGGCTCACCAGGGTTCAAATGCTTCGTCACTTGCCAGGAAGCCATCCTGGTTAGCAACGGCCACTCCAAGTTCCTTCGCTGCCCTCAGAAGTGTAACTTCTCACTGGCCCTTCAGTCTAGGGTGAGGAAGAGCCAGAAGATTAAACTGAGGCTACTAATGATGGAGCGCTACCTTTTCCGCACTTCAAAGCCAGGTCAGGAGGCCTTCCCCCATACACCAGTCTCCCAGTAGATCCAGTGCCCCTTCAGCATCGGCTCAGCTCCACAAGTTGACTCCAGAGACCTCCTTGAAGGGTCCTAGGAAGAGAAGCTCTGACTCTCAATAAGGAGCCTGTTTCTAAAAGTCTCCCAGTAGGTTGACGGCATCAGAAGCTTCAACCTCTTGGCTCAGTATTGTATATGCAAAGGACTCATCCAGTGCCGGCAAGGCTGGAATGCTCCAAAGTTATTCCAAGAGCAAACACGGCTCCAACTAAGCCTCAGTACCATGTGTACGTGACCAAGAAAGCAAGGAGAAACATTACTCCAGACCAGTACTGTTGGGCTCAGCTTTACCATCAGTACCTCCTCCAATGGGTTCCTCAGTACCGTGCAAGCCTAAGTGCCTGACCCCTTGGCACCCACTCAAAGAACTCTAAATATTCAGTATTGTCTATATCTAGAGACAAACACACTGTCGTGTCAGTACCGCCTCTCCATTTGTTATCACCAGAACTTAGACACGCAGAGGATGTATTGGTGACAGATTACCCAAAATCTCCCCTGCTTATGGGTACTAAGTCCTCTTGGTACCAAGATCCACTCAGTCACTGGATTCCCATTTGTCTCCAGTACCGCCAAATTCACCACCCTTTTTGGCTGGGGCTCCTTCACTAGATGATGTCAAGGATGATGATAGACACCTCCCTTCAGTTTCTTCTATCTCAGTGCAGGGCTTCCTTACTTAGCCATACAAGAACCCTGTCTTTAACACAAGTTTCTATATCAACCTGTTGGAACTCAGAGCAATCAGGAATGCCTATTTTCATTTTCTGCCTCTCATCAGGGACAAGTCAATCAGGCTCACATGGTAAATGTGGCCTGCATGTTTTTATCAACCAGCAAGGAGGAGCAAGTTCCACTTTTCTTTGTGCCAAAGCAATAAAGTTGTGGATCTGGTGCATAATCCATTATATACACATTTTGGCAGTCCACTTCCCGGGTATTCAAAACACCACAGACGGTGGTCTCAACAGACACTTCTCCCAGGAATACGAATGGGAGTTGGACTCTTGGACCCTCCAAAACATATTTCAAACTCAGGGATTTCCAAAAGTGGACCTCTTCGTCATCTCCATGAACAGGAAATGTTCAGCTTAAGAGGTGGTCTATGCCGTCCTTCTTCCTACCTTGGATGAAGGGTCAGTTCTATGTGTTTACTCCAAAAGCTCTAATACTGAGAGTGAGGAACAAAATCAGACAGGACAAAGCCAGGGTTAGTCTAATAGTCCCAACTTGGCTGAGATAAGCGTGATACCCTTACCTATTTCACCTGTTCTTCTGTCCAGCAATCAAGCTTCCAATCATACCTCATCTCCTTTCCCAAGACACTGGTTGATTGTTTCATTCCAACATAGAAGTTCTCCACCTAATGAGGTGGCTCCTCAATGGTTCATGGAGCTAGAGTCTTCCTGTTCTGCGGTGCTATGAGAGGTGTTATTAAACACTAAGAAAGAATCGACCCTAAATATTTACTTTCAAGTGTGGAAAAGATTTAGCCATTGGCTTGAACTCCAGTGATTTGTACCCAACTCTTCCTCACTCTGTTATTCTGGATTACCTGCTGGAATTGAAGAAAACAGGATTATCAACCAGCTCAGTCAGGGGTTTCCTTGGCCCTGAAACAGCCTTTCATTCCGCAATAGAAGAATTCTCAGTGTTCTCTCCCTCAACAACTCTAAAGTTCATCAAAAGCTTAGGGAACCTTTCTGCTCAAATGAAAGGCTCCCACCTGGCTTGGGATCTCAACCTAGTTTTCAGACATCTCACAAGACCTCTCTTTGAACCTATGGCGACCTGCTTCTTACTTAACCTGTCTATGAAGATGGCCTTTTTGTTAGCCATCACATCAGCCAGAAGAGTTGGAAAAATTGAGACCTTAATGGCAGACCATTCTTTCACAGTATTCTTCAAGGATCAGGTTTCCTTACTTCCACATCTTAAATTCCTACCTAAGGTATCATCCAAGTTTCATCTTAATCAGTCCATTCATTTGCTGTTTTTTTCCTGAAACCACATAATTCTCAACAGGAGGCTTCCTTTCATATCTTAAATTTCAGGTGATCATTGGCCTTCTATCTAGCTAGGACCAAATTATTTTGGACATCTTCTAGACTGCTTGTTTCCGTTGCAGTCAGATCTAAAGAATCCACAGTCTCCACCCAGAGGCTATTGAGGTGGATCTGTGGGTGCATTATTTCATGTTATGATACAGCCAGCATTTGACCTCCTTGCAGTGTGTTGTCACACTCTATGAGGTTGCATCAACAGATGTGCCTGCAACTGAGGTCTGCAGAGCTGCTATATGGTCTCCAATACATACCTTCTCCAAGCACTGTGCCCTGGCCTATGCATTTAGATCCGACGCAGCAGTTGGCAATGAGATTCTGTCTTCAGTTCTCAACCCAAAATCCGACACACCCTCCTCCCCCGGGGATACCGCTGAGGAGTCACCTGACGTGGAGCATGCATAGAGACACTATTCGGAGAAGAAGAAAAAGGTTACTTACCCTGTGTAGTAACTGTGGTTGCTCCGCTATCCGCCCTCCTTCTCCTCTGCTTCAGTTTTTTTTGTGGGACTTTGCAAAGGAATTGAGGGTGGGTCGCCTGCACAAACCTGTGTAGCCTCCGCCTGGTTTGGACCATTTGCATATGGTAATCTGATATGCTGGAGGCATGGCCTTTGCGCTCTGCTAGTAACCAATCAAGTGGATGCATTTTGAAAATCACACTGTCAGCAGGAGGCAGGTTGGTGTCCCTGCATCCCCTCCAGCTCAGCACGCCTCAGCTTTGATTAGTGCACAGTGCAAGCAGAAATCAACCCAATTCACAAATTAGTCACTCCCAAAATTGCCTTCTGAAGACCAGAGTGTGCACATGTGCACGCACACTCACACACACAATCTTGGGCACACTTTCCGTAGGCTCCCTCTCCCTCCTCACTTTACCTTCTCCAATTCACTCTCCTCTGCTCATCCTCTGAGCACCTCTCCCTACCTTTATGTGGCTTCTGTCCCTCCACCTAACTGCTCCAAGCAAACTGCCTTGGAAAGTAAGTAGGAAAGGAAACTGAGTTTGCAATTTAGGCCCAAGAGGCATTGCTGTGAGGTACCAGTGACAGGGCAGGCACTCAAGGAGCTGTACATTTCTTTTACCCCGCTTTCCCTTTTCTCGTTCCTCACCTGCTTCTGCTGGCCTTTGGTATCCAGCTGTACCTATTGCTCCAGTGCAATGCAATCTAGATTTAGGCATTGTTCTCAAGCAGCAAGGGAAGAAACAGTTACCAGCAAGGCCAAAAGGAGTCGTCACCTTCCATTCCATGGTCCCATGCTCTAGACACCATCTAGGCTCTGTCCTGAAAGGCAAAGGACACAGAATAAAAAACAAAACAGAACTCCTTCCCATTTGAACCATGGAGTTTAGTGTAAACAGACATTAATTACCATGGCAGCAATACAATCTTGTAATATGACTACTTTATGGACCTGATTCTACTCTTTCTGACTTCAGTGAGAGCGGGACCTATTCGAATCAACCCTTATGAACCTGGAGGAGCTGGAATACTGCCTGACTCACAGGAAGGAGGCTGCCATCTCTGTGTAGTCAGAATGGTTGAACTTTGATTGCGTTCCGCAGGACAGATGTACACAGCAGAAATGATGATTATGGCAGCACCTAGAAGCCCCAATCAAGACTGAGGTCCCCTTGTGTTAGGTGCTGTACAACCACAAAAAGAGAGATCAGTCTTGCCCCAGCAAGTTTACCATCTCAGAACACAAGATAGACAAATGATGCGGGGGGGGGGGAACAGAAGCACAGAGAGGGGAAAGTAACATGACCAGGGTTGCACAATGACAGTGTTAGGAACAGAATCCAGGTCTCCAGCCCCACACTCCAGAGTCCTGTCCCTGGCCCTACTTCCAGAGTTGAGGCTCTGCTCATTTATTAGCCACTGCAGGAGATATTAGTGTAGTGTAAGGGTCTGAAAAGAAAGGAGAAATAAATCTGGAACTGCATCCTCTAGTCACCAATGTTTCAGCTCACACCTCTGAGCATTGGGGAGTCTTGGCAGGACAAACAGGAATTAGCAGTGTCCAGTAAGGGCATTTTCTTAAAATAGGCCAAAACAAAATTCTCAGCATTCTTGTGGTAGTTTCTGCCTTCTTGGGATTGCAACATGATAAACAAAGTCACAGAAATGATGTCAAATGGCAGATATTTAGAGTATGAAAGCCTTCAAGATACCTGTGACGTATCTCTCTCTCGTCCTTCTAGTTCATTTCACTCTACCCCTTCCCCAAAGCAGTACGGTCCCAATCCTGCAATCAATTCCATGTGGACACCATAGTTCTCATTGCCAGATTGGGGCCCTAGCAGTTTAATTTGTGAGATTCATTCATCGCTTTTGTTGGATAAGAATCTCAAACACAAGTTAGAAGAAAGACTATTTTAAATGCCCATCCTGCATAAGAATTAGAGATGGGTTTAGACGTGTCTCACTATTCCAGATTCCAGGCAGTTTTCAATCTGAGGTTTTTGTTTGCCCCATTATAGAGATTGGGCCATCTGTGGAATTCAGAGGTGGATTCAGCATTGAATTCCTAAGCACACGCCATTCAGAGATGTTCAGATCTGAGCTTTTGCTTCAGGACAATACTTAAAAATTGAGATTCACAAAAAATTTTGCAATGAAGACTGTGTGATACATTTATCTGATGAATGTCTTCAAACAGATTGTGATTTCCTCATTATTTATGTCTGTTCATCTTTTTTCCCCTTCTTTTGCTCAATGGATGAATTGTGAATAATTCACTATGCACATTTAATACTTGATATTTAAAGGTCAAACTGGGTGCTTAGTCATGACTGGTCAGAGAAGTCAAATAGTATTGTTTCTGTTAGAATCATAGAATCATAGAATATTAGAGTTGGAAGGGACCTCAGGAGGTCATCTAGTCCAACCCCCTGCTCAAAGCAGGACTAACCTCAGTTATATCATCCCAGCCAGGGCTTTGTCAAGCCTCACCTTAAAAACCTCTGAGGATGGAGATTCCACCACCTCCCTAGGTAACCCATTCCAATGCTTCACCACCCTCCTAGTAAAAAACTTTTTCCTAATGTCCAACTTAGACCTCCCGCCCTGCAACTTGAGACCGTTGCTCCTTGTTCGGTCATCTGCCACCACCAAGAACAGCCTAGCCCCATCCTCCCTGGAACCCCCTTTCAGGTAGTTAAAGGCCGCTATCAAATCCCCCCTCACTCTTCTCTTTTGCAGACTAAACAAGCCCAGTTCCCTCAGCCTCTCCTCATAAGTCCTGTGCTCCAGCCCCCTAATCATTTTGGTTGCCCTCCGCTGCACTCTCTCCAACTTGTCCACATCCTTTTTGTAGTGGGGGGCCCAAAACTGGACACAATATTCTAAATGCGGCCTCACCAATGCCGAATAGAGGGGAATAATCACTTCCCGTGACCTGCTGGCAATGCCCCTCCTAATGCAGCCCAATATGCCATTAGCCTTCTTGACAACCAGGGCACACTGCTGATTAATATGTAAGCACTTCCAGCACAAATACATATGATATTGAAATTTGATTTCTGCAAACACTGATTACGGTGGAATTCAAAGGTTCATGGGAAGCAAACAGAAAAGGGTCACAAAAAAGGGTGATGTTTTCACCCTGTGTGTTTAAAGCTGATCTGAATTTCTACTTTAGTGTCACAGTGGTTTGTCATGGATCTTAGCCTTTTGTGCTAGACGCTGAGACAGACTGTGATATTATACGGCCAACATCTGTGTATTAGATGTTTTTCTAAACCACATGTTCTAGTTCAAACTGAAATTAATTCAGAGAAGTCCTATGCCTTGTGTTATACAAGAGATCAGATTAGATGATCACAGTTATCCACTCTGGCTTCATAATCTGTAAACAGTTAAACTTGCAACCTATTATCAAATGTGATTTTTGACTTTGTCTAACTTTGGCATACACAGAATACCATTCTTTTGGCCAGAAATGTCTGTCTTATACTGGCAGACTTTTCTTTTCTTTTCAGTTCAAGCAAATGATTTCAAAGTTAGGAACCTGTTCAGTTTCCAGTGCCTTCTCACTTTTACAAAAAAAGTATTTGCCTTTGTTTGATGATGTATATCACTCAAAAATAGCTCAGCTTTTGGCATTCAAATGTCTTATGTAATTTAACCCTGATTAATTGAAGCACGTAAGTACATGCTTAAAGATAAGCCTGTGTTTAAATCTTATTGAATCTGTTGGATTTAAGGATGCGCTTAAAATGAAGCATGTGCCTAAGTGCTTTACTGAATTGGGGTTTAGAAACCCTGGCCAACACCCATTTAAAATCAATCAGTCTTTCCATTACATTTAATGGGTGTTGGATTGGGCCTTCGTGCAGTATCAGAGGGCAGAATTTAGTGCTTGAACACTGAAATAATTTATCAGTTCTCAGCAAAGCTCACTAGATATCAGTACTGAAAGTCACTATTAATACTGAGAGACTAAGGGCTCAGTTATGGCTTTCGCAAGCTGACCCATGCTGGGGGTAGGAAGCAATGGAGGTGGCAGTGCCTGTAAGTGTTATGAAAAGTATGGTCCAGTAAAACCCGCCTTAGCGACCACCTCTGAAGAGAGATCACCTGTCACGAATGACTACTTGCAGAGGCCATGGAACATTTTCCCCCTATAATTTAACTGTGAAGAAAATGTGAAGAGCGATGACCTGTCACCTGCGGCCAGTGACCATGTTTTGTTATTCCCACCATAAAAACAAACCTGTAGGAGAAATGGATCTTTCTCACTTCTGCACAATATTGCTGGCAGCGGCACTGCCTTGAGAGCTAGGTGCCTGGCCAGCAGCCACCACTCTCCGGTGTGCAAGCCTTTGAAGACAGACCACTTCTTACCAGCGACCACTTTTGCTAATTCCCATGAGGGTGTCGCTCATTGCTGGTTTTACTGTATAGCTAGGGGCAGGGGGAAGGTTGCCTTGCTACTCCTGTCCAACACATAAGCACAGCCATTCCGTCGTGCAGGGGGGATAGGATCACAGATCTGCCTAGAAATTCCCCCTCTGCAGTAGGTATCACTGCTGGCTGTGCAAACTTTCCAACCTTTCCCCTTCCCAGAACTGGAGCTAGATTACTGCTGGCCCCTGGATACGAAGTTCAGTACCTTTCTTTTCTATAGTGCACCATGGTGCGGAAGTATCCTTTAGTACTGGTTTTAAAAGAAACAGAAATCTGCCCAAATAATTCATATTCTAGAATGCTATGGAAAAGTGAATCTAGCTAGGAAATGTAGAAAAATATAACATCCAGGGCTGTGATAATTAAAAAGAGGAATAACTGTGCTTCTAGAAGTGCATGACTAACCCAGGCAAAGCTAATTACATTATGATGAAGTATTTAAATGGAACGAACTAGAGCTAAGAAACCAGCCTCAAGTGGATTATTTTCAAAAGAAGAAACAGTTGCTTGCAACCCTCACTTTAGGGTTTGTTTGGGGTGGTGTGCTCACATCATCTTAAAAAGATCTAGCTGAAGAAAGACAAGTTAGCTTTGGTTCCAGTTCCCACTCACACCAGGCGTTACCCATTTTAAAGCGCAGCTTGTCACTTGCTTCTTCCACTAATATTTTGGATATTACATGTACAATTTACTGTGCCAACATCACAGATAAACACAGGCTAAAATGTGACTGCTCCCTGTTTTCCATAGATGACAGTCAAAGCTGTTACTGAAGAGGAGCTCTGTGTAGCTGGAAAGCTTGTCTCTTTCACCAACAGAAGTTGGTCCAATAAAAGATATTACATCACTCATCTTGTCTCGCTAATATCCTGGGACAAGCCCGGCTACAATGATGCTGCAAACTGTAAATACAGTTGCACATGAGTCACAGATGTGTAGTCTACCTAGCCTTTAGCACAACCCCCCATTCAGCTCTGATTGTTGGAATGGACCAGCATACAATACAGCCACAAGGAAAGCAGGATGTCTAAAGATGCTGAAAACAGGAAATTCTGTTGCTCACCTGACCCCTCCCCCAGCCTTCTTAGTACCTTTGTCGACTTTTTCCCTTGTCACGCACTCATTACTTTCACACACAGGTGTTTCTGAAAGTACGTAAGCAGAATGGTTCTTTTCCCTCAGGTGCGTCAATAAAACCCCTAAATTCTTTCCGCCATCTCTAACTGCTTTTCCATCAAGATTAGAGCAGCAAAAATGTTCTCCATTGAGGCTGTGGGCCAGATGCTTCCCTATGCATGAAAATCTGTGCAGCCGCCAGCAAACTCCATGAACTTCCTCCTAATCATTCCAAAGAATGAGAGAGAAACAGGTAAGGGGCATGGCCCTCCAAATACAGTGCTCTCTTGAGATCTTGAAAGAAATCCCATGGATCTCAGGATGGCAGTAAGAAGCACGGCAGAGCCCCAGCTGCTCCAGAGCTCTCATTCCCTACTGTAGCGCAGCACAGCTATTTCCAGAGCCATCCTTCTATGGCTGCTCCAACACACCCTCCGCAAGGGCAGATATGTCTCTGCACAGGGAGATGTACTGGGTCCACTTTTTCTTTCATGAGGAAATCTCCATGGATATGCAGACAGTAGCCTCGCCCCAGCCCTGAACCCTGCATGCCCTCTTCTTAAAAGGTGAGCCATGCCCCTGTGGAATCAAGAGCAGAGAGGCTTCTGCAGGGTTGGGAGGAAGCATGCCATACAGTTACTGCTTCACCCTTCAGTGACCCCCTGGCCAATGTCCACCAGCTGTGACTCCCCTCTGCTCACTGTAGCAGAGGGAAGCATATGTCCTGGCGCTATGGGATACAGCAGCTGCCTTGATGCTATCACTCTTTAATGCTTCTGGGGGTGTATTCAGCAAAGGTGAGCTGCAGCATGGAAGACCATGGATTAGGCATTCTGGACGGCTTTGTTCTGAGCTATTTTAAAAAACAAACAAATATTTGTTGGCATTTGGCCAGTTACAGATATGTCTCTACTGAGGATTTTTTAAAACAAACTGTACATGAGGCTAAGATTGTCACAAGCCCTCAACACTGGCTTACTCTGCTCCCTCTGAAGGCAATAATAAACCTCGTGTTGACTTCAGTGGGCACAGGGATAGGCCAGCATGAAATGCTTTTTGAAATCCCAGCCTGCCTGTCAATAAATAGAATAATGAAACACAAAAGAACCAGCACATGCAACACAAGTCAGTGTCCAATTCAGTGAATAAACTATTACCAGTGACTATCAGGGGGAAGATAGAAGAAAAAACAAGAGGATCTTGGTCACCTTTGGACAGGATCAGATAAAGCTCACTGAAGTCAATGGGAATGCTTCTATCACCTTCCTTAAGCTTCAGATCAGGCCCTTAATGACCAACAATATTGCAATGGGTGTATGTTATTCTTGTGAACTAAAGGAAGCTAAAGGAATCTCTTGCCTTGGGTCAGACTCTGCCACTCTCACTCGTAGTGCACATTTAGCCCACTGGTTTCATGGAGTAAAGTATTACTTGATGTGATTTCAGAGCAGCATCTGGACCTCTGTTGTTCCAGGTGTTTAGTTTCAGACTGGGATATGAAGGAAGTTTATACTGTCCCGTTATCTTAGTTATGAATGCACATTCATCAATATTGGAACTAAAAAGCATAGAAGGTCTCCACGTCTACTGCAAGATTTACCATTTGGGATTAGAAAAAAGTGTGTGCTTTGGCTTAGCTTTTTGACAGCATTAACTCATCCTCTGCTATAGAAATAGCAAAGCATCGCTTGAATATACGAATGCTATGGAAGGTATAGGGATATCTGTTATAACTCAGAAAGGTTTGTTATAAATAGTTTTAAAATACTATCCCAGAATGGGACGGAACATAGTTCTTAAGTTACAAGCATGGAAAGATGGAAAATGCCGATTTGATTGTCTACGCCAATCTTTCTGAGGCTCCCCCAACATGTTAAAATTCCAGGGCCTAGTGGGTGGTGGGGAGGCAGAGCTCTGGGCTTCTGACCCACGGGGTGGGGGGGATGGCTTTGGAGCAAGGACTTGAAATTTGGCCAAGGGGTTACCTTCATCAGGGGAATATTGTTGTCTCTGTAAATGTCTCTATTTAGTTATTTTAAAACCAGGTCTTCAGCTTGTGTATATAGACATCGCTCCAGTGAGGTCAATGGCACCATGCTGATATACACCCACTGCAGATCTGGCCCATTGACTTGGATGGAGCTATGCCTATTTACACCCGCTGAGGATGTGGTCCTTGCCCTTTCCCTTTCTTTGTATGTCAGTCCCTCCAATGAAACTCTACCAGTGACCTCATACACTATTATCTACCATGAAACTAAACTGTATTTCAACCCAGCTAGCAAACTGCTTGTAGTTTCCATTTCAAAGCAGGTGAAACAATAATAAATATGGACCAAAGTCCATATGGATCCCTAGCATTTTAATAAATGATTTTAAAAAAACTGCATTGACCCATCGACTCTTGCTAACTCTTCTTATCATATAGAAGTAGACAATGATTTGTTCATCCATTAAACATTAACTTGTTTCAGTAAACCTAAAAAATGCAGCACTATCGTACTCATGTACCTAACCATGCGCTGAAGCAGTACACCCATAAATTATAGTAATCGACAAAAGGGAAACCGACAGATGGGTAATAAAAAGGCCCTTTAAAGGTCTGCTGCCGCACATGCATAATTTCTGCGATGCCCAGTGATTTTTAGGGTTATGGGTCATTGGCATGCAAATATATAATAAAATGTGATAAAAGGCATTCCATTGCTATTATACAAAATGTCTAATTATAGCATGCATCCCACAGCCTATGCTAAATTGGCTGCCGGTCCTGGAGTGTACGCTGTGAATACATATTCACAATACAGAGCTCAGCTAACACTTAATGGATCCAGTACGTTTATAACATATGGTGTCCAAAGGAATCGAGTTAGGACACTATACTATTGTAAGCCCTTTGGGGCTGGGACCATCTTTTCGTTCTATCTATGTACAACACCTAGCAGGGTAAAACCCTGATCTTGGGGGTCTCTATGTACTACTGCAGTTCACATCCTCTGAATAATATAGTTGTATATCAATTGCACATTTTTGTCACCTTTTTGTCTTCTGTGTGGGGGAAGAGAGAGTGAGTTGTGGTAAACTTAAAAAATGCTTCCACTTCAGGCTCTGGCTTAGATTGCAAAAAGTAGGGAAACATAAGAACAGGACTGCAACTTCATCCTTAATTCCTAGGGGGGGATCTTTGTTAATGTTTTGAACATTGCTAAGTTTATGGAGGGGATGGTATGATGAGATTGCCTGCAATGGCATGTAGCCCATCTGCGACTGCTAGCAGCAAATCTCTCCAGTGGCTGGTGATGGGACATTAGGTGGGGCGGGCTCTGAGTTAGTACAGAGAATTCTTTCCCAGGTGTCTGGTTGGTGGCACTTTGCCCACATGCTCAGGATCTACCTGATCGCTGTATTTGGGGTCGGGAAAGAATTTTCCCCTGGATCAGGTTGACAGAGACCCTGGGGGCGGGGTTTCACCATCATCTGCAGCATGGGGCACAGATCACTTGCAGGTTTAAACTAGTGTAAATGGTGAATTATCTGTAACTTGAAGTCTTCAAATCATGATCTGAAGACTTCAGTAACTCAGCCAGAGGTTAGGGCTCTATTACAGGAGTTGGTGGGTGAGGTTCTGTGGCCTGCAGTGTCCAGGAGGGTCAGATTAGATGCTCATGATGGTCATGGCCTTCTGGCCTTACAGTTTTCTTAGACCCCCACCCCAAATAAAAAAGATCCTGGAAATTTCACTTTTAAAATAACCCTTTTTTACCCCAGGAAGAGGGAGGGAACAGTTGCAGGATCTGGGCCTACGTCATGTAACTTCTTGCATGTGGATAGAGTGCTGTGCCCTAGCTAAGCCCCTCTGCAATCACATGCAAGAGGTTGCCAGAATAAGGAATTATGTGTGGGACAGACTTTGCTAAACTACAGCCTGGCATGGCAGACGTTAACCAATGCACATGTCAGGACAGTTCCAACACGAGTCTTTGGTTGTGCTCCCAGCCCAGCCCAGTCCAGGACTCGGAAACTCTGCAGGTGTCTGTCTAACTACTGTCATGTGAACGTACTGATATGTTCAGGGGGGGTAGCTATACAACTGTGCCATACCAGCACTGCGCAGAAAGGCTTAGAGCACCAGGCAATCAAAATCAGCCTCTGAACGTTCATGGTGAAACGTGTGGCAATGCATTTGTAGGGGACCACATCTCAAGGCACCTGCTGATGAATGGGCCTGCACCTCTGTGCATTTGTGTAGCTGCCTCTGCTGTGCCTGCAAATGCGCAGCCTCTGGTACTGTTTCTGGACAGAGCAGGAGCTGATGACACAGTGGCTGCCTTTATATTTTAACAAATCTTTTACCCACCCTTTTCCAACAGGGGTGTTGTGAAGATAAACACGTTAAAGATTGTGAAAAGCTCAGTTGCTATGGCAATAGGAGCCATATAATAATAATCCCTAGCTCTTAGATAGAATTTTTCATTCTTGTCCCTTTGGTGCAGTGCTACAAAGGTAGCCAGCTGACCTCCTGCCCCTGGGGCCTAGTCAACTTTTCCACCATCCCCACAGATTGCAGGTGTGCTGGGGCATTGTTGATGTAATGCAGTGGTTTTCACATTTTTTCAGGCTGCATCCCTCTTTTCAAATAATGTAGTGTACCCCTATCTGAGATAGGGTCAGAATAAACCTATGATTAGATCGCCAAGTCTTCCTAAATAAAATGCATGGTCCGCCATTACAAGATTTTTCTTGCGTATCCCTTTTGAAAACCAGTGGTTTAGTGGCTCTCTGGACTCTAACAAACTGGCTGACACACCTCCCTCAGTGCTGTGTACACACCGCCCTGTAAGTGTCAACGTTCCCTTTGAAACCAGACTGATGTTACCCTTCTCCCTCGGAATTGCAGGGACGGGCAGGCACCTGTCTCTCTCCCTTTGCAACTCACATCACTCACCACCACCACCATCCCTAAACAACAGGGGGAGTTTCCGACTGGTGTGAATTTCAGAGTGTGGTTTTAGATTTACGTTTGCCTGTGGAGCTTTCACAACAGTCACTAATAGCGAGAGCAGCAAAGCAAACTGCTCCCGCCCTCCGTCGGCACACAATGTACAGGGAGCAGCGTCTGCCCCACACATCATGTGCTGGGGAGGCTAAGTCCCACAGCTCCTGGTTGGCTGGAAGGCTGGTGTGAAACGCTGGATTCCTCTTTTCAACATACAGAGCTGCAGGCACCTCAGTTTTCCCATTGACGTGCGGGGCTATTACGATTCCCAAATAGAACTGATCATTTTGAGTTACTAGTGAGCATTCCTTCATTGGGATTGTGCATCCCTGCAGGGTGTTTAATTGAGAATGGAGTTTAAGCCTTGATTTCCTTTCTTTTGTGGGTTTGCATCAGTCCTTGTGAGCATTATTTGAACAGAGGTTTTGTTTCTGTCTCGCTTTGCCTTGTGAGGGAAAAGTAAGCAACCTTTATGCCTTAAATACCTAACATAGCTCCCTGAGGGTGTTTTGTTATCTTATTCTTTGGCTCCCGATATACTGTAATGGGTGTGATGGTGCAGTTTCCTCCTGCTATACCCGAGACGTAAGCTGGCAATATGCCCTGGGAAGCTCTTCAGAGTTTCAGAGGGATGATATGCAACGACTTCGCCAGAGCAGAGGTAGTGCCAGCATAATGCCTTGGCTTGTCACCTAAGTTCTAAAAAAGAAAGAGATACAATGATTCCCTTTCAAACGGAATAATTATTGGACGCACTGGACTGTGCACTTCAGTCATGCTGAGGCAATGTCAGGAGCACACCCCCTGCACATGGTAGTTCCTCGACCAGCACAGGACTGCTGGGATGACTCTATACCAGCCCCCGTTCCCATTCTCCACCATAGGAGCTCTGTGCTCTGGCTATTCTCAGATGCTCACAGGGGCTATGACAGCCAGGCTGCAAATCCGGGCCTCCCTGAGGCTGCTCTAACTCACACGAGTAGTCAAGCGTGCCCTCAGTTGCTCTGAGGATATGGGGAGCCATCTTTGCTCTCCTTCCATGTGAGCTATGTGAGAATGGAGGAAAAGAACATCGGGGCCAGTGTTATGGTGGCAGCTCCGGAGTTGGGGTTGCACTGAGAAACAAGCTTAACAGGCGGCATGCATTTCTGTTGTCCAGCAATATGGAATGATACTTGGTCCCCAACTCTTGCACCAAGCAAAGGCCTTCAGGATCCCACTTGCACAGACCATGGAGCTGATCAGCGTTTGTCTTCTCTGGCTGGATGTTGCACAGGATGAGACAGGTGCTGCTCATAAACACAATGCCTACACTGGTCTGATACATCCACAGCAATGCTGGAAGCACTGGAAAACTGAACCGTTGGTGCAGAGTAAAGGAACCCTGGCAATCCTCCAAGCAACCAGCACTGGGGGGAGAAGAAAAGAAAGGAGGAGGAGAAACAGTCCCTCTCCTGTCAGCGGGGAGTAGAAAGGAGAGTGTGACAGAGATGACACTGGAAGGAATGGTGGAGGTCTCAAAGGAGCGCTGATAGTGAGGTGACAGGGCGGTGCAATGTCACCATTGCTGTTTCACAGCACATGCAAAGAGATGTTGCCACGCTGACTTTATGGCTCTCATGGATTCCATCTCTCCATCCACTCAACCCTGATATCACTGTGATGACTAGAACCCTTGGAAACTTTTCAGACTGTTTTTTTTTTCAAGTCGAAAAATGGCCTTTCTTTTGTAGGAATTCTTTTGGGTGAAAGGCGGCCCAAAAATGGGCTTTTTGCTGTTCTTATTGAAAACCTCGATGAAAAAGTTATCACATGAAAACTTCTGGAAAACAAAAAGTTCCATAACAATTTAGGTAAAATTGTTAATATTTTTTTTAAAAACTCACTAAAAATGTTGTAAAAAGCCAAAAACGGGTCTCTTGTGAACCTTTTGAAATGCACACAACTTTGAAATCTCCAGTATTTTGCCAAACAGATCCTTTCATTTTTCACGCAGCTTTAGTATCCAAGGCAGCTCAACACACTTGAGGTCTGCTGCCATGTTTTAGCAGCTCTGGAATGAAAATATCACCCAGGCAAAGGGCTGTTCCTAAAACTCCCATCTTTGCCAATGGCTGGCTGTGTTTCCTGAGGGATTTACATTAAGAAGAGCTGACAGGCATTTCCTTGCACACACACACAATGGCCAGGATCCCTGCTGAATGCCCCAAAAGAGCATGCTTCATTCAAGGATGGAGTGGGGAGGAGGGACACAGAGCTATAGAGGTTGGTGATCCAAGTCAGTAGAGAACTAGGTGGGTGGTGGACACCTCCAAACTCCTTACGAATCAGGCTACACTGCACACTAAGCCCAGGCTGTCACTCAGGTTTGTGCACAAGGCCCCCCTTCCATCCACATACAAATCTATCTGACTCAGGTCAGCAAGCCCTTAGGACCCTACTGGGGGGCATGTGTCAGACTCTGAGTCCTGCTGTGTCTCAGATCCAAGCCCTGACTTTTTTGTAGTGTGGACACAACTCAAGCTGCAGACCCAAGTCAGAAAGTCTGCATAATGCAGTATGAATGTGTTAGAACGTCTGTGAGACCCAGGTCCAGCAACTGTAAACCCAAGCTCACAACGCTGTGCAGATGCTTAAGCACGGGCTTGGAAACTGTTATGCCAGGGTCCCAGGGACCTGGGTTTGCAATGCAGTGTAGACATCTAGACTAAGGTGCTAATTCCAAAGAAGGCTGTCCTTGGGAGCAGAGCAGTGGTGTACTGATGGGGGGACCAGGCCCCCAGGCGCTGGCCTTGGGCATGACATACAGAGGGCAGGGTGCACAGGAGGCTCTGAGCAGGAGGCAGGTTCCACGCAGTGGGTAAGTTTGGAGGCGGGGGGGATGGCGGGTGAGGCGGGGGGGAGATGGCAGAGCCCAGCTCCGCTGCTGCCATGAGTGCCAGACAGTCCCTGGGGTGCAGGAGAAACATGGCATGTCCTGTCCCGCCCAAGTACAGGCCCCTCCCCTTCCCAGGGAAACTGGGGGGCAGCACTGTATGGTGGGAGATGGGGACCCCTGCCCTGCGCGGGGAGGGGTGCATGAGGCTTGGGGAGGGCACACAAATGTAAGCATTGGTCCTGAGCACTGGAGACCCATGGTACGCCACTGGAGCAGGCACAGGTGTCAGGCAGTATCGGTTCCCCATTCCCATCTTATCTAGGATCAGAGGCATGTGCCAGTCATGGCCCCGGGCAACAAGCGTCCAGGGAGACGTCTCTATCCAGGTAGGCACTTACATGGCCCCATCATCACAGTGTTCTGAGTGCCGAGGGCAGCTGGCCTGTGGAGAAAGCAGTGACTGCAGGTCACTGCCATAGAAAGGGGAAGAAACGGAGAGGCAGGGGGAAGCACTGTGGAGACTGGAAGGAAAAGCCCCTGGAGGGAAGAGAAGTGGTAAGGAGATATGCAGTTCAGCAGCTGGAGGGGGAATGAAAGGGGCCAGCAGTCTCCTTTTGCATGGACTGTGAAGGGGTGGGTGGAATATAAAGGAGCAGGGCAGGAAGGACTCCTCAGAACTGGGGAGCAGCCAGCTCAGAGCACAGGGAACTGAACCTTGCAAAGCCAGAACCACAGCAAAGTGGCCTTCTGCATGAGCCAGTCCTCCAGGTTTCCCTTAAGGGGCAAAGCCAGTGGGTGAGGCCCTGCGGGGTAACTGCAGTGGGAAATCATGTTATCTGTCACCCACACACAGAGGCTGTCCAGTGAAGGACATAAGACCACTAACACAGTAAGCTGGAGGGGAGACAATGGAGAGGGGGCCCCACTCAGACCACAGGCTACACCAGGATCTGGGAAAAGCCCTGGGCTGCCCACCAAGGGAGGCAGGGCTTAAAGCTGGAGTCCCAAGGGACAAGGTTACATGAGCTTCTTGTTGAGAACTTGTTCTGTATAACTTCAACTACATCAAGCTGCCTGGGCCAAATTCTGCGCACAGATGTGCACATCCAGCTGTCCCTTAAGACAATGGGGTTGCAGATTTGTTCTTGTATTTGAAAATGTGCAGGCTTTGTACCAAGGTTTTTCCATCCTTTTCTTTGTGCCAGGTCTACTTAAGACTCTGTTCACATTAAATGGGTTTGTGAGGGCTTATTGGGAATCCACCAGGTGCTAGACCACTTACTGTCTGGGATTTGGTGTGCCTTCAGACCTTGCCTCTGAGCTAATAGTATGTTGTCAAACTATCAAGTGCAAACAAAGTGCAAAGTGGCTGCTGTTAGATCGACCTATCTGGATCAATTGAGCGGTCAGCAAAGACCCACTCAATCAATCCAGAAGTCGACGCAGTAAAACCAACCCCTCAAATGGCGCAGTGCAGTGAAGACGGCACGCAGAAGGGAAGCACAGCAGTCGATGGGAGTTACGCAAGCTACTCTGCTTAGCTTGCATAACTCCCGTCGTCTGCCACCGAATCGCCAGGTAAGTGTAGACCAGGGCTCCCAAAGATCCATATGATTTACACAACCATCCTTCAATCAGCGACTCCATTAGTGCATTTATAGTCTCTTCCAAACTGGAGGTTCCCCTTGCAGGTAGGCAAAAAATGCCCAGCATTTGGAACTACAATTGCCAAAAATCGAAGTTAACTTTGATCTGTTTTATAGTAGTTAATACACTTGGTATTAGCAAGACAAAGTGGGTGAGGTAATATCTTTTATTGGACCAACACTAGGTATTCAGTCCTGAAGAAATGTTTCACCCCGCATTTGTCATGATGAGCTGTTATGTCATGGTGCAGGATGATGTAACACAATGGAATATGCTAACACTTTTACCAAAAAGTATTTTAAAATTTATTGCAGATGAATGTTATGTTTATGGGTCATTTAATGGTTATCCACGCTAATCAAATCCCATTCAGCAATGTTTTAAAAAAGTCTTAGCAAATTCTTATAAGGCCATGAGCTAATAGGATTTCAAGTTCACATATGTGTGGAAGAGACACTTTAAATCTCCAGGTAAAGTCTCAGGGCAAGAGGTACTAAAATGAACTCAGCACAAGCATGTTTCAAGCTGTCTTCTGTAGGCAAAGATGACCAGAAATGCACTACAACTGTGCAAACCCTTGAAAAATGAGGGTAGCAATGTATTACTTCAGTTAATTAATAAAGCCACGATTTAGAGTCCCCAGCTAACTAATAAAACCATGATTTATAGTCCTCATGCAAACTGTAAAGGTCTTCTGACTCACATGAGATGCAACCTTTCAAATTCATGAAGTAAAATGCTGAAATACGTAAAACTGGAGGCAGATGTCATTGTTAGCAATGATTGTGCAACTTTACAGTGGAGTCTTGATACACAGAGGCAAGTTACAAACTTGTGTATTTAAACTAGTCTATTCTGAAATTGCAGATCCATAACTGATTACATTTTCAACAGGATATTTTCAATTTGTTAACATCCTGTTTACAAAAACTGTGTAAACAGTAGAAGCCCATTACCCAAAGATCGACATAAAGGATGTTTCCAATGTTTGTAAGACCAATGGTATATGATATGGTTGTGAGATGTGGTATGCATATTGTAATCAAATGATGCCCCAACATAGCCAAAGGAATCCTGCAAATTGCGTAAGAATGATATGCAAGACTAATATAAGCAGATTTCCTTAAAGATCTTATTTTAAGTGTATTAAACCTCTGTGCCCATTAAAACCATTCATTTGCTGGGATAAGAAATTAGTCTTGTATATTGAGGCCTGAAGAACACAAAACGTTCATGGAGCGCTAGCTGGTGCTCCACCGAATGGAATATTACGAGAACCAAGCAGAGGAAGTGATGGGACATGAGGTGTGTCTGAGAGAGGAGTTTTCTGTTGCAAAGTGTTCTGCAGGATTTAAAGATTGGCAAATCCCTGGTTTGCTCTATCTATGCACTGGCCAATCTCCTGTACTAAGTCCAAGGGTTTTGTTTTGATTTTGAACTGAGGTTGCATGTGTGTGTTTAGTAATGAGCATCTTGGGCAGGGTAGATTAATATGGGTGTGGAGTTGGAACGGGAGCATGTTATGTATGAAGGGACAATCTCTGCTCTCAGATCTATGTGCAGGACTGCCACTGAAGTAAAGGAACAAACATTTGTAACCTGGGTGCCTGAAATTAGGCCTCTAAATCCACTATTTAGCCTCTGAGATAAAAATGACCCAATTTTCAGGAGCGCAGAGCCCCACTAATGTTCTCAGGAGTGGGGGAAGGTTCTTCACTGCCTCTAAAAATCAGCCCCACTGTTATTTAGGAACCAGAATATTGGATTTAGAAGCTCCTAACTTCAGGTTTGCAGATTTGACAGTTTCCCTAAACCAGTGATTGGATTCCACTTGCCCGTCCTGCACTCTTCATATTGCATTTTAGTTTGATCTCCCACTGTGGTTTTCCACAGTGCCATACCTGTCTGCAGAACGCGGTCTCTGCCCTCATGCATGTACAGCACAGGCTGTGTATTCTGGGTTAGCGATCATCTCAATTCAGCAATGAATCCAAGTCCAATTAAACACAAGTTTCTAATGCTCTCAGATAGTTAAAAATATTGGTCATGGTGTTTAAAGAGCTGGTGTATCACTGACGTAGTGAAAAAACCCCTGAGGGCCATGGAAAGTTGTAGGCCCAGCATAGGGCAGGTGTCTCTCTCTCTCTAATTATATGGACTTTCTGCAGAGCCTGGTCTCCTATGACAGCAGCAGTGAGGCAGCTGCAGGAAGCAGCCTGGATGCTGAGGACAGCAGGTCTTCTGGTGATACCAACCAAGGGAAAGCCCCACCAGAGGCCTCCTAGGGTAGATCTACATTGCAGTAAAACACCTGGGGCTGGCCCATGTCAGCTGACTCAGGCTAAGAGGCTGTTTAATTGCAGTGTAGACATTCTGGCTTGGATTGGTCCCAGAGCCTGGGTTTCTGCCTGAGCCCAAACTTCTAGTCAGCAATTTTGAAAGCCCATGCCCCCAGCCCCACAAGCCAGAGTCAGCTGTCCTGAGCCAGCCATGGGTCTTTCATCGCAGGGGAGACATACCCTTTTAGTCAACAAGCTGAACTGCAGTGAAGCATTAGCCAGCCCGTCCCCAAATGCCAGTAGTTGTACCCTGTTCCCTGCCAGGGCAGCCATCGGGAGGGCAAACCGGCTGTGTTTGGCCAGCTCTCCCTCCCCGACCCTGCTCAGGGTGAAGGATGTGGCTTCTTCCTTCGCCAGGACCGAGGGCTATGGGGAGAGAATCTGGCCAGATACTTTTGGCCTATTTCCTCTTTTCTGGTAGCTGGCGGCAGCTCTGCCTGCAAAAAGGGTGCGAGAAGGAAGATTACTGGCTCCGGTAGCTGGTTTCTATGTCTGATTAAACTGGCCATGACCTTCGCAGCTCCCCACCTCCAAAGGTGTTTGTGACCGTTTCTCCGGGGGCATGCATATGGCCAGGGCACCGCCAGACTGGCTGATCTCCTGTCTCCAGGCCCTGGCCTAGCTACTGTGTCTCTGGAAAGGCTAGCGGCTACTGCTGCCCTGTCTGCTGGATGGCTGCAGGATGATGACAGCGGCCTCTGTTGCCCTTCCATTATGGCTGTCGTGTGGGGTTCTGGCTATAGTGAGACTCACTGGCGCTTGGTACGCTGACATGCTCAGAGGTCACCAAGCAGTAAAATAACAAACCTATATTGGGGCTGTCAGGGGGAAAGTGCAGCGCTGGAAAGAGTTTACTCAAGTAGAGCAGTGATTCTGTGTGTGTCTGTAGTGTACACACAGAGAGAGAGAGAGAGAGTGTGCCTGTCAGGAAGGGAGTAAGATAGGTACAAACTGGCTGCTGGCTGAGACACACCTGTTACAGGTCCTTGTGACGTACCAGAGGGTGAGCCACTTTTTTCCTCAGATGGCAGTGCAGCTGGCGCTGGATCACAGAGGTTCCACTTGGCAGTATGACAAGGGAGACAAAGAGGATGCACCAATTTAAAAGCTTTCTGGGGCAGGGACATCTTTTCACCTGTGCGTGACAATGCCTCGCACAATGGGGCCGCAATCCTAATTGAGGCCTTTGGATGTTACTGAAACAGAAATGATTAATGGGTAATTATAACATTAGGAGTGTTCTATAATGCTCCTGGATGGGGGAATTCCACTAATTGGTTGAGTCTGCTCCAGTGCCTAGCTACTAGTTACCAGGCAAAACAAATACAACATGCACATGGGTTATATGTATCACACAGATTTCATTTCCTGCTAATTCAGCTTTTGGCGAAGCTGCCTGGACCCTGGCGTTTCAGGTGAATGTTGTTTATTCCTCCACCCGTCATTAAACAGTCATAGTTTCTATAATATCCAGTAAAGACTAGGAAGCTCATTCTGGGTTGGACAGACAGAGAAAAAACACATAAAGCTACTGAAGTCTACCCCCTGCCTGGGCATAAGATGTGAGGCTCATGGCTAGCTGAAGTGTGGCTACAGAAAGCTCAAACACCACCAGTGCTTTAAACAGACCAGTATACACCAAAGGCCAGACTATAGTGTAGATTCAACCGTCCACATAGGGTAGTCTGTTGTCTTGACTCAGGTAAGAATGCCGATGGCTCCATAGAGACTCTTGCCTGAGTCAAATTAGCCAGGCAACATCCAGCGTGCAGAGAGCAACCCAACTAATGTACATTATTTCGTTCCTTTTAAAATGGGTGGGGGCTTGTCCAAGACTGGGCTCAGTATTTATGGGCGTCAGAACCCTCTGTAGCCTTTCCTACTCCCCTGCTCCTTCCTCTGATTCCCTCACCCACTCCAGTGCTGAGACAGTGGCAGCGAGATGTTCCCCTCAGCTCTCTTTCCCATGCCAGCCCCAAGGATAGCGTCACCATCCTGGCTGAGGTCTGAATATTTGCTGTAATGGAGCTGCTCAGCAGCATCTCCTGAGTTCCTGCTACACAGCTGATCAGAGGTAACAGACAAAGGGCTGCTGAGCAAATGCCAGCCGTTTTCAGTTTACAAACAAAGGCAAAGTACCCCAGCCAGGTGAGGAAAGCCACAGCCACAGCCAGTGCTGTCAGCTGTGGTAAAGGCCAGACAGCACAAACTGGAGAAGCCAGTTCCCAAAGCAATTATCTTTTTAGTCATCGCAAATCACGATGGCTGCTCTGCTGCTATCATTTCACTCCACTGAGGTCTCTCTGGGTTGCACCTCACCTTCAGAGAGCTGCCGCCTGTGGCCAGCAGGCAGGAATGCTGCCACTCTTTTAATGCAATGCTTTTATTTGCTTGTTGCATATCAGAGCACTTACTGTAGGCACCAACTAAGGATTGAGTCTGTACAGGAAAAACCCCAAGTGGATGACAGGATTAACACCATTGCAGTCTGTGACAAAGTTCCCATTGATTTCACTGAGGTGGGATCAGACCCAATAGCAGGGAGGGTCTGAATTTTCCAACACTGAGGCTTATACTAGCTACTAGTCAGGAATTCAAGGGTGGCACCCAACTTGCATACAGTATCTATGTACATAATGTTATCAGAAGGACTAGACCAGTCAGAATATTTGCATGTGGTTATATCTTCCTGATAAGTGAAAATGTATTTTCCTTGACAGATGCATCAAGAGCATGATCTAAAACTCACTGAAGTCAATAGAAAGCATTTCCCTGGATTTTGGGTCAGGCCCCGAGTTGGGACATCACATTTCCAGGAAGATATTGACAAACTGGAAAGAGTATAGAGAAGAGCAACGAGTAGAAGTGGGTGGGAGGGAAGGCTTAATTTCTGAGGAAAGATTTAAAAAGCTAGTGGTGAGAGGCAGCATAATCCAGTGGATAGAGATAAGAACTGAAAATCAGAGAACCATGCATCTTATTCCCAGATCTGCCACTCATCTGCTTGGTGACCTTGGGCAAATCACTTCCCCTCTTTATGCCTGCTTCCTCTTCTATGGTGTGTCTGTCTGGTCTCTCTAGATTATAAATTATTTGGGACAGAGACAATCTTATTAGGTACATGCCCAGCACTAAGCACAAGGGGGCTTTGACCCTGCTTCAGAGATCTAGGCGCTATTGTAATAGAAGTAATAATATGCACAGCTAAGCAACGAATAAAGGCAGAAGGGCATGAAAAAAGACTTCAAATATCTGAAAGGTGTAGATCCCCGGGAAGGAGAGGAATCATACAGTGTGGGGCACAGAGGTATAACTAGGAGTAATGGGATGAAATGAAGAAAAAATAAATTTCAAGAAAAGTTTCCTATCCATGAACAGGCTGTAAAATAGTCTCCCGAGGAAAAGGGTGGAGATTTTTTAAAACTGGACAGCACAATGCTCTAGAAAATGTCCTGTACCGAGCAATCCAGCATAAACTGGCTGATCTAATAAGACTTTTTCATCTCTATTGTCTATGTTTTTGTGGGATGGCTAGGAATTTTTTTAAAGATAATTTTTAGGTTTATGCTTAGCCTGCAGCTGTGCTAAGGAAGTGCAAAAACAAACAAACCCCCAAACCCTGTAGTCAAATAGCTTTGTTCTCACTCTGCATTCATAGGAAGAGGTAGGCCACATTTGATCTGGGGGGGGCCACACTTCGAACTCTCTTAGTTTATAGGAAAGAACTGTCCACTTAAGAACACTAGGCCTAAATCATCCCTAGTATATGCTCTCAAATTGAAGGCAACCGATTTTACCTGGGATAATTTTGACCTAAAGTGTTTCACTCATCCATCCCCTCCCAGGAAAAAGCTCTTTCTTTACATTCCTGATAATTATCCCTTCTTATATCACACATGGAATTAACATACGTGGGCTCGATTCTCATATACACTAAAACCCACTGTTCGGGCATAATAACAACTTCTCATAATTCAACTGAAAGCACTCTCATCTGAGTTACACAGTTATGGTCCCAACCTTGTTCCCACAGAACTCCTTAAAGTCAGTGCAGATTACATTTAGCTCCACTTTAAAGGCCCCTTCAAACTGCCAGAGCAGTGTAAAGGGGCCTCACTGCAAATGAGAATCCAACCCACACCTGTGTACAGATATGTAATAAAGTTGTTGGGAAAATGCCAATTATTTTTTGCATGAATTTACAGAAGCTGTTCCTTTTTCTTAGATACATTTCCCACAAAATATGTTGTTTTTCAACAAAAAAACAACAATTAATAATTTTCAGCTTCTGAAAACACCGTGTTTTTGGTCTTTCATCAAGAAACTGGAAAATGTTGGCCAAAATGAAAATTTTCTGTTAAAATTTGTATTTGGTTGACAAGCCTTTAATGAAAAAAATCAGTGAAAAAACATTTAACCAGCTCTAATACATATGCCACATCTAAATCTGTAGCGAAGGGCTACTATTTCCCACTATGGACATGCTACAAATTTCAAAACTTTCACTGTGTTCAGTTGCAACAAGTTTGAATTCATGGATTGTGTAATTCAAATGAAAGTGCTTTCAGTTAAATTATGGGAAATTGTTATTTTGTCAGTAATGAATATTGCACATCTCCCAAGACCCACTTACTATGTACAGGTGATTGGATCTTGCAAAGAGGATGGAAAATAAGTAAAATGGCCTTGTAACTTGATGAAACACCCAATCTTATTTGTATTTTCCTCCTTAAGGACCTGATCCAATTCCCCTTAAAGACTGGAGTCTTCCTTTGACTTTAAAGGGAGTTGGATACGGAATGGAAAACTTTGGCATTTTTGAACTATTGAGGGGCATACTTTAAGTTAAAAATTTCACATTGACTTCAATGGGAGTTTTGCTTGATTAAGAACGAAAGGGTCATGGATAGGCACCTGTTGACCTATCTGAAAGACACAGTGACTAAAGGTAAAAATAAAAATGTATAACAATGTTATAAAATGTGCAACAGAGGGCTCAGGATAGAATCATGTACAAATGTGATCAAACACAGTTGATCTGAATTGGGCCAATATACTTTTGTATGACTTTTCTTCAAAGGTGGGTAGTTAGTTAATAATTCAATTTTCTGTTACTGCTAACACCTTGCACTCATAATTTTACTGTAATCATAAACTATGTCATACAGTCTTGCTTAAAATGGGAGCGGAGGGAGAATAAGCCATAACAAGTCTGTTGTACAAATTCTTTGCATAGTTGTAAACAGTGTGTGATAACTGACCCAGTCAATAGACATCATAAAGGGGGAAATTCCTACCCTAGACTGTAGAATTCAAGAGCCAGACATTCAGCTGGTGCAAACTGGTGCAGCTCCATTATTGGCTTCAGTGGAGCTGTGCCAAGTTCTACTAGCTGAAGATCTAGCTCAATGGCTGAAGTATAGCCTCAGAACCCAGTTGTGCTACCCTACTCATACTGTATAGTACTTTACTACATACACAATCCCCGTGATTTCAGTGAGTTTACTCACACAGTCAAACTACTACTCACTGTGCGTGACAGTGGCACAAGTTGGCTCTTAACATTAAACGTCTAAGTCAACTGAGGCATTGAAATTTACAATTTGTAGAAGACTGTTCTATAGTATATTCAAAGAGGCAAACTCCATTTCTCAAAGTAACATTTGTAAAGAATACAGGGTAACAGAAGTGGCAGCTAGGATGAGTGATGAGAAATTATATGCCACAAGAGGAAGAAGATTACAAGAACACTAAACAAAGATGTTTATATGATGATAATTGTTTTCCTTACATTAAAATTTGAAAGAGGAAATTCCAGTGAATTGCTGCGATCATGTCCGCTTTAAATGGTATCTGGGTACAAATCCAAGCCTGTAATTAAATGCTCTCCTAACAATCATAAATCATATGAGAGTTTAAGAGAGAAATTAATTATAAGGCCATAAGTCAGTGGAAGTGGAGTGATATTACTGCTTTTCAGGCAGCTTCAAAAATCCCCATATGACTAAATGATTTAGTAACCATTCAAGCTCTATTTTTTTATTCACAGTGATACCTGAAGAAGCAAGCAATAAAACACTTAATATAGGGGATCAACCCTTGTAAAGAGTTCAAAAAGAATCAGTGTTGTGATGGGATCAGAAAAAGCTGCCATCTACTGATAGCAAAGCAGAAATGTGATCTTACTGGGATAAGTGATGACCCTAAGGCTGGTGGCAGAGGGATGAGGGAGAATCATGTGGAGAAATTATCATTCTGTAGAATGTCCTGTTAGTATGTGAAGCATCTATCACTCAGTGCTCTTTCCAATCAGACTTGTTTATCAGACTGCTTTCCCTAACCGTTGCACAGCTTTGATGAATAGATGGTGATATCAAGGCACATAGTAACATACTGCTTTTGCTAATGTAAACATTCTTACACTTCCTTGGGGCTCGTCTACACGGGGGAGTTATTCCGGAGTAAAGCTGGGTGTTAATTTCAAGTGCTATAGCTATTCTAGAATAGCTTTCTGTGCGGATGCCCTTATTCTGGAATAAGTGTCCACATAGGAAGTTATTCCAGAATAGTTATTGCAGAGTATTTTATGCCAAAATAGCTATTCTGGTCAATTTTCTTGGGTAGACAAGCCCTTCAAAAATGGAGAAATCCATCCATGGATTTTTTTAATCAATCTGTTATTAAATTTCACTTCATTGTCACTGCTCAAACTCTCTCACACATTGAGGTTCATCGGATGTTCTGGATTAAGACAACAGTGTCTCCTCCTGGTGAAAATCACAAAGCAAAGAAAAATGGTTCTGGTACCTTAAAGAGATAAAACCTTTGCACCAGTGTGAGAGGAGAATGAAGTCTACTCTGATTTGAACAGTTCAGGGGAATGGTAATAGAATACACAGCCTTTTACTGAGTAACTTGGTCAAATCTAGCCCAGTTCAGTAGTGATCATAAATTGCTGTCATCTGACGGCTCTTCAGTGGTATACAAGAAATGAACTGGAGGTCTCAGTGGTACCTAGTGGACAGGTGTCCCCACCACTAAAATCACAACCAGTATTGACACTAATTATCACCTTTGCTGGCAGGCTGTGTACAGGGCTGGAGGGGCATGGAGGCTGAGCTACCCTCTGACCTGGTCCTTGAGAGATGAGCCCTCCAGTTCAAGGTTGAGGCACAAGGGTGAGGTACCTGGCATTCCCTTTGCCTGTGCTGTAACTTAATAGAGCCTTTCAGACTCGAGAGCTGAGATTCCATGGCATCCCGATGCTGTACTGCCCTGTTGGGAAAATTAAAAATGTAGATAGACCAGAGATTAGATGAGACAGCTGCCAATCCAGCTCCTCCTACACATGGCAGACACAGACAATGATCATCCATTGGTCCAGCCTGCTAGAATGAGATCTCATGCCACTAAATTCACAGTAGGTAAATTTAGAACAAATAAAAGGAAACCCTCCTGGCAGTGTTCAGTCAGCCACTGGAATTTACTGCTGCAGGAAGTTGCAGAGTTAAGTACTGTCGCTGGATTTCTTTAACTGGCTGGATAATTTTATGACCAATAACAACATTTAAAATAATGCTTGCTAAAAATAAGGACAATCAAACCACATGCTTCAGGGTCTCAGCCCACGAGGGTCAGGAAGTAATCCTTTCTCCAGCACACACCCCTCCCCCCAGTATAGTATTGTGCAATGGATGAGGTGCACTGGCTGTGGGAGATTTGGCCTCCTCTCCAGCACGAGGTTTAGGTCGCTGCTGGAAGGCACCTGCTGGAGTAGAATGTCCCCACTGTATGGACTGTTGCTGAGCCCAAGCCAATACTGGGTGCGTTCCTAGTCTGATACTGGTGTAAAGTGACAGCAACTTCACTGAAGCCTCCGGAGTTTCTCCCGGAGGACAGGGGCCTTAGGGCAGAATTTCAGCCCCCCACCTATGTATTGCTCTGCTTCCCTCGGTGTAAATCGAGAGTAAATCCGTCGCTTGGGGAAGGGGAGGTACTCCAGATTCCCCCCAGTGTGACTGAGAGCAGAATTTGGCCCAGCTGCGCCCTCCCGAGCCTGATTTCCAGCGCTGGAGGGCTTTCATCGCCTTCCGGCCCTTCCACCTGCGGCAGACCTCCCCCGCCTGCCAGCGCGGGGCCGGCATTATTATTAGCCCAGCGGGGCGCCGGGCTGCCCTCGGGGCTCGGCGAAGCTCCCGGTCCCTGGCTGGCCGCGTGGCGGGCGCTCTGGAGCAGCCCCCAGCTGCCGGCACCGAAGGGCTGGCCGCGGGGCGGAGCAGTGCTCCTGCAGGGGGCGCCGCCCGGGCCCCGGGGCTGTCAACAGGGCGGCTGGCCCCGCATTTCGTCACCCGGGGAATCCAAGCGGCTGCGTAAGCGGCCGTCCAGCCTCCACCCTAGGGTTCGGCCGGCCTCCCGCCCTCCCCGGCAGGGTATAAAGGGCGAGGCGGGCACGGCCGGGGCTGCGAGCCCTGCCTTCGGCACTCGAACCGGTTGCACCCAGCGCCCGTCACCCTCCCAGCGAGAGCGCCTCGGCTCCGTCGCGCGGCGCCCCGTGGCCCGGGAGCCCCTCTAGAGCGGCGCGCGCCCCCCAGGCCTGGGCCGGCGGCGTGGGATGGACGCCCCCTGCAGCCCGAGGACGCGGACTCGGAGTGCGCGGCTGGTCTGCTTCGGTAAGCGGGGCTCCCTGGAGCGCTCCCCACATGCCCTGCGTGGCTCAGGCCGGTCCTGCCCGCTATGCCACGCCTGTCCCGGTGGCCCTCGGGAAGGAGGGGGACAGGACGAGGGGCTTCGTTTCCTCTCTGCCTTCAGAAGTGACTCCGGTGCGAACCGGAGGGAGGCAGGGAAATGACAAGCTTCTAGGCAGACACCTGCTCGCTGCTTCCTTTGAAGTGGCTTGGGCTGAATGGCAAGCGGCAGCGGGGAAGTTCATAGTGACTCAGGAGGCTTGATTCTGCGGTGCTGATTTGGCTGTGAAACCAAAGGGGTGTTTTAGCCCAGCGAAGAGACCAGGCTTCAGCTCAAGGGGCTGATTTGTCTCAGCAAAGGCTTTAGCAAATCCAGATTTGCATCCCCACTGATCAGTAGTTTACTCCGAGAACGGCCCCCTGCAAATCAGTGGAGGAGTTGCTCCAGGAGCAAAGTTCCCCCACTGAATGCCGGTGAAGGTATCGGAAGCTGGCCTGTGTATGTGACCTCAAGTTCTCGCTTGTTTTCAGCCACCTGAAATGGGTGTAGAAAATATTGATCCCCTAAGAAAAAAGCAATTCCATGTCCTGTTGTTTCTTGTATGCAGTGTAGCTGAAGTCATGTGGATGCCAGGCTATTAGCGAGACAAAGTGGATGAGGATAGAAATATTTTTTATTGGACTAACTTCCTTTGGTGAGAGAGACAAGCTTTCAAGCTCCGTGTGTCTTTAAAGCTTGTCTCCCGCTGCAGCAGAAGTTGGTCCAGTAAAAGGTATTTCCTCACCCACCTTCTCTCTCTCTTTCTTAGCATATGAGCTGCAAGCTGGACTTTTAAAATCTCTGGGCCAACCTGGCAGTCCCATAAAGGCAAAACTCCCAATGGCCTCCAATGAGAGTTTTGCCTGTGTAATGACTGTGGGATCCGGCCCTCTAAATATGGGGTAATCATCATCCCATTCAGAGAAGATCCTGCAGTCTTTAATCAGACAAACTCTCAGTGACCTCAATGGGAGGTTTTCCCCAGTACAGGTTGAAGGGTAAAGGCCTGCCTTCTGCTAATAAAATGGTGCCATGTTTCCCCTGACGTCAAAATTTTTCATCTTGTCAGTGTGGTGCAGTTGAGTAATACGTTCAATGTATGTTTGAAAGTTTGGCAAAGCCTTGGGAGCCTAAATGAGGCATCTCTAGAGCCTAGATCCAAGTTGATGAAGCAATAACAAATGCTTGTACTGCACCTTTGCTGGGTAATGGTAATGATGATCCATGATTATTGCTGCAAACTGACCAGCTAAGAACGTGACTTGGCCTTGGTGTAAGGAAGATCAAAAACAGCCCAGTGGGAGTTTTGCCCAGATATCTGAGGGCAGAGTTGGGCCCAAAGTGTTTGAAATGCCATTCATTCTGTAATTCCAAAGTCTGTTTTAATGTCTACAATGGGTTGTTAATTGAGACATTAAATAACAGGAGAATTACATCGTTACCATACTCCTAGTGCTTTTGAGCCTTCGCAAAAGTGCTTAGCCACCTTATTGCAGCACTTAATTTCATGTTTCATCATCTGCCAAACCTATTTCAGCATGAGTTCATCAGTTTCTGTTTTCCGCATTTGCTCATGCACTTCCATGCCACTTTGCATTCCAGCCACTATACAACAATTTTATTTGCCAACAATGGCAAATAAGCCATGGCCTTTGTAATCTGTGCATCGATTATTTGCAGCACAAGGATGAAATGTGTTGTGCAAATGTCTATGAATCTATTTGTCTTTTGGCATGCATAAAAACCCCTAGTAAAGGGCTAGATTTGACCACCCTTACTCACATTGGACCAGATTGTGATATGCCAAATGAAACTGAGTTGAATAGTGCCTTACTCTACAAGTAAACCCATTGACTTCTGTGGAAGTAAGGTACTACTCAGTGAAGCCAAATCTGCCCCCCTGAAATACTCTCCTTTCCTAGTTTTGGAGGGGATGTGTCTTTCCTGTAGCCACTCTTAAACCACAGTCTATTTCATGACAGAATCTTATAAAATTATTTAGAGAAATTACAGTGCCCACATTGTGATCTGCTTATTCATGCTCAATAGCTGCTTACACCCCTGGTTGTCTCAGTAAGTCCTGGATGCTGCTTGTAGAAGTGAGGTACTACTGGATGGGAGTCTGGGGATGATATTCTGGCCCTTTGTGATCCAAGGACTTTTGGATGAGAATCTTTAAACATCCTAAAAGATTCCTCAACTGATTTAGAGCACAAATGTAAAAGTGAAACGGCGTTCCAGATGGTAAACTTGGAAACGAATCTCTAGCATTGCATGAGCAGCCCTGAGATAAACGCTTATTTTACCTACAATTTTTAAGTAGGCTAGATTCACTACAGGGCCTTCCCTAGTTTTGATACAGACCCTGGCAGAGGGCCTCTGCAGCAGAAAGTGGTGGTAAATGTAGTGCAGCTCAAGGAAGGGGTGTGGACTGATTCAACACCGCTTTTTCTCATGGAGTAGTTATGGAGCCCCTGGTGGCTTTTAAAGTTGATGAAGAGCACATTGTGTTCACAGAGGCCTTGCAGCTCAAGGGGGGTGACTCTCCCCTACAGTGCTAGCTGGCCATGCTGGTGCAAGAAAGTGTAAATGAATCCATCCTGTGCCATGTTTTTGGTCTGGTCAAAACGGGGTATTTTAACTTCAAAATACCCTTACTTAGCATGCCAATACAACGCAGGGGTGAAAATGCCAGTGGTTGGTCTTCCCCAGCATTAGTGTTAATGCAGGGGGAGATGTCCCCAAAATGTCCAGTGAAGATGTAGTTTGTAATCCACCACTTGCCTCTCTTCCAGTGTCAGATGCATGCAGGGCAGTCCAGGAGCAAAAGCAGGTACCATGCAGGTGAATTAAGCAAGAGACCCCCTAGTTGTGGAGACTGTAGGAGATAAGTAAAGCATCCATACTTATAATTAGCCATTAGCTGGGCCAGAATGTTGACAAATCAATATAAACTACCTTTTAGCACGACTAAGCAATATATATATATATATATATATATATATATATATATATATATATATATATATATATCAGGATTCAGCTAGAATAACTATTTTGCTATTTTGTAGTTCCAGAATGAGCCAAAGTATATAGATTTACTTTAAAACAGCATGTATGAGAAAATCCAGGACAGAAGTAACTTGTCCCACATGTGAGGCAGAGTAGCAGGTTTTTGGAGGGCAGTTTGTCAGTGCAGTAAAAGAAATGTCCTAAACCTGCTTTTTTTTTTTTTGCTGTGACATGTCACAGGCAACCAGGAGCATAGCATACTCTGGATTACATGTCGGAGCCAAAACCCAGGAGTGTTACATGGCTTTCACTACTATTCATGCCACAAAATGCTGCAGTTAGTTTATGTTGCTTTCTTTGGGAACCTAGTCTTTGGTGACAAATGTCGCTCCCCAGATAATCAAGCAAAGGAATTACATAATCTTTGGTGCAGGTAAATAATATGTTAGGAAAATCTTGTCTGGTATATTTTGTAGACCAGTCTTTTAGATTGAACGTTAAATTATTCTGTGTAAATTCATTTTGTAGAAAAACTAAGGAGTCTTTCCCGCGTGTAGCAGCTAGATTCAGAATAAAGCACCTTGAATCATTGACATCAAAATTTGCGTATCCACAGATAATGGGGAAGTTAGGATCAAAGTGCAGGTATGACAAACTGCAGAAGTGGTGCTAGCTGTTAGCTGGGCACTAGTCAAGTGTCTGAGCAGGGAATATCTGGCAACTCTTTGCACAGCCAAATCCCTAACACCCAGATCCAAATTTGTGGGGGGGGGGGGAAGTAAAATAAAGAAAACCTGGTGGTGGTATGTTCCTGACCAATGTTAAATGATCTCCATTATCCTATTCATGTGCAGAGGTCTACAAACAAAAGGCAACACCACCCACTGAGAATTTCATGTTCTTCATAGTGCTCTAAGATGCAGTCTGATATGATTGTCAGGCTCTCTGGAGTGACTCATGAATGTAGGTGCCAATTTCAGGGCTGACTGTCACAAACACCAAATTGGCACAAACACCAAATTGGCACAAACACCAAATTGGTTCTGGGCTCTACACACTTGATGGTTGGTGAAATCGAAGTAAACTCCTCAAGCACTAGAACAGCCTTAACATGGAGTCACAGACAGGCCTCTCAGGCTCTCTGGTCTATCTTGCCACCCAGGCAAGCCGGCTTTTGTGATAGATGGTCCCTTATACCAAAAATCACAACAATAATCAGTTTACTCCCAGTCACTTTTCCCTCAGTTGTACCTCAGATCTCAAGCCAAAGACCACGCTTGTAGCCAATCCTATAATAAAAGATTTATTAACTAGGAAAAAGAAATGAGTTATTTACAAGGTTAAAGCTGGTGAACATACAGGTTTACCTTAGGTTCCAAAAGATGATAGTAGCTGCTATGATATGCAAGCTTTATATTTCTTTTAGGGCTAACCCAAGCTAAACAGCTGGGGACCTCTTGCTTATGCTTAGAAATCTTTGCCCCTTAGAGTTCAGGGATTTTTATTCCCTTCCCTAGCATTCAAACTGTGATGGATAGCTTGTGCACTACCTTCTGCAGTGGTGTGGGAAAGCAATCAATGGAGTCTTTTGTCTACAGATGGTTCCATAGTGGCTTGTCTGGTGTCTACAGGCCTCCTTTTGTTGGGGAGGAGATGGGAATGCTTCTCCCCTGACTTTGGGATTTTACAGTCTTAACAAACATGTTTATAGTTTCAGAACAAACACTTAACCATTACCTTATACCATGGGATACAGAGATTATAAGTAAAATTAATACATGTGGCATCCTGCAAGCATTCCATAATGTCTAAACACTATAATGTCTTATAACTCTAATATCTATTTTAACAATACTAACACACAGGCGAGCCAGACAGGTTCCCAGCTCTGCATTTGTTAGTGTTCAGTAAAGCCAAGTGACCTTGGCATGAGCTGGCACTTGATCTGCCAGCGTCACGATGATAATGCCCTCAATTTGGTTGTCTGTAATCCCCACTTAAAGATGCACCAAATTGCACTGAATTAAAGTATTAGCTCATCTCCACCATTAACCTACATCCAAATGTAATGACATGGAAATGTGCTAATTAACATATAAATTAATACATTCCACTGATGGGGGTGGAAACTTTTTCCACAGACACTTTCCCAGAGATGCACAGGGAGGAATTCAGACAGCACACCTGAAGTGTGGACATTATAAAATACAGTTACAGTGACAAAATTACATTTGAGAAACTATTTTGAAAATAAAAAGATTGGGCTATGTAAATTTGCTGGAAGGCCATGACATATATAACTAAGAATCAGGTCCATTGTAATTGGAACATATTAGAATTACTTTAAGATGATGCTGACCATTCTTAATAGCTGTGCAATATGCAACAGCTAAGGAAAATCCCTGGTATTCAACCCTTGTTCTGTTTCCCTTCACCCCCCACTTTTGGTGTGAAGGTACAAATGGACAACAGCATTAAGATTCCAGTAAGGCAGCCTTCAGTGTGACAATGCTAACCTTCCTGTAAAGCAGGAAAAAACATTCCACTGACATTCCACCATGCAGCAATAAGTTTAAAATTAACATTCCAGTGCATCAGTAATAAGTATTCACCATCTCATTACACTATGCAGTACAAGATAACAGTATTTGCTTACTGATCAAGGTAGTGGTATTAAAACAAACAGAACTCCACCTTTCCCAGATTCTTCATTCAGTGCTCACCATAGCAACAGTAGACACATGCATGTTGTGAAATTAACAACCACCGACAGGTAATCATTATGGGAAAAACTCTCCGCTTCGATCTACAATGCAGATCCCTTATCCACAACCCGGATCTCCTTTGCACTCCCATTGACGTCATTGGGAATTATATGCATGGGAAAAGGCCAGAGTGTGCAACAAAGATCCACAGTGCAGATTGGGGAGGAGAATTTCGTTCTAATGCCAGAAGATACAAAGGTGTCTCTAAAAATGTACTTACCATGTTGTGTTTTTGCAATGAACTTATCTCACCTGCATATCTGCAATTGTCTAATGAAGGAGCCCATCAGCTATTCCACATAGGCAGAATGTGACAAGTTTTAGTCTAGGCTCAGAAAAAGGTGGCTTATTTTGTCTTTCTGTTGCTTAAATGTGCATTCACTGTCTCAGGATGTACAGTACTAGGTACTGGGCTACATTGAAGGAAGGTGTTTCTGGGAGACATCTGGTGCATCATTCAGGACAAAAGAAAGTTTCAGCTTACCTTTTAGTTAGGGTTTTAGTAAGCCCAAGTTCTGATCTCATTTACACTGATGTAAATCCATCCGAAATCTTAGTTTTAGCAGAGTCATTCTGGATTTAGAGCAGAGTAAATGAGATCAGAATCATACCTGTTGTTTTTCTGATAGCCCACAAAGGCTTCAAATGCACAGTATTAATCCCCATTAAAAATCCACTAGTAAAAAATTCTTTTGCATCCAAAGGAGCCTAATGTCTACAAAGGATCTAGAACCTCTTGAGTTAAATTCTGCTTTCCAATATATGTGCATAGCCCCCACTGGCTTCAGTGGGTATTGTCTGTGTGAACCTATAGGGCAGAATTTGGCCCATGCTATTCTCTAGAGACTTCCAGTAACAGAATCCATGCAACTGGTGAAGCCAGTGACAATTTTTGTGGGTGTCAGTGGGAGGAGAGTCAGGGTATTGTGTATTGGAGAGATGCCTTCCTTGAAATGTACAAACTCAACATTACCACATGGTACAGTAGTGTGAGCGGGGTGTTCAAAAGCACTGCCAGTGGGAGCAGAGTTAAGGCCAATGTTGAGCACTCTTGAAAATCTCAGCCTCAAAACCCAGCTACCAATTATGAGTCAAAGATCTTGTACAGGTAAAACTCCTATTCAGGGAGATGTTTACCTGGGCAAGGAGTTCAGGATTTGGTCTGTAACCATTTTGGCCCAGGTCCTCAGCTGATGTAAATCAACATAGCCATATTATAACAAATGCAGCAACGTCAATTGAGACCAGCTAATGATCTGGTTTTTTGTTTCGAATCGTGGATTCATTTGAAATCTCAAGGTGGACTTTTTTTTTAATTAAGTGTTGTGCACTGGCATAACTTTTTTCCACTCCGTCAAATCCTCCCATGAAGTCAACACTCAATGCCTTTGAAAAAACCCATCTGTAAAGGAAACCCACTTGGAGCCCTTTCCTGCTCCCATCTCAGGCAACGGGTGTTTTGGCTGAGTAATGCTGACGGGATTTAATTTTCATTGATTTGGAATATATTTAATGCATTTTTAAAAGAAACAACTCAACCCTTTGTTTTTCTTTGACATAACACTGTTCTAATGATTTTTTTTCCTCTCTGGAGAAGAGAAATCTATGCCCACTTTTCCAGTTACACGATCTATACTAGATGAAGATGTGAGCTGAATAATTTTCTGGGTTTTTTAATTAAAAAGTTGGTTTTCAGAATAGAAAATGACATATATGTATTTTAAGAGGGACAGAATTTATATGAATCCATGGTTAATGTTAAATACATAGTACTTGGAAAAGCTTTGTTAAACCAGAATGAAGTAGAAAAGGGAAGCCTATTAGCAATAGTATAAAATGGAGTGGCAGCAGGAAGTCCATAATCATTCTGGAACTGACATTGCTAAAATATATTGAAACTTTCTAATAACTGGAAGTTTAATAAAAAGAATGATCAAGCAATGATGAAGGCACACTCCCTTCATTAGGCACGCATGACCTGACAAGCCGAAAAATGCTAGCAGCCCAAGGCAGAGACAAAAATTACAGGCTGCAATGGAATGGGGTTGACAATTAAATAGTTCATGAACAGGTTAGCTTGTGACCACAGCAAAAGTGTTAGCAAAGCGGATTTCATGACCAGTTTGGGCAAAGATTGATTTATTCATCATGAGACAGCCTTTCAGTTCTGAATATTTGTAAGGATTAGTATAGAATCCTGTGCTGAGACACACATTTGGTAGAATACCTGAAATCTGTACCTGTGTAGCACCTTATAACTTGAAGGATGCCAGAGCACTTTACCAACTGTATCTCTAGGATTTCCCCCTCACTGCTCTAATGTCACAGCCGTTCTGTGCCAGCAATACTACACTATATGGATTTCTGGAGGTGAATGGAAGGGAAATGTACTCACTTTAAACTACAGAGCCAGAGACTAGTGACACTTTCCCTGAGATCTTGATACTATTTCTAAATGGTTCACTCACCAATATGCATGCAAGTTCGGCTGGAATTTTCAAAGGCAGTGAAGGGAGTTAGGCACCAAACACCATTAATGTTCAATGGCAGTGGAGTGCCTAACTCCCTTAGGCAACACTGATCCTCTCAGCCTACGAATGAGGTTTCATGCACAAATGAGATATTTATGTGCATAGATGGCCAATTAAGTATCTAACTAGCCACATGAATGGGCAAATACCCAATTTGTGGGCTCAGGCATGATAACCATGTGCATGGTATACAAAATCAAACCAGCTTTCGCATAGGCATCATCTGAGCAGATGGTGTCCCCATAGCAGAGTGCTGGTTCAATACTAAGTCAGCAGAAAGAGTGCCATCTGCTGAGTCAGCAACATTTCCTGCAGCATCTGGAGTTTCCTTTTAAAACTCCTCTTCTGTTATTGCCCCCAGGGGTGCTGGAACAATATTTATAGTGGGGGTGCTGAGAGCCATGGAACCAAACTCTAAATCCTGTATATGATGGAAATTACTTCAAGCCGGAGGGGGAGGGGGGGTGTGCAGAAACACCCCCCCACCCCTGTACTCGCAACCTATGATTGATTGATCTTGATCTTGCTTGGTTTATGAGCTCTAACAAGATTAGTCTTTCCATTAACTTCAGTTGGTCAAGCCCCTGCACCTAGCATTTAAATGCACGTTTATTTAAGAGATCAGCCAAAGTTGAAAAGATAAATGGTAGTGAAAATGTAATACTTTCTCGTATTTTGTGTGAAGAATTCACATACATCTCCGTGTGGTATTTGGCACTTAGCCCTGGTCGGCACTTACCCCGGCAATTCAGTGGCAGTCAACAGGAGTTACGCAAACTACGCAGAAAACTTGAGTAACTCCCGTTGACTGCTGTGCTTCTCTTCTGCACACCGTCTTCACTGCACTGAGCCGACGGGAACCGCATTCCTGTCGAAGCAGCGCTACGCCACTTGTGGGGGTGGATTAATAGCATCGACTTCTGGATCGACTGAGCAGGTCTTCACTAACCGCTCAGTCGATCCAGATAAATCAATCTGACAGCGGCGACTTTGCCGCTGTCAGTGTAGACATAGCCTGAGTTAGATCAGTGTGAGATCCATAGCTAAAATTCAGCTAAATATCTAAGGACATACTTAAGTCCCATTGAAGTCCATGGGATTTCAGCATATGCTTAAAGTTAAGAATGTGCTTAAGTGTCTTTACATAGTCAGGGCCCATATCAGTGAGGTTCATATCACTAAGACTGCGGTCAGAGGGGGTCAAATCCTGCTTCCCTTCTCATTCGTATAGTCCCAATTCAACAGAGCACTTAAGCACATGCTTAAATTCATCCCTATTGAACCTAGCAGTCAAACACATGCTTAAAGTAAGCCGGATTCCCATCACTATGTGCTTTGCTGAATTGGGGCCATAGGCCTTGAATGTTTTATTTTTGATTATTGTATTTTAGTATTTGTGTTTGGATTATTTGGTACTAAGGATCATACCTATATTTATTTGTTCTCTGGCTCTGCTATTAGACTTAAATTGAGATTATGGTTAAACTAGAAATAATTAAAGAAACTCTCTAAAGAGAAGTACTCCAAATACCATAACCGAAAGAGATTCTTCCAACATTGCTTTTTATTTTTGCACCATTAATAGGATTTTTTGTTCTTGGTCTGTCTCATAGGCTTTTATCTATTACAAGCTGTCTTTGGTACAACAGTGATCCCGTTATGTGAACCAAATGAAATAGAAAACTGTACAACAGCGCTGAGTAAGTATGACATTCTAATACCGCCTCTTTAAAAACACGACCCATCTGGCAAAAGACTTCAGCATTTGGCAATTCCCATTTTTCTCAATGAGAGCTGAGCACTTTTGAAAATCTGGCCACTTCATTTATGTGCCGTTTGAAAATCTGACCCATAAGCTTTAAGCCACATTTTAAAAACAAAATGAATTAATATTGTCGGACCTGCAAGGGACTGCTTATGAGAGGAGTCCCAAGAGATACTAAGCATCTGGCAGGATCTAGCCCTTAGTCTTTACTGCCTTTTATTAAACCAAGAATGGTGGTAAATAATTTATGCCTCAGAAAAAAATTCACTGTGCTATAGTACCCACTAACATACCTACCCTTGTATCTTGTGTCCAGAATTCCCAATGGAAAAAACAGTCAGGGTGGGATTTTCAAAGCCATCTAAAGGTTTGACTACCTGATCCCTATTTATTTTAATAGGAATTGGCTTTGAAAATGTCAGCTGCAAGTTTCATAAGAATAAATATAACGAGAGTACTGTAGCACCTTAAAAGACTAACAAATTTTTGCAGGTATAAGCTTTCGTGGGCTGCAGCTCACTTCGTCAGATGCAACTTTTCATCATAAGACTAAATGCAAATGGCACAGATACACTCTGAGCAGTGTTAAGAGATGCAGGCAAAATGACTGGACAAAAGACTAACAAAACATTAACCAAATCTACTTCCAGTTCAGACTGAGAACAATCCACGAGTGGCTCAAGTCAGGATGACTAGATGCAAGCCTGAAATGCAAGACTACTGCTTCCACGGGCAGTGCATGTACCTTGTGGACTTAGATGAACATCATTGTAGGTAAGAGGAACTTTGAATAATACCATTTTGCATTTCTTGCTGAGGTCAAGTGCAGATGTGAATTACATGCAATTGCATAACTTGGCTTTGATCTTTCACCTGCTTTCAGACTCTGTGACACCAAAATCTTTCCTAGAGCAATTTAAGGCCCTGATGCAGCAAGGTATTTAAGCACTTGCCTAACTTTAAGTGTATGAGTAATCCCTTTGTCTTCAATGGGACTTGAATTCAGTGGTTTGAACTGACTGCAGTCAATTGGACTACACGTGCTTAAACTTAGGCACATGCTTAAATATCTTGCTGAATCAGGGCCTGAACCTGGAGAGGGAAAAAGCAAAATAATGGCAGTGCACATATGATGGCCCACTATTATAGATCTTAAAGTAGTCATTGGTCTATCATCAAGGTTACTTTTGTAGGTCACGTTTGTTGGTGTAAATGAAGAGTAACTCTTTGGAATTACACCAGTGCAAGAGAGAGGAGAAGCTGCCCAACAACTTCTATCTACAGCATCTGATTCCACAAGCCTGGTTTGGGCAAAACAGCCCATTGTTTCTTTGTCTCAACAAGGCCCTGCAGGCTGGGATCCTGGAAATCTTATAAAGGCATTGCCGTCTTCCCAGAGATCCTAGAGGAGTGGGGTTTATTGAGAAACCAATTCAATCCTACACATTAGAAATGGAAAAGAGTTGTAATTCATCTGGTCTTGCATATGCCATTGCATGATTGCTCTCTACAGAAAATTTTCTGGAGCTTCTCCATCCTGAAAGATGCTTTCATAATCACCCACAGTTTGAAACCCAGTGCCAATGTACTTTTCTATACCAATGACTTCCTTTGTTTTTTCAGGTGTGAAGCTGGCTTCTCTGGGGTCCGATGTGTGCATTCGGACTTTCTCACACAGCACCTGAGCAAAGAATATCTGGCACTGACCATTTTAATCCCATTTTTCCTCATTGCGATCTTGATTGCAGCATTCTACTTATACAAATGGTAAGGCACTCTCATATTTTACTGTGTGCTCTTAAAATATAATTCAGCTTCTCCAGCTAGGGAGAGAAGCTTTGGTTTTAACTAAGACATCAGATGAGGAGTTCACAAAGAAGTCCCGTTAATGCAATAAAGCAAAAAAAGAAATAAATATCAAGTTTTGCAGATACTGTGCATGTTCATTATGCTGCACTTGAAAAGGGTGGATTAATTATGTCTGCTTTGGCTACATGATCGTAAATGAAACTTTGTCTTTGCTAAAATGTATGACACAGTGCTGGCATCATGAATAAATAGCACTAGTTCAAACAGTGCATTCCTATTCCTAGGGCACTGCCCTAGCCACTGAATATAGAGAGAAACTAGCATGAAAACCATCAGGGGCCAATAACAGAATCCAGTTCTGCTAAATGAATGGAGCAGCATGGGAAAACTAAAGACCTGAATGTGATATTGCATACCCTGCACAGGACACTAGTCATTCCATTTACTTCAATGGAGTTACTGCTGGTTCTCATCCATGTCAGTGAGATCAGATGCTGGCCAAAACTATATAGCATGCCTAAAATTATACTAGTGCCACATAGATACCTGGCTACCGCAAGGCACAGCACTGTGTAAAAAGGTAGGGGGAAGGTGGTTTTTGCCCTGTCCTGTCTTGAGATGACTGCATGGCTGGCTGGCTGGCTGGCTGTTGCTCTAAATCATGCTGGTTACCAGGGAATAGGACAATTTTGGCCATATTCCTTTTGGCTCTGTCCACAATCCAAGCAGCCAGAAGTGCGGGATCTATGTGAGGAATATGGGGCAGTTCTGTGGGGCCACCACTTGAGGTCACAGACTTGGCTCTGTTATCTACCCCAGACTCCTTGGGTCCTGATATTTGGGGAAGAAACATCTAAACCAGACAAGTTTCAGGTTTATATATTTAATTCACTAAGCAAAAAAGAATAAAAGGGGGCTAATATCAAATAATCATGTTAATCTACTGATTAGATGGGTCCAACCACAGCAATGAAATCAACTGTTTAATCTAGCTAATAACCTGGGAGCGCAGTATGTTTGTTTGGCTGCCAGCATTATCCGTCTCCAGGCTAATAGGTATTTTTATATATACTGCAGCAAAATGGCTGAGACAGGGAGGTTCAGCTTATTCCCAGGTAGAAGCGAATGATGAGACTACAGTTCTGATGCCAGCTGAGGCAGCTTCCCCAAAGTATGGGTGGTTAGATGGTAACAAGTTTCTTCCTCTGTCCCGAGTAGGGTTATATGAAATGTTCTAATACAACTCAAGATGACATAATTAGTTACAGTTCAAAGTTGAAAGGACAAGTGTAGGTGAAGATAACATGATTTCCTAGGGTTAAACATGCAACCCCTAATATGCGATCTTTCAAGCAGCAGGATTGTTTAACCTAGGGATGTTGTGGGTGTGTTAACTGTTCTCTAGGTGCTTTTCTCAATTCTGTGGGTTCTCTGTATGCACGCTGTCTCATTACCACCAATCTGCTGGAGTTCAAAAAACTTCCGAGTGCAAGAATGCAAAGATGGAGACATCCCCCCTGCTAATAGAAAAAGAAAACAACCCCCCAAAAGGTCAATACTTATGCAGGGTGATTGTTGCATCTCTTGTGGTTTAATTCAGGTCCATGATTGAAATGGTTAGCTAGCTGGTGATTTTCTTAGTTCATTTGTTGAACATAAGAAGGACTCGCTGGCTGGCTAGAGTTTACTTGCTTGCAGATGTCTAACACTTCATGGGATTTAAAGAAAGTGCATATGTACTTTGCTGAACAAGGAAGTTTTGCTCAGCACCTTGTAGGATGGAAACCTCCACGAAGAAGTGGAATAAGTGCTAGAACTGCTGTTAAAGAGCTTTTTCTTTCAGGCACAGTTACGCATTTCATTGCTTTTTCTCTGTAGGCAAAGTTTTAACAACCTCTCTGACCTTAATATTTCCAGGTACCAAAACAAAAAGAAGAGGCAAGTCAACAACAGAGAATACATGGAGGTTGATGTGCACGAAAAGAACTCAGCATTGCCTCACATGTGAAGGGGGAGAGAAACACACACAGCCCAATGACTTAGCTCACAGCTATTTAATTTTAACCTTATTTTATTAATATTTATGTTCTAAACAAAACAATTTCAAATATTGATCAGAACCAATATACAGGTCAAAAATGGATGTTTTTGGTATAAATGTTTGAATGTCAATGTTTTTATTTTTATTTTATTCAATATTTAATACTGTGCACTGTGGAAATAAATAAAAAATAAAATCCTACCTCTGTGCATGTGTAGGATTATAGATAGAGGTACATAAATAGATATATTTTTATAAGAAATGTAACCTTTTTGCCAGTAGTAGCTGGCCCACCAAGAGACTTTGTTTTTAAAAAAATAAATAAATCAAATAAGCAATACAATTTTGTATTTGTTCATGTGAACATAATGAATGTACTTATGCTTCTTAAAATTAAATCTTCTAAATGGGGTTGAATGTATGCTGTGTGTATATTGATGTGTAACAATGACATGCAGTTCACCTGAGCCTTCAGGGACGTTTCAGATAATCAGATATGAACATGTGGGAAATATATGTGGCTTTGGGAAATGCTGCTCCTCTGCTCAGACAGATGTTGGTTGCTAGTTTGCAGGGAGAGTGTATTAACATGATACAAATATGATATGTTGTATACCTCTGCGGGGTGCTTTTCACCAAAAAAATAAATGGAGGTGTAATATTCAGCTTTCAGTAAAGGCCTTGTTACTGGCCTCCATACCAGCACAGAAAGACAAAGGGGGGAAAAACATACCAAATCGGTGTATTATCTCATTACACTATGCTGGATTACCCCAGGCCTTAAAGCAAGCAATTCAGTAACAAATCTTTATGGATCTTGGCTTATTCAAATTGGCAGAGAGACAGATTTTCAGACATATGAGCCCAATTTCTGTCTGCAAAACATGCCCTGTGTGTGCCTCCACTGCAAGGGCTGCTTTAAAAGCATGGCTTTGCTGTCGTAGCTGTAGCAGAAGGGACTGAATTTTCCTTCACAGTGTGTTGTTTTGCAGCAGATGGAAAACCTGCCCTTGAGCAACCCCGTGGAATGGTTTGCAAGGATGCCTGGGCCCTGAAAACACTTCTGTAATGTTTTTTATCACAGGAGGAATACAATCAGGGTCTCAGTCACTTATATTCATACTTCTCCACTCCTCAGCTCTTCAGCATTCATGGGGTGAGATTTTCAAAGACAGCTGGGGCAGTTGGCCAAACAACGTCCATTCTAATAATGTGAGTTATGTGTCTAACTCTTGTAGTCAGCTCTGAAAATCCCAATCAATGGTTGTTGGCTGGGTCAGGTGCTCTTCAGGGCCAGGAATTCCCTCGCTGGGAAATGATTTTTAGAGCTCTCGTTTTACTCCCAGTCCCTTTCCTACCGCTTGGCATTGCTAGCTGCATTGTTGAATTAGCCCCCAGCAGAGGGAAAGTACTCAGGTATTTAGGCTAGTGTTCCTCAAGCTATGTTCCATAGGACCCTTGCTGGTGGGATAGCCCAGGGCCAGTTCAAGGAGGACACAGTGATGTCTCTTTCTCCTCGTTTCCAGCTTCTAAACTTCATCAAAGGCAGCTAAACCTCCAATAAAGCTAAGATTTTCAAAGCCGCCAAAGGATGCTGGATGCCTGTTTCCCATTAATTAATTAATTCCCATTAATCTCAGCCTATATACTTTTCTGAGGTTATTTTTCCAAGTAAGCCATTGGTGTAGTTGTAACTGTGAATGGGATGGGAGGTAGTCCATGCAATCAGCAGTGGCAGGTGAGGTGTCTGTGGCCCATGCCATGATACGGCTGAACACACCTGCTTTAGAAGAGGCTGCTACCAGCTCAGCCTCCTGGCTGACACACGCTTTTGACCTTAACTTACTTTTCCTGTTGTATTACTACAGTACTGACAATGACTGACCCCCAGGCCGTGCACTCCCAGCAGGTGGGTGCTACAAAGCAATAGCACCCCCCCAAATGCTGCAGATTTTTACTGCACCTCTACTTCTAAATGGAATAATTTGAACTCACTGGAACAGTATGTTAAGCTCCTGATGCAACTTGAACGCCAGCTCAAGATACACATTGACAGCTGATGCTATTGTCTCATTCTGCCACAAGTCTACAAGTAATTGGGCATACAACATACATGCAAACCAAGCAATAGCATGTGCATCATGAGCTTTGAGATGAAATTGGTACCTGTGATCAATCACTATCTCCTAAGGGAAAAAATCAACATGGTGAAACATGTCAATCAGAGTAGTGGATAACTTCCCCTTCTCCATCAAACTCAGCACCACAGCCTGGGGGTTACCGGATGGAGTAATCCCACCATTACAAGGATGTATCTCTCCTCCTTACAGGGAGCATCACTTTACAATATCCTTGTCACAGGGTGACTGGCTTTTAAGGGGGGCTAGGATCACTGCACCTGTGACTTATGAGAAAGGCCATTTGGTCTCAGTTTTTATTTTGTTTCAAATTGCCCAGCAATTTATCAGTGTTCATTACAAAAATGAGGAAATGGGTGAAAAATCAGTGCAAAAAAATAAATAAATAAAATAATGTCTCCGTTTTCTGAGTATTGGAGGATAGAAAAAAGCAACAGACAGAGGACAGTTGGCGTATTGAAGGTAAAAGCAGTTGAAGGTGGTGGTTTAGTTCATGAACTGTACATTAACAATATGTACACATATACCTGCACATGTGTGCGTGTGTGCCTCTTCCACTACATCAGCTCTCTTTAATAGACAGGCTCACATTTACATGCAGACTAATTGCTTATTAACATAAACACAACAGCCTACTGGAATGGATTGGATTTTCTTCATGTTATCAGTATTTTCATGTGCTTGAGTGAGCCACAGTTTGGGAGCAAAGCAGGAAAACCTGGCTATGAGGGGGCCTTGCTTATTATTTCACCCCAGTGTGGGTAACTGAGTGGGCCTACAAGGAGGGCACCTGAGCGTTGTAAGGGACTGAATCCCACCTAGGCAGGGAATCGAAGTGGGAGCTGAGCCGTTGGGTAAAAAGGCCCAGCAGCAGCAGCAGCTGGCGAGTACTGCTAGAGCCAGTCAGGCCCAGTGAAGGGCTGGCAGAGCAGAGTCCGAGCTCTGAAAGAGGGACTCTGAGGAGTGACCTGGATCTGAGTGAGACTATAGCCCAGAAGGAGGCCCCCCATCCCCTCTAGCGTGAAGGGGACTGAGACGTAGTCAAGGAGGTTGGAGTTTATGTTCAGTGGATTAATGGAGGCTGAGCTCTGAAAGGCATCAGGCTGGCAAACCCAACTGAACGGTCCTGGGAATCCCTCACTCCTCAAGAGGAAAACCAGCTGGGGAAATAGCCAAGGAGGCTGGCGTGTTGAAGATCTCAAGGGAGCGGGAACCACATTTGCCCACCTGAGGGAGAAACTGGGTGAGACTGATTTCTCCCACTGAGATGTGGGGAAAAGAGACTTTGGGTTGTGTTAAGAAACCAGCCTTGAGACGGCAGGGGGGAGGGGTTGTTGCCTGATTCCCAATCTCAATGGTGTGCTGAAGGGCCCCCCTCGGAGAAAGGAACCCTGGGACAGGTGCTGCAGAGCCACCCGTGACCAGAGGGTGGGGTGAGGAGGGGACAGAGGGGTGCTGCAAAGCAGGTCTGCCCCTTTAGACGCTCACAATAGCTACGGCCATCGTCTGGAATGAGAGGCGCAATATGACCGTGGGCATTGCTAAAGGGCAGCTCTCCCCTTGGCCACGGGCTTCCTCATACTTTGACACAGGTCTGGCATAGTTCACACGCCCAGAGCAAGCCTCGCCCCAGCAAGCCCTGATCCTTTTCACCCGCAGATGTTCAGCAAGTGAGCTATGGACCATTTCTGTTGCTTGCGCTCTGGGCTACCAGGGTATCGCTGGCTGCTGTTCAGCGCTTCACTCATCCGCCCCTTTTCCAGTAATACAACTGCCATCAGTAACTTATTCCGTAACCTGTGATGCCCAGTTGCAATGCTGGCCTCAGCCTCCTTCAGAACGGCCATACTTGGTCAGACCACAGGTTCATTTAGCCCAGTATCCTGTCTCCAACAGTGGCCAGTATCAGAACTTCAGGGGGACATTTACAGAACAGGGCAATTTTGGAGCACTCCACCTCTGTCTTTCCTAGAGGTTTCGTATCACCTCAAGAATGGGGCTGCGTCCCTGACCATCTTGACTCATAACCATTGATGGACCCTTCCCCCATGAACGTATCTAATAATTTTTTTAACCCAGTTATACTTTTGGCCATTATTACATCCCATGGCAATGAGTTCCACAAGTTAATTGTACTTTCTGTGAAAAAGTACTCGTCTTGTTTGTATAACGTTCATTGGGTGACTCCTGGTTTTTGTATTATGGGAAAGGGTAAATAACACTTCCCTTCACTTTGTCCACACCATTCATAATTTTATAACGTCTATAGCAGATCCCTACTTAGAAAAATTCTCCCCAATGAGCTAAGTTAAAAAAAAATCTGTTCTTAGGACTTCCTTAAACTCTTCCCTTGACCCAATTAGGGTGTGTGACCCCACTCTGTCTTCTTCTGTCCAGCCATTCTGTCCTATCTCTACCCTTTTCCTATCAATCCTTCCTGGACTCCACTGATGGATTTAGCCAGCATCCTGCTTCAGGCAGACTTTTGCTCTGACTTCCAGCAATCAAACTGTTTGCTCCTCCAGGTCAGCCCCCTAGACAATGTCAAAATGGAGATTGCCCTCTAGGCCCACTTCTTATAAATCTGCTCAGCTGATGGAGCCTGTATTGGAGGTCCTGTTAGTGGCATGCTGATACCAGGTAGCAGTTCCTTGATCTGGATCTCCTTCTCGTGCATCATAAATCTCTCAGCAGCCTTGCCCCATAGCATTTATCCCCATTACCTTTGATGTGGACCAGTTGGAGCAGTTTCGTTCCTCTGCAGCAGATGGCTCTACCTCATGTTTACAACCCTCATGGGTATTTTTATGTTCAGTAATGGCAACTGCCCGAAGCCTACTTTGTCTTAGCTTTCTAAATCAGGTAATTCCAAGATGGATAGCCCAGCTTCAGGCCCTACCCGCACTTCTTTTATTTCATATCGCTTTTAATTTTAGGCTGCTGGTCTAGGCCAGTGGTGGCCAAACCATGGCTCGTGAGCTTCATGTGACTCTTTTATAGTTAAAGTGTAGTTCATGGAACCCCCTGTGCCATCCCCCAAGTTTGGCCACCCTTTGTCTAGGTTTTTCTCTACCTGGTCTATTGGTTAACTTACCCCCAGCCAATAACAGTCCTTTCCCCTCCTTCACGTCACTGAGCGACTGAAGAGCCTGCAGTGACATGCCAGCCTGCTAGCTCAGCAGATGGATGGACTTTTTTTTTTTCAGTCCACCAAGCACTCTTGGGTCCTTGGGGCACACCCCAGTGAATTTCTCCAAGAGGCGAACCTCCCTCATTCTTTCCATGGTTTCTGCAGAGGCATCACCTCCATCCAGTTGCCAAATTCTTCACCACTTGTACACCCGTCCCAGCTTAATCTTTGGCTGCCTCGTTCTGTGGCGATGGAAGTGCCTGCAGTGGTCTTCCAAGGTTAGTTTAAACCTTTCCTACAAAACAGCTTTAACTCATGCACTGCCCTTCTGGCTAATGTGGAGGGAACTCTCTGGCAGTTCCACTTCATGAGATGTACCTCTCGTCCCCAAGCCCAGAGAGCCAGGCTAAGTGCAGAGGGGTTCCATAGAGACAGGAGGTGCAGCAAGGAATCACACTGCAGGGTGGCATTGGAGATCCTCCTGGCCCATTTCTGCAACCACACGAGTCCTCAGTTCTATCAAAACACTCTTCTGAAAGTGTTTTCTGTTCGACTGGTCACTAGAACTCCACTTCTCCTTCTAGGAAGCTCTGCCTTTTAATTCCTGGCCTTCAAGCACTGGTTCACCATCACCACTCTTGAGATCTAAGTGAACACCACTGCTTTCATTTGTGCCTTCAGCTTTCTCCCTCTTAGTTTAAACCTTACAGAATCCCAGGCCTGCAGGGCCCTAGGATTGAAAACTTTATCATAAATCCATCACAGTCTCATGTGATTCAGGCGATCAGCCTCTGATTGTCAAGGCTTGCTCAGAGCACAAAGAGAATGGCTCTTCACCTCATGCCCTATACATGAGTTCTTCTCAGATATAATATTTACTGTGAACTCTCTCAAATACGATTCCTGTGTGCAAACATCATTCGATGGAGACACTTCCTTCACATTCAGATCAACCCAAAGCCTGACTTTTTTAGTGGAAAAAGAGGCAGAAGAAAAGCTGTGCAAACAAAATTAGAAAGAGAACATCATGGAAACGGGGACACTGCATGAAACCCACCTACCCGCTGTGACACCTGTCTTGTACTCAGCTATTCGGTGATATTAATTCTGCCAGCACGTCCTATCACTGAGATTGAAATTATTGTAGATAGCTGTCCATTCACTTTGCCTATCAGAAAGACTGATACAAAAATGTCTTGACTATCTCATTAACCTACCACAAATATTTTGTCTGTGTCCCAAGGAACAAGTGAAATCAAAATGTCTGATTTTTATTATGCTTACCTTTCTCAATCCAATTGAGAAATCCTTCCTGCCAGCTTCCTGCAGAGGTGCTATGGCAATTCCAAAGGTGATGAAAATGCGCTTCTCTCTTGGGGGTTCCTTCAAGAGTGGCAACTTGTAGAGCAATGAGTTAGTGCACTAGCATCTCGCAAAGGGAGACCCACATTCAAATCCTGGAATGTTTGGTACATTTATTCTAGTCCCCACAAATCCCAAAGCAACCACGGGATTTGGCACAGCATCCTGTTGCTGCACAAAGGGTCCAATCTGGACTAGCTGGGGAGTTGTGGTGAAGCTTTGGAGAAATTTACAAATCCCCGTCTCATAGCAAACGTGAGCTAGGCCAATACTAATAATCCCTCTCTTTCATGACCACTCAAAGAAAGAAAGAAGAGTGCCATCGAGAAAGACAGAAGAATTTGTTCTTGCACAAATAGCCATAATTAATTTAATGAAGCTGGTGCCAAACCTAAATTACCCAAGCAATCTCAGTATATAATTCCATTCTGTATGATTAAAGCTTTTGCAGCAACCACAGAGCTCAAAACACAGTGGCGCTGTGCAAATTCTTAGGACTGCTCAAAAACTTTGGGAAATTGCTGTATGTCACCTGGAATGATGCCATTCTGATCCTTCTCAGTCAGAAGGCACCAGCTTCTTGTCCAAAATGCTACCAAGTATTTTGTAGTCCAGATTTAATAGTGATATGGGGCAGTGGTTCTCCAGTTGTGGACTATGAGCATGACACATTTATTAGTGGGCCACAGAAAGCTGGCAGGTCAGATAATGCTGGTTCCTTCTTTTCCTCCAGCTGCTTCTTTGGCCCCATTGTTCAGGTCCTTCCTTACAAAGAAAAGCCTGGACATCTGTAAAAGCAGTTGGAAACAAGGGAAGAGAAGCCAGTTTAGCTGCCTCCACCGGAGGCTGATGCTACAGAAAGAGGAAGGGGAAAGGAAATAGGAGCTGACATCAGGGACTGGAGCAAGCAGCCAGGAATTGCTAGTGGGGCTAATGGAAGATGGACGTCCACCAGGACAGTGGAGAAGGCAGCATATTCATGGAAGAAGGGAACCAAGCAGCTGGGCTAATTTGCAGGTGAGAGAAAGTGGCAGGGCTGTGTATGGTGGAAGAGAATTGGACCAAGCAGGCGAAGCATGTACAAGAGAGCTGGATACAACTGAGGAACAGCACAGATGGGAGGGGGATTAAATAAAGAGAGAAAGAGAGACAGCAACACTGGGAACTGAGGTGAGAAACCTCTCACAACACTCGCTGAACTCCAAACAGCTGGCTTTCACTTCTCCATTCCTCCTCCCCTTTGCCTTCTGCTCCAAAAAGAATGATCTTTGGTCTGAAATGATGAGACCACATGTGGAGAGTTTAGGCCCCACAGGAAGCTTTTCAGCAAGTTTAATGTTGAAATGACTTGAAAGGAAGGATTTCAGATCATTTCAGCAAACTGAAACATTTCCGAATTCTGAACACAGCTTCCAGCCTCTGTTCAAATCCTGAAATGTTTCATACATTTATTTAAGTCCCCACAAATCCCAAAACAACCACAGGATTTGGCACAGCATCCTGTTGCTGCACTTAGACCCAAGTCTGGATTAGCAGGGGTGTTTTGGTGTAGTTCTGGAGAAATGTACAACCCCTACCCATGGAAAACCTGGCTCTGATCTAGCGCATTCCATCAGTAGTTCTCCAAGCACTTTACAAAGGAAGTCAGTACCATTAGCCTCATTTTACAGCTGGGGAGTCCAAGGCACAGAGGTGAAGTGACTTGCCTGGGGCTACCCAGCAGGACAGTGGCAAAGCCAGGAATAGACCCAGGTCTCCTGTGTTCTACTCTGGTGTGCTAGTCACCCAGGCTGGAATCATTTAAACACGTGAGGTTGTGTCCATCCATTTACACCTGCTGGAGAGCTGGCTCAGGGGATGTGGGGAGGGTTAATCTAAACAATCAGTTTTGCGACCACTTTGACAGCTTTTGCTATTAGTGGAAGCTGTAATAATTAGAGATGGCTCTTAACCAGCACCCTGGCTCCCCTGACCCTTAAACTTCCAGAGAGTTTCTATCAGATCTGGACATTGTCAGTCTCAAATAATAACCCCTTTGTATCAATTTTTGAAAGAGGAGAATATGTAATGGATTTTAAATCCTGACCTGATCCACAGTTGCATCTCCTTTACTAAGCAGGCAGGGATATGCTGAGCTATATGCAGTCACTGGTGGAATGCTGGTACCTAGGGCACTAGAATCTTTGTCACCAATTCCAAACTTCTCTTGGATGCTGCACTAAATCTGCCAATGCCATGATTTCCTTTCTCCTCACCTTGTGCTGACTCACTGAATCCCAGCTCTGCTGCTGCCTAAGCATGTTCATCTCGGCATGCATTCTGTGCCGCACTTTGTCCTAACGCTAGTCAAGCTAGTAGCTCCCTAGCCAAGGAGGCAGCACTTTACATTTGAAATAAAGCTGGCTGGGAGTTTTATGATGGAAAATGCAGCTTCCACAAATTTCTGACTTTGTCAGGAAAATCAAAATGAAGTATTATATTTTGGGTTGGTTAGGCTTGAATCAGAATATTTCAGTTTTTTTAACTGACCCAAAACATTTTGTTCCAAATCAGTTTTAAAAAATGAAACTGCATTACCCTATTGTGCATTGTCTTATGGGACTTTTTAGTCCTGGGCCCCATTCTCCTTGAAGGACTACATCTGTCATATTGCAATGCAGAGTCTCCTGTGTGGTGCATCATGGGAGTCAAATGACTGTGGAAGTATTATGGGAGATGTAGTGCAGCCATAGGAGAGAATGGGGGCTGGAACTACAATTCCCCTAATGAAGTGCATCAGGGAAAATGCAGTTTAATGCTGAAATGACTTGAAAGGAATGGTCTCAGATCATTTCAACAAATGGAAACATTTCAGTTTCTGAATTCTGAAATGAAATGTTTCAACATTTCCAAATGGAAATCTTTTGGAATTTCCATGCCAGAGAACATTTTGAAATTACAACTCTTTGTTCCACTTGAGGACAAAAACAGAAGTTGAAATGTGAGAATTTCCCACGGATGGAAATTCTGAATTTTGCTCAGCTCTAATTTGAAGTGTATAATAGTTCTATAATCATCTCATCATGCAGTGTGTATAATGGCCTCAATTTAATTACAACTGGTTAAGCAAGACCAAGCACCTCCACATTTTACTAATAGAGCTTTTGTTCTTTCGGTTAATTTATTGGTCACAATACAGAAGGACTGATAGCAATTGGTTAAGTAGGTGCCGTGCACCTGACCTGACTGCTCCTAATATTGACCTACAAGACCACTGCTACCCCGAATCCAGGCCTCTCTTGAGCAGAGGCTGGAAACTGTGTCAAATGATGTCATTGATTTTCTTCACCCCAGAGACAGCTTCCTGCAAGCTCACCTATTTCCAAATGATCTGCTAGAGCTCATCGTCTGAGAATGTAATAGTCACCGTGTGCGTCTAGATGCTTGGCAACGACATCAGCTGAGAGACATTTATTATCAAAGTGCACTAGCAAGTGCCCATAACTATAGGACCAGTATTATGGTAATAATGGGGCCTCATTGTCTGTGGTGATAGCAAAGGGACACGTGTGCAGGTGGTAGCACATGAGGGGAAATCATTTTTCTTTCTTTCTTTGCACTGTGTGTATTAGCTGATTTTCAGAATAGCATCAACAGCAGCCTGTGGGAGGGGCATGCAGGGTGTCTATGAGGGCAGCGTGGGACGATCCTGATACATTTTTGGAGCTTTATGAGCAGAGAAAATGCATGGTGCATGTGAACTCCTGACCACCTTGCAACCCCTCACACAGATTAAGAAAACAGGCACCACAGAGTCATCCAGTGGAAACTGAGAGGCCACCGTTATTCCCCACTCTTTTGTGCCCAGAAGATTCACACACAAAGGGAGCCCACCGACAGTAGACCTCCCCAGTCTCACGTGGAAGGGTGGCTTGGCCGACTCCTCGGCCCTATCCCTACTTCCCTGAGCCCCGTGCTCTGGGATCCCTCTGTTGATGGGAGGTGAGTGGCTAATGGGGGGGACCTGGGCCCGCCCACTACTCTGAGGCCCAGCTCAGCTACCCTTAATTTGTGACTGCGCATTTTCAGTAGGTACCAATGCCCCTTTACCATACAAGCTGCAGAGGAAAGTTGATTGAACAGAAGCACTGAGCCCATGAGACTGAAGTAGTCAGGTGGGAAAGGTGCAATCTCTAACTATGAGTGGGTCACTAAACAGTGATAGATAGACAGATAGAGCACTGGGTCCAGCAAGGCCCATAGAGGGTTAAGAGACTCTAGGGAGGGAGCCCTGGGTGTACAGCCCCACACCAGGGTTGGGACTGTTTGAGAACCAAGGGGTTATCTGAAGGCTAGCCCAGAAGGGGCTGTGGGACCATTTAAAGACTGAGCCTGGGAGGGCTGCACAGACCAGTGGAGATGGGGCACTGACCAAGGTCCTGGTTGGATTATATACCCCAGAATGAGTCTTGTTTTGTTTTTCACATACAGACTGGGTGTGGCTCAGCCACAGGGCTGAGTCACTGAAGACCCACCATAACCTGAGAGACAGTGGCAGATTTCTGCTGCAGTCCCCCTCCTGCTCATCACCAACCCACTTCTTCCTCCAGGGCCTGATACTCTGGGCCTGATTTTCATCTCATCTCCCTGGTTTTAGACAAATTTCTCTCCATTGACTTAAGCTGTGTTACCTGTAATTTAGAAAGAGAACAGACTCAGGCTCTAAATCTTCAGGGAGATATAAGTTGGGGGAGTCCAAAAAGAGAAGGAAGAGGAGTCCAAAAAGTGATATCCAACATGCACATCTTTTAGGACCAGATTCTGCCATCCTCACTCACCTTGCTCCAGGGAGAGTCATATTGAAACCAATGGAGAGACACAGGCCAACATCTTTAGTCATTGTTGATTAGCCTCTTACTACACCAGAATGGAGTTTCTCGTGGTGTAAGGTAAAACTCATGTCAGAACGGTATCGAATCTGGCTCAAAGAAAAAGGCTGCTCAGTGGTAGAATGGCAGAATGTGGCTTTAAACAAGCAGAGATATGGGGTAACTAATGTTTGCTTGCATAGGAGGGGCTAATCAGCTGAACATGAGCTCTCTGTGTGACGCTTTGGCCAAAAGAGCTAACACGATCCTGGTGATATGTAAACAGGGGAATCCTGATTAAGAGTAGAGACGTTATTGTAGCTCTGTATTTGCCACTGGTGCGACCACTGCTGGAATGCTGTGTCCAGTTCTGGTGTCCACAGTTTAAGGAGGATGTTGGTAAATTGGAGAGGGGTCAGGAGAATGATTAAAGGATTATAAAACATGCCTTAGAGTCTCAAAGAGCTTAATCTATTTAGCTTAACAAACAGAAGGTTAAGGGGCGACTTGCTGACAGTCTATAAATACCTACATGGGGAACAAATATTTAATAATGGCACTTCGGTCTAGCAGAGAAAGGATTCATGTGATCCAATGGCTGTCTGTTTAGGCTAGACAAATTCAGACTGGAAATAAGGTGCAAATTTTTAATGATGAGACTAATTAATTGTTGGAACAATTTACCAAGAGTTGTGGTGAATTATCCATCACTGGCAATTTCTAAAACAAGATCAGATGTTTTTCTGAAAGATCTTCTCTAGGAATTATTCTGGGGGAAGTTCTCCAGTCTGTGTTACACAGGAGGTCACTCTAGATGATCACAATGGTCCCATATGGCCTTGGAATCTATGCATCTTGGATGTGTGTCTAGAACCCAGCCCTCCAGTCTTGCTAGGCATGTGCCTCTCTCAGTGGGACATCTTCATGGCTTAAAAAGTAGCACTGCCCCTATATAATTGCAAATTTATTCCCACTGAAGGAAACATTTAACAGTGGAGTATGCCATGGAAGCCACAGTCAGGGCCTGATTGCACAACTTCTATACTAATGAGCATGTACTCATGCAACAATCCCTATGGGTGCTCCCCCTGGTGAGTAAGCACTCCACAGTCCAACCATGCTCCATGCACCTCTGAACTGTTCTAAGAACTGGAATGGATTACATTGTGTGCACAGGTTCCAATATTTGGTGGGCGGGAAGTTGGAAGTAGCCTCACAAAGCCGTAACTCCTCAATGCCATTTCAGCATGTCAAAATCAATCACCATATCGCTGTGGTTGACTTATTCCAATGGCACCTTTTACTTTTTCATGCCAAATTTTGAGCACATTCTTTAGGGCCCTGGCATAAATAATTAAAAGCCACTGACATCACAAGAGTGACTCCTATGCAAGCATATGCAGGCACAACCAGCAAACAATCAGATTTCCAAGGAAGCAAAACAAACATGACCATCAAATGTAATGCTCTCTTGGGTCTCTTTGCTTATTCACAGTTTGTGGAACAACAAAGTCCAGTGAGGTCTGCGTAATCATCGTGTACGTAGAAAGACTTGCCCGGGCTTTGTTCTGAGGAAGTTTCCACTTTTGTAATACAGCTAGAAAAATCTAGTTTTGGCAAAGACGTAGAGGAAAGGAATTTTTAATTGCTTCAGGCTTCTCTTTGTGATTCATTGCTTCTAAACACGTGAAATTCTTTTAGCGGGTAAAGTAAATGGGACATACGATACTTGGACAAGAAAAACGAAATGCAGTGAATAAATATATAGTCCATTCAGAATAATGATGGCAGCACAGTGCCGGGTCTGATCCTGCCCTCCCCAAAACTGGTGTAAATCTGGAGGAAATCCATTCAAGTCAGAGCCTTGCTTACATTAACACTCCTTCACAGTGCTTTGGCAGTGGGAAGGGGCACTAAATGAGTGTAAATGTCCCACACTCAGGGCTCTTAGTGGAGATGAGGATCAGGCCCCTACAAATGGAAAACTGGCCCAGATGAGAGGAGAATCAGGCACTTAATGCACAATTCTAAACTGACTTGCACCCTGGGGCCTGATTCTGATCACCTCCGTGTTACGCCACTGAGTTCAGCAAAGCTAGAGTACTCCTGGTTCACCTGGTGTAGAATGATCAGCCATTGTCCTTCTATTGTAGACAATGGAATTGCACGGGGAGTAAGAGCACTTGAACCCACGAAGAAATTGCAACCAGGGTATTTACCAACTGCAAAGATAAAACTATCTGCAGTGTCAAAAGATGATTCCAAATGAATTCTCATATCTATTTCATCTCACTGTTGCCCCCACGGAAGGCACTGGGAGTTTGTCTGTTGAATTCAAAGAGGGCAGGATTCCACCTCACATGTCTGTATAGTACTTGCACAACAGAGCTGGAGCATCTTGGTACTTTCTTGGTCCACTTTCTCATTAAATAGCATGAAACACAGACGAGAAACAATATGATAGCTCTGTCACAGGCTGCCAACACTTGCCTAAGACTATAATTCCCAGCATGCACAAATGCCCTAGAACTTGCTTGCAGTGATTTGCAGGGGGACTTTTACATTGGCTGATGCACTTTTTCAGATGCTTCTTCCTAGTAGCTTCATATCCAAGCCACTAATATAGAAGAAAAATATAATTAACCACATTTTACAGAATCAGTTATTCTGCCTAGGCAACCTTCATGTTTTGAACTAGCTGTGCTTTGCACTCAAAACATCCCCTTCTGGGAATCCTTTTGCTCAACACAGAAATGGTTCAGCTCCAACCTAGACTCCTTCTGGAAAGTTCGTCATGATTTTGGCATTGCATTGCATCGATAATACCGCATTTAAATGCTAGATCTGATGGCAGGATTTAGCCCTTGATTGTGTCAACGCAAACACGCTTTTTATGGAATAAGGCTAAAGTTGGCATGGGGTGTCTTCAGAGTATTAACGGCAGTAGCGCAAGCACATGCACTGAGAGAAAGTCTTTTATCACAGTGACAGGTAAAATGATCATCAGGAAGTAGTGGGAGATGAGCAGAATAAAAGATGCATGACTAATATCCTAGGAACGAAGTAGTAGCCAGTCTCTAGCCCTTAAAAAGCATTGGCTGATTTGACATGCTGACAATTTTCCTGTAAACGTTAAGATCCATGCTCAGGAATTGGTTATCAAACCTCTAGAGACTGAAGAAAATGCCTATTCTATTGACGTATCATTATTGTCCGACTGCTGTACTGAGCATATAATTGCACTAGGTCTATAAAACTACTGTATTCTGTGCAGTAGCTGTTATTGTGTGGGGAGAACTTTGAGACCTATTAAATTGCAATAAAGAAGACTGGGCCTTTGAAACTTCCAGCATAGCTCCATATTTAAATAGAGGAGCACTTACATAATGACATGGTGACCACATGAAAGTTTGGAAACGGACCCAGAGGATATTGGATTATATGCATAATTGACTGGATTTCAGTTAATGCTGATTACGGCACAGAAATCTTACAGGGTAAACATATGAAGTGATCATATTGTCGGTCTCTAGCAACTAAACAGTATTATTAATACGCAAGCTAGCAGTCACTGTTTTATTTTCAAAGCAGCAACAGCCCATAGCATGATAGACAAAGAGCTAGGTCCTCAGTAAATCAGTGAAGCTGGAGTAAATCACAGATTTACACCAGTTGAGGATCTGGACCCAGATCCTCATATGACATGTAAGAATTACATGGGACTGTCTATTACTTTTAGCTCCGTAGGGCCAAGTCAGTACCGTCACTAAGGTTGTAGCATTCTGTATTACAATGGAGATCCAGGATTGGGAGGGAACCCGAGGACTCTGTCCCCTGGGTAGGACTGAGTACTGAGTTGTTCCTGGAGGATTCGGCAGAAAGTTTCCCTGCACCACCCTTCCTTTATCTAGTAGCAACCGGAAGAAAGGGCACAACTTATATTGCTCTCAAACATGCCAATAGGTTGTGTCATACAGTACCCTGGAGGAAGGTGAGTGAGGTTCAGATTCTGATCTTCCTTATAAACCAGCATAAATCCAGAGTAACTTCATGAAAATCATTCAGTGGAGTTCCTCTCAATTTGCACTACTATAAATGAGGTCAGACTCTGTCCCTGAGTGTCTGCAAACTGCCCCGGCACAGATCTGGTTTGTGTATTTAATTATATTTTAGATAAGAAGACGCTTTTTGCACTGTGCATAGAATAAACACACAGACAGAAAGTACAGCAATAATACTCCAGAACTTAGCTCCAACACACCAGAGCTTCCATAAAATCGTTCTTGGCCTCCAGCAAGGTCTCTGTCATGGCCTCATTCATAATATGTCACCCATCCCAGGAAAAGCCTGGGAAAATAGGTGAGCCTTGCAGCATGTCTTGAAGATCACTAAGTCTGGGTGGTGGCCAAGATGTGCCAGTTTCTGCTTTCACTTTTGTCACACCCGCAGAGCCACAGTAAGAATAACTGTGAGGGCCACATCTGATCCACCAAAGATCTTTGCTCTATCACATGGACCATTTGGACAGCATGGGTGGCTGGATTGCACTTCAAAGAGACACAACCTCTCTGCCTCCCTTCAGCACAAGGGAATAGAAAGCAGCCAAGGATTCCTTTGGCATGGAGAGCCACCGGTAGGCATAGTGCCAAAGTAGCTGGCTTCTCCACCACTTCCCCATACCTGCAGCCCTGGCAGCATGGGCTGGGAGGACAGGGTGTGGATGGAGAGTTGGCAGACAGCCATGGGGGAGCCTAGTGGCATAGTTTAGAGCAGCCCTCCCTCTCAGCTGCACTCAGAGAAAGCCAATGGGCAGCACTAGGGCCCAGGAGGTGCCCCAACATATGCAGATATTAGGTGCCATTCCCCAGTGCCCTCCTCTTGTGTGGCCACTTACACCTGTACAAGGTAGATGTTAAAAATCCTGCCATTCTGAGCCAATAGCATTTTACATCCACTTTGCACGGATGGAAATAATTCACCAGGGGCAGGTCTGTGGAGAATCAGGCCCCATTACTTAAGCGCTGTTGTGTTGTTCAGAAATGACTGAATTGCTGCATCATTTGATTATGAGCCAGATTCTCTGCTGACTTACCTTAGTTTGACACCAGTGTAACTCCACAGGGCCAGGTCGCCAGATGGTGTAAATCAGCATTACTCCACTGAAAACATTGGTGCTACCGCAGTTTACACCAGCTGAGGATCTAGCCCATGCTTTTAATGGGGCTACTCCTGAATTACACTGCTGTAAGTGAGAGGAGATATTAGCCCTATTTGTCGAGTAGACGCATGGGTTCAGAGCTTTTTATGATATTTCTTGGCAATGCCACAAAATTCACTTTTTTTGGGGGGGGTTAATTGTTAAGAGATTAAAAAGCATGCAGCCAGACAGCGTCCCATGGGCTAAACAGCTGATGATGATCAAAGGTATCAATTATTCCATTCCCATCCGGTCCTATAGTAACAGTAGATACGATAGGCATGTTTTGTTTGGTGTCCTCTGTTCTATTCCCCTTAAGTGTCCCACATTTTGCAACTGTTTTAATGCAAACACTGAGATCTGTTACACTGATTTGAGAAGCATATTCCAATGTTACCTTTCTTCTATGATGTGGAAGATAATTTTACTATGGTTTGTGGCCACAGCAGGAGGCTGGGATAGCATCAGGTTTCATAAGCTATGCAGGGTAGGGGGCTCCCTTGCCAGGAAAATCCAGGTGCCGCAGGAAGTGATGCTGGTGATTCAGTAGGTGGCACTCTTCCCTCTGAATTGGCATGGAACCAGTTCCCCAATGTAATGCTGGAGACGTTGTCCCTCAAGTGAGGTGTACATCCATCATGCACAATGAAGAACAATAATTATTGAAGAATGTTACCAAAACCGATACTTTATTTCAGATCTTTGCATTATTGCTGGTGGAAGACACAGGATGGAGAGCCCTGGCATCCTCTGTTTAAACATAAACCCGCAATGGAATGAGCAACGGCAGTGCAAATTTCCCAGCGCCCTGACAATGCAACCTGCAGGACCCAATCTGGGCACAAGAGCGGAACTTGGTTTCTACCACCATTTAATCTTTGGCTTCTCAGCTGAGACTGTCCACAAGTGACCAAAGACTGACAACTGCTGGTGTTTTTTGTGATGCCACATTTTGCTCACACATTTGACACAGGCCATCAGGCAACAATAACTTCCACTCCCTGCCAGCCCGAGGCAACTCATCAGTGAAAGGGTATCTATGTCACAGCCACTTCATCAGTCCCTTGTGCCTCACGGTGACTTTATTCTACAACTTGATGCCGTGGGGATGTCTGACACGGGACTCAGGCTTACATGTTGTTCCCCCAGTAGCAATGGTTTCTATTAAGAGCTCTTGCTGCTGCTGCTATGCCAGTCCATTGAGAAGGTTCCTTCCAATCCTGCAGTAACATTGTGGCAAATCAGGCCAATTGTCTCCATACTTCATGCAGTGAGTTGGGGCATCTGAGAGCAGGGGTCACAGGTCAAAATCAAAAGGCCATCAATGAAGATGGGACAAATCACGCAAACCTTATGCAGGCAAAACTCCCAGTGACTCCAATGACAGTTTCATCTCAGTAAGAATATGGTGAGCAATTCAGGATTCAGCCCTATAGATCTGAAGGGTGGGATTCTCTAAAACACCATCCAAACAGATCACCTGCTGCAGTCCCTGGGCATTTTACCAGGGACTTCAATGGAAGCAGAATTAGGGCAGTGCTGAGAGCTTTTGAAGATCCCACCCCAATTCTCTTGTATTAGCTACCCGTGAAGGGTGGCTACACTGGGGACCCATCAAGTTCAGGAGTGGTTTCTCTGAGTTGAATTCTTCCCTGAGCATGAAACCCCCAGGATCTATATTACTGAGTTAGGGCTGCATTCTGCGGACCTGAGGGAGGTCTACAAGGCCAGATCCTCAGCTGGGCAAACCAGTATAGCTCCACTGGAGTGGTGTCAATTTTCCCAGGTGGGTATCCGGGCTTTAGGTTTCAATGGGACTAATAATGTGCTTAAAGTTAAGCACATGCTCTGGTGTTTTACTGGATCAAGGTCACAGTGCTCAGCACCATGCAGGATCCAGTCTTGAATTGCAAATGTTTTCCTGTACTTGTTCCTTCTTTAAATACCATCAGGGCTGGCAGCTGCTTGCCTCCTTCACACCAACAGTCTCCCTGAAATAAACTGAATTACTCTCATGAGATAGGCCTTCTGGCACTGCTCTCAGACTAAGATGCTACCTGGAGTGAGTAAGGATGGCAGAGTTGGACCTGCAATAACAGAAACTAATTGAAATGTGCATAAATTTGTGAGGCATGTGCTTATTACATTTCCAAAAGGGCTCAGGAACTCTCAGGAGACTTTTAGCACTCCCACTGACTGGGGATAGGAGACTGCAATTCATTAAACAATATTTGGCCAGACAATCATCTTTCAGAGAAATGACTGAAGAAAGCTTTTGCATACACTTTCCTGGGATGTAATTCAGGGCCACCAATGAGCGCAATCATATGTACTTCAATGGCCTTATTTCCATGAGTAAGGTGACCAAGATGTGACTGTGAAAGCACATACAGAAGGAATAAGTACAGGAAAATATTTGAGATTAATTGAGCATGTGTCCAGATTCAAAACTACCTGGAAACTAACAAAAGAGACTGGTAAGGCAACTAGGTGCCTCCAACAGAAGCAGAGTAGTAAGCTGTGGCATTTCTGCTTTTTAAAAACGGGCAACTTCTGAAGCATGTGAATGAGGCAAATAGCCCAGCTCGCAGAGATTGATGCCCCACGGCAATGTCATGAAGAATGCTGAAGCTCTCCAAAAGATTCATTTTTCTTTAAGAAAAAAACCCACGTTTGTTGAATACTTAACAAATGTGAAATGCAGCAGGTCAAATTCTCTGCTGTTGGGGATCAGTGAAGCTCCATTGGCAGGAGAAGGTAGGAAAAAATATATTGTTTTGCCGATGCTGAAAACATTCTTACAACCTTTTCACTGAGAAGCTCTAGCACCTCCACGCTGGAGCCGGGACTTGAACTTTGGCAGCGGGGCTGGCTTTATGGCAGAAATGCACTTTTGCTGCCCCCATGAAAAATCATCCACATTTGGCCAAGTTATAAGCCTTTGGAAAACTTCAGTTCACACTCAGGAGAGAATTGTTAGAATTTGGCAACTAAATTTTCTGACGATTCCATCTAGACTGAGTATGGTTCCAGCCAAGGGCGGCACAGGCTAATCAGGACTTTCTCTGCAATTACTGCTCCTAGCTGCTGTGGAGCAGGGTATTGGAACTGCTAGTACAGAGACCGTGGAAAAAACAGTATATGATCATGTAATTAAAGACTTTATCACAGTGCACACACAGTTGCACATCCAAACATCTGAGTGCTTGATTTTGCAACCTTAATGTTCTTTTAATGCAGTGTTGAAGGTAATTTCCTTGTTTGTTAAAAAATTCCATCCTGTGTAATCATAAACACCTGCATGGGTCATCAACTGGGTTGGATTCCCTCTTTTTGGATCCCCCTCTTTTATTAAGCTCGTGTTTTGTGGGTGACAGCAATTAGCAGACATCGGTTGACTCTTTGGCTCATTATCTCAAGGTTACAGACTGATCTGGATCTAAATACAGAGCTAATCTGAGTTGGATGCCTGAAAGCCGTCTATCACCCTTTTCAGTGTGTAACACAGGGGAAAAGGCTGAATGAATGAATAACGTGGAACGCCAGCAAGTTCAACAGAGGCGTCTTATCAGTTTACTGAACTATAAATAAAATACCAACTATGCAAATTAGCAGAAAAGGACCAGTGCAAAATTCCTTTATAGTACATAGCCCTCCAGTTCTCCTTATCCATCTCCAATAAATCATGTCCTTGTTTGAGACCTGATTCTTTAGGGGGCAAAAATCTCTCTCCCAACAAATTAATCAAAAGGAATCCAAGATATTATGTCACCTCTCATCATGAAAAACCTTGGGGTCAAATTCCCAGGGCCTGACCCTCACATGGAGGTGCACTTGTGTGGTGGAGGGACTCAATGAGCCCTCCCTTGCCCCCTTGTGTGGCTTGTGCACTCCAGGGACTTGAGCCTATGCCTGATGGAGTCCAGGGAGCTGTGCTCTTCTTTTCAGTGAACACTGGAAGCACAGGGCCTGCTCCTTCCCTACTATAGGGGAGCACCGTGAGAAGGTGGGGCTATAGCTCCCTTACACGGTGGCCCAGCGCATCAGGCTGGCCATGCAGTAGGTCCAGCATATGTGCATCCAGGAGCTCTAGAGGGAGCATTCTGCATCTCCATGTATGAATATCTCCCTCCCCCGCTGTGTCTAGGTGACACAACACAACTGTTACTCATGCCTTACTCAGGCAAAAACTCATTGGCTGAGTAGGGAGCTCAGCATCTGCTCCTTTAGTTGCTTTTTTGCTGTTGAAAAATAGTATTCACTATCATATCCAGTCTGCTTCCACCCACATGGGGGGTAGGGTGACCTGACAGGATTGTCCCTGCAATAAACTCCTCATTCCTCTGTGTATGACATGGGATCCGTCCCTATGGCAACTCTGGGGCTCCACAATATTTTCACTTTATTGTGTAAGTGAGTCATAGCGAAAACCTTTGGGCTGGAGGGGGGGGAGGAATGGCTGACACTTGTACAGAGAATGTTTCAGTGGATTTTGTAACATCTTATAGTGTCTGCATGTTGCGGTCATATTAATAATACGGGCCCTGATTCAGCACATGCTTCGATCCCACTGAAGTTAATGGGATGTAAGCACAGGAAGCAGGTGGCGAAGTCCTTTGTCGAATCAGGGCCTTTGTAGGGGTGCAGACTGTTTGACATTGTTTTCGTTCGGGTTTCTAGTCAACGCCTGGGACATGGCACTGCTCTTTCAATCTGAAAGCCAGGGTGGCAGGAGCCTGGCAATGGGGAATACAGGGAGTGGGCCTGCTCTCTTCCTGCCAGCCTCAGGAAGCCCCAAAGGGGCAGGGAAGGGAGGGAGTGCTGGCTTCACCCATGCCAGCCAGCCACGAGGACTAAGCTGCCGGGAAGGGGTCATCAAAGCTGCGCAGCCTGGCGCGCCCAGAGGCATTGTTCCCCCAAGGCAGAGTGTCCCGGGGTGCTGCCCTCGCTGCAGACTGAAAAGCTGGCACTCTGGCGTAAAGGACATAGAGGCAGAAAGGAATGCTTTGCTCGCTGGGGAGCTGATCAGCCTTTACCCACAACAATGGAATCCTTCCCAGCGACACGTCATGAGAAGCCAGTGCTAGTACTAAATACCTTACCATCGCAGGTCCAGGTCTTGCAAACCCTTGTGCACCTGCTTAGCTGTACGGGGCCCAGCCAGGCTGCCCCATTCACATCATAGTGAAGTTTGCGCATACGGTGTTGTAAGACAGGACTCGGGGTCTACGGCAGAGGCAGCAAACCAGCCTTTGGAGGCAACGGGTGCTAGCAGCGGCCACTTGCCTTATACACCCCAGTGCCTGGTCTCCCACATAAACGGGTCAGTCAATGCCACGGTGAGAAGAGATGCGGAAATGAGGGGGCACCCTGGCACTGGCATTTCGGATGTGGCTCTCCCGATGAAAGCAGCAAACACTCTTCGGGAGTTTTTTGTTTCGTGGCAAAAAAAAAAAAAAAAAAAAAAAAAAAAGTTTGCCCAAGATTTCGACATTTGCCGTTTTCGAGCCGCTGTAAGCGGAAGGAGGCCAGCCCCGGGAGGGTCAGTTAGCGGAGGGGGGCGCGCTGGGATTATTGCCCAGCCAGGGAGCTACTCTGGAGGCGGGGAGGACAAATGCCACCATCCTGGGCACGTGGGCGAAGATCGGTGCAAGGCGCGGGCTGGGCCAGGGGCGAATCGGGGCGTGTAGGGGGAAGCCCTGGCGACTTTCCCTCGCTGCCCGGCCCTTGCCCCACCCCGCCAGCAGCGGGTCCCCTTGCCCCGGGCCACGCATTCTCCGCGGCTCGGCTGCCGCGCTGCGCCCCCAGGTGCGGCTCCCGCTCCGCCTCCAGCCAGCGCGGCTCCACCCGACTGACGTGGGCCTTCTACGTCCTGCTCCGAGCCCTGTTAACACCCACCCATCCCGCCTATATATAGCGGCGGCGGCCGGCGGCTCCTCAGGGAGCGGAGTGGAGCTGAGCGGCCGGGAGCTCAGCGCGCACTGGGAGGGACCCGACGCGACCGCAGTGAAGTTGGCCGGGAGGCCAGGACGCCGCCGTCTCCAATGCGAGCCCTGCTGCTGCTCTCCACGCTGGCCTGGCTCCCAGGTGAGTGAGGGGCTGGCAGCGCGCGGAGTCCCCCCAGGTGCCAGGCGAGCGCAGGGCGCACTGAGCTCCTGCGCGGCGTGCGCTCCCGGCGCGCTGCGCCCTGCGCTGGGACTCGGCTGCCCAGAGCCGGCAGGCGCAGCGCAAAGCGGCTGGCCTGCCGCCGTGCGTTCCGACGCCACCCCGGCCGGGCCGGGCCGGGCCGGGCCGGGGGAAGGATGCTTGCCAAGGCGCGTGGCTTCTCGCCGGCCGGGTGGCCGCTGGAGCTCCGCGCTCGGGGAGGGCTGGCTGGTTGCGCTGCAGCGGGGTGCTCGGGCTCGGGCTCGGGCTCAGCAGCGTTCAGGGCTCCTAAGTCGCGCTCTTCCTTGGGGAGGACGCCTTGAAAACAGAGCCCTGCCCGAGAGACAGCAGCCGTGCTGTAATCAAGCCCGGCCACGCGAGTTGCGCTGGCACCGTGCTGGTTTGCCTGGGGTGGGGAGATGGAGGAGGCAGGCTAGGAACTCTTATGCAAGTTGGAAAGACGTCTGTGGCAAACTCTTAGCCTGACTTGAATCAGCCCCGGCTCTGTCTTGCGGTGCAGAATGGCCTTATGGCCCCGTTGGCTCAAACAGCATCTCCCGGGAGTTTAGGGCTACGGTAGCTGAGAGGAAAAACCAGAACCAAGTCTTCCTTTATTAAATAACTGGAATGGCGTAAGTGAACTTGTGTTTTGAAAGCTCAGAGCTGCTTCTTAAGTGACTCACTCATGAATGATGGCATGTATTCGATAGCCGCTTAATATGCCCTCCAAGATAAACACGTTTACCAGGTTTGATTTGAGTGGTCCGACTGATGTCCCACTTCACTTTAACACCTCTTCATTCTGTTCTGTAGTGTGCCAACGTGCTGCTGGATTAGGACTAAATGCGACGGAGCTGGAGCAAAACGTGCCTATGGCCTGGGACCACAGCGTGGATGAGAACACGATACCCTCAAGCATTGACCATGAAGATATGGAAGAAGATGAGGAGGATGAGGAATACCCAACCGTGCCTATGTACCTTGTAGATGATTCGATTAGAGGTGAGTTAAAGTGACACTTCTGCCTGTAAATTAGGCCTGTAAGTAAGTTAAAGGTCCCAATCATGCCTGACCAGGGTAATGTATCACATGAACACCAGTCACTTAGAAGATGGAGAAGTCTCTTTGGTTGAGCTTGCTCATTGGTTGGCTACCAATTGTTACATACAAGAATAATTTATTTTTCTAAGGGTGACTATTTTGACAAGCCTTGATCTTGCCTTCTATTGAATCTTGTATCCTCACATTGTACTGTTCAGTTTGCTAAATATACTGACAACCAGTGGTGAGAAGAATTTTGAAATACTTTAGCATTCCCCAAAAGCCTTAAACTTTCTGGCCAATGTTCTCTGCAGGTGTCATTTCATCAAGATCAAACAAACGAAGTGACCAGACTTTCAAATGTGCCACACACTTCCTATTCTCTGTAGGTGCTGGTTGGTGTGGAGAACTTGCAAAAATCTGGCTTAGAAATTTTTGACTTACAATAAAATCGATGCGAGTTCTCTTCTGGCAAGTGGCTACAGGATGAATAGCAAGCACCAGTTTATTGTGCCATGATTGGGTTATATCTAGACTAGGATAAAAGCTAGATTTTTAAATGTTAGCTACATGTCTTGTCCAACATGTTCTTAAAGAGCGGGTAAGCTGTAGGTGGGGCAAGCTCGTATTTTAATGTATTAGCGAGTTGAGGTGAACCCTAAATACAACTTGTCAACACCAAAGCTTTTAAAATGTTTGCTAATGTGATTTTTAAGTTTTCAGTTCAGATGAGGCCGCAAAGTTGCCCATGACTGTCTTGTATGCCTGTTATCCAGGAAAGCACTCAGATATCTTAAATGGTGGTGATTAATGGTACAGGGGCTTCTCCTGCTTCCTGTTTGGCCCATGTCCTTATATGTAAGGGAGGCTTTATAGGGGATGGCAATGGAAAAACTCAGAGGCTACTTATAGAATTTGAGGTGAGATCTGCAGTCTGTCAGCTTTTTGTTAAAAGGAAAATATTGGTACGTGGTGGTCCTTGTATTCAACATCCAATAGTCTGCAAGCTCCAGAACACTAGGGGGCATGATCTGGTTGCCGTTAGCCAGTGGAAAGATGCCCATGGTTCCAGTGGTAGTTCAAAGGATCAAGCTCTTGGCGAGAGGCCTGAACTACAACACTCTAAGTGCTGTTGAACTTCCTCCTTGTTCAAGTTGGGTTTGGTTTGGGCCCATCTCTGATACTTTGTGTTGAATGGTCCAGGCTTCCATGAGAAAATGAATCTATCGTGAGTTTGGGCCTTAAGCTTATTGGTTCAGAGGCTCATGGACTAGACAATGGTTGCACTCAAAGCTGGGCTGTTATCCAGAGACCACTGTTTTGTTGATGGGCTATGGATTTTCTGTGCTGTGTTTGATAAATTTAAAGCCCGAGAATTCAGCAACAGATTGCTTCCCACCCCACATCCCAAGATACCTAGGCAGCTTTATAAGGACACAGTTTGCAAACTATTGTTTGTATTAATAAAACCACAAGGACAATTGGACAACAACCTTTTCCTCTCATTACAAGAGGTAATTGCTTTGCTTTGCTCCCCCATTCTCACATCCTACTCAATGACTGTCATAAGCCCTCAAGTAACTGGCTTTCATCTTCCTCCTCCATTGTTCTCTATGCACTTGTATATCTGTTTCCTATTTACTGTATTATTCTACCTCTGCATCTGACAAAGTGAGATGAGTCTCATGAAAGCTTATGCTTACAAAAATTAAATGTGTTAGTCTTTAAAGTGCCACAGAACACTCATTGTTTTTGCTGTATACAGACCAACACGGCTACCCCTCTGGAACCTTTTCCTTGTAAACCCAAACCAACAGGTTGAGCCCTGTAAGATAAGGGATGAAAGAAGGACCCACTGTCAAAGTAGATCAATTGTCTTGATCTGCCAAAATTGACTGTCTAGTTAACTGAAGAACAGATGCTCTTGTCCTGTCCATAGACTCCTTTTCTAGGGAAAGGAAACTTGACAGCAGGACCAGTATTTTGGTGTGCCAGCTGGTATATCTATTACTGCATAGTCAAACATCTTCTAGCTGAGGATGATCTTTCCTTTTGAGTAATCGAAATACATGACAAATGTAGCTAATAAGATCTTAAAATGCTCAGGTGCAGATGTGGAGGCTTTTCACCAGCCAATTAGACTACTCTGGTTGTATGATGACCAGGAAGTTGAACTAGCCTGTATTAGAACTGTAAAGTCATGAAGCAAATGACTCACAATCTATGACTTATCAAATTGGTGCATAAGTTGCATCATACTGTGAAAGAGTAAAATATTTATCCTAGAATATATGGTATACTGTCTGAACCCATCTGTAAAGCTACTAAGACAAATAACTTTGTAGTTAACCACGTATTTCCATATTTCATGAAAAGGACTATAACTTTAAGTTGATTCTCCTTTCTGGGCATTCATGTGTATATTATCTAAATTCTAGAGGCTATTATCACTATATGTTATATACTATAGCTGAAGAGAAGTAACTTGTCGTCAGTACTTAAGGAAGCTACCATCTTTCTTTTAGAATATAAAGAAAGACAATATAATTGCCTATGCTAGAAGTTAAAGTGAATACCAAAAACCACTTGCAGCATCATTAGTTTACTGAAATGTATCTAATCTGGGATGACAATAGGAACAGCAGAAGTGGTAGAATTGAAATGACATCAACTCCGGTGTGAATTTCCTTTCCAGTTCTCTCCAGTATAAGATGCGAAGGGCTTTAAAGTAGAAGTAGTTGTACACAATCTACCATATTGCACAAGTTTATTTTCTATCAATGTATGTCCCAAATAGTCATTTGGGAGAACTTCACTCTCAGGTGTGAGGCCTCATTTGGCTTTTACAGATGCATGCTGGCACCTGGTTGATTTAAGCCACATCTGCTCACTGATGCAATGTAGAGACCTAAGTCAGTGGTTGCTGAACTTCACTCATAGTGGGCCAAATCCTGTTTGTCTGGCAATTTACTGAGTAGTCCATTTGTGGCAAAACTTCATCTTTGCTTCAGTATGCATCTGTAAGCTAATACAGTGAGTATATCTTAATTTGAGCACATAATCAGTGTTGTACCTGAATTAAAAACCATGTGAAACAATGCTTAAGCTTTCCCATCATTCTTCTGTTTGTTGCCAAGTAAAATAATCTTGGCCGCGGAATGTCTACTTATAAATATTCATTTGCATACAAACGTGTTATTTTTTCATGATTTACTTCCTCTCCCTTCTGCTGTAATGTTAAGGCCTAAGATATAACTCTATGTTGGAAGGGATTAGCTGTTCCAAATTCTGGACTGAACCTGATTTTCTCTTTCCCAGTTGAACCTGTGATTAAACCCAAGCAAACAAAAACAGAAAGGGAAAAAAATCCTGACAAAATAAAAAGAAGGAGAAACAAAGAGAAGAAAAATAAAAAGAAGAAAAGGACTCCCTGTGAAGCAGAGTCCAAAAATTATTGCATTCATGGGGAATGCAAATACCTAGAAGATCTCAAAGAAGTAACATGCCAGTAAGTTTAACGCTCGGATGTTCTATAAATTATAAAAGAGTGTATCTGAATCTATGGCAAGGTATTCATTGCAAATAATGGCTTAGTCAGAGGGAATTCAACTTGGTTCAACCTCACATTGTTTCACATGAGAAACTTTCTGCCATGTAAATTAAATGCTGGTGGAATTCATAAGCTGCATGGTCATCAGTTGGTCATAAAATTGAAAGCAGAATGAAAAGGCGTGCCTTTCTGAAACATCACACAGCCAAACTGATCTCAACTTGTTTTAATACTGGCAAACCTTGGGCTAGAATGATGACTGTATTTCCTGCAAATTCTCTAACACTCGCTCTTGACACTTGCGTGTCAATTGACTGAAATGTCGCCCAGTTATGGCTGGCTGTGCGTGTTTGCTTGGCTTCAGACAGGACACTCAGTGTTCCTGGAACTACCATTGATATTAATGTGGATTATTTTCAGATGTCATCACGATTATTTTGGTGAACGCTGTGGTGAGCAGTCCATGAAGAGTCAAAAGGGAAATGACATAAGCAACTATTCAAGAACGATATTGGTAGTGGTAGCTGTTCTACTGTCCAGCATCAGCTTCATTGCGATTGTCATCGTTGTTATAGTGCAGTAAGTATAGCACTTCGAAGTCTATCTGTCTAGCTTAATTAAACAGAAGCTTGCACAATATGGTACCATTTCAGGAAAATGATCTGGGGTTAAATCACACTAGCAATGTAAGTGTGTATGGTCCTTTATGTGCATAAAATAAGACTGGTGCCAACCTTGAAGTGTTTACAATCCAATATGGGTTAAAAAAGGAAACTGATCAATCAATGGAGATGGGTTGGTAAAGTGACCAAAAAGATGATGGGGTGTTTACGACTCACGGGCAGTCTGGTTCAGTCACTCATGTTATGTTGGATAGTTTTTCCCAATCTCTGCCATAGTTGGGAGCAGAAGTGGCATTAGAGGACATGGAAGTGGAGACTAGTGGTGAAAAATGCTAGTGTTAACTTGTTTAGTTGAAGAGTCTCCATTACAAACTGATAATGACCTCTAACAGAACATGGAGCTCCCATTGATGTTGGTGGGGGAAGTGGAGGTGGATATGAATTTATAGACCTCTAAATGTATTCTTAACTTCATAGCCATTGGCCATCTAGATTACACTAATACCAGATAGAAAAACTGTGCTGTAATACACATACTTAGTGCAATCTATGTGGACAAGAGGTTGATTTGCAAGTAACTCAGGCAAAACTATACTTCTACAGTGACCAAACATCAATATATTGGACACACAACAGGAGTGAACAAAAGTTATTCTAGTCAAGAGCAAACTACATCAGTTTACAAACAAAAATCTGAATTGCATAAGTAGCAATCTCACTGGTTTTACCAGCATTTTGGTTCAAATGGTGATCTAAATTATGTTTATCTTGGATAGACACGTGCAAAAGAAGTAAAAAAGCTGCTGACTTCCCCCATGCCTTTTATACAAAGTCATGTCTTCAAGGCTACGTGCCCAGAAAGCACAGTGAACTTGTGCTCTAGTATATTGCCTTGATTCTTCTCTGTGATGTTATTCATGCCACTGAGTGAACATAAATGAAATAATTCCACTGTTCCACTAAGATGCACTAGAACCCAGTCTTCAGTGAAGCAGTCCTCATGTGGGCATGTGTCAGTCAGATATCTGCCCCTTCCTCTGTTCCCTTAAAATGTATAGAAACACCAGGTCCAGGTAAAGGCTGATAATTGTAGGGCATTGACCGTAGCAAAAATCTGGAGCTCTGTCAGGAATAAACCATTTGAAAGCTGTTCTTACCACTCTCTGTGAAACTAGCCAGTTATGTTAGCTGATAATGTGTGAAATGCATTGATGGCCCTCTGGCTTGTGGTTATGTCCGCCATTTAAAAACTGTTTCATGTCTGTTAGGGCAGTCTGCATATGATATGTAGTGAACAAGTGTATAATGTTGGGGACCTGAGACCAGTTTCTTCCCTGAAGAGAAAAGCCACTGTGGGACTTAAGCTGGCTATGCAATAAATCATACTGCACTGCAGCCTGGGATAATGTAAAGCAAACCCAAAAGTCATGATCTAAAATTAGACTAGACCGATTACGCTATAATAATTGAATCTGATACATGCTGTACCTATTCCTGCAATTCAAGAAACAAAGGTGTGCACTTTTGTCAGTTTATTATTGCTTCATACTTAAATCTCACTTAAGAAATGCTGATGAGGACACCTCTTTCATACTCACAGAGGTACTGTAAAGAGTAACTGGTTCATGTTAGTAAAACACTAAGAATGATTAAAATGGAGATTATTAAATTGAATTCTATTTTTATCACACACTTGAATACATTCTATTGAAGTAGGATCTTCCACAGGCTTGAACTTTATGCATATGGAAGCTGTTTATTTTTCTGAAATATAATGATTTGTTTACATTCTCCTGCTGAACTATGGTTTGGGCAATAAGTCATCGGAGTTTTAAGAACAGCAACGAGAGATGGTGGTTAAAGCAGGGGGCTGAAGAGCTGAATTCCTGGCTTCTATTCCGGAACTGCTGCGTGATCTTGGACAAGTTACTTAGGGTAGAATTTATCAAAAGTACCCAATCTTGGCCTGTTCCCATTGAAGTCAATGGTAAAACTGACCAAAATGAGGCTCATGATACTTAATCCCTTTTTGTAAAGCCTGTGGATGAAAAGTCCCGTGGAAGTGTCCAATATTCTAGAACTGGAATTTCTTTTTGCTGGATCCACCCTGGAGCTGTGCATGGATTACAGCAGTGTTTGTACAGAGCCGGAGAATGCTTAGCAAAAAAAAGTGCTCCTACTTTCCAGAAGCTGGTTCCTTAGAGCTACCATCTGAATATTAGGACAGAGGATACACTTGATGGATAGGGGGACAAATATACTAATTCAGAATGAGCCCTAAACCCTAATGCTTTGTGACTCCACAGGATTAGGAAAACGTATCCTCAACATGAAGAAAAGGAGGAAAGAAAAAAGCTCAGACAAGAAAATGGAAATGGCCATGTTGGCGTGTAAAGGATGGAGCAGGTACGGAACTGACTTTCGGACTTAGCTCAATGATATTCTAAGCTTGCACCATCCACACAACACTCGCACACTTGGTAATTCTCTGTGACCAGAGTTTTAAACTCTTGCTCTGTGCACAGTGATTAGAAACTGGATACCCAACTCCTGGTGTGGATAATAGTCTCTTGGGCACATGCAGAACCTGTTTCCCATCTTATGCAGAGGCAAGGGATGGGAAGACCCTGAAATGTCTGGGCACAGGTGAATGACCTAGTAGCCTCTTGACTCCTCCAAATCCTGACGAGGGTGGAACAGTGCAGAAATTCCTGCTCTTAACAGCATCAACGCTCTCTTCTGTGCCTGCTTTCCCCTGGCTCAAAGCAGGGGCTGGAGCTGAGGCAAAGCTTCATAACGGGAACCATTGGCAGTATGGAAGCAGCAGTTAGCCTCCCTCCCCGTGGGCTTTCTGGCGTTTGGAGAAATATGATCTCTGAGGCCACAAACCACTTCTGAGACATGCCGGATGAAGAAACAGTGCACGGACTGCCTGCGGGGAGGGGAGGGTGCAAAGCACTCTTTTCCCTGTCAGGGGCTTTTCTGTTAATTCTGTTACCTAGGGAGACTGGGTGGGATCTAAACAACGAAGTCAGCACTTAGTTCCATGAAACAATCATTCAGACTTGGCCTTGGAGACCAAAATTCCTTAATACAAGAACAGCACAAGCTTTCTAACCTCTTGGATGGCAGGAGCCATATTTAAACATGAGGAAAGGGGATGTGTCTAGTCAGTCCATACAGACATGGTCTCTTGAGTGCCTACAGAGGTGCTGGCCTGCTGTGATGTGGGCCGCTGTCCTTTTGGAGGACTGACACCATCAGCCTGTATTTGCATGGGGTGGGACCGTGGGAGGAGAAGGCAGCATATGGCATAACCGAGTGCTGTAAAACAAACTCTTTTGCATGTCACACATTGGCTGAAACCTTTTGTCATGTCCCAGCTGTATCTAGATATGAACGAGTGACCTTGGTGTGACTTGGTATCCTGTCAGTTCTCTGAGCCATCCAGTTCTGCTTTCTCTTCCAGGCCCACCTAAAATCTCTTTAAAATCTAGCTCTTACCTTCTTATGCAAAATTCAGGCTTCTTTTTGAATGGAGTTAAGATCTCCCTTCCCCCTCTCTTGGCCTCATCTCGGAGCCAAAGAGTCCTCGATATCTAGCTCATTTACTGTTAGGAGCTGACACAACTTGCTAAGGAATAACTGGAAAGAATAATCTTGAGTACAAACCATGTAGCCAGATCTCAAACTGGGGTAAACTGTAGTTGGTGGATTTATAAAGATTTACACCAGCTGGGGATCTTGCCCCATAACTTTAGATTCATGCCTAGACCAGTTGGTGCTTACTGCTTTTTCAATGAAATAGCCAGGCTTTAAAGAGTCTTTGATAAATACTTATGCAAAGGCAGTAAGAAACCCCAACTCTTTGAGATGTAGACTTTGCAGATGCTGAATCTGCTGCTGGGGCTTAGTTTTCAGATTGGGTCATAACTTGCATTGCCCTTCAAATTGCATGATTCGGTCTGTTTGTCTCTCGCAGAACACCAATCTGAAATGGCCTTTGCTGAAGCAGCAGAATGACTCCTTCATGAAGAGGCGTGTAGGAGATGGCCAGTGTTGGAGCCACTAGGAGCTGTTGCCATGAAGCCCCACTCAATCAACATGGATGCTGTCAGGAGGCATGTAAAGCACAACTTGCTGCTGTTAAGCTAGCTGGGGTGGGTTGCTGCCATCACACACAGGCTACCTGCTGTGGAGGATGCTGCAACTACAGGGTTCAAAGCACCACTGTTAGGAGCTACATGGGAACAGCTACCACTTGGCCCCATCCAATCAATGTTGGAAGATGACCAACTTTCTGCTGCTACCAGGAGAACTTTCCTTTTTCCTCTTGCTGTTCACTGCACATGTCCTGCAGTGAGACTTGCTGTAGAAAGTAAGTCTTTCCATTTAAGGAAGATCATGGCTTTCCAGGGAACAGAGGGCTTGTTCCCCAGACCCTTGTGACTGGAGGTGGACTACTGTTGTGGTGAAGAGCTTTGTTCTGGATGATCCTATATGCTGTATCTACTTTATTAGCCGCAGACCAGGAATTGGAAGGCTTGTCTACACAGTGCGTTAGTCTGCACCAGAGGGGTGTGAATTTTAGTCTGCACTAGTGTCTTGTGCACCAACTGGCTGGTGTCGACCCTGCTGGCGCACATTACAAGTTTCCTAGTGCAGATTAACATAGTCCTATTTCAAGCAGCCATGCGTACTATGGAATTGTAATATGCACCAGCAAGTTCTACATAGTCCAGTTAGCACATAACTGCTAGTGCCTACTAAAGTATGGTGTAGACAATACACCTGATGTTAATTCTCCCTCTCAATCTCACTGAAGATCCTTTCTGTAACAAACCTGGGTTCTGATCCTGCAAACACTTGAATATGAGTAGTTCCATTGACTTCAATAGGACTATTCATATGAGTAAGGTTATGCACATGTTCGCTTGACTGAGTAACTGCTTTGGAATCAAAATTAAATTGTCCCCAGGTTTGTCTTCTAGTACGCTAGAAAATTAGAACAAAGTTTTTCATTGAAGTTCATAAGATCAAGAACTAGTTGTTGTTGCCCCCACTGGGATACTCACTGAAGATAACACGAGCACTCTGAACTTCCAGAAAATATTAAAACAAACCCTTAGTTTTCAGGCATTCCTGGGGTCTCTTGTTGCAGAACCTCTGTCATTTATTATCCATGTGTTCCTCTCTGGACTTCCAGATCTTGGCATTTCCAACTAAACCTCCAGTAATAAAAGATGAAGTCCTAGAAGTCTAAGATATGCAATGTTTTCTAGCCTCAGTAATAGAGAACCCCTCTTCTGGAGAAGAACTAGTCAGACGTCACTGCTTGCTGAATATCAACAATATCTGTTATAGAGATTGTGATTTTTTTCCCTTGAAATGAAAATTGCCTAAACTAATGTCTTAAAATCTCATTTTTCTGATGTAAGTGTCCTTATGATCTCATTTGAGAACTTTCCTTAACAAATTCAAATTAAATCTTGTGCATGAAGTATTACTTAGCTCCTGAAAAGAATACATGTTTATAATTTATTTCAAAGGCTTAATAGAAAAATCTCTTCTGATGGTTAAGCAAAACTTTAAAATGAAATGTTACTTCTGTAAATATGTAAGTAAGAGTTTTATACTATTGTAAATATTTATTACTGTATTTAATATTTAATGTATGTGCACAACATAAAGGCAATCTATTTATTTTATAATTAAACATCTTTTTACATAAATCGTCTAGTTATTCTAATCAAGGAGTGTTAAGTTGAGAAAAGAAAAATGATGACCCAAAACTTGAGATCTCAACTAGCGGTTGGAAAAAGGGAGAGGGGCTGTAAACATCCCCCCCACTTTTCTATCACTTAATGGAGAAGGATAAGTTCTCAATTTTCTGTTGTGATCTCTTGTTTCCATATGAAAGGCTGCAAACCTATGAGCTAAAGAACTCTAGCCTACTCTTAGTCATTTAGTTATACAGGCACAGATCTTCAAAGGTATTTAGCAATCTGACTCCCATTGATTTCAATGTGGGTTAGGTGTCTAAAGACCTTGGAGGCTCTGGGCCTCACCCACATGCTGCTCTAATCATAAGGAAAAGGGAGACACTGAATTGCTAAAATAGGAGCACTTTGATCAGTAACTAATTTTCCAAGCTTTGCATTAAGGAATGGCACAATTGGACCAAATATCAGCTATTAGGGAAGACCAGGAGGTCAAAACTCTAGTTAGTTGTCAGACCATCAGCCCTCCAGTATGAAATGGGAGGAAAGCTATGCATAATAAAAGTAAAGAGACTAATACTATTTAGTCTTTAATATCATCTTGCAGCTTGTTAATGAGTTTAGTGGCACACACTATAGTGGCTCATCGTTGTCTTGCTTGAAATAGTATGTAGAACAGGAAAAACAGAATGTTTGAAGCCTATTAGTCTGTCAGCAGTGTTGCCTTAAAGCAACAAGTAACTTTGAATTAAAAGTCTCTTGCCAGCTTTGCTCTGCCTGTGTCCTCCATCTCTTTCACCACATGCTGCCAGCCTGTGTCTGCCTCACTTCTTTGGCCTTTATGACAAGGTTTTAGAGATGACAAAAACATAACTGCAAGTGCTTGTGTGGTGACACCAAGAGCAGGGAGAAGAGATCTTTCTGGAAGACTTCACTCTGAATAGACTGTTTTTCTTGACTTTTCTAGCTTAATGGCTGGATGTTTTTTTTAAAAAAAAATCCTCCTTTATAAAAAAACTTCCCTCTGAATAACATCTCAGTAGGGGACTGTGGCTGAGAGTCTGTTGGAAGTACTGTCTAGTACGGCCCTTGAGATGGCTGTTTGATCTGTTATTGCCTGCGTGGCCTTTACCACATGAGTATCAAACAAATTCCTATTTTTCTTCACATAATCATGAGGCCCTAATTATCTTAGCTGAAACCTATTACCAGGAAACACTCCATGTACCTCATTTCTTGTGTCCTACTTGCGAGTGTGAAATTGGATTGAGCATCAAGGGACAGCCTCCACCGGACCAGTACATATTGCAACATTTTATGGCTAAGATTGCAGCACTTTGTTCCGTGTAACCTGCCTCTTACTAAAATAAACAGCATTTTTTTCAAGTGGCTTTTCTGCTGTTACTTGCTACTGAAACTGGCATGAAATGCTGCCCTCCGGTCTTATGGTTTACATGAGCACTGACCATTTTGGACTGAATAGCTTAAGCAGCAATAAGCAGTTAAAAGACTCTATGCAGTGAAAACACAGGCACCACTTTGTAGAATCAAAGTGACTGACTTTTTCCCTATAAGCTCCAGCACCCTCACAAACTTTAACTCACATGACTGTTGCCTAGCTGCAGAATAATTCCCACAACTTCCTATTTGTATTACTGTACAGCCTAGGAGCCCTACTCATGGACAAAGCTCCCATTGTGCTTGGTGCTGTATAAACAACAAAAAGATGGCTCCTTCCCTAAGGGGCTTACAATGTGTTAAAGTATAAGACAAGAGCCAGGAGTTGGATACAGACAGATGGTGGAGTATAAGGCAACAATGAGACAAAACACAGTGTGATTGATCGTGATCTTTGCATATTACCACCCTAACCATTTCAAGATTTGGTGTAGTCATTGAAGCAGAGGAGAGATTGGAAGGTAGATAAAGAAGTGGCTTGGTGGTTATTTATGGGGAGTGGCTCCCACACATGGGAGAAAGCAGAAAGGTGGTTGTTTGCCCACTTATTCAATTTTCAACAGAGATTGGAACTGATTTCCTATACAACCGCTGGTGGGCCAACAATTTGGCAACAAAAAGTGTTAAGCACTTTTCCCCTCCATGTTGAGAACTGAGGGCAATGCAATGAAAATTTCCACAGTGTAATCAAGATGTTCACTGCCTGGGAACTGAATATCACAGGGTATTCCTGAACCATGTGAATTTGTTCCACACCCATTACTCATGCAGGATACCTCTTTGGTAAGTCAAGTTTATTATACCCTCTCATCGTCTAGAATTATGGTACCATCCTAGTTCATGAACGAGTGACTTGACCATAGCTCCCAAAAGCATGTGGCCAAGATTTGCTAAAAATGACTATTGATTCTGGGTGCCCAGTCTGGGATACCATAAAGAAGTCTGATTTTCCTCGGTGGGTGCTCAGCATTTCCAAAAAATCATGCCCCTTTTAAGGTGTCTTTACTTGGACATCCACAACTACTAGTTGTATGTTTCCATAGTCAACAGAAGATCTGGAAGCACTAGTGGCCTTTGCATCCATTTAGGCCTATACATAAAGGGATAGACTTTTAAATATAGCTAAGCACTCAGCAGTTCTCATTGTGAGACTCTTAATGGCAAACATTTTCAATACGGCTCGGATTTATTTTAGTGCCTAAAATGGGAGCTAAACTCTTTGGAGGATCTGGTCCCCAGATTTCATAGCCTCTGAAAAGCCGCCTCAGCATCAATAACTGGTTGCCCAGCTCTTTTGCCTTCTGTGCTGTAAAATTTATTTATAATAAGAGATGACCTCTGTGAAGAAACCTGAAATGTGTTCATCACTTGCCAAAAAAAGTCCTTTAAGATAGATTAAATAAATAAAAAACAAAACATTTACGAGCTGTAGCATCAGGCAGGATGCACTAGATTTCACTTACATGCCAGTGTGATGCACTTGAAGCACTTATGTGTTCTGAACTGATGTAAAGGTTATACTTTAAAAGTCTCCTGGGTCATATTAAATATGAATTATGTCCACCAGCCAATACCCATGGATACAATTGTTTTTCAAACGGGTACTAATTTTTCCCCCAGACAGCCTTTACCACTGAATGATTACCGCCCATTACCAGCTTTTACTGTGAATCAGATGCAAGTGTTGTCAAGAGCTACTGAGTGAAAAAGTATATTTGTTACCTTACAACAGGCCAGCCACAAATCAAAGCTGCGAGGAAGAGCTTTTAGCATAGAAATCTCTCTCTTTAGTGATGATACCCCATGAGCAAAGTAGAGAATCCCCCATTTTACACAGAGCAGCGGACCCCAGACTTTTTGATGCCATGACCCCCTTTAGGCTTACCGCTGATAACACAGCCTTCAGGGGCCTGAGATAGAGCGTGGAACCTGATGGGCCCTAACTACAAGTGTTGGATTTAGGTTGGGTCAAAAAACAACCCAACCTCCTCAGTCTGAGATTGGGCCAGGCTGGGTTCCCTCCCCTTGTCTGTGGCGTCGGTACTGCAGCAGCTGCCATCTCCCTACACTGTGTGGGCTGTGGAGTGAATGAGGCAATGTGTCATGGCACACCCAGCACAGCCAGTGGGGACCGGGCCCGCAGCCATCTCTCACTGCATAGCACATGTCTCACAATGCCCTGGACCCGAAGTTTGGGAAATGCTGACGCAGAGGAAAAGTGAGGTGTAGAAAGGATAGTTACTTGCCCAACGTCCACAAGAGTTTATGGTATAGGTATGGAATATTTCTCCTGGTTTCTAATCATATACCATAACCATAAAACTAACCTGCCTCCAGTAAGCCTACTTGTGTTTAAGAAAAACCACATAACCAGATTAGCTTTCAGCAAACCATGGGGATGGGGCTTTCAGAAGTGCTAAGACAGGGGCTTAAAAGGAGCAGAGTTAGGCCTATGCTGAGTGCCTTTGAAAAATCCTCAACTGAATGTATATCTCTCCGATGACAAAGTACTTGTAGATCCTTCCTTTGGAATATCACCAATTGACTTTTTACTTTGTTTAAATAAGGAGCCTCATTTCACTTCTTTTTTATGTTGGTTTTCTTAGAGCACTAGAAAGGCCAATTTATTCCAACACAATTAAAAATTGCTAGGCTAGCCCCTTTTTCCTGATTTTGCTGAGGTTGGATGATTTCGCTGAGGTTAGTCCTGCTTTGAGCAGGGGGTTGGACTAGATGGCCTCCTGAGGTCTCTTACAACTCAAATATTCTATGATTCTATTAAATGGGAGCCAACAAAGGTGTTTGTTTTGACACCTTCTACATATAAATGTAACACAGTGAGTTGCCTTTCTTTTATCCTTGATGCCATTTCCAGTAATTTGTGTAAGAACTGGTTTCTTAAAATAACTCCAGGCAGTTTTTAAATCAATATGCTAACACCACTGAATAATAGGACAAATCTTTTGGTAAACGATGCACAGTCGAAAGCTATATTATTGTCAAGGAGAAATCCATGCCCATCTGGCTTTTTCAGTAAAGACTCTAAGCACCTGGTCCTTAAAAACATAGGATGAGATACAAATGATACAAAGAGCTAATATAAAAGAGCTTCAGCAGCATCCTGGGCTACTGATAGTCTGCCTTGGAGAGACCTACAACTTTGAGCTTTATGTAGTTTAATGAAGAGTCTATCATTGATAAACACAGAACATTGGTAGATCACATGATGCCAAGCTCAAATATTTTCTTGCCAATATACTGTCATTGCAACCTTTGCAGCTCCAAATTTGGTGCAATTTCATGCTTTGGGAGCAGTTTAACATAAGAAATGGATGAAGTGAGAACTAGTCACAGAGAGCATATGTATATATATAAAATCATCTGTGCATTCACACACAGTCATGTGAGCTCAATCAATGGACAGAAGTGTCAGGCAACCTTTAAGAAGCAAACCTACCTCACTCCTACTTTTCTGGATAAAGCCATACATACCTATCATTCTTTCACTTACTACAATGCCCTTAAGCAAGCTAGCCTTATTTACTGCAGGTCTGGCTTTGCCTATGTTGCTAAAGGCTGCTCATTTTAGAGAATTATATCTGTGAGTGGTGAAGGGAAATGATGCAATATCCGCCAATGTTCACTTGCTTTAGCTTCATAACCTGATCTAAGCATGAAAGACGTGGGATCCCAGTACCAATGTAGCATGATTGTTTCAAAACCATTTTCAATACAGTTTTCCATATTTTAAAATGAAATACAGAAAAGGGCATGATTATTTCCCCCGAAAAAAACAACTTTCAGCAATGTCAGCAACTTTTAGGTTATGTACGCACGACAGCGTAAGTCAGCATAAGTTATATCGCTCAAGGGGGTGAATAAGCTACTCCCCCGAGCAACGTAAGTTACACCGACCTAAGTGCTGCTGTGGACAGCACTATGTCGCCTGCCGACATAGCTACCATCGCTCTCCCATTGGCTCAGAGCGTCGCCACTGTAAGCTCTGCACTGTGACCATAGCTTTAGTTTGAAAAATTTCCATCTGCTTTACTGGCTGCTGTTGGGGACAGGCTGCTAAACTAAATGGGCCATTGGTTTGATCCACTCTTGCCATTCCTCTACTCCCATCTATATCACCTTTTCTTTATGCATAACTGAGATGCCCTGGACATAGCTAACACCAACACAGCTTCCATCTGCTTGTGGCTTCCAGGCCAGAGAGACTTTCAGCAACAGTATCCTTTTTGTGCATGCAATTTTCTAATCACAGTTAACTGTGAGTGCAAAGACCACAATTAAGGACCAGATTGAAACCACAAATCAGGTCATTCCAATGGTGACCCGTCAAACCTTGCCAGTTTTACTGAAGATAAAGAAATAAGCCATCCTGAAACTCAGAAGTATTCCCTCTTACTTATTAAAGGAAATCCCCTTGAATACTGCAGCTAGCTAATTTCAAATACATATTTAGTTATCTAAGCCAAGTAGCAAGTTTTTAAGGGTCACAACTATATAGTCTCTCTCTCAAGTGCTTAGAGCTCTATGGATTAACAGCATTATATAAGAGCTAGGTAATATTATTATTTGGCTTCCATCACTGTAGTGTCCGAGCCCCTCAAAAACATTCATGACTTCCCCCTCCCAACATCCCCATGAAGTCATGAGATATTATCATCCCTGTTTCACCAATGGAGCCAGAAGCACAGAGAGATGACATGAGTTGCCCAAGCTCACATAGGAACACTGTAGCAGAGTCAGGAGCTGAACCTTGTGCCAGTCCAATGAGATAATCATGAGATCATCCTTCCTCTCACAACTATCATCTGTGTAAGTGGTATAGTCTGTACTCACAACTAATTACAGATGTGAAAATGCAGAGGGAAGTAGGTGAAAGCATAAATTTCTGATCTGATTTTCAGCGGTGTTGAGTATCTGCAGCTTCCATGGACTTCAGTCCCACTTTCTGAGATCTTCAACAAAAACCCTTTGGCTCTGTAGGTTTTTGGCTGAACACTTTGTATGATGGTGATCTCACATTTATAGGGCACATTCCAATCACAAGGAGCCCGCACAGGAATCACTTCAACCACTGCTGAAATGCAGTCACCAATTGGGTGAAGCATAGCAACTGCATTACAAAGTTGAACAAAACTGCGCAATGGCTTTGGACAAGAAATGTCCTCCCAGGTCTCATTTATGATGAAAGCCATGTCAAGAAACATGAACATTTAGATGTCATGTGAGCACGTAGAAAAATTACCTTAACAAGATAACAGAGTCTGGGTTATTATAATGTTCCTAATCTTGAAGGTGGATTGATGTAAATGAAGACTGTCACAATCAAACAGCCAGGAATCAAATATAACTCCGAGATGTTACATCTTGGTAACACAAGAAATGGCACTGCTATGAAAAACGATAAAGGATTTTTCAATCTTCAAATACAGACTAGGGACAATTTGAATTAGTTTTGTCATCAGACTTCAAGGGACACTTTAAATGTTGAATGCCCAAAATCTGACCTCGGTTTTTTTTTTCCTGATATCTATTTGCCAAGCCCATGCAGATGTTAAAAAAAGAATGCCATATCCTATTTTTAAAAGAAAACCAACAAAGCTTCCTTAACAATGCCAGTATTTCGGTACATACAGTCAACCCTACATTAAAGACCTTTGTATCTCTGTGCAATAGCAGAATGGCATTATGGGAATGTGGGAAGTTAGTGCATATTTTGACATAGAAGAAAAAAGATTTAACTTTTAAACTTCCAAGACGTTTTTATAAACATCAGTGAGAATAAAATAATTTCTTTAAAAAAGCTGAAAAGCACATTGGAGTATGCTTTCTTTTCAGCTTTCCCATTTGCCAGATATGTATGAGGAGTTTTTGCTCTGCCATTTTTACAGTTAACATAAGATCATAACAATGGCCATACTGTGGCAGACCAATGGTCCATCTAGCCCAGTAGCCTGTCTTCTGACAGTGGCCGGTAACAGATGCTTCAGAGATAATGAACAGAACAGGGCAATTATGGAGTGATCCACCCCTGTCATCCACTCCCAGCTTCTGGCAGTCAGAGGTGTAGGGACACCCAGCGCATGCGGTTACTCTGAAATGTCTAAGGATCTACACAGATGGAAAATGAAATGTAATGGTCATCCACACAACCATACCTTTCAAATATAAGGTCATTGTTTTAAATCAAGTTTGAGGTCAATCTGCACATAGGTTGCATGCCCAATTACTGCAGTTGCACATACAAATTGGGTGTCTACATGCACAGATGGGTAGTTAGGCAACTGTCCAGTTTGCACACCCAGCTTAATTCTGCCGGCAGCTGTAGGTTTGCAATTCAATGCTTATTTTGAAACCTGTACCTTAGGTTTCCCTCTTTAAAAATTGGGCCTTAATGCTGTTTCTACACAGCAATCAAACATCTGCTACTGGCCTGTATCAGCTGGCACGGGCTCATGGGGCTCGGGCTGTGCCGATGTAAAATTGCAGCGTAGACGTTTGGGTTCAGGCTGGCGCCTGAGCTCTGGGACCTCATGAGGGAGGAGGGTCCCAGAGCCTGGTCTCCAGCCTGAGCCCGAAAGTCTACACCACTATTTTATAGCCCCATAGCCTGAGACCCGCAAGCCCAAGTCAGCTAACATGGGCCAGCTGCGGGTGTTTAAATGCCAGGCAGACATACGCTCAATATCTAAGTGACCGGATTGCCAGCTTTTCTCTTGGTTTCATCAAACTACACGTAGAGAGCGTTCCATTGTGGCCGTGCAAACTGGAACTAAATTAGTTACACTGTGGCTGTTGTGATTTACACAAGCTTTCCCCTAATGCAGTGGCTTTATGCAAACAGTACAAGACCTGACAACGTGCCTCTGTTACCAAGCCTATCATTAGGAAAGCGAGGATGGGATTTTCATAACCTGTCAGCATTAGCCTGACTCTGTACCTACTGAAATCAACAGGAGTTTTACCCTTTATTTCAACAGGACCAACACTGAATACTTTTGAAAATCTAGACTGGGCTGCTTCTGTGTTTTATGACAACGTCTTTTTTAGGATTTGATTAAAGCACTTCACAATTCTCACTTCTGGAGATTATCCTGCTCATGCTACACGGATACTTTCACTCAGGAAACACACATGGCTGGAGAAGATCTTTCTGTTGCATTCAAATATAATGTAAACACATTGTTTTAAGTTGCACTCCTAATTGTCTATGAAAACCTTGTTTCTTGATTTACTTTATTTTGTGTAAAATCTTATTGAATAGACTTGTACAATGTCCAGTTCAGCTGTTACCTGCAATCTTCAGATTGCATTTAAATCCAAATTCTGATGCAGGGAAATATTTCATTAAATTACTGTACACTAAATCCAGAGCGAGAATGGGATTTATACTGGCATCACACCAGACCAGTACTTTATCTGTCACATGGGGATATTGCATAACAACAATCGCACACTCCACATGAGATCCATATTTGCATCATGTGTGGCTGCAATAAATCTCCTCCACATATGTTATTCTTAATCATTCTTACAGTAGTAATAAATGAGGCCATGTTATGTTAAGCACTACACAAGCACATAGTAATAGGCAGTCCCCGCCCTGAAGGGCTTACAATTGAAATAGACCTGACAGATACAAAGTGGGGGAAGGAGTATAACACAAATGCAGAGTGAGCTACATGATGGCGGAAAATGTCATGTTAGTTCTATTATTTTTTTCAGGTGGGTTTAAATTAGGAACTGATCTGGTGGTCCTTTCTGGCCTCAAATTCTAGGACACTACAAAGACACGCTCAGTTAAATGGAAAGAAAAGGGAAGGGAGAGGGGACATTGAAGCGAAGGGGGGTAGGTCAGGGGAGATGAGGGTTTGGGGCATGTGTGGAGTGAAACTGAGGTGACGAAACTGGGAAGGAAGGGGGAGGGTTGGAGGAAACAGTCAATCAGCACAGAGCAGAAAAAGTCCAGACAAAACTGTAAAGCTCTCTGAATGTGCAGAGGTCCTTCCTTGGGTTGCTTCTGCTCCTACCAGCCAGAGTCACGTGCTGGCTCCTCTGCAATTGTCCCAAGACTACAGAATGTGAGGGAGAGGAGGAACTGCCTGGGTCCTAGTTTCCCTAGGATGCGTATGGGGGGTGGTCTTCCCTGCGTAGTTACGGGTCCTGAGCCAGCTGGCAGGGAAGGGTGGCTCTACTGGGCCCCATTTTATTCCCTCCTGCCACAGTACAGCAGTCTCTGCTTTGGCTGTTTCTGCAGCTGGAATGTAGACTAAAGCCCAGGTTGTGTTGGGGATACAGCCAATGAAACTGTCAGCTTGTAGGAAAACAATACACACAGTTCGGTATTTGTGAGGAGCAGCTGATCGATAACACCAGTTATCACCATCAGCAACTTGATGCATTTTAGTTTTTATGGTGCTTTGAACTGCAAACCTTTTGTGAGGCCTGAGGCACCAGCCACTAATTCTAACTAATTCCCTCAAATTGCAATAGGCAGCACTGAGTTTGGAGCAAGAATCTGAGCCATTCCAGAGGGAAATGGTTGGAAAAGAGCTAGTTGGTTTGTTAGGAGATTTAATTCAATTGCACGAGCACTGGGATGGAATGCTCACAGAGCTGGCGAGACCAGTTCTGACCGTTTTCATGAGACTCCACCCACCGATGCTCCAGCATGGCATTTCAATTATAAGCATGACATCACCAGGGCAGCCTCTCACTGGAGGATCCAGTGAGCCTGAAAGTAGAACAGGGTTGGGGGGCAGGGAGGAGGGGAAACAAAGAGAAGATTAACCCTTTCATGAGTGTCAGACACCACAGGCAACACGGTGAAGTAACAAATGGCACCCTCCAAGAAATGCTGCCATCCCGTGCAATGGCCAAGCATCCCCAAAATGAGAGCTGCATTGCCACAAAAAAAGATGGAGCAGATCCTCAGCTGGTATAATTTGAAATCAATGGAGCTACCCTCACTTACACTACCTGAGGGTCTGGCCCCAACCATGGAACCCACTTCAGCTTTTCCAGGAAGGATGTCTCTGATTTACTATGTCATGCTCTCAAGATTTGACGGTGAGTCTCAGCATTTTTTCTGTTTCCTAAAGCCCCAATTCCAGATATCACAAGCATCTCTGCTTTCATTAAAAATAATACATTGCTAGCCCTCACGGCTGGTCAGGAAAGCTTGAAAACATGAAGCGAGTGCATCCTAACAGCTAGGAAGTTAGAAGGTGAATAAGAAGATCGATCCATCGATAGATAGATAGAGGTTTTCAAACCAATCTCATGATTCTGAGGGGCGTTTCATGATTTTTGAACGTATGGCAATACTGCCCTAAACCCCAAGGGAAAGAACTATGGGCCTGAAAAGAAAAAATTCCCGTGTCCTGTCCAGTCAGCGTTAGACCATGAGATAGCCAGAGGCTCCGATCTGCTGATCTCATATGCAGTGGCGGGAAGTAGGGCAGTCAGCAGCAGACAAACCCTCTGGTCCAGTTGTGACACATACGTGTACAGTACCTCCAATTACAAAGTGTACCAAAGTCCACCGCTGTGGTGGGTATTTTACTAATTATGTCCCTGCCAATGCAAGGAGGAGTCTGGCTTGCGCTTCTCTCCCGCCCCTTCCTTATTCCTGGAAGAGCTGTCTTGAAAATGGTGCATCGGGAATGATGTTGCAGCATGGAGAACGCTGATTAAACAGGTGCTATCACCGGGTGGTGCCACAGAGAGGCCACAGATACAGCTCAGCTGTCTTTGCAAGCCAGGATACATAACACAGCATTCATAGTCAGCGGGACAGCCACACAATTCAATGCTGTGGAGCCAAGCGACTGGATGGCCTGTCACGGCTGTGCAAGCTCACCCACAGATATGCTGTCTCTACTAATGGTGAATTTGGACCCCCATATCTCACAGACACACAGATGACGGCCACAAAGTGTCCAGCTATGGATGTCAGCAAAACTGATGGTAACAGCAGGAGCCATAAAGTGCAGCCTGCCCTGGAGATTTTGGATTTTATGCCACTAGGTCATGGGAGTGTTCCTCACTCCATGAGCATTCCTCGAGTACCACATGCTTTCTTCCATGGTACATTCCTGTCCCTTATGTGGTGCAGAAAGTCCTGGTGGCAGCTACCAACATACTACTGAGTAGGTGTTTCTGTCTTATGTATACTCTCCTATTCATCCCAGTGTATTCAACTACTTCTTACAGAGGTGCTATCCAACAGAATTCAGCGGCCCTAAGTTTGTTCTACACCTAGGTGTTGCAGGATGTGGTGCTGGTGTTCCATGGGTAGTGGAGGCATTGCACCTTGTGTAGTCAGTCACAGCTGTGCAAAAGGGGTGTATAGCCCTAACAAGTCAGAATGAGGCAGTCTTGGCATTCCCTTTTCAGTAGGCAAGCAACTGTACTTCCTCACAATACTACAGGAAGGGCTGCCTTTTGGATGTGCAACGACAAATGTCCTGCTGTAAAGGACAATCCGACATTTGCAGGGAGATGGACTGGAAGGTCTAATAGGCCCTTCCCATCTCTCACTTCTATCATTCACTTGTGGTCATTAAAGATCCAATGATACTTTTCACGAGAGGAGAGGTGTATCTCCTGTGTCCTGGACAAATTGCAACCTGGGTAATTATAGCATCTCTGCCTGCCTGCCTTCACCCTGAAAGCTTTAATTGGTGAAGACATTCTTCACTTGCAGTCCTAAACTTCAGAGTTGTTGTGTGTTGTTGATGCTTTCTGATAACAGATGACATGATCCCGGTGCAATAACTGGAGGTTAGCTGGTTACGTTTGCAAAGTATTTGGAGATCCTTCAAGAGGAGCAATGCAGCACATACAAGATACTTACCACATGTAGCCTAGCAAAGATTAAGCAGTCTGATTCTCCTTGACACTAAGGCCCCGCTCCCCCACTCTGGCAGCAGCAATGCAATGCCTTCCACTACCCTCTTAAGACATCTTTAGACTGCCAGAGAGGTGCAAAGGGGCATCACTGCAAAAGAGAACCAAGCCTATCTTGTCTAGCCCACAGGAGACTACTGATAAGGTGTGTAGCATCATCTCAAGCATTAGCCAAGAATACAACACTTGGTTCTAAATGGTCCCTTGTTTCAGCACTATTAGGAAACAATCTCTCAGTGCCTCAGTTTTGAAATACAAATTTTAACCTTGGGTAAAAGACAGGGTTGATTTGCACGCTGTGTTGACCTGTGCTCTGTACATACCATAGATATATATATAGAGAGAGAGAGAGAGAAAGAGAGATGTTTCACTTATTTATGGCTTTTTAAGGTTATGGTCCATCAAAATGAAAGTATTGCATGAAAGGCAGATAGTGCATAAATTATAGCCCTTGCATGACCGCATCCCAAAAGGAATGGAAACTTGCTAGAGATACACTCAAGGAAGAATATCTACTTAGCTCTGTACAGGTCCTTTGCAACCATCATCAGCATCAATGAGGCACATAGATAAAACCCCCATCGATCTGTTTCTCTCCAACTCCCACCCAACTGAGGGACAGATTTAGTCTCACAAAGGTACTACAGAGCAGATCTTTAAAACCCATCCTCCCTTTTTGCACTGGCTATAAATACTTTGAGTTTCACGCCTGTAATTATGTGCTGGAGCAACTGATGTTTAACTAGCTGTCACGCAGGCACAATCACATAGATGTCTAAATTACACCAACTGCACCCACAATTATTTCCAGCTGCAAAAGTTTAGGCCCAAAAAGCGAGTCTGGGTTGAAGTTCCATTCAAAATCAGGGCCTCTCTTAATGTGCATTTCTGCTGGTGGCCTCTGGGACTTTCTAGTAAGATGCAAAAGACAATAAATAAAACATTACAAAAGAATATTTCCTCGTATCTAGGAGGAATGCTATATAGCCATTTCCAGTCTTTGTTTTTTCTGTGCCACCAGGACAATGCATACAGTTTCTGTGACAAGTTCTCACCAGTCCACTATTTCAGGATCTAGGTGTATCTACTTACTAGCAAAAATTTATATAAGTTAATTCCCACACTCCCAAGTAGTGAATCATTAAGGGAACAAAGAAAGGTGCCTCCTTTTAAGCATCATTGCCACCTGGGTTATGAACATACGCCCAAGTATACTTGCTGCTTATTTAACCCTTTATCAAAGCAAATATACTATAGTCAGCTCTGGGATTGCTGTAACCTTCTGACACATATGGCAAGAGGAAATATATTCCTACATCTAAAACATGCTAATACAAGGGAGAAAAAAATCCCATGTTTTATTGGTCTAGCTATTAATCCCATGTTGCACTGGGCTAGTTAAACCTTGATCCTCAGAAGTGCTAGCATCCTCAGAAGTGGTCAGCATCTCACAGGCATACTTAGCACATAGCAAGATGAAGCCCCTAATGAGCTCTTCATGCTGAGCAAGTTTATTCACCTTGCTAGTAATTGATCTCTACTTCAAATTAAGTTTTTGACATTGTCAAAGCCAGGCAAGAGGCATATCTTCCAGATACAGCTAGCCATTTCTTCCATTGCTTATGGTCACCCATACTGCCAGTTTAGGGTGTCGTTTTGAGTTAAGAATCTCAAACGCAAATGAAAATAGGGGTAGGGTCATAACCTTTGTGGCTACATTTGCCACTTAACACAGGCTTGGTCGGTTTCTGTGCGAAATGTTGCAAATAGGCGTGCCACAAATAAATGAAATGAGATAAGCTCTGTGCACCGTATTAGCACATGAAAGAAAAAGCAGCAGACGCTCCAAAGGATTGCCACATCTTGTTCACATTTCAAAATATGTTGGTAGCAGAGACTTGTGCTTCTGGATGATTACTCCTGCTCACTTCTCCAGCCTGAGGAATCCTTTGTATCATCATTCAGTTTCATGGTACTGCGGACAACTCAAGTGTTAGGTGAGAAAGTGCAGCTGACTGATTAGTGCCACTGCTCAGGAGCTGTCAATATTCTCATTAGCCAGTAGATGCCTATTTTTGATAAGGACGGGCCTGACTGAGTGGGAATCCTGGCACCCAATCCTCAGCTGATGTAAACTGGCATAAATCCATAGAAATCAATGAAGCTATTTATACCAGCTGAGGGTCTTCCACCAATCTAAATGTCATGGCTGGGTTAAACTGGAACTCTGGATTCGAACGCTCCTGAACTTTGGGAAAGTTCATATCAAGAGCTGAACATGAGCTTTGAGACTCAAGCATCACTAATCTTAGGGATTTATAACCTGGTTACAAAGTTTTGTCCCATTCTAAAACTTGTTGTCTGGCCGAGACATGGTTCTAGCCCAAGAACAAACATTCATTAACTCCTCTTTGTAAAAACGAGCGGCAGATCCTCAGCTAGTCCAAAGCACTGTCACTCCATTAACATCAATGGCGTTTGCAGCACATGTATTGACTCTTTCTAAGAAATGATGATGAGAATTGGGTCTCCCTACTCCCTTGTACCTTGTGTAATCCTGTACACTAGTGCAAAATAAGCCTGATTCACTGGTGTCGCTGACTACTTGATGCCTCTCTAGCAGTGCAAAGTACCTGTAGAACCAGCCAGTTAAAATGAGTTTATAGCTGCATTGCATTGCCAGAGCATTGTAAATCAACAGTGCTCTTACTTTTGGCTCATGGTGTTTTTGACTAGTTCCTTCATGTCTTTGAAATCCTCCTTTCTAAGGTTTAGTGTCATTGTACTAGTTTCTGGTATGGTCCTTCCTTCCAGAAGGTTAAATTTAATTATATTGTCACTTTTATTTAATGGCTCAACTATAATCTCACCCAACACAAACACACAAAGCAGTAAAGCTAGGTTTAACATGTCACTTGTCTGCTGTGGCTTATGCATTTCAGCAGGGGTTTACATGGTAGCGTTTGTTTGATTTATTAGGACACGCCTCAGGCCCCATCTGCAGTAATTGTTTGAGTGGGAAGGTCATCAGAATACTGGTCTCTTAAAACTGATTGAAGCTGATGATCCAAATGACATTTTACAAAAGCAAAGGACCTGAAATTGTGGATTTAGTTCTTGAATCAGACCCAATTTAAGTAGAAATATGGTAGAAGCTTAAAACGATTAAACCAAGTGGGATCAAGAACTGTGGTGGTTAAGGTATCTGGCAGCCGGGCCTGATTACATACAATAATTTGTATGTATATAGCATTTTCCACTGAGTATCCCAATGTGCATTGCAAACTTTCATTAATCCAATATGCACTAAAAGTCACTCGTTATTTGTCTACAGATGGGTAAACTGAGGCATAAAATTTGTCTTTTCTACATCATCCGTGACCTTGCTTAGCCAAAAAGGGAGACACTTCCTCCCTTTGCATTCAGAAGGCTGTAAAAGAAAAAGGATTTGAAGTCCCCTCTTCTGTTTTTCCAAAACTGCAAGTTAAACTTTGAGGAAAAATAGTGGTTTGGGGTAAAATTTTCAAATGTCCCTAAGGCCTAAGAAGTTGAAACCTGAACTCACATTTCCCACATAAGTGCCCTAACCACTTGGCCTTTGGTATCCTGTCTCAAACACTGCATCCCCAGCCTGGCTTTTGTGTGAGGCCCAATCTTCTAGGTGTGCTCTGAGAATGCCTGGGGGTCAGGCCCTGTAGGTGGACAGGCAGGGAACTGCTTAGTTTGGAAATGCTGCGTGGGCTAAGAATCTGAGCTAAGGGTGGCATGAGAACTTACTTAGCTTTGCACTTGCCTACTGGTGGGAACTTTGGGGACTTTAGGCTGCAGCTGAACAGCAGTTTTAAAAATGTCAGTGGCATCTAAATGTTGGACTTAGGTGCTCAAATGCCTTTGTGGCTCTGGTCCCAAGAGACTAGGAAGCCTAAATCACTTGGGTGCCTTTGAAATGTTTCCCATTAAGACTTGCCTTTGCATAACTAGCCCTTAAATTCTGGCTGTGCATACACAGTAGCTGTTTTTGAAACTTCCTTATCTGTACCATTTGGAGGCTTGATTTACCACAGCCTCACTCCAGTTTTATGCAGATGCCACTACATTGAAATCCCAGGAGCAAGGCAGTGGTGAATCCGGCTTGTTTTTCTTTCCAGTGCATGAAAATCAGTTCTGTGAGCTAGTCAATTGTTAGAAATGAAAGGTGCTTGCTTGTTTAATGGGGGGGAGGGGAGGGAAAGGAGGGGGAAACTATGCAATATCTTATGAGTGGAGGGAAATAATCTATGGGGCTGGCAGAGCTACACAACCTACTGATACACTGTGTGGCAATCAAATCACTGAATCAGTAATTGTGTTTGGCTAATTACGTACAGGCCTGGCATTTGGCTCCCCTATACAGCCAGATCAAGCAGTTGCCTGGGACATGCAAATACCAGGGGCAGCAAAATATTTGGTGGCCATTTATTGCACGTGTGGCTGCAATATATGAGGGGCATAGATATTCCAGTTTGCCTAGTGCAGTGAAGAGGCCAGGGGTGACTGGTGAAAAGGTTTCTTTCTATGTGACCGGATATTTGCTTTGTGAGCACTTTTATATATTGTGTTTACTCTGGGTGAACGTGGGGAGGGCGTAGGTCTGGCTTTATTGATCCAGAAGCAGCTACAGCAGAGGTTATATAGTTCTGATTATTATGCAATACTGTACACAGAAAAAGGAATTTCAATCACATGCTGTTCCAAAGTGAGATGCCTTTAGTGCCCTTTGTCTTTAATACAATGGGGACATATTTTTATTGTTCTAAAGTATGCTGCCAGTTTGAGAGAGATTCCCCTACATATCCTAGCATATAGGAATAGAGTAGTATCACTTTAAACAGTCAGTGTGCCCTCCAATGGTATGCCCTCTGTTCTACGTTTTAGAAGAAACCAGTGAGAGCTGCATCCTCTGGGTAGCCAAGCCGTGCATGTTTGTGGATAGTTAATAAACAGGGTTATTTGGGACCAACTCTGAACATGTGGTTCTTCATCTTGTTTTCGCAAAAAGACACTTCACATCTTGCTCAAACATTGCTACAAATTGTGAAAATTTTCCAGACCCGGACAGCTTATTTTAGTGCACCCTCATCCATCTTTGCTGATCAGCAAATCTTTGAATGCAGAAGTAAGAGAGAATTTAAGAAGCTGCTCTTGAATAATTCTAAAAGGCCTGGGATGGAATGTGTTTGGGACTTGTTCTTCGGCTGGTTTCAGTAAGCTAGCTATGGAATTCAAAGCAGGAGGCTGGTTCTAATTGGTGGGACAAGGAGAATTGTGAAGCTGTTTTGTGCATAGTGACAATGTCATTTTGGAACATATCAGAAGTCCATTTCCATGGTCTAGCTGGGCAGTGGGCAACCAGATTCTGAGTGATACTGTATGCCTAAGGAATACAGCAATGAACTAGTCAGTGGGTATATAAATTGTATGTACGCTGCCTATCATTATCCCCCTCTCCTGACCTCTGTCTTTAGATGGTGAGCTTCTCAAAGCAAGGATTGCTTTTAAGAGTTTGAAAATGCCCAGCACATAGGGGGTGCTACCGCAAATAAAATAAATAAATAAATAAATAATATCATCACTAATAAAATAACCATGTTTATTAACTATCCACAAACAAGCATGGCTTGGCTACACAGAGGATGCAGCTCTTACTGGTTTCTTCTAAAACATAGAACAGAGGGCGTACCATTGGAGGGCGCACCGACTATTTAAAAGGATACTACTCTATTCCTATATGCTACGATGTGTATGGGGAATCTCTCTCAAACTGGCAGCATACTTTAGAATAATAAGAAATGTGACCCCATTGTATTAAAGAAAAAGGACACTAAAGGCATCTCACTTTGGCATAGCATGTGATTGAAATTCCTCTCTCTGTGTACAGTATTGCATAATAATAAGAACTATATAGCTTCTGCTGTTGCTGCTAATAAATAATGCTAATAAAATAACCATTGTGAAGCTCAGGCGGCCACAGACCAGCTTTGAACCGACCCAGTTTTTTGATTCAGGTCAACCTGAGACCAAATAAAATATTTTGTTTCCATTTGGGCAAAATTAAAATTTTCCTTGAGAAAATTGTCCACTTCTCCTCCCCACCACCCCTACCAACTGGACCTGATGCAAAAGACTGATTGCAAAAGATGCCGTTGCAGGTTATTGTTTGTTGGCATAAAGTACATTCCACACACTGTACAAAGTAACAATGCAGACATCAGGGGCTCCTCCATCAAGTGGGTTAATTAGCTAGATGCCTCTTGAAAGAACAGCACAGGCTAATGCTCATGGCCTGGACTGAGCAAAAGTATGGTGTCCCAAAACCCATGCTACCTTCTCTGTGATTGAGTGAGGACATTTTGGGATGCCTATGAAAAATGCCATGGAGTGGCAACTATTCAGCACATAGGCCGCATGTCAGCCAGTCCACTTAACCCAGTTTTAATCCATCGCTGAAGATAGGAAATGCAGTGTTCACTCCAAGATGTTGGCTTAACTGAAACTTCCTCACCTACTCTAGAACACCATCTCAGAAGGATGAACTAAACATTACACAAGTGACAATCAGCATTTAGTGCTGCTGCATTGCCTGCCTGCCTGCGTGATGACTATCTTCCACCCCAGAAATAAGTGCATTTGAGTGCTGGTACCTTTCTGAGTCTAAAATGTATCTGCAATGGAAATGAGCAGAATCTACTGTGCCTGAGGGTGAGGTTGTGTATGCACATGTGCACCCCCTACTGGCGACTCAGCCGCAGCACCAACTAAATCCAGTTGTCTTACGTAAGGAGGAGGTCCGTATGGATACAGATGATCTGAACAGGTTCTGCTGCAGCCTGTAAAAATATGAATAGTGCCAAGTCATCCTGAACTAAAGCCTGCTTATACCAGGGGCAAATAGAGAGAAACTCTATGGCCCAGGAATGATTGTCTCAACAGGTCCTCCAAACATCTCGGGCTAGACTCTCCTCTGACACCTTTGTATCTGGAGTAACTCCATTGAAGTGAATGGATCTGCTGTTAAAGAGACAGTACTAAGATCAGCAGCAGGCCCCTAGTTCCTTTGTTCTGGCGCTACTGAAATATTTCAGGCATGCAGGGATATAATGACTGCTGCAGCATGCAGGTGTGGTCTAGAATCTGGTCAAATATGCTGTCTGAGCTGTTCTGTGGACTCTAAGCAAGGACAAGCTGTGGGAGATAGGTGCACAGCTCAGCACTCTTGGCACACGAAAGAACAGAATGCTCATTTCAGCCCGGACAAACCACATTTTTCATCTTGATTGAGTTTCTCCAGGGGCTAAGACAACTTGTTGTTCCTATATGTATATCATTTAATAGTATTCAAGCCGCTTTCCAGCCAGTTGATGTTAGTTATTATTTGTAGTATGGTTGTGCTTAGGGGCCCCCATCAGGATCGGGCATCTGTTGTGCCAGGTAGTTTGCTTCTGATTTTTGGTTTTAACTGATAAACACTGATAAAACATGATGCTAACAAAAAATGGTGTTTATCCAATAAACACTGGGTAGCCATCAAGAATGGTTACTTGTATCTAAGGGCTTGTCTACATGGAGCAGTAATGCAGAGTATGGGGGGGGGGGGGGCGGGTTTCTAAAGTATACTAAAGTGTTGTGTGTTAATTTAGTGATGCACACTAAAGGTTCCCTAGTGTGGTTTAACCTAGTGCTGTTTGAATCAGTTAAAGCACACTAAGGAACATTACAAAGCAATTATGCATTACAGTATATGCCACAGTACAGTATATGCCACTGTAATGAGTAATGGAGATAATGTACCTTACTCATTACAGCAGATACAAAGAGAAAACTCTGTCAAACCTGCCCCAATTTTGGACATCTACGTAAAACTAAAAAATTGCTAAAAAATAAACTCCAAACGATGAAATTAATAAACCCTGAGTATCAGAAGCCCCACTTAAAGACACACAGCATTTTATGAACATCTATTTCACTTGCCGTGCTTCTCCCCCGGACACCTTAAAGTCCTGATCCTGCAAACCTGAGATGCTATGGCAGACCTCTGTGGGTGCATGGAGCCCTATTATCTGCAATGGGATTCCATGCAGTTGTATAGACCTGAATGGAGCCTACCGCAGGACCAAGGCCTAAATATGGGACTGAGAGTGAGCCGAAGATTTGGGGATTAGAAGCACAATAAAAATGACGAATACAAAGAGATAAATGATCTGCAAATGTATTTTTAAATGATTCTGTTGGACCAATGTCTTTGGCGCAAGCAGCGCTGCTTCTTGTAACATTTGATAAGTACTCCGGTGTCAGGAGAGAAGGTGTAGCAACCTTTGTGAACTCACGAACACCCAGCTCAGTCTGAAAGAGCTCAGGCTTCCGGAGACACAGGGGCAGATTGTAAACTGGCGTAAAGTGGCATAGCTGGGCTGATTTGCACCATCTGAAGAACTGGCACATTGAGTGCACATTGGGGATGCTCAGAATTTTAAAACCAGTGTTAGAAGAGGCACTCCCCTACTAGCTACTTGATAACTATTGGAGCTGAGCAAAATTCAGCATTTCCATCCCGCAGGAAACGCAACATTTTCTTTGTCTCATAGCATCATGGCTTCTCCTTGTGAGGGAGGGGAGGCAAATGTATCATGCAAGTCCCTGTCCATGGTGCATAATGGGAGATGTAGTCTGGCTGGGAAGCCCAGCCTATAGAGGAGAATGGGGGCCTGGAGAAACTGAACTATAATTCCCAGGTGGCACTGTGACAGGGTATCTGATTCGTTTTTTGGGAGCTTGGTTCATCAAAATGTTCTATGGAGAGCAGATGCATTTCGTGAAAAATTCCATTTGGCTGAAAATCCAATTGGCCATTGAAAAACAATTTTGGTGGAAAACTTTTAACCAGCCTTTTTCTCTGCACTTCATATATGCAAAGCACACACAGGGCCTGTGTATTACCTAGGCCCTATTTTGAGGGTTTTAGTTTGATTTAAATGGTGCACATGGGTTTTGGCTGGCCCTTTCCAGGAAGGTGCATTTCACCCAGAAGGAATGCATTGGTTATGTTAATTAGTTGCAAACAATCAAGGTCACAGTTTGAATGCATGTTGAGTTGCTGCCTGTAACAGTGCAGAAGGACCTAGTAGGGAGACATCTTGATAAGGTAGAATGAACACAGGGCAGAAAGTTACAAAGCCCTGAGTGTTAATCTTTGTTCTGACACTGATTTGCTCTGTAGCCTTGAGCAAGTCACTTCCCTTCTGTCACAGAACAGCCATCTCTGCAATGGGGATGATAAAGCATATTAAGGTAACCTTCACAATGCCCTTTTGAGGTATCTGGATGATGTTAATGAAGTGCTTTGAACATGTAAAGCTCTATTGAAGTGTTATATGTTGTTATTGATAAAAAATTTTCTTTTGGCTTACAGAAGCCATGTGACCTTCTCATGCGACTTCCTAGATTTCCTGGTACTGCTGCCAGCGACCACTTAGGTTTAGCTCTTTTTCTCTGGCCTTTCTGGCAATACCATCAGGCAGTAACAAAGGGGACGGGAAGCTTTTGTAAACGGATTGCTTTTAAATCTTACAATTTACTTCACTTTAAGAACCTCTGAAAGCGTAGTGAGATGTGTGTATAAGGGAGAGAGAAAAGTGTAATCAGCCCGAGATCCTTGGTTTGGGATCAGTTTGGTATTTGAGTTGGTTCTTTATTTTAACTTTGCAAGTCTCCATTCCTGTAAATCCAACGTCACAAGATCTGGTTTATTAATAGATTCTTTGATTTTTAAAGCCATCATGATTAGCTAGTCTGACCTCCTGCATAATATGGGCCAGAGAATTCCAACAGAGAAGAGAATTATTCTTCCTTGCTGTGTAAGGAGCTGATGTAGTAGTCCATATGTATTCATCAAACCACCAAAGCAGGTGCTTAAAGTTAAGCACGTGCTCAAATGCTTTGCTGACCTGGGCTCTAAGTGAACACTATTGAGCCCAATAATCAATGGGTGAAGTAGAAAGACATCCAACCTTTATTTAAAGGCTCCAAGTGATAATTAATTTACACTTCCTTCAGTAATCTGTTCAAATCCTCATGGTTCAAAAGTTGCGTGGGGGGCAGTATATGCAGTGTTGCCAGCTCTCATGTTTTTTACTATGATTCTTGTGGTACTGGGGGGGAGGGAGGTTCTTAATGTCCCAGCTCCTGGAGTCAATTGAGAATCACAGCTTTCATTAAAAAAATGAGTATGTTTTTGGCCCCCCATCATTGCAAAAGAAGTGTGAAAACATGTCTCATGTGTACCCTAAAGGCTCAGAAACCAACAGGCAAACTAAAAGAATTCAAATGTACTATTTTAAAGCCATTCCCGTAATTTTTAAGCCAATCTCATGATTTTTGAAATGTTGGGGTTGGCAGTGCTGCTGATGGGACCTAACCAGCCGTGATTCCACAGTCAGTAGGAGCAGCTGATAGTATCAGCTTGTTTAATTTAAAAAATGAGCCCCAGGTTGGGCCTCAGGAACTCCTGAGTTCTAATTCCAGCTCTGTCACCAACTCATTGTGCGGCTTTCTGCAAGGCCCATCACCTCCCTGCCTGAGTTATCCCCATCTGTACAACAGAGATAATATTATTTACCTACTTAATGGATGATCAGGGCATTGCACATGTAAATTTGCTCTATATTATCCTGTTCTGTGTACAGATTCCAAGTGTCTCCTGATCCTGGTTTTCTCTTTTGAAAATGAATTGGCTTAGTTATTTGTGTCTGTCTTCCCACCTAGTGTACTGTGTATATACCACTGCCCTCTACTGGATGGAAAGTGTGTGTTTGCCTTCTGGGGAATAGTGAGCAGCAGCTGTATAGAAATTACATAGTTGTGCTGCAAGTATGCGAAGTGGTAGGGAATCATAACAATCCCAGGGTTTTTTTGGTTCATTAACTATAGCAGAGCCTCTCTAAGAAAAAGTAAATAGCTGTCTTAGGACCTTTCTGATCACGTATTCTGTGCTCCAGCACCACTTTTTACTGGAAGAAGTACAGCCAAGTATCTCACTGGTCTCAAAAGGATGGTTACCTACCCTTGTTCATTATTTGCATGCTCTGAAATAAACAGTCTGTAAAGCTGCTAGGGAAACAAGCTGCAGTCATGTAGGCCTAAGAGCATTGATCCTGCTTAAGGGGAATCACTGTCCTGGCAAAAAATTTACATTTTGAAACAAAGAGGACAATAATACAGTTACCATCCCATTTGACAGCCGATTCCATGGATTTTAGCTGAAACAGTGTAAAATATTTTCCTGAATGCCCCACCCCCTTTCTGCCCACATTGCCTTTTAAATGACCCTTTTTTGTGTCCTGAATTGTCTCTGTAATTATGGCGAAAAACAAAGAGGACAAAAACACAATGTTTTATGATGACTATAGGTATAATCTTAACCAAGCAACTCATTATGGAAATTGCCTACTGTTGAATAGCTGGAAAAGTCCTCCTTCCCTCCCAACACTTTCCGTTGGGGGGAAGGAAGGATGGCTGTGTGGTTAAGGCCCTGGCTTGTGACTAAGGAGATCAGAGTTTTATTTCAATTCCCTGCTCTCTGTGACCTTGGGTAAATCACTTAATCTCTCTGTGCCTCAGTTCCCCATTTATCAAATGAGAAGAAGAATACTTTTATGTGTTGCATATTTAGACTGTAAATTCTTTGGGGCAGGGACTGGCTCTCATTATGTGTACACATGGCACTTAACTCAAGAGGACCTCTAGGCACTCCTTTAGTACAAATAACAAACAACAGTATTTGGTATTCCAAAGAGCATTAAATAGTGCTTTTCATGCCATCCTTAGATCTAAGTACATGCAGCAAGGAGAGAAGGTAACTCAATGAGTTGTATTTTTTGTCTTTGATGTACTTCTCCACTGAGGATCAAAGGTAATGAAAATAAAAGCAGATTACGCACACTTCTACACTTGGGTTTCTTTTTTTAATCTTTGCTCTAATTTGAACTTCTCAGATCCACATATTTTTGTTCTTCAACTGTACCGATGTGGTTTTCCTCCTTAAATATACATTAGTACATGCTAGTATGTGCCAGGGTCACATGCATTCTTCAGCTTCAATCACAGTTTATTTGCGTTCTTTCTTTTGCTAAATCTTAACCTTTCTTTCTCTTCATTCTGTAAAATGTTAGGAACCCTTTCCATTGAAGCATTGTGAACAGGCTGTTCTTGTAAATAGTACCTTTGTTCTCACATTCCTTCATTAAACAACCCAAAAATTGATTGTCAAAATGTTGTTTGTAAATGTCAAGTACAGTACTTAAACTAACAAAGGATTATTTTAAAAGGACAAATATCCAACTTCTATTAATTCTGAATGCACACAGCCAAGGTTATTTTTAGCCATTATTATTAGGTATTCAGAATCAACTTTCATTTCCATTATATTCCGTGTGTAAAGAACGTATCAAACCTGACTCAAAGCCCATAACAGTCACTGGGACCGCTCCCATTGTGACCAATAGGCTTTGGATCAGATCTGTTGATTAATGCTTGATTAGACTACATGGCAGGGGTTAGAGAGGACCTGAAACAATGCTAAGAGCTCCATGCACAATGCCAGGATTGTCTACAATCATACGTGGGCAGCTGTTTCTGCTAATGTGAACAGCCATGAAACGGTTAGCAGCCTTGATAGTTAGGGCCATGTTTGTAAAAACCACAAAACCACCAGGGTCTACTTCCATGTGTAAAACACATAGAGAGGAGTGTATAGTTATCACAACCACATGAGCACATGGCTAGCTAGGTTTCTAAATAACACAACAATTAATAATTAGCTAGCTCTTATATCGCACTTTTTCATCCATAGATTTCAAAGCATTTTACAAAGGCGGTATCATTAAATGCTTCTCATCATATGGTTGCATATAGTTTTCTTTGCAATCATGAGAGCTAGAAACTTAAGCCAAAACTCTCAAACTGTAACAACACACGTCAATGAGAGATTTGCTTAAAGCATTGGGTCATATACATTTATCTGTTGCTATTACTTATTCCTTTTGTGAAGTCATATTTTTCTGTTTGTGACTTACAGAGACTTATGGCTTCAGGTTAAGAATAAGTCACATGAACATGTAAACTCTTAATAACAAACAGCATGCAAAAAACCCAAACAAACCATCTGTCCAGAAAACACAAAAATATGACCCTGCACAGAATGATCTCTTAAGAGAATGTTTCCCTGAGTCATTAGCAGGTATTCAAACATATTCAAAATATGATTTTTTTAGTGACCATACTGGGCCTGATTATTGAAGTTATTCCACACCTGTGTATGTGGCCAAAGGAAATTCCCAGTCTGAGCATGGGACAAGGATTATTCATTTAAGACATGTGCAAAGGTATGTACTCAATTCCAAGTGCCTAATTTTGAAAATTACATCACCTGCTTCTTATTTGTCCATAAGCTCTTTCAGTGATCTGTAATAATCAATAGAGACCTTAGCAGTAAGAAAAGCTATTTAAATTAGCCATGGAATTATTATACCCTCAGCAAAGTAAATGATGTTTGCTATGGAATGCTAACATAGAATTAGCCTACAAATGAACTTTATTGTTTGTTTATATTTTGTTGCTATTTTCTCTTAGCGATGATAATTATCAGGCTGGCTAGAAGCTAAAATTTGTACTGTATCAGCTATAAGAAGCATTTTTCACTATCCAGTTTGTATTTTATTTGCTGATTTATTTCACAAGTAGAGCTGGATGAACATTTTCTGATGGAACTTTTTTCCATTGGAAAATGCTGTTTAATCAAGACTGAAATTTTCCTTGGAAACATGTCAATTTCGACCACATTTTGTTTCAAAATGAAAAATCAAAAGTTTCATTTAAGCCTTATCGGAACAGAACACTTTGATTATTTCATTTCAAAATGACTTTTTGTTTAGAAATGTATTTTATTTTATATTATAAACTATAAAATATATTTATTAAAAAAGGCAAAGTCAGAACAAAATGTTTCCATTTCATTTTGTGGGCAGTTTTGAGATTTGTCTTTTCTTTCTGATTTGGACCCAAAAGAACAAATTTCAGAACTGTAGAATTTCCTGAAAAACAGAAATTATGGTTCCTGCACAGTTCAGAAGTTTTATGTGTGTGAAACAAAAATTAAAAGGGGTAAAAATCAGCCATCATTTCTCAGAACAGCTTCCCACTGCAATTAACCGGAGGCCTGCCTGATGTACTATATACTATGGTGTAGAACATTTTCTAAAGGTTCATCACCACAATTGATAGAAACTGTGGGACCTTAATTTACAAATGGCCTGACTCAATAACAAGAGAGAGCTTGTAAAGGTCCCCTCTACAAAGAGCTCATAAAATCTTTTTCTTAGGTGTTGGCAGAAGCTGTGGAGTCGTGGATGCTATTAATAATCAATAACTTAAAAGCAATTAATGTTAAACACATAGAATCATATGCAAGGCTCATCTAGTTTAACCCTCTGCCAAGATGTAGGATCTGTTGTGTCTAACCATACAAGATAGATGGCTATCCAGCCTCTCAATCCATACTTAGCCCTCATAGCATTTAAGCATATGCTTAAGTGCTTTACTGAACTGGGACCTTATTGAAGTTAATAATAAAATTCCCATTGACTTCATTGGGAGCAGGATCTGGCCTATAAGCAGTGACCCAGTATTATTTATAGCACAGTGCGGCTAATTTGAGTATCAGCTCTATCTGGGGGCCACTAATATGGAACACATCAGTGTGAAGTCCATCAATGAAATGTTTTAAGATCATTTAAGTCAATGGTACCATTTTTGGATAAGGTGCTCTTGAACAGAAATAAAGATGTCAGAATTGAACCCAACTAGAATAATAAAGACAAACTCTATGGAGAACGCTATTAATCAGAAATCTGAAAACCTTCAAAAGAATTTAAGGAATGTTTAATATTGACTATCATTGTCTCACCTCAGTCCACAAAGTGCGTTAGCATCTCAGACTAAGCAGCATGACCACAGTTATTCAGGCTTCACAAACCATCCATCATCTCTCTGCATTCCATGGGCTAACCATGAGTTATGCCAACGTGAAAAATAGTTACGCAGGAGCAGATGAAAATAAATCTTGAGTAAACATGCTTTTTTTTCTTGAAGATTTGGACACTCCCAATAACAATAACCTATGAGATGTTTCCATTGCTGACTTCTAGGATTCCTCTTTCTCTGCTATTCTGTATCTTTGGATATATTTTAAATGAATGGGCAATATGTTTAAAATCATAGCAAATATTTGAGAAATATAGATTTTTAAAAATTCCATGTGGGGCAACTGCTTTGGATGCCAGAATTCCAGGTCTGAAGTGATTCAACATGGAATTTTTTATGTTGACCTCTGCATAGCCTCACTATTACTAAAACATAAGATTTTGAGCCTACGAAGACCTACATATATGCAAATTTATGCCCAGTGAGTAGTAATTAAAAGTTTTCCCATAACCAAAATAGTTATATTGGGAAAATTTTTAAGTGTAGACCAGGACTGAGGTCCAGTGTGTTTGTTAGACAATCCATTAAAAACATGAGAAAACAATTTGACAAAATATTCTGAAGTTGTTTCATTCTGCAGGATTTGAAATGGACCCAGTTTTCATTTTTACAAAAATTTTAAGGATTTTTTTTTAACTATCCCCTCCCAACTCAATGAAAAATGTTGATTTTTGAAAAATTCAGGGAGTTGGGGTAGGGGAAATAGGGTGAGGGACATAAAACAAGAAGAATGAACAGAAGAGGAGAAAAATCAAACAAGGAAAAACAACTGAAAAAATGTTGATACATATCATGAAAAGTTTTGAAAACACAGTTTCACAAAAAATATTTGAAAAAAGGCCATTCTTTCATTTTTAAAAAATGTGTTTGCAAAATCTCAACCCATTATCATCAGTTTACTATGACTATAGATGGAGCAGAAAGCTTTTGTGGTGGGTTTTCCAAATGTGGGATTTGAGTGGTGATGTTAAAAAAACAAAATTGTCTTAAACATTTGACAGACTTTTCTCACTAGATCATATCAGTTTTTAAACAGGGCAATTTGCGGAGGATTCAGTTATTTGACAGTACCTTGTTAAAGCCAGCTGCTCATGACAACTTATCCAACGTATATATTTGTGGTTTATATTTCACACTTTATATTTAAAAGAAAAGGGAAAGTGCAAATTAAAATAGAATAAAATTTATATTCCCAAGCTACTAAGCAATTCTTCTAAAACCTCAGCCATTTAACTACAGGTTTCATGTTCAAAATGGGGAAGAAATTTGTCTGAAAATGAAGGATTTCTGCCTTCACAGAATGTCTGAAAAAAACAAAACAGTGAACATGTTTAAACATACTGAGCAGCTTAGTCAGTTGGACCGTGTTCTTGTAACTACTGCTGCCGCACCGTGAAGTATGGCTGACTCCATGAGAACTGGAGATACAGGGCCAGATCCACAACAAATGTGAATCTGCCCAGCTTCATCTGGGTGCTGTACCAGTTTATACCATGTGAGGATCAAGTTCATGTTGTTTTGCATTGAGGTAAATGACAGTAGAAAGTGCAGGGTAGGTGGCTCAGACACCTGGTCTCACTGTTTAACATTTATTTTAGTTCACGTAAAAGAACAGAAAACAGATGAGCATTGTCTGGCATCCTGATCTTTTCCATTGTGAAGGGGCACATTGCACCATATTTTATTTGAGAAGTGGGCTTCAGCTTGAACGTCAGAACTGGATACAAACCCAAACTTCGGGCCTATCTCTGCATAATGGCTCTAACACCAAAGTATGAGACATCTTTTGCAATGTGGCAGTGGCATATGATAGTAATTAGAGCTCTGTGAGTAATGGATTTTTCACTTCACTGGCAGTTCTGAATAATCAAAAATAAAATTGTTTTGGGTGACCCCAAACATTCATTTTTTTTGGAATTTTTGGAGACCTGAGATGTCATTAAAATTGATTTTGGGTCAAAACTTTCTGTTCAACTCAAAACAAAATGTTTTGTTTCAGTTTCAAGCTTTTTTGCTCTTTTACATTTTTTAAATATAAAATGAAAGATATTTACTAAAACAAAAGTCATTTTGAATCAAAAAGTGAAAGGTTTCATTTTAAAAATGACAAAATGAAAGATTTTGACTTTGCAGTTTTTTGGGAGTTTGGTTTGGTTTCCTGACCAAAGCAATTTGCTGAAATTGACACAAATGTGTGAAATGTTTCAGTCAAACCAGAGCTGTACATTTAGCTAAAAAAGGGTTTTGGTTGAAAAATTTTGCCCAGCTCTAGTAGCAATTAGTGTTCTGGCTCTAATACACAGCTGAAGCCCTGCTCCATAAGCATCTCATATTTTCCTGAAAGTGCATGTTAAAATCCAGTAACTCATTAAAAGATTAACTAGTTCTCTAGTAAATAATTGGCTAATTAGTACTCTACACACCTTGGGTACAGTGAGGCAGATCCCACCTCCACTGAAGTCATTGGAAGCCTTTCCATGGACTGTATTGAGAGTTTGACCAGGCCCTGCCTTCTTATTGGTAGATGTGGCTGGGAACAGTCTCAGGAGAATATATTGTTGCAACTAATGTTCTCCTTTAGCCCTGTGTGTTTCTGTCTGAAGATGAAGCTGTGTAGTGGACAACTGAGGAGCTGCTGCAGAGCACTGGCTCTTAACTTGGTTAGACTGTTTTTTGTTGGCTTACCCTGGGAATCTGTTTTTCTGTAACCAATAAGAATAAAACTTTTTCTTTATACGAGTGTCCCATGTTTAAAAGACACTGTGAGGATCATCTACCAGAGTCATTTATAAGGAGAGACAAGAGGAATCTGCACAGTATATGGACCCATTTGGAGGGGCTATCCTCCATCCCTAAATCTGCAGAATTTCTGTGGGGAAGGGAGAGGGTTCTTATTTATTTTACTTGGCCTACACTACTCCTATATGTCAAGATGTCATCGTATGGCACAAGAGAGGTCATTCTGATACAGTTATCACATGGCACTCTCTTTACTGCTTCTTCACCAAGCTGGAACTCCACAAGTTGCACCCAACCCTTTGCTCCCGAGATGTGCCCATTCAGAATTTGCCATTTTTTGTCATTCCAGTGGAATATGTCTTAGCTACATGATAGCCATGATCAGCAACAGAAGGTAAAAACACATTGCCCTTTGATGGTGCAGGGATCAGCAATGAAATGGTTAATAAAAGTTGCATTTAAGTGGCTTTATTAGGCTTCAAAGTTAACATAACCCTGTTATGTTGAAAGTGGGAATCTTGCCCTCATTTCAGTGCTTTTATTTCAGGCTACCTGCACAACCAGAAGTGCTACAAACTTAATTCAAGTTTATTCCAGAGACTACAGCAATATTTGTGGAGAGGCTCCAGCTCCCTGTGAATTAGCTGCTGGTTTTTGTTTTTTTTTGTTTGTTTATTTTTTTCATGCCTGTGGATTTTTATTTGCACAGTGCATAACTCTTTTACAAATATTTGACCAGAAATGTGAATGATAATGGCAAGCTATAATATGATTGTGTAAATCTAATGCTAACACTGCTGATGATGAAAGCACGTTTATTAAGATCTATTTGGTCACCTGGGAGATATTTTTCAGTTAAATAGATAGTGTGGTAAATACACACAATGTGGCAATTACTGAGAAATCGTCTGTGTCCTCTGGATTGTACTTACATATTTGTCCAGTGTAAACTTGGTTTGAATATATGAACTAAAGGCAATAACTTCTTTATTGGTTGTCCCTCCCTCTCATCCAAAACTTAGACAAACTTGAAAAAGATCACATCCACTTCCATTACTGTGTGATTGCAATGTCCAGGATACACTTTTTAAAGATTAATCACCCTTCAGCTTTAAGACCTCTCTGTTCCTGGTGGAGGCGGTAGATTGTGGAATCCTATCTCATAGTTCTTCAGCTCTATCCTGCATGGACATAATTACCTGTTCAGAATCCTTCCTGTAGCACATTCCCTTATTGCTATTCTCCTTGTAACATTACTGCCATAAAACGTCCCTCTTACTCCTGACATATAATTCCTAGATCCACTTTCCCACCTCCCTTGCTAGTTACCATCATTATCGGGCTAGACAAGCTTGCCATGGGATTAGAATCTCATCACAAAACAGGGTTATCTCAAGAAGAAGTTCTTACCATTTGGTTTTATGTAAATTTGTCATCTCTAGAGCTGGGAGGCAGCTAAGTCTTCTGGAAGTCACATGAACTGGGAAGAGGAACTCTCAGAAACTCAGACATTTCCAAACATGAGACACCTCAAAAAAAAAAAAAAAAAAAAAAAAAACCCTGGGCAAAATCTTGGCCTTATTGAAGCCCATAGGATTATTGCACTTTACCTCAGAGGGGCCAGGATATTACTCACTCTTCTACCTGCTCAAGGAGTCATCCTCTACAGATATTTAGAAGTACATACATGAGCTTGCTAATCAGGTGCACCAAAGCTTACATTTACTGTATCACCTGGTTAAATATTTTTAATACTATGGAATTGTTATATTTTATTGGGTAATCTTCACTGCACTGCTCCACTTTACCCCAGTCTGTTGAAAGTAATGATGTTACAGTGGCTAAAGCTGAAACAATAGTGACTGACTAGGTCCATCATTTAATAAAATGCCCCCATTTGTGTTAGATCCATCATCTGGTCATCTGGGTCCATAACCTCAAAGGTATTCAGCATCTAAATACCTTTGAGGATCTGGGCTCTGGTGCATTAAAATCCTATTCCAGCAAAGCACATACATAATTGTGCATGTACGTAAAGTTAAGCATGTGTTTTTAAGGCCTGAGTCGAAAACCAATCGGAGTCCTTCCATTGATTTCAGTGGGCTCTGGATTAGACCGTAAAGTGCTTTGCTGGATCAGGGCCTAGGTTTTGGAGCTGCAGTGATTAGCTATGAAGGCCAAAAATGTGCAACCTTGGGTGCCTACATAAGGTTCCTACACTCCATGCTTAGTCACCTAATTTAATTTGGCCTCATTTTCAGATATGTCCAGCCTCTGAAAATCAGGCTACTTCTATATCAATCCCTAAACGTGGATTTAGGAGCCTTTGAAGACTGGCTTCATGACAACAGCCACTTCATCAGAACTACTCCCACTGGTGCAGTTAGCCCACTGGCCCAAGAAACAACCGTTCAATTCTCTAGCGCACTGTTTCTCAACTGGTGGGTTATGTTGCTCAGGAAGGTCATGAAAGACAATCAGGAGGGCCATCAGATTTTATTACAATCTAAAACAAAGAAAATCTTCTTACCCTACATACCTTTACCCTTCAAGGTCAAGTATTCTCATAATGTCTTGAAACACACACAAAAATAAATTATATAGGCTTCTCATAGTTATCACTGATGCTTTTTTAATGCTTATAGTAAATGCAAGGGGTTTGCAAAACATTTTGAAACCAAAGAAGGGGTTGCCAACCTGAAACGGTTGAGAAACATTGCACTAAGACAGATAAGAACTCTGTGTACTCTGTCAAAGAGCTATTTTCTTGAGTGACATGATTTTTTACAACTCTTTCAGTGCTATTAGCCCTTTAGAACCAACACAGCTATGATTCTGGATTCTGTTGTAATTTATGCATCATCAACGGGCTTGTTAACTTGGTATCAAGTGCAGGGCCAAATTTTGTTCTGAGTTATACCTGTGTAGACCTACCAATGGCTTGAGCTGGCTGAATTTTTTTGCATTTTTCAAAACTTAAAAAAAAATAATCAGGCAACATTTCAATGAAATGTTTTACTTGACTACAGAACAGATCAAAATATTGCAATTTCAGATTTTAAAAACTAAGGAAATTCCCATGAAATGTTCTACTCTTTTTTTTGCTAGCTCTAGAGAACACAATGGGAAATGGAGTTGAGTGTGTTAGCTGAAGAGGGTGGGAATTAGACATGGTTGACTTTTTTTTTTTTTTTTTAATTAATTTTGTTAATTTCTAAGTTTAAAAAAATTAGGGATTTTTTTTATTTGCTAAATTTCCCCCTCGTTTGTTTGTTTTTTTTAAATCAGCTACCATGGGAACATGGAGAAGTGACTCAGAGCATAGCCTGAAGTTTGAAAACTGAGGATCAGAGCCCCAACTGCAGCTCCTTGGTGAGATGCAGATGGGATTCCTTTTACCTATTTCCTACCCCCAGGAGGGTTTTGACTTTTTCCTAATGGCTGGTTGATTCATCCATGTGATGATGTGGTTTCATGTGCTGCTTGCAGAATAAGGCACATGAGTGACATTTGCTTGCATGTGTTTCCCTCCTTTATGCTATTATCCCCTGCAGTGTTTCCTGCAATTCCGCTTTGCTTTAAGCACCATTGGCAGGCCTTCTGGAATCTGTTGCACTTTTCAGGTAGTTACTCATTACTGTTGGACTGTTTTATGATTATAAATGTTTAATTTTCCATTGTGTTTTGGGTCAGCAGGTGAGACGAAGCAATCCGGCTCCCTATAAATCTCACATGACTGCATAGTTTGCATGCTAGATAACTGTCCAGACATACCAAAGAGCAATATCTCACTAATACACAAAATAGTTTTCTTGCCTTTTAATAGACCTACGGCACCAGGAAAATTTTGTATCATTCTATGAATATTGCAAAAAGAAAACGAATACAGCTGTAGCTAAATAACTAAGCAAGACACTCCCTCCTTCAGCTAAGGCAGCAGTTAAATTAGAGATGGCTCCGGCAGTGCTTGTCTCATCAAATGCCCTTTAGACCTTCTACAAAAAATTGTTGCTCCTCCTAGATGCCTCAAAATTCATGGATTAGCAGATCAGGTGAAACAACAATAGTTGTGTTGTATTTAGTTTCCCTAGGAACTAGCTGTTTCTATAGAGAGACAATAAGAGATGGTCCCTTTTAGAAAAATCCTATAAAATATAAGAGAGAAATCCAATAAGGGTCATTCAACATTCAATATGGTCCTGTAGAAGTGATCCTAAGCACATACAAAGTTTAACAGGGAGAAATATGCTTTCTATCAAATTTTTAAGCCATCCTGTAGAATTTAATAATGCAATCCCCCTGCTACAGAATTCTATGGGTGGTTAAACAAAATAATAAAAATATTATTCTCTATTAAATTATAAGAGACTGTTCTACATGTGGAACATATTTAGCAGTGGCTACCACAGCCTAGTCCAGTTTGCTGTTCTTCCTTCTACAATTAACTTTTCTTATTTGATTTTGTAGTCTGGGTCTCTGAGTGAGACCCAAAACTATTCTGATAATAAACTACAGCTGTTCATTTCTTCTAACACCTTCCCATCTTTGATCTAGAAAGACTGTGATTCTGCAGGTAAAACTGGAGACAGAAATATATTGGGACCTTCTTCTGAGCCAAAAAAAATTCCCAGCATTACATACGTTCACCCTCCACACCAATATTTAGATGCAAAAGTGTATCAAAAAGTTTGAGATTGGGATTTTTGAAGGTGCCTAAAGGAGTTAGGTACTCAGCTCCTACAGAAACATAAGCACTGCCAAACTGGATCAGATTCATGGTCTCTCTAGTCCAATATCTTGTTTCCAACAACAGCCAGAATGAGAGAGAATAAGAGGAAGCCGCAATTTGTCACAATAGGCAGATGTGGGATAATCTGCCCTCTACATGAAATCTCCTTCTAATCCCCAGCAGTAGAGATTTAAACCCTGAAGCATGAGCTCTAGTATCTCCACCATAATTTACAGTAGCATTATCTGTTATAGTTAAGCTTGGCAGAAATAATTTGTATGTAATTTTGACAGATAGTTTATTTTAAAACATTTTAATATTTTTATTGATTTATAGTTTCACAGTTGCACAAAGTTATGATGGTTTAGCACTATTTTTATTGATCTAAATTTTCAGAGTTGCAGGAAATTTTGTGTGTGGGGGCTCAGACAATTCTTTACTGAGCATAGACATTGAGAATCAAGAAGCTTTATAAACTTAAAGCACACACAAAACAAAAAAACAACAAATCATACCTTTTTTATTATTTATTTCCTAGTCCATTTGTAACAAGGCTAACTGAAAAGTCGAAATCACTAGATTTTGATGCTAAGATGTTCTCAAGAAGCATTTTTCTTACTTTTCCTATCTATACATTTCTATAATTATCAATAGAAATATATTTTCATCGGTTTGTGTGTGTCCAGTGAAATCAACATTTACCAATAACAATCTAAGCCTTCCAAGACTAGTTCTAATTCTGGGTAGCCTTGCTAGCCAGCTACATGTCCAATCCCTTTTTTAATCTTGACAAGTATTTGGCCTTAGGTGCCTTTGGAAATCCCATCTTAGGTACTTTATAGCCTACAGAGAATCTCAGCTCCTTCCTTTCCTGTTTTCTCTCATCATACAAATTTTGTTAAGATGACAAAAAAAATTGCTGAATGATGACACTTCCAGGTCAGGATATTCTTGCTACATGAAAGCAAACATGGAGGGGCCACTGTCAGAGGGGACCACTGTGACCATCTAGTTGATCTCCTGCAAGAAATCATTTGGTCCCTTTCCATTTGTTATCAATACACAGGCTGACTTGTAAGTTCTGAGAACATCTCTCCTTTTGCTCTTCATTGCAGCTGTGAGCTACATGGATAGTGAAGCTGACAGTCCCCAGGCTTGGGAGATGAAGACAGGGCATTCTCTGTAAGAGGGTGCACAGCTGTGGAACATACTACCTCCAGAAATTAGTACGAGACGGAATCGTTCCATTTTAGAGACTCAGCAACATTTCTTGTGGAAGACAATGGAAAGCAATTCACTGGGGTCATTGGGACATCCTGACTGGGGACTCTAGCTGCTAAATATTAAATAAAACAACAGAAGGGGAATCACAGGTCAGAGCTGAGGTGCTTCGGCACAGTTGTTTGGGGAAAGCGTATGTGACTGAAGCTGTTCCTATTAGTCTGCAACCTTCATGACCACCACATTTACTGATAATGTTAAAGTATCATTAACAGCTGAAGAGTGTGATAGAGCGCCATGGATTACCTTCACTCACCATCATACATTCTCTTCACAGAGTGCTTCTGGTCCCCCACATGTGGGGGGGGGGGAGGGGGTAGACATTCATCTTGCCACTTGTCATTTACAACTTCATTTAGACTGTTTAATAGGATGCTAGAGAGACAGGGTGGCTGAGGTAATATCCTTTATTGGCCCAACTACTGTAATGTTGGCCCTGGAGACTGTTGGGAAGCTAATTAGCATTTTACTAATTTGTGGATTCCTCCTCTGTGAAATTTTGGCATTATCCTCCGAGCCAACTGAGCCAGGGACTACAAAAGAAAAAGAATGGCTTGTCAGTGCTCATCTCTTCTCAAGTCCCTCCTGTATTGTTTGTTGCTGCAAAATTTCTCATTTATACTAGATGGTCAAGAATGAAAAAGAACCCCAGGAGCTTAAAAGTTAGGCTTCTAGAGCCCTTTTTGGCACCAACTGGCATCAAACAGGAGCTGATGGATGCATGGCATTTTGAGAACCAGGGCACTTATTTAGAATCATAGAAGATTAGGGTTGGAAGGGACCTCAGGAGGCCATCTAGTCCAACCCCCTGCTCAAAGCAGGACTAACCTCAGCTAAATCATCCCAGCCAGGGCTTTGTTAGGTCCCTAAACGGAGCAGCATGCTAAATTAATAGAGCAATGCATGCTTCTTGGCCCTGTAGTTTCTGTGAGCTCCACCTTCATGCTAAGAGGGGGTAAGTGTGCTGCATTGTGGAACACTAAAGGCTACATTCTGGCAGTGGTACCCCAATTAATACTACTTGACAAAAGCTATATGAAGATGGAGTTAAGGTTGAGAGCACATCTCAGTAATTTAGGGTAAAAACATTACAGAGATGTTGCAATTCTGCCAAAACTAAGCATTATCAACCCAGAAATTCAGAGCTATGGTTAAAATCAAAAGAAATCCAAACATATTAAGGTGTGGAAATGCACATTTAGGGCACCCAAACCACCTTATCCCTGCCCTATAGAGAAGGGATACAAAATACATATGTTGAGGATGATGGAATTTTAATATTTGCGAACCCAGATTAGATTCAACCGATTAAAAAAATCGAATGTGATTAAACAATTTCCCCTTGCGGCATCACTACGAGGCAGAGGCAGGGCTGTTAAAATTATTTAGGGAGCGGATATTCTGCACTCTTGCCATATGCAGACTTCCCATCACAATTGCTGGGCTGAGTACAGAGGAAGAGGGCGGATGGATGTAAGCCACCCCACTGCAGGGAGGGCTGTGAGGACTGGCTCCTAGGTGTCAGGTAGGGCACCAAATGTACCACAAGCTTACAGGCAAGGGGGATAGGCACTGCAAAGTCTAAGCTCTTCAGGCATTAGCCTTTGGTGGGCTCCCCAAAATACTTGCACATGTCAAAGAGCAAGAGTCCTTTACTAGAGCTGCCAGACATAAAAGAGGCAAACACGCTAGGCACGATTGCTCTGAGTGCCATCAAAAATACTAAATACAACAGTTCCCAACCTAGCCTGGAGGGGCAATGCACTCTAGAGGTATGAAAGCAAGAGTCCCAGGCCTACACACCTATCCTTGGGTCTGCTGGTCACAGCCCTCTATCCTCCTGCTGCAGCTGCTGCTAGCCCCCTGTCACCATCTATGTCCTGCTCTCGCACCTACCACTCCCACCATCAAGGCTGCCTGCTCTCCAGCCATCCCTCCTCAGCTGGTTTCCATGGATCCCGCTATCGGCTAGGTGCTGGTCACAGCGCCCAGTAACAAGCCAGCAGTTTCATTACAATGTGGCCTTCTGTCTGTGATAAGATCAAACTGCTGCTTGCCCTCATCATGGCCATGCTGTTAGCCATTTCCTTGCCATGCCTGGGGTAGAACCGACTACACTGCAGAGAGGGCAGTCTAATGCCCAGCGTGCACCATTTCACTCATCGACTAGGCTTTGGGCGAGCTCTCTGCACAAGGGTGAATTTCACCCTCCGTTCTCTTCCTAGGTGAGATCCACAACAGACAGTGTGCTAGGTCTTACCCTGTGAGCATTGGCAGCTCTCCTCTCCCCTTCCCGGCTATCACCTCCCTTTCCCAGTAAAAGAAAGTTACCTGTGCCTGCAGGCTGATAAGAATGCTAGCATTTTTTCAAGGAATTCCATGTGTTTACTTATTTAACTAGAAAATAAATAAATGAGCCTCAGTGTGAAAGTGTCAGGAAGCAAAAACTTGGCCTTTTTCCCAGCCAGCAGATTACAGGGGGGAGCTGGCCAGCACCATCCCGTCATTCTGGCTAAACAGGTTCAGCCTCAGTTCACAGGCATGAAAACATGATAATGAAGGGTGCATCCCTTTGCTGGATTTATTTCCCATCAGTCCAGAAGGAAGGCGATGCGGCCTTTCCTGCTGGCTGCTTTAATTCAGGTACAAGGAAAAGAACGCCACATCAGATATAGGCTGGCATTCACCTGGACCTTTTATTCTGCATTTAAGTATTTGTCTAAAAAATAATGAAGCCGCTTAGAAACCGGGAGCATTCTTATTGCAGCTGACTAGGGACTGGGCTTTGCTTAGTGCTGCAGGGCCTTCCATGTCATGTTTCATCATGGGATCTCACAGATGTAGCATTTGACAAGGCTGCTTAATAATCGCTATATTGGGCTGGATTGGGACAGGAAGTGCCAGAACTTTTCCCTGGTGGCTGCCATTTTGTGCTCCAAGAGATCAGGTCCTCCTCCCTAGTTCCTGCTGCTTTATTCTAAATGGGCAGCCGAAGAGTCCCCCTTGGCAGATGAAGGGGGGTGTTGGGTGCTAGGTGCTGCCTGATCCTCTGCTGATCCAGCAATTGCAGCTGCTGTATTTTAGAGCTGATTTATACTGCTCTACAGGGGATTTTTTTTTCCTTCAAACCTATTCAGGATTTGAGGTGTGGAAAACAGGGGAAGGTGGGTCTAAACCAATCACTCTCCTTAGCCCAGGCAATGTGTGAACTCAGCCCAGCTGATATCTGGCCCTAAGCCTTTAGTCAATATGACTGTGACAGAAAACCCTTGCAAATGTTCACACTGCAGTGATGTCTGTCTGCATCTGCAGGCCACCTGGAAGAATAGCTCAGAGAGAAATGTGCACTTACTCCCTTCATCCCATGTAGGCGTCAACTCTGCAGCCTCAGAGGGACAGTGCCACTGTAACAGATATGCCACTGATCAAATCATGCGAGCCAGAATGAGAAAGCCTATTATGAAGAATTGCACAATCTCCTGCCTGTGTCATTTCATGAGTGGGTGAAATTCGGTTGGTGGGTAAGTATCTCAGGAGAGTATCAGCACTTGCTTTGTTCCCCTAAAGTGACCCCAGTTCATATTAACAATGTATATGTAGCCTTCTGAGACACTTCCTGCACCGAAGTTACAAGGTGGAAAGAAACTGCTCCCAAGGTACTATTAACATTTCAGAGGGTGTGGCCATATGCATCCTGACCTAGATCCTACAAGGTGTTTAGGGTCCTTACTTCCATTGATTTCAGTGGAAGTTAGTAGCCTAAACACCTTGGAGGATCTAGGCCCCTCTACTTCCTCTGTCATATGGCTGCTGTTCCAGAAAATGCTGGCATTTGAATGAACCTGTCTTCACATGGATGCACAAGGAGCCACTCCCGTGAGGGAAGTGCGTAGAACAGAGAAGTTCTGACTAAAGTCCTTGCCAGGTGTTTACAGAGTATGGGCTTGTTGTTTGTCACACACACAGACACATACTTAATATCCAGCCCTCTCCACACAACACACTCTACACTATTTATCAGGAACAGATAGCATTTCAATGTATGAGAGATGTCCTCCAGAATGGGATGTGTGGCCTCTTTGCTGTCATTTAGGTTAGAGAATTCCCCCTCCAGCCCAGTTACATCTGCCACATTGAGTATGGGACACACACAAAGTTAACTTCTCCCACTAGCATCTCTGCAGCCACTTGTGACTGTAGGCACCCTCCTTTGGGACCAATGCCATCCCCTGTAAGAGGCTTCCTGGGTTTTTGTTGGGTTGCTTTATTCTCCCTCTTCCCATAGGAGAGCTTGGCTCTGTGTCTCTGCCTGCCGTTCCCCTTCAACTTGGCATGTCCTTCCTCACTCCCAGACAATTCCTACCCATGCCAATCTAATTTCCACCAGCCCAAGGAGGAGCAAATGCTAATGTCACTGGTATAAACGAGTTCTTCCCCCCAAGGCACCGTAACTATAAAGCACAGCATTTATCTAGTGCTTTCCATCTTCAAAGTGCTTTATGAACATTAATTAAACAGCCCTCCAGGGAAAAAGAGGCATACTGGGTGGAGATCAACCCCTTTGGGAACCTAGATATTTTTTAATGGGTCCACAGAAGTATCTCTCTCCACCCCCAGACCTTCTCCTCCATTCCCAGCACTGACAACCTCTCATGCTGTTGCTGTTTACTGAACCACCTGTACATGGCCATACAAGTTACCAACTCTGGAAAGATCATCCCCGGTGTAACATGCCTTGTAGTGATTGAGCTCCTTGAGTCTATCTATTTAGCTTAACAAAGAGAAAAGTTAAAGGATTACTTGATCATAGTCTGTAAGTATCAACATGAGTGACAAAATTATAATGGACTCTTCAAGCTAGCAAACAAGATCCAATGGCTGGAAGTTGAAACTAGACAAATTTAGACTGGAAATAGAGTATACATTTTTAACAGTGAGGCTAGTTAACCATTGAACAATTTATTGAGAGTCATGGTAGATCCTACATCAATTGCAATTTTAAAATCAGGATTAAATGTTTTTTTAGGAAGATGTGCTCTAGTTGAAAAGACATTAATTTGGAGAACCTCTATGGCCTCTGTTATACGAGAGGTCAGACTATATGATCACAATGGTCCCTTCTGGCCTTGGAATCAATTAATCTATAAACCTGTTACCTTTGCTATACTTGTATAAGGCAGTAAGGCCTTGTCATTTTCTGCAACGGTGCTTCATATCCTGCATTTTGGCAAGGGGTTAGACTAGATGACCCTTGCGTTCCCTGCTAAGCCTATGGTTCTATGATTCAGTGGCAAGTTCCCCACAAACCAGGATGCACCAACTCAAAGTGGCACCAGACACCGCTAGAACAAATGCAAAACCTGCAGACATATCTCTACTGCTACAATGATCCATGCACCTGTCAAGATGTCTGGGTCCTCACACATGCCTATCACGACATGTGCTGTACTTCATCCAGTGCACTAAATGCCCACAACTATGTGGGTAACACCAGACAATCGCTACGCTCTCAAATTAACTCGCAGAGGAAAATGATAAAAGACAAAAACACCCTATCATCTGGCAGGTGAACACTTCACAAAGCGATCATTCCATATCTGACCTAGCAGTCCTCATACTGAAAGGAACTTGCACAACACTTTCAAAAGATGAGCCTGGGAGCTTAAATTCATAAATTTGCGAGACACTAAAAATCATGGTTTTAATAAAGATACTGGATCTATGGCTATGGCAATGATCTGCCGCCCACCAATCCCCCTTTTTGTCCTCTGACTACAGGGGTGTTAACAGGCCACTTCACCTTGAATGGTCCCTTAGAATATGTGCTAACTACTTATGCTAACCTAACCTATCTGTTCTACCTTGTACTTAGCTGTGACACATTGACGACCTTTCCCAGACCTGAGGAAGAGCGCTGTGCAGCTTGAAAATTTGTCTCTCTCATTAACAGAAGTTGGTCCAATAAGAGATATTACCTCACCCACTTTGTCGCTGTAGTGCAAGGGCTATTGGAGAAATAGTTTAACATGGGGTTTTAAACATTTGTTTATTAGAATTACAATCTCTGATACTGGAGCCAACTATGTCATGGTGAGATGGTCAAGTGCCTCCCTGCTTCCAATAACATCCCAAATCGGTGTTACATTGACATGTGAAGAGGGAAAGAGGAGGAAATGTTCTGATGAGCATATGCAAATAGCAAACATGAAGCAATTGTGGTCTGAACATGTCTTTACTGGAATAGTACATCAGATCTACCTGTTGATGATGCAATGTGCAGCCACTCCCTTCGATTGGATGAAACTTACTTTCTGGAGGAAAACATCACATCATTGCTGGCTCTGAACCGTTATGAATACATCAGTGTAGTTGAGAGTCAATCCAGACAGAAGAAACTGGCTGACTCTTCAGACCCCAGAGCAACATTCTGGGGTACTGCCATCTTATGGCAACTTGAAGCTATATCAAGAAAGTGGAAAGAGAGAGAAAAGGTGGGAGAAGAGGAATTAAGTAGTGACTGTACATGTGTGCCTCCAAGAATTACAGCATTTCTCCTCAGTGTTGTGCTGTCTTTGTGCCATTGGGTTCTCTGGATGTGTTGGGACTACACACAAACAGACACCTTTATCAAGCTTTCTTTGGCAAGTTGGACAATGCGGGCATGATAGGCATCCTATGTGCTGAGATGCAATCTGCACAGACATGCACACGCCATTCCTTTCTCAACCCACCTGAAGAGGGAGGAACTCTCTGTGCCCTGGCGATGGCTTGCTAGCGTGGGAAGCAGATGCTTTAAACAAAGAGTTTTTATTGGAGATGCCAGCAGGGAGTACAGGTAGCATTAAGTAACCTGCTGACCTGCAAGTCTAGCCAACATCTTTGCTGCTCCTCTAAAGTTCCTTGGAATTCACAGCAGTATAATATTTGGGATGGTAACCATATCAACAGATGTGAAATCCACACTGTGGCACCACATCAAGAATCCTCATATTTACATAATACATAAAACCTCATCTGTGGGATAAATGCAAAGACATTTTTCAAGCACTTAATATAAGGGGTTACTTCTATTGTTTATTAGACATCTTGATTATCCTATGGTACAGATATAAGACCATGACGGAGAGGAGAATTGTTAACTCCAGTCCATCAAGGGCTGGGATTTTGGAATGCTCTCCTTCTTAAAGTGTGGCTCTACTTGGAGACTAACAATAGGTGAATAGCAACTTCTTGCTGTGTTCCCTATGTGCATTCAAACTCAGATCAGCTCTATTTATAACAAGAAAGAGGGGTTTTTTTGTTTTGTTTTTTTTAACTACTCTTCACTCCTGTTATCCCTGTAAATCTCACTCAAATAAGAGAAAGTGAACTGGGTTCCATCCTTCTTGTGCATCACCAGCAAGATTGTTTACAACATTTCAACCAGAGAGCCAATCAGCTGTGCTTTGCAGACGCCTCACTGAAGGCATCATTTGAAGATGCCAGTGTTGTATAGATGTAAGTGAAGGCAGAACTGGGTCTGCAAAACCTTTTATATTGGCGCACAAGAAGGAAAGAATCTGGCTTCATCTTCAAATTGCAGGTTGAGTTTTGCAAGGCTGGGAGTTAAAACAATCAAACATACAAACTACCATTGTTTTACGTGTAAACTGAGCATTTTTGGCATTGAATCACCAAGGGACAATAAACATGGAGCAAAACAACGATGTTTTTTCAGTTACAGTATGCCCACACTCAAGTGTTCAAAAATCATGAGACAACCTTAAGATTTGGGATCTTAAGGTTGTCTTTAAAATGGTGAGATTTTTAAAATACATGTTGGATTGCTTTTAATTTGTCTTCTGACCTATAGGAGGCCACCTTTTCTAAATTTTCTCTGCAACGATGAGAGCTAGAATTTTTTTTTTCCAATGAAAGCTGAGATCTCATATATTCACTTGACTCTAAGGGCTGGGTTTTTTTTGGGGAGAGGGGGGAAGCTAAATATTGCAAGACTAATGATAAAAATCACGATGGTTGGTAATACTGTGAGACACTTTCAGAGCAGCACCAAACTTTAAAGGGACATGAAGCCTATCAATGGCCTTGGGAAACTCAAACCTTTTGGTATCATTAGCTTTGGTTTTTTTCCTAGGATGTTTTAATTGCTTAGGGCCTAATCCTGCTCCTATTGAAATCAATGGCAAATTCTAATGATTTCAGTGGGAGCAGGCCCAAGATTATTGCTGGTCAATAAGGCCTTTTTACTATATCCTGTCCAAGGATTGTGTATTTATCAGGCCCGGTTGCCCTGAAGAGCTCATTTTCTGCAGAGCTCACAGGCCTTTTGGTTTCAAAATTTACAATATTTTAAAATCAATTCTTCTTCTTCTTCATATGGCTGATGTAAATGTAGAGTAACAACTATAATTTTACATTCAGATGGTTAAGCCAGACAATTGCATCTGGAGTAGCAGAGTGTATTGTTGTGATGCCTCCTTTGTATTTGTGAATCGGGCATTGAGTTGATACATGTTCCATGGTCTGTTCTAGGTAATCACAGTTGCCCACTGGAGAGTCTTTAATTTTCCCTGTGTCCAGCAAGTATCCGCATCTGCCATGGTTTGTGCGGATGTGTTTTAGAGTTGCCCATAAGCTTCATGGGAGATAGAAGCCACGTATCTTCTGTGTCGGGTCTTTTATGAGGTGTTTATATGTAACTTCTCATCAACACCATTCGGCTTTCCAAGCTTCATCAGGGTTGAAGTTGCATTGTTAAAGATTAAACATGTGGGTCCAAAAGGGATTATGTGACTTGAAGTGGTGGTGAGGGATGATGTTAAGGTCCTGGTGGATGGGAAGACATTCATTTTTCACTATCCTCTGGAATTCCCAAAGAGTTGCAACATCATGGCAAGTGGATGGGGGAGCAATGTGCAACAGCACCAGCAACCAAGGTGTTGGGGTTGATGTGAGGGTTTCAGTGAGGCATCCTATTGCAGTGTTCATTTGGACATCAACAATTTGGGCATGGCTACTTCTGGTCCATACCAATGCACAGTACTCTGCTACAGAGCACATAAGGGCCATTGCTGAAGTCCAAAGCACTGATGCTGATGCCCCCCAGCTTGTGCTGCCTTGTTTCTGGACCAGATTGACCCTTGTCTTCGTTTTGGCAGTTACCATGTTCAGATGGTCATGGAAGGTTAGTGTATGATCCAGCTTCACTCCGAGATAGGTCAGAGTGGGGTCATGTTGCACAGTGTCACCACAGAAGGTCACTTTCAGAGTGTGCTTAGCGTTACTGTTATCAAGATACATGTCTTGTTATCAAGAGGCATGTCACTTGTGTAAACACTGAGAAATGTTGGCATGAGTACGGAGCGATATTTCAATCAATGTAACTGTTCTGCCAGGGGCCAGTGGCAGAACCAAGGGCCAGGTTCAATGTGTCTGGGTGCCTTCTCGAAGACAAACAACACTATAGCTCAAGACCCCAACCAAAGCCGTATTCTCACTTCTGACTCTGGGAAGTTAAAATAAAACTGCCTTGGTCATCCTTGCAGGCAGATTTTCTCCACTCATTAGCAGTCAGAAGTTTGTGGGGAAGATGGAATACCAGTACCTTTTTATTTGGGAAAAGGGGGAAAAAATAGTCAAAAGGAGAATGAAAAACCCAGTATTTATGTGTATATATATATTTGCCTGTAAGAAGCTGATCAATCCAAATCAACACATCAGGAGTTTGATTGACTCCCCAGCCGCAAATAATAAATGTCCAGCTTATGGAGGTCCAGAACTCTGTCTCACCATAGTCCCCACCTACCTAAACCCCACTCAGCAGTTGAATCATACTCAGTGGTAGCCAAGAGATTCAGAGGGTGGTTCCGCTCTGCCAGCCTGCTGCAGTCCTGACAAAGAACTGCTCAGCCAGTGCAGCTCTCTGACCCAGTTCAGCAACTTCAGCTCTGCTTCCCCCAGCTAGGTGATGTGATGTGATGTCACTTCTACTTTGTCACCATTGGTCCAGTCAGGCCTCGCCATGGAGCCAGCTCTGCTGCCACCAACATTGTCCCACAGAAACCTTTACACAAGGCTTAGGATCTCCAGTGAGGGACCCAGAACAAATCAGAACCCCCTAGACAGAATCTCTGCTCCTTAGACTAGACCTCATGGTCTGTATGACAGCCCTTTCCTTCTCTGCAGAGCTCAGCTTTGTTACCCAGTCAAAGTCCATTTCTTGTTCAGAAGAGTGATCAAGACTTGCAAGGCCTATCTTGCACAATTTCCATGCCTTTTCATGAGGATGGTAATTATAACTATCCATTGTCACTATGATATATCAAAACACAGACAAATTCCAACCCACACCACAAAATTTAGGAGGTGGAATTATGGGTAAACAACATTATAATTCATGTAAATGAAGCTAGCTTTTCTCCCTCTTCCCACCAGAGAAAGCAGAGAGCTCTCTCTCTCTCTTGATCTAGCCAAGGGGCTTACAATTAATAATTGTGATACAGTGGGAATACCCAAACAGAGGATAATTCTGCAGTGAATTTACCATGGGCTGATGGCACAGCTGACAAAGTTACACTGTGTACAGATGTCTGAGTGTATTTCAGAGTGCTCTTCAGAGGTAGTGTTGCTCAATGAATAGGGCACTGGACTGGGAGCCGGGAGAATTGGGCTCCATACCTTACTGTGTCATTGCAGACAAGTTATTTCAATTCCCTGTACCTTTGTTTTCCCTTCCTTCCCTTTGTCTAATTAAATCATAAGATCCTCAGGCCAGGAAGTGCCTCTTATTATGCACCTTGCGTAATGGGGCTTCAATCCCAGGTTGCTGGTCCCTACTGTAGCACAGATAATGATGATCATATTGGTCCCTTCTGACTTTAGATATTTTTTATTAGACGCATAGACTGCATGAGGAATTTCTCACCAGAAAACAAAAACACACCTATTCTTGTTTCTGTTACCAAATTCAGAGAATGTGATGAACTCAGAAATTTCTTCTAGCAAAACTTGATTGAATAGCTCTTACACGGCTCCCACAGTGGGCATAGCCTGTTCCTTGAAGTCAATGAGAGTTTTGGGTGTGGTGGGAATTCAAGATCAGGCCTGTAAATAAGATGATAAAGAGCAGTGAATCAGTTGGGAAATGCTTTTGGGGAATAATTTATTCCTTTCCCATATACTGAAGAACAAGGAGTACCTTCCTTGTGTTACCCAAGCATGGTCCTGCACTTCAAACTGCATGATGCCCTAGTAATATTCTGTAATAGATACAGTGAATGCAACACACTCTCCCTTAACACAATGTCCTTGTCATCTAAAAATATCAGCTTCTGGAGAACGAAATACTAGTGCAGATGTGAGTGATTGCTTAAAAAGCCATTTTCAGAATTCTTGGATAGTGCAGATTTTTATGTAGCAGAGTTCCATCCCCAGCAAACTGGGATACCAGGATCTACACCTAAAAAGAGCTGGATGTGGCTATCGAGGGGCTGGTGCATGTCCTCTTTAACAATATTTCTCTAGCGGAAATGTCAACATTTCCCATCATGACAATTTATAATAGCTAAGACAACAGTAGGTTGATGTACACCATAGCTTCTTGCTTTTTGTTGTAGGTATCTAAAATATACACATTGGATGACATTTTCAAAAGTGCTCTGTGTTAGCCTAACTCTGCTCCTCCTGATAAATGGTAAAACTCCCTATGTGAATGGAGTTAGGGACACTAACTTTTTGAGCACCTCTGAGTGGCTGTGTGTAGTACTGCAGTTCTTTTCTTACACCTGGTTCCCCTTGCAGGCTGCCAGCCAACCATGGTGAGTCTTCAGTGGTTTGGCCCTGCAAATGAACCCCTTCCAGGGTAGCAAAGAGTCTAACAAATAAATAGTCTCTTTGTCCTTGCTAGGATCTTCAGCCTGGCTCTGGGCCCTTTAAATTCAGCCCTTTATCCAGGCTCCCAGCTAAACCATGTCCCTTTTTGGGATTTATGCTACTTTGCTGGTGGAGGAACCTGGGACTATCCACTACTCCATGTTCCAACCGAGGGACCTTGAACACAGCTGCCACATTCAGTGCAATTGCAATCCTCAGCTGCTATTTCCCTGGGCCTCTTCCTACAGGGCCCCTTATCCCCAGCCCTATTCCTAAGACTACATCCTCAGGTCCTTCACACTCAGCAGTCTTCATATAAGTTCAGCCAACTATAAACCCTGTCTATGTGTCAGGCTCCTTTAGCAGCAGAGCCCCCTTCTGAGCCCCCTCTACTCCCATCTGGGAACTGACTGGAGCCCCTGCAGCTCCTTTTATCTGAAGCTGGTGGGCTCTGATTGGTTGTCCCTAGCCCTTCTAGCCCTTGGAGGACCACATCTCTGTAGTCTCCAAGATGGCTGTGCCCATAGGGCTTTTCTGGGCAAGTGTAGAAGAACTGCCTTGCTGCTTTTTTTCTTCCATCTTAGTTGCTTCATAAATTGGGTGTAGTAGAGCAGCAGGGCCTCCACTAGGGGCCATAAAGGGCTGGTCACAGGTGAGCTCTGAAAATTCTAGCTGTAATGTCTAGGGAAATGCATCTATTTTGCCCAAAGAAAATACAAAAATTATTTAACAAGATGTTGCTATCTATGCATATGAGGGTGATTACCATGGACCTCCAAAAGTGATGTAATCCTCCTATGCTGCACCACCTAATTGAAGTAGGAAGAGGGATTGACTAATGAAAGCTAACTGGTAACTGTGAATAATACACAGGTTTGGGAGATTAGGACTTCACAGAACCTAGCATTAAAGCAGTTGCACTCTCTGAGGGTGTGAGACAGAAATCCACTCTGTCTGGCCTGCATTCAGTGTTAGTTTGGCAAAAACATTGTTATCAGTACAACTGGAAGCCCCTATTATTAGACAGGTAAGACAGCTCAACTCATGCATTTACTAGGCATTACTGACAAGGATATGATGGTACTGATAGACAGTTGAAAGCTTTAGATCTGGCTAGTGTTATGTATCTATTTCATTATAACATACGACCATCCACCAAACTTCAAATTCTTTGGTTACTTAAAGGGAAGTAACAGCTGGGGGTTAGGCACCCAGCTCCCATTGGCTTTCAATGGGACTTGGGTGCCTAACCTTCCTTTATGTCATTGAAAACCTCACCTTTTATTAATGCCAGGTTAAGGCAATACAGGGCAGCTGGGAAAGGTTCTCCAGCAGAGCTGGGTGAAATTTTTCAAATTTCAAAATTTTGATGAATAATTTTATTGAAATTTTTGAATACCAACAGAGGAAAAATGCAAGGATTTTCATGATTTTCCTTTCCTCTCCATCTTCAACCACTGTCAAACTGGTAAAAAAATTTCAAATTTCAAAATTTCCACAAAAAGAACAAAAAACCTGTTTTTACCACAATTTCACAAAGTTTTGCTCTGTTTCAAAACCAGCTGGGGGGGATTTTCAGACATGCCTAAACCTCTAAGGTGCTTTAGAAAACCTCCCTTGCTCTATAGCTGTTCCTGAAATATTTATAGCATCTGATCCCACACTTTGCATGTTGCTTTCCTCCAGGATCAGACTTAATTTCCTTTCCTCTACTATTTTTATACTTTTCTCCAAGAGCTTTTTTCCCCCTTATTTATGGTCTAAGCCTTTGAAAGCTATATCTTCTCATTAGTCTGTTTTACAGAGGATCAGCTTCCTCAGACACCTTTATTCTATATTTCCTGTAATGCTCATGATGCAATGTTTGTGGAGCTGATTATCTTTTTTATGGCATTTCATCATGTTCTTGGATCATAAGCAACAACAAGGCTAATAAAGGAACCTTTGAATTTTCTACAGTTGGAAGATGTCATACCAGGCAAGTCAACATTCAGAAATTTTTCTTTAATGGAATCTAGCTGCAGGCAGATAGTTTTATATAAAGCAGTATCTATTCACTCAATTTACTTCCTACCCAAAATGGTCTATCATAGAATAAATCTTCACACAAGTATACACATACATTGGTTTGCTTTCTATTTGTGCTGTTTTTTGGATGGTTCCCTCACTATGTGCCAGATTCTACCACCCTTACATTAAGGCCACGTCTACATGGTAAAGTTTTGCCAACACAAGTTACATTGGCATACAGACACCACAATTAGCGCATTGCTTGTGCATGTGCATATTTGACTCCTTGTGTTGGCAGTGCATCTACTCATCTGGAGTGGTTGTACCAATGCAAAGTGCAGTGCACCATGAGCAGCTATCCCACTGTGCAACCTGCCACTGTCCAGAGCAATGTGTTTTGGCAATGCATGGTAGGGAAGAAATGATTCACAAAAGGCTGACTGGGAGCAAGAGATCCAGTTTCTGACAGAAGCATGGAGTTCTACACTGTTGTCATGAATGTTGCAAGCACAATATGCATGATCCTCTGGTATTTGCAGTCCAGGAAGAACCAAAATCAGTGGGGAATACGACAATTTTATTGAGAACAGATTGCTGTTGGACCTCGTGAGAATCAATTCAAGGTTGTTGGTGGTATTCGTGGAGCAGCTGCAGACTGTGGAGTGCTGCTTCTGGGCCTGAGAAACTAGCACTGACTGGTAGAATGGTATTGGAATGTGGGCTTGGGATGATGAACAGTGACTGCAGAACTTTCTGATGAAGAAGGTCACACTCCTGGATCTGTGTGCCACGCTCACCCCAGCCCTCTGGTGCAGGGGCACCAAAATGAGAGCTGCACTGACAGTACAGAATGGAAATTGGAGTATGGAAGCTTGCAATGCCAGATTGTACCAGTTGGTTGGCAATCAATTTGGCTCTGGAAAATTCACTGCAGGGGTTGTTGTGATGCAAGTGTTCAGGGCCATTAATTGCCTCCTGCTATGTGGGACTGCAATGTGGGACTAATGGGGTTCCCAACTGCGGTGGACCGATAGATGGCACATATATTTCTAGTTTGGCACCAGACCACCTAGCCACAGAGTACATCAACAGAAAGGGCTACTTTTTATGGTTCTGCAAGCATTGGTGGATCACTGAGGATGCTTCACTGAAATCAGGGAAGTTGCATGGTGCTTGCATCTTTAAGAACACAGAACTGTTCAGAAAGCTACAAGCAGAGACTTTCTTTTCTTTCTTTTCTGATTACCATTGGGAATGATGAAATGCCAATAGTGAACCTGAGGGACCCAGCCTATCCCTTGCCCACCAGCTACCTTGACAGCAGCAAGGAGAGATTCAATTACTGGCGCAGCAGGTGCAGAAGGACTGTTGAATGTGCTTTTCATCGACTGAAGGGACACTGGTGCCATTTACTCAAGATTGGACCTCAGTGAGAAAAATATTCCAATGGTTATAGCTGCCTGCTATGTCCTGCATAATATCTGTGAAGTATAGGAGGAAAAGTTCACATTGGGGGTGGAGATGGAGCAGCTGTCTGCTGAGTTTGAACAGCCAAACACAAGGGCTATTAACAGAGCTATGAAGCTCAGGGAGGCTTTGAAAGAACATTTTAACAGTGAGCCACAGTAATGCATTTTGTTCTATAGTGTTCTACCTGGCCCTGCTGTTTTGTGGCCTCTTAAGAATTTTGTGGTGATTACTGTACATGTATCAATATAACATTGTCAATGCACCATTTAATTTTGTTTGTGACTGATCCTATGAGTTGTGAGACACTGAGCAGTAACAAGTGATTGGTTGCTTTCAAAACTGCCAAGCACTTGGAAGCATATGTTGTGAATTAATAAAGATGAATTATGTGGAAAATAATAGAATTTTATTCTAACAAAATCAGTACAAAAGACTGCAATTTTAAAACAAATACATTTTAAAACTTAATAAAATAATAGACTAGAATTTATGAAGGGGAAAGAACGTTCATGTCCATTTCAGTTACACATACACCAATTGTGGCGTTCACAGGTCAGTATATGTGAAACTGTGATGGTCTTTAATGTCTCCTTTTGTGGCATGGTAGGGGTAGTGCAGTGATCCCTGATGCCATGTGGAATGTTGACAGGGGATTTAGGAGATCCCACAATGGAGTTCCCATAGACTCAGACTTTAAGGTCAGAAAGGACCATTATGATCATCTAGTCTGACCTCCTGCACAACGCAGGCCACAGAACCTCACCCACCCACTCCTGTAATAGACCCCTAACCTATGACTGAGTTACTGAAATCCTCAAATAATGGTTTAAAGACTTCAAAGTACAGAGAATCCATCAGCAAGTGATCCATGCTTCATGCTGCAGAGGTGAAAAATCCCCTGGGTTGTAGTAGTAACTAGAAATCTCAACCTAGGCACCGGCTGTGCTAGGCACTGTACAGACAGAATATGCAGTAGGTCCTTGCCAATTTGTTACCTGGAGTCCTAACAAGGAGTTGCACTCTGTAGCAGTTGTAATGATACAGAAGAGATGTCTTAGGTTAAATAGCTCTTCAAAAAATCTATAGTTCACATATGGACCTTATATTGCAAAGATTCCAGATTTACACAGGAGAAGGTGCACTGTCACAGTGAAACGTTGCACTGATCACTGTAACACAGTAACCGTTTGTGGCCTGCTCCCATTTAAGACAGTGGGAGTTTTGTGATTGATTTCAGTTGGAGCAAGATCAGGCCTCAGAGCTGGAAAAGAACATAATCCAAAGTCTCAAATGATGCAACAGCACTGCCAGCAAAGACATTTGTTGCACTGTTATTGGGCAATGATTGCCTCACGTGAATGTTGCAGCAGGAGCACATGATATTTGCATTTATGGAAAGGATGGCTTTTCTGCTCCAAGAAAGAGAGTCTAACCCACCACTGAAGAGCCAGCTGCCTGGTGGTTGGGTACTCACCTGATATGAGGAAGACCCCAGCCCCAAATGAAGCAGAGAAGGAAGTTGAACTTGAGTCTGCCACATGGTAGACAAGTGCCCGCACCACCAGGCTACTGGCTATTCTGCGGTGAGTTGTTCCTGTTGAAAAACTTCAAAAGATCTCAGGAGCCTCCTGATGGAGAAGGGAAAAAACTTGAAATTTTGACAGTTTTTGCAGGTTGTGGCAGATTTTGCCAGAAGCTAGCACTGGTGTAATAGCAACAGCAGGAAAGGGGAGAAAAGACACACTGGGACAGATTCCCTCATTATTACCAGTGTAAATCCAGTGTCATTCTACCGAAGTCATGGAATGGCTTTGGATCAATATTGGTGCAATTTAGAACAGAATCTGAACCTCTGATATAACTAAAAACAACTCAGCCTTTTCTGTAATTAAGGACAGGCCAGACATTACTCATTATCTGTTGTTGGCTCATATGTAAAACCTACAGTGTGAAAATGAATTTCCCAGAGACTGCTATTTGTGGCTCAGTAAGAATAGGTTCTTGATCTCTGAATTTATAGTTCCAGGAAGTTGCCCACAGTCCAAGGTATAATTTGTGTATTCAATATGGTGGCTGTAGGATGATAAGAGCTTGCAGTGTATTACAGTTAGTGACGGACAAGGCTGAAGAAGTCAATTTAGCTGCCACTGAGCGACCATATTGATTTTAAACAGTGTATCCTCCAGCTCACTGAGTCTGAGTTCATCTTGTGCTGCACTACACTCAGGGTTCTGTATGGGTATTGTTTGTAAATCATCTGGAAGAAGCAGTGCCATGCACACTCCTGGAAAAAGTGAATGAGATGAGAAAACAGGAATCCACATGGACATATTTTCAGGATTCATTTATAGAGCTCCTCAAAAAAGGTAGTGGAGGGGAGAATTCTGTAAACATTGTTTCAGATTTTTAAAAGTTTTTTTTCTTTTTTTTTAAACCAGTTGGGTGTTAAAAGGGGAGCTTCAGAGAGGCACCCAAATTTTGATGCTTCTCTAAACAATTTAAGTCTGCATAATTGTTCTGGAACTCTCCTGAGAACATGAGACCCAGCCCAGGAAAAGATCTTGTGATGTTGCAACTTCTTTCTTTATTGAGCCATGTCTACAATAGCCTCTAGAAGCCCCAAGCCAGATTGAGACTCCATCATGCTAAGCACTGGCTGTACACACAATGAAAAAATTCTGTGCCCTGAATAGCTTACAAGCTCAGTAGCCAAGAGATATAAAGAATGAGAGCTTGATCTATTTAAAGGAGCTCAATCTAGTTAATTTAAAGAGAAGATTAGGGGATGACTTTGATTATAGTCTATAGGTACCTACATGAGGAACAAATATTTGATAATAGCCTTTGTGCTCTAGCAAAGAAAGGTGGTCCAATGGTTGGAAGCTGAAGTTGGACAAATTCAGTCTGGCACTAAGGGGCAAAATTAACAGGGAGGGTAATTAACCGTTGGAAGAATTTATCATGGATCATGATGGATTCTCCATCACGGGCCATTTTTAAATCAAGACTGGATGTTTTTCTAAAAGATCTGCTCTATGAATTAGTTTGGGGAAATTTTATGGCCTGTGTTATAGAGGAGGTCAGACTGGATGATCATAATTGTCCCTTCTGGCCATAGAATCTATGACATCCAACATGGCTGAGACAGAAATAGAACTGAACTCTAGTTCCCTATCCATTGGACCGCACTGACTCCCTTATTCACTCTCTCCTGTTATACTAGATGTTGTGGAAGAACAAAGATGTAGAGAGTCCAGAGGTAAACTTCTTGTGTAGCAAGAATGAAGAAAATTGAGGATGCCTCTCAACACACGCTTAGAGGATGAGTGTTTTTATCATTGATTTCCATTTCTTTGCAGGAAAACAAGCAGAGAATGAATTAATTTGATCATACTTGTTTGGCAAATTGAATGAAAATTCAATTACAGTTAACCACTGTGTGGAATTTTGTCAATATAAAGTCCTGGATTTGCTGTAAAATGAGAAAAGTCATGCATAACTTTCACACGTTGGCCTTGTGTCATTCACTGAGATTGTAATAAAGCTCTCTTCTCCCCCTTTAAAGTTTTTATGAGCCTATAACTAATGCAGGAATTTCTTCCCAGAAACAAGTACATCAGCTTCTATTTTCCGACAGCTGTAAATATTAAGCAATCATCTAATCTAATCTGACCCAATCAGTGTTTTCCAGGTTTTATCATTGTACCAGCTACCAAACAGAATTTCACAACAAAGCCATTAAGTTCAAGGGAAAACAGTCCATGAGGAAACACATGGAAGAAGTGCAAGATCTAATTCAGGGGTTTCCAAAATTCCTATGCTATATTTTACTATAAAGATTGTCTCTAAACCATCTCTCCTTCTATACATGCTTCTGTGAATGACCTACCTTTCCATTTAAGCAAATCGCTGTAGCTGCCACAGAGATGTTTTGTGATGATGGCTGGGAGGGGTAACATCAGGAAACTGTCTATGTAGTCTGATTGCCTTCAGCATACCAAGGGATTCTGTCCTTTTTGAAAACAAGTTACCCACAATGCCTCCTTTTTTTCCCTTCATTTTACTTCCCTTCCTGTTCAGTTTCTCTCGTATCCCTTGCTCCACTGATCTATGATTCCCAGCTCCTCCACCAGTCACTTCTTGAGGCATATTCTCCATCCAGAGATCCCTCAAGGGTGGTGTGACTCTGAACTGCCCCCTGACTATACTCAAGGATCCAGCCCTGAAAAATCCCATAAGGTATTTCACAAGAGTAGGACAGTTAACCTAAGGGTGGTAAGCTAAATTCCACCTGGAGTTCTTGCATTCTGCCTTCTCCAAACTCCACTATATTTATTATTATTTGTGCCAAAGAGTAACACCTAGAGGTTTTGACTGAGAACAAGATGCCATTTTGCTGGGCACTTGCCAGATACCTTGTAGGAGGCAGTGCCTGCCCTGAAGAGCTTAAGGTTTAAATAGTCAAGACAAAGGATAGGAGGAAGGAAGAATTATTATTCTCATTGTACAGAAGGGGAATGAAAATATAGAGGCCCAGGTCCTCAAAGGTAGCTGGGTGCCTAACTCCCATGGAAGTCAAGGGGAGGGAGGCACCTAAATATCTTTCAGGAATTGGGCCAGAGAAATTAATTGATTTACTCAAGGTCACTCAGGATGTCGGTGGCAGCAAGAGGAACTGGGCCCAGCTCTCCTGAGTCCCAATCCAGTGCCTTAACCACAAGGCAATTCCTTGTCTCAAGTGTTGCCAACTCTTGTGATTTTATCGCAAGCCTCATAGCATCTGGTGTTTTACTTAACACCTCAGCTTTGGAGAGCAGTGATCAGGCTAGGATCTCAGCTTTCATTTTAAAACACAAGTAAGTTTTTAGCCCTCGTGATTGCAAAGAAAAGCTTGAAAGGGAGACCTGAGAGAGACTGAACGGCTCCAAAGCCAGAAGGCAAACCAAAAAGACCCAAACTTCTTTTTTTAAACTCATGATTGGTGAGTGTTTGGAGTTGGCAATGCTGAGAGCATCACATCAAAGTTTGGAAAATACTGTGGAGCACTAGGAAGGAAAAGCACTTGTACAAATGTGGTCTCACTCTTTATTATTATTTCAGAGGGGTAGCCGTGTTAGTCTGTATACAGCAAAAACAACAAGAGTTCTGTGGCACTTTAAAGACTAACAAATTGAATATTTGCAGACATAAGCTTTCGAGAGACTTCAGCTCTCTTCTTCAGATGCAGTAATACAGAAAATCGGTAACACAGAGGCATCTTATAGATATCCAAGTGCATTGAGAACAATGGGGGAGGTGGAGTCCGGTACTTAAGACCTAATGACGACCATTGAGTAAGGGGTGGGAATGGGTGATATGCACTTGGATATCTATAAAATGCCTCTGTGTTACCGATTTTCTGTATTACTGCATCTGAAGAAGAGAGCTGAAGTCTCTCAAAAGCTTATGTCTGCAAATATTCAATTTGTTAGTCTTTAAAGTGCCACAGAACTCTTGTTGTTTTTATTATTGTATATGAATAAACGACTTTTAATTACTATAGGTGTGACAGTGTTCAGCATGTAATCCAGACCAGTGAGGGGTTGTGCCTCCTCTTTCCCCGTAACCCTGGGTGTCTCACAATGCCTTGCTACTGTAACTCCCTGCCAGGGACACACAGATAGTAACAAGCACGTGGGTCACAACTTGAGTGTCTGTGTGTAACTGCAGCCCTGGTCCAGCAACTCTGATCCCAGCACCACACCAGCCACACTCCCTGTTCTCTCCCAGTGTCAGTTATACTTGTCGGGTGACCCCAACACAGGCCAGTCCCGAATTTTCCTCAAACCGTGTGCTCTGTAATGTCCAGGCCTCTCCTGGACAGTTCAGAGAAATAATAAGGTTTGCTTGTTCCTCTAAAGACCCAAAAGCACATCACAGCTTATTCACTTAAATGAGGTAAATACACCCTTCCCTTTAAACACAGCACTGGTTTATAGTTGGTTTATATATGGCTTATAGTAAAAATAAAACCCATTTATTAACAGGAGGACATAGGCTAGTGATGCCAAGTAAAAGGAATAAAGTTAGAAAGGGTTAAAGCAAATAAAAGTGAAAACAAACATCTAAAAGTCTCAAATTTGTAGATGTCTCATCTATATTCAGTTCCCAGAGATGTCAAATCACCCTTGGCTGAGGGGCCCAGCTTGCAAGAGCTCTGCCTCTTGTGGTCTAGTGACAGATGGCAAAGATGGCTTCTGTCTTTGCTTCTTTGTTTCAAGAGGCAGGATGACCTCATGCTGTTCATCTCTTCCTGTGGGCTTCCCATCACGCTGTATGTAAATAAACCTTTCATTCTGTTTATTCTACCATGATTAATTTACATAGGAGACCAGTAAATAGCTGCCTTCTCTCCTGTCTGGGCGGGAACTTGTTTCTTCCTGTTTAGCCACAGACTTTAAAGCATAATACCAAGTATCCACATTTCCACATGTAGTATTAATATAGACATTTCACAATGATATTAATCACCAGGGTGTCATTAGCTTTCAGAAAAACCTCACTCCAGAAGCTTTTATCACACACTAAAATTGTATGCATCATTTGATTCAATTGCTTGTCACTTGAGGTTCAGCCCTCTGGCTTTACAGACCCATGAACCTTCGAAATGGGTCCTGGGGTGGGTTACCCCTCAAAGTAGTTATGAGAAAGACTACATGGAGTCAGGTGGTGAAGGAAGCTCCCTTCTTTCTTCCTCTGTTTGTGTTTGCTGAAATGCAAATTGTTTTGTTTCCTGCCATCTCCTTCCACTGCTGTCTTGATGGTCCTGTTTACTGCATATACTTTAACTAAAGTAAAGACATATTCCTTTGTTTAGGCTAGAGCTGTTTAACAGCTCCCCTGCCACACTTGGTTTACACACACTTTAGTCATAATTCCAGCATATATCCATGACTCTTCATACCCATCACATACATACATCCCACAAGAATATTAATGATCAGTGAGTTATTAGTTTTCAAATGATACCTCAGTAGGCATGTTTTGTACAAATATTACAACAATGGGTAGGGTGTGAATACAGGGGTGCTTAATGTAACAATAGGACATGGACAAAGCAGGTGCTTTCTCTAAAGCAGCAGAGGTCTTAATTTTTGCATAACATTCTAAGATGCTATTGGCAGGGATATCACCAATACAATGGGAAAGAAAAGAATTTCCTCATTGCTTCCTTATGATTCCCATCTCAGTCTATACCCACCTCGTCTCTTGTCTTATGTTTAGATTGTAAGCTCTTTGGGACAAAGCATCTAGCATGATGGCATCTTGGTCCATGACAAAAAAATAACACATAATAACAAAGAGGGTTGGTGGCAGCGAGAGGAGAAGGGATTCTGTAGAGAAGTTCCCTTTCGAGCAGAGAGCCAATGAGGAGAAACTATATTCTCTCTTCATCTCCTATATAGGAATTCGCCAGCTTTCCCTGAATCGTTTGATTTCTATATTTTTCAACTGTTTGTTTTTCTGAAACTGCAAGAAAGTCATTTTTCTTCAGCCCTAGCAATTAATGGCAGACAAGAGGTAGTGAGTGTGGAGGATCTGTGTGCTCCAGTTACTATTTATAGCTTTTGTTGAACTTTCATCTATTTCAAATGCTATTTTAGCTCAACAAACATTCCATCACTCAGGATAACTGTATAAGCAGCACAGGTGAGCAGAACTAGGAAGAACTTCTGCCTTAAACTCAAATATTTAATGAGCTAAGGAAAACATTGCCTCTGCAAGCAGTCAAATAAGCAAATGAGAGGGAAATTTCCTCATGGAAAATCAGACTAATCTTGCTGACAATTGGAACAATGCAGCTTTGTCAAACCCACGTGACCACATTTTTACTGATTTTAACCCCCACTCCCAGATGCACCTTTTAAAGTTTCCCCATAAACTAACAAGTACATTTCTCCAGTGAAATGAATCATCACCACCATCACAGGCCCACACAGCCCCCTTGCAGATCGAGAACCACCTGGTGCGATCTCCAGCTAGGTCCATATTGTGCATGTCTAGTGCACTCTTCGATCCAGGATAGCAAATCGGATAGGAAACGTGAAAGGCCAGGCCTAGGATTTTTATATATGCCTAAGGGAATTCCTTGGACCAACTGGACTTGGTCATCTAACTTCCACAGGCAACTCTGAAATGTCTCCACCCCAGAGTCTGAATCCTTCATTCCTATTGGTGAGTTATTTGCACAAAGGCTCCCATTCACTTCAGTGGAAGTCCTTGGGCAAATAATTGCTGACCAACGGGAGCAAGGGGTTCAAAATCTGGCCCTAAATAACTCAAACTCACAACAGCCTTATAAGGGTTTTGACTGATTTTTCAAGGGGCTAAATGGAGGAGCAGAAAGGTGAATTCCCCAACTATGTGTTGAGAGGCAGTAGCAGAACGGGGAATTGGCACTCAAGAGTTCTGAGTCAGTTTCCTTTCTTAAGACCTGGTCTTCAAGGCCTTCCTAACTATCTGCTCTTCCCTTAGGGGAACTGAAACACAAATCCAGTCATTCATGCAACCTCTACCTTGCTAATAAAATGAAAGAGCAGCCCTGAAAGCAGTGTGGGTGTTACTGTTACAGGAAGCCTGTTAGTAATGCCAGTGAAACTGGGGATCTAACACTGTAAAGAGAGGGCTACTTGGCAGTGGAAATCACTACAGAGAGTAGGTTGTAGAGATAAGCATTTCTCTTCCCTTACATATTTGTCAGGTAACTATCCCTTTCTGTAGGCAATAGAAAATGATAAATGTTCTATTAACTTGTCATACTAGCGGTAGGGAAAAGACTTTCATTAGAATTGCTGATAAAATGGATTTAGTTCTAGTGGAAGCGCTAGCTTGGCAGCTCCGGGAACTAAAGTCCTTTTTATCCACGCTGCGTACTGCAGGAGTTAAAATGATGTAAAGAGGGAGCTTGTACACCTGGCTTCATTGCTGATTTCCTATGTGAACATAAGAATGGCCATATGGGTCAGACCAATGGTCCATCTAGCCCCATATTCTATCTTCCAACAGTGACCAATGCCAGGTGCTTCAAAGAGAATAAATAGAACAGGTAATCATCAAGTGATCCATCCTCTGTCGCCCATTCCCAGAACACTGACATTGAGCAAATCCCTTTCTCTGTGTGTCAGCTTCCTCGTATGTAAAATGGGGAAGGTATTTCCCTATCTCATAGCGATGTATTGAGACTGACTTAGGGGTTGTCTACATGACGCCACAGTGAGGCCTACAGGAGGTCTGAACTGTAGACTGCTCCAACACCTTGCTGGAGTGAACTAAAAGGTATCTCGTTCAGAATGTAGTCCCATTTCAAACAGCATTTTGTTAATGCGCAGCCAGAGTGCAACATGCTAGAGCGCTTTACAGTTCACACTCCTGTAGCCTGCACTGTGACACCATGGAGACAAACCCTAAGTTAACGTTTGCAAAGCACTGAGATCCTCAGATGGATGGGGCCGTGTAAGTGAAAAATACCATTTCCTCCAAATGGATCTGCCAGTATTCCTCTAATCTGAGTTGTACAGACCACTCCTATGGGTTAAATCCTGGCCCCATGAAGTCTATCGGAGCTTTGCCATGAACTTCAATGGGTTCACAGTTTCACCCTCTGGTGTTTAAGAAGGCAGGTAAATCCTTAGCTTCTCTTAGCCATCAAGGATGCCAGCTAGTATCCATTGTGACAGTGATGTTTGTGATATGAACACTGAGCATTACTTAACAGAGCACTGGCCTTTTTCCTCAGAGGCCACTGAGTTGTTAATTTATTTTATTTATCTTTTAAACTGCATAAAGTTTACTGTTGTGAAAGCCTCATAGCAAGTAACTGAGCACCATGAAAAACCTACTAGTAGGGAAATAGAGCCAGCTTCCAAGAACAGAAATGAAATAAAATCACAGGCAGTCTTCATGTCCTGGCTTGTCTAGAGATATTAGCACTCCCCCCGCAATAAGAGGTTTGCATTAGATGACCTGGTCTGGTTCCCTTCCAGCCCCAACATCCTGTGGATGGTCCAGACCATCAGCTGGTGTAAATCAGCTTAGCTTCATTGACTTCAGTGGAGCTATATCCATTTACACTAGCTGAGATCTGGCCTCAAGAGTTTTCAATGCCAGAAACTGGTTTAAGTCTTAGTTAATTTTTCACAAAGTGAAAACTGATAATTGCTCACAGTTAAAGGGTCAGGTCCCTGGCTGGCATATATCAAAACAGCATCAAGATCACAACAGTGCTATGCCGACTTACAGCAGTTGAAGAGCTGGCCTCGTGGCAGTAGGGTTAATTATGCAGTTGAAGAGATTGGCATCACTGAAGGTATCTTAATGCTTTAGGGCTTTTAGTAATGAGTTGTGTTAATATCTCCTGAATGTATCACAGCCGTGCAGTGACCGCAAATATATGGTTGCTCCAAATTAACATCATTCTGCCACCACATTTGGAATCCCTTCAGTTCTCAGATCACCAATTTCCTCTTGTCATCCTGGCCAACTACTATAAAATATCAGAAAAGAAAGCAAGGCTAGAGGGACCCCAAGAGGTAATACCCCCTTCTCGCTTTGCATACATTCACTTATGGCCGTACATCCCAGCATACTAAAATGCATTCTCTCTGTATTCAGTGACCTTTATAGGACAAAAGCAGATCCACTTAAGTATTTGAAACTGCTGACCTCCTGTGATCTCGTACAGTGGTTTTCAACCTGTGGTCTGCGGATCCCTGGCGGTTCACAGACTGTCTAGGATTTCCAAAGGGGTCCACACCTCCATTCAAAACTTTTTAGGGGTCTGCAAATGAAAAAAGATTGACACCCACTGATCTGGGGGATAGACTAATAACAGCTAATGAGCCGGGGTCCTCTGGAAAAATAGGATATGACCATGTAATGCATGCAGAAGAGAGGGTTGAATTAAGATTGCACGGGCATCCTAAATTCTGACATCTTCTAACTTTTGAGTGCTTGATTTTGCAACTTTAACATTCTTTTAATATAGCTGTTTTGAATGCAATATTACTAGTACTTGGGGCATGGGTTACTGGAATAGAAGATCCCAAGAGCTGTTTCCCATGTTGGATGGGCTTAATCCAAAGCTAAATGAAGTCAGTGGGAATCTTTCAATTGATTTAGTGTGTGCTGAATCAGGCTGAGTGCGGGTAGTTTACCTAGTAGTAATAGTTTATATAGCTATACATTAGCTGCAGTTGCTGGGACTTTCAAAAGGCCTGAGGGAGCTAGGCACCCCACTCTCATTGGCTTTGAGCATCCCAGCCAGTGTTTCTAATACCACCTATTGTTTCAGTCCAGAAGATCCTCTCATTTGAATAACATTTGTGTAAGGACTCCTTGAGCACAGCATGAAAAGAGTTTCAAATCAATAAAATGTCAGCTTTCCTCTCACCTTACACCAGCTAATTTGTCTCTACTGCAGCATTTGAACTAGAACAATTATGAACAAACAGCAGCAAACTTTTCCCTTCTCTATTCCAGGAGTTTGGATTAGACAACCCAATTCTCCAAACCAATTAAGTCTACATTACCCTTTCTGTTGCCCTGGACAACACCAAAAATATTTTCTCCTGAGCCCACTCTGATTATGGACAGGAAAACAAAAATCTTGCCCTCCCCTGTAGGCTGTTTAGGGGATTGGTACCAAAGTATGATCAAGTTTCTTGCTATTTAGAAAAAGGACTTTCACTGGTTGATAGTTTTTAAGGCTAGAAGGGACCATTAACCTGTTACACAGGACCTAGAATTTCACCCAGTGACCCTTGTACTGAGTGCAATAACGTGTCTAATTAAGGCAAATCTTCCAGAAAAGCATCCAGTCTTTGAAGATATCAAAGGAATCTACCACTTCTTTTTAATTGTAATTGGAGCGTACCTGCTCTGGAAGAGGGACAGTAAATAGGTACAGAGACACCTCGATTGCCTGGTGATTGGTACATACCAGATAGGTAGAAAGCTGGAACCCCACTCATCCATTTCTGCAGTCATTTTTCAGAGAAGAACAACTTTTCAAGGGTTTTGCTCCATACTCATTGTAGCAATCCCTGCTTCAGGATTACAATTTAAGGGGGAAAGCAAACATTAAGGAGAGAACTATCCTGTGTCTAGAACTGAAGATGTGCATACATATCCCGGCCTCTCTAAAGGCTTAAGCAATAGTGGATAGGGAGTGGGGGTCACTCACACTTCTATAGGATGGCCAGGAAGTTGGATTCTCACACCCTTATCTATTATACCTGCAAAGGCATAACCAGGCATTGAGCAACCAGAATGTCAGTCCAGAAATTCTGACTGGCCTGGGCGTGTGCTTCTTGCAGGAATTACTTCTGGGAATCCTTCAAAAGGGCTCAATAACATGGTTTCCAAATATTTGTTACCATACAGGGAGCATTGAAGCAAATTGCATAATGTGTTCAAATACAACAGATCTATTGTAGAGCAGCAGGCTCATCTCCATGCTATTTTAATGCATGATCTAACTCTTTCGAACCATGACCTATTTGCACATCTATCATTTATATTTATAGTGTGTGTGACATGCACTGTACACAGGGCTAGGGATCATTTAACCATCTTCTTTTATTCCAGTGTTATAGCATATAATATATTGACCATATTGAGGTGATGCTTCCCCACCCCCTTGGGTATAACATGTATCTTAGCAATGTTTTTCAGCCTCCTATATTCAGGGACCAGTCCAAGGTAGGGAATTACACTGTGGCAGGATCCTATCTTGAGAGAGTAAGGCTCATCCAACCCCTGAATGGCTGGGATTTGTGTGGATCTTGGGTTTAAGGTGAGGGGGACTGGGTAGGAGAATGATTAGTATGAGCCATGGCTCAACACCCCCCCCTCCCCCGTGCACTGGCTGGGGAGCAGTCTGGACGTAAGTGGGGGATACTGATTCATCTGATAATGAGTTGGCACAATTCCTTCCCAGGGCTTACGCACAAGTGTCATAGCTACATGCCAGTCCTTACTCAGGGTGGCTCTGTCTAGCCCTGGATATACGGGGCTTTAGCTGACTTATGCGGTTAGTCTTCTTGTCCCACCTGGTGCTATATTGTAAACATGCTACAACCCTCTTTATCCAGAGAGGATCAGGGACATATGATACCTTTGGATAAATGGAGGGATGGAAAAAGAGGGGGTCGATGCGCTTATCGGAGGAGCCAATCCATGACTGGGTCATAGTTAACGTTCTGTTAATGAGACTTGAGAGTGATGCAGTTGCACTGAACCATGAGAACTGGCCAGATTTACAGGGTATTAACTTTATTGTTGTATATTCACAACCACATTCTGTGTGTGTTAAATACATCGAACTCAAGGCTCTTCTGGAAAAGCCTAAGAATCCCATCAGCTTGATTTGATCATGCCTGTGCTTAGGACATTGACCAAACCAAATGAATGACTGTGCAACCATATAACTACAAGCAGGTGTTTCTCCACTTACCCATGATACCCAATGGTGATATCTGAATAATGAACCTTTATGTTTGACATGGGCTGTTGTCCTAGATCTTCCTTGAGATCTCTTGTGCTTTGATTTCATTCAGAATTCACCTTTCTCCTGTGGATAAAACAGCAATGTTCTATGGTCAGTGACTGAGTTGTACAGTCAGATATGCAGGAAACAATCAAGGTTTATTTAATGCAACATCACATTTTAACCAATGGTCCAATTAAAAATCACTCTACTATTTTCTCCATGGAACAGTGTCAAGGCAGAGGCTTATGGCCCCATCCAACTCCAACTGAAATCAATGGAAAGATTCTCATTTATTACGTGGGAGATCAATGGGTCTCTTGTTGAACTTCCTGTCTTTACCATTGCCTTGTGGATAAGGCAGATAGGAAAGACTTAACAAGTATTCCCTTCCTTCTTCCATCATAATAATCTTCCTCTCAGTGCTAAATCTCCTGAAACACCTCATTGGGAAGGTGACAACATCCACCAAGAGTCGTGAGCTCACAATCTCTGCACCACTACCTGGTTAACGTACTCACTAACCAGGGTGAACATAGTCAGAGAGTCCAGGAGAATACCAAATGTGTCTTTCCTCCCCTAGGGATCAACCCGTTATTCTGCAGAGGCAACCTCAGAAACAACGCTCTGGATATCTTCCCTGCCTCTCTGTGTTAGTGTGAACGTATGTACGGGATCAAACTCCAGCTAAAACATAGCTAAGCAGTTGTGTTGAGTCATTATGATAACTTGAAACCTGCCCCTTCCTTCAGGGTCCATGATCAAAGCTAAATTTAAAATAATAAAGAATGCAACTTGTTTAAAACCCTTGGCTGGGAAAGCCTTGCTTGCCCAGTGATGATACAGTCTTAGGTCAATACACAGCAGTGCTTAGGCTGTGAATTGTTCAACTGCTTTTAGTGTTACAGAGCTACAGGATTACACAAACAAAGGTCGTGTCTATATGGCATCACGATGCAAACTATAGCGGTATGAATTGTAGAGCACCTTAACTGCCCTGTAGAGACCCTGCTGACATACTCTAAAAGGCAGCTAGTTCACATTGATGTAGCCTCATTTCAAAACAGGAACAAATTAACATGCGTTAGGTACCTTTTAGGATGTGCCAGCAAGGTCTACCCAGAGCAGTTAGAGCGCAACACATTAGAAAGCTCTAGAAATCCCACCCCTCTAGTTCACACGGTGACACCATGTAGACAAGTCCTCAGGTAAGTGTACGACTGCTGGAAATAAAGCCAGCACATGGAATGCCAGGGCGCCATTTCAATGCATTCAGAAGATTATGCCAAAGCAGAGCTCTGAATTCAAACTCCTCCATGCTTTGTGGGGGTTCCTAATCCAAACCTAGCTCTGGATCTGGATTTCACAAATGGCTCCTTTCACTAAACTGCATCAAAACAAAACCCCAGATCTGACTAATACCTCCTAAAATGCAGAAGCACTGAAATCCACCCAGGGATGGTTCCAGGGTCCAAAGTTAGAAGCTGGAGGAGTCTCTATTAATAATTTATAGTTCATTTAGCAATATAATTTTAGGGTGAAATTCACCCCTGTGCAGCGGGCATCACTTAGGGCAAATCACCTATTTGAAAACTTAAGTTGGACTTAAACTGTGCTTAGGCCTCTGCACAGGGGTGGTTTCACCTTCAAACATTAACACTTATGGTACCTGTATATAATGACAGCTTATATGGTACAGAAACTGGACTCTTTAAAATTAGACTGTTATTCTGAGACCCAGCTAACAAAGATGCTGTGGGACCATAACCAAACTTTTCAACAAAAAGTATCAGCAAAATACTGCATCCACTGAATGAGGAAAACCAAGGACTCATTAACAAAGCTTTGATAAGTGTATATAATATACACATTCTTGTAATTGCTTTTTAAAAGAAGTATAAATTTAAAGTCAAAGCATTCTAATAACAACGTGTGTAGCATGTGGGGAATACATGCTATACAACATAAAAGTGGTCTTAAGTAATTAGGAACAAACCCCCCCCCCCCCCCAAAAAAAACCCAAAATAAATAAACAAAAATCATACCCTCTTCTATCAACACAGAATATTAAAAAATTCAGTACAAAAAAGTACCACCAGTTAGTACAGAGTAAGGAAGTTATCAAAGGCTCAATACCATGAAGTTACATGTGAAAACACTGCAACACCGTGAAAAAAAAATTGTTTTCCCTCCTCAAATAAGGTTGCAAGATAATGCCAGGTCTGGGAAGCCCCAGACTTGTACTGCTGCTGGCACCAAGGGGATACTGACACGTGCAGATGTCATGTCTTACAGGCAAATTTGCCAGCCTGTGGATTCATTCTGGGAGAACAGTCTCCAAATCACACAGTATAGTCAAATTGCTAAGACATTGGTAAAATAAAAACTACCTATACTGGGAAAGGCAAGTATTGTGTGATAGCTAAAGGGGACCACTTCCAGTATGAACCCCACACATTTTTTTTAATTGGCTCACACCTATATTTCCTGTGGTGATAAATTAAAAACATGATATCTCTACCAGTTTTTTGTATAATGTTATTAAAATAAAGGCAAAGTTAAAATAAAAAAAAAAATGCTTGGAAAGCAGTATCCAAGTTTGGGCCTCCTCTTCCTCACTTAAGCCTGTATCTTAATGGCCAAAATCTCTGAACACTTTATTAGTAATAATAATGTGTTCAAGGCTATTGGTTCAAAAGAATAAAACACAGAGTTACAAAAAGGAACTTTAAAACAGTTAGTACCCATCAACCAGCTCACATCCAAACAAAATAAAGTTAACACCATTGTTGCAAAAACACTTAACCCACAGGAAGTAAGCCTCCATCCTATAGTTCAGGCATTGTTTGCTTTTAATAATTGTATAATTAGTAACTGCCATTTGCAGGCCTAAAAACATGGTATTGCTGGGTAATCAGCCTTAAAAAACAGGCAAACAAATGTCTAAAATAAAAAAAAAATCCATGTACTAAAAAAGAAAAAAACCCAAAACCCATGAAACTGTAGGCGTTACATGAACAGTGAAAAAAAATCTGAAGTAAGGAAATAGCAGTGAACAATGTACAAAGCATAAAGTCACAAGTGGTCTTGTAAATAATGTGCAGTTAGTAGATAACAAAATAGTAAGAGGAATAATGCACGATAAGCTTACAGCTGGAGCTTTGAGCACTAGTGTATTTTAAAGCTCATGGACAGGGATTGGTAATAAAAATTAGTAGACTCATTATAAAACGTGTGATCCACTTAATAAGCGTGTATATAAACTGATTCAGGATTATGTCTGTTGGATGTGTACCCACCCCCCTACGCTTGAGCCTGATCAACTCTAGTGTATTTGACTGTATGCCTATGAAAAAGCCTCAGTGATGCGTTCAGAGTTGAGCTGAGTTCCTGGGAACTGAGTGGATAAGGTCTCAGAAGCCACACCGGCCCCAACATGACAAGAAACCACATTTATAAGAAACCTCCTGCTTTAGGAGACGACCACAGAGTAGCTGCAAATATCCTGAGTGCCATTCTGCTCCCCTGCTAATAGGAGATCATTGCTATTAGGAAAATAATTTTGGTTAGTAAGTTGCTTGAAACTGGTTTCCTTGCACTCCTTTTTGGATTAGCAGTTTTCAAAAGCTGATCAATCCTAAATTGTAGTCTCAAAATATTTACACATGTAGAACAGACAAATGTTCAATTTGTGTGCACACACAAGTACCCATTTGCATGTGCAAAATGTAGCTTCCTAGACACCCACAGGAAAACATGGCTGAAATCTGAGATTTCCAATGTGTTCATATGTCATACTTCAAAACTAGCTTCCAGGCAACTGTTAGGGCTTGAATTTGCATAAGGAAATAAGGTAAGAGAGGGAAGAAGGTGGTACTAATGGAAAAATCAAAAAGCCCACAGCTCAGGAAGCTGCCAGACAGCCCAGTAATATTGGAATCTGAGGTGGAATACATGGGAGTGTTGGGTGACAGAAGTTCTGGCTGTGTGCAGCCATGATGTGGGACACGTAAAAAACTCAGGTGGGCACCCATATGGAATAGCTGTCTGGGACCAGCTAGAGGCAGCAGAAGATTCGTAGAGTCCTATTCAAACTGAACGCCTGATACAAAAAGAAGGGGGAAGGAAGCAGGAAGGGTCATAAAGGGCATAAAGGCTGAGATTCTTGTTCAAGTAAACAAGCCAAACAGTGGAACACAGGCCGGATACACATTCTCACAGGCTGATGATGACACTTCTCAGGAAGTGTTTAAGTCATGCAAATCAGGATGATAATTATTGCATGCAGGCTACAGGTTATTATCTGTTGCAGCTGTCCTTAGTGCATGAGTGCAAGCCTGGTGTTAGCAGGAAGGGAGGCCAAAAGGGACACTCCCCCGCACAACGATCTCCGAGGGATCCCAAATGATTGTCAGGAAGGCCAAAATATGTACAAAGTTATCCAATAGTAAGCAGTAGAACGGCAACAGATTGGAAAGTCTTCATTCTTTTATAAGAATCACAGCAAAATACTGACACAGTAATCCAATTTGACTTTTTAAACTCTTAAAATCCAAGATTTTCTGGAGGGTTTAATTAGCCCCTCGTCTCCTGGAAAGTTGTTTTTTAAATAGCGACATCCAGGGGCCCCTAAAACCGTTCCTCCCACCCCCTCGCAATAATGGCACCCTAGAGCTGGCCTTGCATGGATGCCTTGCTGAGCTTCAGCTTTCCCTCTCTGTGCCCAGAAGACATGCCATCATTAAATTTCTCATCCTGAATGAGAAATTTAGGACATTAACTGAAGAAGGTCTCATTCTCCTATACACTGTGTTGGCATATGCATATACTGCCCCCTGGTGCCTATATTACAATAGTGGGCCTAATTCTGATCTGACTTAGGGTACGTCTACACTTAAAACGCTACAGCTGTGCCAATGTAGTGCATCAGTGTAGACACTCACTATAGCAATGGAAGAACCCTTCCCATCGCTATAGTTAATCCACTTCCCCAAGAGGCCATAGATAGGTCAATGCAATGCTTCCGATGACCTAGCCCTGCCTATGCCGGTTAGGTGGCTATATCTCTTAGCTACATCTCTTAGGGGTGTGGATTTTTCACCCCTGATGCCATCCTCACCCTTGATCCTCACAAAAAGGAAGACAGGGGAAGAATGGAACCTAGATCTCTGTACAGGAAAAAAAACAGGTAGTTCAAAATTTTACAATCTTCAAATCTTTTACAATCTAGGAGTTATGGTCAATAACAAACTAAGTTGCAAGGGTCACACAGATAATAACAAGACTAAATGTAAAGATAGGATGAATCTGCTTTAAAATACTGCTGGGAACCATTGGGGTGCAAATAAAAACACATTGTTGATGCTGTGTGGAGCATTAATAAGACCACCTATAGACGATGGATGTCAAGCCTCTAAGTCAGCTTCTGAAGCAATACCAAAAAATTTAGATCTGATCCAAGCTCAAGCTCTGCAAATCACGTGTTGTGCAGGCACTCTATTATGTATGCTACAGGTAGCAACTGGAGAAATGTCTGTACAGTTCTGGATGAAATTGTTAGAGCTAAGGTTGGGCTAAGGTTAATTGCTCCAAGAGGAAGTGAGCAGTAGACCTATGGAGAGTATCTGGGTAAGGATAAAAATGGAAGAGAACAGTAGTGACGTTATAGTGGGGGTCTATTATAGACCACCAAATCAACAAGAGAAAGTGGATGTGGCATTCTTCAAGCAGGTAACAAGATTAGCTAACACACAGGAGCTAATGGGGGATTTTAACTTTCCTGATATCTGTTGGAAGACTAATGCAGCAAAACATAGCATGTCCTGCAAGTTCTTAGCATGTGTAGGGGACAGCTTTCTGACTCAAAGTTGAGGAAACCACTAAGGGGTCATCCATTTTGGATATGGTTTTAACCAACAGGGATGAATTAGTTGCAAACGCAAAGGTGGTCGGGAACTTGAGAGGAAGTGACCATGATCTAATAGAATTCAAGATCCTAAGGAAAGGAAGACATAGAACAGCAAAACAAGGACACTGGACTTCAAAAAGGCATATTTCAACCATCTTTGAGAAATAGTAGGCAAGGTCCCATGGAGAAACTAATGAGGAAGAAGAGGAGTTGAAGGGGACTGGCAGGTCTTAAAAGATGTAATACTAGAGGCTCAACATCGAGGTATTCCAATGCAGAGGAAGGATAAGAAGCTCCACAGGAGACCAGTGTGGCTGCACAAGGAGCTTTTTGGCTTTCTAAACACCAAAAGGGATCCATATAGGAAATGGAAGGAGGGTCATGTCACCAAGGAGATACACAATGGGAATAGCATGAGCATGTAGGGACTAAATTAGGAAAGCCAAGGCAAAGAATGAATTAAAACTGACAAGAAATGTTAGAGACAACAGGGAGGGGTTCTGCAAATGTCTGTCGAAAAAGAAAGGTAAAGGGCACTGTGAGTCTGCTGCTCAATGGAGAAGGTGAGCTGGTAACGGATGATAAGAAGGCAGAGCTGCTCGATGCCTACTTTGCTTCAGTCTTCACACAAAAAATACAATGTGACTGGATGACTAATGAAGTTATAGACAATAAAGGGGAAAGGATGCAGCTCAGGATAAGTAAAGAACACGTCAATGATCTTCTGACTAATGAATTTAAGTCAGCAGTGCCTGATGCTATTCACCCCAGCGTGCTGAAGGAATTAGCTGAAGAAATCTTGGAGCTGCTGGCAATAATATTTGCCAACTCATTGATAAAAGGAGAGGTCCTGGAAGACTGGAGAAGGGCTAACATAGTGCCCATCTTTGAAAAGAAGGAGCTAGAGAACTAAAGACAAGTCAGCCTGACCTCGATACCTGGGAAGCCACCAGAGCAATGTATAAAACATTCAATTTGCAAATACCTGGAGGATAAAGGGGTGATCACTAGCGGCCATCTTCCATTTACTAAGAACAAATCAAGCTTGATTTCCTTCTTTGACAAGGTAACTGGTTTGGTGGATAGAGGGAATGTGGTCGACATAACATACCTGGACTTTAGCATGGCTTTTGACACTGTCCCATATAAGTAAGCTGGAGAAATATGGGCTCAGAACTACCATTAAGTGAACACATAATTGGTTACACAACCACAAACAAAAAGTAACTATTAATGGAAAGACGTCAGATTGGAAGTAGGTCTCAACTGGGGTTCCACAGTTATCTGTTCTGGGTCTGGTGTTATTTACCATCTTTATTAATGACCTGGATGTAGGAATAGAGAGCATACTGATCAAATTTGCGGATGACACAAAGCTGGGGAGAGAGGTATTACAAACACTTTGGAGGATAGAGCTAAAATTCAAAGGGATCTTTAGAAATTGAAGAACTGGGCTATGGACAACAAAATGAAATTAAAGACAAAGGTAAGATGCTACATTTTGGGACGAAAAACCAATGCACAAATACAGAATGGAGGATAACTTGCTTGGCAGCAGCACGGCTGAGAAGGATCTGGGAGTTGTGGTGGATCACAACCCCCACATGAGTCAACAATACAATGCTGTTGCAAAAATAAATAAATAAATAAATAAAAGGCAAATGCTATTTTGGCTTGCATTAACAGAGGCATAGCATGCGAGTCACGGGAGATGATAGTAACGCTCTTTGGTGCTAGTTAGGCCTCAGCTGAAGTCCTGTGTCCAATTTTGGTCACCGCTGTATAGAAAGGATGTGGAGAAACTGGAAAGGATCCAGAGGTGAGTGATAAAGATGATCAAAGGGATGGAATGCAAGCCATAGAAGCAAAGGCTGAAGAAATTGGGTATGTTTAATTTGGAAAAGAGGAGATTAAGGAGGAAGACATGACAGCTGTCTTCAAATATTGAAAGGCTGCCATAAAAAAGATGCAGAAAAATTGTTCTCTCTTGCCACAGAAGGCAGGACAACGAAAAGTGGGTTCAAACGATAGCATAGCAGATTTAATCTAAATCTCTGTAAAAAAAATGAACAATGGAACAAACTGCCTAGGGAAGCTGTGGAAGCTCCTTCACTGGAGGTTTTCAAAAAGAGGCTGGATAGCCACCTATCTTAGATGGTTTAGACACAACAAACTCTGCATCTTGGCAGGGGTTAGATTAAATGACCCTTCTAACCCTATGATTCTAAATAGTGAAGATAAGAATACTAAACAAATAAACAAGCACTGTTGGGAATTGAAGTAGTAAGCTTTAGAACTTTGGAACCACAAACTACCACATGCTAACAGGGTCAAAAAGAGGGGTAAAAGAGTTGGGTGAAAAGGAAAGTCTGGAAGACATTAAAATCTTTATTCATGGGAAATCAAACAACAGCTGGATGGCTGTCTCTCCAGCTGTAGATGTGGAATTATATAATAAAACAAGGGGAACAGCAGGACCATCAATCTGACAACTATAATTTATGGAGTTTATACATGGCAAATGGGGTCAGCATGGCCAAATCTATACTGATGGCTCTAGAGATGACAGCCCAAATGGAGTGGGAATGGCTTTTTGTACTCCTGAATTTGAAATTAAGAGATCTATGAGACTATCCAACTTTGTGGCCATTATGACAGCCAAATTGAGGGGCATATTTTTGGCCCTGATCTGGATAAGAATGTACACCCAACTGTGACTGTTATCGTATCTGACTCTTTATCAAGTATAATGGTGATTAGAAAGGGACCCTCAAAAACAGGAATGACTTAATCAACGAAATATTGTTCTTACCTACTGAGATAGTACAATTGGGTTACATATAGTAATAGTGTGGATTTTGGTGCCTGTCAGGCTACCAGGCAATGAAATGGCAGATAAAGCAGTAAAATATGCCTTAAAATTAAAATGAAGAGTTTGATATAAAGATTCGTCTGAGTAAATAGGACTTCAGAAGTTTGGCTAAGAGAGAACTTATGAAGGAATGGCCGGAGTTATGAACCAAAGAGGAAAAAAGATGAAGGTTCTATGAAATATGTCCTAAACTTGAGGATAATGGTATACTTAATAGCTGTGATAGAAGTAGTAACTATATCTATAGGACTAACAGGACACTATGACCTGAATGGTAATTTATGTTTATTAAACAAGCACAAAGATGGGTTGTGCGAGACATGTGAAGTCCAAGAAACAGCTGAGCATCTGCTGTGGCAATGTAGGGAGAATTACACAGAGGACTCATACAGTGACTCAGCTGGAGAGATGAGACATGAAGAGAGAGCACTGCGAATCCTATAGAGTGAGGAGGGACACAATGTGAGAATCCATCAGAAGAGGTGGGGGGGGGGAAGGCATCAGACCTAACTGGAGCTAATCACCCAGACCCAGCCACAAAGAGGGGCCCAACAGTGAGCGAACCCCATGACACAAAGGCAATCGTTCAGCTCAACGGTTGCTTGATGCATGTCGGAGTGGTTGTCTCTTTCTGTCTGTGCTCCAGCCAAAGAGTCTGTATTTGCATTGGTGGAGGCAGCAGAAATGTAACCAACTGTTGCCTAATTGGCAAGGAAAGGAATAGCAATTGGCAATAGAAAGGAATTGCCTAATTGGCAATAGAAAGGAATCATAGAAGATGAGGGTTGGAAGGGACCTGAGGAGGTCATCTTGCCAACCCCCTGCTCAAAGCAGGGCCAACGCCCACTAAATCATCCCAGCCAGGGCTTTGTCAAGCTGGGCCTTAAAAACCTCTGTGGATGGAAATTCCACCACCTCCGTAGTTGAAATGTTTATTTTATGGCAGGTATTTAGAACCGGCACCTAATGCCTTGTCACCTACAAGCCTTACAGCCAGTTACATCAAATACAAGCCCAAATGCTGACCTCTTCATAATAAAGATTCAAAAATCTTTGAATCTTCAAATAATTCAAAAACCCAGCTGCACTGCAAGTTCACTGGCAAATCGAAGGCCTGACCAAACAAGTGAATCAAGCACGGTGCAAGGAAGCTTGCCAAAGTCAGGCTGATGTGCTGCAAGTGGCAATAGAGGCCAGAGGTCTGGGTTCTGTGCTAGAAGTACCCCTTGTGAACCTCAGAGTTCAGAGCCAGCATCTGACATCAACGCCAGCCTGGCAGATTGCTACAAAAGAGCACTGAGAAAGAGGCGATCTCTCATAGGTTATTACTGAATGTTTGTTTACAGTAGAGCCATGTCTCAACTATAAATAAGGGACACCTCGGCTCGGATGAGGTCACAATCTAATGAAAGACAATAGGCAGACAGAGGTAACGGGAAGGGGAATAACAACAAGCAATTTATATGAGTCATCTCGAGTCGCTGGAAGCAGCATGGTTACTTACCTGCATGATAGGATTTATCTGTGGAGCCCTGAACTCAATGTGCTACAGCCCAACGAGCCCCTTTGCAATACTTTGAGTTCAGAAAGTTTGCCACACCAACTCATTCATTTAAAAGACCCACCCTTGAAAAAAATATATATGCCCTGCCAAGAAATACATTATTTCCTTGTACAGACTGGAATGTGCTTTCTATATTCAGAGATACTCTGAGACCAGCCCAAAGAGAGCAGGTAAGGTCATGGGAAAAATCTCTTTTTTCTACATCATACTGAGAGCTTGTGTGAATATCTAATTAAGGATGTGCCAAGTAATAAAGTATGTTCACACAATAAGGATACATCTCCTGGAACACCAAACCATCATGAGTAAAGAGGGAAAAAGATAAATGAATTGGAAGAATGTGATATGAGATCAAGCAAGTCCACATATATAAAAAGGAGAGCATGTCTCATGTGACAGCAATCTTGGTCCTGGGCCAGAATTTAGTGTATTCAAGCCATGCACTAGGACTGGAGCCCATAGTCTTTCCCTAGGGTGTAGAGTTTTCTGCTAAGAGAGGGGCGAGATTTTTGTCCATACCTTTCTTTTAGTGGCAATCCTCTGTATATGAAGCAGATCTCACTCTCACACTCCCCAAAGACCTCATTGCTTGTACTATCTGACCCCTCTTTCCATGTTGCACAATGATACTCAGCTCTATGTCTCCTTATTGAACAAATAGTAAATAAAGCCACTGCAACAGTATGTTGCACATTTGTAGAATACGTAAGAAATAAGGAAAGTCAACGTGTAAACACATTTAATAGCTGAGAATTTGAAGGCGACCACGTGTGCCTAACTTATATCATGATTATGCATGCAAATCAAGTATTTGCACATGTGGATAGCCATTTATACACACAACTAGCCATGCATAAAACACCATATTTGCACAGACAGTTGTGGTGTTTGTGCATGCAACTTTGCCATGCCATTGTGAAAACCCATTTATGAAATTCAGGCCCTTAACATATCTGACAGAGAGGTCTTGAGACAGTAATACGGGGCCCACTGGAGGCATTTATAAGATCCCCAAACCTGAATGCCATCCTTTCTGAGGTTCCTGCCTTAGTCATTTCATCTTTTTTTAATGTTGATGCTGTTTTTGTGTTTATTGTATATGTATTATATTCTATCATTCTATCTTTTAAAAAAGTTAGGCATACACTTATGCTGTATGTATTTTTGCAGTGCTCATGCATGTTTTGTGCGTGCTCCTATATGCACTTTTCCAATATAAACGTTATGCTTCATGCATGATTCTATAATGTGCATAGTGTTGCAGTGCTGAGACTGGATTTGTGCAATCTTTTTACACATAAGATTACATAGTTTTGCAGTTCTGCCCTTGCGCTTTGCATGTGCTCGTAAATCATTTTCCCTATCCCAATATTGCCAACTTTTACAATTTTATCACAAGTCTTGTGATACTTGGTGTGTTTTGTAAAGACCCAGTTCCTGGAGGCATGTGATTAAGTGGAAAACCTCAGCTTTCATTTTTTAAAAGTAAATGCTAGGCCTTATGGTTGCAGAGAAAGGCTTGAACATGCTCTGAGTGCACCCTAAAGGCCCTAAACTAGAACCAAAAAATTCAAAATGTATTATGTTTTTTAAAACCATGATTTTTCAGCCAATCTCGTGATTTTGAGCAGCCTGACTCATGCACTTTTAAATGCTTGGGGTTGACAACACTGCTGTGCTGGTGCCAGATTTTTGCATGATGTGATTTTTTTTTAACATGATTCTAGGTTTTGCATGATTCCCCTGGCAATCCTAGAAGCAGGGAAAGAATTACTTCAAAGGGAAAACAAAATGATTATTCCAGTTTGCATCACACAAGTAAGCAGATGAAACTTGGAAAATGAAAAATACTCCATGTTACTCTAGAACAACTGGTTCCAGACCAAAACCAGACTTGAGGCTTCAGCAAAACCACTCCCGGTTTTGCCCATCTCTAATGATAAGCCACTGGCATATTTTACTCTCATTCTTTCTGTAGGTTGATTATTGATGTGCTACTCTCTAATTAGACCTATCCCATGTGTGTGGAGGTGGCAAGAGTGCATGTATATACATAACATTTCATTGCATCTGCTGCGGTGCTTGGATTGCTGTCCTGAAGGGGGGAGTGCATGGGAACTCTTGTTTTCTTTGGAGCAGCGAAAAGATGAAAGCAATTCTCTCTAGGAGATGATTGTAGGCAGAAACTTTAAAGTAAACATAATTAGCTGCAGGGGCTGGTGACAGTGGTATAGTAATAGCTGCAAACAGATAGGGTGAAATGCTGACCCTATTATAGTCAATAGGAATCTTACCATTGACTTAGTGGGGCCAGAATTAGAATTGGGCAGCAATTTTCCAACAAAATGTTTTTTTGCTGGAAAATGCCAGTTCATTTAAACTAAAACCATTTGAGGAAGAGGATTGGTTTCAGTGAATCTCCCAGTTTGAAAAATGTTTGACAATTTCATAAAAAATATTTCAAAACACCCCATTTCAACATTTTCTAAACAAAAAGTTTTGCATTTTGGTTCAAACCAACTTTTTGTTTCAAAGTTCCATAGTTAATTTACACCAAAAAAAGATTTTTAAAAGATCAAAATTGAAATAAAGCATTTCAGTTGATGCAATCTCAATTTTTTTTCAGATTATTGGTTTACAAAAATGTTCAAGACTTTGACTTTTGTGGTCAATTCAGAATAGGGAATATATTTGAAATCTCTAAGAATTTCCTGGATGGAAAGATTTTTTCCCTCCCTGCTTTAGCCAGGATTTTAACCATACAATGATGATCAAGAGTGAATGGTTGAATATTTTCCCATCAGTTTAGTAGGATTGGGGAGACCTGTTTGAAAGGTTGACATTTGGTCTCTCCTTTTGTATGTGCAATTTGCACCCCCAAAATGACTGGAGGATGCAAATCAGAGTAGTCGGGATTTCCAACTACAGAGCTTGCATGCAGAGTCACTAGCCAGAAGTGCAAAACTAAAAGTGCAGTTTGCATCTACAAATTGCCATCTGCAAAAGAAAGCCAACACTTTTCAAAATGTGGCCCCAGATGAGAACTCACTGAAACTTTTACCTAGAGCTCAGATTGCACATATTGGGTTTTTCTGAGTTTAGAAAAAGTTTGAGTCATTTTTTTGTTTCTAGATTTTTGTACATTTCCACAGTCCCTGATTTGGCCAGAGGCACAAAGACTAATGTCCCGAGGAAGGCTATTTTCACAACAGTAGCATATAGCAAATCCAGCAGGAGAAAATCTTCTCACCACACTTTTGAGCAAGCACCCCTGCACAAAACCTCACATTTTCCCCTTGCATGCTTCTGGACACGGGACCTTCACAGAATAGAGATCCACATTGCTAAGAAAGGTGAATGACGCCTCAGTCCTTGCCCTCACTCTTCTATCACCATGATAGATGCAGTTCTATTCCAGGAGTTGTTCCCAAAGAGAGTTAGCTGAAATTTTTCAAAAGTGGGAAATTTTGACATTTTCCCTCCAAGGATTTTTGTCATTTTGTGACCAGCTCTACTGCCCCAGGCACTGACGAAAGGGTGGGATTGGTCCCAGTATTTTCACATTTATTAATGTTTGTAAAAAAAAATGTAAAAAAAAAAAGTGCTTGAACTTTGTTGGATGAAAGTTTTATCACTTTAACTGGGGAAACCACAACCATGCTTAGATGCATCAGGCAAAAACGATAATTCCACACCCCATCGGCCATCCAAAACGCTCAGCTGTTTGCATTCCACAGAAATCATTTTCACAGCTCCAGTTCTTGACAATACCACCAGTAATTACCACTGGGCTCTCCCACAATGAAACTTCATTCTCACATGCTCTTTGATAGCAGACTGTTTATGTTTAAAGGCATTCCAATGCCTCATAGGGCATTTTAATTCAAGTCTGGGAAGTGCTTGGAGGTGAGAGGTGTTACTACAACTACAGAGCAGAGCAATTGTGCGCACTCCATGACTGAGCTTTGTCCTAACCTCCCAAGGCTGCAGGAGCAAGCCCCAGCCTTGCTGGAAGGATTTCCCAGTGGCTAGAGCGCTAGCCTTGGATTCAGAAAACCTTGGCGTAGTTCTGTGCTCTGCTGCAGATTTCCTGCATGACCTCAGCCAAGTCACTTACAGTACAATTTTCAAAAGCACCTAAGTGACTTAGGAGCCTAGGTCCAGATAGGTGCCTAACGCCAATCTGGGCCCCAAGTTCCATTTTTAAAAGTCTTTCAATGGGAATTGGGAGCTTTGGAAAAGCTTTGCTTAAAGGGTCTGTCTCCACAGCAAAGAAAACCCATGACTGGCCCATGCTAGCTGACCGGGGCTGGAGGCTACGGGGCTGTTTCATTGCTGTGTAGACTTCAGGCTCTGGAGCACTTGGGCCAGCCACGGGTGTCTAGTTGCTGTGTAGACATACCCTTAGTCTCTCCATGCCTCAGTTCCTCATCTGTACAATGGGCACACTAACTCTTCCTTACCTCTCCGGGGTGTTATGAGGGTAAATGCATTCAAGACTGAAGTGCTCAGATCTGACAGTCATGGAGGCCAGATAAATACCTACAATACACAGACGGATTCCTGGAGTAACGCCTCCCCTTCAGATAAATGCACAGTCCCATTCGATTACTTGCTTCCATAAGTCTAAAGACTGCCCTGGGCAGCAGCCCAGCAGACCCTGCCATCAGTTCCTCATTGCCAGTGCGATTCTGTGTCTTACAAAAGGTTCATCAAGCAAAGGAGGAGCCTAGAGCTGTACAGGAGCCACCAGGTAGACTCTTAACTGGCTATGGCAGGAAGACGAGCTCACAAACAGCAGCTTGTTGGCACAAGTTAAATTACCCACTTAAAAAAAAAAACGCTGACGTGTTCTCTCTTCTAATGATGGTGTCCCATTATTATAAGGATCTGGAATGTTGACTTGGCCCTGACTGGGTGCTAAATCCTGACTCATCACTTACTGTAATTCTCCTCTTCTTAAATACAACTCAGAGTGATGCCAAGAGTGGGAGGCTCTCAAATGATAGCATATACTGTATGCACTCTATAGATACATACTTACTCCATATGTAGCTTCCCAGCACTTCTATGGAGGACTGTGAAGGGCTCCGCTCACTACAGTTGTGCATCCTTGTGGCTAGGTCCAGGAATTTGCTTTTGCCCACTGGCATCAGTTGGTTGTGTTGTGATCCCTCTTTTCTCTTTGCAACTTGAAGTGCTCCCTCTTTGTGACTCGGTCCTCCAGCCAAGTCACTATACAGCCCCCCTTCCAGGGTGTCAAAGTCCCACCAGACAAGCTGTCCAGCTGCCACCTCAGACAGTCTTCCGTTCCACCACTAGGTCCTGTGCAACTTCTCAGTGGCTTGTAGAGGAACCTGGATCCATCCATAATTCCAGGTTCCAGCCCAGGGACCCTATGACTAGTTATCCAGGTTTGCTCCATCTCAGTCCCTGCTACAGTTACCATTGATTGCTTCCTACCCCACTTCTCTGCATCCTGGTCTATCTCTGGGTTTACCACCAGAGCTTCCTCTGCTCCCCATAGTTACTTCACCCATCTTGGTCTCTTGCCGGACTCCATAGTCCAGGACAGTACCCCAGGGCTTGCTGTCCTCGTGGACTTCCCCCTTGTCCCTGACCAACTCCCTTTCCCCCTAGAAAATGACTGCAACCTACACTTGCTCTCACATCCTGGCTTTCTAATTCTACCTCCCCCCCCCCCCAGCTTCTCCCCACCAGGGCTTCATTGCCCTTAGGTCTTACCAGGACCTGGCTTCCCTCCAGGTGCAGCCTAAAAGGCTAATTGGCCCCTTCTGGCCCATATTAACCTGCTCAGGAATTGTGGGGGGGTGAATGTCCTATTGCAAGGATGCTAGTGCTCGTGAGAAAAAGCTGAAACAGAACCACAGTTTCCTTTAAAAAAAAAAAAAAGTTGAATGATGTAAGTAAAAGATCGCTGTGGCATTGCATTGCCTTTGTTTATCTGAGATGGGGCATTTGTGTGGTCAGAGCAATCCTCAAAAGTTGGATTTTTTTCTATAACTTTTAAGCAGTTTTAAAATGTGTTGAATGTTAATTTATATGACCCTTCTGAAGCAACACGAACACTAGGGTTATAGATGAGGGCAGAGTTTCTTGTACCTTCCCTGATGTTGATCTCCATTGGAGATAGGAAGCTGGACCAGATGGCTCCTGGATCCAATCCCTCAGGCAATGCCTATGATCCTAATTTTGAAGCATGACCAGTGATTTTAGGTGCCCAACCGGAGACGCTCAAAGAGACCTGATTTTCAGAGTGTGGGTGCTGAGCAGTTTCTGGAACTCAGGCCCGTTTAAGGCATCTCAAGTTAGGCATCCAAAAATGTGGCATTAAAAATCACTAACCACTTATGAAAATCTTGGCCCTAAGCCCAAGCAGTCTAAAAAACCCTTTTCCCTCAACACACAGATGTCCTGCTCACATGTGAGCAGGTAGGGATGGGAGAACATGGCAGGATTGTGATATGAGGCTGACAAAACCCATCATAGGGACTTTCTGAAATATTTCCCTGCTCCCTCAAGAGAAGAAATCAAAACAGGTTACTCCAAGCAGATAGATTAGTGTATGTATTTATTACAGTATGAAAAATTAAACATCACATTGTCGACCCCCTGGCTTGATGGATCTCCCAGTGCTGGCTGACTCACCTATAGACTTCTCTCTACTCTGAGGGCTTAGTTTCTCTCTTCCTTGCTCCAAGATCATATCTACTGTTTGAGGTGTTAGCCCTCTATCGCCAGGACCTTGCTAAGAAGCCCCAACAGAGATCAGGAATCCAATGTACAAGGTGCCATGTGTACCCATAGTTTGAGACGGCCACTGCCTAAATTGCTGACAGTCTAAACAGACAAAAAGGAAGCATTATTGTCCCTATTTTACAGACAGGGGAGATTTTCAAAGGTTAGTTAATTGCCAGTTGTGTCTTTGAAAATCAGCCCCCAGGTGACTACTCAAAATTATATAGAAAGTCTGTAGTACAGTCAGGAATTGTACTGAGCTATCCTGAGTCTCAGGCCAGGCTTAACCACAAGACCATCCTTCACTCTAGCTAATCCTTTTCTCAATTACTTTTCCCCGACTGCTGCTCACCCTTTCCATCCTTCAATCTACAGTCTCAACGGCTCCACCTCTCCTCCTCTCTGCCTGGGAGTCAGAACCCTGCCCATTCCCTCCTCTGCCACTGAGTTCTTGAGCGACCTTTAGCAAATCATTGACCTCTCTTGGCCTCTGCCTCCCCACTGGGAAATGGGTGGGATGACACTTATCTACATCAAGCAGCTGTGGTGACACTTCTTTAATTAAATGTTTGCCAAGCACTTTGCAAAACCATGGCTGAATCCAGACAGGATTGCCTGCTTAATGGTGAATGTGAGAATAATTCATCATAGAATCACTGACATTTCAAACGTTTCTCCTTTAACAAAGTTTGAAATGTCAGTGCTTTGGGGGATATTTCATAACTGGAAAATTTTCAATTTGCCCCACAGCTAGTCAAAACTCTCTTTTTCTAAAAATGTAGTCCAAAATGTTTTATGAAATTTGAAATTTCAATTAAAATTCTCATCAAAATGTTGAAATTTGAAAAATGTAGCCAGCCCTAACAACCTCCACTTCAGCTTGCTTTTCATTTTGGCTAAAAAAGCGGGTTTTCCTTGAAAATTGCCATATTTACTCTGACAGCAAGAATTGATAAGCGCTCTCTAATGTAACTGAAGAATTGAAAATCTCAGTCTTTAATGCATTTATCCTTACAGCACTCCAGTGAGGCAGGGCAGTGCTATTATCCCCTTTTTACAGATGGGAAACTGAGGCAGAGAGACTAAAGTGACTTGCCCAAGGTCACACAGGAAGTCTATAGCACAGCAGGGAAGTTCCCCAAGTCCTAGGTTAGCTCCCTAACCACGGGTCCCTAACCAGAGGACCATCCGTCCTGTCTATTACCAGGCCTGATCTTGTGATGTACTTTTGGGGCATGTTGAGTATGCGCAATTCCACTCCCTTGTTGCCTTTTGAGGGAGCACAGGAAGCACTCAGAAGTATTTGACCAATTGAGGCCACTAGGCAGTGCAGGGAGAGACAGCTTTGGTGCTGGGGAGGAAAGCATGGAGGGAATGGCTGCGTGTTCATTGTCTGGTTTGCCTTGAGCCGAATACAAATACTAGTGCCTTGGATGGGTTTCCATGTGAAGCCAATATTTATATATTAAGCAACGCAGGAAATAGAGCTGGTCCTCAGAAAAGGAAAGCCTTCACACATACTAAAAATGTATTTATTTATTAATTGAAATGATTTTGAATTTCAAAATTAGACGTGTCAAAACTTTTTAAACTGGTTGGGGACAGAGAAATATAATGAGAATTTGATTTAAAATGTTCTCATCTTTTATTTGGCATTCTGAAATTCATATTTTGTCCAAATTTTAAAACTCACATAATGCCAACTCCTTTTTCCTATGAACATTTGAGTTGTTGGAAGGACACATGGCCATCTGCTCTTGGTCCAGACACGGACCTTTAGACCATTTGTCCATTGGCCTTTCTATCTCTAACTGATCTGTATTTATGAATTTCCAACAGCTCTAGGAAGTGGAACAGAACTACCGGGAAACTGTGATATTCATCCAGAAGACACTCTTCATTCTCTGACCTTCTCTTTCTGTGGGGTTCTAGTGATCTTTGAGGGCAGCAACTGGCTTTCTGTAGTCATTTGGCAAGTGGCTTCAATCTTACTGTGTGCTGATGATGAGGGCTGGTCTCCAATAGCTGGGGATCATGCTGACTGAGGACACCCAGAACTGCATGTTTTGGGCCATCTCATCGTTTCTCCTATGGGGTTGTACATAGCAAATGTATGAGTGGCATCAAAATGGAGTCTGGTAGCAGCTATTGGGGTGGAGAAGCAGCTGCCCAGAAAGACTCACTGGAACCTGATGGGAAGGAATGACAGTGGTTCCATCCATTCCTGCCCAGAAGCACAGGCGACTCAGCAAAACCTTGAGATCTACAGTCTAAAAGGCTGCTGAGAGGTGGAGGAGTGCCAGTAATCTGTTTGGTCAGTTGCCACAAGGAGGTCATCCACCAACACAGTCAGCACATTTCTGAGCTTTACATCAGCTTCAGAGAGATCTGGGATAGATTAGCAGGTATCAGCTGTGGCTTGAGCCAGCTTGCTGTGACTTTTTTGATAATCCCACCCTGGAATGAAAGATCTGAGTCTAGGCAGCATCTGGAGATGTCAGAATAGTTTTCATGACATTAAACAAAGCTAGTTTTACTCAGAATTACACATATTTAGATGCCTGCTCTCTGACGGCCCCTGAAATTGGGGTGGGGGCAGCAGATTTATCCCAGATCCTTTGTTTGAACTCATTGTATTGTTATTGGTATTATGGTAGCACCTAGAAGCACCAGCTGAGATCAGGGCTTCACTGTGCTAGATCTTGTACATACATATATGGTGAGAGCCAGCTGCTGCCCCAAGACACTTGCAGTCTAAACAGACAGAGGTAGGAGGGGAAGCAGAGGCACAGAAAGATTAAATGACTTGCCCTAGGTCACACAGCAGGTGAGTAGAAGAGACAGGATTAGAACCCAGGTCACGTGACTCCAAGTTCACCGTCCAATCTGCATTGCTTCACCTGAAGAGGTGCAGAGCATGTGCGTCTAGCACCACCTGCTGTACAACAATGTATCATAAGTGAACCAGGCGAAGCAAAAGACATTATTTCTATGTGCAGACAGCACTCGGTTTGTCATGTTCTCCCAGCAGTTCTAAGATAGAGATCTTCACAGGACTGTAACTGGCCTGCCTTCTTGTCACTATTTGCTGCTGTTGTTGTTATAAGGCCCTCTTTCCTTTGGGCCTCACTCACTGCTTTTTGCTTTCCCAACCAGTTTTGCACTCACGCTGTGGCTGTCACAGCTCAGACCCTGACATTAACCACATGCCTGGCATACTGTCAAAAACGCTTTCTGAGTCCCAGGGTGTCAGCTGATGTACAGTAGCTGTGCCTAGTGCTCAGAAGCATTTCCTCTTTGGCTCTACACACTGTATCTGGTTGATTTCAGAGACTGCTCAAGGTGGGAGCCAGCAGGGTTTCTGCAGCTGGCTCATCACCTCAGTAGGTCTGTGTAAGGAAGATTTGGGAAGCAAAAGAGCCCAAAGCAAATCTCTGCAGGACGTAGGTGAGTTACAAGCCAACCCTATAGGGATAACAGGCTGGCGCAAATGGATAGCTCAGAGGACACCAATTGAGGATGCTCCTTACGGCAGTCCCATCCTGATCTATCACCACAATGGGCTGCAAGACACGTGCCCCTCTAACAATGCCAGTTCTTTCAATTAAAAGATAGGCAGAATGTGCCTTGCCCTTTTTCTTCCACTGCTCAGTTCCCTTTCCTTCCCCTATGCTTTAGAACAGGACAGCAGCAAAACACACCTGGATGCACAGGACAGCAGAGCGGGCTGGCATTTCAAAGGGAGGCCGCTACTCTTGCTCCAAAGGCTGGGACAGCTTCCTCATAGCAGCAACTCCTTCCTCCAGCAATGAGCCACTCCTGCTTTCCTCCTGCAGCACTGGACTCCCCACTCCTTCCCCCCACCTCTCTGCCACCCCACCCACAGCAGGTACTCCACTAACTGCTTCTTCTCCCCACCCCTATCCTGGCACTGTGTCCTCTGCCTTATCCCCCCCACTAACATGTCTCTTTTCAAGCTGTATCCAGCAGCTGTTCCCACATCTGAATCCAGTGCAGCTCTGCAGCTCCCCTCCCTTGCCAGGATCAGCACGTGGACTCCAAAAGCAGGTGTTTCTGCTTTGTTTGGAGATGGTGGGGCTGGGGTGAGGAAAATTGCAGAACTGGGATAGGGGTGTCAGATATGGGATGTGAGAGTTGTCTCAGGAAATGGGGCAAGAGGGATTGGATGTGATCTGTGCATCCCAGCCTTTGACCCAGCCAGTCCACCCCAACAGTAACTCATATGACAGATCTTTGCTTGCAGTGATCTACAACTGAGTACAATATAAATGTGCTAGCTGAGACCAATGAAAAATCCAGAGGCTGGTGGAATTGTGATGTCAGAAGTAAGTGTCCCCTGCATTTCTTCCTCTTTTGTCCTTTTCCTCCTCCTTCCTCTGCACCTGCCCTGTAAACAGCAACCTTCCTTCTTATCTTCATATCAAAGAAAGAGAGAGCATGGTCTAGTGAATGCAATTCATGCCTTCCTGATTTCTAACCCCAGCTCTGACATTGACTCCCTTAGGTAGGTCCCTTCACCTCTCTCTCTACCTCTCTACTAAACTCAGGATAATCAGGGCTGGTGGGGAACAAGTCAACTTAATTTTACTCAGTTTTTTCCAATTTACAAAATGTAAACCTCCTCTACGAAGGCGTGAATTCATTTGATACAGTTCTCCTCTTTTTGTTTGCAAGCTGTTTGCAAAGCAAATCACGATTGTCTCTAATAGCAGCTCAACAATTTTGGCAAATAATTCTTGCTCTGCAGAGCCTCTTGAAGCTTGGGCAAATCACAGTGGAAATACAGCAAGTCATGCTGACTCATTGGCACTTCAGGCATTGCCCTTTGGAGGCCTTTTTCCACATATTATCCAGGTACTACACTGCTGCACTTATAATATCTAACAATATCACAGCATATAGTGATATAGGACATCGATAGAAGCACTCACATGAGTGACAGCCTTCGTGTCACCAAGTGCCCATATCTGCAGGGTTATGGTGAAGATTTTTAAAATCCTGTGATGCTGATGACTAAACAGTACATATCTTCCTGTTCACGGCCTTAAAATCTGTCAGGCTGCTTTTGATCTCAGACCTGCCTGTGGCAAAATTTCTTCGCCTTCTCTTTAATGGACATTCTTTATTTATAATAGCTAGGCAGGAAGATTGGTTATTTGTTTGCTGTTTTAAAACAGTTGATGGGCTTGGGAGATAATTTCTATGCAATACATACTTGGCTATTCATTCATTCAGTTCTCCACATATTTGAACAAGAGAATTATAGCTTCAGAAAGGCATGAAAGAGCTCCAGCCCCTTTAGGTCCTGGTACATTCTTTTAAACGGCCAACAGCTGATCAGTGCCAAACTGGATTTCACGCCAATAGCTGAAAGATTTCACTTGAGACACTGCATTCAGTTATTGTGAATGTAGAATTACAATGCAAATGTAACTCTTATTTGCAGACAGGAGCGAAAATATGCTTGGATTCCATGTGTGGTTAACACTATTTAAGCATACCAGGAGAGAGAGAGGCAGACAGAGAGTACACAATACTCAGCACAGACACAGAAAATTGCAGCGCTTAAGACTGGTTGCTAAGGGAAGGTGAATGGTTCGGCGTATCAGTAACGGAGGTTGTTCCTTTCTCCTCTAGGTCAGTTGCTCAAATTCAGCTTGGTAGAAATGATAAGCTGTTATCAGTTACCATGTGGTAGCCTTTAGGAAATGAGTTTGGTCATCTCAGTCCAGCGTCTAACAACCAGCTATGTGAATCACCCCAACTAGAAGGCACCCTCGTTAACAGTTACAGCAAGGATCAAATGAACGTGGAGACCAGCCCTAACGCACAGCATGGTTTAACCTATCTACTGCCTCAGTTTGCCCTGTTGTGGGCTCCCTGATAAATGCATGGAGGTCCACGTACTTCAGGTAACCTCCCCTTCTCTAAGGTCTGGTTTATTAACAAAACAACAGCTGGATGCCATCTCAAATACAAATCCACCAGCCCTCTCCTCGGGTTTTGCATTGTTTTCCCTGAAGCCCTTCTCAGCTCCAGCTTCTACTCCCTGGACTTCCCTTTGGCTGGTGCAGATCTTGAGCCTGGGCCTACAAAGCTTCTTTCTGTTATGAAGTGCTGCCCTCCCCTGGCCCTTGGCCACCTGCCTTTGTAATAGGCTGTCTCTGAGAAACAAGGCACATGGGCTCATCAAGCAGGCCCCTGTTATAAACTGGCCTTTAGAAGTCGTCACCCCAGCTAAGGGGGGATGTGTAGTGGTGAGGAAGTTTGCATTGCCACGACTCCTGCTTATTTTGGGGACAAATAATGGTCTTTATTCCCTCGAGCTGCTGATCCAGCGGCTTCCTCTAGAGCACTCGATCCATGCAATTTGTTTTCCAAAGAAGAGAGTTTACTAATCAAATTGTTTGTGATTGTGGTGGAATCAGAGAGGTTGACAGTAAAGCAACCAACGTGAATCCCTGTGAACTCAAGGGCGTCCTCATGGCCCGGAAGGATAATAATGAATAAATAATTTGTGCTTTTACTGTACCTTTTACCCAAGGATCTCAAAGCACTATGTGGACATTAATTAAGTTTCACAACCCCTCCTTCACCCTATCAATCCTATCAAATATTTGGGTGTTAATGTGTTTCGAAGATGGGTATTTTCTGACCCCTTCTGAAATATACGCGCCAAATGTTCCAGTTAAGTGATCAGTTTAGGTCATCTGAGCAAACTGATTCAGTACAAATTCAAGGGGGAGAAGTACCACCCATACTGAGTCATCGCTACCACTTCATTGACACCATAGTTCCTTGAAAATTTCTGTTTAAGTCCATGGATGCGCAAACAGCCTGATTTTCAAAGCTTCTTCTGAGCACCTTCAGTTTCCATTGACTTCAATAGTAGTGGTGGTCATTAGGATTATCACAAACATGTACATGGGATGTATGTTTACACAACAGCCACAGCACAGGCAATGATGCCCATGTGATAAACTGCATTTATTATGCCTGTTTCATCCTCTCCTCTACACTCTGGCAATTGATCCAATTCAGGCAAGGCTACAGGACCTCTAACACTGCAAACCTCTGAGCAGCTTCAACCCAGCAATTTAAAAAGGAAAAAAAATGCCCATGAAATGTTTTCTGCTTGTCCCAACATGAAAAAGCACTGCACTAATGATTTAAAAGAGGAAATACATAGAGGTTTCCTTCATCCTTGCACAACAAACCCACGCTGCCTCCCACAAACATGAAGGGACTTTGCTCAAATTTTGCAATTTTAATTAATCTTTGAACAAAATCAGTCTTGGAAAAGGTCGATTCTTAGAAGTGAATTTTCTGGAAATCTGCAGCCGTGACAGGGCCATAAATGGGATTTGTTTTTTCACCTTTAACTATAGTAGTTCTGCCATCCCTTGCTGCTCAGACTCACCATTGTTCCTCCTGCAAGGTTCATCACTTTTGCTTCTTGTTCCAAGTCTTGTGCTGCAGGGATGGAAGGGGAGCAGATCGACCAGCTTTTCACAATCATGGAGGCAGGGGCTCAAAGCTGCCCTGACCTGCTGGGCTCTGTCTGCTCCTTCCCCCTCCCCCCCTTGGGGTCAGCTGCTACTTCCCCCATCCCAGTTTCACTAGCAAAGAGTAATGCTGAGTGCAGGTTCAGTTGAATAAGTAGAACTTTATTAAACCCTGTCCACCACTCTGTCCTCGCATTCCCTTTTTCACTGGCATCTCTTCAGTAACAGTCCCTCCAAGTGACATGGGCTCTCTAACTTCAGTTTCACTGATCATGATACATCTTCCCTATTCTACAAACATTTGAATATAAGCATTAAAAGCAATTAATTGACTCCCACCCCATGTCCCGTCAGCCAGAGGTTGCTAGCATATAGCTGAGTCGGAGTCTCATCTTTACCACAGACTCAGCTGGTTACAAAGTCTTGAAGGTAGTTTTGTTTCCAGACCAGGAAACAACAGCAGGGGTGACATCTCTTTGCCTTCCTGTCACCTGTCTCAGAATCTGGCAAACTCTCTCTCCATGGAGTTTCCTCCCTCCCTGGATGGTTCTTGATATCTCCATTCTGTGAGGATCGCTGTATCTCTCAGGGTGTTGTCTCTTGTTCCTTTGAATCACTTGTCCCTCTTCCGTAGTCACCTCATGTAGTCTGGGTGCCGCTGCACCCTTCACCTGTCCTTTAGTCCACTCCTTCCGGTGTCTCTGATGCAGCAGTTCCCCAAATTTTTCCCTTCATGACTCCATTTTCAGATGTCTTGCTTCTCATGACCCCAGACACCATGGAGGATGCCATGTGTATTGTGTGAGGTCATGCCACACAGCAGACACCATTGTGCTCTACAAACTGGCATCCTATACTTTTGGGATTGCTGCAATTGTATTTACTGATTGAGGGACCCACTTGGGGTCATGGCCTGTAGTTTGGGAACCTATGAATGGCTGGATCCTCACAGAAGTGCCTGTCTCCGGGGTCAACAGGCCCTTAGCTCCCCGTCATGCTCTCGTGCCTGCTTTCTCTGATTGTTGGCCATCTCCTCTTTGTGGTGTCCTCATCCTTCTGGCTGCAGCTGGTCTCCCCTCATTAGTAACAGGGTTTTGGGCCTTTGTCTCATCCATGCCCACACTGGACTGTTTTGGCATTTCTACGACGGTATATTCCTGTGTGCCAAAAATGCCAACAGAGGTCTAAACCAGAAGAAGGACTTTGTGTAACAGTCTCTTAGCTATTTTCACAGATGATTCCACTTTACCATCACTCTGTGGGTATACTGGGGAGGAGGTGTAGTGGTCAAACCCCATTTATGTGCAAATTCTTTGAATTCTTCTGAGCTGAATGCCAGTGAATGCAATGTCTGGAATGCCATTCACTGACTTGCTTCTTGTCAGACAGGGCATCAACCTCCCAAAAGTTTGAATGGTCATCCACTGGAATCAAGTATTGCTTTTCCTTGAATGGAAATAAATCCATTCCCACCTTTTCTGGTGGTTGGGTGGGCAGCTCATGTGGTAACAGAATCTCTTTCTGCTGGTGGTTATCACACGACCAGCAGCTGTCACTCTTTTTATCAAGTAGCAGAGTTGTGTATTCATTCACAGCCAGTCAACACCCTTGAGCCTATCTAAGACAGCTGTCAATGCCCAGGCATTTACATAATGCGGTGAGGACAACAGCTTTATGTCCTTGAAATACGATTCCATCTAGTACCCTCATTCTTTAATTTGAAAATATAGTTCTCCTCCTACCGGTAATGGCTTTTGTCTTATGGCTATCCAGCTGGTATCACTCTCTTGTCTGCCTGTAGCTGGGTTGCCTTTTCTGTAGCTTCTTTCATTTCCATCAGCTTTGCTGTTGACACTGGAAGATAGTGCAGCATATTAATGGATTCAGTGTCCTGATCCTCTTCCCCCAATTCCCTGATGCTGGGTGCCCTGCTCAGCATGTCAGCTAACACCAGTAATCGTCCTGGACAATATCTGACCTCTACCTGATAGTGCTAGAGAAGCATCAACATGCACTGCAATCCCTTTGGACACTAACAAAGGGCTTTGTGATGACTGTCTCTAGGGATTTGTGGTCTGATTTGGACTATTACAGGGTGTCCATAGGTGTACTGATGGAATTGCTCCACTCCAAATACCAGAGCCAGAAGCTCTCTTCTCTGTGGTCATACCCCTGTTCAGTCTCTGTCAGAGCTCTGCTGGCATAAGTGACCAGCTGCTCCCGCAAAAGAGCTACAGCAAGTCCTTTCTCTAGTGTATCAGTGTCAGTGGCTCACTTGGCTGGTAGTGCTTCAGGATAGGGGTCTCCACTACCATTTGTTTCAGTGTGTCAAATGTTGGGGACCTGCCCAGTCCCACTCAATATCCTGCCTTGTGAACTGATTTATAGGTTCCACTACTGTAGCCAGGTATGAACAGAACTTGGACAGATAATTGATCAGTGCTATGAAGTGCTTCACCTCTTTCACATCCAGTGGAGCTGCCAAATCTCTGACTTGATCTTGCTATGATCTGCTTTCAGTCCCTCTGCTGTGAGATGTCACCCAATGAATGTCACCTCATGCTGCCTGAATCACATTTTTTCTGGGTTGAGTTTTAGATTCTTGTCCCTGCATGGCTATAGAAAAGCTTGTAGTTTCTGTCATGGTCTTGTTCAATTTCTGTATCATTGCTCCCTTGACCTACAATGAAGATGAAGATACCATCTGCAATGATTCTCTCTCCAGGCCATCCTTCCAGTGCTTGGGTGAGTCTTCTCTGGAACACCTCTGGTGCTGGGTTTATGGCCATCGACATGTACAGCTGTCTGTAGGGACCAAATGGTATTGCATGCTGGACTCTTTATCCGGGAATATGTGACAAAACCTGTTCCTCAAATCTCTGACCATAAAGATTCTGGCTTTGGAGAGTTTTGGCAAGATGTTATCACTTGTTGGCAATGAATAGTAGCATCTTTTTAAGGCACAGTTCAGTGGCTTTGGTTCTATGCAAATATGTAATTTGTCAGATGGCTTCTTTATCACCACCATATTGCTTAGCCAGATTGTCCTGGCCTCTAGAAGTGCTATGATAGACTTTCAAGCTCCTTGCATACTGAATTATATACTGCTACTTTCCTTTGAAGCACCCATCACCTTTGAAAATATCCCCATATGCTTATTGTCTCCTCTATCCATGGGATTCCCTCTTTTATTTCTTGCACTGCAATTATAACTTTCTGATGATGCACCCTGATCAGATACAGGGCTTGTATGGTGTATTCCCAAGATGGGTGTGGGGTGCTTACCATCACCACATACTTCCATTGGTACTCTGTTATTTTTCAGATTAGTTACTAAGAGATCACAATTTCCTATAGGCTGCATTATGCTCTTATTGTACTTTATTAGATTGCACCCACTCTTTGTAATGGGTGTGTTCAACTGCAATTCTCCCTGAGGAATCACATTGCAGGAAGCCCTGCTGCCCAGGTGAAATCACGCAAGGTGTTTCCCTATTACCATTGTTGCATGCACAGAGGTTGCTATTATCCCTTGTTGCTTTCCTGTCCCGACAGCCTGAATGCAATATGCTGTTGGATTCAAGGAGATAGTAATGATGTCACCACTTACATGCCATCCCCCTTTTGTAGAAGTCTGACTGAATCTTTCTGAGACCGTCTTCTGCTCTTGCACACACTGCTAAACTGCTTCAACTTGCCACATTCCTTACAATGCTGTCCTAGTGCAGAGCAGTTCTCCTTTACCCACTCATGTTGTCTGTCACAGTAAATACATCTCATGATGGGTATGGAACCTTGGCCACTTGCTCTTCTTTGTTGTTGTCTCATTGCATGTACGTCTCAGGGTATTGTGCCTCCCAGAGCTTCCATTCTTTCTCTAGACTTCTGTTGCATGCTCCATGTCCAAGCATCTGTCTAATGTGAAGTTACCTTCCCAGAGCAACTGCGTCCGCATGTGGTGATCCCAACTGCTGCAGACTATCCTGTCCCAAATTAAGGAGTGTGTTAAATCTCCAAAATTGCATGTAGCGGTCACTGAGCGTAAGGCAGTAACACAGGGGTCTATCCCCTCCCCTTCACATTGATCTCTAGTGAAAACCCTGTGTCACTTCACAAGTGTCATTCTGCTTTGAGGAGCAATAGGTGTCCAAGCTCCTATGATTGATGTGAGGTTTGAGGCAGTGGTGAGCTTCAGAGTACTGCAGACCTCTCTGCCTTGTTCCTCAATGAGGTAAAGTAACAGTTTTACTTACCTGCTGTTTTCATCCTCCTGCATGGCCATGCCTGTATACAGCTTGAACTCCTCCTTCCATGGGTCCATCACTGGGCTAAGTTTGCAAAATCCAGGTATCTAGGGGGCTTCAGATCAAGTTGCTGGGCTTATTATGCCAGTTGCTGCACTGCAGAGAACTCACACTCAGATGCTGCCACCATGTTTCATTAGCAAAGAGAGATGCTGAAGGCAGGTGAAGTTGAACAAGTGGAACTTTATTAAACCCTATGCACAGTTCTGTCCATGGAGCTGAGCTGCTTTCCGCCTAACTCCCGATGTTGCCTGTTTTCCTGGTGTCCCCTCAATAACAGCCCCTCAAGCAGACATGTACTTTCTGATTGCAGTTCCACTAATCGTGATACGTCCTCCTCCACGAAAACTCATTTGGCTCCTGGAAGTGGGGAGACCACAGCCTCCCTCTTATAGCTCTGATTGGCTACTCTTCCTAAGGAGGCAGAAAAATGGGGATTTCTCCCTGGCAGGGCTAAAATTCATGAGATGAATGGAGTGTCTCACATTGCCACACTGGCTCCCACAGGAGTCAAAATCACCTTACTTGTGATTAAAGCATGAGTGTTGGTAACAGAAACAACTGAAAGTCATTGGTGACATAAACACACAACTGCATTGTACGGATCAGGAGGCACCTGCCTTCTTCTCCATTCATCAAAGAGAAGTCAGAGTTTCAATGAGGGGAATACATCTCTGTGAAGCCAGAGCCATCTTCCCATGTGTAGACAGTCCCACACTTTTAAAAATAGCAACGTTTCACTGGAATGCTGGGGAACCTCGAAAGGTTCAGAGTTCAGGTTTGATTCACCCAAAGCTCATCCAAGCCAAGTAGACCTTCTGAGTCTGCAAGACTGGGCTGGGGGAACTCTCATGATCACAGCCATTCTCACAATATTTTGGCACGCCTAGCACTTGAAAGCCAACAGGAAAAATCTTATCTAAATTCAATTGTAGAAAGGCCTGGGTGGAAGTTAGCACAAATATGCAGGAATAAAGTTCTCTCCGTAAGAGGATATGGAGTTTGGGTGCTCATAGCAATATCTTATTAGGGTAAGATGAGGGTATGGTCTTAAGAGTGCACTATGATCTGGAAGGCACTATGGGCACACTTCAATGGCACGCAGTTGTGCAAATTAGATTACATGCATAGGCGTGCGCACGGGGTGTGCCGGGTGTGCCCAGGCACACCGTAATGCAGGGCTCGAGAAACCCACCGAAAATAAAGACGCGGGTAGTTTTTCTGGTGGTGTGAAATGACGTGGCGCATGACGCGAGCTGCCGCCGAAAATAAGGACTCTGGTAGTTTTTCCAGCGGTGTGTAAGACGTCAGGTGCCAGGTCACCATAGCCGAAAAATAAAGAAGCAGGTAAAATTCCCTAGGTAATGTGTGCATACCCTAATGAAACGTGCTGCGCAGGCCTATGATTACATGGGCTGTATTTCTGGCTTTGCTGTAGACGTGCAGTGTGTCCTTGCACAAATCACTTTACCTCTCTTCATTTCACAGGTTAAGTTTTAAGTTTACAGTAATTAGAGTGGACAGTTGCTTTTCAATGGGAATTCAGTGCCTAACCCCATTTGGTACTTTTGAAAGCCCTACCCTCATGTTTTTTAAAGATCCTCAGGTGGCAGGTGTTGTAATTGTGCATGGTATCAGTCTAGTCTGCCGTTTTCAAGAGTGACTACTGAATTTAGGCACCTCACTTTTCAGACTCCCAACTTCAGACACTTTAAAGGTCTGATTTGCAAAATGTAGTCATGCTCTCAAAATAGGCACCCCAAAACCGAGAAACCCCAAATCACTAATCGCTTTTGAAAATCAGGCCTGGAATAGTTATTTGGTTGCTCCTAAAGTACCCAGAAGAAAAATGCAGAGACACAGAATTGTAGATTGAGGCGAGACAAGCCAAAGCTAATCTTTGTAGAGAGAACAGCCTATGTCCTCACAGAGATCAGGAACCTAAGTCCAGATACAGTGAAATTTGTAGATTTCTAACTTTGGACCTGAGTCTAATTTTATGGTAAGAAAACCTTACACCATTCTGGCAAATTATATTTATCCCACTGTGGATATTTATCCCCCATCATAGATCTGTGGACTTGAGCTGGTATGCCCAGACGCAGCAATGTGTAAACATACCCTGTAAGGCTGTTTTGCACAGAAAGAGTGGTGTAAAGCGGCCTTAGTATAAATAAGAAGCAGGCCTTTTGTCTTCATCAGAAAAAAACTTTTGCTGAATGAATAGAAACTTCTCTACCTCTATAGGTAAGTATGTTTAGAAGAAAGCAGTGCTCCAATGGTGACATCTCTGGGGATTTCTGCAGCAGGAAAGCAGGGTTGGAGATAGACTGGTTTCATATACCCCATAAGAGTTAATAGTTTCAGGCTTTGTCTAAACTAGCATTTTTGTTGGTCAAGGGTGTGAAAAAAGCACACCCCTGACCAACATAAGTGTCACCGACAAAAGCATCACTGTGGACAGCGCTATGTTGGCAGGAGACGTGCTCCCAATGACAGATACCGCTGTTCATTGGGGGTGGTTTAATTACGCTGGCGGAAAACACTCTCTCCCATCGGCATAGAGTGGCTACCAGGGACACCTTGCAGGGGCTAGCACAAGTAGCACTAGAAGGTTATGTCATTAAACTGATTCAGGTTAAGTTGCATAATTAATTAAGGGGAGGTCAGGGTGGGTGGGCAGCCCTGTGAGGCTATGAGTTCCCCACCTCCACTTCAAATAGCTGAGTGCTGGAATTGCTTCATGTAAGCATCTGTCTGGAGTAAGTTTTGCTGTGCTGTTGCCAGGATGATTATAGCAAAGGAGGTCAGGTTGCATAATTAATTAAAGGAAATTGTTTGTGAGCAGGGAGCATTGTCATGCAATAGGGTTTCCCACACCTCCTGCAAGGTCCTTGTTATGTTGGGAAGTGTTGGATGGCTGCCATCAAGCAAGTCTTTCATCTATAGTATAGACAATCACAGACTTGGTTGAAGCTCATGCATGTGCTAAGCACCCATCTTTCAGGCTGAATGTAAGGAGCAGTTAAGCCCCTTAATGTAGTAAGATAGGCAGAAACAACAGAAGCCACCACCCAAGGCAACTGGCTGAAGGACAAAGCCTGATTTCAAGCTAAGTTGTGCGGGCTGCCGGGGTTCTTGGATAGCAAAAGCCATGGACAGAGTAAAAGAGAGGCAGGCTGATGGCAAGCAGACAATGGGAGAACCAGACGTGAGCATGGCCCTGAGAGGAAGAAGAGAGACAGAGCTCTTTGAGCACAAAGCATGCTAGAAAGACAGATTTAGAAATGATGAGCAAGCGAACTCCATGCTGTTTGTTCCTACTATGCCCAGGGAAGCAAAACTTTGGACATTTTTTGTAAATTAACAGGATTGCACTGAGAAATTCACCTGACTCCTATCATCCATTTCTCTGCCTAATGGAAAGAACCTGGCAGGGCCCCAAACATTGGATAACTGCTAAGGCCAAACAGAGACAACAGTGCTCACGAAGAGTATTTCACCTGTGTCAGCATCTAATTGGATGAAAACCAGTTCCCTCCTTGACCTTAACACTCCTTCTTCCATTAGCTATAGGCCAGGTGGTGAGACTTACATACTCCCACTGATGAGCAGTTACAGGAGCCATTCCACTGAAGTCAATGAGACTATTTGTGTGAGTAACTGCTCACTGATATGATTACAGGGTTCACAGCCTGGCCCTGGATATATAATAGCAATACAATTTGTATTTCTAAAGTGCCCACCCCAGGAGTACGTGGGCTTCCTTTCAATCTCATTTTTTGGCAGAGGTGGGAACTGCTTTTGGCTCTCCAAGCAATGATCAGTGCATTCATTGCCAGAGAGATTTGGTCAATGGTCTGGAATATACTAAGTACGGTAGTGTGTGACAGTGGTGGCGTTGTTTAGGGGGGAGATTTCCAAAGGCACTGTACAATTCCCACTGAAAGTCAATGAGTTAATGCTCATTTCCTCTAACCTTTGAGTGCTTCCTTGTGGTGCTATATGTACTAGATCTCAAAGCCTAAATTTAGTTTACTTAATAGCACCTGCAGTTTAACCCTCACCCTTCGCTAAAGTTCCTAAATGCCTGACCATAGTTCTGTTTAATGTCATTACTTAGGCACACATTTTCCAAAGTGCCCACTCGTTTTAGATGCCTCCATTTTTTCGATATCCAAACTGAAAAAAATGTAGGGTCTGCTTTTTAGAGGTGCTGGGCATTCAACTCCTGTTTGGAAGTGCTCAACATTTCTGAAAATTAGATCTTTAATGGGTGTTTCCAGGAAGGCACACAAAAATGGAAGCTTCACTTTGTTGCAGTTATGTCCATTCAATCACAGAAGAGTGCCTATGTGATGCACAACAGTAATAACAAATAATGAGTACTGAACATGGGGAAAAAGCATGTTTCTTATGCAATCCTCAGAGGGAAATTATTTTACGTGAAATACCCATTGATTGGTTTCAAATCATGAACATGTTTATGAATATGGAACTCTGTTCAACAACTAGGACTGCTTGAAACTGAAAACACAAACATCAAAATGTTCTGGCTGAAACCTGACAAATGTTCAATCAGCCACGGTTTTGGCCAATCTTGTTGTTTGTATTCAGCAACTTTGGACTGAAAACTTATGGTTTGCTGTAGCTAAAACGTGTGTGTGGAGGGAGTATTGGGGGCAGGAGGGGGGAGAGTTGAAAAAAAGTTTAAATTGTTCACTGAAAACTTTGACAAAAATGAAAAAAAATATTTTCCTCAAAAATATGTTGAAAAACCCCTGAAAAAAACCTCTTCATTTTCTTACCAGCTTTATCGTTAATATTTGCCAACCAAACGAACATAAAATCAAATGGTGGAATCAGTTTAATAAGCCTTTCACTGCTGATTGCTTTCTCTGCTCTAATTTCTGCATACAGGGATTGCTTCGCACAGATAGATAGGTAGATGCTTAAGGCCAAAATGGATTTATGATGATCTAGTCTGACATCCTGTGTAACACACAGGCCAGAGAACTTTAAGTAACTTCTGCATCAAACCCATGAGAGAGAGAGTTACGCAACATTTTAAAGGGTAAGAAAAGTAAAACACTGCCAAACACTTAGCAAATATGTTAAGATTTTCAACATAAACCCAATCAGAGCATGATTCAAGGCATTGTTCTCCGAAGCAAGTTCCTACAGGCACAGGTTATCATGGGGAAACAGAGCACATTCCAAATAACCACCTCTCTAATAAAGAGATTTCATTTCTCACTAGGTGTGGGTAAATATTACATCCTTGCTTGTTTGACTAGGTGGGGAAGGAATTTTTTCCTGTGGATATGGTGTGTTTGCCTGGGATTCCGTGTGTATTCTAGGCACCAGCACAAGCCTCTAAAACAAACAGAGCAATCTGTGAAAATGCAGCTTGTGGGTAGGAAGCAGGTGAGGGTGTGTGATGCACTCAGATCACATTCACAAGCTTTTCTCAGCATCCGTAAGGGCTGGAAATGTGCTATTTTAAAAATGAAAGCAGACTCTCACATAATCACATGCCTCCAGGAGCTGGGGCTTTAAGAACCACACCACACATTGCAAGACTCGTAAGAGTTGGCAACACAAGGTGACCTAATTAATATCCAGAAGATGTTTTTGTGGAGGTCTAATTTTGCATTGCTTAGCACACTCCCACTTACAGGCAAGCTGGGAATGTGATGCAGTTACTGCATTTCTAAGCTGTCCATCCTGCTTCTCCCCTCAGAAGGGAGGTGTTCAGCTTGGGGAGGCCAACACATCCTGCAGGTCCTGGGGCTCTGTCAGGGAAGGGATGCTGCTTCCTCACAGAGAGTGAACCCCCTGTGGCGATGGCTGACCATGAGCTCCAGGGAACCATGCTGCAGCAGCCATTTCCACACCACTCCTGCACGCATGCCTACCTATCTGGTGTGAGAGTTGATGCAGTATGGAGCAGCGGTTATCTTCCACACAGTTATCTGCTGTTGCTCTGACCCAGCTCCCCTTTTCCCCAACACGTGCCCATGCAACACACAAAGATCCAATCCAGAAAGTTCCTGTGGGCTCAGCATAGGAGGGAAGGGCATACCACAGAGTTCCTGACACCTATTTACGCGCCCTTCTAACTTGGATCAGCTGGGTTCTGCTCCCTTCCACTCACTATAGAAGAAGAGCGTATCATAGGGCTGGAAGGGAACTCGAGAGGTCATCTAATCCAGTCCCCTGCACTCATGGCAGGCCTAAGTAACATCTAGACCATCCCTGACAGGTGTTTGTCTAACCTGCTCTTAAAAATCTCCAATGATGGAGATTCCACAACCTCCTGAGGCAATTTATTCCAGTGACAGTTAGACATTTTTCCTAATGTCCAATCTAAACCTCCCTTGCTGCAGTTTAAGCCCATTGCTTCTTGTCCTGACCTCAGAGATTAAGAAGAACAATTTTCTACCTCCTCCTTGTAACAACCTTTTATGTACTTGAAAGCTGTTATGTTCCCTCTCAGTCTTCTCTTCTCCAGACTAAACAAACCCAGTTCTTTCAGTCTTGCCTCATAGGTCATTTTTTCTAGACCTTTAATTAGTTTTGTTGCTCTTCTCTGGACTTTTTCCAATTTGTCCACATCTTTCCTGAAATGTGGTGCCCAGAACTGGACATAATACTCCAGTTGAGGCCCAATCAGTGCGGAGTAGAGCGGAAGAATTACTACTCATGTCTTACTTACAACACTCCTGCTAATACATTCCAGAATCATGTTCGCTTTTCATAGCCTTACTCCTACTGGGTAGAGACGTTACTCTGTGAGCAGGCCCATGGGAATCAAGGGAGTATGTACAGTAGAACAGAGCCAAGTTAATACTTCCAGTCATCTTGCTGTCTGATTTCCCTCGGTGACCTGCACGCCACTGGGTGCAAGATTAATGCAGTTAATCTACTGTGCCACCATCTATCACCTCAGCATGAGTAAAGGGATCAGAAGCCGACACATAGTAGTTGGGACTTTCATTCGTTCAGATATACAATATAATAATACAAGCTAGCCGAACACTCTAGGGGCCTTGCGCAAATATTTAAAAATACATTTAAGAACTCCCTAACCCTAAACCAAATTGCCCACTAAAATTCTCTAGCTGCTGCTACCTAATGAAGGACAAGATCAAGAAAAGGAGTAGTAAAAATCAGAAGAACTTCATCACAGAATGCAGGAAAAGTGCAATAAACCACAACCCTAGTCACCCTTATGGATCACTCACAATAGAAAATGGTGCTACAATTGCTCAGCGAGCATTTCTAAAGTAGCTAGGTTTCGATATCAAGGTACTGTAAGAAAAAATTATGGGCAACAAAGAAAGCTAATATATGAATAGCAGAGGGCACTAGCATCACAGATATGCATTTGGGTGGGTGGGAAGAGAATGAGTCATTATCCTAATGGAGAGTTATCCAGGCAATAAATGTATGAGTAAGCATAAATGTCAGTGAATCATCATTTGAATGAATGCCTGGGCAGAACCGGAGCAGGTACCGCTTCATTAGGGATGGGCACAGTTCAGAGTTGAAAGCTGGTTCAGAGAAACATCCACAAAGCAGGATGCTTGTGCAAAACTTAATTGAAGTGCCCTGAATGTGTGCAGCCACAACCTCCAAGCGACCTCAACACTCTGTTCCCATCAGTAACCCTGCCCCCCCGAAATGGGATCTGTCTTGCCCATTCCTAGCTGCAGACCTTATTTGGCAGAGAGGCCCAAAAACCAGTTAGCTCTTCCAGATTTGTATAGGGGCCTTCTCTGGGGGCTCAGGCAAAGTGAGCATTTCTAAATAGCACCCAAGAAAGAGATGGGAAATATTTCAGAACCTCAAAGGTGAATGTTCAGCAGGATGGAGCTTATTTTTTGCAAACCTCCGAACCAGTTCACCCATCCCTGAACCTGGATTAGATTATCTTGGACAACAAGTGAGGCCTCAGAGCTGTGTGTCCAGACAGTCACAAATGGCATCCTACAGGTGTGTTCCTTGCCCTCTCCTTTAGCAAGCAGCAGCTCTGCTGGGGTGTGTCAATGTCCCAGCGGGTCTCAGGGAGGTGAGCTGATGTGGGTAACATTATTATACTGATTATGTGATCCCAGGAGTCACTCACCTCTTTGTGGGCCAGGAGCCATGGTCACCAGAACAGGCCTTGTTGGACCACACAGTGAACCTTCCAGGCAGACTAACGGGGGCTTAAAGTTGAGGGCTTGCTTTCTGCTTCCTCTAAAGTGTGCACATGCCCTATTATTTCTCAGCAACATGTGGCACGTGGCAGGACTGGGCAGGAAACCCAACAATGCTGTCAAAGATATGAGGAATGTGTTTGGAGAAGACATCCATCAGTACCAATGGTGCCTCTGTAGGACATGTGGTGTGTGGACTTATGTCGTTCCCGACCAAGTCACTGACTCATGATGATTCCACCCCCTAGCGGCCTGTCCAGGGCAAGTGTTCTGAACTGTGAGTCCACCGACAGCTAGGAAGCTGCTCCATCTGCTGTCTGCACTTCATCAGCGGAAGGAACCACCATGCCACCATCACATTTGTGGCATGCATGGCAAAAATCGGATGACAGCCTCTGTTGTGGTTTTGTTGTTGCCAACAGCCCATCGGCACTTTCAGGGCGTGTGGGTTTGCTGTTGCTGACAGACAGTTTCGGGGTGTGTCTGCGTATGATGGACATCGCACCCGGCATCATGGCAGCAGCCTGACGATACAATTGCTACTGAGGCTTTACCCAGAAGCCTTCAGTGTGCTGATTGTGTACACGCACGTAGTGTGGCAGATGGTTATGAGCCGTTGCCATGCTCCCTTTGCTCCAGCGTGTGGGCATATGGCAGGCCCGCATGCTCAGAAGTAAAATAATATTCACCCTCAATGGTGACTAAGAGCCCGTTGCGTCATGGTGCCGTGAGCGGCGGGGCACGCTTGGGCACAGAATCAGTCCTGAGGCTTTCCTCTCATGTGACTTGATGAGACATGAGCCGACGGCTGTACCCAGAGGTCTAATGCATGTGGTAGTCACCTTAGCTGTTGTGTTGGCTTTTGTCTGGAGAGCAGTGACTGACCCTAGACTGGGTGTCAACACCACACCGGGGCCTCGACTTTCAGAAATGACTAGCAAGTTTTCATGCCTTGATTTGTGGGAGCCCTGTTTGAGATGCCTGAGCAAAGCCAGATTTTGAGGGTGGGGAAGTTGATCCTTCAGAGGTGTCTCAGGCTGAGCACCCAAAAAATGCGGGTGCCCCAAATCACTAATCCCTATTTAAGAAGTGGGCCCAGAATTTCCTTGTGAGAAAGTGAAGGTAGCACGTTGCTCTCGTGCACCGTCCTGGTTTGTCAGGGTGTTACAGGACTTTGTAGGCACAGCTACACAACAAGCTGTTGCAGTTGCCACGCTATCCACACCCCCACCCTAGGATATGGTGTATACAGGGATGTCCAAACAGTTGCTTGTGAGCTGTGTGCGGCTCTTGTACAGTTAAAGTGCGGCACGTGGAGCCCTCTGTGTCCCTCCCATTTCTCCACCTACCAGAGAGGGGTGGGGAGCTCAGAGCTTCTGCCCTGCAGCAGGCGTGGGGCTAGAGGATCCTGCCCAGTGGGGAGCAGAGTTTTAGGGGGGTCAGTAAGTTTGGCCACCCCTGGTATATATCAATACTATTATCCTGCTATTTTGGGGACCAAATTGGACATGCTGGTGACAAAGGATAGGCTCAGTCCCAGGCCTTTTTGAATGTACAGGACATCTACAGAGAAAAGGTAGTGAGGATGTGTTTCAGTTTCAAAGTGTCATTCTCGCTTTGCTCTGCTGGTGATGCAAGCACTGATAAAGGATCATACTTCCTATATGACACTTCTTGCTTCATCCCTAGAGCTCACTTGTGGTAGACTTGTGAGTGGCCTGTACCACTAGGGATGGAGTGTGTGAGCATAAGATCAGGCTAGGATCTCACATGGCCCCCTTCACCATGATATCTGGTCATAGCATGTTTGATGTGTGAAAATCCTTCCTATGTTTTATAACATGTTTTCACAAATATGGCAGCGACTTTTTGTGGGATCACTTCTGAATGTCAAGGACGATCTTCAGCTACACAGAGTGCAATGCTACTTATACGGCCATCATCGCCTTAGCACCTCACCCACATCACTGAATTCATCCTCAGAACCCCCCCATATGAAATAGGGCAGTGCTAATATCCCCATTCCACAGATGGAGAACTGAGGCACAGAGAGATTAAATTACTTGATCAAGGTCACACAGTAATAGAACCAGCCACACACACACACACAAATCCAAGGGGAGAGGGAGAAGGTTCCCCACCAACCAAACAAAAAAAGTCAAACAAAATGTGAACATTTTCAGTTTCTCTATGAAGACAAAATGTTTTGTTTTTCCAGGGACTGGGATGAGTAAAACATCGAGATGGCATTTTCCACAATTTGAAAACAAAACATTTTAGGTGTCTTTATTCTTTTAAAATGTGTTTGTTTGTTTTTGTTTTTTGTTTTTTTGGGAGGGGGGGACAAACAACACATTTTGTCAAAAACATATTTCTATGAAAAATTTCAAAAATGGGGTTTGGTCAGAATGATTTAAAAAAGAAAACAAAAAAACCTTTAGTCTCAAAGTGTCAGCAGACTTTCCACTGGAAACCTCTGGCAGACCTGTAAATTTCATCTTGTTCATTTCAAGGGATAGGGAGTGATGGCCTGGCAAGCCTGAAACATCCAGTCTTCACCAAGAGCACACCTTGTGAAGCCTAAAACAGATAGTGACTGTGTAGGGGGTGCACGCTGAACTTCTCCACAGTTTGGTTCACTTCTGTAGGGTTGACCAAATTCTGATTCTCAATAGCAGTCAGAGCAAAAAGACAAGCAAACAATAATAATATGATCAGGTAATATAAATACTAGGTGTTGATGCTGAGGAATCTCTGTAGCTCACAGAAGAGTAAAGAGCAGAACATAAACAAATATAGCACCAATGAAAAAACACTGACGCAAATATAAAGAAAATGAAGGGAACTTTTCCCCCACTTATGTCATTTGGCTTCTGCTATGTTATTATCAAGTAACCCCAAGTGCCACACAAATGTAAGGACTTACTCTTAGCAAAATATTAAATTATATCTTTATAAAGGGTATTTCTCCACATTTTGAACTTCTCTTTATCCTCCTGAACTTACTACTCTCCTGCCAAACTTTGCTCTCTCATCCAGGAGAGCTGCCCATGCTGTCTAGCAATGAGACAGCTTAACAAACACATTCTGCAGGAGCAAATATTTTCAACAAACGAACAAATCAAGCCACATGGCAGTGGATCCAGATGCTTGATAAGCAAACAAAGTGCATTAATTTACAGGAGAAAAACAAGGAGGATAGTTGGGGATTAAGTTATTTCTTTCACTAGATGCCATAATCAATGGCAGACATACTTTAACTGTACTGGTCTGGAACACCCACCTATAATGCTCCTAAAAACGTAGACTGGAATTCAGCACTTCAAAAGAGTGACACCTATCTTAAAGACAAACAGTACCCATTTTGCTCAGCCCAAAAGTTTAAAAGTTGTACAAGTAAGAAGCGCTCATCAATGGATATCATGAAATGTGTTTGAAAATTAAGACCAAAAGTTTTCAAGTTTGTGGTCTAAATTAAGGATCTCATACAATTAAATAATACTAATAATGTAAATTAAATAAAAGTGGCCTGAGGTGTTTGTACAACCTTTAGCACAGTGGGGTCCTGTCCCATGACCTGGGCTCCTAGAGCTACAGGAATACAGCCTCTAAATAAGAATGTTTCAAAAATGATAAGCCTATCACTACATCTAGTGAAGACAATGGGAACTAGAGAAAAATCAGGCCACTTTAATTTAGGTGCCTTAAGCATGACTCGTAGGCATCAATTCAGCAGTTCTTCCCTAATCAGCACTTGCTGAAATCCCATTAATTTAATTGCATTTAAGCACATACTTAAAGTTTAGCATGTACTTAAGTGCTTTGCAGAATAGATAGGGATTTAATCCTGAGATTTAATGCTTTGCTGAATCACATTTAACAGCCTAATTTTGGGCACCCACTTTTGAAAAGGTAGGCCTAAGGATTTTATTATGATTGACATTTCTGAATGGGCTGCTGGTGATGGCCATCATACTGAGGTGCAACGTAAATTAAGGACAGACAGAAGTGAATTGTAGTAACTGGATTTACAAATATACCCTAATTGTGAGCTCAACTATAAAACTATATATGAAAGCAATAACAAATGTTGATGGGAAAAGGTATGAAATGGAGACAGAAGGAATGAATTAGTCCAGATAAAAAGACCTCCTGATATAACTCAAGGACTGTGTTAAGATCATGCCTGGTAAACACACACAATGTGGGACCGAAAATTAATGAGCCAAATTGGTGTGTCAAAAATTAGGCCTGCAGAAGGTGTCTGTGGTCCCAGGTCATTAGTTGCCAGGCACCAGAAGTCTGGCCATTGGAGCAGGCATTGTTCACCCAGCAACTGCACCCCCTAGTTAAACATGCAGCACATAGGAGAAACTGAGGAATACACAGTATTCAAAAAAAATATTAAGAAAATTTCCAGTTCATCACAGACAGTAACTGGTTTATGTTTACGCTATTAGCCCTTTTATTCCATCTCACTTAATACAGTAAGTCTCCACGGCATGTCTTGTCAGTGACTACAATCCATTAACCATCTTGTTTTTATATTAGTTTTACAACTAAAAGAAAAACAATGTTTCAAATTCAAATATTTCATCTCATTGTCCATAGTATTTTTCAGAGGAAGCCAAGATTCAATCAGGCTGGAAACAAAGTTACAGCTGGTTTTCAATGGGTTTCCATATTTCCAATCTCAAAAACAATATCATTATCAGTAAGAGGTCTCCCACCAGCAGCAGGCTCAGAAATGACAATCTCAGTTAAAATATTTCAATATATTTCTCCTTTTTTTCATGGAATGGCCAAAGAAATTTTAAAAGGTTTCTAGTGATATTTTCATGGAGTAAAGACCCCCATTTCATGGTATAATGGACCATGATTTCATCATGGCTAGAGTTGTTCAGGAAACAGGGCTTTTGTTGTTGTTGTGGAAAATTTAGACTTTTCAAGGGGAAAAAATGATAACTGAAAACTTTGGATTAAAAATCTCAATTCAGAAATGCTGCTGCAGTATCTAATGGGAGTTGTAGTTAGTGCTTCATGATCCCATTTTCCTTTAAGGGACATTCTTCCTGGTTACCCTAAATCTCCCATAATGCACCGCAGTCTCCCATTTTGCTCTGGTACTGTGTTATATTGTGGGAGTACCAGGCCATGGTGTATCTCAGGAAACATTGTCAAGTGGGGAACTCAGCCCATAGCGGAGAACAGGGGAGTAAAATAGAAACTGTTTTATTTTTGTTTCAGTTTTTGATATTTTGATGGAAATTTTTTAACCAGCCTTAATTATGACATATTAACACAATTTGTCTTGAGTAGGTCTCATTTTTTTGAAACGTCTCCTGATCGTATCACCATTACTGCCTGTGTGCTGTAGGCAGAAAGCAAAATAATTTGATCTCTATTATCTAGTAGGTGTTGTGTTGATATTTATGGCCCAATCAAATTCCACTGAAGTCCATGGAAAGACCCCACTGACCTCAAGGGGAGTGGGATAAGCATGTTAGGTTTGCGTTTATGGTTTTCATGGCTCCCAAAGCTTGATTCTGTTCTCATTTACATCAGCATCAGTCAGGAATAAATACAGAGAAGTCAGTGAGTTACACCAGTGAAAGAATTGTGTCAGTGAAATGACAAGCAGGCCCTACATCCTGAAATAATATGCCCTCTTCATTCACAACGTATCACCTAATAAAGGTTGCACAATTCCAAGGCTGTTTGCCATAGTGCCACCACTTGAAATCCTTTACTTCTGCCATCCTTTTCTGTTCATTGTTTCTCAACAGCTCTGCCATACGCAATGGATTATGTTACTTAATTGCTTGAGATCTTGGACTTGATTCTTAGCTTCCAAATTTAAAAAAAAACCAAACACACACAACCACAAATCTTTTTGCGAGCCAGCAACTGATTGAATGTTAGCTGCATTTCTTGAGCACAACATATGACAGAGCAACAGAGGTGACTTACAAAGATATACATTGTTGTTTTGTAATAATTATGGGCAGAATCCTATACCTTTGACATCCATGGCACTTTTACCATTGGTTTCAGCAGGCGGGGCACCTATAACAGCAAAACTATACATCTACCTAGCACCTTTAATCCAGGAAACCTAGACACACATTTTAATGGTCCAGTAGAGGAATTGGGAAATTCAATTTGTGTAATGTACTATTTATATTGCAGCGGTGCCTAGGAATCCCAATCAAGTATCAGGGCCCCGTGTGTTAGGCTCTATGCAAACAAGTCAGTCTCTGCTCCAGAGAGGTAACGCTAAAATTAAGGTGAAATCCTGACCACATTGAAGTCAGTCGGGTCAGAATTTCACCTAGAGACTTAAACAGAAAAGTACAAGTCTCATCTCACCGCTGGCCTCACCAATGACAAGTGGCAGTTATGGTTCCCAAGCATACCTATATGCATAATACAGATAGTAAATGATTAACCATACTCAGAGTTTGAAGGCCAGAAGAGACCACTAGATCATCTTGTCTGACCTCCTGTATATTACAGAAACCCTCCCCTGCAGGATTCAGATTGTCCTTTGCCCTAGGATAGGACCTGCAAGATTGAGAGAAGGCTCCTTGCCCCTCTTACCCCATGCACCTGAACAAGGGTCATAGATAATCTGGCCCTGTACATAGCAGATCTCCTTTGCTCCTTCCCTTTAATTGAATAAGTAGAGCAGATTCTGGGAGAAGCACAGGCAGACAACAAAGGACCAAGACCTGAAACCCGGCCTCTCAAGGCATCTTAACCAAGGATGAGGAGAAAATTCACCAGCCAGTTCTTTGGAACAGAAATAAGTCTATGAGACACATTCTGTTAATTACAAGAGCCAGAACAGAGTCCCAGTGATTAAACTGCAAATATCCTAAGAGTTTGCTTGGCAGTGAAAACCTGGTAACCAAACAGATTATTTGGATTTGCCCCCTATAATTGTCTTGGCAGCATGCACACGGTGATAAAACCACCAGTCTTCTGGCTGAGGACTGGATTATTCACTTGGGAGCCCATTAATACTACTCCATATTGGCCATTATGCAATGTAAAATACTCCCTGCAGGCCAGCAAATGAGTGCTGTCTTCACAGTGCTCTAATGCTTCACTAGCTCAGGGACAATGAGATTGGGACCAGAAACTGACCCAGCTGTAGGCTTCCAGCACTGTGGCACACAGAATTACTGCTAGGTCACTGCAGGTAATTAATCTGCATGGTAGGTGGCAGTGCTATCCATTATTTATTAGGCAAGTGGTAACCTTCTGCAATCCTTTGACTTCTCCATAAAAAAAAAATTCTTAGTGCTACTTTAAAAAAATGATCAGGAAACATCAGAGAGAGAGAGAGGGTTGGTACTTTCAAGACATGTTCCCAAGTCCACCTGCTGTGGTAGTCATGACTTCGGAGACTTAACATTCCAATGCAAAGAAAAATTGCATCAGCACATTGACTTAGACAATATAGAACTCAAAGGCAACAGAGTATTAATGAACTAGATGAATGAGAAGCCAAAGTTAAAATCAACAAAAGAAGGCTCAGAAAGAAATGGCAAGAAAAAAATATTGATCTGGAAGTAAATATAAAACGACTGCAGATAAAATTTTGGTTGACACAAAGATTGGCAGAATGGTAAATAATGATGAGGATGGTATATTTATGCCTTAATATTAAGTATAAAGTGGTTAAGTTATGTTAGCTGTAGATGCCGTGTTTTGAATGTCCTTATCTTTGTGCATTTACATTCTCCAAATAACATCAAATTAAGTGATTTTTTTTTCCTTTTACAATTTTGCAACATATACTCAATTGCGGTATACTTCAGATCTTGAGAAAGAATTGCTCAGGGGCAAAAAGAAATCTGCGGATGATTATTGCACTAATATTATAAAGTCTGTGTGTGGAGACCAGAAATCCCTGACTTTCAAACACATCTATCATAAGTGAATATGCAGTTAAAGCACTAATGGGAATGCTAAGGTCTTGGTTTTCAAACAATGAGTTCTCAGCATTTTCTAAAGACGTTTTCTTTAAGGCGTTTCAAGTTGGACATCCCAGATCACAAACATTTTTTAAAATGTTGGCCCTAATATTTAAATTAAGAATACTCTACATTTATACTCACTTTAAGAGCTCTTTACACTGCCAGAGAGGTGTGAAGAGACCTCAGTGTAATTGAGAATCAGGCCCTTAGTATTCTGTCTAAATATTAATCTTATTTTTCTTTCAGTTTTTGAACAGGTGCCACAGCAAGCCAGAAACATGTCACTTTCACAGCAATTACTCATGTCACTTTCTTGGCAACGCTTCCTTTGAAATGCCAGATATAATTAAAACCTCTTCTCAAATCCATTTCACCGTGGTTCACACAAGGTGAACCTTCCAGAGAAGACTGGGCAGAGCTCTACCAATGGACTGTGGAAAACCCATATGCAGACTGAACTGCCTAAAAAATCAGTGAGGAAGCCTGAGATACAGCCTGAAGGGGAAACTTCCCATTTTCAAAAGGGTTGTAAGGAGTTAGGAGCCTAAAGTATTATTGAAAGTCAATAAGACCTAAGCTCCTAAAGTCCAGGTGCCTAAATATGTAGACAGGCATTTAGTGGGATTTTCAAAAACACCTGGGTGTCTAACGCCAATTGAAATCAATGGGAATTAGGCATCTAAACACCTTGGAGGATCAAAGGACTTAGGCACTTTTGACAAATTTACCTCCAAAGCTTTTTCTCAGCAGTTTTGTTTGCCAATCTGTACCCTTCTCTCTAACAAGTTACTATGCCAGTGACCTGGCAGAAACAGAGGGCTAATGGTGACATGTCTGGACCCTTCAGTTGAAATAAACGTAGAATATTGTGAAGCGTTGTGACTGCTCTTTCTGGGATACTATTCCTAGGCCCCGGTTCAGCCAAATACTTAAACACATGCCTCACTTGAATCCTGTGTATAGCTCTGTTGATGTGACTGAGTCTACTCATGTGCTTAAAGACAGTCACGTGCTTCTGTATCTTGCTTAATCAGGGTTCTCCTGCAATATGGACGATCACTGCATGTCAGCACATGATGGTCTAATTGTCCTTTGTGTCACATGATAGCCAACAGCAAGGAGTAACTCCAGAGACACAGACAGACTGTACATTTTAAAAGTTTGAATCATAAAGTTCAATGTTCTAACACTAAGTGATAACAAAGTATCTTTAATCCTCCTTCTTTGGTGATAGCATCTCAAATGGATGCACACTGGTTGGCTGTGATCACATGCTGGGTTTCGGAGCAAGGTGGGCATTACTTGATTACTACTGCAAGGTGGATATTAGCTTATTGTAGTTTAAAAAGAGCTGTGACCCACAAGAATACTTCCAGGTCACCTTTCATCCCCGGATCTGTGCGCGCTTTACAAACAATTAATTAAGCCTCCCAGCACTCCGAGAGTGCAACCAAATTAACCTCCCATAAGAAGCAGTGAAACCTAGCTAATTTGTGTGTCTTGGGAAATTTGATAGGAGGTTGGGGGTGTCATTCCCCCTTGCCTCCTCCAGCATGGTAACTGTTAATTGTATTCTTGATGTGGCAGAGTTACTAGTATCATCCTTGTCACGTTTATATTTATAGGATTGAGGGGGCAGGTATTACAACTAAAGTTAATACAGAGATTGTACCATATGCTTTGAAAGGAAAACCATCACTGAAGTAAATGAAGAGCTCAAAAACATTCAGGACTCTCTTCTAGTAGACAGTATTTGAGTGGCATCTGCAGATCCCTTAGACTCATAGACTTTAAGGTCAGAAGGGACCAATATAATCATCTAGTCTGATCTCCTGCACAACGCAGGCCACAGAACCTCACCAAGACACATTCCTTTCATGGCCCAGTTCCCCTGCTCCCCCCTTTCAATGTCAAACTCTTGTCCCTACAGACCATCAGGAACAGCTCTCTGGATCACTGATGGTCCAGAAGTCACAGTGCAAAAACTAATCAATTAACTATTTTTAATCATTCCCCCCTCCCCCCTCCCCTTTTTTTTTTTAAATAGATGACAAACTACAATTGCTGGGCACACGAGGGAGCCGTGGGGACCCTTGCAGCGCAAGGGCCAGGCACCCCCACCACCAGGCGGCCTGGGGACATCTGCCCTGTCACTCCCATTCCCTGCCACCCCCACAGGGGGGGGGAGGGATCCAGAAACAGGCCTGCAGAACCCCCACAGGCGCTAATACAAGTATTGGCCCCCGGGTGCAGGAGACCCTAGGTACGCCACTGCAAGGGTGAGCTCTCGCATGCCAGGCTGCACCACTGATCTTAGCTACCAGCAGCACAGCTCTAGGAAGACCTCCCAAGGGTAGTTTGGGGGAGAACAAGGGGAGCCTCTGAACATAAAGGTAGGCATATGCAGAGACCAGACCTGATGCATCAGTGGTGGATGCTTATAGATTCATAGGGTCCCGCTGCAAGTTAATACTGACTCTCACAGAGCTTTAAGAGAGACACAAAGAGCTCCAACTTACACCAGCTTGTGTTAGATTTATGTACATTTATACTGCCAAATCAGTCACAAAACACACGATCTTAATTCATCCATTTGCTACAGTTACCCAACAGAGAGTTCCATCCAAGCAAGCAGATTTAACACTGGCTTGCATGCCATAGCAGAGAGTTAACCACTGTAGCTTCCAGCCCTGCTACTGCCTCAGTTTCCCCCCTTAGTTTTCTTAGTTAAGAAACCTGCACTGTAGATGTTTCCTCTGCCCTTTTGGGAGTCTAAACTAACACTCTAAATGTTCCCCAGGCTTAATTAGTGCTTTGCTGCTTATAATGAGTCAGAGCTGTGTAAAGAAGCCTTAGTGCAAATGGGAATCAGGCCCTAGAGATCTCATTATACACAGCCGAACTAATGAGCTGTGCCTGGAGGTAGATCAGTAGTAGCAGATATTTTCAGTTTTTATCTGAATTAAATCTCTGCACTTTTTGAAGTTCTCCCGTCACTGTAGGGCTTATCCACCATGCAAGAAGAATGTCCATACATAGATTTACTTCAGAATAGCTCTTCTGCTTTAAATTCACCCCCTGCCTTAGTCCAGAACAACTTTCATAGGTAGAAAAGCCCTAAATAAACAGGCAGAATGTAACCTCTGCTGCTTTATAATCAGTTTCCCACTTCAGCTTTCAGGGTGGTAATAGGCACTTCAGTTCTGTGCTCTCTCTTTCTGCAGATAAAATGCCTGTTGCTGCAGGACATGATGTGTGATCATTTCCTTTGATGCTACCTGCTGGTATGTGATGCTATGTGAATCCAGAGTACAAAAGACTGTTTTGGTAGGAGGGGATGGAGATTTGTAAAAATCAAAGATCACTGAAACCAGAGTACTACTTTGGGTCTGCTGTTCCTGTTCGCAGTATCCTACACCTAGGAGTGGGATGCAGACAGGACTAAATATTGTTTGTTTTTTAGCCTTCATTAATGACAGCTATGCACCTCAAAGCACCTTTGTTAAAGATGCCAGCCTTTTCAATGGCAACAATGAGAGTTGTAACAATGGAAGGAATTGTAATGAGATTTAGTTGATGCCAGCTGAGACCCCAAAACAGCCTTATTAACAGAAGACATTAGGGAGATCATCAGCTGGTGTAAATCAGGGCAGCATCATTGACTTCAATGGACCTATGCTGATTGACATCAGCTGGGCTTCTACCAAGGAGTCTTTTAGATTGCTTGCAGTAGCCTTGTAGAAATGAGGGGCATGGGGTCCTGCCACATAAAGAAAATCTAATAGTTCAATCCTCTTCCTATGTTGGGTAAATCTAGGATTTCTCTTAGCAAGTGAGAGATGAACTATGTATGTGTTCTATTTTCTGAGGATAACTCTGGACTTTTGGGACCTTCCCTGGGTAGAACAGTCTCCAAGTGTGTCCTCTGCTTCTGCTCAATGCCTTGGTCTTGCAAGTAATCTATACTCCCTCAGGATAGTGATATTGTTCTCTAGCAATTTAAAGGGAGAGTTTTTTTGGCTCTCTCAATCCTGAATGAATCTATTAATCTAACAGACAGATCTGTGACTCTTACATCAGCCTTGTCAGCAATGGTAGAACCCATACTCCTTACAGCCTTCAAACTACATCATGTCATAAGCACAATAAAAGTAATCCTCAATCTGGGAGCCCAAAAGGCAATAGGTAAATGCTGCAGCAGTATAGCTTTCAATTTCTGAGCATCATTTGAGCTCTTAACTGTTTGTTCCTAAAATAAAGCAACATGTTCAGATCTGGATTCTTAATTAGCCTCTGGTGTTCACAGTCAGGCACCTTAAAAAAAAAAGGGGGGGAGCCTTATTTTCAAAGGTGCGGAGCATCTGCAGCCTCCAGCGACTGGAACTGAACCCATGAGCAGGATTCTAGTGTTAGAAATGCAGTTTTGAAAAGGTTAACCTTATTTTTATGTTTCAATCCTGGGTTAACAGAAAAGAAGCATAAACCACAAGCAGCTACTGACTTTCTAAGTGCCACGTCCAAAACCCACATCTTCCCCATTTCTCCCTCAGCTGTAGCCTCTAAATTTAACAGCAATGTCTTCTGTGAATCAGCCAGCAAAAGATGTTTATGGAGCGAAGAGCTCTCATCTTCCTACCCTCCCCCCACCCCAAAGTACCTCAAGTGGTAACCCGCCTGAGAAGTTTATTCTTCCTGGTTTGCAATAGTGTGTCAAACCCAGCTGTGCTGTTCTCAGCTGTGAGGGAGAGAAGGGATGGGTAATATCATGGGGTAAGGGAATGTGAGTCACTTTGACTCATTTACCCAGAAGCTTGTTTACAAACATCTTTCCTCCCCCCAGAATTCCCACACTGGGTCCAACAGAAAAATAGAACATTCCTGTGGAAGACTGCTCAACCATTTTACAAGATGAGCCTGCAGCCATGTGGTTCACTTTGGATGATGAAACCAGAACAAAATCCTCACCTGCAGATCACACAGTCAATAAGGATTTTGTGCATGACTGTGAATCCAAGAGGTAGACACTACAGACAGACAAATATGTGGAAGACTGGCATTCAGATCAGTTTCTATCACAAAGAACTGATGTCAGTTTAAAAAGAAAACAAAACAACCTCTGAAATAGGAAACAATTCAGCTTACAGGTAGAGACAGCTGGGTCCTAGCTCCCTTGGTTTGGTACGTGACTCCACTAGAGAGACTGAATTTAGATTCAGATCCAAATCTCCTTAAAGTTTGCTTGTATATAGATCAAGTACTCCCATTTCAGAGATAGGCTTGACATTAGATCCAATTTATCCATAGCTTTGTGAGGTATGGGAGGAAAGGAGAGCAGTTCTGATCCAGTGTTCTAGTTTGTGCCAATGTCTAGTCCTCACCACTACATGCAAAGTTAAACGCTAAGAGCAAAATTTTCCTCTTTGAAAAAGATCTCTTCTCCTCAGTGCAGAAACCAGTTGCACATTCCGTAATCCTTCCACTGGCATCAATTTAAGCTTTACATGCAGACTAAATGCAAAATTGCAATAGGATCTGCTCCATGTGCATCAGCAGTCAAAAAAGCTAACAGGATGTTAAGAACCATTAGGAAAGGGATAGATAGTAAGACCGAAAATATCATAATGCTACTTTATAAATCCATGGAATGCCCACATCTTGAATACTGTGTGCAGTTCTGGTTGCCCCATCTCAATATATGTTAGAATTGGAAAAAATAGAGAAGGGCAACAAAGATGATTAAAGGTATAGAACAGCTTCCATATGAGGGGAGTTTAAAAAAGACTGGGATTGTTCAGCTTAGAAAAGAGATGACTAAGGACGACTAATATAAAATCATGAATGGTGTGGAGAAAAAGTGTAATTTATCCCTTTGATAACATAAGAACCAAGGACTACCCAACAAAATTAAGAGGCAGCAAGTTTAAAACAATCATAAGAAAGTACTTCTTCACACACTGCATATTCAACCTGTGGAATTCGTTGTCTGGGGATGTTGTGAAGGCCAAAAGCATAACTGGGTTAAAAAAATGATTAGATAAATTCATAGAGGATAGGTCCATCAATGGTTACTAGCCATGATGGTCATGGACAGAACTTGATAATTGCCCTCTGAAGCATCTGGCACAGACCACTATCAGCAAACAGGAATCTGGGCTAGATGGGCCATTAGTCTAACCTAGTATGGCTATTCTTATGTTCTTGTGACTTGACTTATGACTTGAAGAACAGTATTTATCCCTAATTTTGTTTGGCTAGATGAGGGATGAAGGAGAACAGACACTGATGTCTTTATCTATCTCAGCATGGGGGTTGCCCACCCATTTTATACTCAAACTAACCTTCATTCTACCCAAACTGGATGCTTTTTCCCCTGGTTGTGCCTGTAAAGTTAATGGCACCAGAAATCTCCAATCAAGAAACAGATATGATGTCAGACATTACAGCACTACCGCATGCGCTGCCCTCGTTATCATCTCTCTTTTTAAAGTCTTCATGATGCATTTTAAAGCCCATTGTTACAAATGTAGCCCTCGACAAGTTAGGAGGAGAATGGCTGTTTTTATTAATCAATTAATTGAGCCACATTAGCAGTTTCCTTTCCCTCTTCCTTTGTCTTTATTTTCCACACAGTATGGCCCAGGCCTGGGGTGACAACAGTCATAGTAACTGCTATTTTTGTGCTGGAACTTACGTGATTTGATGCAACTCAATAAAACAACACAGTAGTACACAGGAAATGAGAGGGAAGCATTATTTGTGGAAAATGTCATTTTGGAGAAAACAGGCCACTTAGTAAGGATCTGTTAAAAAGCCACTTAGTCGGTAGGGAAAATGTTGCAGTTATACTACGTAGAAGCTCTTTTTACTCATGTCACTCATGTCATTTCCAGAGCAGGGGAATTCCACTGTATTGGTTAATTTTAACTGTGTGTTTATTTTAATGAAAGTAGAAAGGGGTCCAAAGTGGAATGCGAAATCTGAAAAATCCCAGATTTCAAGGGGAGATCGAGAGTCTAAACCCCCGATACAAGCCCATCCCTACAGTTTTGAGGCTCATTTAGATCTTAAAACAGACATGCCATGTTTTTAGGTTTCTGTCAGTTTGAGCCAAAATCTTACTAGATCCCCTTACAAAAATCACTGCATTTCCAACGTGTACAATCTGAACAATGTAGCCTAGCCTGATCTGCCAAAATCACTAATGAAAACAGTTCTGATGCTTGGTCCCCATTAGAATTCATAAGTCTCAGTGAAGATGCCAGGTCCCAAATCTGAGTACCCCACTGACTCCCACCTTATTCCCACATGCTAGAAACTCTGATAATCCCTCCTGACCACACCACCTCTCTTGACCGTAGACCCTTCCACTTCATTCCCAATCATCACTGCCTCCCAGGCATCTGAAATGGAAACTTCTCTCTGCCATTTGGTGATGGTAAAGAATCCCTGAAAGAGTTGGGTTTCTCTAACACTGAACAAGGAACTCTGTTAGAATCAAGGAAACCATATAAACCCTAACGCTACCCTCGCTAGCTTTTTCTTTCACTGTAGAGCTTCTGTCTTGTCCTTTCTCAAGCCCCTCCTTCCTGTCTTCCAGCTACAGATTTAAAGAGACAGCACACATAGCTTTACAGATCTTACTGATTCCCTCCCCGCAATCAAGACATCCCACTGAACTTTTTCTCCCCCATTGCTCCCATTCATCAGAGCTATCTCAACCCTCCCCCCAGCCAAGACCCTCCACCCAATGGGCCATTCCTGCCCCTTCACCCTATTGGTAGAAATGGAAAACCTCTCCTTTCCAACCAAGGATACAGAGATGGACAATATACCAAACCAAAATGTTCTGCAGATAGACGGCATGCACACATGTATTTGCATTTGACTTTGATTCCTACTCAGCAGTCTTCTACTGTGCAGACCTGAGTATGAATCCAAAGCCAAATGCAAGTGTGCATGCTTGTTTTCTATCCTGTGGAACATGTATGCCCTCTAGAGGAAAGATCACACACATATATATCCTATATAGTAAAAAATCATTCTACCAGCAGCAGCCAAAAAGGGACATCGGGATGTTTGAACTGTAACAAAGGAGATGCAAGTGGCTTTCTTTCTTCACTGCATCCCCAAGTAAATGTGGAAAATATGCAACAAACTGCAAATGGTTGTGTGTCTGCCCACTTTCCATCCAGCAGAAAAAAATCAGGCCTGTTCAAGAAGTAGTGATTGTCTTCCTTTCTAATGCCTATAGATACAGGGCCAAATCTTCAGCTGGTGTGAATCAGCAGTGCTTAACTGCTGTTGACAAGAGCTTTGCTGATTTACAGCAGCTCATGGGAAACTGGGCACAAAAACACCCACATCCCGTTATCTGCATCTCAGAAACAATTTCACTGCAGTTTTTCATGAATCAGTTTGAAGGTTCAAGGTGGGTTGATTGTGTTCTGACCCGTGGCTAATACAACTCTTTAGGAATCTATCTTATGGATACGGGAAGACCAGCAGAAGCCACTTTGACCCATTTACTCAGGCTAGTCTGAGAAGACTGTAAGGAGGAGCCATGTCCAGCAACCCATACTAAAGGAGGAAGTGAGCCTGCCATCCACCGAAGACCCCAGTCAGGGTCCTCCTTAACAAGCAGTTAACATCAAATAGATAAACTAGGAGTTAGTGGGTCTGTCTCAGGCTCTGCTGGGGAAGGATCACATGTGAGAATGGATAGTTGTTGGCCTTAATGGAGACCTCCATGGATTGGGAAAGCTTGAGTGAGCATCTCTAGTTGGATCTGTCCAGCATTCAGGCTGGTTTACTCTGTGTTTTTGTATGATTTGCTAAAACACATTGCGTTAAGATGCACTAGGGAACCCTTAATGTGCTCCAGCAGAGCTTACAAAGAGCAGTTAGTGTGCAACACGTTGGTGCACTTTAGAACTCACACCCTCTGTAGGGCATATTGTCGTACCACATAGATAAGCCCTTTACGTTTCAATGGTGCCGATGCTGAGTTCGAATCCTGTTGGAGACCTGTTTTCATTAAACAATCTTCACATGGGATTTTTAGGGAGCACATTTTGGCACTGATGCAGAATGGCAATAGCAGTAGGAGTTTGGGGAGAACAAAGCCTATAGGAGAGCTTATTTACCCATGATCGTCTGAGCATCTCACATGTTCCAGGGGAGAGTTAACTCAGCAGCTTGCTTACCAAGGATGATACACCTGCTCCCCCACCATGATCATGTTGGGGGAAAATGTCTGAATTAATGAGTTGAGACTATACTGATTTAAAGAGCCAACCATTCTTTAATGCCACCTGAGCCCTGTCACCCCAGGGATGGCAGCAATTGGCATCACTCCCAGAGAATACTATTGTTTCATTTTCTATTGCTCCAACCGGCAAGTGGAAGTGGGAAAACCATTCACGATATTAGCAACAACAGCCACTTCAGGGGCATCAATGGGGTGGAGGGGTTTGGTGGCGCTGCATGGTCTCTAGACCTGGTCTTGCCCCATTTCAATTTTTTGATAAATATTTTGTAGAAGTTTGGAAAAAACGAACTAGACAAAATTTTTCACAGAAATGTTTGTGGAAAACGTTTCCATTATTCAACCATCTCAACTGATTCCTAATGCAACCCAATGAACATGTATTTTATACTCTATTCCTGTCAATTGCAGGCATTTTGGGGAGGTGATATCCTCTGTGACCCCCTCAAACCCTTAAAAATGAATACAGCCATCAACCATTATTTTCACTGGTGTGTGTGTTAGCATCCAGACAGTTCTCTAAGGCACAAAAGCCACTGAAGACACTCTGACCTATGATTCTGGAATCGTTATCCTCACTAAGGATCATGTCCTAGCATAACTCGTCCCTGCTTGGTGTGGTGCTCTGTCCCCCTCTAGTGGTACCTAGCCCAGATAGAGATTGAGGAGTACGTGGCTTTCAGCTCATGCAGTAGAGGCTCATACTCTAAGCTTCAGAGGTCCCACGTTTGATCCTACTCACCAGGCTCTGTTGACGTTACACTAGCACATGTAACTGCCCAACCTGTGGCACCCCGCTCACCAAGAGAAGGTGGAAAAGTACTGCTAGAATATACACTCCTTTGTCACCTTGATCATGTGATGCAACACAACATGCTTAGCTGTCCTTCACACAGCCTTTGCACCCATTCAGCCTCTGCATTTGATAGGGCATACTATGTCCATCTGCAGCAACCAAGGGATTGGTAAATCACAGTCTGATGCATGACTAAATCTGACAGCACTGAGCAATAGAAATTAGGGTCTATCCATAGGACAAATATCACTGTGCATGAGTGAAAGGAACAGCTCTATTGTGTTCGGTCTCAAAATGACCAATTAAGTGCGAAGAGGAAACTGTTCAAATATTTGCACTGTATTTTTTTCCAGTGGCCAAAGAGAATACTTCACCGTAATAGTATGCTGATTCCAAAGGGTCAATTATGTTTCCAATAGATGAAAGGTGTCCATAATTACAGCATTTAACTGTAATTTAGCTAAAATGTGCCCTGCATTCTGAAACCAAGATAGCACAGTGGAAATATCCTAGTTACAGGTACGAGACCATTTAACCCCTGAGCATCCTGGCCTTTCATTTTAGACAACCTTGCATGTGCTTTGACGGGCATGAAGCTTCTTCTAGGCTATTCAAGCTGCTAGAGTGAAGGTTTAATCATCCACTTGGATGTTTCATTAGGTAGAGTGGAGATCCAGACTTCCAGAGCAGAAATAAAATGTTTATGTGGTAGATCTGAAGGGTGGGGAGAGAGGAGCAAGGAAGATGGGAGACGACAGAGGGAAGTAAACAGCAAGAGAAATGTACCCCTGTGCAGAGAAAGCCAGCACAAGGCAGGGGCACCACTTCACTCCCACTTGAGACCTGAAATGTTTGCATGCGCAAGTGGCACTGAAGGGGTGCACTGGGCCCTGCACTGTCTCTGGACACAGGAGTGAATTTCACCCCGAGAGAAGAGAAGGGAGAATTGGAGCTAACGGAGAGTCCTAGAGAAGAAGAGAATCAGGGAGTTAGAGAGAGGAAAGGGCAGGAGGGAGCCTGCATGACCACAGAGAAGGGAGGAGCTATGGCCTGATCCAATCCTCACTGAGTGTTAATTACAAGGCAGCTATTGAATTCAACAGGAGTTGGATCGGGTCTGTTACCATGGATGATGACCGTGGCACGTGTTGGAGGGTGACAAAGATACGTGGGCTGTGAGGTACTGTCAAGTGATGGATGGAGAGGGCGATAAGGCAGTGAAGTGTTGGCTGGCTATAGAGAGGGATGTGAGGGAGACAGAGAACTACTGAAAAGTTACAAAGAGGGAGCCTCCAAAGATTGGGACAAGCACCCCATCTGTCCCTGGCTACACAAACTTCTCACTCACTGTGACCAGGATCGCAGCAATCATGCTGGTCCCTCCGTGAGATCCAATAGACCTTGGCTTAAAATCAACCAGTGCACTGCCTTCTCAGTGACATGGCAAAGGATGCTTCAAAGAGGCATCCCTGGACAGCAAATATCCTATCAACAGTCTCCCTGGGCATTGGTAGAATAAAGGACTTTTTCTGGTTAAAACACGTGACTGCATCCAGTTACTTTCCATGTACTTCAGTTCCCTATTTTTATTTTTTAATTTATTTTAGATGTGAGGGCTTTTTGAGCTAATAAAATAAGAGACTGGTAGAAGGTCTAGAGCAGACAGATGCCGAACAAACTTCCCAGGTAGTTGCATAAACGCACTGCTGCGCTGTCATAAGCCAAAAATTCCAGTGCAGGGCCTCTGATGAGACCAGACTAGCAACTGGGCAATGGTTTTGTAGTGGAGATGAACAACTTCTAGAGACAACTCTTTACTACGACCAGTAAGAGGTTAACAAGTCTCCAGAGGTGAACAGCTAGTGTATTAGTCATTCACTAGCCACCTAGCCCCAGAAAATACTGAGTCCTCTATAATCTCTAGGGGTGAAATTCACCTCTTTGCAGAAAGCCAGCATAAAGCCTATATACCACTTACAGCCTCAAGATAGGGTTTAAGTGACGCATGGGTCTCACTATGCTTTCTCGGCCAGGATGAATTCCACCCTAGTTTACCTACTAGAAAAAGGCAGAGCAGGGTGGAGCTATTGGTTTTTTTTTTAAAGCCTTAACATTCTTCTTTCAAATGGATGCAAGCATGCTGTGGGTGATAGGGCCGGGGAGGAAAAGACCAAACCAATTAATTTCAAATATGTGGAGCGATGAAGTGAAAAGCAAAGTCTGCATGAAGCTATGACTCCCTGCTCTGTCAGTGCAAGGTATCAGTGAATGCATTCAGTTGCAGTCAGTCATTTATAAGTGGGGTTGTGTCATTCATTGGCCTATGACCTCTTCTTCATTGAGCTCTCCAGGGTGCTTAGGCCACCTTCTCCCTTTTCCCCGCCTGCTGGGAAGGGTTCCAGACAGGGGGGTAGCACAATGGTAGCTTAAGAGATGTGTTGCCACAATGTTGAGCCATGGTGATGCAACATCTGCTGAACTGACCTGCCCGTACCTAGTTCACTGGATTCAAACAGTTGTAACGTATGGGCTCTGCCTACCTGGCTGACTAATCGCAATGCTAGCCCCTTCCCTCTCAGAGTTCCCCCAGGAGGAAAGGACACTCCATCAAGCCAAGACAAAGCTTATATTTGGCTGAACAATTGTTATAACAATCTGACTTCGCTTGAGTTTTTGTTTCCCAGTTTACAGCATGGCAGCATGTAGGGTCCAAGTATAATTTTTCTGGGCGCAGTACAAACTTGTAACACGGGCACCCTCCCATACACATACCACAATCCCTCATCCCATACATACAATCTCATGAGCCATGAAAAAAGTTTGAATTCTGAAATTACTGTTACATATTCTACATTTCTGAAAAATGTCCCCCCCCCCACTCCCCTTTCACTATTTTTGTTTAACATAACACCCAACCTGAGAGTCCTACAAGTTTGCTGACTACTTTGTAACTATTTGGCCAATTATAACAGTATTATATCCTGTCAACATCTTGATTTTGTTCTTCTGCTTCCCTAGTTAGTATATTGCCTGACTGCAGAAAGGCCTTGTCTGATTTGAAAAATCTGGAGGATACATTGGTGTCCTTTAGCTTCTTTTAGTTCCCTTTCTTTTATCTCCTTATGTTTCTGGCTGCCTGCAGCAGCACTGGCTCCCACTGTTTTATGGTGCTTCGCTTTGTCCCGCCCACCAGTTGTCCCTTCTTCCTGCCTATGCACAAGGAACTCTGGGACTGGTAGTTATTGATCTTGATATGCTATAGACCATGTCACACAGAGGAGCACAAATCTCTCTGTCTCTCAGTCTCAAACTACAAGTCCTAGTTTAACTGCACAAGTGCACGCTCTCTAGTCTAGAGAATGAGCTGGGCTGGGCCAGCAGACCCAGCAACTCACTGTTCAGAATGTTGCTTGAGACTGCGCTAACACTGCTTCTGATTGGCTCCAGCAAATCTCACCTGATCTGGACAATAGATACATAGATACAGGGAAATAAGTTTCTATAAATAGCCTCAGGCATGATCTACAATTTAGCCTCAATTTTTTCCTCATGGTAATGGGGGTTGCAGCCTGGGCTGGGCCCTCCAGGGCCTCCGGGCCCCAGTAAAGTGTACCCTTTCCCCCTCCCCTGGGGGGGCCCTGGCAGCATGTGACAGCTACAGCCTCGATCCTGATCTGGCCTCCAAATACCCAGAATAAGCAGCAACTCCAATGAAGTCAATAGGGTCATATCAATGTAAGCCTGTAGAAAAGGACCTGGGGGTAACAGTGGATAAAAAGCTGGATATGAGCCAGCAGTGTGCCCTGGTTGCCAAGAAGGCTAATAGCATATTGGGCTGCATTAGTAGGAGCATTGCCAGCAGATCGCGGGAAGTGATTATTCCCCTCTATTCGGCATTGGTGAGGCCGCATTTGGAGTAGTGTGTCCAATTCTGGGCCCCCCACTACAACAAGGATGTGGAGAAGTTGGAGAGAGTCCAGCGGAGGGCAACAAAAATGATTAGGGGGCTGGAGCACAAGACGTATGAGGAGAGGCTGAGGGAACTAGGCTTGTTTAGCCTGCAGAAGAGAAGAATGAGGGGGATTTGATAGCAGCCTTTAACTACCTGAAAGGAGGGTTCCAGGGAGGATGGAGCTAGGCTGTTCTCAGTGGTGGCAGACGACAGAACAAGGAGCAATGGTCTCAAGTTGCAGGGCGGGGAGGTCTAGGTTGGACATTAGGAACAAGTTTTTCACTAGGAGGGTGGTGAAGCACTGGAATGGGTTACCTAGGGAGGTGGTGGAATCTCCATCTTGAGAGGTTTTTAAGCTGAGGCTTGGCAAAACCCTCGCTGGGATTATTTAGCTGAGGTTAGTCCTGCTTTGAGCAGGGGGTTGGACTAGATGACCTCCTGAGGTCCCTTCCAACTCTATGATTCTATGATATGAAATCAGAGATTCAGTCCCAATACGTGTACTCCCATATCAATCTCCTCCTTAAAAAATTTTACATGGAAGAGAGAACCATGTCCCTCCAATTCTGAAATTATAATTTGTATTGTATTAGCACCTGAAGGCCCCATTGTGCTAAGTACTATGCGAACAACTGGTCAGAAACAGTCCCTGCCCCAAAGAGGTAAGGGAAGTGGCTTAGACCTGCCCTAGGTCACCCAGCAGGTCAGTGGCAGAGCTGGGAATAGAAACTATCTCCAGAGTCCCACTTTAGTGCCACTATCCACTGGATCACACTGCCTCTCCAGAGTCTACAGAGATCACTGAGTTATGGGATACCCCTATGGCTACTCAGCAGTCACTTATGATGGGAATGGACAAAGCACTGGAGAATATAATGCTGAGACCAAACCTGCATTAGCAGAGGGTGGGGTGGGAAAGGGAAGCACAAGACAGCATCATGAGTCTTTTCTGTTTGATTTCTATGATGATCTGTAGTTTTTCTCTGCAGCCATAAGGAATAGTACATGTCCAGGGTTGGTCAAACTGTGTGCCCCTGACTCTCACGGTGCTAAAAGTACACAGTTTCTTTTCTCTCTCTCCTTTCCTTAATGAAAAAAAGTCACTTCAAACAGGCATTTCAGCTCATTTCTACCAAAAGAGTTAGCTGGATCATTCATCCTATCACTTTCTATAAAACCCCTACAGATTTATTGTATTCACACAATCAATGGATGATAGGAAAGAATTGTGATTTTATACATACGGCCAACATTATCAAGCACGAGTGCCTAAATTTGGGTACCTAAATCCATAAATAGGCACATAAATAGGGCACCCATAGTTGCCAATGCAATTAGTGAAAATCAGGCCATTTATTTAAGTGTCTATATATGGATTATGGGGGCATAGTCTCATTTACATTAAGGCCCCTTTACATTGTCAGAATGGTGTAAAGGGGCCTTAGTGTGAACGAGAATCAGGAACTGGGTGTCTAACCCGGGTTTGAAAATTTTGGCTCATGTTTAAGGTGACTAGGACACCTGATGCAATGGTCAAGTACAGTCCCATCTATGTAATTTGCCCCCACTACAGCAAAAGTAACCAGTCGAGCAGAAACCTATAACAATGATAATAACCAGATAATACCAACCGGAGGCAATATCCTAGTGGTTGAAGCTTGTATTGTAAATCCTTAAGGTCTCTTACGATGTTACCAATTTTATTCAGTCTTCACTGAAGTAAACTCCTAATGAAGTGGATAAGAGTCTGTCTCAGTTAAAACTCAGTAAGGAGCTCACAATTTGGCCCATAGAATCACAGGTTCAACTCCTCTCAAGGCTAGTCCAGTCTTTCTGAAGCTGATTGATTCTGTTTAATTATTGCATGAGCAAAGTGCGATGGGAGAATGGCTTTTGGAGAAGACATTCCAAACCAAGGTCTTGCCTTGCTAAAGTGCTCAGAGCGGTTCTGGTTCGGTATGCATGCAGAACCTATATCTGTGCCAGCAGATGTGCAGCTTCATGTTCAAGTGAGGCTATGCTCCTATCAAACCAATCTGCACAGGCAATTACCAGTTTGTACATGCAAGTAAGGCAGTTAGATGCGTAGCTACAATTTGCATGTTCAGCTCCCAGTTTGCATGCACCACATTGGTGGTCCTATTTCCTTTAAACCAGTCCTAAGATTGCAGGCACTTCCATTTGAGAAAAATCTTGTTGTAGGTCATTATTTTCCTCAACTTACTTATGAGCTTTTTACAAAATGCTGTCCAAAAAAACCCCAATTAAATTATGTTTTTTCATGCAAAGTAAAGTCTTAGGGTGGGATTTTTAAAAGCACTCAGCATTAGTCTAACTCGGCTCCCATGGAAGGCAAACTCCACCCTAATGCAATGATAGATTGTCTGAGAAAAGGCATCTTTCAGACCAGACAAAGGCATGATCAGTTCCCAGAGATTTTGTGCTAGAAGTATATTTTTATAGGGACAATAAACCCCACAAGCCAACACTTGCCTTTGTTGAGTTTCAGGATTGCCATCCAATGTACATAGCCTGTGGAACAGATTTAATGAGCTCTTTCTTTGTACAGATCATATGAAACATGTTACAGAAATGGGGGCTGATGTGGTTTAGCTGGGGATAAGAGAGAATATAGAAATCATCTGAGCCAAGGGCAAAAAAGAGCTATAGACAAAGTCACACACCTCCATTCAATTCCCTCTCCAAACGATATAATGAGCTTGCCTGGAACCTGGCCATGATTTTCTAGAGGCCAAATGGAGACATCATAAAAGGCCTAATTCTCAGAGAAAGGTGCTCAGCACTTTCTGAATGTCAGACCCTTTTAAGGTGTCTTAAGTTGGGAACCCAAAAATGAAGGCATCTGAAATCACCTGTCACTTATGAAAATCTTGGCCCAGGGCTCAGGCTGAGGGTGGAGGTGTTTCAGGAGGTTATATGTGGTTTTCTTGCCACACCCTGTCAATGTCTACACAGAACAGCTGTCTGACTGGAATACTAGCCTTCCAACATTCCAGATCTTATCTTGCTTGGGGGAGTGGGTCAATAGCACACACCCTACCAAACCTGGATGTCTAAAGATAGGGAACTGATTCCAAACATAGACATCTAAACGACTGGCTTGATTTTCAGAAGGCTGAGTCCCTGCATGACCTTAAGACCCCAGATTCAAAAATGCTGGCATAATATTTTATGATATTATTGGTACAATTTGCTCAGTGTCGACGTGGAAATGGAATAACTCTCTCACTCTTCCAAGTGCCAAAACGTTAACAAGGAGATACACTGGTACCTTGTTTTTGCCTTACCCCAGGATAATCGTGTCAGGCCATCGAGTTTGAGAACGAAGTTGGCAACTCTTACAGCATTCTTTGTAAGGGCTTGATAGCTTTCTTCACCCTTACAGAGATGCTTACATTGAGCAGAACAGGTCACAGTTCCACCAGACAAGATTTCACATACTACCTGCTCGCTGGCCCGCTGCCCTTCCTTCCCACATTCCTGCTATCATGGGCAATCCAGTCCATGGCATGCCAGTCATATCTGGGAAGCACCCTCCACCCCTGCCTGCCCAAATTCTTCAGAGAGAAACATTTGACTCTTTATCCAAGAAAAGACAATTGTCAGATTAGCCAAGATGTCTACTTCCAGAATCAGTTCTGCTGAAACACACTTCCTCACTGAGACTATGTCTACACTTGCCACGAAATTTGGCGGCAGTCTATGGGAGATACGCAAGCTACATAGCTTGCGTATCTCCTGTCAACTTCCTAACTTCTATTTACCACGGTGTCCTCAATTCACTGCGCTGATGGGAAATTCGCTCCCGTTGACACAGCGTTACTCTACCTGGTGGAGGTGGATTAGTAGTGTCGATTTCCGGGTTTATTGAATGGTCTCCACTTCTGCTCAATCTATCTGGATAAATCAATCTTATGGCAGTGAATTTGCCACACCAGTGTAGACATCACCTTACACAGTGGCAGAGAGAAAATACTTTATTTTATTGTCGTAACAGCCACAGCATACAGCTTCCAAAAAATTTCTTATGTGGTGAGTAGGGCTGTTCAGCATGTTCAAAATTCACAAAGTTGGGGAAGTTTTTAGTCCAAATTTCAATTTAAAAAGGGGCAAAGTTTGTACAAAAGTTTTGTCCCATTTTTTGCCCAGTTCTAATGATGAGTGGTCAAGCTCAGAGCATGATTTTATTTCTGGCAGCCTTGACTCCTTCCCTTACCCTTACTCAATTGGAGGTCACATATCTATCAAGGTGACATGTGAGGATGCCATGAGGACATGGTATTTAGAAGCTGCCTTATCAGTAACTGATGCCATCTACAGCATGGATTACAGAGTTTTCTCCCTGAGAACTCAAACTCAGATGGATCAATTAATTTAATGCCAACCCTAACAGGGGCATAAGCAACACCTCTCCTGAAACCACAGGAGGTAATTGATCTGACTAATGCAACCCATCCTTACAAGGATAAAGAATGTCTATTCTCTCCTACATGACCTCACTGGTATCATCCTATCCCCACAACCCCACCAACATTTCTGGGTGCACCAAGACTGCACCCTGATTCTCTACAGCCACACTGCTTGACAGATATGCTCTTTTGGGGCCTGATCCAAGTCCCATTGCAGACAATGGAAAGAATCCCCTTGAAGTTGCTTGAAAGAATCCCATTGAGATCCATGAGACTTGCATCAGGCCTTCAAGGAGGAAACTCCTTATTGTAAAGGTAACAAAGAAATTGATCAGGGAAGAAAGGCAAGAGTTGACTTTCCACCATCTCTGTTAGTAAAAATAATAAAACCCAGGCAGAGAATGTCACTTATTCATTGACAGGTAATTGACCTAAGGTGAACGAAACCCACTTTTCTTTCTCACTAATAGGCAACTTCTACCTACGGGAAGGGTGGGTGATTTCCTGTCTGTATTTAGTTTGTACCTGTTCCAGTGCTTGTGGTTTGAACCTTCTGTTATCACCTGGTGTATATTTAATGATAGTGTTGATTTCGCTGGAGAGATGACTCCTGCATTCCTCAACTGGAAAAATAGGAAGCTGTCATTGTGGCAGCTAATTTTTTTTTTCAACTCTCACGTTGAGCAAGTCAGGTCAAGTTGAACCTACACACTGAACAACCTCTGTTACTCTGCCTCTGAAGGTTTGTACAGTCAAATCTTTTTGGTATCTAGCACAGAAATATAAAAAGGAAAAGCAAAAGAAAAGGAGATGGAACCACACCGGAAAAACAAAACAAACAAAAAAACAAAAAAAAGAGAATCTATCAATATGTATGGCTTTGCTGCAGGCTTATGCAAAAAAGCACCACCCCACACAGGAACTGAGATATCTGAAATCTTCCCAACTAACATCTGAGCCTGCCTAAACCAGAATAACCCCCCCACACTAAAAAAGTATCCAGCGCAGATAGAACAAACCAAAACTTACCTCTTGCCATATGGGATCCAGCTGCCAGCCCCTGTGAGCAGATATGGCCGAGCAGAATCATTCTGAATCCAGCTAGAGACACATTTTACCGCAAAAAAACAAAAAAACAATCACACAAGATGAAGGAAAACCATTCCAAAACACCACCAGCCTGTTGACTTTGGCTGGCTGGAAATTTTTCACCTAAACTTTTGTTTGACGGACAATTGGTATTTTGACTAGATGCCTTTTTTTGTGGAAAGCATATTCTTGCCATAGAAAATTTTGACAGTTCATCAAAAAAAAAACCAAAAGTTGAATTTTTCTGTGGGTAGTTTAGATTAAAACTCGTTCCATCCCTTGCAATTTTCTTCTAAACTTTCTAAGGAAAAATAAATCCTTTTCCAACCAGCTCTGTTGTTGGCATCACCCAGAACTACTTTCAATTGGCTAGAATCAAAACTAGCCAAAACTTAGCCTGAACCACCCAATATCACCTTTGATACATTCAGTAAGAAAATTGAACCTGGATCTACTACTGTATCATCATATGGTTAGATGTCATCCTGACCTATATGCTCTGTAGCCAGCTAGAGCTAAAATTCTGTGCCAAGGTCCCTGGATTCTGTGGTACTCTAGTGCATTAGATAGAAATTCTGTGGCAGCTTCATTTAAATTAAAATGGAGGTTTTCTACTGAGTTAAAGATGAAAACGATTAATACTCAGGACAAATCGATCCTGTGTTATGTTGCTGTTAAATCCATTTACTTTACATTGGCCCCACATCTTTCACTTTTGAGGTGTCAAAGGCTTGTGTGGTGGCAGCACGTCACTGCCCCATAGACTGTGTCAGGGGGTCAGCTGGAAGTTTTAGCAGCTGTGTGCAGCTACTGCTTCAAACAGTCTAAAGACACGAGAAGGCAGGTCTCTGCCGTACACTTGGTTCATACTTGCAAGGTTTTCTTTATCACCAGAAGGATGAGAAACAACTTTTAAACATGAAATCTTCACTTCAGGAGCACAATTGTATGGCAATGCGTGGATTCTATGCCATGCTTGATGAGCACAGACTTTTGGAGCACAAAGGGTCCTGGGTATGATATGAACTACAGAGTAATTCTCTACTGCCTTGCACCATATGTAATCACTTACACCTTCTTCGCCCATGTGTAAACAATTGCACGGGGACTCAGGAGCAAGGAAAGGTTCATCAGGTCTGATGCTCCTATCCAGAGGAAAAGATGATAAAATGTTCAAGCAAGAGATGTTCATGCTGTCCCACAAAAAGAGCCTGATCCAACACCCACTGAAGTCAATAGAAAGGCTTCCTTTGCCTTTAGTCAGAACTGGATTGGGTTCACTAGGAACTTGAGATGCTCAGTACCACATAGGATTGGGCCATAAGCAAGCAGCCACGTATTGCTATCTGGGTTGCTCTTAAAGCAATGGAAAGTCATAGACAAGCACACGAAATTGGTGCCTTTCCCAAACTGTGTTCCTTCCAGAGGGATATGCTTTAATCCCTGGAATGTGCACTTTAGCCATTCTTCTTGCTCTCTGATTGTCACTCAGAGCCTTCCCTGCGTAAGCAAGCGCACCCCTAACTCAGTGAATCAGTAGGCTTTGTAAAATATGGTTGCATCACTAACACCAGTGGCATTTCAGGTTAAAGGTCACTTCTTTTCTCTGCCCACAGTCCGTGGCACAATATTTACATTCATAAACTTTGCAGAGCCCAGGAAATGTTACCGCTTTGGAAGACCTCTTTGGCTCTTAATTCTGTATTTCCCAAGCCAACATATGGCTGGTGTTAGATCTGGCTATGAACAGGAAACTCAGCCCACATATTTTTAAAAGCTTATAACCCCTCCAAGACATCGTTGGCCGGATTTTGAGAAATTCTAGGTCAATTCATGTTTTCCTTTGCTGCCACATGTAACTCAGTAGTTTGGGCTGACTGTGGGCTTTTGGGTTCATTCAGTTCCCAAAGTCAAAGGGTAGTTCAAAGATTGCAAAGCAAACCCAAAGGAAAGGATTCCATCAACCACAGCCATTGCATTTCTCATAACTCTACTTCCATGTGACCTTGTGGCAGCTGTCTTTTCAGAGAAGCCAATTCCTGTAGGTTCTTAACAGCCATGATATGACAGGCAAGGCAGATGCTTCTCATACTCATCCTGCTATATTGGTGTAATTGCACAGGCATTAATAATGTTAGCACTTACTACCTAGATGGCTTTGCTTTACAAAGAACAGTTAAACATATTGTAGTGACAAGAACACCAGACAGACCTAGAGAGACATCATTATCTCCATTTTATAGATGGGGCAACTGGGGCAGAGATATTGCAGATCTAACTTTCCAGTGCTGAGCTCCAGTTGAAGTTTGTGAGCTGAGGGTACGCAGCGCCCCTGTACACCACGCCCTAACTGGCATTGCCAAGACCACCCAAAAAGTCAGTGGAAGAGCTGGCAGCTAGGAATAGAAGCTGGGTCTCCTTGACTTCCAACACTGTCCCTGTCCACCAGACCACACTGCCTCCCCTCAGTTGGTCCAACTGGTGGATAAAGTTCAAATGAATCAAATAGTGATATCATCTCATGCAGCTCATTGCCAGGACATTGCAAAAGATTGTGTTCTGTTTACTCACTGGGCCCAGATCTCTGTTTATAACTCCTACTAATTGTTTCTGTTACACGTCTGTGTGCTGACTGGTGCCATATCTGCAGCAGGAAAGCTGATTTCCTCTGGGCCAATGCCTTCTAATAATTAACTAACTGTGTGATCACTGCTGCGGAATATGCTAGACATTTCAGGCAGCACTGGCTTAGGAATTGAAGAGCCTGTGCAAAAACACATGCAAGAGACCATCCATTTCTCTCCCCACTTATGGCAAGTCCCACCACCTCTTCACACCCATGACACCTTTCTGACTGACCCTATCTTCCTGCAAACCCCTTTGCACAACTGCTGCTCTGTGGCCTCTGGCAATCTCCCCCATTAAGTGAACTGCAAACAGTGAGTGGAGGAAGACAGCAAGGAATCGAGTGTTTGGTGCCACCGATTCACACTGTACCCAAACAGAGCTATGGATTGGGGGTCAGGGATGGTGCAGAGAGATGCCTGCACATAGTCCATGGCTCTTGGAAGTGCAAGACCTCCAAAGACTGTACAGTCTTAAGGCTGCCACCGTTTTCTGTGAGAACCGCTAGAGATGGAGAAGACCCACCAGATCACTGAGTCCATCTCCCTGCTAGTTCAGGTTGTAGCAGCTGGATGGAGATCCAGCAGCAAACCTGTCAGGAGGGAAACAACCATGGCTTGGCGTCACTCATAGGCTAGGTCACTCCTCACACAATGCCCCCAAACCCAAAGTCATGGACTTATTGATTAGTGTGGCCCCATTTCCACAGGCAGTAGTAGGGAATGAAGGACAACGTCAGCCTTAACTCTGGCATCTTTTTGAAAATGCCCCATTAAAGATCAGCGCAAGCCTCCAATGAAGGGAAGGCAGGAGACTTAGTGAGAGGTTGCAAAAGCCACCAGAACAGCCCCATGCTGTGACCAAGGAAGGCTCTGCAGAAGAGGGGAAGCAGAGAAAATAAAAGGCCACCATTCCCAGAGAAATACAGGGTCCTCAGTTTTAATGATGAAAGCAGAAAAGGCCCAGGGAATCTGCCTTATCTCACTTTGTCCCTTCTGCTGCTTCCCAAAGTCAGAGCAAGGTTTTCCAGACCAAAGTACAGAAGTGATGCAATTATACCCAGCAAAGCACTTAAGCCAAGAAACTATCAAAGGACCATATGGCATACATCTTATTACACTAGAATGAGATCACAGCGTCCAGTGAACAGCCTTGGGTTAGACATTCATTTACCCTTCGCGTGCACAGGAATACCGCCACTTCCTCTACGGCTGAATAATGATTTTCACAGGTGATGCAACAGGCCAAGACCTTATCTCATGAATTACCTTTAAACTGTTTCATAAGCAACCTGGTGTCTGACACGTTTGTCATAAGACCATCTGCTTTAGGTGACATTACAGGCTTACAGTGTAAACTGTGGCTATAGTGTACTTGAACTTTCAGAAAGCCTTTGCCAAGGCCCCGACCAAAGTCTCTTAAAGCAAAGTGAGCAGTCATGGGATAAGAGGGAAGGTCCTCTCATGGATCAGTAACTGGTTAAAAGACAGAAAACAAAGGGTAAGCATAAACAGTCAGTTTTCACACTGAAAAGAGGTAAATAGCAGGGTTCCCCACGGATCTTTATTGGAACCAATGCTATTCAACATATTCATCAATGATCTGGAAAAGGGGTAAACAGTGAGGTGGCAAAGTTTGCAGACAATACAACATTACTCAAGATAATTAAGTCTAAAGCAGACTGTGAAGAGTTACAAAAGGATCTCACAGAACTGGGTGAGTAGCCAACAAAAAGGCAGATGAAATTCAATGTTGATAAATGCAAAAGTAATGCACATTGGAAAACATAATCCCAACTATACATATAAAATGATGTGGTCTAAATTAGCTGTTATCACTTAAGAAAGAGATCTTGGAGTCATTGTGGATAGTTCTCTGAAAACATCCACTCTATGTGCATCGGCAGCCAAAAAAACTAACATAATGTTAGGAACAATTAGGAAAGGGATAGATAATAAGGCAGTAAATATCATAATACCACCATATAAATCCGTGGTATGCCCACACCATGATTATTGTGCAGTTCTGGTTGCCCCATCTCAAAAAATATGTATATTAGAATTGGAAAAGATGTAGAGAAGGGCAACAAAAATGGTTAGGGGTATAGAACAGATTTCATATGGAGAGATTAAAAAGACTGGGCATGGTCAACTTGGAAAAGAGCTGACTAAAGGTGAATATGATAGCTATCAAATCATGGATGGTATGGAGAAAGTAAGTATTATTTACCCCTTCACATAACAAGAACCAGGGGTCACCCAATGAAATTAATAGGGAGCAGGTTTAAAACAAAAACAAACAAACAAAAAAGTACTTCTTCACACAATGCACAATCTACTTGTGGAACTCATTGCCAGGGGATGTTGTGAAGACAAGAAGTATAACTGAGTTAAAAAAATAATTAGATTAATTAATGGAGGATAGGTCCATCAATGGCTATTAGCCAAGATGGTCAGGGATGCAAACCCATGCTTGGGGTGTCCCTCAGCCTCTGACTGCCAGATGCTGGGAATGATCAACAGGGGATGGATCACTCAATAATTGCCCTGTTCTGTTCATTCCCTCTGAAGCATCTGGCACCAGCCACTGTTGGCAGGCAGAATACTGGGCTAGATGAACCATTGGCCGCACTGCGTCAGACCATTCTTATGTTCTTATAAACCATAAGGAATGTGGTGGTGCAGCATGCACCTGATTGTTAGTGGCCAGCAACCCACTGTTGGCACAGGACTTAAGGGGAAGAATAGCCATGTAAGAGAAGTATGGCTACAAAGCAGTTATAGCAGTGTAAAATCAGAATCATGCCAAGGTGAATCAGGTCCTCTATACCACGTGACAGTGATCTGGGTTAGCACGGGCTATGACCTAATGGTCAGTAACCTCTAACTCCAGTGGCTACTGGTACTCCAGTCAAGGCATGACTTGGCTGAGTGCATCAGGGCACAATGGAATGGCACATCTCTCAATCTGCTATCCTGTTCTCCAACATCCCAGTTTTCATTTAAGGAAAGAAAATCTCTAGGTGTTATGGTTGATGAGAAAAACCTCAAACCGTGACCTGAGTGTACCTGATGCAGAGAAGCGTCTACAGAGAGCGTGGCACCATAGCGCTGAGGGGTGTAAACTGTCCCAGTGAAGGATTCACTCACATGCTCATGGATGTTAATTTAAATGGCAACATTGCTGACTATATTTCATCCCTCATGTAAGGAGAAGAGGGAGGGTCACAGGTTTACCATGCATGACATCTCATTTTGAGATCCGAGTAGGTGGCAGTTAGATACCAACTTATTCCCCACCCCCTCCAAGCGAGACAGAGCATAGTGACACATCAACATATTATGAATGTCTGCACAATCTACTGAGCTGCATCTCATTTTGGTGACTCACGTGGCTGGAACTTATTTTGTGGGTGGAGCTTGGAAAAGTACCACCATCCAATTTGACCCCTGTATCCTCCACTGAAAAACAGCCATCTTTGGAATAGAACATGGCAGCCATTCTGTGGGAGGTTATTCACCTGCATATACCCATTATGAATGTTAGGAAGAGGTTAATCATAGTTGGGAACCGGAGTGAGTGGATTTAGGCAAACCCAGGAAAGATTTGTTATCTTCCAGTTGTCCTGTCATCTGTAATAGATATTCTGGGAGGAGGCTTCATGTCTTTGATCTGCCCACTGCTCAATAAAGTTCAGACATGCGTCTTTTCAATGCCAATCTCTGCCATTTGTTACACTTGGTTCAAGGGACTCTGTCTAGAATATAAGAGTGGGATGACTAAGAAGGCCGATGAAGAGGAGATAGGGTAATACTTAATGGCAGTGCTACGAATGATATAGCAGCATAGGTCCAAAATACATCATCCTAAAGTTACAAAAGTGTTCTAAGTCAGTCACCATTGTTTATAAAATGGTCCAGGGTTTCACTGTATATTCAGGTTTTGGGGCAATGATTTTAATGATGTTTCAAGTTTGATTTTCAGAAATTCAGGTGCTAGATTGTAGGCACAAGAACTGTGCACATGCACAATTAACAAAATTCCTAATTGTAGTCTTATTGAACTGTATGTCTGAATCCCTATGAAAGCATGCACCTACTCTACATCTCAAAGGATTGTGCACTTCTGCTAGCCAGGACACGCCATGTTAGGTCACTGGTAAATTATTGATTATCACATCAAACCTGTCTCCCATCTGCCACCAATTCATGTCACTTCCTTTTCATGTTAAGGGGGAGAATTTTTAGCTGTGGTAGCATTGCTCAGCACTCCATCTCACTGCCATAGGATTTAGAAAAGGATTATCCTTGTTGGGAATGGAGAAACTATGGGGCCTAGCAGATTTCTCTCTCTACACCTGATTCAGAGCTTGTCCATACCCATTCTTCGCCTTAGGGACCGGAAATTGAACCACCTCAAGAACTTGGCTTACTTGGGATTTTGCTTTTACAAGTGTGTGTGTATATGAGTTTTCCTCTTCCCGGTATTGGCACATCAAGAGAACATTCCTTGACTCATTGTCCTCACACATGCCTTGGCACCACCTTTACAGGATGTTGGGGCAGGTGCTTCCCTGACACCAGAAACCACAGTGTCACAATTAGAGCTGGGTGAACTTTTTTTTTTGGAAAATGAAAAATGCATTTCGCTGTACTCCCACCTACTGAGAAATTCAGGTCAAAGTCGATGAATAGTTTCAGCTGACAATATTTTTTCAAAAAAGTTAAAATATTTCTGTGACGCTGGCAGACCAGGTGCCAGCACATGCCAGAGCCCCAGGCCAATTCACTTGTGCATTAGTATAGATCAAAGTGATTGTTAAATGTATAAGAATGTATTTGAACTTCATGAAAACTAGTGGGATGTTAGTTGCACTGTTTTCACTTCTGTGTATCCCATTATTATGTAATAACAAACACTTACACTGTATATACCCCTGTAATTAAATAACCCCTCAAATGAGAAAGAAGCCTTGTGGAATGAAAATGAAGAACTTTAACAGAAAAGTGCTAATTTCAAAGCCAGTGGTCATTGTGTGTAATGACTGGAGGTGTCAGACTCTAAATGCATTCCTCACTCTCCATCATCAAAGAAAGAGCCCAGGTGGGTAGTGACCCCGTCAGCTTGTTTTCTGTGAGAAGAAGCTATAAATATGGATTCAAGGAAAGATCCTTCATCTCTGGATTGTTTGGACTCTTACAGGGGGTGGGAACAACTGAACAAGAAGACAGAGCTCCCCGATGTTATTCTGGGTAGCCCTAAGAGACTTTTGGGAAACTGGCAGATTACTACATCTCTGCCACCATTTGGAATTATAGACTGTGACTCACTTGTACATATATTTTTCCCTGCTTTAGCCTCATTAATTCATTTTAATTTCTTAGTTAATAAACCTTTAGTTAATTTACTATAGAATTGGCTACCTGCATTGTTGTTGGTGTAAGATCTAGGGTACCAGTTGATGTGGGGTGAGTCTGTTGGGACTGGAAGCAACCTAAATATGATGTGAGTTTTGGTGTAAGTGACCTTTTATCACAAAGTCGAGTTTGTATGGGTGGCATGATAGACTGGAGAGTCTAAGGGGACTGTCTTTCTGTAACTCTGTAAGACTGTGATAGCGATCCAGGAATTCACATTTGTTACTGGCTTGGTGAAAGCTAATTATAGAACAAACCACCAGCTTAGGATGGCTGCCCTATTTTCTGACAGCCTGCCTTCAGGTAGGCACTCATGGTCGTGAGCCACTCCAGACAGCACAAGAATTTTATTTTGAAATATTCCATTTCAAAATGTTTCTTTTGAAACTTTTCTCAATTTGTTTTGAAATGTCGTTTTCAATTTAAAAAAAAACCCAGCCCATATTTTAACACTCATAAAAAGAGGAGTGGTTTAAAACACCTAATAAGGCCAAACAAAAACAAAACAAAAATCTCAAAAAAAAATTTTTTAGTTAATTCAAACCAACTTTTAGTTTGTTTTACTTTTTGATTCAATGAAAATTTTTGAAAAAATTGGTTTCTGTTCATGCAAACTGGACTTTGTTTAGATTCTGCACTTTGGTCCCCAAACTGCAAAATCCATTATCCACTTGTCTGCTTATCTTGATTAGAGCCAATGCTGAAAGCTGATGCGCAGTTGCCCACCTCTGCAGGGATAGAGTCCTGATAAATGCTAGAGAAGATGTCACCTTGGCCCTAACTCAACAGGGTTCTTAAGCATGTGAACAACCCTAAAGAAGCCAGTGAGAGTGCCCCTGTGCTTAAAGCTAGGCATCTTACTGAATCAGGGCTGGTGATGGCATCTGGCAGCCCAGATTAATACAATAGACTGGACAGCTTGAACCAAAAGCCTAAACCCAAATGAACATCTCAAGCTGTGAGAAAAACAGAATTTGAAATGGATTTTTTCCTGCATCCCAGGCCTATCACTGCTGTGGATCCAAGTGTAAGGTATCAGTCTAACAAAGCACAGTGACCCTTTATAGCAATCTGGCAGGCAAAGGAGCATTTCGGTGAAGAACTCAAATTGGAATGTACCACTTGTAATTGAAGGAAGAGTCCATTCTGGGAGTGGAGAGATGGTTGTCTGTGTTGAGGAATTTTTATGGCAACAATGAGCCAGATTTTCAGAATGCTGCATGAGCAAATGCATCATGAAATGCATCTACTGTAGCCTGCCTAATAGGTGTGTGTATTCACTGAAAACACACCCACACACACACAGGACCAGTTACTGCAGATGTAATTTGTCTGTGCCGTTACAATGACTACACAGGTGGAACAGACACAAACTGCTCAGTCAATACAGGCCAACATGTAAAACCCACAGGAAACATTCCAGGTAGATTTCTCATGTGGATTTACAGTTCGCAGAAGGAGCCACTTTAAGAGATGATGAGATTGAATGTCACTAAGCCACAGGACAGGTTCAGCATGGGTAGCTATAAGGCAAGCTTCCACACTAATGTGTCTCAAACCCGATTTAGGGAGTTCAATCACTATGTCCATTCAATCCTTGGTCTCCCCTGAGACTATAAAATAGAGGCACAGTTAGTACCAAAATGTGGCAATGGTGGCTTTTGTGCTGTGGATGTTTCAAGTCATTGAAAGGCATGGTCAAGTCTGTCTTCAGCAAATGCTTCTTCACCGCCTCTCAGCTGTGGTACTACAGAGATATCCTTATAGGTTTAGAGTGTACAACCAACATACATCTATCCTGTCACATGTAGAAGAGCAATGTAAAAGAGACACTCCCCGGTGAAAGCAGGTGGCTTTCTAGGGGGTTTTGCCATTGATGCTTGGGACCATAATAATTTCTGGAAGATAAAAAGACGTCATGAAGGAGGTTGCGGTTCATATTATGCAAATCTTGATTCACAGGAATGGTATGAACACATCATCAGTGATATTGTGCACTCCTCCAGTAGCTTTGATCTAATGATCTCAAAGTGTTTTACAAACCTCTATAACTAAGCTTCACAACACCCCTCTCAGGTCAAGAAGGAAGAGGCTGAAGTAAAGACTCACTTAACTAACCGCTGAAATGCGGCCAGCTCTGGAATGAACATGCCAATTAACAGTAAACTACACAAAGAAAAACACTGGGTCTACATATCTATCCATTTTACGGTTCTATACAGCCCCAGTCACTGTAGCATCTAAGTGTATCCTGACCTGAAACCGAAGAACGATGTCTATTGCCAATAAAATACGTGTCTTAAAATGAGGTTAAAAACAAAAATATAAAATTTACATATGCCTTTTTAGTTTAAGAAAAGGTCTATTGCACCTCTAAGGGTGCAAAATGAGAAGAAGGATTGGTAATAGAGACTAAAGCTCACCCTGGGTAAATCTGTGATCTGCTATGGCAATTCTTACAGCCCTTTATTTCTATCCTCTTTCTAAATTTTAAGAATACGTCATCTTGTAGATCATTTTGGTAGCTGGAGCTTTAGAATATTTGTGTTTGCCATCCCAGGAGCTAGCTACATAGTAGTTTAAGGATGGTGAAAAATCTTGGATCATGGTGTGATGGTGTTTACTCACCACAGTGATACCTCCTGCTGGCCATCTTGGGGATTAGCTCTCTCAGCCAGCACGCCCTGTCCTGTTGGTCTCTCCCCCAATCACCTTCTTTGTCTGCAGACCTGTCTCAGCCAGGAACCGCAGCATCCTTTTCATGACTCAGCCCTCTGACCGTAACACCATCCATGTTTTCCCCTTCTGGAATGGAGCAGGTATTTGAAAGTGGGTCTCCTACCTCACAGGTGAGTGACCTGCCCACTGGACTACAGAGTCATTCTCTCATCTACCGTCCCCCAGTCTTTGTGACTATTGAAGTGATTCTACTTTGTATAAAATATTTGAACAGGAGAGACTTGCCCCAGAGCACCTTTAGTCAAATAGTTAAGGCATGCTCCTCGAAGAATTCAAAGTCCATCTCCACCTAAGGCGGGAATTGAACTCAGATCTTCTACAGCCTGGGTGAATGCCTTAACCATGAGGCTAGGCATTCAGGGGAAGGAGATCATCTCCCTCCTGATCTACCACGAAACTAGCCTTTTCAAAATGTCCAGCAACAAGTTTCAGATTGAATTAAACACTTTGTTCCATCCAAAACAGACTGTCAATTCTCCAAGTGTTTCAGAATTTATTAGTTCAATTTGACCTGGACTAATTCCCCCCCCCCCCCCCCCCCCCCCCCCCCCAATCTCTGCTCAAGAACTGAAAAAAAAGAGTCAGTTATTTGCCCAGCTCTGCTGTTTGTGTCCATTGACACGGCCCTGAAATTGGATGTGAGCTCCAAATGGTCATAGTGTATCAAATGACACGCTTGCCGGTCTGGGAACATCCAGTAATAATAGTGCCACTTATTCTTCTCAGAGAGCTGAAAGAGGGACACTTCTACTTCCTCACTGCTGGGTTCAGTGCATGGGCAAACTTTCTAATCAGCATCTGGAGGATGAATCCTGGTTTGAGGTCAGATCGGAGACTCCTTTTTGAAAATGTTCCTCTCCAACTATAGCCCGTGTAGCACTTGTGAAGGATCCCAAACTGACTGGAGACAAAGTATTCCATCTATCTGTAGAGTAGCTCTAACAACAATGCAAACCTCTGCAGCCCTAGGACTAAAGTGTGACCCTAGATGCAAGGTTACTTCAGTCTCCAGACTCAGTCCATCATCTGCCTCTCTGATAGGACAATGCTGGCTTTCATTTAATCATATGACGTAGGCCACCAAACAGGAACCATTGTTGGCCAGTACCAACATGGGGCCAGATATGGCAGCCCCTAGTAAAGACTCTGACATAAAGGAGCCATGCCTGGAGGCTACATTTGAGCTGGGGACCTCAAGATGACTCTATCTTATAATTAGCCCCAGAAGCTATTCAGTTCCCTCTGAAAATATGCTGCTTTTCAGACACAAGCAGCTATACTGAGAAAACGCAAAGCTGAAGAACTCCGGTGTGCCATATATTGTAGTTTTAACTGCTCAGGAACTTAAGAGTTGGTCACAGGACTAGGAATACTGTCAGCTCTGAACAGAGCTCACATATTGTGCTGAAAATATAGCATAACGAGCTGCCGGAGGAAGTTAGAAGTGTTAATATTTCTACTGCATGCAAACAGCATCAGTTAGCTGGCGTCTGGCTCAGACCCCAGTTCAAGCTCCAACCGATACAGATTTGGCTTTGCAGTTGGTTCTTAGTGACAGCTGCTCCTATGTACATGCACACTCCCAAATACCTGTTAAAAGCTCATTGACTGTGCCCTGGCAGGAAGGGGCGCGTGTGTCAGCTAACAGAAGCTGAGGTTACTCAGAAGGCAAGTCTCCTTACGTCAGTTTCTCAACCCTTAACCTTTCCATCCCTTGAAGCGTGCAGCAGATAAGAAGAGTCCTGATAAGATCAGTTCTGTACAGATTATAAAAGTTGAGTGCAGGTGTCTAGAAGATAACAGGTATGTTCACATATACATGAATTTCTTGGACTAGTAGGTGAAATCAACCTGCTGCCACATTCACTGGGGTGTTTGCCCATACATTCAGGGCTTGCTGGTACAGTTCTCATTTCCTCCTCGAAAGAATGGATAATTTGCCTGCACAAGTTAATCTGCTGAAAAATACTTTGTCAAAATGTCTACTGAATCACACATCTACCTGTGCAATTGCTTATGTGATTACTATGTGATCATCCATCCAGAGGCATGGGGCAGAGGGACAAAATTAACTTGTATAAACAATTCCCTTGCTGCTGCCACCCCTCTCCTCATCTCCTCCAATTACAGCCAGAGTCGCACAGCGCTCTTCTGCTATTCTTCTGGGCCAAAGTCTGCTGCCTCCTATTGCTGACTGCTCACAAAGCTTCAAAGCAATGAGTCACTTGGCAGCCTTCCCCTCTCAAGTGCTGACTAATTCCCCTGGACGCCCACAGAAGCCCTTTGCAAATTCAGGAAGTGATGAGTCACCAAGGCAAAAGGCATGGAGTTGATCCAGGGGAGTAAGGATAATGTCAGACATGAGAGACGGAGTGAGACCGGGCAATAAGAGATGGTGGGAGACCAGTACAAGCTTGCTAGAGAAGAATACTTAAACTCTTCCTTGGCATTTCTCATCCATAGATTTCAAAAAGCATCCTTATCCCCAGCTTGAAGAAAGGGAAAATGAGGCACAAAGGTGAAGTAACTCCAGGCCAGTGGCAGAACTGGGGACAATCCAGGTGATCGAGTGTCCCTTCCCCTGGATCACTCAGGAAGATGAGTGAAGAATGCTTCCGTCAACCTAGCTCCTGGCACTCGTGGATGTGGTGTCCCAACATTAACAGAAAAACTCCTTTGGTCAGCGTAGTGTATGTCTCTATGCTATGGTGTTATGCCAGCATAGCTACAGCAGCATAGCTATGCTGATATAGTCCCTGAAGTGCAGACATGGCGACATGATCTCACAGTAGAGCAGGGCCGATAACTTTTTTCAGTTTGCTGGCAGTTGCAAACAGAAAAAAAAATTATTTGGGGTCAAATTAATCATTTCAGTTGACCCACGCTCAGTTTTGGTTTTGAGCTTTTTTTTTTTTTTTTTTTTAAATAAATTGAAGGAAATTTCTAAATTAAAAGTGATTTTGAATTGAAAAAAAAATCAAAATGCTTCATTTTGATAGTGTTGAAGCAAAAATTTTATATGTTTGGGGAATATATGTTTTCAATTCAGCAAAGTCAACATGGATTCGTGAAATGCTTATGTGGACTTGAATTTGCATTTTTTTTTTTGTTGAGAAAATGTTTCAGATGAAAATATATGCCCAGCTCGAATTAAGAGACACACAGGTCTGCTCTTTTCTGTTTGTGAATTACTTCAGTAGGGCTCCGCAGTGTCTAAAGGCTCTAGAAAGGCAAAGGATAAGATTACAACATGGCCAGGGTTCGTTATATTTTATGGGTCTGGTGATGCTTGCCACCTAACCCAATAAGGCTCCTACAGCAACAGCAAGGTTCAATCCTCTTTTTACAAAAGGATTTTTAAAAGTGAGGAGTAAAAAAGTTTCTTTTGTGCAAAAAAAAAAAAAAGAAGACACAAGATGCAGAGTAAATGTTAAAGAGGGGTCCACAATAAAGCACCAGACCTCAGACTCTTGGGATTTCATAAGATCTCTGTGGCTCAAACCCACTTCCATAAGATGGATCTTTATTGGGGTGCCAAATTGGAATCCAGCTTAGGAAACATTCACAGTCAGATCCAAACTTTGTAGTTTGAGCCCCACTGTAGTTTGAGCCTAGCTGGGATCTTATTAACAGGCAGCTCAAACCCTCCTCTCTTGGGACCTCAAGATGCTACAATAGTTCCCAGCTGGGGAGCGAGTCTTGTGCTGCATGCATTTTGTTTTTATTACATCCGTTACCGTAGCACCAGGAGGCTTCAGCCAAAAGAAGGGCCTCAAAGTGCTAGGTTCTGTACAGAGCCTAGTGAGAGGTGCATCTGAGGAGCTTACAATCTACATGCTGAGACAGACCAAGGGCAGGAGGTGAAGCAGAAGCACAGGGAGGGGAAGTGACTTTCCTGAGGCCATACAGCAAGTCAGTGGCACAGCCAGGCCTAGAGCCTCAAGTCAGTCCAGTTCCTGACCCACTTGACCATCCTCTCCCCTTTCTATAAAGGGATTTATAAGTAGGCTTCCTTAGGGCTTCAGTGGACACCACCATGGATGCTTTACTTTTCTCTGGAGATTGCTAGTGCTAAGCATGACTTCGTCCAACTCTGCCTTAAACCTAAAGGGGATTTTCAATGCATCAGTCTACGAGTGCCAGGAGAAGCCCATGTCATGGAGTCATTAACCCAGGTGACATTTAAAATACACAAAGATTGCAACACTTGCTCCAAATGGAATTTGGTAGGAAAATAAACAGGATTCTGTTTATTCAGGCTGAAAGCTGTTGACCTGAGGCGTAAGCAAACTGACTCATGTTACTGGCTGGGCACCAGTGTTTACCAGAGGAAACAGCAAAAAGTGAAGAGGTCGCACTTGCTGATTAGCAAACACGTAGAAGGAAATCCAGGATGTCTAGGTGGATGTACTTCACCCAGGCGTTTTTCACCCATGGCTTTGAAAACTAACCACAATGGCTGTAGGAAAGCCTTAATCCTACCCTGTCTCAAAGAGAGGAAGCCAGCTCAAGTGTCCACTGTGACAGTAGCTCAACGCGATGACAGCAAAGTTTTTCTGACCCTAAACACAAAGGAGAAAATCCCATCCTCCCCTTTGCAGCCAGACAGCCCCTTGGCATCTGAACCAGTGCCCAGCTTGCAGGGCACAGGGGCTGGCTGCGGGCAGAGAAAAGCCAAGGAGGTTGAGTAGGGCTGGAGTCTCATCTGACCACTATGCGGCGAGGGCTCCACATAGTCTAATGTCCTGGGAGCTATTAAGTTCTGGTCTAATTTCAGCTGTTGGGTTTAAGGTGTGGGAGTTGGGTGGTGGTGACAGCCTGTGGCATGCAGGAGATCCAACTAGATGACCTGGTAGTCCCTTCTGACCTGAAACTCTGAGTATGATGACACATTTAGGCCCACAGACTCCACAGTACTAGCCCTGGAGAGGGCAGCTAGACAGCTTCTCACTGTGCTGGAGAGGAGTCTGTCCTCCACACACCCACCCACCCCACAACAGTTGGATCCATGTCTAGTGTGAGAAGACTAACACCCAACATGGCCCACAATTAAGCACAAATTTAGCTACTTTCCTCGATCACCTCTGCCAATAGGATAGCAGGGAAAGCCGTGATACCATGCAATCCAGCCTGCCTGGCTAGTCACATTCATTCCAAAAACAGCCCAAAGTTATGCTCAACTGATGACCATCCAGCCTATCAGAGGAGCTGGCAGCTCAGCCCAGTTCAGACTGGGCCAGTGTCCATTCCAGCCACATCTTCCCTGTGTATTATTATAGTGGGGTTTGTCAGACTGGGTTTGCACTTGAACATGACTACCCGTAGCTAGTATAGCTGGGTTACTGTTCGTGGGCAGATGAACTAAGCTTCCCTAATTCATTCTCTTGGGCTGGCCATTGCATCACTAGTCTGGTGTTTAACGGATGGGCTGGATAAAGAGGGCATAGAACGGAGGTGGGCTGAACATTGGTAGAACTGAGCGAGCTAAGTGCATGATGGATTTTTCAGTGTGGCAGTCAAATCAACCAACCAACAAAAAGCTGTGATTTTTTAGCTGAAACTGAAGTTTTTCCTTGCCACAGCAGAAAATAAATTGTTTCCAGCTGAACAAAACATTTTGTTCAATCCAGAATGAAACTTCCAGTTTTTCATTTCATTAGGGAGGTGTTTAACTTAAAAAAAAAAAAAAAAAAAAAAAAAAATTAGCTAACTTTCTGAATGAAGTCCCTGTGAGGCCTGAGGCAATTTTCAGCTGGGCCAAAACCCAATGATTCTAACAGGCAGGCATACCAGAGCCTCAGGGACAATGGCATATGTAAATACCTAATAATTCGGAAGGCCAGATGTCCACTCAGTAATTCAGCCTCACAAGGAGAACAGCACATTCCTTACAAGCCCTCCTATCTGTAAGGATTCTTCTTCTTCTTCTTCTCTGCCCATTCCCCCCCACCCAAGTGTAGTCAAAGATCCTTTAATGTCATTAAAGTGTCTCTGCGCCTATGTTCTGTATCTGTCATTATCACTCCTGTTCTTTCTGGATGAAACAATATCTGTATTCATAAGTAAATAAATAAATGAAATGTAAATAGATTGTTTAAGTACTAAAAACCATATATAAGTGTCTCCTGTAATAACATGAATTTGAAGCTGTTTAAGGCAGTCTTCCTGGTTCTGTGAATAAACCCCTTCAGTATTATTTGTGCTGCCTGATTCTTGGGAAAAGAATCCTTTTTGCTTCACATTCCCTTTTGAAATGAAAAGTCAAAATGTTTCATTTTGAAATTGTCAAAGAGAAATGTTTTGACACATCTGAATTTTTTTCCAGCTTTTTTCCCCAGCTCAAACTATTTGTAGAATTTGATCCCGCCTTCACAAATAATTTTGGTGTCCCCAAAATACTCATTTTTCAGCAAAATTTCTATTCACTGAAAAATTCACCCAGCTTTAGAACTGAAAGGTATTGCGGCTCAGACAGGATAATTGCATGCTCTTCTCAGGCAAATGAAAGTAAAGCTTACAATACCCTCTGGTGGTGGAATGACAGCCCTACATGGCTCTAGAGTAAAAAGAGTTGCTACATAGAAAATAACCCAGCTGCGATACACTCCTCAAAGCACCAATGTCTTTACTTCTCACAGAGGATAGAATTGTCCCACTGGCTTGATAGAACAAGAAGCTCTCTATAGTTAAAGATTGCAACCAGTTTCTGGTACCTCGCCGTAGTTTCAGATAAACCCTTTGTCCCACATAGCTACCCACAGTGCACTGCTCCCTGTGTTTGTGCAAGAGCTGGTAGTGTGAATGCACTCCACTGACACAAGAAGCATAATGAGGACATGCAACAGCGGTTTAATTACAGCAGTGGCTGTACGCCGGCATAACTTGCGTCGATAAATCTCTGTAGTGTAGACAAGGCCTCAGTCTTGTGTTTGAGTTAAAGGTCACGTCAAAAAAATTAATCCAATGGGAAATTTTGACTCTTCTCTGTCCATTTCCCACTATCTCAGCTAATTTTCCATATTGTTTACATCTCCTGGAACACTTCTCCACCAGCTATAGTTGAAGAAAATTCATCATAATTAGGCAAAGTTATTAACTGGTCACAGATGTGTATGAACAGTCTGACTTCTAGAGGCTGAACCCTAAAGAACATATGAATTCTTCTGTACTTTGTCACTGCTGCAGAAGTTTTGCCTTAGCTCAGCTGGCAGAAATCTGAGGCTGGAGTTAAATGATCAGCATACAAATCTTGGATTTGCAGCCTTGTGTGGATTATTTAGTATCTGTGGTTATTTGTAGTGGTGGACTTGTTGCAGAATGATGCCTAGTTGTATTTTTCCTGCAGAATGGGCAGATAATTGGCCAAGCTTGTCTTAAATTAAAAGTCACCTTGGTTAAGTAGTGGAGCCAAAAAATTTCTGAACGTACAAATTGCTTCAGTACAACTATTCAACAAACAAACGGTAGTAGCTATAGCTAACAGCTCCAATTGAGATCCAGGCCCCAGAGTGCTAGGCCTGTTACAGACATACAGCAAGAGGCCCCACCCAAGAAGATGACAATGTAAATCTGCATGACAGACTTCAGGGTGGGAGAGATTAAGTACTGTTAATCCCTTTTACAGATGTGGAACTGAGGCACTTCCTCCAGGTCAGAGAGGGGCTGTAACTCTGCAAGTGGGATCTAAAAAGTCACTTTTTCTTTTAGCCCAAAATTGCAGTTGGGAATTTGCGAAAAATGAAAACTCTGTTTTATGGTCCATGAAGAGGTTTTGCTGCTGAAGACTTGGAGTTCCAGCAAGAAAACAGCCCATTACTGCATAGCAGAGAAGCCAGGCATAACGGGAAAGGGAAAAGGCTATTTTTCACTGTCCAAACTTTGCAAAATCCAACATGGGAAAATAAAATGCTGTACCTTGTGAGAAGCGGACTGCACCTTGGAGACGTCTGTGTGTGAAGAATCTAAGAGTTCTTATTAACAATGAAGGTAAAGACTTTTTGAAAATACATGGGCCAAAACTGTCAATCCTGGGTCTGTCCCTTCCTCCCCCCAAAACCCCATGTTTAGACACCACCAAGTGACCTCATTTGCAGAGACACTGAGCACCCCGTAGAACCCACTGAAACGAGCTGCAAGCGTTACTGAAAATGCAATTCACTTCCATGTAAGCATGTAAGCATCTCTGGGGGCGATGGTGGGGAAATAAATCAGGACACTTTATAGATGCCTTAATAAGCATTTGGAGGCCTAGTGTTTGAAAAGTTTGCCCATAGTTTTTTTCTTGTCAGTGTCACTTTATGAATTATTTACTGAAATATCTTATTTTTATTTCATGAAAAATAAGCCATACTTGGGCTACTAAACAGCTTTGATGGCCACTTTAACGGGCCTGTGGCACTGTAAACCATGCCTCACAGCACTACTGTCCTAATGAGAGATTCCAGCCTTATCTATCTCTTGAGCAAATGACCAATTGGAATAGTTCTAGCAATGGACATGAAGTCAGTTTATTGAGAGCAGATTGTTAATTCTCACAAGAAATACTGGAGCGATGATGACTCCATGGATGTTCGTTTGCTAAATATTAACGCTGACAAGAGTTACAGTTTTATATATCCTATTACAGTTCCTTGAGATTAGGGAAGGAAGAGGGCTTGTAGCTAAGGCATTGCAATTGAACCCAGATGTGAGTCCAGGTCCTGATTTTGCCACAGATTTTAGGAGCAACTTAAACTACTTCCATCTTTCTGCCCCAAGTCTTCATCTATAAAATGGAGGTCGTTACAGATGAAATAGATAGACAAAGGAAGGATCAAGTCTTCAGAGCAGAGACTGTCTCACGGCTAGTCTGTATAGGGCACAGCACAATCTTGCTTGGGACTTTTAGGTACTACTTTAATACATATAACTTCTCAGCTAGCACTGCGCAGGATAACAGTTAATAAATATTATGTAGAAGCTTGTGGGTGGGTGTGTAGAAGAGAATTCAAACGTGTGTGTGTCCTGTACAAAAGCTGGTGTAGAAAGGACACTTTTCTGGATTTCTGGTCATCATGATGCAGACCAAGTTCCTTAGGGAGGCAGCTGCTTAGCAGGGCGAGCAGTTGTTAGACAGCCGTTAGTGTACTGTGAACGCTGCTAATAAAAATGACTTATGTTCCCTACGTTCACATGCACGGACTAGGAGAATGCAGCCCTCGATCGTTATTCATATGACTAGTGCTAAGGGTATGGAGTTAGGCCCACTCCTGGCACCTAAGAGTGTAGCAAGCACACACTACTTCAGGCAAGCTTCAACAATAGCCGCATAACTCACTGTGGCCCAGCGACCCCCTGGTACCAAAGGGCAGAGGCCATAGGAGGCATTTTACTGGAATCCTCTGGGTTGGCTACATGCCTAATAGCTCACCCAAGGGTGGCACAGGGGGTCAATAGCCCACTGGTCATAATCACTGTAAAACATAAGTACAGATAATATTTAAAGGAGTTATGTCTCAAGAAACTCAGCATTCCCACTGACGATTGGGAGAGCCCTGCTCACAACCGCTCAGTCTGGCCCCAGTCCCAATTAGATCACATAAACAGGATTCAACTGCGTCAGTAAAGTATTGTGTTCAACTGATACCTATATACATTGCAGCCAGCGATACTACAGTTCAGTATTCTATTTTAATCATGGAAAAACACAGGGGTTTATGGGGTCTTTTTTAAAATCAGAGAATTCTGGTTATTTTACCATGGAAAACTAGGATCCCTGATATTAAGCAGAGCAATGATCTGAGGTGGGATTGGTAAACTGGGGTGCACCGTTTCTTTGGAAGCAGCAAATTTGTGAGTACTGAGAGTTTCCAGTGGACAAGGGGCTGGACACTCTAGGGAGATGCCCGGAGGGCATGAGGGTTGAAGTGTGCCAATCGCTAACCTGTAGAGACAGCAAGGTCTGCGAGGCCTAAAGGGGAGGGCTTGTGTTGCCCATGGTTGATGGAGTTGGGGAGCTGACCCCCAGCAAGCACAGATAAGGCTTCCTCACATGCAGGGCATGTGGTAGGAAGGGGGCTCACAGCCCTGGGTACCTCAGGCAGCATCACACTCACCTATACCAACGTCATGCAGGGAAGGCTCCAACTGGCAAGTTCTAAAGGCCTTCTCTGGCTAAGGTCAACTGAGAGACTTTTTGCCAGTGATTTTGATGGGACTGGGAGCAGGCACCAAGGGTCTCACATTATTCCCTCCCCTGCCTCCCCCACCCCACCTGGGATCATTGTCTTCAGTGAGTGTTCAGTACCCCAGCCCCACCAAAAAAAAACCCCCAAAAATCCACAACCAGGCTGCAGGAGTCTGCCTTTATTGCAAAGTTGAGTCAGGCTTACCTGGGTGTTGTCTCAACACCCTTCCTGCCCCCATAAACCCTCTCACCTCAATGTGGTGGTGCTTTAAGCAGCAGCTGGGGGGGTGAGTCAGAGCCCAGGTTTCCCTTTCACTCAGGAGGAAGCTTTGCAGAGAGGATGTAGGCTCAACCACTCGGCATGCCAATATTCCTCCAGAACCCTCTGTCACAGTCTGAGGTGCCATCCAGACCAGTGAGAGGTTGTGTCACCACCTGCCCCAGTAACCTGAGGTGCCTCACAATGTTTTGTTGTGATAGCTCCTAACCTGGGCCCCTCAGACACAGCCAAACAGCATGCTGGTCACACTCTGAGTGTCTGTGTATAGCTGCAGCCTGCCAGCAATACTCTAGTCAACCCTCCGACTTCCACCAGCTTGGGTTATCACTAGAAGGGTGACCCCAACACACGCTCAGTCCCAGATTTTCCCCACAAATGTGTTCTGCACTGTCCAGCCCTCTCCCAGGCAGTTTGGATATTAGACCTGTAAGGGGTCAGTATACAACAGCTTGCTACTTTAACTGGAGTTACCAAACAATTCAATTTACACACAAACACTGGATTAGATTTTATTAATTAATAAAACTAGTTTAACTACAAAGAGAGAGATTTTAAGTGCATATGAGTCAGAAATGGTTACAAGATAAAATGTATTCCAGTACCTAAAACTTTAGCTAGACTTGGTTCAAGGTAAAATCCTTATCATATGTTCCCAGCAACATGGCTGACCAAATTCTCAGGTCAGGACACCTCCCAAAGTCCAAAAGCTGGTTCCTTTGTCTTCTTATGTGAAAGACAGAGAGAGAGAGAGAGAGAGAGATGTGGGGTGTTTTTGCTCCTCACTTTTACAGTCCAGTCCCCCTTTGAAGTGGATTCTTCTGAGGATTACCCCTCAAAGCAAAATTTATTAAAAAAGTAAAAGCGGCAATGTGGAGTCTGGGGGCAAAGGTGTCCCCATGCTCTCTTTCTTCTCCCCTGTGTATGCTGAAATGCAGATTTGCCTGGTCTCCCTCTTGTTGTCTCAAGGACCTTGTTTACTGCTTATATGTAAATTGAGATAAACACATTCCTTTGTTTAAGGTAGACCTGCTTAACCACTTCTGCCTAAATCAGAGCTATGTGGGTTTGAACCTGTGCTCCCATCATCATACAGAGGGAATTCATAATGTTACATATAATGTTGCTCTGTACATTTCCTCATGATATTATTGATCAGTGAGTTATTAGTTTTCAGATGATGCCTCACAAGGCATATCACAAGGCAAGATTATTACACCAAGGTGTAGGGGTGCATTCGGTCACACCCTCCCTCCACCCAACTGTGCACCGAGGACAGACAAGCTGTCCCACAAGTTGTTGGGAAAGAATCATGGAGCAGCTCAACTTACATCAGCACAAAGCACCCTGAGCCATGCCCCCAGATGCCCTAGCAACACACCTGGGATAATGCCACACCAGTGAGAACACAGTAACTCCAATATGGCTGTGCAGTGTGCCTGCGGACCCCTTGGCGCCAACACCTGAGTTAACTGCAGCAAAGATGTACCCTATCCATTTAGCTCTGCAGTTCACACACACATCATAGGCATCTCTTGTAAACTACAGCTAGATTCTCACATGCCCAAAGGTAAAAGAGGAGTGGTCACAATGCACCAGACGAGGGATCCAACTCATGTCTCCTGACTCCCACAGCAACAAGTACCAGGTGCTTCAGAAAGTGCAGTAGATAGTTGAGGGATAACCTGTCCCCCGAGAAAGCTCTCTCCTAAACCCCCACTAGTTAGAGGTTGGCTTGTGCTCAGAAACAAGAGAGGTTGTATTATATCCCTTCCAGAACCCCTAAGGATATCCAGTTACAACAGTAGGTATTTACATAAACAGCCCAGCCTCCTTTTGAAGCCTGTGAAGCTCTTAGCTCAATATTACTTTGTGACTGTGAGCTCCAAAAGTTAATTGCTCATTGTGTGAAAGGGTTTCTTTGGATCATTTCAAGTCTGCCACTATTCAATTCCATTGAATGTCTCCTTCTCATTTTCAGACAGGGTGACTCAGAGTTCTGAATCTACCTTCTCCACACCATTCCTTCTTTTGTGTACCTCTATCATGTCCCCTCACCTCTAAAGCAAGCACTGCCTTTTCACAAGTCTTTCCATTACTCTAATGATTCTCATTACCCATATTACTATTATTCTTATTTACCATTGTGCCCAGAAGCCCTGAACACCTCATTTCTGCATGGTTTTGAGATGGGTGATGTAGATGGGTGCTGTTCCAAAGTGTCCCATCGTGGCCTGGGATAGCTCTGCAGACCCCCTGCCTCAATTTCCCTCTGGAGGTTCCTGGAAATGATCCATTCAAAGAGTCTTTAAAACAATATTCCCCCTCTCTTGGGGTGTAAGTTATTCAGTATAGGCTAGGTCCCAAAATGAGCCCCCTTTTCATCCACCCAGGTTCAGGGTTTCCACAGGCCTCCTTCCTAGGATTGTGTTGTTCAAGTCCTGACCTCCCTCGCCTGGAAACTCACCCTTTTAGAGCAGGGTTTCCACAGTCCTCCTATTGGGGACTGCATCGGGACAGAGTCCTCCTGTCAGCCCATCCTGTTAGCTGCATTCCCTTGGCTTGGGCTCCGAGCCTTCTTTGAATCAGCCTCCCAGCCAACCTCTTGATCCTTCCTCCCAGGTGGGTCTAATAAACCTCAAACACCTGTCTGTGCTGGGAGGGAGAGAGGGGAGCCCTGCCCCACTCGCTCTACAAGGTCCCAGGCACTTAGAGGCACAATGGTCTGGAGTGACCCTACGTGGACTCAGAGCGGCCTGAAAGGCCTTAGCTTTAGGAGTGTGGATCTCTGGAAGCAGAGGAGTTGCCTCAGCCGAGGGGCGGGGGTGACCAAACAAGAATACGAATAGGGCTTTAGCTGAAGAAATATGGCTCATTTATTTGGTCATTAATATTAAATAAAGAGCATAAATGTAAACATGAAATCAAAGAAAGATACAAAGGCCTAATATTTTTCTGTGCATGCAATCATTTCTCATAGTACACAATTCTATTATTGGTCATTTTATGTTTACAGACAGATATTCACTTGTAAACTCTCAGTTATTTACAAACAGATAGTCATTTGTAAAATCCTAGTTACTTTTCACAGACAGATAAACAGACAGATGTTCGTTGGTTATCTTAAAGCAAGTGCTACTTTCATACGTTACCAAAAGCGCTTCTCTCCCTAAGCCCCTTAGGCCGAGTCGACTCTGATAAGTGTTAGCCGTCCCTTGGACACTGCTGGTTCATAGAAGGGCTCAGTCCAGCTACCGAGGATCCCAGGGACCGCAGTCTGAAATGCCACTGACTTTTGGGGGTTTAAATACCCTCAGGCTGCTCATCAAACTGATCAGCTTGATCAGTATGTAACCAATTAGTGAACAGTGTCACTTTTGGGTCAGTGTCATGATCAGTGAGCATTTCTGCTGAGGCATCCTGACTTGTAGGCACTTTCAAGTGTTATTTAGCTGGATGTGGTCAGCTCTGGTCAGCTTTTGTTTTTATGTTTTCCCTCTATTTGTGCTGTGCTAGCGCCCGGACAGCCCTTATCAGGTCCTTCCAGCCCTTTTCCCAAGCTATATACTTTATTATTCTATCTTAAAGCACAAAACCCATTAACTATTCTTTTATATTCTATGCCCTATACCTTCTGTTGTTTCAGACACTAAGGCCCAGACCCTCAAATGGTACTTAGGCGCCTAACTTCCATTGAAATGAAAGTTAGGAGCTGATTGAGGATCTGGACCTAACCATTCCCCAGGACCATCTTCTGCTCTCCTACTGATTGTTTCCATTATTTTTCCAACCTTCATTGGTTTTCCCAGGACACATGAAATAGGGGGACTGGCTTCCAAAGCTTCCTCCTCTGGCCTTAAAGGCAGTACCTGTTACAGACAACTAGAACTGAACATAGTTTTCCAAATGAAGGCAAGCTATGGGTTTATATTAATTTCTGTGATCATTTCATGCCATATACCTCCAATAACTGGGCTTTTTTTTTCCCCCTTCTTTTGACTAGGGGGCCTGTGTGGTGAAATTGTAAGTGCTAGCATAAACAAGGGTAAGCCCTCTGCTACAAGTGCGAGTATTCCCACTGCAGTCAATTGGACCACACACTGGCACGAGGGTAACTGTTAACATTTGCTGGATTAAGGCCTCTGCTAATCCAAAGTATTAAGGCAGTGTCTTCTGAAGAACAAACCAGTACATGGCACTTCAGCTGGACATGTCTCCCTCTCAGAACTCCAGGTGGAGGCTACAGGGCCTAAGTGAAGGTAGGTTAAAATAATGAGGTTGATTCGTGCAATATGGTCACCCACAGCAACCTGACACTTGTAGGAGAAGTGTTTGGAAACACAGGTCATGATTTAAGTAGAAAGTACTGAATAATAAAACAATCAAGCATTTGAGTCTCATATTTCAAAAAGGGACGATGCAAACATTTTAAAAATAGGTTTTTTTTAATTGGCCCCTAGGCTAGATTCTGCCATCCTTACTCCTGCTGCATGACACCTTGGTACAGAATATGGGCATTGCAGCTCCTCACTGTGTTCATTTAAACAAACATCTTCTTATGAATTCTGCCCAGAGTGAGGTGACAGTCAAGCCCCTAGGTGGCAACTCTTCCATCCTGCCCTGAGAAGCAGCTTTGGTCCAGTGATCCTCTTTTAAATGGAAGCCCATCACCCAGCTCCATTGGCCTTTTGGCAGCTGTAGTGGCTTGACACATAAGGGTAGCTAGTGCCTCACAGCGTGCCAAACTTCCTTCACCAGGCAAAGGGCTAACTTTCAGAGGGTGGGTGCTCATCTCTTTCTGAAAGTTGGACACCCAAAGCAATTCTCTCTTGCAAACTTTGCCAGTGATTTTGAAGAGCTACCTTGCCTAAAACAAGACTGATCATTTGAACAGTGTCTATTATAGATTCTAAGTACAGTGATTGGTGTGCTAGGTGGTTACAAGCAAATTTACTCACTTCTAGCCATCTGCAGCAATTGATTACCCATTCAGGGTGGTCAAACCTTTTCAGTGCTGTGGACCCAATGCTAGTTTTGGGGCATCTCACCAGGACACAAAGAAATATAAATCCAGCTTCTAGAATCAGATTTCGTTTCAGGATTTAGCCAGTACAGCATGAATGGGGTTAAGCAGGAATGAAATTCAATTCAATTCAATTCAATTCAAGAGATTTCATCACTTAGTGAGACTCGTGAGGAAAAGGTTCTCTCACAGTAGAGCCCCAATGTCAACATCACTATTCCCATGGGCAAGCTGGAGCCAGCCGCTGAAGGTGGCCTATCAATGCCAGGGCACTACCAGAAATTTTCCCCGACGGTACATGTGCCGCACCCACTCCTGATTTAGGGAGGAGACTCTGGTGGCAGCCTCATTATTTAGGGTTGTCCGGGAGTCTCCAGGAATGAAAGATGAATCTTTAATTAAATATTAGATCATGTGATGAAACCTCCAGGAATCCAGCCAACCGAAATTGGCAACCATGCTCCTTATGGTCAGTGCACACACTCAGCCGATTCAGCCCGCTCAGCAGTAACAAGCTCCGCCTTCTTAGACAAGGGGGTGCCAGCTGCACTGACCAGGGAGGAAGGGACACAGGGCACAAGGTGTTGGGGGTTGGGAGTGGCACTGGCATCTAACCCCTCATCCAGCTCTAAGGCTGCAGAGACCCAGCCACTCCTCCCAACCATGCCCAAGCCAGCAGTGCGGGCAGCCCCATGGCCAGGGACCCACCCCAGGAGGGAACAGGCTGGGGCACCTGCATCCCCATCCCATGAGGAGACCCTGCAGGCTGGAAGGGGTCTGGAGGCCCCAGCACTTCCCCCACCCCCTTGCCCTAACAGGGCAGCTGCAGTCCAGATGCTGGAGCATGGGGGGGAGGGAAGAGACTGGGGACACAGGAGTCCCAGGAAGCATTTCCCAGCACAGCTGAAAATTGTGCAGGGGCCAGACGTAACATACCACAGATCAGGCAGGCCTTTGACCATCCTGTATTAAGGTATCTACTCACATTACTAAGCCCTTTAAGGACCATTTGTAAATGGAAACTTGACACTTACTACCCACTCACATATAACTAGAGCCCTGTACGAGCATTCCTGCCCCTTTCCCACTACTGTGTTAACAGCACAAAGGCTGTACCGTTAGGACTGACCCTCCTCCGTCAAATGGCAACATTCTGTTGTATTAGTTGACAGGATGAAGCTATTTGGCAAAACCATTGTTCCCCCCTGTAACTTCACTGCTGGCCCGGGCCCAGGGTTCATTTACTCATACCCAACTAACATGACAGAGCACACCACTTGTGTATGAAAAGTTGTTGGAGCTCTAAGCATCCTGTCAATGACTCTGCCACACTTGCATCTAGCCAAGCCCCTGAGACTGTGGTATTGGTTTGACAGCCCTAGCTTGTTAATGACTTGCTCGATAGAGCTGCTTCCTGCTTTGCTTAGGAGAGGCGCTCTAATAGTGCCTACAGCTAGGCATTCTTGCCAGCACCCAACCTAAGTATTTTTGTTTGTTTTCTTTCTGGTTAAATCTTTTCTAACAATACTTCCATAAACTCTGGCATAATCCTGGCTGCATGCTACCACTCTTATTTCCCATGCTTGCTCCATTAACTGAGTACCCGGTGCCTTATACAGAGTTCAGTTAACATTCCCTATGTAAAGAATTCAGGGCAACATTCTTTTTATTTACATATTTATAAGCATCCCTCATAACTTTTAATTACAACTTCATGAAGTGACACAACACAGTCCTGCTGCTTGCCCCTCATTTGTCAGTCTTTCTACCAAACCCTGAGTTTATTTTAGGAAGCTTTCTAGAGTTGTTACAAAGGAGATTGAGGGTGGTTGAAGCAAAGGAAACACTAAGGGAACTCAAGGAAGTTATAGCAGACATTCTTCTGTCTGAAGAAGTGACATTCTGAGCAGACCACTCACAAGGATGTAAGCATGGGGCACAAAGTAGGTATTTTTAAGCATCCTTGAGCTGCCTATCTAAGATCACATACACAGAATTTATTCTGTTGGCAAAGCAGAGGAATCCAGAGGAAGCTCTAGCAGCACTGGAGAGGACCGGTGACAAACTCAACAGCTCTTTCCTGCAGATTTTTTTAAGCATCTGGGGGAGGTGGGGGGAAGAGAATAGAAATGGGCTCGTAGCTGTGTGCGTTTATACAGAATCTCACTGTGTTGGAAAAGAATGCATAATGGAGTCACTTGTTCCAGTGAGAAACATGACAAAAATGACTATGCTATTTCAAAATATCCCATAGAGGGCAAGGGGACAGGAACTACTTAAGGTTATATAGTGAAGCACCCCAGAGAATCAGGAAATGGTTTATTTAATGTTGCCTGCCCTTTGCATACATGTATTACCACAAAGTATCTCACATAGCACAAGTTTTCCCCCATAACCTTACCTCATGTGTCACATCTTGTACTTCCGTGCACAATAGATCAGACATGCCATACGTTTCTAGGAAAATACATTGCACAACAAGCCAAACTGGGGGGCAGCTATCCTCAGCAATAGCGGATAAACTCACTAGGAACAAACACACTTGTGTTTCCATCACTGATATTACCAGTGATTGAGAAACAATGGAAGATTTCCCCCCAATGAATGGGATAAGTGGTGCACATCTTGTGGCTTCATCTTCTTAGGTCTCCCACATTTGGGCCTTGTTCGCACCAATAAAAAAGTCCTACCTGTACACACCATGTCAGCAATGGGTACAGCTGACCACATGCCACGCTAATTCAGTCACTTGCATCCCCTATTGCAATTAGTAACATACCACTCCTCCAGGTGCCCAGTTCATATCAATGGAGGTCACGATTTTAAAGTGCCTTGGCTCAACTTTACACATCACGCTTAGTCCATTTTTTTCTATAGCGCCAGAGCAATACTACAAATTCACAGCTGTTTCTGGTTAACTAATTATCTGGAGACTTGCCCCATTTCCCTACATTAATAGGGGACACCTGCTTAGAAGAGCTTTGCTGAGTTTCTCTGTCTTAACCCTTCTACCTCCAGATGCCAGTCTATGCATATTCCTGTGTTGCTGCTCTGAAATGGAGATTCTAGTGTAATCAGTAGGTCATTTAGTGTGTTTTGGGTATATTTTGCAGCAATTAATCAGTTAAATCACCAAGGCTGGCTAAATACCCTCCTCTGGAGTTAAATTCAGTAAAAGCTTTATTAAGCCTTTTTCCAGATGGCAAAAACAATCTAAGAGCATATGTAAGAGGAGGGGTTACATAAATCTCCATTTAGCACTGGCTGTCTTGTGTGCATTCTTTGGACTTGCCAGCTCAGATATGAAAGGCATTGTGATAACACCTCTTCCATTGCTCAACAAACTTGGTGGCGAATCTGGGACAGAAGAAAAATGGCTTTACCTGACGGGCACGGAGTACCTTCTAAAAATCAAACTCAGGTTTACAATGAGGCAGCAGCTCACATACAATATCCTTTGGGCAAAAATCCTGTCAAACTTTGTTACTGGATTTAACAGAAAAGCCAAAGTCTGCTTCAGAAGTGGGTGTTCATGATGGATTTCTTAAATTCATCTAGTTGAGATTAACAGCAGCTGCTTTCTGGGATCTTCATAGTGCTTCCATAAAGCTGATTGGAACCCACAAAACGAGGCTGTCTGAAATGGCTTTCAAACCTTGGATTGAACAAGCAGGGTTCCTGGCATTTGAGGGAGATCTCCATATGCAAATACCATTCATTCTGGTCTTCTGCCATTGTGCTACAGCCAGGTTTATTCAAAGAGTTCCACAGCAGTACATATAGTGGAAAGTATTTTAAACATGAGGCAATTTCTGCCTTTCTAGTTTTTCCTAAGACAGGCTAAGTTTAAACATGAGCATCAGTCAGTCGGTCATTCTTCATAGTCCCTTCACTAACAAGCACACACAGTTCATTTACAAAGAACTGCTTGTATGGACCCTGCTTGTCTGCTCCAAGCACATATCAAATAGCTCAACTTTTTACAAAAGGTGCTGAATAGAAAAACTAATGTTTAAAGCACTCTGGGTAGGGGTGCAGGTTTATTCCCCCACTTTAATAAAAATCTTGCATAAGAACAGGATACTGAAATACTCTTTAAATTGGTATAGACTATTACTTTCATGTTGTTCTTCTACAATGACTATATTACAACGATATTTAAAGCAGACTGCACAGAGAGAGAAAATCTGAAATGCCCAATCACTGATGGACTTCAGTATAATTTACCTTTTAAGATAAACTGTAATACTGCACTTGCAGCTTTACTTTCCTAATATAGAGATTTGCAGAAGCCACTCACACGGAGAGGATTAACTCTTTCAGCCTCCACAGTTCCACCCTTCAAAGCAAGAATGCACTGAATTAAGTATGTGCCACTTCAGGGTAAGTGGTGCTGACAATTTTAAGATACTGTATTTGTCTAACAATATGGCCAAGCAGAATATTAAGAGCTGTTAATGCTTTCAGCACTATTCCCAGAAAAGGTTTAGCTGTGGCAATCACTGCATTCTCCTTTCAAAATAGAATTTGGGGTGATTACGCAATAAAAGGTCGGCAGAGCAAATGAGAGATACCCAAATAGAAGCAATGTCTCTTTACCATTCTAAAACTCAGCCCCAAGTGTTCATGCAGAATACAAAAAACACTTAGCAAAATGCTAGTTAAGATCCATCAGGCAGCAAAATACTAACAATAGAAGGGTATTCCAGTGATCTTACAGAGCAGAGTTTGATCAGGAGTGTGAGTAGGGAACAGAGTTTCTTCAGCTCTATTCAATGCTATTGTTTACGATTTTAATTACCTGCCCATTTCCATTATCCTCCAAAGCATATCTATGCATTGCTGGCTCACAGAATAGTGAAAATAAAGGCAAATTTTAAACACATGCTGCACTAGCATCAGCTCCTACTAGGAGTGGCTGCTGAAAGTTAAAACACATCTATGCTTCGGGCTCAAATCATGAGCAATATCCCAAGCATGCAGATATCTACTGAACATGGATCAAAGGACAAAGACAGCAAAGCTCCTGTTCAACAACAGACTTAAACCTGTGTTTAAATACTTTGCTGAATCCGGCCTAAAATCTGTATTAACAGATACATAGCTACTCCAGAAACAAAAAAAGTTATTTTAGACAATGTATATATAGCACACAGTTTTCCCTTAGCTTTCACAATAATACCTCTTACACAGCTTTTTTCATCCATAGATCTCAAAGCACTTTATAAAGGATTGAAGCATTATTATTCCCATTTTACTGATGGGGGAACTGAGGAACAGGGCAGGGAAGCGATCAGTCTGAGGTCCCTCAGCAGTCTTGTGGCAGAGCTGGGAATGGAATAGAACCCTTGTCTCCTGAGTCCCTGGCCAGGGGTCTAGCCACTGAGCCACGCTGCCTCCCTTTACCAAAAAAGGGAGCCCATTTTTTACTATTCTGCTGCCAACCGCATGCAACATGCAACTGATAACTGATTTGTGGACTGATAACGGGTGTCCTTGAGAGCCCTTCCCTACTACATACTGTAGCTCCTGTGTGTGCGGTCACCCTTATCAGCCATTAGCAAACTCTCGAAGTAGTATTTGAAGCTTTAAAAGTGGCAGCAGCACTTACATTGCAGATGCCCTCATTTCCCCTCAGAGAGGGTGCCTACAGTTGTACTGGAAGTTTTCACAGCTTGGCTCCTTTGGGCACCTATTTTTTAACACTTTGAAACCAAAACTGCTCTGTGGAACAGGAGCTATATTGCATGGCACTCTGCCCTGATGAGGGGGTCTTGACATAGGTTAATGCCACCTGTAGAAGGGGTGGCCTGTCCCTCTCCATCAGCCTCAGAGGGAGGTCATGCCCTCTCTTGGCCACACCTGCCTGGGCGAGCTTTAAACTGGGGATTAGCTCTCTATAGTCTATCACCATGGGACCTCAGGCAAAGCTGCGTCTAAGCCCTTGAGGCTTCACAGGCTGAGGGGGGCGGTCACCAAGGTTAGCATGGCACCACATCCCAGCCCAGGACCCTAACAGTGGTGGAGCATCCCGCCACTGGATCAGCAGGGCTCCAGCTGAAACTCACCGACACGTGCTTGGGCTCAAACACAGCTAGACTGAGGTTGGCTACTCCGGGATACTTCCTCTGCCCCATGCCTGTGTACCTGTATCCAAAGTCGTCAGCCACCTCCTCAGGGTGGACCACAAGTCCGGCAAGTCGCAGATAGCACGCTGGCAGGCCCTCTAGCCCCCAGCCAGTAGGCAGCTCCCATGGCTCTTCAGCAGGGTCAGGCCCTAGTCCCAGCACTGGGGGGGAGCAACATCCTTCTTCTCCAGCAGCTCCCCTCAGCCTGAGTGCTAGTGCCCGCCCTTTATACTTCCTAGTCCTGTTTTGGCTCCGCCCCTCTACTTCCAGCATGGCAGGCATGGCTTCCCTAGCTCCACCCCACAGGGGTTGAGTGGCATCTCCTTCCTGTCAGTCTTGGAGGGAGGCCACACCCCCTCCCTACCCCACCATTCCCTAGAAAGCTCTTTTTTCACTGAATTCATACCCTAGAGCAGTGTTTCTCACTTGGTGTTCCGCGGAACCCAAAATTTCAGGGTTTCGCAAAAAACTGAAACTGCACCACCGAAAGCTGCTGAAATCGCGCCGCTGAAAACAGCTGACAGCGCGCGCCGCCGAAAAGGGGAAGATGTCCCGGATTTTTCAGCGGAGGGTATCGCATGGCCCGGCAGAAGTTAAAAAGGGTTCCGCGGCCAAATTTAATTGAGAAACACTGCCCTAGAGTGATTGCAGGAAACCACAGAACGCACCTAAGATCAATGAGCTCCGTCAGACCCATGAGAGCTCACAGGTGCTTTTTAAAACTGAAGGCACAAATTCATCCCCAAGGTAACTCAGTGCACTGGAATTCTGCCAAGGAGAAGCTGCCCTGTTTATGGAGAGGGTGGTCTCTACTGTGCTGCATAGTAGGTCCCTGCTCTAAGCATGTGTGAACGTAGCTACAGCCAACAGTGACACTACTGCAGCAACATCCTATCACAAGCAGGTGTAAACACCCTCAAACAGAACAGTGTAAAGTGATAACATCTCCTGCTTTGAATGCATCTTTTTTGCCTGAGAGTTTACAGTGCTGCAACAGACTACAATCTAATAGGATTCTCTTCTATTGATGAACCATTTCCACAGGTGGCACGCCACTGGACTGCATTATTTTCTCTATTTTCTATGCAATATTCCTGTGCATTGCTCAATATGCAGCGAACCACTGAGGTGTCAAAAGTGCAGGTATCAACAAGTGTCATATCAATAGACCTTGCCAAGGTAAAAAAAAAAAAAAAATTACAGGTGGAGTTGATACTGACGCCTATAAGGATTAGATTTTTCATTGGTAACTGTGGGTAAACATTGATGTCTTTGTACACACACAAACTGATGAAAAAATATATCTACCGATGATAATTTGAATTTACAGACAGACAAAGAAAGAAAAACACTGCTTGAGAATTTAGAGTTCAATGTAAGGATATTTACTTTGTTTATTTTAACATGTGATGTTGACAATCTGTGTTTGGATGGTTATAAAACTAACTTTTTGAATCTCAAGGTCTACTGATTAAATAATAATATTAAATATGACCCCTCCTATTGTCTGGTCTTCCCACAACTGAAAATTTAAAATAAATAAAAAATAGGGGAAAAATGCTTAAAAATCATTACCTGTCAAAATCATAAAATAAAAAAATTAAAATTAAAAAAATTAAAAAAAATCGAACACAGCCAAGCCTACATATATTAAGGATGCCTACCACTTTCCATTACACAACTGTTTTCAGTTACTTCTAACTTTGTAAGACTAACTGGTCTGAGACTTCCCATGTTGGGTGTTTCTATTTTGGAAAGTTTCAACTAAAATGGTTCAGCTGTTTCTGATGACAAGATTAGGAAAAATGTTGTTTTGCCCAAGTTAAAAAATTCTTACAGCTGTTAAATTGGCATGCTCTAGTGCCTCCACGTTTCAGGGTGAGGACTAGAATTTTACAGCTAGGCATCTAAGGCAGAGAGATTAAGGTGAAGGTTATCAAGTGTCCACTGATTTTGGGTGAGCAGTTTGAGACATCTACCACCTGATTTTCCAGCGTACTTAGCATTATACAGCATTTGATTTGTTCAAAGCACAGCTCCAATTAATTTCAGTTGCAGATCTGAGTGCTCAGCATTTCTGCAAATCTGGTCCCAGGTGTCTTAAACTAGGCACCCAGAAAACAAGGAACACTGAACATTTATAAGTGTCTTGTCCAGCATCACACAGGAACTCTGTGACAGAGTAAGGGCTAGAATCCAATTCTCCAGGGCAGCATTAACCATGAGCCCAATATTTCTCTCTCTCTCATTCCTTGCCTCATTCACTATGCACCTTCCAACTGCAACAAGTGAGGCAGGGGCCTGACAAACAGCTTCCTTCACTACATAATGCCATTTCATTCCCAGTACACAGTCCAGCCTGTGCCCTGAATGAGGCAGGGGCCCTGTGGAAACAGTGGCATGTGATCAAAGAGTAACATGAGTGTTTTATGTAAGGGGTTCTAGACCCATTACATTTGCCATAACTAGAACCCATTAATTTTCTACTAAAGACACATCAGTTATCCTGAGAAACATTAACTATGCTTTATAAAATGTATTAAAGCGAAGAGATTTAGAAGACTTTCAATGGTCCTTGTGCCCTCTGTTTTCACAAAAGACAGAGTTACAAATAAACAATGTAAAAACGCCTGTTATCATTCATCTGCTTTTATTATCCCGGCAATAGCCCTTCTGTGCCTCTCTCCAACAAAGCAAGACATTGTGCTCTTTGGAACCTGCCTGCAGGTGCCTTCAATAACCTGCAGAGGTTTTAAAAAAAAAAAGAAAAGAAAAGAAAAAAGAGAAAAAAGATGTTTTAACAGCAGCATGAATATCTCGCTTGTCATAATTGTGTTATTTCTAAGTTTAAAAACATCCAAAAGTTTCAAACGAACCTAAGTGGGCATTAGGGGCAGTGTCAACCTGCTTAGTTTAGGGCCCAAATAGGACACATGAAATGAGGTGGGGGGGAGGGGAACATGTGACTACCACTTGGATTCTAATGAGACTTTGGGAGAAGCACCACCCTGCCGCAGGGAAGCCCGTAAAAGGTCAAACGTGCACCCAGAACTCAGGGCAAGAGCACTTAGGCTCTGAGCGGGACAAGCTGGGTCCTTTGTGTAGGATTTTTCAAAGCACTCCGTGCTGGCCTAACTCTGCTCCCATCAGAGCTAGGGAAAAAGCTTCCATGGGAAGCAGAGTTCGGCCAACGCTGAGTGCCTCACAAAATCGCTCATGGTGAGAGGAGTTCAGGCCTGCTCAGCAGGGGAAGGAGGCAAGATTGAGGAAGCTGGAGAACCTTGGGAGCCATAGGGAAGCTTCACAGAACCTGGCTCATGCTAGCGAAGGGTTACCCCTGCCACGAGTCGCTGGGCACTGCTCCCGCTAGCAGCACATCTGTAGGAACTGAGGGGTTTTTGGTTCATCTCACCCCCAGTCACAGATGGAACACAAGCTCTTCAGAGCAGAAATGGTCTCTAATGAAGGGTTTGTACATGACCCAGTGCGATGGGGACCCAACCTGCCTGGGGCATCCCTAACCCCCACCTCGGCGAGGGGCTGCAGTTAGAGGAATTACTGCCAGCAGTAACTGCCACAGGGATTTCCAGTGGACATCTGCTGTCTCCCAACTCCCTGGCCCCCAACCCTGGTTCTGCCCCAAGTATGCAGTGCCCTCCCTAGGGTGACCAGATGTCCTGATTTTATAGAGACAGTCCCAATATTCAGGGATTTTTCTTATATAGGCGCCTATTACCCCCCACCCTCCTACCCCGATTTCACACTTGCCATCTAGTCATCCTACCTTCCACAGAGTCAGAGTCAGAGCCATGGCGCCCCTTCTTTACCTACATCAGGGGGCTTTTACACTCCTCTCAGTGTTGTATGGCAGACAGGAGCATGTGGCCAGAGAATTTTTTGTTCTTAAATGGATATAAGCCCCACTTGTGTTCAAGTAAGTGTGCATTGGAGCAGGCTTCTAGCACCTTTCCTGACCTCTGGAGAGAATTTTATTTATATAGAGAGGTATAGAGAGAGATAGAGCCATGTGTGTGCATGTATGTTCACATATATGTGGTGCTATTAGAGAGAGCATGCCATGTTCCAACCTGTAGGTGAGAAGCCTGTTTTAAGCAGGCAGGGCCACTGTGTTATCACAGCCAGGGAAACCATGCTAGAACCTGCTAGCGACAGGCACGTTTGAAGCGTGGCTCTTCTCTAATGAATGAGGAGGTACCATTGGCACCTGTGGTTTTTCTTGGGGAGAAGGGGAAGTGTGTCTTTAATCAATCATATTTGCTCACTCTACTGACAACAACACATTCCCCTACTTGTACTCCCCGCTGCCTCGGCACAGCTAGCAAAGCTATAGGAGAGTACAGTGGATCCCATTTGACTCACCCCTCTGCAGACCGTTCACCGTGTTCCCCACCCTCCCTCGTTCCCGTCCAGCCCCATTCCACAAAATGGAGCTGCAGAGGTGTGCTCGAGGGATGACTCCGGCCTGCAGAATCCCTATATGGGACAGTGCAGGAGCTGGAAAGAACACAGCTTGATTTTCATAGCCCAGCCTGGGTTGGCGGGGCTGGCTCTTCAAAAGGTATCTAGTTTTTAACTTGAGACTGAGCAACTCTGATACGGAGTCACTGGGAGGCCAACAAAGAGAGATGTCCCTTAGGGCCATTTTTAGAGAGTCAGTCCTAGCCCAGTTGTCGCATGTGGAGTTTAAACCTGACATTGACAGGGCTGAGCCTATGGCTATACTACAGCGTTAAGTAGACATAAGTTAGGTCGCTCAGGGGTGTGAATTAGCCACCCTGATGAGTGACATAACTTGTGCCAACATAAGCACCGGTGTGGACAGAGCTACGCTGGTGGGAGAGCTTCTCCTGCCCTTCGTGGGAACTGAAGTAACTAAGCCAAAGGGAGAGCTCTCTTTTGTCGGCTTAGAGCGTCTACAGAGAGAGCTGCCCCGCTGTAAGCGCCCTAGCGTAGCCATACCCTTGGTTTTCTGCCTCCCTTCTTCCCACGCTGATTTACCTTCACGCAATGTCTGTCTCTAGAACATCCTCGTGTGTGGTAGGCAAATCTTTCTCTAGCGTTTCCATTTCTTCTTCCTTTCTCCTCCTGCGCCGCTTCCGACAGTGACTTGCAAAAGCAAAGTCAGCGATTAACCCCAGCTAATTTGGTTAGCAGCAGAAATTCACGGTCTCTCTCAAATCATAAGCATTTCCCTCCACCACCACTTCAACAAATCAATATTTAACGCCCCATTGAGCACTTCCCAGCTACCGAGCCCTATATAAACCAGGATGAACTCCCCTCCTCCCACAGTACACCAGGAGATCATTAACTAGTATCCACAATTAACAGATGGATAAACTTGAAGCAAACTCTCCTCCAACCCCCATTCAAAATCAATGCAAAGATTCCCACTGACTCTAATGGAGGTTGAAAAGGACTCTGGGGCTCTAGTTCCGCAAAGGACTGAAGCAGGGGCCTTAGGCTTTTCTAGCCAACAGCTATAATTAAATCAGTACAAAAAGTGGGCATTAACCAGCCCTTCCAGAGGTCAAGTGAATTGTGCAAAGCCACAGAGGGAGTCCAGGAAAGAGCCGGGGTTAGAATTCCAGGCATATATTCAGACCTGCTGCCTCCACCTTTAATATCATCAGTTACTCTTGGTAAGCATTTGTGGGCCCCTTTTCTCAGCTGCCGCTTGCATTTATACCCAATCAGTGGATAACTTCTGTCCTGGCCAGTGCTGGCTCCGGCTACTAGCAGGCCCTGAATATGGGCTACTCCTTTTGCAGCATACATTTGCCATCAGTCAAAGGCTCTCGAAGGAGCGGGAGGGAGGCCAGCATCCTCAAAAATAAACGTATGAGATCTTTGGGGCAAGAATGGCCCTACTGTTTGCCTGCCACAACGGGGCCTGGACCATGCCTGGAACTCCTAGGCACTGCCGCAATACAAACAGTCGCCCTACAGAAAAATCAATGCTAGCAGGAACCCAACAAGAGTTCACACATTTACGGTTGGGTCCTGAACACCTTGAAGTGAATGGCAAAGCTCCTAGCAACAGCAGTGCTGCAGGACTGGGTCTTTAAAGGGTGCACAGCCAGCGTCAGAGGACTCCGGCTTGGGCTGGAGCCTGGACTTGGAGATCCTTCCCCCTCGCTAGGTTTCAGAGCCCAGGATCCAGCCTGAGCCCAAACATCCACACTACTATTTTTAGCCTCACAGCCCTTGCCCAGGAGCTGGAATCAGCTGGCAAGGGCTCTGAGACTCTGTACCTTTTACTGCTGTCTTATTAGGAGCAATGAGAAGTCAATTGCATTACAAAGCCACAATGAGAACCATCATCAGAGCATCTGTTGAAACAAGCCACTCCTCAGCAGGCTACTAGTCATTTAAAGATGCCCGACATTTCCTTTTCAAGCAAAAACAAAAACAAAAACAAAAAAAAGACAACCCCTGTTGTAGAAGCTGTGGATCAGTTACAGATAGACCTCACAAGTGTTTATAAACACTAGCAGGACATAAAGATGCAAAACTCCCCTGGTTTACACACAAGCACCCTGGGGCTGGAAGCATACTTACTGACTGCACGTGCATATACATATTACCAGGATGATCAGCGCCACCATGGCAACTATCAAGCAAATCACTACAATCTGGCCTTGATCTCCTCTCAAGTAAAACATGTCCACTAGCTCACATCTTGCTCCAGTGTAGCCTTTCTCGCAGCTGCAAAAGGGAGGGAAAGCAGGAAAACATTAAAAAAATTGACACCGCTATGAGAACACCGAAGGATTATGGTGATGGGGATCACAGGCCAGGTCCTTCAAACACACACACACAGACGGACAGTCTTTAGGGGCTGCACTGTAAGTTTGCCATCTGCCCTGTGCAAAGAGCAGTGCATTATTGCATTGCCCCAGGAACAGATCACGGCACGAAGGGTGGCTCACACACAGCCCTTCCCCTTGCTCTCTGGAACAAGCGTGTTAGTTCACTTCCTTGGGGCTTTGCTGCCCCATGAACTCACTCGGCTACTGTCACCAGCGTTCTGCCCCCCCCTGGTTCACAGGCGAGGCAGGAGCCGCTCACCTAGAGCTATAGTCTGAGTGGGGAGCGAGAGAGGGGTGCCAGCTGAGTAAGGGCTGTGACAATCCAGCCTTACATGAGCGAGGCTTTGCAGGATCAGGCCCCCCGTTACCATATATTATAGCAAAGCCTGGGGGCCAGAGGAGCCTTTGGGCAAACCCTGCCAACAGGCTGCTGCAGCTGTGGTCAGGGATGAGTGAAAGCTCAAGCTTGCTCACGTATGTCTGCTGGGCTGTGATTCAAGATGGATGGTTTGGTTTTTCCTGCAGGTTCTTGGGCTTTGGCTCACTAAGGAGCAACCCCTTGGCCCCAGCGTCACTCACAGCAGGCAGTGAGAGAGTGCAAACCCGCCCAGAGACCACTCCAGCACCAAATCAGGATGCTGACCAGAGCAGCATGGTACCCACTGCATTCTGGGAAAGAGACTCGCTGGTAAAGGGTTCATTATCGTGTACAGATTTCACAGCCTCTTCCAATTTCTCAAGGTCAACTGCGGCATTCGCAGGGGCGTGGAGTTGTTATGACCAGCTTGGAAAAGGCGGAGTCGCTTTCCGCCTGCATGAAACGGCCCCGCTGCAACAAGCACCCGTGGCTTTTACATCTTTATGCTGCAGAAGCGGATGGCAGGGTAACCTCATTGGCGGATTTGTGAACCAGCCACTCTACGCTAAGTCCCATTCCTCCTGATAAAGCGCTATCAAAAAGTGGACTAACCAGGAGTCACTTGAAATGCCCTCCCGGCTGTGGGGTGAAGCCACTTCCATGCCCTCTGTTCAGAGGGGTGAATGAAATCCAGAGCATGTGGCGAACAGAACTGAAGATAGCACACACACAGCACCACGTGGGCACAAAGGGAGAACACCACAGGGCAAAAAAATCTTAATCCTGAATCGCTTTGCTTTCCTCCCTTAGGCATTGTCTACACTAATGGGATCCATCCCTCACACCCCTCCATCAATTGCAATGCACCCCACACACTTCTGCCCCCCTACCTCAGGAAGGCAACCATCAGTGGAAGGCTGATATGAAAGGGCCTGTCTCCACTGGGAGGGTCGGGGGGAATTCTACTAGACTAGCTGCAGAACTGAAGACCACCTGTTTTACACCCATACAGCAAGTCAACAGCCAGGGTCTGAACCAGTGCCTCAGCAAACAGTGTAGCTACACTGGGACAGTACAAAATTATCCCTGCTTACACTGGGTTTTCCTTCCCCCTCTGCCCCACTTTCCTACTGAAAACGGTCAGACAGGAAAAACCCCATGCAGAGCGAGCATGCCAGAAATGCTGCACTTTTTGCACTGCTGCTGGATATTTGCATTTCCAATCAGGAATCACAATGCACTACACTAAGTCACCCCCACCACTGCCTTTCCCCGTGAGCCCCATCCTATCACTGTGTTACCTAGATGTGTTCAAACAGAGTTAGATGAGCACAACGGTATAAACGCCCATGGCTCATCTGCACTTGCTCTTCCACTGTCAGTACTGGTGGGAGTGCTAGAGCAACAGTGTGAAAAGTCAGACGCGCCCAGACTGCAGGCGCTTCTGACTACGAAGTCCCTGGGGAGGGACTCTATTTTTGCACCATGCACGGGCAGAGCAAACAGCAAACACTGAACAAATGCAGTCACCCAAGCAGGCCATAATCCATCTAAGGAGGTTTTACAGAACGTTAGTCTGGATTATGGTAATTAGCATTACTGAAAGCTCACTATTCCCCCCCAACCACAAGCACCAAGACACCAACATGAAGTGTGCAGCCGTCATTCGAATAACCACTCCAGCACAAAGCCCAGCCAGTTAGTCATAGCGTGGCAGGCGAGGGAGACACGACAGTACTCAGCTAGGGTGCACAAATGTCTCAAACGCAAAAAGCTGAGGGTTACACACAACTTGGAGCCACACTCATGAACTGGGGTTAAAAATGTGCTCAAGACTTGCACCCCACCTTCTCCACGTACCTTTGCAGCCGTCGTCTTGGAACACTGGGGATGGGGACGTGGGGGAGGGGACCTTTGCTCCTACCCCCAACTCTTCATGGGGCAGTCACTGGACTTCCTGCTGCCAGGTGTGCAAGACCATGTCTACACTACAAAATTAAGTCACCCTAACTTATGTCGGCATACAGTCACCACAGTGATTACAGCGATTGGGTGTGTCTACGCTTTGCTGGTTGTGCCAGCGGTGCGCGTTCTCACCAAGAGTGTTTGTATCGATTGTTGATGTGGGACAAATCCTGAAAGCAGTAACAGCCAACATAAGCAATGCAGTGTCTACACTGACTCTGTGTCGAGTGACAGCATTGACCTTGACTCTATGCCGCTCATGGAGGCAGAGCCACTAAGTCAGTGTGACAGGGCAGGTACATTGGCAGGAGCGAAATTTAAGTGTAGACACTTCCATAGTTAGGTCAATGTAAGCCCCCTTGCATAGACCTAACTCTGTAATGTAAACCAGGCCTCAATGTGCACATGTAAGAGTGAGGCAAGCAGGAGATCTAGCTCCCAGTTTAACAAGGTACTTATGCCCCCACTTTAAGCACAAGTAGTCCCACTAAGTCAGTGGAATTAGCCACATCCTTAAGGTTAACCATGTGTTTACTGTCTTGCTGAATTGGGGCCTTGGTGAAGAAGTCCTGGATGGCGGCGGCTAGGTTGGGACAGTGAAAAACCTTTCCCCTACTTTCCAAAATCACAAATGCACAGCCATCAGTTTCTGTATACTAGGACTTGGAAGACCTAGGGTTCAGTTCCACGTTCCACACAGATTCCTGTGTGATCTATGGCAAGTACCTTAGCACTCTGTGCCTCAGTTCCTCATCTGTATAATGGGGATAACAGCACTACCCTGCCTCACAGGGGCATCGTGAAGATATGTGCGCTAATGAATGTGAAGCACTCATATCACGGTGATGGGAGTCATATAAGTACCTAAGACATCAATTTTGAAGGCTACTTTTATTTCTGTGGAAGATGAAAGCTTAGATTATAGTGTCACACGCGTCTCAGATATCGTTATTGCGCTCACTGCAATGGAATTGAATGTCATAAGACTTTAATGCAGCAAGTAAGAGCAATCACGTGCAGGAGTTGTCATGGAGACCTAACTAGTAATACTGGAGTATTATGGGCCATGTTTGCAAGCAGGCAGCGGCTATGAAATGATGGGGACACATTTTGAAGAGTGCAATACACAATATTTCCTCCCCTTTCCCATCCAATTCTTAACACACCACCCCATCAGTTAAAATACTTTTGTTCATAATGGAAACTGGTCTTCATAATAAGATCATAGACAATTCTTTCCAGCTAATTATACCAAATGGAGAAATATATTGGCACTGTGTGAGAACACTGAATGAAGTACAAAATTGTGGTTAAAAAAAAACCACACGATATCCGGACACATCCTTGACCACCCCGATTCAGGACAAGGAGATCCCACGTACCTTCCCAGCAGAGAACAGAATAGTAGCTTCACTGGAAAATTGCTGGGAAGCAACACGCTGACAGTATTTTACAGGAATTTAACAGCAGTTTAGCTAGAACTGCAGGGGAAAGATCAAGCCCTTTGCTTACTACAGAGTGCAATCCTAGCCCTTTCCCATTCTGCTTTTGGAAACTGGTCCTGCTGCTACTGAAGACAATGAGAGTTTTGCCATTAACTGCAATATGAGCAAGATCAGGCCCTTTATTAATATTTTTATCTCTATTTAAAAATTGGTTTACCTTAGGCCTGACTAGTATTCAAATACCTAAGACGACGACTAGTCAAGCTTTCTATTTACATTTTCACTGAAAAGAAAGGTTTCACAAAAGACCCTTTTCCACTATCCCCACCCATGTGCCTCTGTTTTACTGGAAAACCTAAATACTATTTGACATAGAAGGTTTCGCCTCTGTACTTTCAGCCCCCTTGGGAAAGGTTCCAGCCATGAACTAGATTCAAGACTTTCATGCTATCATGTTTCAGTGGGAGCGTCACCCTTTCAAAAAGCTTCGGACACAAGAAACAACCCCCAGTGCCAAGAAAGCAAGGGGGGGTTACATGGACCAAGTCAGTTAGGAGTGAATACTTAGCTGATAGCTAAGTATTTCCACTGTGTCAAGACCCAGACAGTGCAATTTTAGGTCCTTCCCCCTGGTTTGGAAGTTTTACTTACACGCAAGCTGGCGTCTGTTCTGCCACCACATAGCGACATCTCCCCGCGACACAGTAAAATTTGTATTCCTCAGGGCACTTATAAAAGTGTCCTATCAGCCGCACCTGTGTGGTATCATCTACAAAAACAAGAGCAAGTTTTCAAGAGGAAAAAAAAAAAAAAAAAAAAAATCAAGCTTAAGCTGACTGATTTCACTGCCAACCGTCTCTTAAAACATCTCCATTCTGTATGTTATTTAGGTGAATAAAACACTGGCCCAATCTCTCTCAGATATCCCCATCCTAAAAAAAAACAAAAAACCCAAAAGGTAAAATTCCTGAGATGCCATAAGGCACCAGATGAAGCAGTTAACTAAAAATAGGCACATTATCAAACCCCACAACCGGAGAAGTGTCCATACCACTGCAAGGAGATTGAAAGCAAAAATAGGTGAGCTAGAATACTTAGCAACTGAGGAGGGACTTGACACAGCACGCATTATGGAAACACGATGGGATTGCAAGAAGTCAATGAGATACAACAATACCCAGCTACGGGACCGATTAGGTCAGAGGTGGGGGGAGTAGCGATGTATCTAAAGGATTCCATAGAATCTATAGGGAAAAATTCTGGTTGCAGAGGACCATACAGTAGAATGTGTATGGATACAAATCCCAAGTTATAGGAATATACATATGCTAGGAGATCTCCAGATCGGGAAGGACCTTTATAATGGGGGACTTCAACTTCTTGTAAATTAACTGCTCAAATGTCATACCAGGAAAAATAGCTTCTGTAAGCTTTGTCAACACCGATAATGACAGTTTCATGGTACAGCTAGTTCTTGATCATACAAAAGAAGAGGTTATTATTGATGGTACAGGACTTGGTTCAGTAGGTAACTACAGCTGGGCCATTAAGCAACAGTGACAGCTATCCAGATCTTTTGCGGGGAATCCTGCTAACGAAGTAGCACAGTTCCAGAGGGGTAGCCGTGTTAGTCTGTATACAGCAAAAACAATGAGAGTTTTGTGGCACTTTAAAGACTAACAAATTTAATTTTTGTAGGCATAAGCTTTCATGAGACTCAGCTCACTTCGTCAGATGCAGAGGTAGAATGATACAGTAAATAGAAAACATATATTCAAGTGCATAGAGAACAATGGGGGAGGTACAAGTACCCGGCTTTCATCCACCTCCCCCATTGTTCTCTTTGCCCTTGTATTTCTGTGTTTCCTATTTACTGTATCATTCTACCTCTGCATCTGACGAAGTAGCACAGTATTCTAGCTCACCTATTTTTGCTTTCAAAAACCATTAGAAAAAGATTAAAAGAGCTAGTCAGAAACCCCAAAGTCAAAAAGGGAGGAAGAAAAATAGAGCCATAGCAGATATTCACAGCCCTAAAAAAACAGATCAATCTATGGCAGAAAAAAATACAAGCTAGAATTATGGTGGCTAAGTGGGAATTTGAAGAGCACTTTTCTGAGACACACCTAGGTCTCTCCTCGGCTGAAAAAAGTCTCCTGTTGTAATATTGGGCCAAACACCTACTAGCCCTTCATGGCCGATCCACACACTACTTACCATTTCATATACTCTCGAAACACCAATTCCCACCTCTGCTCTGCCAATGATGCCAGCCTCCAGATTACCCGTTTGTTCACTGTTCAAACAAATCCCTTAGTGCACTCACCCAAGCTGCCCCTTATGCTTGGGAGGCAGTCCAAATAAACCTCTGCAGAGCCACCTCATTGTCCTTCCTTCCACTCCCTCCTTAAAACACTCCTTTGTTGTGATAGCTACAAAAAACTTGGCAAAAGCTAGGCAGCTGATGCACTTAGACCACTGCTAATGACACTGACCACTACTGGCTCATTGTTTCCTTATATTTCCCAGTCTAACCACTTGTCTCTTGACTCTGTTGTCTTAGATTTACAGGGTAAGCAGTGTGAGGAAGGGACCAAATTTCTGTTCCATGTTTGTACAGCACCTGGCACAAAGGGGCTCCCATCCATCACTAGGACTCCTAGGCACTACAGTAATGCAAATAAATAGTCCTGTGCCAGAGGTAGACCTTTGAAGTGTGGAAACTTCGAAAAGCTGTTACAGTGAGATGTGCCAGACGCTACAGGTACAGAGAATATTCAGAGACTTGTGTAGAGATAAATGTCAGATGAATGTGTGTGAGCTAAAGATTGTATTCTAGCTCCATAGGAGAAAGTGACAGTTTCTGCCAGGAACTAAAGTCAGCGGTGGGTAATTACTGCAAGTTTTCAGACACGTAATCAGCTCCACTGAAGTACTGCCCCCAGGCAGAATGGCATAACTGGTTCAGACTGGGTTTAAGAAGCTCAACAGAAAAGAATGGGCTTTTGGTATAAAGGAGCAGTGTGAACTGACTCAGGGACCCTCATTTGATCCTCAAACTGACATAAGTCTAACAGAGAGCAAAACCCTGTGAGAAGGGTTGGAAGGACTGGAACTTGTCAGTGTCTCCAAGTGGAAGATGGGGTGGCACCTAGTAAGCTTAGCATGTGTCTCAACTGTTTTCTGTTGTATGAAGTTTTCGCTAATTGTGAATTACAGGGGGGATGCAACCCTAAAACCACCATCAGGAGGGAGAGGGATGTGGTAAAGTGGGTGGCAACTCTTGCCCAGTCTGTAGGCATCAGCTGAACAAGGACAGATTCATAGATGGATACCAGACGAGCTCACCTCAATATTAATATTGTTCAAGGTAGGGGTTAGACTTGTAAGGATGTACTTAGACTCGAACATGCTTGGAAGTTGCTGCATGCATTAATCTTACTTGTAACAGATATAGTTCATGCTACAAGATAAAATAAAAGTTTATTTCATAATTGTAAAAATGCCTGCCCTGAACTCGTGATTACAGATAGCAAGAGTAGCTTCCTCCGCCCATCCAGGAGGGCTATTAAAATTAAGTGGGGCATAGTAGGACCAAAAACAAAAAAACAAAAAAAAACTTTGTTAATTGCCCCATCCACCGATGGACAGAAGTGTGCAGAAGGCCTCATCCCATTGGTTTGAATGCAGAAAGAGGGAAATAAAGATAGGAGACATGAATATTTCTCATCTGTGTGTTGTTTGGACTCTTGCAAGCACTGGAGCTAAGAAACAAAGAGCAGAGATCCACAAGGTCAATCTGGGTTAGCCCTGTAAAGACATTCAGTGCTGACAGATTACTACATCTCTATCACCTTTTGGAACCATAGATTACACAAACGAATTCATACGTGATACAAGATACATGCATTAACTCATTTCTAATTAGTAGATCATTAAACAGTTTACTATAGATTAGCTACCAGCATTGCCTGTGGTGTAAAATCTAAGGCATAAATTGACCTGGGATGACTAGTCTCTTGACTACTGGAAGCAACCTGAATATTTTGTGATTTTTGATGTAAGTGATCTTTTATCACTAAGTCCCGCTTGCCTGGGTGGCACAATAGACTGGAGAGCCTAAGGGGCCTGTCTGTGACTCCATGGTAAGACTGTCAGAGATCCAGGACATTTGTTACTGGGTTGATGAAATATAAATACAGATCCTACCCACAGCTTCAGGTGTCTGCCCTGAGGTAGGCCCTCACAGTCGTGAACCACTCCGGACAGTGTGATGGTCCCCAGCCATAGATGGCTGGAGGCCTGAGACACAAAAGAGTGCCCTTGTGGAGACCAGGGAGGAGGTACAGTTAACCGTAGAACTGTTTTAACATGCTTAACCCTACTAATCACGTTCAAACAGGGTCCCTGGATCTAGCTGTTACTGGAGTGTGGCCAGGTACTCGCAGGCAGTGGGTAGGATAAGTCAGCTCCTCCTGCATGGATGTCAGCACAGTTCGAAACACAGCTTAGGGTATCAGAGATGGAGACACAGCATTTATTCCTACTCAAAGCTGCCTTGCTGTATGAGCCAAGGAGCTGTCACACACATGAACAGATGTGCCCTTGGCTGTGGCCTGGGTTCTCTTAACCTGGAGGGTAAAGTCCCATCACACCACACAACGCAAAGAGAATAATAAAAATTACATGCAAAAAAAAAAAAAAAAAAAAAGAGTAAGGGTTCAGTTTTGACAGGGCATTAACATTCATGTCACTCAAGTCAGGAAATCCCAGCTGTCCAAGTTGCTCCAGTCACTGTAACGGCTGCACTGAACATCCTACTTCTCCCACAGAAAACATTTGCAGTGTTAATATTCTAAAGGCTACATTTAAAAACCAGGAATAGACATTATTACATAGGCTCTCTCTACACTGCCAGAGTCACAGTCAGCAGTGCAGGATCAATGTTGCCAATTTGATTGAGCGGCAGTGAAGACTCACTCAATTGAACCCGGAAATCAACTCTGTAAATCCACCCCAGCAAGAAGCGTAGTACTGCGTCGACGGGAGGGCATTTCCCACTGGCTCAGCGGAGACTCTGCAGTAAGTAGACATTAGGAAGTCGATGGGAGATACGCAAGTTACGGTACTTAGCTTGCGTATCTCCCGTCGAAATTCATGGCCAGTGTAGACCAGGCCATAGGCACAACATGATTTTATGGAGCCCATATTATCAGGGGGATTTCCTGACTCTGGAAGGCCTGATAAAAATCAGCCTTTGCTCTGTGTTAGAGAAATTTTGCATTTAATTTTCCTGGCATTTTAGAGAAAGGGGAGGAGGAAAGTAATCTTGGCTACTTGCCTTGGGACTTAAGCTTTCCCAGCAGAACCTGCCAGGCTCCCAAGACTGGCAGCTCTTCCCTGGGCAGAGTTCTTAAGTGCTGCAAGCTCCTGGTCACAGCAATTCTAGTGGAGCCGGCTTCAACCCTGGCATCTTTAAGGCCTTGTCTACACTATAGAGTTTTGTCGACAAAACAGTGGAGGTGTACACACTAATATGCTCCTTCTGCCGACAGACTGCAACCACCTCAACGAGAGGCGCAGAGCTTTTTGTGGCAAAATTATATTGACCAAGTGTCAGTATAGACCCTGCACTTGGTTATGCTGCCCTAAATGGCCTCCAGGAGGTGTCCCACAATGCCCATCCAGACTGCTCTGGTCAGCGCTTTGAACTCCACTGCCCTGCAGCCGGGTACACATGCATCTTCTCCCCTCTGCCCCCTTTAAAGGCCCGGGAATTTTTGAAATTCCAGTTCTCATTTGCTTGGCATGGAGAGCTCACATCACATATTCCCAACTGACCAGAGCAGCTCCACACAGCAAACGCTCTCCCACTTGGGGCATACCAGAGCCGTTGGATCTGCTGAGTATATGGGGAGAGAAGACTGTGCAGTCCCAGCTCCACTCCATGCGTAGGAACTTTGATACCTATGGTCAGATTTCTTGAGGCATATTGGAGAAGGGCTATGACTGGGACACGCATCAGTACCGTGCAAAGATAAAGCTGCTGAGGCAGGCTTACTAGATGGCACAGTAGTCAAATTGTTGCTCTAATGCTGAGCCAAAGACCTGCCACTTCTATGAGCAGCTGGACACCATCCTTAGGGGCGACCCCACCTCCACCGCCAAGAGCCCCGTGGATACTTCAGCAGGGCTGGAGCGGACTGCGGACTCAATCCCGGAGGACGAAGGTGTGGAGGTCGAGGTCGAGTTGGAGGAAGAGATGGCACAGGACACAGGATCATCCAGGACCGTGCGGAGCCAGGACCTCTTCTTGATGCAGGAGGGTCAGCCAGTCTCAGCACTCCATCTCTGGCGCACGGGATGCAGGAGACGGGCACTCTGGTAGGTGATCTTTTTGAGTTGATGCCGCTCGGTTATGTGAGGCAGAGCTGTCCTTTGCTTTGTTAGATTCTAGAAGCGTGCAACAGGATAGAAATGTACAAGAGTAGCTGTGTTTTTGTGTGCTTCCCATTCCCCTATGCAGCTAAGCAGGGCAGCATAACAGTGTGTTAATGCACACGGAGACTTTCCAAAAATCCCCGAGAGAGCTCTTTAGGAAACTTTCCTGGAGGTACTTGCCAATCCTCTGCCAAAGGTTTCTTGGCAGACCTGCTTTGTTCCTTCCCCCATTGCAGGAAACTTTCCCATGCCAATTGGCGATCACTTGTGCAGGGACCAAAATGGCACACAGGCGAGCAGCACATGGACCTGATCTGAAGCCACATGCATTCAGGAGATGTGCCCTTGCATCCTTGCTTACCCTGAGGAGTGAGATACTGGCTACAATAAACCCCTCCTGTGGAAAATGGTGGCAGAATTTATAATCCTGGTCACCTGCAGTGATCCCCTTAAAAAGCCACCTAGATCTTTTGCCCCATCTTGAGCAATCCCAGCCCACCTCCCTGAGCCAAACTCACCATGTCTATGGAGCTCACCAAGGGACAGTGAGAAACCGATTCATATTTAAAAAGAGGTATTTTACTGTAACAATTTGATGCAGTGAGTGCACTAACAATCATGCTTCTATTTATTATTTCTTGTGCTTCTGCAGATGTGGCCTCCAGAAGAACTCCCTACAGACCGGTGGAGCGCCTCCACCAGATAAGGAAGTGACTGAAGAGCAAGGATGACATTTCAAGAGGTGCTCCAATCCTCAGAGACCGAAAAACAAGAATGCAGGATAGGCAGGCAGGAGTGGAAGGAGAGCCAGGAGCGAATTTTCATGGGCCAGGAATGGATGATAAAAGTGACGGAGGACCAAAGGGAGATGTTGAAGTCCTTAATCATGCTACAGTCAGAATTCATGTGTGCTCGCCCACTCCTCCCCCCAAGCTGATACAGAACCGCTTGCCATACCCTCTCCAGACTCCTCCCACACGTTCCTTGCAACTTCCCAGCCCATCTTGTTCACCCCTTCGGACAGCTTCCAAAATGATAACTGGAGTTACACACAGCTGTGGCAGCCCACACTGCTTTCTCTTTTCCCACCCAATGTGGTGTGTTGTTAATTGGTATTTAATAAAAAACACACTCTCTGAAAGATAATCAACCAATCTTTATTTCTCTCCTACACATGGTGCTTGCTGCTGAAATTAATACACAGTGGCAACTGGATCATTTGCAGCCTAGAAATCAGAGTCCGGAATCAAAATTTTCATGCAAGGCAGCATGTGAACAAAGCATGGCACAGCACTGTATAGAAAGCCATTACTGATGCTTATGGTCAAAATGGCGTCTCAAGGCCTCCCTAATTCGAATAGTCCACACATCATGCCGCTCTAACAGCCCTAGCATCTGGCTGCTCAAAATCAGCCACCAGGCGATCCGCCTCCTCGCTCTACCCCGGGAGAAAGCTTTTCACCCTTAGCGTCACAAATATCATGGAGCACACAGCAGGCTGCTATGACCATGGAAATATTTTCCTCATTTAGGTCTAACCTGCCATAAAGGCAGCGCCAGTGTGTTTTTAATCTACCAAATGCACATTCTACTGTCATTCAACACCTGCTCAGCTGATTCTTGAAGCGCTCCTTGCTGCTGTTCAGATTTCCCGTGTAAGGCTTCATGAGCCATGGTAGTAAGGGGTATGCTGTGTCTCCCAGGATCATTATGGGCATTTCAACATCCCACACTGGAATTCTCTGGTCTGGAAAAAAAAAAATCCCTGCTTGCAGCTTTCTGTGCAGGCCAGTGTTCCAGAAGATGCGTGCATCATGCACTTGCCCTGACCACCCCACATTGATGTTCATGAAACACCCACAGTGATCCACACGTACCTACAATACTAGAGAGACCCTGTTCTGTTGATGTATTCCGTCACAAGATGGTTCAAGGCCAAAATTGGGACATGAGTGCTATCTATCACCCCGCCACAGTTAGGGAATCCCATTGTCTCAAAGCTATCCACTATGTCACACACATTTTCAAGAGTCAGTCCTTCACAGCAGAATTTGATTAAGGCCCTGCACACTTATGTTAACGCAGACCCAACAGTGGACTTCCTGACTCCAAACTGATTCGCAACCGACCAAGAGTCTGGAGTTGCCAGCTTCCACACACTAACTGCCACGTGCTTTTCCACCAGCTTTCATTCTGGTGTCCTTGTGCTGCAGGACAGGGGCGAGCTCCCATACACAGTTCCAGGAAGGTGACTTTGCGCATTCGAAAATTCTGCAGCCACTGCTCGTCACCAGATATGCATAACGATGCAATCCCACCAGTCAGTGTTTGTTTCCAGAGCCCAAAAGCAAAGGTCCATCAGGTGCAGCTGCTCCATGAATGCCAAAAGTAATCTGGTGTTGTTTCTTTCCATGGCATACATCAGGTCAGGCACCTCTGATTCCTGTTAAGATTGGGAGCTCATGATATACTGCATGACCAGCCGCGATGTGTTCATAATCATGACCACAACGGTGGAGAACAATGCAGGATCCATCCTTTCAGACAGAGATGGTGGGCACACAGTAAACAGGGCTGTTGAAAAATGCTGTGAAATGCAGTTGGAAACCCATGGAACGATGGGACAGAAAAAATTGCATCATAGGCTACTGAGCCCACACCCAGGATACACTGTGATCCTCTCCGCCTTCCCACAACGCCTCGCTGCAGAAGATGGCGAGTCGCACAGTGGGACAGCTATCCACCGTGCACTCCTCTGACTGTCAAGCACCAACTGTGGATGTGCTGCGCCAACAGAAGGAGCATTGTGTGAACATGCAAAGCGATGTAATTATAGCACTTTTTGATCATCGACGTAACTTGCGTCAACGAAACTCTGTAGTGTAGACAAGGCCTAACTGTTCCTAAGTTTCTTGACATGAAGCTACTCAGCCTAAGGAGCTTAACCAGGTTAAACCTGTAACGTTACACTGAATGATCTCAAAAAGCATCTCCACCATAAGGGAAGGCACCCACATGCTTTTTTCAGTCACTATTGTATGAAAGACAAAACAAAATTATTCTGTTTTATAACATTTCTGCTGGTCAATGACCATAACGCTTACCAAATAAGGAGTCTCATCTGAACTTCCAAGTGAGTTGCTGCATAAATCCTCTGCCTACCAGCATAAGCCCATCTGTACTTCTATCCAGGACATAGAACTGCCACCTTCCACTATACAATGAAAGGCGGGCTGCATTAGGGCAAAGTAGACACCACACTCTTCTCCACGCCACTGTGGTACTACTCACCAGGTCCACATGGGCATGCACACGGCAGGTGTCATTAACAACCATGCACTAATACTGCATTCCAGTGGACCCTGGAACTACCCGAAAACTACAGTTTCAAAGAATCACACAAAAATAAGTCAGACTCTTCCAGGTATTAGAATTAGCCTTCCACACTTGGTTAATAATTCACTGTAAGATGGATGTGATCCAGGAAAATGGCCTCTCCCAACTAGTCCCCATTTTGGGCACATGCAGAGTTCCTCCAAGAGTTCAATCAACTGTCACTGAGCCGCTAATCTGCCCACATTCTTCAAGAGTGGAAGCCATCACCAGAGACATTTCAGGGGAATTCCCAGAAGCACTTACGATGCTACCACACTGCAGGGCAGGGGGAAGAAGCTAAAGGAACGGAAATTACCAAAGGAAGAACAAAGGCGCAATGAGCGTGTGTGATGGAAAATCAACAACAATGATGCATATTTGACTAATAGGGGTACATGAGGAGGGGATTTGAGGGTATAGTACACACCTCAATCTTCATTTGAACACTGCCCACTTTTTAATGTGAAAAATATTCAAATATCACACACAAAGTTATAATTCTACTAATAATTTTAACCAAACATTTCAATTGGAATCATAAATGATTACTAGTGTTCTCTCTCATTCAAACTACAGTTGAGTGTCCCAATATGATTAATACAAGTCACTATTTGTCAATCAACATTTTCAGCCGCAAAATGCTAAACCTGATTTTGTCAGGTCATTGCAACACACGCACAGACCTTCACCTCGAGGTTATGCTCAGAATATGGTACAAGGCAGTTTGGCATGGTTACATCCACAGCTCACAGATTTACATGGTACACCACTCCCAAAAGAGCACTTGACTAAAACTTCAGAATATCTGGAGGAGCAGGTGAGACATTTTTTGGAAATATTTGGAACGGTCATCGCATATCCATCCATACTGAAGTGGATCAAGTGGTAATACCCTGGGATCCAAAACATTTTTCCCCACACATGCCTGCAGATGCACTTGTTTTACATTTTCTATAAATGCACCAGAGTCGACGGTAAGGAGTTGAACTTTGGTGTTGACATGGTACCTTTGCCAATTTATGCTGCTGATGGTGTCCCACCATGCTTTTGAGACGGTAGCGCAATTTGAGTATCCGGAGCATGCAGCCATGAATTTGATCACCTGTTTGATGACATCAGGCATTGCTGAACTATGTCACTCAGCACAGAAAGGAACATGCAGCTTGCAGAATCTTCAACACAGTGGTTTTGCCGAGTCCAAAATACTAAATTACTGTATTATGGCTAGCAGTCCTGGTATGATGTTCTGGTGTTGCTTTGCTGTAACACAGATGTCCATTACAGCTCTCTCAGACTGGGGATTCTGTTCAAGTTAATGGCGCAAGAGTAAGGCAAGTACATCAGCTTCATCTGATAATACCAATGTTCCCAATGGTTTCTCTTTTGCAATCCTCACCATCTGTTGTGTAAAGATGTTGTTGGCTCCCTTATGCAAGATGGCCATATATCTTCTCTGCTGATCACCAAACCTGCCTGTTTTATGTCAACTGGGATGTTGTGTCTGCCTGTGATAACCAGCTAGTGCCTTTGCGTGTCACTTGTGAAGACTTCTTATCTTGAATGAGTTCTGTACAAATTACCTCAATCAATTGTTTATTTTCAGTTACTGTCAAGACGATTTTCTGTGGGGGTAGCTGTGTAGTTGCACTCCACTGATGCACTTTGCTTGCTTTTGTTGCTCTGTTAGATCATGTGACACTCTTTGTGCTGAACTCTTTAAACCTGTCAAAAAGATAAGATATACATCACTTGCTGCTAGCTTGCATTCCATGTAGACTCAGAAATTGGTCACAACGCCCCGATGATACCATTTGTTGGCTAATGATCTACTCAGAGAACTACAGAACCATCAATGACTGGAAGGCGATTTCTTCGGAAGTATATCTAGTTGACACCTCTGTCAGCAGCTGCTTCTTTAGACTGGATTTAGCCTTGGCAATCCTCATGTCATCAGAGTCACTGAACGCTGACATCAGTAAAGGAGTGAATGCCTGGGACAAAATATTCTTGATGTCAATCTCTCACGAACTTGCTTGTAGGCCTATTGCTCTTGAATAGATAAGGTTAGTGTCAAATATCTTTGCTGGACTAACTTGTACATGCTTTTTTGTCACTGCCAGCATCTCTACTATCCTTGGTACTGTATCATAGAACCGTGCAGGCCAGCTACGTTCAAATAATTGCATTTAGCAAATTCCAGTTGTGTGTCATTTGCATTGACTGGTACCACTCTACTATTGCCTCTGGGTGCTTAGTGGGGTTTAAGAGACTGATGCACAACTCTAGCTTCTTACCAATGACTTCTCTGTTCATTGCATCTGCAACAATCATAGGCTTCATTTCTTCTTTGTGAATCTCTTGTACCGTATTTGCTGTGTGTTTGGTTTATAATCTGTTAGTGTCTGTAACTGTTCAATACTGGAAAAATAATTCTCATGAGTGAATACATAAGAATCTGTTAAATGAGCATAGTCTGAGAGTACAAAACTGCACCTTATGTCTCGGTTCAAAGGAGGAGGACAGGACTGTATTCACAAGGTGTACCGATAAATACAGATATCACATACGTACCCCCTAGCTAATTATGTTGCATAAGAAATTATTAGTGAAGTTTTCGTTAAAAAATAATTGAAATTCACTGAAAGTGGTTTCACGGTCACCTGGTGTGTGAATCAGGAAAGGGTAATAATAAGTACTCAGACAGTAGAACCTCAGAGTTATGAACACCAGAGTGACAACCTGACCAGCCGGCCACACACCTCATTTGGAACCGGAAGTACACAATCAGTCAGCAGCAGAGCAAAAAAAAAAAAAAAAAAAAAAAAAGCAGATTAACACAATACTGTGTTTAACTGTAAACTACTAAAGAAAATAAAGGGAAAGTTTAAAAAAAAATTGACAAGATAAGGAAACTGTTTCTGTGCTTGTTTCATTTAAATAAGCATTTTTCTTCTGCACAGTAAAGTTTCAATGCTGTATTAAGTCAATGTTCAGTTGGAAACTTTTGAAAGAACAATCCTAACGTTTTGTTCAGAATTATGAACAACCTCATTCCCGAGGTGTTGATAACTCTGAGGTTTACTGTATTTCAAAATGCTTAACTTGACAAGGTATCAGGCAGTTTCTTTGAATTTAGGGTCCTGAAATTCAGAATTCTCTCTCTCGCACCCACACCCTGCCAAAATGTTTGCATTTGGCTACTGAACTGGAATGTCACCACTAGATCATAGATCCCAGTTACATCAGGAATGGCCTAAGGAGCATTTTAAATTGTTGGGTGTATCATAAAAAAATGAGTTTGCCTTGCAGGAAGCAGCTGATTGAAGTTTCTCTCATTTAAGTTGTAATACCAGCCTACAAAACAACAGCACAGACAGCAGCCACACGTATGTGTCTCACGCAAAAGAGGAAAGCACCAAGATCTTGTCATGAGTGCAGGATTGGAGGAGGAAAAAACAGGTGTTGAAAGTGGAAATCCCATGCCGGGGAAAGCATTCTAGTGTGGGCATGGCAAACTGGCTGAAGGGATTTAAAAAAAAAAAAAAAAAAAAAAAGTTCCTGAAGTCATTCCATTACAGTCAATCCACTGAGTTTCCCCATCTCATTAAGACTCCAATTATCGATGCATTCTATACTGTCAGAGTTTCCTGGCATTGCAATTCACCAGTTATAAGGCTGAAATGAATCTAATTTACCTCTCTAACACACTGCTACTCTCAGTTCACATTATTTCTTTAAAAGAAGGCCATTCTAAATTCCTCCTACATTACCCTTAAAATAAGTGTGGCCAAGTCACAAGTGTGCATGCTGCTTTGGTTTCTCCTTCTTCAAATTGTAATAATACAACTGCAGGAGGGATTTTCTTAAGCACTTATCATTGGCCTAACTCTGCTCTCACTGAAGTCAAAGGTAAAGACGCCCACTAACTTGGATGACAGAGTCAGACCAATGTTGAGTGCTTTTGAAAATCCCACCTTTATATTATAAATACAAATAGGATTTTAAATGGTTTTTATTATTTAAAGTCCCTTTCCAGTAGATACCCAATGTTTGCTGCACTGACAGTTCTTATGCTAGGTGGCTGATACTGTGTCATCTTGCTGCCACACAAGTGTGGCCTGTAAGCGTTCCATTTCCTACCATCAGTCAGGACAATAGTCAAGGACACCCCTCCTAATAACTTTGCTTTACTTGGTGCAGAAAAGAGGTAACAAGATCTTCAAGCAGCACCACCACTGCATCGGGGAGATCTTTGTTCGTTTCATTTCGGTGCTTTGTGCCAAACAGCTGGGGGCAAGGGCACAAAACTGAGCCTAAAGAAAAGCACTGGAACATTATACCAAGATGTACCACCCTGACCTGATCCCAGCAGAAAGTATTCTTCTACTATTTTACTGGGTGGGAGGAGGACACCAAAATTCAGTTAGTTCCTATGTCTGATTATGCCCAGCTTAAAATTTTTTTATATACGTAAATATATATATTTATACATAAGGAAGTCAGATTATTGGTTGGGGAGCAATGACACAACAGTGTCTGAAAAGCCAAGCACTCCCTCATTAAACATGCTATTCTCACTCCACAAGTGATTTTCCCAGGAAGTCTCCTGCTTTTTTCAGAGCAAGATGCTACGATCCACATTGCTGTGATGCATGCTCACAAAGGATGGGCACGTGCACAGGGAAGAGTGTAGAGAAGCAATAGATCCATGTTTGGGCAATGGCAGCTCTGGTACTTCTTTAAGACTATTCTGGGTCTGGTGTATAAATCACACTGGAGTCAACAGGGTGCACGCATGCATATCAGAAAACTAAAGAAACTGGGATGAATGGCATGCAGAAAGCATAAGAAAGCGTCCTGCCATACTGCAGTCAAGTCTGAACAGATGTATAGTGCAGGATTCCCTTTCTGGATGATGTGAGCCACATTCACGTGAATGGAGTCTAAACGGCAGCTGCTTCTCAACACTCTGAGAAGGCATGAAATGCTGGCAGCACGTTCCATAAACACTGCCAAAGGACAGCTCGGGGTAAGAGATCTTGAACTCTCTCTCTCATGGTGCAGCATTAACTGCATGGTTGTAAGGAAATCTACTGGAACCATGTCCAGCGTTAGCCTTGTCAATGTGTAGGAGGTACAGGACAATTAACTCGTTGGTGGGGCACAGGATAAACGTTTTGTAAAACTAAATCCAGAACAGTTTGCAGTGTAAAGAGCTTTACTTCAGAAGTTGTATACAGTGTGGCCATGTTCCCAAGGGAATTATTAATGTTAGCCTTCATTTTCAGATTGCAAAGAAAATGATTAAAATACTGTTGCAGAATCAGTAATGCACCTTGAAGGCCTGTCTACTCCAGAAAATCACCCCACAACAGACATGGGCTGTTAGCAACAGCTCCCCCTGGGCTGGCACTGAAAATGCCTTGGCTGTTTGCAGCACCATGCCAGACAGCACCACTGAGACCTCTACTGACTACACTGTCTCAGCTCACTGTTCTGTTCTTAACCTGAATCTATATCTTGTTATAACACAGCATTACCTGTACAGTTCTCCGGAGAGCTACACACGAGCCTCTTCACTCCATAGTCAGTTGTCACGTTCCAACTGGCACCCACACAGCTGAAAACTGCTAGGCCTTCAATTAAAACAAAAACAGATTACACAAGGATCTTGAAAAGGCTGGATTTGCTATGGCTATGTACACACCACCACCAATAACTCTCTGGGAATTAGAAATGCATGAGCAATCCTCTCCTAATGCACAAATCTGGTGCCCAGGTGCACATTCTGGCACACTCCCTGCGTGTCGCCTCTGCTCCCCCTCTGGAGTGGAATGAAGCACTAAGCAATGTCACTGCCTGTTTCATTAGGGACCTCACCTGATGAACGTCCCCTACTGATTGCTTTGAAACAAGGGAAAAGGGCAACAAACATGCCAATGAATGAAGGGAAAGTAAGTACTGGGTTGGAGGGAAGATAGCTACTCTTTCAGGCCCGCAGGCTGATGGATTCCTTGGCCACATAACTCCTATTAGACCAAAACTGTAGCAATTAACACACAGGCTGAGTGAAGTAGGGTGATCTAGGAACCGTGCAACACAGCCTCTTTCCCCTGAAAACCAGACCCCTACGCAAGCAAGAGGAGAAGGGGTGCCTGGCTCACTCAGGCAAAAACCTCCTCATTCACATTTTCGACCTTACCACACCCAGCCCAGCAGTAATTTGGCAGGCTCCTGCACCACCACACAGAAAAGCCATGGGCGGAGCAGTCTTGGCCTGCTGGCCCCCTCCACGGGCAGGGAGACAGCGAGAGCTAGCGGTGGTGAAGGATTGCTCTCCTGGGGATGGAGGTCATGACCTCCCGTTCACCTGCACAGCATCCAGAGAGTAGCCGGAAAGGCCGGCCCTCTGGGCAGGCTCCCAGAAAGCCCGGGGGAGTTGATGTTTCAAGCTCTGGATAGCAGAGAGAGGCCCAGGCTCAGGAAGCAGGGAGACCAGGCTCTCTCTGTGGGGAGGGCTGAACCGCCCTGGTAAGGGAGGCGGGTGGGCCCTCTGGTAACATTGGGGCACAGTAGAACTCTCATTGGTGCCACTGGGAAAGGCCCTGGATGGCAGGAAGTAACCAGATGGGTGCTCAGTACAGGTCTGTGCTGCTTCCAGTGTCACACAGGAGGGAAAGAGCCAGAGGACACACAACACACAGCACCTATAGATGCCACAGCAGCTGCCTCTGCTGTCTCTCCCCGCTCTGTGTCACTCGTTCCCCCCCCTCCACACTTCCATCCCTCTTCCAACTGCTGGCCCCCTGCAGTATTCTGCCATGGGGATCCTTGCCAGCACACTGTCTCTTCCCCTCCTCTAATAGAGGGAAAGCAGCACGCAGCAGCAGCTACTCTTAGTCTCCCTGCTCCTAACAATGCTGCATGAAGCAGGGAAGCACTCAGAGGGGTGGGAAGAAGCAGCCCTTCACTACCGTGACCATAGCTCCTAGCACCTGAAGGCAAAACCTCGACACCAGCAGCTTTTCCTTCTCACCTCCTCTCCTGAGCAGGGAAGCCAAGCAGTCTTTCCCTTGCCCCACCCTTTACCACTGTGGGGAAACCCACAAGAGGCTTGTTTCTCACCCTACCCTCCCTTGTGGGCAGGATCAGGCACTGAGTCAAGGAAAGAGTCAAGGAAAGAGAGGACAGCACTGCAGGCCTCCAATACTTATCATCATGGCCCTTCCAAATTCACGATTCATTTTCATAAATTTCACAGTAATGGCATTTTGAAAAGCTTGAATTTCAGTTTCAGATATTTAAATCTTACATGTCACGGTGTTGTAGCAAAGCACGAATATGTATTTTAAAATGGCAAAATATAAACATGCTGCCTTAAGAGCTTTACATTTCTCAAGCTGGGGGGTCCAGTTTAAAAGTCAATAAAGATAATCATACATCTATTTTCCATTTTACTTATCAAGGGTGTCACATCTAGATCACCAGAGTTAGACACAGAAGAGATCCATCAGATCAACTGCATGCCTCAGGCAACACAGAAGATGGTACCCAGATCATTAACCGCTCACATATTACACATACGTGCCTCGCTGAGTTTTCTGCCTGGGTCACTGTTCTCAGTCACTGATCTAGGATAATTGCAGGGAAGGACATAAGAAAATTATTTTCCATATTTTAAGCCTGCCATAATAGTATCCAATGCAGTCAGGAGGTGAGAAGAAACAGGTGAGAAGTGGTAGGTTACACCTGTTATGAGAAGAGATGGCTCCCTCCCTTCCCCAACACTGCGTCCACAGAGCAAAGTCTTGATTGTGCACAAATGTTCTGGTGGGCTATTCTGCCAAGTAGCTTGTTGCACAGAGGGCAACGGCTTTGCAGGGGGTGGCAGTTCTGCATGTACATCAGTCTCCGTGGGAACAGGCCTCTCCAGGCATGCTTCTCGTGAATTAATGCAGTCGAGTGGGGAGAGAAGCAGCAGGTCATGAAAGTAGGAGGCTGCAAAGCAGCCTCTGTGCCGAGCACATGCACTTACTCCATACCACCACAGACCACACCCACAGCCAGAACAACGCGGACCACACCAAGGGCAGCAGCACATGCCTGCTTTGGAGAGACACAGGTAGGGAAGAGAATCATCCCCTCCTGACTTGCAGAACTACTTCTCGGCCAGTGGGAAGATTGCAGTAGCTTCTGCGTCCTAGTCACACCCCCTCCAACCAGGCTGGGGTGCGGTAAGAGGTGGGAGGATCTGCACAGCAGCAGTTCCTTTCTGGCTCCTCACAGCCCTGCCTGCCTCCAGCACCTATTACCTGGCACACAACGCCATGCTTCATGGAGGCAATACAAACTGCCTGCGTGCCCCAATCTCCCCCCCACAGACAAGGAAGCTGCTCAAACCACAGCAGCAGAACTATGCCGACTGTTGCCCTTTTAAAAAGAGCTAGACAGATTTTCACACTCAACTGCCAATAATAAGCACTAAGACAAGGTAACTGGGAGAACAAAAGAAACAGAATTTAGAATCTTGGCATACAATGTTTGCTGACCCCCTGGTACATTCAGTTTCACAGCTGAACAGTTTATCCGCACAGAAGCTAAGATATCAACCCCCTACCACTTGCCCACCTGTGTGGCTGCAAGCACGGAAGCAGCTCCATTGACATCAATGAGACTGTTCACGTGTAAGGTTAAGCCTAATTCTAAGCAACAGCAGGATCAGGGCTCAGCCTTCCCTACAAAGCCAAGTGACTAGAGATCTTGGATGCCTATGTAAGACACCTTAAAGCACCTGATTTTCAAAGGGCGAGCACTTAGCGTTTTCTGAAAATCAGGCCCCTTCAAGACCTGTCCGAGTGGGTCTCTAAAATTGGAGGCAGCCAAAATGGTAAGTCGCTTAAGAAAATCATGGCTTAAATGTCTAATATTACTCAGGAACTTTAAAATGGCAAAATAAAGCCACTCCAAAACCAGTGTAACTGTCAATTGGCAGAACGCCCTTCTCTCCTGAACCGTTAATACAGCAGCAATCAAGCACCATCACACACCAGCAAATGGGACAAACATAAAACCAGTCCCATGTCAGGGAGCCTTTCCCACCAAATATTTCTCACCCAATCTATACATGGGACGACCAGATAGCAAGCATAAGGTGACCAGATAGCAATTGTGAAACAATCAGGACAGGGGGTAGAGGATAATAGGCACCTATATAAGAAAAAAGCCCCAAATATCAGGACTGTCCCTATAACATTGGGACATCTGGTCACTCTAAGAGCCACTGCTGTTTTAAAGCTACTGCTTTTGGTATGACTTCATTTTTAGTTCCATGCTTAGGGCTCAATGCACATGCTTATCCCCACAAGTAACTATGCTAGGACAATAAACTTTCCTTGCTCTCCCAATGGTTGGCAGAGATAAGGTCCTGGATGACAACCAGCTTGATTAAACTTAATCTGGCTGAGATAGAGGGAATGCTGTTTCTCTCCCAATAACCTATTGTGTGTGTTTGGGCAAGACATTTCCCTGCCTGTTCCTTCCCTCCCATCCCGCGGTCTGACTTTTCTAGAAGCTCTTCAGGGCAGGTACTGGCTCATACTGCACACGTACAGCACCTAGCACAAGGGAGGCATCTGGGACATCCAAGTGCTACTGTCATTCCAATGATAGAGGCTGAATTTTTGCTTGGGATTTTAATTGAATCTGACATTCCATACTGACCATGTGCTCTGCAATAAACTTTCATTTGCTTTTGGTGTTTAGACACATCTAAGGGTCAGGCCAAGAGCCTCTTATTCAAGCCAAACTCTCACAGAAGCCAGCGGGAGTGCTATCAGAGAAAACATTACAGGACTGGGGCCCTAAATGCTGAAGGCTGATTCCAGGAGGTCATGGCTCTAGTTTAATAGGACTGTAGTCCAACCACAAGTTATTGGACTCAGTGGGGTTACCTACTGAGAAGGAAAGAAATAACTCCCCCTTCCGCATAAATTACTGGGTTATAAAGGAGGTCAGACTAGATGTCTAAATATAGTGGTCTCTTCTGGCCTTAACATCACTGAATGGAGTCCAGGATAAGTAATTCCCCCCAAACTTTAGCTAGTTGCTTTGGGGCACCCATGCCCTCTGAGTGGGTCTTCAACCCTTTTGAACTTTCCAGCAGTAACAACAAAAACTGCTCCAGCTAAATCCCGTAAGAACCCCCTTATCTTGCCATGCGATAACAGAACTATATTGTACAGTGTGCATAATTTCATCATGACAGTGTCTGCATGCGCACACACACTTATTTTTACTGACAAGCATACGCAGAACTTGCCGGTCCAAAAATCCACACGCTGCAGTACAGCTACAGCCCAGAGCAGGGCTGTAGACCAGGGTCTATTCAATTACACCATACCCGGAAGTAAATCTCTGAATGGGCACATTAAAGGTCCTAGTGGACTTCACAAAGCACAGAAATTCCCCTAGCCCCTCCCCACTAATGTGGTCCAATCCCCATGGAGCAGTAATAAAAGGGATCCTATGGAGTGTAACAGATTGATGCTGGGAAGGAAGTACTTTCCCAAAGACCCAGATCTGCCAGACCCAAGTCCCTCCCACTTGAAAGCTGATGGAATAAGGTGGGGGCTCTTCTCTGTACATGCAACGGGCTCACAACTTACAAAGTCTTATTGAAAATGAGTGAACTCAAATCTAACTTATCAGGGTATGGGGGAAAGCAGCCCAAAGCCAGAAAAGTATAAAAATATTTGTTGCACTGATTTCAAACACACAAATAAAAGAAGGGACCAATTACAATACATGAAGAGAATGCACCGCTTATCGTGAGATTTTAATCTATGGGTTTTAAGGCTACTGAGGTGGTTTAAGAACCCAGATTCAAATTCACAATTTGAGAGGCACCCTGGGCAGACCCCCGCTGCAGGAATGACTGGAACTAATCATTTCTGACACCCTGCCCAGGACAGAGGCAGGATGTGTTCAGATAGAAATCAGAGCAAACTACAGACAACACTGTGCACAGTATGTTAACACTTGAATACAGGGCTTGGAAAAGTTACCCAGTGTCTACTAGCCCTTGGACTAAGCCCCACCGTCAGCTCAACACACACATACTCAAATCCCCTACGGCCACACCCCCATCCCAACTCACACCTTCTTCTGTCCAGTCTCCTGCTGGGTGGGTGCCTCCAGCATTTTGATCCAGAAGACCTTGTTCTCCTACTAGCTGAACGCTGCCTCCCTCTCCAGGTCACTTAATACTGGGCATCCTTGCCGATAAATCAGCATGTGCTGGGGTGGCAGATGTCTCAGGCACACACAAAACCATCTGCTGGGGTGACAGCAGTTTCAGCTTGTACGGTCCCTTAGAGACACAGTCCTCTGCTCAGGCGGTTAGGCCCCTGCTCCATGAGATGGCAGTCCCACTTCCCCACATCCTACTGTAAACAATGGGAGCCAGGCTCTTCCCCTTCTGCTACCGTAACAGGGGGAGCAGCTGCCTCCACATCCCACTCCACAATAGCAGCCTCACCAGCGAGGGCAGTGGTCTGTCTGCAGGCTCAGGCAGACATTGCTGCATCGGTTTACACCGCGCTTGCATCTAGAAGAGTCTCTTCGCAACCCCATGGGCTAGAGACTTCCAGCCAAAAACAGCACAACTGGCATTGAGCCAGCTCAACGAGGTGGATGGATTTGGCAGCTGCTAGGTGTGAAAACCTACCCCAAATGAAAGCTTTGCCATCAGCAGAATCTCTCGCCTGATAAAAATCACCAATTCACTCTGGCCAAGTGGATTTTTCATGCCCTGCTGATATACAGAGAAAATGCCATGCTTGTTTATTTAAATAGTGTTATTAGCAAGGGATTAGAAACAGCACCCTGTCCCCAGCTGCTATTGGTTTTCATGCTTGCATAAAAAGCCCAGAATTCTGGATCGTGAACTGTGCTGTACAGCGTTCACACACTCCATAAAGCCGGTAAGAACCCAGCACTTTCCTGAAGGCTGGTTATTTCTGAAGGCTGGTTAAACATTTTATAGGGAAACTTATCTGGTTTGTGCCCTTATGAAGGGGGAGGTTTTTTTTTTTTAAAAAAAAGGATCTTTAAACCTTATTTCATCCCCTCTGAAGATGGTGAGAAAATTCCAATCCAGCTTTAGGCAAAGCAAAGACTTTTAATGGCAGTGTCTCCATTTTGAAACATGTGAGATGGATCTATTTCTCTATCTGCATGCTTCATTCCCATTGATATTAATGATTGTTGTATACATACAGTAAGAGAAAGAGAGAGAGAAAATAGGGCAGGCCTTTTCAAAACAACCGAGCGGGACTATCTGAAGTCTTGGGACAAGATCCTGCAAATCGGAGACTTCAGAAGATTGGAAAAGGAGGATTCCATCCCAAGTGTCCAGTGAAGGGCGCTGCAGAAATATGTATCCAACACCACACATGAAATACAGTCTCACAATGACGCAGGGGAACTTCACCATGCACTCAGAGAACAGAATCGCAGCCTGATGGGACAGATGAGCATTGAAGCCCTACACCACACGCTAATGCTGGACAGAGCTGCAGGTTTAAAATCCCACATGCATCAAATTGAATACTGTACCTGTTTAGACAGGGAGTGTAATCAAACCCATTGAAGGTAACCTGCACAGGGGAAATATTCTGAACTTGCAATCTTTCTAGCTCCTTTATTACGTACAAGATGGCTTGAAGGGCTTGTTGTTGGAAATTTATATCCCCTCCCTCAGATCCCGATGCCCCTGGAAGACAATGTCATGACTGGACAAGTAGGGAAATGACAGCACAAGAGGCAAAACGATGCAATTGTGAAGGAAAGTGATTTTTAGCCAGTCATTTTAAAGTCTGGCTTTGTTAACCTGTATATAACTCCAATAACTCTAATGCATGTTACAAGATTCAGTGAAGGGGCGACCACACACATCACCAGGCCTCCAACAGCTCCTCCATCAAAACCAGGAAGGCAAGATTTGACATTCCCACTGTATCCATGGCCTTATCTACACTAGACAGAATTGCTGCTCTGGCTATACCAGTATAGTTAAAGCAGCAAAGAAAACTATAGTGTGACATAGTTGCACCACTATAAAAGAGTGCTTATATTGGTATAGCTCTTTCCAGGTCAGGACAAGGAATAAGCTTTGCTGGTATACGTCACCCTTATACCCATAGAAGGACATCTGTACTAAGGGTTTTACTGGCATAACTATTTTTTTTTTTAAAACCAAAAAAGATAAATCACACCCCATTATACCAATAAAACTTTTAAGCTTAGACAAAGCCTAAGGCTGAAAAACAATTATTAAAAAGACTTTTGGAGCCTCTTTATACATCATAAAGGACCAAAATAGGAAATAAGCCTAAATCTTTTAAAAATCCTTTACAATTCACCTCTAGGGCTGGCATAATATCACAGGGGGGAGGGGGAGATCATGAAGCCATGATTTTTGCTAACAATTCAGTGAATCTGTTCATCCCTCAAATAGATGCCTGGAACTCCCCTTGGGAATTCCATGTGTGTATTACAGGATCACAACACAGCCTGCTCCAATAGGTTTAATTTCAAAGTTACCAGGCTTCTCCCAGTTTGTGTTACCATCTTATTTTAGGTAGGATTTTATCTCCCCTTTAAGTGATTTTTCCTTGAGTTTTTTTTTTTAAAACAATTATTTAAATGAATCCATTGAAAGATGGAATAAGATCACAGCTGTTCCAGGCGCATCTAAATGTTAAGTTCCAGGCATGCATTTTAGGCTAATAAGCAGTAATTAGACCATTAACTGATAAACATGTATTTTGTTAAAGACTGCATGTTATTTAGGAATCTGCACGCTACCCAAACAAAACTGTTCTTGTTTGTTATAAACCAGGTGTTGGCTATAACTGATCAACCATTTGTTAAGGACAGCTATTAATCACTTATTAGCCTTTCATATGCCATTTATAAATGCACCCTTAACAGGCAGGGTAACTGATTTTTCACTTACTTAGTCAAGAAGGAGGCCAATGGTGTCTCCTGCTTGGACTGCTAATGGACATCCTTCCAGCTGCCACCCACAAAACTAAAACCCCCAACCTGAGAAGCTTTTTAACTGACAATATCTCAAGAGGCCTATGCAGAAAACTGCAGCTTTTAAACAAGACACCTCAGGAGTTTTTTAGCCAGACACACTCAGTGCTCTAAGCCTGACCTAGGACTTCAGGACCCCACAGTGTCAGTGTGTGAGAAATAACCCAGGTTTGAATTACAGGAGCATTGGGGGGTGGGGAGAGGACTGACAAAGCCCATAACTACCCCCATGATGGGTCGTTGTTGTTTTGCTCTAATTTTCACTCCCAGAGAACTGAAGCCTGGAGTGCCTTAAAATAAAATGTTGGTTCTGCCGCTAAAAATAGCGCCCCGGCTCTCGCGCAGGGCAGCTCTCTCCAGCCCAGAGCTTCATACACCCCTGGAAACCGGGATGGGGGTGGAGGGGAAAGGGGCTCGGCTTCTAGCAACAGCGGCTCATCACAGCAACAAACGGCGCGTGACCGGGGGGCACCTGGCCGGGGCACCCCACTGCGGCGCGTCTCGAGCCACCCACTCCCCTTGCAGCGGCAGCAGCAGGTGGGAGCTGCCCTTTGCTCCTTCCCCCCAGGTCCCCTCCCCCATCTCCTCCTTACCCAGCACCAGGAGCAGCGGCCCGGGGCCGCTCACCAGGACCACTGCGTCCATCCACGGCCCGGGCGGGGAGCAGCAGCCAGCTGCGCGGGGAAGCGGAGGGGAGGGAGGAGGAGCCGCCACCAGCCGGCGTGCGCACCGGAGGACAAATAACGCCGGCGGCCGCGGCCCGCCGCCGGGATTAAACACGCCCCGCAAGGCGGCCAGCGGAGCCCGCCCCCTGCAGGCGGCCCGGGGCTCGGAGCGCCCGGCCCGAGGGAAGGCTCGGGAGGGCGGCCGGCCGGGTTCCCATCCGTGGCGAGAGCGCGGCAGGTCCCGATCGCCTGGGCAGCTTGCGACGTGCCACGGGCGCGATGGTGTGTGGACAGTCGTGCAGGGTTTTCACGCGCAGCCGGCGCGCTCAGCCGATGAAAGACCCTGCGGCCCCTTCCCCTAAAGCACAGAACCTACCGCGCCTTTCCTGAACCTGCTGCACGCGGGGGGAGCGGGGGCAATCCTATCGGCTTCACATGCCCCTGGCACTAAGCTGATGAAAGACTCCGGTAAGAGTGTGGACACAGGGTGGGGGCGTGTTAAGACAGAACTGGTTTGAAATCACACCGTGAGTGGGGATACAGGGTGTGGATGTGTTAAGACAGAACTGGTTTGAAATCACACCGTGAGTGGGGATACAGGATGTGGATGTGCTAAGACAGAACTGGTTTGAAATCACACCGTGAGTGGGGATACAGGATGTGGATGTGCTAAGACAGAACTGGTTTGAAATCACACCGTGAGTGGGGATACAGGATGTGGATGTGCTAAGACAGAACTGGTTTGAAATCACACCGTGAGTGGGGATACAGGGTGTGGATGTGTTAAGACAGAACTGGTTTGAAATTGCACTTTAACTAAACTGGGGCAATGTCTCTGAGTTGATATGGCTTTATACCTGAAAGCTCCCTGTCAACGGGCCCCTCCTACAGAGAGGGACTGGATTGCATACACACGCCATGGATATTAGTAATAAGGAAGTGGCATCCTGCCAGAGTCGCCAACCCTCATGATTTTACCCCGTGTATTGCAGTATTTGATGTTTTGTTTTTTAAGTCCCAGCTACCAGAGCCAAGAGATAGCATCAGAATCTCAGCTTTAATTTTTTTTAAAACTAAGCTTCTGGCCCTCCTGTTTACAGAGAAATATTTAAAACATGAAGCAAGTGAACGATGATGGCCAAAAAAACAAAAGGCAAAATGCAAAAAATTGAGGGGGGTAGATAAATCTTGATTTTAAACCAGTTTTATGAGATGGGGGAGGAGTCAGGATTTTTGACTATTTGGGATTGCAGACACTGTTCTTTGTTTGCTTTATTGATCAACTTCTTACTCTTCAATAAAATCTCTTATGTCAATGTGATGCAATAAAATAAAATCTTTTGGGGGGAGGGGAAGAGAATGCTAATCGTCTGGCATTGATCCAGAGCAGGCGGTGAGTTTGCAGTATACTCACTTGTACTAAGCAAATGCTAACCTGAAAAATGGAAAGAGAACAAACAGACAGAAAATGTATGGGGGGGGGTGTGTGACACTCTGGGGTTCAACCCAGACCAGCAAGGGGTTTTGTCACCACCTGCCTTATAACTCTGCATGCCTTGGTGCTATGTAGCTTTGGCTCAGAGCCTTGACACCAGCACAGGGCCTCTCCCTGGCTCCTACAAGCCCAGTTACTCCATGCAGGGTGACACTAACACACTCCCAGGCCCAAGTTCTCCCCAAAACCATCTTACTCTGCAGTGCTCTGCCCCTCAGACTGGGGCACCCACAAAACTATAGCGAGTTTGCTGCTCTTTTACAGAGACAGCAGCCGAGTAACCAGGGTCGACAAACCCTCCACTTCAGTCAAAGCACTGAGTTGGTTTATGGTGAAAGGAAAAGAAGTTGATTAACAGAATGACATAGGTTTAAGTGATACCAAGCATAAGGAATAAGGACAGAAATGGCTACACATGAAAAAAGTAAAAACACACTTCTGAGACTAAAACGCAACTTAACCCTGAGTCCAAAGAAGTTTTTCTCACCACAGTCATTCTTTCAGCATGGCTGGGACATTCTTTAGCCAGGACCCAACATATGGCACTCAAAGCACTTGGTTTCTTTTTCTCTTCAGGAGAAGAATGCCAAAATGGCTTTTTCTCCCAGCTTTTAGCCTCCAAGTTTGATCCTTGTTTTCAAAGGCAGGAAGCCTTTCTGGGGGTTCAGCTTGCTCTGTTCACCAGCGAGCTGATGACACATTATTCTGTGCAGTCTCCTCCCCCCGTCGAGATAACTTCTTAACTATCTCCACCACTTGCTAGTTTGATGGCTTTGTAGACCTTTTCTGCGAATGTACTTGCATTGTCTCTCCTTGCTCAGTTGACACTGGAGACATTCAAGCAGGCAGGACCACATTCCTTTGTCTACGGCAGGGTGACTTCAACCTTCCTTGCCAAACATATGTTAAGGACATATTTACATCACATATTTATAATTTTTCATATTTCACCTGTGCATACAGCACGCAATAATACTAATGACCAGCAGGTTACCAGATTGCATATGATACCTTACATGATCCCTTTTAGCTACAGAGTATGACCACAGTGAGGGGGTACACTCAGCTAGTCAGACCAGCTGAGGCTCACTGATATCGGAAAGCTCTTTGCCCTCTGGCATTGGCGTGCTTCTGGGGTCACAGTCTGCATTAAGGAAATTCCCACAGCACCGCACCTGCAGTAGGTAGCAATGGTGTAAGTGCTTGCATTGCTGAGGCTAGGGCAGTTTTACAACAGAGCAAGTTTTCATGACATAGTGGTAAAACACCTGAAACTTGTCTGCACGAGTGACTTAGCACAATTGCTGGAAGCTGGAATCTAGTTTTTCTAGCATGAGACAGCTGAGAGCCTGCCTTTGTACTTCTTCCATAATTTCTTTCTGTCACCCCCCACTGAGCTAGCAGCCAGTTTAATTATTTGTTAGGCACTTTGAGGATGAAGTGTGGGAAGGCCACAGGAAATTTACTATTGACTTCAAAGAGAGCCGAGTTAAGCCACGCCTGAGCACTTTTGAAATCCTACCTTTAAAAGTGCTTTAGTAAGTGCCAAGTATTGTTAACAAAGATTAGAGCCAGAAACGAGAGCAGGTTTCTTTACAAAAATCCTGTTCCTGTTCTCCTTTAAGACCCCCCTCCTGTAAATTACTCTGTGCGGATGGACCACTGTGTTTGCAGAGCTCCATTGACTTCAGAGGGGCTCGGAGCAGGTGCAGGGTTCTGTCCACACTGAGCAGTTTGCAGGATTGGTCTTAATAGAGCAACACTTCTGTCCTGAATCATTCACACAGGCAGTCCTTGTAGTAGCAACACTAACGTTCCAGCTGGGAATGAATGGAAGCTGGGACAGTACACTTGGATTCAAAAGCACCTTGTTCAATTCCTGGCTCTACCACAGACCCCCTGTGGGAGTTAGGGCAAGTCACTTAATTTTTCTGTGCCTCAGTTCCCCATCTGTACAATGGGGATATGACTTCTTCCCTTGCTCCCAGGAGCATTCTGAGGATAAAATCCCTAAATGATTGTGGGGTTCTCAACTACTATAGTGACAAGTGCCATTTAAATCCCTGGAGAGAGAACTGGAGAAGCATTTTCATTATAAAACACTGTTTTCTGGCACAAACATGGGAGGAAATTGAGGATTTAAAAATGACCTTTTTATGGCTTGATCTCACAATAGAGGTGCTTGCTTTCAGTAGAGTTTGGTTTACTTTGAATAATCTAAGGTGCAGGCAATACAATGTTTTTCCACACATTAAGAAATTCTCATCTTTTTTTACGAACGCAGTCACTCAAAAATGGCTTGTATGGGAAGGAGGAGGATATGTAGTAAGACGTTTGGCTTAGAGGTAATAAAATTAGAAGTGTTAGAATGTCATAACCTAGGAGCAACATGCAATTTTCCACTATATTTTTAATCACGTAATGAGGTGTGGCCCTCTAACATAGATGCAGCTGCATCTGTTCAAACGTGTTACCCTCATGTACATGAGGACATTCAGATGTAGGCACCTAATGGATGTGCAGTGAAACTTGCTCTATAAAAATAATATAGGGTCAGATGCTCAGCTGGTGTAAATAGGCGTAGTCGTTGAGGTCAGTGGATCTATACAAATTGTCTCCAGTATTTTTCATCCATAAATGTCTAAGCGCTTTACAAAGCTGCACAAGCATTATCATCACCAATACATCAATGGGGAAAGCAAGGCACAGTGAGCAGTGCTGAGAACAGAGTTCAGGCCTCCTGCTCCCCATTGAGCACAGAGCAATGGGACCTGCTTGGCAGCTGCTGTCATGCAATTACTGCTAAAGTAACCACACTGTACCAGTGCAGAGGACAGCATACTCCGGCGCAGATCACCATCAGAGCTCATTCATGAGTCCCAAGCCCCTGCTTTTACCCGGTTGCAACACAGCTACCCTGCCGAATTTACATGAGGGCAAAATTCTCCAGTATATTCCCAAGGCCTGTATATCTGTGTTTACCATAGGCTGTTATGAGCAAGCCGGTTACTCAGTACTCTGAGATGATCCCACGGCCCTTTCATTACTCTAGAAATCAGTGATTGACCTCTCTGGGCACAGGTAGCCCTCAGTATTCTCTTGTCTGATATAAGTAGTCAGTGTCCTCCTTCTTAGGGATTATCTCCCCTCCCTGACACCTCCTAGATCCACCTCCAGGCTCTCTCTCCCTACCTTGGCATGGGGTTACACGGGCTATCCAAGGCCTATTACACTTCATCAATTAACTCCTGTGGTTCCTTGGTAAGTAATATTGCTTTTTATTTCCTCCTTGTCATAGAGGAGTGGAATTCCTTACAGAGGATTCCCATGCAAAAGGCCTGATTCTCATTTACACCATGGTCTCTTACACCACCGTGGCCACATATGGAGGCTTCAAGTGGCTACTAGTGGAGCCATCTCAAGGAGTCTTGGTGTAAATGAGAGTCACGCCCCATGTATTTTGATTCAGATTCTGCTGTGGAACTATCTACCCGGCATGCTCACTTAGACAGGGATTGGCCCTGCTCTCCCTGCAGTCAGTATCAATGCTCCCTTTTATGGGAAGGGGGCAGGAGTAGGCTCAGGATGTTGATTTACACCCACTGAGAATCACCAGGGCTGTCCCAAATTCACAGCCATTGAAAAATGTGTCACGGACCATGAAATCTGGTCTCCCCGTGAAATCTGGTCTCTTGGGTACTAAACTATAGGGTAAAAGTATACAAAAGTACAGTGTTTCTCTAACTGGGGGTCCTGATCCAAAAGGGACTTCAAGGCTATTGTAGGGGGTGGGGTCATGGTATTGCCACCCTTACTTCTGCGCTGCTGCTGGTGATGGCGCTGCCTCCAGAGCAGGGTGTCCAGACAGCTGTTCTCCAGCTGCCCAGCTCTGAAGGTAGTGCAGAAATAAGGTTGGAATACTGCGACCTCCCTACAATAGCCTCTCGGGTTGGGATCCCCAGCTTGAGAAATGCTGGCTTAAGGGCTTTACAGGTTTATCTTTTGCTGTTTTTAAATACATATTCGTGCTTTGTTACCACACCGGGACATTTAAGATTTAAATATCTGAAATTGTGAAATTCAAGATTTCTAAAAGGCTAGGACCTTGACATTTATGAAAATGGACCGTGATTTTGGTAGGGCCCTATCTATAGGCCAAGGGGTAGCAACCTCAGCCCCTAGGTAAGTTAGAGCAGCCTCGTCTTATACCAGCTAGGTACAGTCTCTAAGAACACAGCTGCACTGCAAAAAGAGAACCACGGCGGCGAGTCTCAGAACCTGGGTCACCTGACTTGGGCTCAGGCTACAGGGCTAAGAATAGTGGTGTGGACACATGGGCTCAGGCTGGAGACTGGCCCCCTTTGCTGGGTCTCAGCATCCGGCCTCCAGTCCAACCCCAAACATCTGAACTGCTGGTTTGAGCCCCATAGCATGAGTCCCACAAGCCTGGTGACCTGGGCTCTGAGACTCCATGCCACCTGCCTTTTTTTTTTTTTTGGCAATGTAGACATAGCCTAGGCCATACACCAGCTGAAAATCTGTGGAAGGCACCTGGGTACCTCACGCTACCACCTTGACATGGCCTCTAAACTTACTGCCTCTCCCTGCCCCCCACTGCAAGAACAATTCTCAGCTGGCCAGATCCAGCTTCTGACTTTGCACCACTCAGGCACTGGATCAGGGAATGATGCCTAGCCCCAAAAATTTTACCAGGTGCGTTAGGGGGTTTTCACCTTCTGGCACTTCTCCCTTTAAGCATTTCTTGATTCTTTTAATGCACAAGGTTTATGATCTGAGTTTTTGTAGATGTCATACTCCCCACATTTCTCATTTGACAGATGAAGATTTATAACTGCAATTTGGTGCCTTGCTAAACAAAACAACTTTGTTGGGAATACTTGAGTGCAATAACACACAAGAGAGAATGGAGGAGGTTCAGCTGTATGCATGCTAGTCAAAGAAAAAGCGACACAAAAAAGAAAGTGAATGCAGATCCACGGGCTATTGCTAACTCTTTTTTTCAAGGGACAATTGAGTTACATGTAAGTTAGACTGTCCTACGCTGTGAGCTCATAAACTCTCCCAAGCTGATCATGCTAGAGACTTACATGTGAGACTTCCAAGCTAGTCAATATCTTTTACTGGACCAACTTCTGTTGATGAAAGAGACAAGCTTTCGAGCTACATGGAGCTTCGGAAGAAGTGCTCAAATGCTGGTCTCTTCCACCACCAGAAGTTGGTCCAGTAAAAGATATGACCTCACCCACATGGTCTCTCGCATATCCAAGGGCCAACAATGCTACAGCAACAATGCAAACAAGCTTCCAAGTAACAGCCAGCTTGTGGCATGACATTGTGTTGGTGACTTGGTAGGCACTAGGCGGCACTGAGTCAGTACTGAATTGCTGTGAGTGTCAGAGGGCATTGGGCTGTGCTTCCTTTCCCATGAGAATCCTGGACACTCAGCCTGTCTGTCCTTGGGAAATCCTCAGGCTTTCGAATTGCATAAAATCCAAGGGGATCTTCCCTGTTACTGAGGAGGAAAAATGATCCAGACATCCATTTGGTGTCAGGTCAATGGGCCCATTCACTGGATCAAGGGATAGCAAACTAGATCCTCCTTGAGCTCACGGCTCCTGGGGAGGTGAGTGCTCACCTCAGGCCTGAGCAGCAAGGTGCCAATTGCCTGTGCAGGAACAAGCGGAAGACGACACCAACGTCCAGGAGCGATGAGGCATCTCGACCCCACACCGACCGAGACGAGGTTCACTAGAGCCTGAGAGCTCCATTATCCCCACCTGTTACCCCTGGAGGGTCTGTCAGAGTTAGGGAGGGGCTCAAAGAAGGGCGCTCAGGGCAGGTAGGGAAGGAGACCCAGGGGAGTGGTTGTTTGGAGTCTCTTGCTGTGGAAAGGCCTGACAGAAGCCAGGTGGAGGGAGAACTGCAGGAAAGCTACAGGCGTGGGGGTAGCGCTTGGAAACGGGACAAGATTCTAGGGTGGCAGCTCGTTTTGTAGACGAGCAGAGGACGAGTCCACCGAAGAGGGACTAAAAGTTCCAGCCGGGGGCGGCGGGAAGTTGCTTAGTCTGTATCTTTGTGGGGGTTTTGAGTTTTTGTTGAGGGTTTCCAGGTGGAAGCTCTGCAGGTTACAGCTTTGGTAAAAGAGTGAGGCTGAAGGGGGGAGCTCAGGAGGGGCGAAAGGCGTGTTGATTGCCATTCTTTTTCAGACATGTTGTCTGAGGCACTGATACTCCAGAAGGGGTGTGGCCTGGCCAGAGGGCCCAGGGACTGGTGCACCAGACCACTGAATTCCTGTTTCAAGTGACCCTCTTGAGAAGGGTCCCTGAAGGGCGAAGTGAAAAGAGTGGGAAATAGAATGGAAGTGGATAGAATAATCTGTAGCCACCCCCTCTAAAATCCACCTGTCTGTGGTGATGAGTTCCCCAGCGGATAGGAAATGCACGAAGCAGGTCTCAAAGGGGGCATGGAGGTTGGGTGTGCGCAACATTTAGAGAAGGGGATTGTTTGTGACCCACGACCAGACCATCTCAATGATCATCTGGAGGGAGGCCTAGGTAGAGATGTTGTCATTTGTGTTGTCCCTTTCCTATGAGGCCAGGATCTCCATCTAGGAGGCTCTGTAGGTCTGGAATAGGCCTGCTCCTGTTGATGTTGGAGTGGCTGGGATTGTTGTGCTGTCTGAGATTTACTGAAACCCCTCTTTGTTCCAGGTACGTAGATTCCAAGTCCTCGAGTAGCCCTCGAGTCCTTGAGGAAGTAAAGTGAGGTGACAGCATCACCGCTGAACAGCTTTTGCCCTTCGAATGGGAGGTTTTCCATCATGTTTTGTACCTCACACCAGCGGTGGCTACAGAATATGAAGCTGTCTCAGCAGCATTGAGGGCAGCCTGTAAAGAAGTCTTTACAATGAGTAGAGCCCTACCAAATTCACAGCTGTGAAAAACACGTCACAGGCCGTGACATCTGATTTTCCCTGTGTAATCTGGTGCCCAGCCAGAGGCATCTACCCTGTGCAGGGCTCCAGTTGCTAGTCCTGGCCGAGAATGGGGAGGGGCCACTCCTGGGACGAGTCAGACCCACTCCCAGGAACCTCCCCCGGCTGCAGGAATCTCTGCGGCTCCAGTTGTCACCCCCTTAGTGAGGAGAGGCTGCAGCTCCAGTGGTCAGCCCCCCACTCGAGCGGGAGACTGCCAGGAAAACTGGCCATATGGTAACCCACCCCCTGATCCCTGCAACCCTCCCTTCTATGCTGCTGCTGGCTTTAGAGCTGGGCGCCCAGCCAGGAGCCACTCCTCTCTGGCTGCCCAGCTTTGAAGGCAGTGCCCCTGCCAACAGCAGGGCAAAAGTAAGGGTGGCAATCCCACAATCTGCCTACAATAGTCTTGCAGCCCCCCTCCGATGACTGCCTTTTGGGTCAGGACCCCCACGGTTACAACACCATGACATTTCAGATGTAAACATCTGAAACCCGGAAACAGACTATTTTTAAAATCCTAGGACTGTGAAATTGACCAAAAGGGCCATGAATTTGGTAGGGCCAGCAGGATAACTTAGTGAAGAAGGGAACAGTCCCCATCATAAGTCTGCCCTACACTGATGTGGGGCTTTGCAAAGGGAACGATCTGAGGCATTTAATATTTGGTTTCGGTGCTTGAACAAAATATACTGATTCCTTTTGCTCTCGAGTCGCATCCTTGCCAGAATATAATACTCAGCTGGGGGTGAGCTTGGGATAAACCCTGGTGGGGAAATGAGCTCCGTAATGCACCAGGCTCCAGAGCCCCATGTGAGCTACATTACACATCTTTTCTGACACTAACCAACAGGGAAAGATACGAGAGCAAGAAAAACCACCAAACCGTATAATTTCTTAATTACAATCTGGACTTTGTCTCTAGTGAGATTTTCCACTCCCTAAATGAATCAACATCCGCGCGCTGGTAGAGGGTGCTACAGGAGATGGATCAGCAGCAGCAGAGCACACACGTTTATTGAGAAATGGAACACAGACAGAGGAACACAGGTAAATTTGCAAATGAGAGTCACCTCCCACGGTTGTACAGGGATAAAGCAGCACAATGACGACACTTCTACACCTGCTCCGGGCATTTCTGCAATGCTGTCACCGCCTCAAAGGCCTGACCGTCTGGACCCTGTTACTCCCAGATTGGGTCATGCTTTTCCACAACTGGGGACGCCTGGGAGTAGATCATTTTGACTGTAATTAAAGTGACCAACCACAACCCACAAACACATTTATCCTGCACCAGAGCGTTATGAAGTGGGAGATTTATTCATGGCAAAACTGCTCATTAAAACCCTACACATGTTTCAGCCCAGAGCCTGCAGCAGGGAATTAGAGTGGCTACAAATCACAGTGAAAAGGAAGTTGATTTGGCACTGGTATTTTTTTTCTTCAGTGGCTGGGGTAGGTTCACAGCCCATTTGGAGTGACGGGCAAGGAGTCCGTTAGGCACAGGGGGGACAGGCTGCTGGCAGTGCTGATTCATCACTTTGTGGTATCATGTTTACACGAGTGAAAACACCCCTGAGCCCGACTTCCCATAGCACTGCCCCTGGTGCAGTCATTCACTGCTGGGCAAAGCAAGGCTACACCAAGAAGGCAAATAAAAAAGAAGCCAATTTTTTTTTTTTAAGTCTCTTGAATTTTAGGCAAATTACATGACTTGGGGGTGTGGCTCATGACTTTTGAATGTTTGGTGTTTGCATTACCCAGATTTAGATTCTGCCACCCTTCCATACATTGAATAGCTCCTTACTGTGTGTGTAGTCATGTGAATTTCACTAGTTGTGAGGTACTGCCCTTATGATTTTATTATTTATTACTTAGGGATTAAAAATCTCTAATAAAAATATTTGATGTAATGGAGTCCAAAAGTTCTAGGTTCAAGATAGTTAGTAGATTCCACATTTTCTCCGCAGTGCTTCAGTGATGTAAATACTGGTACTAAAATTATGCAATTATGTGTCATTTGTATATTACATACGGGGCTGTAAATTCTTGCACTTGAAACCAGTGAAAACTCATGTTTCATTGACTCAGAAGGGGAAAAAGGGGACACACATGAACATTTGCAGCTTATTGATCATGGCATTAACGGCTACAAGGCAAGAAATGGTGTTTGCATTCCATCTAGACATGGCAAAACAAATGTACTTCCTGCCTGAACTCTCATTTACTTCCTAGGTCAAAATGCAAATTACTGGGGTGGCAGGGTGGGAACCTCCAATCCATGTGTGGAGAGGACCCCTCCATAAAGGTCTCTCACTGCCTATCCTGAATGGGGTGTCAGGCATCATCTGCTCCTTTACAGAAGCCCGTGGCAGGCCTGTACAGAGTCAGACTTCACAGGAAAGAACATGACCGAGGAAGGGCCCTGCCTTGGCTGGGTTTGGGCCTAACTATGTTAGAATCTGAAAACATCCAAGGGCAATGCACATAGACAAGGACAATTCTGGCTGCACTTACAATGCGTGTGTACCATCACTCCACTGCATTTGGAGCAGTTACTCCAGATTTACAGCATAACAAATAAAATCAGAATTTGCACCCAATTGTGTCACCTTAATTTGCGTAGTGGGGGGCAGAAGGTCATATGGCTTCTGTATGTAGAACATCAAACATGAGCTGTGCCAATCTGTTGCATGTTTCCTCTCATTCTTGCTTTGCTGTATTATAGACTTGGTAAAAATCTGGGAAAATTTGGAAAAGCAGCTGAACTTCTGGATATTGATCATCTGAAACACACTCCAAGAGAGTGGATTTTCACAGTGTTCAGGGCTGGTTTCTTACAGACTGTTCTATACATTTGTGCTATAAGAGCAGTCAAAGACAGCTCCCACAAAGCAAAGATATATTCTTACTTACACTAGGGACTGTTTTAAGCACATGTACCTGTTTGTTTGCTGGTCTCAGGGTTGGCGTGTATTGGTGACTTTATATATTATGGGTGAGTTTTTCAGATGCCGCATCACTGGTCCAACTGTGTCCACTGAAGTCAATGGTAAAACTCTCCTTAACTTCAGTGGGAGCAGAGTTAAGTCCATATTTAGTGCTTTTGAAAATCCCATCTCTAATATATCTGTATACTATCTGTACTGTTATGCTGGAGGCTGGTATGTTACATGATTTTATGCAGTAAGCTGGTTAGTCATCTTGAGCCTGGGTTTGCATAGTGTCTATTTGATTCCCCTGCTGGAAACAGGGCAGGAGTTATTTTAAAAAGGGAAGCAAATTATTTCATCTTGATTACATCATAAGTGAGCTTGGAACTTAGAAAACACATATTTTCCATTGCCTAGGGGAGATCCAAACCAGAGATGGTTTATTCTTGCCATAAACAAAACCCAACGGACCAGATTCTCAGCTGATGCAAATGGTCAACTCCACTGAGGCAATGCAGATTTACACCAAGTGAGGATCTGGCCCAGTGACTGAAGTTTTGCCAAAAATCAAAACACAGTTACTGCCTGGACCCATCATCGCTAGTGAATCCAGACACCCATTCTAGGATCTGAATTAATAAAGGAAAGCCCTTTGCTTTTGACAGAATTCTGCCAATGCATCCACTTTTGATTTAGTTTCTTATATGTCCCCTCACCCCCCTTACTCACTGTATTTGAGAACTCCTATCTGCATGCTACTAATTTTATCCCTGCCAAGAAAGACTTACTTTTGTTTCATGAAGGTAATGCGCATTTTTACCTTTGATCCCCAACACATGATCAATGTTTACAAATAATATTTCTGAGGTAGAACACCCCTGGACTCCTCTAAAAAGACTGCAGGAGATGAGGAGTGGGGATTGAAAATTACTCATTTTGATCATAGCAGTGGCGGTAAAGAAGGAATGTGCAGGAGGAATGGAAGGATATAGGGAACAGTGACACCATACATGAAGATGAGAACTATTCATGCAGCCATTGGCAGTGCCCCAAAGATGCAATTTGGCCTCTGGCCAAAAATACCTGAGTTCCACGGCTGTACATGATGCATGACCCTAAAGAGATGCCAGCTCTGGTTCAGAAAGTGAGTGGACACAGTTGCAGAACGATGCCAAATTAAACACAACGATCAAATCTGCAAAGTACGTACCTGCAACACTAATCAAAGTTTTAGACCGCCACACGTCGTGACAAAACAGGCACTAATCGGATAGGTAAGGAACTTTGGGTGCACGCACGCACACAGACACACACACACAGACCAGTGAAATCCTTTGCAAAAATGAGCACAGCACTGATACAACTGCCTCTGTAGCTTCCACGTCTACTCCATTCAATGTTTTCCAGCTGCAGACGAAGCAGTGGCAGCTCTCAGACCCAAAGGGCCGGATCCTGACCTCTGCTCCAGATACTCAGCAGAAGCGGCCTGTGGTTCCCATACCAGGCTCATCACTGTAGTATCTAAGTGCCTTGCAGTGGTGCATTAAGCAACATAACTACACATCTGTCTCATGGGATTTGGTGTCTCATCTTCCCCCCAGAAAGAAAAGTGAGTGCAGTGGAGTGACTTGTTTTGGTAGAGAAGGATTATTGAGTGGGGGGGAGAAGATGCAAGAATGGGGGAGGCTGGTTTTGTTTTTGTTGGTTTGGGTGGGTTTTAGTACACATTTTTCTCTGTATGTTAGAGAAAGCAAGGTCAAAGAAATGTGCCTTGCACTTGAAACAAAACAGTGGAGAGGTTTGCGATGGTCCTTTGTTCCTGTGGGAGTTCATTCCACAGTCCCAGACCAACCTGCAAGAAAGCTCTTCCTTTTGCCCAGAGGAGCTTTACCATCACTGTAGAGCGTACGATTTTGTCAGGCAGAGTCATTGACCCTGATCTTCATCAGAGCTTTAAGTGATGTTTTAGATATCCTGGGCCCGGGGTCATAGAGTGTTTTGAAGATAAGGACCGAGACTTTGAACTTGATTTGAAATTTGATGGAAAGCCAGTGTATAGAGTGAGACGTCACATGAACATGGGGCTATCATGCAATATGCTTCCAATGCATTGATGAAACAACAGAGTAGGGCTTGTATTGAAAGAGAAATGCTGGCAATCAATTTAAGATGCAAGCTGTTTTAGTAATTGGGTTTATGGGCAGCAAGATCACAAACCATTGGAAGAAATATTACACAAACCATTGCGTGAAGCACAGTCTAGGTTTCTGAACAGGACCGGGCAATTACAACAGTACTCATTAAAATGCAAGCAGAGATAGCCAAGTTTCTAATAGCCAACATGCTTTCAAGAGCACCCAGAAATAGCAAAAGCAAAGAGCTGCTGAAAGAGGAAATTGAAGTAAATATGACCCTACTCCTTTCCACTTCTGAAATGACCTGACAGCCTCAGAAGTACAAATTAAACCAATCTTATCACAGCTTGAGAGAGTGATATTAAATGGACAATCAACTGAAAAGCCCACGTCCTTCTATGCTTAACAAGTTCCGAGACTAAATTGCCACACATGATGGGATTTTATACAAAGAATATCATGCCACAGTACCACATGGCATGAGGTTAGAAATGTTAAGCAAAAGCATCAGTGCTCATCTGGGTACTGAGAAGGGAAGGTAGATAGCCTGAGATGTCTTTCCTGGCCACGCATTAGTGCTGTTATTGAATATAAAGGGGTAAAATTTTCAAAAGTGCCTGAGTGAATTAGGAGCCTAAGACTCATTGATGTTCCAAGTGTAAAATGTGCAGTAAATACAAGCAGCAATATAACAGCTGCAGAGACATGAAATTTGTGATCACCTTGGTTCAATGTTGACTCATATTTTTAATTAAAAAAGGAAAGATATGACTATCTCTTTATTAGTGGATTACTACTCTCAAGTTTTGGACCTTCTGTTGCACAACACCTTGAGTCACAAAGCAACACCACGAGAATTGCAGCTTAGTCACGATGGGCTTCCAGTGAGTTGACAGATAATGGCTCGATTCATGAGTGGTTCAGTTCAGCAATTTTGATGCATCGGTTCAGTCACATAACCTGAAGCCCTTACAATGCACAGTCAGAAAGAGAGAGAAGAGAAGCTGAGAAGCTAGTGCAATTTGCAAAGAACTCTATTTTTCACATGGCCCTTATGGCTCCAATAAATCCATCTTTAACATCATTAGAAATTTATAATACACCTTGTAATGCTTTACTGGGATCACCAGTTTGGAGACTTATAAGCAGGACAAAAAATTTAAATGCCAACATATAACAAGCGTTTTGTGTCAAAGACAATTAAACCTGAAATAGTTAAAAAAAAACCAAAACAAACAAACTATATGACAGGAAACTAGATTAGAAACAAATATGATGGCACGATAGTTAAACAGTAATCTCCTTTGCAGGGGGAGACAATGGCAGGCTGCCAGCCACTTTCTATTTAAAATCTAACAAAGTAATAGCGGTATCAATTGCAGCAAGTCATACATCCTAAGAGCCAGCCTTCCAGAAGGCATCTAAATAAAGCTGAAGGATGACACTGGCTCTCTTTCATGAGGGCATCATGTACTGAGAGAAGTAACTTACACCCAACCAGCTACTGTCAATGACAGCCCACAGGAGCAGTAAACACTCACTAGGTGCCATGCAGGCCATGGCAGAGAGGACGTTTTGAGAACCAGAGTGGCCAGGTGCTCAGAAAGCCATTGAGGTTCGGAGAGTAGTTACAGACTGATGTCCAGAAGGAGAAAATGCCTCTTTTCTCACAGAGGTTCCACAGTCTACCCTCGCCTCCGTCCTAGACACTTCTGGAGTTTAGTAGATGGCTACCTTAATTTGTGGTGGTAATTTTCTATTGTTTCATTTGTATTGGAGATGCAACCACCACCATTGGAGTGAGTGGACATTGCCCCCTGCCATCGGATGGGAATATTAACCTTTTGTAATCCTTGCCCATCACTGATCTAAGAGAGATCATGAACATACTAAAGTGAACTGTCTCTCTCTTCTCAAACAGATGCCATGGGCCTTTTCCAAACAGAACCCTATCGGAGAACAATGCATTGCAACACCACCCTGTTCCACCAGAGCTATTGCTGATAATGCATTGTACCTTATTGTCAGATTTTTTTTTTTCCTGTAGTTGGCTCTGTAGCTTCTATGCCCTTGATTTAACCTATCTTTCAGGGCATTCTCTGCCGCAAACATTAATTTCAATTGCACTCAAGCAGCTGCATCATCATCATCTCCAAAGCACAAAGCCGCCGATTAGGTCTTCGTTAAGTTCTTGGAGAGAAAAAAAAAAACCCAAGCAGCACCGTAGTTTGTCATTCCCAGTTTTCATCACTGTTTCCAGAGTACAAGTTTCACTTTAAAAGAAAAAAAGATGCCCCTGTTTCTTAGGACTTGGCTACATGCAGTAACTATGCATCCTTTGATGTGTAATTTCTAAAGCACTCCCACACTCCTGGCTAGGCCCTGCCGGTGCAAACTAGAAGATCCCCAACAGTACTGTACCACATTAGTGCACACGTGGGAACTTCCTGTTTCCACCAGCAGCATCTTCCTGGGCCTGTTAATGTGCAATGCATGGGTACACATTAGAAATCATGCTGCTTTTGTGTGCACTGCTGCTGTGGGCAGACAAGCCCTTAAAGGAAACTCTGACAATAAATTTGGACCAAGATTTTCAGGAAAGGGTGCCTGAAGTTAGCTCACTTATTCACAAACCTGATCTCAACAGTGCTGATCACCCAGCTGCTGTCACTGAAGACAATGGAAGCCTCAGGGTGGGCTCAGCGCTTTGAAAATCAGGCCTCTGAGGGCCCGATTGTAAATGGCAATGAGCCCCATTGACTGTACACGAGTAAGGAGTTAAATTGTGGACAGCTTACTTGGGAGAGAGAGAGTGTTGCTCGCAGGGGCAAGAGCAGTCAATGGGGCTCACTGCCAACTAAGGAGTTCACAATCCAGCCCTGAGTTAGGATTCAGTATGAATCTAGGAACCTAACTTCAGTCTCCTATTTTTAAAACACTTGGCCCTTGATTTCAGTGTTGGGGAGGTGTGGGGAAGCCTAGCCAAACTCTAATTTATTTAGTGCAATCACACTTGAAAGGAGACATGACGCTTGCAAAGCCTTTACCTCCTCTGAATTCCCCCATCCCTGGTTCCAACTACTGCTTCGGTCAAAGCTCCAGATCAAACCAAACCAGTCTTGCCACTCACCCTTCCCAAGGCCTCACACGAGTGTTTGAGTTTTCCACTGGGGTGTAAAGTGGAAAGAGCCTCCAGGTTTCTGTTGGCCAGTGATGGTTCTCCACCTCTCTTGCTGGTGAGTCTCAGCTCAACATCTGTGTGCCAACAAGTTGGGCTCTGAGGCCCAGAACACAGGTCATGGAAGACCTAACCATGGACCATTGAAGTCAATAGAAAGCCGCTTACTGACTTCAATGGATGTTGAGTTAGGCCCTCAGGGTGTGTCTGCACCGCAAAGAAAAACCCACAGTGCACAACTCAGAGCCTGGGTCAATTGACTGGAGATCATGGGGCTCCAGCTGTTGGGCTATAAATAGCCCTATAGACATTCAGGCTTGGGCTGGAGTCCCAGCTCTGGGACCTGGCAAGATGAAGTAACACACTAGCATGTTATGAAAATCCCACCAAAGCTGTAAACTTCATAGAAACGCTGTACAAAGCGGTTAGTGCAGTCTTGAGATTGAGTATTTAAATGCATAGGAATCAGGAAAGTGACCTTATTAGGTCTACCATAGCAAAGACCAGCAGGGAAAGACTGAAAATCTTTCAGAACGACAGCATCTCTTCATGTCTAGAGAGTATTTTTTAAACAAGGTTAGTAGGTTACACTTTTCCCAAAGTACCCTCACTACAGCCACCTGGTGGTGTACCTGGGGAAAAAATGAGGGAAAAATACCAGTAAAGTTTGGGGTTTGGGTGGTTTTGTTTCCCAATGCCAATACCAGGTCCCCAGTTTTGCCATAATAAATTTTTGGGCAGCTATGATTTTCCATTCTCAAACAGTTAAAAAAAGGACACCAGGTCATTCAGGCCTCCCCACACAGTGATCCTAAAGGAGGCCTTTTTTTGGTGCTGTCAGTTCCATAGTGCTACGTGCTGCGAAGTGGTGAACTTAGGTGTGATTCCTGGGCTCAGTGACTCATTTCGCCCAAACCGTCAGGGCATAGGAGGAGTCCAAGCAGAACACACGCAGCCCTTGTAGCTGTAGAATAGTTGTTATGTGAGAGCTGTATGCAGGGTGGGGAGAATTTACATTGGAGGAAAAAGAAGAATTTCTTGAAAGTAAAGTTAGGGCTGGCACCGGTCCCAAAGTTCATGTTATTGCCCTGATTTTGATGGGTAGTGAGTGCATTGAAACCTGTATGGAAACTGTAAGCTGTCACTTTAATGCCCTGGGGGTTTTCCTGGTCCTGCTGGTAGCCTTGTGGGCCATCTGGACCTAGCAGCAGTCAGTTCTGTAGACAGCTTAAAGGAAGGCAGAGTAAGTTGTGCCTTTCTGTTTTAAGGATCAGCCTTTGCATGTCTCGGGTTTTGGGTTCCTCTGTGTTATTTTTCTGAATTATAAGAAATAAAGCAATATATGACATTGCAGCCTTCCAGCAAAAAAGTTTTCGTCTAACTTCTGTATGTATGGTGTGAACATAACAGGTAGGTCCTACAAAGAAATAAAGAGTCAGGTTTATTTGGTGGTGGTACTCAGTCTTCATGTTGTGAGGTTACCATACCAGCTGAGCTAATGTCAACATGCAGGAATACAACACACTCCTATTGAGCATGAAGGAGTCAAGAGGAGTAGGTCCAGTGAGGACAACAATAAAGATAGGAACCTTAAGCATGTGTAATTCCAAGAACATGTTGCTGGATCCCAAGAAATAATGGACAGTAAAGGCAATGCACAAGCAAGCTTAAACAAACACTGCAAGGGAATAGCAAGGTTAATAAAAGTATCAGAAGTAGACCTGATTTTAGTTGCATGTCTCTTTTAGGGTCCCTGTTCTCTGCCTTTTGCCTCCATCGTTTTTCTAGATAATTGTTTCTCATGAAAAAATGGACTTTCTATTGCTCTGACACATGTCCTAACAGACAAAGCAATGCATGCACATTACAGACAAGATTCTTCATGAGGAATTGCACCATGGATCTTTTATCCATGATGCAACTCTGTGGCATATGCAGAATATGCAAAAATGGTGCCCACACTGCAGATAAGAGATCCTCAGTAAAGAGGGGGACAGCAGATAACATTAAGAAATCTGTTGTACCACAGAATTTCTACTTTAAGTTCTCAGCACTGGTTGCACTAGGAGACTATTTGAAACTCTTTGGCATATGTAATTTGTATTCTGTTTGGAAAGGACTGGAGTTAGGACAAATTGGAAAGGACATATTGAAACACGGGTATTCATTGCAATTGGTAGTTAAGGACACAAATTTATCAAATGATATATAAGCTCTGCACAGGCTAGCACTCATTTGGAAATTTGATATTGGAGTCCACTCTTAGCCCTCCAATTTTATTTGTAATTTAAATATTTCCAGTGTGAAGAAAAAGTTTTAAAAGTTTAGAGAATAAAAAAGTGGGGGAGCGGATCTTGAAGATAAGGGATGGGTTTTCAAAGAACATTTAATACTGTGCTAACTCTGTTCCCAATGAAATCAATGATAAAACCCCCATTGATTTCAATGGCAGTAAAGTTTTGAAAATCAGCCTTTAACTGTATTTTATTCCCTTAGCCTATGTAACTTGACAGTATTTCTTAAAATGAAGCACTTTAATAAAGCACAGGAGTCCTGTGTGAACTACCATGTCTAGCAGGAAGTATAGTCTTCTACTCTTGTTTTTGTGATTTTTTTTAACTTCAAAAATATTGTAATAAAATAAATCCACCCTATAGCTGTTCATTTAACACACCAAAGCATGAAAAGTTTCTCTTTAGCAGATGTGCGATAGTACAAAGTAGCGATGCTCTGGAATAGCAGTAGACAACAAGTTTGTCCCATCCAGATGTGGCTACAACCAACAATTGAAATAGCAATACAATCCTAATGACACACCTAATTTTGGAAAATAAGGATAAAAATACAAAAATAACCCACTTTTACAGTTGCTATTAGAGTAATGTTCAATGTTGGATGTTTCACATTGTGTAACATGCCATATGCATAGCATTGACATACTTCATAACTATGCAGCACAGTGCCAGGAAACATGCAATCCTTATGCAAGTTAAATTTTCATAGCGTGTTAAATGCAAGTTAAATTTTCATAACATGAGGCTTTGCAAAGGAATTATTTTTGGTTGGGCTGAACTTTACTGACCAGCAGATGGCAGCCTATAGTCAAATATGCATAAGATGCATGCAGAAGAACCACTGCTACATTTGACTGAACTGTCCTACAGCTCCTAGGCTAGCCAACGTTGAGAGTTAACCATCACTGGAAACAGATGTCAGAAACAAGTGCAGCTGAACATGATTTAACTGCAATTACAAATTACAACAAGCTGTGTTCAGCACTTGTTTCAGTGACCATTCTTGTCCACACTTGCAGTTAGGCCGACTCAGAACTGATTTGTCATAATTTTCCCATCATAGTGGAGGGTTAATTTTTCATACTGTGTTGTACCACTAATACTGTTCAATCTCTGAGATGCATCCTTCCCTATGTATACAAACTATTCTGTAGACACACTTACATACCTTTTAAGGCGATAGAGTCTGGTTTACTTTCTCACTGAAGTAGGGAAAACATTCTATAGATGACAATTAAGATATTTATAATAAATTTCATTCCATTCACTGTATTTTGCTGCCACGAGAGAGATGGCTGAAATTTTCCTAATGGTAAGTTTGTCAAAAAAATGGCCTTCTTAAAGAAATGTGAGTGATAAACTGTAGATGTTATCCACAATTTGTTAGCCACCACATTTTTCATTTCAAATTATATTGATCAGAAAACCAGGTTTATGAGCAAAGAGAAGTTTGGAACAGTTGGTGAATTTTGCAAGAATTAAAAGGGATATGTTTTGAGCCCTGCAAAACGGAAAAAGCTCCAATACTTCTGGCCAGGTTCTCTGTGCATTCTATGATCAGCTGGAGTGAAGCATACAAAAAGGGATCACAGACTGGGCCCAGCAGTGGGGTTCTTAGTCACTAGCATGTGATTATAAAGAATTTACGACTGGTACACCAGCCTCCTCATCCGTACCTTTATGTAGCACTTCTGTCAGGGGCTGTGGGGCTCTGCTGCCTCCCTTCAGTTTGCATCCAAAATGGGGGAGGGGCCTTGAGCGGAGGGCAGGCTCATGCCTGCCTGCCCACCCACCCTAGTTTGCAAATAGGTTTGCATCCAGAATAATACAACAGTTTTGAGCCACCCATTCCCCATCACAGGTTATAGCCCACATAGCTGAATGGAAGGTGTGAGGTTCTAGCTAACACAGCTGAGTTTTTAGGGCCCAATCCTGCAATAGGATTCACCTGGCTGACACAAGTGAATGGTTCCCAGGGAGCAACTCTGCTTCAAGAACTGACTAATCAGAGACAACACACTAGTGCTACTTGCATAACTCCCTTCACCAGGACCTTGCAGAAACAAATCTAACACAGCAATGTCTTCCTAAGATTGAATATCTGCTCACATGCTAAGAAAAACAACTTGGAAAACTATGTGCAACAGCGCCACTTGGTAATGCCAAGGCATTTAACACCACTGGGATATTTTTCTGACTGAGGTCCAATCTTGTAAGTAAACAACTCCAGCGACCCTTCAAATGACCATAGGTACATCCAACTGTCATTCTGCACCTGCTGAGCCTGTAGTTGAAGTGCTTGTTGGTGCTGCTGAGGTGGCCAGGGTACAGCTTCATGAGCCAGAGAGCAAGAGATCTCCCAGGACCACTACTAGCATTTCAACATTCCCAATGGTAAGCTGCTGGTCAGGAAATAAAGTCCTTGCTTGCAGTTTTCTGAACAGTCCTGTATTATTAATGATGTATGCACCTTCCCTGATGTAGCCTATAGAACTATCCTGCTTGCTTGCATATATCTATCTATCCTTATAGATTTAAGTATTGTTGTTTTATTATAATAGAGTCATAGATTCATATTAAAGTATTATAGTTGTAATGCAAGGTACCTTACAGACCACATCCTGTCTGAAAGCTAAGGCAGTTAGCATACATATGTTTGGGATCTTTGACCCAAATAAATAATGATGTGTTAAAGGATAAGACATATATGGTTATAATCTTTATTCTAGATAAGTCAGGAGGTATCAAAATGGGGGGGGGGGGGGGCTGTCTCAGGTTATGCCCTGAGTAAACTTCACAGATACACCACAGAACCCACAAAAGGGTCAGAAATAACAAAGGTGAGATAAACGAACCGTCTGGAAAGGATGTGGATATGTCATTAATATGCACAAACCTGCCAGCCTATAGAATAAGTGTACCCTAATAATTTGGGGGTGAAGAATCCAAGTTTGGACTTAGAAGGCAGACCCCTACTGCTCAAGGTATAAGAAGGGGCAAATCATGTTACTTGGGGCGATTGTCAGCTACTCCTTCTTGAAGCTTCTTTTAGTTAGTGTTTTAAGATTTTTGTTCTTCGTTTATACTTAGTATTATTTGTAGTGTTAGTCTTAGCCTTATAGCTCTTAGCCCTCGAGCATTGCCTAGCTCTCCACCCCTCTACTCAAGAGTTGAGGAACCAGACATCTCTCTCAACCAGGTCATCAGGGAAGGGTGTGAGTATATCATTCCAAAGCATACCGTAGAAATATATATATCACATAAGACTCTAAAATAAGACTGTAATCCTATCCATTATCCATTTGATTATTCATTTTCTATCATTTTGTTATTTTAATAAAAGCTTATAAAATTATACAAATTTGGTTATCAGTGTGAGCATTCCTGAGGTGCACTCTGGGATCCTATAAAACTCTTCTGTAGCCTGATTCCAGGACAAGAACCTCATTATTTTTTTTTATCAGATCAATTGTCAAGCTTATAACCCCATTCAAATTACTAAACATCCAAAATCAGGCTACACTGAGAAGCCCACACTGATGTCAGTAAAGCAACCCCAGTAATCCACCAGCACTTGCATTACCATAGAAAGGTAGCCCATTCTGTTGATGTACTCTGTGGCAAGGTCGGCTGGTGCTAAAATAGAGATGTGTGTGCCATCTATTGCCCCACCGCAATTTGGGAACCCCATTGCTGAAAAACCATCCACTATGTCCTGCACATTTCCCAGAGTCACAGTCCTGCATAGCAGGAGGCGATTAATGGCCCTGCACACTTGCATGAGAATGGCTGCTTCAGTGGATTTCCAGACTCCAAAATGATTCCTGACCGACCAGTAGCGATCTGGCATTGCAAGTTTCCTCAGTCCAATCACCATTCACTTCTCAACTGTCAGTGCAGCTCTCATTTTGGTGTCCCTGTGTAGAAGGACCAGAGCAAATTCAACACAGATCCAGGAATGAGGCCTTGTGCATCCTAAAGTTCTGCAGCCACTGCTCATCATCCCAAACCTGCATGACAATGCAATCCCACCAGTCAATGCTTGTTTCTCAGGCCTAGAACCAGTGTCCATCATCTCCAGCTGCTCTGTGAATTTCACCAACTACCTTGAATTGTTTTTATGTCCAACAGCAATCTAGCCTCCAGGAATCATCATGTCCCTTGCGGCTCTGCAAATACTGCAGGATCAGGTGCCCTGTTCTTGCAACACTCATGACAATAGTGCAGAGCTGTGCAGATTCCATGCTTCGGTCAGAGATGGTGGACAGCAAAGAGAGACATGCAGGTTTGTGGCATTTTGAAAAGAAGGCCCAAAATATCATGGGCTGCAGATGAAATTACGGGATGGAGAAGACTGTTATGGGTAGGGGCCTACCAAATTCACAGCTGTGAAAAAGGCGTTACGGACCATGAAATCTGATCTCCCCTGTGAAATCTGGTCTTGTATATTTTTACCCTATACTATAGGGTAAAAGCATACGAAAGTGCACAGCATTTCTCAAACTTGGGGTCCCGCCCCAAAAGGGGGAATCAAAAGGCTATTGCAGGAGGGATCACAGTATTGCCACCCTTATTTTTGCACTGCTTTCAGAGCTGGGTGCCTGGCCAGCAGCCACCACTTTGGCCACTCAGCTCTGAAGGCAGCACAGAAGGAAGGATGGCAATACTATGACCCCCCTCCTACAATAGCCTTGTGACCCTTTTTTGGGTTGGGCCCTCCAACTTGAGAAATGCTGAGTCTTAAGGGTTTATATTTTGCCATATTTAAATACATATTCATGCTTTGTTATACCACCATGAAATTTAAGATTTAAATATCTGAAACTGTGAAATTCAAGATTTTTTAAATGCTATGACTCTGACATTTTTGAAAATAGACCGTGAATTTGGTAGGGTCCTAGTTATGGGAAGTTGACCCCCATGCTCCCAGTCACCTTTTCATGATTTGTTTTGGTCCCCATCAGGCACTGCAAGAACTTCCTAAAAGACCCTGTGCTGGAAGGTGGCAAGTTGCACAGTGGGATACCTACACATGATGCACTGCACTCTGCATTGATACAAGCGCTCCTGGTGAAGGTGTACACAGCCGACACAAGGAGCCATTTGTCTACACGCACAAGTGATTGAATAACTGAGGCGGCTATATGTCAATATAACATAGGTCGCCATAGTTTTGTAGTGTAGACATGGCTTAAGAGATAAAGTTAGAAAAGGTTACAAGCAAATAAAAGTGAAAATATGCATCTAAAAGTCTAAAACAATCTAGCCAGTTATGACTCAAGGCTTTGTTCAAGACTGCCTCCATCACCCACAGCCTTCCAGCAAGACAGAGACTGACCCTTGCTTTGGTCAGACTCTCTCCCAGAGGCACATTACTGCTGGGGCCTTTGTTGTCAGTGAAAGAGAGCGAGAGAGAACTTGGGTTTCTCTGCCCCTTTCTTTTATAGTCCAGTGAACCCTTGAAGTGGATTCTTCTTTAGGTTACCCCTAGAAGCAAAGTTTATTCAAACAGTAAATAAGGCAACATGGACTCTGGGGGTGAAGGAGGCTCCATGGTCTTTTTTCACACCTGTGTTTGCTGAAATACAAATTTGCTTTTTCTCCTGCCATTTCCTCCCCCTTCTGTCTGAGGATCCTGTTTACTACGGATATGTAAATGGTGGTACACACATTCCTTTGTTTAATATAGACCTGTCCAGGCAGGGCTGTGTGCAATGACCAAGGCGTGGATGGTCAGGCCTAGTGGTCAGAGCCCAAGGTCAGCATCAAAGACAAAGTCAGATGCCAAGCCAGAGGTCAGCGCCAGAGACAAAGTCTGGCGAAAGGCATGGGAGCAGGGACTTGGAGTAGGGCAGGAAAGCAGAAACTGGGAATAAATGGGAGAAAGACAATAGGAACCAGGAGCAGGCAGGAGGAGTCCGTAGTAGAAGCCAGCCAGGGGTTCTTCTAGTTGCTCAGATAACTTCCTTTTTCTTTTTCTTTTTCATGATGAAGCGGCCATGACTGACTAGTCTATAGCCTCAAGCAACCACAAGTTCTCAATACTTAGTGGTTTATATCCTCTCACTCCGCCCTGTGTCTTTCAGGTACTGTAACAGCACCTTTTTAACAATACTTCATTTCCCCAAGGTTTTTACTAAATAACAATATAATTTTTTGACCTTAAGTTTGAATTCTTCAGAAAGCTTTTCCCTTTCTTTATCACAGCCCTGACAGATCCATAAAAGGTGATCGATTGTTTCTTCCACCGTATAGCATGCAAGCAAAGTCCATCTTTGTAACTATTTACTGTAAAAAGATTTTTGTTTAAGCCACAATGGCGATGTCGTACTCTAAACAAAAGCACTTCATTAGTCCTATCCAGGCCCGGAAGCATGTCATAATCTTCAACTTTAGGGCACAATTAAAAAAGTCTTCTTCCTCTTTTTTCATGAATGTTCCCCTCCCCCCCTTCTCCCCCAAAAAACCAAAAAACATTTGGATTACTCTTAAATTTTTCTGTACTAGGCTTTTGAATTCCTGTTTACTCGAGGGTATTTTTAAGTCAATCCTTCCATTTCTTACAACTTTTTTGGCTGCTTTGTCCTCCATTTTGTTTTCTGTTATCCCAATAGACACCGGGGTCCAACCTAATGCTACATGTATCCCCATCTGTACTAACTTTGTTATTAGAAATATTATTTCATTGATTAATTCACTTCTACATGCTGAGACACCTTTCTTTATTTCCATAAGGCTGCAAACTGAATTTGAAAATATGATCACTGCTGCTAGGCATACATCCCAAATCCAATTTAATGCTAGCATTACTGCTACTAGTTCAGCTGTCATGACAGCTGCAGAGTCAGATGTTCTTTTAGAGGTACTAATTCCCCATTGTGGTGTACAATATGCCATCTCTACTCTTCCTATTTTCTTCTGTGTTTGGACCCATCTGTATATATTTGACAAAACTGACTCCAGTTTTCATCTATAAACTGGCATACTTCATTTTTAATACTTACTGTCTTTTTTATCTTTAAATTTATAAAATAAATTTTAAATCCATATTTGGACACGTGATGTTCCATCCATAACTAATTTTCCCATGAATAAAAGTTGTGTCTTCATTCAGCTTTTCCTTGTCTTTCAATTCCTGCATCCACACTTTAACGTGAATGACATGTGGAGTTCTAACAACATGTGCTACAGTTTGCCTATCAGATTTCCAACAATCCTCATAAATTTGTTTGGTACTTTCATCATTGTCATTTCCTTTATCTTTGGTCCAGAAAGTTAGGTCTAATAGTTTCATTCATAGTATAACTGGCATTTCACTAGAAGCTATCTGTAGCGCACATATAGGTGTTGTAATAAATGCACTACACACCATTGGTAGTGCCTGGACATACATTAAATCTAATTTTTTAAGTTCTGATTTTGATCCTGATCCAAAAGTTTGGCAGCCGTAGTCAATAGCTGGTCAGATTAAAGATGATTACCATTTTCTTATTTTCACATCAGCCCCCCAGTCAGATTTAAGCAGGTTAACCAGCCAGATTTAATCAAGTTAGTCTCAGCCAGATTAAAGCAGGTTAACCCTTCCTGTACATTTATCTTTAACATCATTTCTATGAACTTTCCAAAGTAATTTAGTATAAAATATTACTTCTAAGGATTTGAACCTTTCAACTATATGTATTTGTTCTCCATACAGACACAGTTTACATTCCTTTATAACTTTCCTTTTTGTAAAGATCAGTCCTTTGGGTTTAGTAATGGAGACCTTGAAACGCAATGCATTTCCCCAGTCAGAGGTCTCTCGTAGCGCTTTGTTGATTCTCTTTTCTGCCACCTCAATATTCCTGCTCAGAACCCACACAGAACAATCATCTGCAGATAGAGTGACACCTACCTTGGCACCTTCCACTTGGGTGTGGGAGATCATTTATCATAATATTAAACAACATTGGGCTAACACTTGCCTGTGACATACCATTTTTAGTATTATATACATTCAACATAACTTTTCCAATTCAGCCCTTCATGGTCCTTTTACTCAAAAATTCTCTAATCCATCCATACATTCGTCTCCATATCCCTTGTGCACATACTTTGTACAATAAGCCTTATATGCCTTTTCAATATCTAGAAAGGCAGCTATCATGAAAACCCTTGTGCTTCATACTTTTGTATTTCGATTTCTAATTTAGCAATGTGTTCAATGGTGCATCTTCCTCTTCTAAAGCCACTCTGCACCTTATCTTTAATGCCATTGTTTTCCATACAAGCAACCAATCTTTCATTCACCATTCTTTCCATAATTTTACCCAGACAGGATGTAAGGGTAATTTCTCTATGGGCATCCACTTTTATGGATAATTGCCAGGTTTACGTATTGGGATTACTACTGCATGTTTCCACCCTACCAGGATCACTCCTTTTCCCCTCATGTAGTGTTAAATAATTCCAATATAATCCTCAACCTGCTTTCAGAGAGATATTTAAACATTATGTTACATATATTATCTTTACCTGGGGATGTGTTCTTGCTGATACCATTAGCTTGCTCAATTTCTTGCATACAAAACCATTCATTCAGGATAGCATCTTCATGTTTACTCCAACTACATATTTGATTATGACTCTCTTCAATGAATTATCTTTTACTGTGGTAGAAAACTTCACTTTGGTTTTCATCATTACTCACCCCTCAAAAAGTTTCTGATAAAGCTTTTGCTTTCTCATTATCAAGAGGAGCCATGGGGGCAAAAAATAATTTGTTTCAAGACTTGAGCTTGATAAACTTATGGAGGGGGTGGTATGATGCAACTACCTATAATGGCATGTAGCCGATCTGCGACCGCTAGCAGCAACATCTCCAAAGCCCAATGATAGGACACTAGATGGGGAGGGCTCTGAGTTACTACAGAGAATTCTTTCTGGGTGTCTGGTTGCTGGGTCTTGCCCACCTACTCAGGGTTTAACTGATCTCCGTATTTGGGTCAGGAAAGAATTTTCCCCCAGGGCAGACTGGCAGAGACCCCTGGGGAGGTTTCGCCTTCTTCTACAGCATGGGGCATGGGTCACTTGCAGGTTTAAACTAGTGTAAATCATTATTTAAGGGCTTCAGTAACTCAGCCAGAGGTTAAGGCTCTATTTCAGGAGTTGGCAGGTGAGGTTCTGTGGCCTGCAATGTGCAGGAGATCAGACTAAATGATTATGATGGTTCCTTCTGGCATTAAAGTCTCTGAGTCTATTTCAATTCCTAACTGTGTTGTCAGTCGATGATCTAAAGACTTCAGGTTACAGAGAATCCACCATTTACACTAGATAAAGTTCCTTGCTGCTGTGAGGATAGAGACACGATACCTATCGCGCTGTCTGGAGTGACACACAACTGTGAGTGCCTATCTCTGGGTAGACTGTCAGGGCAGACACCCCAGGCTGGTGGTGTGTTCTATAATTAGATTTCTCCAAGCCAGTAACAAATATGAACGCCTGGATCACTATACCAGACTTACCAGGGAGACACAAACAGTCCCCTTAGACTCTCCAATCTATCTTGCCACCCAGACAAACTGGACTTTGTTATAAAAGAGCACTTAAACCAAAAAAAATAAAATAAAATAAAATAAAATAAAAGACACCACATTGAGGTTTCTCCCAGTCCCAAGAGACCGGTCATTTACCTCAGATCAATTGGCACGCTAGATCTTACACCAAAGACAACACTGGCAGCCAGTTGTATAGTAAACTAAAGATTTATTAGGTAAGAAAAGGAAAAGAGAATTATGAAGAGGTTAAAGCAGGTAAAATATATGTAGAGGTGAAGCACAGTTTGTAACTCCAAATGGTGGCAGTGATGTAATAAACTGCCAGTTTCACAAAAGTCTTTTCAGGGTACCCAACTAGTTTCTGGGGATCTCTGCTTTGCATCTGGTACACGTCCATGTAAGAGTCCAAACAGTTCAGAGATGAAGGATCTTTTCTAGAACCTATATTTATATTTTCTTCTGGCAGAAAGCAAGCTGACAGTCTCTCTACCCATGTGGGTTTTTCCTTGGATGATGGTGAGTGAGGAATGCACTTTGATTCTCTTGCCGCCAGCCATCACACACAATGGTCATTCTGATAAAGCCCTTCATTAGCATTCCACAGGACTTCTTGGATGTCTGATGAGTTATTTAGTTACAGGGTATTTACAATGTAAATATTTACAATTACATTATGACAGGACACAGATAAGGAAAAACAATGCATGTAATATCCCATTCGTTTTATGACGTTTAAAAACCCAAAACACGTAAACATTTAATGATCACTTTGAGCTATACTAATACACAAGTGAATTGACCTGAATACACTCTGACATGACCTAATCTGCCAGTATCACAGAGTCTCATAGTGAAAGTGATTCCATGTTGTTGCTTGCTAAAAAGCAGATCTATCTGTTACTGTCCCCTTTCATTGCCAATCAAAGCTGATGACATCTGGCTAGAGGTGTTAGCTTGCCCTCTGTCTCTTAGGAACAGGTTTACCTACACTCCAGACTTGTCTGGTAATAAACACATTTCTGTCAGAATTTCAGTTTATGTTCATAGCTTTACATACATAGTGCCTACACCCATTTCATCATGACATTATTGATCAATGAGTTATTAGTTTTCAGATGATACCTCACAAGGCATATTTTGTATGAAAATTATTACAGTCATATGTAGGGTGTGAATACTGGGGTGCACTTGGTCCCAGGAGGTTATTGCTAATAATTACTATACATTCTGAAAGTATTTAACCCTTACTATCTGGTTAACTTTGACTTCCTTGAGCCACTGGTACAATCAAGTTGTACAGCCAGTCAATTCCCCTCTCTGTGCAGTTAATTCTCAGCCTGTCAGTGATTCTCAATCAGGGGCACATGTACCCCCTGTGGGGTACACAGATGTCTTCCAGGGGGCACATCAACTCAGCTAGTTATTTGCCTTGTTTCGCAACAGGCTACATACAAAGCCCTAGCCAAGGCAGGACAAACTAAAATTTCATACAGGCAGTGACTTGTTATACCGCTCTATATCCTCTACGCTGAAACACAAGTACAATATTTATATTCCAGTGGATTTATTTTCTGTTGATATGGTACACGTGAGAAAGCAAGCACTTCTCCAGCCACAGTGCATTGTGACACCTTTGTATTTGGGTCTGATTTTTGTAGCGAGTGGTTTTTAAGTGAGGTGAAACTGGGGTCTGAGGGGGGTGGGTGATACGCAGGACAAATCAGACTCCCTGTAAGGGGCACAGCAGCAGTCTGGCAAGGTGGAGAGCCACTGACTTAGACTGTCAACTCCATGGGGCAGGGGCTCCCCACTGCACCCCGCATCTCTGGCACTGCTCCATTAAACCCCACTCCCTACAGCGGCTGGGGGAAGCACCTGAACTGGGGCAAGACGCTGGGTGAGGGGAGCCCCGGCCGGCAAACGGCATCTGCCAGGGGAGCGCGGTCGCGGGGGCTGACCCGGGCCAGAGGAACCGGCTGGGCGGGCGCTGCTCGGGCGTGAGGCGCCCCGCCCCGCGCGCTGTCCGGCCAGCAGAGGCCGCGCCGGCGCCGCGGGTCCGCTCCCCGGAGGGAGGCCGGGTGTGGGAGGGGTTTGGCGGCAGGGCGGCGGCGCTAGAGGCTCCGGCGGGCCGGGCATGGAGCAGAAGCGTGGAGCGCGCCGCTGGGTGGGAGGCTGCTGCCGCTGAGCGCTGCGGGGGACCATGCTCTGCCCGGCTGTCCTTGCCCTCCTCGCCACCGCCGGTAAGAGGAAGCCCGGCCGCTGGCGCGGGGTGCCCGGGGGCGGCGGCGGGTCGATGGGAACCCCCCGGTGCGGCGACTCGCTGCGCAGGATCGGCGGGGCTAGGCGCTGCTGTGCGAGCCGTGACAAGCGGGGTTCGGGGGCTGAGTCCCCGCGGAGACAGGCTGGTTCTGCCCGGCCGACTCAGCCCAGGTGCGGGGGCCGAGCGGGGCCGCCGAGAGTTCGGTACCAGCCGCCGGCCCAGAACCATGGGGCGCAGGGGTGGAAGCCGCGGAAATGAAGCGGGACAGGTGGGGGAGGCAGGTAGAACTGCCCCAGGGTGAGGGGTGGTTCCGCTCTGCCTCGGGTGGCCCTGGGATGTGCATATCCTCCTGGCAGCGGTTATCCCAACTCCTCCGGTGAGTTCACCTTGCCGGTGCAACGCATAGCAGGCGACTTCTCTTGGTTGCGTATTCCTCTGGCTGGTCATAAAATCAGAATCCTGGGGGAGTCCTAGCTTCTAAGGCCAGAAGGGACCCCCTTGTGATCATCCCATTTGACCTCCTGTATAATAGACCGTAGGCCCTAGACCATTCCCTGAATAATTCCTAGAGCAGGCCTTTTATAAGTCTTGATTTACAAATTGTCAGTGAAGGAGACTCGATCCACGGCTCCTCTGCTGCGACTGCATTTTAGGTGCCTAGAGATCCCTTCTTAATGTCTGAAACATGAAACTTGCATGTTGACAACAAGATCTAGTTTTAGATATTACTTTACCCACACAGCAAAAATTGATTATTACAGGGGTTCTCAAACTGGGAAGGGGTTGCAAACTGGGAAGGGGTTATTATGGGGGGCGTCACGAGCTGACAGCCCCCACACATGCTCGTAAGGGTAGCATGGCATGGGGGGGGGCATTACTTTGGGGAGGAGGGTGTCATCACAGCCTGAAATATTTTCAAAGAGGGTCCAAACCAAAATTTTGAGAACACCTGAATTATTAGTTATTGAATTGCAGATTTATCGCTGCGCTTCTGTGATCCATTGGTAAACAACAGGCTATATTTATACTAGGAAATAACATTGTAATGGTGAAAATGTAGGTGTGCGACCCATAGATCTAGCCCAGTGTTTCTCAATTGGGGTTCCGCGAGCAGCTGTTCTCCGCGCCGCCGAAAAAGGGAAGATGTCCCGGTTTTTTCGGCGGAGGGTATCAAGTATAAGTGTAATTTAATTTATATTTAATAGAGAAACGTTGACCTTGTTGTTTGTATATAATTTGCTTATTTCGACATTTTTTTGGGGCTCCATATGTAAAAATACTGTTAAGAGTTTGAGGGATTCCGCAATTATTTATCGAGTTCAAAAGGGTTCCATGGCCAAATTTAATTGAGAAACACTGATCTAGCCATTGCTACTTTAGGAAGCTACAGTGAAATATATTTGTCTAGTACATCATTTATGATTTAAAAAAAAAAATCAGGTGTATCAAATGTCAGGGGAAAATGCTACAATATACTTTATAACTGTTTCACTCCACTTAAAAAGATTTCAGGTTTTCAACCATAGCTTAGCAGAAATCTGTCCCAAAATGGCATGCTCTGTTTACTAATAAGGACTTGTCTAAATTAAAGCTGTGTTCTTGTTGGAGGAGTACAGACCCGATTAGGGAGAAATTCTTCTGCTAAGTATTTTTACAGCCCTTGCAGTCTGCCAGTGAGAGTTTTTTTCCTAGCGGTATGATAGCAGCCACTGTAAAAGGAGGGGGGTGGAAAGAGGTGGGGAGAATGGTTGAAAAATGACCTTGCTTGCATAGAACATGAAGACAGAAGAGGCTGTCAGGGGAAGAGCTAGGTATTAAGCAGTAAGTCATATGGTTGTGAGAGCTGCTGCAGGGTTTTTGTTGTTGAGTGTTGTTTTTTTTTTTTTGTTTTTTTTTAAAACAGTACTTGCTAGCAGAGATAGGCCTGAACCAATCCACCCCTGAATGCTGGGGAAGTAAAGTCCAGCCACAAAAAGTTTATCATTGGAGCCATTCTGAACATTGGTGTTCAGACCCTCCCCTATTAACTGATAATGGCTGGGTCCTCCCCAGCTAGGATTTCCCCACCCTTTTCACCCAGGTGCCTCTGTTATGCTGACTGCAGCCCTTTGTCCACCCTTGCCCTGGACTTGGCAGAGCCCTCCATGTGCAGCTGGAGTCAGGGCAAGGTGACTGGAGGAGTGAGCAGTGGGTGGGAATGCACCATCTCAGACCTTGTAGGGATCTCACTGGGAGGGAAAAAAAAAGCTGCTTGGCTCCAGGTAGCATTCCCCTCAGCCCTCACCCCCTTGGGGCTAGCAGCTGCCAAGTGGAGTTCCTGTTAACAGCCCCAATGGAGCTAAGCTGCTTGGGAACATTGAGCTATCAAAACCACCTTTACCCCAATCTGTAAGACTCAAGGCATAACCCGCTTAAGGCACCCCCATCTTTCCCCAGTCCATAGGGCTCCAGAAGAAAGGCACCTACCCTTACCGAGTTCACACTCTAGGTTCTCAGGGTCGCCCATTCCCAAGGCCGTAGGGCTCCGGGCATAAGCTGGTTAATTGAAGTACCCACCCTTTCCCAATTCATAGGGCTCCAAGTGTAATTCTCTGTGGGTTTGCAGGATCTTTTGCCAGGGAAGGAGCCTTACACAGTAATATCCTTATTCTCTATTAACAATTACCAAACCCGAATACACAGGCTAAGCATACAATGCTCACCATTCCCGATAACACAGACAAACTTCTCCTGGTGGTTAATAAGGATTAGATCATCTGGGGACTCCAGCTTCAGTAAATACAGCTGGCCAGCTGATCTGATCTTGGGCTGTGTCCTGGAGTTAGGTTCTAAAGAACTTCCTTTTGGACCTCAGTTTAAACAGGTAAAATTTGGGTCCTGCTTAGCTGTTCCTTAACCAATCATTTTAAACTGAAGTACTAGAAAACACCAATCCTAGCCCATTACAAAACAGTTCTTTAACCAATCATATCCCACCACCTTAACTGATTTAAATAGTGCACCCTTACTTATGCAACAGACAGAAACAATCAAAGAACTAGACAGAAATCATTCAGATAAACAATAGAGAAGGGGGTACCACAAAGACAAAACAATAAGTGTAGGTTTTACAACCACAACTGTTGAAAAGTGACAAGGTTTTCTTTAAGCATCGTAAGATCTGTTTTTGTCTGGTGGTGGTAGGTACTATTAGGACAGTAGCACCTTCTTAACAGCCCGATATTACATTGTCTTGATGTAATTTCAGGAATGTGAAGAGGTGCCTGTATGGCTGCTTTCTTTCCTAATATGGCTGCTACTGCTTAACCCAAGAACAAGGCCTAAGCTTAGCCAAAAAAACAAGGCCTCAGACCTTATATAGCGTGCTCATCTCTACAGAGCGTCACAGATATTAATTAATTTTCAAAACAGTCCTGGGACATGAGGGGTATTTTCCCCATTTTATATATGGGAAATAGAGATACAAATTAAGGTCAACAGTATCTGATAACTTTCGGTGCCCACTTTCAGGTGTCTAGGACCTGATTTTTTTCAGAGAAAGTAGCATTATGCAGCACTTTATACGTTCAAAGCATCGCTCCCATTGACTGCAGTTACAGCTGCAATTGCTCAGCACTTCTGCAAATCAGACCCCAGAGTCTTAAGCGAGACATCCAGAAGATGAGGTATATGCCATTAGTGACCAGCTGTGAAAAGTTTGCTTTAAGTGACTCGTCTAGCGTAACACAGGAGCTCAGTGGCACAGGCAGGCTTAGAATCCAGTTCTCCAGGGCAAGTCAGCTGCCTAGCTGTTAGACCATCCCTTCTTTGCTTGCAATCTCCTGCCTCAGTCATTACAAACCTTCCAACTTCTGCAACAAACAAAGCAGAAGTCCTACGGACAATGGCTTCCTTCACTGCATAGCCCTGACTGATCACCAGCCCAGCTTCGTCTTGTGCACTGAATGAGGCAGAGATCCTGTGGAAAAAATAGTGCGCTCATGTAATTAAAGACTGTATCCCAATGCACAAGAGAGCTGAATTAAGGTTTCACCGATAATGTTGGCATTTCCTAAGGTTAACCTGAGTGCTTGGCTTTGCACCCTAAGTGTTTCTTTAGCTGTTGTGTGTGTGTAATTTCCTATGTTTTTAAAAAGGCAAACTGAGAAAAATAAATCCCATCATGTGGCATCTTATTGGTGTCCACATGGGTCATCAGCAGCATTAGCATCACCATGCAGACATCTGCCAGTTGAGCTACTGGAGCAACTGGCAAGGAAGGCGAGGAACCCCGGTGGGCCAGTCAGTACTCCACTTTGGTCCCACAGCCCACCAGAGACAGCTGTTAGCAGCTCCTTCACAGAGCTATGAGAATGGGCGTGTACCTGGTGCTGTTCGTGAGCTCCCCCGACACCTGCTCCTTTTGCAGCAAGAGGGAGACCCTGCCGCACATCTACGTAGAGCGCATCAGATTGCAGTTCCTCTTCTAGCTCCTGCAGAACTTCTTGTGCTGAGGTTCTGACTGCACTTTTCCCCATACCTGCTGATCTTGGCTCATCCCATCCATGGCCCCACAAAGTCGCAAGACCTTCTCATCAGCCTCCTCCTGGCACTGGCCATGACGGCCAATCTTCCATACCTAGAGGAGGAAGCTGGACCAGGGGTGCTCTGCAACTGGGAGGCATATTTCTCTTCCCTTGTAGTCATGCCTCCAAGCAAAGTTACTTTGGGCGGCATCCACTGACTCCCTAGATGCCTTTGATGATCAGTGGGTGCTGTCAGGGGCTCTCTGCTCGGTGTCCCCTTCTACTCACCCGATTTTTGCCCTATAACCTTCACTCCTGTCTGTTTTTTCACTTCTTGTCCTCCATAATTACTTATAGCCTTGGTCCACTGGCCCCTCCTCCCAGCCAAGGGGGAGGGCCTTTAGCTATAGGCAGGCTTAGGCCCACCATTTTCTCCAGACCTGTCATAGCTACTGGAGTAACTGATAGCAGTAGTAGGTTGTCATCTTCTCTATGTACCGGAGGGGGAATGAGACACTTTGCGCATGGGTTTCACAAATACTTGCTGACAGTGGAGTGGTGAGACTCGGGGATCTTAGATTCCAGTCCAGGTTCTGGAGGGGAGTGTGCTCTAGTGGGCACAGATTCTTCTATGACCTTTTTTTTTCCCCGTCCCAGTCTTTTCACCCCTGCTGTCTCATCCCATGCGCCTCACCTAGGCAGTCTTTGCTCCACTCAAGCTTCTCATCTGCATCCCAGTCTCCCTGTCCAGGCATTCCTACTTCTCCTACCCCCTACTCTCCCCCCCCAATCTCTATGTCCAACCAGACCCAGTCTCCACTCCCCACTCTGTCTTTCCAGCTCCAGGCACCTAGTTTCAATCTACTCCCTCTGCCTTTCAAGGTCCAGCTCTTGTCTCTGCTCCATTCAAATCAAGCAGCTTCTTCCTCCATGCTGTCTGGTCCCAGCGAGGAGGTCGGGGTGTCATTGAGAGCACAGGAGAGATTCTCTTTGCTCTCAGTTCAAGTGCTCGGACCTTTTAGGGGAAGGGAAGGCAAAGCACTTGCATGCCATCTGGCCCTTCAACATGAGGACGCAATGTACATTTCAGTCAGGATGCAGTGAAAAGGATAAAGCATCCTTGCCCAGTCCTTTACTCGACCAAGAGCTTTTGTATTTCTACCCCACTGGTGAGTGTTGTGAGGAGACAGCTGGAAGAGTCAGAATATTTCATACTTAACCATATAAGAGGTCTGGATCCTGCCAGCGCTTTTGCAGGTGAGCAGTTTCACTTATCAGGGAGGCCCATTGACTTCCATGGGACATGCCTGTCAGTAAAGCATTGGCAGGATGAGTCACACAGTGTGACACTTCCACACTGGATAGACTTTAGTTAATGCTCAGTGTTCCAGTGAGGTCGGGGAGTATTCGTTTCCTTTTGCTGCTGAGAGCTTTGTAAAAACCATGAGATTATTTGCAGTGAAGTTTTGGCATGACATGTAGATTTGCCCATCCCCTGAGAGTCAGGAGAAAAAGCTTTGATATGGTCCGCAACTGGCAGATAGTAACAGAAATGGCTCTTCGTACCCTTTAAAGCAAAGGACCTTTTTATTGGAGATAGACAATACCCTTGTTAGTTACCGCTGAGACTGGAAATTCAGCCCTAAAGTTACACAGCTCAGTTTCAAATGTGGTTGCTACTGGGATGGTGTTTTTATCACTTCTTCTCTGTTGCACAAAAACACTGACTAGTTCAGTCAAGCAGAAGCTGGCTATTTCTGAAACCCAGTAATACTCTCACACATCAGTCTCATCGCACTGCTCAAAGCTAGCAATGGATGTCAGTGTATCGCTAAGACTTCAGTACGTTTACAAAATATGCTACAATGATTAACTAGTACGATAATGGATACACTGTTACCCGCACACTAGGACACCCCACCTTTTCCCAATCCAGAGGGCTCTGAGGGAAAGGCACCTACCCTTATCCAATTCACACTTTAGGGCTCAGGGTCACCCATTCCCAGGCTGTAGGGCTCCAGGTGTAATCTGGTTAATTGAAGTACCCTCCCTTTCCCAATTCAGAGGGTTCTGGGCATAATTATCTGTGGGTTTGCAAGATCTTTTACCAGTGAAGGAGCCTTACACAGTAATATTCTTATTCTCTATTTATTAACAGTTACCAAGCACGCTAAGCATACAATGTTCACCACTCCCAATTAGGCAGACAAACTTCTCCTGGTGGCCAATCTGGATTAGATCATTTGGGGACACCAGCTTCTGTGCAATGTGTTTGGCAGGATGTTGAGATCTGGCAGTTCTGATCTTGGGCTGTGTCCTGGAGTTAGGTTCCACAGAACTTCCTTTTGGACCTCAGTTTACAGTTTTCTTTACACCTTTTAAGATATGTTTGGTAGTGGTAGGGACTATTAGGACAGTAGCACCTTCTTTACAGCCCGATACTACATTCCTCTTGATGTAATTTCAGGAATGTGAAGATGTGACTACATGCTACTTAGCTTATGCCTGCTGTCTCTCCTAATATGGCTGCTACTATTTAGCTCAAGAGCAAGGCCTAAGCTTAGCCAAAAAACAAGGCCTCAGACCTTACAACTTTATATTAAGGGTATATATAGTCTTATAAAGGGTTTAAGGATTGAATATCTAATGGTTAATAGGTAAGGGTCCAACAGATTGCTTATAACCATGTTGAACCTTCTACTGATGTGATTATAACTATAACACGTACTGCTTATGTCAGTAACATGCTTATAGCATATATTAATCCTTAACCTTTTCAGAACAGTTTTTAAAAGTATACAATATAAAGTGTGACCAAGTACATTGTCAAAAGAAGTGAACAAGTCCAGCTTGTGAATAAATACTTTGTGGGGTTGAATATTGTTTTACATTGTATTTGTTTACTTGCAAAATTCAGTATGCAAGTATAAAGCAGAAACTCTGCTCTAGTTCATGGAGTGTGTAGACCTGTGTATTTTCTGTGCAGAAGGATATGAGACCTGGCTGCATGGGTTTTGTAATACAATAGCTGCAGAACATGTAAATGGGTTTTACTTTTATACACATAGATAATTGGTAGCCTCTAATTTTGTTCTAAGCAGAGCAAACTAACTAGCTATTTTAAAAAAATAATAATGCTAAATTTTGGCTGCTTCTCCACACCTCAGCATCAACATGAATGCAACAATTTGCTGTAACTTCTCAGTGGAATGTCCTATCAGATATTGGCTTTGATGTAGCAAGTGTCCATTCTGTGTTGGTGTGGTGCGGCTTTGGAAAAAAAAGCTCACTCACTGGTACTTCTTCCACAAAACTTAGCAAGGTCAAGGAAGAACCACATTTGTTGTTATTTCTAGAGTTGAGTGAAGGCTGGTGAAATCTGAAAGCCAGCAGCAACTGTACACAGCATACTTTGAACCCATTGTATTTGTGTGTACATATATACACAATTGTAGGAACATTTACAAACATGTCTATCACAGATGCAGCAGTGCATAATTAAGGTTGTACAAGTATTTCCATTCTAAGGTTTCATTTTTAGTTGCTTGTAACTTTTTCAGTCTTTGGCTTAAATTTGGCAGGTTTGTTCTCTGTCCAGGAGTGAACTTTGTTTGGAAAGTTTAAGCCCAAATAATTTGGTAGCTGCTGCTGCTGCTAGCTCCCTCTTCCTCCCCACCAAGAAAATGAGGGAAATTGGGGCAAGGCAAGAATACACATTTCTCATTCCTCCAAAATATGTCCAGAGATCTTTTTTAAAGCTGTAGTTGTGGCAGGGGCAGAAGCTTGATATTTTGTCAGGGAAATGGACAGAAATGTGCCTTTCAGGTGTTACTTAAAAACAAATATCAGATTCATGGGATTTTCCCTTTGTCTTTTATCATGTATTCATTCTGTCAGTCCCTCAACCAAACATTGTTTTCAACCCTTGGTTTACAAAATAGGCAGGCAGCCTGGGAGGCATTTGTCAACTTTGCCACCAACTGAATCTGGCTCCAAACTTGTCTAGTTGATTCATTCAACCATGTATTTTACAATTGTTGAGTAGAAAGGGAATCTGTGAGAAATAGGTTAGTGGCAAGGTAAGGCATGGGTTCCAATTGTCATCAAAGTGTTGCTGTGTCAAGCTGATCACTTCCCCCATTCTAGATCCGTCCCCAGATGGTCCACTTTTCAAAGACGGGTGGTTGCAGTTTACACTAGAGTTTGCTGCCTCTATAATCCAGGCAGCCAGGAGAGACTGCAATGTTCTATTGGAAGTGTTCTACCCCTAAAAGTGCCACAGCTGGAGTCAACAGGTCCTTTCTTGATGTTTGGCTTCATTTAGTTACACCTAGTGGGATCAGAGCCACATTTAGAGAGTTGGGTTTTTAACCCCAAGAGCTGCAGTAGGATCTCCAGCCATCCCACTGCGGCATTGGTCTTGTGAGAGTTTATGCAGAACATAGTAACCAATAGCACAAGATTGCGGCATTCTCACACAACGAGAGGCGGCACGGGTCAGGTTAAGTGCTGGGATTTCTCCATGCACTGAGCAGAGGGAACTCTTGGGCCCTTTGCATGCCTGCTTCCATCCTGGTGAAAATGCAGGGTAAGTGAGAGCTGAGTGTACACAGAATTAGGAGCCTCTGGTTTTCAGTGCAGTCCTCATGCAAATGGAAACACTTAGTGATGCACTCTTGCTTGGCCTCACTCCGAACTAGGCAAGGATGACTTGGAAGCTGCTCTGCAGCACTCTTACTACTATTTGGCACAGTGCCGGGACCCCACTGCTCTCTTTTCCTGCTAATTGCTAGGCACCTTGTCCTTATACTTGCAACCTGGCACACATGCCATGTATGCAGCAAATCCTTCATAAAAGGGGGAGCCAAATCCTGCTCGTCTTCTGCAAGTGACGTATCCCAGTGCCTTCACTAGCACTGCTCTTGTAAAACCGGCCGGGTTTGGCTCATTGTTAGTCTGTTGGCAGTCCAGAGACATGTTCCTAACATGCACCCCGCCTTGTGACCTGAATCAAGATGTCTGAACAGATTCCTTTGATAAGTTAGATGTTTCCTGGCCTAATCACATCTGTATTCCTTGCTTAGATATAAGCAATGCTGTATGTTCTCTGAGCTGGGTGTTGTTTTCCCCTTCTCTGCTCCTCGTGTTTTCCGTGCTCCAAGGGTTGACTTAGGCTAGCTCAGTGAGGTTTGACCAGCTGCAGTGCTTCCCCCTGGCTGCGTTCTGTGCTCCAGAATCTAAAATAATTTCTTAGCAAAGAAATGAATCTCTTCATTCTTAACAGTTGTCAAGATAACCTCAAAAATATGAAACAAGATCAGTGCAGCAACTTTTGCCTGTCACCTTAATGCCAGCTGTCCCAGTCCATGTCAACAAGGGGTTGACTCCGAACTGCAGAGATTATAACTTAAAAGTCTATGTTGTTTATTTCATTGCTGAGAAACACATGCATAGAAGATCGTATTATGAAAAATTTGTGCCTTCTACTGAGTGTGGTTTCGTTTTGGTGAAGGAAATAGGAGAGGCATGAGCACCACCCTGTTAATTTTCAATTCAACCCATGGGTCACCTGTGAGGCACTGGGGAAACAAGCCAGGAGGAGCGTGTTGCGTGCCTAGCCTCTCAGGCTGTCTCGAAGCTGCTAGGAACCACACCACCTATCTCTGCCACCAATCATGATTCCAGAGTGAGTGTGTGGTAGTTGTTCTCACACACTGAAACTGGGGGTGGTTTAAAAGAATCAAATGTAGGTCAACAAAATAAACCCAGCTGGGGGCCCAATTCTGCTTTCACTGAAGTCAATGGGAGTTTTGCCATCTACTGCCATAGAAGCTGGATTGCGTGCCCTGTGTTTGTTTGGTTTTTTTTAAGTGCTCTAAATCTACTGCTCAGTTAATTGCTCCCCACATTGCTAGAGCTACATCTAGGGAAAAACAACCTGGAAATAGGCTACATGGCAAAAGCTTATAACCTTGGAGGAGGCTACATACTTGTTTTTATAGGGAGCTGTAGCTTAGAACAGAGAACGCTGGCTCAGCCAATGAGTTTAATCAGAAGGGATTGATGCTCAGATCGGCTGCTGGTTAACATGAGCCTGCTTGTAGGCACTTCTGTACAGTGTAGCATTTCTCCCTTTACTGTTCTGATTAATGGCCTAAGTGTGAGTTTTGTTCTTGTTCCACAATGATGCTTCATTAGCTTTGGCCATCCGGTGCCCTATTACCTTAATGATCATTATTTCAATTATATTCTTCTTTCTTGGAATACAACCAGTTGCCTTTTGAAAACATGTTATACGGCCATGTTTAGAAGAAAAGCTGCACTGGCATGCAGAGCCCCTGTGAGTGATAAGGAACATCGAACACACACACTGTACTTGTTGGTTCTCTGCTCTTCAGGGCCCTGTAGAAGTATATGAATAGCACTGGAGGAGGAAAGTGAGTACCCAGATGATTATGGTAATTATGGTGCTGCTGGTTGCAGATACTGTTGAAGTTCTAGCAATTCTAGAGTTAGCATTACAGGGAACGGCGAAACCTTACCTTGGTCACGTTTCAGCAAGAACCCACTCCAGTGCCTACTGAAAAGAGTGGAAAACCTATTACCTTTAATAGACTCAATCGGGCTCATAAGGGGCTCGATTCTTTGCCACATTCCACCCCTGGGAATCCAGGCTGTGAGCAGCTGTGGGGTAAAGTCCAGCAAGGGGACTTGGAAGAAGTGCAAAGCAGCTGCAGCTCCGATGCTGCCAGGAAGCCCAAAGGCAGCTAGGGAGAGATTTAGTCCGGGCACCCGCTCTAGTCAGTACTTCCCCTGAGTAGCCACCAGCAGCCAACATGCTAGGGAAGTGTGGCTGTAAAATGGAAGCAGTGCACCCAGGGCAGAAGATGGACACTGCTGCACGCGCTGCCCTCTGTAGCCCTCAGCCCACCCCACTAGCATGCAGGTAGGAAATCAGCTGCAGCTCTTGGAGCAGGGTTGAAACCTCTCCCCCCCATATTGTGTATTTAATTTTCCTATTGAAAAGGAGGGTATAATTTAAAAAAAAAAAAAAAAATAAAAATCTCACATGCATGAGGCACTATTGAATCTGTCCAAATGTGCAAGGCTCCTATTGAAGAAACATAGGAGCTGATCTTGCAACTACCAGGCATTATGCTTATGACTCAGAATGAGCCCTAGTAAGGGGAACTGCATAGCACTCAACCTGCTGAAGTCAATGGCATTTCTCAGTCCAGAAGTAAATGTGCAGAGGGAACAGTTTGTACCAGAACTCCTATCAGCCCTAGGACTTGACCAAGAATTTGGACTAACCTCTGTTTGTCTGCCAGTTTTCCCTCTAGGTGCCAATCAGGTATTTTAGTGACTAAAGAATTTTCATGCCAGGTTTCCAATCCATTAGCAGGCCCTACTAGAGCACTCCGAGTTCAGAGCTGTGTAGCGGGCTTCACCTCTCACACACCAGCTTACTCCCAGCAGCTGCTGTGACATCACTTTGTGGCAGATGGCGCACAGACTCAAGAACTCAAATAAGTTCATTCTTTTAATAAGGAGAAATCAATTTTTTCCTAACTATATAAGGGCCGAATCTACCTGCACGACCCACGTGTGTGACTGTTTGCAGAAGTGAGCCTTAATTTGGTAAAGTGGTTGGTGCTGTTTTTAACACAGAAGCTTTGCTGCTGAGCAAGAATGACTTATGCCATTCTCTAACTTAGTTCCCCTTATATTAAAACAGGTATCAGTGAGCTTTTTTTAACACATTGACACAAAATACCTGTTCTTTGGAAAATTCTTACACTGTAATTTGCTTAACAATATTTAATGGTTATTGAAAATGAAGTAATGTTCCTTCTAAATGAATTAGTCCCATTTTAATGGTGGAAGACAATGGGTCACAATCTAAGTATTGATTTGATTGCTGGAGTTCTCCCAATGGATATTGGTTCTAATAAGCACAAAGGCCAACAGAGCAGTCTATATATAAGTGCTATGAAGCTCAGCTCTGCTTTAGAAAATACTCAAAAGGAACAGAGGGCCTTTCAGGTGCTTTTTAGTTTAACCCAAAAATTGCTCCACAAAAATAATAGCTTTTTTATTTATTTTTTTTTTATTTCTTACCCTAATTAATTACCCCAAAGACTGCTATTACATATTGCTTCTGCTCATTCTTTGAAGTTTTCAACAACCAGGAGAAGGAAGATAACACTAAAGTTTTCACTGAGCAGAGTGAGAGAGTTCAAATGATCACATTTCTCCATTTGTGGGGGGAAGGAGAAGGCCTTTATTATATGATTTCTAACTTTGAAACTAAAAGAACTTGTCTCTCCCATTATTTCTCCCTCAAAGTGTTCGCCATCACAGCTTTGAATATTCTTTACCTCAGATTTTACAGTTTAACAGCTGTCAAATTTTAATTTATTGGCATTTTTTCTACTTAGTATTCAAAGTGTTAACACTTCAGGCGTGTTCGGGACCAACCAATCTGGAACACAGGGTTAGAAGGGATCTCTTGGCTCATCAAGTCCAGTCCCTGCTTCTTGCAGGTATCCCAATCATATAATCCCCTTCATAAAGATAGCAAGCTACATCTGAAAACTGGTTAGGTTGTTGACCCCCACAGCTCCTAAGAGGAGGCTGTTGCAGAACCTCACCCCTCTGATGGTTGGAAACCTTCTAATTTCCAGCCTGCATTTATTTGTGCCCAGTTTATGCTCATTTGTTCTTGTGCTAGTGTTGTTCTTTAGTTTAAATAGCTCTTCTCACTCCCTTGGTGCCACTATCTACAGAATTATTTCCTCTAATTACAAGAGCTGCTGAATTACCTGTGGGATAAATATACGTTTTAATTATTCAGACCACTTTGGCTTGTAAAGGCAAGAACAACTTTTAAGAAATGCAACAAGTCCAGCATCTCGAGAAAGCTCTTCTTTGGGGAGGAAAAACCTCATTTGAGAAAGTCCTGATGCTGTAAACAATCAGTTTTAATGAGCACAGAGTTCATGCTGAGCTATAACGTGTTACAGAATGAGCCTGCAGCCTCATTATGTTCAAAAATCAACCTAAGCCATGGTGTTGCCAGGATATAGTGATGTGAAAGGATGCTGAATCTCAGCCTCCAGGAGGCTACAAGGGTTTGATCTATCAAAAGTTCACCATTAATAGGGTGGCTTTTCTCCCTCTGTCCTTGTCAGATATTTCTGGCTGGGTAGGGGGCAGAATGACCAGCATCTGCACATTTCTCTAACTTTCAGGAAAATCCTTAGGGATATGATGATCTTTTGAGGATTTTGAAGATTTATGCTTCTGCCAGAACAGAACGACGGCAGTTACAGAACAGATACCATCCTTTCTCCATTGTCTGAAGTTCATTGTAATTTCAGATAGAAGTATCTGTGCAGCAATAGATAGGGAAAGGAAAGGGACGTTTAGAGCTAAGGGAAAAAATTCATTCTAAGGAGGAGACTGGATGGTTAGCCATGATTGCATGTGAGATTCTAGCCGCAGTACTTGATTAACCGAGTGAAATGTGGTCAGTGTATTCCATATTGTAAAGCTGGATTTTGCGAAGACGGCTCTTACTAGAAAATGTCCAGAGTTTGTGTGGTTTATTGTGAGAGAAGCCTGGCCCAGTTTGCTCTTCGTGTACAGTAGGTTGTTTACAAAGCAATGAATGGGGGAAAGTTGGTGACTTCAGACAGTCTAGCACTGAAAAGCTAAAAGATAGTTCTTTAGTTTCTGCAGTAGCTAGTGTGTTACTTGACCTTCATGATTGCAAGTAAACCACTTTAGATTAGGTTGTGTTGTGCACACTTCTGGGTGAACAACTAACTGATGTCTTCTCTAGGGTCTCATATCTTTATTCACACTTCAGCTGTAGAGCTTTGCTGGTGGTCAAATAGGCCTTTGCTATCTGAAACCTGAGCCTGTTCTGTTGTGAAAACTTCATCCTTTCTTCTGATCTAGTCAATTTGGGGACATCAGTAGGAGAGAGCTGATGCGAGGGTTATGTTCAGTGTGTGGCGCCCTTAGAGATTCTTGTCATAAGGCATTCAAGAATGACTCAGAAAAATTGCCCATTGGAAAAACTTGACAGCAGTGAACCACTGAGATATAGCAGCCATCTGCTCCTATTTAAAAGTTGACTTTGCTAATACAACTTATGAGATAAGAATGTGAGCCTGGAGACCCCTCAGTGCCAACTGGCAGAGGGCACGCCCTAACCATAATGCCTATCAGCTCTGACATACTCCTTTCCCCAATTCACAATGGTCATAGTCTTTATCTAAAAAGGTATCAAACTGGCAAAGCACTGGTCAATATTATGATGTAGTTAATGTGTGGGTGATATATGATTATAAATATGTACTGGAAATATATTCTTAAAATGTTTGTCAGGGAAGGCTTAAGTCACCCCTCCCTAGACAAAGGAATGTGACTTTGCCTGTTTGAATGGGTCTCCAGTGTGAATTGAGCAAGGAGACATAATGAAATTACATTTACATGAAGAGTAGGCAAAACTGCCAGGCAGAAACTGTGGAAGATGGCCACTTAACACTCTGATGGAAATGGCAACTCCAGGAAATTTTCCTACCTCCAAGGTTATTGCACTTTGGAAGAGCTAAGTAAGGACAGAAAGCCATGATGGCATCCATAACTGGGCAGATACCAGAGGCCAGCATTCTTGTTCATCTGAGCAAAGTGGCACCTTTCAGCCAAGGGGGTTGAAAGCCTCTGAAAACTGAATATAGGTGAGAAACCCACTTTGACCATGATTAACTTGCTGAAGTTTAAATTTAGGCACTAGCAATAATGTTTTGTTGATAGCTTTTCATCTTTCCCTCCTAGAAATCACTTAATCCTATGTTCTTTGTTAAACTTATTTTTAATTTTTCTACAACGCATTTCAGGGTTTTATATAAAAGAGAAAAGTGAAAGTCTGTTCCTCAGTTAACAGGTTGGTCCTGTGTCCCGTCTCTTCAAGGGAGCAGCAAACTTAAGCTTCCCCGTGCTGCAGTCAGAAGGGCTGGAGCCTACAGGGCAGATGGTTTTGGGAAAACTAGGCACTGGGAGGGTGCTGGTGCCACCCTGCAAGGAATAAGCAGGCTGGTAAATGTCAGAGTGAGGCTTTTGTGCTGTACGCAGGGCTCTGAGCCAACACTACATAGCACAGGGGTACCCCAGGTAGTAAGGCAGATAGTGACACCCCTTACTGGTCTGAACCCCAAAGCGTCACACAGAGAAATAAGGAAGTTGGAAGCACAGGAGCAGCTTTCACAAATAGCTCATCAATGAAACTTTGGACTCAATCTTTCTTCAGAGGGTCGTAAGCCACTTGTGAGTTTTACTGGCATGTTTGTTGCTCTGAGACATGAAGACGTCTACATAACCCTGCATACACCACGCTATCTCTGCCACTAGGACATCCCCGGAGTTATCCTTGTGTAGGTGACTATCTATCTGTCTCTTCTTCAGATGCACTGGGGAAGAGGAAGCCTGTTCCCCTGCCCAGGGCCTCATTGCAAGAGCTAGGCAGAATGGTGACCTCGCCCTTCCAGGAACACTGGTTGGGTATATACAGTACATATGGCACCTATCCAAAGCTAGACGTGCTTTTGGTGGATGTTAAACAAGTGCAGGAAGCAGAATAAAGCCAGCTGCTTCCCCAAAGCCAGAAAATAACCAGCCAAAACTCTCCCATGCATCGCCTAGGTCTTTGGGACACATTGCCAGATTCAGCAAATTCAGGCAGTTTTAGACCAAGGGGAGGAGTAAATTCCAACCCTGAGCCCCTCGTGGAGAATGTCCCACCACCAAAGAGGAGCTAGTTAATTTGCTCTGCAGCACTCTCTGCTCCAGTGGGACATGGCCAGGCCTGCCGGGAGGATGGCCATGTCCTCCACCCCAGTGCATCCACACTAACCTAGAAGATTGCACTTGAGGAGGTAGCACTCCCTTGCGTACGTCTGGAGCAGTCATAACAATTGCTGTTAAGTGGGATGCTCCTGGCCACCCTGAACAGTTCTTCCTCTTGGCTGCCCTGTATGGGAAATCTCCACAGGGCTGCTACAGACCCTCTTCTCCCCAGAGCTCTGGCAGTACAAGCCAGATTGTTAGTATTGGTCCATTATGGTATCTACCCTAGACAGTGATTGTTTTGTCCTACCCTTGATAATCTCAGGGTGGACCCATTACTCAACGAGGGGGGGAAAAACAACAACAGAAAATGTGGAAATGGCAGAAGTGCTAAACGACTTGTTTGTTTTCACCAAAAAGTTTAGCAGCAATTTGGACATCTAACATAGTGAACGCCAGTGACAAGATAGGATCTGAGGCTAAAATAGGGAAAGAACAAGTTCAAAACTACTTAGGTAACTTAGATGAAATACATCCTAGAATAGTCAAGGAACTGACTAAAGAGATATTTGAGCCATTAGCAATTATTGTCAAAAAGTCATGGAAGACAAGAGAGATTTCAGAGGACTGGAAAAGAGCAAATATAGTGCCAATCTATAAAAAAAGGGAATAAAGACAACCCAGGGGATTAGAGACCAGTCAGTTTAGCTGGAAGGGCATATCAAGTGGGATCCCACAAGGATCAGTTCTGGGTCCAGTTCGATATCTTAATCAATGATTTAGCTAATGGCATAGAGATGACACTTACAAAGTTTGTGGATGATATCAAGCTGGGAGGGGTTGCAAGTGCTTTAAAGGATAGGAGTAAAATTTAAAATGATTTGGAGAAATGATCTGAAGGAAATAGGATGAAATTCAATAAGGACAAATTCAAAGTACTCCACTTAGGAAGGAACAATCAATTGCACACATACAAAATGGGAAATGCCTGTTTAGGAAGGAGGGCTGCGGAAAGGGATCTGGGGGGTCATAGTGGATCACAAGCTAAATAGGAATCAATGTCACACTGTTGCAAGGAAAGCAAACATCGCTATGGGATGTTGTTGAACCGGGATCAATTTACATACCCACAGCTGGGTACAACATACAGCAATAGCTCCCAACCTTTTTGACTCGAGGGCCACAAATATCATTTTACAATCCTGAAGGGCCACCAGTCTATCAACTCATAAAACATGTATTGACGTATATGCCATTAAGGGCTACAAATCACTACATAGTTACAGTAAACATTTTGATGCTACTGTGCTCATTTTTACATTCACCATTTTACACCTACAAATGACTCACACTATGTCTCACACTCACTGACAAAGCATTAGTGTAGATGAGTGACTGTCACTACACACTGAAGCACATAGCCTGGCAGCTAAGTCACGGTGGGTGGCCTGCTAAGTGCAGGCCAAAGCAGAAAGCATAGATTTTGAGAGTCCTGCCCCTCCTCAAGCATGGTGGGTCCTGGCTGCTCCGCCACCCCTTCCCCCCCACTGCAGCTAGATGGAAGGAGTTCAGCGGGAAGAGGGGACATATGTTTTCAAGTACATAAGGTTCTTACAAAGAGGAGGGAGAAAATTGTTCTCTTAACCTCTGAGGATAGGAAAAGAAGCAATGGGCTTAAATTGCTGTAAGGGAGGTTTTAGTTTGGATATCAGGAAAAACTTCCTAACTTGCAGGGTAGTTAAGCAGTGGAATAAATATTCTATGGAGGTGGTGGAATCTCCATCATTGGAGGTTTTTAAGAGCAGGTTAAACAAACACCTGTCAGGGATAGTCTAGATCAGTGTTTCTCAATTATATTTCGCCGCAGCACCCTTGTGCGGCCATGCCATACCCTCCGCCGACAAGTCCAGGAAATCTTCCCCTTTTCAGCGGCGTGCTCTCTAAGCTGTTTTCCGCGGCACGATCACAGCTGTTCCGCGGCGTGGTTCCGCTTTTTCGCAGAACCCTTCAACTCAGCCCGCGGAACACTATTTGAGAAACACTGGTCTAGATAATACTTGGTCCTGCCTTAAGTGCAGGGGAAGACCTCGCGAGGTCCCTTCCAGTCCTGGATTCTATGTTCTAATGCTCACTTACGGACAAGACTAGCAGCCTCAAGTATGGCAACCCCCTTAGTTGAAGGTCAAAGATCTGGGAGGGAGCTTTGACTAGGACTGGTGAGGAACTTTTAGATTAAATGTTTTTCACTGAAAAATGCAGATCTGTCAAAACTGAAACTTTGCATGGGAAAGGGTCTGTTTCAAGGAGTTTCCTCGCCTCAAAGAAAGTGTTGGAAAGAAAAATTCTGGTTCAAAGCAAGTTTTCAATTAGATGACATTTAAGATTTACTAAACTTTTTTTTTTTTTTTTTATTATTACTCTAAATGGTTTAAATTGAGACTAAATGTTTCAAAATCATCAATATGAAGTGTTTCGATCGACCCAAACAAAAAAAAACCCACAAAAAACAAAAAAAAAGTTTTGGTTGGTAAAAGATTGAGATTTTGATTTTTCATTCCAGTTCAGGATGGGAAAAGGCAGTTTTCTTCCCAGCTGTGGCTTTGAGGTGTTCAGAAAGCAGCTTTTAAGTGGGGTCTGGGTAAGCGTGTTATGTATGGTAGAGGTGCTTTCTATTGGAGGAGGTAGGAAGAAATGAACTTGTGATCTAGTTTACCTATGGAAATTCAAAAGAAAACGAGTGCTTGCTGTTTCAGTGCATGCTACCCAAGGTCTACTGAAGCATTTGGGACTATGCTAGCTAAGTTATGCCTATAGTAGAGATGGTTTCCCCAAGGATGACCACAAACCAAGGCATTACGAGATGTGGACAAGCAGATCTGTGTCCACGTGAAGTCCTGTTGAAGTTGAGGGGTTGCTGGCATCTGTCTCCGTGACCCTCACTGCAGCATTGAGGCCCAAAAATAGTTCCCTAAACTAGAGCTGAGCAGGCAAATGGGCAGTATCAAATGTCATGGCCATTGCTGGACTAAGGTCACAGTTTGATGGTTTTGCAATGGACTTTCTGGTTCCTGCAGAAACAGCTGGAGGCAGGTTTAAAGAGTCTTTCACCTGCTTGTTTAGGATGAATACTTGTGAGAGGAGCTTGTGGAGTTCAGACAAGAAAGGGTCCTGGGGGTTGCCTGCCTACTACGCTGGAAGGATGAGAAGCTGCCATTATTACCACCACTGACACTGGATGCTGTTGCTTAATACTGACCGTATGTTAATGAAGTGGTTCTGCTGTTACTAGTAGAGTTCTACTTAAATCAGAGCTATTCTTAGAGGGTTTATACACGTAGGCCTGCTGGTTTTGCTCTGGCCTGTCCAGGTACAGTCTCAGTTTTGCACATGAAATTTCACCGAGCCTTCCTTCCTCGAGCTAGATAATTAGGAGACCCCCAGGGGTGCAGCCAGCCTGCTGCCATTATTGGATCTCAAAAGATTCTCTATCATGAGATGCTCATTGTCATAGGGTCTGAAAAACTGTGCTGATCTAGTGCTGCATAAGTATTTTTTCTTGCAGCACAAGATGTACTGGAAAATTGGTGTGGATTTTTTTTTTTTAACTCCTTTGTTAATGTTGCCTTCTGGCACAGGTCAGGTTTTGTCAAAACTCTTCAGAAAAGTAAGGGGGGGGGGCAAATCCAGTCCCACACCTTCTCTGCAATCACACAGGGCCCCTTGGCAGCAGATTTGATACACATGTCCACCATCTCCCTGCATACAGCACACAGGCATGGGCGATTCGTGAACCACCTGTTCGGGAAGGCTAGCCTCCAGCCCCGCCCCTTGCGCCCCCTCTCCCATCAACCCTCCCCCCACCACAGCTCGAGCACCAGGCTGCCCAGGTGGGCCCAGTCAGTGCCAGAGCACCCCACCACCAGTGCTTGGGGGCAGCTGAGCACACCTGGACCCCATACCCCAGCGCTGCCCTGCCCCAGCACCAGCCCATCCCCTTCTCCCGCCCACAGCGCCGACACAGCCCACTCCGCCCCCCCAGCTGGCCCACCCCCACTGCCTGTCACCTGCACCCCATCTCCCACCTGCCCACTTGAGCAGAGAGGGCTTCTGCTGCCAGGCCCATGTGAGTGTGATGCCGCAGGAGGGGGCGGCGCTACACCTAGCTGTCAGGGAAGGCTAAGCTTTCCCCGGGCCTTACACACCTGGCGCCTAAGCACACAGGGAAAGCATTTATCTATAATATTCCGATGCAGTGAAGCAATGAACAGGTGGTAGGGCAATGTTAGATTGGGGCCAGAGGCACTTGTGCTACATAGATCTTCACCTCATCCTCCCACACACTGCAGTCAGTCTCCTGCAGACATCCCCTCTAATCAGAGTGCCCCATCTTGTTTTTAAAAGGGACAGCTCTCCCATTAAGAAAGTAAAGACGCAACAAATATTAATGTCCAAAAAGTATTCTGCACTATAATATTTCAATAATTATAGTTATTCTGGATCCCTCACCATGACTTAAGAAAAGTTCTTTGTATATATTACAGAATCAACATTAGGGCCAAACTCATGTGCTCAAGACACTAAGTGCCAGAATTAAGATTATCAGTGCAAGTTTGATTCTGTTTCATGATGCATCTGCATTAAGCAACAGTCTTTAGTTGCATTATATTTTTTCCAGCGTGGTGGGTAGTAGGGTTTTAACCCAGGACTTTAAGATCCACCGTTCAGACTTCTTGCACTTGAAAGAAGCAAAAATGTAGGCTATTATCCTCTGTGGACCAGCCCCTAGATGGGTACATTACACACTCCCAGAGGGTTATGTGACAACTACATGAGAAAGAGTAGTGGAACGGTGGGTATCAATGTCCATGGATTCTATTCATGGTTCAGAGAGGATGGTGAAATGGTTAGAGCAGCAGTTCGACAGGACAGCCAAGCCCATAAATAAGATAAAACTCTACTCTGTCATATTGCAGACCTGGACTCTATCCCAGAATAAAGACATGAGGACTTAGTCAGTAATAAGAGTTGTGAACTGCACAGAACTAATGGCACGTGGTAGAAGTGGCAACACACAATCCCAGTGCACCTTCCCCTAGGCCAAAGGCTGGTTCCTGGGGCCACTGTCTCACATAGAAGAGTTCTTCTTCGAGTAGTGTCCCTGTGGGTTCTCCATTCCAGGTGTTGGCACATCCTCACGTCCTCAATTGGAGATTTTTACCAGTTTGTTGGGATCACACATGCACCGTCCCCGGTCTCACGGCGCCATTGGCGCCCTTTTTGGTGCACGTGACCCTACCCCCCCTCAGTTCCTTCTTAACCATCTGCAACGAAGCCTCCAGCAGTTCTTCATAGCTTGCTCAACAAACCTTTAATAGTTAGTTTTTCTATAGAAATTTTAGTCCGTTTACTCTTAAGTTAGTCTAGTTAACTCTAATTCTTACCTGTTTAAAAAAATTTCCACTTACCTTTCCCTTTAGGTTAAGTTAGTTTTCCCCTTCCCCGGGACAGTGCACTGTGCCAGGTTCACCTGGCTTCAAACGATGCACCTCCTGCAGGGACACATGCCAGCATCTGATGGGCACGCAAAGTGCATCAGATGCCTGGTGAGGGACATCTCGCAAAAATGTCCCCATTGCAAAACTTGAAAGCCAGAGCCAGACTTGATAGAGACCTGCGGCTGAAGATCATCCTCCTGGAGAGATCACTGAGGCCTGCTTCTGACCCTCTCCAAGGCAAATCCTCTTCACAGGCTAATCCCAGCAGAAAAAGACATAACTCTACCTGGCACTGACCATGGCAAGAAGAGGACGTCACCACACGCAATGGGCAAAATACTCTGTATCAAAGAAGCTATGGGTGCCTCAGGTACACCAGCCATGGTGGCACCAAAGGACCCTCATCACTCCAGCATGGAGCCAAAAGGCAAATCTGAGCAGCCCCACTCTGGGCTAACAGTCCGCAAAACAGTGAAAACTAACAGTCCGCAAAACAGTGAAAACTAACAGTCCGCAAAACAGTGAAAACCGCCATAATCTTGGTGCCGACAAACCCCAGCACCCGCCAAGCTGGCCACATCTGTACCAATGACATCCTTAGTACTGATGGCACCGAAAACCACGCCAGCACCTTTCCCCAGCACAGAGCCTATAAGGGCACCCACAACACTGGCACTGAGAAAACATACAGAGAAGCATCGGCATCATGAGCACGAGGAGGAATTCCTAACACCTTTCTCTCTATCCCCGCTATACAGCACGGATACCTCCCAAGTGCATTTCACCCAGGATGAGCCCATCTCTCCCATATCGTTCTCTAGCAGTGATGAGCATGACAGGGAAGAGGCTAGATTCTCTCCGCAACATTCTTCACCCAATGTGCAGACAGTCAAATGCTGGCCACATCTTAGACCTCCAACACATCCATGGTTTGGGTCACCCATTCCCTACTGTATGCAGTGGCCCAGATGGGATATGTGCTCTATGTACTCTACATCTTACAGTAGACCATCGACCTCTCTGACAGAACCAGGTCACCAGCAAGATCCATCCCAACTGGTGTTGAACTACCTGAACTTTTGGAGAAAGTATGCAGCAGGAAACACCACCACCTGCACATAACTTATCCTCCTCCCCAGACCAGGCTATAATACCCTCCGCCTCCCACTACTGCTGATGATTTCAAGCAGTTCCAGGAGCTGTTTGAGAGTGGCAGACAATCTAGAGATCCCACTCCAGGAAGTTGCAAACCTTAGCCTCTTCCAAAATCACTCTCCCTGTGGACAATGCCCTCATGGAACCAACCAATAACATCTGGCAAACGCCAGCCATTATTCCCACCCCATCTGCAAAAGGAATGACAAAAAATATGTCCCTGCTAAGGGCACAGAGTTCCTCTTTACCCACCTAGCACCTAACTCCCTAGTTATAGAGGCAGCTAATCAGAGGGGTAAGCACACCACAAGATAAAGATGACGAAAGAATGGACTTACTTGGCAGAAAGGTATACACTTCAGTAACCCTACAGCTAAGAATGGCAAATTACGCAGCATTGTTATCCAATTATGACCACAGCACTATGCAAAAATGTCAATTTATTGAACACATTCAATCCCCCATAAAAGCATTTCAACCATTTCAATCCCCCATAAAAGAGGAACAACTGGTCACAAGGACTGTGTTACAAGACTCCCTTGACCTCACGGACAGAACAGTCGCAACTGCCGTCGTCATGCGCAGGGTGTCTTGGCTCCACTCCGCAGCAGTACCCAAACAGCTTCAGGCCACCATCGAGGATCTTCCATTCGACAAGGCAAAACTCTTTGAGAAAATGGACGAGATTATGCACACCATGAAAGATTCTTGGGCTACACTCCGCACCTTCAGCATATATACACCTGCAATGAGGAGAAAACCATTTAGATATCAACCTTATAACTCCAGATAACATCATTCACAATATAGGTGATATGATCCACCTCACAAAAGACAAAGACCTCAGCGACGTAGACAATCAAACCAGCAGCCATCAACATTCCAGGCTGCCCCCTCAAAGCCTCAGTTTTCAAGTTTTGGTCGAGGGCCTGCTCAACATTCCTCATTGTCCAGAGCCAAAAACTTGGACAAACACCATCCTTTTCAACCACTGATTATGTCCTTTCTACCAAACTTGGGCAAACATCACAACGGATAGATGGGTCTTAGAAATTGTCTGATCAGGATATACTATCCCCTTCATCTCCACACCTACTACCCAAACCCCTTCCCCGTCCCTTTTCAGGGACCCATCTCACGAGCATCTATTACAACAGAAGGTTGAACACTTACTGCAAATAGGTGCCATAGAATACATCCCTCCTCAACACAGGGGCAGAGGTTTCTATTCCCATTACTTCTTGACCCAAAAGACGACGACCGGAGGATGGAAACCAATTTTAGACCTCAGAAAACTAAAGAAGTCCATAAAGGTGCAAAAGTTCAGGATGATCACGGTCTACCATAATACTAGCACTGGAACAGGGGGACTAGTTTGCAGCCCTCAGCCTTCAAGACTCATTTTCACGTCACTATTCATCCTGCATGCAGAAAATTCCTGACGTTTACACTAGGAATCAATCACTACCAATACACGATGCTACCCTTTGGCCTCCCCACTGCCCCAAGGGTTTTCTCCAAAATGCTCGTCATCGTAGCAGTATATCTACGCAGAGAAGGAATCACCATGTTCCCCTATCTGGATGATTGCTTCATAAGGGCACAAAGTCAACTGCAAGCCATTCAAGTGGTACAACGTACAGGGACACTCTTCCAGAAACTAGGGTTGATGATAAACAGCAAGGAGTTCACCCTAGAACCTGTGCAGCAGATAGAGTTCATAGGGGCATACTTAGACTCGCTCACAGCCAGGGCACCTCTACCAAGGCACAGATTTGGTGTCATAGTGAACCTGCAATCCACAATAGAGAACAGCCTGACCATAACTGTCCGCACATGTCTCCAAATGCTGGGACATATGGCAGCCACCACCTTTGTAGTGGCAACATGCATAATTACTTATGTGAGCCTTACAACTATAGCTCTCAACTGTGTACAGACCACACAACAAACACTCACTACCCAAAACAGTGGTAATGCCAAACAAAGTCAAACAATCCTTGAAATGGTGGACACAACCCACCAACTTATCAGGCGTCCCATTCACACGGGAAACACCCTCAATCATGATAATTACGGACACACCCCCATTGGGCTGGGGAGCACACCTACAAGAACACACCGTACAAGGAAGGTGGTCCCCAGATGAAACAAATCTGTACATAAACCTGCTAGAGCTATGCCCAGTCCGCAATGCATGTCTTCACTTCCTACCTATTATAGCAAACAAATCTATAAAGATAATGACTGACAACATCGCATGCATATTTTACATCAATCAACAAAAAGGAGCAAGATCCAACTCCCTACGCACAGAAGCGATAAAACTATGGAACTGGTCTATACACCTCAACATCTCAGCAGCCTACTTACCTGAGTTTCAGACCACCACCACAGACACCCTTAGCAGGCAGTTTGTCAGCAATCATGGGTGGGAGTTACACAATGAAATCCTGAAAAATTTTTCAACAATGGGGTCACCCCAAAATCAGTCTATTTGCCACAATGCAGAACCTCAAATGCCCCTACTTCTACTCAAGAGCGGGATTAGGAAAAAGATAAATGGGGGATGCATTCCTCCTCAACTGGAATGTGGACCTTCTCTGTGCATTCCCACCCATCCACTGACACCCAGAACCTTACACAAAATACACAAAGACAAAGTGAGAGTAATAATGATAGCTCCATCGTGACCCAGACAAACATGGTTTACTTACCTGATGCAAATGTCAGTCTGCACATCAATCTCTCTCCCACTATTCAAGGCTCTCCTATCTCAGAACAAGAGGCGTACCCTTCACCCAGACCTGAAGAAGTTACATCTGACAGACTGGCTCCTAACTGGTTCCGCCAAGCAGAACTACAATGTTCAAAACCAGTAAAACATATTACTAAACAGCAGGAAACCTGCTACAAGAAAAACCTACTTTCAAAAATGGCATAGATTCACTTCATGGTGCCAACTGAATCAGGTCACTGCCACAACTGCACCAATCCCAATCATACTTCATTATCTTCTCAGCCTAAAAGAAGCAGGGTTATCAATTAACTGTCTCAAGATACACGTGGCAGCCATCACCACCTTCCACAACCACATCGATGACAAAACAATCTTTACACATCCAATTGTGAAATGTTTCATGACAGGTAAATGGAACGGATACCCAGATATAAGTCCCCCACAATTTCATAGGAGCTCAATCTATTCCTAAAAACCATCACTAAGCCACCATTTGAACCACTAGCGATGTATTCCCTAATGTATATGCAAATGGAAGTGTCATTCCTAGTAACCATCACATCGGCGCAATGTGCAGGCGAACTCTGAGGACTCATGGCCCATCCCCCATACACAATCTTCCACAAAGATAAAGTGATCCTTAGACCTCACCCAAAATTTATTCCTGAAGTCACCATTCCATCTAACTCAACCTATTCACTTACCTACATTTTACCCAAAACCCCACAACAATGCACAGGTGGCAACCCTCCATACACTGGACGTCAGGCGGGCTATAGCGTTCTACCTGGAAAGAACAAAACCATTCAGGAAATCCCCCAAACTGTATCAATTGCAGAACGCTCCAAAGGGAAAACCATAGCCACACAGACTATCAAAGTGGATTTCAGGTTGCATCCATACATGCTACACACAAACAGGTGTAGCACCACCACCACAAGGGGTCAGAACACATTCTACCAGGTCGGTCTGTACGTTCACAGCCATCTTGTGCAATGTACCAATCATTGCAAAGCAGGTACCTGGGCCTTTGTCCACACATTCACGAAACATTAGAACGTTGCCCAAGCACCACAAGCCGATGCGGCAGTTGGACTTTCAGTACTCTCCTCCATACAGCCTTTCAACTCCGAAGTCCCTCCTGCCAACCGAGGGTACCACTCGGGAGTCGCGTGGAGTGGAGCACCCACAGGGCCACTATTTAAAGAGGCGGCAAGGGTTACTCACCTTTGTGCAGTGACTGATGTTCTTCGAGACGTGTGTCCGTGTGGATGCTCCACTACCCACTCTCCTACCCCCTACTTCAGAATCTAGTGATAGGGCTCCACGGTAGAGAAGGAACAGAGGGGGTCGGGTGGTGCACTGGCGCCATAAGACGGGGATGGCACACGCGCAACCCAGACGAGCATTGCTGGTAAAAATCTCCCATTGAGGACATGAGGACGCACCAAAATGCCTCGCATGGAGCACCCACAGGAGGACACATCTCGAAGAACCTCAGTTACTGCACAAGGTGAGTAACCCTCTCTTCACCTGCCACAGGCTGCCACATGTGAATCACTCAAGAGGCATGACGTTAGGACTGCATTGGAAACCATACAACCCTGCCTAAGCTCCCCTACAGCCTGTGCCAGCATGACCGGGCTCAGTAACAAAACCCAGTGTGGATTCTCTGGGGGCATCCTTCTCTGTGCAGCTGCAAGCTTTGGTAGCAACAGGGAAGGGATGTCCCAAGATGTTACGGGGTCGGTGAAGGTGGTTAGGTGATAGACAGCATCCACACCCCTCTACTTGGGTATTACAGCGTGCTAGGTGCTTTACAGGCAAGGCAGGCCCTTCCCCTATCTGCTTACAGTCCTAATCCACAAATCCAGAGAGGAGAGAGAATGGGACAACGCAAAATACATCCTCCTTCCTCCCTCCCATTTGTTTTCTTTGTATTTTTATTTCTCTTTCTTTAAATACAGAGCACTCAAGGCTCCCTAAAAATTAGACTTAGATCACCTAGGCTATGTCTTCACTGATGGCGGCAAATTTGCCACCATCAGATTGACTTCTCTGGATTGACTGAGCGGTCAGTGAAGATCTGCTCAGTCAATTCCGAAATCGACGTATTAAGACCACCTCAAGTGGTGTAGCGCTGCGTTGACAGGAACACTGTTCCTGTCGGCACAGTGCAGTGAAGACAGCATGCAGGACAGAAGCAGAGAAGTCGACGGGAGTTACGCAAGTTTTTTGCATAGCTTGCGTAACTCCGGTCGACTGCCACTGAATCTCCAAGGTAAATGAAGACAAGCCCCTAGTGACCATGCAGCAGCATTAAAACAAAGACACAGCAAACCTACCCAGCTAGCCAATAAATCAGAGCAACAGACTGTTTATTAGGTATTTCTGCCTTGACTGCTTTGCCCAGTTATTTGCTAGACTGTGTCTTTTAGCTGCTGAGTTTGTGCTTGCTTACTTTCTGATACAGCTTCCCCTCCTCCCCCACCAAGCCTCATCCATTATTCTGTATTACACACAAAAACGACATTAAAAGAAAGCCCCGATTGCAAAAGTCAAATGCTCCAAAGTAAGGAAATGCCTGTATTCTATTGCCTGTGCCACTTTTGAAGTTCAGCAGCATTATAAGCGACTGAAAACAGGACCTTCTACTGAGAAGCATTGACCAGTGTTCACCATGATAGCACTACCAACTCCACCTAGAATACATGTTTGTTTCATTACTCATCCTTTTTCCATTTCATCTGTATTGTAATATGAATATTTGTTCATATTTAGTAGGGTTCTTTCCCTTTGTCCACTGGAGCCCTGGCTAACATCATGGAGAGTGCTACTGTAATATGGTTCATGGACATCTCCTTCATGGCATCACTATTTCTTGTACTTAACTAGGCAGTATTCTGAGGGCTAAGAATCTCAGAAGGATTTCACCAGCCCTATTTTATGTTGCATTGTGAAAAAGCCACTTCGCTTGTTTAAATCCATGCACACCTATATTCAGGCATACCAACTGATACAAACTGCTATCACATCCCAACAGGAGTCTGGCTAATGACTTGGCATTCATTTTGAGTGAAAACTTGTTCCTTCTGAGCCATATTTAAGACATTACCCAGCTTCTCTCTGACAACCGTTCCATAGCGGCATTATAAAAATGAAGCTGCAAAGACATGACAGATATTGATTTTTAACACACCTACATTAACATCATGTAGTAAAGAATGTGTGGCTGCTGCTTGGAGATATGCAATCTAACAACTGTAGATATGCACTAATGAACCTGTGCTCAAGTTTTGTCACAAATCGGCACACTAAGAGGGTGTTCTCCAAGCAATTCTAAATATCTGCCTAGTTATTCATGTGCAAAGAGAGCCTGAACTGCCTTTGTCATCCCAGATTCTTCTAGAGCCTTTTAATAAGCACAATGCTTCAATTAAATTGTTTATCAAATGCTCCGAGTATCCCAGGAAGTGTTCATGATTATACAGCAATGAGAGGACTTATAGCCTGTGTCATCACCAGAGGGCTACGCAATCCAGTCTGACATTCCTTTCAGTAGAGGACAGTGATACATACATTGAAGAGGACAGACAGACGAGTTCTGTAGGGGAAGCCTCATGTACAAGCATTGCAGAAGGCCAACCTCAATACCACTCCAATTAAATCTCCTGCTGGGAAACTCCCATTAAAAGGTCAGTTTCACAGGGCCAGAAATGCCCTGGGAGTGACAGAGGATGGGCAGAGTCCCTACCCAGTGACTCATGCACAGGTGGGAGATGGAATTAGGCTGTATTCTCTCTGCCCAGTGGGATTGGAGTGGTTCTACATTACTAACACAAAAAGGTGCTCTAACCGTGCTGAAAACCTACCCAGCAGGAACAGGGCTGGGGGCATAGCCTCTTCCTCTTAAGCACCCAGTGTCATCTGGAGAAGACAGTATATGCTACACCTTTTCACGAGATGTAGCTAGCCTAAGGGCATGAATGTCCTCCCTGCACCTCCATCGTCTCACTCCCTGCCTGGTTTGGCTCAAAGAGCTTAACTTCTACCCATAATATTTACACCAGTACATTACTATTTCCTGAACTCCCTGACTGGAGCCCTGTAAGACTAGCACTGTAAATAGACAGTTGCAGCAGGTGACTACCCAAGAAGGGGAGAGGCAACCACACCACAATCTAATGCATTCCCCCTTGCTTGTTCTAGCTGTATTTCTTTGCCTCTTGTGAATCCATTTAAGAGGAGAGGCTTAGCTGGAGACTCTCACATTTGGATGAAAACATTTCACTTAATATTACAGACAAAGTGAGGGAGGGAATATCTGTTTTTGGGACCAACTTCTGTTGGTGAAAGAGAGAAGCCTTTGAGCTGATAGAGCACTTTTTCAGATAGGAAATGGTGATCAAGTCACAGACAATTCATATACAGAGAAAGGGGCTACCGTCAACAAAATTGTTTGGCTCACACAACTCTGAGTAAGTCACCCAGTCAGGAGATGAAACAAATTAAAAGTGGGTCACTGTCTTATCACATGGGCTTTGTTTGCTATGGCAGAACTCCCATTATTTACAATTTGTACAACTTTGTTTAGAATCACTCTTTCACACAAACAATGTCACTCTAGTTTTCAGCCAGTATTTTAACCCAGGCTGAGAGAGCTTTATTTCTGGCAGGTATATAATCTCCAGAAGTAGAATCATAGAATATTAGAGTTGGAAGGGACCTCAGGAGGTCATCTAGTCCAACCCCCTGCTCAAAGCAGGACTAACCTCAGCTATATCATCTCAAGTGTTTCAAAAGAGATCAAATAAGACTAAGGACAAGCCTACACTAAAAAATTAAGTCAACCTAAGTTAGGTCAACGTATGACCACAGAAGTAATTAAATAGCTTTTGCATGTCCACACTATGCTCTTTGTGTTGGTGGTGCTTGTCCTCACCAGGACCGCTTGCACCAATTTAATTGTCAGACGTCTACACGCGGGAGATATGCAAGCTACGTAGAGACTTCATAACTTCTACTACCACAGTATCTTCAGTTTGCTGCGCCGATGGGAAATGACGCAGCGTTACTCCACCTGGTAGATAGAGTAGTAGCATTACTCCACCCGAGGTGGATTAGTAGCGTTGATTTCTGGGTCGATTGAGTGGGTCTCCCTTCCACTCAATCGATCCGGATAGATCAATCTGACAGCAGTTAATTCACCGCCATCAGTGTAGACATAGCCTCAGTGTGGGATGGTTTCCGAATGGCGGCAGCAACAACAATCTAATTACGTCAACCTAAGCGCTACGCCTCTCGCAGAAGCAGAGTTAAGTCAGCATAAGTGGGTACATCAGTGGGAGCTACATTTTAGCCCTTAGAGTTAGGTCAACGTAAGCTGGCTTACGTCAACCTAATTCTGTAGTGTAGACCAGCACTAAGTGGAATTCCATTAAAGTGTATGAAAATAATTCAACATACCTAGGGAGGAAAGGGTTACATAAAGCTGCACACACACTCATTAAGAAAAGTAATATACATATTGGAAAGAAAATTAAAAATCTGTGTAGGTGCAGTCTTTGTAATTAAATTACCAGTGTGAATATGTTCCAAGAGCATAATAATTTGTCAACAGGAGTGCAAGCATAAGTTTTTCTAACCGATGTCATTGTAGTTCCAGCAGAGGCGATGACCTAGAAAAACCTCATCATCCACATTTAAAGCCTGCATCAAGCTATCTATTCTTGTTGGCAAAAAGCAGATGTGCTTAGGCAGATGGTACACTCTGTATAGGAAGCTTCTTACTCCACTGCTGCCCTCCTAACCAATTATAATTGCCAACTACAATCCCATTCTAGAACCAGTGTAAAATTGTGCCTGAGTTTTTCTAAATTGACCTACAGGAACTAGATGCCCAGCTCACACCAAAACTCTTCAGGTGCCTAACTCCCTTTGGTGAAGCTTACTTATTTAGCCTTAAAAAATATAGTTTTATAGAAATCTCTTTAGAGATATTGGACTACTTGATTTAATTATGCCTTTCTTGCTACTTTTCAAGACTCTGCTGCCAACCATTACCAATGCAGTATTAGGACAATATGAATAATTTAATTCAGCTTTTAAAAAAAAAAAAAAAAAGTGTCTGTAATAGTTCCCCATTTTAAGCCTAAAGCAAATATTTGCTAGTAGAATTCAGGGAACTACACACCTGGCCTCATCAGCTACCAAGCACCCCATACAGGATCAGTAAGTGAATGTATAAATTGTGTGACAATACGCACCCACCTATGCGACCATCAAGCTGTGTACATGTAGGTGTCATGATGTGGATGCTGTGACCACTGACACTCAGAGGTCTTTTTTCCCCCCAGCTCTTTGGGATTCATTGGAATGCCGTGCCACATCCATCACAGACAAACACTATGAAATACATGAGTCCAAGAGGCCAGAAACCAGTTGTAAGAACTCCCTCCCTTAAGATGTAAATGTTGCACAAACATTGGCTCAATTGATAAATATCCTCTAAAGACTCGATTTTCAAAGAAATAACTTCAGCTTCCTCTTTATGAGAGCATTTGAAGTTATTAAAATATATCATTCCCACATTTAGGGCACAAGCTGTTCTAGCTTAATGATGGGCATACAATTTTCAGCAGCGGGCTGTATTTCCTTGTCTAGCAGAGGGATGCTAATAGCACAGTTCTCAGTAGACACTGGTAGGCAGTGACCCCCTGTGCTAAAAATTGTCAGGAGGCCAGTTGGCTGAGTTTTTGAGCAGCTTGTAAAGAACAGAATGCACAGCAATTTAATGACTGGAAGTCAAAGAAAAGAATGGTACATGAAATCCCTTGATGTTTTCATGAAGTCTTGAGCAACTAAGTAGAGGGAAGGGGATATTCTGAACAAATAGCTGTCCTGAGACAGTGGAGGACATGTCTGGGTGTTTTTACCAGTTGTAGACATGAGGCATCTTTAAGAGCGAAGGCATTTTCTCCATCTTTCTGTGAGTTGAAGTTGCAACTTAGTGTACATTTTGCATTCAGTGAAGGTGTTCTTGGATCAAAGGGCTGCTGTATTCTAGCAAAGGTTGTTTGACGGTGTGCATATAATCAGGCACTACAATCTGTGCAATTTCTCTGTAGTTAGCCCTGGATTGATTACAACCTTCCTGTTCACACTTCGGAGCTGGGATAGTAAGACTTTTCACAAGATAGGTTGGCACCTTCCTACGGTTTATAATGAAAATGCCTCTTTCATTAAAAGTGCTATTGCAAATGCTTAGTATAGTGATGCTGGCTGTCTACTACCTCCCTTGCAGACGTACCATCTCAGAAAGGTGAGTGTGTGACACTGTGCTAACTAAAAAAAAGGGGGGTTTTCCAACCAGTGTGCTGCTGGAGCATCGAAGGTCAAGGCACAGCTTTGTGCAAGTCCCTGCTGCGTCACGGTTGGCACAGAACTGGAGTTGCAGTAGCTTCTCAGCAGTAGGGTCTGGTAAATGTGGGCACAAATTAACTTCTGTGCAGAGGTAAGAGGAGAGCAGACAACAATTAAAGTTCTTTTTCAAAACAAAAGGAAAGTTAGTGGGGGAGATGTGATTTGTCTAGCAAAAAAAAAAAAATTACACTCAGCAAATTTACGGAAACCATTGCCTTGTGTTACACACTTAGAATTGGGTAGCCAGCAGTAGTTAATGGGCCCATTGCACGGAAGATAAGTCAGGGCAGACTATGGCCACTGTATTTAGCTCAATGCCAGAAATGTTGATTGGGTTTAAGCAAAGGATCCTGTATTGACACCCTTGAGGTCCTGTTTCTTTTTACACTTAGTATCATTTAAAAATAATCACTGTCAATCACACTTCCATTTTGCTAATTGGATGCACCTTTCTAACCACTTAAAGAATTACAACCCAGTTAAAAAGAGAGCCCTTTTCCTTGATTATCCCAGTAAGGTATTCTAGCATTTCCTGTCACTGTTTCATGGAGCGTGGCAGTAACTCTCAGGAGCGCGGTGGTATATCCGACCACAGCCTGAGGCCTGGCCTACACTTACCGGCAAATTCAGCAGCAGTTGATGGGAGTACATAGAGTAGCTTGCGTATCTTCCATCAACTTCCTAAAGTTGGTTCTGTGTGCCGTCTCCACTATTCTGCGCTGACGGGAAATGTGTTCCTGTTGATGCAGCATTACTCTTTTTCCAGCAGTGGATTTATTAAGTTGATTTCCGGATCAATTGAACAAATCTTTATTTCCGCCCAGTCGATCCCAAAGAATCAATCTGATAGCGGCACATTTGCCACCATCAGTGACGACATGCCCTGAGATAAAATGCTAACACATGATGCATCCAGCCTTCCCAGGAGTTCTGACATAGCCACACCAGCCAGCTTAGTTCTTCTATCCGAGATCACATTGGATTATATACATAGAATGGCCCAGCTGTGTTTGCCTGTCTTACCAGTGGATTTGTTGCATTAAATACTAGTCTGACTTCCTTCTACCAGTGTAAATATGGACTATTAATAGCTGTTACCTCCTGTGTTTTTGGTTTACCATACATGTAGGTGTACGAGTAGCTGTTTATATCACATAGTGGTGTAAAAGCTGCATGTCCTGTGCATCTACCCGCTGATTCAGTTCTGAGCATTCCTACTGCTGCCCCGTGTTTTACACGGAAAGTTGGATACCTGAGACTGGAGGCAGGAGCCAGACGCAGATGAAACGTCAGATCACTATCACACATCTCGCAATATTTGGTGTTTCTCTGGGAGCACCAGCTTAGAGTCAAGGAACTATTATCAGACTCTCAGCTTTGTTTTATGTTTCTCTAGCCCTCTTCATTGCAGAGGGTAGCTTGAAAACATGAACAGAGTGCATCTTAAAAACACAAACCAGAAGGGAAATTTAAAAAAAAAAAGTTTTAAATTTCATGATTTTTTTGGCCCATCTTAAGGGTTTCTTACAGCCTGACTCATGATTTTTGAATGCTTGGGGTTAGGCAAAATACTGTATCTGCTTGGCTGGATTTTGGAGAGAGATGTGTGTTTGTACAGGGCTACCAGTAAGGGGCCATTCTCAAGTGGGGCTTCTAGGCCTTACTTTTACAAATACTGAGGGTCGTCAGCAATCCCTCGATTAGAGGATGATCTCTACCACAAATTTACATACGAGTCCTGAGATGCCTGTACCAATTGCTGGTGGATCTGTGGAGTTCCAGGATTGGACTCCTGAGGCATTTCTTAGCAGGTGAATTGCCTGCTGGTAGAAAGTTCTCTTTTTCCTTCCTTCTCTCTTTTCAGCTTTGAGGGCAAGATGCTTCTCCTTGAAGCAAGCCACTGCCTGATGGAGTATATGGCATCATTGATTGGTCGGTTGGTAGCTTGCTCCTCCCAGCATATGATGTCCAAGTCAGTTTTCTTAAGATATGCTTTCAGTGTATCTTTGTAGCGTTTCTTCTGAGCAACGCAAGATCTTTGACCATAGGCAAGATGAGAGTAGAGAACTTGTTTTGGGAAGTGAAAATCTGGCCTCCGCACACAATGTCTAGCTCAGCGTAGTTGGTGCATAAGGATCACTGCTTCAATGCTGGTGACATTAGCTTCATTGAGGATGCTGGTATTAGTGCAGCGATCTTCCCACTTGATGCAAAGGCTCTTCTGGAGGCATCGTTGGTGATATCTCTCCAGATTCTTAAGGTGTTGTCGGTAGGTCACCCAGGTTTCGCATGCATAAAGGAGTATAGGGATGACAACTGTCTTCTAGACTTGGATCTTGATGTCCTTCTGTAGGTCACGATCTGTGAAAACGCATCAGAGCAATTTCCCAAAGGAAGCACTTGTGCATTGGATCCTGTGCTGAATCTCACTGTCAATTTTTGCATTTTGAGAGAGTTGGCTACCAAGATAGCAGAAATGCTCGACTGTCTCCAAAGTCTGTCCATTGACAGTAAATTTGTGGTGGATCCATGTGCAAGACCTGACGCAGGCTGACAGAGCAACTTCAATCTTCCTGACATTAAGTGAAAGTCCTAGGCTTTGGTAGGCTTGTGCAAAAAATAAAAAAATAAAAATAATCCACCGTGGACTGAAGGTCACACTCAGTATGCGCCAGGATAGCACAATCAGCATACTGAGTCCATTGGCTATGTCACCCGCCATCATCAAGATTAGTTTGATGGAGAATGATGCTGAGATTCAGGGCCTGCTCGACCGGAAAAGAAAAGCTCATTGCATATGGCAAAATGATACATCACACCAACAGAAAAAGAATCATATAAGCAACTCAAGGCTGAAGCCCAAAGGAAAATTTGCGATATCAAAAATAGGTGGTGGTGAGAAAAAGGCCAAGAAGACTGAGCTCTACGCTGATAAACATGACGAGATTTTTTTCAGGCAACAAGGGCCATTTATAGTCCACACACATTGTCTCACACCACTCTGAGCCCAAGATGAGTCAACGTACTTTAAGGACAGCAAATCCATCAAAGCCAGATGGAAGGAGCATTTTGAGCTACTCCTGAACTGTGAGTCAAGGGTCTCTGATGTCACTCAATACTGAGGGACACCCTAGATGGCCAGCCAATGCCCCATCCCTATGGCCACTTCAGATCCACTGAATCTTATTTAGATTATCAGAAGTGTATGTAGTGGGACTGTTCTCTATGCCTCCAAACAAATAAATTAAGCACTGAAGGTAATATTTAATGTTGCATTAGTTGGCATTCTGGGCTGCCTGGCTATAGTAATGAATTCTTACCCTTCATTTTTCAGCAAAGTGAGAGTATAGAGAGCAGTCCCTTTTGTCAGCCAGAGCCCATATCGATTTCAGTTTTTCCCTGTAACACTAAGAGTGAACTCAAGTTCCAAAACCTGGAATATTCAACTACAGAATGGGGCTGTAAAACCAGGGGTAACCTGCATCTTTTTCAGGATCTTGCACTCTAAGAATCTTCCCCACCACCAGCAGAAAGAAAAATGACACCTCGGCTATCAGTATTTTTAGGTTTGCCAAGAGGGGAGTTTTATTCAGCTATTTCCTCATGTTGAAGAGGAGTGAGTGGATCTCTAGCATAACCATTTCTCCATGGCATTTCCATATGCTGGTCTGTACTTGCTTTTGGCTCAAGACTCAGTTTGTTAGACACACATACACAGCTGCAGCTCCAAGCCCAGGACTTCATTCTCTCATAAAACAAGCTTAAGAAACACCTTCATTATTCACCAAAGTTTGTTAACTAGCCGCATTTTATAATAAAAAGCAATAGCCCTTATGGTCTCAGAGATGGGATGTACAACCATGCCTCTTTCCCATGCAGTCACTGCAATTGACACAGCGATGTTTCATGGTTGAAAAGCTGGAGGAGAGGGGCACCATCAGGAGAGGAAGGGATCCACAAGAATCTCAGTGACGGTACAACCTACACTATGGAAACATTTGAGGGCTGGCTGGTCTTGCGTCAAGGGCTAGAGGCACAGTACCCTGACAGCTCTCAGAGAGCAAACCATCTTGGTAACCAAACACCATTTTGTTACACAGCTCTTCTTTCCCATCCCTCACCAAATAGGCTTCACAGACCTGGAAACAGAGAAACTCAGAGACCACTGCTCTAGAGAGTTCTGGGTCACAAGTCTGCTTTGCTCCCTTGATTCCCTTTGACCCCTCGATTCTTATGGCTTCCTGGAACTCAGCCCTTGTGCACCTTTGTGTCCATCTCCATCACCAAGATGAAAGGGAAGAAGAAAAAATAAAAAGTGGAAGGAGGTTGTCTGACCCACTCACAGGCAGCCCGCAGGCTGAGATTTCCTTTGGTCACAAACCAACTATCAGAATAGCATCTTCGCTACTACAGACCTTGTGTTCTCCTCCCTGTCCAGCAGACCAGGCCATAAACACTTTCCTGTACCAGTGACAGGACTCATTTAAAACCACCACCCTCAATTGATGCTCCTGCTTCTGGCCTCTGTCCAGTCACTGATGGCAAAAGTAGCTGCTGTTTATGTCTCAGGCAGACATGAAGATGAAATGCCCTTTACAAGTTCCATGTTAGAAAGGAAAAAAAATGCTTTGTCATTTTCGTTTGTGGCTACAGCGTGATGTTAAAGATAGTTAAGCAAGGAGACAGTGGGAGAAAATACAGGAAGAACAGTCCTTTTAAAAATAGGAGGCTAAAGTCAGGTGCTGCTTCCTGTTTTGGCACCTCAATGAATGGTTGGATTTTCGGAAGTCCTGAACACTCAGGCTGGCCTCAGTGAAAGCTTCTCGGTGTTCAGTACCTCAGGCCATTTACTGAGGAGGGGCATTTTCAGAAGCCGCAAAGGAATTTATGCTCACAAACAACACTCATGTTCCTAAATCCCTTAGGTGCTTTTGGGAAACAAAAAAAAAAAAAAAAAATCAACCCCCAGGAACCTTTTTGGGCTATTTTGAAATCATGGCCTTAGTTTACATGTGTTTATCGTTACCAGTGGAAGTGTCACCTGTGGAAAACCATTAAGCAGCAACTACCTAGCATGCATTCCAGTAAGGAGGAAGAATTCAAAATTGGTGCCTTTTAAAATCCCTTCTACATTTAACTGAATCAGCCATAAAAACAAGTAGAACCCTACTATAAATCTGTAGTCTTTGGTTTGCATTATGCTGAGAATTTGAAGTAGCAGATGCCACATAATGAATCCCTGCTGTTTACACTTCACCACCTTTTCACAGAAAAATGTTAGCGCTCTAATTGTCTTTCTTCTACTTTTTCATGGTCTCTCTCTCTCACACACACACACACACACACACACACACACACACACACACACACACACACTTTAACCAGCAGGGATTGTTAATAAGCTGTACAGCAGAGTTTACAATTCAGTTTGCGTTATTGAGCCCTGCAAGCCGAAACGTAACACTATTTAATTGGAGACATCACGATAGATCTGACTAGCAGCACTAGAGTATGTACAGTCCAGTCTAGCAGGTATGACTAAGGAGTGATTGGGGGTGGGAGAGGGAAACAGAATTATATAGCATTTTTCTTCCAGAAATCAAGGCTGTCCAAAAAGGAGACAAATATCCCCATTTCACTGATGGAGAACTTGAGGCAGTGGGAGGTAAGGTGACTTGCCCAGAGAGTAAAACCCAGGTTGCCGCCTCCCCAAATCCCAGGGCGTAGTGCTCTGTGCACTGAGTCACATTACCTCCCACAGAAGCTTCAAATTAGAGAGTCTGTGGGATTTTCTGCTTAAAACCTCACCATAAAATAATGGTCATGTGGCTATGTACCGGACAGCAGCTATGCTATTTGCCTACTCAACATTTCATGCCAAAATTTCAAGCTTTCTGTATATTTTGAGAGCCTTGGGTTTTACAAACAGCAAATTGCCATATTAAGTGCCTGCCGATGGTTTTAAACAAATGACTGCAGCACTGATATAATTCGTCCTGTTGGTGTGTGTCTGAGCGTTGCCGATCAGAACCTTTGATTTAACATGAGGAAACCTGCACTAGTACAAAATCTCACACACCCACCCCCTAAAGGGTGAAAGGAGAATATCCATCAAGTTTCATCTTATGCCCTGCCCCTTTGCTTTGCTGGACTCCTGCATCAGCAATGGCCATGGAGCAGTTCCCACGGGAATGCCTTTTGCCTCCCTACCTTTTTGCAAGTATGAAGATTTGGCTGCCCGGCCTGCAGTATTTAAAGGCACATTTTTAAGGGCTGGGTGAATTGTTTCTGTGGCAGCCTGAACTGGCTGCATTCCAGCCCACAGCACTTGCAAGTTCTGGTTCAATAGACACAGCATCATAAGAGACATCTGCATTGTGACTCAGCTATCCACATCTTATGCTGCCAGCTTAGAGGAGCAACTGCGCTCTAGGACCCCATCCTTGGAGCCCAGACAGGAGTTTGGTTTGGGGATCGCTACCAAGCTTCAGTGAATACCTGAGCCTCAAATTTCCAGGTTCACTCAGCCCTACTTTGAAAAGCTACTTTCCCAAACTCTTGGAGAGATGTAGGGCCAGATTGTGTTCAGCAAGGGCACTGGTGGGAGGATACAAAGAGCTTTTCCCCCTGGTGCCCTCTCGTTGCAGTAGCCATGCACAACTGCAGAGGAGGAACTCTTTCCCCCAAAAGCCACTCCAGAAAAAGAGACAAAGGAGACGGGGCCATGACTAGTAGAGATGGCCAAGCATAGATAGAGAGACTCTGCATTGTCCTATGCTTACTAATGAAGCAGCATGAATACTGCTCCCGTGTGCCTAGGAATTCCAGGATGCATTGCACCTCACTTACACACAATCATCCCCTGCCCCCATCCCCAGACCTCTAAACAGCTGTTAAAACGGGGATGCCCTTATGTAATAGGTTCTGAAAATGCATCTCTAAACCAAGATGAATTCTTACAGTCACACCGTTTATGCACACATTAGAACTTTTCTGCTGTAAGACTTCCCACCCAATTGGCTCCAAATCTAAATGAGATCATCAAATCAATACCCATTTGAAGTTTCTAACTTCCATCATTTGAATTATCCAAGTTAAAGAAAAATAAGAAAGAGCATGCTGAACATTTGAATCTCTTTTCCATATTTGGCTGGGAAAATGATTCAGAAGAAACCTCCCTTATGTACTTCATAGACCATTTCTCCAATTCTCCCCCATCATTTCTAGTCAGCATGTCAAAACCTTGAAAGTTTTCTCCAACTGCCTCTACTTAGGAATTCCACCTTCAGATGAGATGAAGCATGGAAAAATTTTAACTCAAAGAATTTGTAATGAGCAACTGAAAAAGGAGGTTATAATGGATGTTGAAACTTAACTATAGCAATCACCACCCACATACAGTCTAATTTGTAGCATATTATAATTAGTTAATTGTGTTGCTTGTTTATGCTTGAATAAATGTGACTCCACAGCATTTGAAGTGCTACTCTGGATCCAAATAAATGAATGCCACAGGAATAAAAATTATTCTGATGTAATGTATTGTCTGCATGCTCTTTTTGTAGCCAAACTAACACAAAGGAAGCTGATAGAAATTGGTCAATCTTGAATTTGGCCTAGTAGATTAGAAGAAAAAACTGAAGTCTGCTGCTGCTGAGAACGAAAAAAGTGACTCATCTTTCTGCTAAGAAAGAAAGAAAAACAAGGAAGTGGAGGGGGGGAGGAAGGATGCACTCTGTTATTTCCAGGTGCCCAACATTTGTTGAGTCAGTTGGGTTTGCTACACAGGTGCTGAAGTTTTATTTGTTGATGGAAGCTACTGGCCAGAGAGACTGAAAGGGTTTTTTTTGTTTGTTTTTGTTTTTTTGTTTTTTGGGGTAAATTAGAGGTTCTAGATACTGTGACTTTGGAAAGGAGTTTTAATTATTTCTGAGGCACACCAGGAACGAGCCATTTATTTCCCCAAGTCTGTGCATTCTCACATACAAAGAGACTTTCTCTGCAGAATTATTGATAGGTTCAAGCTTACCACGGTGTTGCAGTCAGTGTAGCTCCTGTACGTCACATCCCCCAATGACTTTGTAGCTGGCATGGAGAGAAGTCCTACAGAGGTCATAACTTCTCTGACATCTGGTGCTTTTGAACATGCAGTCCCAAAACAGACAGCAGTGGCCTTTTTAATAGGTATGCAACTCACAGATACAAACAAAATTCTACCAACCCAGCATACGTAAACACCATCTGGATTTGTGTGTAATTCTGGCTTTGATGCATTCAGAAACAAGCCAGCATCATAAGGTAGATGAGTTTAACTCATCGCAAATGCTGGAATTCAGGTTGGCAAGATGTCACATATTTGGATACAGTATGTTGTCATTCGCTTAACTATTGCAGTCCTATGCATCCATACTGTACATAAGCCCGTGAAGGATAGGTCAAAGGCTACAGAATTTCAATGAAAGGCCATTGTAGATCAAAGAAATATGGGAGCGCTGGAATTGAGTACATACATTTCTAAAATCTGCATGTTAATATTTCTTCAATGTGCAGCGTGAAGATGAGTGAATGGGTGAGTTCACATGCCGTGCAGTACTCCTGATATACTAAGCAGGAGGCTAAATATTGCATTGTTGGCCAGATGCAATACAGGATGTTTCTGTTTTGCTTTTATAATCAGTTGACCCGAGCTGTAAGACTCGCTGCTGTGGGGTTCTTTTTGCTGTGTACATGTGCATTCTGTGTGCCAGTGGAAAAAGAGTCTCTAGAAAATCAAATTAAGTGGTAATATTCAGTTTAACTAAGCCTCTCCATCTTCACCAGCAGTGGGCAAACAATGCAAGCAGCGGAGGAAAGTGTCTATTTTTAGACCATAAACAGAAGGAAATACTTCAGATAATTTGCTGCCTTCTGATTTTGCTGGAGTATATTCAAGTGATTGTGTTCTGTACACTCAGAACAGATCCAACATGGAGATAGCATTCTTACTACCATCACTGTATTTTTATGCTACACTTGGAATAAGTTATTTCTCATTCATGTATCTTAGTTAACATTGGCCTAAATTTACTGAAGTATACCTAGGCTTTGCAGAATGTTTATTTTTAAGGTTTTTTTAATTATAGATTTAAATGTTCACAGTTGTGGGAAATTACGGGTGGTCAGACAATGCAGGGATCAGACAATTATTTTATGACAGTAGATGCTGAGATTCAAAAATTTAAAGCTTGATAACAGTTAAATTTTCAACATCCCATGTCAAAATATACTAAGTAAATATCCTTACATCAAACCATAATACTCAAGAGGCTTTTTTCTTACTTTGCCTATCTGTAAATTTTGATCAGTGGAAATATTTTTTTCCAATCAGTTTTATCTATGTACTGTGAAATTGTTTACCAATAAAAATCGAATCCTTTCAAACCTAATTATATCTCATTTCATACAACTGTGGCTCATTTAAAAAGAGCTTCTCACCTAAGGATGGTTAACTTTGGAAAGTAGGGTGTATAAATATGCTGATGGAAGATGGTCTCAGAATAAAAGCAGGGGCAAAATAATCAAAAATGCTGTACTCTGTCATGTAACCAAACAAACATTGCTGCTGCTTTGCCAGTTTTGCCTACAATGCCAGGCAGGGCCCTGCAGTGGCTCAGGATCTAGCTTAGGATCAAGGTATGTCCTCTGGGTATCTGTCTACACCAGGAAAGTGACCCATTGTTAACTACCATCAACAGAAGGTCTCATTGGCCTCAACTGCTGTCTACTAGCATACCCGGGACGAGGCTGTTTTCAATACAGTTATAGAAGACATAGTAAGGCTTTCTAGATTTGCTAGTACTTTCCTTAACGATGGTGAACAATATTTGGCAGTGTGTTCTAATAAACCACTGCATAGGAGCTGGTCAGAAGAGAAGACAATGGCTTCCCCCTTTAATTTTGAAATTTCAACCAGCTGAGTTTCAGACAAAAGTTCGAGGGACCCAAGAGCATTGTTATGGACAGCCATTAAACAGGTCATTTTCCGACTGTAGGAAGGCCCCTTATAAGACAGTCTAACATACAAAAAACCACCATGGATATTAAGATGTAACCAGATATCACTTGTGTGAACAAAGTTCTCTTCCCAAAGCTCCTGCTCAGTGCCATGTTATTGTCCTGCTACCAATTGTGAGAGTTATATTATGTCCTATTTGAATATATTGTGTGAGTTATATTATGTCCCATTGGATATAAATGAATGGGGTGGAAAGCAAACAGTTCCTTAGTTCTACAGCAGGATTTTTCATTGGTACCATCTGTTTCAATGGTAAATGCAACCCTCCCTATTTTAGGCAATCATCCCTTTCCGAGATGAGCGTGGTAAAATGGTGATTGACTGGCCACTCATCCAAACCCTTGGCTACATGCTTAGAGCGCAGCTCATCACAATCCTTTTCCAGTGTTAACATGTGTGTGTCTTCTCCTCAGCACTGAGTGTTCACACTGTACATTCAGGAAGCACACCTGCTCCCAGTCCTTCTGAGGGAAATAGCGTGTTAGAATCAACTCCAACTCCAGCCCTTCTCACCACTGCTGCCAGTACACCAGCCATCACTTCAAGAGACACCGTCACCTCTGGATCAGCAAACCAGACCAATAGCAGCACAATCTCCTCAGGCACCACAGAAGAGTTGTCAGTGGCCACTATACATCTTGCCTCACCTACAGAAAGCACAGATGTTTCAGCCACCAGCACATCATGGTCATCAAGCACTGGGTCAGAATCAACAACCACAAAACATGTCTCTGAGACTTCAGTTGCCAACCTGACAACAAATGCAACAACTTCAGATGCAGCCCCCCATTCCACGGAGATCCCAGCGACCACCTTGTCTCACCTAACACACACCTTGTCTTCATTGTCATCAGCAGGTTCTTCCACAGCAACCACAGTTACACCTCATAACACAACCCAACTGCTCAACACTAATACATCTACAGCAGCCCCCACGACAGAGGATGCCTCTATTAAAGAGTCCCCATCATCAGGCCCAGTGACCGGACAAACATCTCAAGTGACTTTGGCAACCAAGTCTGTTGCTGAGGCCACCTCTACGGATAGCACCATTTTCTCCACAGGCGTAACCATAGAAGAGGTCCAGCATGCTTTAAGTTCAGGTGAGGCAGATGGTTTAGTCTGTGCATTATTTATGCTGTCACCTTTAGTGGTTCATTTCTCCCGGGTTGGTGTGGGGTTTTTTTTTTTTTTTTGCGGGTTTTTTTTTGGGGGGGGGAAGCAAAGGGGTGAGGAAAAGAGCACTCATTTATTCAGAGTAAGTGCTTTCATGTTACTTTTAATTTTAATAAGGAGATACAATGCTGTTATTTATATACATCACATGGTATAACCTTATTATGAATCTCTTCTATAGCTGTGATTCTTTCATAGAAAGATGTTATAACAGGGTTATAGCAGCATTTTCTAATTAGAAAATAGATCTTTTTCCTTTCCCTCCAAGGCCAGTGAACTTAGAAACTTCTGAGAGAGTTACCCAATAGCTTTTCAACACACAGTCATGTGTTTTAAGATTTGAAATCTCAACCAGCCATGGTTGTTAAGTAAGTACCGTATCCTACTAGAAAAATTGAAAAAATCCTGGCTTTCTAATTCTAATGGATAATGAGGTATTGGACCTTGAACAAATCACTGGTTCAGGATTAAATAGTCAGTGTCAGAGTTCAAGACATTTATGGAAGAAATTACACACCACGCACCTTTGACTACTTCACCCACTAATCCATTATCTTTGAGATTACATCCGATCATCCAAACATCTAAGATGCCATTAAAAGCTCATGTCACACACTCACACAGAGAGAGAGAGAGATCAGCATGGCAAGTTGCCCTGTGAAGGGCTAGGGGGAGACTAGACTGCAATGGTCCAAATCACTGTGGATTCCCACCATCAGGATATCATCTCAAATGCCCTTCATTATGGGCTGCTGTACTCATTTTAGACAAATTCTTTTCTGTTCTCTCCATGGAGGACATTCTGTTTAATCCAGTAACTTGACGTACAGAGTGTGACATTTTAAAATTGAGGCTACAGCCAGCTTTATACAACCTTTCAAGCTTGTTTGGCATTTTCCCTCTCTCCTCCCAATCTCACTTGGGGGTCTATGTGATCTATTCCAAGCCTTGGAATCACCACAGTTTGGTCAAGGACCTGCAGTCAGGATCATTCAGTTTGATCAGTTACCATGGGGGAAAAAACAACAAAATCAAAGCACTTCTGCCAGACTGAGTTCTCTCCTGCTCCCTTGAATTTTGAATAAAATGCAGTGTATTTGGAAGAGGACACATGCAGGTGAAAAAGCAGTCAATCACCCTGACATCTGGGAAAGTCCAACATTGCTGCGCTGTATTAGTATGTATTTTTTCTTCTGATTATATTTAGTTTCTGCAGCATATTCCATTGCATTAATCAGCTACAGGGATATTTGTGAGTTGTGATACAAAGTGACCTTTTTAAGAGAGGGCAAGGAAATAGCAGTGCTATAAAGACAAACAAACAGCATCTCATTTGTAGAGTGCTAAAATGTTTATTCCAGCAATTAAGCACTCCCATGTATTACAGCACCCAGGAGCTATTAATTGAGACTAAAGATTAGTAGGGGTAGTTGTGAACCATCCCAACTGTATAAAGAAGAGATGGATGTACAACTGGAATATGGATCTGGATGCAAAAGTCCCCAAAGTTTAGGTGTTGTATGAGTTTGTGCCGTCTGGTCCCAACTTTCACCCCCCTCCCCCCCTTTAAAATAAAACACAGTCCATGAGGGCAGACTCTGTCTCTTTCATTTATTTCATCTCATTCCTTTAGTCATTAACTTTTCTTCCCTCTCATTAAGCAGAACGAGTGGAAGAGAGCTATGTCTAAAAGCCGAAGTCTAGCACGTTAAGACTGCATGGTCAGGCACTGTAAAGTAAGACCAAGTTCTGATTGCCTGGCCCAGCCTTTGATCCCCAGTATATTTTATGGCATGCCTTAGCAATATTATGAATACATTGAGAGTACAGTATAAAAACCATTTCATATGTGGACTGTAGATCAAAGTAACATGCTGTGTCTTTTATGTTGCATAAAAGCTATTTCTGAGTAGAAAGGGCAGTTCTTAGTTTAATTGATTTGTTTTTGGGGGAAAAACAAAATAGGCTGTTGGGAGGGGATTTGAAGTAATGGATACAGGTTCTGCTGCTTTTGCAAGACAAACTCACAGGCAGATAGTCCGGGTCACGGGCCAGCATAAGCCACTGCATGTGCTTCCTTCACATTGCTAGCAGACAGCCACACTCATCCTCTCCTCAATGCAGGCAGAGGAACACCTTGAATCAGCCACCTGACATTTTGTGTCTGCACAAATCTCAGTAGGTTCAAAGATTAAAGCCAATATTCATCCCTCAGACAGTTGTTTTTCCCAGTCAAGTCTGAGTGCTTGGCAAGTTCCATACTGTTTTATGTAAGTGTTTTCAGTCTCCAGTGGTAAGAGGAGCTACAGTGTGTGAATAGAGTTAACAGAAGAAATTCTCACTGTTTTCCCCAGAAGTCCTGTATTTTCTCCACTTAACCCCATGGATTTATCGTAGCTCCCCTTGAATGTAGAAAACAAACAAGCCGCATGAGACTAGCCCGTCACTCTGGCCTTTGTGGACATGGCAGTCCCAGCAGAGATACAGACATTAGCAACTACCTAGAATTTTACATACTTAGTATTCAACAATGGGGGGGGAAAAAAGGAGGTGAATCAATCTATGGAGATGGCCACCTTGCTATCGCCACATGCTGGAGTTTGAGATTAATGCTGTACTCCACTGAGATTACGAGATTTCAGATGATAGGCAAGTGCAGTTCTAGTTCTTAACAGTTCTTGAGATAGCCACTAAAAAAGGGTCAGGCTGGAATTTGAATGGGGTGGAAAGGTAAATATCAGTCAGTACAATGCCATTCAAGGTCAGGTTTCTCCAACCACTAAGGCCATGAAACACTACTAAAATATTACAAACTGGGATTTCCCGTGGCATGTAGTATTCTTGGCCTTTGGTGGCTAAAATCAAGCATAGTATCAGTTTAATCTGATCAATTTTTGTAACACCCCCTTCCCCCAATCAGCTTAGTCTGATCAGATACATCCTCCGCCTTCGTGCAAGGATTCTATATATACACTGCGTTTCTCAAAACTACACTCAGATCTGGCCTAAACGTTCTCTAGTCCCTTGTGGACTGGAGAGATTGTACCTTAAAATCATCCTCATCACTGGCCCGTCAGCAGGAGAACGTACCAGTTGGCATCCTGGGCCATTGCAGAGGCAGAAGCTACAGCTAGCCAACCAGGATGAATCACTCAAAATTATCCTGTTATGTTCATTCCCTCTGAAGCACCTGACACTGGCCAGTGTCAGAGACAGGCTGCTGGGCGAGATGGACCATTGGTCTGACACAGTATGGCCGTTCTTATGTTTTCTAAAGGAAACTTTGAAGCCATTTCCTTTGTCTGCTATGAACTGCATTGAGCAGAACATCAATGGCACCAGGAGCTCTTAGAGCAAAGGAAAAGACAGCTCCCCAGCCTTCATTAGGTATCACTTTGATGTCATCAGCCAGTGCCAGGACAGCAAACTTGAGGTCAGGCAGGTAAAGTACCTCATCATTCACCAGCCAGTCACAATCAAGCTTTCTAGTCAGCTCCTCAAAAAGATGAATGAGTGAGTTCAACGTCTGTTAGTACACATGGGGCTCGGTCTCTCCGCAGCCTCTAAGGTGGAAGGCATTGATTTACAGAGAAGGGGAGGGAACGGGCACGAGAAGTCTCTTCCAGTGAGAGTAGTCTTGTTTTTTTTTCTGTAGGAGATTCTCAAGATCCTAGAATCGTAGGATCTGGAGCATGTTTCAGAGTTGATTTTTCCCTGGGTTGTCAGAAAGGTATATTCAGAAGCTGACAAACATCTTTGCAACTGTTGTCCTTCGGGGTTAAGGGCATGGACAGAGTTGCTGTACACCAGAAATGATGAGTTTTCTCTCTCCTGCACCCAGACATTTCCTGGTGCTGGAAAGCCAAGTGACTGAATGAGATACACCCTGAAATGGATCGTGGCTGGTGCTGCTGGCTCCAGAGTCTCAGCTGACAATAGGCGTGTGCCCATTATGTGGCAGGAGGGGGGGGAAATAAGTGTTACTATCCCAGTAAAACAGAGTAGCAGCATTGTCACAAGACTGCAAGGGGGTAGGGGTTACGTCATGTTAAAGAACATAGGGCAATGATAAAGTCTGTAGGCTGAAAGGTGCTGTATGATATGGGTGATTTATTACAGAAGGAAGCCCTTGCTGTCCTTATCCATAGTAGGCAAAAGTTAATTCTTTCAGCATACAAAATAGGACATCCAGCTAACCACAGTGTCATGGGCACTGGCAAACCTTGCCAATTCCACTGCTTGGAGAAGAACTAAAGCATTTCCCAAGCTCTGCCTGCCTCAGTTGTGCTGCAGCGCGGTGTGCTGAGCCCCTGCCCGTGCACAGCAGTTGCTAGAAGCCTACTCCCACTTTCTCAAAGAAGGAATCTTTAGGCTGGCTTTGTTCCCAGCAGCGGGAAGAGGGAGACAGAGGAGCCATGGAAGGGAGAAAAGTCGAGTTTCTAAAGAGGAACAGAGTGGAGAAGAAACTTGGGAAGGGAGAATGGGAAGTGGAGAGGAGATCTAGAAGGGGGTGGTAAAATTGAAGAGCTGAGGCAAAGATCTTAACAGGTCTGCAGAAGTCACCTAATTTGCTAGATATTTTGTCCAGGATTTTTTGAAGCAGCTAATGATTCTGGCTGCCCAAGTTACAGCATTTGAAAGGAGCCAGATTGCCAGGTAGTGCTGATCTCTCCTGCCCTTTGAAAATCAAGCCCTTCAAAGTGTCCCACGCTGGGCACCTACAATCACCAGTTGCTTCTGAAAACCTTGGCCCTATTTTTTTTTTAATGAGATTTTTATAAAACGATGTGTGGGTGTTTGGAGGGGGAGGGGGACCCTTCTAAGCGCTTAATGTTTTGTATAAAATGCAATGTAAGCACTGAACAGTGGTTTTGCATAAGCAAAACTTTTCCCTGTTGTTCTGCGAAATAATTACTGCTTCTGGGGAGGATCCTGGTTTTTTGGATCATTCGGGGTGGGCGTGAACCAGAAGGTATGAAATGGCAAATCTATATTACTTGAGACTTATATTAAGGGGTGGTTTTAAAAAAAAAAAAAAGTAACATTTTCATTGTCTGCTTGAATGTGACCTGCGGATCACAAGGCTAGTATTTTAGAAAGTACATCACTTCCAGTGTTTGCTGGGTTTATTTTATCCAAATCCATTCTGCTGCCTTTACCAGAGCATCACTGTTACAAAAATATAATCCTGCCCAACTCACATCAAACACCTCCCTGCTGTAAAGGAACTATGAAAATTTGGGAAGATTGAACGTATTTTCCCTACCCCATGGCATCTTAAATGCTATCATACCAAGCAGACAAGAGCAGTAAAGGGAGCAAGTGAAGACCTCATTTGATGTTTGGCCCTGAGCGTCTTCTTCAGCTAATAGTGATGTTGAAGGGAAACCAATCAATGAAAGGTGCTGCTTTTCCAGAGAGGGCCTATGGGAATGGAATCAGCGTGGTATTGGCACTGCAGCCTAAGGTGGAGGGACTGCAATGTGAGGCCAATTAACAAGAGCCATTGAAAAACTGTCAGGGAGCCCCAGCCCCTGTAACCTGTTGAATAAGTTATCAGAGGCTGCAGAGCCCCAGTGCTCAAAAGCTCATTACTTAAGAATAAACCTGCCCCATGAAGGAGTGCTGAAAATGCTTTCCCCTCTTTGTCCTCCTGGGAGCTGAAATGACGGCAGGTCTGAGGGCAACTCCTAAGCGGTGACTGTATGTTGTCCGAGACCCCGCCTCCCTTGGCTCACCCATCCATAAAGCTGCTTATTCACGCTTGTCAAAACGTCCCCAGCAGGTTTTAATTGAGCCATTAAAAGACATCATGTACGCTCCAGCCAGAGCTGCACCACCGTTTCCTCCTTCCACAGGGAAACCTTCAACCCCTCCTCACCCCGCTTTGTATTCTTAGCTACACTCACATACAGGAGGAACAGAACCTGGGGCTTTTGAAAATGAGGAATGTGGGCCAATCCCAGGAGAAGTGGCAGTGGGGAGAAAAGTAGTAATCCTGGTTGAGATGTAACTAGACACAGAGGCAAATTTTCAAGGGCTCAGCACTAAGACATGGGACCTCATTTGCCAAGCACTCAGCTCTGATTTTGGTGCTGAAATAAGCACCAGATTTTCTGAAGTCCAGAGCATGCAGCAGCTTCTGTTGCAACACTGCAAGTTCAGCACCTACCCTGCCCTTTTTGAAAAAGTCTGGCCACTTACTTTGGTGCTTAAATAGGAAACCAAGCTCTTTTTTTTTTTTTTTTTTTTTTTTTTTTGGGGGGGGGGGGGGGGGGGGGAATCTAGCCTGAGGGCGCCATTCCCCTCATGCAGCTTTGTGTCAGTGAGACTTCATTGACTTCAGAAGTGATTGACATCAGTGTAATCCAGGGGAGAATCAGGTTCCTGGTTTGGGCACTTTGCCTGATGTCAGCAGGTAAGTGTTACAGTATTTAAAGACTAGGGCTAGAACCTGCCACAGGAACAGACAGCTGGGGAAGGGAGGGGGAAATCGGGGCTGATGAGCAGTCTCATTTCAGAACCACTCCACAGTGCAGCTTATATAGCACAGTCCCCAGTCACAGCCTGGCCCCAGTTACAGACAAGGGCAGATTTTAGGCTGAGTGAACAGTCTCTTGGATGTGCCGTGAACAAACAGCGTTCCTTCTCAAGCAAGCTCTGCCCAGGACTGTTTTGGTTCTCACTGGTATTACTGGCAAATACTACATTCCAGGCGTGTGAAGGCAATCCACACACGGCCAGCACAGTGTTAACTGTTAAACCACATATTGGCAACACGTGAGGAGGAAGGGGACAGGGGTAATTTTTCTGATAAATTATGACCTCAGTAAAAAGCCTCTTTGTGCCCTTTTTTTCTCGCCCTCCTCTGCAGGAAGCATTGCAGCCATTACAGTGACAGTCATTGTGGTGGTACTGCTGGTGTTTGGCGTGGCAGCGTACCTTAAAATCAGGTAAGACTCCTTGAATACAGCAGAACTGGTGGCGCTGCCCTACATACAGGCAGTTTGTGGCACTGCTGCCATCTGGCCTGGATTTGGGCTCAGTGAATTTAGTGTTCAGGAGAAGTGTAAGCCTGATGGCTCTGACAGCACAAGTCCTATCGGGCAGACTGCTGCCATGCAAGCTTGCGTGTGCTGGCCTCAAGCCCTGGGCCAGAAGCACATTTCAACCTCTTGACAAGGGACCAGCGAGTGCCAGTTACGGTGGCCATGGTGGTGTAGCCACCTGGCCCCATGACTAAAAGCACAGGCCATTTTATCAAGGTCACCCAGCAACTGCCCACGGACAATGGCGTTCAGCCATTAATGAGCTGGCTAGGATACAAGCTTGTTACCCAACAATGAGAGGCACCACCTCCCATACCCCAAGGTCACCTGTCTCTCTGGGTGCACCTGTTACAGCTCTAGAAGGTGATCGAAGGTGTGCTGCTATCAGAGTGGACAGAGGCTGGAAGTTGGAGGAGACACTGTAGCAATCCCATTTTATGTAGTATTTAAATGGTACCAGGTGGCATTTTTCTTATTACAAAGGCCTCACTCAAATGCCAGAGGCACTACCGCCACGTGTTGTGATCATAAACAGTAATTATCCCTGGGGCAAGTTTTATTCCTAGCCCTACCTGTGACCTTAGAATAAGAACAGCACTGCAGCCTACACTGAGCATCTTTCATTAGGTTTAATTTAAGGCGGAGGTCAGCAAAGTTTCGGTTTTAAACTACTTCATAGTGATTCACACCAGTTCAGAGTGGGGCACAGGTCTGCACAGGACTGTTTTGGTTACCGCTGCTGTTATGGATGGATACAATAATAGACGCGTTAGTAAATCAAACGGACAACAGACGTCTATTCTTGCTGTAAAAATAAAGGGGTTGTTTTCATGGACGCAATCCTCCCTGGCTAAGTATTTTCTGCAAGTCATGTGGTTGGTTGGCCTTTGGACTAGAATAACTTAAGTGTGGCGGAAGAAGTGAGTAGATTGCATTGAACAAGAATATCCTGCTGTGGTAATTAAAAGAAGAGGCTTTTACCGCTCATGTAGAACACAGCATGAACTGGGGTCCGTAGGAAGGCTCTCAAATCTCAGATGCAATCTCAGAAATTGTAGAAGATTAAGGTATTTCAAAATTAAATTCCAGGGGCATTTTTGGCACTACGTTTATGTGGAATGTGCCACTGGCAAATTGCATTCTGTTAAAACAACAAGAACAGAACTGCAGGGTCCCACGTGCCACTGTATGTTACACGTACACACCATCATATAAAAAATAGCAAAGCCAGCATTTAATAAACATTAAACCAAAGCAAGTTCCTTCCCTCCTCCATACATACAAATATTGGACTCCATGCCAACCTCCCATCCATAACCGTCTCCCAAGCAGTGTTGAATCAGAGCAGAAGCCCTACCCTGTCTGAGAGGAGAGTTCAAGGCCCCAGCATCAGCATTATAGAAGCACGTGAAAAGGCTGCATATTTACACACACAAATGCAAACACAAAACTTGCTTTCTGCAAATATTAAAAATCATTCTTTCCTTAAATGTTCCTGATAGTAAATTCATGTGCTTCAATATTCACCCAACGCTAACAGGAAAGGAATGGGAATAGAGTCAAAAAGCAAATTTCTTGAGGAATGTGAGTGCACGAAGGGTTTCTTGCAGCATTCAGCCAGGTCTCGCTCCTACCCCATGCACTGGCTTCATTACCAATCATAAGAGACGCAAAACAAGTATGGTCAACATGCATTCATTCTCGTCTCACACAAAGAAGATCCATGCCAAAGACCACTAAATATTCAGAGCTTAACAAACCACTCTATTAAAAATCCATAGCACTCAATACACTGCTAGACCTAACTCTAGATCAAGAGGCAATATTAATAGCTATAGACAAGCAGTTAAAACCTAACTCCCTGCAGAAGAACAACAGACCATCTGTTACACTCAAATGTCTTCATACCACACTACAGATCACCGATCACTCCCAGGAATTAGAAACTAGAAGATATGGAACCTACTGCAAACCAAAGGGGGGGGAGGGACACTGATCAAAAGAGCCAATTGTATTGCAATGCACACAGTCAGGCGACATGATTGTCCACTGATATCATTAAAGCCCAAATCATTCCTATAGCAGAGAGAGAATCTACCTGTGTTTTAAGTGTGGTAATCGGTGTGTTGGTCACCGATGTTTATCAGTGTAGGCTGTGTGCATGTGTCCCTGTGTAGATGCTGTCCCAGCTCTGATCAGGAAACCGAGACGGCTCTCATGATCGAATGAGTTGACATGACCACAGACTAGCTGAGCAACAAAGGCACCCAGGCCAGGTTTATTGCATGTGGCACAATGAGAAATGACTTAGAGTATCTCTGGGTCAGTTTCGCATAGGCGGCGTTACAATGGTCTCGGCCCAACGGCGGGACTTTCCGTTATCCCCTAGACCAGATGCCAGTATTCCCTCTGACACCCTCTTTTATACACTGTTACATACACTTTCATTCTGCCCCCTTTGATGTAGGTAGTTACCACCCTCTTGACGTAGTCTAATACCACCTTTTTCCGTTGATTGGCTGATTTGGGCAACACCACTCCATGTATCATTTCTATCCATAAAAGTGTCATTTCAGAGAGAGAGTTAATATCTTGGTACCTCTTATACCTACTACATATTTTAGTAATAGTTTGGCAGTCTTACAATCTTGCAGTATCAGCACTTTCCTGTACCAGTTTCAGTTAACTTGAGTGACCCCTTATACGTCTGTTCACTTGGCTTTTTCCATTTAGGCCTTAGCCTGTTTTACAGGCCTTAAGCTCTCACTTCTTACTACATTAAGTACGTCACTGAACTGGACAAGGAGGCAGCTTTACAAAAAACAGCTAGGATTAGATTTCTCGCTGTCCCAGATAGTTGATCTTTAAAGATTTTAGGCACTTGGGGCTGAGACGTGATTTAAGTGTCATCAAATCAGACTCAAACCCCTATCCTAAAATAAATTAATCTGGATCCAAACACCACCAATTTATCCTCTCACACTAAGTTCCTTGGGCCTGGTTACAGAGATGGGTTTTAGCAGTAGGTGTTCTTCAGTTTTTGCAGGAGTGACACCATCCTTCCTACCGAGTCATGCGCTGAATAGGAATAGCTCTGGAATAGGGTGTTGGGTGTTTCTAAAAAATTTCCTGAATAATCCCTGATTTGTCTTTTTTCCTTCCCTGCCTCCCAGACATTCTTCATATGGAAGACTTTTGGATGATCATGACTATGGATCGTGGGGAAACTACAACAACCCTCTCTATGATGACTCTTAACAGAGAAAAGTTAATTGGAACAAGAAATGAATGTTCTTATTTATAAGTGCTTATACAGTAGAACAACCGTTGCCTGGTATGCATTCTGTGCCAGTTCCATGCTGTGCTCTTCTTCTGTTCCTGCTGCTGCTTCTTCCTCCGTTACACAATGGAATCATAAATTTAAGACAAGTCTAAATGCTGAATCACAACTGGGAAATGAGACTACGCTGAAGCCAACAGATTGCAGTCCTGGTCTCGAAACCAGAGACAGTCACTCCACAAGCGCAATAAATGTTTGTTTACGCTTTTAAGGAGGAAGTTATATTAAATCTCAGTGAGGGGAAGGGAAATGATCACTGTACAGTTTTCATCTGCATGGCTTCTGTTCCTTTTACTCCTCTTTAATCTTCCCTGTCTGTTCACAGCTGATGGGGTTCTGGTCAGAGCTCTGCAGTGCAGAACAGGGCTTCTACTGTTTATTACCAAAAGATCAAAGCAGAAATCAACCAGGAGGGCGAGGGAGGGCGGGGGGGAGTAGAGAAAAGGGAAACTCAGGCAGGATTGTACCAGAAACTGATGCTTTTTATTGTTTGCCGTCTTCACCAGACTATCTCGTTTTCAGAGCGTCATAATTAAAATCCAGCTGACGGTTGAATCCACCACCTATGTTGTGGTGTTTGGCATCTTTACACCCGCACGAGTTACACTTGGAAGTGGAAAATTAGTGATAAACAGGAAGAGATGACCGAGGCACCTCTGCTGCTGCAATCAAGTCATGTGGCAGAAATGCCATCGGGGTTGGGACCTTTCTTTTTGGAAAGGTGAAGTGTTAGAAGAAACCCCCAGAGCATCAGTACTGTCAAAATAAGATTCCATGAAGCACATTTTCACTCAAGCCACCATTTCCTCTAACGAAGGTTGCAGTTTGAGTATAGCAAATAGGAGAAACCAGTTCTGCTACCCTTCCTTTCATTCAGGCCACTAGCATGAGTCACTACTATTTAACATGAGGGAAGGATTACAGAATTAGGCTCACAATTAGAAGATAGGGTTGAGGTTTTCAAAAACAAAAGACAGGCTCTGGGAATTACACACCTTTCTTTGAAATCAATCCCTCGGATGCTTCGCTTTGAAAGTCTCAACCTTAATGTTTAATCAGCTGTTCCCTGCAGCAAACCTTCAGACCAATTCAATCATTTCTCTCTTCCTGACCGCTCCCTTCTCTAACTGTGTGAACAAGTCTGGGTTTATTTATTACATAAATGAACCTTGACAGATCACCAGTGCTATAAGGAAATAGATAAAGTGCCTGTTTTTACAGAATCAGAAGAGATAAAAGTATTGGCAGTTGCTACATATATTGCTGCTTTACATACAGTTTTAAGGTCATTTGCTAAAACAAAGTATTTTAACCCCCCGCCCTCCCCTCCCAGTTTGTGCTTACAAATCCTGCTACTGCTACTATTAAACAAAGCCGTATGGGTTGATTTCTGATTAGATCAGCACAGACTTAGCATGCTTAAATATACAGTAGCATTTCCCCTTGGAGCACATTGTATGACAGAGTTCTGAAACTCTAAACCTTCTCCTCGTCAGAGTAGGGGTTTTTTGATTTTTTTTTTTAAAAGCCAGCACATTGTCATTAGGTAACAGGCATTAGCTCCTCAGGCTACTGTGATGGCTGTCATAGATTTCCATTCTACCAGTGTGACAGGTAAACCAAGACCCCGCACTCCCAAAATATAAGCTTGGATGGAGACTTACTTAGTCGTGGTCACTCCCCTTTGTTAAATAGAAACCACAGGTAGCTGCATGAGTACAGCAGGCCATTTTACTACAGTGGTAAAAGGTCCACTGGATGAGACACCTGTGCAGGGGGCCGTAAGTCACATGTATGGGGAACACAGATCACATTTGAAAAAGTCAGGAATTGTTATTTATTGGTATTGCAGTAGCACTAAGAGTCCCAGTCATGGATCGGGGCCCCGGTGTGCTGTGTAGACACAGAACAAAGACAGTCCCTGCCCAGAGCACTTGGGAGGCTTACCTTGGGCACTCCAAAGCAGGAGCACCTAAAATTAGTGGACGCTTGGAATTTATGCTGTCAGGCTAGTCTCCATCAGTAAAATCAAGAGGACAGTTACATACCATCACTTTAAAAGGAGTGTTGGGAGGTTTAGGGTCTCAGCTACTTTGGCAGCCTCAAAGACGTGATCTGCATAAATACAAACTACTGCGAGAAACCAGCATGTGTTAACTTCTTATACTTAAGGATCTGTTCCATGTTATATTTAGCTGAGACACTCTAAGTACCTTTCCTAAGCCTGAAGAAGAACTTGATGGAACTCAAATACTTGCCTCTTTCACCAGCGGAAGTTGGCCCAATATGAGAAGCCATAGTAAGGTATTCTTGTTGGGGTTATTAATATTCCTCTGTGTCATTACATAGGATTCCCCCCCGTAGCACCCTGAAAGTAAACATTATGGATTGCTTAAAAATGCATCGTGTTTCTATAGCATCTTTCTGATAAGGATCTTTTGGTGCTTTATGAACATTACTTAAGCCTCAACGATTGCTGAGACAGCTAAGTGTTATCACGTTAAAGGTGGGGAAATTCCCAGAGGGTGCCTGTGGTCACAAGTGACACAGCAAGAATGAAACCAAAGTCTATTTCTTGTGTTCTGCCCATTAGATCACACTCCTTCTCTTAACTCAGCCCTCACAAAGATTGTGTCTGCTTTATATTTCCCACATTCCTTGTGTTAAATATCTTCCATTTAGTTATGTTACACCCAATGTCATTTCTTCCCAGAGCTTGGCCACTGTCATTTTAACATCTCATAAGGTGGCAAGGAAACAAACAATTCAAGATGAAATGCTGGAGAGATGGCCAGCTCAAGGAAAATCAGCTGTTTTGGTCCATCCCCCGACCCCCCTGCAGAAGTTTTCAGAAATATTTTTTGCACTAAATTCATCATGAGCTTCCTAGAAAAGAGCAAAGAGTCTCTAAATCTTCTTTGGAAGGAGCTGGGAAATTAGCAGATTTAGGGTGTTCAAAGGAACTCAACATCAGACTAATTCTGCTCTTATTTACTTAGATCAGTTGGGAACATTAAGTGGGTTATAAAGGATGAAAAATCTCATCCCTAGTTTCAGTTGTGAGTCTTTAGAAGAAGGGAGCTATTATCTCAGCTCCTAATGGGATTTTTTTTTTTTTTAAATGGAGGGAGATCTTTTCCCAGTAGTTTTCATATCACCCAGTTGACGGACATGGTGTTTTATGGACACAAAACAATAAAGTCTCTGCCTCACAGAGCTTTCAATCTAAGTGGCCTCTCGCTGGGCATATCAAAGCAGTACCACATACAGACTATTTCTAACTTCAGGCCCCACATGCCCTAGTGGGGACAAAACATCAGCCAAAGTCCAGTGATTGGATGTCACAACCATGGCATGAAGCTGGTTGATGAGATACCAGAGCAAACTGCAAGGATTGAAGTCTATGTAGAGGGAGCTTCTGAGATCTCCCATTTCCAGCAGGGTTAACCATTCATTAGTTCTCCTTCCTCCGATTTACCCTGGATCACAGCCCTATCTTAGTGTATTCTTCTTTCCTCATCTCCTCTGAGGAGAGATTCACAGCAAGCTGGGATGATAACTTGCACAGATTCACCTTTAGCCTTCTGGCACTGAATGGATCGGTAAGACTGCTTTTATTTTAAAAAAAGGCAACAGAGCACAGCCAACGCTGAGTCTGACAGTGGCCATTTTTACTGGATGAGGGAGGAGGGGCAAAAAAGTGGGCAGATTCAAGTGCAGCCAATTGGATATTTGATGTCATCCTAACCACATTCATTGTAAGATATACAAGTTATACCAATTAAAGTCATGCAAAGCTTGTGCCGTGCTGTAGTAAGGTGTGTTAACTTTGTGCTTGTTTCTGTACTGTTCCCTGTGACATTTTTAAGGGAGGTGTCGCGGACCCAGCTGGTATCAAGTCACGTTGGAGCAGTTTCTAGAGTTACTCCAGTAGTAACATCTCTGGATTCTAGGCTTGTTGCATCTCCAGTTCCAGATCAGATTGTTCAGTTTCCAAGCAAAGATGTTCATTTAACTGCAAACTCAGCCTGGGATTTAAGTCTCAAACTGCAGCCTTCAAGTCATGCATGTTCACTAGCAAGAGATTCTGCAGCTCTTGGTCATCCCTGTGCAGCCCTAGTATCTTCTAAGTGTGCCCTCATCTAAGAGGCTGAAACTGGCCCTAAATGTTTTCACTAATTCAGAATTGACCCGTTTTCATTGCAGCATAGTTCAATGCCGACTCTTACTAAAGAGTGTCCAGGAGCTGCAAAACACACACCAATGAAATCCCTAATCTTGATCCCACCTACAACCCGGACTCCTTCTCTCTATTCTCTATCTGTATTCCCCTCACTGCTGTCTTTGCCTTCTTGTGCTTTCTGTTATGCTGCCCTGACACCTGAAATAAATCCCTTCCCATCTACAAACTTCTTTCCTCTGTTCAAGTAATCGCTTCCCCTTGGCAGTAAATCCCACACCCACGCTCCAATCTCCTGCCCTATGATTCTGTCTCTTCCATTTGTCAGTCTTGTCTTTAGGCTGGCAGCTGGTCAAGAGAGAGAACACTTATTTGTGTGTGTAAGACAACATCCTAAATGTTTTTTTCTGTAGGAAACAGACTGGTCAAATTTATGGTTTACAAGTGCTTTTGACAGAATCAAACTTCCTTGAACATTTTTTGATTCAGTGAAAGTTACTGGAAAATGTTCAAAATGAAACAATTGCTTTGTTTTGAACTGGAAATTTGTTTTGGTTTATAACTTTTGGTTTCCTGGAGACATTGGGGGGGGGGGGGGGAATTTCCCCTTTCCATTTACTCCCCTTCACTCCATTTTCCCATGGGAGGGAAGGAGAAATAAGTGGGAGAAAAGGGAAAGGCAAAAACTGAAATATTTTGGTTTTCAAAAACCAACATGGAATTTTTCCATTTGAAAACAAACCAAGGTTAGCTTGAATTTTCTCCAGAAGTTTTCCATGAAGCATTTTGAACAAAACATATATTTGTAATTTTCTGCCCAAAATTTAGGACAGAAACTAAAATTGGGGGGGTGTCTACCAGCCCTAAAGAATAGTTGTAATATTGCAGCAGAGTTGGCTAAGGAATTTATGGGGCCCATATTGTTCCTAGCCCATCACCTCTTTGCAAGGTCCCGAAGAAGAGGGAGCCACCACAGCTAAGTACATACTAGTGTACATGGGCTCCCAAATCGTAGTGGGTGACAGTCCATCCATTCACTTCACAGCAGTTTAAGAAGGTGATATATGAACCAATAAAGTCTAGGAGCTGCTTCACCAGCCCAGGTTGCTTTCAGAATGGAGACTGGTAGAGGGTCCACTCTTCATCCTCTTGTCCTAATCCCGATCAGGGACAGTTTAGTCTGGCTACTTAATTACTGCACCTTAGGTGGTGCAGGAACCCTAAGCAGCTGTTTATTGCTGCCTATGAGCAGTTGTTTTCCAGCCTACTGTGAGAAATGGTATTGGACACTGTCTGCCCTAATCATAAGCCACCAAGCCAAGGGCAGCTGCAGCACAGAGCTCTGTGAGCTGGCCTTTGGTTCACAGACCAACAGCCGCTGAAAAATTTACTTTGAAGGAGCCATATTCACAGCAATTGGAAAACACCAGCCAGGAAGACAGCCACAGACCTGATCTGTATGAGAAAGTAATGCCCTCCAAATGAACACCTGGTACTCAATCACACAGCAGCTGCAGTGAGAGTCCTGCCTACCTTTCGATGTTTTAGGAAGATAGGGAGGCTACTAAGCATGCTTTATAATGGATCATTTGAGGCCTTGTCTACATGTTACCAGTTACACAGGTATGATACCACCCTGTGGACACTTACTTCAGTGTAAGAGCGGCTTTGGGGGGTTGTGTCTCTTGGGAAGACCTGGAAACACACACGCATTTCAGAATAAGAGGGTCTTGCGTATTGGACGGGTAGAACTGTCTGTTTAAATTCACACCTGAAAAAGTGTTTCCTGGTAGACAAGGCCAGAACTCCACCCAGTCTCAGTACCTGTTCATCCAGTACTTTAACATCCTGCCAACTCGCTTTAAAGCATCTCTCCCCACTCACACACACGGCATTGAACATCTTCCTTATGAAATGCTGAGTGCCTTACATAAAAAAAAGGGAATTTCACCGTCCCTAGAGTTAAAGGGGACAACTGGAAATCTAGTCGACTAAAATACATTTATTTTAGAACTGGGTTTTTTGACAAAAAAATGAAAGAGTTTCAGCTAACGGCCCCTAGTTCTTTGGCCAGCTCTAAGAGCCAGCTCATGACATACATGTGTCTGAGAGCCAACTGGCTGGCCAATATTTGGGTTTTACAAAAATACCCCAAAAAGAATCTCTCTTTGTCCCATTACAGAGTGAAATACCCACATGAAACAAAGAAAACCGACTGTACACACGTAACAGTGACAACTACTCGCAGGTCTCTTATTCTATCAGTCACCCTGTAACCAGATATGAGAGAGTAGACTTTTGTGAAGCCCCACTGGCTTCAATAAGGCCCTGCATGTGCGCAAGAATCTGCCTTGCATGGAGCCAATTGCTGGAGCCTGGGCTTATGTCTGAACAGTACCCAGCACAATCCCGACTGGGCCCTCCTGAGTTCTCAGGCCTCAGACACAGGTGGCAAGGACTTACACGAAGTGGATGCATAAGCTAATAGTGTCTTTATGTGGCCATCCATCAGGAACTTGGGAATCAGGAGAGAGTCTGGACTTTGTAGATGTCCAAAATAAGAAAGAAAGAAAAAGTGTGACACGTGCAGGAAAATTCCACCTTCTGATTATTTGGGTCTTTTTTGTACATTTCTTCTACATTTCCATCTTGCTGCTAATGCTAGAGTTATTTGGAGGTATTCTGAGATATTTGCTTTTAGAAGCTGTACATAATATTTCAAGACGCATGGAGCAACCTGGATAATTAAAGGTAATTGCAATACAGCTAAATAGGATTTCAGTTCTCTAGAGGATGCAAATTCTGAGAACAAAGAGCACAATCAAAGTGTGCTAGGAGTAAGCATCCACCCATATATCCCCCATCTGTGCTCTCAGTGCATCAAACCTGGGTGCAGCCTATCGCAGCCAGAGTTTGACTGACATTGGCACATATCTCAGTTAGGAACCTGGTGGCATGTCCGACTGAGGATATGTTGGTTCCTGTCACCACTCCGGCAGCTGATTAAACGGTGCAGCTGCTCAGGTGTGCTGCTCTCCAGCACTTTTCTTCTTCTTCCTGCAGCAGTGGCATGAATTATTTAATGGGGTCATTTGTAACGCCGGTTATGCCCTCCAGCTGTTCTGTACCCAAAAAACTTCGACTCAGTAACAATCTTATCACAGCTCCCCAGCCAGCTGTTCTGGCTCTGCATGGACAAAACACCCCTTTCAGACCTGGAGCGACGGGGAATGGAAAAAATAGAATGTGTTTCAGCAGGGGCGGAAATGTCACCATTTCAGGGGGCAGTGATCCTTCAAATGGGCCCTGATCCTTAACACTTGTGCACCCACATCCCCCATTGCCTACAGTGAGCAGCAGGAGTTCAGCAACTCCCAGGGAGGCCTGTTTTATTTTGGGGACTGTGAGAGAGACTGTTCTGCTCACCGCTCAGTGGCACCTCCTCATGACTCATCTGGGGAATTAACTCTGCCATCTGGCCAGAGGCCCATTCCTGCAGTTACTCAGCCCAGCATTCCCTTTCAGTCACCCCACAGCCTCTCGTGCTCCGGGAGTTGCAGCGCTCTCCTCTTCATAGCTTAGCTCTCCGGCCAAGTCACATCAAAGTTCTCCCCCTTTCCGGGGTAGCACACATCCTTTGATGCAAGCTGTCCCTGGAGGGCCGCTCCCCACTGTCTGGTCTGGGCTACTCCCACAGTGGCAGGTAGGGGAACTCGGATCTGCCCTCTACACCAGGTTCCAGTGTGGGGACCCTCAACCCAGCAGCTCTGGGTTTTACTCTCCCAGCCCTCACTGCTCCTTCCCTGGACTGCTTTCTGCTCTCCCCTTACAGCTTCCTACTCTTCCCTCTTGTATCAGGGAGTGCTACTTTCCTCCCCCAGCCTGCCAACTTCCTCTCTTTATAGAGCCTGCCCAGCTCCTCCCCCCAGCGGGGCATCCTCTGCTATTAGGCCCTAGCTCTCCCTAGGTTTCCTCCAGCCTACGGTTAATTGGCCTAATTTACCCCTTCAGGCCTTGTTTGGCATGGACACCCCATCCCAGGGACTATTAAAAGACAGCTGGTTTGGGAAATCTTTTGTGACACTTCCCTGGGGATACCCAGGGTTGTGAAGGGCAGGTGGTAGCAAGGAGCCTAAGATGAGGAAGCCTTCTCTGTGCCTGCCAGGGGTCAGCTCTTTAATCCCCCCAGCCTCTGGCAACACAAACCCTGCCTTCCAGGCCCCCACAGGCCCCGCTGTGTCTATACAGGTTAGTGATAGGCACGCACCAGCCCCTGCTCCACTGGACACTCACCAAAATTGACAGTTCCTCTTACTTCAGGAACAGGACACTCCAGCTTACCAGTAAACATACCCGAATGCAGCTCTGCTTAACACACGATGTTTTGATTTGTTTACAGAGAAAACAGGCACAAGTTTACTTAAAGCACAGATTCAAATGGTAGCAAGCAGAAATTGGAGACAAAGGATTACATGCAAAATAAAAAAAATAAAATTAAAAAAAAAACCACACATATTAGACTCTAAACTTAACTAATAAGTCATTGTCATGTCCTATAGAACAAAAGCCCACCCAAAATCCATCCAACCTCAGCCTGGACCAGTCTACACAAGAAATCCACTTGCTGGGCCCTACAATACAAATTAAGGATGGTCACATTAATACCACCCTATACTGAAAACCAACTGACCGCAATACATATCTTCATGCCTCCAGCTTCCACCCAGGACACACTACCCGATCCATTGTCTACGGCCAAGCCTTAAGATACGACCAGATTTGCTCCGATCCCTCAGACAGAGACAAACACCTACAAGATCTCCATAAACATTCTTAAAACTACAATATCCACCTGGAGAGGTGAAGAAACAAATTGACAGAGCCAGACGGGTACCCAGAAGTCACCTACTACAGGACAGACCCAACAAAGAAAACAGAACACCACTGGCCATCACCTACAGCCCCCAACTAAAATCTCCCCAGCACATCATTAGGGATCTACAACCTATCCTAGCAGATGATCCCTCACTCTCTCAAGCTGTGGGAAGCAGACCTATCCTTGCTTACAGACAGCCCCCCAACCTGAAGCAAATATTCACTAGCAACTGTACACCATACAACAAGAACACTAACCCAGAAACATACCTCTGCAACAAACCCCATTGCCAGCTCTGCCCACACATCAACTCTAGTGACACCATCACAGGTCCTAACCACATCAGCCACACCATAAGGAGCTCATTCACCTGCACATCTACTAATGTAATATATGCCATCATGTGCCAGCAATGCCCCTCTGCCATGTACATTGGCCAAACCAGACTGTCACTACGCAAAAGAATAAATGGACACAAATCAGACATAAAAAATGGTAACATCCATAAACCAGTAGGAGAGCACTTTAATCTCCCAGGACACGGTGTAGCTGATTTGAAAGTTGCCATACTTCTACAAAACAATTTCAAAAACAGACTTCAGCGAGAAACTGCAGGGCTGGAACTCATATGCAAACTTGACACAATCAAACTGGGTCTCAATAGGGACTTGGAATGGTTCTCCCATTACAAGTAGTAATTGTCACTTTTCACACATTCTCACCCCCTAATTGATTATTGTGAATAGGCCTCAACTACTCTAACTGAATGGACTTTGCTTATACCTAACTTCCCCATTGTTGTTCCTTACCCTTTATATATATATTTTACACTTACACACACACACAATCTGATTTCTATTCCTTACATCTTATTACCTGGCAGCTCTGTGTTCTTGGGGAACCGGGGTGCAAAACCCCTACTCTCTGGCTCACCTGAATCCTGCCCCCCAGCCCCTGCTTGAACCAGAAACCAAAGGCTGCTTGAACCAGAAACCAAAGGCATCTCAATATGAAAAGGCAGGGGAAGACACACCTAAAACCCTCCCAACAAGGGTGATACATCTCCCCTAGCCTCATCTACATCAAAAATGTAAAAGGAGGCATCTCAATTAGCACATCGAATGGAGAAAAGAAGCCTCATCTACATCGAAGATGGAACAAGAATTAGCATAGCGTATGGAGAAGCAACCTCTAAAGCAGGGACCGCACTGAACTCTGGGATTGCCAAAACAGGGAAGCACTGCATGATTGGAGTGCTCTGCTCTTGATGTAAATGAACTTACACCTGCACACACCCAGTTCCACAGTTATCAGACCATTATAGTTATTGATATGCAAAACACTGAATGTCTGGTTGCATTGTGAGCTCCCTCAAGGAACATTGCCCATAGCCAGGAGTGATCAGCTCCTATTGTCCAGCTTAAAGAAAACCACTCTGGGATACTTCCTTGAGACATTGTTTACCCATAACAAACCTGATGTCTATCAAAATCCCTACCAAAGTTCAAACCCCTGTTCTGATGCCTGAATCCAAATTCTGTATCAGTTCCTCTGGAACTTCCCCGCTTCCTGATTGATCATGTTGGGGACTCTGCCTGTCTCAAACACTCCAGACCCTAAGCTGAGCAGCCTGTCTCCTGGGAACCTTTGAGCTGCACGGAGTGGTGAGACCCCCCCCAGTGTGTGTATCTGTGGGGGGTTTATTTGAATCTGGGGCTGGAGGAACCCAGCCCTGAAAACCTTAGGTCCTGCAGGATAGCTGCATTGGGAGGGGACTTATAGCAATATGAACACACAAGTAACACAAGCAATATATTAATAGAATCACATCCCTAGAATCACACCCCTCTTCCAGGAAGGTAATCCTAATAAATGAGTATACCTCAAGGTGACGGGCAAATCTAGTAACAAAGTGAGTTACGGCCCACGAAAGCCTATGCCTGCAGAAATTAAATTTGTTAGTCTTTAAAGTGCTACAGAACTCTCATTGTTTTTGCTGTATACAGACTAACATGGCTACCCCTCTGGATCTGTTCAAGAGGCAAGTCTCACCATCCTCTTGCCTCTTCGGTGGAAAGATGCAGAGTTTGTCGGTATCCCTACACTTATGTTCCAAAAATCCATTGGCCTCACTTGCAAACAGGATATCCTCCATTGCTTGTGTTTCCTGTCTTGAAATCTCCCCTGGAGGCTTTGCAGGTATTTGATTGCTCATTTATAGGCTGAGCAAAATGCTATTCACTGCAGCACATACAATACAATTTACATGTAAACAAACGAAACCTGTTTCTTACTTTCTGGTGACTGGCCCCAACTTAACAATAGAATTTTCAGCGTATCTGCATAAGTCCTTAAAAGCCTTGTCCACACATCCCTGTCACAATGATTACAAGGACCATGGAGACAAAGGCTTTCAGTAGAGACCTTATGTGACATTCTCTGGCAGACTAGTATGCAGATACTAGACCTGGAGATCCCTGTAATCCTTATGCATGCACCCTGTGCCCTCTGCCAGTTGGCACCAAGAGGTCTCTGGGTCACACCCTTCTTTCCCTATGAAAAAAGCTTTATCCTACTGTGTTATCCCACAAATTGCTACACCGCACTGCATAGTGTCGGGCGCAATTATTGTAGACTACAAGGAAGCTTCCTGACCTGCTCTACAGTCTAATCATTTGGTTACCACAATCCACAGCGAGTCATCTCATGTCTCCTGCCCCTGCAACACAAACCTGCCTTTCACCGAGGTAAAAGGTTGAGCTCATTTATGTAAATAGATCCATAAGCGTTTTGCTAAGCTACGCAGTGATATGGCTTTAGTCATCATATTTGTCCGATGGCGCAAGCATTAATTCAGTTGCCTGTAGGAACTTAAGTGCCAGTGGTGTCAGTTCCGTATGAAGACATTGCAGTCCGAATCGATCACAAAGTGTGGCCAGGTTTTTTCAGAGAGTGCTTTAGCTTATTAAAAAAATCCTTAAAAGAAAAAAACAAAAAATAAAACAAGGCAATGCTCAAGTTGCAGACTCCAGCCTGATCCTGCAATACAATGTGCTTAACTTATACACATGAATAGCTCCATTGAATTCAACAGGACAACTCATGCATCTTAGCCATTGCAGGTTCCAGACCACTGAGCTGAACAGCAAAACTCCCATTCACTTCAATAGGAACAGAGGAGCCCAATACAGTATAAAAGGGCTGATGCTTTCTCCTGGTCGCTTCTAAGCTTATAGGGTGTGAGCAACTGCTTGGCATCTTTTCTGCACAGTATGTTAAACGAAGAAGTGCCGCTATCTCAGGGACTAGTTTAACGCCCCAGCCCTTAACTTGCCCTCTGTGCTGGGGCAGATAGCCCTCCACCAGTCAAGAAGGGGTTAAAGAACAATCAGCTCTGCCCCGCTGCACCTTGGGCAGGTTGTCAGGTCTGGGGGCAGACCCTTAGAAGAAAAGAACAGGGGCGGCAATCAAACAAGTAGAGCCAAAGCAGCCCGTCCAGGGCTTTGGGCTACATGCTGGAGAATGGCTTGAGCGCTCCTCCAGCCTGTCTGCTGGGAAAGTTTGTTTGTTTCTTTTGTTAAAACCCCAGGACTAAATCTTGGCCAGATGGTGGGAGTGGAGACTCCCCACAGAGCCTGAAAAACTGCTCTCTGCTTCGTATGGGCCTTGGAACTTGTTATTTGGACCGTTTCCTCCCCTCACCCCCACCCCAGGAGGGCACAGACTTGCTAAGAGGCACAGCCAGAAGGCCATGTCCCAGAACTGCCATCACCCAGGGAACAATGTATGAGGCAAGCAAGGAGCCTACTTTCACCCCAAAGGGTGACCTTGAGACAACCTTTGACAGCCCCACTGTTAATTTCGCTTTGATTGGTTCTGAGAGCTGGCTACTTTGACATACGTTAGTGAGACCGGACTGGGCGCACAGATTTGAGTGGTGACGAAGATCAGGCGCAGGGAAACGACTAGCCAGAATAGCCTCGGCAGTTTGAATTCACAGCTGCCAAAGCATTATGAACCGAGGTCTCCACATTCTCCTTCCTGCCCATAAAAAAAACAAAGTCCTGGTCATTTATTGGTAAGTCAGGAGAAGTCCCTTCAAGCAGGCAAAGAAACCACCCTCCCACGTCTGTGATCAGGGCAGATGAGTGGGTGCAAAAGCTTCCTAATGGGGAGTTGGATGAAGCCCTAAAGGACCTGGATTGGGTACTCAGAGAGATGGGAGACTTTGGAAAGGGGGAGGCCTCAGCGACAGAGTCCAGGAGAAAAAAATTGAAAAGAAGAAAAAAAAAAGCTAAAGTCCATCTAATGTTCCACTGAGGAGGAATAATGAAGAGAATGGGTTGTTTTTACAAGCAACAATTGTTTTTCAGCTCTGGAGTAACAACGAGAGCACACATATATCCCTGCTCACAGCAGCCTGCTGTCGCCCAGCCTGTCAGCATGTTACTGAATGTTATTTTACATAAACCACATCTGCCATCCTAGCATCAGGCAGATCTAAACCACCACACACTTCATTTACCCTTTCAGTTAATCATCATTACCGATGCAGAGACTCTGAAGCAGGCTCTGCTTCTCGCTTTTGCTCAGCGGCGGCCAATAAATCAAGCATTCTGGGGACAACAAAGCCTACTCCATTTGCATAATTGTTTCATTCGCTGCTTTCCTTTAATATATGCATGATCTCTTATTTTATTAAAGTGAGTTGAACAAATGCAACTGGGACCACAATCATCATCTGCAAAGGTCAAAAGATATAAGCATCAAGGCAAGGTCTGCAAAGCATAGTGCCAATCTAATGCTCACTGTAGCATGGAAATAGGATCATGAATTCCTTTAGGGATTCTCACACAAACACGTCTAGATTTCCGACATGTTTGTGCATTAGATGAATAACATACTGTCACTTTGTACATTCCCAGAGATAAACACCCTGCTCACTGATATTCAGTATGAGGAGTATGACTTGCTTATTTTCCCCACATACACGTGAAAGGACTTTGCTAACAACACGTCACTCATCTGAGAAAGGCGGTATCTACATCAGAAGTGATCAAAAGCCTGGAATTCGACTAGGTAGCCTCAATCCCACTTTAACACTTTTTCTGGCAAATTATTATGCCTACAATACCCTCATGCAGATTGGGGCCATGGGATTCTCCAACCATGGAGAAACGGAAGGAAAACTGAAATTATACAATGGGTCTTGCTACTTAACGGTGTTTCAAAACCAAAGTTAGAAGTTGTTAAGTGACAACAGTATATTCCCACATCATTTACAAAATCCAAACACTTAGACAAGGAAATAGTTGCCTGACTGACCAGATCTCTTTCTTTGAGAGAACGTATTTTAGACAAAGGAAATGCAGAAGATCTAATCTACCTGGATTTCAGTAAGGCAGTTGATAGTTTCACATGGGAAATTTATTAAAATCGGAGAAGACTGAGATTAATACAATAATTTAAACATGGGTAGAGGAAGTGGTTAAAGGGGAGACTACAACAGATCAAACTGAAAGATGAACTGTCAGACTGGAGGGAGATTATTAATGGGGTGCACAGAGATGAGACTTGGGACTGATTTTAAACATTTTCATTAAAGACCGTGGCATTAAAAAAATGTGTGCTAATAAAGTTTGCAGATGAGATGCAGATGGGAGATATTGCCAATACAGAGGAGGACCAGAATATCACACAAAAAGATCTGGATGACTTTGAAACTGGAGTAACAGAAATGGGATGAAATTTTATAGTGTAAAGTGCAACATCATGCATTTAGAGACTAAGAAGAAGAATTTTTGCTATAAGATAGGGACGTATCAGTTGGAAGCAACAGAAGAGGGGAAAGGTGTGGGTGTACTGGTTGATCACAGGATGACTATGAGCTGTGAATGTGATGCAGCCATGACAAAGGCTAATACGGGCCGCAGATGCATCAGGTGAGGTATTTCCAGCAGAGATAGGGAAGTATTACCACTGTTATACAAGGCACTAGTAAGACCTCATCTGGAATACTGTGTGCTGTTCTGGTTTGCCATGTTTAAAGAGAGATGAATTCAAACTGGAACAGGTGCAGAGAAGGGAGACTAGGATGATCTGAGGAATGGAAAACCTGCCTTATAAGAGTAGACATAAGGTGCTTGGCTTATTTGGATTAAGCCAACAAAGGCTGAGCGGAGATTGATTGGTATCTATAAATACATCAGAGGGATAAATAGCAGAGGGAGAGGAGTTATTTAAGTTAAGGGTCAGTGCTAGCACAAGAATAAATAGATATAAGCTGGCTATCAATAAGTTTAGGCTTGAAATTAGATGAAGATTTCTCACCACCACAGGAGTAAAGTTCTGGAAAAGCCTCCCAAAGGGAGAAAAAAACCTAACTAGTTTCAAGACTGAGCTAGATAGGTTTATGGAGGGGATGGTCTGATGAGGCTGCTTATGGTGGCATATAGCAGATCTGCGACTGCTATTAGTAAATATCTCCAACAGCCAGCAGTGAGACACTAGACGTGGAGGGCTCTGAGTTACTACAGAGAATTCTTTCCCAGGTGTCTGGCTGATGGGTCTCTGACATGTCCAGAATTTAACTGATTGCCATATTTGGGATTGGGAAGGAATTTTCCCCAGGTCAGTTTCTGGGGAAGGGGGAGTTGCCTTCCTCTGCAACGTGAGGCACGGGTCACTTGCTGGTTTGAACTAAAAGCATATGATTGATTCTCCATAACTTGAAGTCTTTAAACCATTATTTGAGGACTTCAGGAACTCAGCCAGAAGATAGGGGTCTACAGGAGGGGATGGGGGAGGTTTTGTGGCCTGTGATATGCAGGAGTTCAGGCTAGGTGATCACTATGGTCCCTTCTGACCTTAAAAACTATGAGTCAAGTATATCATAAGTGTAACAATTCCTTCCTGAACAGAAAAGATTGCCTTCAGATTAACAGGGACTCCAATGTTTTGATGTAGGTGGGACGACATCCAAACAGTATTTCAGACACCAAACCTTTCACAGTTCAGCTGTATCCAGCTACTACATTCTATTTCCAACTATCTTAAGTGCAGCATAACTTGTGGTGAGATAAGCACATGGCTACAGAATGGTAGAAAATGAATGGCACCAACTGTCTGGAGAGAAAGAAATGCATCACTAATGGGAGCAGAGTTGCATTTTCTAATAACCCCACCCTCTTTCACGGTCCTTGGTAGATTAAGTATACTCGTCAAACAAAGCAGGTATGGACAGAGGAGGCTGAACTCAGCCATGCAACAAAAATAGTAACTTGAGGTGACCAGAGTTTGTTGAACAATTTTTTTTCCCCCTACCCCCCCTTTTTGGACAAAATATGGCTTTTCAACCAAAACAAATTCTGTAAGACATTTTCATTATGGACAAAAGTCTGATTTTTCCCATGAAAAATGATTAATTGTTCTTTTGGTTTTTCTCTCCCATCTTTCCAGTGAGAAGGTGGGATATCGCTGAAAAATTGGTTTTATTTAATTAAAAAGGAGGGAAAAAATGAGGAAATGTTTGCTATAAAATGAAATCTCTCCATTCCATTTTTTGTATTGCAGAAGACATATAGCATTTGCCAATCAGCTTCAATATTACCCTTCTGTAGACATCTGAGTGAGCCCAGGAAATAAAGATTCTCCTTTCAACAGCTCTCTGTTACTGCAGGCATGAGCCCAGCCCAATTTATCAACTCATTAGTGATTGCCCTAGGAATTCTTAAAACATTAGCCGTCAGGGATCGTTCTTTAGCTGTTACAACCGTTAATTCTGACTCTGTCTGAGCTGAAGAGGTCAAACAAAAAGATGCCATTGCCAGGGTGGGCATTATGGGTGACAACCCAGGGCGTTGTGGTGAAGGGGGCACCGTGGTCAAGAGGGTGCCAGCGGCCAGGCAGGATAAAAGAGGCGAGCGCCCACCAGCTGGGCTCCACTCCCCACTTGTGGGTGGCTTTTTGGCCCGTGCGGTGTCCTGGCTTGGAGGAGAACGTGGACAGGTCAAGCTGGCTCCTAGCCAGGGGAGAGGCTGAAGTTGCAGGGGTGTTGCTGTAACTTGTGGTTGGAGAGGATCTGCCCCAGAGGCAAGCTGCCGGAGCCCTGATGGACCCATGGGAGTGACCTGTAGGGCTGGCTGGGCCAGGACTGGGCTTGCCCTGGGGCTGTGCCATGCGCTGGTCTGCACTAGGCTGGGGGGGAGAGGCGAGCACCAGGGGAAGAGCTGCTTCCGCCCAAGATCTCCTGCATTCGCCCCAAGCTGCCTGGCACTCCCCGCCCGCCAGGGTAGCCGCTCACCTGCCCCCAAACACCCGTAGAGCAGGGGCAGATGGGGCATGCCCAGCCCAGTGGTGTACAGCACTCTCTGAAGTTGGGCGGCACTGAAGAGCGAAGGCAATGGGGTTCCCTGGACAGGTTCCCAGCAGCTCAGGGAAACAGACCCTGTGTTGGGTACATGCTGTGCTGAGCTTCAGTTTGTGCCTTGCAGCGTTGCCATCCTCCCGGCACTTCGCTTGGGTGCCATCCCGGCGTTCTCACTGCCGGTGCCAGAGGCTGGGGTGCTGCAGCAAGTCAGCACTGGGCGTACGGGCTGCCCGTGTCTTTGCAGCGGTAAAAGGAGATACGCTAGGGACTGTGCGCACCTCACTGAAAAGCTTCTCCAGTCAACTCAAGGTCCGACACTGGACTGCATGTCCGTCCTTCAACTCAAAGAAAGGGTGCAAAAGACAACTTGGCTCAGGGTACCAATTTTCCCTAAGGCCAGCCCTGAAAGGTGCAAACCGCAAAGACACAATTTCAACTACGATAAAAACAGAGGAGACCTACGTCAGTTCCTCTCAGCGTACAAGTGATCCACACTGCTCCTTTCAGCCAGCACAGGCCGTTTTGCCATTGCCTTGGGCCTCAAGAGCACAATGTGCAGAGGGAGCGGGAAGAAGAGAAGCAAGGTTCCAGGTCCCGTAGAAGCCTCCATTACTTCGGACTAATACAAGTTGAACATGAAATAAACCTAGTTGCTCACTCGGTTGGATTTTTTTCTTCCCTCTGCTGCTTTCTCCTCTCTTTGCTTTGTTCTCTGCCTCCATTGTTATTGCACAGGTTCCCCAGTGCATCCTTATGCCCGTGCAGAGCCCAGCTCGAAAACCAAGGAGCAGCAACTGGGGCCACAGCAACTTAAGCCCCAGTTGCCATGGCCTCTATGCATATGGCAGCAGCAGGTTTTAACAATGCCTGTTTCTGACCCTGCCCCGTTCCCCATCTCTAATCTCTTGCACGCCTTCAGTACCAGGGGTTCCTGTATCAGGTCTCTGGCCAGTTCTTAGGAATCCATACCGTAAAACCCATGACCACCACTGGCAGAGGTTGGAAGCAGAAAGACCAGAGGTGGAGATACTCACTGTACAAAGGAAGTCTGCCCACCAGCTACCTTGCCATTGTGATGTTCTTGCTCCTGAAGCATCGGTAGCTATGTGGGTGGGGAAAGAGGGAATAATTGTACCAGGGCCTTGAAGTCAGGGGGCCGCAAAAAATGTCTAACAGCTGTGTAAATAAAGTGAAATGAGAAGCCATGGGGATCCAGCAGCTATGATGTACTGGGCCCCAAATTTCTCTCGACCGCTTTAGCGATCTCCTGCGCAGCTGATGAACCAAGACCTCACAGGGCCAATACAAGGAGCACAGCTTATAGGGGATACAGACCGATACAACACTGAAAATGTTCTATTCAAATGGGTTGCCTCTTGACAATCTAGAAAGCAATTTTTCCTCCATCAAGATTTAGGTTTCAGAAAATAAATCTGATCTGTAGCCCCATTCCAGACGAGAACAGTTACTGCAATTGCCTCGTTTACAGGAAGAAGATTTACCTGGTTTGGATCAGCAGCGGAGAAGACAACATTTGTTAGCTGTCTGACTTTATTATTTTGGTGATGAGAGAGACTGGCTTTGCTGTGCTAGGGATTATAACTGGTTATACTGAATTTCCCCATCAACTGGTGGCAATGTTTTAAGGCATTTGACCTAGGTAAGACCATGCCAGCTTCCTCAAAAGTAGTCTGGATTTTCTGATATCTTTGAGAAGGAGTCACTTTGAACAATAGTCTCTGTGCTATGGAAAATGCTGATTTTTTAAAATTCAGTAGAAACCTTCTATAAAAATCAAAACCCAGCACAGAAATATCAGGGTCTCAAGCACTCAAAAGAAAAAAAAAAAAAAAATCAGACATCTGATGAAGGTCATCTTCTCCATTTTCTCCTCAGCTAAGCTTAATACAGACACATCTTCTTACAAACAAGGCTATCTTAAGCAGGACCCATCTGAGTTGATGCTTGCTAACAGTGACTTAAGTCATACTTGATTGGATTGAGCTGTATGGCTCCAAAGTGGGCCTTGCACCTGATTTGTCTGGAATCCATGGAGACTGCAAGGTGGAGCAAGTGAAATTCATAACCCATGAGAATCCCAGATATGGCTAAGGCACCTTGGCTTTGTGTCAACAAGCCATGGGAGGAGAGAGACACACACATTTCACAGTCTCAGCTTGGGGAAATAAGCCATGACATCAAACAGGCCAGCCTTTAGCCCTTTCTCCCTGTACCTGAAGGAAGCCCACTAGCAAGAAGCGCTGTGCCAGAAGACCACCACCATCTGGCTCCTTGACTGCAGTCCCAGCTTCTACTCTGTAAGAGTCCAGATGACCACAAGGGCTGGAGTCCATGAACCATCCCATCACTTTGTGCGTCTTGTTCCTTTCTAGCTTTGATCTTGTGTTGATTAACAGGGAGATGCCCCCATCACTTTATTCTCTTTAATTTTAGGGTGTGAAAGTGGGGCTGTGAGAACACTCAAAGTCCACGCAGAGAAGGTACCTGAAAGTGTTGTTCTCCAGGTTTAAACAATCCCTAAACGTAGTCTCAGAAAGAAACTCATTAAAGCAAGTCTTGAGACCTGAAATTCTCATCTCCAATTTCCAATCAGAAGTAGTTTTACAGCTGTTACTTATCAACAGTGTTCGGTTAAAGTCTGTATTATAAGCTCTCTTCTGGGGGGAAGGAAACCGCATAAGAATTCGAGTCTAAAGACAGGAAGCGTTATAATTGGCTCAGAGGTTGTGGTTCAGACAAGAAGATAAATCATTTGGTTTCAGTATTAAGCTACTTAACCAAATTCAAATGATAGATTTAATGATTTTGGTAAAATGTGTTAGTGGGGATTTATAACCAGACAGCCACTTTCGTAGAATATAGATTAAGTTTGGTATTATTTGATGACTTAACTCCAATTCAATATGGAGACTAGCTTGTTTGATTTGTTGATTTGATTATGATTCAACAGAACATTAAGTTTAGTATTACTAGTTTAGTCCTAGCACCATGTGTTTGTGATTTCATTTTAGTTTAAGAGTTTAAATAACAATTATCAAATACAAACTAACACAGCATCACATTTCTTTCACTAAGAATTGTGAATCCAGAATCTTTGTTGGCCTGGCGTGGATACCAGCCAGTCAAACACTTGACCAGCTACCCCTAGTAAGTCTATGGTTCTCACATAATTGCCACCCAAGAAGCAATCTTGGTTGCTTTTGAAGGAGGAGTCAACTTATCAGTAAGCCTCATTGGATCTTTGTTTGTGAATACTCCTTCGTTTGGGCTCTGTTCTTTGAATCAGAAGACTGCTACAGCAAGCAGAGCTAATACTAGCCGCAGAGACAGGAAGTTCCTTAAGTGCTTTTCCTAGTGACAGTGGCTGAGAAACTGCTTTGGATTTTTTCTAAATTTCTGTATTAATGATCTACATTTTACTCATGCATTTGAGCTGAAAGACAGATCATCCAGTCTGACAGAGTAACTGGGATTTAAATATTAGTGGCTTGCAGCTTTATTTGTGCAAGATGCTTCCTGAACTGAAACAGACGAGTGTGTTCTGAGTTTCCAAGGTGTTTCACACTTTTCCGGTTTCTGCCTTTGCCTGCAAGGGCATTTCTAGCAGCTTCGGATTACAATGAAAGCCACAAGTCCCTTCAAGAGAGAAGAGAATAGCCTTAATCATTGACAAGAAGCCATGGCCCAGAAAAGCTGCTAGAGCCTGTTCCAAGAAATACCCATGCAACCTCTCTTTTCAATCCCCTCTCCACCTAGCGATAACACACATCATACATCCAGAACCACGCAACAAATTAACAGCACTTGATTAGAGCAAAGCTGGTGCAAAAATCATGAGGCAGTTCTGGCTTGACCATCTGAGCAGGAGGTTTGTCGCTTTACATTGGAGCAGCTAACTGAGAAAGTAGAGAAAGTTGCAGGAATCTCGCACTAGGGGTCTGAAGGGAAGGGGAACACAACCCCAGTACAGATGGGGATAACCCAGCATGTTACAGATCAGGCTCAGAAGCCACAATGCATCTCGGTGCGGAACAGAGCAGGTGCAAGAATCAAGAGGTGGCAGCTGGGGCCAGTTCAATTTGTGCCCCAGTTGCCATGGTCCTCATGGGAGTGGAAGTAGCTGGGGCATGGAAATGCCTCACTTACGTTTTTTCCTGGCCCTGCCAGGCCCCTCTCCATCCCCATCATTCCTCCAGTACAGGGGATTTGTAGCAAATTTCAGTCTAGTGCTAAGGAATCCACACCACAAAACCCACTACCATCCCCAGCACAAGTTGGTAACAGAAAGGCCAAGAAGGGATGCTGCACATTGCAGAAAGGACAGCTAAAACCATGAGCTACTGTGTCAATGTGATGGTCCTGCACAGCTGCTGATCCAGAGCTCCTGATCCCTTACACCATGCCAGTTGGCTCAGCTAGCTCCAGAAGTGCTGCCATCTGAGATCATGGAGAGACATGTTCTTCTCGGGAGTCATTGGAACCAACCAGCCAGTCACAGGCTCCATTTCCAGTCCCTCCCATGTTGGGCGTCTTGTGCCAGCATTGCATTGTTGGCATTTCTGGCCATGGTGATTCAGACTTAACTCATTCGTGAATCAACATTTCAGCATTGCCCCATCTATCAGTTCACCACCACATGTCAACGTTTTCCTTTATGAGTAAAATATCCAAGGGAAAGGCAAGCTAATATTTTGCACAATGTATGCATAAGCACCAGAAGCTTGGGGTTCTCCTAGCTTGTGATCAAAGTTTAAGTGAGAAGAGAAAGAAAAATAAGGATAAATATAAGAATTAATTTTGGAAGAATGCAGCAAATAATATTACAGTAGTGCTAGAAATCCCAAACAAAGGTTTAGGGCCCAAATCCATAAGATGAAATTCAATAGAGCAAGTGCAAAGTATTGTACCTGACAAACAAAATCAGATGCACAACTACAAAATGGGGAATAATTGTCTGGGCAATAGTATTGCAGAAAAGGATCTGGGGGTTACTGAGGATCACAAATTAAATCTGAGTTAACAGTATGATGTTGCTGGGAAAGAGGCAAAGGTCTGGCATGTATTAACAGAAGCACCAGATGCAAGACAGAGGAGGTAATTATTCTGCTCTTCTCAGCATTGATGAGGCCTCAGCTGGAGTATTATGTCCAGTTTTGGGCACCACACTTTAAAGATGTCAACAAATTGGAGAGAGTCCAGAGGAGAGCAAAAAAAATGCTAAGGCCTGGTCTACACTGCCAGCGAAATAAGGCAGCAGTCGATCAGAAATAGAGAAGCTACTCTACGTAGCTTGTGTAACTCCCATTGACTTTGTAACTTCCGTTTAGCACACTGTCTCCACTGCGCTGACAGGAAATGCGTACCTGTCGATGCAGTGCTATGCTTTTTTTTTGGAGGTGGTTTTAATAGATCGACTTCCAGATCAATCGAGCATGTCTTCACTGCCGCTCAATCAATCCGGATAGATCAATCTGACGGTGGTGAATTTGAACAAGCAGTAATCAATCTAAATCTCCCTTATTCCAAACTAAGCTACTAGGGAAAACATTTCCAAATATAAGGCTGGGTAAGCACTGGAACAGTCGCCTTGGAAGGCTGTGGAATCCCTGTTACTGGAGGTTATAAAAGAACAGGTTAGACAAACACCTGTCAGGGATAATCTAGGTACATTTAATTCTATTTCAGTGCAGTAGGATGGATGACATGACCTCTTCCACCCATACAAATAACACGCACAGGGACATGAACCAAGTGAAGTAACAAAAGTGTTCCGAGGTGAATTCACATGACATCTGTCTAAGAGATATGCATGCTATGTGCCAGTGAGTATGATAAAGGCTACTGTGGAAGAATGAAGAATAGTTAGGCATATAAAACACCACAAGAGGTGTAAAATTAGATACAGAAGAGGGACTGCAGTTAACAATGATATCAACACTGTACATACAATAAAAGCTAATTGTAGAGGATAAAAGGAAAATTACATAAGACAAGTTAATTATTAAGATGCTTCCAAGAATATAAGGAACAAAAGGGAGGTCAGGACAAGAGCATGGCATGCACTCTAACCAGACTGTGCAAAGGCAATAAACCAAATAAAAGGCAAACGCTTCAAAAATAATAAGATTCTTTGTCTCCGTCTTTCTTTTAACACAAAGCCTGACAAGATTTTGAGGCTGTAAGAAAAGTTGACAGAACAGCTGCATGGACATCATCTACCTTTAGAAATGGTTGTGCTCTTGGCAGACTGATTTCCAAGGTCAGTAAATATAGTGCCAGGTTATTTCAAAAGATAAACCAAAGACTCCTCGGTGCTGCTACAACACCACAGAGGATAATATAAAGTTATAAAGTAATGAAGACCTGATTTAGCTATCGAAGCCAGAAAGTGCTGAGTTTGGGAGTGGAAGGTAAAAGGAAGAGATGATAAGGGTGACACAAGGATACTTATTTGTTCTAGTTCCAGGAAGACTAAGCATGCACTATGGTAATGAGGTTTGTCATCTGGGGTAATCTGGCCCTGATGTTGTGTACCAGCTCTTCCTGTCCACACACCCCCTAGGTCCCATTTTGCTAGCAGAAGGGAGCTAACGCCATGAACTGGGCCTGCAAAACTACATGAAGGGGAGCAGCAGTGATGCATAGTGGCGGCTCCTGTGCAAATGTATTGTGGAATAGGGACGTGGAGCCTGGGAGCAGCTGCTCTATGGCATGTTCCTGTGGGACAGGGACTGAAAACCCCCAGCAAAGCACCAAAAAAATGAACATGGGTCAGGCCTGTATTAACGTTAGCCTTCCTCCCTGCTTTCCTGCAGACAAGTAGACAACTTGCCCACTTGGGTGATTATCAGGGCCCTGAGGGAAAATATCACAATTTCGCAGACTGCGTGGAAATTAGCTCAATGCCCCGATTTCTCCAACAGAACTGGGGGGGGTGGGGGGCAGCAGCAGGCCTCTGCAGACATCAGTCTTGTGCTCAGCGCAGCTCATGTTCCAAGGGGCGGTGACACCGGCTGCCACGCCCTGCACAACACCAGACATCACATGGAGCACGTACAATGGGAGGCCCAGCTCCCAAAGCACTGGGCTATCACTCTGTCCATGCTCCCCCTACTCCCCCTCGGAGCCAGTCCGGGGACCCCAGCCGTGCCCAGACACCTCGCTGAAGAAGGGCATAGGGCCCCCACCTCAGCCTGGGGAGCTGCCCCATCAGGGCCTCTCTCCTCTGCTCTGCTCCCAGCAGAGATCCCTACTGGATGGGCGCCTGCTCTGGGCTCAGGCTCCCGCAGCTGATCCCAGTGCCAAGGGGTATCAGTATAGCAGGCTTGGGGGCGGAGGGGAGCAGGTGGGTGCTGCTGGGTACCTGGGCCCCCCCAAAAAACTGTCCCAGTTGTTCCCAGTGGATGCCATCTCTCTGCTGTTGGAACACCCACCATGAGTTGTCCAAGGCCATCTCTTCTGTTTCCCCTCTCCCCCTCCCACTGCTTCCCTCCCCCAAGCCAGCTACGGATTATTACCTCACACCCCCAAACTCTACTTGGCCATTTTCTTGGCAAGACTTTTTTGCCTAGAAGATTCCTCCCCAAGGCCTGGTCAGACCCAGGCCCCGAATATACAAGCCTGTGCGCCCCTCTGTTTGAAAAGGATGTTGATGAAATCCCAGTGTCTCTGGAAAAACACTGTGCACTGGAATGGTGCCTTCTAAACAGAGTCCCCACAATCCCACCCTGAAGTCCTAACTCCCGGATTCAAACCGAGTAGTGTCGTAGTCTGCAGACAGCCCCATCGAACCCAGTGGGGCTACTTGGGAAGTAAGGTGCTATTCAACTTGAGTAAGGGTGGCAGAATCAAGTCAGTGAGTAGTAAAACTGAGCACTGCCCCATGAGCTGGATATTATATGCATTTTACAGGATCCTAGGAAGGTGGAGTGACTTGCTCAAGGTCAGGATTAGTCACCAAACTGGATTAGAACCCACTACATCTCCTAAACTAGTGAAGGGACAACATCGATCCCCACTGTAAGGTGGTTACAACATTGCTAAGAGGGGCCATTTCAAGCTACACCTTCCCCTGGGTGGATGAGCTTTCAGGCTGCTTTCTATCCCCGCCATTCCAAAGTCTGCAAGTAACGTTAGTACACGATCCTTGGGCTACACACCAATCCTGATCTGCAAGCAACAGCAGATGAAAGTGCAATGACTCAGACCTACTTTCTCAACATGCCTCTGCTGATCAAAGTCTGTATTTCTCTCCAAGGTTGAAAAGGGTCAAACCTGAGACAGGAAGACATATTTAAAAACAACGAGGATCACATGATCTTATCTCCGATGCAGCCAGCACGTGACGCACCTGATCACAGATCTAATCAGCTCTTTTCCTGCTATGGTAGTGACTAATGCACATTACCCACAAACCAGGCTTTGCTCGGGTGACTCAGCATAGCAGACAGCGACTTTGGAAAACCTATTCCAACAGATTGAAACAAACAGGTTCACATCAAGACGAACATGTGGCATTGGGGGGAAAACTACACAGAGGAACCAGGCAGAGACTAGCCAGTAGGAGGCAGAAGCAGACAAAGCAGAAATCCTTGGACATTCGCTCTGTGCCTTGTGCTGATTGGCTGTTTGCGCCAACCATGGGCGGACTGGCCATCTGGCAGTTCTGGCAAATGCCAGAGGGGCCAGTGCACTCAAGGGCTGGTGGGCCAATTGGCCCACCATGGAAACCTTTCACCAGGGCCTCCAGCTGGGCTGGCTGAGCATGGCAGCCACTTCCCTCTCCCTGCCCCTCTCCTACCACGTGGGCCCAGCGGCGCCCTGGCCAGTGTGGTTTACATACCAGGGCTGATTTTTAGTCCCAGTCCATCACTGGCTCCAACCCTCTCCCTCCCTCACGCCCTCCCCATCTTCACGTCAGCTTCACTCCACCCCTAGCCCTTTTATGCTCTGCTCTCCTGCCTTGCCCCCCACCCCCTTCCCTTCAGTGTCCCCTCTCCTTTCCCTTTAGCTGATCCTCACCGAACTACACCTTCCTCACCCACACTGCATCCTGGTCCGTGAGCCACCCATCAACCTCATAAGACAATGAATCCTTCCCAATTAACTCTGGCTATTAGTATGTGAACCATTGGTGGTATGCAGGCCACCTCCCAATGGTACGCGTCCATCTGCTGCTGCCGGGACACACAGCAGCTGGCCAGGACCCACTCCAGTGCCGGCCCCACCCCCAAGCAGCATGGCAGCCACTCCACTCTACCCCCTTCTATAGGTGGTGGTACTACAGATGGTGGCGTTTTATGTTGGTGGTATGCAACATGGTAAAGTTTGGGAACCGCTGGGCTAGAGGCTACAATATCTGGTATTCTACCATTCACATGTGATCTACAGACTATGAGCGGGAGACCCCCCAATATACTGCTGACCCTCTTGATCTGGGTCCATAGCCACACCCTGCAGGATGCAGAGATCCACCTTGACCCCATCTGCACCACACAAAGACTGCAGACTCTAGAATACCCTATCCGCAGTCAAGATGTTTGCTTCTACCTCCTTTCCCAGGGATGAAAAAGGAGCCAGCATGCACATACCCTGGCTGGTAGCATATTACTGACCGTGTCTCTGTCCCTCTTTCTCCATTCCAGCCTCCTGCCCTCCCCTTTAGGGCACAGTATAAACTTCATAGACACAAACTAAAATAACTCTTCTTCTTCTTCTTCCCGCTCAGAGTCCTTTGAGAACTTGACAGAATGTGCTAACTACTACGTTCTTGCAACTTCTCTCAAGCGCATAGTCTTTAACTCGGGTAGATAGTTCCACTGCAGTGACTCGGACCATCTGTGCAATAAAAGCAGAAGCTTAGACTTAATGGTTGAGATTTTCAAAGCCATGTAGGAGGATTTAGAAACAATTCCCATTGAATTTAGACCGTTCCCACTGAAATGAATGGAAGTTGTGCATCTAAATCTCCTAGGCAGCTTTGAAACTTTCCACCTACATGAATGCTAAGTGCAAGACGTTATGTTAAGGTTCCACCACTAAAGAAGTTGAGGAATACAGATGCTAAGGATTGTGCTGCAATAGATGCAGCAAGCCAGCTACAAAATACGCATGCCTGGGGACCGCAGAGACTGGTCTCAGCCAGATTTTAAGAACCCACGCTGAGAAAAGAATGCAGGGGGGAGAATTGCTAGAGGGATACAAGTGACCAGGCAGCTGCCAAAGATGATGGTCTTGTGGGCAGAGGATGCTTTATGAACCACTATATTACAACCCTACTTTGACTTATACACCACGTTCCTCATGCTATGTCATATTTCCATTAAATACTCTGTGCGAGGCTCAGAAGTTCTCATCTCAGCAACTGGAGGAAGAATTCCAACCACTGCTCTCATTTGCCTGAAGAGGAGAGTTGACAGAAAGGCCAGATTAAATGGGTAGCACCAGGACAATTACCATGGCTATATCTTGCCAATAGGCAGGAGCATAACATTTAAAAAACCTGGGATTTTTGTTACAATATTCTCTAATGTCTACGAGCCAAAGACTGAACCATCTCCATTTCTCATTTTCCTGAGGCCCAACATCTTGGGAATATGAGAGAGTAAGGCTAATGTCTCACTGGAACAATTTATCCCAGGAGTTCCAAGTCTCCTGCTGGTCTGGCCCCAGTCAGGACCAATGTGAAATATCTCACAAGGTGGGAGCAGGCAGGATTTCATTGGGAGAGAAATGAAAAAAAAGAAAAAATTCTTAGAAGTGATTTTTCAAATGCTTAACTATTATCCAGCCAATATTTCTTTCTAATATTTAGCAAAGCAGATGCTATATTATACATCAAGTTTGACGTTTCCAAGTTTAGCTTTTTGGAATTGTCATAGAGGGGGAAAGAAACATTGGCAGTTGTGTGTCACCTGAAAGATTCCAAGCCTCTAGGACTAGCCTGTGTTCTCAATCACACTCTTCTTGACGAGAAATGCATCTTGCAAGTCACTGAATTTTCATGACATTCCTCCCGCTCCCCCTAAAGATGGGATTGTGTTTATAAGGATAGGCAGAGATGGAGGGACAAGATGACATTTGTGACTGTGGAAGCATCTGCTGGCACAACACATGAGGTACTTGCAAAGTTAAATAGGATGAGCAGACGTCAAACAGCAGAAAAGATGCCAGCTGCATTTGAACTCAGTTATCTTGTCTGAGAAAAGTATTGTAAACCTTTCACACAGCTCTTTTAATACTTGGCTGATTACTTCTCTGATTGACCTACATGGCTGCCAAAAATGTAAAAGCTAATATCAGGCTGAAAAAAGTAAATTAGATTACTAGGACTTAGAAAAATGGAAAAAAAAAAATACAACTCTTGAAATCAAAAGTCAAGGTGAGTCTATGGCTGCTCCCCTATCCCTAAGTCCAACTACAGTCTGTTCTTCGCTGCTGTAGGACAAACGGTGGGGAATGTAATCATGCCACGCAGAACATGAACTATTCTACTGAAGCATAATACAAGAAAGGAATGTGTTCCTCTATATCAAATACAACCAGCCAATTTGCTACATTTCCATCTTCTCTTAAATCCATCTTTTTGTCAAGGACTGTCTATGTGGGGTCATAAAAGTCCTGAACTAATTACAATTTGGGCATTCCCATTCTGCTCATTTAAAATTTACAGTAGCATCAAGTGGATGAACTCCTAATATGTTGCTTTCTGAACAGTTATTGCCTTTCACATTGCTGATTCTGGACACTTTGTGATCAGCTTGGATACCAGTGAGACACGATACGCCCAATTTGCAGATCAATAAGGTTTAATGTGCAAGGTTTTCTATAAATATACTAGCTAGATACAAAGCCTAAAATTAACTACAATATATCATATTCACTAAGCCTGGAGAGCTAAGCAGTCAATCAGAAGGCTGTATACAGGAACGGCTTTTTTCAGGGGCCCCGCCAGGGAGTCAGTGGATCCTCTGGTCCAACCAGCAGCACCTCCCACGGAGTCGGGTGTTGATGGAGCGCCCCCTTTGTCTAAGTGCTGACTACTTATACCCTTCAATAAACAACCTTCACCTGATTATCTCTCTCATTATCATATATGCTAATTACCTACATTGGGTTTTCACCGTTAACTACATTCCATTCTCACCATGATAGTCGGGGTCGTCAAAACAACATCTGGTGATAGGAGGGGTGGAGTAAAAGTATGCCCCTTGGCAATAAAACAGTGTACCCGCCCCAGATGTTCAAGGATAACTTGTTGTTCCCATCACCGTTATCTATGTGCAGCTGCAAATAATACAGTATCTGTATGTGCCATGGTATGTGCCATGGTATGCAGAAACTGAGACATCTATAAGATTATTCAGTCTCTGCCAACTGGAAGATGTCATACTACAGGGGTCAGAATAGCCAAGCAAGCAACTGAAGCTATGCTAGGCCTGTAGGACAGTGGTCAAGCAACTCTGTACGGGGCCTCCAACACACATCAGGGGTGGCTACATTTTGATTGTGGGCAAAATTATTCCCATTCATCCGGGACCCAACCTTGCAACTTTTATTCACACAACTAGCCCCAGGGAAAGCAATAAGGCCTTTGACAGGAGTAAGGTTACAGAAGGTATCCACAGGTGGTAGAGCAGTTAGCAAAGTATATTGGGATCATTGTGAAGAAAAGGCAATACAAATTTAATTTTCTTTCGATATGCCAGATGGGACGGGGTTACCTGGTTTTATAAAGAAACTGGAAGGAAGTAACTGACCTTTTAAAGGAAAAAGCAGAAGGCAAAAAGTCATTATGTACAATATCCTCTAACTCAAAGATGCTTTCAAGAATAGTGCCTTGTTCCACAGCCTCTAACAGCCTCCTGGCTAATTTAGCATCCTTACAGATGTACCATATTCACTGGTGGGGCTACACCAGGGTAAAACAGTACAACTTCTCACACTTGGTTCTAACACTAAAAATCTGATGGGGCTAAGGCAATTCAGCTGGAGACTAAAAGCCAGGAGTCCAAAAGACAAAGTACCCTTCCTTAAGTATGAGCTGCTGAATCAAATATATTAAAACATCTACATTTCAAACAATCCCTACCTTTTAAAGGGGCAGTGGGCCAGCCAGTTAACCATTTCATTGGGATAAGAGGCAAGATGGCTCATGTAAAGCAAGGCTCAACACTGTGGCACTTATCAAAGTATCTGGATGGCGGATGGTGCTTATATGTATAATCGGATACACATGTTCAGCAAAAGTTAGGGTCTAATTCTCAGGTTACATCCAAGCCCAATATTACATTTGGCCACGTCCCCAAAAGCAGCAGCAGCATCACAGTCCTTTTCCTCCATGGGAAGGCTGAGAAACTAAACATTATGTAAACAGTTTTCTTTTTCTAATACTCCAGAGTGTGTGACTCAACCTAATGCGGTGATTGGCCGTGTTGTGTTTCTTTCAGCATCAGGTTTTTTAAATAACTCCCCCTTTTTCTTTCAAGAGAGATTAAGGGATGCACTCAGCCTACTGATTTCAGCATAACATGGAGCAAGGGCACTACCTGGTCTCTGGGAAACAAGGGGTTAATTGCAGCTGACAGGTGCTCAAGAGAAGGACTAAGAATAGCTGCTCAGGAGACAGGTGGGAGAGAGGAGGTTGGAATTACTGGGTGAAATCCTATAGCTTGTGCAGGAGATCAGAATAGATAATGGCCCTTTCTGGCCTCAAATCTATGGCAAAGATGGCAATGGCTTCTTGCCAACATTCAGTTCTGTGCACTTGGTCTTTAGTATCCTGCTCATCTGAGGCCATCTAACCTAGTACGAAGCCCACATGGAAATAAGTTGCTCTATTAACACAAGTCCTCGGTACTTATAAAAAAAAACCCCAGTACTGTCCAAATATTGAAGCACGCCATCTACAGTGTGCCAGTTTCCTCATATATGGAAATGTGGGCAGCACTGCGAGAACTAAGCCTTACAATCTGAAGGGACAAATAAATTTAATGAGCTAATGACATTTGAAACCAAAAAAAAAATATCCACCTACTGTATGGAACCCTTATCATTTTGATGACTTTTTTTTTTTTTAAGTGACAAAATTAGCACCAACTAGATTTCACCTGATCAATGGATAGGGGAGGATTGCCCGGTTTGTATTTTTCTGCATCAGCATTTAGTCTTCAAATGCTCTCTCTCTTTTTCTTTGATTATAGGGTGGGCTCAGTCCTGCATTCTTAACTCAGGCAACACTTATTCAGCAAACTTAAGCCCAGATTCTCAGAGACAGAGGAAATTCATTGGTTGCAAGACAGCTCTCCATACCCAAGGTAATACAACAGGGCTGTATCCCTAAACAGAGATTGCTCCATTTACTTTCAATGTATTCTACTCCCTTGTTATAAGCACTCACCCTTGCAGTACACATTTTGCTGACTGCAGCTGTTCTTGGCTGAATCAGTCCACTAGTCAACAGGAGCAGAATGGGTGATTCTTCTAAAGTGCTCTGCTATAGTTGGGCATCATATATATTTACAAATTAAATATGCTTATGGTGTATATTCACTATGATGCCCATCACAGGGAGCCCTGCCTCATTCCATATACACCCCCTCTTCCCAGTTTTCTTCTGCACTCATGTGCAGGAAAGGCAAAAATCCTCTCAATCCCTGCACACCTGGCCAGAGTTAACAGAAACTTGACAGCTTGTAGACTGGATTAAAAAAAAAATTCTGCACAGCTTTAAATGCCTTCTCCAGCACTACCAATAACTAAACTATTGTACAACAGACACCAGAATGCATGCACAGCAAATGCTTAAAATCCCTTATTGTTCAATTCTGAACAGATCATCCCCAGACCAAAGGGTACATCTGTGACCTAGACACCAGGGCCAAAATTTCCAAAGATGAGTGCCTGCAAAGGAGTTGCCAGATGCCCACATACTTAGATAGCTAAATAGCAGTTCCCTAAACTTTGGCTCAGATTCTATGTCCCTGCCACTTTTCAGATTGGAGTAATCTCCTATTAAAGTTGTCCAAAAAAGGGCACATTTTATAATGTCTAAAATATATTCCCCTGCCCGCCCGCACACACATACTCTTGAAAATGGCTCAACCATTTTTGTTAAGGTTTCTGAAATAATTCACTCTGGGTTGTGAACAGACATGGACACTTCCAACCAAACATTTGAGGGCACTTTTTTTTTTTTTTTCCAGTGGCTTGGATCTTTACCAAATGGAAATACTTGCTCAATCTTCAATAGTGCTAATAAAAACTTGCCACCTATAATCACTCCTTTCTCCATATCTTTTCATCTTTATGGAGGTGATAACTAAAGACAGCTAACCAACCATTAAAAATGGCTCACTGTACAATAAATTGAAGATTTGTTTTATTTTAATTAATGTTTACTATACTTTATGCTTGTATCAAATGCGAGTTATTTGGCTTAATACAAGAGTAACTGGATGAACGTCTATGTCCTATGTTATACACAAGATCAGACTACATGATCTAAGAATTTCTTTGTCGTAAAAATCTATTTTTACTATACAGAAATGTGCTGAGATTTGCATTAGAAACTTCTAATTTGTAGAGTGTATTTCTCTATACTGGGACATTTCCTTCTGTATGAAATGTCACACCAGGTCTCAGCCCAGAAGTGATTTATTGAACAAATAAATTGTTGAATTAGTTTCGAATGATACATTTTCCTAGATTCACATAACTGAAAATTGATTTTTGCTAAGCATGTAGTTCCTGGACTAGTAGCTTTGACTAAGGGGGGGAAAAAAGGTACTTGAAATATGTGCAGTTTCTATTAGATGTAAAGCTGTAGCAAAGGGAAAGCTACCGAGTGACAGGTTATTTTAGTGTTAAAATTCTCAAATCAAACATCCATATAATATGGAAATACTTCAATATTTTAATACACTATTATACTGTTAAAAGAAAGGAAGGTTTGTTGTTCATGGGAGGATTTTTACAATCAAGGTAAGGAGTAAAAATCTTTTTAGAATAATTTGACATTTTAACAAAATATCTAGTCTTAAATGTTTCATAAAGGGAAACTATCCTGCAGATTATCTTTCAATAGTATATTTAACAGACTAATCATTCAATATTCATATAGTGCTATGATTTTTTTATTATGATGTGAACCTGCACATTGTTACCCTATAGATGTAATTCACATATTCCAACAACAGGTCACATTTTCCAGGGATAAGTGATCAAATGAAAGATCCATGTCCCTTAATGCAAGGGGCAGAAGTAATAGAATTTTAACCCTTATTATTCATTCTGTGAAGCATTTTAGTGCATGCTGACATCTATTCTTGTTCAGAAATGAACACATCCACCCACTTGGAGTCTGCTAATGTTGGGGTTCCCCATAGACCTTTCCACTTTGTTCTCCAAGAATTCAGTCTGACTCCAGTCTCATTACTCAGGTCCCTTTATTTGGCACACAGCAAAACTACACTGAGCTGATCAGACTTAACCATGGGTGGTGGGTATAGGGCATGCCACACATCCAAAGTTACACAGTAAACCTCTTGCTTTCCACACTATTATACATGACGTTGCATTGACTCTATATTGTACACACATTTTGGGATTGGCATGGGGTCACTTTGTAAAAACCAATTATCTGTCCATGCACAGCTTACTCTGTACCTCATCTTATGTTCCAGGCTTGTTTAACCCATTGCTATCTTGTCTGTTGTAAATGGTTCCCTGGGTGTTCCCCCCCCTTATCTTAGTTCGTACAGACATCCCGTCACCAGCCTGCTGATCCATTCACATCCCTAATGCCAGCTCTCAGGAAATGAGACTTCACCCTCGTCTTATTACTCAGGTCAAACCAAGCCTACAGCCAGCTCCTGGAACTCCACAGTGAGATTCTAAGGCAGTGATTTCCAACCTTTTTGGCTCGAGGGCCACAGATATAATTTTTACAGCCCTGAAGGACCAACAGTCTCTGCCAGCTGGGCCCCCTTCACTGCAACCAGATGGGAGGAGTTCAGCAAGGAGGGCTGCAGCATGGAAACCGCATGCATCCTGTAGCCCTGTGCACTTCACCTGGGTCCCTAAGCAGCAGCTGGCTTCTGCAGCCAGGGGGACGGAAGATCAGTGCTCCCCTCCCTCTGGCTCCGGCAGAGACCCCAGTGCCTACGGACCTCGGTGCAGCACTTTGCTGTGCTCCCTACTACAGCCAGGGGTAGGGGAGAGTTGATCTTCCATCCCCTTGGTTGTAGCAAGGAGCCTGCCCTGGTCTTTTAGACCCACGGCAACGCGCTCCGCCTGGGTCCTTAGGCAGTGACTACCTTCTGAAGCCAGCAGGAGGGGGGCAGTGGGCCACTTTTGGCCCCCGGGCCACAGGTGGGGAACCACTGCTCTAAGGGGTCCTACCCTAGAGATGACAACAATGTTGGCTGCCCTTGGATACCTTCTCCCATGCTTGGAGTCAGGGATGGTGCCAGAATGGACTAGAAATGCCTGCTGAGGCCAATAGGGAAGCTTCTGCACAGGGTGATATGGGCAAACCATTCACTGGGCCAGGGCTGCTCAGCTCCTCAGCAGGAGGGGACAGCCTGACTCGGAGACAGAGACTCATTTAACTTTTGAGCTTGAGAGCAGAGAGAAGCAAGATGCTTCTGGGAGTCTGATTAACTCCCCCACCCCATAAAGGGAGTCTGAACTGCTGAGGGAATCTAGTGCATGGATCCGACAGCTCCAGCCCTACAGCCACCAGCGTCCACAGTGGCAGAGCTCCAGCGTGGCACCAGCTACGTAGCACTGGCCGACTGCCCAGGACTCCCGACCCGGGAGAGGACCCTGTCCCACCCAGAGGCGAAGACACTGTAAGAGGACCCTTTTCGTTTAAGCCAGCCAACGTTCACGTTGCTGTAGCACTTGTTTCTGGTTTCATCCTCAGCGTTCAGTCTGCCTGGGAAAATGCCAGGGCGTGTGCTAGGATAAGCTGTGAATGGTGGGAGGTGAGGAACTGGTTGAGTTGTTAATGGTTAGTACTTATTAGTTAACCCTAATCCTTTCCTTCCTCAAAACCTATTTCCTGCTCCCAGTAAAGTTCCCTTCTGTTATATTGTTATTTTGGGGGTGTCACTTCTTTTCAGGGGTTGTATTGATGTACTTCACTGTTTCTTGTGCCCTGGATTTTATACTCCTTGCCAGCATGGGTAACATTCATTTCGCCAAGGGACAGCAGCCCTTGTATCTTGGGCACAGTTAAGAATCACCTTAGGTGGACGTACGAGGCAGCACAAAAGAGAATCCAGGACTCAACCCATGCAAGAAGAGGGGAGAAGTCACTGCAAGCAGCAAGCACCAGGGAGAAGGCTTGACTCTCACCTCAAGGGAGGAGCTAAACTTAGCTAAACCAAGCCCCCACATCAGCCAAACCAGGTTGAATTCTGGTCAGTTTTTTGAAAGAGCTGGTTAAAAAGTTTCAAGTCATACATTAGCGCCTGAGTTCCCCTGCCAAAGTCTTTGTGCTTTTACAAAATCACAGTTAAAACATTGTTGCTCTGTGAATGATGCAAACCAAAAAGGAGAAACTGGCTACCAATAATACAGGAGAAGCAGTGGAACCAGTTATACAGCGTCCTGCACAATGCACAGCGCAAACAAACAGGAAAAACAATCTTTTCATTTGAATGTTAAGTGTTGCTTGTAATGAAGTAGGCAAAAACTCAAAAGGGATGTCATCCATTCAAATCACATTCTTAATTTAGTAAGCCAGCCTGCAATTAAAGTAGGTGTGGGTTTACATAGTTTAACATACCCGAGACCAGTCTGGGTGAGAAGAGACTAAATTTATGCAGAGTCCAACTAGCCAAATGTCTGAGGACTGAAATAGCTTTCTGCCTGAAACGTCTTCTCTCATTTCACGGTCGCAGCTATTGAGAGTCCAAAGCTTCTTAGTGGGGCCTGCTACCACCTGGCTGTCCCTAAAGTCTCTAGGGAAGTGTCAAGCAACAACAGTCCCTAAAGACTTGAGTATTCAGAATTTGGCGTCTGCGTGCTCATAAAACCTGCTGTGTCACTGGCCAGCTGCACTACAGACTCTTGCCCCTTTTCCAGGACCCCTTTGTTACACTGTCTGCTTCCACTACAGAGACCCCTTCTCCGAAGCCCCACAGCATCACTAACCACCGCCACTCCAGAGCCCCATCCCTTCTCAAGCGTAAGACCACTGCCATGAGGTGGGGGGAGGGGAACATTTATATTCACAAACCCAGCAGGAATGGCAAAAAGGACATTGCAGAACGGTTCACTCTTCACAAAACTGGATAGTGTTGTGAGCCCCCTGCTTGCTAGTGGGCTGGGGTTGCCATGTTATTTCTCTCTTAACCAGGCAGGAATTCAGGCACTTTCCCACCTCTCCTCCTAATCAAGTGGCCTCAGTTGCTTATGAAACCAGATTCTTGTCTACTTATTTCTACACGAAGAGACAGCACAACACAGAAAGGGCCAGAGTACTGCCCCTGCTTCCCATTACCTTCTGTATTCTGGTTCCTCAGAATATTATTTTCCCTGCCAAACAAGGTAGCTTTTAATACTGTGAAACCCTTAAGGAAAAGAGTACAGAGCTATTAAATGAATAGATATTACCAACATCTCCAGCCCTGAGTGTGGGTTTTCTCTTCCATAGCTAGAGTGCCACCACAATATCACCCGGGTAATTTTAAGCTCCACTGGATTTAAGTTGCTTTGCTGTATGGATTGTGAACATTATTTCCAGTCCAAAGCTAGGGAAACTGAGGTAGAGAAGCAAAAATGGACAAATGCTGCTTGCTCCACCCCCAGAAGGGGATAATGAGCGGTATGATTAGAAGGAATCATTCCTCAAACTGGGTCATGTCATTCTTTCCCACAGAGCAAAGCCTGTATTTGAAGGCTACTCCTACATCTAAAAACCTCTCCCCAACTCACTTTGCCTTGTATTGGAAAATTTGACAAAGCCAGATGAGTGCCCAAGTAGCTGCACAATTCAAAAACAAGGTTGAAGAGTAAAGAGATCTTGTTGAAAAGAAGTTGTGGGGTAGGGAGGTTCAGCACTTAAATAGTGCTCAAGGTATGCATGGGGCTTTGACACATTAAAACCATGGTCTCCAAGCCCATTAATTTAGACACAGCCTTGTACTTGTCCATTTTGTGCCAGATCATTCTGCTACTCACATTAGCTCTGACTTGTGTGTGGTCATGTTCTGGAGGAGTTCAGGATGTCTATGTTGTATTGCTCTTGTAGACTTGGAGAGGTAGGTGCGATGGAACAGTGAGCAAGTGGAAGGAGATGGATAGACAAGGTTTGTGGGAGCAAGAGAGGGGACGGAGGATGGAGACAAAGGAGAGAGGAGGGATGCCAGGCAGTGAGAACCAATAGTGTAAACCCCATGAGAATCAAACAGGGCCTAACATGAGACACCAGAACCGTGAGCCATGGTAGCACTTGGGGAAGAGGCTGCAGGACAGTGAGAGCTTCACCCGTGGCTCACTAATACTCCTATTTCTTTCCCTATGGTATTTATCCAGCCTCTATTGCCACAGCATCTGGTGCCTCAGTCTTTAGTGTAATTATCCTCACAACAATGCTGTGAGGTAGAGCCATACTGTTATCCCCATTGGATTGGTGGGAAACTGAGGCACACAGATTGACTTGCCCAAGGTCACAACAGAAGTCCTGAACTAGTGCCCTAATTAATAGACCACCTTTCTTCTCTAGTTGGGAATAGTGAAGGGGATTTTATTTAGATTTAACAATAAAAACTCCCATACTGAAACTCTGAGCATGCTAACAAACATACAACACTCATATACATCAACTACCTCCTTCTATACATCCTTCAGCAATGGAAGCGAGAATGCAATGTGACACTGACGTTTGAGGCACTGATCCAGAGAGATCTAGTAATAAAGACCCATGTGTGACGTGGTGAGAGTGAAAGGAGTGAAATTAGTCCTATTTCTTTAGATAAATGCTTGTGCCCCATTACAGCGGAAGCGGATGATCCGAAATTGAAACATGAATACTCAGAACAAGATGGAGGATTTGATTCTGATCTCACATCAGTTTAATATCACAGAAAAACAAGAGAGTGATTGCTGATTTATATCAGCACAACAGCAAAAAGAATTTGACTGGAGTGAGAAGAGAATGCAGCACTTTAATGGGGAGATGATGGGAGTGTGGATGAGCAATCTGGTCAACAGAATAGACTTTAGAAACATGGCAAAGGAAAAAGCCACAAGATCTAGCATGACCATGGCCTAGGCTTTGAGGGAATAGATGATGTAGGAGTCCTGGATGATTCCCAGGGTAATGGAGGTAGAGCTGTGTACTTGGGAAGAAAGACTCACTCAGTTTAACATAGTACCACAGTGAAGCCAATTGTGATCAGAACAAAATGGCGTGTTGTTATCCTAAACACACACCGATCGGTATTGTGCCTCACAGCAGTCAGCATTAGAAAGTGAACCTACTTTGAGGCCTGATGCTGAAAGAAGTCACCGATTTTCTCTGCATAAAACCAAATCAGAAATGCACTTAGGGCTATGGCACAATGCCTGGAAGAATACAGGGAGAAAAAAAAAATCAACTGAGCAGCACCAGAGTTACGAAATGTGCAGATTTCAGCTCAAGCAAAAAGCATAATTTAATTTAGATACTCGCTAAAAGGGAAGCTGCTGTGCCAAGATTTACATAAAGTTGTAACAATGTCTGCTGTCCTCTTTTTGGACGGCTTAAGGTACAACCCCCCCCCTTTTTTAAGAACCAATAATGTGATGCAAGCATATTCGGCCATGGTACCAATTTACTCTATTTCCATCAGAGGGAGAGCTGACGTGACTAAGATTTACTGAGAGTGGAAACAGTATTTCCAGTGAAAGTCGTGGCTTGGGCAGTGACGAAACCACAATGAAATCTTGGCAGGAAGTGTGACTCTCACAGCTAGATGGACGCTTGGTGCTTGTCCCCTCAAATCTAAATCCTAGGGCAGCTGGCCACATGGTGCTGAATTCCATGGCCCTGAATTAAACATTTACACTTGCTTAGCCCTGCAAATGCACTCAGTGCCCTACAGTACACAACACAATAAAAGCCCTTAACTTCTAGGAAGCACCTGGCTGCTACCCTCACTCACATCGTTTAGCACCTACCAAAAGGACTCATCCCTCCTTAGCCCACCAAACCCTGGGATAGAGCCGTGCTTGGACAACCACCCTTCTCAACTGCCCACCTCGCCCGTGGCATTTGCCATCTACCCCAATGGGCCAACCACCACAATGGGAGGACCTCTGAGAGGAGAAGCAGCCAGCATAAGTTACATAAAGATATCCAAGAGCATCGGGATATGCAAGTCACAGGAGAGGGGCAACTCTCTTGTGGAAAGTTCTTCGAGGCTAGGTCTTGGCATTTAACTACAGCACTATGGAGGGGCAGGGCAGAGGGACACTTCTCCAGGGTAAGCTCTAGGAAGAACAGCATCTCTGAGCTCCTGAGAGACAGGAGAGCCCTTCCCTTAAAAGGTGCAGCCAGCTCTGCCTATCAGGCTTGCTGGGCTGGGACCAGGCCATGATCTTTCTTCATAGGTGCCACTTTTGGGTTGTTTTGCAACCCCAGAAGCACAGGGAGGAAGGAGCCCCTGTAGCCCCTTGCCTTCCTTTCCCCAACACATCTCCATCCGACATGGCTTTTTGGGGTCTATTTCTGCCCTCTTCACCATGAGCAACACCTTACCAAGCAAGCCCTATTGACTCCATTGGGACATGAGTAAAATGCTCCTCGCTCGGAGAAAGCGGACCCTATTCTGCTGATCTTTCAGCCCAGGGATAACAATTTCAGGGGAGGGGATTTGCTCCATCCCCCATTAAAGACGACTTCAATATTTGGCCCATTGAGGATAAGAAGCTACACACTGCCAGGAATTACCTTTTCTCAGGGCGGGCTGGGTTGCCTGTCAGCACCACACAGAGTCGTCCTCCCCCTCACCCACTCCTGGGTTTCAACGCCCTTGTCACAACGCAACAAGCGTCCCTAGGCGATTCCAGATAGAAAAAGGGATTCGCTTATTGGTGCTACAGTCAGCCCAAAGGGACTGGAAAGAGGAGAAGGGTTTGATGCACGTTGGATGCAAACGTGTCGGCTAGACCACGAGCTGGTTTGCTACATGCCCGTTTCCCCTTGCTTTTCTAGCAGATGGCAGCTATTGGTGAAACTAGCGCAGAGTTGACAGAAATCCCATAATGGCTTTTAGAGAAAAAAAGAGCAGCAAAACACATCATTGATCATGCATTCATATTAGGCAGTTGGTGGCTCTATGGAGTTGTCAAACAAAGGGGGTAAGGACAAGCTGCAGCCAGGCAGAGCTGGACCCAGATTATCTCCCCCAGCACAGGATTTGGGCTCCATCTCCAAAACCGCAGATTTTAAAAGCCCTGAACCTGGGGTTTGATGTTCAGACCCAAATCCATGCTTGCCCACCAAAGCGTGATTTGATGGTGCCCCATCAACCTTTGAGCTGCCTGTGAAATTAGACTTATACACCGAACCTTCGTTGGAACAGGAAGATTGGTTTGGTTCCTGCTGCAGGTACTAATGGATGCACCATTGCTGTGGTTACAACCAGGCCAGTTAAGGGCTTGCTGTCTTTTGCATAACTGCTACCTAAAGCCAAAGTCTTTTAAACTGTCAATTTGATACTGATGAATAAAGACCAGCCCCTCGGTCCTGATGGAAAGGCCATCATCGAAAGTGTGGAACTCCTTGAACTGGCCATTTTTCTGTGCTTGGTCACCTCACATGATTTCCTAATACTTTGCAGCCTGGATCAGGTCAGGAACCTTGTGGGTAGTTTTAGCTGCTGGGAGAAGACAGAGGTTCAGGTGTGGCTGCTTCTTTGGGAGGGGGGACATCAATAGAGCTTCTAGCCTTCTCCCTATTCCTGCCGCATCATCACGTGATGTGCTATGAAATGGTTTCAGGTTCCTTCAGCATCTGCAGCAACTCCATTCCGCTGTTTCCAAAAGATATTTGGCCACTGCTTGCTGCAAAGTGCAAGAGAATATACATAAAGGAATAATCCTGCCTTGGGCCTGGTCTACACCCAAGGGCGAAATTCGGCAACAGTCAACGGATGACGTAGCTTGCGTATCTCCCACCACTTCCTAACTTCTAAATAGCTCAGCATCCCCACTACGCTGCGCCAACAGGAAATGCCCTCCCATCGACACAGCATTCGGGATTAAGGCCGTCGACTTCCAGATTGATCGGGCCTCCACCGCCGCTCAGTTGATCCTGCAGCGCATATAGTGCTGCCGTGAGTGAAGACATACCCTAGGTCTACATGACAGATGGAAGGGAAGGAAAACTGATGAAGATCGGTGGGGTAGTGGGTCTGATTGTTTCTTATGAAGAGGAACAGTCTTTGAGGCAGCCGGAACTCTCAGAGTTCAGCAAAATACTATTTAACAATTACAAAAGCAGGCGAGGGGAAACAAGCATAGGTATTTTATTAAGAGAACTCCTAAACTCATCTCCTCTTGCTGCCACACTTGCTTTTGGATACATGTGGTATAGACCATGTGACAGTCTTACAGCCTTCAGGGACAACATGGCAGTAAAGCAATCTTGTGGAGTTGAGGGAGTTTTTAAGAGTTTAAGTGAAAAAAGATAAAAGGAAACAGTGAAAAAACACTATCCATTCATTCACATTCAGAGACAAAGGGGAAAAGAGGAGAGGAAATTCTATGAGTTTGTTTTCAAAAACCAAAGTGGAGAAAATTTTTATTTTGAAACATGAAAGATTTGTTTTGCCATTTAGCTGCAGAACATTTTGGTTTTGATGAGAAGTTTTGGGTTAAAAGTTTTGACCGGGTCTAATTACCAGGATATGAGGCAAGATAGCATTACATAAACCACTTAAAATGCAAACTGGAAGAGATGGCGAGAGATGTAGTCCTTCAGGATCTGGGAAACCAAGAGCAAAAACCCAACCATCAACTGAACTGGAGGGATTGAATAGCCCAGACAAGTCACTTTTTTTATAATCATTCTTTTCTGAATTCATCTAATGACCAGACAAACTGAATTATAAGCATCCAATTTCCTAAGCGCTCTGACTATAACCCCAATTTATATTACAGATAGATATGCAGGCAGATAGATAGGAGGCAGATAGAATGGTTTGCATGTAAAAAAGGATGAGTGTCTTATTCCCACACATGGCATAATTTTACATGCAGCCGAGTACTTAATCTCTCTCCATCACCAATGAAAAAAGAATCAAGATTCCTCCTCCCACCAATTAGCTGAGTTACACCTAGTAGTCTAATATCAGAAGGTCCCAGTACTGCAAAGACTTAAGCAGAGGATTAATCATAGGAATTAATTATTTGCATTGCAGTCACACCTAGAGACCTCACCCAAGATGGTGTCCCCATTGTTCTAGGCCCTGCACAAACAGAGAACCAGTCCCTCCCACCAGAGTGCTTCTGATCTAAATAGACAAAAACAAACAATAGGAGGGGAAACCCACACAGAGAGATGAAGTGACTTGCCCAGTATCTCACAGCAGGTTAGTGGCTGAGCTGGGAACAGAGCCCAGGTCTCCCGACTCCAAGTCCGGGGACCTAGTCACTAGAGGAGGACACCAGGAAAGCCGGACATCTGCAAAACACTGCAAGGTGAGGAGAAAGGGCCTATGTAAATCACCATTACACAGAAGTCATGCCATTACCCCAGTACCCTGATTTTTCCAACAGTGGGGAGGTGGAAACTGACATCCCCACTTCTGCCTTTCCACTGCTGGAAAAACCACAGTATTGGGGTCATTTGGCTGTGTGTGGGGCAGTGGGGGGGGAGGGCAGTAGGCTAGTTGGGGGGGGAAGGGGTGTCTCACCGCCCATCCTCCAGTCCAGCCCCAGCAGAGCTTAGGGTGGGGGGGGGAGGGGGAGAGAATGGGAAAGAGGATCCCTATATGCATCACCTCGTTCTTTAACTGACAGATCCCAATCTCAGCTCCTCACCAGCTGGTGCTGCCATGTCTCCCCAGGGGCAACTGTGGGGTAGACTGGGCTGTGATGCCTAACTGCTGGGCTTTGTCATCACCAACCCCCACTCCCTGCCAGTCAGGAAGCAGCCACCATGGCCCGGGCCAGAGCTGAGCAGAGAGCGAGCCGGGGAGCCCTGCTCCCGGACTGCTGCCCCATCCCCCCAGTGCCCGGAATGGGACTGGCCCACCAGCAGCCATGACCTCAGCAGGGAGGCCTGCTTCTGCCTCCCCTCCATGGGAAAAGTCGCCACAGTTCAGGGGGCGGGAGATGAGGTCTCAGCGACTGTACGTGTTCCATTAAATTCGAACACCCATGACGCTGTGAATTAACAAAAAAACCCACCCTCAATTCCGGCAGGACCTTAGCTCCGAGGAATGCTTGAACTGGCTGCACAGGCTCAGGGAATGCCACTAGGACAGCACTCATTTCTGAGCGGTCACAGTCCCTCCATGCACCATATTGAACAAACCGGTTGGTGTTAAAGGAGATGCAATGGGCAAGGGAAGATCAGATCAACTAGATGTGACACTGCCAGCTGCAAGTGAAAGCTGCATAACAGATACCAGGTGTAAAAAACCAAGTCTACTGCATCAGACATGACTTAAATCTCTTTCCAAAGCAGTCAGTGCGGATTGCTTTATGGAAACATGTAAAATAGCACTAAGCTTTACCACATCTGGCTCCACTTTAAAACCCCTAGTGTCTACTGCACCATGGGGAATATCAATGAAAGAAACACCATGCCCCGTCTAGCGGTGCTGTTAAAGTCAGATGCCACTGGAAGGATTAAGTATCATTAACAGAATTAGAACTGGAAGAGGCCTATCATGAGGCCACCCTTTGAGAGCCACTGTCTGATTGGTCCCTATAGTTTTTTTTAGATGAGATACTTTAAACATAGGACCAAGTGAAGGAGGATCTGAGAAAAAAAAAGCAGCAAAACTGTGGGTCTGTGAATGACTAACTTGGATGGATCTGATCGATTTGAACCAAGAAATCGTGGAAATGTGTTGTAGAAAATAGTCAGGACCAAAGTTTGGCTGGTGTGAATTGGCCACCAGTTCTACCACTCCTCAGACCCTCCTCCGTGACATTGACCATTCCCTTTGTGACACTATGGGTAACTTACAGGAATACAAAATACGGCCCAGTTTACCTAAGACTGAGGCTAATGGGCTAGGCCTATCTTTGCACATGCATTTTCACTTACTTGTGAATTTGCCATATGTTAGTGCCCTAAAGAAGAGCTCTGCATAGCTTGAAAGCTTGTCTCTTTCACCAACAGAAGTGGGGCCAATAAAAAAATATATTACCCCACTCACCTTGTCTCTCTGTGTAAGTCAGGTATAGAAGTCAGGAATTTTGCATTCATGTGTAGCTACTCACAAACCCAGTGTTGCTAATTTGTGCAACTTTATTGCAAGCCATGCAATACCCTGGGTTTTTTTAAAGCCTCAGTTTCCGGAGTCCTATGATTACATGAGTATCTAAGTTCTCTTTTCTTTTTTAAAGGAAATTAGCTCCTATAGTTGCAGAGAAAAGCTTGAAGAGTGCCATCACGATAGTAAGCATGCACAGAAGCTTTTACTTTCTAAAAACAGCCCAGTACATTTTCCAGGTCAGGGCTGCTTTTGTTAATGCAGCATCCCCTCATGAAGTGTGTAATACTGAAGAAGAACTCACTCCTGAAATGCAGCTCTGCAGGTCTAATTTAACCAAAACAGCAAATCAAGCAGCAGGGACCCTATGGAAAAGCTCACAGCTGCCCCTGGAAATATTTACATCTCCAGTGACAAAAATGTCACGGTGGACAGGTGCAGCCCATTAGGGCACCGAATAATTAAAAGAATTTGCACAGCACACAGGCTGCCTCTCATTAATTCTGGCTGGAATATGAACTCCAGGAAGGTGGTCAGACTCAGTGTAAGGGGAGCAGAAAATACAGACATGGGCACATTCCCCCCGATTATTGTGAGGACACACACGGGGGCCTTTCATTCCAATCACAGACTGTTCTTGTCAAACCTGGATGCCTAAACAGTCAGTTCTCCATGTGTAAGTAGGGGAAATGGAAGATGCAGGTTCAGGCAAGCACCTTGATCTGTACCATCCTAACCTCAAGGGGATGCAAAGCTGGGTTAGAAATATTGCAAAAGCAAGGTTTCCTGTTTGAGAATGGCACCAGGAAGTGCCAGCTAAGCCAAGACAGCAGCCTCTGCCTCTCAAATGTGTTTCAACCCTTCTCTGGCAGACTTAGGGGAGTTCAGAGTGCACATCAAGGAGAAGGGTTAACTAAACTTTTCCAAACCTCAGACAACTCAGTACAGATTCCACTGGAGTCTGAGATAAGACACACGGGGTCTGATTTTCTTACCATCCTCCCACAATGGGATTTAAACAGTTGTGCTGCAGGGTAGATTGAGAACAACTGTAGCTCACTGATAAACATGGGAACCCAAAACTGCTCATAAGGCAAGGGCAGGCAAGCCACATGTTGAGATGGGAAAGAGCTTGGCTCCCCCATTCCCAGAAACATTATACCCAATTTTTTTCCACAAGTTGTAGGCCCCTTCAGACCACAGACCAATCTGTTTCATCCCGCCTTAATCCAGCATGTCACGGGTATTTTATTACAAAGTAGCCAGAGCTGCCTCCATCCAGATGTGACAACTCTCAGCAAGTCAATACCCCTGAGAACAGCACCACCATACTGGGGAACAGCTCTGATGTGCAATGTTAGCACAGCAGCGCACTTCCTATGTGGGGATATTTTAGTTAGCACACTAACCACATATAAACAGAGTCAGGTGTGTATATGTATATATATATTTTTTCATTCAAAGAAGGCCTACTTGTCTGCAGCTTACCTGTTCTAGAATTAGAGGATGGTCATTACATGCAAGATGATGCACAGATAGGGGCACCAGTATCAGCAGCCTGGGCTATTTGGGAATATACTTGGTGAATATTGAAGCTGCTCTTCATGATTTTTTCAGGGCCTGATGGGTACCCAATGTTTTGAAACAATCAAACGTTCATTGGAGGAACCCAATTCATTATTCCTGTATACAGCCACAAAATAGTAGTAGAGCACAAATTATCCCCCTGACCCTCCTACCTCTTCATCACTACCACAAGTTAGAACATTGTTAACTAGGCAACACCACCACCATAAATGTTCCCAGGTTTCGCACTCAGAGCCACTAATACCATTCATACGCCTCAGTACTTGAATCAAGTGATCTTAGGGCTTGTCTACACGTGAAAGTTAATTCCAATTCAGGTAGAGTACGAATTTAAAGTGAGATAACGATCCTGGAATAACACTGTATGTTGATACTCTTATTTTGGATTACATTCAAAGTAGATGAAGCTAAACTAGAACAAGCCTCTCTTATTCTGCAACAAGACCATCCACACGCTCTGGAATAACTCCAAGTGCACACAAGCGTGAGGATCCCAAGAGGGGCAGTCAGGGCCCAGGGTCAGAGCAGGGCAAACCTGATGCTGGGAGTAGCAGAGGAGTTCAAGTCAGGTTCCAGGCCAGAGTCAATACCAAGAGTCCGAGGCAGGAGGCAAAATGCAAAGGTCAAAGCCAGGCATTCAGGAGCAGGAATGGCCATGACAGCTACAGGAGGTCCACACCATTGCCTGGTCACTTCCTGGAATGCCCCTTGGATTTATATAGGGCAGCAAGCTAATAAACTCATCAGAGCTCACCTCAGCCCTACCATGGGCTCTGGCAGGAGCAGTCCTTCAACCCTCCCCATGAAGGGGTTTCCTTGCGATTTCAAGTTCACCACAGCTTCAGCTCAGAACTAGCCCCGCCCACCCAGGCTTACGGGATCTCAGTCGAACCCGTCCTTCCAACCCTTCCCTAGGGATCAGGACCCTCCGTAGACCAGGGGTTCCATCCATTTGCTGGATCAGGAAGGAGGCCTTGAGCTTGTTTAAATCCAGGCTGATTACTCAAAAATCCTCACTGTCTCTCTGGACCCCTGGAGAATCCAGTTTGAACTAGTACTTGAGAACCAATCCAGGGAAGGCTTCAGGGCTGGAAACCAGACAAATTACATTAGCATCCCCCTCCTCCTGGAGAAGTTACAGACAATTCCACAACACATACACAACTGCATTTTTAATACAACGGACCCCACAAGTATCCACTTTAATTCAATAAGGTTTAATTTAATTCAGTGGTTTACCGTAACTCCGTAAGTTTTGTCCAGAATATTGTCAGACACATTTCACCACCCAAAAGACTGAAGTCCAGAAAGAGCATTGCCTCTGAAAGTCACTTACCCCAAGATAGCACTATGGAAGGCTACAAAATGACAGGAAATGCCCATGATCTTGGAGAAACTGGTTCCTTCAGAACAACTTCCTCCAGGCACGGACCTCGAATGAAAATACTGGTGTATTCCACATAGTACAAGTGTTGGGATAGCAAAGACTGGAGACAATACAGCCAAGTGGAATGACCCCACATGTAAACATGGAGAGCACCTGCAAACATGAACGCTGTCTGGTGTAGTGCCCCCTGTCAACATCCTGTACGCTGGAGGAACTATTTGAAATAAATGACAACAAGGTTTTGGAGTGACAAGCTATGGGGATGAGCTGAAAGCCAGCACCTCCAATTGCTACATGCTACTAATACCGCTGGTGCCTTGCTTCTGCCCTGACCTGATGGAAGAGGACAAGCACCATGATCATTGTAGCAGTGGTTTACACCCCATGGTATCATGGCTGCTGCCTCTGTTCCTGTTTGCGAGCTTGGTGGCTTAGCCCTCTGGCTAAACCGAGAACTAACCCAGGAAAAAGACACAAAAATCCAGCCACCACAAAATGCAACACAAGCTTCCTTGCAGTGATCTGTTTGTCTGGGCCACAATCCATCTCAAGTGTCTGTGCAAGCCTTCCCTATTGGTGCAAGGGCAAACAAGTAGTCCTCTGTGCAGTTTCTCCCCCTCACAGCCACAGTCCTCCCTGGAGAGTTAAGTTCTCTCCCCTCTTCAGGATATAACATACACCCCGTGCCCTGTGGTCCTTCAACCATAAGGAGCACACACACTGCCTTTTCTGCAAATGCCAGTCCTGAAGTCCAAGACATTAAGCAGGCATCTGTTATCCGCAAGCTATCTCCACTTCTTCCCCTCAGGACTACTTCCTGCACCCTACCCCTGCCCTGGGTAGTTTAGCAAACTCTTTGTTACCAGGTCCAGCTGTATCCACCCAAAAGCACTTGAACCAAAATACATCCCAGTTCCCCTGCTCCCAGGGGTTTGTACTCTTCTAGCTGCCTGCTCTTAGGCCAGTTCTCTGACCCTGCTCACAGGACAGGGCGACCTGATAGCAGGTGTGAAAAATCTGGACACTTGTTTGGGGGGGGGGGTGAGGGGAGGGTATAGTTGCGTATACAAGACAAAGCCCCTAATATCAGGACAGTCTCAAATTATATCGGGACATCTGGTCACCCTGCCACAGGATGAGCCACCATAAAAGTCCTGCTCCCTTGACAATCCGACACACTGAGGAAAAGGTTACTTTATGTTCCTTGCCACTTCCCCAGCATGCTTTGCTCCCAGGCTGTCAGTTCCCATGCTCCTGGAGCATTATCACCCCTCGGAATGCTTCTGTTCTGTTCCAGAGAGGGGGCAGAGCTAGACCTGGAAAATGGTGGAGCTTACCTTGTGACAATCGCTTCCAGTTTCTCTTTTCAGTGCTGTTCTCTCATTATCTTTTACATTTTGTAACACCTGTAAGTAAACCTCTCATAAAAGACCATAATGCACCCTTCCTCTCAGAGGAAGAGAAATTTTCAGAAGTTATGCTGTTAAAGTGAATTCACTTCCTGCAAATGAGAGGCTCTCTTGGCATAAAACCCTAACAGTGACAGATTTTAACAGCAGCCACATTTTTTAACCAAAGTGATTGTAATGCATTTTATGATCCCCCATCATAAAAGTTCTTCTAAGCTGGTTTTGCTCGACAAGCATGGCAGTAAATTTTCTGCACAGCAGTGGAGGCGCACAACCCTTTGTAGCAGGGAGGAGAGATCTGGCAACTTTCTAGGAGCTCACACACGCCATCTCATTTGCATATGATTTTTAATCAAACAATGCACACATTTACAGAATGTTCTAAGTGTGCAAAACACACTGAAATAAATACGCCTTGAGGGCTACAGAAGGTGTATAAATGGAAACACAGGCAATGCTTCTCTGCAAAGAGCTCTGTGCTCTGTCTGAGGTACATACATGCAGTAGGCTATGCATGTTAGAATGGGCTAAGTTTACAGTTATGTTTTCTTCACATTTCTAACAGACAGCTTCCATGTAAGCCCACATTATAGCATCCCTCTTGCCTAACTGGCTGCACCACACAGTAGGCATTGCTAAAAATTAATGCACAATTCATTGCAAGTTTTGTGAAGAAAAATATATCTGAGCATTGTAAATCATTTCTCACTGATCTCTAGCAACAGCTTCAAGTTCAACTAAAATTAGTCAGTAAACAAAGTTATCATGTTATGCCCCCCCCTTTTTTTTTTTTGTAATTAAAGTGGGTGGAAATAAAATATTCTACAAAGTCATAGTAAAAAATAATTAACTGTGTGAAACTAAAAAGGGCAGCAGTTCACATCACAAGAGAACCTCTTAGATTTATTTAATCTACCAAAGTTTGTTTTTTTCAGGTTCATATGAACCTAAGATCCCAAGGTTGGTCTATATTAGACCATTACTGTGGGCTGTGCTAGCAGACAAAGCCGGCAGTTAGAGCTGGCCAGAGAACTATTCCATTTCACAAAAAAAGTGGAGGTTTCAAAGTTTGTTTGTTCGTTCCACTGTGGAACGAAACTGAAAGGCCACATGAAATTTTTCATGAAAAAACATGAGAAACACCCATGCCAGAATAGCCAATAGATGGCTGGTTATGGCACTCGCCTGTGATGTACAAGACCCGGGTTTTATTCCCAGTTGTGAATAAGGTGGAGTCAAGACTTAAACCTAGGACTTCCATATCCCAGGTGAGTGCTGTAACCAGTTGGCCATCAGCTAGTCTGGGGTGGGAAGGGTATGTCTCACATTCTTTCCCCAAGAAACCTTCTTAAGTTTTTTTTTTTGTTTTTTTGGGGGGGACAAAAACTGATATATTGCTACAAAATATATTTCAGTTTCAACAAAAAACTTACATTTAATGGAGAAAGGTTTTTTTTGTTTCTTTTTTAATACAACAAGCTCTACTGACAACACTCAATATATCTCTATCAGCAAACTGCAATTAAAAAATGCTGAGACCAGAGTTTAACAGTGACTAGCTAAAAATTCTCAACTCAGCTTGGTCCAGTTACGGTCAGCATGGTCATTGAATCCAATTCCTTACAATCCTGTCTCCGCGCAAAGATGTGTCAAGCCCATAAAGGGGTATAAGTTGAGGCCACTGAGTTTCGACATCATTTTGCCATCCAACTAGATGAACAGTGAATTCTGCATGATTTCAACAACAAACCATAAATCAGCCCAGGGTCTGCCTAGGTGCTCATCTCCTTGGAAGACGAGCGCCTTCTAGGAGTGGGGAAATAAAAGGAAAAAAAAACAAAAAACCCACCACTGTTCCAGCCCCTTTTGCAGTCTGTGTCCAAATCAGCCTCTGTAAGACGACATGGAGCTAGCAGAGTTAACAGTGGATTCTGATTTCAGTGTAAACATTCCACGGGGTTCTAAAAATAAACTATTAAGAGCATAGGCTAGAAAAAGAATTAAGCCTCAAGAGACATTACTAGTTCAGGAGCTTCTTCTAAAAAGATTTAGAATATTTTACCATTTTTAGACCGAAGAGCCTTGTTTCTATCAGGAACACAGCTGGAATGCTTCATAAGAGGATTCGAATCATGCATTTGGTCATCGTAACAATTCAACATTGAGCATATTGCACATTCTAGATTTTTGGCATGATTAAGTTGGCATATTCTATTTCTAAAGTGCTGCCATTTATTTATATTACACAGTACTTTCCAAAGCAGTAGGTTCTCCCATCCCCTAACCACCACCAGCAGACACAAAAGCTGCTAATACAAAATAAAATGTGTACTTTCATGTTATGAAAAAAATTCTCAGTTGGAAAAAAAAATTTGGAAATATTCATCTCATTTGTAAGGTCTCCTGCATAATGGCAATTACCTGCATTGAGATGTTCTGCCATGAAGGGTTGTCAAGAATTCAGGCAGTATCATCTTCCACCTCATTACATTTTCCAACAGCACAAAACATTCCATGAACAAATTTGTGTTTAGATCCACCGCTTTACAATCTTGCAAAATAACCTAATAGTTTTATTAATGATGCATGGCCACGTTGAAAGTGATTTATATCACAGTAGCATCTAGATGCTGCAACTGAGACTGGACCCCATCATGCTAGGTTTAGTGCATACATGCAGGAAAACTGTCTATCCATGAAGTTGTATTGCTTTAACTATACAGGTATAGTTAACGTAGTACATGTCCCTCACTGTGAAGACAGTTATATAGGTATAGAGTTGGTTATGCTGGTACTAGCGATTCCCACATGGGAAGGAAAATAAACTATGGGTGTAAGGTACTTTTATAATAGTAAAACTGCATCCAACCTAGGATTATCTCAGGACAACTATATTGATAAAAAAAATTAAAATCACTAGTTACACTGATACAACAACTGTGCAAACTTGGCCTTGGAGACAGTCCCTGCCCCAAAGAGCTCAAAATCTAAACAGAGAAGACAAATGACATTATCCCTCACCTGTGAGATGGAGTTAAGGCACAAAATGTGATGTCCCCTGAGTTCACACAGAAATTCTGTAGAGCTGGAAATTGAATCCAGATTGCAGTCTAGCACCAGACCCTCAAAATCATTCTTCATCTCAGAAGAAAAATAGGATTGTGCTGTTCCAGTTGGGGGTCTGATAGTACATGCGTGTTGGAGCAAATAGCAAAATTTCCATTAACTAAAACATTTGCAGGCACAGGCTTTTAGTTTACAAACCTTTCCTGGTGCCCCATAACACAACATTCAGTAACAAATGTGGCAATTGCGGGAGGGAGGAATATTTTGGTTTTGTGAATGTCATGTTGCATTTAAATCTCCCTTTTAAATGTAACCTTTAGTATGGCTTGGAGTGATCATTCTGTAGCAGGAACTTGACACCTAGTGGAGACACTATCCAGAAATCAGTGACTGAGCAAAGAAGGGCCCTCAACAATGAACGGCTCTAGCTTAGTAGAACAAATGAGTTTCCTACCAATAGGGCCATTGACTGAATGACTGCTTACCTAGAAGATGAAGGGAGGGAACAAACCCTGGACATTTCCCAGAAGAAATGCAGGAGCAAGACCACCAGCCCAAGTGCGCTGGAAGCACTTCCTGGCCTAGGGACTCAGGCCAAGCCCAGGACTCTCAGGGGGCGGAGAGGACACGGAGAAGGATTGCTCTGTGGAGTTTCATTTCCCATAGATCTGTAATTCTCTGGCGCTTGGAGGCTGAGAAATTCCTGTACTAAGTCTGCATTCACTGCTTTACTGCCATGTTGTCCCTGAAGGTGGTAAGAACCTGATGAACTAGAACATGGGACCATGGGGGTGCAGGGCCAATGACACATCTGCATTTGCCATTGGAAGCTTGTACCGGGTTTCTGCCAGAGGACCCTGTGAAGCTAAATATTGCAAGAATTACCACCCAACATGGCCTGAATGGCAGCCCTCCACAGCCCACTGATTGGCTCATGCTGGTAGATGAACCAGGAAGCCTGCAAGGGGGGTGTCTGAGATGTGATGCAGACTGCCTGCTTGCTGTCTCTCCAGACCCATCTGACCCTGGTTTGTCCCCGACTCCACTAATTGCCTGTGTCTGTGGCCTGCTACCTGACCCTGACTTCCTGGTATCCTGACCCAGCTACTTGTCTCCTCACTGAAACTTGGTAACTGACCGGTGGGCACACAAGCCTGGCCCTGACAGTAGCTAGGAAACCGGAGCTCCCTGAGCCAGGTGGACTCGTGAGGGCTGGGTCACTGGGTCGGGAGTCAAAGATGGCTGGAGTGCGGGGTCCCTCTGCCCTAGAAGGACATTAGACATTGGGTCTGCACCTGGGAGTGTGCCTGAGAGACTCAGAGCTAGTGGCTTCAGGTGAGAGTGGAGGAGGGCTGAAGAGGTGACTGGAGCCTTGATCTATTGGGAAAGGCAGAAGGTGGTGGGAAGACATTCAGAACCTGTTGAGAGATGTATAATCCTCTCATGTTGTTAAGCTAAACTACAGGCATTTATTTCCAGTATTGTAAACAATATCACTGTTTTTTTAATGTATAGGCTTTACTCTGGTGCTCATCTCCAGGGTATCTGAGCACCAGTGCTTAATTTGTGCCAGGGCTGAGCCCCAGCGTCTCTAGCCTTGGCAGTTCACAGCTCTGCCACCTCTAGGCTTGCCACATCAGTTATGAGAGTACAAAAATTGCTTGAGCCCCGGCCCCTCTTTCTTTACAAATTAAGCACTGCTGAGCACCTCACAGTGAAGTTTTTATCCTCACCACAATTCTGATGTAGGGAAGTATTTAAAAAAAAAAACCAAACAAAAAAAAAACCTTCCCTAGGCGAAGGAATTAAGTGACTTGCATGATAGACAGGAAGCCTGGCAAGAAAACAGAGATCTCTTGAGCACCTGACTAGTGCCTTAATCACAAAGGTCATCCTTCCTATAGTCATTACAACCACACTAGTTGTTTGCATTGCAAAAGCGCCTAGGAGTACCAGACAAGAATCAGGGTCCTATCATCGAGGTACTGTAGAGACTAGAGTTGACTGAATACACTTACATTTTGCGCTGCAGATACCCCAATAAGCCATATATCATGTTCTATCTACAGAGACACAAAAGTGCCTTTCCAGTTTTACTGTCTATACACAACATACTGCATATAGAAATCATGTATCCACTGTTAAATGCAAGCAATGAGACCGCTACTGTTTAAGAGCACAAAGCAAGTTTAGGATTGGAATGCCACACAATCAGTATTTGATTAACTACTTTTGCAACTGAGCAGGTACAATGCATCTGATGCATATGGAATTTGTCAAGGACAATGGAACTAATTAGGATGTGTACAGTCTCTAAAACTGTTGCAGGAAGTAAGGAAGGATAAGGTTCAAAGCAAAAGCTCACCACTGGAGCAGGAGGACAGCATCAGCAAGGATAATACTGACCTCCTTATTCTAACAGACTTATTTGTTCAGTGTTAATTAACTGATGCTTGACTGTCACATGATAGGGCTAACACTAAAGCAACCTGCAAGGAACTTGGAGGGAGGAACACAGGCTGCAAGAGGGAAGTGTTTGGAGGAGGCACCAGTAAGTCACTCTGTGTACACATGGCTGGAATGCAAGCTACAGTTGCAGCATCTCTGTAAATAATTCTCTTAATAAAGAGCCAGGTTAGTTTTACCAGTATGGAGCCACCTTGTGTTATTACCCAACAAGTGGAACACTAAACAAACCTCCATCCTTTCATGACTAGTGTCATGGTACTTAAAATTCCAATCAGGGGCCAGGATCTCCTTCTCACCACCTTCTCTGAAAGGTAGCACTTTCCAGAAGAACCATGCCCCTTGACTGGTGCAGTACCAAGTCAGAGGGAAGAGAGACATGTGGCTATTGCAGTTCACTCCAGAGGACCAGAGCCAACAAAAATCACAAACCACAAGAATTCAGTCCCAGGGCTTGAATTCCTGTCGGCAATTAGTCAAGGGCCATCTGTTTTCATTATCAATTTATCAAAAAAAAATAAAATAAAATAAAGCACGGTGGTTTGAATGCAATTTTCTTTGTTTCCATTCTCAGGGGACTATAAAACAAGGACAAATCTCCAACCTCAGGCCATGCCAAGATATTAACACACATTAGTTTTCACTGGGCCACATTCTGAGGCTATGGGGATGAGGATTCTAGAGAGAGAGTCAGTGCTAGCCAAATGCACACATTCGAGTACAGTAGTCGGTCCTTTGCTGGCTACTTATTTTTGTTAGTGTTGGTGACAGAATTTCCCAGGGGCAAAGTGCTCACTTAACTCTGAATTGAACCTAATGGGAGTTCTCCCATTGAATTCAATGCAAACAACGTAAGCCAGTGCTAAAGGCTTCAGAAAAAATCCCTCCTTCTCTTGCTCTGCTACAGTTCAGAGAAATACAATAAATACCTATGAATAAATATATTAAAATAAGTTATATAAGCTAACATTTACATTTCATTAACAAGATGTGTATTACCAAGTTAAAGGCCTATCAGAGGAAAGCTTTTGATTTCTTATAAGTTTTCCCATTAAGCCCAAGTGAATATCATGTCAAGATTTACATACTTTGCACTCCCTTCACAAGAGTGTTGGGGTTAGAACTTATCTGCCTGCACAGCCATTGCTTTGTAACATTAAATTCATGCCTTTCAAAAGAATGAATAAATAGATTTTATTCCCTCTAACCATATGTAAAGCCCAGTGCTTACCCAAAGACACTGCTGGCTGCAATTAACTTTGATTTTGTATATATTTTACAGGCATTTACAAAGGACTATAAAAGGAATGAGTCAACGCTGACCATTTTCATTTGATTTTGCGATGAAGTACACAAGAGGCAATTATGGTCTTTGCATAATTTCGTTTCCTCTTGTTTTATTGAGGCAGTTTTGTACCTGTGGCTAATGGTAACATTGCAACATATGTTCTGCTGGCTGGTTCAATGGCACTTGCTGTGCACAATCAAATCTTTTGTCTGAGCCCTTTGGGGAACACTTGGTGTTTACAGACAGTTCTCTCATTTTCTAGAGTGGTAGCCACGATGCATGCCCATGCTTCATATGCAACTAGGTCACAGAACGCAAGGATCCTCAGTAGCAGACCGGCCGAAGGAGGGTGGGGGGAAAAGGCAGCATGGCCCCCAGCTGCTGGCCAGGGGGAGGCCCTTCAGAGTTCTACATGGGAGAAGCGAAGCTGCAAATCAGCTGCTACACAGGCCTGGAGAACAGGCACCAGGGGCCAAGGCTGTGCTGGCAGCCAGTGGGACTGGCTGATGCATCCCCAGCTCTGCTTTCTGGGCTCCTGCGACCTCCCGCGGGGATGCCGATGCCCTGGCCGCGGGCGGATGCCCAGGGAGCTCTCCGCACCAGTCATTGCGGAACGTGCACCGGAGGCACCCCCTGCGGGCTGCCTGCGCTGCTCTGTCTTCCAGGTGCACCCAGGCAGCTCTGGCGGCTGTTTGAAAGTGCAGAAGAGGAGCGGGGCTGTGCACCGGGCTGGCAGGCAGCGGCAGCCCAGCCTCCTTTGTCCCCTCCCCTACTCACCGAGCCAGCAAAGCTGTAGCAGCCGGGAGAGAAGCAGAGCGGGTGGGCCTGGGGGGAATCCCCTTGCCTCCCTTCCTGCAACAGGACCAAGATCGCCTCCCAGGGAGGGCGAAGGAAAATCCCTCCAGTCAGGAGCTGCTCGAAAGTATTGCTACAAGGAGGACTGGGGCAGGGGTGTGCAAATGCAAGCATTGGCCCCTGGACACTGGAGACCCTCAGTACGCCGCTGTGGGTTCTCTTCTCTAAGCTAGAAGGTACTATTTGTGCTACAGTAGCACTTAGGGTATGTTTACACACCCACAGCAGCAAGCCTTGGGCCCAGGTTGAAAGATGTGGGCTAGCAGGGTTGAGCTCGCTCTCGAAGAATAGCTGCGCAGGCAGCACTTAGAAGTTGTGGCTCAGGCTGGAGCTCAGCTTCTGAACCACCCCCCGTAAGGCTCGACAGCCGGAGCTCCAGCCCAAGCCATGACTTCACAGCACCGTCTGCAGAGCTGCACGTGCTAGTGCCTGTCTGGGAGGCTCACGGCCACGGGCTGCATAGACCTGCCCTGGTACCGGTTGGGCCCTGCACTGAAGAGCTTACAATCTAAATAGACCAAAGGGTGGTGGTGACGGGGCATCCACACCCACGCTGGGCAGCAAGGGGTTAAGGAACAGCTGTGGGCCCAGGCAGTCTCATCCAGACACACCTGCAAAGCCTGCACAAGCCAGAGGCAGGGCTTTGAAAAGGGGAGCAGAGCAGGCCAGAGGCAGGCCGTGGAAGGGAGCAGATGGCTGCTCTGAGGAGGAAGGCCTGCCCAGGAGCGAATTGCCTGGGACCGGACAACACAGGCCGTGCAAACCCACAAAGGAGAAGCAGGGGACAGTGCGTGTGGATCAGAGACTTGATTAGAGCGATTTGCTCTGGGAAGCTGAAGGAGACCAGGATAGGATGTGGGCCGGGGGTAGCTGCCCACCATTGGGCCTGGCCCGAAGGCCGGTGGAGTGGGCAAGCCCATGATTCCCTGTCCACAATACAACACAAGCCTTCACCCTTGGTGAGAGGCCAGCAGGAGAAGATGGCAACTGTTCAAGGACCCAGCCCTCAAAGCCCCTGCGCTAAAAGGATGGACTGGAAACCCTTGGGCAGGGATGCTGAAGGACAAGACTGTGCTTCAGTGGGGAGATGTCCTGCCAAGCCCTGCCTGACCACTAGGCATCACAATCGGTGGTTGTGCATCTTCTGCAGTGGGTTACTGAGGCTGAAAGAGAGGTAGGAGCTGAGCCAGGACAAGAACCCAGATTTCTCAATCCCCCATCCAGTGCCCTAACCACCGGACCACTCTATATGCTGGCCATATTCCACACCAGGGCCTTAATGGGTTTCAAAGGTAACCACACTGCAGATTACAAGAATCTGGCATACAAACCCAATCATACACCATACTGTCTCCTCCATCACCGCTGCCAGTTCTGCTCTCCATGATGTCATTTGACTACATGAATGTCTCCGAGATGAACTTGACCCAGGGTTTTAAAGAGGCTGGATAACTTTAGAAAAATAACTTTGGTCAGGGAAAATGGAGTAGAGCAGGAACAGTGGCAGCCAACACCTTCAATTCTATTTCACTCTCTGACCCCCTTCCCTTGTTGGCCCAATCCTGTTTTCACGACACACCCACACACGTCTTTCTACTAAGAGGCACTTCAGCCTGATACACTGTAACTTTAAATCAAAAGCTAAAACCTCAACTGACTCTTATTGTTCTACCCTTTGAAATGTTCATTTCAGTCTTTTTAAAATACCCATTTATTGCATAATAATTCAAGTCTGTCTGTACTTTGTATCATTCTATTTGTTTTAAGATTGTTTGTAAAACCACTCCACTGACCATTTTATCTGTTAATTTTACCCACTTTCAAAATATTTGTAAAAATCCTATTTTAAGTATAAGAAACCATACTGTAAAAGACACTGGCAAAAATGAAATAATGTTTGCTTTAAAAATAATATGTGAATTCTTCAGCTAGGAGTTGGCACTGAGTGATTGGAGTGCGAATGGCTGAGCAATTGAGGTGGGTGTAGACAGGGAAAGTGATTGAACAATTGGTCTCACTAAGGGATGTCGAAAGAGATGAAGAAAACACCAGCCTCACCTAAAACTTTTGAGAGAGGAAGAAAGAAGCAAAGATAATAACTTTTACCACTCGACTGGCCGAAGAGGAGTCCACCCTAATAACTTTGGAGTCAGCCCACTTCAAAGAACAAAATCTGATCAGGCTTGCAACAATGTGGGTGATTAAGGATCACACCAAATGCAGATGCAGCATGACAGAGCAAAAACCCATAGACTTACATGGGGTCTTTTTTCTGTAAAATGGGACAGGAAGATGAAGGCTGGAGGTTTGGGTCTACATCACCACACCATCCAGGAGTGCCAATGCACATCGGCAGAACCTTTCTCCTCACCCTCATGCTACAATCAATCACCTGGTCAGTGACTACCACGAGCACCAAGAGGCTGGTAACTATAACATCTGAGAGACCCCTATATATGTTTGTCTATCTCCCGGTCTGTGTATGCCTGTCTGTGTGTATGAGTGTGAATGAAAGTACCAATTGAAACGTGTCAATGAAGTATACTTTATTAGCAAGAATATCTGTATTTGTAAAGCACAATATTGATATTGTTACAGTGTTGATCCTGTTTCCCTGGTATTTGCATTATTGATACTATTTACCAAATTTCTGTATTCACAACAAACATGGCTTGTTGCCTTATCCCCTGAAAAAGATCCTGCGATATTTGTTATTTGGATAACACCCTCACCAACCATGCAAGAGAGATTGCAGGCCATTTTTGCTTGCAGTCTGGGAGCATTCTTTAAAGGACTTCTTTATTTTGCATGTTTAAAAACTTAACTACAGCCCCAATTTTCAGTCCTTTTGCACAGACAGTATTGGAATCTACAAGAGCTCCCTTTCCAGACTGCACACAAGTGAGCTGCGTTCAGTCCCATTGCTCAATGTAACAACATGCCCTGTTTAAGGGGAAAGAAAGACTTGGAAAAAAAACCTAATGCAATATTACTTCAAATGTCACCCTCTCAACCTAGACGTTACCCCTTTAAGGAAGCTACTGTTATGAAAAGAAGCAAGAATGCTCCAGAATCCATGCCACTGCGTTCCTCATTAAAGGACGCCCTGCCCCAGGAGAGAGTCTGAATAAGATGTGCTGTCCTACATCACAGACAGTCATTGTCAATACATCATTTAATCCTATGTGCAGTACGTACTCTATGCATGTTCAAAAATAGATGATGGTTTTTATGAAGTCTACAAATGGCAAAGGAAATCAAGCAAGCCCTGTATCTCTCTCTCTCTCTCACACACACACACACACACACACACACACACACACACACACACACACACACACACACACACACACGACTTGTTTATGTATGCATTGCTGTGTGCCAAGAATAGCCAGAGATGTGAAAGAGCCTAAAATAGCAAGAGCTTGACAAATGGAGCAGGCAGGTTATACCAAGAAAATATGTTTGCAGAGATTAGATGTAGGAGGCAAGATCCATTCTACTGAGTTAGACACTGTAGGCCACAAATTTAAGGCTAATAAGCACCTAACTTGCCCTTTAAGGGCCCAGTCCAGCCTTTAGCTTTCAGAAGTGCAGGTGCCTCATCATTTTGGTCCCTGGTCAAGCTGCTTTCAGGTTTCTGGCTTTAAAATACACACAGCTGAGTAGCTATTTATAAAGCATCTCTGTGACGCTTATAGCGGCCTTCATGAGCAGCAGCTCTGCAAAGTGCTGGGCACCCTCAATTCTCATTGAAGCCAGAGGGAATGGAAAGTGCCCAGCATTTAACACGATTACTCCCATAGTGCCCAAGGTGTCAATGGATTGCTTTAACCACAGGTAATGTTCAGTCACCTAGTGGCTCTCACTGCACTCAGACTGGGGCATTCTGAAGTTTAAACTTTAGTTCTTGAACTCAGTAAGGATGTGCCTTTTATAGGATTTTTGGATTTACAGCAACCCTCCGTTGACCAAGCCACCTACCACCACTACAACAACTCATTCTGGGACTATTGGGGGGGGGGGGGGGAGAGAGAAGAGAAATGAGATTAACTCCACCTCTGTTAGCAGGCGTGTTGTAAGCAAGACTTGAGAAGCAATTCTTCCACTCTATTCTGTGCTGATAAGGCCTCAACTGGAGTATGGTGTCCCGTTCTGGGCACCACATTTTAGTAAAGAGCAAGAAGAGACAAGTCGAAGAAAGTCCAAAGATGAGCAACAAAAATGATTAACAGTCTAGAAAACATGACCTATGAGGAAAGATTGAAGAAAATGGGGTTTGTTTAGTCTGGAGAAGACTGGTTGGCGGGGGAGGGACATAAGTTTTCAAGTACATAAAAGATTGTTACAAGGAGGAGGGAGAAAAAATGTTCTCTTAACTGCTGAGGATAGGACAAGAAGCAATGGGCTTAAATTGTTGCAGGGGAAGTTTAGTTTGGATATTGGGGGGGTGGGGGGGGGGGGGGGGGGGGGGGGGGGGGGGGGGGGTCTCCCTGTCAAGCTAGTTAAGCACTGGAACAAACTGCTGAGGGAGGTTGTGGAATCTCTGTCATTGGAGATTTTTTAATAATGGATTAGACAAACCTGTCAGGGATGGTCTAGAGCAGTGTTTCTTAATTGGTGTTCCGTGGAACCCTGGGGTTCCGCAAGATGAATTTCAGGGTTCTGTGAAAAATTGAAACCGTGCCGCCGAAAACAGCCAACAGCGCGTGCCGCCGAAAAGGGGAAGATGTCCTGGATTTTTCAGCGGAGGGTATTGCATGGCCCCGCAGAAGTTAAAAAGGGTTCCGCGGCCAAATTTAATTGAGAAACACTGGTCTAGAATATTACATAGCCCTGCACTGAGTGCAGGGGACTGGACTAGATGGCCTCTTGAGATCCCTTCCAGTCCTACATGTCTATGATTCTATCTGGAAGATAGGTCTCTTCACTGTTCTCCATGTCCACGGAAGGCAGGACAAGATGCAATGAGCTTAATCTGGAAGAGAGATTTAGGTCAGCTATTAGGAAAAAGCTTTCTACCTATTTAAAAAAAAAAAAAGTAATTAAGCTCTGGAACAGGCTTCCAAGCAATAGTTGTGGAATCCCCATCATTGGAGATTTTTAAGAACAGCTATCGGGGTGGTTGAGTCCGCAGCCAGCCAAGAGGACTTTCCTTTCTCTTCTTACTCCAGCCAACCACTGGAACTACTGCAACCAGGAAGGAGCACTATACTTGCTTCTCTGGCCCCAGCCATCCATTGAATGTGCTCAGGCCCAGCAGCTCCTTTTATATGAGCCTGCTAGATTCTGATTGGCAGCTTCCCATGCAGCCTCTCTAAGAAACTTGGAGGATTCACCTACTCTGCTCTTTTCCTGGGGCAGGGTGTGGTAGGACTGGGAGGTGTCCAGGCCTAGTACACCCCATCACAGAAGATCTAGAGAAGCTGTCTGCTTTCCTCCCAGACCCACCCAGACACTGTCTGAACGTCAGGCTTTTAAACCCTTACTCCACTCAATATGATTGACCGGGCTTGAGGGGCAGAGCCAGCTTTTCCCACAGCAGCTCTTTAGCCCCTTTGTCACCAGTGCCCTATCTGTCCAGGTTCACCATCACCAGTCTTTTCCGCACTAGTAAAGAATCTTCAGATTTTTTGATTCATAAGGAGTTCCAGGAGTCTTAGTTGGTTCACTAAACATTATGCTGAGTGAACTGACTGAAGTTAGAGGCACATTTCAAATCCACTGGTACACAAGACAGCAAACTATAGTCTTGAGAGCACAATCTTGGTTTCTTTGTGATGAAGAAAGAACTGTAGAGCCAGACAATAGGAAGAAACTCAGATGCCAGCTCAAAAGAGGAAAGGATTGAAGCTAGTTGTGGGGGAGCTTTTGGAGCCTATACTTATAGCTTCAATAGTGTCTACTTGTTCGCCTAGTCCAAGGTACATTAAGCTGTCTTTGTACAATGAGCTATTCAGGGTCCTAGTGAATGGATTAAGTTAGTGGTCCTTGCCTTTAAAATAGATTAGTTTGATCTTCTGTGTGGCAGGCGGTAGAATTTTACCCAGTGATTTCTGCTTTGATATCATTAAGTCGTATCAGAACTAAAGCATATTTTAGAATGGAAGTCCAATCTTGATTAAAAACGTCAAGTGACGGAATCCACCACATTCTTTGTTATTCTCTTTCAGTGGTTAGAATCACGTCAAATGGAGCCTACATTCCCCGTTGGAACTTTGCTTATTTGCTTATTTCAACATCCAGCCACTTTTGTTATGATTCCTCTGCTAGACTGAAGGGCCCCCTAGCATCAGCTCTCTGTGCAGGTACTTCCAGTCCAAGTCATCCCCCAGTGCTCTTTGATAAGCTAAGTAGCTTGAATACCTTTAGTTTCTCATTGCAAGGTGAGTTTGCACGTCCTCGGGTAACTTGTGGCTCCCTTGAACGCTCACCAATATTGCCACATTTTTTTTTAGAGCATGGATGCAGAACAGGATACAGTATTCCATAGCTGGTCTCAGCCATGCCACTATACAGGGGTACTCTACTTGATAGTCCCCTCTTCAGAATCAAACTTTAAGTCTGCAAGAGACCATTAGATCTGCTCGTCTGACCACCTTGGACATCACAAGCCACTGCCATCACCACCACCCAGCACACTGAATCCAGCCACCAAATTAGACACAAGTATTACAGCCCACAGGAGACTTGATTATTATGTGCCACAGGCAGAAAACAGGAGGGACCGAGGTGCACCACTGCCTGAGGCTCCCTCAATGTCAGGGAAGTAAATAAGTGAGATATACCCAGATAATCCCAGCAATTCACTCACACCCTTCAGAGGAAGGCAAAAAACCCCAAGGTCACTGCTAATCCAACCTGGGGGACCACGCCTTCCTGACCCCACCAAATGAAGGAGATCAGTTAGACCTGAGCTTGTGAGGAAGAACCAGCCAGCCACACATCTGAGACCCCAAATGCTCGGTGCCCACTTCAGAGCCTGGCCTACCCTGCCCAGTGTCCTATCTCCAGCCATGGCCATCCCTGATGCTTCAGAGGAAGGATATAAAACAAAATACATTGGAGGGGGAGGGGACATGGAATCCCTTCCTGACCTCCGCAGCTGGCCCAGTGCTGTTGAGTATCTTTCTGGCCTCTTGGCCACAGCACCACACTTGGAGCTTATGCTCCCCCTTGGTTTCCTAAGACTCTCAAGCCCTTTTCAGAGAGTCAGCTGCCTTCTAAAAATATATTTGTTTCCCCCTCTTCCATCACCTAAAGCCTGGTGAACAACAAGCCTTTCCTGTTAAATGTTGGCTGGAGAAATTACAAGTACACATGCCAACTTACAAGTGCCATTCCTTCACACGGACATCCCTTCTTCAGGAAGAGATTAAATCTGCCACAGACTTCTCACCTGACCACACCTGGTCAGAGCAGGAAGCCCTGGGATGTCACAGCACCTTGGAAGCCATGTGCTGTCAGGCCATGTGCGGTCTACTGAAAGTTTTAGCAACAGCCCGAGTAGCACCATGACTTCACAGGAACAGTTTATGCTCAGAGAACCTGTCCACCTAGCCTTGAGGGGCAGTGGCTAACAGTTGCTCTTAGTTAGCTAGGAAAGTGGCTAGTTTATCTGCTGATGTAACTCCATGGATTTAAGAGGAGCAGGGAATCATTGGCTTCAGATCATGGATAACTTACTTCCACAAGGCATAACACAGCAGAAGAGTAGTTCAGCTTTGCAGTGGAATCTTTTAGTCATAAATGGGCTTGTTATTCCCCCCCCCCCCCCACTTTCCCACCATGGTGGAAGAGGTTTCTGAGATTATTTCAGCTACCTCCTGCCCCCAGACATACAGCACTGTGTGCACTGCCCATACTATTGATGTAGGAAGCAGGAGACAGTATCCAACTGTTTGAGTCAATGTGACATCCCCCTTCTGACATTTTCTTGTTATGTGCCATATACACCTCTGCAAAAAAACACTAAGCGGATGATCTGGCATGCAGTGCTTATGTAAGAAAAGCCTCTAATGAAGTACAGGCATTATGCTCGCTTGACCTCATTATTCCTTATAGAAAACAAAATCAATCAGTTCTTCCCAGCAGACACCAAGAGAAGCACATACAGAGATGCTGAGGGCACAGGGCTGTCGTATTTTTTCCTAACCATTCTCCCTCACTGACATTTGCAAAGTTTATCTTCTCTTGGATAGTGGAGGAGGGGATTTTTTTCTGCCCCAGAAACATTTTCCTCCAACAACCAAGATTGGGGAAGGGCGGGGAGGGGAGAGAAAAAGGCACATGCTAGGAAACAAGACAATTCTTGTCAGACATACACTGAGCTTTAAGCAATGTGTTTCAGTTCTGCAGCAGTGGCTAAAAAGCCTAGAGCAGAAAGACAAAAAAAAAAAATCCCACAAACCAAAAACCGCCTACATAGATCACATCTTTAAAAAAAATGAATATCACCTGTGGCGGTATATTCCCTTTACGTGTGTTCATAACTGCTTTTTCCTGGGCCTTTTAGCTAAAATCAACTGCAGTATCAGTTTAGTATGTGATGTGTCCTCTCTGGTTATTATATGCTGCCCCTGCTGGATCAGAACAGAGAAATCTCTCTTGTATGATCCTACTAACATTTTAAAAGACTGTTCAATCTCGCCTTTTGTAATTGTGCTTCTATTTCTTTAATGGGGGGAAGCGATAATGTCACCTTATCAAAATGTAGTAGCAACATCTCATCAGACTCTGGGCTGACTTAGTGGAGTAAATATTAGTAAAACTAGTTCTTAATTTCTATCTCCAGAAACAATAAAACTTACAACTCTACTCATTAAATAATTTATATCCCAGTAAGAGCAATTTTTTCAAAATCTGAATTTAGCAAGTGATCTTTGGACATTGCAGGAAGTGTCAAGATAAAGCAGTATTAAATCAATTAAAATCATGTATTGAAGGGTTATCACATCTTTGCCTATTATGTCCCCGCAACTAAGTCTAATGGAGGATATTCTTTACAGAAAGCATGAAACAATTTATTTATAACAGGTAAACCTGAAATCCTGTACCACAGCCTATTCAGTGTGGGCAGCTGAATTGCATTTTGTCATCCCTAGGAAGCCACTCACCATTTAGGGCCATTCCTCATTCACCAAACAAATGAAACGACGGCTGCAAAGTTGTCACTGCAAACAGGAAGTTCATGGCATCCCAGAACTCATGGGCTTCCTGAATAAAACACAAGCAGCTTGATGCTCACCCCCATTCCACTCCTACTGATGGCTTCTAAAAGATTTGTGCGTGTTGTCTTACATGGCTTTTCTGGGCAGGTTCAGCTGGATGATACCTTAGCTCACAATGAAAACCTTAAGCAAAGAACTCGGGATAAACCAAACCAAACCACAGGTTGCACATGCACATTAGAGAAAGTAATAGCACCCACCAATACAGCCCCTCATTCTAAAGGATCTCAAAATGGTTTTCAAGCTATCCACTGACAGAACTTACCCATGTTCACACCTTACACACTACTGTAATAAGTTTTGTACAAAGTACACCTCAAAATATCATCTGAAAACTCATGATTTGCTGGTCAGTATTGACCTGGTAAAATATGTTTGGCAACATTGTATGTAAAGTTATAAAAGATTCCCCTTTATGTTATTAACACGTTCCAAACCCCACTGCCCTGGCCACACAGAAGTCGGCAAACAAACAGAGGAATGTGCGCTTGCCTTATTTGTATTTGAGCAGTAAACAGTCATCAAGCAGGAAGGGAAAACAAAGGAAGTTCAAACAAGTTTAGCGAAACCAGCAGGGAATATCCTTCCACATAGACAGTCTCCTGGGTCTCAACTGGAAATGTTTTCCAAGAGGGGGACTGAAATCATGAAAAGGAGGGACAAACACCCCAAAGCACTCCCCTCTTTCTCTGCCTGTCCATCGGTCACTGCACCTGAAGAGACAAAAGGAAGCAGCTATTGGACTCTGGGGAAAGGGACCCTGGGCAGTACAAAACATACGTTTTGGGGGGGGGGGATGCAGGAGTGGGGGAGTGTTGGGTCACTCTGCAGTATAACCAAGGCGGTAAGAGCCAAGATGTGGCTGACTGACTCCAGCACACACACAGACACAGCTGGGAGGGATTTACACACCAGAAGCTGTTTGTGAGGCTACAGCAGCAAAGCATTGTAAAGGGTATCCCAAGTTACAGGGCAGGGGAGACACTGGCTACTCATTAGGCTGGATTGTTCCCTGGTATGTCACATACACATACAGCAATTTTGATCCAGGGTGAGCCTGTAACTTTATATAACTTTGTACTCAAGATTTACATGGACAGCTACTCTGGATTGTCACTTCTGTCTCCTCTCCTGGTCAGAGCCTGAAAGTGCAAGGGAACATACTTCAAGTGAAGTGGGGTGTTTGTGGTTTTGGTGAACATCAAGAGCAGCTGTATACCAATGGATTCTTCCAACCGAGTTGAGGGAAGATTTGAGCTCTATCTGAACTTTGTAACTAGCGAGGCAAACCTCCCAGAGTTAGGGTATGAGACTTCAATGAAAAACACAACAAAAAAACAGAGCACAATGGAGGAATCACCTTGCCTAACAAGATGTTTTAGAACGAGGCAGCTAGACTGAGGTACGTTTGGCACTGGATGAACTTCAAAAGAAACATCTGGCAAGACAAACATCTTATCCGCCCTTCACATTTCCCAACCTGGTTTAAGAAAGTGACCCCCTCAGTAAACCACCAAAACCTTGCAACACTCCAGCAAGGTCTGGAAGAAAGCTGCTATGGCCCTGATCCCACAAAGCACTTGAGCATATACCTAACTTTAAGCACACTAGTAGTCCTGCTGAAGTCAAGGGAACTATTTACTGGAGAGACTCCAGTCTTTGAAAATCTCCCATATGTACTTCAAGTTAAGCATGTGCTTACAGTACCTAGCACAATGGGCTCTATTGTATTAATTTAGATTAAATATATGGCCCAGAGGTGTTCTATAACCCAGTCACTGTCCAACAGTAAGGAGTATAAAACCAGATTTAAGGTTTGGTTTACAGAGACCTCAGCCTGCTTAGTATCATGGCAAACATACCACTGAAAATCCTTTTAGCCTTTTATTAGAGAAGGAAAAACAGTTAAAACATTAGAAATGTAAAAGTACTAGGCTTTCATTTTAACATCCTTTGTTCCCTTTCCCTTTAGCTAGAGAGTTTTAGAAGGAAAATACTCCTTGCCCAACAGTCTCTTAGATGGAAATAACTGTCCTTATAGGGAAAAGAGAAGTTAGTTGAGATGAGCTGTTATAGACCAATCCCATTTCCTCCCAAGTGGTGTTTGGGATTCAACTGGAGCTGGCAGGGATGGCAATATCATCTGGGTCCCTCTCTCTTTACCTTGGTCTGGTCAGGACATTTCTCACCATCAGGATGATGAAGGTCCCAGGAAAGAGAGGGGGTGGCAGCCTTGATGCTTCAGTGGCATTAATCTGCTCATCTATATAGCCCATCCCCTCGTTATTTTGTCTACCAATTAGGCCTGTATCCAACCCACCAGTGTTAATTAATTTTTAGTTTTACATTTTGTTATCTAGTATCATTTTAAATATAGTTCTTAGTTATATTAATGGGGTCTTTGTTCTAACTTGGTTTCTTTATTTAGTTCTCTTGTACCTCTTTATAAAACTAACATTAAAAACTAAACTTACATTTTATTAGCAAGACAAGGTGGAGGGGTAATATTTTTATTAGACCAACTTCTGTTGGCAAGAGGCATTTGCGAGCTTACACAGAGCTTTTCAAGTCAAGCATATCTCTCTCTCACCAACAGAAGTTGGTCCAATGAGAGACATTACCTCATCCACTGTCTCTCCAATATCAGGGGACTGACAGCTGCAACTACACTGTATCCTTACTGTTTATTAACACTTATAAGTTACTGTAACATTTTGTAAACTTTCATATGCTTTTTTCAATTAAGCTCACCCCTATAGTAAATCTGTTGGCCTAATTATCACAACAGGGGACACAGGGTAGGGGGGCAACAAAGTTTCATTTCCTAGCTGGTGTTTGGGATTTAGCCAGAGCCAGCTGAGGTTGCACTGTCATCATATTCCCTCTCTGTGGCCTGGGTCTGGTCAGGACATCTCTCAGGATCAGGATGAGGAAAGCCAAAGGTCCCAGGAGATGGCAGGGGTGGCAGCCATGTTGACGACACTCACTCCTAGCCAAATTTGTTGTCCCAAAGTCTCTTTCTTTAACAAGATGCAAAAGGGCATGATGGGTGGAATCATTCAGTCTCTTCATTATTTTGTCGACCAGTTAGGTCTAATTTCTGACACTCCAGTTTTGGTTCACTGGTTTCCAGTGGATACACTTTTCTTGTTTACCAAGCATGATCTTAACACCATCTCTGAGCTATGCCCGTAGGCCTTTTTGTTTAGACTAATTCAATCCATCTTGCTTTTGCATCTTTTGCCCCCGCATCAACAGTTTTTATAGATCATGATATTTTATGAACCTTTATTCAATTTTTATCATTATACTCACCATTAGGGTAAATTTATAAACCCATATACTACAACAGATCCTGATCCATGACTGGGGCTTCCACGTGCTACGCTCATACATACAAATAACTCTGCTGGGTTGTGGCCTAAATATATAGGTATAGCTTCAACATTCTTCTTTATGTCCCATTTCAGAGGATTCTCAGGATTTTCTCCAGGTCAAGCTGATCCCAAGTTTAAATGATGGGAACTGGGGCAATTACAACACATCAGTGATAAAGAATAGACAAATCATAATAGACTTTACAACAGGAAATGAACATACACACATTCTCAGTTCAAGCCCCAGGAGCAATTCAGGTGGGAAAAAAGTAATCACTTTTATCTGTGTCACGCTGGCTGGATTGGTGGGGGAGGGGGGAGGAATTATGTTATTTAAACACCAATATCATAGTAATTCCTGTGAGATATGCCATGCCAGGTACTGTTAGAAAGGCTATAATGTGCTAAGTAAGATGACAATGTTTATATTCAGGTGTTGTGTGTGTAATGGAAGTTATATGGTTGATATATCTGTATTTCAAATTGTACTTTGTCTGGGTGACATCCCAGACAAGATGGCTGCAGAACAATAGCCTGCTAATGGCCCATTAAGAGATTCACAGGTACAAGGGGCCAGGGAGAGAAGCTAGGGATGTACCTGATGAGTCACCAGGACTTGCTCTTGTGACTCTGGACTCCATTTTGGTTCCTGTGAAATTCCACAAGCAGCATGGCAAGGGCCAGAGGATATAAAAGGCAGAGGCCTGGGATCCATTTTGTCTTTAGTCTGTCTTTCAGTCATCACCTACCTCTGGATCAACTCATCTACTGAAGCTGTAAAACAAAGGACTGAGACCCATACTGGATGTATACCAGAGGGACTATACAAGCCTGCAAACTCCACAATTCTACTAGAAACCTGATATATATGGACTTTCAAATCATTTGTATGAATCTGATTGCTTTAATCCTTTAACATTTCTCTTATAGTTTTGTTTCTTTTTATAATAAACCTTTAGTTTCTAAAGTATTGGCTGGCAGCGTGGTATTTTGGGTAAGATCTAAACTTCTATTGATCTGGTACTGTGGCTGACCCTTTGGGGTCAGGAGAAACCTTTTGGGTAAGGAGCATAGAGTTTTAAATAACTGGTCTCTTTACTGGACCTAGTGGCTGAGTGGGAGCCGGAAACTGAAATGCAGTAAAGGGGGCTGTGTGTATTTGTATATTGGCTTCTTGATAACTGGTTTGGGGAATCAAAAGCACTGTTTGTAGCTGGTTGGGAAGTCTGACTTCAGTGTCACCCACCCGTGTTGGGAGAATCTGCTCTCCTTTTACAGCCTGTCCTGACCTTGGCATTTTCAAGTGGCTGCCCTGGGATTGGAAGGGTCACATCCTGCAACAGAACTTATCCAGGGACATTAGAGTTAACAGCTTATTGTTGCAAAACATGCCAGAGGCTGTTTAATAGAGCTGAGCAGACTTCAGTTTTTCAGTTCACAAAATGGAGGAGTTTAGATATTGATGAGTGGATGTCTGCGTAAGACAGGCTTCAGTTCAGCATAAGTTATTGGGCTAGACACAGAAGTTACAGGGTGAGGTTCCATGGCCCATGTTCTGAAAGAGGTCAGACTTGACAGGACCATAATGGTCTCTTCTGGCCTGACTTGGAAGATTTGTTAGTCTGTGGTTCTTTACAATTTTTTGCCAAAAAAATGTTACAGGGAAATTCCATCCAAGGGGCTGCTTTGGGAATGTCTTGTGTAGTTTTACTTTCATTTTTCTTCACTCATTTCCAACTGCCCATGTAACTTACAATGGCATACCCAGAGATCAATTGTTTTTTGCTGCCATCACTAAAACGTGCCTTGAGTTGTTTGAAAATTTCAAACAAATTGACCCACCAAGCACTCTAAAGGACTCAGACGCAACTTCCATTCATCTTACAAAGCAAAATGTAATGCATCACCACCAGAGAAGGGTTCAAGGTTGCTGAAGCCCTTGAGATTCCCCTTCCCCCTCATAATTCTATTCCTTACCGTAAAAGAAACATCAAATAACCTGTCACTTCATAAAGATTCATAGGAAGAAAACTGTATTTATATGTAATATACCAAAGTTATTTATTTCACACTCATGGTCTCCACCTCCCTCCATCCCCAGCAGATGAAAATTAATAGCATTAGTATTACAGTAGTGCTTCGAAGCTACAACTGAAATTGGGACCCCACTGCGGTAGGGACCATACGTACATGGTTGAGTCGCTATCCTGAAAAGCTTACAGGACTGACGAACGGCAGAGGCACACAGAGGTGAAGTGACTTGCCCAAGGTCACCCAGCTGGCTAGTAGCAGCACCTGGAATAGAACCCAGGTCTACAGAGTTCCCATCCAATGCCTTATGCACTAAACCATTGTCTGGAGGTGAGAAGGAAGAGGAGGAGGAAGAACTTTAGTGCATCTCTATTTGATTCCAGCTCCCTTTTTAGCTGAAAAAAACAAACAAATGCTTTGGTTGAGTCAGAGAGGTTATAAGCGGAGGGCCATGCTGTGGAGGATTTTGATATTTGGTTTCATTCTGATGAGGAATGAAAAAAAAAAAGTCTCTGCAAAAGGAAATGGAGATTCAGCTCTAGGGCAGTCTGCTTGACAAATTCCAGCAAAACCATGTTTCTTCAGAACATTTCCCACCAGCTCTAGTTACAAAACACAAACCTACAAAACTTAAGTACAAGAGCAAATTTAGTTCCCCAGAACAAGTGATCACAAGGACAGACAAGCAGCGCTTGGCTGTAGGTTAATAGCTCACTGGCTGACTGATATCTGGCAGGAGGCTGACTCTTGATTTTAATGAATGCCTTTCTGAGAAAGAGACATTAAAGTCCTGATGGTAACCACTCTTCCACTGGTCTCCCATCTGTAATAAGAGTTAGTAACAATTCCCCATGGAACAAATTGTGAGGCAGTCAGGAAGCTGTTCAGACTAAAGACTGGTCCTGCTGGTGGGAAAAATGCTACAGAAGTTTTATACTGAAGAGTCAGTTTCTCTTTCCCAGCGAGATCATTTATACAGACAGCAAGTATCTTGTGAGTAGCAGGCTAAAGTGGTTACATGTGAGTACTCTTGAAATGAAATTAAATAGGCAGCAGGTTTAAAAAACAAACAAAAGGAAGTATTTCTTCACACAACGCACAGTCAACACATGGAACTCTTTGTCAGAGGATGTTGTGAAGGCCAAAACTATAACAGGGCCCAAAAAAGAACTAGATAAGCTCCTGGAGGATAGGCCCATCAATGGCTATTAGCCAGGATAGACAGGGATGCAAAACCATGCTCTGAGTGTCCCTAACCTCTGTTTGCCTGAAGCTGGGAACGGGGAACAGGGGATGGATCGCTCGATGATTACCTGGTCTGTTCATTCCCTCTGAAGCACCTGGCACTGGCCACGGTCAGAAGACAGGATACTGGGCTAGATGGACCATTGGTCTGACCCAGTATGGCCGTTCTTATGTTCTCTTAGGGCTAAAAAGTTTCCCCTCCAGTTCACACTGTGGATTTCTGGTTCATGGTCTGCTCCCATTCATATCCATAGCATGTCTATACATGGAGTGGATTTGAAATACAGAGATCCATACTGCAGGCTGGGGCAAGAAGGTTATCCTTGAATTTTTTATTGTGGGTTTTAAAGATTTTTCCCATGACACCCTCAAGACACAAACAGCTCTAAATGTGCTGTTAAAATGTTCTCTCCAGCAATATAAGTGTAATGACTAATATTTTACCCTTTCAAAAAGAAAAAAAAACAAAAAAACAGTCTTTTATGCCAAAGCCCTTCACAAACCATATAACAATGTGTAACCCTTCGGTCAGACCAAGTCGGCAGCAGCAAGGGCCGGGTTCTATATCTAGGGGTCCCTATAAATGATGCAACACCAAACTGGCTCGAGCCCCCACCCAGTCACCTGGGAAATTACACACTATCCCCTGGGCGCCCTCCAAAGGGCAATACTTCCCCTCTCGCAAGCACAGAGTCTGAGTGTAGAAAGAAACCTTTTAATAGCAAAACAGAGAGAACACCGCATTGGTTTGGGAAAACAGTGCAAACAGAGTTCATGAACTCAATGAGCCCAAACCCATCCCGGAATACAGGGCGTGTCCTTCGCCTCTCCCTTCCTTTTTGCCCCTGTACTGACCGTCGAAAGTTGCAATATCCACCTCTCAGGTGTGAATCCGCCCCATAGGTCGCGCCGGTCCAACACAGGCTTGTCCAGGCCCCCTCTGCTGCTGTCTCCTATCGCCTGTGGGCCTCACTGAGTCCCCACCGCTGGCAACGACCACGCCGATCTCCCACCAACTGCTGGCACCGACGGTGCCGGCCCCTCCGCCCGCCGCCCCGGGCTGGCACCGACGGTGCCGGCCTCCCACCAGAGTTGCCTGTTGCCCACTCAGCTCTGTTAGTGGTCAGGCAAAGTTCAGCTCCTAGTGATTTCAGCTCCTAGGTAAACCTACTGCTGTCATACAGGAAATGTCCCTGCTTTCAAGAGACAAGACTCCAAGGTGAGTCGTTAAGTCTACCTTTTAACAATGGGAGGTGAGAGTCACTCCCTGCCTAGGGCAGCCCTTTCACTTGGCCCCTGCAATCCCAATAAGAGACTCCTCCACCTCCACCAGGCTGGAACATCGGCCTGCCACCCTTGGGGAGCTCTGTCTAGTTTAGGGTGAAGTGTTCTATCATAACAGACTAAACACAGTTTTGCTGACATCCGTTCATACAATTGAAGGACAACATTTCATTACCTCAGCAGTTAACACAAAAGTGGTTTGTAACCCAAACCCAGACCTGCTAACCATTTCCCATTATGCTCCGCACCTAGGTAAATTATGCTAAGTACTTAATTGTACTCACACAGATACAAAGCCCATGCAAATAATGTGCCCCCCTTTACTCAGACACTCAGACCTTGCTTACAAATGGAAATGCAAACCTCTCTGGGTTGGAGCCTGAAAACCAGCATGCAACCAGCATGTAATATATTCAACAGTAAGAGGGGAGGGCAATACAAGGAGTTAATTACAACTATTCCCACGCAAAAGACTTGGCTGGGTTGAAGGCAAGATTTGCAGGCACAGACCAGTGGTCTGCATGTTGCCTTTCAAGAATTAGACCATATTATCAGCTTGTTTAAAAGGGTCAGAAACTAGACAAATCAGACTAGTTAAATCCATCCTCCCTACCCACCATTAGCAACCCCCAGCCCCTCATCAATTGAACTATTGTCCTGTGCCGTGTTTGTCTTTAGACTAAGCTCATCAGTGCAGGGCATGTGTCTTAGCTAATTCTGCTAAGTGCCATGGAAGTTTATCAAGCTGCCTGTTTACTTAGCAAGTCATTGTTCCTGCTTTCACATTCTTTAGTGATCAGTTCGCTTTATTAACAGTTACACGGCCCCTATTTCTTTCTGTACCCCTTGTGTCTCCTGGAATGTAAAGCAGTTTCCCACAATATAGCAACATGCCCATCTGTTCCTAATTTCACAATACATGCAAGACCACAGAAGGTGGGGGGGGGGGGAGGGGAAAGAAGAGGCCAGTTTTATGATTTCCTGTAACATACAGGAGCACAATTCAGTGCAGTGGTCTTTGTTTTCTTTTGCCGATGCAGTATTTGGGGTGGTTCTGACGCACCTGAAAGCAGTCCCTCCAGTTTTTCCATCACCTTCCCAATGATCAGAGAGACGGGTGTGACATGCCATTCCGAAGCAGTCAAAATCCCATCAGCACACGGACAGACACAGCCTGGGATTTGGTGCTCAGGAAAACGCCATTCATCCCAATGTCTTTAGAGAAGGCTGGTAACTATTTTCTCTGCAAACTACTAATGCAGAGATCTAATCTGAAAGCCAGAGCGAGCCTCTCTCCCAGCATGTCACATTAGGCCAAGCACTGTTGTGTTAAATTATGCTACATTTTATGCTGGTTTATCACCTCCAAATTCAGCAACACTGTCCAAACCTACTTCCCGCAGTCATCTCAGCTGAAATGATTCCTAATGAACTTGCAGAGTCCTTGTTACCCTAAAGTTGTAATAATGGCATGGAGCAGAATACCTGCTCCAAGAGACTGAAGAACACAAAATATTACTTGTGTTAAGCGTTCTCCTGGGTCAGCCTGAATTCTAGCTAAAAAACTACAGCATCAAAGTTGTTCTACTGGGCTATCACCAACATCGTGCTAACGTTTAGGGGTCATAACAAGTCTGTCCTGACAGACAAATTCTCCATGCTGGGTCTCAGACAAAAGGAGAATCTGTTCTTAGCACAAAATGATTCTGCCATTGAGGGAGGAGAGCGAGGGATTAGATTTTTCTTATTATGAAACGGTTAATGGCCTAGTGTAATGCCTATGCACCTGGGGCAGAGGTAGGGTCAGATGTGCAGCTTTAATGATCACCTCACATGCTTTACCACACAGCTTTATTGCTGCATTAACATACCTTTTTGCATGAATTAAATAGATACGCCACCCTCACACAGCATTTACAACTCTTGACACTATGCTTTGTGCCACCCCCCCCCCGCGATCAGCAGTAGAGCCAGGTTTTGCAACCGGGGTGACAATAGGTCATCAGTGGTTCCACCTTCTGTTGTGCCTATTGTGACAGCATATGGGTAATTGCACCTGTAGTGGCCCCCTGTGTTCCACCAAGGGCACCCACGTTAGGCATCCATCCAGCCATCACCTCTCTTGGGCAGAGACCCACTCTTCGCTCCCTCCTGAGCAGGGATTTGAAGGCTGCTCAGCTGCTGTCTTACACTGCGATGTCCGCAGCATGCCAGTGCCTGCCCTTTGCTTTCTCTCTGAGGGCTCTGACCAGAGCATTGCCTGCAGTTATAAGTTATCACACAGCTCCTAAGCAAGCACTTCTCTGTAATAATTTTGCCTTAAGAATAACACATTAAAACAATAAAGGAACATACATGCGTGTTAAAAAGCTTACCAGCGGTCACCTCCGCCTCCGGCCTAGGGCTCTGGTAAGTTTTAGACCTTCAAAACCCACAACTGGGCTTTCCCTTTGGTTACAAGTGCATCCTCTTCAATCCAGAACCCCCAACATGGGCAGATCAGCCGTTTCTTTGTACAGGCCTTTGATCTTGGTCTCCTGTATAACAGGTAATCAGCAAACAATCATCTCCTCCTCAGGTCAGCTTCAGAAAGCTGGGGTTTTGCATCACTGGAGTTGGGTAATCTGCATTAACCGCTTTCAAATGGATTTCCTCGGGAATCCCTTAACACTTAATGTCCCAGAAGTCCATACACATCTGGCACATCTTCAATGTAAGGTACATCTACACGTACTGTGGTGACTGGAGTACAGGCACTGCACGCCCTGGCAGCACAGATGATGAGGCATTGTGTCAATGTGTGCAGACACACCAGAACCTTAGGGTATATGGCTTTCTACACACCTAGGCAGTGCCTCCCATGTCTCCATTGTTTTTAGCAGTCCCACTACCTCCCTCCTGCCAGAGCTTTTCCCTGCTTCCTCCCCCACCAGCGCCTCTCAATGCCGTGTGTAGCTAAATATTGCAGTGTGGGTGCAGCCCGCTTTTCGCTGTGACGGGTAGCAACATGTACCATACCTGCAACCACAAGGTCTTAGTCTTTGGAATTCCCAGGTCTCATATCTGTCACATTTCGTCCTTAGAGAGGTCACATACAATCCCAGCCCACAAACACCACAAACTTAATACAATAAGATCTTTCAAGGACATTGGAGGAAATGGTCATATCTGTCGTGCCTTCTGGCTTGCTCTTTTCACACGTTATCATGCCTGTGTATTATGGCCACAAAACTAACCCAGTATTGCAGCAACTAATTAGTGGGTGCGGCCCTCCTCTGCTATCACTGCCCCACCTAGGTGGTACTGACCACCCACAGCAGCCCACTCCGCCCCATCACCACAACCCCAGTCTGAACCTGATGCAGAAGGGAAGCCTGGGGGGGAGAAGAGAGGGCTGAAGAGCAGGCCTCCCCCACACAACTTTCAGCAGTGATTCCTATCCCCCGGAACTGGTCCCAGGCCTAGGAATTATGACCTGAAACTCAGGGTTGCCATGCCACTCAGGTTTGACTCAGTGTGACCCAGGGACGTCGTGGTGCCAACTGGCAGAGGGACAGGAATCCCTTGGGTCAGACATATGCCTCATATTTCATGAAAGGAGGGCATGTGAGGTCTCTACCAAGAGCCAGTAGCCCATTGGTCATTATAATCATTGACGTGTGTGTACAGATAATATGTAAGGAGTGTGTGTCTATACTGGAAATTATAGTTTATAGGGCAGGTAAGCAGGAGGCGACATACCTCCGACAGGTTCCTTTCAGACAGGTGGTGAGACACACGTCTCTCCCCATCTGGTCATCGTGTGCTTCACAGTGCAGGCCTATTTATATCCTGAGCTAAATGCGGAGTAAGAGATTGTGAAATCTGCAAGAAAGGAGTATACAGGAAAAAAACAGCCAGCAGGGGAGCATCCTGATTATGACTAATGACATTGTGTCTTCACCCCCAAATCTATCAGAACTCTCAGGATCGTTGACCAAGGAGGCAAGTGGCAGCAAATGGAGGGTCTCAGCCAACTTGACTGGAAAATGCTGGAAGGACTTTGGGTTGAGCATTGCACTGCAAGACATGAAAGTATCTAGTTAAGTAAGTCTGGGCTCTACACTGCATGTTATAATTTTATTTTATACGTAACCTTATGTTTCCAATTCTTCTACTTGCTACCATTAGAAATTCTGCTCTGTGTTAAGGACACTTTTAGTGGGTTTCACTCCAAAAATGCTGCGTGTTAAGTGAAGTGGTGGTCGGAGGTGGGACGTGTAAGTTGGGGGGCACTGTTTTTTTTGGAAGCAATGAATTTATGAATACTGCGAGCGTGCAGCGGACCAAGGGCTGGACACTGTAGGCAGACAACCAGAGGGCTTGAGGGTTGGTGTGTGCCAACCTGTAGAGACAGAACAGGACCTGGGAGGCCTCCAGGGGCTGGTGCCACAGACCTGACCCCTGGCAGGCAGGGCTTCCTCATGCTAAGGGCCGGAGCTAAGGGCCGGTGCTTCAACCCTTGTTCCCCCAGAAAGCATGACACCCAGCTGCCCTTCTGTCAGAATAGAGGGGGGCTGGGCCAAACTTGAGTGAATGGCAGTGCAACATAGCACATAGGGTCACACCACCACTCAATCCCGGGTGCCAGGTCGCAACACCCAGCGTAGGAAGCCAGCCCCAGCCTCAAGGAAGAGGAGCAGATGCTGCTGGGTGTGTGTGGGGCAGGCTTGCTCTATACCCTCCACCCAACACTTGGGGCCTCTCCTCTGAAGAAGGCTGGGATTCAGGTCACAGGGCAGATGTGGAGGGTGCTGCTGTGGGTGGTCAATGCCTGAAAAGGCACCACACCTGCTCCTAAAAAATGCCTGGGGGGGGGGGAGGGGGTTGCCCTTCTCCCTCCCCCAGCACCACCACCTAGGACAGTTCAACTCCGCAACTAGTGTAAATCTGTGTAGCTCTCAACTTCAGTGAGCCATCACACCAATGTATGCAAGCCGAGGATCTGACCCTTAAGCTTTAAGATACACAGCATGAATCTTCGTAGCATCTCACTTTACCCCTCCAGTCCAAGAATCCTTTCCCCCAGCACAGCCGCCATTTTGCACTTCAGGCACAGGCAAGAGAGAATCTGGCACAACCGCAGCAGGCCAACACCAGTGTTCCATCGCTGGCCATCCTGACATCACACGTGGGGCTGTACCTGGAAGGAAAGCCTCCCACATTCCCCTTCCAAAATCCCCATTAGCTGACACGGTTTGTGGCTCTCAGGTTCACCTAGCAAGTGACTTTGTATGCCAAGCCTTCTCTGCTTAGCTCAGCTCAGCCCTACCCTTTCACCACCAGGCCGTGATTAACCATTCAGACTTGAGAAATCTCCCAGATAACACCCAGTTAGTTGTACATGTGAGTGCCACGCAAAAGGGCTGGATGTAGAGATGGAAAGGGCCAAAGCCCTTTGGCGTGTGAGAGGTACCCAAGTGCAGGTGCTGTGATGTTGGCATGGCAACGTAGATGTTCTGAGGCATCTCTGGTTGTTGCAGTAGTCTCAACTGGTCAGTTCCTTGAACGCTATTGTGTTGATAGGAAAAACTGAGCAAGTCGAAGTTTGGTACAAAATATAGGAGCCAATCTGCACTAGAGCAATTGTCCCGGAGAACAATATATTCTGCAGGCTTTTAAAAAAACCACATCACACACTTCTGTGCTGGGATAGGCTCCTGATCATCAAATAGGAACCAAAAGCACAAATCTACAGGTAAAATTTTACCCATAGGAGACTTCGAGTAGAGCTAGTTTGGTATACTCTGAACTCAATAAGTTACAAATAACCAGAGAAGCAGGCAAAGGACAGAGGTTTCATGCCATCACCCAGTGCTGTGGCTTAAAGGGAACAAGAAAAACCCATCATTATAAGGAACGAAAAAACTTGACAAGAAATCCTTTGATACCACAAGCCAGCTGCTTAATGCAGTCGAGATGTTAGGTCACTAATAACTAACCTTTTCAGAGCACTTTACATCACACTAAAAGCCTAGATACCCTATCAAGGTCAGCATCATACCCCTTTCACAGGTGGGGAAGTTGAATCCAAGGACAAGTGACTCGCTCAGGACCATAGAACCAGTCACTGTCAGAGCTTAGAATCAAGGAGTTCCTGGTAGATCTACAGCTGAACTCACAACACTAGACCACTTCTTTCCTTATTACCCTACTAGCTGTTGAATACGACCGTATCATTCCCTGCATCTGTTTCTTCATCCATGGACTGCTGAAAGTCTGTGTTCAGTTCTGGTGCCCACAATTCAAGGAGGAGGTTGATAAATTGGCGAAGATTCAGAGAAGAGCCATAAGAATAACTAAAGGATTGGAAAACATGTCTTACAGTGAGACTCAAGGAACTCCATCTACATGGCTTACCATGGAGAATGTTAAGGGGTGATTTGAGCACAGTCTACAAGTACCTACGTGGGGAACAGAAATCTTATGATCGATTATCTGCTAGACTGAAGAGCCAAAGGGAAACAACATCCAGGTACCTGAAGATAGACAAATAAGACAATTTTTTTTAGCAGTAAGGAGAATTGTGTTACACAGGAGGAGGTCAGACTAGATGATCACAATGGCCTTTCTATGAACCGACTCTCAGCCTAGTGCTATGTCAGTTTAGTGACTGTAGTGCTGTCATGTTGAAGGACTGAATCATCAATAGACTGGACACGAGTCACTGATCTCAGTTCTTCTGGTGGCTGCAAGGAAATGCAGGGATAGGACAGTGAGATTTGATCTTCATGGTTCTTTGAGGGATCTGAAGATGATGGTGCAGTTTTGCATTCCAGGCTTTCCTCATGTATCCGGGCACATCCTTGCAGGAAGGACTCAAACCATTTTAGTCGGTTTCCCTGGACTTGCCACCTTGCTGAAGCCGGTCACTGATATCATGGCCTCTGCTAGATGAGCTTGAAAGTGACTAGCTCTCTCTGAGCTTATTCACAAAGAAGTGGTTTTACACCAGGCAGTAATTAGGAGATCCAAAGCAATAAGGGTGAGCTTCTGCAGTACTCAGTCTGTTGTAGCAAGGTGAAGATACACAAGACTCCACTTCTTGTGTATTTTGTGTCTTGCCTAATTGCCTAGGTTGCCATAGCAATAGAGCTTAGCTTGTTGCCACAGCAAGAGAGTTAAACTATTAGGGGATAGCTCAGCCAGTCTCGGCTGGTTTTAGTATTCGTTCATTAAAGATGCTTCCTGTGCCAGTTTCTCTCTCTGAATACAAGCAATTAAAAGGATTCAACATAACAAAAGTGGCAACAGAGGATGGGATCAACCTGTGCTGCACTGGCAAAAAAGTCAAAGAAAAAACACCTTTTTGCTGTTTTGGGGGTTGGGCTGTTGACACTAATGGTTCAAACAAACTAAAAAACAGGCTCTGCTTTGTTCTGACTGAAGTGAAGCAGACAGACTGGGAACGGGGAAGAAACAAAAGCAGTGCTAGTGAGGGGAAATCACCAGCCATTGTGTGTGAATGACCCCGATACACATGAATAAAAGACACTAAAAGACAAGGGAAAGGAAAAAGAGGGACAGCAATAGCTACACTTACAGGGCCCCTGGACCTTTTGATGAGACTCAAGAAATGGAACTCACATACTGAGCGTTTTCAGCTTTTTATTATTGCAAATGAAACAGATGCAAAGAAGGTGCCCATTTTCTTAAGTATTGTAGGAGCTAAAAACCTATACTTTATTGCACAGCTTAGTGCACCCTGATAAGCCAGACACAAAAAAATTTTAGTGACGTTGTGCCTCCAGGATTTTCACATTTTTCTCCAAAACCTCTGGTAATTGCAGAGAGATTTAGGTTCCACAAAAGGAATCAAGAAGGTAAAACAATTGTGCAATTTGTAGCAGCTCTGAAGAAGCTTGCTGAGCACTAAATTTAATTTGTTAAATGACACCCTACGTGATAGGCTAGTGTGTGGTCTGTACAATGAAGCAATACAGAAGCGTCTATTGACAGAAGGCCCAGCTCACCTGGCAGAAGGCCATTGCAATTGCAGTCTCTATGGAGCTGGCCACAAAGGAAGCACAACAACTAAGTGCATCAACCAGAGTGCATAAGGTGTCACAAGAACCTACCAACAAGACAGTGGGGAGCTGGGAATGTTACTGCTGTGGAAAGCCGGGTCACCATGCATCAGAATGCTGGTGTAAAGACCTGGTGTGTTGACAATGTGACAAAAAGGGACACATTGAGTGTGCCTGCAAACAAAAGAAAGAAGAGTCAAACAGAATAGGTAAACTGGAGAAAAAGAAGCCTGCTTGTCTGGCAGACCAAAAAGGAAATCTGCATGCGGTATAGCAGACTCAGTATGATCAAAGTGACACTCAGTCAGAAGGGCCACTCCATGTCTTGTCCATGGCAGTTGGCTCACATGAATACTGGGTAGCCCTGCTGTTGGAAGGTAAACCTATACGCATGGAACTGAACACCGGCGCAGTAGTTTTGCTGGTCTCAGACACTATATAAGGAAAAGTTAAAGCATCTCCGTCTTCAGAACAATTTTTGTCAGTTTAAGCGGTACACTAAAGAAGCTGTACCCATGTTGGGCACTACTGATGTTAAGGTGGACAGGCAAAGCCAGTCTGCATGTTTACTGCTGCATGCACTGGGAATAAAAAAAAGATAGCCCAGCTGGGCTACTCCTTTAGCCCAGCAGCCCTTGGACCCAGAACTATGTCAAGGAGGCCAACAGGAGCATTGTGGTGTTCCCCTCCCCACAGCCATAAGGGAAAGAAATTGCAGGCAGCAGCCAGCCAGAGACTAAAGCCGGCAGAACTGCTGCAAGAGCAGTTCAAGCAGGGATGGGTCACTGATGAGGTCAATGCTTTCTGCAGGATCCACTCTGCATGTTCTCCCCTGTGCTTGCCTGGCTATTTGCTCCAACCCCTTTTGCCCAGTCTCTCTAACCCCCTTCCCAGCCTTCCTTCATCTTTCTATCTAGGTAATCGCCTAACATAACCCACCGAAGGGTTGAAACAAAATCCAAAAACATGGGAACATGATGCTCACCACCAGCTCTGTGTTCACTTTGTTTGCAGGTCCCATCTCTTTCTTCCACCCTGTGGCTGCCTGATCTATTGAGACTGTAAGCTCCTTGGAGTATCATACCTATCGCCATTGGACCCTGATCTTGGTGGAGCCCTAGCCACCACTATAGTGTACTCAATAGCATCAGCATAGACCTCAAAACCAACTCCGGACCGTCGGAGGTACTCTCTCGGTGATGCTAGAGAGCATGAAGGCTCAGGTTTTAGCGGTGTTCCTCCATGCAGGGCCTCTGCCATCTCAGCATTTCTATCAAGTAGTAAGCGACACTGGACACTCCTCCCAACCACAACAGCACAAGAGTTTTGTTCCTAGAGAGATTAATCCTGGGAAAGAGCACACAAGAGAAGAATAAGCTGGGTCCTTAACCACACAGGTCCCCTACAGATAACCAGAGGGTTTAGGCCCAACCTACATGGCAAATCTCACGACCAGAGGGATTTTTCCAACACCACAAGCCCCTGGTGCTGACATGGCAAGTAGGGAGATGGGGAAGTTTTCTTTTTGTTAAAAGCCATTAAGCCCTATGTCACTACCCCATAGCGATACAAGCACAATCAGGGATGGTTCGAGGACCGAACAGATCATTTCAGAACATGGCGACTGGTAGTGGTGATGAGGTCTACGTCTCACCCTCTCTCCTTCCTTTCCAACCAACCCCTTTGCCTTCCGACAGGCAGCACAGACTCTGAGGCATGATTTGTCATCAGCTGTGGCCTGGGTGGTAGCCTCAGGGAGGCATGGCAGGTTTTTTACCAGGAAGGAGCAGAAAGCCCAGTGGCAAGAATTCCAGCATCACACATCTGCCACTGATACCACATGGCGCTGCACCAGTGCTGGATCACAGGCCTCAATTTTACCAGGGTAGACCCAGCCTAGGGAGTAGCATACTGGTCACCGCTTACTTTGGCTACAGATGGGGCTCAATTCCAGACCCTACTGAAGCCCCTTGGGGCTGACTCAGAGGGTATAAAGAAGTTGCAGACAGCCCTGCACTGCCCCGCGGTGACCCTGGTGTACCAGAGCAAGAGGGAAAGTGGCCAGAGTGCTTTGCCACTGACATGGAGAGTCTTCAAAGAAGACCATTTCTTGAAGATGAACTTCAAAACCCACATACACAATCCAGTATTCCAGGAAGCAGGCATTTGGCTCAGCCCCTTCTCTATACAGGATAGGAGTTTTAACAAAAAAAACAAACAAACAAACAAAAAAAAAAAACACACCAACACCACACACCAATTGAGAGAAAACTCCCATCAGCCCCTCCCCACTGCAGGATATTACAGCTAGTTGCATGTGTGCTTGGACCTGTTGGGCGAGACAGCAGCAGCTGGGCAGGGAGCCAATGCAGAGGGCCCCCCAATAAAGGGACTGAGTTTGGCTTGGAAACCCACAAGCCCCTATGTGCTTGAGTCGAGAGGAGGGAACCCCAGGCTTAATCTCGCAGAGCCTCATCTTGTGGGCGGGAAGCCCAGGGGACCCAGATGCTTACCGCTATTACTCACTTTGAGCAATGACCTTTTAATCCTCGGTTTCTAGGATAGCGAGCCCCCATAAAATAGCATTTCCCTTCACCATTTGTCAGAGCGGTTATTGGGACTCACCCAGGCTAGCGGCCACGAGGCCTCACTGCTGAAGAGCCTATAGCACTTGCCTTCAAGACACAGTGCACCAGATACTACTAGCACCCTTGGAGTTACTGTCCCCTAAACCCCAACAATTACACTACAGAGGCATGGGAAAGAATCTGCACCATTTGCTGGGCAGTGGTGGGCAAACAGGTTATTGTTTAGATAGGACTTAAAGTTTTGAAGGCAACCTGTTAGAGGCTGAGCACACTGCATGAAACCCATCCCACTCCCCCAGACAGGGTAGTGGTGTGAATCAGAAGCCCTAGCCACCACCGCTCACCTCAACATTTTTCCTCCCCCGTTAGATTATAAATTAAAAATGACAATGAGCTTCCTGCTCTAGGGAATTCAGAAACGGTTTCAAGCCAATTCCGGGTCTGGCATTTAAATAAAACTGCATTGTCACACACAACACTATTTCCTGCAGGCTCTGTAAATCGCTGGCAGCTGGCAGGGCCATGAGGGCAGAACTGAGCTTGTTGCGATTCCATGTTTGCTAGCTCTACCACACTTCAGGTTGCACTCTTGAAAAGCTGAGCACTGTTGCACATTCATCGCTAAGAGGCTGAACAACAAAAATAGGCACCTCTGAACAACCTCTCCCCTCTCCTGACCCACATAATGAATGTCCACATCACCCCCCAGCTTAAGGCATCCTAAACCAGACCACTGGATGGACTTCCATGACAAGCCAGGTTACTAGTCAGGACCATGAGGTCAAATGTAGACAGACACAGGCCACAAACACTGACAGGGTGTTTATTTTGGTGAGGGAGAAGGTACCACATGCCTTAGAAGAATGGGCAGGTTCTCGTTAGCGCGGCTTTCACTGAACACCTTGCTGCATCTCCACCTTCATTCACTCTCCATCAGTGACCAAGCTGGGCCACATTCAACATGGATGGTATCTTTGCTGCTGTCAGTCGTTAGAACAGCCGTGATCTTGGTGCGGTGTTTGTAATGGGAGACATTGACCTAGAGAGAGGAGTCAACTGGGGCAGGAAGTCAACTCGTGGGCTGATGCACAGGTTTCAGACTGTTAGCTACACCTCTGCCAAGGCCTCAAAGGCAGATGTGAAGGGCACAGAAGGCTTACTAGAAATTAATGAGTTCTGATCTTCTGCCAGAAGCTAACTGAATTCTAAGAGATTATGGCCCCAGCGCATGCTGGTTCTCACATGAAACTTGGTGGATTGTGGGGGTGATGTATCTCTTACTGGATTGTTACAAAGTCCACTTCAGGCACAAGGAACAGGGAGGAAGGACAATCTTGAGGTGAAGACACTGGACTCAGCTAGGAGATGTGTTCCACTCCCAACTTCCCCAAAGGCACACGCTGTCAATTACTTAATCTCTGCACCTCATCTTTCCCACGAGTGACATGTCCCTATCCCACAGGGGTCTTGTGAACTTCATTGATCTTAGGGTCTTCCATTTTGTATGGCTGAGGCAACCAGAAGAGTGCAAAAAAAAAAAAAAAAAAAAAAAAAAAAAAAAACACACCTCAGAAAAGGTTGTTCCAGGACACTATATTGGAGTAGGCATCTCTTCAGAACAGGGGTTGTTTTGGTAGCACACAGTAGGATGGAGATTCTGCCTTCCTTCAAATTGATAAGAGCTACCATTTTGGTTCTTGATTTTCATGAAAATATTATACCATCAGTAGGAAGGAGGTTGTAACTTTGGACTGGAAGCTACTGCAATTTAATTTCCCAAACTATCACACGTTAATGGAAACCATGTGACGCAGAGCGACTGGCAGGGCAGTTGTGTTAAACTAGTTTATTAACCATTTGCGAACTGAAGCTCAGCTCCATCACTGTCAACATATCAAGTGTATCTGCCAGGGTGCTGATTGTGAACATGTACTTCATACAGTCCTCTGATTTCAGGGAAATACCCAGCGGGGACATCACAGCAACACCAGTGGGGACAGCCATGGAGGAAGTTCACCTGTTTTAGTTCGCAAATGAAACTGATCATTTTGAGCTACTTACAAGTGAATACTCAGCCATGTCACAAAGCCAAACAACTGACTCATTAGAGGATCCCCAGACTGGAACAGCAGAAGAATGATCCCGCTGCAAGCGGCAAGCAAGGTGCTATGGCAAAAACAAGCTTTCCCACATGGCCATACTATTTCTACAGCCATAATCACCTGAAGGTGCTAGGGACACACAAAACCTGGGGATCATCAGCAGGATGAATGACCAGGGATGCAAATTCCTCAGACTTCGGAGCCTCTTCCCAAGTGCAGATTTTGAAGCCCAAAGCCACCCATCTCAGTAGGAGTAAGACACCGATCATTTGCCGCCGTTGCTGTAACAAGAGGCTGCCACAAAAGTCCATCACCAAATAATCTCTGATAATTTGCACTAGAGCTCAGAGGCCAGGACAAGGGGCACCACTCAAGTGAAGATAGCCAACAAGACTCTCCTCTTACGGAATGATATTTAACAAAGGGAAGAGTAAGCAGAACACACCACTGTTCAGGTTCAACTCCAAACAAGATACCTAGGCGTGGAGTTGTACCTTCCCAAAGGCACGGTACCATCTCCCAGGCAGCCATTTCTTCCCCCAGCATCTGTGCTCAGTGAGAAAGTAGTGACCTAAGGTTAAGCCCTCATTCACCAAGGTCCACAAGCATCCAGTCAGTCAGGTCACATTAGCAACATCCAGAGAATGGGCAACTTCAGCAGAGACAGAGGTGACAGCTCAGCCTCCCTTCAATCAAGTCACAGAATTTTAAAGAAGTTGCTCCCAGCATCCCTTTCCAGCGTGGTCTCTCTTTGGTATTGTTCTGGGTTGGGTCAAACTGCACAAGTGCCTGGGTGTGAGCACACCCTTTGTTTAAGATCACTACAAGAGAAACTTAAGGAGCTCCACCTAGAACCAGGCATATGAGGGGATGCCCAGAAACTAGCACCATGTGGGCAATTGTTTCGACTGGGTATGATCTGACCAAGAGGCGGGGTGTGCTTTTCTCACAAGGGTGAGACAAGCTGAAGCACAGATAGGAAGAGCTGGCACAGGGAGGCTGCAGCTTATCGCCGGGATGCAAGAACAACAAAGTGAAACTGCCTGGTCTCCACCCTGCCCAAGTGAAGGGAAATGCTCAGAATTAACCACATAGCTGGTGAAAAGGCAAATGGAGTTTTACCATTTTCAGTTTCAATCTAATGTCTTAGTAAACGTGGTGGGGAAGTGGCCCCTTCACAATAGGATTTTGAGCCTGACAATGTCCTGAAGCTGTCTTCCAAAGGAACTGCTCTTCAGTTAATCCATAATTTTCCTTCAACACTTAGTTTTGTGTATGGAGCCTATACAGGAATTTCTCTTGTTCAGAAACAAAGGCGGCTTAGCTTAAAGTTTGCTTGGTTCTGGACTTTGGCTTTTATAACTAGCAGCAAACTCAGTTAAAGGTTACTTGGTTCTTCATTTGCTTCCTTACAGCTGCTATGCTTGAGACCATAATTATGTAATTTGCTAGATAAATGAACTAACAGCATTTTTTGCCAGCAAAACAGGAAATAATTCTTATGAATAAAATATTATGGAAATGGTTGCTAGAAGGTGCATTTTAATTCAGCATTGACTTTTGTAACTCCCAAGCCTGGCTTTCCCTCAGCCTGCTACAGTACCTATAAATATATACAGGACATAGTTTAGCACTACTCTGTAGAGTCCCTTCATTAAGTGTAATGTCCCTTCTATTTGATTTGCATCTCAGTGCCCTCAACCTGCCCAATGTAGTCATGCAAAGACACCCCCATGTCCCCACCCCAGATGAAATCTGTCTTCATTTTTGACTGAAACAGATATTCATTTAAAATTAAGGTGAAATAAAAAACAGAGCACACACGCACACAACCCACTCAGAGATGCAAACTGGAGATTTCAGATTATTTATAGGATGCTTTTCAAATCAGTAACAGGTACCATCAGCTTCCAAGATAGCGCTGTTTACACTTAACAGGTGTACCAATGCTGGAGTGTTTGCATCAAACACTCCAACACTAGTCCCATTCACACTAGCTCGTCAACATTTCCATGATATCCCCCGTTCTCAGAAACGCAGCACAGGCAGGCATCCCTCCATTGTTATGAAGCTCTGCACTGGGGTGAATTTTGCTAGTCAAGGTCTCTGCCTGGAGGCAGGGTAATTGCCTCTTTAAACATGTATTTCATCAAACAAGGGGAAAGAACGTTAAATAGAAACCCATGATTGTACTTGGTTTATCATGCTCATTACATTCCTGCAACATAAAAGTGTTTTTCACAACCAGCCTGTACATGGGGGAACAGCAGCAGTGCAAGCTGCAGAAAGGGGGAGCAAATTGTAGACACCAATACTGCAATTTCAGACTTTACTCCCCCTTCTATGAAAGGGCTGGCCTTATCCAAAGGAGGGGTTGCTACACCGTAGCCCACAGCCATAACTAGGCATTTTAGCACCTGGGGCAAGCAAGCATTTTTTTTTTTTTGGGGGGGGGGGGTCATTTTTCCACCCAATTTCACTGCCCCTGCTGTTGGGGCAGCTGCCCCACTCACCCAGCCCTGGTGATGGCCCTGTTGGAGCCATAGCTCTTCAAATATTTTTAGCTAACATGTGCTTAAGTGTTACACTGGATTGGCACCCTGGTGCCCAGATACAACACCTGGAATGAAAGGATCACGGCACAAAAGGAAACATAAAATTAGGACAAGCCACTTATCGAGCACTAGATACAAGTATATTGTAGAGATGGGAAAGACATCAACAGAGAAGAGGTGGTTAAAGCAATAGCCTAGGACTTGGGAAACCTAGGTTCAAGGCCCTGCTCTGCCACAGATATCTTACGTGACCTCAGGCAAGTCACTTAGCCTCTCCGTGCCTCAGTTCCCCATCTGTACAATGGAGATAATAACTGCAGCCTGCCTCACAGGATAGGTGTGAGGATAAATACATTAAAAATTGAGAGGCAATCAGATCCCACAGGGACAGGAGCCATATAAATACCTAAAATAGGTTAGACAGTTGTATAGAAATTACACTAATCTTCAGTGTCACTTCAGAATGTTCATCCACCCTCTGGAATTGTTGGAGCGAGACAGAGTTACCTGTTCATTCTAGTGGATGACTGAAAGGTCATTGGCTAATAAACTCAATAGCACTAATCAATCCTATAGCAGCTGGCCAAGCAGAGCCCTAAGTGGGACAGCTACTGCAGCATCAGTAGACTTGATCATAGCGGCGACCCCAAAGCTAGCCCCACACCTGAATGCCTCCTAGCTAAGTGGAAGTTTGGATCCTAACTTGGCAGCTCAATCTCCTTTCTACCAGGTCCGCAGGTACCAAGGAGAATCCCACTGTGCTAAAGTAGCCATTGCTTTGTTATTTAGCGCTCTTCACTTCTTCCACGTCACCGGAACTTGGACATCTGTGTGAGAAACTACATTACCCCTCAGCTAGCATTAGAATCACAATGGGGAACCACCCCAATAAGCATTCGATTAAGCGCATGGCACCATTGGGCATAATTCGGATTGGCTAAATCTGTTTTTTTTTTTTTTTTTTAAAACCCACGCTCAGAACTCTTCAGTCTCAATCCCGCAATCCTAGCACCAGAGAAATTCAGGGCTGGGTGGGATCTTGAGAAGTCGCCAAGGACAGCCCCCTGCACTGAGGCAGAACCAAATAAATATCCAGTGACCGGGATTCCAGTCTTCCACAGTTTAACTACCATTATAGTTCACAAGTTTTTCCTAATATCTAGCCTAAACCGCCTTTGCTGCAGGTTGAGCCCATTATTTCTTGTCCTACCTTGAGTAGGACATGGAAAACAATTGATCACCCTCCTCTTTATGAGAGTCCTTAACATATTTGAAGATTTATCAGGTTGTCCATCCCCTCAGTCTTCGTTTCTCAAGACTAAACAAGCTGACGTGAGCAGATTCTTGCACCCACGTGGGCTGTACATTAGTCAGTGAGGCTCCAGACGGGAGCAGGCACCTGGCTAGATGGGTTCAAATGCAGGAGCAAGGCCACAGTGTAAACACACAGTACTGGGCCAACGCTAAAGGGTACCAGGGAGTTTTGAATCAACATGGCTTTGGAAGAAGGGAAATCAGACTTGAAAGCTTTCCAAACATAGCGAGTGAGCTGCTGCCGCCGCCTAGATTCAAATGTGTCTCAGTAGAAAGCATGCAGCACTTTGGAAGCCAGCCAAAATTCTCATCCAGGGCGGTGGCATCTGTACAACCACTGCACAGTTCAGTGGGGAGTTCAGCTAACCCAGCTTTGTACGGACAGCTGCAAGAATTCACTGTTTGGATGAAAAGTACCTTGGCAATTTGAGAGAAGAGAGTCTCAGCATTTATTCTGGGGAAGGCAGATGTTAAATCCATACAGATTTCTCCAAGATCTAGACCAGATCTGACTAATTGATTCTTCTGTGGTGGCAGCTTATCAAATTAGGAAAACCGTATTGTGTATTTCAGTGTCAGTTTGGAAGTATTAAATTTGTAAAGGCCCCTTATCTTGGATACCTTGTAGAGGTGAAGGCCCCTCATTCATCAAAACACTCAAGCATGTGCTTAACTATACTTAAATACTTAACTTTAAGATGTCAATGGGACCAAAACACATCCTGAAGCGATTTGCTGAATCAGAGCCCAAATCTTTTCCCCCTAGGCAGTAGATTTTTACATTTTAATTCTAGTTCTTTGGTCAAAGACTTTTGCCATTTCATTTAAATACATGAATATTTTAGTGGATTTTTATTTCATTGTGTTTTAGAGATTAAAAACTTGGTTGCCAAATATACAAAAGAGATGTGATTATATCAGTATTTTCATTTACACACACCCAGAGGAGGTTTTTCCTCATGATTTTTACAGTGATTTATTACAACGTTGTATATTTTACAAGAACCAATTAACAGAAGGGCATTTCTTCAATGCCTATTTTCAACCCTGATAAATACAAAAAATGTGCTAGAGTGTCAGAGGAGAGTAATGGCTGCCTCCAAGAGACTGCTGCTAGATAAATATCAAAGAAATATAAACTTTAAGCCAAAACTTATTTCCTAGATTGGAAGTGCTGATCTTGCAGGCGTGTCCCACAAGAATTGCTTTATTCCTGCTCTGTGTGGTGATGGGAGATGAAACAGTTTTGTCTGATGGATGCAAGTGGCATAACAGGACAGTGAATCATGCTGTTGTGATTTAATATTGGCTTAGAGAACACATTGTCCCTAGCACCTGGGAAATGGACTCTTACTGAAATTCCTCCCCTGCTTTTCCAGTGAGCTGCTCTGCTTTGCCTGGATGACATTCCAAAGCCCAGGGCCAAAACTGGGCATCTTTACATTTCCCCCAGAAGGAAATTCAGGCTTTTGTAGAGAAACCCTGCCTTTCCCCCCAGCTGGGGGCACTGTGCCTGCAAAGGCTCACTTAAGTTTTTGCAAAGCACCTGCCTTTGGAGGCAGGACAATGGAGATGGGTCAAGAGGCATCTGTGCCAATATCTTTTCTCTCTTGTGGGTCCTGAGGAGAGCCAAAACTTCAGAGAATGGATCTTCTGGATCCTTCCATGGGCAACTCCCCCACTCCCACATCAGTGGAATAAAATATAGGGAACAACCATTTCTCCCCTCCCCTCCTTCCTCCTGATGACTTAATTCCTCTGCAGAAAGCATGTCCCAAACATCCCACCTGTTGGCAGTTACTGCTCAGGTATCCTCCAAAGCAATCTCACACCAGTGGCTTGGAACCTTGCCATGTGTGGACCAATCCATAAGACTCATGAGATCCCTCATGTACTTTCTAGCCAGCTGCAGTATAGCTCATAGCACATGGGTCCATGAGATGGTATCACCGGGACAGGACAGTATTGAGACAAGGCAAGCCACTGCCCCTCCTCATCCCCCAGTCCTCTCCGCTGTAGTAAGCCTTCTGCCTGCCCTCCTGCTGTTCCCTGCTCGGGTACCTTCACTTCAGTTACCAGCACATGGGGAAGTAACTGGAAGCCAGTCTAGGCTGTCAGGGGGAACCCTGCTGCAGATTGAGGGGGGGGGATCACGAAGGCCTGAGGCCCCCAGCGCTGTCTCATGGGTCCATGGCACCACAAGCATGGGGCAAAGAGACAACATGCATCACAGCTCACAAAATCCCAATAGAATTTAGTGCAAGTCCTAGGTAAAAAAAGGGCCACGCTCTGCATGGACAGGATGGACACACTAATGCGTCTGTCCTTTAACTCCATTGATCGGCAGAGACATGTTTAACCTGCAGTGTAGCGTTGGAAATGGGCTAGCAGCAGTTTCGGAAAATGTTTGCGTCCAGTGTAGAATGACCTGGGGCAAGACTTCCCTTGCTTTAGCTATGGATTGAACTCCCAAGTCCTAAACACAGATAATAACCCTGGCAACGCCTGCATTGTGTGAAACTCCCTGGTTCCAAGTAACATGAGACAGTATTGTGTTACCTGGTTACACGACGGAAGATGTGTCCTATTATAAATCTGCATCTTTCAGGAGAGATCAGCCCTCTCCCAGAATTTGCTAGTCTTCATCCTTCAGAAAAGAGGCGTCCTTACTGATGGCCTGAGGGAAAGCAGTTCTGTAACCCCTCCCCATCTCCTTCCAAGGCTCCATCACTGATCTCTGCTGCTTGTTAGACAGGCCTTTGAGAAATGTGTGAGCATATTGCCTTCTGGTAGCCCCAGCAAGGCCTAATGTTGCTACCCTAGCATATCTGGTAAAGGAAACACTAGAGGAAATAGAGGTATTCCTAGGACAGTGTCCAGAGGCTGTAAGCTAAACCAGAACCCCACGGTGCTAGGCATTGGATGTACCCAGGGAGAGCCTCTCCACCCTGAAGAGTCTGCAGTCAAACTAGACACAACAAAGGGTGGGAGGGGAAACTGGCAGAGAGGTGAAATGACTCACCCAAGGACACACAGCCAGTCAGTGGCAGAGTCAGGAATGGAAGCCAGGTCTCCTGCGTCCTAGTCCGGGGGCCATGCCACCACACCATGTTTCCTCCCCAGGAACGCCTCAGTGTCCTAGTACCCCTCTGTCTGATGAGAAGGGGATTTTATCCAGAAATCCTAATTCTGAAGATGGGAGGTGCAACAGCACCGTATCGCAGCTACATTACGAGATTGGTCCCAGAGCACGAGATCTAATGTAAAACTGACATTGCCCACCAGGGGCCAGCATCTATAGACAGGACACACCTGATCAGAGTTTGGCACCTGGGTGCTGCCCCGTTAGGGCAGGGCGGTGAAGCATGGAGGTATTTTTTCCTTCAAAAAAGCTTCCGAAGCTCATAGGAAAGAACAAATCTCTCTGGCATGGGCTTTCCTGCCCATAGCCAGGGCTTGCTGGGAGAGCAGACAATGCAGCCCTCCCCCAGGGACTCTGCACCAGGAGGGGCAAAGAACCAAGTCAAGGGGTAGGCAACCAGACTGGCCCCCCTATCCCCAGCCTTTGCCAGTTAGGGTTACATGCCGCAGCACCTCTCCACTGGAGAGCATCCGTGGCTCCGTGCTTCTGTCCCATTCTTCACAGCAGGACCTGGCTCACCCTGGGCCCAGCCCTGGCTGGTGCCTGGCAGTTCCAGTGGAACAAGTGGCGACCGACTGCCCCATCGAGGAAGAACAGACCTCAGGGGAGTCCATGAGGATGCAACTGATATGCTGAGGGTGCAACATAAGAGCCAGAACAGAATGGGAACAAACAGAACATAAAACCGCACCATTAGTGGCCGAAAGCCATTACCTGCCTCCCTCCCCTGGTTGCTAGGACTCCACCTCCCCATTCCCCTCTGCCTGTGGCATACGCTCACACTGATGCCAGCAGAGAGAGAATCTGGCCTCAGACATGGGGGTTTAGCTTTCAACATCATGGAAGCAGGAGGCTTCTAGCCAGACGTTCCCTGGCACGTAACCCAGACACCATCGCCTAGATTGCCTCGGATTTTGGCCCGCGGACCCTAGGAATTCGGGATTTCCAGGGACGAGAACGCCTTCCGCTCCACGGATGGCAGTTACTCCGTAGGATACGCTTGTTGGATGAATTAGAAATGAGACGGGTAGTACAGCGGCACCTGTGATCCAGCACGGGAGTCACATCAAACAGCCCATCACGCCTGCGGAAAGGGTGCCTCTCAGGGCCTTCAACCAGGGCCCAAGAATAATTTTTTCAGGCCCAGTACAAACTTGTAACACGCGCCCCTTCCCACACACATACCCATGGGGGTTGCAGCCCAGGCCGGGCCCCAGTAAAGTGTACCCCCCCCCCCCCCATATGGGGGCCCTGCCTTCAACCTCAACTATTCTCTGAGCTGAAAAGCAGCATTTTCCTTTACAGAAACCAACAGGATCCCGCCGCTCCCTGAGCGATCTGCGCGACCTTCACACGCACCCTGCGTTGCCGGCGAGGCAAACAGCCGGCATCTCCGCACCTGGGAGAGGGGTGGTGTGGATGCCCTCTGCAGGCACCCGTGGTTAATATTGTAACGGTGCAGGTGACCCCGTGACGGACTGGTCCTTTGGCCTGCTTGAGGCACGGGAGCCACGGCCTTTCGGAGGCAGCCAGCGTGTGCTGGCTCTGCCCTGTGTGGGGCGCTGTTCTGCAGCGCAGCCATCCACTCCAGCTCCCTCCAGGCCTTGGGAAGATGCAAGCCGGCTAATGGTGGGAGCCATCGGGAATGCATCCCATCTCAATGGAAGCACTTGGGTGCCCTCTGCTGGCAGGAACTGATGGTGCTCCAGAGTTTTTATCTGCACTAAGGACCACCCCCCCCACACCGCCTTGCAACCAGCAGGCTGGCCCCATATACAAACGGGGCCATGCAATTACACCCCGCAGCTCTCCCACTGTGTAGTGATTTCCAGCCTCTGCTTAGGTCAGCTGCTGCCCCGTAGCCGCTGGGGCAGGATGAGTGCATGGCCGGGGGTCTAGCAGAGGAGTCAGAGGCTCAGCATGGTACAACCCCCCTGGAAATGCATCCAAGCATGTAATCCCCATGGCCAGAGCATGCCGCTCTGAGCAGCGCTTCCTCAGTGTGCTCAGACCATGGCAGTGTGTTGGCCATGCTCAGGCAAGGCTGGGGTTCAAGGATGGGGGATAGAGGCAACCAGGGTGATCTCCCCTCCTGTTCCTGCTTTGCCCACCAGGTGCCTGCTCAGGGTCCACAGAGGAATCCCTCCTAAATTCTGCCTACATCCAAGAGCCTCCCAATTACCTGGGGAATCCTAGCCACTCTTTGCCCCTGCTCCACTCAGCCACTACAGCTCCATTTAGATCTGAAGGCCCATGAAAATGACTGAAAACTCTCCCAGCGCCACACACTCTGTTGGCTCAGCGTCTCCACCCATTGGACGCAGCTCAAGAGCCAGTGGAACACAGCTGGTTGGGGGGGCATGTGGTGGTTTCTGAGAGATGGCGCTGGACATTGAATGGGGAGTGGTAACAGGTTGGGATGGGTGGGGGGAGGGGGGGAAGGATTCCTGAGCAGCGTGGGTAGAACCTTCAGCACCCAGGGAAGAAGGCAGCTAGGACAGAGACGGGCAGCCAGGAACATTGTGGCAGCCACAGGAGAGGGGGACCAGGTCAGAAGCTGCATTTACTGGCAGGCTGGGGAGGCGGCATGCATCCCTGGTCAGAAGCTATATGCCACTTGAGGCGCCCCAGGAACGCTGCAAAACCTTGGATGTCAGCGCAGCCCTGATGTGCCAGGAAGGACCAAGGGTCACCCATGTACAATTCAGGATGCAAGGGGCAGAGGCCTGACACCAGAGGTGCTGGCAGATCCCCAGGACAAGGGCTTGCCCACACTCAGGCTTTTAGCAATGAGCTCACATATTTTAATTCACACCCATCCACTAGAAGGACTGGAGTGTAATAGAGACAGGCCAAACTGCTGCTCCAGGATACAAACATTGTATGTAGCCAAGGATTAAACACAGCAAGCAATTCTGCCTTGTCTAGGCTAGACTTACAGTCCTGGTAATTAAGGGCATGTCTACACTGCATGCTAGTCCAGGATCTGACTCAGGTTTGAGTCCAAGCCCTCACTTCCACCTACAAACAAATCAGTCTGGCTTGGCTCAGCAAGCACTTAACACCCATGTCCTCTGACTCCACTAGGGGGTGGGTCAGAGCCCAAGTCCTGGTGTGACTCAAGTCCAAGCCTTGTCATTTTGCAGTGGGGACATGGGTCAGGCTGCAGCCCTGAGTCAGAAGGTCTGTGTAGTGAGGTATGATGGACACGTTAGCATGGCTGAGACAGCCAGGTCCAAGAAATCGTACACCCAGGTTTACTGTGCAGTGTGAATGTTCAAACATGGGCTTGGAAACACTGCATTCATAAGCCCATGTCCCTCACACCCGGGTTTACAATGCACTGTAGACATATCCTAACAGGTTAATACACAACTCATGGCTCAAGTCAACACACCCCCTGATGGGGGCCAGGAAGCATTTTCCATTTTCCCCTTTTCACATCATCAACTGAACTTGAAAATTGCATTTTTTTTTTTTTTTTTTAAAAAAGGCCAGGAATCACATCAAAAGGCTTGGAAAGTTTGAGCAAGACTAGGTCTGCTTTCAGGGTTACTGGACAAAGTCCACAGACAAACCCGCACCCTTCCCTCCGGTATATTCAGTCTAGAGGTTTGTGCTCAGACAATTTAAAGTGGCTGAAGCTAGGTGTTCTAAACCCACAACCAAATAGCCTCTCAGCTCCCCCTGTGTAAATACATCAAAGCACCCTTGATTGTAGTGGTGTTACTCCCCCTTTAGCCAGCTGTAATGGGACTGAAGTCAGCCTTCCCCTTGTCGGAGCGGTCCCATGGAAGCTTTAAGAACCAGGTCATATTCAAAGAAAAGGAGTTCAGTCTTTAAGGACGACATGAGTCAGCAATTTCATACACATGCAGAAGTATTTGTCTGTTGGATTATAATTATAGACATCCTGAAGATGGGCCCATCAGCTAGGTGCAGAAAAGGCTCTTACGAAATATCTCCATGGCCCAAAGAAGTCACATATGCTTCTGAAGTGGACAGAGTTTCACAGCTCACCAAGTCACAGATCCCCAGAGCAAGGAGCTCCCGAGCAGAGGGGGCAAAGCTAGTGGAATTTTGAGAGTCAGACGTTACAAGACTCAGGGGAAATCATTTTTAAAACGAATTTTTTTTGTCCCTCTTATTTTTCTTTTTATTCTTTAAAAAAGGGGGGAAGCATGAAAATTCCCTACAAACTACAAGAGATTTATCGCATGACACACGTACAACCAAACAGCTCCCACCAGGGTTAACACGGAGTTAATCAGGAGGATGTATGGTAAGACTCCTTACCATAGCGGAGGCTACAATGCACACTGTGACAGATGTAGAGCTGCCCTGTAATAAGGAAGGAAAACTGTGCCCTGGTTATTAGGCTGTTTAGTATTCAGATATTGGTTTAGTTTTAATAGGGGACCATAAGGAAAACCAACCAAGAAAGCAGAAAACTGGCTCAAGATGAGCCACCCCTCAGCAAATGTTTGAGGGCTGTTACAGGACAATGGCAGAGTCTTTGTCTCTGAGGAATCTGGTTCAACTTCACGTAAAACCTACCGAGCTGGTTGGATGAGCAAGGCCAAAAGGCTGGCAACTGAGGAAAGAGGAACGCCATCTGGCTGAAGCAAGAGTCCCTCTTCCCAGAGCCCAGGTGGTTGCAGAAAGCAGGACCCCCACAATTCATGGGGGGTGGGGTGGAGACTGAAAAAGTTAGGTTGCCTAGGTGACTGTCACAGAATGGGAAGACTATGGGTGAGATAGAGAGGGAGGTAGACTCATTGTTGATTTAAAAGCCTTTGTTTCTCTTATGCTTTGTTGCTCCTGCGAGGATGAACAGCTTTTGGTTTCAGAAGGCCGCCTGCTCACCATACCCACCACTGGTCACCAACTCCGAAAAGGGAAGAGCCACATGGGGCCTGAGCTCAGCACCACATGCTGGGCAAATATGGGAGGGGGGGATACACAAGGTTCAGGAGCCCAGGGCCCCCTCTGAGGGAAGAGCTGCAGCACTCCACGGCTGGAGGAATAAAGGCCCCAGACCTCACGCCTGATGGAATGCACTCAAAGACCAGAAAGGGGACAGAAGCCATCACAGCTGGCTCACAAACAGCACTGCTCAGACTCACCCTTAAGCGGGTAACACAAACAAGAACATACAGTTATTTGCTGTAATCTAAAAGGAAAAAAGAAAACCAAGTGCTTACCAGACTCCTTTCCAAGCCCCTCACACCCACTCAGTGCTTTTCCCCAGCTCCCATTTCCCTGCTTAGCCTGGTGAGGAAAGGGGAAGTAGTGGCAGGGCTGAGGTGACTCTTGATCAGCTCCTGATTAGGAGATGAGGCTCACCTGGCCTGATTGAGGCCCCCTCAGAAAGCAAGCCAACTGTTTAACCCTCAGTGTCCCAAAGGGGCAACAAGCCTACAAGCTGCAGAGTTACAGTTATAGGTAGAGTTAGGGTGTCCGTGGAGCTGCGACCCTCAGCCTGAGCCAGGACTTCTAGATTCCTGGCTCTGTAGCAGGGATGACCATAGCCACAGACCTTGGAAGCACGAGGTCCCCGGCCTGAGGCAGTCTGCAAGGCAGGCCTGCCATAGACCCAGGATACCTGGGTGTGGTCCCAATGGCAGGGCTCCCCAGCAAGGCCCCCCTCCCCCACACTGCTGGCAGCCAGGGAACCGGGCAGGTTTCTGCAGAAACCCTGCCTGTGATTTGATGACAGTTCTTTGAACCTGGCTTGTTTTCATGAGAAATTTGGGATTTGATAAACCTCTGTTTTGTTGGAAAATTTCCAACCAGATCAACGGAATATATTCCACAGCACCCCCTGGGCCCACATAGAAGACAGCAAACAAGATAAACGGGGGAACCTAAAAAATCCACAGGTGATACCCTCGCTTTTTAATTAGACAAACAATTATTCAGGCACATTCCTTCCAACTGTGCCTAGCATCTGTCTACACTACAGCTCACCAGCTAACTGGCCTTGATACAGAAATCACTGGCTGATAATCTCTGGCCTGTGCTGTGCAGGCAGTCAGATGTGGTGATACTAATGGTCCCTTATAAACATTTGTTTAGCTGTGCCTGTGTCAAACCCCACTGAAGCCCAGTGACAACTTCCTGTAGAGACCAATCCTGTAGTAGCAGATGACCAAGACGGGTCAGACAAAGCCATGCCTCTGGAAGCCCAGTGGTAGGGTTGCATATAGCAGACGGGAGTTTTGCTTTTTCCACAGCTAAGGTCAGCAGAAGCACCTGAGCTGAAGCCCTGGTGGTATAAACTGAGAACGCCATAGTTTTGGAATTCTCTCCCAACTTGCTCGGAACTCACCCGCAGCCGGGGGTGACCTTTAAGGCACATCGTTTTCTTCCCCAGACCTTTGAAGATGGGGCAGAATTGGGAAGACACTGAATTGCCGGAGGGCAAGGGTGGAGTTAGCTTGCCAGATGTGGCTCATCTAGGTGGAGGTATAGTTTTTTTAATCCATATTTTATATAATTCATATTTGATCCATATTTAATATAAACATGATCCTATACACAGACATCTGAATCTAAAGAAATAAAACAAGACCTCTTTTACAATTTTTATTTGTTTAACACAGCTAAATTTGGCCATGGTAGAAGGAGCAGAGAAGTACAGCGTGCCTGGCCCAACTATTTCACTTGGGCGAAGTACATAGAAGGTTTCAGCAGACACCTGTCTAGACCCACACTGATTTGCTTGGAGCAATTCAAAGCCCCGGGAGCCCTCAGAGAGAACCTTGACTGTCAAAAGCATGGAGCTGGTCCAGAATTGTCAAACATCACTTTTTGTTTGTTGAAAAATGGCCTCTCAAAAACAAACTTTACACACACTCAAAAATCATTGTTTCTAAATTTGTTTTGGGTGGGATTGCGGTGAGGGGGGGTGTTTCTTTTGTTTTCTTAAAACCTTAAAAATACATATTTTCAATGTTTCTTTTTCTACCCTCGTTCGTCTCCTTTTTTTCTGTAACAAAATAGGGGGAGGAGAAAAGAGAAACAGGAAGAAAACCCTGAAAAATTTCAACAGAAGTTGTCAAGTTAACAAGAACTTTTCTCAACCTGCTGAATGAAAATTTTTGAATTTTTCCACAAAAATTCATTACCAGCTTCTAGCCAGGTGTGCTCTCAAGGTACTTGTATAGGCAACTGGTTCCAGCTAATTCCGAAGCTGATATTTCTCTAAGGAAATCAAGCAATGGGGAGAGGGAACCCGGATGCATTCCCTTTTTATTCTTGAAAACATGTAAACAAAATGGCCATCCTTTCCCTGACAGGCATGAGTCACACACTAAACAGTGGAATGCTCTATTTTATTGAAGGCAGCTTTTTCCCTCCTCCCCTCTCCCTTCAAAGTCTTATGTTCAAAGTTAGGTACACCCTGGTGGCAGTGCACTATACCCCAACATCAGTCCTAGCTGGCCATGGGCATGTCAATGGCTGATTGTGCTCTCAGAGAGCATACTTGCCTTCATAACGCTGGCTGTGGCTGCAAATTCAGGAAGACCCCACCCTACTGCTTAACCTTACAACTGGGAACAGAGTGCATCTATACAGCCAACAAGGCCAGAAACTGGCTTTGCTTTAATGAAAGGCTCAGATTCTGTAGAATCTAAATAGGTTGTGCAGGCCTCAACTACATGAAGCCCCGTATTCAGCCCAGGGTCTGCACGTTTGATACCCATGATCTAGGACATTACTGAGAGAGTATGGAAAAACAATTGGCCATAGCTTTATGTAGTCATGAAGCTATTTATTTGTGCCTTGCTTTCGGGGCAGCCTTTTGATGATCTAAGCTATGGCCACCACCAAAGGATTTGTGTACAGGAGGTACTGGAAGGTACAAGATTCATCAGCACCATGGACTGATTCAGGCTATGGACAGCAGGACTCTTCAAATCATATCAATGAAATACCTGTGTTCTAGCCTGCACCTCGGAAATGTTCTCACTCTGGCCTGATCAGTGGGAACTTGGTTTCCTTTGCCTGTACACACGGCACACAGCACTGTAAGTGAGAACAGGCTGATGCGAGGGGTAGTTAGTGTTTCCATAGCACTGGGGAAAGCTGTATCACTTCATGTTTATTCCCTTCTTTAATTGCTGCAGAAGTGGGAGTCAGCCCAAGGACTATTTCCATCACCCAATTCCTGAAGGTTTAACCTCTTTGCACAGAGGGATGTAGGGACTGTCCTACCTTTAGCTTCTATAACAATCTATTTACTTCTCATCCATCTCACCCCTGCCATTCCATGTACCCTTTCTATAAAAATACAGGTATGGATGCTCTTTGCAAACACAAAGGCAAAGACCCTTGCCGCAGACGTTTGCTTTCCAAATTGGCAAGAGGGTATCTACCATCCTCCCTCTTATCTGTGGCCCCCACATGCCCCGGTATTTCTTCAGATGCAACCCCTATTCTTCTAAGGAAAATATAATTCATGCAGATTGGTGCGTACACAAAAAGCCCCTCCTGATCTCTGGGATACTATTATTTAACCCATGTAATTTTGTTTCTGAGTCAAGCCTAAATAGATACTACTCACGAAGCCTGTAGTGCAAGAGAAAATCTTTTGGAGGAGATACCTCTTGCTATTTGCAAGGCACTTCCTTTTATTTTTCCTGTAATGAGAGGAGCACTTCTCCTCCAGGTAGAGCATAAAATAGTCTCTCTCCTGTGTGAGTTTTTAATCCCACATTACCTATTCTTTTCAGCCTGCTGCGGGAACAATGCACTGATTACACCCCACCGTTCTACTGAGCAACAGAGGTCATCGCTCCAACAGGAACGTATAGAGCTAGAGGCTTCTTTTCGGGGGACACAAATATCAAAGCTAAGCATGTGATTCTACATCCATTAGAATGGAAAACAAATGGTACCAAAGCATGCCATGCACAGAAGGAGCTAAGTACTTTAACTCAGCAACTATTCATAAATTGCAGCACAAGCTAAGAGATCGTGCTAATGAACAAGCAGCATTTGGTGCTTTACACCATGGTTGAGAAGCTTTCTGCATTGATATTCTTAATAAAAATCTCCCAGCCAAGTTTCTTGAAGCCAGGGGGAGCTGCTCAGGGCTCAGCTCTTTTGAAAATCCAGGTATTTATTTAGGAGCTTAATTATAGGCATACGTTTGCCCAAATCTTGGCCCAAGTTAATGGCTCTGAATTCTAAGAAGCCTCTGCATATTAAAAAGAAAAATCTATTTAGCACCACCTAAAATCTTTTCAAGTCTGAAAAGAAAGGGATTAGTCTTGCATTAGTAAACAGGAATATTCCTGTATTAATAGAAAAATATACAGCATGTCCACACAATTGTATCTAACAGCCTGGCTCTTATTAGAGACTGAAGTAATAGTTTTAATTCTTGTTCAATGCAGTACATTCACTGCCAGTTACAAATGAATGGTAACAGTTGCTGTGGAGACCTAAATGGTCACATTTTAACTTACCTAAATCGCTCCTCGGCAGTGCAATTTATACCTCCTTTGTCAATAGCTGCAGCTTGTTCTCATTGAGTGACAACAGTACTGTCATTTAGGAGAGCAATGCCCCCAGCCCACCTGTTGGCCACCAACATATCTGTCACATCAGATAAAACATCTAATTCTGCTGCTAGACTAGTCAGTGATATCCCAAGCCTCTGCTTCTATCACTGCAAGAATCTGGCAGGAACAGAATTTGGAGACAGAATATTTCTCTTTGCCAGTAAATATATCTATTAGTCTCGGCTTGAATGCTAATTTTGCAGTTTCCCAAAGCAAGAGGAGTAAATCATAACAGATGTTGCACCTGTGTCCTGTGGAAAACGGGCAGTTTCCTTCTCTGTCTAGCTCACACCACTGGCATAAATGCCATGCATGTTACGTGTATGACTATTTGGATCTGTGCAGACAGATTTAAAGATCAAATCTTAAGGACAGAAAAAATACTTTAATAGGATTGATAAATGCACATATACAAAAAGAGAAGGGTTGGTCAGTAAATCAACAAGTTTTAATGCTTAACTATATGATTTAATTGGACTGACAAAACCAATGATTTTTCTTCACTATGGCCTCTGTAGGCTTCCCTACATTCTACTGCAGCTGGAACAGCCTCCAAACCCTATTAAAATACAGGCAAAGCATCCAGCAGCAGTGGCTTTGTCAGTTGCCATCCAAACACCACAATACACTTAACACTGGACCAAGGGGAAAGACTGCAATTTGCATTTCAGATTTCAAACTATAGTGGGGACAACTGTCACTTTTGGGGTAGGTCCACACTGCAGCTGAGAGGTGTAATTTCCAGCTCCGGCAGACATTCCCACTCTAGCTCTGATGAAGCCACCGTGCTAAAAATAGCAGCATAGTCCTGGTGGCATGAACAGCAGCTTAGGCTAGTCACCGGAGTCTGTACCTAAGATCTCTGATGGGATCAGACTCAAGGGGCTAGCCCAAGGTGATGCCTGTGCTCCTATGGCCATGCTACTATAGTGTGTTTATTCGCCTCAGTAATTGCTCCTCCCAGCTGCTGTGCAGCTGGACCCTTCAGGTTGCTGGAGATTTGTTTACCAAACAAAGTTAGGAAGGATGAAGCCATTGGTCCACTTCACTACTGCCCAACGCGCAAGCTGCCTTCCTCACCTGTGCTGCAAAAAAAGTATGTCTAAGACTGCCTCATGGTCTAGGGATCTCAAGAGAATGGCACATGAATACACTGGTATCCAGCAGTAAATGGGGTCAGAGAGCTGTAGGTCAAATGTTGGGTTTAAACCATTGAGAACTGTGTGCCACAAGGGCTATATCTACACTGCACACCTCTGGTGGCGGCACGTAGGGTACCTGTAGCTACATGCCACAGTGAAAAGTAGGCTTCCACACTGTGGTGGGCAGTTACACGTGTCAGTGAAAGGCACTGGTGGGGTGGGGCAAGCTGACGAAGCCTTTCCCCGCTGCCTCCCCCAGCCAGTTTTTTATGGCTACTGGCACCTTTTCCTGCAACGGAGAAAGACCCCAGCAGCTGAGAGGCAGTGGAACACTGCTGCTAAAATAGCAGTGATGAGGCGGTACTGCTTGGGCACGCAGAGTAGTGTAAGGTACAGATCCACAGGGTTCAGGCCTGCCTTCACTCTACTCACCTAAGCAGTACCTCACTCTCTACACTTCTATTTATACCGTGCTAGGGGTGTGTATAGTTTATGTACTCTACACGCTGCCAAAAGAAGTGAGCAGGGCAGACATACCCCCAGAGGTCAAATGTAATGTTCTGTGCTTAATTTGCAATTTACTAGCTATAGATGTTGCAACATTCCATAGCACTAGTTCTGTCACATTTATTGCATGCTGTCCCAACTGCAGAGAAAATCATGTCACATTATTAAGTGAGGGAGGCATGCAGAGTTCAGTGTGGCCGTGGGAACTGCCATGGAGAAAGAGGAACAACATGAGCTATTGGAAAACTATTTTCAGGGTAAAGAACTGTGCAGGTCAAAAGGCACAGCAGAGCTCTAGTATAGAAAATGTGAGTCATGTATTCTCCCACCTTTACTCATATGCCAATGTGTCCAGCATCTAAAGAAGTGAAAAATCCATCACTGCCATTGAAATTAACCATCAAACCATATTTTTACAACATCCTATTTTAGTTCAAACTCACTTGACACTTCCCACCAACATCTACTACTAGGATAATGAAGAGTTTACTATAATCTGCTTTATTAAAAGGTATTACTGTACATCAAAATACATTAATTTATGGCATTGAGAAAAGTGCTTTAGAAAAAGATACCTCCGTATATGCAGTTAGATTTCAGTACAGGATACACTAATACTACCACACAGCACTTAGAGTTGAAGTATTTTTGAGCATGAAGGGACACTCAGATGAAAAATAAATTTTTAGCGACACTTTAGATAATTAGAACAAGTTAAAAAAATTAGCTACGTAGTGAGAAGCTAGGTTTGTTATTTTCTGCATTTCACTCAGCATGGACAAAGAAAGACACGGTTCTTTCATATTCACCTCAAGTTACTTTCACACACTGGCTCTCCCAAAGGAGGGCCACCCTGCAGTATTCAGACTGCAAACACTCTGGGGGGTGAGGCAATATTTTCGGTATATTTTAACAATACATTTTCATGAAACTAGACTGTATAAAACAAACCACAAAAGCAAGGACTGAATCAAAACCACCTGAGAGTGTCGCTACATTGGAGCATTTTTGCAAAATTGCAGACTCAATGGAATTCGCTATTTTGGCCTCAATCCTGAAAAGATGAATGCTCATGCCTCACTTCACACACCTAACCAGACTCACTGAAGTGACCAGATCACTGACATACTTAAAGTTATGCATGTTGGTAAGACTTTGCAGCAGCAGGGCTCTTGTAAATTAACATACCGGGGTGGAAAGAAAATCAACGGCTAGTGTAATTGCAATGTAAAAGGAACTAAGATGTTGAGAAACTAGTCCCGCAGAGAAATCAGTGAAGAGCCTTGTTTTTAAAGTGTTACATATCCATGTGAATATATATACACACTTATTTGATACACAGTAGCCTTGCTTTAAATTAATAATCCTGCCTGCCCTCTCTTCCAGGAAGCAACAACCCCCAGGGAAACAGCCTCAGATGCCACAGAATCAGTTAAAGTCTGACCGCTATTGCTTATAAATAATCTGTTATCTTATTAGAAACATGTATCTATCTACAAAGCCTGATTGAGAAGACACCTGAGCTCTCCTCTAAAACCTGTAGTTCTCAAGGACTAACACTGTGTGTGAGATGCACAGCACCACCAAAGGGGAAGTTCCACCAAAGAACGCTCTCCAAGGTGTATCACTGTAGAAAGCAGAGGGCTCAGATATCACAGGTGCTCCGACATGGATCCGCACTTCACAACCATTGCAGTGGGGGGAAATCACACAACATGCTAACAGCAATGAGTGACAATCTAGGGAGTCTGAATACAGCGCCAGGAATTGGGATTTTGTGATGCAACATTAACCGAGAATCCATTTGTACTAAGAGACATTGTGATGCGCCTTGGTTTGTTAGCAGCCATAACTAACAAGGATGGGTTTCATGTTCAGTAGCATGTGATGTGTGTGTTCGTCACTGCTGCTCCAGAGCCATCCTGCATCCTCCATCTTGAGCGGTATTGTAGGATTCGCAGCTTGTACACTTCATGCCTAAGATATGGAACTGTACCGTGGACCGGGCACTGCAATCATTGCAAAGGATCTGTAGTAAAAGAGAGTGGCCTTAAGACAACCAGGATGTTGCATAAAACATTGTGGCTAGAACAGAACTTGCTTATTATCATCAGACATCTTATTTTATTTTATGTTATTTACAGTAAATAATTTGGGCAGGGGGGTATTTTTTATTTTAGTTGGTTTATTTTATTTTTAGTTTATTGATTTTTTATTTAGTATAAATACATTGTTTTTAATTTGATGACTTATTTATTTTTAAAATGGGGGGTTGTGTTAATTATTTATGTTGGGTTAGGTTTTAAGCTATAGTTTTTGTTTTATATTAATATTTGTTTTATATGTATTATATTTTTGGTTTTTTGTGGGGGCTTTTTTAGTTTATTATTTAGAAGTACATTTTTAAGTTCACAGTGGTGGTAATTATTTGTACTACTATTAATATTAGGCTTCAAGCACGAACCAGGAGGGACAAACTCACCTCCTTTGGGACAGTACTGTTTTCAATTTTTTGTTGCTTGGCTATTAGCTGGGCAATGGGCACCAATTGCTCTATTTTCCTTTGCACCAAATCAGTGGTGTCAGTGGACAAGAGCAACATGGGTGCAGCGAGACTGGTCACCAGTGATTCTCATTTGGTGTTGTCTGTCACGACCTTCTGTTGTTATTATTTATTTATTTTTAAACACTTGGTCATAGGGCCTGGATCCCAATCGGAGAAAAAGGTGAAGTTCAGACCAAATCTATTCAAGCGCCACTGGCATGGTATTGTCTCCATCAAGAAGTTGTGGTATTTCAGAGCACATCTGGCTTCAGATAGAGCTCCACTTGCTTTCTACTCCTGCTAACAGGATGGTAGACAGTGACTAATAATGCAGGGAGACTGGAAGGGGGCACAGCGAGAAAGCTGTAGCTACTTACCTCCACCATCATGTTCTGATATTCCGAGGGCATAGGGGTTTGCGCTACTTCATCATCCAATTGTCGCCAGTACCTGGTCATATCTAAAGCTGAGTGCATGCACAAGGGGCATCGGTAACCTCTGGCAAGGAAACAAAATATAAGTCAGGAAGAGGCTCGTGTGACAAAGCCAACCAGAGTCAATTTAAATACATCAGGATAGGGAGGTAAACTCCAGGGAGGGAGAAAAGCTATGGAACAACACCAGCACAATAAATTTAGGCTGGAAATGAGGTTTCTAAGCATCAGAGGAGTGATGGTCTGGAACAGCCTCCACATAGAAGCAGTGGGGCAAACAACTTCACTAGCTTTAAGATGTTGTTGATAAATTTATGAATGGGATTATATGAGAGTATTGCCTGAGAGAGAAGGGGACTGGACTCAATTACCCAGGAGGTCCCGTCTATTCCTATGAACAAATTCCCATCACAGTAGCCAATGACACACTGCATAACATAGGCTAGAAGTAACAAAGCAGTCTCTCTCCAAGGTAACACTTTAAATCACTCAGCCCTGGATTGTCACAGCAATCTTTGTTTCTCCCACTTGGGCGTCTGCATTGCTAGGGTACTTAGGAAGTAGTGGGGTCAATACTCACGCTTTTAACATGTCTTCATAACAAGTTCTATAAAGAAAACACAAGGCCACATTAGTAGCTACCCAAAGAGGGTGAAGTCACTGTTCTTTAAACCCTCTGGACAGAAAAGTGGGGCTTCAGCTGAAGGAAGAGCGAGTTAGCCAAAAAGCTGTGGTTAAAGAAGGAACTTGTCTGGAAGTGGAAAGAGGGAGGCAACTCAGCACCAACATTTAGCGTTTAGGTCCTATTCTAGCATCTTCAGTAGTGAGCTGGATGAGGGAGTCAACAGCACGGGAATGAAACTTGCAGATGATCCAAGGTAATCCCAAACAACAGGCACAGAGAACTACTACAAAGTGACTTAGGGAGATGGGCAGAACACAACAAAGTGAGATTCAATGTGGAAAGATCCCTGCTACTACATCTGGGGAAAGTTAATCTACAGCATAGTCAGTGGGAGGGAGAGCCTGGCAAACAGCAATGTTGAAGGAGACCTAGAAATAGAAGAAATTTAAAGATATTCCCAATGAGACATAATAGCAAAGAGAAACAAAATAGGGATAAGAGCATTTTGGGCTGTAGGTATAGAGGCATCACCACACAGGACACAAAGGAAACACATGACTACCCTCCTGGAGTACTGTATGCAGATCTGTGCACCATGTCATTGTAAAAATTATTGACAAACTGAAAAGATTTCAGAGAGCAACAGAAATGTTCAGTGGACACAAGAACAATGCAGGATGAAAATTAAGAGTTAAATGTACAGACTGGTTCAGAGACAACTTGAGCCCCGGACGCTGCAGTGAGTTCCATGAAGCCAGACCCCCGTGCCTCCATAGGGGGCTCCAGACACACAGAGCTCATCATCGGATCAGGGCCCAAGTGAGTGGTGCGGCACAACAGTCTGCACCAAGGAAGAAGTTATTCGGATGGACAGACTGGAGTATAAGTGGTAACAACAAGAAATTAAGCAAGGGAAAATGTAAGATACACATCAGGGAAGCCTGGAAGGAAGTTTTACTGGGTTGTAGTGCAGTCTCCTACGGAAAGGGCGAAAGCCCCATTGCTTGGGACATTGTTCCCTGCTGTCTTCAGTGGAGTTCAGAATCAGGCTTGCATTAGTGGGGAGATGGACTGGATGATACAATAGTTATTTCCATCTCCGATAAAGGATTTTATGGAAGTGGCTTTACCTATGCAGAAGATGTCCACATGGCAGAACGTGAGCTCCGACACGTGAGGTGTGAATGTCCTGTTTCAAGACATAAGAATTAGCAATAGAGAAAGCTAAAGTCAAAAGGAAAAAAAGGATACTTCAACAGGTACAAAATTAAGCTACAGAATTTATTTTCAAGTAACTTTTAATAGCTGAAACATTAAAAAAAAAAAATCCTTACCTCCAAACATATTGGACAGTCCTGCCTGGAGACATCTTCAATGCACTTTGTAAAGAAAAGGAGGAAAAAAAAAAAAAAGACAGCTTAACAGGAAAGAAAAATAAATGTAGATTCCGGCATAATAGAAGTACTTGGATCTACATTTCCTAAGAATATATAAAAGTTGCATGAAGCCTTTTACTACCCTAAACTTGGGTTCAAATTCCATCAAAGTAAAAGCTGTGAATGCTAAAATTAATATTTTTCATTGTTACTGGGACTCCCAAAAAGAAACTATTAGACCACACCAGGAAAGTGGCAAATCAAACTGATATCATCTTAAAACATTTCAAGAAGACTTGATCATAGATATGGGGACCTCCAGAAGTACAATGACATTTCAAAGAGCATATTCAAGGGGTTCACATTGCAAAGGAAGCAATACAGAAGTCCAGTGCTGAAAATGTTGCCATTCAGAACTAAGATGCATTGGTGGAAGTAGAGGCATATGCACAGCGCCAGTCTGTATTATGCATAGGTCTGGCTAGGACCTAGCAGCTCTCATATTCATGAGAGTAGTGGTTGGGGGGAGGAGGGAAGGGCTGTGTTCTTTTTAAGTGAAACTATAGAATATTCATACCTTATGATTTCCTTGAAGACTCAAGGCTAAACATAAGTTACATTTTGAACAATGGAAAAATTCTTCTTTTGGACCAATCCTAAAGAGACAGGCATTCAGTTAGGAATGGATTACCAATTTTTGTACAATTTATATTTTAATACCTGCAAGAAAAATGTCACACTTAGAAAAGTGTATTTCTCTCCCAGATCAAGAAAATGTTTTATTTTAAAAGGACTGTAACTTGACAAATAGTATAAAACAAAGTATGCTCATCCTTAACAGAACAGCTAATCTTTTGCCATAGATAGCAGGTTGACAAGACAAAGGAATTTCTTCAATAAAAATGCTTTCTGATGTTGCTTGGGGACTTTGAGTGTATCAAGAGAAAGGGAAAATGTCATTTAAAGTGTGAAAATCCAGAATATGCAGTAGAGATCTGCACAGAGGATCAGTGGGAAATTTTTCCCTTCCCTGTATGCCTTAAACCTGTGCAACATCACTATAAGATTGATTTTAATGAACAAAAAGGTATCATGAAGTTTAAAACCTACAATCAGAATTGTTTTAGGAAAATCCATTTTAATTAGGTGTTTAAAACCTTTTAAACAACAAGTCTTTGCTTTACAAAACTCTCCTTTTATTAAAATTCATTGTAAAAGGACACCCTCCTAAACTTTCCAATGTCTGCACTACACATTGAGACAAAAAACTATATATAAGTAATAAGAATGACCTTTTTTAAGTGTTCCTTAAGCAATACCTATTTTTAAACTCATAGCTGCCTGACAGTATGTTGAATTCTTATGTGCAATGCATAATTTCAATTTCAAATACAATACTTAAAGTTACTAATATTTAAGATATCAAAGTAATTCTGCTTAAGTTAACTTGGAAACATGAATATTAAACATTGAAGAAAAATATTAATAATTTTAAATACAGTACCGACAAATGCCACACTTCTCACAGTGATACTGCTTCTTGTCTTTGTCAAACAGGTGACATATACCACAGTAATATTCTCCAAACATACTGCTGCAATCCTCACAACTTTGTTGCGCCTACAAGAACATACACATTACATAAGCAATAAGAACTATAAACCTTTTGCTGGGTGAGGGGGTTCTTCAAGCTACACACAAATATAACAAAGCCAAGGGACCTGGTTGCAAGAGTTTCAGTCTATAACCGTAACCATGTTCAGTAACCAGAGAAGAGTGTTTATATTAGTTTGCTAGGAACTGAAACTACCTTTCTCCTCCTTTATTGTTAACTGGCTAGGTAGTGAAGAGGATAAATGCAACTTCCCCCTAAAATATAGGAATTTCCTGCACTCTTATTTTACCATTTAAAGAAATGCACACAGAGTAAAATTAAGACCCTCTATTAAGCATTTGTGTTTTATAATCCCTTTCAAGATAGCAATTACTATCACAGCATATTGAAAAGATTAAATTGTATGCTCTACCTGCTGGATGCTTTTGCACTTTACACACTGCACTTGTTTTACTTTAAAACGATCCATCCGATGATCTTCTTTGCTATCATGACACAGGCGGCAAACATAAAACTTACCACAGCAAGGAGCCTGAAAAAAATAGAAAGTCAGAAGAAAAGACAAACTATGAAGAAACCAAAAATTAAGTTACAGCTAACGGGGGCACCTAGATTTCACTAACCTTCAAAGTAATAGACTAGGCCAGTTTGGTGGAGCTAGTAACAGCACAAGTTTGATCTCTTCTTCATAAGGTATCAGAGGCTGGGAGTAATCTGACTTTGGCTCCCAAGAGCAACATCTTGATTGAGAGGAAGGAAAAGGGAAGCTCCCCTCTGGTTGCCAGAAAAGGGAAGTGTACATTGGAGCATGCTTTAAGCTAGGCTTACTCCCATTAACAAATGCCTCCAAACCAAAAGATGCATCGCCCCAGTGTCACGGATGAATGTGTGTGGCACTCCTCTGTGCCTCATGGAGCAGGTCAGCCCTCACTGGACACACGAGACAGGGGTATCTCTTTACCCCCCCGAGGGTTAGCCTTTCCCAGCTGGTTTCGGGGCACCCCAGGGCAGATCTGGCCACTGGCCTCGCTCCGCCAGGGGGCAGGCACAGAAATAACACCCACGACACAGCAAAGCGCAGCTCGGCCCGAGAAGCCTCCCGGGGCCGCCCAACCAATTCTGCCCCTGCCTGGAGCCCCACGCCCGTGTCCCGAGCGGGGATTTGCGGAGCGGGCGCTGCCAACAAAGACGGGGCGCGGGGGGGGGGGGGGGGGGGAAGCCGCCAACTCTGCTGAGCCTGCAGCTGCTGGACTCGGCTCCCCAGGCGACGCTTTCCAGCCCTGCCGCCGGCTGCGGAGAGAAACTTGCGCCCAGCGGGCAACCCGGGCCGGCCGCGCACCCCCGGCACCCCAGATACTATCGCGGGGGGTGGGGGGGCGCTGCCACGCGAGACCCGAGCCAGGAAACCCCCCCGGCCGCAGGGGGAGAGGGGGTGCGCAGCCCCGCTCGGAGAGATCAACAACAGCAGCCCGCGCCGCGCTGCCTTACCCTGAGCAGGCAGCTGCGGCGATAGTGCTCGCAGCCCGCCGCGCCCGTCTCCGCTGCCGCCATCGCGGCTGCCAGGCCCTGGCCCAGCCACCAGCACCGGAACCGCTCTATCCGCCTCGTCTGCTTCTCTATGATGATGATTATGTAAGCCGGGGGCCTCAGGCCCGGGGCGCCGCGACGCCGCGAACTACTTCCGGCCTCCCTCCGCTCCTGCGCGCGCAACTTCCGGTCTGGGGGGGAGGGGCGGAAGCAAGCCAAAGAGCCGGGAGGAGGAAGCGCCGCTGCCCTCCCCAGGTACCCGGCCCGAGCTCTCCCCCACCTCGGTCCCTGGCCGGGCCCCGCTCGGCGGCCTGACTCGCCTAAGCCCACGGCACGCGCGGGCCGGCCTGGCCCCGACTGGAAGCTAAATCCGGCCCCGCGCCCCCCGGTAACGTCTCCGCGGTGGGGGGGTTACGTTAGTAGCGTCAATCCAGGCTGCCGCCTTGAAACCCCCCACTCGCCCCCCCCCGCGGATGTTCCCACGTGACGTGACACGTCCCTCGCCCCCCGCCCCCCCGCCACTTGTGGATTAAAAGCACGTGCCGGTCACGCTCCGCCCCGTCCAAACCCCGCGCGGAGAGGCACGTGCTGCCGCGTGTCAGGCGCCGGGAGCCTGCAAGCTCGATTCACTGCTAACGTGAGAGATCCCCGCAGCCCAGCTATTGCCCGCCTCTGCCTCCCTCCGAGCCGGTCTGACTGCGTCCCCCTTCCTCCCTTCTCTCCCGCCAGTCCTGGAATGCGGCGCCCGCCATGGTGAAGAGCTGCTCAGCCCTTGGATGCGCGTCTAGATGTTTGCCCAAGTCCCGGCTCAGAGGACTCACATTTCACGTGTAAGGTCCAGCCCTGGGGCAGTAACTCGCTGCTTTGTGCCTTGGCTGCATGGTTTTTTACAGCAGAAATCCCGAATTTGTTACCGATTTGGACCCTGCTGATGGAAACTGGTCCATGTCGGGGGTATTGCCCACTGCAGGGAGCAGGACCTTGCTTGGTATCTTTGGTATAGTACCACCTCTCTGCATGTTACCTCATCTGTAAAAATAATAATACAGTTGTGTGAATACCTTTGAAGATGGAAATGAAACAGTTAACACCCAGAAAGGATCATCCTTCCACTGTTTTTGCTCTTTGCCTTCTTTTAATCTTGTAAATTTCAAGATTTTTCTGATTTATGGTGCTTGCTTTCACTCTAGCTCAAATAGGGAATATGCTCTGAAATGAGGACCTTTCATAGTAAAGACATTTAAAAGTGTTTGGCTTCTAGTGTGTTAAAGTAATGGTATGTAAAATTATAAAGGCATAATGGGGAAGCTACTAGAAATAGAGCACACTCCAAAAAGAGAGAACTTGGCACAATTCAGCAACAGATGCTTTATTAGCTGTTAAAACAGTTCATGACCAGACCTCTGACACTTTGACTTTCACCATGTCTTGTTCATGGAGTCAGTTGTAAAGTCAAGCTATTTATAATCAAATTGATTAATAGTGAACAAAGAATGAGACATAAACATGAGTTCCAGTTGCTCCCACCAGTGCAGTGACACAGTATAAATATTATCAATATAAAGATACTGTGTTGTCACATTCCAGGAAAAAAGATCAAATAATACCAATGGATTGTGACAGAGGGAATGAGCAGTTATTTTCTCTTTCCTGGTTATCTGACTTGGATAAGCTGGGCATTTTGGTAGAAACCCAAAGAAGGAGGAAGTATTGATAATAAAAGGTATTGCCATAGGATCATCACTAAATATGGGGGACCCTTTACCCCATCTGAGCTCTTTTAAAGAACTTATAGAAAGTATCTTCTGATCAGAAGGAGCAGTATGAATAATTGTCTCCTCCATTCTGGACAATAGTCAGAGGTTGCAGAACATCTGATGGGGTTATCCCCATTTGCTAGCGGAGTGTATGGGAAATGGGATGTCTCTCTCTCTCTGGTCTGAAGTTCCAAAGGGGTAGCGCTGTTAGTCTGTGTACAGCAAAAACAATGAGTTGCATCTGACAAAGTGGGTTGCAGCCCACAAAAGCTTATGCCCACAGAAATTTGTTAGTCTTTAAGGTGCTACCGGACTCTCATTGTTCTCTCTGGTCTGCTATTCCACTAGTGTGATGGTCTCAAGCAAAGTGAGGCAAGTAGACTGGAGAAATCCTCTAATATTAAACTTCTAACTAATTCCTTCCCTACAGATGGGGAACCTGAAAGAAGAATCGGCCAAAGCATCTCCAGTTTTTGCATTACATTCTGGCAACCTTAACACAACCAGTTATCCCATAATACAATTAGCTTAAATTTTGTCCATGTGGATTATAATAGCTCCTAAAGGGTCTATTTCTGCCCATGCTATCAGCTTTCTCTGCCGATAGCCACAGTGGTCTATATTTGTTCCATTAAAGATAATCTGTTAGCCAACTCATTCACTTGGCATTTCTTCTTACTCACACAGACTACCTGGTTTGTAAACCCAGAGATTAGGAATGGCTGCTTCTTGCCATCAAAATAGTATTTTATCTGTTTCTTTCCAAAATACACATGAACTCAAATGCCTGCCCCATTGTGTAAAATAAGTATTTTAGAAATAAAAGATTAGCATAATAAAAAGGTGCAGAAAATGTAATCATATCACAGGATGTGTATCCCATGATTATCCAAGGAAACATTCTAAGGCTTTCCTTTATCTCATCCCAGATTCAACCATAAGAAGTCATCTTGTAAACATTGCAGCCACAAAGTAACGTGATTTTTATAATGATGGTTAGAATAGTCAAAATAATCCAGATATCGATGTGGGTCTCTGGCTGTGGACATTTTGAAAACCATTTAATCTGGGGTTTTTTTTTCACTCACTGAACTAGATACATCAAAGGTTCCACTACATATGTGTCATCCTTTAAAACTGAGCAGTTGTTTTCATATCATTTGAGTGAGAAATATTTATATCTAAACCAGTGGTTCCCAACCTTTTTGGCTCGAGGGCCACAGATATTTTTACTACCCTGAAGGGCCACCAGTCTCTGCCAGCAGCCCCCCTCCCAGAACCAGATGGAAGGGAAACTGCATGTGTCCTGTAGCCCTGTGTGCTACACTTGGGTCCCTAAGCAGCGGCTTCCTTCTGCACCGGGGGATGGGAGATCAGTGCTCCCCTCTCTCTGGCTCCTGCAGGGACCCTAGGGACCAGGCAGAGCGCTCTGCCATGTTCCCTGCTACAGCCCGGGGGAGGGGAGCCCTGCACCAGTCTTGTAGTCCCACAGCAATGTACTCTGCTGGGTCCTTAGGCAGCGGCTCCCTTCTGCTGCCAGCGGGAGGAGAATGGTGGGCCACTTTAAAAGACCCCACAGGTTGGGAACCACTGGTCTAAACTAATCTCTTCTAGCCTGCCCAAAATTGATGGTGGGGAAATCAGTTCATAGTCTTAATTATGAAATGTGAAGTGTCTGGGATCTCTGAAATGAAAGCCTATATAGAAATAGTCTCTAGGAATAGTCAGTGGAAACAGTCACTACATTGGCTTCAGAGCTGAACCCACCGCTGTCATTGTGTATTTACCAAGTCAGTTCCTCGAGGATATATGAATTATGCCTGTAAGTAGGCTTCAGATGGATTAATTTAACTCAGAAGCTTGTGGAGGAGGACACAGCCCCTTTCTTCCTGCGCAGATAACATGGTTGGTTGTGTAACCAGAACACGAGGGGTCTGCATACCTCAGAGGGGCATGACAGAGTAGAGTGGGGTATGGGTGGTGATCTGCATACAATCACCTACAGGCTACATATTGCCTGAAGGAGCGATCACAAAGCTACCTGTAAGTGTGCCCTTTTACAATCACTTTACAGATACCTCTGTAAAGCTAGAGAGACTCTTCAGAGTAGCATGGCTATATAGTCAACTTGCTTTCCTGTCTGCACACTCGTCCTAGATTCCCCACCAATGAGAAGGCCAAAAGAAGGTGGGTTTTGGCCATGAAAAGGCTCGACGTGAACTCTGCAGGTATGTGGGAGCCTAAGAAAGCAGATGTGTTATGTTCACGCCACTTTAAGAAGTCAGACTTCGACACAAGAGGTCCCAACATCAAGCTCAAACCTGGAGTCGTCCCTTCCATTTTTGAATTTCCTTCTCATTTCCAGGTTGGTCTTTACAATCTGCAGGTGGTTGTTCCTATATTTATCTGCATTGGCAAGCACTGACAGGCTTTTCCCCGCAGTTTACATAGACCTCAGAAGATGTTTTCTTCTTTTGGATTATCATTAGGTAACAGGAGGAGAACAGGTAGAAAAATATTGTGACCAAAGATTAGCATCTTTCTGGATCTGTTCCTTCTCTCATTACTCAGGCAGAACTGCCTGAGGAGAGAGTGCAGGATCATGCCCTTAAAGGCTTTTTTAAATAACCATTAGGAGTCCAAACAAGAAATGGTCAAGTACATAAGAAGTGAAAGTGATCACCTCAAGTCTAGCCTTCACCTTCCTCTGCAGCATGGGGCACGGGTCACTTGCTGGAGGATTCTCTGTACCTTGAAGTCTTTAAATCATTATTTAATCAGTCTTAGATCAGGTGTCTATTACAGGAGTGGGTGGGTGAGGTTCTATGGCCTGCATTGTGCAGCTGAGACTAGATTATCATAATGGTCCCTTCTAACCTTAAAGTCTATGAGTCTAGCGAAATGCTTATTCTGTGAGCTCTCCAGGGCAGGAATTTGCTTTATGCCTGGCATAGTGAAGTCCTGATCCTTTACTGGGCCTCTTAATACAAATCAATAATAATATCATTAAATAAATTCCCAACATACCGTAAAGACCGGGTTGAACTTCTCACCTCAGTGATCTGACTGTCACTGCAAGAACTATTTAATGAATACCTTTTAACTTGCCAGTTCAGTGTGGGACGTGTTCCTCACTTCACCTCCTTGCCCTGCTTCTACTACACTGCAGCAACTCTTTAGCCTGCCCAATCCCAGCTTTCTCTGGTGTCGCTAGCTCAATAACTGAAGTGTGAAATATATATTTATAACAGAGACAAGGAAAAGTTCGTGGCAGACGAAACACCCCGCTGAAAACATTGCCAGTAACTGTTCATAACCACCAGCTTGTGGATTCACCTTCCAGTACAGGAGAATTTCAATCCCAATTCATCTTGGTAAGTAAAGTGACTGTGTGAATCACCTAAATAGAGGAGATTTTCAACACACTGCCAGTGGAACTCCAGGAACTGGCACCCTCTTAGGACAGTGGTGCATTTGGCTCCATGTCCCTGTTTTTATTCATGTTAGGGCATCCATTCAAGGATCTGACTCAAATTTATTGTTCACCAGAGAGCAGTAGGGGCAGCTCCATTCCTTATACATTGTTCCACCATTAAACCATAGTGGATTAATTAGCTAGAAGGCCAGCAGCACATGCACCCCTGTTGTTTTGCAAAGAGTGATTGCTAATGGGAGCAGCTTTTTAATCAGTTACTTAACCCTTTCTTACCAAATGGGATGTGTGAGATCTTTGGAAAAGGTGGGAATCTCTGATGTATTGCATTTTCTTTCCAGGAGCACAGTTACAGCATAATGGACAGTCCAAAGAAACTGAAGTGTAAATTAGATCAGGTAATCAGTGAGCTCGAAGATGCCAAGGACCATCTGAGTAACACTTTAGACAGAGAGCAACAACGCAGAGAATCTCTGAGGACAATGATCCAGGAACTGGAGAACAAATGTCTAATCAGCCCAGAAACAGCCTGTAAGCTGGATGTTTATTGCTGGGAGTGGTGTGAGGTGGGCACACAGGAGAAGACTATCCACTGAATTAAGTGCAGCAAGAACAGCTACAAAGTCTCCTCAGAATCAGCATTCAGAAGTGGGCTGTTTTAGGCTGGGCATCAGCATTCAGTGAACAGGACCCAACAAATCTTTGCAGAAGCCGTTTCTCTAAAGATACCATCTGGGCAAGATTCTCATTCCTTGGTCACAGCTCCCTTATGTAAGGCCAGAGGAAGCAGGGGCGGGGTTGGTCCCAGAGCTGTGGTAGTGGTCAGGAGTATGAGCTACAAAAGAGAAAATATAAATTTAATCAATCATTGAATTAGCAGGCTACTCACATGAGGCATCTCTAGCTTAGATTTCATAATGCAGAACATTAGTGAGGCCCTAATACAAATGAGGACTAACACAGAGCAGCATGAAACTTGGATTTTGAGCTGGAGAGGGTGGGGGAGTCTAGTGAGCAGGCTGTGTGGATAAGTTCAGCGATCCCTATTTGCATGAGTAGGAGGAAGTGCTGGAAGATGACAAGTAATCTTGGCATTAGCTATGAGTTGAGCTGTTCACCTGCCTTTCCACTAGGAAGAGCTCCTACCAGGAAAGAGACTAGGAGAAGGAAAATGAGCTTCTACAGAATCATGACCATCATGGACTGAATTTAAATGAAATGTACTATCTGGACCTTTACTACCCTATTGCATGTGCAGAGCTCCCAAGGTGGCTCTTGATAAATGAATGAATGGGATTATATAATGTGTAGGGCCATACAAAATTCACAGCTCTGAAAAATGCGTTCTGGACCATGAAATCTGGTCTTTTATGTACTTTTGCCCTATAGCAGCCTCTCTCAAACTGGGGGTTCCCAAGGCTATTGTAGGGGGGTTGCTGTATTGCCACCCTTACTTCTGCACTGCCTTCAGAGCTGGGGCAGCCAGAGAGCAGCAGCTGCTAGCCAGGCACCTAGCTCTGAAGTCAGCAGCAGCAGCACAGAAGTAAGGTTGGCATTGTACTGGGGGAGGGGGTCTTCGTGGACTTTGCATGGTTAGATTTTGCCATTTTAAAATACACAGTCATGCTTTGTTAAAAGACTGGGAAATTTAAGATTTGAATCTCTGAACCCATGAATTTCAGGATTTTTAAAATGCTGGGACCGTGAAATTTACGAAAATGGACCATGAATTTGGTTGGGCCTTAAAGATGTTGCCTGCAATAGCAGGGAACTGGACTTGATGGCTCATGAAGTCCATCCCTCTCCTGTGTTCCTATGACTTCACATTCAGCTGTTTTTTCAAGGGTTCAAGGGAAGTTTGGCCCAGGGTGTTTTAAAATCATGGATTGATCATTTGTTCTTCTCTGTATCATGAGTGTATTAGATGCAGTGTATCAATCACTAACTCTGCAGTCAGCATGTGGCGTTTTCCTGTTCCAAGATTTGCAGCAATTTGGCATGAGTTCAGGTGCATTATAAACAAGAAATGTGTATGCCCTTTGCAAAGAGTGGTTGTGGGAAAGAGATAGCTATTCTAGGTACTGTTTTCTTAGAGCAGGAGACTGAAGCCCATCATTTGCTAAAGAACAACATATGAACTCAGTGCTCAAGAGCAGGAAGCAGTGTGCTTAACAGAGAAGCTGCTAATAACATTTGTTGTAGTTCAGCATCCATAGTGCTTACAAAACCAGTGTAAATGTATTTACAGGAGCGATAGTGTTCTGTAGAGTAAGAATGCACCTAGGGCAACTTTTATTGCCTTCTGCTGTATGTAGTTTCTGCAATATGCAGTAGCAATGATAATTCACATGCACAGTATCCACATTTGCTTGGTGGCTTCTAGGTTTAGCATCTAGGCTGTTAAAAATCCTTTGCTTTTAGGTAAAGAGACAGAAAAAACACCCTTACGCTGATAGCAAGAAAGGGACAAAGATGCACAGTGGCTTTCCCTAAATATTTTCAAACAAGTGTTTTATTTAATCCAGAAAATACTTTCTATGTTTTTTTAATACAGTGATCTATTTATGATGATCAGTGACAGTAAAAAATGGAAAGAAATTATAGGGGATTATTTGGACTTTTTTCTTACTGCTGCCACACTGTGCCCTAGTGGTTCTCAACCGGTGGTACGTACCACCGGTGGTACTTCGAAGAAGGCTGGGTGGTACGTGAGCCGTATCGCACCGCCGAATCTGCTGCCGAAAGTCTCCACCTCCCCCGCGAAACCCCACCGCCGCCGAAAGTCCCCCCCCCGCAAAACCCTGCCACCGAAAAGGTGCAAACGATGACAGGGTTTCAGCGGAGGGCATTGTTCCCCCCCATGTAACCCCGCCGCCGCCGCAAGTCCCCCCCCCTTTTTTTCCCAAGTGGTACTCGGGGAAAAAAAGGTTGAGAACCGCTGCCCTAGAGCGTATAACTGTCCCCCACACTCAGAAAGTTGAACATGGATCCTTCACACAACTAAATACATTCTGGAGAAAGCTGCACTAGGCTGGAGTCCAAGCTTCTGCATCAGATATGGCTGGGAGACCCCCCCGACCCCATGTAAAACACTCAGGACATTAGGCAGCTGTCCCTTCCTCTAGCAGGCCTTGCCATGGGAGGCTATGGAATCTGAACAGGTCAGGGATGCTTGTCAGCACTGATGAGTTCAGAGGGTTATGACACCAAGTAGAAGGGAGCAGGCAGGGCAGGGTTCAGCAACAGGGATGAGGGTTCTTGCCCTTTGTTTCGGAGGGAGAGGGGATTAAAATAGCAGCTGGGACTGGAAGAAGTCTGCATTCGGACAGGGGGTGGGGACTCTTACACAGTGGGCACTGCCTGACCATGTAGGGTCATGACAGCCGTATACTTGGTACAGGCCTAGCATTGATCATCTCATCTTCCCTAATCTGCAGCCAGTAAGTGCCAGGGATTCATTTCCTAATCACAAAGAGGCAAACACAGATATTTCTTCCCATTGATTGTTTGCAGAGTGGTGGAAAGATGAAAAGCCCTCTCCAGCGAAATGCTGAGAGGTCCTTCATAACACTTGCATTTGTGCAATATTAACTTGCCCGAAAAACAGTGGGTGGTGGAAGGAATGTGTATAGTCCTATTTCAGGGTAGCAAATGCCTACAGTTGAAGTGGCTACCAGGCTAGGTGCTTGCTTAAACCAAGAAACCAACAAAATGAATCTGCTCATAACCTTGGCCTTACCCAACTGTGGTATTGGAAAAGGCGATGATGGTGGTGATGAAATACAGCTGAGTGTAAGCACCCAGGGATCTGCACAGCACTTAGGTTGGTATCTACACAAACAGTTCGCAGCACGCTGGGATGTACATCTACCCCGCCTCTGTCTGCTGTGCAGTAGCTCTCTGTGTGGACTCTGCTGCTCTGCCCTAGACATTCACCAGTGTGCTCTGATCTAGTCACATTTCAGAGCGGGGCAGATCCAAGCACACTCGGGAACTTGTAGTGCATGGCAGCAGGGTCCTCACAGACGTGTAGTGCAGTGCAGGTCAATTTACACCTCAGCTTGTTCTGAGATAAGTGTTTGTGTAGACAAGCCCTGAGGGCCTTAATACTCTGCACCGCCACCTAAGGGGTCACCCCGGTTTCCAAACATACACAAAGCCCTGGTCCTGCCCAGACAGGAAATCTGTGGCAGAGCCCATCCTAATAATCCAGATATTAAAAAGAACAGTCTTAAACCTCATCTGCATTTGGAAAAGTATGCTCTTGTTCTGCTCTAAACTCTGTCAGAGCTCGCAACGGGAAACTGTAGCATGGGCACGGTGCAGGCAATAGTTAGCCTGCCATAAATGAGTCATGATATCTCATGCTCATGACGTGAGCAAGGGTCTCGGTTGTTGGGTTTAGTGTGAGGATGCTGGGTGGCGCTTAGTGGCCTGTGATATACGGGAGGTCAGACTAGATCTGTTGGTCCTTTCTGGCCTTAAACTCTATGTCTCAGGGTCAGGATTTCCATAGGGTAGACTTGCCCTGAGTGTTGCTAGGCCCAGATTGCACACTTCCCTACAGAGCCCCTTAGCCTGCCAGCAGGATGAGAATACACCCCCATCGTTCTTAAAGCGATAGCTTGCAATTCCAACACAGCCTTCAATGCACCACCCAAACAGGAGCCTCCTGTACACTAGGGCTTCCCTGGCCCTAAGATCAAGAAACTCTCTTCAGCAAGGAGTTGTCCACTGGGGCATACATTCCAGGGTTTTCAGCACTATGGCACAAGCCTAAGAGTAGACTATAAAGACAGTGACTCTTCCCTCTCCTCAAAAAGGAAAAGTGATATAGGAGTCAAGGAATTATGACAAAAAAACCAAGGAGGTGAAAATATAAGATGCAAAATACAAAACTGGTAACAGTGCATTAAAATAACAGACTATCGTTAAAACATATTAATAAATATTTACATTGCAGTATTGTAATGAAACACAATGCATTTTTATATACACCAGGGGAGTTACTTTCCATCGCTTCTCTAGCAGGCTCTTGGGTCTGAGATCTCATTCTCCGGTACGCAAAGAATGACAAAAGCAAAATTAGAAAAAAACAAAACAAAACCCATTTCTGTAATGTAGCAGTAAGCAGCACAGACCACTGGGGCATGGGAGTAGAAGCAGAGAACCTGGGTTCTGCTCTCAGCTCGCCCACTGAACACACAGCCACCAACACAGCCACCTTTGGAAAGCGTTTTGAGACCTGCAGCTGGAAGGGCTCAGTGTTATTGTAACACTTACTGTGCACTGGCACCCATACCCTGAGTGTCTGTCTGAAGAGCTCCAATACCAAATAGCAGTTATCCGAAGTCCCAGGGCTATTTCTAAGAGCAGCAGCAACCATCAGTTCCTGGATTACCTGCATCATAGCCCAAACCAACTCCCCGTGATGGATGAGTGACAACAGAAAGAGCTCTGGGACCCCTTGGGAAAATGAGCTGCCTCATCTTAAGGGGGGTTGTCCTGATACAGTTACTAAGGAAATCCCCAACCCTGCATCACAATCCACTAATGTAGAGTCCTCTGTCCTTGCGCAGGGGTGGGTGTCAGAAGAGCTGGATGGAAGATCAAGGCCAGTAGTAACAACTGCTTCCTTATCGTCCACGTCATCCACATCCCATTAGAGAACTGCTAGTCTGAGCTGTATACGAAATCTTCCAGGTGTTGTGCCAAGATCAAAGGCCACCCTCCAAATCTGAATAAACCTCATCCATTCTGTGTGGAGAACACATTTTACATGTAAAGCACTAACACTGACACAAGCTCTACCCATCCTTCACCCCATATGACCACCCCACTTCTTTCCAGTGGTGCTTGGAGAAGACCAGCTCCTGGATGAAGTGACAGCTGGTTGAAGCTGACCCCCTAGCAAGACAGAAGCAATGCTGGTGGTCAGAGTGGGAGCACTCTGAAGGGTTTATAGCCAAGGTGCAGCCTCCTTTGGTTGAAGGCGGACTGGTCAATGCAGTCTCATTTTGGAGGGTCTTGGATTCTTCATTGCCGCAAACTTCTCATATACCAACAACTGTAAGTAACACCACCACCTCCGATTGGCTAGGAGACTGCCTCCCTTCTGTCTTGGAGGATGATGACCAGACTTCAGTTATTCATGCCTTTGTAACCTCCAATCTGGACTACAGCAATGCCACATACTTGGGCATGACGCCTTCAGCATTTAGGAAACTCCAACTAGTACAGAATGCTGCAGTGCGTCTCCTCAGTGACACAGGCTACCCTGAGCTCACCAGAGTGGGCCTCCACACCCTACACTGGCTTCCCAGAGAATATCAAATCAAGTACTTATCTTCAAAGCACTCCATGACCTGAACCCAGGATAACGAAAAGATCACCTAAAGCCCTGGGATGAGGATCATGGTTGATAATTCCGCTCCTCTGGCACAATGGAACTTTCTACCATAAGAGAAAAGCTTGTTTGCACAGGAGACAGAGCTGTGACCTGCCCTCCGACACAAATCCAGAGCAGTGTGTACACAGAAGGAAAATATCCCACCAAAACAAAACACTGCACCACATGTGCAATTCACCACCTGGGGAGAGGCTGTAAGGGAACGAACCGCACATGACAGATATAAGTCACATAATTTAATGCACAACTGGAAGGCACTCAGACTCTATGGTAACAAGTACGATATAAGAATCTGTATAGAACAGAACAATATTTATTATTCTTTTGGACAAATTAGGAAATACATTTTTCTTTTGGACAAAAACCTGCATATCCTTTACACTGTATACATGGAGAAGCTATTTTTAAAATGCACCTAGGACTTCTGAGTTTAAAAAAAAACAACAAACAAATCAAGAATGGCAGGAAATTGTTACATAATACAAAGTAAAAATCAACACCCCCACCCAGCAAGAAAAACAGGAATTCTTGCTTCTGTCTTAATATATTGTATTCACCATGGTGAGGACTTTATAAAGATACCAACTTAAAAAGTTAGGCTAAGTCCTTATTAGGCTCCTAAATAAGTAATAGGCTTTTCAAGAGTGAAGTCCCCAGCAGACCCCATTGAAGCCCAGTTATAAGTAACATTTATATAACTGAAAGAAGTCAGCAAACATGATTTCTTCCTGTTTGCAGTTGTTTACTTTACTTTGAGAGCACTGTGTGTATCATCAGTTTCATCATTCACCCTCCAAAGTCAGTTTCCCCAATTTGTGTCTTTTCCTCAGCAAGAAGGAAAACAAAGACATTAAAATAAAAAAAACTAAATAAAAAAATGAAAAAAAAAAAAACAGAAAAAAACACCACACACAACTCACAAATAGAAAAATGTGACTGTAAAACAACAGTTGGTAGAGTTGAAACACGAGAAACCAGTTTTAATGCATTTCCTTTAATTGACTGGGGCTATATCTACACTACAGACTTTACAGCAGCACAGCTGTACCGCTGCATCTGTGCTACTATAAGGTCTCCCGTGTAGTCACTCTACGCCAGTGGGAGAGAGAGCTCTCCTGCTGGCATAATTAAAGCACCCCCAATGAGCGGCAGTAGCTGTGATGGTGGGAGAGCGTCTTTTGCTGATATAGCGCTGTCCACACCAGTGCTTTTGTCGGTGAAATTTATGTCGGTCGGGGGGGGGGGGGGTGTTTTTTCACATCCCCTGACCAAAAAAAGTTTTAACGACAAAAGTGCTAGTGTAGACAAAGCCTAAATTTGAACTTGATAGTGTTACTTTAAGCACCTATCAAACCATTTAAACAATTTACAGTCACTAAGGCTACAGAATCCTAGACAATTTTATAATTCTCAGTATAAATGCTTGATTCAATTGATTTTGGATGGTACCAACCCCTGAAGTGGATTTAATATACAGTTATACCTTAGCTCTTCCCCACTAACTAAATCCAGTTCAGGAGTGGGGTCAGTATTTGCAGGAAGATGCTGAGAGGGGTGAGATACATAGACGAGGACATGCAGGCAACACACAAATATTTATCTTCATACAGATCTGATATTTTAGCGACATTGTTAGTAGTTTAGGACCAAAATTAATATTTCATGTTAAACAGGATGTTGCAAAAAACAAAACATGAATATGTCTGACCTGATGAATTGTAAAGATTTCACGAAAATGTGATTTATTAAAATTTAAACAGTACTCTGTAGTGTTGGAAATCAAAATACATCAGCTCTATGCCAGAGCCTGGGAACCAGCCAGGGAAAGTAAGCAGTTTACGTTTCACTATGCAAAATTAGTGAAATGGCAACAGTAAACAAATGATAAAAAGTATATTAGATTTTTTAAATTAATTCAGTTTTAACTTTTAAATGTTGATAATATATTGATATATTTTCCATTGATAATTTTTATGGTGACAATGTTCATTTAACATATAGTCAGTGAATTTTTTCTTCCATTACCTAAATTTCCCCTACATCACTCTCTTTTGGGTCTGTTAAATTTGCTAGTGTTCTCTTTTTCTTTAAAAAGGTTCAAGTGTAGGAGTTACCATCTTTTCTTAGCTCATAAGTGTTGGTGACCCTGCATTATCTCACTGACACTTTGGACTCACAACTGGCCATAAATATGTTTTGTTTTGTTTTATTTTTAAGAAAAATAGTTTACTACCAGGGATTGTATTGGATGCTGTTGATACAGCTCTTCTCACCAGGCCAGGAGTTGGTCATATCCTAACACACTGATTTAAGTTTCACTGTTGGGTAACCATCTTTTCAAGACACACACACACGCATCTCCATAATGTATTCCATCCCCCTCTCTAATGCGTAACATCTCAGATCAGTTAAAAAAAAATCCACTTAGGATCAAGATTCATATGCATGGAACTACACAGCATGATGCAGAAAAAGGGACCCATTTACAAAGTCACACACTGGTTTCAGCTACTTGGCAACAGCACAATACGTTCTAAACGTGAGTGTGCTGCAAACGGTGATATCGGACATTGGAAGGCTCTCTAGTCAGTAAACCCACAAAAGGCATCAGCCCTTGTCACGTGTTCTTTTTGAAAGGCAACAAGAGGCTAAGCTGTCAAAAATAACATGCTTCAGAGGCAAAAAGTACCCCATTCCTCAATTCTTCTCAGGACTAGCGTTCTACTCGAGGGAAGCCGGCTTCTGAGGCATCTGGCAGTGATGTTCCCGATATCTGTAAATCAGCAAACAGATATTAATTTAATTCCTAACATGCCAAATCAAAAGGAGTAGGACATACAAAAACTGATTACCAATAACCTCTTTACCTGTCCCAAGTGCAATATCAATACAACATGGGCAGATTCTTCATTGATCATATTGCAAATCAGCATACATGGGTAAAGGACATTTTTAAATCCATAACACTATGCCAAATCTGAACTGATTCTCACTGGGCTGACAAAAGGCCCAACAGAGACCAAGGAACTACATCCTTCCCAAATTACAAGTTTTTAATGCATGCTGCTGAGGCGCTAGAGTTGTTAAAGAAAACAAAGCTGCAAAAAGTTGTTTATTTTTCCTCATCTCTCACCTTGTTTCTATGTCCAGAATGGCCAAACTATTTTTGCTCAAACTTTTGGGCTCTATTTCCCACCCTGCTACTGACCATGTGTGACCATGGGTATTAGTCTGTAGGCTCTGCATATCAGTTAACCCATTTGTAAGCCACATGCTGTATGCAACAAGTCCTGAAAAAAGGGCGAAACTCACATTATTTGTTGTTTTATTGTGAACCTCGAACATGGTCCCGGTTTGCCCCAAGATATCCCAGGGTCATACGTTTGAGCCAAAAATGTGCCCGAAATGGTTCTTTTCCCCTCAAGCTACAAAACTCCAGCATTATCCTAAAACAAATGGCTCTGTTAATGTGCTGCTGCTCAGCAGACACCCTGGAATGCAATGTGCTGCACAGAGAGACAGTCTGGAACCTTTTGAATCTTGCTGCTTGGAACATGCTTTGAAAACCTTAGAAGAAAGGCACTAGGAGAACAATGCAAAGCATTTGATTGTATCATCACCTGTTGCAAAGCCAGGCTTGGGTTGTGAAGATCGATGGTGGCAAGGGATGGAATACGAGACTCTGAGACTGTTTTGTTCTCCTTTTTGATAAATCTGGAATTTCGAGCTGCAGAAGATAATAAATAAATGCACTAACTGCTATGGATTTGTTTTGTTATGTTAAGCATACGGTGTCAATATTTCCCTCTAAGAAATATGCTAATATGATTTTAAAAATAAATGTCTTGATACAACTTATACTGCTCTTTGTAACTTATTTATCATCTAGTTTTAATTAATCGGAAATTAAAACTCATACCATCCAATCCTTTGAGTTCAGGGAGATGGTTATAGTTTAGCTCAGGCAAACGCACATCTGTCTTAGAGAATTCCCATCTTTTCTTGTTTGCCTGAAGAACGCTCTTTTCATTTGAGACCTGGTACCAAGAGATTGATTTACATGAGTAAGGGTACTAAAAGTAAAACCATTATTCAGCTCTTTTAAAAAGTGAGAGATTCCATGCTATGAGACTTACCCAAGAGTCAGAGTACCAAAACAGCCTGTATTCTTTTCTAGAAACATTCTGTTCAATAATCCTCAATACAAGCTTTAGAAAATCAGTAATTTAAGGAAGCCACCTAGAATTACACAGAACACCAACAACTGGAGAATGGTCTCAACTGTGCAGTCCTAACTCAGACAAAACTCCTACTGACTTGAGAGGAGTTTTGCCTGAATAACGATAATAGCATCAGGCTTTAAATTTGCATGATGTTTCAAAGAAAAATCTCTGGGGGCTAGCTACTCATTTTTTTGAGTGATTCATTCATTTTTACAATCTGTCCCCAGAAAATTCTAAATGTAAATCCTGAACTACTTGGCCACCATAGCCAACACCCGTCTCTCCTCCCAGCCTAGCCAGGAAACTATTTTTGTACTTGTCTAGAAGAATACATGTCTATCACTTTGACTTCTTGGAAAGCTCCTCTAACTTAAATAATATTCCAGTGCAATACAGCCACTTAACATAACTGTTAGCCAGTTTTCAAGATATATTTCCATTCTTTTGTTTGGGGACATCATGTATAATAGTTTACTATCTAGATAAGGCTGAAATGAAAAGTATTAATGACACTGAAGTCAATATTGAAGTTTAAAATACATTGTTTTCACTACAGGAGAAAAAGGAAGCTTACCGATGTGCCCAATCTGACATTGTAATGCCCTGCTGGTGAATGTTTCCCTTGCTTTATAAAAGGGTTTACATATTTTTTAGTCTTCTCATCAACTCTATAAACAAAAACAAAAAACCCAAGACTCCAATCAGAATTAGTAATAATCTCTGGGTAACATCATAATATACAAATAATGATGCAGTGTGAGACATCCAGCCCTGACATGAAATGGTTACTTGCCTGGTACAGTAACTGATGTTCTTCGAGATGTGTGTCCCTGTCGATGATCCACTTTAGGTGTCATCAGATCCCTCATCCTCGATTGGAGATCTTTCCGGCAGTACTCGTCTGGGCCGCGTGTGCGCAACTTCCGTCTCGTGGCACCGTTGGCACGTCTTTTGGCGTATGCACGACCCAACCCACTCAGTTCCTTCTCTACCATAGAGTCCTGTGCTAGAACTCCGAAGTAGAGGGGAACTAGAGGGGTAGTGGAGCACCCACAGGGACACACATCTCGAAGAATATCAGTCACTGCACCAGGTGAGTAACCATTTCTTCTTCTTCGAATGATGTCCCTGTGGGTACTCCACTTTAGGTGACTATATAGCAGTGTCCATTATCTGGTGGAGGGACTTTGGTATTAGTTATTTTGAAGAGATGAGAGTACAGATAGACCTATTGCAACATCCCTAGCAGATGCCTGATCAATTGTATAATGCTTTGTGAACGTATGGGCTGAGGACCATGTTGCTGCCTTACATATGTCTGTGATAGGGATGCTATTCAGGAACGCTGTGGAAGTAGATATCGCTCTCGTTGAGTGAGCTCTGGTTCCTGAAGGAGCCTGTAATTCTGTTTATAACATGTCTGGATACACAGTTATTCATTTAGATAGCCTTTGGCTAGATATGGCTTTGCCTTTTGTGTGTTCAGCCCCTGAAATGTACAGCTTATCCGATTTTCTAAATGCTTTTGTTCAAGCCAGATGAAACGCTATCTGACATGCAGCGTGTGGAGTGTGGCTTCTTGTGAGTTCGCATACGGTTTCTGTTTGAAGGTAGGTAAATGAATAGGCTGGTTAATATGGAAGTCTGAGACAATTTTTGGTAAAAATTTTGGATGAGGTCTAAGAGTGATCTTATCTTTGTGGAATATCATGTATGGCAGGTGGGCCACGAGTGCGCTAATCTCCCCTACGCGCCTGGCTGATCTGATGGCAACTAAAAATGACACTTTCATAGACATATATAGCAGTGAACATGTTGCTAATGGTTCGAACAGTGTTCTAGTGATGGCCTTTAGTACTAGGTTTAGGTCCCATGGTGTTATTGGAGCATGTATGACAGGAAATATTTTTGGTATCCCCACTAAAATCCGTTTTATCGTCAGGTGAGTGAATACCGTAGCTTGATTGATCTTGTCATGGAAGAGGCAATTGCTGCTAGGTGAACCTTTAATGAGCTAATTGATAAACCCAATTTTTTAAGTTCTAGGATATATTCTAGGATAACCGGTACGGGTGAGGATGTCACCATGATTTGTCTTTCTCTGCACCAGGAACAGAATCTGTGCCATTTTTGAAGGTAAGTCTTTCTAGATGGTTTTCTACTATTTAGTAGTATCTGTCTAACCTGTTCTGAGCGTTCTAACTCGTCCAGGTGGAACCAGTTAGGAACCATGCCATTAGTTGTAGCTTCTGTGTCTTGGGGTGATATATCTGGCCGCCGTCCTGTGAGAGAAGATCTTTTCTTGGAGGAAGCATGATTGGTCTGTATGTTGACATGTTGAGTAAGTCTGAGAACCACGTCTGCTTGGGCCACACTGGTGTTATCATTATGACCGTCACATTGTCGGCCTTGATTTTGTGGATGGTTTTGGGCTTCATTGGTATGGGCAGGAAGGTGTACAGTAGCCCCTTGCTCCAGTTTAGCAAGAATGCGTTGCCCATCGAACCTGATCCGAGTCCCACTCCTGAGCAGAAGAGGTGACATTTGCAATTTTGTTTTGTGGCAAATAGGTCAATCATTGGATAACCCCACTGGTGAAAGATATTGTTCATTGTTCAGCTCCTACTTGTGAGTTTTTGCAAAGTGTCTGCTGAGACTGTCTGCAGTGGTGTTCTGTCTGCCAGGTAGGTATGCTGCCGGTATTTTGATGTTGTGCTTTATGCACCAGTTCAATAGTTTTATTGATTTGCTGCATGGGGAGTGGGATCTTGCTTCTCCCTGGTGGTTGATATAAAACATGCACATTTTCCATCATTTTTATTGACTTGTTTCTTATGAATGGTAGAAAATGCCAGCATGCATTGCTTACTGCCCTGAGTTCTAACACGTTTATGTCTTTTTCTTCTTGCATGTGATGTAAAGTTCCATTTGAGCATTCATTCAGCAATTGTATGTGGCAGACCTCAGCCATTCCAGTGCTTTGTCAGTCAGGAGATTGAGGGAAACCCATCCTCCTTCGAGGTGGTGGATGGGGAATTCCTCCACAAGATATCCGCTGTTTGTATTTCTCCACACTCGCAGGCTGCAGTAGCACAAAGGTTCCAGCTGTGCATGCAGCAATTAAAGTGCCCAACACCAGTCCTTAGGCGGTTTAAGCTGGTCTGCTCCTTTCATGGCAGGCTGCAGCCTATGGGTGAGATGGGGATGGGAGGCAGTTATTGCCATCTGCCAGGGTGTTGTTCCTTCCTCCACTGGCTCATGACCCGCCTACTCTGGGTTAGGCTGCTATCCACCTGTATGAAGGCCTGAGTCGCTCTTATGAAAGGCCTGCAGCTCCTGAGGCGTTGACCCAGCAGAGGCTGGAAGATCCTTTCATGAAGGGGGTGGAGTAGGCTGTTAGCAGCTTTGAATGCTGCCTGCCTGGTTGCAGCCAGCCAGTGGGGTGGGACAACAGACAGAATGGGCAATTCGTAAGATGGTGTGGGGCATGGGCATCTGCTGATAATGCGAAGGGCAGCATTGAGATGTGTGTCCCGCTTAGGTGTATGTGTACTCCTGCCCCAAGCGGACACGCAGAATCCTGCTGGAGTGTACACAAGTGCCAATGCAGCAGAGCACAGGGTTGTGAAATCCACACCCCAGTCATAACTGCACAGCCTCCACAGCAGGTTGATCCGGGCTGCCACTTTCGCTACCACTCCATTATATGATGGCAGAAAGAAAGGGTTCTGTCCAGCTTTATCCCTAAATAGGTTGGGGTGCTCGAGAATGGTAGGGACGATCCGTTGAGTCGGATGATGAGTTTTTTGTTTGCCTCCCTGTTGTTCAGGTGGAAGGCTGAGCAGGTTGTTTTTTGAATGTTAAGGCGTAGCCGCCACTGATGATAATAGGTGTGCATTACTTGGATGTCCCTTTCTAAGATCTGTTGCGTGTCTTCAAATGACTTGCTGGAGTAGAGAATGACCATGTCGTCAGCATATGCAAATTTCATGCCTGAGATGTGTGGAAGGTCAGCAGTATAGAGGTTGAAGACCGCTGGCGCCAAAACTGACCCTTGTGGGCTGGAATGTCCATTGATTGTAACGCAGAAGCAACGGTTGGTGACGATTTCTTGTATTACATGCGTCATATGATGGTCTTGGAGCAATCATATAACTAACGAGTTGTAAATTCAGTTTTGAGATTCCTATTCGAGATTCCTGTTGAGCATTGATCAGGGCTGACTTTCTGCCTCATTATGAAGTTTAAACTCTCAACCATCCCCAGGATCCTAAAGCTGAATGTTGAGGGTTTCACCCCTGACAAGATGGACATGTTGCTACACATTGCCAATGCTAACAATGTGCTTGTTTTATTGATGCAAGAGATGCACCTGTGTGATAAGAGTACAGCTAGCATCCCAGGCTTCAAACTTCTTGCCTTCACAAACATTCCCCATCACGGAATCACTGCCTATGTGAGGTCTGCTGTACATGACTGCATAACAATAGCTATGTCTTTACCAAGCATAGAGATACAATGGCACACCAAAGTACAAGACCTGCATATCGTGAATATATATAAACCCCCATCCACTATAAGCAACCTAATGACCTCCCCATTGGTTCCGTCACCTGCCGTGTACATGGGATACTTCAACTGTCAGCACACTGACTGGGGTTATAATTATTCCAGAGCAAATGGGGAGACTTTAAGCAACTGGATCTCTAAATTGGACCTGACTCTGCTTCATAACAAACAACCGGGCACTTTCTATTCAAGCCAATGGAATACATCAACTAGCCCAGACTTGACCTGGTGGAGTGGCAGCACATGTGATATACCAGCTAGAACAATCCTTGACCGTTTCCCCCTCTCCCATCACAGACCGGCTCTCCTCAGAGGCACCCCACTACTTACCCCCAACTTCTTCACTCGCTGTTAAAAGATGGAACTTCCGCAAGGCTGACTGAGAACGTTTCGGCAACTTAACTGACGATTTAATTTATACTTTACCCCACTCAGACTCTGCAGACATTAACAACACTTACTCTGCCTTCTGTGGCGGATTTGTCACTGTTTCCAAGTCATGCGCCCCTTGCAGCAGATGCAGGACTTTCATCCCAGGCTGGGATGCAGAATGTGAGCAATAACATCGAACTTTCAAAAGCACACCAAATAAAAAGGAAGCGACCAAAGCCACACACCACCTAAAAGCTAGACTGGATGAAGCAAGGAAAACAAGATGGAAAGAGACATGTTTACGTGAAGGCTGGTTTCGGGTTTTGACCACCTACCCTGTATTGTGTGGTTGTGCAGCTGCGTTCCCCAACCTAGAAAGATGCATCTGTCGTAATCATAATTGATGGTTGAGGCTGCGAGAATTGGATTCCGGACAGCATGTTGTTGTCCTGGGTCTACCACATTAGGGAATCTTTGACCTTGTTTGGCATCATCAGCACTTTATTCAGACTGTTTGTTTGGTCTGGAGACCGACATGAGCCATCCCTGGAGACCTCGTATATGTAATCGGGCATGTTGGATCACGAATGTAGTGGCCGCCATATGTCCAAGGAGTTGTAAGGCATCGTGTGCTGTTATTGTTGGACTGATCCTCACTAGTAGTATTAGGTCTGTGATGGCCTTGAATCTGGGCCTTGGTAATGATGCCCTGGATGTTATTGCATTCAGATCTGCTCCTATGAACTCCAATTGCTGTGTTGGGTTTGAAATGGGACTTTTTGCTGTTTATCTTAAATCCTAGTTTTTGGAATTATGTTATAGTTTGGCCAGTGGCTTGTCTGGCCAGGGTTTGCTGGGTGCCTTTATTAGACAGTCATCTAGGTATGGGAAAATTGTGATTCCCTGTCAAATATGCCGCAACAACTGCGAGTACTTTGGAAAAGACCCTCGGTGCTGTACAGAGGCCAAATGGCAGTACTTTGTATTGGTAATGGTTGTCAGACACAGTAAATCTTAGGAGGCGTCTGAGAGCAGGGTGGATTGTGATATGAAAATAAGCATCCTGGAGGTCGAGGGCTGAGAATCAGTCCCCTCTTTGCAGTGTTGGTATTATGGTGGAGAGTGTAGCCATCTTGAATTTTTGTCACCTCATGAATTTGTTTAGTGTTCTCAGATCTAGAATGGGTTTCCATCCCCCTTTCTTTTTCTGTACTACAAAGTAGTGGGAATAAAACCCTTTCCCTCTGAGTTGTGGAGTATATGTTCTATTCCCCCTATTTTGTAGGAGATGATCTATTTCTTGGTGCAGTAATTGCATGTGAGTTGGGTCCCTGAAGAGGGATGGGGAAGGGTTGTTAGTGGGAGGGATGGATATAAATGGAATAGCGTATCCTGAGTTGATGATTTGTAGTATCCATTGGTCTGATGTAATAATTGACCAGTTGAGGTGGAATTGTCAAAAGGCAAAATTCAAAGTTTGTCGTAGATGAAGTTGGCTCTGTTTGCTGAGTGGGGTTTCTCAGACCCTCAACCAAAATCTCAAAACTGCTGCTTGGATGATGCAGATTCAGAACCCGAAGGTGTTTGTTGCGGTTGTCTGAGTCTCTGTGGTCTCTGCTTTCCTCTTTGTGATTTGTATTTTCTATACTGTGAATGAGATGGGTATCTGCAGGTATATGGTTGGAATCTATATTGCTTCCTCTTTGTCGTAATGTAGCCATAGAATCTTTCATTGAGTGTAGTACTTCACCTGTCTTTTCTGCAAAAAGTTGAGCCTTGTCAAAGAGAGATCTTCTATTTTTCTTTGTAGCTCTCTGGGAAGGCATGCCACATGAAGCCAAGAAGCCCTGCGCATAACTATGGCCGTAGCTGTAATTCTGGCCACCGTATCAGCTACATCCAGAGAAGCCTGTAACGAAGATCTCGCTACAAGGTGCCCTTTGGTAAGTAATGACTTAAATTGCTCTCTTTTGTTTTCTGGTATGTCATTTATAAATTGAGATAGTTTTTCATAAATGCTGTGGTCGTAGTTGGAAAGCAAGGCTGAATAATGTGATACTCTCATTAGTACAGGGGAAGATGAGTAGACTTTTCTTCCTTGCAGATCAAGCCTCTTCCAGTCTTTATCTTGTGGTGTTGTCTTATAGTTTGTCTGCTTTCCCCTTTGGTTCGCTACATCCATGACTGAGTTTGGAAGTGGATGAGAAAATAGCAACTCCATCCCCTTGGCTGGGATATAGTATTTTCTATCATTCCTTTTATTAGTAGGGGGAATGGTGGTTGGTGTCTGCCATATCATGTTAGCTGGTTCCATCAATACCTCATCCATGAGGAGTGCAATTTTTTATGAAGTTTCTCTATGTAGAATTTTAAGCAACTTATGATGTGACTCTGTGACCTCTTCCAGGGGAATTTCAAGATCTTGTGCAACTCTCTTGAATAGGTCATTAAATTGTTTAGGGTTGTCTACCAGTGTAGGTGTGGATGGAATTATGGCTTTATCTGGTGAGGAAGATGAGTCATGTGTGGGAGGAGATGTTTCCTGCTCAGCACTTGTTTCCGCTATTTGTGGTTCTTCCACTGCCTTAGTTATGTAGTGATTGGGGTGATTGGATGATTTCACTCTACTTGTATGGGAGCTGGTTGGTTTGTTACATGCCTTAGAGTAGGCAGACCAGGCATCCCAATTGTGCCATCACATGTGGTACGGCATGTGAAGTCCGAGCCATGGAGGACCATACCATGGATATGCCCTTGTTCCCCTTCAAGGCATATACTCAGGTGTCTCTAATGATGGTCTGGTGGGGGAGGAATGCTCTGATGAAAAGTGAGCTTCCTCTATGCCCCAGTTTTCTGTGTTGATGGAATGCACTGGGAAAAAGGCTTCATCGTGGGCAAAAATATAATGGTCATTCCACTGTAGGTGATTGTGGAGACAATGTTATTGGTTAGTGGTGGTGTTTGTGGGTTTTTTCCAATGATGGTGCCGTCGTCGGTGCCGGGCTTCTCATCAGCTCTGTGGGGGTGATCGGTGTCAACCTTGGCACCTCAGCAATTGTTGATGCCGTTACTGATTCCGGTGCCCACTTAGGTGCCATGGTCTGTCTCAGCACTGTATCTTTTTTCAGTGCCGCACTCGGCACCGTGGGCTCTGACAGTGCAATAATCGGTACCATTGACCATTGGTCCAATGGTTTCTGCACAGTATCTTTCTTTGATGCCGTGTTGAAGGAGGACTGTTTTTATTTATTTCTCAACTCCTCACCTCGATGTTTCAAGCCCTGGCTAGCACGGACCGAGTTGTACCTGAGGAACCTGTTGCCTCTTTGGTACTGTGTGTAGGGGATAGCCTCTTGGTGAATGTTTTTTCTTTAACGCTGTGGTGTCTGAAGGCGATGAGGCTCTCTTCCTTGGAGTGTGCTCAGTGCTCTCTCTGGGCTGCTTGTCCGGCCCCGGGTCAGAGGAGGGTCTGAGGGATTTCTCCATAAGAATGAGTTTTAGCCTCAGGTCCCTCTCTCGCCTCGCTCTGGCTTTCAGATTCCTGCAATGAATACACTTCTGTGGCACATGGGTTTCCCTCATACAGCGTATACATTGTGAATGACCGTCTGACGCTGGCATGGCATCTCTACATGAGGTGCATCTTTTGAAGCCTGGGGAACCCAGCATCTCTAATGTCTCTATCTTACTCTATTAAAAGAAAAAGAAAAAGCTAAAACTGCATCTGTCAAGGTTTTTGTTTGTGTTTTAAAAAAATAAGTAAATAACTGACTAAAACTTACTTAATTATGACTAACCTAACTAATTTTCTACTACTATTCTAGAGAAAGGCTTCACTGCTGTTATTGCTCTGTCTCAGACTGAGGACATTTGAGAAGGAACTGAGGAGGTCGGGTCATGCGCGCACCAACAGACGCGCCAACGGCACTGCAAGACGGGATATGCGCATGCATGACCCAGATGAGTACTGCTGAAAAGATATCATATCGTGGATGCGGGATACGAAGACACCTAAAGTGGAACACCCACAGGGACATCACTTGAAGAAACATCAGTTGCTGAGCTATTGGTCTCTAACATGCACACTCCTCTGCCAATGCATTACAACCCTGATCAGAAATGTCCCCTTGCTGTTTCAGTCCTCAGCCTGTCAAGCAATGAAAATCAAGGCCAGACTCTCACATCACAGCATGACATTGTGATATGGACAAACAGTTGCAATGGACTCACCTCAAGAATCCATTCAGAAGGCTGTTGTTTAGGATTGTAATTGGCAAACAAGCGTGCAGCATCCTGTGAGGGTCTGTATTAGTTACTCAGACCAGAGAGGAGATTCCCGCATCCTTCTTCACTGGTAGAACATAGCATCAAAGCTGAGTCATACTTAAGTGATGGGGAAGGGCTGGTGAGCGGGCATATAGATTTTGATCACTTTTGATATACATTCTAGATTCTGAACTAAGTTGTTTCACACTCGCAGTGGGGAAGATTACACTCCATCCCACATATAGGCAAATTCCCATTGACTTAAAGTGAGAATATTGCCTTTCTTGTCAGTTTTTAATCACAGAAAGCTCTCTTTTATTCATGCTTTCTGGAGCAAAACTGTCTGCAGTCACTCTCTTCTCTCCCTGCTACAGTTGTTTTTAGGTCTCTCTTTTGTGCCTTCTATGCCCATACCTGTGTTCGGGGATGGTGTGGGGACCTTTAACTATACCAGAGGAAGCTCCAAGAAACATTAAGCTTCAAAGTCACAATACCTCCTGCAGCTACCCAGAGGACAGAAGGAGCACAGTTGTTACTGCACCCCTAAAGAGAGCTTAGCATGATCTCCCTTCTACAGCTGACTAGCTACAGCAGGCATTGGGATCACAGTCTTGCCTGCACCCTTTGAGACAGCTACTGTTAGCCGCAAATCAGAGCTCCAATGAATGTAGCGAGTGTGTGTGCCCCAAATCTCTGTGCAGAAGGGACAAGGAGGAGGTCTTTGCACCCTTTGCTCTTTCATGCCCCTACACCATGGGCTCTATCTGGCCCATAATTATTACAGTACAGGAATACAGTAACATGCTGATCCATGTCTGTATGTTTCCAGAACCGCTAATAAACCATTATTTACTAACACAGAATTACAAACAAGAACTTGTGTTCACCAGCTGCAGACTCTGAGGTCTCCAAATACAAAAAAAAAAAAAAAAAAAATCCATTTGCTTAGGATAACTGGCTTCTTACTGAAACTGATACATTCTTTTGTATCAGAGTCTCTGCCTGCCCAGCCTTGCGCTGCTCACCTGGTGCAAAGGGAGCAAAAAATGACAAGGCAGAGTCCCCCGAGTTGTCACAGCCAGTCCTGATGCAATCCTACTCACAGGCCCCTGGCAGAGGGAGTGCGCCAGGCGAGCATGAGTGGTCAGCACATGCTGTGCTCTGGAGATCTCCAACTGGTGTTTGCTCCCCTGGGGACTGTTGCCTGCTGGCATAAATTAGATGAAGCTGCCACAAAGCTGCATCAGGGCCAGTCAGAGAATCAGGGAGCCATCACCAGCCAGCTCCCTTTATGCTCCATGAAGCTGGGAGAATGGCATAAACTCAGGAAAGCAACGAATCTGACCCTTACATTCCATAATCTCAAAATACAATTTCAGCCCCCCCCCGTCGAAAACCTTTTACCACCCACCCATCCATCCCTGCCCAAAACCCATTTAACCCCCTTCACTGTAACAGTGTCACTCCAGGACTCTCTCAGAACACTGTCACGCCTTAAGGAGGATTTGCCAAACTCCCCTGCTGTTCTATTGCGCTTCCATACCTGTAATTATGGGTTCCAGAAATAGCCCCCATCCCAGAGTTAACACTTATATTGGGTGCGATGGTGGAAAGGTTCTGGATAATGGGAGGAATACCCATGCCTGGATTCTTTGGGTAGTCCAAGCTGCTGCTGCTGGAATCTTTCATGCTTGTCAGAGGGGCGGTTTTGAACTGACTGGTTCCGCTGTCATGCAGGCAGCTCACATTGGAAGATCTGTCCGCTTTCTCCATCTCAGCTTTGGACAATCTCACCTTGAACGGTTTAGAATCTTTGATCTTTGGATCAACATTGAAGTCCTGTTCAGAAAGAGAAGTGTCACTCTGCCTATTGGGGGTTAGATCTGAAGTTAACATTAACTTACTGTGGCACAGGTGGAAAAAGAACAGAAGATGGACACTCGTAAGAATCTGTGCGAGCAGCGTATTGATCTTATGAAGAAAACATCTGTTTTCCAATCAGCAGAAGTTAGATTTCATAATTCACAAAAGACTTATCAAGTCTCATCATCCTATGTAAATAAGTTATTTTACCACATATGAACGCAGGAGTAACAGACCAAAAAGAGGTTTGGTTTGGTTTTTAAAGTATTTAGGAAAATTAAAGAGCATGCTCTTTCCCATCCCCCGGGTCCCTAGTAAAATAGCCTATAGAGCCTAATCATGATGCAGGGCACATTTACACTACAGCGGCACAGCTATGGCACTGCAACTGACCCACTGTAGTATAGATGCGTCCTACATTGTTGGAAAGGGTTTTTCTGTCGATGTAGTTAATCCATCTCTCCGAGAGGTGGTAGCTAGGTTAGCGGAATAATTCTTCCATCAACCTAGTTGTGTCTCCACTGGAGGTTAGGTCGTTCAAACTATGGTGCTTAGGGCATGAAATTTTTTACAGCTCTGAGTGACGTATCTTGGTTGATCTAATTTTTAAGTGTAGACCAGACCAGTATCTATTCCTCATTCAACTGAGCATCCTTTCCAACCAGGTCTAGGTACGTGCAACACACCACTAACTACAGTATGTTTAGTTATGGAGCATAATGTGTCTGAAATTAATATGCTCCAAAAGTGCAGTGGCATGAACCATGAAGAAGGCATACAAAGCTGATGGACTAAAGCACGGAGGATGAGAGCCCACAAAGATGAAAACATAGCTTGTTAGCTCATGTCAGTCAGGACTTCTGCAACACACATTTCTAGGCTCTGGTATAAAAGCATTGTCACAGCCCACTCAGCCACAACACTTTCACGCATGTTTTGACATAATCTAAGAGACAGTAAGCAAATGTTTACTATGACTTCCCTTAAGGTACAGCACATGACTACGGCTAGATTAACTGGCTAGTGGCAAGAATACAGGAGGTTGGTTTGTTTGAACACAAACCCATTATTCTGATCCTTGTTGGACACCTACAGCTTTTCATTCCCAGGGGCTCTGAGACAAAAGGAATCCTGGGTACCATGCACGTGGGCTAACCATGTTATTTAACTCATGGGCATGACAGAATATCCCCACTGCTCTGGGAAGGCAAGCATATTGCCAAATGGAGAAACCCTTTTGAGAGCAGGACAGCTGAAAAGAAGATGTGCCAGAGGATTTTGGAGTCCCTGGTGCTTTGAAGAGGCATACAGGCCAGAGAAGTCTAAGGGAAAATAGAAATATCCTGACCTACTTCCAAAGAAATGGAACAAGAACAGAGAGAAGTGTTACCATGATGGAGATCCCAATCCCTAACATGGGATTTATAGCAAAATTCTCTACATCTGGGTGAGGGATCTACTATAATTTAGCAGCAATTCAACATAGTGCTGCGCATAGCCAGTTGATTTACACACTTGAGTGAACCCTCATCACAGCTCTGCCTGGTTGGCAGGTAACCATGTGTCATCCTTATTTTACAGACTGGGAATTGAGGAAGATGGTTTAAGCGACTTGCTCACAGTCACAGGTGGAGTCTGCATCAGAGCCAGGATTAATGTTCAGGGCTTTCTGATTCCGAGGGCCATGTTTCAAGTCCCTAGAGCTCTCCTCTCTCTGTACTGACAGAACTACACTGAATACAAGCTGGTGCAGCAGCGAGGGAGAGAAATGTACAATATTATATACATGTAATATAGGAGAGTGTATATGACGCCTAGGATCTACAATAAGACTCTCATATTTCGAGATGCTGCTTTCAGGAAGTCATTTTGCTGTACAAAATTCAACACTCACCCCACCTCTGAAAAGGAGGAGGAAAGATTCCTCCAGGGCTTAGCAAGGAGGCCAAAAGGAAATCCATTGAAAAAAAATGAAACATTTCTATTATAAAATTGAATAAAAAATTACACTTTTAAAAATAGATGAACAATTTGATTTAAAAATCCCGCAGAAAATTTTGAACAGTGAAAAACTGGCCAGTTTTACAAACCAGTGAAATGAAAGCACCTTTGAAATGTTCACTTATTTCCCCGTAACCAACTGTATTTCTTATTATCTAGATTAAATCACTGCCGAATGCAAGACAAGGCTATCCTTGCAAACTACTCTGAATCTATCTATAGCTGATGCAGAAAACCTTGTACACCAGTTGGACAGTATTAGTCATAGGCAGCATATTAAACCTCCTGCCTGACAGTTCTGGGCTCTATGCCATGGCTGCTGAGATCAGCTGTGGTGCTTGGTGTTGTAATATTCCATAGGGGTAATTTTCTGGAGGCTGGTGACAAAGGCATCCTCAGCTGAGGACCCCAGCCAAGATTTTCAAGTGACTGCTGATTTTTGGGTGCCTCTGTTCTTGGATGTCCTATCTGAGAGACCTGTAAGGGACCTGATTTTCAAAGCACGGGTTCTCAGTAAGGTCTGCATCATTTGGCCTGCATCAATGTTTGTACATCGTTCTTTTTTAACATTATATTAGTCTCTCCTAATTGGGGTCTGGGTGAGCATCTGCCACCTATTTTGGAAAAAGTTCCTCGTGTATAATTTCAAAATTATTCCAAGTGCAGATGCTATAGAAAATTCATGCCATTTCATAACTGGGCATTATCCAACTCTCGTATGTGTTTTCAAGTCTGCAGTTTGGTGTCTATAAGTATTGCTGCCTGTAAGCTTTATACTCTGAGGCATTCCCAAAGCCAGTAAATTAACATTTTATTCACAAGGAGAAAACGTGGCTGGGATAAAATCTGACTTAGTTTATTTTTTAATTGAGAACAAACATCTGTGGATTGCTGATAAAATTTGAAAGTATATGTATTTTAATTCAGTTGGTGTTTATTTCAAAATGTTTAAAATGAATGTTCTAAAAAGGAGAAGTGACTTTCATTTCTGAGCTGCATTTTGTTTCAGTAAATGGCCAAGTTTATGTTTTGCCTTTTTGGTGCTTCAGACTTTAAAGGTCTCATAAGTGAAAACTGCACACACATTAAGCCCGTTTTATTTGAGACAAGTGCAGAATTTTGTTAGGGAAGGAATTTTTCTGAGTTCATTAACATGCAATGCAACACTTCTGTTATGTCTTCCATATTAAGTAACTTCAAAAGCGAACAGATTAGATGGCAACTGACTCTTTCAAGGTCAAATGAGAAAAAGCAACATAGTGCTCAAGCTTTTCAAAATATAACTGCTGCAACAGACATATAAAGAAAGACCTTAATGTGGTCCACTCATTTCTCTTAGCCAGGCAGTGAGTATCCAGCAAACTTACTGGACTGGCTTTCACTTACTGGAAATGGCATCTATCCAAAGAGCAGGAAGGGGCTGTGTGGGGTGAAGCATCCTTTTAAAATACATTTGGATAAGCCATTCTACAACTCATGTACAGCCTCCTGTGTGTTATTTCTTTATGTGCAAATTGTTCACTTATTTTTAAAAGTGTAATTTTTTTAATTCTATTTTATAATCAAAATGTTTCAGTGCAGCTTAGTTGACCAGTCAAATTTAGCAATGAGGAAAAATAAAACTAAACATGGTAAGTGAATGCTAAAAAAACAATAAATGAAAAAAGTTGGTAAAAAAATTGCAAAAAAGATTACAAATTTTAAGAAAAGCAATATTTTTATAAAACAACATTCTGTTTCTGACAACCGATCAGATTTATTGAAAAACAGAAAATTTTTTAATAGCTCTAGGTCACAAAAGCATATTTCCAAGAGTTACAATTGCCTTACCAGAAAGTGACGAAAGAAGGTGAGTTTTTAAAAATGAAATGTAAAAATATCTACATATTTCTCTATGTAATTACAGAAGTGGGGTGTATATGCGCACACAGACACACAAGGGGATTTTTTAAAAAGAGTAAATGAATACTATTTTGGAAAACAAGATCTACTAACCTGGATAACAAGCATATTTCTTTCTTCTCCTAAAGAATCATCTTTGTCCTTTTTGATAATTTTTGATTTTTTTGGCAAAGGATGGTCCCTGGCATCTTTCTGAATCTTTAATCTAAGCTCCTGAGCAAATCTACATTTCATAATTAAAAATAGACAAACAAAGCAGCTTCCATTAGTACAAAATCTACATAGCTTGGTGTCCACCCCAACCCAAGTCAGATTACATCTCTTGAAAAAGAAGTCAACCTAACTATTACATTTTTTAAAATGAGAAATTGGCCAAACTGGGTTACCCAGTAAGTCTCACAAGTTAGTGTTGCCTGAATACATAAATCTAACAAAACATATACAGTAATTAAAACAAATGGTGTTTGTGAACTAATTTGGCTTGAGTTTATATATTGATGGTGAATATAGGGTGATGCTGTCTGGTTCCAGTTAGGAGACATCATTCAATGGAATGCAATGCTGGAAACTTCTTGCTGAACACACACTGGGGCCAGGGTACAGCATTTATATTTGGGGTAGGAAACTTCTGTCCTGTGTTCCAATTCAGTGACTCTCTTTGCTGCATGCAATGATTAATGATGTAATGTAAAATGCTATCTATGTCGCTGATGGATATTAGTGCAGCCAAATCACAGAAACATTATTAAAGAGGACACTTTGCTCTTGTGCTCTGGGACAACAGATGGAATTACAACAGATTCTGCTTATTAGCAATCTCTCAGTTCCCAGCAAAAAGCTGCTAATATCTGAAGGCTGCCAATAAGCGAAAAGTAGGTTTGTGGGGCTGCAGACAGGACAAAAAAGCGCTGGGATATGCCTTCCCTGGCTGAAGCCCCACAAACCACCTGTGGCCAGTGCTAGCATGCCCCAACACTTCCTTTCCATGGAACATGCCCTGTATGTAACCATGTGGTGTTAATATTTCTTAACTAGGCCATTCAAGAGCTGAATGACTAGGATTACATTATTTTGCCACACTTAGATAAAGTTAAGCATAATTGAGTTTTATTATTTAATAACCTGGGATTACTCAAATTTTGTTGAGAAAACTGCACAAAGCTGGCCAAATAGACTCATAAATGTTAAGGTCAGAAGGAGTCATTATGATCATCTGGTCTGACCTCCGGCATAACGCAGGCCACAGAACCTCACCCACCCACTCCTGTAATAGACCCCTAATCTATGACTGAGTTACTGAAGTCCTCAAATCATGGTTTAAAGACTTTAAGGTATAGAGAATCCACCAGCAAGTGATCTGTGCCACATGCTACAGAGGAAGGTGAAAAACCTCCAGGGCCTCTGCCAATCTGCCCTGGGAGAAAATTCCTTCCCGGCCCCAAATATGGCGATCAGCTAAACCCTGAGCATGACACTCACTAGCCAGACACTCAGAAAGAATTCTCTGTAGTAACTCAGAACCCACCCCATTTAACATCCCATCACAGGCCATTGGGCATATTTACTGCTAGTAGTCAAAGATCAGTTAATTGCCAAATTAGTCTGTCCCATCATACCATCCCCTCCATAAACTTATCAAGGTCAGTCTTGAACCCAGTTAGGTTTCTGTGCATTTTTATGGCAATAACTTGATTTACATTTATTTATAGGCAATTATCTAACTTTCCCTGAGTTTTATAACATACTTTTTCTGCTAAACATGTAGAAAGTAATACACTCTTGTAATGCTAAGCACATAAGGCTGCTCTTCATCAGAAAGTGCAGTTCTACTCTGAAAAATGACTAGGTAAAAATGGCACAGTGCGGGTCTCCATGCTTACCGTCTGGCATTTTCCATATCAAATGTGCTCAGTTTAGAAAAAAAATACAACACCTTTCTTGTATCTGCCAGCCCTGCAAACTCAGCATGGAACCTCAAAGCTCAGTGGCATTATTTCTCTCTCTCACATGGCCATTTTGACCAAGAAGCAAACAATACCTTTCTGCAAATCCATCTTTGTTAAAGAAATCGCAGTGCAGCAGGTCAGCACAGGATGGCCTTTTGTCCGGATCGATCTGTAAGCATTTCTAAAAAACCAAGGTAAATTTTGGTAGGCAACTGCAGTAGAATCAAAAGAAAAATCCTTTATATTTCTAAATAAAAGTCACTAAAGAGTAAAAAAAAACAAACAAAATAAGTCCAAAGCTATAGATGAAAACACCACTAGAATGTGATTAAACAATGTAATCAGGGAGGACAAACTGGAGGAATTTAAGAATGTTTGCTTGCTGCTTCTATTTTAGTCAACGATGCTTGGAAACTCTTTCCATATAGAATTGCTGCCTTGCACTGACAGACATCAATCTGCTTTCTCCTAAATTGTAACCATATCTCTAAGTTTATTTTAATTTTTTCGGTCAGGATTTTACATTGTGGATAATTTAAGCATCAGAAACCAGTAAGTTGTGTTCGGTCTTATTTTATTTGGCCAACAAAATTACTGTATTATGCACATGCGCACACACACACACACACACAGAAGCAGCAGCAATGTTCACTGTATAGTTTCCCAAAACTAGAAATCTAAAGCGGCTAAGGCAAAATTGTGGGTTTTCTAGCACCTAATTGCCATTGTAACAGAGGCAGAATATTCTGAAGAGGAAGATGAAGGATAGGTTCCTACCTACTCCTCCCCACCACCGAATGACAGACCTCCTTGATTCTGTCCTTTATACGGAAGAGTACCGACTCGAGGAGTTACAATAAGTGGCTATATAGCTGGTAGAGTATGCACCTTGAATGCAGCTAGTTATAGGGAGAGCTACATGATCACACAACATAAAATCATATACCAGAGAGAAGGGACGTTTTAAATGCTCCTTACTAGGATTTTGCATCTGTAACCGACTGGTCAGCATGTGTTACCTGTCCTGTTCTGTGCCAATCCACAGCTTGAGAGCCTGGCAGAGACTCATGCTTTTAGGTCTGGAGGTCCCCAGTTCAACCAAACTGATGGCAGCTAGCACATATTGAAAGGGACCGGCTTTAAAGCCTCCCCCCAAAAGCTGCACCTGTGTAGGTAGGCTACCCACACTGCAGTTGGGGCTAGAATCAGTACCAGAGGGGACCGCTAAATCACTAGCAAAATTAGACCCCACTTCCCAGCACCACCACTTCATAGCAGTGAGAAGGGAATTTAGCTGGTGGAGCAGGAACCAAAACTCTTGCTCCCTCAGCTTAGTGGCTAAGGATCCAGAAAGGAAGGAGAGCAGCTAGGAGCCGCCTTCCCCAACTGAGGGGGGGCCTCAGCTCCATCCCCATTCAGCCAATGAGCTCAGAAGGGGCCATAAGACAGCCGATCCTCCCTCTGCCAGTGGCACAGTGATAGAGCTTGTGGGAAGTGCAGGGGAGACGAGCATCAGTTCACAAAAATTCTTGGGGAGTGGAGTGGGGCAAAGACATGTCAGCACATAGAACGTTCTATGTGCTATTATACCCTGTAAAGCTGGGGGCAGGGTGACCAGATGTCCCAATTTTATAGGGATAGTCCTGTTATTTGGGGCTTTTTCTTATATAGGCACCTATTACCCCTCACCCCCGTCCCGATTTTTCACATTTGCTATCTGGTCACCCTAGGCAGGGGGTAGCGGAGCACATAGACCTATAAAAAGTCTGTGGGGGGCAACTGTCCCCCTGGCAAATGACGCCCCTGAATGGAGAAGCAATAAGTGGGGTGACACAAAGAGAACGGCAACAAGGAAAGAAGGTCAGAACCCAGTCAACATAGGGAGGACAGACAGCCAAAGGTGGAAGCAGAAGACACACACAAGGGGATGAGGACAGAAAAAAATCATAGAAGCAGCAGAAGCAAAGTGCTTTGTTTAAAGAAGAGGGCTGTGCATCATTTTTTTTCAACTGCCAACCCAGCTAATTGTTAATTAGACTGGGAACTGGCAGAAAACTGGAAACGCAGCCTCTCCCTTGCATTTTTTAACCCTCTTCCCCACAGTTTAAATCACAGACCCTTAAGAGCAAAGGGAAGGCAGACAGAAGGAGAAAACAGAAGACCAAGGAATTTCCAAAATAATGAATTACCTTTGCTAAATCTAACACTGCAGCAGAGAGCTTGGGATATCGTCTTTCAAGAGGTTCGACCTCCTTGACCTCAGGCAACCTCACTCCAGCAAAGAGTGGGTTTTTATAGAACAGCTCTTGGTGCCTTGGCGTTAAGTTACCTGGAATTGATAGGTTATGTTAGGATAGGTTATTGATAGGTTGATGTTGCCGCAAACACATACAGACAGCTTAGAACAGACGGTAGCCCTGTGTTTGACTGAAGATGTTATGATATGAGTGCCAGTGCACATTGCCATTTCCTTGCACTAGCTAAAGCTCTCAGTGGTATCACTGTGGTTCTTCATCCTATCCTATCCTATCCTTTGGATCTAGAATCTAAAAGGCAGCCAATATGAACTCAGGAGAGCCTTCGCTGGGAGCGAATCCCACAGCCCAAGAATGTTGGCTGAGAAAATCTAGCCCTCAACCTGGCCCAGACTAACCTTAGGGACAGAGACCCTTCAGTGATACCTTTGCGGGGTCTCTCTTCCCTTCTACAAGCAAACTGAACTGTTGCTCCATTTTAAAGCTCAAGGAAACCTCCTCCCTTTTACAGCACGTAAAGGAATTAATGTTCTCAAAATGCTTCTGCCCCAGCACCCCAGTCACCCCTTCTCACAGGCCATGACTCATTTAGCTCTATCAGCTGCCTCTGATACCAGGAGTTTACTGGGTCTGACCAATGGTCCATCCAGGCTTATATCCTATCTTCCAACTGTGGCCACTGCCAGATGCTTCAGAAGGAATGAAGAGAACAGGGCAATTTATCAGGTGATTCATCCCCTGCCAGCCAGTTCCAGCTTCTGGCAATTGGAGGTTTAGGGGGACACAGAGCATCCCTGACCATCTTGGCTAATAGCCATTCATGGCCCTATCCTCCATGAATTTATCTAGTCCTTTTTTGAACCCAGTTATACTTTTGGCCTCCACAACATCCTCTGGCAACGAGTTCCACAGGTTGACTGCACATTGTGTAAAGAACTACTGCCTTCTGTTTGTTTTAAACCTGCTGCCTGTTAATTTTTCCGGGTGACCCCTGGTCCACGTGTTATATGAAAGGGTAAAGAACACTTCCCTATTCACTTTCTTGACACCATTCATGATATTATAGACCTCTGTCATATCTCCCCTTAGTCATCTCTTTTCTAAGCTGAACAGTCCCAGTCTGTTTAATTTCTCCTGATAGGGAAGCTGTCTCATGCTCTGAATCATTTTTGTTGTCCTTTTCTGAACCTGTTCCAGTTCTAATTTTTTTTTTTAATGGAGTGACCAGAACTGCACGCAGGATCCGAGGTGTGGGCGTGCCATGGATTTATCTGAAAGAACCCGCCAGCTGAGAGCTGTCCTGCAGGTGGCAGAGTTCCACTCTCACCCCTCCTGTGTGGAGTACACGGGTACATCTCCTGTAGGGAGATGGGCCTAGGAGGGCATGCACCACTGTGACCAAGTTCTTCATTTCACCAGCTCCCACCTGCGGTCTTTTGGTGCTGCAGTGTCTGGCCAAGGACAGTGGCTTGGATGAGTGCACACTAACTGAGGCTCATTCCGGATAAGATAGAGATGAGGACAGTGGGCTGGGGCAACCAACTCCAGGAGACGGCAAGATGCACCATCTGCCCCTTTAACTGATGGCTCTTTGGCTACTGATGTCTGCAGTCTAGGGGTGCCGTTAGGAATCTGGCTGTTTCTGGATAGCCTAGAGAGCTATTTTAAATATTCCCTTGGCAACGAAGCTGCTTCCTTTCCTTTCAGCTGAAGACACTGCCACATCTTCCCTGCATAACCTTTGACGGCTAATAACATAGGATGAGCTTGCTTATAACCAGTCACATTCAGATACAGCAAAGAGGACAGATTGTGGTATTTTCAACTCGTACAGTGCTGTAATCATTAACAACCAATATCAACAACAGCTTGGGAGGCGAGAGGTGAAATGAAATACATCTGGGGGTCTTCACCAAAGCTTGAGAGGACATTTGTCCACATGACAAAAAAAAAAACTATTTTGGTCCAATCATCCGTCTTTACCAACTCTCCCTTCCCCCAGCCCGACTGAAGCCCATGACTGAAACACCAAGACTGTTTGCACAGCATTTGCTTTCACTACTCCCAGTGCCACCCTTTCTTCACTGCCACTAAGTAAATAAGCCTTTGCCAGTTAAACACAGAATAAAGCAGACACATTCTTACCCAGACATTTCATGATATGGTACAGCTGGTCAATGTCCGAGTCCCCAGGAAACAGGGGCTCTCCTCTAAGCATTTCTGTGACCAGACAACCAATGGCCCACACATCCACAGCCCTGAAAGAAAAGCACTGTGACTGAAACCAGCTCTGGCAAAACCATTCAGTGTCCTTTTCTTCTTACAACTGAGCCAAAAGGTGACGGTGTTCGTTGCACAGAAGGTCACTGCGGGATGTGTGGCCTGACATAGCATGGCCCAGGACAGAGTGTGGCTTTTGCAGATGGCGAGATGGCTGTTTTCCAAGTTTAGAACAAGTTTGAAATCAAACATTTTTAAACAGGCATAAAAAAGCAAAGATCTATTTAAATCAATACCTTACACAAACGATGCCAGCCACCCTAATGTAACATGACATGTTGTAATATTCGCCCCCTTATTAAAGAGGCGGAAGCTGAGCATCTCTTTTCTAAATAGTACATTGATGGGACTTGTTCTTAAGAACATTTATTTGCTGGAAATGGATTTAAGGTTACATAAAGAGATAATATGTGCATACATTTTTAAAGAGACATGTCAAACAGCATTAGAAATGTACAAGAGACCAAACCAGGATTTCTCCCATTGAAGTCCATGGGAATACTGACAAAGTCTGCAGGACTGAGCCTCATTACAAAAAAATCCCATTAATTCCATCTCCCCCCACAACAGGGATCTCCCACATATCTGTCAAAATTCTGAGGAGCCTATCCCCCTAATCAGCATTTTCCTCCACTATACAACCTGCAGCCTTCAGAATCCACAATGCTGTTAGCATCTTTCTGTCTGAAGATGATAGGAGGGGTCTATCCCTCTATCTCAGGGTTTTCTACTGCCTTCACTCATCATCATAGTACCCATCCATGTACAACAGACTGGCAATAGTGACGTCCCTAGGGGACTTTAATGAGTCTCTGAATCATCTCTCTTTTTGTGTTATAGAAATTCTACTTGTTTCAAGGGAGGGAAGGAGCGCTGGTGTTGTGTTATTATAGTTACGGTGGAAAAGCTTCCCTGTAATTTGTCTGCAAAGTAGGGAAAACCCTCTGCAAATTCTTCTTCCCAGTTTCTTACTTGCCATACTTGGTATCGCCAACCAACAGTTCTGGAGCTCTGTACCATCGTGTTGCCACATAGTCAGTGTAAGCTTCACCAGGAGCTGCTAGAGTACGAGCGAATCCAAAATCACAGAGTTTTACAACTCCTGATTGGGAGACCAATATATTTTCCGGTTTAATGTCTCTGTGTATTATCTAACAAGAGAAGCAAAAAGTATAATGAAGAACTTCCAATTTCTATATCACATGAGAGTTTACATTGTGTAGACTGACCCACCCAAAAAAAAAAAAATCTAGCTCCGTGGTGTGTATGTGAAAACTCAGCTTTCACTTGGCACAGTGGACACCTAAACTGAGTCTTCAAAAGACATTCATCTATGCACCTAAACATGCACGTGTGTACACAAACACACATTTTACATACAAATGTATCACTTTGTTGCACGTGGTAGTGTCTTTTGCACATGAAGTCACCTAGCACAGATATTTCACAGGCACAGTTTCTCTGTTTTTGGAAATTCAGCCTTGATCATTTATTCAAAGAAGAAAAGTTTTAAGTGTTGTGCTGAGACATCTCAATGTTTCAGGAGCATCATGAGGCTGAAAGTAAAGAATTTCTATACATTACCACAATATCAATTTCCCAAACATACTAGAAAATACTTCTTCACACAACTGAGATTAAACTGAGGAACTTGTCACAGCAAGTTGAATTCAAGATTTAAAAAGAAAGTGGATATTTGATAGGGACATCATGAATATCCAGAATTATCATAATTAATGACAACAAAAAAATTGTGAAGAGCTATTAAACCTCTTGCTTTAGGGATTAAGTCAATTTCTAACCACTGGAGAACAGTGTGAAGGACAGATTATCCCACATCTGCCTACTGCAGAGTTTTTACATATGCCTCTGAAACAGCTGGTGCTGGCCACCATCAGAGACAGAATACAGGATTGGATGGATATGAAATACTGTCACTACTAACATTTGCATACTAATTATATATTTCTTTCTAGTTGAAGCTTTACTTAAAATAAAGTATCTTAACAGCTACTCATCCATTCAAGTTTCTTTTTTTTAAATGCAGTTAACCTCATCAATCTACTCACATTGTGACTGTGACAAAATCCTATTCCTTTTAAAATCTGAAATAAATATTTTCGAACTCTATTGTAATCTAGTCCGTGCGGAAACAGCTCAAGGTCGTCGAGGAGTGTGTGATCCACATATTCAAATACCAGATACCATCGTTTCTTCTTCTTACACACTTCCAGCAGGTTCACCAGATTTTCATGTCGAAGTTGCTGTTATAAAACAATGAAGACTTTCTGAGAACATATCAGCATTTAACAGCATAACAAAGAGGGCTAGGGCCTGAACACTTAATTGCAATGCAGCTGGTATCCCAAGCACCCTCTTACTGTTGACATGACACTCATGCTAATTTATCTTTAAAATTGGGGGATAAGGTAATCACAATAAAAACAAAATAAAGGGTCAATCCAATGGTCCATCTAGCCCAATATCCTGCTTATGACAGTGGCCAGGGCCAAATGCTTGTCCAGAGAAAATAACTTTAATTTCATAAGTCAAAGAGGCACATGTACACATTTTACCATAGTCAGAAAAAGCAACTAAGTAAGCACACACCTAAATTTAGTTTACAGCAGAAAGGCTGACACTGGGAATCTCTTTGTTGTATTCATAAAGGGGATTTTCAAATCCCACTTCTGCCCTCTTTGGTACATAGATCACAGCAACTGGATTTAGATCTCTACAGCTTACGAGTTCCACTGCTGGGAAGGTGATCGGTATCAAGATAGGCCCCAATGCTGCAGAGACGCCAATGAGTGTGTAAACATAATCATGCACTTAAATTAAGGGGATTATTTACAGTGTGTACAGTTAAGCATGGCTTACATATTTGGGCCAGGGTACAACCCTAACAATACAATCCTGCCCAGACCTGTCCAAGACAAGGATTTCTGCCACTACAGAGGCAAACCAGAAGCCCAAAAGGTCGCCTAGCGAAGAGAAGGGGCTAGTTTTTACTAAGAAATTCAGTCAGGTTAGATTGCATCCTCAAGGTGTCACAGTAAATAACATGCTGACAAACCTGACTTTACGCTCAGTGTAGACAGGGGCAGTCACATTTAACCTTATCTCAGCTGGCCAGGAATAAACCTTACCAAGCCCACAGCCTTACCCACAAACAGCTAACACAATGTTAAACATGGCTTGTTCCTGTCATGTCCAATATTGTCTGACCCCTGGTCTACACTGACCTGGCGATTCGATGGCAGTCGACAGAAGTTACGCAAACTACGCAGAGTAGCTTGCGTAACTCCCGTTGACTGCTGTGCTTCCCTTCTGTGCAGTGTCTTCACTGCACTGCGCCGACGGGACGCAGAGCTATGCCACTTGAGGGGGTGGTTTACCAGTGTCAACTTCTGGATCGATTGAGGGGGTCTTCACTGACCATTCAATCGATCCAGATAGGTCGATCTGACGGCGGCGACTTTGCCGCCGTCAATATAGACATACCCTGAGTTACCCTGGCTCCTCAAGGTCATCTGCAAACACAATCTAGGCAAATACAAGACCCAGCTGTTCACAGTCAGCTACCCCTGCCAGTCCCACAGGAGCAGAGTCCTTGAGGGATGCTACGGGCATATTCTAGCAGCTCTGTGAGAGAAGCTGCTGAAGGCAAAGGCCTATAGGACGAAAATTCTTCACTCTTCCCTCACCCTGCAACAGGTGAAGGAGAGGATATGTGCCGCCAAAAGTCATACAATTCTTCTCTTCCGTTCCTTCTCCTATTCCCCTTTTTACTCTCAGCTACAAACATCTTGTCTATAGCAATGCAACTTACAGAACTGTGCCAATTCATCACCATACACACATGCTTGTAAGTGTTAACTCCATACCTTACCCTTTGGCTGCATGTGTTTTTAGATTGTAAGCCCTCTGCAGCAAGGACGCAGTCTTCTCTGTGTTTGTACGGTGCCCAGAACAATGGGGCTCCAATCCTGACTGGGGTCACTGGGCATTCCCACCATGTAAATATTTACAACAAATAATAATAGTGCTGCAATACATTGAAACTAAACATACGAATGGAGAGTTCAATCTTCAGCATCCTTCCCTAAAATTCTGTTAACTGTTAAACAGTTTTCATTAAACTAGGTCCTATCTGGCAGAGTCAGGTTAAAAAGTAACATTGCAACGAGACAGAGGCACTATTGAGATCTTTTTTAAAAAGATGGTTTAGAAAAAGGGAAAGTCAAAACTATAAATGAAGCCATGGGGATGTATTTTCTAGTCATTTTACCACCATAGTCTTACAAGAGCAGAGTCCAACTCTGAAGTGTTTCACATTTGTGTTATTAGCTTATTGTCCAGAGAAGCAACAAAGCAAAACCCACAGTGTGAAGAGAGAGCATTGTAATCCATCTTGTGCTGCTAATATTTCTGAAAAGTACTCAAGAAATTATACAAGACATTTTCAAAGTGTTGTATCTGGACGCTACCATACAACAATGAACACCAAGTCCAAAATTTACAGTATCCAAAGCCTTATCTACACACAAGTCATACCGCTTCAATTATACCAGCATTCTTAAAGTGCGGCAATCCCTCTAGTGTAGATGTTGTTACACCGGTATGAATGGGCTTAGGGCTTTGTCCACACTACAAAGTCTTGGCTGGTATAACGATGCCAGCAGAACTCCGAGCATAGATGCAGCTTAAACCGCCAGTTCTTCTGTTGGCACAGTTGTGTCTACACTGAGGGGTCTGCCAGCATAGCTGTGTCAGCTAGAGTGAGCATGATCTTTTTCCCCCCACTCTCCTAGCCGATATAGCTACACCAACAAGACTTTGTAATGCAGACAAGGCCTTAGGCTGGCACAGTTTGTTCCCGTTGGAGAAGGGAAATAAGCTATACCAGTATTAGGCACCTTCATACCATTGTAACTGTGTCCACACAATGGGTTGTACCGGTACAACTGTATCAGTAAAAAACCACCATCATGATACTAGTACAAAAGCAGGGTTTAGGCCAAGCCTAACAGTCATCTGAACAGCACTATCCTACAATCATGCAGAAAGTGAAGTCTTGACATTGGCACTTAGCAAAACAACTGTGGAAGTTGTTTGTATATGCAAATGCAAGAGAGCAGGAACATATGCAAAATATCCTATAACACTTCAGTCCTATTAGCTGTTCTTCTGGGAAATAACTCCTTCTGGCTCTTTATAAGTTAAAGAGGAATGTACCAGATGGGCCTGAAAGGGGAAAATCATTTGGGGACGGCTGAGGCTATACTGAAGTGAAAGCTGGATTGAAGGGATGGATTGAGATTTAGGACCAGCTCATGGCTATGGCCCACCCCAGAAGGTGCAGAAGGACCACACAGCAGGGGGAATTCTTTCCGACTTTGGAACTGTGCATGTGGTACTTTAATCCCGGGTTTGTCACCATGGCATCTGACAGACACAACAGGTATGAAATTCTAAAACCTGGTCTATTTATAAAGAACTTGAAAAACAAAGAATAAAAGAACCCTATCAAATAAAGATGAAATACTGGGGATAACACGTTCACTCTTCAGTCAGTATTTTACTTCACGTTAAATCTACTCATCAGTCTTGTAATTGGGTGAGCTGCTTAACTGTGTCAATAGGCTGTTAAACAAGATGGATTTGTTGTAATTTATGGAGAGGAAATTATTTTTATTAGGTCTGCTGTACACAGCAAAATCAGTCAATCCAGTTAAGCAGCATTTCACAGAAGAGGGAGTGGAATCAAGTCTATTACTCCTAGCCAAACGCTGGGTTACTTTTAGTAACAAACTGAACACACATTCCCTAAGACCAGATGGCTGCTAATTGACTGCTGGAAAAGTCCTATGGACTCTGTGGAAAACTGGACCTAAAATTCCACATCACAGCTATACAGGCTTCTGCCCTACTCAACTGTCCCAATATTCTTGGCAGAGTAAAAGCATTTTCAGACACAGAGGCTTTTATAAAATCCAATCTGAAAGTGAACCATTTAATTGGCACAGTATGCCCAGAGCTGCCTAGTAAGATATTATGTGTATGTTATCCCATCATCAGGTTTTCAAGGTACCAACATTGACAACAGCTAAATGCATTGTGGGAGCTGCCAGGAGAAAGATGGAGTTCAGGGCACATGAGTGGAAGACAGCTGAAAAGCTGCGGGAGGTGGTTACGGTTTCTGACCCCAGGAGACGCAGAAGGTAGGTGCTGGGGCGGAGAGGCGGCTCAGGGTTCTCACCTCCTTGCAGGCAAGGGGGAAAGTGGAAGAGGGAGCATGAGCTGCCTTGCCACCCCAGACACCCATGACAGCAGCCAGGGACCCAAAGGTGCCACGGCACAGCCCCAACAAATAAAAGTAAGCACAATAGCTGTTTATTGCGTTATTGAGTGTTATCGCAAAAATGATCAGCAATAAAATAGTCCATGTTCATATTTAAACTGTCATTATTAGGTTTCAGAATCAACACCACTTGAAACAAACAAGCACAATTCACACCTATCCTGCAGCTATTGTTTCAGGCTATTTGCAGATTCAAGCATGGGTTTATTCACCCACTGCTCATGACAGGTGTATTTGCTTTGCAGCCATAAAAGCTAAAAAAGGGTTTTGTTTTGTTTTTTAATTAAAGCTTAGATTCTAGAGCAAATTTCACAGCTTTAAAGACACTGGACTCCATCCATGCGGAGCATGCAACCTATGACACGTAACAAGATTAACTCTCCTGACATTTATTTTCACTGACAGGCTACATTTATTGGACTATGGCATGTTAATACTAAAATGCTCTGTTTGCCAAGCTCTCTTTAATCCAGGAACAGAAGTTAATTTCTAAGATACCAGGGAGTGGGGTAGGCCCTGGGCTTGGCACCACACAGCATGACTGCTAATGGACCAGATAAACTCCAGGCTCAAATTGGCTTGCCTCACACTAGCTTGGGGAACCAGTACTTTTCCCTAGTGGCTATATCTTGTACTCCAGCATCTTTAAGAATAGTAATGTCCTATGGTTGTGAATATTATATTCATTTAATATTTTCAAGGTTAAGTAAGGAAGCCATATCTGTCTGAACAGGTGTGAATTGTATAAATTGATTTAATAGGGGTGTTGACCCTGAAGCCTAATGACGACACTTTCTCACTGCTGATTAAAATTGTACAAGGCAGAGAAAAGGGCTCATTATGGAAATTTTCACAACCTAGTGTGATGGGCACCTTAATCTGTTGTTATGAGTGTGTTGAGGACCCATCTGACCTAGGAAAATGCCCTATCCTCTGCAATGCTTTGTATCTAGGTCTATCCTTGTAGAGTGCAAAGAAGCTTTGGCTAGTACACAGAGCAATGGCCCACATTCTGAACTAGGCAGACTGTCGACAACATATTAAACCTGTGCTTCTATTTCAGGAGAGATGGAAAAGGCTAGAACTCTTAGTTCAGAAAGGAAATGAGTGGAAGAGGATGTGATAGTAGTATCTAAATTAATGAATGACACAGAAAAGGTTAATTAGATGGTCTTGTTTGCCCTCTTACAATAAAAAGACAGTAAACTAAACTAGAAAGTGACAACATTTCAAATGGATAAAAATGGTTTTAATAAACCACAATGCATAATTAGTCTGTGGAACTCATGGCCAAAAGCTATCACTGAGTCCAAGAGCTCAGCAGGAGTCAAAAAGACTTAGAAATGTATATGGATAACAGTACATCCAGTTACGTTAGACAGAACAAACAAATCTAAGGGTTATAAAGCTGCCCGGTGCATGGCGTAAGTCAACCGCTAACTGATGGGCTTGGAAAGAAATTTACCCTCTGGGCAGATTATTCCACATTTATCCAGGAGGCGGGTTTTCTTGCACCTTTCTATTAAGCATCACATACTGGCCATTGTTGGAGATGGGACCCCCTTAGGTATATCACTGCTCTGAAATGATACGCCAATTCCTGTGGTTTTAGGTACAGTGTCATACACTTGGCTAAAATCCAAATCTTCACATTTCTATTGTGCTCCTGTACACCTCTTGCTGTTAGAAGTCCCCTCCCCCCCCCCTTTTTTTTTTTTATTTGTCACATGCACTATTCTGTTTTCAGTCATCTAACAATACTAGTATGTTTTCAACTGGCAGATGAAGAGCCTATCTGCAAACAGCACAATCTTAACTGCAGTCGAGGGGGAATCAAATTTGCAGCTTTATTTGTGTCTCATTTCCTTTCATCCTTCCCTCATGAATAGAGAGCACACAAACATATTCCTAACAAAGTCAGTGCCAGCCAACTGCCTGAGAACAACACCTAACCAAACAGAAAAATAACTCCCAATTGATCTGGGCTAACTGCCAAATCAATCTACCATTGATATTTTAAAAAATAACAACAGTAGCTGACCACACCTTATTTCATCTAAATTGTTGCTATATTTTAAATGTAAACATAAAATAACTTACCACTAGAAATTTAATTTTTTTTTCAGAAGTAATTCAAATTCTTAGATCACGAATATCCTGTAATTTCAATGCAGACACACTACTCATTAAAGATCTCTCAATGCATGGTTTAGCAAGGTTTAAAAAAAGATTCTCTAATATATATTAATGAAGCCATCTAAGATTGTAGTGATATAGGGTTATGAATTTTTTACACACAAACACAAGTGGATGATAATGGATAATTACTAGCTTTACCATAATTTTTGCACTTTTTAATTGTCTAACGCTGAGAAATGTGACAACCAAAGACTGATTTAGGAAAGCATCTCTATTCAAAAAAATACATGAGAGGTTACTTAAGCATACAGTTAACTGCTTTCCTGAATTGGGATATAAGACCAGGGTATACTTTTCTTCTTATTCCTGGGGGCCTGAGACTCCTATATTACTAGAATACCTTGCAAAAAAGGCACCACTTTCAAAATAAAGAAAAAGTAAAGTAAAACGTCTGTACTTAAGTTTTCAATAACACAACATATCTAAAGAGCTTTATATAAGAGATATGTCATCTGTCTTTCTTGGAAGAATGATCATCAATTGAAAGATATATAAAAAACAACCATTTACTTTAAACTATTTCAGCAGCTATAAAACTTAACGTTCTAGGCTAATACTGGGACTTTCATAACGAAGTATGGTAAATTATTGCTGCACATGCTGGGTAAAATGTTACTCTGTACATGAATTCACCTTGAGTAGTTTGATTTCTCGCATGGCAATTTTTTTAACCATTTTATCATCCTCACTTTCCAAAAACTTCTTGATGGCGACTATTCTTCCATTGTCTTTATTTCTGCACTTCATTACCATTCCATAGCTTCCTTCTCCAACAAGCCCAAGGTTTTCATATTTTTCCATTTTAACTCAGAAACAGCTGTGTCTTTGTGCTGAAAACCATAAAGCAGGATTAGTATACACAAGGACAAGGTTTTCTTCCTTGATCGGGCTACATTTCTGACAATTTCTCCACAATTTACTCCTACGAGCTTCCCTCCTGCCTTCCACCATCATATATACTTAATCATAACCTTCCCAAGTTGTGCTCTGTCTCCTTTCATGAGTCCTTATGAGAGACTGTAGATAAAAAAACAATACAGCAGGCTGAGCGTCTGCATTGTGTTTGATGTCTCAGCACATTTTAGAATAGAAACAGAAGGGTCTGTGTGGACAAGGTCAGAAGCCCTGACTGAAGCCAACAAAGTTGTAATAAAACTTTTCTCAAAAATATTTTGGCAAAGCATAAATGTTTTTGTTAGTGTATGTCTATGACACAGTATGTAACAGCTATGAACTTTTACCCATGAAAAAACGTGCATATGACTGATCAGAAAAACAAATACAAAAACTGCAGAGATTACAATACACTTGGCATTTAGTAGTCTATTTTGAATGGCTGATTGAAGCCTGTATAGAAGAGAGTTGAAACTGGCATTGTTCTAGTAAAATAAGCCATCACCCACTTTCTCTCAACCACAGAGGGGAGGAAACTCTGCTCATTTTTCATCTGATAATTTCATTCTGATCATTTCTAACTGGCACTACTTAACCCACTGCTGAGACATCTGTTGAACATAAATAAGAATAACTCCATTGAGAACTTCTTTCCTATTTTCACAAGTTTTCTTTTGTTTCAGTGAAGCTTCTTGTGTTATAACTCGAGTTCATCTTCTCGCACTTGGTTTCTCATAGTCTTGTTAATGGGTCCAAGTGGAGATGTCAGCCAGGCCACGTGTGAGCCAGTCTCAAAACAAATGTGCCAGGTCACTTGTGCCTCCCTCGCCTTCATGCTACACACACACCCCCCGACCAGGAAATACATAAAACAACCAACCTGCTGAAAAACTGAGGAGAACTAGCCCTGACGAGAGGGAGCTGTGACCCTCCATCCACCGCTTGGGCACCGGTCCATCACCGTGGCATCCAAGCCCCACACAAGCAGCTCTAAACTTGATTTGCTTTCACCTCTAGCTGGGGGAAGGTTTGAAGCAACATTAAGACGTTAACACCACCGTGCATTAAGCCACGCAGCCCCCCCGCGCCGCACACCTGGCCCCCGCCCCACGCAGGGGAGCCCCCGCTGCGCGCTGCCCCCCACGTTCAGGGCTTAGCTCGGGTATGCAGAGGGCTGCAGCGCGGGTAAGCAGTGGGTGCGTGGGTTCCCCAGGGCAGGGCTTGGGGAGGGGCCTCTCACCCGCCTGTCACACGCCTCGCCCGAGCGCTTCTCTCCCAGCAACGCAGCGCAGCGCGCGCTCACCTGGAGGACCCGAGCTGCTGCAGCCTGATGCAAAGGACCGCGCTGGGACACGGCAGCCGCCACGGGGCGCGCGCCCGCCCCGTAGACCCCAGGCTCCGCTGCAGCAGCTGCGCGCGAGCAGCCGGGATGGAACGCGCAGGGCCCGGCTCGTGAGCTAGCCAGCCAGCTCGGACGGGCGGCGGTAACCAGAGGCAACGGCTCAGCTGTACACACACTGCAGCCAGGGCCGGGCAGAGGGCGGAGCGGCGCGGCAGCAGGCCAGAGCCCGCCCCGTCTACCCCGGGAACAGCGCGTGCACGAGCGACGGAGGCAGCCCAGCTTGCAGCTCGAGCGCACGCAGGGCGGCCTCTTGCAAGCTCCGGCGTGACGCTGCGGCAGCTGGCCAGAGCCCCTCCTGTCATTAGCCCCTGCGATCAGACGGGGCGGAGCAGGGGTACAGGGCAGGCGCAGAGCCCCTGCTCCTGCCTCCATTCGCCAGCAGCACCTCCCGTCGAGAAATCCAGCCTGTGGGTGCTTGCTCCCATCGCACTCCTGCGCTTACGTGGAGGAGACAGCGCTGTGCTACGGCCCCACCTCCCATCCAACAGCAGGGAGAACCAGAGGTGGGCCTCGTCTCCCCTTGCTGCCTGCGTGCCTGCCTTTAGCCCCACTGAGAATACAGAGACGCATCCACAACAGACGGGAGAGGTCCTAGCATAGGGGTTACACATACCCTACTGCTATAGGTGTAAACTAAAGCATAGGTGAAATGAAAATGAGCACCATGCTGAGCACACCCCTCTGGTCTCCCTGGTGGGGCAGGGTGATGGTATTGCACACACAAGAACTAGATTAAGGTGGCAGATAGGGCTGTTAACAGATAAAATGCCTGGTAGCTTAGGGGGAGAGATGGAAAAAACCCATTTCCTTAAAACTGCAGAGACAAGGGAAGCAGCAGTGAAACATTGCGTACAGCGAATTGAAAAGGTGAAACGCAGGGAAAGTGACTAGTAGTACAACACAAAACTACTTTCACTGCACACTCAGAAAAATCTGAAGCTAGATATTCCCATACAGGTGCAGCGTCAGAGACCCACTCTGGCTGTAATCTACAGGCAGCCCTAAGGCCACCTAGTCTTCACCCAACCACCTCTCTCCTTTCAAGCCATCATTGACAGGAGGCAGACTAAAGATATATATTTTATTAGATAAAATTTTCCTATTTAGACATAAGGTCTTATACTTTCTACAAGCCTCGGCTGGCCACAAGGGAAGGGCTGTTACCCATTGAGCATAGTACAGAACTGAATAGCAGAAGCCTGGCTTACAAAGGAGTATGTGCAAGGGAAATGGCACACTCCTTGGAAATGAGTTCCATGCACCTGCTACAAGCTTTGCTTTTCCCCTTAGTGCTGGTGTTAGAAAGCTAGCAGTGACGTCTTACTCCGTACCCATGAAGGTTACAATTTTCTTTTTGATACTTCAGGGCTGGTCTCAAAATTACTAGCAACTTTATGATTGCACGCTGGAAAGTTAGTTTTCCAGGGAATCCTTTCATGTGTTTTAATAAAGTTTCAACTGTTTTCTCTCTACCAGCATTATTTTTTTTTAAAAAAGTAGTAACCCATAGGTGTAGGCACTGTCACAGCAGTGTTCCTTGAAACAGCTAATAACATGGAATGGTGACAATCGGGACCATAGCTGTGAACAGATTATGGAACTGAAACTCCTTGTATAGCCTCTGTTATACCCTCAATCCTATGAAACCTGTGAGCCTGCCCTCCTACTGCCTTAAACCTGCTGCCACACACCTACAGAGATTCCCCCACCCCCGCTACTTGATTGCATGTAGACAGATTCAAACCACCCAAGTCAGCAGCTGTTAGAACCAGGATGGACATAGAACCTGAACAGCACGTGTAGAGAAACATGCTTCTTTTGTACCATTTGAGGTCCAGTCCACTCCCTACAGCTTGAAAAGCAGCTGCAGGCTTGACCCTGTTGTCAGCCTCTATTTTCATACCTTTCACATAAGTGTCATTTTTTAGGGGGCTCTTGGCCACCTCGATGACAATGGGAGAGTCAGGACTATACTATTTCATCTGAGTACACTTGATTAAGAGTTGAAGTAAAGGTAGAGGGCAGATCAATGCTGTCCTAGGGAATTATGAGCTGCTCGAGGGAATCCACCCCCAGCAAAACTATCATGAATGATTCAGTCTCCACCCTTGCCTCTGTAAAAGCTCTCATGCCCCCCAACTAGTATCAGCAGAAAAACAGTTGCCTTAGCAGATAGATGTAAGCTTGAAAGAGTCTTGAGGCACAGCAGACCACAGCTAGGGAGCACAGATGGATAGGAAACTAGACTAAGTAGCCACTAAGTACACCCAACTATAAGATCGCATACAACATTTTATTCTCAGAAGCATAAGAACAGGTTTGGAAAAGATATGGTAACATGAAATACAATCAGCAGCCTTGAGCAAAGGACCCTGTTTACACATAGGGTACTGTACCCTAAGATAGGTTCTCAACGGGGCTACATGTACCCCTGGGGATACAGAGAGGTCTTTCAGGGGGCATATCAACTCACCTAGATATTTGCCTAGTTTTACAACAAGCTACATAAAAAGCACTAGTGAAGTTAGTACAAACTAAAATTTCATACAATAACTTGTTTATACTGCTCTACATACAACACATTGACATGTAAGTGTAATATTTGTTTTCCAATTGATTTATTTTGTAATTATAGGGTAAAAATGAGAAAGCAATTTTTCAGTAATAGGGCTCTGAGACACTTTTGTATTTTTATGTCTGATTTTGTAAGCTAATAGTTTTTAAGTGAGGTGAAATTTGGGGTACTCAAGCCACATCAGACTGCTGAAAGGGTATAGTAGTCTGGAAAGGTTGAGAGCCACTGCCCTACGATACAGCAAAGTCAGTCAAAACAGTACTCTGACATGTATGATGCAGTAGAGAAGAAACTAAGTGTTTATTAACAGATTATGCTGATATTCTCAAATTTGCCAAAATCAGCTTTACACTAAGGTGCAGCTGCCCTGGTTGCTACTCTACAACAGAGGGTGAAGGTTGACTGCAGAAGTTAGATCAAGTTTGCAACAGGGTACCTGGGGGTTGGGTTATGCATTACCAGCTTATTAACACCGTGAAACATTAACCTCACTGTAGGCACACACAAATTCCTTCCTTTATTGCTTGCTGACAACCATGAGCTATGGCCCCTCCTGCTATCAGCCAAGCCACAATTAGAAGTATTTAGTCATTCCCTCCTTCCACTGTTTCCTTAGCATTGTCTTCCCCTACCCACAGTTCCCTCCCCACTATTATTGCACAGAGAATTTTTCCTTTCCTTACGTTATTGCATACTAATGCTGAACGGATTTCCGGCCATGGGGATGGCCTATGATAACTTATTTAGGTCTTGGTACGACCCATGGTACCAACCAAGCAAAAAATATTAGCTTTTCAGTTGGAAAAAGATTGCAAGAGTGCTTTCTAAAAAAAGTTACAGTAGATCACTATGTATGTGTGTCTTCCCAGCCTGCTTGTTCAAATAGGCCATGGTCTATTACCCTCCCATCCCTTACAAAAATCTGACACAAGGGAACATAGGGAGATAGCTGAAGTTATAGTAAGGTACATTTACTACTCATTGATTTCAAGGGAAACAAGCAACCAGCCTCACATCCCACTACAGATCAGCATGGGAAGAAAAAGTTAAATTCCATTTCAGCAGGAGACAGAGGTCCTGGAGCTCCAGAAGCTGTAGGTTTTGTAAGTGTGCTCTGCTAGGTATAAATACAGGTCATGTACCAGTGGGAAAGCTGAACAGTGAGTTCATCATCTTCTATCATGCCCATGGACAAGGAAGAGTTGAGCTACGAAAAGGCTGATTGAGACATGGAGGCAATAGCAGCAAGAGGCAAAGTGACCTGGACTCTGACCCAAAACTGATATCAATCAACATGTACAGACTGTTGCATGTTCTAACATCTATCCAGACATGTAGGCTAACTGGGTAAACGGGTTACCCCACTCTAGAGGCAGCTAGACAAAAAACAGATGCGAGATACAAGTGCCTCCACAGCTGTTGCAGGCAAGTGTGATGGTCTATTAGTCCCGTTCTCAGCTGGATACTTCCCTTAGCTCTGGGCCCTCCTTGCTAGAGTGACATTTTGCAAGACCTTCTTTGTTCCCGGACGCAGGGTTTCAGTGAGTGACATTGTCTCAGTGATGAATCCACGCCTGCCCCTCCACCCCCTCTGTCCTTGAGCAACATGAACCTTTTTATATGAGAATAGCAAATAGAAGAAACAGCAGCCGTGCTGGATGGGGCTGTGGCCCCAAGAGAAGAATTCTGACATTGCTAAACAGACACACAACCTTTCCATAGTTTGGGGTAGCAAAGCTGGATTTTCCCCCAAAAGTTGTTAGCTAAAGCAGGCATGATAGCATGAAAGCAACCACCTATCAAGAGGATGCACACAAACAAAACATGGTTGTCAAGAAGAGTGGATACAGAGAAAGGTTGTGGGAAAACAACACTGCTGTGTGAATGAGTGGAACAATGTTAGTGAAACTTTTACTCATCAGTTTAATACAATTGCATGTGTTTGCAAAAAAGCATACAGGGACTCTTGAGTACCAAAGGCTAAGCTATTGATTCACAGGCAGATGGTGAGACTAGAAATATGGCATACAGAAACCTGTTTGGAGGGAAAACTGGCAACTATCCCTGGCAGGAGGGGTTATCAGGACTTACTTCAAAACTGACTTAAAATGCATCAAATCTGTCTCCTTTAAGAAAAACACACATGCAGGGGAAAAAAAGCCAACCCACGCATAGATATGGACTTAGGCACAGGCCACTTCTGGAGGGGGTGTCAGAAAATCAAGACACCTAAGTTGAACTAAAGTGGGTCATTAGAAGTCACATTAGCCAATTAGACACTGCAGTACTGCAGACTGGTTTTAGGTATTCACACACTGAAACAGTAGATAAAGGAAACTGACTACTCACAGCCAAAGTCTACATTGATGCCAAAATACAGTATTTGTAATCATAGTAATAATGGAAGAGTCTCACAACAGACTGCTTTATAGGGAAACTGGGGGGGGGGGGGGAGGGGAAGGGAAGGAAAAAGAAACCACACACCACCATTCTTTCTGGAAGCTAACACTTGAAAAACATTATCCACTAGCAAATAGTTCAAAGACTTGCAGTAAGTGTATTTATACAGTGAGATAGCTGGACTCAGTTTTGCTGAAAGCCTCAGCACATAATTGAATCTTTAGTCTCCTTGATACAACTTTTTTAAACTATCCCACCCTCAGGAAGAATACTCATTGTAACCACTCTTAATAAAACAGTTGATCGTAGAATCATAGAAATGTAAAGCTACAACATAGACCGCAAGAGGTCATCTAGTCCAATTCCCCGCACTGAGGTACAATCAAGTAAACAAACCGAGTCCATCTCTGACAGTTGTTTGTCTAACCTATTCTTTAAAACCTCCACAAACTTCCTCGGAAGCCTATTCCACTGCCTAACTATCCTTATAGTTAGGAAGTTTTTTAGTATCTTAATGTAAACCTCCCGTGTTGCAGGTTGAGATTACTTCTTGTCCTAACTTCAGTGCATATGGAACATAATCAATCACCATCCTCTTTATAACAGTATATCTTTAAATATGGTAAGGGCTAAGTCCCCTTCTCAGTCTTTTCTCAAGTCTACCATGCCCAGTTTTTTTAAACCTTTCCTTAGGTCTGGTTTTCTAAACTTTTGATTATTTGTTTCTCCCCTTTGGATGCTCTCCAGTTTGTCCAAGTGTGGCACACAAAACTGGATACAGTACTCCAACTGAGGCCTCACCAGTACCAAGAAGAGCAGAATAATAACCTCCTGTGTCTTACATTACACTCCTGTTAATATGACCCAGAATATTAGTTTTTTGGTTTTTTTTTTTTTTTTTTTTTGGCAACTCCACCACATAGTTGGCTCATATTCAATTTGTGATCATCTAGATCCTTTTCTACAGTACTACTGTTTCTCCAGTTATTCCCATTTTGCAGTTGTGCATTTGATTTTTTTTCCCCCTTTCTTAAGCATAGCACTTTGAGTCTTGATTGAATTTCATCTGGTTGCTTTCAGAATAATTCTCCATTCTAATCCTGTCCTCCAAAGTGCTTGCAACCCCTCCCAGGTTGGTGTTATCCCCCTATTTTATGAGCACACACTCAGAGTCATTAATTAAAACATTGAGGTGTACTGGACCCAGGACTGACCCATTTGCGACCCTACTAGATACATCCTCCTATTTTAACAGCAAACCGATAATTCCTCTTTAAGGATGATTTTTCAACCATTTGTGCACCCATCTCATAGTAACTTCATCTAGATCACAGTGCCTAGTTTTCTTCTGAGAATATCCTGTGGGACTGCCTAACAGCCTCCCTCCCATCCACTAGACCAGTAACCCAGTCAAAGGAGAAAATTAGGTTGGACTCAGGATGGATCAATATCAATGAAAATTTTGAAAAATGAATATAAATTGATTTATTTAAATTCCAGCAACTCTCTTTTTAAAAGTAAACCTGTTTAAAATGAATAAAAATGAGGGAGGGGATGAGATCTACTTGTTTTAAAAGTATGATGGACAGCAAGTAACTTGGAGAAAGTGCAAAAGTTTTAGGCAAGCAGAAACTTAAGACTCCAGTAACTTTCACTTAAGACATATTTGAAAATTCTCCAAGGGAACCTGAAATCAGTTTAATTCACCAACTACAATTAATCCCTCTGTTTTAATAAATCATTTAGTTGTAAATGTGAAAGGTTTTGACAAAAAAGTTTATATATGCAAAACATGCAAGGTTGTTTTGTTTAAGACATTTTATATGCTATTTTGTGTGTTTAATTCCATTATCCTGATGCAGCTAGACAAATCATGAGCAAGATAGTAAATAAGCACTATCATTCACTACGTTTTAACATACTAAAAGTGTACAATTAGAATCTGAAACTATTAAGTTATATAATTGCTTAAATAAGTATAATTTTAATTGGCCCTCCTAGGCCTAAAAAGTGTGTACCAAATCTATTGTAAAGGCTCGATTAACTGTAAATCAACGTTTTAATGTTTATAGCAACCAATGATAATGCCTCTCTCTTTACAAGATAAACTTTTTTTCCATTTGTACTTTAGCTATTTAAAACAATCCACCCTGGTTGATTTGGCATGATTTGTTCTTGACAAATCTGTCGGTTTTACTTATAATCATCCTATTATCCTCTAGGTGCTTATAAACAGATTACATATGATGATTAATTATATTAACATTTGGAACCTTTCCCCACCTGCACAAGCTATGTCAAGAGTTTAAGAAGGGTCCGCACACAGAAGACACCACTTTCAATAGAACCAAGGGTACTAAAAGTTAGCTCTACATTTAAAAAAAGAGCATGCATGGCTTAAGCTGAAAGACTTCCTGCATTTGGTCTTTGTCACAACCTTTCATTTTATGACAGAGCAAAACCCTACACTGATAGCTCTCAATTAAATTCTGCTATGCAGCCATTGTCAATTTTCAAAATGCACAATGATTTGAACGCAGCGTGATGGCTCGTGTGTACGTCTTAGCACCTGAAGTCCTCTGTACACCAAGTTAATTGAATTGACATTTGTTTTGTAGTAAGAATTTAATACCCAAAATTAGAATGTTAGGGAATAAAAAAAGCAAAGTTTAAATCATATTTATAAGAATTTACAGTACTGATCAGCCCCCCTAAGCACTCTATCACCCAAAGCTACATTTAGCACACTGGTGCTATGTAATTCCATGTTCTGGCACATCATACTAGCAAGATAACTTACAAGATACCTGATGCACCTGCTCAATAGCCACTTTTAACAATCACTTCAATTTAGTTTTAAAGGAAGATCTAGAATCCCTCCCTCCATGAATCAAACCGTGAACAGGATTTCTGTTTACAAAAACACTTTTCCCACTTTGTCAGTTAAAAAGGACATCCTATGCAATCTTTGTAAGCACTAGTTTTTTTAAAAACACTTGTTATGCTACAAAATTACTATCTGATGAGATGTTTCAGCCCATAATGAACACTGAAATGGTTAAAGAAAGAGCAATTTAGAATCACAAATTGAACTTTTAATCCTTTTTTGAGAAGGAAAAGGCGGCATTGCATCCTTTTAACATGCAAAATAGCTAATTTACCAGTCTGAGATAACAGTTTATATTCAGGCAAAGTATCTGCATACAACTCAAGTGAAATATCTAACTACAGGCACTTGTATTTGGGGAAGATGGACTGTAATTCTACAAACAAGTTCAAGGACTGGAAATGCTCTGAAAGTTGCAGATATACGCCAGCGTAAACAGGTTTGGACAGCTTAACAGCAAAAACTCATATTTTACCTTTTAAGTCAGTGAAGAGGTAAGATGCTATTGCAACCACATCTACCATGTTTGAGCATTAAGAGTAACAAATAGTGGAGCCATAAACAAGCCATGGGTTTAACTTATTCACGAGGGCTGATTAGCCCGGCACATGTTTTAATAGTGCTTTCATACAGACTTCACTGGGCAGGTACAATATGAAGTGTTCCAGAACTAAAATCAGAACCACTGTTTCATAAATACAGCACTGTTTAACTGAATGTAATATTTCTGTCCACTATCAGTGAAACTCCAAATATGGCAGACAAGTATGCTGGAGCTGTCATTTTTTTTCTTCCCATCATGGCTGCCAAGATTAAAATACCTGCAATCACAGAGAACACAAACTGAAGTTGTGATGCTGGTAAGCCAAGTGCCAGCTCTGGCCAAAACCACAGGCATCAACTAAGAACTGAAATTCACAGCGGGAAGCCAGACTAGCTCACTCCTGCGTGATAATTCAAGGCAGATGTTAATAAGCATGCGTTTTGGGTTTCAACTTCATAGAAACCAGGTGGGATGTTGCATGCACAGTTGTCAGTTATCTGCACTGTCACTATGGAACAGCAAACATTTGCATTGTATAAGCCTCTGCAACTAAGTAACCCATCAAATGAGAAAAAGCCTTGCATAATGCAAATGAAGAACTTTTAACAGGAAAGTGCTAATTCCTGTGCATGGAGAGCAAATGGCCATTGTGTGTGGCATCAAAGAACAAAAGTCTAAGCGCATTCCTCTTTTCCCATCATGAAAGAAAGGACCTATGTGGAAAATGTCCTGTCAACTTGGTGTCTGTGAGAAGCTATATATATGGGGGTGGGGGAATTCATCTCTGTACTGTTTGGATTCTAACATGGCAGAATAATCAAATGAGAAGGCATAGCCAGAGTAATTCTGGGTAGCCCTGAGACTTCTGGGAAATTGGCAGATTATTACATCTTTCCACCTTTTGAAACTATAGCCTGAGACTCACCTGTACTTAGAAGGAAAAGAAAAAAAAGACATGGTTAATGTCTCAATTTTCATTCCTTTTTCTTACCTAATAAACCTTTAGTTTACTATAAAATTGGCTACCGGTGTTGTTTTCAGTGTGAGCTCTAGGATGCAAGTCGACCTGGGTGACTGGTCTCTTGGGACTGGGTAAAACGTGAATATTTTGTGATTTTTGGTGTAAGTGGCCATTTATCACATAGTCCATCTTGCCTGGGTGGCAAGATAGACACTCCAGTCTAAGGGGACATTGTCTGTGCTGTTGTACTTTGGGAGTTCGCATTTGTTATTGGATTGGTGAAATCTAATTATATTACACATCACCAGTTGGGGTGTCTGCCCTGCCTTTTGACTGTCTACCCTGAGGTTGGCACTTGGTCACTCCAGACAATGTGACAGAAGTGTCATCAGGTAATCTGCCATTGTTATGAATCACTTTTAAATAGGATCCTCTGAAACTGGATTCTCACCACACAAAGTTAAAATTAAACACAGGATTGTAAGAGACCTTCATTAGATAAGTCAATGTGAGCTTTAAAATGCTACGTTGGTGCAGTCTAAGCATTCTGTAGTTGGCAGATTACCAAAAACACTTTGATAAATATTCAATCTTGCATATTTCAGCTGCTTCCTTATGTTTCTCACAAGGAAACATACCCACAAGCCATCTTACAGAAGTAGTGATTCTAAGAGAGAAGGCTTAATTTTTGTTTTCAACAGCAAGCACAGCAGCTACTGCTGACTGTTAGGAATATATATATTTCTCTGGAAAAAATGGTTTCATTTCATCCTTGCAAAGTGAACTAGTCTGTGCAAATTGATGGGCAAAGTCAGAATAATATCCAAATAGAGTTTTAACATTACATTGCTCTACCAGCTTCAGTATATGACAAGACACTGGCTTTTTTTCCCCCCTTTTGAACCTTACTGTATGTCATGTTAGACTGGAAACTCGACCCTGCATATCATGGTAGCTCTTCTCTGTCTTCCAAGTTTAGCAAATATCTGCTTCTTCTGCCTCTCCCCATCTCTAACGAATCAGAAGTCTGTATACACAAACCTCCAGAATTTTAATATCCAGCAAGAACTTTCACGTTGCTTTTCTGTTTTAAGCCTTTGGATGGCAGGATTTTCCTTCATATAAAAAAAAAAAAAGATGCCAGGAAGCACAAGGCTATTACCTGTCAGAACAATATTTAAGGTTGGTCACAAATTCTGAGTGCATGAGGATCATATTAAGTAATTTTACTGTATAATTGAATTCAAGCATCTAAATTTAATTAGCAATTAAATTAAATTTGATTAGTTTCAGATATTCCTGTTATGAAAAAAAGTCAGTCAAGACATTACACTCTGCACATTTAACCCCAGCATACAACACAAGGAGTTGTTACCAGTAGCAAAATCAAGATGAGACTTCTATATATGCAACTACAATGATAAATTCATTGCTTTACTACAGCATTAAGAGCATTTAAAAAAAAAAACAAAAACAAAAAAAACAGACCCAATTCTTTCATATGGATAATCATTCCCAAAAAAGAAAAGTTGACATTAACACAGGCATGGCCAGCATCCGGCAATCTGAGTTGAGGCCAGAAGAGGAAGGATCATGCAATGTAAAAATGAAGCACCCAACCTCACCATAGAATAAGTGATAGTGCAGTCAGTACCAAGGATATCTAGTCCAGTTGAAGTTTTATTTTTAAGTGTTTTTTAAACATCTGCCTTCCCCACACCCGCAAAAGAACATTTTTTCTGGTGTCACTTAGTACTGTTTAGTGACTACAGTCTTCATCCTGATTTGAACTACATTTACCAGTTTGAATAATTTTAGAGTTCTTCCAGTACTGAAGAGTTAACTTATCATACAGGGATACAAAGACTGAACTGTGTAAAACCTGTAGAGAGATTTTAGTTCAGATATCAGGAGTTAAACAAGTGCCAGGTAATAATCCATCATCCACCCTTTAATCACCTTTAGCAGCAGGAAATAGTTGAATACATTTGACAACAGTAGTTAGCATCAGATGGACAAACTTGTAATTAATGCAACAATTTTTGCTACCGCTGTTGAACAAAGCAAACCTAATTTGTTCTTGACATTTACTTATGTGACAAACAAAAAATGGGTAAATGCTCGAATTATTCACTGCGAGCTGAAAACTGAGGACTGATTTTCTTGTTAGAGGAACTAGCAGGCATTCACAGACCAGTCAATCACAAACTTAACAGTTGTTTCATGTTGCTCAAAAAGCCCCATTGCTATAGGATTATACATAGTGCAATGAACCAAATCTTGATTGCTTTACTTAGGTGAGCAGTTTCTACTGAAGCATACGACATGTGAGTACGGGGAGTATCTTTTGAGCCTCTCTCACTCTGAGGAATGCATTTTTTTTTAAATTGGTTTTTACACAGTACGATCTGAAATAATGCTATGCCAGAACAGATCTACATTCAAGAGAGAATTAGGGACATTGATAAATGCTGCAGACATCAGTAGTTTATTGGTATGTTTAGTCAAAACACATTCAAAAATGGAAACTTAAAAGTAAAAATACTTTCCACCTGCAACAATTAACTAGATTTTACTAGCATATAATGCTTAACACATTACAGCAATAAAGATGGTAATCCACTGTCTTTTATACCTACTAAAGCCAAGATGGTAAGCCAAATTTGTTGAAATAGGATCGTAATGATAGAATACCACCACCATCCATAAATCAGCAACTAACAGTAATGGTCAATGAATCCGTTACTTTGCTTTAAGAGGTACATTTACTGAAAGAGGGACAAGAACATTAAGAGTCCACAGTACAGTAGGTGAACAATCACCATGTAAACTTCTGGGTATGATGTTCCATTATCTTGATTTCATGGCATTTAAACAAGAAGCAAGTCAGAAAGCTGAATGGCTCAATAGCTCTTCTAATTGTCAGTTACACTTCGTGACTTTTCCCAGTGCCATTTGCCATAACAATTTAGAAGGTGGCAGGGCGATACCATAGCATTAAAATTTAAAGAAGCTACACAAACTACTTACTGAAGACAGCAGTTTGACCAAACGCTTCAAACTTAAGTCAAGTTATGTTTTGTGGTGAGGCATTCAAGTACTATGTTTCCAGGTAACATTTGAAAATGCAAGAGTAACATAAAAAAACTAAAATATAAGAATGGTAACTGTGAAATGTGTCCCAGAAAATATATGGAAATAGTGCAAGACTTGCCATCAAACATGGAAGACCTCAAGTTTTGGGGAAAAACAGTCAGATGCAATCTCGCTTTGCCTAATACATCAGAAACAAACATGTGCAACATCTTCCGGCTTACTAGAAAACCACAAATGGTTGCACAGTCCAGAAACAAATTGCTACTATGCCATATCTGCTACTATTGCAATGTGATGAGGTCTTCCATGCTTAGAAGCAGCTTTTAAGTGGTCACACTTTCACCTCCTCCCTCCTGAAGCATCAGAGCTTGGCGCTTGCTGAACTCTCCAGCACTGAGTTAGATAGTATTGTTTGCTACATTTGCAGTTTACTGGAATGTGCATCTAGGCAGACAGTAATCCGGAAATAGCAAACCTCTCACAGAATTAAAGAATCTACAAGTAAAAATACATAAAAAGGATGTCTCCCTTAAGTTCAGAGCCTGATGGGTGTCGACATCAGTTCAACGATTTGTGCAAAATGAGTAAGTTTAAAAAAAAAGGAAAATGCAAATACTTAGAGCTGCTATTCTGTTATCTGAAAATTGCAGTATCGTCATTTAACAAGCTTACCCTTGATCGATAGATCTGAGCATACTTTAGAAGTTGGCAGACGTGTAGAGTTCTTAGCTGACTTTTGAAGTGTAACTGAAATTTCACCTTCATATCCATAAAATTCAACATTTGTTAAGAGAAAAAAATCTGGGAGACTACTCAGTTGCCTTCTCCCTCCCTTCCACTCCTCCACAAAAAGCCATACAAAAGTTGTTAATAAAAGAGCAAGGTGAGTGATATTCTAGTAACTTTTACTGATTTAAAGATACTGCAATTTTTTTTTAAACACAATTCAATGATTTCTTTTCAACATTTTGCAGCTGTTTGGCTTCGCAGCACAGCAATTCATACACTATACTGTACAAAATCACCAGCAAGACTGGAATGATGTATTAATAGAAGGCACCATCATGCTTATTAAATTACTAGAGAACTCAAATACAGTAAAGACAATTCACTGTACAACACTTAAAGATGGGGAAAGGGGAGGAGGAGTGTGTTGAGCAGCCAGCCATTGCTGTATTGAAGAGGGGCAGATAGAAAAATCTTAGATATGAGTTATCAAACTTGTTTTGTACTCAGGATCATAACTTTGAAGTTCTGGATTGTGTTTAGTTTACAACTAAATGGTTTCCTTCTGGAATATTTGTAGTCTTGTTAAGGTTTGTGTGTGTACATGTTGGTCACAGCAAGCAGATCAGATGCCCGCATCATTTCACATGCTATTCTGTCTGAAAAAGAGGATGAAGGATTTTTTCCTGATGTCTCTTGTAGATGTCAATGTAAATGAGTTTAGAGTACCCATTAGTGCATTTTGATGAGTGCATAAAACACAAGTTAGTTTGTTTTGAGCCAAGTGTTCTAAAAGAAAAAAGGCAAGCTTCTCCAATTGCACAGATTGCACTAACTGCGTTTCCAACAGTAATAAGCAGAAATAGTAACACTTACACAAAATGTGCAGCAGAGGGTTTTTGACTGAAAGGACCTGAATTCGATTGGGCATGTCCTTTAGTCCACTTTTGTTGCAGATAGTTTTATGGTCATTTCTCTGTTCTTAATTCTCCAAGTCTAAATTTATAAATTAACAGTGTGACTCCTGTTGTGAAATTTGGGAAAGCATGTCCACCTCAATTTAACTGGTAACCAAAGGATGCTTTTCACATCAAAGAAATGATCAAAAAGGCTGTGTCACATTCCAAAGCCAAAAAAATTAACAAGAATGCAAACACGACGAATAATGTACCACTGCCAAGACTGTCTGCCAACAGTGGAGGATTTCAGCGACGTTGTCCTGTGAAACGTCCTTCCATTTGCCCGGTTCCTCTTCCAGAGCCAAGTTTCTGTGCCATGCCACCCCTGGGAGGAGGTCCTCTTCCATCACGGTCCCGCATCATTCCACCACCCACTATTCCACGAGGACCCCCAGGCCCTCTATCATTGCGTCGAATCTCTCTACGATCATCACCACCACCTCGGGTCTCTCTTTCACGGGCAGCTCTTGTTTTTTTCTCTTCTACATTCAAGCGCACCTCTCCTCGAAACATAATGGGCTTAGAATGGGAAAATGTTTACAAGGCAAAATTAGTCACAATTTCACAAAGTCCCAGCTATATAAAATGAATGGAAACAGTGTGTCATGGCACTGTCGTTAGCCGTGCAGTTGTACATAGTTTAAAGCCAAATTTCACTAACAGTGTGTTACCTGAAACGTGTAACCCTACAATATCTGTAGAGACCCTAGCACACTAATAAATTAGTAAAATACTTTGATTAGGCAAGGAATTTAAAAGTTCTGAAACTTGCTATAATCAGTGCCACAGAACCACTGCTAAACTGCAGGAGTAGCAATTTTACTTTCAGTTCTCAAACTATTAGGACTGAAAATTTGCCGTCCCTATGGAAGTTAGGTATATTGGACCTGGAAATTATGCAATTTTTTTTCCTCCAGTCCCAGCACTTGAGTTCAAGTTTAGTTTGCACCCTTGACAAATCTCATGATCTATGATTTAGTGATGAAAGCAGTGCTGTTCAGAAGCTTGGAACTCAGTTTTTAAGCTTACAAGCATCCATCAGGAGACAGCAACTTCTAAAGAACAGAATTGAAGTGGGAAACCAGAATAGGCTAGAAACACCCTATTGGAATATAAATGTTCCATGAAATTAAAGTTTTTCTAAGCACTGGTCCTCAATCAGTGATCAGAGGAGAAATCCGAACACTGGTGAAGAGCAGCAAGAACCAAGGACACGGTGTCATTCATGTTTTAGTGATATTACTTCCATCACTATGACAAATGTGCAAATGCTACTTGGCCAAACTTACTTTTGCAACTAAGATTCTCTGGACTGGCTCAGAGTCATCAAATACCACAAAGCCAAAGTTTGGTAGTTTTCCTCCAACTCCTTTGGTATTGATACGAAGTTCCACCACATTTCCAAAGCCTGTGAAAGCACAATACAAAAACAAATTATGCAAATTTTAATATATTGTAAGCCCAGCAATAATCCTATTTGTTTTAGTTATCCCCAAAAGTGTCTTATAATATTAAAGTATGTAAGTTTGTTACTTTGTTTTTAGAATGTTAACATATACCATGTTCAGTGGTTGAAGCTTCACTTCCATCTTTTAGACCCAGTAGATGAATTTCAAACTATTTAAAAGCCCATCACTTACTCATAAAGAATTCTTTCAGTTCATTCTCATCAATATCATGGGGCAAGTTGCCAACAAAGAGCTGATGGCTGTCCGGGTAACGAATTATTCGACGATTATCTGATTCATTCTGCTCCATATCTCCTCGACCTGTGTCCATTCAAAACAAAAGCAGACAGTTTTAGGATTTGTACTGGACAATTTGAGAAGTCCATCTAGCACCACCCTGATCAGCTTTCAGTTCCTTCCCTTGAGCCATTCCTCACCCTTCATCTTCAGCTATTTTCTGCTGGGGAAGGCATGCATATTTAGTGCCTTTAAAAGTTTAATTCTCTAATTGTGCTATCAAAGCTTCTTGTTTGCTTCACATACAAGCCATATCACTCAACTATGTTCTTTCCAACATAATATACCTAAAGTTTTCCTCAGGTGCTTTTTATCTTCACAAGAAGTACTGAACTGACAGCTGCAGCAACTTACCTAAAGACTATACAGCACTGGCAGCAGCTGTGCAAGCTTCCTCAGCAATGAATCTCAATCCTGACCTGGAGGGAACAACTCCAGGTGTAAGAACGTAATTCTATCTACATGCTCAGTGAGACTTTGGCCTCTCTGCTAACATTACCATCAGTTAACTCCTTTGTCCATATCACCAAAACCGCAACATATATTCATTGGGAGCGGAGATCCAAATAGTTTCATACATCAAAATAAAACCTATGAAGCATACCTCATAACTCCAACTACTCTATCTTTGAAACACTCCCATTGAAAGCAGTGGTCAACACTGTCCACCAGGAGTTTTTTAAATGAATGTGCACCTCTCATTGTACCTTTGGAAATGTAAGTTACCTTAAGAACTGTTCACTCCTACCCCAAAACTGAAACAGTACATTGAAAAAGATATTAAACAATAGCCTACTTTGAACACCCATGGGAGTTTCTTAAAGAGTAAGGAAAGCTTAAAGTTTATGATAGGTTGTCTGTATTATTTTACGGAGTCTCAAACAAATTCACCACCTTACCCCAAGTTAAAAGTTAGCCATTTAAGATATTTCTAGTCAGCTTTCAAATGAACTGAAGAAAAGTTACCATTTATTGTATGTTTTCAGCCATTACTTCTACCCCTCCTCTTTCATCATGACTGTTCAAAGGAGGAGTACAGCTTTGAAAGTTAAATGTTGTGTTATCTATTAGTGATGGCAAGACTGCCATAACTACTCCACTTCAGCCCCACTATAATGTATATTAATTTATGGCTTCAGACTGCTTTAAACAGACATAACCCATACTGTCATATAAAAGCTCACTGATATTTGTCTACTGAACTGTAAAAAAGATAGGACCAACAGTGAAGGCATTCCCATTGTACTGTAATATTTGAATGCTTTTATTATACCCATGAATGCAATATAATTTTGAACTAGTGGGAGATCTAAAAATCTTACCCCATATCCCATTACTAGGGCATTGTCTGACGCTGCATCTTATGATGGGACACAAAGTTTATTATCCCTTCCCATTTTTTCAACAATTTATGGCAGTGAAGTCTTGAAAAACTTCCCCTCCCTGATCTGCTTTACAGAACCTTGCTGGATTGTTGTAGAATTTTTTTTAATACAGATCAGATGGTTCTCACTGCATTTTGTATATAAGGGGAATTCAGAGGACAAACTTTTTTTTTTTTTGGTATTTAAGCAACTTCTCAGTGTTAGCACTGTAGTGCTTGAATCAGATATCCAAGAATAAGTGACACTATCCTTAAACAACCTTAAAGTTTATTTTCCTTATTGCATACAATACCCTTTTGCTTGAAAATGAAGTCTCTCTGTTAGCTTTGTTTTTTTCTGATTTGGATTAGTTCATGTTTTTATTGCAGCTTGAAGTTAACTTAGCTTTTACTTTCTTGTTATACCAGCCACAATTAGTATGTGGCATTTGTGTTTGCTAGTTCTGGCAGCAAAAGCTAAACAGCACAGGATAGGTCCTATAGATTATGGTTATGTATTAGATATCTTAATTAAGTTTTAAATGCACTGGATCCTGAATTTTGACATCTTATTTTTCCTTAGGCAGCTGACAGAACAAGCTTTTTTACTACTGTGTTTCAACTCTGTTTCAGGAAGGCTTTCTTCCACTACACCTGAACTGCACTTGTTTAAGTCACTTTTGAGAACTGTTGTCTGGTCTATGCCTTCACTTAAAACAGTTTCAAAACTCCACCCAACATTAAAAACAAGTGCAAAGTTCTCTTGTATAAAAGCCCTAAACTCATCTGCAACATTTAATTCTGGGCCTTTGATCAGAGAAGTTATTGTTCCAAGTTGCAGAGAGGACCTCTTAAAGAAACAGGTCAATCATTTAACTTGATCTTTGCCAGACCCTAGGATTTCACCTCTGGGTACTAAAATTCAAGAAGTCATTCACCCATTGTACACTACTACAGTGTTCACAACTGCAAGTTAACATACATTAAACTATACACAAAACTTTTGAGGGGTGTCTCCATGAACAGATTAAGATGTTGTGCACAGCTCAAAGATGGATACTGAATGATCAAGAGTTGACTGGGATATATTAGGATGACTGCTTTATATTATAAATTGATAGATATAAATGAGACAGCAAAAACTGAGCAGTATTTGAGAGATAACACCATCTCAAAGACAGCACAGTATTATGGCTGTATGTCCAGAGAAAAGCTACAATAGAATGAATGGCATTTGGCATGACGTGATGCATGATTAAGGCTAAAATTTAGTCCTGGGCATTTTCAGTAAAAAAGTCATGGACAGGTCAAGGGCAATAAAAAAAATTCATAGCCTGTGACCTGTCCATGACTTTTACTGAAAATACCCATGACAATTTTAGCTGCTTCCAGGGTTGTTCCAGCAGCAGTCAGTGCAGCAGCTCTGATAGCCACACCATCTGCTGCAGCTGCGGAAGTCACAAAATCAGTGACTTCCACGACTTCTGTTACAGACTTGCAGCCTTATGCATGATCAAAGAGATTTTGTTCAGAAAGAAGCACATTGTAAGAGATAATGGAAGGCATTTAACTGCTCCCATTTGCTCTGTTCAACAATCATTAGAGGACATTCAAAATTAAGAAGCAATCAACTTTTAGCCTCAAGACAAGAGTTTTTGAACAGCATTAAGCAATCAGAGGAAGTTCCTTGATGCATGATAGGAGCAAATAACTCTGGAATATTAAAAAAGATTAGATAAAAAACACTAGCAATTATAGGGATAGGGATGATCCTCATGCTTCAGAGCAACTGGTCACTAAATAGGACTCAGGAAAGCATGCATTCCCTCCGCCCCTAGTTGCAGAGAATAAAAGGATTTTCACTTTCCTAAAGATCTGGTATAAGCCAGTACTAGAGGCAGGACATTAAACAAGATGGACCAGAGGTCTGTTTGGTGTAGGATTTCCTGTACCAGACAACCACAGGAAGTATCCTTTCAAACCCAAAGACGACAGATACGCAAGTTCTCATCTTTGTACAATGAACTATGATAAGGAAGAGTTTACCTGGTCTCGGTCCCCTTGGTGGAAAACCCGGTCGCTCCCTTGGTCGTTGTTCACGCACACGGGGTGGCTGAGACTGAGCTTCAGGTTTAGTTTCAACTCTTGGCTGAAACAAGAGAATGCACACTGTTAAACACCTTATACAAAAGAGAAGCTGAAATAAAAGCAGTAAACATATCAGTAGCATGCACAGCAACAATTCTGGAAGATACAGATCCACGTGAAGAGTGTTTGGGAATACATGAAAATGTTCTACAAATTCCTCTGTACCAATCCAGGACTGCAGGGCTTGCCTTTCTCTGTCAGCAGGGAGAGAACACAAACCTCTTAGAATTGGGAGTAAGCTCTCTTGCTAACCTTATTTTGCCCCAGGACATTACTAGAGGGAATTATCTGCAACTGACTAGGCACAGAATTTTAAGTATGAAGGTGCCCAAAACTGATACAAAAGAAATATGCAGAAATCAAACCAAAACAGACATTTCTGCAACATTTCCCATGCCAATCTTGTACTGCACAGACTAGGCCCAGATTAATATGTATGGGAGGAAAGGAATTAGTTACTGTCTTCCTGGATTCTTCTTCCAGAATACACATTAACTACAAGTAACAGTCACACAACAACAGTAAAAGAAAGCAAGTTCACAAATCTCTAAATACAGATCTCCTTATGGGAGAAGGTTAAGAGAAACTCTCTTAGGTAAATATTCCTACAGTTAGACATCTTCCTTTTCCTTTGCTTTCTCTATGCCAGACGTAAGTACATGGGATCGCATAGAAACTGTCTCACTATCCACAAAAATTCACACTTTGAGCCCTTAAAAAAAATGCAAAATTTTCTCCAGCTTCTGCATACAAAAACTGCCTTTAAAAAAAAAGGGGGGGGGGGGGGGAGGAGGAAGCTACAGAACAAAAAAGTTGTGACTTTGAAAATTTACTGTGCGTTAGTTGTAGCAGCAATTTCTATCTAAAAGCATTCAATTCACTTGTACCAGCCAAACAAACGCTACCTCCACAAAGACCAACATTTCTATCAGCAGGGTCTCAAAAGGGTGTTATTACACTAAAGGAACAGTCACAGGCATCATACGCACGCTCGCATGAATTCGACAGTTCAAAAGCAACTGCCATTAAGGAGGGATTTCACCATCTCCCTATCACTTTTCAGTTGGTAACTCAAACTGCTTACACTAGGTGACTTACCCCAAATATTTGTGCTCAGAGAAGTCTTTCTGGGAAAGATTGCCTATTAGGTGAGGATAAGTGTCCAAATACTACACTGAAGGTTAACTTCTCACCCTTCCTATCACTCAAGTGGTCCTGACCAGCTGCTTCCCCTAATTTTTTTTTTTTTTTTTTTTTTTAAATAAACACACAGAACATTTTAATTATGAGAATTTGGAAAAAATGAATAAAAGCTTGTCTGAGGATAGCTCTGGCATCTCCTCTTGCACCACAATAGCACCATCAGGATATTTTATTTTCCTGAAGTTTTAATGCATAAAAACGTTACACAAACAAAATCAGCTCATTGCCTTTGTAGCTCCTAATTATCACCACAGTTACATTATTTCCCCTAATTTCAGCAAGCTACCCTTTCCTCAGGAAAGCTTACAAAGTTATGCGATTTCATTCTTTGGGGTCTCAAGAGAAACTAAGACAGTATCTGCTAAATCATTAACTCAGATGCCTACTTACACAACAAGGAGTGTATCTGCCCACCACCGTGGAGGGCCAACCTAACTAGACAGCAGTGTGAGAGTTTTGATAAATAGGCCAGCAATACCAAATTATCAGCCTTCTTCAGCAAAAGACATACAGTGCCTCAATTTTTGCACACCTCAAAATTAAGGCGTCCAAGCTCTCCGGGCAACACTGGAGAGGATATGAACTCCTGCGAGCTAGCATCCTACCAAACTGTGAGAGGGGTTATTAGTGCCCTTGGAACGGAGAGCTACTTGTTCCAACCACCAATTTCCCTAGTGATGAAGGAGCTCAGATCCTTGTTTCCTGGAAAATGCAGGAACTACACTGGAAGCCACAGAAGAATATTTCTACAGCATGCCTGAGAGAGGGGATACATCCCTCTCCCCTTGGAACTATAAAATGACACTGATCTGTCTAGAAAGATATTAACTCTTCATCCTTAGAATACTCAGAAAAATCTCAGCCAGATATCCTGGTATATATGTCCTCAAGAGGAAGAAGGCATATTACAGTTTGAAAAGCTTTTAAGGTTTGTTCTGGAAACAGGAAGGCAACAACAGCATCAGTCATCAAAGCAGCACTAATTTGAACTCTCAGAATTTCCAAATTAAATACAAGTTAGTGACTACTTAATCCCTTTCCTTGGTAGGTAATCACAGCTTCAACTCAAATGGAAGGTCTGACTACATTTAAGGTCTTTGTCTTCACTGCTAAGAAAAGATGTGTTTTTACCACAGGGTAACTAATGCGCATGAGCTATCCCAAGGTAAAAAAAAAAAAAAAAAAAAAAAAAAACCACAATGAAGGCTTGGCACTTCAGTTGCACCACAAAGCAAACTCAACCACAGATGAGTTTGCTTTGTGGTGCAACTGAAATGCCAAGCCTTCATTGTGGTTTTTTTTTTTTTTTTTTTTTAAACCTTGGGGTAGTTCATGCGCATTAGTTACCCTGCAGTTAAAAAATATATATATATATATCTATTTCTTCGCGGTGAAGACAAGACCTAGGTTACTCCCTAGATGGATATTCAACATTTATTTCTGAACACAAATTAGAAGGAAGGGGACACAATGTCTGGGTACTACAGGCTGAATATGACCAGTCCCATAATAGTTAATGGTCACAGAAGTAATTAGTCTTAATCTAAAATGGTACTCATTAATTGCTGCCTCTTTAAAAAAAGATATGGAATCATAATTAGTGCTTCATTTGAAAGTTAATTGTGGGGCTTGCAAAAAAATCTAAACAATCCAAATGGGACGCTATGCTTGTGTAAAAACGAGTAATTGTGATAATGATAGCCTGAAAAAAGACAGAGAAAAGAAAATGCTAATGCTTTAAAACACCTCCTAAATAAAAAGAAACTGTCTTTCCCACCAACCCTCCACACACTGATTGAAGAAACACAGAGTCTGGAGAGAGATTTATCCATCTACTTCCCAAAAGAGACAAATAGAGTTAAGACCTTGCCTTAAAAGCCTGCTTTGGTTCTATCTGGAAACTTACTTGAACATAGAATCCCACTGAAAGGAAACTAAACATGACATGCCTTCTGCCATTGATAAACTGTATAGAGAAAGATGAAGGGGACAATGAAAAGCTAGATTGGATGGTCTGGATCTTGACGACAAATATAAACAATTCAAAGTGCTCAAATAAAATAAAAGTGCACAGTTTAGAGCGCTCTCTAAACTGAAATTGAAATGGCACAAGGAAGCAGCTTTTGGATTCCGCATAGGAACAAGCTCACTGTTCTGTGCAAACAAGAGTGGTTGCCTTGACTGCTTACTATCCCCTCACTGCTCAAAGCACTTACATGGCAGTTTAAAACTAACCAGGTTTTCCTAGTCATTACAAAGCAGGAGTCCAATTTCCATGACAACCGTTTCAAGGAGAAGGCAGCACAAGCATTTAATGTGCAGCAAGCAGAATGGTGATCCCAGCCAGTTTCCTCAGCAAAATGAGACAGTAAAATGGAGAGAAAACTGGTGGTAGGAGCAGCTGCGACAAGAATGGTATCTGAATTGTCCTACTGAAAAAATTGTGGCCCACTGAAGTTTAGAAGTGAGCTACAATAGTGTGCTTACGTAACACATTACTATAGAACATTAACATTTTCAAAATTGACCCCTTTATTTTAAGTACATTTTTGGATATGCTGAGGACAATGAAATTCTCTAGGAATTTCCCACTGACTAGGTATTTCCTCTGGTCTTTGGGATACCAATGACATATACTATCACCCTGTCACAAAAAAAAAAAAAAAATCTGGGATTTGGAAGAGACCATTGTGCTGGCAAGAAAAGGTGAACCCTCCCACCTCTCACAGTCATAAGTTGGTACAGGGTTCCACAGCGGTACAGTTAATCCATATAAATATATAATTGAGTGTACATATTTCTTTTTGCAGAGAAACCTCACCTCAGTAGGCAAGGCTCTGTTCCTTTCTCAAAAGGAACAATTTCCTTTCCCACTGGCAGGGTAACTGGATTGGTAGTTCTGGCAATGAATGATCCCTACAGTACATACTACAAAAAATAACTGTTGCTTTTAACCTTACAAACATAACAGAATGTCAGAAAATTTGGGAATGTCATTCCTTGATTACACGTGAACAGATTTAACTCTCACCGCCACCCAGAACTCTCACCTGTTATGTGTTTGTGCCTTTTAATTAATTTTTAATTGTGACATTAAAGTAAGTCATTAACATTTAAGACATAGTGAACTTGTGCAATTTAAGTCATTACAATTTGATCTGTTAGTTTAAAGACTAAAGTAGGTGCAGAGGTAATGAGACAATCCAAGGAGTTCACAGATTGATTACCTGTGAGACTGGTGCTTTAACATGGGGTGGAATTCCAGAGGAAGAAACAGTACCACTAGGAGGCAGGTTTTTACTGGTCACTGAAGCCCAAGAGAAAGCCTGCAGAAATGCAACAAACCTAGGCTACTAATCATGGCAAACCACTGACATTCCTAGAGGGAAACTAGTCTGCTGAAAATATATTTTGATTCACATCTAAACTGTCAGTAATCATTGTACCAGGATTACAAATATAAACAAACAATGCCAATAAGAGACAGATATTGAAGGGTTTGCAATTGCAACTGTCCAATCTCTCCAACAGTGTGGAGCAAGTACTGTACTCAGGTACACTACCTAACTGAACCCCAGTTCTCTGACTGCCCCCAAACCACCGCTTTCCAAATGACAAGTTGATAGACAAAATCATAACGGCTACAGGGTAAGTTTTTTTATCCTAAATTTGTCTTCTGAAGACAGAAAGTGGAAGTTGGAAGTTAGAGCTAAATAGGAAAAGAGACAAGGACCAACAGTACTGAAGACCTGCATGCTGAAGTAAGTGACCTCTACTCAGGTTCTATGTGCTTCCCCCTCCGCCCATCTTCCAAACTAAGTGGGACTAACCATACCAGACTGCGCATGGTTTTTTGGAAATACGGCATCCCATCTACTAGGGAGACAGTTAAAACCCTCAGATGAATTTTTACAACTACACTTCTAATCATCCTGCAGATAAAAAGGTAATTCCTTTCATTTTAAAGGGCAGAGACTCCCACTTAAATTCATTTAGATGTTTTACATCTAACTACATTTAAAAGGTTTAAGCTCATAACCACCCACATGCACACTTCATAAGCAGAGCACTACATTAAAACAGATAATTTGTACAACAGTTAAAGATCACATTAATGTTAAAAATCTTTTTGACAAGTGAACTTTAGTTTTGTGGTTCAAACAGCAGGACACGAAAAATCTATACGTTTGACACTTGAGAAAAGTTCACATTTCAGCATAAAATTGAAGAGTCAATGTTTTGGATTACTATCTTTATCAATATGTACAAAGTTAAAATTTAACTAACCTTTGGTGGTTCTTGTGGTAGAGAAACAAGTTCTACGGGAGGTGGTGACTGAGACTTTTCTTCTAGCTCTTCAAGATTCTTTTCTTCTACTTCAGATTTCAGCTCCTCTGCTTTTGTTTCAGATTCCAACTCTGGCTCAGGCTCATGAGATGATTCTTCCAAAGGCTCCTCCATTCCATTACTAGAATAATCAGAGGCATTTTGTTCAACATAAAGCACAAGACACTTACTATTGAGTTTTGCTAACCTGCAATTTTTTTCCCCAAATAGGCTTTCAAACTTCCTACCATGCCATTCCGTACATTTACAGCATAGGCAGAAAACTACTTTTATCCCTACCTTTAGTTGCACACAAAGCCAGATTGTAGTCTTAGATGAAGGCACAATGAATTTTACCATTAGCTACAATGTGAATGGTATCAAGCCCACATTATACATGTATCATCTTCAAGGAATGGGTATTTGTAAGTGACTAGACACAGTTCTGACAAGAACACCAGCAAACTAGGGCTGTGAATGGTGCTTGTGTAGACTATACACATTTAAATTTGTAGTTCCCATCCCACTGTGTGTTCAAAAAAGCTAGTTATCAAAAGTCTTAAGCATAATTCTATTCTAGAGTAAAAAATGGCACCTTATTTTTCTGCTCTGGGTGTGCTCAGTGTAAAAATGACATGACCTCAAATATGTTCACTGTTTTTCACTCCCAGAAGAGTAGACAGTTGAGAAAGGGAACAGTTTCCTTCTTGGACATGAAGATCATTGTTTGTCAAATTCCAGTCAATTATACCTGTACAACCCCCTATTAAGATAAATATTTGAAAAGGTGGCACTACGGGCCTAATTAAGACTAATGAAACATAGAATAGCCTTGCGGTTAAGACACTGGATTAGGACTAAGATCTGAGTTCAATTCTCAACAGTGTCATATTTCCCTATGTATCCTTGGGCCAGTCACTTACAGCTAGATTTCCAGATGAGATTCTTCCCACTTAGGCAACTAAATAAAAGGCATTTTCATAAATACCCAGCCCCCAATGACATACTTAGAGACAGATTTTCAAAAGAGCTCAGCATCCAACACCTGAGCTCTTCTGAGAAAGTGGGGCAGATATTTTGGTGCCTAAATGGGAGCAGAGCTCTTTTGAAAAAAATGTAGTCCCCAATTCTTGTGCCTCCTCGTTTGTAAAGTGGGAATAATGTGTCTCTTCTTCCACCTTTTATCTGTCTTATTTAGATTTTAAAACTGTTAGTGAAAGGACAAATTTACTATATATTTGTACAATGGGGCCCTGATCTCAGGGGGCACCTCTAGGTGCAACTGTAATACATAGTGGTTAGTTGTAATCCATCCTGCTATATAAATTAGTGAATAGCTTAACATGTCAACACATACTGATTCAGAATTTAACTCTAATCTCTATTTATATTCACATTTGTCACTTCACACTTGCAGACTAGAGACAATAGAAAAAATGAGTTACAATATCCCACAAACATATATATTTCATCAAAAAGTTCAGCACACAGAGTTCTGGCATATTAGGGTCATATGTACATCAGATTAGTTTAACAGATATTTTGGGGAATTAACCGTATTCAGGACTGAGCAGTAAGGCAAATGATTTCTGCTCTTTAGCATGGACGTCTTACGTTACAGGGTGGCTATCATAGTATGTACTGCTTGTATTCTCTTGCACTTGCTCAGGGGATGGCTGCCTTTCTTCCTGCTCCTCTTCCACCTCTTCTTCCGATTCTGACAGACAAAACAAGACTTGTGATCAATGTTCAAGGAAACGTAAGGCGCTTTTTAAAGTATATTCATTTCTGGTAGCTGGAGAGTAGAGATTTAAGAAGTTGGATATTTGGATATCACTGGTACACCTAGGTAATATTTTGCCACAAAGACTGCAGAAGAAAGGGGAAAGTAAGCTTCCTTTTTCTACACCCTTTTCCTCAATTCAAGAGATGAAGCAAATGGTTGCACACCCAACAGATCTCCAGACTTGTTGGGTTTCTTAGATGTCTTTGGCCAATAAGACTAGCCTTCAACTTGACCCTAGACCTGAAAGCCAAGGATTGATATATTTAGATTTACTAGTCTGGTCCAAGTTGCCTTCTAAGGCTCCTCCAAAAGAGAAGGAGAGAGCCAGCAGTCTTTTTAGGCATGAGTAAAGGCAACACAGGTTGTGAATCTCCCTAAATAACATCCACCCTCCATGCATATCAAGCACAAGGCAGGTTTGTAAGGTTGGAAGTCTTGCCAAGGCAAGAGGCACACAAATTGAACCTGGACTGCTCCAATATGCGTCAGAACCAAAGCAATTAGCAGCAGAAAAAATTGAGATACAGCATTTCTCATCTCAATCAGCTACTGTGACTGAAATAAACTATATATTTAATACTGAACATACCCATTTGTTGATCATTTGTTTAAAGCAGGGGTGGGGAACGTCCGGACCGCGAAATCATTTGGTCTGGACCTGGCAGCGGGGGGGAATTCGGCGGCTGCGCGGTTTCACAGCGGCAGCAGGGTTCCGGTGTGTGTGTGTGTGTGTGTGTGTGTGTGTGTGTGTGTGTGTGTGTGTGTGTGTGTGTGTGTGTGTGTGTGTGTGTGTGTGTGTGTGTGTGTGTGTGTGTGTGTGTGTGGGGGGGGGGAGAGAGAGAGAGGGGGCAGGGCAGTGGCCGCCACCGAAACCCTGCCACCGTTTGCCCCTTTTCGGCGGCGGGCACCGCCCCCCACGGAACCCCGCCACCGCCGTGAAACCGTGCCGCCGCCAAATTCTCTCCCGCCGCCAGGGCCACCATCAGGCCCTTGACATAAAAAAGGTTCCCCACCCCTGGTTTAAAGCTACTTTACTTAAAAAAAATTGGCCAATGATGAGACAGAGTTCTGATCCAACCTTCAACAGCTGGAAAGAGTTGGGTGGGCTCAAGGGGTACAAATATTTGGATCCACAAAAGAGAAAGTGAGTGGCTCCAATGGTCACAGCAAGGATAGCATGTACTCTTGACAGAGAGCCTACACTTAATTTTCCATAAACAAACAAACACGTAACTTACTAGTAAAGTAGAGGTGCTCATTCAGGAAACTACCCCTGCAAATCCCTGCTGCATATCATCAAACAGAGAACTCCCACTTTGTAGAAGGCTGAACATTTAAATGAAGAGTGGAGGACTGTCCCCTTGCACTTAAACATCTGATTTAGTTCCAGGGCTAAGGTCAAAGTGCTCAGTAAAATGCACAATTAAAATTTAAGGCCTTGTCTACACTTAAAAAAATAAGTTGACCTAACATAGGTCGACTTACAGCCACCGCTGTAGTTACAATGGTGGGTCGGAGGAGTGCATCCTCACCAGGAGCACTTCTACCTAACTAAGGGACAGTATGGGGGGCTAAGAGCCCCATCTCTCAGCCCCCTGCTGGGAGCCCACAGGCTCCCCATCTCCCCGTGGGCTGCCCCCCCACTTCCTGGTACCAGCCAGGAGACTGGGGAAGTTGCTGGGGACTTCTCCCTCCCCTCTCTCTGCCAGAAGCCGGGGGAAGCTGCTCCAGGCTTCTTGTTCCCTGCGGAAACAGGCAGCTATATCAATTTCACAGCTCAGCCATGTAATTGACAAGGCTGCTGGAGTGGGAGCAGGAACCAGAAGCTTGGGCTTGGGCGTTCTTGTCAATTTCACTGCTCCAGCCCCACTGCCCATGTAAGGGGCCATGCCCTAACTAAGCCGACAAAAGCCCTACACCCCTCCTCCAGATGGTTTTATTTTGTTGGGGGGGGAGGGGGGGACGGAAGGCAGTTTCCAGTGTGGGGGGGAGGGGGTTGTTTCCAGTGTGGTACACCACCTCTGTTTTGTCACCCAAAGACGACTTTGGTCAATAAAACTCTCTAGTGCAGACCAGACCTAAGTGTCACGCTTACAAATTTCAGCAGTAGATTCATTAGATAAGCCTTGGAGATGAATGCTTGGGAGAAGTGCATTCAAGTATAGACTACTGACCATTAGAACAATTTGTTCTCACACCAAGTGTGACCGTTGAAGCCTGAATGATCCTCCATGACTAGATCCAATGCCAAGGTTTACTAGGCTATAGTAAACTTGACTAACTTTCTGTATATAAAAAGCCAAGCTTCAAAAATGATGATTGGACTAATGAAACGGATTTCTAGTAGCCCACAAACTATCCAATCCTAAACTACCTGTACGGGTAGAGAGGAGATATAGGAAGGTTATGAGGTACCATCATCTACTAGTAAAGCCACGTGGCAATGGACACCCCAATCACATTAGAATAGCAACATGGCATAAATACAAAGGCAAATTCAGAATGGAAAACCCATATCAAGAACTCTCCTATTATGCATGCATATTGCAAACACTTTAAGATAGGAAGCTGTTGCATAATATTTACTGACTTGCTAAATTGACATGCTTTTTGATAAACATAGCTAAACTTTCAAAGTTAGCGATACTTTAATTTCAAAGTTCATTATTGCTCATTTCATTTCCATTATCGATTAAGTTCTCGCAGACCTAACAGTTTCAGTCCTTCAGGCTGTAACCATCAAATATGCAAACTGTATCTATACGGTGTTCTACAAAAAGACATTCTGCATAACACAGGAGCAGAATTATAATCCTGGGACTAACAAAAATTATGTACAATATGCAGAAGAAAATATGAGAAGTATCCATTTGTCTTTGTCTAGAGACATGTGAAACTCTAAAGGCTATTTTGCCAAGAAAAATGAAGAGAAATACAAATGAACCTAATGAATTCAAATGAAATCAAATTCTCACCTTCATCAAGTTCAGCCTCAGAGTCTCCAAATACTTCATCTTCATAGCGGAATATATCATTATGGACATAGAACTTATTTGGAACAGATCCCTGTGGAAGGGAAAAGCATATACATTTATAAGTTACTTGAACAGATGGATAAGTTGTTTTTACTGCTGATTGACTAGATCTGTAAACTTTATGTGACATCATTCCTGACATATTTCTAGGGCAGTCACCATCATAATATAAGCACCAGTAAAATTATATAAAGTTCAGTTCTTCTGAAATAATCTTTGGTATCTACCCATCTCATTAAATGTTGGTTTGTATATGGCTATTTTTCTTAAGTAAACAAACCCTATAGTTGTCACCAAAGTATCAGTCAAAAAATTTCAGTAATTAAGATAATCCTGAACCAGCTGAAATCAATAGTAACTATGATTTTTAATTACTGAATATAAAAATAAATTTCATGGATACTCTTTGTGGTATTTCCTTTCAAAAAAAGCTATTTGGCCTTTTGCCATTTTAAAATGGCAGCATTTATTTTTGCATCTATTTAGGGGAAAAAAAATGTATCCGCTAAAGAAGCTACTCAAACACCAGTTTCTATCTCAAACTCATAGACATTAAGGTCAGAAGAGATCATCACGTTCATTTAGTCTTACCTCCTGTACATTGCAGCCACAAGACCTCACCCACCCAGTCTTATAATAGACCCCTAATCTCTGGCTGAGTTACTCAAATCCTCAAATCATCATTTAAAGATGAAGTTACAGAGAACCCACCATTTACACTAGTTTAAGTCTGCAAGTGACCCATGCCCCTTGCTGCAGAGAATGACAAAAAAGTCCCAGAGTCTCTGTCTTCATAACTTCAAGGCAATCAAATTTCAATACATACTTACTTCCGGAGCCAGAACAAAGGTTTGCATAAACTTCCTCATTGGTTGCCCATTGTTAGATAGTTCCCCCATGACCTGCACAACTACACCATCACTCAAGGTTGCATGTGCATCCACATGACGAATCTTAGTGTGACATTCACTGAATTGTAGAGACATCACCTTCTTATGAATCTCCTGGAAATAAAAATAAAGAGCGAATTTTAAATTCCAGCTACACTTAGTTTTAACCAGAGCACATATGACTAATTATATTAATTATTTGATCCTGAACTAAGATGACACCACTCCCTTCCAATTCAAAGTAGATAAGGGAACTTACTAAATGCTATCAGCTGAAACAGAGGCTACAGCTAAAAAAAAAAAAAGCTGTTCACAGTGTTAGCTGTGAATGAAAACATTCTGATAAAGCACATTTTTACCCAATTTTCCAACTAAATTGCTCAAGGGAGTAGGTAATATGATTTTCACTTTCCAAGGGCAACCAGTAAGTCAAATGATACATTTGTTTGAAGAGGGGGGAAAAAAAAAACCACCCCCATCCCTCTTCCAAGGTACTTGTACAAGTCCCATTGCAGAAGTATCTGAGTACCATAAATTCTGTTCAGGGCTCCAGTGTACTATAAGATATCTACTCTGTAATTACATAGTTCTCCTACCCAGAGTGATATTACTGGACAAAAGGGAAAGTGACCACAATCTGCCTGGGCTCAAACAACACTCAAGAGTTGACTTCACGCTCCCAACAGACATACTCCCACACTACAGACACCTGCTCTTTGGAAAAAGCAGAGCAAGAACCACCAACGGGGAAGGGGAAAAAAAAAAAAAAGCTTATTTTCTTGGGTTTTACTTAAATGTTTAATTACCAAAATAGCATATCCACAAAGCCAATAGGAAAACATAGAACCTGACAAGACATTCCAGAAATGTACAGAAACACTTGAATCAATCTTGCATTAGCTCTTTGCCCAGCAGACACATATAAACCTTAGAATTATAAACATTTTACCTAATATCAGTCAGACATGGGTAATGCTGAAGTCCTACATAATGGTAACGTGCCTGGATTGCAGAGATCTGGCACCCTGCTGAATACTTCCAGAAACACACCAATCCCCCTCCCAGAAGTGTGTATTTTAACTGAAGTCACTAACATACTTAAAGCAATCAAATATCCCTTTAGGAAAGCAAAACAGCATCACAATTTGCTACAGTTAATATTAGAATAGATTTACAAAGACCAGCTACAAACAAAAATTAACTGTCAGTATAATTTTTAAGAGATCTACTCCATTTGCATAATGACATGTCCAATAGCAAAGAGCAATCTGACTGAATTAGCAGCAATACGGGGCTACCACCTCTTACATGATCTAAAACTAATACAGCTGTGGGGACGGTTTCCAAACATATGAAGTATGGGACTGATGTACTTACATATAATTTTGATAGCTCTGTCAGAGATCCAGGTTTAGTATTATGCATGTCATTAGCTTGCTTCATCTACCTCTTCATTTCCATTCCTTTGTTTCCTTCTCACCATTCATTCTTAGTCTCTCCATTGCATTTTCATTTTAGTGACAGCATACATGCACACATTTTGAGAGACACCAGGGCAGCACCTCACCTCTGTTGTGCTTGCCCTTATAGCTTCCCCTAACAGTCATTCTGTACAGCATAGTTGCCAAAGGTGATAGACTGGTGTGGCAGAGTTAAACTCTGCCGGTGATGAAGGATATCCCTTGAAGATGATAATTCTAAGAAGCAACTTTGCCTCAGGATAGCAAGCTGCTCTTAGAGACTAGTAACTGTGGACTTAACTGAACTCTCCATCCTCTCCCCAACGTCTTTGCTAATGATTTTGAACCCTGTAACATTAAGTATCAATACTCTCCAATGACAGCCAATGGAGTCGACATTTATTTTAATATTTACACTTTTCTTTATTCCCATTCCTCTGGGCCATTCTTAAAAAGGACTTCAGTCACACTGTATTATGGAAGACAACTAAGTTTTGCACTGCCTTCATCCTCCAAACTTTACACTGTATTGCTGACAATGAAAGTGGGTACACATTGCCACTAGAAGCTACTACGCATAGAACCTAGCAAGGTAAATAAGGTATAAGCTTTCTGGCTTTGGGCCTCACTTCTGGAAATTCTGAACAGCCATACTTGAACATAACAGTAATCTCCTTGCCATCAACAGCAGTGGATGAATGCTTCACAAAGAGGAACAGAAACAGTGATGTACCAGACTATTCAGTAATTATATTCAGAGGAGAAATATTTGTGCACTGTCCAAAACTGTTAAACCTAGAAAGCAGGAGATAAGGCAAATTTGGGTATGGTGGTGGAGGGAAGAACTTGTTCAACAAATCAGTTACTGGGTATTTATATGTAGTTGCATCCTGCAACAAAGTAATAGTTCACACCTCAAACTCACAGGTATACCTGCAGCATTTTAAGACAATCACGGATAACTGATCAAGTAGGAAGGATCCCATGAGCACATTCTGTACCAGTAGTCAACAGGTGCAACTGCAGTGGTGTTAATTTAAGCATTAATGAAGACAAAGCTAAACAGTTTAAACAGTCCGTAAGACCTGGCCGCATTTACAGTGGCAAGTTTAGGAGCTATAGTTCATCATTGTAGCTGCTCCACCAGTGATATCAAAGGTGAAGGATGCAGTGAAGACAGGACTTTAGTGTTTTTACCACCACATCACCTGCCTTGACCGGTGTGACGATACAAATACCACAGTCCTGTCTCCACTACACCCTTTACCAAGGCATAGCTACCACCAGTATGGATGAAAGGATCTAACTAGCAGTGACCAGGAAAGAAAGGAGAAGGTACAAATGGCTAAGAAAAAGAAAGAGAGGTGACTGGACAGAGACGTATTCAGAGCACTGTGGAATGAACTGACCTCCTCCACAAGGTAGTCACTCAGACTGCTGCAGAAAGATGCTTCCAAGGACTGCATCAGCTGATGCAACTGAATCCATCCAGTCGGGCCTCAGGAAGGTACGACTGGAGCACCAGGAAGCAGCCCATCAGAGCTTGTCCATAGTGGCGTGCTCTGCCTAGGTCCAGGATGTGGCCACTGCTCAAAGTAATTATGAAGGTTCTATGGGCAGGGGAGATCTGCAAAAGGAAGAGCAATGCCAGATGCAGGCATTGATTCAGCAGAGAAGAGTTATTTTAACAACTTCTCCCCTTTGCTAGGCTCTCTGAAAAGCACAAGGATTCATTTGTGGATAGGTAGACCTTAAGCACTGAACAACCCTGTCCAAGGAATGCCACCTACCTCTACTCTGGCCTTGGGACAGATGTTAGAGAATCAAATATCCTGGCTAGCAAGGAAAACCAGAGACTGTCTTGGGAAGAAAACTTGGACACATTTCTTCTTGAGACATGAAATATGAAGAGATTACAAAAACATGCAAGTCCCAACCTTCTAGGTTGAATGACAGTCACTTTCCATGACAGGATAGGACTCTTTGCATACAGTTTAGATAAGGGGTAAAAAGCAGCGTCTTCCTTTAAGGACCCTGGTAGAAGAGATGGATGGATGCCTGAACCTCAAAGGAGCCAGAGCAGCCTCTCAAACCTATCTTTGAAAAAGCTTACATGGAAGGGATAGCTGTTTTCTTTGCAGAGATGACAATCTGCAGCAAAAAGAAGCCATGCCCTATAAACACAGAAAATTATCCTTGTGTGGGAATAGAAAAGGTCTGGCCAGAGATTGCTAGTGGCGAAAGAAGGGAGGTTGGGGGTGCAGCAGAGTCTCTGGAAGATACTTCTCCTGGTAATCAATGGCTGAAATCACTGGAGAATAGAGGCAGTCTGCAAACCAAGTACATCTCTGCCATCCTGGAAATGAGGAAGCCTGAAGACAAACTCCTTCCATTTTCTGCAGAACCTACCAACCGGGGGGGTGGTGTGTGTGTGTGTGTGTGTGTGTGTGTGTGTGTGTGTGTGTGTGTGTGTGTGTGTGTGTGTGTGTGTGTGTGTGTGTGTGTGTGTGTGTGTGTGTGTGTGTGTGTGTGTGTGTGTGTGTGTGTGTGTGGTGGTAAGCATCAACTATCTCCATCAATAATATGGAGGAAGTACCTTGTATCCACATATCAGCTACAATATCTGAGAACTAGGGCTTTACCACTTGCTATGAAGGAGTCCATCAAGAGAGGTGGGTACCAGGAAGCTACTTTGCTGAAGGGCTCCTGCAGAGGGGGGTAGTGAAACATTCCCCAAGACAGGAATTTCCACTTCAGCCAGTCTACTTGGGAGATCAGACAGATGTATACCTTTGAAAGAACAGGTCTCTCACTGCCCAAGAAAGAAAACGTGATTCTCTGGAGACCAAACTTGATTTAAAAAGACCACCAAGGCCACATTGTCCAACTTGATCAGTACCTGGAAAGGGAAGACTCACACCAGCCTGATTGCCCTGAGTGCCAAGATGTTGATGTGGAGTTTTCTCTGAAAGAGGACAGTGTTCCCTGAATTGATGAATCACGAATCAATCACTCTTCTGTGGAGGCCGGTATCCAACTGACTTTGATGAACAAGGAACACTTATTGGTGTGGGATCTGTCCATCCACCAAATGAAAGATTACTTAACTGGATGAGGTAAGAGAGATTAGGCACTTCAAACCCTTCTCCCACAAAAATAGATTATAGCAGACATTGCTGGAGGAATCAGGAATGGAATCTGATTCAGAGATCCAAAGTCTGATAGAATTAGAGCTCCAAATGAGGCCATGCATGGCTAGATAGATGCAGATGTACTAGACTAGGGGAAAAAAAATTGATGAGCGCCTCTAGTCTAAGGATTCCCTCCCTTGACAGAATAACCTGCACATCTGCCATAATTACCAGTTCGGTAGTATCTGGGCGTGTGTCTGACAGCTATTTTACTCACCAATCAAGATCACCGAGTATCAGTCTCCTATTGATTCCCAAAGCTTCCTAGAAGGACTGGACTCAAACAAGCCAGTTCTCCAGATAGGGAATTTTGTGGACCCTTAACCTCCTACATCAACATACCTGCCTGACAGATATAGCTCACCTATTTATCTACAGTGGTGACAGCCACTTGACAAAATGCAAATAGAGGATTTTACCTCACCTTCATCTCTCTAGCAATATCAGATACAACTTGTAATAATAGTCAACCAAAAAAATTCAGACAAGTATAGATTTAAGCTCATGTCATTATATGGTACATGAGAGAGAGGTGGGTAATTGATCAGTAATAGCTTGCCTACTGGACAAGAAAAGCATAATAATACAAGTCAACTGTGAAAAAACAAAACAATTTGGTTAAGAGATTTGTATCATGGTCACTAGTCTTAAAATGAAGAGTATGTAATTGATTTAGATACATACAGCTTGGCCATACACCGCTTCCTGGGGCTTCCCACTAGCATCCAGTCCACCATGAACATAAGAGGAATTCCTGCCATAAAACCTGCAAAAACATTGAAGCTTCAAGTTTAGGCTTCTGAAAGCAAAATAAACAAATTTCAAGAGTCAAAGACACCATGTGTTCAAGTCCAGCGTAGCAGTGTTAGACATGTTCTTGAGGTTTTTTTAATTAGTTTCTGCACAAATGGCGGCATTTTCACATTCAGCTGCTTCTATAACTCTTGATTATTGGAGGGACAGGACCTACTTTCTAGATCCTCCATCTTATTTACTAGGATTACCAAATCTGAGCATCCATTCAAGTGAGATAAATGTTCGAACTAAAACTGGTCTATCATCTTGTTCTTCCCTAATTATAACTGTAAAACAAGAATTATTTCCACCCCAAGACAGAACTTTAAATTTTTCTTTTATGTTCATTTGGGTCACTGAAATACAGAAAACTGGAGGAGAGTTTAATATTTCACTTAATGACATACTGTACCAGGACTTAATGTAATGTTCCAATCTAGTTCTGTTTAACTCATCCTAATTGTACAGAACTGATTAATTTTTCTAAAAATTAAACAAAAAACACTCAAACAAATCCAAAATTAAGGCTGCTTGTACAATCTTAATTCTATTCCCTTGCGCATAGGCATTCCAATAGTCTAATTCCATGAGCACATCATTTATCACATGCAATATACATTTCTTCTATAATTTTGTAGAAATGTATATCTTAATCATTTTAAACTTCACCGGTTTATGATCTTTCAGTTTCAGCAATTAGTCAGCACTGATTTACACCAAATGCATACTTTAATAGTATTAATTTTGGAAGTTATATTGCTAACTAGATAAGTGAAAACTGAGTCTACATTAGTTAATGTGTATTTTCCAGTGATAAGTATTTCACATGTTGTTGCAAATACAACACTATCAACTGAATATCACTGACAGTGATATAGTCATGTAAAGGGATAAAGCAATTGAATTTTAACCCCCTAATATATTTTTAAACAAAAATAAATAAAATAGTGATAATCCACATGGCACATCAAATACAAAAAGATGGAAAGTTATGGAATTTAATGGCACATATCCTCCACCCTCTTTTCAAAACATTAACTTTCTTCTGCTGCCAGTTGGATTGGTCACTTTAGTGCATGATAGAATTTACAAGGTTATTTTCAATTAGTCTTCCAAATGATGGAAGATTTTATCCACCCAGCATTAATGCTGAACATGTTTTCATTTTTAACAAGTTAAGAGAACTTTTGTTCATTAGTAAGAAATGTTCCTCAGAGAGACATCATAACTCTCACTGTGCATACATTTGTGTTTTCCTACACTCTTCAGATTTTAACCTAAGGAGTCAGAAAGATTGAGACTCAAAGGTGTTAGCTTTAAAGGAGCTTTTTTAATGCTGCAAACTAACTAAAGATGGAATTTTCTTGAGAACTTTCTAGTAAATGTTACATTATTTTATATGGATTTAGACAAGATATAGATCACTATTCATCATGCAAAACAGACTGAATCTTGAGAGGAACGCATCCTACCTATGGCGATCCTACTGCTGCTCCACTAGGCTAGCATTTTCCCCCTTCTACTTCATGTTATTACGCTTCTATTATATGCATAGGTGATTTGTCAAGTACTTTTCATACAGAGTATTTTCAGGGACACTGGTATACACTGAATAGTAGGGATAACAAGGTAGTTTTTCTTGAACCTTAGATGTGCATGAATAGTAACTTCTTTCCTGAAGATAACTATGCTGGATTTTCACTCCTGAGAATAGTGCCTCCAGTATAAATCATACAAAAATTTCTTTAAGATTTGACCTTCTGAAGTAGCTGCAGGCCACTTCATGGGCTGTACCTTGATGAGTATGCTCTAGAACCACATACTTTAACAGCCTCAGAACATTCTAGTAAATTGTTCTCAGGAGTGAGAAATTAGCTTTCTAAATCTGAAATTAAGAAAATAAAATGTCTTAAGAGCTTAGAGATGAACATTCCAAAACAAAGGCTGTCCAATGGACACACGAACACCTGTACAAGAGATTAGAGCACCCTATCATGTCATACTCCAAATTCCAAGGGTAGCTACAGTGATGAGCAAATCAAAACTTCCCATGAAGATCTAAATAATAGCCCTTCATTAGCAGTTAGCTCAACCTCCTTGCCAGGCAGTCATGGGAGAGGTAAAATTCTTATTCAGGTAGAACTATGCAAATCCCCCAGATCCTGGCCTTGCAGTCCCTGCACTTCCTGAGTAAAGAGCCCACAAAGGGGGTAGACCTGTCAAACTGCTGATCATTCAGATCTACTTATCCTATCCAGACATGGCTTCCATCTATAAATTACAGCTCCATCAGGGGAAATAAGTGTTTAGCTCCCATATACACAAATCTATCATTTCTATCCGAAACAGATTGCAGAAGCTATAGCACCAACAAAGCCACAGAGATTCATCTGGGATGGAACTCCCATCCAAACTCATGAGCAACAAAGCTACATGGAGTAGCACTCCTAGATCCTGAAGAAGCTTGACTTCTGGCTGAGTTTTTGAGGAAGCCTAGTGGCAAGGATCTCTAGGGCTGTTCTGAAGCGTTTAATGGAAAGAATAAAGATCCTGAATGCTAGTTGTCAAACTTATCTCTATTCGCTGTGGAACTATTATGATTCCTTCAGACTGATGTCAAACCTTAAAACCACAACCTCTACAGACTGCAGTAATGCAGCTATACATCAGGCAAGCTGCACAGAGATCAGATAAAAATGCTTCAAGAGGATCTCTGCCAGACATTGGTGTCCTCGACAAGAGGCCATGTCCAAGTGTCCCAAGCTAAGAAAACTGGATTGGCTTGTGGTTAGAGATCTCCAAGATACATCTTAAGTGGTTCTATTGCCCTGAAGAAAAGTCTGCCAAGAGTAACAGCTGAAGTGAGACAGTCCAGCATTTTCACAAAGTGCTCAGAGGTGTGATCTGTGCTCAGAACACCTGCTGTAAGAGAGACTAGCTGCTGAAAATCCTGGAGCATTCCCAGGAGTTCATCAAGCCTGATGAGTTGACGGTGCCAGAAGATCATTTAAAAATATGCAAGGAGGCTTATGACTAATTATTCTTGACACTCTGGTTTGTTAAAGGCCCTTCCTTGATACAGAATCCTCAATGTCAACAGCACCTGCTGCCTGTCAACATGTACTGGCCTTCAGGATAACCTGGAGAGCTGTCTTTCACAGAAGCAGCGCACACTGAGTTTCTGTGACTAGAGTTGACAAGTACTCAGCACTGATCTAGAATCACTAGGACTTTTCTCCAATATGCAAAGAGTCAGCAACCAACTCAGGTTTCAGGGCAACTAGAGACAATCAGGGTAGCAGAGGAACCTAAAAGAGAATAGGAACAGAATTAAAACAAATCCAGTGTCAATCTGAGGACAGAGCTAGAGCAAAATCTTGAAGACTCAGACACCAACTCCAGAAGTGTTGAATTGCACAGACTATATGCCTCCCCCACTAAAAAAAAATTTAAAAAAAAAACCAACCTACTGATTCTTCCATGCATATGTTAAAGCAGCAACCAATAAGAATAGGAGTGACAGGAGACTGAACAAAGGGCCCTAATATATTGCGTAAAGAGGAGAGCTGATCAGAGCTGGAGCTGTATCATTACATCTCTAGAGAAGGTAGCTTACTGCAAGACTTTAAAAACTGACACCACCTTAGGATTGGGCCTAAGAGCCAAAGTGAGGAAAAAACTGTGCCATCACACCCTTGCCCTAAAAGAACATACATCCCTCCTGTAACTGACAGGAATAACTGTGCACAGTATTTAACTGTGATAGTGCATATCAAATTTATAAGAAGTAACTTTAAAATGTAACTTACTACATCTTGTCTTTGCTGTAACTTTTCATTTTCTGGTTTCACTCCACTTTCTTACCTACAGGAGATCATAGTGTCTTTTCCTATCTTATCTTCAGTTTATTTCCTCTCCTTTCATTCCCTTGGCCTCCTTGCCCTTTTGTTAGGCTTTCATTTCTCCTCCCAACTTCTTAATATCCAATTTTTCTTCACTCATTTCCATTCACACACAGGGCTTTGAAATTTTATCGGACACCTAACAGCCAGTCCTAAAAAAGAAGTACCACTATGCACGTTCTGGCCTAAAATAGGAGTGCCAGAACACCGTTCCTGCTCCTCACAAAGTGGCATCAGGGTGGTGTTCCAGAATGTTCTAGCACAACTTGACCCCTGCTAACTGCCAAAGTAAGTAAATATAGTGTGGCCTCAATACCCATGGATAACCAGGTAAAAAACCAATCCCACTGTAAAAGGAATCTCAGTCCCTCTCAGAGGGTGATGCCCTGCAAGTTGCTTGGGGACTCCATTTCCATCTAGCAGGTGCGAAACATCTGAAGCCTCCCTCACATTCCCTTCGGACACAGCAAGTTGTCTACTGTAATGTTTCCCAAATAGCACATCCTGACTCACCAGTGGGTAGCAGGAAGGTTCTGGATGAGTCAGAAGGTTCTAGTCAAACATTTCTCTAGTCCTGGTGCAGAGCAGAGGCCTTGGGGGAGGGTTAGAAAGCACGCCTGCCCTGCACTCACCCCTCGGTGGCAGCTGAACTCAGCACCCCACCCAAGGCTTTGTGACTTGGCATGTGAGATTGCAGCACCACTCAGGTTTGGCCCTGACAAGGCCATCGGGGCCAAATCCACATGATGCTTCAACTCCCTGGGCAAGGTCGTAATGCCCACAGCAGGGCCCATGGCCCTGAGCCCAGCCACAGTCCCACGGGACTGGAGTCCCCCACTGCAGGCTCACTCTCCAACCCTCCCCTCTGGGGCCTGCACGTCACACTGGGCCAGAACTAGGCTTGCCGTGTCTGGGTTGAGGGTGACGGTGGATAAAAAAACCACAATGCAGTTGGTGGATTGTGTTAGTAAAATGTTTGGGAACCACTGGTCTACTGTTAACTGATGCTATATGGGGCAAGAGGGAGTGTCTACCGCTCTACCATTCCCCTCATTTTTCTGGCTGCCATGTGTGGGATCCTCCAATAGAACAGCACCAGTGTTTGTCTCTGCTCTTAGCTTTCAAGCAGGACCAGCAGGACAGCCAAATACAAGTTGCACAGAGGTCTGCAAGGCTCTGAACGACATCAATAAAACCAACAAGACCATGATCAGTCTTAGCTTTGCTGCAGCTTGACAATGGTATTAAAGGCAGAAGTACTGAAACTGTTTGCAGACCGAGAACATAGCACTGTATGTTTATCTTCTTTCCATTCAGAGGTTCCTCAGAAGCTAGTGACATTTGCCACACTCAATATGTGAGTGAACTTTTCCAGCCCTGATGTTGTACTGAGTTCACGGCTTCCCTTCCCCACAGGGACATAGGCAAAGAGGAGCTCCAGAATGCCAGAAACTCCCAGAAGTGCACAGCAACAGCACTGCACCTCAGGAGGCTTGCAGACATGAACTGCTCATCCATACATCTCCATGGAATATCTTTTTCCCTCCTGGCATCAGCTTTGTGGATCTGTGCCATGCCCTCTGCTTGCCAGTTATAGACTCCCCAACTAGGTCTCAGCACTATTTGCTGTACCATGCACCAACCCCACTGGTTCTCAGCTGAAGTCTGGGGGGTGAGACACAGGTAAAGTCTGCATTTGCAACAAAATCTACCACTGTCCTTGAGTTTACAAATCAATTTTCAAGTTGGCAAAACTTCAAAGTGACCTAAAACTCATAAAGTCAGGTCTTTACACAGAAATGCTGCTTCCAACTTTTGTTACATACAATGTATAATTGCGAACAACTCTGTGCGTGCGCACACCACAAAACCAGAAAGTCCGATAGTCTCATTTAGGTTTTGAAGCTGGACAGTAGAGGAGCTCAGGGGCAGTTCAGTGATTTAATTTAGGCAGGTATTGCCCAGAGCTTCCCCTCCGCCCCTCAGTTGTGCACAGAAAAACATTACACAAAATCAAATTTTTAAATGATCATTTTCAGAGAACTGTAACTTGAGAATCCCTTAATCAAATGAGCCCAGATATGCACCACCACCACCTCCAGCCAAGCTCTCAAATGACAGCGATTTTCAGGACAATTTGAACATGTGTATTCTAGAAACCTCAAAAAATGTCTAAACAGAAAGTGTTACTCAACCTTAAGCATGATGCTGAAAGGGCTGACCCTTACTTATGTTCAAATACATACACTTCATCATCATACAACTACTGAAACAGCCTCTGAAGTTGCAAGAAACACCTAATCAAATGATTAAGGATAAGGCAGCGTAGCAGAAGTGGTCAGCTTCTGAGCGCTGCGGTGCTCTCAGATGGTCTGGGAGTTCTCAGGAGGGCAAGACAGTGGCAGCTCTCAGCACCTGTGGGGACTCCCAGATCCAAGCCACTGCCAGGGGCCCCATTGCTGTCAGTCCGGGCAGGCAGTGGGGACTCATAGCCCCGCAGCTCCAACCCACCAGCCATGCTGTCGTCAGCTGCAGCAGGGGCCCTGCGGCTTGGAGCCAGGACCGGGGGGAGCCCGGTGCTCCAAGCTGGGACCGTGAAGCTCCCAGCCACCACAGGCGGCAAGGGGAGGGACCCCAGGGCTCCGAGACACACTGCTCCCATTGTCAGTGGGGGCAGTCCAGAGCTCAGCCGGTCCCCAGAGATCCCAGGCAGGGGCCCCCGCAGCTCCAAGCTGCCGTGGGGGGACAGGTGACCCATCTGGCGGAGCTTTAAGCCTCCAGGGCAGGGGTGCTGGACCCTCATCCTCGTCAGCCCCATTTTGTTATGGTTATTTTAGTAAAAGTGAGGGACAGGTCACAGTTCCGTGAATTTTTGTTTACTGCCCATGACTTTTACTAAAAATAACTGGGACAAAATCAACCTTACAAATGATTTAAAAAAAAGTGTACAGTGAAGTTAACTGTACAATGAAGGTAACTGCAAAAAGGGAATGCAAGTGAGTAAGATTGGCCTACTAGTAGTATATTGGTAATGCACATCTCTGACTTGCAACATTCATCCTTCTCCAGTAAGAATTCAAACAAATACTTCTCATGGGAGTTTCTCATAATCAACATGAACCCTAGTTAACTAACTTCTCTCTTTTGGTTTAGGTACTACATCTGATTGAGTCCTCTAATTTTTTGTTGTTCTACAGAATTTTTTTTTTTTTTAAATTAACCTCTCTCTATCTTGTTGCCATGTGAATAATGCTATATAAACTGACAAAGCTAACTATACCTGAAGACAATGAAACTGACTATAACTTGCCATGAAATGTACAAAATAAAGTTAGCAAAAATATTTCTCCTAATGTTTCAGTTATGCAGTTCTCAGCAGGTATGGAGGTTTCAGACAGCAATATGATTTTCTGGTTCTGTCCAGTTAACATTAGCCAGATGAACCTTTGCACTACCTGGACACTGGAAATTTGATTTTTACCTATGAGTTCAGGGATTGTCTCACTACATCACTTTACCACAGTTTTAAGAAAGTCATCTAGAATTCTAATTTACAAGAACAAATTTGCTCCATCCTCATTTGGGCATATGTAAAAAATACCAAAGTGAACATGCAGTAGATATATCTGCCTGAATAGCTATATATAATGACATTCAAATAAAGCACACGTTTTATAAAAGAAAGATTACAGCTATACTGAAAGCTATTACCTACCTTTCAAATGAGATGAGGCATAATTTTCAACTCCAGCTCAACCCAAGAGATTTTAGTTGATGTCACATTATTTAGATACAATAATTTTTTTACATTCATCCAAAAATACAATCTGCTCCTTATATTCAAGACTACATGTCATTTACATATAAAAAGGTTACCTGTGCAAGAAGTCAGGAGCTTTATTTAGCAAAGTGTAGTACTGCCTCACAAACTCCCGCCCTACAAGCAGGGGACTTGGCTTCTCCATCACCATTTCTTTGGTACACAGTGTCAAATGCTGTAATTAAAGAGCAAAATTAAAAAAATTACTTTAAAAACTACTCTGCAATTTAACAAGTCCATTCATTCATCCCCTTACTTAGGATTTTTATTAAATCCTATGTAACACACAAATCACTATTTGGTAAGAAACCATTGCACTATCATGTAGTCTCAGACTCAATACCACCTGAATAACTCAAGATTTCTGTGATTTAATCATTCATTATCTGACAAATTGAACTAATTTGCAAGACCTCAAAGTAATTAGTAAGCACAACAGTTTCAGTGAAACAGACCAGAGGCACGCTATACTTACTAAATTCATTTAAACAACATATTATCCAAAATACTGGCAATTAGCTTATCCCTTATAACCAAGAGGTTAATAAAAGTCAAAAAAGGTTTCAGTAAAAGAGGTTAACTGCTTATGTCCTTTGGTCTTTTTATCTTTCAGCAGTACTTGCAGCAGTACTTGCACTGAAAGCAGAAAAACCTACTAAGATATGCTCACCATCTTTAATATAGCAAACGTACCTACTACCCTGTAGGTAGTACTACCTTGCTTTTCCAGAAGGTATCATCTGTGCTGGAGCCTCATTTTTGGGTCTTGTGCTTTCAACACAAGTCATGTGAGAAATTCCTTGGCTATTACAATTATCTGATGTTTCAAGGTACATGTCTGGAGATTCAGCAGTTTTGCTTTAATGACCATGCTCTCTCTCTCTCTGATCTCTCAGAATTTTCTAGCCCAGTTCCTTTCAAAACTAGGAACTCAAATTGAGGTATATTTGGCCCAATCAAATAAGAGACATCCTGTAAGATCCCAAAAGTTGGGGGGGAGGGGGAGGAAGGGGATTTCAAAGCAGGCTCTGAAGAAAAGAGGAACACAGTACAATTCCTCCACATACAGTCAATCTAAGGAGAATTATAAAAGTATGCATTGAGTATCTGTGGCAACCGTGCTTAAGATTATGATTGAAAACTACTTGAACACTAGCAAAGGAGACCGCTCTGCCTCAATGTACAAGCTTTGACATGATCTAATTGCAAGCCAATCAAGTTGTAGCATTGTGCATTACTATTTTAGACAGCCACTCACTCCTTTTTGTGACAGCATTGTCCATATTATTCAAGCCAAAGGAGCAGAGCTGAGGGGAACTGAAGAGCTTCACTTTGCCCCAAAGGAGAGTTAACAGCACAATCTGTTGTAAAAGTGGGAAGACAAAGCAGGTGAGATATCTTTCTTTAGACCAACTTCTGTCGGGAGAGAAACAAGCTGAAGACGACCTTCTTCAGATCAGGTAAAACTGGGAGGTCCAACACCAGCATGGAGAAAATGGATTTCAAAGGGATCTTTAATAGCATCTTATCCTATAAACTTTTGGTATAAAAGTGGCTCAAATGCTGAAATGCACTCCTGTGCAAACTTAAATCAATACCTCAAGAAGATGACTTCCCATGTAAAAATAAGAATTGTAGCTCACAAGTACTGATTGGCTAACAAACATCAGTATTGTCAGTCTGTGTCATGTACATATTAATGTAATGCTTTTTAACCGACAAACCCTACATTAGGAAACATGTCGAGCCCAGCATGAACACAAGAGGCTACAGAGACCATCTACACCTAGTATATGAGGCCAAAATGGCTGCCAAATGAAAACAGGATGGATTTAGCTCAAGTTCCTTTCAGGGCTTGTCTACACAAGGACACTTAGGAAAGTTAATGTGAATTAACTAAAATGTACAAAATCCCTTTGTGGACACTCATTCAGAATTAAAGTGATCTTAATTACATTTAGCTAGTGAATTAAGCTAAACCAAATTAAGATCACTAATTCTGAATGGTAATGTCTACACAAGGGTTTAATGTAGTTTAAACTAATCCACATTAAATTTACAGTTTTTGAGTTAATTCAGATTAATTTTCCTGAGTGTCTCAGTGTAGACAAACTGACTGAGGTAGGATGATACGGCCCCACCATGCTCAGGAAACTTCCATGCTAAACACTATGTAAGGAGGGCAAGGACTTGCAAGTTAGAATTGTACAACTTCCCCTGACAATGTGACAAGCTATGGACAGCGCTCAGACCAATAGGACTGTGTCATTAATTACAGTAAGTTTCAGAACTACGCTCACACAACCCAATAGTGCTGAAGTGCAGAGTTCTTTGCACCTAAGGTTGGGGAGGAGTATAACATGCAGGCTGTGCAGTCTAGAGCATAGTTTCTCAACCTGTGGTATGCATACCCCTGGGGGTACACAAGGCAGGCAGGGAGTAGCCAGGGAAAAAGAGTGAAGAGAAGGCAGGTGGCAGCTACTGACTTCTGGGGAAGCTGGGCAGCAGCAGCCCGCTTCCCACCTGGTCCCAGCTCCCAGCTGGGAGGTGGGTGGCAGCCACTACAGTCCCAGGAAGCTGGGGTGCAGCCGCCAGCTTCCTGCCTGGTCCCAGCTGGTAGGCAGGTGACACCTACCGGCTTTTGGGGAAGGCGTGCAGCAGGTGCCCGCTTCCTGCCCAGTCACAGCTGGGAAGCAAGCAGCAGCCGCCGACTCTTGGGGGAAGCGGGTGGCAGCCCCCGGCTTCCCACCAGGTCCCAGTTCCCAGATGGGAGGCAGGCAGCAGCCACTAGCTTCTGGGGAAGGCGGGCAACAGCCCCCCGCTTCCCGCCGGGTCCCAGCTCCTAGGTGGGAGCCCGGTGGTAGCCTCCTGCATCTTGCAAGCTGGGCTCGCAACTGGGTGGCAGCCATCCGCGCCCCGGCTCCGAGCCAAGGGACAGCCTCCCATGCCCCGGCTCGAAGATGGGCAGCAGCCACCTGCCCACATCTCTGGGTCCCAGCCGGCGCAGAAGCCTCCTCTGACCCAGCTCAAATTGGATGGCAGTCGCCCACTGCCTGGGCTGGTAGCCAGGCAGCAGCTGCCTGCAACTTGCCCAGGCAGCAGCTCCCTCCCTGGCTCAAAGCCCAGTGCCCAGAAAATTTGTCAATTTCACTGCTCTAGCTGAGCAGTGAAGTTGACAACAATGACAACCCCAGATTTCACCAGTTACCCTCTTTCCCTGTCTCTCTCTCATCCTCCTTCCCTGTCTCTCACCTCTTCCTCCTCTCAAATCTATGGCAAAAAATTTGGCACGGCGCTTTACATTCCCCAGCATTGGCATGCCATTCAATGTCTCCTAGCTTTGGCCAACATCACCTCTAGCCCAAGTACATACTTGAGTTGCACACCCCTGGTGTAAAGGTGGTAACCATACCCACACTAGATCTGACATCTGTCATATCACAGCCTTATATATTCAGCCCTTCCTCCAACATATGGCTCACATTAGTCCGTAAACATAAAATCCCATGGAAAATTGAGTGTTGGGGTATTTATTAAAATTTTCAGAAGTTAGGGGGTATTTGCTACATAAAAGGTTGAGAAACACTGGTCTAGAGGAACCTTCCTTCCTATAGGAAGATCTTTCAGTAGTCAGGTCTACTCAGTAAAATTGAGAAGACTGCCTTGGCTGACTATTACAAAAAAAGAGAGACTCACTAAATCTTGATTCAGGGACCACTGATGAAGACTTTACCTGCTTTACTGTCAATCATCGTTAGGTGAGACACACAACTGGGTACATTCTTAGAGACAGAACCTAATTCTACCAATAGGGCTTACAATCACATGTATAGTTTCTGCTTCTGGACAAAAGATGTCCTGGGTGTGCTTTTTCCTGCATGAACTCCCATAACAGATTACATGTATACCTGGTTATTCTAACTAGAACCAAATTTGGAAAATCTGTTCTAAGTATTGTCCCTGGACCAAAGAAATCTTGTGGTCATCTGTTCTCAGATGTGATATAGATGGGCATTTGTCTCCACCAAAACTTGAAGGGGCCACTGAAATTTTCATGGGGAGGTTACTAAACACGAGCCACAAGTGTAGTACCAGCATTGATAACACTTTGGTCTCCAACTCCCTCTTACACAGGTGTCCCTAATGAGCGAATATGCACATTGCAGCACACAATAAATCAGCCAACAGGAATATAACTTCCACTACAGGTCACAATCCACCATCTTTGGGAATCAAACACCATGCTAACTATAGGGCTTAGAAGCCAGTTAACTAAGACGGCCATTTCATTCTGATCTTTCAGTTCAAAGTCTTAAGTCATATCCAGTAATAAGAAATGATTAAATTTTTCTATCACATGACCTCCATGTCCCTCTCTACCCATATGACAGAGCATTAAACACACTGAAGTGGCACCTTCATGAGAAAGTGGCTGATATGTAAAACCAGAACTCCAATAATTCCTAAGACACTTCAACTTGCTACCAAAAGAAATTGGAGGTGTGAGAAATTAACGCAGTAGGCATTAATGCTGAGAAATGCAAAAGCATGGAGTCTTAGAAGGTGAAAAGAGGCATGACTCAGCAGCATGGCAACAGGTCTGGAGATTAGCCAATGTACAAACAAACAATAGTGACCTACTAGATACTTCAGTAATTTGTAAAGCCTGCCCTCCCCCAGAAAGTCTCCAGTGCTCCAGCACCTGAAACTAATGATAATATCTCTGGGTCAAGCTTGCAGTTATGCATCAATACCATTGCCTCTCAGTAAGTCATTGACAGTTTGCCAAAGAACTGGCACTCAGAGAAAACGGATTGGGAAAGCAACAGTACCCCTCAACATTACACTCCTGTGCTGGCATGCTAGCAAGAATGTGCTGCCAGTCCCTTAATGCACCACAGTAGAGGGTATTGGCTAGGCAAGGTCCCCTGTCATCTGAGCTCTGCATTCTCTCAGCCCAAAAGCACAGATGAGAGCTGGGTGCTCACAGAAGTGTCTCACACGGTCATACTCGCCAGCAAGATAGAATGACCTTGGTCAGTTGATCCAGCCCACCAGATCAACAGCACCTCCACACCACCCTCTCAGAATACCATGTCACAGTGTGGGAGGCTTGTGAAATCAGACAGAGTCGCAGAGCCTGCACTTTATCCAGATGATGGCACCCTCTAACTCTCAGAAAGCACATGGGGTCCCAGGAGGGACTCAAACTCATTAAAGCCTCTTCCTGCATGCACATCAGGTCTCAGCTTCTCAATGGCCCATTGCCTGCTTTCCAATGACAATAGTGTGAAGCTTCTCAGAAAGAGCCTTGGCACAAGACACCTTTATACTTCTACAATGAGGCTTGAGCATCACACATACACTCCCATGGAGGTAATGGTATGATACGTTCATAACACCCGTCTTGTTAGATGCTAGCTACCTTCTTCACATCGGTGTTCTTGTCTTACATTCAGGCACTGACTAGAAGTGAGTATAAGCACATGACCCTCTCTGCTTTGGAAAGTGCTGTACTCCATCAAAACTAGTGCCATGGAGTAGACAAGAGTCCTGAGCTAACCAGCCAAGCTCAAATGCCAACTAGTGAAGCACTGTGAGAAGTCCAATCAGAAGAAAGCCAGCCTGATCAATTGATTTTGCCCAGAGAGAGAATCAAAGCTAAGTCAGAGGCACAGCTGACATCAACATCCCAGGTTCAGCAACAACAGGAAACCTACAGGGGTGAAACAAAATATTTGTCAGCCATTTAAGTCTCAGGCAGTTTAGCTCAGTGGAGCATCAAACAAGAAACAATCTCAGAGCTCCAAGCCAAGTGTCAGTGCCAAGGACTGCTAGCTACTGTATTAACATTGGCTAAAAAATCACATTTGAGGCAGTGGCTTAAAAGAAGTAAAGCTCTAAACTAAATAGCTGGTACAGAGCTGAACCTAAATTACCTAAATCAGTTAAAACTTTGTGATAGAAAGCCAAAGACAGAACTGTATGCTCAATTATCACAGAAAAATGTAATGCTTCCAAACAGGACACGAAGCAATAAGAACGGATCGGAGCGGCTGGGAGCTCCAACAGGGAGCTCTTGATAACCACAAAGAAAAGAATTGCCTGGAACATTCTGGGGCCTCAAAGAACTGAGGCTAGCATATGCTCAGTAGGCAGGGCCCTGAAATTGGCCTACACAGTCTTCAGGGGGAACAAAAAAATCTAATGGATTAGGAAGCTCCCCAGCATGACTCACAACGGTGACAAGACACAGAAGTACAAATCCTGCATAGATATTAACTTCAGAAAAGCAAGCAGCTTGATTTCAAAAAGTTCAAAGACTCTTTTCATGCTAAAGGAGCAGACACCTGTGTTTTCATAATCACAGTTTGGTTTTTTAATGCAACTGTAGGAGAAGTACAGTCAATGGAAACCATACAATCTTAAGTTTTTACAAGATTTATAAGAACCAGTCAACCAGCACTATATTCTTCGGTATAAATAGAGGAAAGCGAAGGTGTTCATATGCCATAGACTAACAACAGAAATACCTTTAAGTTCAAAATAAAACAGTATTGTTTGACCACAGGAACACAAAATGCAATATTGATCAGACTAGTGATTCATGTAGCCTAAAATCCCATTGCTTAGAGTGACAAGTACAAGCTCTTTAAGGGGAAGACTCGAGAAACCTTACAGAAGATAGTTAAGGGATAAGCAACCCACCAGGCAAGTTCCTCCTTTACTCCCATTAGTCAGAGATTAGTTTAGGCCATGAATATGAAAGTCTGTTTTTAATATCTTTATTAGAACTCTGGATATTCCTATTATTAGAGCCCTGCAAATCCGTGGATGTGGTTGTATTGTTTACCATCTTTGCAGTTCATGGATCGGATGCAGATCCAAATTTTTACATCTGTGCAGGGCTCTAAACAGTGAGATAGGGTGGGGGTGCAGATACATATAAAAGGGAGTGCAGAATGATACAAGTTAATTATCGCAGAGGCAGATCCAGATTTTTGTATCTGCGCAGAGCTCTACCTATTATCCGTAAGACTGTCCAGTCTTTCTTGAATCCTGCTGCGCTTAACTTCAATTATATATTGTAGCATTAAGTGCCATAGGCAAATAACACTTTGTGGGAGAAGTGTTTCCCTTTATCACTTTCAATTTGCTCCCTTTCAGTCTCACTGAGTGTCTCCTTATTCTTATATTACAACAAAGGATAAACAGAACTTACTGTTCTACCTTTACAAACATTTTTTTCTTCCCTTCTGTCCCCTCTTTAAAGCAAGCAGTCCCACTCGTCTCAATTTCTTCATATGGAAGTTTATCTACGCTTGTTATCACTACGGTTACCAGCCTCTGAACCCACTATTTCTGCTACACCCTTTGAAACAGGAGGACTAAAGCTGAACAGATGAATGTACCACTGATTTATATCATGCCATTATAATGTTTTCAATTCCATTTTCCATGCAATTCCTTACACATCCAAATATTGTTTGCCTTTTTTTTCTTTTTTGGTGGGGGACCATAGCTGCACTTTAAGCAGGCATCTCCACAGATCTCTCCAGGCCTTTTTCTTAGTTGTTACATATAATTTACAAAAGAGACATGAGTAATTCAAGTTATTCCTTCCTATAAACATTGCACTGTAAAACCGTATTTTAAAAGGTAAAATATCCCAATGTATGCCAATAAATACCCTTCTTCAACATTTGACATGTCTGGGTGTTTGGAGGAAGAGGCAAACACATAAATCAGAATAAAGTGTGAAATCAAGACACCATATCAACAATGGTCAGTAACTTTAAGAGTTCAACAAGTTTAAGACTGAAGGTGGGTTTTTTTGTTGTTTTTTTTTTTAAAAACAGCCTATAACTGTCACACAATATATTAAATATAAAGTTGCATAGCTAAGCATTCAGAAGTCAGGAAGTGACAACCAAAGAGACAACCACCACCAACACCACTGCGTATGACTCATGAAAGAGAAGCTAGGATATCCTAAAGTGGTCACTGGGAGAGGTGTTTTAATGCGGATTTAATGTTCAAGGTACTTCTCATAGTAGTCTGTGATCCTTATGCCCTTTCAAAAGGGGAGAATTCAATTAAAAAACCAACATTGAACAAACTAGGAAATGCAGAGTTATGGTCTCTTTACAAGACAGCTACCGCTACAAGAAAAAACAAGAAATGCAGAGTTGGGGCAACACTTCCCATTCAGTAGTCACACCACCTTAACTCTCACCCTGTATGAATGTACTGTGTGGTTCCTAGTCCCACTTGCATTACCAATCTCTAATTATTTGCCATTTTACCTGCGGACACCACAATCCCAGATCAGCATTTCTATTCATACACTTCCATAGACTCTCACTATGTTTTGTGAAGCGCTATTGACCTAGCATTACTGCAGCCTCTTCACATATTTCACAATAGACTAACAAGCTTAAGGAGGGGCAAGGTACTGTAACATCTCCAGCTCCTCAGGATAAAAATCAAAGGGGTCAGAGTTAAGATTGTGAGAGATCTGAAGCATCACTTTAACCATGCAGTTCCTGCGTTTTGCATTTAGTTTTTGGGAATAGACTCACATTCAAGAACAGCATGAACACAGCATCATAGAGCACCTTCAACCTTCACACTATGTTAACTAGTCTGCTGCATATTAACATATATTGTTTCTGAAAAATAATGTGCAGGGGACACAAAACTCAGAAAGATGGAAGTCTGTAGGAAGGATCTGACCAACTTGATGTATTCTTGTGGCTCAAATGACATTCAGATTGTGCAGGATCTAAACTTTTCCTTTTAAAAAGTTACTGCAGAGACAAACAGATGATACAAAGATTACAGAACAGGAAGAGAAACAAAGTAGGCTGGGGAATTAAAAAACAGGGGACAGTCACAGTAAGTGATCCTAGAGGCAAATATTTTCTCCGGATTGATGCAGAATGCAATGTTGTATTGATCAAACAAACAACACTGATAAGGGTAACTGAAACTTTACTATTAAAGAAAGGCCATATTCTGTCTTGATTTCTGTGCAAATCTCCTACCACCAGAGGGCATTTCAAGAGACATCTTGAATTTAAATATGTTTATATCCCAGGCACTACCATAAATACAAATGGAAGTTCAGTCTTTATCAAATGAGGTTGACACCACTGATCTAGACTATTGTGACAGACCAACTACATCAGATTTGTAGAAAATTGAACTGTGTATGTTGTATCTACTGGAATATTTTAGGATTGCATGCAAATCTCACCAATAGGGAGGATTTTTTAAATCTACTTCATCTGAAGGAGCAGGGATGGCCACTACTAGAGAAGGGACATTGGGCAGCATGACCCAGGGCTCTGAGGTGCCACCGAGCATTCTCCATCTCAAGTGCTTGGCTAGCTAGTTCTTGCTCACGTGCTCAGGGTCTACTGATCACCATATGTCAGGTCAGGAAAAGATTTTGCCGCACATGACCTTTGGTTTGCCTTCCTGTACAGCATGATGGTGCAGGTACCTCGCCAGGTCTATCTGGGTATAACTCATTTATTTCGGTGCCATTGCAGGGGCCTTAACCACTGGTGTATCTCAGTCCCACCTATCCTCTGCCTGTAGCACATGGTAGTCAAGTCTCCTGTGGGCTGTAATGCTTTGGTCTCATTTCAGTTGTCGGGTTTAGTGTGTGACAGCTGACTGTGGTGGCCTGTGATATACAGGAAGTCAGGCTAAATGATTTACTGGTCCCTTCTGGCTATAACTCTGACTAATACTGTAAATTGATACACAACTGGCATGTTGAATGAAGTTACACAGCTCAAGGTATTATCTTTACCATCTATAATAAAGTTTTGTAATTGACTAGATTAAATTCTTTCACTATAATTAGTTCCATGTGGAATTATAAAGGTAGGTGTGCTGTGTTTGATAAAGAATGCCAAATTGCCATAATTATTCAGGGCTGCATAGCCAAAACATTAATAGATCTGGAGGTCAGTTGATAAGCCAATTTAATATAAATGAAAGCTATATTTACAATATTTCAATCCTTGATACTTCTTTCAGGTTATTCCACTAAGTAAACAACATTGTGACAGATGTCATATCTGAGGTAAGCCACCAGTAAAGTACCTGAGAGATCAGCTCTGGGCTGTTGTGCTTGTGTAGAGAGGTAAAGTTTGCTAACACCACCAAAAACTGCAAGTCTCGTTAGTCACAGTTAAATCTCAGAAAGTTTTAAACATCTCTGAGCAGTGATCTATGAAACAGGTAATTAGTCCAAAGTGACCTATATAGACGTAATAGGGCTAAAGATTGAAAGACCACGTGTGTGTGTTCTGGACAGACCTCACAAATGTACTGAATCCTGATGATGCCCCATCTGAAGTACTGCATCCAGTACTGATGGCATTTCATTCAGAATTTGTGCCTCCACATTGCAGTAAGAGGTTAAAAAAGCACAACTAAAAGTAAAAAAATATGGCATGTCTTACCAGAAACATAATAGGCTGATAAGCCTATATGCTTTGGAGAAGGTCCAAAGAGAGATCCTGTCATTTTTTCTATGAAGAAAACATTGGGCACACCAATATTTTTGTGACACACAAAGGCTACTAAAGCATTGTTCTTTGTGCCTGCAATTTCATCACCAGATCTCCAACAAATGAAGTACTCTTAAAATGGTCAGCTCACGCAATACAGCCATTAAACAACATAGTCCAGCTTTGATGTAGAACAGTAATACTCTACTCTGGTTCTATAGTCATGTGTAGCTATGCATGGACCACCTACAGCAGGCTTTTGATGTGTACTTCACCGACTACCTAGTTCCAAGCCAGTTACAACAGATGCGTACTCTATAATGCAGTGTGGAATGGAAAAGGAGTTGCTAGGATCCTTTGAAAGCAGGAATGAAATGTTCCTCCCTATGTTAACTAGGTGGGAAGCAGAGGGATAGTCTCCTCAAAGTACTATAAAAATGCTGATGTTTTACAAACAAAACAACAAAAAGTGTTCATTATTACAAATGAGTTGAAACAATGCAGAAAACTGATTTTCCAAGTTTAACAGCATTGCCTCAATTAGAATGCAGAGGATTTCATTTCTCCCTTAATAAAGGGACTGCCATTGGTTACTGGGGTTTTCAGTCTAAGTATTATTGGATCCCAAGCTGCTACAAGACCATCATATAGCAGCAGGGTCCATGAATGCTTCCCCTACCCTAGCCATTTGCATATAGTTAGGATACTGCAAATATGGCCCTCAAATCCTTCTGTGGTCTATTTCTTTGTCACTTCAATACCTGATTACTGCAATGCATTCTACCTGTGGCGGCACCTTAAATCAACATGGAAACTTGAGCTACTACAGGTGGTGAGCTACTTGGTAAGCAACATATCTTGCCTAGGGCACAAAACACCAGTATGCCAGAGATTCACTGAGGAGTTTTTTTTAGCTGAAGCCTGCAGGAAGGCTGTTCCAGGTGTCAGGACCTGTAGAAGAAAAGAGTCTTACACCAAGCGTAGCCATGTTGTAGGTGGGCACCCTGTTAGATCTAGGGAGAGAGAGTTAGAGCAGCTCGGCCCATCACATTAGCAAATGCATAACCATGAAAGGGTTTAGGAACAAGGCAGCTGATTCTGAATCAACCCTAGCAGGCGAGGGGAACCAAGCGAACCGAGTTGAGGACGAGGAACATGGCTGCACGTGTGAAGAGAAGGCGGGGGCGGCAGCGGCACAAGCTGGTGAGTGAGGGGAGGAACTGGCGGGCCGTGGTGGACGGTCCGCTCCCTCCCTCCGGCGCCCGTGAAGTCCCGTCTCTGAATGATGTCCGGGATAGCAGGCAGCTCTGCCGACCGACGGAGAGGGGAGGAGAGCCGGAGTCTGGGGCAACCCCCCATCAAACCCAAGGGCAGCGCAGCGCCGCGCCGCGAGTGACCCGCCGCGAGTGCCACAGCCCCGGTAGCGCCCGAGACCCGATGCGCAGCGCTGCGGGCTCCACCAAGGCAGGGCTCCCCTCCCGGTGCCGGCCCAAAGGGGAAAGCCGAGCCCTGGTCTGCCCCGTGTGGGGGCATAATAGAGACAGCCCGGCCCCGCCTCCCGAGAACGGGGATCCTGGCGCTGCCCGGGCCCCACCTCCCGAGAACCACACAGCACCGGCCCGGCCCGCCTCACGCCGGTCGAGTCGAGCGCGGCTGTGTGGCCGGAAGCGGCACCTCCCGCCGGTTCTTCCCCTGCTCCGGGGCAGCCAGGCCCGGGTCCCGTCCCGCACTCACCTAGGGCAGGGCTCGGGGCAGGGCTCGCTCTCTCCCTGCGGCCTGGACGTCTCTGTGCGCGACGCAGCCTCTCTCTCCCGCTGGGGGTGGGTCGGTCCCGAGGGGAGGAGAGAGGAGACGGATGCGGCGGGGCGGGGGCTGGGCACAGGTACCGCACAGCTTGGGGAGAGGGACAGCGGCGCGCGGGCTCCGGGCTGTAGCTTCGCGTCTCCCGTGTCCCTTATTGTCTCGCCCCTGCGCCCTGCATTCCAGGGCAGGAACCCCCGTCCCCAGCCGCCTCAGCCAATTAATGTCGCCCTAGTTGTGACGTCTACTTCGCGGAACGTTCACTTCCCGCCGAACCGCACGCGGGGTTTAACTGCCGGCAGCAACCCGCTGCTGCTTCCGCCCGCGTGACGCACGCAGAGAGCGGCGGCTCGCCCCCTCCCGCCCCCTGTCCCCACACTGCAGTTCACGCGACGTGTGTGTGTGCGCGCGCGCCCCCAGCGACCTGATAATGGTCCATGCCCACGAAGGAGCTTTGCGGGCGTCAGCCCCTGGAGAAATAGCACGAACTGCTGGAACGGGCCTATGAGCAGGAGCAATAAGAGGAGCGGGCTTCCAGCCCGGGGGGTAATAATGGTACTAGCTGTGTGGATCCATCCAGCCCCCGGGGCAGTGGCATGAGCTGCAGGGGTCCTTGCAGGCCAATGAGCAGGAGCAATAAGAGGAGAGGGCTTCACGCAGCTCCCGAGCAGTATTAGCACTAGCTGCGGTGCGGGGATCTTTGCACCGCTGCCCAGTGTGAGCAGAGAGGCACGAGCCGCGGGGATTGTTCCAGCTCAATGAGCAGGGGCAACAAGGGAACGGGGAGAGGGGCTTCACTGCCTCGGGCAGTGGTCCTAGCTGCGGGATTGTTCCAGCCCCCTGAACAGTGGCACTAGCTGTGGCTGTGGGAATATTTGCAGCCCAGTGAGCAGGGGCCATAAGTGGAGATGGCTTTGCAGCCCTGGGCAATGGCGCTAGCTGCGAGATCGTTCCAGCCTCCTGGGCGGTGGTACTAGACTGGTGGAGATGGGAACTGGCAAAGCAACAGGCAGTTACACTAATTGTAAGAGTTGGGGAGGGGGAATTTTAGCTCCCGGCATGGAGGAGGAATGTGCAGTCCTGTGGTCAACGCTGACTAGCTGCTGGATGTAGAGGAGGTTGCATAAATGGGCAGTAACTGTATTTTTGAAGTGTCAATTCTTTACCTAATTTAAAAAAAAATGATTTTGCAAACTAGATCCAGTGTTGTATTTGTGAAATTTCTTTTGGGGAAGGGAGGCTAAGAAAAAAGGCCTTTGATGATGCAGAACAAGGTAAATAGTTGGGATGTGTTTATATAATAATTTAAACCACAGAAATGTAAGGAGAGGAACAAGAAAATAGTATGTCCCCTGGAGATAGGAAGCAATTGAACAAGAAACAGCTAGCTGTTTGCCAAGAACATAATGCTTCACAAAAGGCCCTACCTTTTCCAGTTTACACTAGGCTTTTCTAATGTATTCATCACCAGAGTATTTAGGTGCCAAATACAAGTTTATCCATAAAGATCCTTCCTGTTCTCCTCCACTTACTCGAGCTGCTGGTTCTTGGAATAAATATTCCCCGATCAACAATCTCTCTATTAGAAAATGTAACAGTTCGTCAGTAAGCACAAGGAAAAATTGGGAAATCATGGGTTTGGTGTCATATTCTGAAAATATACAGTTTCATTCTGTCCTGTTGTGAGCAATTCCCCAGTTAAACGCTCTCACCCAAAAGCCTGATGATCCTTGTCAGCTTGTAGCGGGCCTCCACACAGGAACTGTAACAATTTATCTAACTTCAGTATTTCTAATTGGTTCTGTTTTTTTTCTTCCCGGTAAAAAAAGTGCATTTTCACATCAATGTAGCTATAGCAATGTAAAATCCTCAGAGACCAGGCAAGATAGGGTTTACCTCATTGTAGCTAGTCTAATGAACTCAATATCTCTCAATTAGCTATCTTACAGTAAAAACTGCTTTGCCTGGCCTTCTCTAGGATTTTACATTGCAATAGATATCGAGGTAAAAAAGCAGCTTTGAAGTGAAAGCCTAGCCTCTGTTATGGCAGCAGGGGATACACTTTAAATTGGTTTAAAACTGCTTTATAAATATCTAATTTGTTCAGTCACTTAATAAACCAGTTTAAGACAATAAGCCAGCTTCATTGTGTTCTTTGTGTTCATGTTCATTGTGTTCACACAGGAATTTTTAGTGATTTAACTCAGTTTAAAGATCAATTTTAGTTAAATCAGTGCAATTTTTGTGTTTAAAAGGCTTGTCTAGCAACAAATTGAATAAGAGGTTTTGGTTAGAGTTTAAAAGATGAAAACATCCCTACAAAAAGGTTTCCCCATCCAGAAATCTCTGCTGGGATTTCCCTAAAATCAAAGTTCCATATTAACAAATGGAAAAGTTTTATGTTAAAATTCAAATTAAAGGAAAAAACACTCTTTTCCAGGTTCAACCATCATATAACTTTTTATTATCACCAGACTAGCAGCAGCTCCAACTCCCTTCACATGAACTCCCAAAGGAAGGAAAGCGGGCAATATATATATCCCGCTGCTTTTCCCAAGATTTGTGGCTGAAAGACTAGGTGCTCTGTCCTGCCCACTCTTAAAGGCTGTGGTACTGAGTCCTGGTCTGAATGACATTTTCTTCTTAACCTGCCACTCTATCTTGGGACCACTTCCTCTCTCTGTGATGTGTGCTTTTTGCCCTGGGGCTGTATTTACAAGAAAAAAACGTGGAATGGCATAGGAGACTCCCTCTTTGGCCTCAGAAGGTCAGTCAGTATACCCATTACATAGCAGCAGCATTCCTGATGTGCACTGTGTTGCTGGATCAAAGATAGCCAAGTTCTTGCTTGTTAATTGGCCTTAAAGGTTAGTACCATGACCTTGGAAACTATACAGATTCAAGCTAACAAGCTAGGAGAGTGTGAGATATTCTCATTGACTTTTCTTGCTTGAAAGGCATGTTTGACGCATGTTTAACAAGCTGAAGATTCTGTATAACTTTCACAGTCAACGCAGGCCTATAGTGTGTTGAAATGACCTAGCCTAGCAGTGACATGGGGACAATTGTGCAGGGCTGCAAGCAGGATGGTGTCCTAGAGGTGCAATCTAGAAGGGAAAGCTCCAGAAAGTCAAGAAGAACAGCAACTGCAGTACTGAACTGCCACTACTTTGTTCCGAGATTGAGGCCTTTGCTGTGGTTTGCATTTTTGACACAACTAGCAGTTTTTCTCCTTCTGCTTTTTTCATTCTCCCTTCTTCCCCTTCTCTCTGGCTTTCAGTTGGTCTTTCCTCTTTCAGCCATTATGCCCCCACCCCTCTCTGCCCCAGTTTCTCACTGTCTGCCTGTTCATCATGACAGAGCACACCAGGAACAACACAGAACAACATAAGTGAGTATGTCGTCTAAGAGGGAGATGAACCACCAAAGACTGCAGGGGTCAAATATTTTTTTGCACAATGATATTGAGGCCCTGGGACCTATCTGGTTCATACTCAGGGTTGCTAAAATAAACTGATTCATCCCCATGACCCCACCCTACTCCAAGCACTGGGCAAAAAGCAATATCTTGGTTCCTGACAAGCTTTCCACAGCCACCCAGCTGGCTGGGAGAGGAGAAACAAATGAACAGTAAGTCCCTAGTGCCGTAAAGTCCTTCTAGAACAGTGGGTCTCAACCTTCCCAGACTACTGTACATCATTCAGGAGTCTGATTTGTCTTGTCAATCCCCAAGTTTCACCTCACTTAAAAACAACTTGCTTACAAAATCAGACAAAAAATACAAAAGTGTCACAGCACAAAATTACTGAAAATTGCTTCCTTTCTCATTTTCACCATATTATTATAAAATAAATAGATTGGAATATAAATGTACTTAAATGTCAATGTGTAGTATAAAGAGCAGTATAAACAAGTAACTACATGAAATTTTAGTTTGTAGTGACTTTTCGAGTGCTTTTTTATGTAGCTTGCTGTAAAATGAGGCAAATAGCTGGATGAGTTGATGTACCTCTCGGAAGGCTGCTTCGCACCCTTTACGGGTATGCATACCCCTGGTTGAGAACCACTGTTCTAGAATATCCATGGGGTGCAATTCCCAGAACTTCAATGGGAGGGTACAACCAAGATGACCTATGTTAAGGGCCCCTCCTTTGGTGAGGACATGGGTTTTTCATACTTCAGTCAAGGAAGTTAAAGGGATGAAAGGGTGTGACACAGTGTCTGTATACTGGGTCTTGTGAGACAGTCTAGGGCAGTGTTTCTCAATTGGTGTTCCGCGGGAACATTGTTAGGGTTCCGCGAGAAAGTGACATTGTGCCACCGAGAGCAGCTGTTCTCCGCGCCGCCAAAAAAGGGAAGATGTCCCGGATTTTTCTGCAGAGGGTATCGAGTATGAGTGTAATTTCCCCACAGAGCCTAAAGGGTTCCACGGGGAAATTTAATTGAGAAACGCTGACCTAGTTGTTTGTATATAATTTGCTTATTTCGACATTTCTTTTGGCCCCATATGTAAAAATACTGTTAAGAGTTTGGGGGGTTCCGCAATTATTTATCGAGTTCAAAAGGGTTCCGTGGCCAAATTTAATTGAGAAACACTGATCTAGGGCAATGGTTCTCAAATGCAGCCACCAGGGGGTGTCTGTGTGGCCATGAGCAGCTGGGGATGGAGGGAGGGAGGAGGGGTAAGTGACTCCACTCCCGCGTCTGCCTCCGGGTCCGTGCCACTGCCTGCGGTCCCAACTCCCACCCCCTTTCGTCCCTGCCAGCCGCTCGATTGCCTCCCGGGTCCGTCTGACCGCCTGCTTCCTTGAATTCATCCACTCACTCAACCGTCCCGTCCCCCCTCCCCCGCACTTGCCGGCCACTCCAATGCCTCTGGGTCCCGATTTCCACCCACTTCCCTCCCTGGCACCCACTCCCCTTTTCTCCCTCCCTGCCAGGGTCCTTGCATTCACCCACTCATCCCCATGCAGCCATGGAGTGACTCCCAGCAGCCCCCTCCCTAAGCTGCAGTTCTTCACCCCCAAAAGCAGCCCCCTCCCCACCTCCTGCCAGGTGGCTCAGAGCAGTTGCTGCACCTGTAGCCAGATTGGCTGCTCTGCAGGGAAGAACAAGTAACTCCCTCCAGCCACCTGGCAGGAACTGCAGTTCTTCCTGCACTCCAGTCACCTTTCTCACCTGAAAGGTGAGTGGGGCAAGTGAGGCAGCCTTTCCATTCAAAGAGCTCCTTAACTTTTGCTAATATTCTGATCCACGTAATTGATGCATCAAAACCCAGAACTTATTATTGGGACATGTATATGTGCATGTTTATTTGATTTTCCTAACGCTAACTGAGTATATTAGGAAAAATTGTCAATGCAGCCACCAGCAAGAGTTGGTGGCTGTGCTCTGAGGCCACCAAAAATTGTTGTGAGAACCACTGGTCTAGAGTACTGCACAAGCAAGTACAAGCAGCGAGGCATTCTGGGGATTGTAGTTCCTAGAGGATCTCAAATGATTATAGGCCTTTACAGATGAGCATGCCTGGGAGGAGAAGCAGGATATAAGAAGTGCCCTTCTCTCAAAGTAAAGGAAAACATGCTGAAATACTTGGTAATGAAATTGCCCATGAAAAAATGTTTTTTGAGAAATTGATATAAAGATTCCTTTGAGTAAGCAGGTAATGTAAAGTTTAGTTAAAAAAGGAACACCAAGAATTCTGGATCAAGAAGAAAAAATGATTCTATAAAATATGCCCCAAAACAGAGGATAATGTGCTACTCCAAAATTATGAAAGGATCAATTATGTGCTCATAATTAGACAGTTAACTGGTCACTGGGGTTTGAATTATAATTTATTATAATAAATAAATAATAAATAAATGTCTGTATCCCTGTCTGCTGGTTTCTCTCTGAGTGCAAGTAACTTCCAAGGATCCAAACATAACAAAGTGGTGATGAGGACAACAGACCTGTGCCAGTCCTGCCACTGGAGAGAAGCAAAAGTAAAACGTAAGAAAAACCTTGTGCCATTCTGTTTGGCTGCGCTGTTCGTGCTGACTATGGAAACCAAAAGTAAAGCAGACAGATTGGGAAGGGGGAGGAAGCAGTGCTAGTAAAAGGAAATTACTAGTAATTGTGTGTGAATGAGCCCCAACACATGTGAATAAAAGACACTAAAAGAAAAGAAAGAAAAAAAAGACAGAAATGGCTACACTTACGGGGCCCCTGGGACATTTTAATGAAACTGTTGAGCAATGGAGCTTGTATACTGAGTATTTTGAGTTTTTTGTTGTTGCAAATGGAATTGAAGATGATAAGAAGGTGACAACTTTCTGAAGTGTTATGGGAGCTAAAACATTTAGTTTGCTGCGCTGCTTAGTGCAACCTGATAAGCCAGGCACAAAATCTTACAGTGACATTGTGAAAATCCTGGAGGCACATTTTTCCCCAAAACCACTGGTAACTGCAGAGAGATTTAGGTTCCACAAAAGGAATCAAGAAGAAAGTGAAACAATTGCCCAATTTGCAGCAGCTCTTAAGAAGTTTGCTGAGCACTGTGAACTTAATGATGTGTTAAATGATACCCTGCGTGATAGTTTAGTTTACGGTCTGCACAATGAAGCAATACAGAAGCGCCTATTGACAGAGGCCCACCTCACTTTGCAAAAAGCCGTTGAAATTGCAGTTCCCATGGAACTGGCAGCAAAGGAAGCACAACAACTAAGTGCATCAACCAGAGTGCATAAGGTGTCACAAGAACCTACCAACAAGACAGTAGGGAGCCAAGAATTTTACCACTGTGGAAAGACTGGTCACCATGCACTGGAATGTTGGTGTAAAGACTAGTGTGTTGACAATGTGGCAGAAAGAGACACATTGAGCTTGCCTGCAAACATAAGAAAGAAGAGTCAAACAGAACAGGCAAGCAGGAGAAAAAGAAGCCTTCTGTCTGTCGGACCAAAAAGAAAAATCTGCAAGAGGTAGAGCAGGCTCAGGATGATCAAAGTGACACCCAGTCAGAAGAAGTAGTGCCACTGCACATCTTGTCAATGGCAGTTGGCTCACATGAATACTGGGTAACCCCGCTGTTGGAAGGTAAACCTGTACACATGGAACTGGACACAGGAGCAGCAGTTTTGATGTCTAAGACACTGTGTGTAAGGAGAAGCTAAATCATCTTCCGCTTAAGCCAACAAAAATTGTTCAGAAGATGTACAGTGGAAAAACTGTACCCATGTTGGGTACTACTGATGTTAAAGTGGAGCTCAATGGACAGGCTGCTCAATTGCCACTGTTTGTGGTGGAAGGCCATTACCCTGCCTTAATTGGAAGATCATGGCTTAAGAAGATCTGGTGGAATTGGGCAGGAGTGCACATGACGGCTAAAGGAGAAACAGGTCTGACAGCTGTATTAAAGAAACATGCTGCTGTTTTTTAAGAGGACCTGGGAAGTATGAAAGGAATCACTGTGAAATTGAACATTAAGCCTGACAGTCAACCAAAATGTTTGAAAGCCAGAACTGTGCAGTATGCTGTCAGGCCAAAAGTTGAAGTTGACCTGGAATGCCTGGTCAAAAATGGAGTCCTAGGACCAATTACCCACAGCCAATGGGCAACATCCAAAATATTGGGTGTATTGACAGTATTGGGGAGGCTTAAGTGCTGCATTTTGGTGTTGGTTAGGGCTCAGGTGCCATGCGTGGGCGGGTTCAGACACAGTGTGGGGAGTACAGGGTGTGGGGATATAGGTCAGTGGGAGGGTTCAGGTGCTGGTTATTGGTCAGTGGTGGGGGGCAAGGCACTGTCAGGGGTCAGAGGTGATATGTGTTTGTTGGGGGGGGCAGAGGCTAGGGTGAGCAGAGAGCAAGTGTGAAAGGTCAGGCTGGGGATGGGTGGGGAAAAGGCGGCTATATGAGGAAAAAGCTCCAGCTATCAGGACTGTCCCTATAAAATCGGGACATCTGGTCACCATAGCAGAGGCGCTGTGGGGAGGTGAGCTAAGGTGACGTGACGTGGTCAGGATCCTCTGTGTGTGGGGGAGGAGGGGGAGTCATGCCCTGCGTCTGCGCGTTGGCGAGGGTGGGCGGGCTGCGGAGTCGCTGGAGTCGCTGCGGGAGGGGAGGGGGCTCGGGCGCTCTGCGCGTGCAGGAGCGGTTCCTCTCCGACGGGGCGCCCCAACAGAGCCTCCTCAGCTCGGAGTCCCCGCCCCCACCCGCTGGCGCCCATGCAGGGCCAGCTGGGCCGAGGCCGCCCCGCCTCTCGTCGCCCTTTGAGCGGCGGCCACGTCGTTGCCACGTCCCGGCGCAGGCGCTGCGGCTCCTTCCGGCGCGGGCGGATGGTGGAGCCGGCCCGGGATTCCGTCCGCGAGCGGCCCGCATTTGCCGCCGTCACCGCGAGCGAGTGGGGGCCGCAGCCAGGGCAGCGCGACCCCCGGCCGGGGCGGGCCCCCCGCGGGCAGCCATGAACTTCCTGCGGGGCGTCATGGGGGGGCAGAGCGCCGGGCCCCAGCCCTCCGGGACCGAGACGGTGAGTCGGGCCCGGGACCCCGCACGGCGGGGCTCGACGTCTCCAGGGCCTGGAGGGGCGGCCTCGGGACGCCTGCGATGGGGTTAGCCAAGCCTGGGCCAGCGGCTCCAGCCTGCACACGCCCGCGGAGGAGGGAAGGCTTCGGCCGCAGCCTTTCTCACACCTCGCTGTAGCTAGGGCCTTGGGGTCGGGCAGGCTCCCTGGCTTCTTCTGCCACCAGCTGATGCGGTGCCCCTTCCCCAGGCTGATCGGGGGCTGCGTTGCGGGGTTGTGCTGTCCCTGGCTTTTGGCAGGTCTCCTGCTTTGCGTCGAAGGGGTGTGTGTGTTGTGTTCCTCCTCCGCAGTGTACACAGCCATCAGCTCACAGCCTGGACCCTGGGCTCTCTTCACTGGAGCTGGAGACAGTAGCAGCCATGACATTGACAAGTCAGTTTCACTGCTGGTAGGCTCTGTGCTGCGAAATGGAGCCCCTGCAGGGCTCACAGCCGGGGCTGTCAGTGGCCAGGGTGGGTGTCAGTGCCCCCACACTTGGCTGTCATTGCCCCACAATGCCCCACTTCAGTTGGTGCAACTGCCCCTGGTGAGGACGTGCTTCACTAGGAGAAGGAGTGCGGACACCAACAGCCGACAGTTGCTGTAGATTAACCTAAATTAAGTCCATCTAATTTTTTAGGGTACACAAGCCTTCCAACTCTGTCTGGTATCCAGAAAGGAACATGCGCAATAGAGAGATTGGACAATCCACACCTTCACCTTCAGGCTTGTTACAGTCACAGGAAAGCTAAAATTACTCCAGTGGCTTGAATTTGCTGGCATCACCTACTTTATTAATAGGTTTGGCTGTATTTGTTGCAGGCCTTGTTTTGGAGGGCAGGGAGTTAGTTTATGATCAGGATGAAATTGTTTATGCTATTAGAGTAAGTCTAACTTTATTATGTAAACCTTCATGTATTCCATTTTAAAATAAACATGAGGGAAAACTTCCTTGGTTTAAGGAGTACATCAAAACACAGCTAAATTATATAAACCTATTAAAATCAGTGACTTTTTTTCATAAAGTAGAGGAGAGTTATTAGAGAAAGGAAGTTGGGAGATCTTGTTCCAGCTATGCCACCACCCTGCTGTATGATTCCCTGTACTCTGCTTCCCCATCTGTAAAAATAGATAAGATATACTTTGAGTGACCAGGCTTAATTTATGTCTGTAAAGTGACTTGAGATCCTTACATGAAAAGCTGTGCACGAGGCTGTGCACTGTATTATATTATATGGTGAGTGAAACAGTGCCCTTTCCTTTAAATCCAGAATATGGAAAAAATGAAGATTGTACAAACTTTGATACCAGTAAGGTTGTTAATTTTTGGGGAGAAATAACTTCTTCTAATATCTGACATTTGTAATGGCTGACATCTGTTTCAGATGAAAATTAGCTCCATTTTGTGCCTTGTGTTTGTACTCCTTACCATTTCCTAGAGGGTTTCCTAGGGTAATACTTCAACTAGAGAAATTGCTCACTTTTTTCTTGATATGTTTACAGTGTACATAATATCTTGCTAAAATCTGTAAACAAGCCTAACTCTAAATTTCTGCAGCTAAAGCTTTGGTTACTTCACTTTTTTTTTTTTTAAATCAAGCCCCAGTAAAGCCCAACTGGGTTGTGACCTGTGGGTGCTACTAGAATATATATATATGCGGCCATGTCTGCACAGGGATGCTCAGGAAAGTTAGGGCGAATCAATTAAAAATGGTAAACTTGTGTGCATAAATTAAAGCATCTTAAACCCTACATGGGTTCTGTCCTTCAGGAGTAAAGGGGCCTTAGTTCACAGTAATCTAATCTTCCTCCAAGGTGTGGGGACATGATCTTAAATAATAGCTCTGGTCTTGTGTGTGGTCATACTCTGTGGGTAGAGAGGGTCATAGAACAACCCTTTTGTTAAGTAAGAAGTGCTTGTCTTTGAACAATCCAGGAGCCTCAAGTAGCTGAAATGCAAATTGGCCAAACAGATTCCACTGAATTGTACTGCAGCCACTATAGAGATGGCTATGGCAAAAATAGGCCACTTGTCTGTTTGCATTGAAATTCAAATTCAAATAACAAATGCACAAATACAGCCTTTTAAAATCTATTAGTTGAATGAAACTACCAGCCTCTTTTCCAGTTCCCAGCTTTTGAAAGCTACACTAAAAGCTAGGCACTAAAGAGTGCTAGATAACTGATGAATAGATGGCAAAAATGAAACCACTGTAAAAGTAATTAAGGTGGTAGATTTCCTGCACAATAAAAAGAAAGGGCTAATGCTAGTAGTGAAGGTGAAGTAGTATGTGAACACCAGCCTTCACTCCATTATAATGACTGAAAACTATATAGATGACTTATTGTGCCTTATTCATAAAGCTTGGCCTTGAAGGTTAAAGATGTTTTGTCCTGATTTTGTGTGTATAAAAAGCAACTTTTAACTCATTAATTAGAGGAGAACTTATTGATTCAACATACCTTTTTGATTTATTTAAATGACTTTAATAGGAAGCTTAGGAATGTAAGTTCTCATAAATTCACATTTAATTGTAAACAGATTAAATTAAAATAAGTTTTTCTAAAATCAAATTAAAACATCCAAATTACACTCTGTAAAGCACGAAGGATTTGTTCTCCAAGAATCAGGCAGCACAGACAATATTGAAGAGGTTTATTCACAATACCAGGAACTCTGATAAATCAGCTTCAAATTCATGGTGTTACAGTGGTCAATTATATATACTTTCTTATCGATTACATAGTACGTTTTAAATTCTTTATCTATTCACTTACAAATACAGACATTGTCCCATCCAGAGAGAACAACAGTGATAATGGTGGCTACATACATGCAGAGACACTTTTAATCACTCTCCTTACATCAAGGATGCTAGGGGTACACTCAGAGTGGGGGTAGGGTGGAGGAAGGGGGGGGGGAAATCCTTACAGATAGGTGGCAGATGAGACAGAAATTCTAAAAGCAAATGTGCTGTTCTCATTGGAATTAGAATCACTAAGAGGACATCTGGCTTCCTGAGCCATCAGGTGTTTACACTAGCCATTGTCCTTGAGGCTCAGGTTAACCATTTAAATGACTTTCGACCTATAACTTGTTAGCTAAAAACAACCTCAAGCCTTACAGTTTCTTCTTAAAAAATTGACTTGATCCATGTTGGTTTAGTTTTGATTCACTCTGGAGAATAGATGGTATCTCCATACTTAATGTTGTAACCAGAGTTCCATTAAAAGGCTGCTTCCAGCTCCCTTCTAACTTGAACAGTAAGGAATCAAATATTCTCAGTAGATTTATTTTCCAGATAATTTCAAAAGCCATTTTCAACAGTATCTTAAATGGCTACTCCTAGAAATCTGCCAGCTTTTGAATGTGTGTGTTTTCCTGCCTCTAACCTCATAAATGACTGTGCCACAATTTGAAGCATGGTTACATTTTGATGTTTGAAGTCTGCTTATTTTCAAGACTCCGCACAAGAGCAGCAAAATGATTGTGGGGTTGCCATTCAGATTTTGTGTAAATGCTTTTTTTGATGGGGAAAACACATTGAGACATTTTCACATGAAAAGCTTTGTTCTGGACAGTTGATGTTTTTCAGTTCCCCTCTAACTCACAAAAAAAAACCAAAAAAAAAACCCCAACCCAGCACCAACCCACACCTGATGATCCTTCTTGTCATTTAAACTCTGCATAGATAGAGCTTTTTATTTTTTAATCTCAGACACTGAGCAAGTTTCTAAAGAGAAAAATAATGTTTCTTAAAGTTGGCTTTTAAAGGATGTGTTAAAAAAAACCATTAAGGTTGTGTCCTTTTTTGCAGCATAGATATTTAAAGAGGGCTTGAAAAGCTCACTTAAGGCCCTGTCTAATCACAAACTTGAACCAGTATAGTGGCACCCTGGTTCAGACATTCTTCTAACAGTTCAGAAAAGTACCTTTTGTTAATTGTACTGAAGTACAATTCCTTACCAACTTAGATTAGAAATGTATTACATGAATTCAGTTTAAATTCCAGAGATTCATCCAGCACAAAAGTTTTGATCTGGTTACTTGTTCTGTACCTTAAATGTCACTTGCCTTCAATGATCACAGAGTTGTCCTTTGTATATTTGAAGTTTACATGGTTGCTTGGTTGATCTGCCATGACTCAGTGAAAGGGGCTTCATGCTCAACCTCCTCCAGCCAAAGTTTGTCTCTGAGCGTGTAAGAACCTGGTCAGCCAAGAGAGTGGCAGCTTTAGATGCATGTAATTCGTACATGCGCATATCAATGGTCTATATAATCAATGTACGGAGTTCCATTGGCACCTTCATGAATTGCTATGCTCTGGATATTGAGATGGGATTTGGATTCTGTGGAAGCCATCAGTATCCAGCTAGGGATGTTCCTTAGTCCATTTATTGAGGAATGTCATAGTGGGGGCTGTGTGGAGGCAAACTAATCCAAGAGGGAAGAGTTTACTAACCAGATTAATGCTTGGTCTCCACAAAGCCCTGCTGACCTTCCCTCTGTTGTGTAGCTTAAATCCTGTGGCTCCTGGAGAGAAAGAGAGGAACTGAGAGAGCGTTTAGATGGGGGAGTTAAGGGTGGCTACAGAGTAGAATGGTGGGCACGAGGAACAAGTACACATGCACTCTCACATAGCTAGTATTGTTTACAAGGATTCTGTGGCTGCGTGGCCCGGTACATCCATTCTGGCTGTGTATGAAGACAACATTACCATAATAAGTCTTGTTCTTTTTATATTAAAGCTATATGTGGTTTGGTCAAGTAACTTTAGAGTCCTAAGAGATGCTCATGGCATAAGTCCTGTGAAGGTAGGTAGGGCTAGTTCATATGAAACAGGAAAAAGCTTAATTTCAGGGTAAATAACATAGTGTCTGATTCAAAAGGAGGACAGTTATTAGATACTAAGGAAAAGGTACCAACACTAACATCACTGGGGTGGGCTGAGTTAAATAATGAAAGAGGTTTCTCTAAAGTTGTGAGTTAGTCAAGGTGTCTAACTGAAGGAGAATCCAGCTCCCCAGGGTTTTTATAAAATGGGCATAACTTTACTTCACAGCAAGAGTAGCGTAGGTCATGTTTATGCTTGTTTTTTGTACTAGTGTATTGACATGAATATAATTGCAGCTGTGAAAATCCTTGCTCTGCACGCTGTACCTGCACTGGTGCAAAAAAAAATCACTGCACAGACAAGGCCAACAGTCTAATGAGAGCTTTCTGTATTCTGTAGCTAAAGATCATCTTCTGGCTACTCCTGAACTCTGTGTATGTGTATGCTGAGATCCAGAACATCAGAGAGTCTCATTGTGTGCAGAGAATGGCTTTAGTGATCACGATGGGTGACTTGATATCCTGGGTGGGAGTTAGTAATTTTACTTTTAATCTGTATGTGAAGATTCTATTAAACAAGTTGTTTTCTCTAAAAAATGCAGTGGGATAGAGAGACCAGTAGAATTTCTAAAATTAAGTGTTCTATTAGAAAACTCTACTGGTTCTTATTTTGGTCTTTGGTGAACTTTGAGTTCAGTCTTGTCTCTTTCTAGATTTTTATATCTCAACCATTTTATTTTGTTTTCCAAGTATTCTGTTCTGCAGTAAATTAATTTACCATCTGAATAGAAGAGAGAGTGAAATAGTCAGTTGTCTCATGCCAGTTTTCTGAGCTGATGGCTGTAGAGGATCTTGAATTTGATATATAATTACCGTTACTGGGTCTGTCTTGATGCAACTATATGTTGTTTGTTATAGATTCAGAAACTCTGTGACCGTGTAGCTTCATCTACTTTATTGGATGATCGAAGGGATGCTGTACGTGCTCTCAAATCATTATCAAAGGTATGTGTTGTATTTTTTCTATAGTGCCATGAAAGTATCCGGTGGTTTTTGTGGCACTCCATTTAAAAGTGTTATCTGCAGTTTGCACAATACTACTAATTTTATTTTTAATACTACTCTTATTTTTTTCTGGACAGAAATATCGCCTGGAAGTGGGGTTCCAGGCTATGGATCATCTTATCAATGTTCTCCAGACAGACCGGTAAGCACATTCTAACCTCTAAAAATAAACTCAGTGTCAGTTTTCCTCAAACTACATCCTATACCACCCACTGTGCTGAAACAGTATTTAATTACAGATCTGGTTTGTTTGTTTTTTTAAAGTGACCAGAATGCTTAGTTTTATTAGTAACTCTCCTAGCAGATTAAACTTTGTTTACAGTACCTGTTTATAAACATATACATAAGATAAGGAAATAAGGACATTTAAGGATGGCAAATTATGATAGCAATAAAGTAATGGTAGTACAGAAGTGCGTGTAAATACAGCAGATGCTTGCTAATTTTAAAATATGTAAAATTAGGGGTACAAGGAGATTAAGATATATTTTGACAATTTGTAGTTAAGAGGATTAAATATGGCATCAGTCAGTCTTATTTACTGGTGTACATAATTTGGTGGGTTGGTACAATGTTTGATATATGGAACAGCATTAATTTCAACAGTGAAAGCCTTTGGAGTTATACAGTTTATTGGTGTTGAAAGTGCTGCTGTCAAGGGAAAAAATGATATTTATCGGAAATTGTTCACATGTCAGAAGGAAAAAATTAGATTATTTATACACAGCAGCCTCGCCAGTTGATCTACATATTGCACTTGACAGCAATGTGTATAGAACTTCCTCTTGGTGGTTTGATCCACTATCATAGCATCACTATCATGTGCTACTTTTTCCCTTCCACGTTGGAAGCATGTAATAAAGCAGTCTCCTCCCCACCTGCACCTCCACACAGAGCTAGGATAAGAAATAATCACAAGGGTGTCCACTTTGTATGTTGCCCACACAAGGATCTTGGGCTCCTATGTGGAAGTGAGGGTGGGCAGGAGAGCATCTTCTCACATCAGAACCAAGAAAAAGAGGGAATCGGATGCCAAGGCAGGTCAATAGTCTCATGAATCAAGAAAGCAGCTCGAAGGGTTGGAAGCGTCCCCTTGGATGCGTATTATACAGGGCTAAAAAACAGCAGTGGTGAGCTAGAGACTCCACTGGCCCTATTGGCATGGCTGCGGAGATATACCAGGGACAGCGGCAGGCATCTCTCCCCTGGAAACCCTTCATGTGGCCAAGGATAGACAGACAGTAGGAGCAGAGTGCCTGTGACTGCTACTCAGTCTGGAAGTGGGGCATTCACTTTGGGGGGGGGGAGCAAGCACTCTTAATTTATGTTCACTGTGTTGCCCAAATACGCTTCTCCTGCTGCTGTCTGCAACCTAAATAGGGGAGGAAGACTGTTGAAAGCCATGTGGTACCAGAGGCAGGTAAATTTTGTAATAGGCTTGTTTTAAAAAGGCTTCCCTAGTCATTGAAATCCACTGGTCACAAGTCCCTGGAGGGGAAGAACAACCACCACAGGTATCTGAATGTTGTCCTACCTGTAGGGTAGGAACAGATGGTACACAGGTTACTGCAGGCCAAACTCCCGGCCAGAGTGGGAGACCTGCATGATTTTACCTAGAGAGGATAAACTTGCAGAGATCTCAAAGGGAGCAGAGATACAGCTAACTCTGAGTCATGACAGTTCTATACAGAGGAAAGTAGAGAATATTTTAAGTGTAGAGGAGCATTGCACTTAGGTTAATTCTTAGGTTGGTTTACATATCTGGGACTCTGCTTTCAAAGCTAACTTTCGTTTGCTTCTCGAGTTGCTGGAAGTTGGAGTCATGTAGACATAGTGATTGTCACTTGTCATGCACAGTCAGCCTGATCTGGTCTTGTCTTGGGCTTGTGCATTGGTGGTAGCTCTGTCTGTTCTTTCTGTGACTTAACAGGAGCATGGGACACAAGCACCTTGTTAGGCAGGAATGTTACTTGTTTGCGGTAGGATGGAGTAGCAAAATAGGGAATAACTTGCTGGCTTTTAGCGAAGGGCCTTGGATCTCAGACCTCAGTGAATAAAAAATGCTATGGGGATTGGCTTTCCCATTGAAGGGATTATGCAGGAGGGGCAAGCAACAAGGAAGGTTCGATGAAGACTAGGGAAACCTCAGGATGGAGAAGAGGGTGGCCAGTTCAGAGTAAATTTCTATCTATAGAACTGAGACTAATAGGTGAGTGACAGAAATATTTCTAAATCTGTGCTTTGTTCTGGGAAAGGTGTCCTTTGCTAACTTATTTTAATGAACCTGCACATGGGAATGTTCATGACAATTTCTACCATCTCCAGAATTATTGAAGTGGCTTTTTGTTAGTCCTTTTGGGATGTCTAATATCTGCTTAAAAGCAGTTGAAGCAAGTTTAGTTTGAAAGGAATGATTAGCCTCCAGTGATAACTTCTGAAATGGTGAACTCATTATTATTGTCTTGTGTGAAAATCACTTTGGTTGACAGTCTTTGTGATGTAACCTAACAGAATAGCATGTTGATATTACCCCTGCATGCTGAGAAATACGTCTCCTGCCACTCAGATAGCTCTCGAGCAAAAAGAAAGTTAAACTTCCAGCATGCTACTCTTTTTGTAAGTGTGTGAAATTTTATTCATGTTGATGGAAATAGTGATTTGTAAAGTAGGTGAGCATGTGTAGTGCATGGGCATCTTTCCTCTTCAGCACACTTAGGCACTTACTTTATTCCCATCTAGCCAGTGCTAGGGAGTGGCATATGTAGCTTTAAAAGTTGGTCCTAGTAAGAAAAATAAGCTATCTTGGTTCGTATGGCCATGTGTAACTGGATGAGTTGCATTTACTCTGCACTTCTCCTGTCCAAGTATGATCTTCCTCTTCTCCAATCTGAGTTGCTTCTTCCAGCTTCAGACTTCTTTATTCCAGGCCAGAAATGTTTCTCTTCTGTGTGTCAAGTAAACATATTGTTCCACTCTTCCTACAGTCTCCCTGTAGATTCAACATGTTGGTTTCTGTGGCTTCCCACATGCTCAATTTCCTGACTGTCTGCAATACAAACACTTCATTTTGTTCTACAGAAAATTGATTTCTTGAGCTAATGCTGCAGCTACACATGATCAAAAGTTCTGCTGTCCTAGATCTCAGCAGCACTATAAGGTCAGCACTTAGGGTCTGCAAAACCAGGCTTTTACAAAAACCCACATCAGTAGATGTTTCCATTTTTTAAACTTAAATGGAAATAGCGTTCTGTTGGTATAATGTTGTTTTGCTTGATCTGCAATCTACACATGAGCATCTGTCTGAGAATCTGAAAGTGAAATTGATTGGGAATTGGTTGTAAATAAAACAACTGGCTATTTTGTGTTTACTCTGGAAGCTGAATGCAGTGCAGATGTAAACATAAATGGTGAAAAGTAAATTTGATTTTAAAAATTCCTTTAGTTTTACTTGAGTAGACAGTAAGATAGCTAACTAAAACTAATACCATACATTTGGTTCTTCAAAAAATCAAAACAAAACACTAAACTTTATAGGGCTAATGTTACTGTGAATATATCTAGAAGTTAATGGTACACAAGTAGGATCAGATTAGTCAAATACTATTTGTTGAGCAACTATTAATTTAAGGCACCAGCTCCAGCCATGTAAATAACTACAATTCAGAATTGTTACGTACTCAACACTAAAGTTTTAAAGACAAGATCCCTTGATCTTAAGAACTTCTGTTTGGTTTTCCTTTCTGCTTTTAAAATATGTCACTGGAAACAAAGTGTACTACAATCTTCCTACATCTGCTGATCTGACTCAGCAGAAGTATGCAGCGTAGCTTTAGCTTTGTTGGTCCCACGATATTAGAGACCGTAGTAGTACTTAACATCATCACACCTTTCAAAGGGATTGGTCTAGTGTCTGATTTGGGTTAGGTCGTATTCTTGTCCTGGCTACTTGTTACTGTAGCTTTAGAAAAAAATAAGTTAACATGCTGGGAAGTTTCAGAAAGGTTTAAGATGCTCCGGGAGTGCTTCTACTCCAGACACTTCTGCTCCACGCTCACTTGTAAGTTCTTGGTACACTGATCTGACTCCTTGATACAAAGCTCCATCTTCATAAAAATGATGGGAGAAAATATACATTGGGTAGATTCTGCCAGTTCCCTTCACCACTGTAATACCATATTTCTTGAATTGGAATTCACAAGAAGCTCCAGGGGGAAAAAAGTAATATTTTATATCTTGATTAGTAACTTCCACTACCCAGCAAAGGCAGGGCAGTTTCAGTGTGTATAGAATAATCAGTAAAAATAGATACTTGCGTTTTTGCAGAAAGCTAAATGGAAAGAATTCAACAAACAGCAAAAAGAAATACTTTGCATCTGCCCTCATGTTAAGATATGCACTTAAAGAAAAGAAAAATCTGTTAGGAAGAGGCCAGGCTTCTTTGTACCTAAGGAGAGAAATAGCAAAATTTGAGATTTCCTGCTGTAATGGAAAAAAGTGATCTAACTGACTCAAATAGGTAGTGCTGTACTTGAGTCATTTCGATCTGTCAGATATAGAATTGTCACGTCACTTCAGATGAAAAATTAAATGTTAAAACTTGTAGTTTAACATCTGGTTTAGTTTTGTTATGATTAAGGGAACTAAAATAGTAGTAAAGATGAACTACAAAACTTAAATTCTGTACAATCCAGAAATTTAGGATTGTGCTGATTAAAACAATTAAATAGATTAAGTTTTTCAGCACTTGCTTAGTTAACTTTTTTCATTAGTCTGGCTGTGGGGGGAAGTGGCTTCCCCCTAATGCTGATATACTTCTGAAGTTTGCAATACTTTTTATATCATTTATGGCACATGGGCCTAGTAAGAGAGAGAATCTGAAATGCACATAACATATGAATGGTGAGAGAAAGGGACATTATCCCTGTAGGTAGGTTCCAATACTGTTAACTGGTTTTAAAAAAAAACAAAACAACAAAAACCTTAATCAGTAGAAGGCATGTTAAAACATCAGAGTGAAGATGACAGCAATGGAAAGATGGTAATTCAGAAATCTAAAATGAAAGAGTAAATTAAACAAAGTTGTCATGGAATATGTTTAGCCTTCTTCCATACTTCATTTAGTATGCAAGTCCTGGAATGGAATTCAGATAGGACTGATTTTAGTGTACTGCTCATCTGCTGTCCTGCCAAGTCACTTGGTGAGCTGACTAAATTTCTCGCTGATTTATTCTCTGTTTCTAATATCACCAATCTGTGATTTGAATCTGTGTGTAGATGATGATCTTGTGAGGCAGCTCAGGATTCCTGGTCTCTATGATGATGATGGGCCTATCCTAAGTCATTATTGACTCAACTCATACAGCTGGGTACTCTGTGGATCTGGTGTTTTGGACTGGTATTGGAGGTTAAGCAATTGGATCTTAAAACCTCTGTTGTGGACTGACTTACCTCCTGTGTTTTGAGTTGGGGCTCATCTCTCCTGTTGGGCTAAGGCTCCTGTTTTGATGGTCTGTCTTCAAAGATTAGTAGAACCAGAAATGTTCCAGAGAGCACATCTTGATAGTCTGGAGGACAAAAGAGCTATATCATGTCCTGCCACCGTTGATGAGGGGGTCTGTAGGCATTAGTTTTCCAGCTTCAGTCTCTCAGTTCACGCTGGTTTACGGATGGACTTATAATCTCTTCTGTATGGAAGGAAAACATTTATTTTCCTCCATCATAACATCTGCTAAATCGCAGAGAGCAGTTGAGTTTCTGGGGGTGACTTAGTAAATCTGGGCTGTCTCGGCTCAGTAGCTAGTGTGAATTCCTCCTGTTGTGAGGAATTTGCTTGTGATGTGTACCAGGTTGTTCAGACTAGGGATGAAGTTTCTGCTTCCATGGTAGCAGAGCAAAATTTTGCAGGAACAAGGGGCCCTTTCTTCTCTGGTAAAGTTTCAGCTGGTGATGATTGTGATGCTTCCCAGGGCCACCCAGGGTTGTGGGGCACCTCACCATTGCCTGCCTTTAGCGTGCAATAGTCTTAGCTGCACCTGCTATGGATCAGCTCCCTGAAATTAACAGCCTCTGGCAGCACAATCACTGCCTTCCAGGCCTCCACAAACCTTGCTCCTCTGTACCAATAGTGACAGGCACACACCAACTCCCAAGTACTCCCTGTTCCCTGCCCTGTCTATCTCCTTATCCACTGGATACTTTACAGAATTAAGAGGTCTGCTGTTGCCAAAAGAACAGAGCACAGCAGCTTGTAAGATTCAGTTCAGGACCTGCACTTTGCTTAGCACTACAGCACTTAGATATATTTATAGTGAATACAAGAATAAGCTCATCATCATTAAGATTAGAGATTCAGGTAATAGTGAGTAAGAATATTGGAAACAAATGGCTACATATAAAACAAGATCATAACACTCCTTTTAGAGACTAAACTTAACTAACAGGTAACCTCCTGTCTAAAAAAGTGTATCTCACTCAAAGTTCTCCGTTTTCAACCAAGCCTGGTTGTGACCTCTTTTTCTTTCAAAACCACTGTCCTTTTTATTCCTCAGTGAAGGGTGCCCAGGTGTCCCCTTTGTTCTAGCTGCCCCAAAATATACTCAAGCAGACTTTTGATATGTACCTCCAAGATAAGGTCCTCTTCTTCTGTTGTCTTTCATTCTGAAATTTTCTTAGTCCTTCATTTATGTTCAGTTCAGAGTGACTGATGATGATGCGCAAGACAATACTCAATTTACATGTCAACAGGTAGATGGATAGACATCTCCTGTCTGACAGAACCTGTTTTTCACCTTTGTTGGTGACTCATACCTTGGTACAGACTTTACGAACGTGTGTGTGTGTGTGTGTGTGAGTGTGAGAGAATAAGTAAACTCCTTACCTAGTATCTGTACATGCATTTCACAGTGATATTGATGACCAGTGTGACACCAGCTTTCCTTTGAGCATTCATGCAACATTCTTTGGTGAACCAGAATGTACATAACAGTGACCCTTGTACAACTCTTAATGCCAGCTGGCAAGCAGGTGCTTGGGTCACAATGATCAATGAGGTATTGGAGGTGTTGAGAGAACTTTATCTCATATCCTTCCTGGCTGGTAAAGGCCAGTGAGGAAACACTGCGTCCATTGCTTGTGGAGATTGAGAGGCACTGACAGAGGGCAGGCTGTCTATTGATTTGAAGGAAGCATTAATGTGACCTTGGTTGAAGAAGTCACTGCTTGATTCTGTTAATCTAGCTAATTATCAACAAGTGTCGCATTTTTATCTTCTTGGGTAAGATTATGGAGAAGGCTGAGGTGAGACAATTCTCATGATATCTAGATGCATTTAGCCTAATCAGTCTGGTTATAGCTTTGGCACAAAGACTGCATGGGTTTTGTCTGTTGATCTCCTCCTGGTGATGGATGAAAATTAGGTGCCCATGCTGGTGGTATTAGATCTTCTGGCTCTTCGGTAGTGTTGATTATGACGTGATGTTGACTCACCTGTGGACCCTGATGGAAGTAGATAAGGTTGCTTATCAGTAGCTTTGTTCTTTCCTTTCACATCTCAACAGGGCAATTGCTCCTCTTCCTGACAAACTCTGACATGTGGGGAACCACAGAGTGCCATTCCGTATAGGGGGGCCATTTTAAGGATTAGTGAAGCGGCATAGAAGTGCAGTGTTTTCAGTAAGCTGAGTTGAGATTAGGGCCCGGATGAAAGCGAGCTGGTGAAGATCAATCCAGACAAGACTGAGGTGATGATCATGTGTTGGGGGAAGCAACCGGAGAGTGTGGCCATCATTAATTACATGGGCCGTAAGTAGTGGGGTTATTTTAAACCCTTTAGCTACTGTTTGGCAATTATATTACAGCAGTGACTCAATCAGCTTTTTACCTTCTCTGTCTGGTTAGGAGCTTGCTGCCTTTCCTTTCTTGTGTGTCCCTTGTTACTGTTACCCATGATTTTGTTTCCTCAAGATTAGACTATTGCAACACTTCTTACATGGGTCTTACACTTTAATAAAACCATTCAGAGACTGAAGCTGATGCAGAAGTTTATTGAGAAGGTCATGTTGCTGGTAGCATGTGACATTGCTCTGGGATCTGTATTGGTTGCCCATTGCTCTCACAGTAGAGTTCAAGGTATTGGTTATGATCTGTAAAATCCCTAAATGGCCTGAGACAGTTTTACTGGAGGGATTGCCTCTTATTCTGTGCCAGACTGCCACAGCAGTGGTCACCAGAAGTACTCGAGCTGGATCACCCTTATAAAAGACGATGTTGGCAGGATGTTCCATGTGAGTGTTCTGAGACTTTGGAACTGCTCCCCACTTAAGTCTGAAATAGGCAAAACTTGGGTGACTTTCAAGGCACACTGCAAAGGCGACAGGTATTTGATGAGGTTTTTGGAGAGGGCTGAGGGTAAGCTCACAACTTTGAAGTGGGGGGAAAGAGTCCAGATGTCTAGCTAACTGAGTTCTTATTGAAGTTACTTCTGCTTCTGGAACTTTATTGTATTGTTATCTACAGCCTTTGAAAGATGCCCCTTTATTTTAAATCTAAATTTGTTTACAGCATTAAGTACAAGATTGTAAGGGTTTTGCAATCTCATGAAATAGCTTGATTACTTAAGAGATGTCTTTTAACTGGTGTGCTAAAGGAATTAATCTAGATATGTGATACAGGTTCAGTATAACTGCAGTGATTATCAGACATCACTGCATTGAACTGAACTTGAAAAAAAGAGCAAACAAATGATAGTTTACGCTGATCAATTTGTATAGTTGATTTTGAAATTAATTTTTGGAAATATTCAGAAGAGATGGAATGGCTTCTGAAATGAAAGGCATGTTGGTAGTTACGTTGCTGAGCATTTTTGTACTGGATCTTAACTTCTGAAGTGATTATATCCAAGGGGAAGGAAACGAGGAAAGAAGATTTTTGAATTCTACAGTGACTACACAATTCCACATCTGTAAAGTATTCCAAGGTGGAGAAAAAAAATCTTGACAACATAACCTCCATTTACTACAGTTGTCACTGCTAATATGTCTGTTTGCACTAGGAAAGCAATAATATAAAGCAGAAAATGTAAGAAAAAAGTGGAAATAAGTCATTAAAGAAAAGTGTTACTTCTGTTCACAGTTCAGATTCTGAAATAATTGGCTATGCTTTGGACACTCTCTACAATATAGTATCGAATGATCTAGAAGAGGAGGAACAAGGTAAGCTGCAGTAGTAACAGTTGTAGTTACCTCCTGAAGTTACATTTAACTTTCATGTTTCCTCTATAATGATTTACATTCAAATTATAAAAATGTAATGGTATGCAGTTTACTTAACACTGCTCCTTTAATGGATCCTATCTTACAGTAGTAGTACTACAATCATTTGTGTGAATGCAAGGAAAGTTGGTTGAGAGTAACTTGCATTGTGGTAATATCAAATCCTTTAACCTATTTCCTTCTGTAGGTACACAAGTATCTGTTTCAGTGGGATTGTGCCTGTAGTTTCATACTAAAATAATCCTTTTGTGGAACATTGTTACATCTGACAATAGACTTAAAGTTGTGTTTGACGATTAATCAATATTTGCTACTTAAAGCTAACACTGAGATGAGTGGCCCTGATCAAATGATACGCTTCTTTTTTTGCTCACTTACCAATGACTATTCCTTAGAAAAAATGGATTCCTTAGAAGATAAAGGTGGTTGTGCATGAGTGTGAAAATATTTTGATTGCCAGAAATTCAATGACTGTTAATTTAGGATGGAAATAATAATAAAAATAAAACAACCCAACAAACACCTCGTGCCTTCCTGCCCCAATATTTCCACATCTGACCCAAAAGCATAATCAATTTGATCTTGAGACTTGATGTTTTTAGTTGCTAATTGTTATTACAGCCTTTTAGAAGAAAATGGTAACAGACGAATTAAATAAGAGGATTAGGCATCATGACGAGGGTTCCCAGTTCTATGTTAAATGATAAAATCACACTGAAGCAAATTTAGAATGAGAATATTTGGTTGATCGTTACAGGCCTTTGAAGGCTTTTTCTTGAATTGTAGCTAAAATTGACAGTCTTCAAAAATGACTCTTAAATAGCCTAAAATAAACATAAAAACTTCAGTGAATCATAACTAAGATTGGGAAAAAGTGTACTTCATGTTAAGGATTGTATATTGGAATTTGCTCACTCTTACTATTAACCAGTAACAGCTGGGGAAATTCCCGCTGCTGAGAATGGGGTAAAACAGCTGTCCAATAAAGTGACAATCTCAGGTTTTCAGACTGATGGGCAGAGTGAGGGGCTTGGGCAGGCCTACCTCCTGTTGGTAGTGTATATAATGGCTGCACTTCTCAGCATGCCTGAGGCTGAGCCTCAGTCTGTGAGCCTTCTGTTGCGCTCTAATAACCAGTTTGTGATAACTAAGGAATGGAGTGATTAGGTCTGGACTTCTTGGCTACAATCAAGTAATTCATAGGCAGCTACCTCTGCCAGAAAGGCATGCTGCAATTTAATTGCACAAATCAGCCAGAGTGACCGGTGCAGTAAAACAAACTACAATTTTGCTTCTGCAACATACAACTTGAATTGAATTTTCCAGGAGACTGCATTTCTCCTTTGTTTTTGTTACTGCCTTTTGCAATTAATCAAAAAACCAGTCCTTAGCTATCCTGTTAGTTGAAACAGTCTAATCTATAGATCCACATACATATTAATTGTTGATTTTAAAAATAAAAGTGTCAAGCACATCAAATCACTTATTGACGTTTTGGGATTTTAAAGAAAACATCACCCTGAATCAGCAAAAGAAGGGTCTGAAAGCCAAGGGAAAACATGGACAAAACATATGCACCAGAGTACACTTAGGAAAATGAGAAACTTAGATATAAGTGCATTTTCCAAAATTCATGGCATGCTAAATATCCATGGATTTATCATGTCTTGCATCCATCATACAGCCCAAGAGCATTGCAAGTAACCAGATGGCATTAACCACCTGTTTTTTTTTTTTATTTCAATTCTATGTAGCACTGGTGCTATGCTGCTGGATTTTTTTAGTTTTGTACTTGAAAAGCTGATATTGCCAACTACATTGATTTTTTTACACAAGTTCTCCAAAAGTTTGAGCAACGTATAACGGAAGAGAAGTCTTGATGGAAAGTAGGTGTAGATCGACCAATACATATAATTTAATGTAATGTCAAAATATTGGCAGAAATGGAAATGTGCTCAAGCACTTTTCTAGAATTTGTTGTGCCTTCCTGTGCATTGCTGAATGAGACTTGCAGCCTGAAGTGCTCAAGGAAACTAACAAGATATATGTGAATCTTGCTTCAGATTCACTCCTTATTGTTTCCCTCTCATCCGTTTTCCCACTGGGTTCATTCAGTTGTCTGTTCTCGTTCAGCCTCCTTTATCGAAGGCACAGGCATCTCTAGTAAAATCTAGTGCTATAATTTGGCGGGCAGGAGTTATTGAACAAATAGGTAGCACTGGTGCATGCAGGTTTTGGCAATGCCTTGATAGAATACTCCCCAAAAGAGGCAGGCTCTGACATAAGAACACTATGCTCAAAAGGCCATTAAAAGCAAAGAATTACTGGACTAGTATGACACGTGTGTGATCAGAAGTATTGCAAGAATACAAGGTTGTCTTGTTCTGCCACTTCCATGACAATTAAAGTAATAAGGTAACAATGGTGGCAGAATTTCAAGATGGCTGCCCTTAAAATCCAGGCTTATACCATTATTAGTTCTGCTGTTCTACAGTAGGATGTGGAAAACTGTTTTACTTGTGAACTTTTCTCTTCTGTTTTTCTCTTTTGTCTACCTTTTACAGATGATTCTGAAGGTAAAAAAACCCTCAATTTATATAGCATGCTGCTTTTATTAGTCATAATTGCTAATCACAAGTTGTTTTTCACCTTAACACTCTCCACTGTTAAAAAGGACACTGTAAGATATTTTTATAATCCTTATTGAATTTTTTAATAATCTTCTCTCAAATTTAAAACTCAATTTCTTACTTTTTTTTTTTTTTTTTTTTTTTTTTTGGGTACCTGAAATGTGTGTTCTCCCCCCCCCCCCTCGCCCATTATGCTCATGTGCTGATGAGATTGTGGGCCTATTATTCTGCCCCATGATTCTAAGTGGTCTTGTTGGCATTCCAATGCCCTAAATACTTCTTGGTTAACTATTTAATTAAAGTGAATACCAGAGCTCAGCATGAGATTTTGGTGAGCAGGTATAGATGCGTAGTGTTCTTGTGTCTAGAACAGGGGTGGGGAACATCCGGCCCGTGGGCCGTATAAGGCCCGCAAAGTCATTTGGTCTGGCCCGCGGGCCGTCCGAAATAATTTGGTCTGGCCCTGGCGGCGGCGCGGTTTTGCGGCAGGGTTCTGTGGGGGGGTGGGGCAGTGCCCGCCGCCGAAACCCTGCCGCCGTTTGCTCCGTTTCGGCGGCGGGGGGAAATTCGGCGGCGGCGCAGTTTCACGGCCGTGGCGGGGAATTCGGCGGCGGACACTCAGGCCACCATCAGGCCCTTGCCAGAAAAAAGGTTCCCCACCCCTGGTCTAGAAGGTTAACTGAAACTGTTATACAGAACAAAAGTCAAACTTTGAACCTTCCAGCCTTCACAGTGTCCCTTTTAAGTACTACACATTAAGAATAAGCCATTATTTTCCTTTCATGGATCTAGTTGCCCACTTATGCACTTTTTTCTCCGTCATCTGTTAATCTGTCTCAGTTCTGGGTTGCATTTAGTGTGTTTTAACTAATCAACTAAGACTGGTGGTTTGAAAAGCAGTATTTGTTACTGAAACATCTAAAATTATGCTTCAGAAACAGAAATATGTACGTGCAGAACTTGAGTATGACTTCATATAACAATAACCAGTCTAAAGCACTTGCAATAGTGTGTGTGTGTGAGAGAGAAATGAAAGTTGAAGTAGTATCCTTTTGATGCATTGCCTGTTTGTTTTTCTAAATGGCCACTCCAGCTTTCCCTTCATTCTAACTTTGTTTAATTTTTCTGATTTTCTTTTTCTATATTTCCTTTACAATCAAATGGTTTTAGGATTTTTCTGATGATTTATATTTAATTTGGCCCTTCCATATGATAGTCTAGGACATATTGATTGGAAACAAAACTATTGGAGTAAGTAGATACTTCAGCACACCGGTAAAAGGAAATGGATGTAATGTTTATCATGCAGAACTCTTTTGAGCATTAAGACACTAGAACTTAATGTAAGAGCAAGTGTATGTGTTAATGAGTCTGCTAGTCACCAAACTTGTTTTTTTCTGAAAGCGGTGGGTGAACTGGAAGTTGTAAAATTTTGCTGTCCCCTTTGTAATCTGAGAACATTGCATCAGGTTCACATGGGTTCAGCTATAGAATCTGCATTTCCAGATTTTTGTAAATTCATGTATGCACATTATTTTTCATTGTTATCAAAAGGGAAAGAAAGAGTTGACAACTTCCTAGACTAAAATTTCAAACAGAACAATTAATCTTAGATGACCCTAATTTTTCAAAATCAGTGGCACCAAATGGTTGCTTGATGAAAGAAATAAATGTAACTTGCATATATTAAGAGTAATGATTGGCAACCCATGATAGAAATGACTAATTTAAAATTTTGTTACCAACCATTTATAATGGAACAGCATAACAAATTAAGAGTTAGACTCTAAAGGCTGCTTCAGTGGTTGAACAAATGCTGACTTTTGTGACCTTTGAAGAAAAGATCAAATGTAAACATCTTCTTTCCCTTGTTCTACCACTGTCCAAATTGTGTACCAAAGTTCAAGTTTGTGGGCAGTTTGTCACCTTGTTACAGGTCTCTAAATTATGGAGGCATCAGCAGCAACTCCATAATTAAGTCTGTATGGAGATATGCAATTAAAGCAGAACTAAAATATTTTTGTTTTGCAAATAATTGACCTGAATTGATCATCCAAATTTGGCTGAATAATTCAGTAGCTCTATGGAAAGTGTTCTGTGTATGTGTTTTGTAAAATCTTTGATAACATTTGCAGATGAAGCATATAAAACTGCTCCTCTCAAAATAGTGCTGTGTGTTGCTCATGTTACTTTGAGCTCCTCTAGCTTAATGCCAATAATCCACAAATTCTTCTTGAGCTAATTGATGACATCTTGGTTGTGGACCCCTTTTGAAACGTTAAAATGAAACAGTTACAAAATTCTTCATATTCGGGGTAACAGTGGAGTTCTACGAAGGTTAGCTAACAGAACTACTCTGTGTGTTAGCTGCTTCTGTTAACTATAGCAGCCATGCTGAGTCACTAGTGCTCTGCATAGACACTTGGGAAGATAAGTAGAGCGCCGTGGAGCATGGGAGTGTGCCATCAGGGAGAGATGTGGCTCCAAGATCATGTGGGAGTGGGGCAGCACAGAGAATGAGTATGGGTTGGGGGGACATCAGAGGTTGAGTGAGCTTTAGGGGAAGAAGGGCATTTTAGCAGCAGGATTCAGGTGGGTTGGGAAGGAAAGAGGCTTGTATCCAGGCAAGGAGGCGGGTGACTGAGCTGAGATTGGTGCTTGAAAGGTTCCCTAAGTGTTACTGCTTCATTGAGCAGATGAGCCATTCAAGTGCTGATGAGTATATGGACCTTAGGCTCTCTCTCCACTGATCCTTTTCCCCCACCCACAGGGCCTCTGCATATAACCCAGTCTGCCCAACTAAAATGTTACTGTTTCTCCACCCACCCCCGTCCTGATCATCCACCCGCTAGCTCATCCCTTGGCTCCTATCCCTTGCTTACTTGGATGAGCCATGAGGCATCTTCATGGGAAGCCAAAAGCATGCAGGAATGTGGCTGGGAGAGCATGGGCAGGAGATGGGGTTTACACTAAATCTGGAAGAGAGTGGAAGAAGCAGCAGGTAAAGGAACTTCGCTCTGAATCACCTGCTTATCAGAGTGCTACTTTTCTGAGTGGAGTGTCTCGTCCATCCACCTGATGCACAGCCTGAATTCCCTTTCATCACCCCCATAACCCTACTCTCTCCTGTTTCCTTCACCCTGTTCCACTACACTGTGTTCTTAGAGTATTAATGTGCTGTGACTAGATGGGGGAATATCTAGCCCAGATTCCGTTCAGGTTGTTAGAATGCGTTGTCCACCACCAGATTCTGTAAAAAGGAATGAAATGACCAGTTACAGTAGTCATCACCTTCTCTGCCCGCCATGCAGCAGTTCTTTTTCTCACTCTCATCGGCCACTTTGGACAAAATGGAAAAATAAGTCTTAATTCTTACCATAAACAAAATAAATCAATGTGTGTCCACAATAAGCAGTCTTCAGTTTTGTAATTTACACATACCTAAGCATGGAAAAATCACTTACCTGAATCACCCATTCACATGTCTATTAGAAATGTTTAGGAAAAGATATCTGTGCAGTCACCATTAGAAGTCTGACACCATGCTGACACACCAGGACAAAATAACAGAACTGCTTTTGATCTATTTATGGAAGCTATGTCAAACCTGATGTTAATTACCAAAGCATGTAACCAACACCTGTGCTCTTAACTCAAGGGTTCCTGTTAATTGTTCAGGATCAAGATGGCGATATGTGGGCTGTGGGACTTGGAAGGGAGATAGCTGAAGCTATATGGGGAACTGATCACTGCAGTGAAACACTTAACTGCTTATTTATTTGGGTTTTATATGGATGATGCAGTCTAGCAACCATTAACTCCAAAGGTAACTTTTCCAATTACTACATTTGATATGCACACAGGACTCTAGACATTTTTTTCAGTTATTGGAATTGTTTTCTTAGTAAATCATATTATGTAACTTTGAGTCAAGTTCAGTTACTATTTCAGGGTTGGAGAAGTGTTAAGTTTTCCTCGACCTACATCCTGTGAGAGAGTCTAACACAAAGATTTCTCACCTGGCAACTCTCTTCCCACTTCACCTTTTATTGAGACAAGTAGGGTGAATGCAACTTAGGAAGCTACACTTCAATTCAATATATTTTTAAGAATCCGTGATTTAGTAATTTTCCCGGGATTGTCTATCCGTGAATACGTGCAGAATGTATTCAGTTGGCATCAGATACAAAACACAACACTTACTCTAATGCCTATAAAAGGAAGGAACACTAGTATTCTTAGATTAGATACTACTAATTGGCTGTTTCATTAAGACAGTCTTGCTATAGAAAAATTTTGTTTCTGACCTTTAGAGAGTCCAGCTACTCAGAGTAGTGCACTAAATGCCCCAAATAAAAAAGGTAAGAGGAGCACTGTCATAATATTTTGCCAGATCAGATCCCGACTTTGCAGCTTCTGCTTCTTGTAATGCCTAAATATGCACTGTAGTGGTGCATCTGCTGCAGAACTCCTCTTGTCGACTGGAAGCAGCTCAGGGGGTAATAGTAAAACCTTCGTAAAACTTCATGTTTTGTACATAGCATGACTCTCCATGCCTTGTGCACTGTCTGTAGTCTGCAGTGGGACTTTCCACATGGTGAATGTGGTATCTGCTGCATAGTGCATGTCGAACCATTACGCAGAGCAGGTAGGAGAAAGTATCATAAGGATTTGGTGTGGTGGTTGGGCTCAGGGCTTCTGCCCCACAGGAGGCACCTGCAAGGGCTCAGCTTCTGCCCCACGGGGCATGCCTGCTGGGGCTTCAGCACTACAGGGAGGGAGGGTCTCAGGGCTTCTGCCCCATGGGAGGCACCTGCCGGGACTCGGGGTTTCAGCAGATGCACCCTGCAAGGCAGTAGCCCCAAGCCCTGGCAGGCACGCCCCGTAGGGCTGAAGCCCTAAGGCTCAGCGGGTGCGCCCTGACTTCAAACTTCTGAAAATTGTTGTATACAGCTCAGAGAATCAGTAAATTTGGCCACCCGTGTTTTACCAAATATTCCTTAATTAACCAGAGCCCTTATCTAAACTTAGTTGTTGCTTTTCCATCATGTCTGGATGATAATTGGGGAGGTTGTCCAGCATGGGAAAATATACGTAGGATGCAACTGTATTCATGATACCTGTCATGCTGTTATAATAACTCTTGGTTTCATCATTGGTGCTTCTCCAGTCTGTCCAACATAAACATCTTAAATAACATATATATAAAATTAACTACTTGTGTAGAACTTCAATAATTCTAACCCAAAGGCTAGGTAACAGGATGACAGTGAATTGCCTTTATGGAATTAGTCCAAATCAAGATCTGAGTGGGTTTTTTGTCACATATACATCTTAAAACTAATATCCCTTTTTTGATAATTCTGAGTTTTCTCATCACTGAAACAAATTATTTTTCAAGAGTAAATAAGCTACGTGAACATCCAGCTTTAGATGGTTTTACTCCTAAACTAAAAGTCATGAAGGAGGGAGCAGTAAATCTTTCTCTTTGGAGAAGATATTGAATGATCTTTGTGACACACTTGTTCAGCTGTGCACTTCACTGCAACTGCATACAAACACTGAATCACCAAGGCTACTTTGTTTACTTCATTTGAAAAGGAATGTGTTTTTTGCTCTTTAAGAGCTGTTTCATCATTTGGGAGCTTGCTTGCATTTTGAGTGTGTGGTCCTGCAGGTGACGTATGTGACTCTGAGCAGACATGACTGATGGAAAATATAATTTCTTGTAAACTGAGCAATTAAAAATAGTCTAGATTTTATTAATTATTGATTTGGGACCTGATCTGAGTCCCATTAAAGTCAATGGCAAGATACTATCATCTTCAATGGAAGCTGAATTAGACTTCTACTTTGTGAATTTATGGTTTTCCACTATTAAAATGAATTAGCTCCTTGTTTACAGTTCTGACTTTGGGATAGAAAAAACTCAGATTCTCTTTCATGTTTAAACCAATGTAAAAATTGTTTGTGGCACACAGATTCCAGGAATGATTACTGTGAAAACAAGATACATTTATTATTCAATATGGCAATAAGGATTCTTTGAACCTTGACTCTTAAGTACCTTATATGGGCTGTGTGTGTGTACTGCAACCTGTTAAAAAGTTCTACAGTTATTTTAATGTTGCACTGTAACAATTTCTTCTTGAATATTACAGAAGAAAATTCACAAAAACAGGTTGATGATCTGGGAAGGCAGTTTACGGAAATCTTCATTAAACAGCAAGAAAACGTCACTCTTCTGTTGACTTTTCTAGAGGTGAGTAGTAGTATGGTAATTTGAATACTGAAGAAACATTAAATTGGGTGCTTAATTCTGTGCTGCTTCATGGATGAAGCCATACGTCTTGCCTCTCTGTTATAGTACAAATAAACTAGAAGCAGTCTAGGAAAAACTTTGGTGAATATGGTGACATTTGGCAAAATCACTCTTGCAGAATGAAGAGGGAGACATCTCACAATAGGATAGATGAGAGTGCTGCCATTTAGAAGCAGACCAGCACTATAAATGGTTAGAGTATGGAACTAGAGTAGAAAAGTGCACTTCCGCAGCAAAGGGCAAGTGCTCTCATCCACACTGAGTTAATTTTTACAGGACGGGTTAAGTGAGCGCAAATGAAGCCTGTCACAAAATGAAAATGAGACGTTACTATGAATCCAGTTGCCTCTTAAATAGGCAAGATGAGCACTTTTTAGGCAGCTCATTGCACCAATCAAAACATACGTTGTGTTAGTCTTACGAGTCAATGACCTGATGTTGGTTTTAGCTTGTTGTCCGTTGTTGTCTGTTTCAGAGGACTGCTTCTAGTTACTTACACTGGTAGACAGGTAGCTGAATTTTCTTTTTTTACAATTAAACTTTGCAAAAACAGGGATTTAAAACACTCTACTTAATCTAGTTAATTACATTTTATAATCATTTGTATTTCGTCATTGTGTATACTTGCAGGAAAAAAAAACCACACTAGCCATCTTTCCTGTAGAACACTGAAAGTTAATGCCTTTCATCAAGCTTTCACTTGTGTACAATAGTCAGTATATTTGAATCTAAATCTTAATGCCTGAAGTTTAGCTTCAGAGTAAGCAGCGATACAAATTGAGAAAATGACTTTGTGAACAGTTAATAGGATGAGATACACAAGGTAGTAATGCTCTGTAGAAACAAGCACTTCTTCCTAGTGAGAGATTCACCATAGTATGTACTCAAAATTAAACCACTAAAATTGTACTTCTAAGGCTTACAATTAAGTTGTTGAAAAATCTGATAAAATGGAACTGTTTCCTAAGCCTAATTATTTGACTTGTAAACACAATCATATTCAGGTTGCTAAGTGGCAGTGAAGGGCACTTCAGAAATACTAAAGTAATGCCTTGATATACATACTTATGTTGGGTAGCAACTTGCTCAACAAGTTGATGCCAGTAATTTAACCATCTGCCCATCAGAGCTAGAAAACCAGAGGAGAAATCAGGAATGTGAATAGCTGAATTTAATTTATAAATAGCTTTGGCCAAGATTTTCAAAATGAACTTGAGACACCTTGAAGAGGCCTTATTTTTGGTGGTGGGTGTTCCTGGTGGATACCTCCATATCATTGGTGCCCCAAATCATTGGTCATAGGGAAAATAGTTCGCCAGATATGCAATGAACCTATCATTATCCATTATTAATAATAAAAACGGAACATTGGTAGCTTGTCTGTATTCACCTTTTAAAAATAGTCTGATTAGATATTATCAGCCCTTCTACTCTGTGCATTTGTACAGATGAGTATTAGACTAGACTAGTACTAATTTGTACTAGAGATTAGTACAATTTATGAGACATTTTAAATCCATCAATATGTAGCTGGTAGTCATGGAACTCCTTCTCTATTTTTGGTCCATTTCTTATCCCAGCCGTTGAATGCCAGATCTCTCCTTTTATGCACTTCAGTTACATAATCTAAGTGGTCATAATCCTTTCTGGTAGGCAGACTCAAACTATGTAGCAGCTACAGATGAACCGATACCTTCCCACCATTCTATCAGTCAGATTTTTATAGTGAAAACTAGAGAAAATAATTACTTTGCTTAAAGGAGATTTTCAAAGATGGGCTAAAATAGATTGGACAGCTTCAGGGAGTGGTAAGGGGATAGAAAATCTTAATTTAGGTCATTGGCTCAGGTACAATCCAGGCTGTTTCACAGTCATTGCTCTCTGATGGCTGTTTGCTGTCTTGTTGGATAAGAGTTGGTGACCTCAGTCCAGTACTGAATGGCCTGGTGGCCACATGGGAAATATCCCATCACGAACAGCATTCCTGATAGTCTTTACAGAGGCCAAGAAATAAATGAATTGATGTGGACTGACCTATCATCTCATTGGCCTTTGCTGAAAATAGATGGAGCTCATTGGTTGAGCGATATGGAGTTGCTGAAACTAAATTGTATACAAAGAATTTTAAAATCGTCAGAAATGCTTTGATTAGCCCAAAGGGGTTGAGAGTGTTTCATGTTACTCAAAAGTCTTATGGGAAAAAAGTCCATCCTTCTTCCAGTCTCACTGGCTCCTGTGCAGTGTGACTCCTCAGGACGCTCTGCTAGTGATGCCAAATTTTTTTTTTTTTTTTTTTTTTTTAATGAAACAACAACAAAAAAACTTTTTGGGTACAAAAGCTTTAGGAACTCTCTAGTCTGTTTAAGGAGATGGTGGAAATTTTTACTTCGAAGCCCAGTTCCCATGCCGTATGGGGCTCTGTGGTGGGCGTGACATCAGCTGAGAGGATGCTGGGACAGTGCACCAAATGGGGGCTGGTGGTTATCCAGTGTGAAGGAAAATGCATTTAGCATGACCTGGGAGAAAAATAATTTTTTTTAAAAAAAGCCAAGGCCTTATCTAAATGAAAGTGACTCTAGTTTAACTCAAGGTGCGGGAATTTAAAAAAAAAATAAAAAAATTTTTTTTAGTTACATTAGTACAAACCCCCATATGGGCACTCTTTAGTTTACTTTAAATCAGTTATGAATTATTTAAACTAAACCAAAATAAGAGTCTACACGGATTCATACCAATTCAAATAAATCTGTGTTTTAAGAAATTTAGTTACATCAGTGTAACTTTCTCATGTAGGTGAGGCCTAGCAGGCTGGCTGGCAGTATTTGCTGGAATACCCCACCTTCTTAGCATCCTGCTGGGGAGAGATGGGGAGGATACAGGTGTATCACTAACACACTTAGATTTATGAGCAGTAGGAGCTGCTTTTGAAGACAGTAGACCTGGGGTGTGGCTTGAGCATTGCTGGTGCTGAAGCTACTGGTAGTTATGTTACTATTTAAAGGAAAAACCAAGATTGGGGTGAGAGTTGACTGCAGCATGTGCGCTGTTACAGAGCAGCTGGGGGAAAGGGACCTGGTTACAGTGATGAATGTCCATCTACATTAGGACCATTTGGCACCCAGTCATATAGCTATCCTGTTTTTAAAGTCACTGTGTAGGTCACTTCCAAGAGTGAAATGCTCATGGATTCATTGTTTAATGAACAATGATTGTGTATATCATTGCAGGAATTTGACTTCCACGTTCGCTGGCCTGGAGTGAAACTTCTTACATCACTGTTAAAGCAGCAAGGACCCCAGGTGCAGCAGATAATTCTTGTCAGTCCCATGGGTAAGTAGTTTGGTTTGTCACTGGCCAACTTCAACTGGAAATTCAGTGAAATGTCAGTGCAGATGGACACTTCTAACATAGCATTACAACAACTCTTGAAGTGACTTCACAAAAATTACATTTTGGTGTTCTTTATTAAACTGCTTATGGTAATTCACATCATGTGACTGCTTGCTTTTTCAGGTGTCTCGAGACTCATGGATTTACTCGCAGATTCTAGGGAAGTGATACGGAATGATGTAAGTACAGAACAAAGGTATTCCGATCATGCTCGTACATAAATTTAGAGCTTCATAACTAGAAGTTCTCCACTGCATTGTTTCTGTAATGCTACACTCACCTTCCGCTTATCCCTTCTGCTTCAGTGTCTGTGTGTTCTGGAGAGGCTTGAAAGGAATGGGTTAGCATGTCCCTTGGACAGATGCAGTCTTTGTGCCAGATGGTATTTGCATCAGTAGCTCGAAGAACCACAAAGTTCCTTTCATACATCCCCACTTATTTTGGTTGCGTTACTTGGTGATAGCTAGTTTAAAAGCATTTTTGTTATAATTGTAGCAATTTGATGCGATTGACAGCATGAAAATTCAATTTGTATGTTTTCTCTATGAATGGAAAAAATCCCTATGACCTTAGTATTTGTAAACACATTGATCTGTGCCGTCACTAATTCTAGGTTAAATTAAATAAATTCATACAAAATGAGCTTCCAAGATAGATGGTTGCTCATATAAAACTCAGCAGTTCTGAATCACCTCTTTTTTTGGTTCAAACATCAGACTTATTGTTTTGAGAGCTAATACATGTTGCTCATCTCAAATTTTACACAATAATTACAGGTTCTTCTTTGTTTACCTATATTTCCTCTGTTGTCAATTTGCCTCTGTCTTATCTCCCTCCTTCACTGTCTAGTTCTGCTCTGTCCTTCCTCTTTCCCCACCAAAATCTCACACCCCACATTACTGTGGAGTGCTGCTCTATATATGATAGTTTTAGTTTTTATAGCCACTTCCTGTCTTAATTCTTTCTTTTAGCAGTTTTTTACATTGCTGTTTAGAACTAAGTTTGAAGCATTCCTCAGTACTTCACACACTCAGTGGTAGGTTTTGATGCAGTTTGCCATATGCATTATATAAAATTATATCCGGTAATCCCCACCAAGATTTACACTGCTAACGTATTATAACTATTGAGGAGAGTACTTCTTTAAAGCTAATGTTCTTCTTCTAGTGAAGCTTTGTCTACTCACTATATTTATCTCCTTCCTGAAGGGAGTCTTGTTACTACAGCAGCTGACGAAAAGCAATGCAGCCATTCAGAAAATAGTTGCTTTTGAAAATGCATTTGAGAGACTGCTGGATATCGTAACAGATGAAGGGAACAGTGATGGAGGTATGAACTGAATGTTGCTTTACTCACGAGGTGGTGATGGAGATAAAATTCTAGGGCTATTGAAATGCTTGGGTCAATCAAAGTAAACAAGAAAAAATCTTGAGATTCTAATATAGAAACCATAGAGTGAAACATCAGATGGTCACAGTCAGTGACTTTCAGGAGTTACCAGTGCAATGTGGCTAGTAAAGGGCCACGTACATATGGTAGGATCATATTAAAAGTGGTGGGAATGAGCAAGTATACAACTTCTAGGATCTTGGATTCTGTTTTGAGGACTTCCATTAGAGATTTGCAGACATAAATTCTTCTTTGAACATGTATCCGTGTGGATCCCACGGTGAGTGTGCATGTGCAGAAGAATGGACAGCCAGGTGGGTGAGTAATCTTCAGGCTCTTATGGCTGAACCTCCTGATGTGGCAGTCCGTAGGGACAAGGTGGTGTTCAGACATCACCCGAAGTCATCTAAACTAGTCAATCAACCTACCTGTCTTCTTCCCGAAGCCAACTCGGCACTGGGGGGAAAGAAATTACACAGGACTTTCCTTTATTACATGGACAGGACCAAACCATTCAGTCTGTCTGTAGTCACACATTGACATTCTAACGGTCAAGTGACCTCTTCCCAGAGAATGTTGAAATGAGTAACACAGCAGTGCACCTCTTCCACTGACTGTGAAAGCTCACTCTAGTACAGTGCATGCAACATCCTCTGCCTGCTTCAGAATGTGCCAGCATCAGACAACTGTAAGGCAGCAATGTGATGTAACCTGCTGTTGAACAGAGTCTTGTATTTAGTTGCTAGGTTAGATGCTAAGCTCAGGTAAGCAGTTCTACAATCATTATTTGACTGATGTAGCTGAAACTCCTCATTCTCACCAGCCTGATGAGACACTGCTTGCCAGTCACTTACGGTGGGATCCACACTGACATACTCAAACAAGAAAGAATGATCACTTTTCCACAGTAACTGGGATTTTTCGAGATGCTGTAGTTGCATATTTCATGACCCACCCTCTATCATCACCTTCCTGAGTAAGATGTATGGGTATGCATGCCTACAGTGGGGTCCATACTGACCACAGCATGTTGGAGACCCATGGTTACCACAGTGTAAGTAACCATTCTTTATACCTCTGTAAATACACAGAATAACAAACTACTGCCACCTACCCCTTATTCTAAAAACAGTCATTCTGGATTTAAACAGTCTGTGGCATTGGAGGTGAAGGGAAAATGCCATCCCAAACAGCTAGTGTAAGAAATGCTGTCCATTTTCCTTGCGTCTTCAGCTTAAAACTTGCGGCTCACCACACTGCATATCCAAACTTCTTGTCCTAGACAAGATGCAATGAATAGAGATTGAGAATGTTGTAGCACTCCTCACGTAAGCTATGTCATGCTAAAAACCCAGGGGGATAATAAACAGTAACAGCTGTTTGGGATGAGGGAAGTTGGCAGGCCATTGCCAATGTTATGATGGAAGGGTCAAAAATGTTTAGACTCAAAGGATATTGTTAAGTAGATAATGATGTCATGAGAAATATTTCTAATAGTTTGAAGAAAGAAAAAGTGAATGAGAAAATTGCAGAGATGGTACCTATTTTCAGAAGCACTAAGCTCTCTCTGCTCTCTTCCCTCCTATTTCGCCACTTCAGGTTTGATTATCTTCACTATGACCTTCCTGAGGCATGGGTTACATAGCATGAGTAGTAGGGGAATGCTGTCAAACAGCCGGTCCCTGTTGCTCACTACCCTAATGCTACACACCCATGCCTATCTTTTTCACAAGGCGAGGGAATTAACTTTTAAGCCTCTGTATCAGTAAATCAGATTTGATACCAGCTGAACAGCACAGAAACCAGGAGGGCTTTGTCACCAGTCATTCTGCCCCTTTCATAAATTGCTCAGCCTAATGTTTTAATCAGATCCTTTTTCTCTGTACACAGATTTTGGGCATTATTGCTTGTTTTCCGTGTCCTCAGTGCCATGCCAGCTCCATTTAAATTAGATTATCTTGCTAATTAGGTCTAAGAAGGTCTTCTCCTCTCTTTCAAAAGTTTAAATTAGAAATAACTTTGAAATGAGAGGAGAGAATGTTGAGTCTTAGTCCCTGAATAGAGCTAGTGGATTACCCAGTAAGAATTACTACAGTAAAACCCTTCCCTTGGATCACTGGTGTCATACTAGTGTATTTAGGATTGTCTTTATCTTTCTTTACTGTTGCTGTGGAAAAGGAGACTGCAGAAGCCTATTCCTGGAATAGAGACATCAACTTACTTCAAGCCACTAAAAAAGCCCCCAAAAGATTGAATTTTCATTGCCACAAGAAACCTTTTTATTATACACAGTGCACATTTTCTTAACAAATGCATTTCTTTTTAGAATTATGGAAGAGCCATAATTCTGTCACTACCATGAAACACATTAACACTTCTCCAGTGCATTTCCTCCTTGGAGATTTCAGTGTGGTGTCTTGTTACATGTGGCTCTCTACTAGACTGAAGTTGGCCTTGCTAGAATTAATTGACAGGAAGTATTCTGTTCTGCTATACCTGGAAGGTCTTAGTCCTCTGGAGATGGAATATCTTTCACTTTTTCTCAGTTAATCCTTGCCTTACCTCTTATCTTTCCAGGAATAGTAGTGGAAGACTGTCTTCTCCTGTTACAAAATTTGTTAAAGAACAATAATTCCAATCAGAATTTCTTTAAAGAAGGTTCGTACATTCAGCGTATGAAACCTTGGTTTGAAGTTGGAGATGACAACTCTGGTTGGTCGGCTCAGAAAGTAACTAACCTTCATCTAATGTTGCAGGTAAAACAACTTTCGACTTGCTGGAAACAGTGCTAAGAATTTACATACTTTCTTCTGCTCTCTAAATCACTATTTTTCTGCATTCGTGGCAAGACTAAATCTAGTCAATTGAAGGGGGAAAAAACCAACAAACCCACAATAAAGATACCTTCAACTACACATACCCAGAGCACTTCTGACAACTTGTATGGTTTGATCATCATTTGCCCATTATTATTTTAAGAATGGGTAACTGATTCTTTCTGTCTGCTCTTGCTGTGTGTAATTCTCATTCTTTCTCTCCCTGGTTGCCGTGTGTAACATCAGACAGTGAAAGTGTGCATAGAGCTCTGTCAAATCTACAGAGTAAACTGAAAAAGTGCAAGTATTTTTAATAATTCAATTAACAGTAATCTTCTCTTTCACTTGGGAGTGAAGGGAATAGTCACACAGAAGTGTTTAACTCTTTTTTTCAAGTTCTTGGGGTTTTTCTTTTTCTCCCAGGTCACAGGAGAGAGTTTGGCTCTTGTAAGGGTCTTCGGAAGGTCACAAGATGCTGTATGATCACTTGGCTCTGATTTCAGGCTGTCTTCATTCTGCCTTTCGTATGGCATTCATGCATAAAACTGTGTTAAGAATACTTTAAGGTTGCATGCTTGATCACTCTGTATTGGCATTTCCCAGTTTAAGATTGGGTGTTTTAATTGTAAGTCTAGCCCCCTGGTCAGCGGAGTGTGTCCAAACCGTCTGGAATCAGCTGATCACACGTGATCATCATTGAAACATTTTGCACAGTCTGCCGTAAGCAGCATCTCAAATGGACAGACTTAGGTTTTGTCTGTAGAGTTTGGAAGTGTTACCACTATTTTACAAATAAACTCCTGGTATCATTCTTACCATAGTTGAAAGAATATAAGAGGTGAGTCTTCAGTGCTTGGTTTGAATTGTACAGGAGTAGTCCTTTGTAAAGACCTCCATTAAACGTCATGGCAAGTGAAAATGTACAGCACAGAGGTCTAGCAGCCTGTGGAAGCCAAATATTGGGGGTAGCATCTTTACCATGATATTGGATGCTGGATGTGTTCAGCATGCCAATGTGAATACAGTCTCTGTAGTCAGAATATTACTGAATGCCATAGGCATGTTTACTAGTCTCCCCACAGCAAAGGGTGGCAGAGATGTAAAATATATTACATAAACACCCTGGAACCTCTTTTGGAATTGTAACTATCAATATGTCACAACTAGAATTTGAGCGAAGTCAAATACTCCTAATACAAAAGTTCTCGAAAGTATGTAGTGTATAGGAAAAAGGAATGAACACAAGATACATCCTTAAAAACTATTAGAAGAATAATAGTAGGCTTCATTTTTTATTTGGTTTTGATAGAGGGATTTCCACCTGCAAATGCACGCATGCGCTATTCATCTCTTGTATACAAGAAACTGTTAAACCATAGCAGCAGTTGGTGTCTTGCAATGAAAAAACCATATTGGTCTACCACTGTTAACTAAAAAATCAATTAATTCCAGCTATATTATTTAGCACTATATAATGTGTTATGAATGTTGTCATTTTTAGTTACATTTCAGCTCTTTAAAATATTTTGAAAAAACTTTTGGTAAATGACTTTTAAAAACGTGTTAATGTTTAGCATTATACCTATTGTTCAATTAATTTATTAAAAAAGTGACTCAGTTGTTTGAAGCTCTTGCAAAGTATATATCTCATGCGTGTTTATGATGCCTTTGTAAAGTATATGGAATTTGCCTTCACAGTGAATTCATAACTGGGGCGATTACTTAATTGGCACTTCTGTTTTTACTGAGGTGCCAATTAGGATTTTTTTCTGTATTCTAACTAATGGCAACTGTTTTAAGAACAATGAAACTTGATAATTTACTCTGAAGGAATGCTGCCCTCTTGTGAAAAGTTACTAGATTCAGTTTATGACAGAACTATGTGCACAAGTAGCACAGTTGTGAAATTTGGATATGTAGTTTAAATTCCTCAGATAGTTTCAACACAAGCAGCGGGCTCTGCCATTTCAGAATCTCGAAGGAATCCTTGGGTGTTGAGTTTTATTTTAACTTCTAATCCAATGGTAGTTTTACGAATGTAAGACGAAAAAGGGTCCTGGCCATTTGTGGTAATTAAAAGCTGCATTCTTTTTGAAGAGTAGAATTGACTTGCGTGTCCTGGCTAGATTCCAATTTAGGTAACTTTCTACTTAAATTCTCTCAGCAGTTTCAATAGTCTTCAAATGCTACTTGGATATTGACTGTTTTGTACAGTAATTCTCATTTTCTCTTGTTCACCATGTGAACCAAGCCTAAGGAAGAGAAACAGCGACCTCCTTCAGTTTTCACAGGTGCATGAAATCAGTGTTTAACACCAGGATTCACTTTGTCTCTACACAAATGTGCATTTCTCTTCTTTGCAGCTTGTACGGGTTCTGGTTTCTCCCACAAACCCACCGGGTGCCACCAGCAGTTGTCAAAAAACCATGTTTCATTGTGGGTTATTGCAGCAACTTTGCACAATCCTGATGGCAACTGGAGTTCCTGCTGACATTCTGACAGAGGTAAGTAGGGAGAGGAGGTAGCCAAGGAGTGGGAAAACAGTAGTACATGAGAATATCTAGCTATATGTATACACTGAAATCATATTAGATTAATTTAATATTCCTCAACTGTCAGTTTTGGAAGTTTGAGAAATTTCTGTTTTCTCCTTCCCATGCAATGGTATATACATTAGAGGAACAGCTCTGTAAAACAATGGGAACTAAAACTTACTTTGTTTCTTGAATCTAACTTGAAGTGTGTGTGTGAATGTGTGTGAATTCTAAATTTAGTGGAAGGTAACTTGATTTGCTCACTGTTTTTGTGGGGTTAAGTAATCCCATAGTCATTTGGTCTCTTGTCTTTTTCCTGACCTTCAGTAGCAGTGTGAACAAGTGAGCATGAGTTTGCACAGCTGCAATAATAGATGTATTTTTCTAACTTCTGGGAAGTCCCTTACCAGGTTAAGAGGAGGACAATTAATCCCTGAAGACACTAACTAGGTCAGGTGAATCCCAGTGATTGTCCCACCTCTAACATAGGAGCCTTGTCAAATGTGCTTGAAATGTTTATCATAGCAGTTGCATTTTTAACTCTAGGTATCCAAAAGATGTTTGTCTAGCATCACTTCTGATGACGGTATATAACAACCCTCTTAGCTTCTTTCATTTGCGATTTGCCTCCATTTCACTGTTGGCTACCTTCCAAAGAGCTTTAGTTGACTAAATCACTTCAATCTCACTGCTTACTCTCGGTAATTTACCTCCAACATAAACCTGGTTTTAGCTTAGTTTTCTGTGGTAACCTAGTAAGCTGACTCAAGTAACCTAGACTACTGAAAATGCTGTGTGCCATATCCCATCTCATGTGTGACGCATCCTGCAGTTACTTTTCTTCTGTTACATGATGGTCTTCAAAAGATCGAGGGGTTAGGCAGCAGCCTTGCACCTCCGTGCCTCCTGAATTTGCAGCTTCCCTCTGTAATCTACACCTTTCTGAGACATGTTCAGGGTATCCTTTCTACTTTCCTAAATGACTAATACCGTTAAAATCAAAGGATATTTGGCATCCTTGCACTTTCTCATCAAAGTAAGGGCTTCTAAATTTAAAATAGACTGTCCTAATATTTTCAAATACAATGTTAAAAAGTTTGTATCTGAGTCAGTGTATTCCATAAATATTTTGACTGTTGTAGGAATTAGCTTATTGCACTTTTTTTTTTATATGTTTATTTCTATGTCATCTTTGTGTGGCTTGCTTATTCTCTTTTAGACCATTAACACTGTGTCAGAAGTCATTCGAGGACGCCAAATAAACCAAGACTACTTTGCTTCTGTAAATGCACCTTCAAATCCACCGAGGTAGGGGAAGAAAAATGCTTAACCCTTTATCAAACAAAGTTAATTTGGCATGGGAAATAGCAAGTTAATATAGCTTCCATTTAGAATCACTAATCAGTCAGAAAGGGAGTATTTTATTTAATATTTTAAGGCTACAGTAGGTTGCATCAAAGTAAGGCTTCTCAATGGAAGGATTATCAAGCATGCATTAATTTAAGTGTGACTATGTCTACCCAGCATGGCTTTTGAACGGGTCTCACTTAACACCTTCCTTCATGATCTAGAAAAGGAAACTAACAGTACATTAATGACAGCTGTGGAAACTGAATTTGAGGAGCTGTCACGGCCAATGAAAGGAGAGAGAATAAATAAGAGACTCAGGATATATCTATGCAATTAAAAACTCGCAGCTGGCCCGTGTTAGCTGACTTGGGCTCTTGGAGCTTGGACTATAGGTGTGTGTAATTGTGGTGCAGATGTTCAGACTTAGGTTGGAGCTCAGGCTTTGGGGCCCTTCCCCCAGCACAGGATCCTGGAGCCAGGGCTCCAGCCTGAGCCTGAATGTCTACTCCGCAATTAAACAGACTCTTAATCGGAGCCCTGCAAGCCTGAGTCGGTTGGCATGGGCCAGCCACAGGTTTTTAGCTGCAGTATAGACAGAAAAATAGACAGAATGACACTGATTGAGGTGGGTGAGAGGAGGCAAGCCAGTACGTTTAGGAGAAATTATTCTACCATGCACCACGTATATTCACTGAGAGGAGAACTTATAAAGCAGCATTCCTGCAAAGTGTGAGATGAGCAGCAGCAAACTGGACATGAATTTGCAACTTGCTACAGCAGTTTTTTAAATCCAGTGCAGTGTAGGGCTACCTATGGCAAGGCTTTATGACCTAGAGTAGAGAAGTAAGATTTTCTGTCCAGCTCTGTTGTGACGGCATCTGAATATTGTATTCAGATTTGAACACATCCTACTATAAAGATGTTGACATGTGGGAGAACAGTAACAAGCTATCAGAGCTGAAGAGACTGATCTCCGGTAAAACATGAAAATGGATTAATATGAATAACTCAACTAAGCAATTAGGAAGGGGAAAAATAGGTCTGTCAATTATTTGAATGATGGAAATACCAAGCAGGGAGAGGAATTCAGTGTTGTACTTGAAGATACAAGTAGTCAGAGTAATGGAATAGAATACAAAATAAGAACATTCTGGTTGCCTATATAATGAGAAGAATTTCCTTATAGCAAGATCTGTTAAGTAGTGGAAAAGCCTCATTGTATGAGCTTTTGGTGCTAGACAGGACTAAATACTATAGAAAAGTCCTGTAGGAAATAATCATGCACTGGCCAGGAGATAGGAGTGGATGATCCAGCAGGTCTCTTTGCTCTCCCATTATTACTCCATGATAAACATAATAAACAAAATGTACTATAGTGAAAGAAAAATATTTTGTGTTTAAACCTGAAAATCCAGTTACCTTTTAAAGATAAATATCCCAATATATGGTAAACCTTATTTAGAACTAAAGCTGATAAATATAACTTGCCAAGGAACTAAGGTATTAAGTAGAAGCAGCATCTGAAAGAGTTGCTGTGACATTCTGTTAACGTGTACAAAGCTTTTTCTCCTACCTGGCCTAGCAGGTAGCTCTGCTGTAGCGTCTTAGATGTCAAACCTTTCATTTCAGTTGTAAAAATACATCTGATGATACACATTGGCGCATTGCAATTATAACATTCAGCACAACAATTTTTTTTGCATCAAATAACCCCAAAACATAGTTGTAAAAATATAGTTTTTACTTTTCATCTTAAATGCTTGACATTGCTTCTGTTCTTGGGCCATCTTTTTAAAAGAGATTTCTATATCCAGAGAAAATCAGCCCCTTAAATATAGATATTCCAGTGGTACTTGTTAAATAGGATTTAAAAAAAAAATATATGACTTACAGATATCCAATACACATTTCCAGGTAAATGCGACACTAAAAGCATTACAGCTCTGGTCCTGTATCACGATCAGTTGATGCCCTGTGCCAGAGCAGAGTCTATCTGTATTACGAGTCTGATTTTTTGTTAGTATAGACAAGACCTAACAGATGTTTCAATACAGTTGATACACCTATATCTAAGCTCAGTATTCCTGCTACCCCAATCCTGAGCCTATCCTGTACAATAACTGCAACTGTATTGATTTTGTGACTTTTTCTGCTAATGATCTGTCTGTCTTTCAAAACAGGCCTGCAATTGTTGTACTTCTGATGTCCATGGTGAATGAAAGGCAACCATTTGTACTGCGCTGCGCTGTTCTTTACTGTTTCCAGTGTTTCTTATACAAAAACCAAAAAGGACAAGGAGAAATTGTTTCAACACTTCTACCGTCAACCATAGATGGTATGCAACTTGAAAATTTAAAAAACAAATCCAACTTTAGCATACATTGGATACATAAGGTTTCCTATAAAATATTACATACCTTTAGTGAAGTGCCAAGAACAAGAGATGTAAAAATCACTTTGTGACCAATGTTTTAATTTTTTGACTTGACCACTGCTTGAATTTAACTGACAATGCATAACATTCATGTGTTAAAGGAACAAGAATTCAGGCTCTAAAATTTGGTTAAGTATTTATGCTCTAGCAGGATAAGGACTGATACCAAATTGGTTAGTTATCTGTGCTTGGAGTTGACATGGAAGGATTGTTTCTGTTTATTATAGTCTATATGCTATCTTGTACTAAAACATTAATATTTTTGCTCTTTGGCATATAAATTACACATTCACTTTCTAGTCTGAGAAATAATTTTCAGCCTTGTACTTTACAATTAGGTGGAGGGGTCTGTACATGGGAAACTGTTTCCTGACAAGTTAAATTCCAAAGAGGCTGAGAATCCGATTCTGCAGAATTTTAATAAGATACAAAATCTTAGCCATCAAGTAGCAAAATTGGAGCTGCGTTCCCTAGTACAATGTGAAATGGTGTTCACTTTTTTAAAAAGTCATTGTGACCTTGCCCTGTTTCTTTCCATTATTTATCAAACATCCAAAATTTGCTGTATGTTCCTCAGAGAATAAGGCAGGTGTCCGCCAAGGAAAGGGATGTAACATACAAGTACAATGATGGGAAGGAAGTCTAACACATTGCGTGTTAATGCCACAGTTTTTTTCCCCCTGATTCAACCCTCCCCCTAAAACAGAGTGTTTTTCACACCTCCTCTTGCACTGTATACCTTCCCATGATAGACATTCGGCTAAGTATAAGCAGATTACAACATGAGGGGATCAAAGTCAAGTTTTCATTTGTCTTACAATTAAACCAGGGACCTTTCTACAGTCTTCCAGTTGTACAAGCTGGATTTTGAGGTCTTTGTCTGCCATAACTTTGAAGGGCTAGTACTATATGAATGTGAATAGGTATGTGTGAAAACAAATGGACCCATTCCAGTATTTTGAGTGGTTAAAGATCACAAGGACTTTCCTGTTGCCATTTTAACATACACATCTTTTATCCATTTTGGGATGGATACTTAAAAGTAACTGATCCAACTCCTTTATAAATTGTCTGTCTGTCAAAATTCAGGCTGTTAATCTCATCAGAGTATTGAGGCTCATTAAAACTTTCAGGAAGGACATTCTTATTAATGATTTACTCAATAAGATCTTTAAAAGGTTTTCTGGCAAGCTCTATGTGTCATCCTATTTTACCACTTAGTATTTTTCATCTGTGGAGTTCAGAGCCCCTTCCAAAAGTGTCACCACCTTTACTCGTGAGGAATCAGATGCAGGGAGGTTAAATGACTTGCCCAGAGAGAACAGCAACTAGCACAATGAGGTCCTCATCCTGGTTGGGAGCCCTCTGTGCTACTATATCATAAATTCATTTACGGTCTTGGTCATGGCTTGCTTTTGTGCAACAGCATCTGTTTGTCATTCTTGTAGCTACAGGTAATTCTGTGTCGGCTGGCCAACTGCTCTGTGGCGGACTCTTTTCCACGGATTCTGTCTCAAACTGGTGTGCTGCTGTGGCCTTGGCCCATGCTTTACAAGAAAATGCAACTCTGAAAGAGCAACTGCTAAGAGTTCAGCTTGCAACAAGTATTGGTAACCCTCCCGTGTCTTTGCTGCAACAATGCACCAACATTCTTTCACAGGTAGAGTGCTAACTGTACTGTATCATTGCTACTGTTCTGTTCACTTAAGAAAAAAATGTTCCCTTTGATATTAATGGCTCAAAGAAAAAGGCTAATTTTCTTAGTGTTAGTGGAAGCAAGATTCGATAGTAGAATCAGTGCTACTTGTTAAGCTACAATATAAAGTGCTCCTGAAATAAAAATGGCAGTGTAGTACATAAACCATCTTAAAGTATCATTTGAAGCTGCTGTCCATTGTCATGAGCCAAATGGCTTAGGTTTGAAATGGCACTGTTTTAGTCTATTCCTATTTCATCACTATTTTGAATGCAAGTCACTTATTGAAAGGGTACCAAACTAAAACAATCCTACTTCTATCTTGAAATGATTTGCCTACATTTGTTACAAGAAACACCAAGGATTACTGTAACTGAAAGAAATAAGGGAAAATTACTTTTCAGTTTATGTAGGTAAAACAGAGTGCTGTCAAATGCCCAGTTTCACCTGTTTGGGTCTTTCATTCAGCAGTGTGTGTGTGGGGGGGAACAGTTATTTCCTTTAAAAAGGAAAATGATAGTAAAACGGCTAACAGACAGAAGGACTTAAAGGCAGATGTAGCACCTGAATCTACTGTTAATTCACTGTCTTAAAAGGCTAGATTTGAAGTTGATGGTAACCCTTTTGTATTATGTTGCCACTTACAAAAAGTTATAGTCATTAATACAGTATGTAGTTTGAAGCCAAAACATGATTCAGGCAATCACTCATCAGCTTTTCAAGTGTTTTTCTTTTTAATTGTGTTTTGGTTCTTTTGTCTGAAATTTAAAGGTTTCACCTCACCTTTACTATTCAGCATCTCAATATTTGTTTACACTAGACACATCATCGTACTTTTTCCTGTTAGTCCTTGTTTCTGTTTGTTTATATGGCATCCCTAAATACGGTTTCTTTAAAGACTGAAGTGCAAGGAGTGGATTAACTAATCATAATTACATATGTTTACAAATAGGAATGATGATAGTTGAGTACAAGAAACTTTGATTTTGTAGATGTTAACTTACTATTTTAAAACATTCATCTCTCTCGAAATAGCCAGAATTGGAATCTCAAAATTGGTTTGTTCTTGAATTGAGATGCATTTCAACTTAATAGTTTCAAGAAAATAGCCTCTACATTTTTAGTTTTGCATTTTGTTAGCATCTTAAAAGAAAATTTTGAGTTGCTTCTAAAATTCTCTACAAAAAACTCATAAGTAATATGTGTGAATTTTTAATATATGATTTACAGGGTGATAAGATCGACAGACGGGTATGTATTTCTTGGCATAGCTTAGGCATTTTCTTGTCACAAGCAGGGCCTTTTCTGTCTTGGGTTTTGCTGATTTTTTTTAACTGCTTTTTTGAAGTGTTTCCACTTAGTGTCATGTTGCAATCACTTCTTACTTCTAACATAACAACCTCTCTCCGTGTGTCTCAATGGGATTCTGTAGTGGTGTTCCTAGGAACTGTGGGATGAGGATCTTGGGTGCCATGGGTGCTTTCTTTCCATTGGGGCATTGCACAGTCACCAGCTGCTCTGAAATTTACTAAATTTTATTCACACTTCCTCCTCCTGTGAATTAAATGTAACTTTTGAGTGAAATTTAATCAATATTTAGAGCTGTTATAATCATTTTACATTCTGACTAGTTGGAAGAGGTGGAAATGACCTGTAGCAGATATATACCGGTTTGACCCTTAGAGGGCATTTGTTCCATTAGCAATTATCTGTGTTCTGGTCAATCTGTATGCTGCTATTTCCAGTCGTCATTTGTTTTGCAGAATTGTATCCCCGATTATCTTAATTTGTAAACAGGAAGGATGGGTTTTTTACTAAGTACTTCTGAAGCTAGCAGTTAGCTGTAGGTGTCTGATTTTGAGCTTATCGCCAGACTCAGGCCATGTCCACATTACAGAAACTATAGTGACACAGCTACAGTGCCGTACTGTGGCAGCGGAACCCTGTGGTTTAGATACAGCCTATAGTGACAGAAGGGGTTTTCCCATCACTATAGAAGCTCTGCTTTCCTGAGCAAGAGTAGCAAAGTTGACAGTAGCATTCTTCCATTAATCTATCTGTGTCTACTCTAGAGGTTAGGCTGTCATAACTGCAGTGCTCAGGTGTGGATTTTTCACATCCCTGATGTGCCGTAGCTATGTCAGCCTAAGTTTTACATGTAGACCAGACCATAGTCACTTGCAGTTAGTGCACTGTTGAGCTAGGCATCACCTCTAGCGACATGTTTCCTAAGCATTGCTGCCGTGTATTGTTTGCTTGTGTTCTTGGCATGGGCTGAGATGGTGGCCCTGCCTATTGTTAAGGTTGCCTGACGTTCCCATGATAGAAGTGTTCACTGTTGCTTTATAACTCCAGATAAACTGTGTGACTGAAGTTTTTTTGGTTTTGGAAACTTTCAGCGACTTCCCAGAATGAAAGTAAGGAAGAATATGTTTTGCCTTGCCAGTGTTCTGATTTGGTTTTTAAAACTATATACCCATTTTTTTTAGAAGCTGTAGCAACTCCGTGCTCTGAAGCATGCCCCTGGGGGTTGCACTGGAGTCAGATGAGCCTTTTGCCATACCTGGGAAAATTGCCCAAGAAAATTGAGCCTCTGAGAGATGTCTGTTTACACAGACTTGTTAGTTTGGCAGCTAAATTCTCTGAAGATTTTATCTGCACTGGGCATGTTCCCGTTTAGCACTGCAGGGGCTGGCCCACACTTCCCCTGCAACTGTTGCTGCAGGCTCCTGTAGTACTAGGCACAGGAACAGAGCAGGGAAATGCTCTTCTGTGCTCTCAATGCTCCACCTGTTGGCACTCAGGCAGCAGGGAGAAGAAGAGAAACAGCATAGAGGAGAGGGTTGCAGTATCCGGAGAATTGGAAAGAGTAGAGGGGGACATAAGCCAGCTGGAAGTGGGGGAGGTGAGTCGCAGCAGAGGGGAGTATGAGGGAGTAGATGGGGAAGGCCTTTGCCCGGGGGGGGAGAAGGGGGATGAGCAGGAGTCAAGGGATGTGGGCTGGATAGGAGCCAAAGGGGGCAGACAAGTTAAGGGCATGGGCAGAAAGGTTTTATAACCATTAGAAAATTCTCCCCTTCAGAACCTAGAATTGAACCCGAGAATCCACAGTCTCCACATTCCTCCTCTGTGACTGGTCCACAGGGGAGAAGCAGCTTCTTATTGCTGTCCAGTACTCTGTTGGTTCAAGTGGTGGTGGTCTGTGCTGCTGGTCTAAAGGTTTGAACTCTGCTGGTGACCAAGTTGTGGATCAGTAGGGCTCAAAATGATGGCATCTGAATTTTTTCAGGTCTTTTAGAAATGTATTAAATTGCATCCTAACTATTGTAAAAGGATATTAAGTTTGCAAAGTCAAGCTCTCAGATTAGGAAATGCTGGAATTGAGAAAGCCCTCTGAACATATGCATAAGAGTGCTTCATGCATTCTGATAGTCTTATTACATGATCACATTGAGGTAATACCTTTGAATTGGTGAGATTAGCCAATTTTTTAAAAAAGCGTCTCTATTTTTAAAAGTCCAGTCAGATGTAAGTTTTGAGTTTGTCTTTTCACAGATGACAGTAAGATGTTGTTTATTATTTGTAGTATTGTAGTGCCTAAGCTCTAGTCATGTCCAGGACTGCGTTGTGTAGGTGCTGTACAAACACAGAATAAAGACCATCTCTGCCCCAGAGATTTTATAATTGCGGCTTCTTTTTGTTGAGTTTATTCATTTCAGCAGGGGGAAGGGGGTTATTTTAGCTATTTTTGAGTTTTATGTAGATGTCCAAAATTGGGTGTGTGTTTTGATGCTCTCTTTGGTATATGCATAGTACTGTTTCAAACACAGCGATGTTAAAGTTCATTAGGGAACCTTTAGCGTGCCCCAGCAGGGTCTACAAGGAGCAATTAATGTGCAGCATGTTAGGAAGCTTTAGAAATCACACCCTTGTAGTCTGCAATACAGCTCCATATGGACAAGTACTTAGATACAAGCCAGGGATCAGAGCATCACCTATATAAACCAACTGCACTGGGAAAGGGGTGAAGTCAACACAAATTGAGTTGCCATTTGTTATGTTTTTTCTGGTGTTCATCAGTTAAAACTGAAATTAGGAGCCCTAGTTGTAACATATGTTGGTGGGATCAGTGTCTTTTCACAGGCTCTAGTGATGTAACTGCCATTTCTTTGGCAGTAATATTTATGTAGACTTAAACTTTATAAAGGTGTGTAACAGCTCCTGGCTGGCTCATGTGACTTTTCTTGTCTCCAGTAATCTGGAAATACAGGTAGTACTGAATGATTAGTAGCAGTGGGGACAAACTCAGGCCATAGAAGTCTGGAGTTCAGCGAGGGATAAACATGTCCCAGTGTCTGTAGATTCCTTACAAAACATTATCAAATGCTTTTTGTGTGCATCCATCCCTCTTCTATCTCAAGGTTTGCTAAATATTATGTTTAGTGTACATGACGTGAGTCATGCCCTCCCATTGAGGACTCAGAAGAGCCATACAAATCAGAAGTCCATTCAGAAGTTTCCTGGCAATTCTCGCCTCAGACTGGTTTGGGACTATAAAATGAAGGAAACAAGCAACTTTGCAGCCCCGTGGATCATGGTAAACCACAACAGTTGTGGAAGCAGGAGTCTGTCCAATGTGGTTAAGGGTTTCCAACAGGCACCATTATGCCATTGCCAGAGTACCATGTGGCTGGCTGTGTGTGAGCTGCTGCAGAGTTAACTCGGCAGGAATTAATGTTGCTCCAACTTCCTAGTGCCTAGAGAGATTCATACAGTTTCTGAGCTGATACATCCCTAAAGGTTACTAGACAAAAGGCTATTTCCATGGTCTCTCTGGAAAGGAATTGACAAGGTGTTTCTGATTGTTATGCCTTTAAACAGAAGTATACCTGTAGTCTGCCATGTCACTTCTGATGCCTAGGAGATAAGTCTCATGTTCAGACATAAAGGATGCCATTCTTAGGGTGACCAGATAGCAAGGGTGAAAAATCAGGTCAGGGTGTGGAGGGTAATAGGCGCCCACATAAGAAAAAGCCCTGAATATTGGGACTGTCCCTGTAAAATGAGGACATCTGGTCACCCTAACCATTCTTACATAGATAAAGGGTAAGAGCCAGTCCCCATTGACTGGAACAACTTGCCTTGTGTGGTGTTGAGGTTCTTTGCATGTCGAGCCGTGCTTAATTTAATTGATTGCCATATGATGATACTTTGACCTATTTTCCATTCCCCCACCCTTTTTTTCTCCCAGCCAACAGCAGCAAGAAATGGGAACGTGGCATTAAAAACTACATACTCTCCCAGTTCAAGCATTTCTCTCCTAGAGAAATCTTTGAGATCCAAATGAAAAGTCTGTGCTTTTTGTAGACTTTCTACAAAATACTACTGTATCCTGCAATGTGTCTGAATTTGTTGTACTTCACCAGGCCAAAAAAGACAAGGTGCTTGCACACAGGTCTTTCAATGTAATTAGTGAAAGCATAACATATTGACAACAGAATGAGGGGGATGGGGATAGGAAAATGTAACAGTAAATGGGAAGGAAATACTTTTCTCTGGGGAACAGGGCTTTCTGTGTGCAGATATTGGATGCTATTACATAGTTTTTCTTGTTAATGAACATCTACTAAAAAACTTGACTTGTTATCACTGAAATGCTTTATGGAAGAAGTGACCTTTTTTTGAGAGAGTCTGACACATGGAACAGGAGCTGGTTAAGTGTGAGGGAGCAGCCTGCGCACAAAGATGAGGGGGGTTGGGAATACAAAATGAGCTGTTAAGTGAAAGACTTGAGCAACAGCAGTGGAGGAAGAAGTAGGAAGACATGACTGCTGAGAGAGGCAGGAGCAGTTAGATAGGGGCTTGAAAGTGAGGACCAAAAAGTAGAGAATTATACATAGCATGCAAGTAGAAGCCTGTGAAGGAATTTGAATAGGAGAATGAGAAGGTCTGAGCAGTGGAAGAAGATAAGGAGTTTGCAGCAGCATTTTGGAAAGATTAAAGCAAAACTGCCTCCCTCCAAAAAGTGTTTAGCTCAAGTGAAACAGTTCAGCAGCTCTGAGGCTATCAAGTAACTGCTCAAAATGGAAAGTTGACGCAGTATAGTACATACAGATCATGGAAAAGGGGTAACGAGAAACATGAATACTGGGTAGTCTGGTTATGCTGATTTGATTCTCTCTGTGCTGAGACATCTCCCAAAGATCAAAGTAAAGGAGTAGGGAGATGACAAAGGATGTGATGAGGCAATGTACAGCAGATCACTACACACGGTTGTGGGGTTTTATAGATGACTTGTTGTATAGCCTGCCTTACAAGTGCAATGGAATACTTTACCTTCTAGTATTGAGGGAGACTGTTTCCCTCAGTGGTATCGCCCCCTAGCAGCTCTTCAAACCATAGAAGCTCTTGTATAAAGCACATTCTGAACTTAGCCTTTTTTCCTCCTTACGTGGTGACTTTGATACACCTTTAGTGACTGACATTGGTGCTGGCAGCAGGGAAGGAACCTTTCCACCTTCCTTCTGGCCACTGCTGCTCTGCCTGGCTGTTCTTAAAGGCAGATAAGCACTTACTTTAATGGCTTTTGGGTTTTATAGTGCTGATTTAGGGCTCAAAGCAACACAGTCTTCAATGTTGAAGCACAGTGAACACCAGAGTGGAGGATGGAGTGAAATGAAAGTCAAGTGAAACTTAAGGTGGCTGAAACACAGAATTAAAAAGTAGAAATGCAGCGTAGACTTAACCAAGGACGACACCTTTCGGTTTGACCAAATGTAACAACTCTCTTCTCCACTGCCTTGAATCTCTTGTGACCATCCCCTCCAGTGTGTGTTCTCCTTTTACTTGCCTATGTAGATCAAAGCCTTTGTATGTGCCCCAGTTTGCTGTCCAGATTCTGGCTGTTTAACCCTTTGTAACTTTCTTTGATGTACTACATGCTTATTTGAAGCTTTTTTGTGGGAGCTGGAGAACTTTTGCTTGGTTGCTGTGTCTTGACATTTGACTTTCATGTAGAGGTGCATGCCTTTCATAATGCCACTTCCCAGGGCATTTTCGTTTTCAGAAGCCCATAGCATTAGTCAGTATAGTTGTAGAAGCCAGAGAACTCTGCAAATGATTGTATTTTATAGGCCTAGAAAATGTGTGGATCAGCTAGTTGATGCAAACTGTTGCTTAGTGCTAGATAAATCTTATGATAAATAAACAAAACATCTGCTTTAAAGGACCAAAATATACCTAATGAACTACACAAAACCATTGTCCTACATATATGGATTTAAAGAACTTTAAATAATTGAAACTATTTAACAAAAATTCAGTCTTTTGAACAATATTATTTCACACATTTCTTTTGTATTAATATGAATAACCTTTTGGTGAGATATTCAGAAGAAAGCTAGTTTTCCAGCATAGTAAATTAAAAGACAAGATGGCTGCATTTTAGAAATATTCCATTTGTGTCTGTTGGGTTTACATTGTGTATTACTATATCCAAAAAGAAACCACCCTGTAGCAATCAGTTTTTACTTTGAAATAAAATCTCAACCAGGGATAAAATACTTCAATAGTGGGCATACGTTATATGTGCAGCAGATGAAGCCACTTTACAAGTTTGCAGCTGAGTTGTGCTATCTGAGCACTTTTATGCAGAGATGCTCCTTCCCCCAGAGGTTTCTGCATGTATTTTTTGCCGCTTATCAATATTGTTATCAATATTGTTATCCCAGCATTAATTATAAAGGCAAACTAACTTGTCATGATTTTGTTCCAATGCTAATTTGTGTGGTCAGACCTTATATCTATCTTGGTTTGATGTGCATTAAAGAATGCTAGACTTTTGTGAATGACTTAATCCTTTTCATCAAAGCACTATAACTAGGTTAAGTACCGCTAGTAAATGTGTATTTTTGTAAGATTTGATTTCTTTTTTTATTGTTAAAGCTGAAAGTGGGTGGGATCTGAAATAAATACAGCCTCTAAAACACTTCATTGAATACTATATATGAAGAAATTAAAGCCAGTTTTTCCATTTCAGGGCAGCAAAGTGCAGACGAGAGTTGGATTATTAATGCTACTTTGTACCTGGTTAAGCAATTGTCCAATTGCTGTCACACACTTTCTCCACAACCCAGCTAATATTCCATTTGTATCCTTTAAATGTTTACAGAATACAGGGGTTTGAATGGAAAAATCTTACCATTTTTACTATTAAAATTTTTTGCTCATGTAGGTAAACTTTGCAGGAATGCTGCAGAATATTGAAGGATAGTAGATGTGGGGCTTAAAGAGGTAGTGTCCCTTGTATGTTAACATATAGACACTAATCAAAGCATAGTCAAAATCTGTGAACTTGAAAAGCCATGGCATATAGTTCCTCTGAGCACAGGCAGCTGTTGCTTGCAGAGGGTTTTAGACAATTTTGCAAATTTAGGGTAATGTACACTGCAGTTGGTGTAATTGCAGCTTGGATAAGAATACACGTTAACTTTGATCTAGCTGGTATGCCAAAAATAGGAGTGAAGAAGTGGAGGCACAGACTTCAGTGTGCACCATACAAGCTGGCTCAGGAGCCTGGGTACATATTTACGTTCCTAGACTGTCCTTGGGTCCGTGCCACTGTATCCTCACTGTTTGCTATATTCAAACTGCATGGGCATGCCTACTACACATGCTGCTCTCACACCTCAATTTCAGTGTAGATAGGTCCATGGTGTGTGTCACTGCAGATAAACTTGTGGGAGTTTTAGCATGAAGAATCTCACATTTGTAATCTCTCAGAAATGGGAAAATGATTCTTAATTTTATCAAACTCTAATGATAAATATACTTCTCTGAAGAAGCACTTAATCCAATTGACAGTTAAGCATGTTCTGTCTAGTGGTAGTCAGTAGTAGACAGTGCCTTCCAAAAACTAGCACAATTAAAATATGGAAGAGAACTGTTTGGATACAGAAAACCCTTTAAATATTGCATTGAGTTATCTAGTTATTAGACTTGAACAGCAATATAGATACATTACACAAATCCCTTAAAACATAAACTAAATGTATGAGCAGTTTCATTTGATGTAGCATACTAATATAACTAATGAAGATTGTGTTTTTAATGGGTAAAGACAGTGGTTTTACATGTTGAATTAAGCTATAGCAAGAAGTTTAGACAGATTATGTACTGAAAGGGAAAGGTATGTTTTGTATATTGTGCTTATGAAATGTTTAAACTTCCTTAGCAAGTGTTCTAGCTCACAGGGCAGATAGCTGAAAACCTTGGAGAAGAGGAGCAGTTAGTTCAAGGCCTGTGTGCGCTTTTGCTGGGCATTTCCATTTATTACAATGACAATTCTCTTGAAAATTGTAGGAAGTAAGTATGGTGTAGGACTAACAGAAGGCTCTAGGGGAGGTGAAAGTTTGTGTGCACACTATCAACTGTCCCTAGAGTAGGAAGAAATTTCTAAAGACAACACAACCTATATTATTGAGAGACTTAGTTTTACAGACCTCTCCCATGCCCCGCACTCCACCCCCCGTTTTTAACTTATTAATTACAGGAGGGAATACGTATAGCTAGAAATGTGAGATGGCTTCCCTATGCTAATCAGCTGGGAAAAGTCATTGATACAGCCTTCCAAAATTACTTGTGGTTCTGATTACAGCCCTTAAACGCTGCAAAGCATCTGAGCCATTTTTACCGAGAAATACAGTTAGTGCCCTCAATCCTAATCCCTTGTTGAAGATTTTTCTTTGTCATGTATCCTTTCACCTGTGACCTGTGAACAACTGATAGTGGCAGACTGAGAAAAATCAGCTTTCCAGTGCCAAGAAAAGTTTTTTTGTTTGACAGGGGAAAAAGAAATTGTTACAGATAATTTTCTGACCAACAAAAGTACCATTTGGAGGGGAGGTGAAAAGGGTGGTGTTTCACTTTTTTTTCCCCCTTCCGTTGGCACAGGTTTGCCTGATGTGCAGTACTAATTACATATTTTTCTTTTAGAGAGAAACTAAAGCAACTGATCGAGAAGAGGATTGGCAAGGAGAACTTCATTGAGAAACTAGGTTTCATTAGCAAACATGAACTGTATTCCAAAGCTGCTCAGAAACCTCAGCCTTGTTTTTCTAGCCCAGACCACATGATGTTTGATCACGAGTTTACTAAACTGGTAAAGGAATTGGAGGGTGAGACATGTTACACTCTTTTTTTGTACTGTCACTTGCTGCAAACTTCAGATTGTTATGGTTGAATTACCACACATTCTGAATTTAGCTTTTTAAAGATGGTACAATCATCCCTAAAATTTTGTAAGTGGTATGAAGGGTTGTACTATAATCATGGATGTGGGTTACAATACATCCTGGCTTGCAGTTCAGATATTTTGTATTAATGCTCGTGGTATGGTGTTGGGTTTTGTACTTTAGTGTGCCTCTTAACGCTGTTAAGTCAGTTGGCTGTTTGTGCATGTTGTTAGTGATCATACTATTGGTAATAACAAATTTTTAACTTGTAGTTATATAGTGCCGCAAGGTCTGTGCATGAAGATGATGTGCGAGCAGGTGGCAACAAAAAAAACCCAAAAATCCATTGTATACAAGAATTTGCTTCACAAGTTAGGCTTCTGATTATGGTGCATCATTTCTCCAGCTTCCTTACAGATGACGTGAAAAGGAACTGGGGTGTATGCCCCTTTTGGCTGTGTTGTAATGAATAAAGAAGGTCTAAAAGATGTGATCATGAATGTATCTGGATTGGGGAGCCTTAAAAAATGTGAATGAACTTTATTGGTCCTTAATGGAAGAGATGGGGATGCTGAAACTTTAATGGATAGAACTTTTCCCAATTGTTGATAAAGCCTCCTGAAATCAGCTTCTAAGAATTCCCTTGATATGTAGTCATTTAAATCAGCATTTAAACTAATAAAATAGTCTAAAAACAGATGTATTCTCTCTGGCACAACACTGTGATGTAAGCTGAGGAGGCTATGAGAATATGAATGTATGAGCGGTGTTCTGAATAACGAATGCGCCATTTTTTTGACAGGTATCATAACTAAGGCTATTTACAAGTCCAGTGAAGAAGACAAACAGGAAGAAGAGGTGAAGAAGACATTGGAGCAGCATGACAACATTGTGACTCACTATAAAAAAGTCATTAGAGAGCAGGTAAATACACCTACAGTCACATGTACCGTTGGGGGGAAATCAAAATAACTGGCTTTTGGGGATGCTGGAATGGAATTCCAATCAGATATTACAAAATATGGAAGAGGCTTCCCAACTCAGTTAACTTGGAGAAATGTCAGGCACCTTGATAATAAGCAATGCTACCCGCCCTGCCTATAATAAATTTAGAAACTTACCTGCTCGGGTAAGCAGTCCACAAGATATGGGCACTGCGCATGAAAAATATCTTTTGTACGTTGAGTAAACCCCTTGACTCTAATGCATTCATTTTATTGCTTTGCAACAGGTCTCCCTATTGATTCATTTTCCACAAGTAATTAAGCGGAATTCCAAATATTTTTATTTTTTCACAGGATCAGCAGCTTGAAGAGTTAAAGCAGAAAGTTAATACTTTAAAATCTCAGAACGAACAGCTTCAGACGGCAGTTACTCAGCAAGTGTCACAGATCCAGCAGCACAAGGACCAATATAATCTCCTTAAAGTACAGCTAGGTATACGTCACAAAAACATTGAAATCCATCATTGTTTCATAGTATATATCCAAGGCTCTTTATAGTTCATGGCAAGCATCCTAAATTTTGCAGAAATCAATCCTTTCTAATTTCAGCAGCATGTTACCCAAATTCTGCAGTACACTAGAACTTCACACACATGAAAAACTGGGACCTGTTTTAATGAATTAAAAAAAAAAAAAAAAAAAGCAACTGGAGCAGTATTTCTACCAGTATCTAACTTGTTAAATTTAGATAAAAATATTAACTTATAAATTCTTTTTATACTGCCTCCAAATTTTGTTATTGATGATGGAATATTTTGTATGGACAACTGATAAGTGCATTAGAAGAAGGAAAACTGGCATTTTTACTGCAATGGTCTGGGAAGAGGCAGAGCAGCTTCAGAGGTTAGCAGTCAATAGGCTGAGATTTAGGAAACGGAGAAGCATGTCCTCTTCCCTCCACCCTGCCAGTCATTGAATTCTGACTTCTATGGCTCTCCTCACTGCACTATCTGAATATGTTAGACAAAGGTGGAGGAGTTGTTGATGTGAATGTGCAATTACCTGGCAAGGCATCTTGAGCCTGGGATCTGTATGTCTTATGTCTGTTGAAATATAAATGTGTGTTTAGGTCAAAACATGGAATGAACTGGAATATAGTTTTCTGCATTGGGATGTTTGTGGTGAAATGTAGATGTCCACGTACTGTCATACCCTTCACTCTTTCATTGGTTGACTAAATGAGCATGCAGAAAAAATCACACATACTTCCTTTTTTTAAATAAGGAATTGCAGTTTATGAAGTTCATTCCCATGCACTTGGGGTTAGATTTTTTTAACACAGTAGAATATAAATTTTTAATCTTGAATAATTTGCAATTCCATTTCTTTATGGAGGAAGCATATTACTATAGAAGATACCTTGTGTGAATGTGTGTAGTAAACCTGTAACCAAAATCAGTGCTATTCTTAAGTTTTTAATACTAATTTTAAAAAATCTGGCTATTAGGAAAGGACAATCAACATCACAGTTCCCACAGCGATATGCTTCAGATGAATGGCATTCAGCCAGAAGAAATCAGCAAATTGCGACAGGAGATAGAAGAACTGAAAAATAAGCATGAAGTTTTACAAGGACAGCTGAGAGAGAAGGATTCTGTGATCGAAAACTTGGTAAGAAGTGACTTTCAGAAGAACTTCAGTACACAGTTGCAGTGCTACTTAAAAATACTACTTGCATGATGCTGGAAGTTCTTCATTATGGCCCTGTCAGATCTAGAAAGACAATGGTTTGTTATAACTAGTTAACCCCTGATTACAAAAAACATGTCTTGAGTTGTCTGCACAGAGCTTTTCTGCCTCAACCTGGGGGTGAGAGTTTTTGTTTAACTACCACACTATCAAATTGTTTGTATTTGTGCACTCTAGGGGAAAATCTAGGCAGGTATCGTGTACTAATTCAACAGTGGGGATAGTGCCCCAAGGACACGCAGGCAGTGTTGTACTAACAGAATGTGGGCATTGTGCCCTGGTACATCCTACTGGATGGAAGGAGTGAAGGACCCACTAAACTGGTTATACAGATGAGGGCCTAACCACAAAAATCTGAACTGGTTATGTGGAGACTGTGCCAGCCTATGTCACCCCACAGGTGTAAAATGCTGTAGATAGACTTTGTTGTTAATGTCATCTATGTGATGTGTGGATCTAAACCATGTGTAGAGGCACCCATGCTACACTCTGGTTATAAGCTCCATTAAAAGTTTAGCATAGACAGGGCCTGGCTTTTTACGGTCACTTCCTTCCTCTTCACCAGTCTTTCTAAAGCCTATGTCCTAGACTCAAATCTCCGCCTGACCCCTGACTAACTCTTGTTGATGTAATGAAACCTTTATGCATGTACCTGTGGAAGGGACTATTGCCTTTGGACTGCTAAACCTTGTGCTATGGAGCACTTCCTGCCCCTGATGTTCCCTGCCCTGGCTAAGCTTTGCTAGGGGTTTGCTTACGTAGGGGAAGTGCATTTTCCCGAAATCTGCTGCGTAATAAAGATGCTATATAAAGCGGCCAGGGAAAAAAGCCAGAACTGCTGCAGACAATGCAGGTGTAGGAGGCATCAGCCAAAAAAGCCTAGAACAGAGTCTCCGGGTGTGGATTGTGCTGATAGACTTGGCTTTGGCTCTGTAGCAGAAACACGGCATCGTTGGTTTTAGCACTGTACATGCCCCTCCCTGAGAAAAGTAAGAAAAAACAGACGTGCTGAGAAAATGACAGCAGGTATTGCTATGTAAACATCCCTGGTAATTGTGGTTACGTTTCCTTGTCCTCTTGGGGGGATCTTGAAAGTTAGATGAATTGCACCTTGGAAAGCCAGTACCAGGTAGGCCCCTCTGCTCACCACAAATTCCGCTTTGGGGTTATTCCTCAGAACTGGCATCAGATCTCATTTTTGGCACAGAAGCAAGAAGTCACTTTTTCTCATCACTCCCTTTTAAGGAACCCTTTTGGCCTTATCTGGAGTAGATCCAGCCATGGAAAGTGGGCCATAGCTGGAGCTTGCCACTATTTATATTAATGTAGATACCATTCTGGCTACTTGCCTGACTATGACATATGCTGCCCTGGTTGACATGGCAGTGTTGGTCATCTCCCTGATTTTATAAGAGCACAGGGACTCAGACTTTCAAAAGCAACAAAACCCCTCTCCTCCAGTGTTGGAACAGCCAATTCAGAGTTGTGCCCCTGTTCTGAAGGAGGAGGAAGATGAACTTGATGATGATCCCATTAGCACAAATGCTATCTTTGATTCAGAGACAATCCACCGCTACTTTTCTAGAGAAAAATCTCCTGTAATTACATAAGATAGTGTAGTGAATGAACAGTAAACATTCCCTCTAGTTGTGCTGGAAACCTTCCACCCAGTCTGACATACTGGGCACCTCAGTGGCAAGATCACCCTTCCTGTGTTGTTAGATTATTTCCAGCCAAACTCACCTGGATAAATCCCTCCTCTGGTTCTTCCATCTGCGAGCAGGTAGATTAGGTGCATCAAATGCCTCTGGAGTGATTCTTTTTTCCCCCACCATTCACCCAATAAGAAATTCTTTGAGAGCTGCCATCCAGAGGAAGAAGGGAATGGTTTATTGATACAGTGCCTTTGGACAGGGAAGGCAGAGAGCTAGATGCCTTGGGATACAGTGTTCTCGAGTGCTTGAGGACACAAAGCCAGCTACCAATCGTTACTTTGTCTCTACGTGGGATTGATACCTAGACATGACAGACTCTGCCTAAACCCTTCAAAGGAACAAAGAGCTGCCAAAAGCCTTCATACAATAGGGCTGAATGGTTTCTAAGCAGGCTCTCCACCTCATTTTGCAGGCTTAATTTTTTTAGTGACTAAAGCTGCACGTTGGAACCAGGCTGCCAGGTAATCTGCAGGTATCAGGAACATATCCAAGAATGAAACTTATGCAGGAGGATTCCAACTTAGTATCCAATATTGAATTGGTCTTTTGACCCACCTCGTACCAAGGACACTCCCAAAACATATGAGCTAGCACCAACAATTATATTTTCAACAGCAGTCAGCATTGATAAGGCCCATTGCCATTAGCCTGTGTGGGGACCAGTATATTCAAAAGAGTATCTTTTGGTGAATAAGCTGTAGTCTCAGGTCTATAGTTTTTTTAACACTAGGTATAATTGTATTCCATTCAGGTGGAGATGCAATAGTTGTGTATCCATACCTCTATTCCAAGCAACTCTCAAATTATCCATCTTTGTCAGTTTTTTGGGTCATAAAATTGTAAAAGGATACCACTGGCTGAGTATATCCAGGAAGTTTCCTCTAAAATAAGTAAAAGTTCTGCAGGTTTTGAGCTCCCAATGAATCTGGTCCAAATATATTTGTAAGTAAATACTTTAACTGGAGATATTTCCATGTTCCGGAGCAGGCAAGCCAAGTTCTTGCTGAAGATGTGCAAATGATCTACATTTATCAGTGTCAGTTAGCTCCGACACAGGCATAATTCCTCTGTCCAGCCAATCCCTCCACATCAAGGTTTTGCCACTGATTTTAAGGATACATTTTGCTCCATAGCACTGCCTCTACATTAAAGAATGGATGAAAGTAGAAATTTCTAGTCAAGATTGATCAAGCTTGCCTCACAGCCATTATTGTGGGAGCTGTGGAGCCATCAAATATATAATAATTTGATCCTACAATGCCTGAAAGGGATAGCGGGTATACCAGTTCTTGTTCAATCTGAATCAAAGGTAGGGTTAGTGAGGGGGTCTAATAGCCACAAAGATGCCTGGCTTAACAAAAAGGAGATATGATGATTTCAAAGTTGGGGGGAAAAATCATCCCCAGAAGTAAGGGGAGCTGTAATTTGTTCAGAGCCAGTGTAAGTTTCTTACCTGTGCCCAAAGGAATGTTCTGAAAATATTATTGGATTTCTTAAAGTAAGTTTGACGAATAGAACTAGAGACACTCCTCAGGACATACAAAATTCTAGGAAAGACATTAATTTTCTGCATGTTTATTTTACCCCACAAACAGGGTTCACAAACTCCCATCTCTGCAAATCATTAGCCATTTGGGCAATAATTGGTTCTATATTTATTTTTGGGATGTCTAAATATTTCATTTAAGAGGATTGCCACAGAAATTCCCAATTTGACATGAGGCCTTTGTTGGGCACATTTGTTAATGCCTAAGATTTCTGATTTGCCCCCAATTAATTTTATATCCTGAGAGGGAGTCCAAAATTATTAATAGTGGTTAGAAGGTGACCTCAGCCTTAATTACAAATACAAGAGATGATCCACATAGAGGATAATTTTGTGCTCTGTTTGATCCATCCCGATACCATGAATATGTTGATTTGCCCAGATGGCAATGGCTAAAGATTCTAGAGCTAAACCAAACAAAAGAGGAGAAAGGGGACAGCCCTGTCTGTAATGAAAAAGGGACAGAAATAATACCATTGGTAACTACCCTGGAAACTGGTTTAAAGTATAAAAGATTAATCCAAGCAATAAATTGTTTACCAAATACAAATTTTGCTAACTTATGAAAAAGATATGTGGTCAAAGGTCTTTTCGACATCTAAGGAAATGACAACTAAGGGTTCTTTAGAATCTCTCAAAGCAGTAATAATAAGAATTAGTTGACACAAATTCTGAGACACATCTATTATGAAGAACACTTACCTGAATTGTTTGTGTGATAAATTTATAATGTGTGAAAGAACTTTTTCCAGTCACATAGCAAGGGCTTTAGCTAAAATCTTAGTGTCACAATTGATTAAATAAATTGGCCTGTAATTACTACCCTAGTCCAAGGTCTTTCTCAGGAATAACTGAAATTACATTTTCTCTTAGAGTAGGTGGGAGAGTCTGCTTTTTCTTGGCCTCATTGAATATATTCAATAATTTAGGTGTTAATGTTTCAGAGAACTTTTTGTAAAATTTGTTTGGGAACTCATCTGCGTCTGGAGTGTGAGATACTGTTTTAATTATATGGAGGAGGGAGATGCTAAGGTGTACAAGAAATTTAAAGAAAATGTATGGTAAAGATTTAAGATTACCCCAGAGACCTATCGAATGAAGTACAGAAACCTCAGAACATTTGATAATATTACTTATGTTGGATCTGTACATAAAATGTGTTATAAGAAAATGGATAATGTGGGTGGGAGCTGAAGGTAATTATGGAAAACTGTTTGATCTGACAGCCCAAGAGCATGGTTATGGGTATTACAGATGAGGTAAAGGCCGCCATCTGTGGGGGGAAAAAAATCCAGAGGTTTTTGAAGCTGCAGAAATATCTAATATGTTGAATCAAGGGCCCATGGGAGGATGTAAATCCCAGGGGAAGGGAAATCCTCATGTAATCCAGGTTAAGTGGGAAGAGGGAATTGGAAATAAACCTAACCACAACCTTGAATTAAAAAAACAAAAACACAAAAGCCTAGGGCTTAAAACCCTTTATGAAAGGCAGGTGAGCTGCCATCACTTTGGCTGGGGCTCACAGCCATATAAAACCAAATTGCCCAAAACTTAGTGTAACTCCATGATCCACACCTCCATCTGGTACAGTGAATGCTACTGTCATTGCTCCAGAGGCAGTGGTAGAGCAGCAAGAAATCCTGCTGGACTATATTAGGAATGAGTTTTGGGAAGGAAGTGAAGAATTTATTTAAAATGCTGTGCGACTCCATATTAAGGCTGTTACAGTGCCTGAAGAGTTTACACTTGATGCTTGGTTGGTGACAAGTAAGCATAGAACACAATTTGGGGTTTGTATGCTGCTTTCTAACAGTCTGCCCTGAGGTTAGTACTCATGCTCTTGAGTCACTCTAGGCAGCGTCACACTGGTCTCTAAGTGTGATGCTCAGTTTAGCAAAGCAGTATTTCTAGTAGTCCTGATCCGCCTTCCTGAGAGAGGATACTGCTTGTGCAAATCCATGAGTGGGAATGTGCAGAGGCCATTCAAAGAAATAATGAATGTTACTGGCTTGCAACCAGATTGCACTCTACCTACAGTCTCTCTCTTCAGAGTGCTAGTAATCCAGTTGGTCTTGGGCGAAGAGGCCATGGAAGGTGTGCTCTGCCCCCTCTCATTTTCACACTGTGTGTAGACCAATGAGAGGGCAGGGGTTCTTATGATGGTACTGCTTTCTAGAGGTTTGCATAGATGTGAAGTCTGTCTCAAGGAACTCATCTGATTACAGGCGAGGAACAATTTTAGCTGTGTGATAACAAGTAGTAAATCTAGTTTCATGCTTGATTTTTCTCTTTTTGCAGAAGTCATTGCAGTCAGAAACAGGAACAACAGAGCAATCGTCACAGATAACTGCATCTGCTGGATTGGAACATGCTAATGAATTACGTAAAGTGAGTTCTTGATGCTTTGACAGACACGGAATCCAAAGTTTGTTTGTTTGTAACTTGGAAGTAATTGTATGCAATCACCCATTGGGCAAAGCTGTCTGTCTTGAATACTAATAGCAGAGGATGGGGAGACAGTTGTAGGTCAAGTTTCCATTGACTAGTAGGATTGGTTCTGAAGTGTGTTAATATTTAAAGTTTGTGCTGCTCTTAGTAATCCTGGAGCATCAAGACCATAAGTCCTGAAAATAATCAGAATAACTTTTGTGTTGAGGTCAATTAAGCCACTGGAAAAATTAAACTGAAATTCTGAAAATGTCTGACAGCCTATTTGCAGTTGCATAACAGAAAACATCACTTGAATCCTGACGTATTATAAACATGTAGTGTTCTGAGCCCTTTCTACTGGGGAAAAGAGCACACATATTAGGAAATGACTTAGTGAAGAAATCTGCCATGTCTAAAAACATCCCCCTATTAATTTTATCCCAATTAGAAAGCAAATTAATAGTAAGGTATAGGACTTTGGTTGAGAAATGCTTTATAGAAGCTGACTTGCATTGGAAGATTTCTGCAACATAAATTAAGATGCATATAGAATAGCCAGCCGCCAGGAGAGTTATGAAGATGTGTTCTGGTAAGTTTAAATAAAAGTGTAACAAGTCTCAGATGACTAAGAAGTTTTGTACTCCATACAAAACATGTGGCTGTTCAAAATTTGAGGTTGTTACTGATTCTGGGACCATACTCTTGAGGACTCTGTCAGCATGCCTATAATGTGATAATTTAAGTGGCTGCTGTGGTATTGGTGAGCAAATATGCTTCTCATATAACTATCTTGAAATAATGTATGTGATATGTGGCTTTTACTTCCAAAGAGGAATTGAACTTTGGTCATTTCTGAATACTGACTGTTAAGTAAAGTTTGAATTCTGGTTTTTTTGATACAGGAACTAGAATCCTTGAGGATCCAAATACAGTCACAGTCTATGGACATCTCTAAACTTCAGGCTGAGAAACAGGAGCTGCTACAACAAAAGGTAACTCATTAGGACTCTTGCAGTCTTTCCTGATACAGTAGAACCTCAGAGACGAACACCTCGGGAATGGACGTTATTGGTAACTCTGAAATGTTCGTAACTCTGAACAAAACATTATGGTACAGTACTCTGCAGTCAGCGTCTTCCAGCTGAGGCTGGCAGAGATCTCTGCAAAGGTGGCATCCGGCAGCACTGCCTGCTTTGCAAGCAGCTCCCTCTTTATTTCTGTTTCTTGCCTTTGGGCTGAACTGGGGGGGGCCTGCCCCCATACCCTTGGTGCTACAAGCCCCAGCCCTCAACCACCTCTCCCCGGGGCTTGCCCTGCTCTATGCAATGCCGCTGTGCTCCAGAGGCAGCACGTGGCAGAGGGTTGGCACCAACCCACTGCCAGCACCCCTCCTTCCACTGCCTCTTGCACTCCGAGTACTGCTGGCTGGACCCAGGACTGCCGTGAGCAAAGCTTGGGCCGCATCGGTGCACTAGCTGTGACCCTTTAAAACTCCTCCAGACCGCAGCATGCAGGCAGCAGCTCAGACTCCAGTTTCTGCTCCAGGCCAGGCTTTGGCTGTTCCCCCTCAGCAGCTGGAGCTGCCACACAGCTTCTTTCCTGGGCTCAGACTGAGCTTGCAGACTTGTCCCCCTCCTGGCAGGGTGGGGATGAAACAATGCCTGCAGCTTACAGAAAACAGCACAGACCCCAGGCTGCTGCATGCTTGGGCTGGCAGGAGGAGCTCACAGCAGTGCCTATGATGAACCTCAGCGTCTTCACCTACCTGTAAGTGACTGCCCATCACATGGCCAGTGGAGTTGGGGACAGGAAACCCAGATATGCTGACCTTTAAGATGCAATACAGGCACAGTGTAGTATTTGCTTTCCCTCCCTCTCCTCCCTACCCCTCGCTGCTGCCTGGTTGCTTACTTCGAGTTCCACATGGTGTTCGGTTGATCGATCAGTTCATAACTCTGGTGTTTGTATCTTTGAGGTTCTACTGTACTTGCCCTATTGACTTAACTGTAGAAGAGTTTCTCACTCTTTTCACATTGTGTCATCATTCATAACAGTACAGGGCCAGTTGAGAGCAAGCCCTACTGCTGGTGAAAAGCACAATTACTGAGGCTATGTCTACACTGACGGCGGCAAAGTCGCCGCCGTCAGATTGACTTATCTGGATCAACTGAGTGGTCAGTGAAGACCCACTGAGTTGATCCAGAAGTCGATGTACTAAAACCACCACCTCAAGTGGCATAGCGCTGCGTCGACGGGAACACGGTTCCCGTTGGCGCAGTGCAGTGAAGACGGCACGCAGCAAAGAAGCACAGAAGTCGACAGGAGTTATGCAAGTTCTTTGCGTAACTCCGGTCAACTGCTGCCGAATCGCTGAGGTAAGTGTAGACCAAGCCTAAGCTTAACTATTATAAAGTCCTAAAACTCCTTATTAAAGCAGTATGTCACCACCTAAAGCATAAATAAAGCAGATAGAGCAGGATAGTGTCATGATGAGCTACCCAGCCCTGGGGTGCAGGTAGGCTATTTCTGGCATCAGATCCATGCTGATCCAATCTGGTGTAAATCCTGAGTTGCTCAAACCCCCTTTGTTAAACACACATCCTTTATATCTTGTCTTGTAACGTCTCACAGGTGCAGATTACATCTGTAAACATTCTATTCTAAATATATTTTCAAACACTAACCCAAAATCCTTTTAAACTGATACATTTTTACTTCTCTTGCTAAAACTCTTAATTGGTACCTCCTTATCTGTCTGTTCTTAGCCATCACTATCCTCCTCCTTACTCAATCCAGCAGTCTTTTCTGTATTTCCATTCCTGTATTCCATTATTTCTTACAACAGTTGTCTCATTCTTACATATATGCTTCTTGTGACCTTGAAGTTACTGACTGGCTAGTTCTGCTCAGTCAGTATCCACCCAGTGTGTTTTACTCAAGTGGTTTGTATACGGCTGGTAAATCACACATTTATCGGGTTTGCTTTGCCCTGTTGTTTACACAGTCCAAGAATCCACTGTAGGTAAGACACAAACCAATTTTGATTTTTTACAACCTTTGAAAGCTGTGTCGTCAAGACATGTACAGAAAGCAGAAAAATTCCCTTTCACATTTTTTTAAGACTGTTGAATATATATCTACTTCTCAGACATTTAATATACATTAATCTAACACAATTCATTATATATTTCTTTACACTACCTTGATGTCACTCCAGACTTCAGTGAAATGCTGAATCCTTATTCTCCTTTCATTTATACCACCAGTATATTGACTGAAAAAACATCACTCAGCTGATAACTAATGAGAACTAGAGGAATTTGCTTTTACAGAACCAGTGCATGAGTTACACTGTTGCACACTTGTATCATTTAAGAAGCCAGGGAAAACTGGCTTAATATCTTAAACTCATGCTGTACATAAGATCAGAAAAAGTGTTAGTGTTATTCCTGAACCTGCCTGTGCACCATATGTGGTATGATTGTGTGGTTTAATGGAGGTAATCTTGTTACACAATTGAAGGGGCAATAATTATTTAAGATGTGTAAGAACAATGGACCTGTAATTAAAAAGTCTAGGAGGTCCAACAGTGTGATACTTGACACGTAACTGGCAATTTACTGGCTTTGGAAAAAATCATTACATTTATCTGGTCATCATATTGGGCTTCATCAGCAAATCTACATGTGAAGCTGCCAAGACTCCAGCAGAGATTGAAGGTTTTACAGACTGGGGGGCCACTATTCCCGGCTGCTGTCTTAACCATGTAGCTTCTTAGCACTTTAAGAGAGAAATTTTGGACTGTGAGTTAAGATTTCACACTGATATGCAAGGAGCTGTCATTGTCTGTAGCTTCATGGTAAAGCTCCTACAGTTACTGTAAGGGAAGCATTAACCAGACAACGCAAGCAACTGCATTGTATGATTGCCAATACCAGGGCATAACAAGGGTGCTCACTAAATGGCTCCCCGATACCTCTGCTGTAATCAGGTACAGGGCTGGCTTGGGATAGTTGGCTTGCTCAAGGAAGAATCTGCCTTCAGGCAGTTGTTTGACTTACTAGCATGTTACTTCTGTCATTGTAAGGAGTAATAAGAGTCATTTATGTGAGTAACCAAACTGAGGCTTATTTAAACTTCTGAGGGAAGCTGGATGTTTGGGAATTTTAAACAGTCTCCTCGGCAGCCAAAATCCCAGCTGCTTTACTTCATCTCACTCAATATTTGTTCCTTCTGCCCAGTGTGACCTTGGCAGTGCACTGCCTATTAAAACGCTCCCCCCACACAACTGACCTGTGACGGCATCACCACCGTAGCAGAGTGTGTCATTTTGTTTTAAGGTCCTTATCCTTTATGGTTCCCCCAGTAACAGCTTCTCTTTTCTCTCCCCCCAAAAGTCGCATACATATGGTATAAAAGCTCAGAGTTGGAAAACCAGTCAGCAATGCCTGCTCTTCCTAGTGCCCTGGATAGCACATGGTGCCCGGGACAAAACGACTGCCCGACATGCCTGCTTCGTGCATTGTGCTTACTGAATGCCAACCAGCCTGCATCTCTGAAGCCCTTATTGTGGATATGACTGGCTATACATAAAACTGTTGCTGGTTTGAGTGCTGTCATTTGCAGGTTCCCATTTATGAGCTCTCCATCTGTCTGACAGTTTATAGAGCCCTCAGAGCATTGGCCCATCCTTGATTTTGTCTGAGCACACGAGGTATACACAATTACAGCACATTGGCCATAGAGTAGGAAGAAGTACACTTTGAGTCTACAATTAGATGAACGAATGCTTAAGTTGACTTCTGTGTGTATGATTTAAACATTAATTGCTCCTGGTGTTGAATGTCTCTTCCACAGAATACAGCTTTGGTTCCTGGACTGGGCAACGGTAGTGCTATAACAGCAGCAAAAAACAGTGAATTGGAGGGCAGGTTCTTGCAAGAGATAAAAGAATTGAAGGTTGGGTACTGGTGAAACACAAAACCTGAAATAACTGCATACTCAGTTTTCAGTTAGGGTCACAATTTGGTGAAGTGCTTCTTTATTAAAGGTGTGACTTGCAAGGGTGGGGAAGGCTTTTGGGGATACTTTGAGTTTTTTGGTAATTTACTTTTTTTTACTATATCAAAAAATCTTAAGCTTTTCCATGGTGAGTTTTCACATTAGAAATTCAGTTCTTGTCTGCCCTGACAGATTTGGTCTAGAGAGCTTGAGAAATGATCTCAAGAGTCAAAATGGAAAGTTAAACAACTGAAGATAGGAAAGGGATTTTTAGTTGATGTTAAATACACATTGGTAAGAAACAAGTTTTAACACTTCAGTGACAGGTGGACAGCAAGACTTTATTGAAGATTTAATATTCTTGGACCTCTAATGTTGGAGCACTAAAAATGTCTCCTCAAAATGTTTTGTCTGAGACGATTAGAAAAATCAGAATAGATGGCACTTGATGCCCCTGAACTTTCCCAAAGAAAATGGTGCATGTGTGCATATCTTTCAAGCCTTCCTTAAACATCATAAAGCAGAAGAAGCCAAACCCAGCTTGAAAGTGTCTTCCAGCTCACCTATAAGTTGTGTTAAATGCCAGGTGTTGTAGTTGTAATAGCAGTCCTGCCTGAATTGCCTTGGCAATTGAAGCCAGGACGTGTGTGACTGTTAAAGTCTAGATCTCTCTCCCCAGTCTCCAGAGTTCACTCCCCACGCCCAGAAATTGTGTCCTTACTTCCTTGGGGTGGAATCCTGCAATTCTCCCACTCAGACTGGGTGCTAGACCACAGTACACTGTGTATCAACCATGATTAACGTAGCAGGTCCAACTTGGTTCAGCTACCTGCAGCTCTTCCCTTTGGGAGTTGTGACAATGGTGAGTACTGTGACTGAAAGCAGCCTTCTTAAAATAAAGTATTGTTTAATCTCCACTCTCTGGATCTAAAAGCATGGATTCCTGCTGCTTTAGCTAAAGGACCAGCTGTTAGATTGAAGGCAGTAACAGATTCATAAACCTCGACACATGATCTAATCACTAATGAGGGACAGACACCACAAGAGCAGAAAGTAGAGGCAGGAGTGTTGAGCTCTGTCATGAATGGTCACTTGAGTGACTTGAATGACACTGACTGCTTGGGATGTTAGTGACTTTCCTATTTTTGTGACTATTACTAGAATGAAGCTAAAGCTCTTTCTGAGGAAAAAGCATTGCTAAAACAGCATCTGGACTCAACCAACAGTACAATTGCTGTCTTACAAGATGAGAAAAGCAAACTCCAACAAGAAGTTGCAGAATCTAAAAAAGAACAGGATGACCTCCTAGTGCTTCTCGCTGATCAGGATCAGAAAATACTTGCACTAAAGAACAAGCTCAAGGAACTTGGTGAACCGGTAAGATAAGTGATCAGTAAAGTGAGTTCCAATATTCAGGACTCTGTGTGAGCTGTTACTGTGTGCCCAGTAGCTACTCCCTTTGCCTACAATCATTCCCAGCATATAAACTAGTGACTGTGGAAGCAGCCAGAAGAGTTGGCAGAACTTGCATCTGTATCCCCCTATTTGCCATGAGTAAAGTAGGTGCACAGTTTGGGGATGCTGTTAGCTTGCGAACTGCTCCTGGATGCCTACGTATCAACTAGGGCCAAAAATTTGTTTTTTCCCCCCATATGCACCTGGTACAATGAATGTGTGACCTTCTCTCGATGCAGGGGACTTGCCTCAACCATGCCTGCCTGTTTCACCTTGAGGTTTGCTGGCTGTATTGCATTCTACATGGAGCTACCATCCTTGGACCATTGAAAAGCCGAAGCTACTAAAAAAACTGCAGCCTGCTTATTAAGTGGAGTTGCACATTGGAAGCAAAAGTGCCCTGGGATTGGTGATCTTACATGTGGAATTTAAGGAGTTGATTTTAACATACAAAGCCCAATGGCTTTGAACCTAATTGCTTGTCTATCTGCCTCCCTGACCTATTGCCACAGTTAAGATAAACGGGGCACCCTCAGCTTTGAAACTCGCCCTCCCATTGCTCCTCCAGAGCCTAGATTTTGTTACCCATCTGGACATATTGCAAGGCCCACCTTTTTTTCTTCTCCTCACAAGCATGTTCTTTAAGAACCATTATCAGTGAGGCTCATGGACAGTAATAACCGCTGGTAGCTTTCAACATGTTGCCATTGCATGCTGCCTCAAAAATAGGCGCACACAGCTCTTGTGTGCTGAAACCTATCTGGGTTAAAAGTTGTCTTGCAAAACCAGGCATTGCTAGTCTGTCCTTCATCTGTGAGCAGGTAGGTCCCAGTGATACATGTGGTAGTACCAGATATAATCCAGCACATGCTTTGTGTCTCTAAGGGTACATAATTTCTGACAAACCCCACTGTACTTTACAGCTGGGTTTGTGAATCTAATCACATGTAACTGTCACAGTGCTGCTAATGTGGTTGGCCTTGTGACTTTTGGTTACATTGCCTATTTGAATACAAGTACTGCATGTGTGTCTAAATCCTATGCAGTCTATGTAAGAGCTAGCATTTTGGTAGCATGTACTACCCTCTTGGCCATGCTACACCTGTTTGTAATGTCCTAAGTCAAGTCAGTTTTGGAAGAAATGTGTGGCAACATTTCTGTTCAAGATTTCTACAAATTTTGGGCCAGATTTAAATAGGAGGGTCGGTTCAGTATCTGGAAAGTTTGTGGGTCATCAAGTTACTAAAGTCGTAACACTTTGCACTTAGTGACTTCATTCAGAGGATCTCAAAGCACTGAACAGATCAGCAATCACTGTGGTAGAGAGTCTGTTTATGGTGGGGAAACTGAGGCACAGAGGAAGTCTTGCCCAAAGGCACAGAAAATAAGTGATAACTTTGGGGTGTTCTGTGTCCAAATCTCCTGCTTTTACTCCAGACCTCACCGTCTTTCCCTTCCAAAGATCCAGTCAAATAAAACCCACTGATCTCAAGCGTTGAGATTTCTTAGATTTGATATCAGGAGCAGGGTGGAGATCTATGATGGCTGATGCCTAGAAGTTGAAATATTGATATAAATGTAATTTGTATGATGATTGTTGGTTTGCTTTAGGCTTGTTTTTCATTATTTTGCAATTTGTTTGTTTGGTATCAGACTCATACTAACAAATGTTGCTTCTCTCAAAAGAAATCCCTGGTTTTTATTTCAGGTGGAAGATGAGGATGATATTGAATCTGGAGACCAAGGTGATGAAGATGATGAAGAAGAAGAAGAAGATGGGGAAAAGGAAGAGCAAAACTGATAGTGCTTTAGTGTCGCCCTGAGAAAATTAGAGATTGCATTGTAAAACAAAATTAAACTAATGCTGTTAACCTATAAAGTAAAGAATCTACATAAGGAAGCAAATGGGGAGATAGTGTTCTGATTTGCTGAAGTGAAGTGTTTGGAAACAAAAACCACTGCTAAGTTAAACAAAAGCATCCCAACTTCTAACAATTTAGATCCTGTTTAAAGCATGGGAGTGACAATGCTACTGCCTTAGTTCATTGTCGTTTACAGAAGTCCTGTGCATTTGTCTATCATTTTAATTTTTTTTGGAACTCTGATGTGATTAAATACATTGTATTTGGTTTAACATCTGTTGAATGGAATCATTGCTTCTACATTCAGCATGGAGCTGATCATAACTCATGGGTTCCTTTAAAATAAATGGCTATGTTGAAAGGGTGGACTGGGTGTGCTGGGGATTGTACACACCCATCAGCTTCCGTTTCAGTTTACTTAAACAAATTGAACTGAACAGTGTCGAGTGCCTTGACACCAAAATGGCTGCGCTGCAGTCTGTACCTCAGTGAAGAAACCCAAGAAAATTGCAACATTATGCTAATAATGAGAAGGAAGTTGTCTAGAAACTTCCAACAATATGGTAGCATTTCTAAGTTGAACATCTCTAATTTTTTTAAAAAACACAATTCATCCAGAAGATTAAATGTGCTACCAGGTCATCATAAATGATTCCATTGTACTCAAGAAGTAAAGAAATGAAAATACAACCAATTTATGTAATTTATTGGCTCTTATGCTGAGTAGATAAGAGAATAGATTTTAAAAGAGCAAAATTAATGCACTTAATGCATAAATTTCATGTTTTGGTAATAAAAATAAATATGTCCATTTAGTATTCATTCACACAATTCTCGTCTTGTTTTTAATCATGTATTTTATTCCTCATTTGTATTTGAAGCAGAGCAGCTTAAAAATGCCAGTCTGGTTGGATAGATGAAAAGGATGCTCTCAAAGATACTAGTTTTCTAACTCATCAAGCTAACCTGATGATGGTGAAGGTTCAGTTTTTGAGTTTTTTAGCAGTTTGTAGGATGAAGCGTCTCTTGGATTCTCCCAAGATGGCAGTATATCATAAACCAAGCAAGTAAGATTTAGACCAGTGAATGAAAATGGTTGGCTGGCTATATATAAACATTTTAAAATTATTCTTTTGTGTGCGTTTCTTACCTCATGGGTAACAGTTCATTATGGGGTGAGTTGAAACCATCCTAAAATAAGGAGTTAGTGTTTGCTCCTGCAGTCCCTCCATACTCAAACTCATTGAAGTCTGTGGGAGAGAAGTAAGGATCAAAGACCATGGCAGAGTAGTGGTTGGGAGCCCTGGGCCATGTTGATGGAAGCCATATGTCCGTCTTTATTTCCTTGCCTGCACCTTCCTGAATTCTTCCCAGGAGCATCCCTTTCCGTGAAGAAAGCTTGCCAGGGAGCAGAGCCCCCTGCTTGTTGCTGTTGGCAGTCCAGACAGCTATGTGGTTTTGGCTGCAAGTGCATGGCTTTATCAGAACGTTGTTTTAATCACACTCTGTCTATCTGCAGCATACAGAGCTCAGGACACAAGGCGGCTGGTGTTTTGGAGACCTGATACACTGCTGGTTATGTTTTACCAAACAAAAAGGGCAATCAGCTATGTTCAGTCACAATGAATTTTGCTGGAAATTAAGAAGGCAACAAACTAGAAAAAACATAGGTAAAATCTCCATGAAAGAAGGGGCAATGTTTGTGTTCTCCTGCAGGACAGCCTTTCTGGGTACAGGGATTTAAATCATTGTATAACCCACCTGATTTATTTTTTTCAAACACTTGATTTAAAAATCAGTTTAACAAATGCTCAAGCCTAATTTGAAAAACTATGATCTTGCAATTTTAGACTGCAATTTACCATGAATTAAATTATTTTTTCAAAATGACATATTGCAGTGTCACTACTGGGCAGATAGCTCATTTGATGTTGTTTGTTTCACTCTGCTGAGGGGCAAAAAACAAATACTGACAATATTAAACAGGTATATTTTATTCCTACCTTTTCTCTTATTTTCTGAAGTGGCACAAAATTCTTTCAAACTTTAAAACCCTGACTGAAGAGTTCTTGGGGATACAGTGCATTAAAACAGTGGAGATTTGAAGAAGCTGTGTTTTATACACACTTAATGTTAATTTCATAATGAATCATTTTCAACATAGTGAAATCATGACTCCCTATTGAAGGCAGTGGGAGTTTTGCCGCCTACTTCTCTGGGGGCAGGATCTCATCTGCAGTGCAAATTCTCTGGTCTGCTGTGTGCATTGTACTGCATAAAGGCCCAAAGGTGCTGGATTCCAGCTGTAGCTGATTTTGTGCAGGGACCTTTGTGCTAGTGGATTGAGGGCAGAAGGGAGCATGTCAGGGTATGAGGGGCATATTGGTGGTGGAAAGGGCATGCTGTGGGCAGGGAAAGCTATTTGCAGTCTATAAGCAAAGACCTAGGTGGGGGGAAACCCAAAGCTGGCCAAAGGGTTGACCATCCAATGGTTTAGGACTAAATAAATGCACTACTTCCATTGTGCGCAAGAGAGAGACACCCTGTGTGTGAGCTTCATAGAAAGGCTGCTCACCCCTGCTCCCTCACGAGAGGAGGTGCAGTGGGCTTTGCCTTGCTTACATTGTTTACTAGATTAGCACAAACTAAAACCCTAAACCTGCCAGCCAGGGGCTAGGTATAGTGTTGTGGTTGCCTCAACAATCTATTGGGAATTGAGGCGCCATCTAGAGGTCAGCACAGCACAGAACTTAGGAGGAAAGTTCCCAGCTTGCCAGACAGGTAATTTGTAAATTAGAAAGGCTGAAAACGTCACAAGACTCAAAATGTGAACGTCTCAAAAGGCTTCTGCTTTCCTGTAGATCTCACTGCAAACGCTCAGTCCTTTGACAGTCAGGCCTTGTGCACGTTAGGCAGTTAAACTGAGGGATGTTGCCCTGTGTAAGGGTTTCATCTACCGCAGCCCCTCTGCTTCGGTTCCCCTCTGGCCAACAAAGGACTCGAAGACCCATTGGTTTGCAGTCACCAGTGCTTTTATTTACAAGGGGGATGTGAATACCCACCACCTTACAGTACCTTGCTTCAGCCAGCGGTCCCTGGGGCTGTTCAGGGAGACAGGCAAAGCCTCTGCACTCCTTTCCCCCTCTTCTCTTCTGGGCTGGCATATAAACCCTGCTGGGTCAGCGGGGCAGCTGCTTCCCATTGCATGATCAAGCAAGGTGTGTGTGGGAGGGGGCCTGTGTTAGTTTACCAGCATAGCTCTACTGGTATCTTTACACCCCTATTGTTACACAAGTTAAAATCCCTGTGTGGGCATTCCTATTCTAGAATAAGACTGCCTTTTCTGGCCTTGGTTATGTTGTTCTGAAAGCAGTATAAGCTAAACCAGAAAAAGGCCACTCTCCTATCCCAGAATAAGCGTCCACACAGGAAGTTACTCTGGTATACCTGTACTGGTAAGTTTCTCTGTGCACACAAGCCATCAGAAAGTAAAGAACCAAAAATCCTCGGAAAATTCAATCTTTAGTCAGTGATGAAGCAGTGATCATCTGGGACGGATCAGCTGTTTCACAGTGTAACTGCTGAACTGAACTCCTTTTCTACATGCAAAATAGAACCTCTCCCGTTTGGTAAGATCTCTAAGCTATAATGCTAATTAGCTCTAGCCCATACTCTATTACCAGGATTTGTCTGTGGGTGGCAGCATCAGAGCAGATAACAGCACCTTGAAGATGAGTATGAACAAGGTACTGCAGAACTCTCCTGTATCAATACAGTACAGTGTAAGGGGCTGGCTGGGGCTCATCCTGCATCTCAGCTGGGCACTTTGGATGCACACGGAAAGCAGCTTTAGGCCTTTGGTGACTAGCTAATAGCACTATTTTGCCCATTACAGCCGTGAGCTAATTCGGACAAGAGCTTTAGGAAGCAGGGAGGTGTTTTAGCCTCAGTTTGCAGATGGAGAAGTGAGAGGTTCAGGGATTTGCCCAAGATGACCCATGCAGTCAAACTGGGATTAGAATGCAGGACCTCCTCAGTCCTGTCCTGGTGCCTGTTCCTCTCTAGACCATTGCAGCTTCAGAGTTACATGAACCGTGTCAGCTCACTGCTTTGGGGATTGGCAGAGAAGCTTTGGGCCATCTGTTTTCAAAAGCAGCTAAATGACTGAGGGGCCTTGGCCTACCTCCCATTTGCAAAAGTTACAAGCAATTAGAAGACGCATGTGAACTCTAGTGTGCGGGGGTCTCTGTAACCCTGGCCAAGCTGGGCCCAGGATTCCTGAGGGGCTCGACCCCCAGTCTTGTTGTGGTCACTTAGGACAGGGGTAGGGTGTCCCCACTGCGGGGGGCTCTCAGCACTGGGCATGTCCCTGATTGCACATGGCATAGGGTTCAGAGCAAATACAACTTATTAAACAGTAATCAATAAGGAAAAAATGGGAGAGGTGAAAGGAAAACACCCAATGCCAGCAGAGGGGCACCACCCCCAGCATCTGTGCCGTGTCAGGGACCTTCACAGCCTGCTCCTCACACGTCCCAGCCTCCTTCCCAGGCCTGGCTGCACGGCAGGGAGGCTGTGGGCCAGACGCTTGCTCTGGCGGTGGCCACACCCCCCTAGGGGCAGGGCCCTTCCCCCCCGCAGCATCACCCCCCTGTCGGAGTCACACCCCCCTCCCATTCCAGCCTGTGCAGCCTCTGGGCTGGGGGCATCTCCCTGCATTGGGCCCCCTCGCTCTTCCTAACTGCTCACTCACCACACCCACCTCCAGACAGCTCCAGTCCCAGCTCTGCCTGAGCATGCCTGCTGCTCTGCCTCCAGCTGGGCTCTGCTGGCCACTGCAGCTCCGGGGGGGGGCCTCTCCTTTGCTCTGCCCAGGCCCGCCCCCAGCTCACACAGAGGATGGGACCCCACAGTCTCCCGGCTCTCTCGTTGGCCTACCCACCCTGTCAATAAGGCTGACATGGGGCATTGGCCTCTCCCCCCTGGCCCTGGGGACCATCAGTCTCAGCGTCCTGATTTCTCTTCGCCCCTTCCCGTCCTGCGTCACTGGGAGATGCCAACCAAAACCCCCCGTAAGTGGCAATAAGCGGCCAACAGTCCCCTTACATACAGCAAGAGATAGCCCAGCCAGTGGGACTGTAAAGCGAACACAGGGCTCAGCGGGTGAAAAGAGCCCATCAAGTTAATAAAAAAAGGAAAACAATAGACAGAGGAAGACGGGAGGGGTCCAGTTCAATGAGAAAGGCAGAAGTTGAAACTTCGGCTCCAATACCTGATCGGGATTCTCAGGTCAATAACATTGAAGGTTTTGCTACAGAAAGATAAGTTTCCTGGTGCTGTCATCCATGAGAATAGGGAGAGATGGGGGTAAGGACAAGCGAGGTGCTTGAAAGATGGAGGCACGAAAATCCAGACGCACTTTCCAGCTGCAAGAGAAAAGTTTCATCTAAGAAATCAAACAGAAAGAAAATCTCTCCAGCTTCTTCAGTCAAAAGTCCTTTGAAGGGAGGCCCTTTGAGGCTGTGTGATTTGGGGATAGGGAACGGGAGCCACTGAGCAAGGTTCACATCATGTAGCAGAATTCTCCCCTAGGGAACACAATCTGTGTCTTCACCGACTGCTTTGCCCCTTGAGAGAGCCCCTCGGCCAGCTTTCCGCCCACAGAGCCATCGACTCCCTGTCCCCTGCGGACTATGCCAGAGTTGAAGGTGAGGTGGGAGAACAAGCTCATCTAATCTGAACTCCAGTACAACACAGGCCACCAGCACCCTCCCCCTAAACCCCACAACTGACATTAGCTGAAAGCATTACAGCCCATGGACGTTACATGACCATCCACTGGGCATCAAAGCCTCACCCAAGTGTGACTATAAACTCCCCCCTTGCTGCCCTTTCCTCGTTTTATAATCCTTACCCAGCTTCTCCCTCCACTGGGCTTTGTTGGGCATTAGTATTTATAAATACCTGGGCCTCCCTTTAAGTGCAACTGTAAAGGTTAATTGGCCTCTTCTGGGCCAGTTTAACCCGGTTGGGGCTGGTGTGAGGCAAACACCCAGTCCCAGCTGGGAACTGATACGTGAGACATACCCAGGGTTGGTAAGTGCTGAGGCATGGGGCTGTCGCTACGCTTGGCGCTCCAATAGCAGCAGCACTAGCAGACGGCGCCACATGCTCATTCAGCAAATCTCCATTTCATTCACACGGAAGCCCACTGGCTCAGCTTGGCGGCGAAGGCGCTTGGCCAGGTTGCTTGTCGACAAAGCGCACTCCTAGCGCCCCACAGGAGTTACAGGTATACTAACGTGTACGCGCGTGACTATGGTACCAGCTCAGTCAGCGCACCAGGACGCCGTCCCCTAGGCTGGCCAAAGGTGCCCCTCCGATAACTTCTCTTTTTATACCTGGGTACAAACAAGTTACGTATCCCACGCCTGACATGGTTGGTTACCAACCCTGAACCTTGTATCTGCTCGTTCGAACAAAACATCCCCAACCATTATCCTGTCATCCCACCCTTACCTTACTCAGGGTTGGTGTGTTTCTGCCATTACGTGGGAACTCTGGGTGTTCTTGAACCATCCTCGCTGGTCAGGGGTGTGCTTACTGGGTTAGCCAATACCTAGTGTGTTATTTTGCCTAGGTCAGGCTTACTCTGGTTCACAGCCTTTGGTTCACGCTGTTAGTTATGCCTAGGGCTCCAGCAAGGCCTACCCCAGATAATTCCCAGCAACTGACCCCCCACTCCATTCTGCAGAGGAAGGTGAAATCGCTCACCACAAGGTCCCTGCCAATCTGACGTGGGGGAAATCTCCTTCCTGACCCCACACATGGTGATCAGTGAGACTCCGAGCATGTGAGCAAACAGCAGCCAGCCGAGCACCTGAGAGACTGAATGCTTGATGCCCCCTCAGAGCCCTGGCCCACCCAGTCCAATGTCCTGTCTCCAGCTGTGGCCATTCCTGAATCTTTGGAGGAAGGACACTAGCAAGGTGACCTGCTCCTTTAATAGACCAGTGGTGGGGACAAGGAGCTGCTGATCTTACCCCACAGAGCAGCCCAGCAAAGAGATGCTGGGAAGCCACTGAGCAGCACCTCATGGCTGGCCCACACTCTCAGCTGGAACAGAAAGGAGAGCTCATCTATGAAGGGCTGGGGGAAGTCATGGCTGCCAAGATGGTTTCTGGTGGAGAAGTCCAAGCAGGAACAAAAGCAGGAGACTGTTCAGGCAGCGTGGGGGAAGCAATAGAGAGAGGACACTCTTTGGCAAACAGAGCAGGAGGCTGCAGGCAGGTGGACCCAGGGGAGCCTCCTGGGGCCAGAGAGGGCCCTACCTGTTAGCTGCCAGGCAACCCCAGTGTCACAACTGGGATGTGGGCTATCTGCCCTAGTGGTCAAAGCAGGTGTTGGGAGTCCAGCGAGGTCAGATACCAGGAGGTGAGACTCTGCGGCAGGCCAGAGGGCAAAGATCAAGAGTCAGGTGTCAGGCATGGTCAAGTTACCAGGAAATCAGAGGTAGAAGACAAGCTTGGGAGCCGAGCCACCAATCAATAACCGAGGGCAGGGGAGGGGAGCACACAGTCCAGGGCAAGGTGGAGCCCAGTTGCATGGACAATTTCCTGGTCCTGTGCTGGGTTTTAATAGTGGCTGTGGACTAACCAGAACCCTCAGTGTTCTGCCAATCAGGACTGGTGCGTCCGCTATCTGAGTTCAGCTCCTATTCTGTTCACACGTAGCAGGGCTCAGGGTGGCAGGCTAGAACCTGCAAACTCCAACGAGCCCTGTGGACCAGCGTTCAAGACCCATAGTCTTTGAACCCCTCACCAGCCTGGTACCACTTTCTTTGGGAAGACAATAAACTGAGCCCCAAAGAAAGGGACAAAAACCTAACGTGGACACAGCTGTCTGTCTATCCAAGGGTTACCACCTTTAAAATGCAAAAAAACCCAGCCCCTCCCCACAAGGCAAGCCCGCTGCAACCCCAACCACAAGGCAACTCCACAACCTACCCCCTTCAACAGCCACTTATAGTATCTAGCGGGAGAACACACATAGCTAAGATTGATAACATCGCATGGCTCCTCACTCTTGCATGACTCAGACCCTCTCTTGCACACACACGCAGTGCACTTGCGTGTTGGTGGGCAGACAGCTGCCGTGTTTTAAACAGTTTTGATCTGCTATTGCTTAAACTGTGGAAGTGGGAACTTTGGGAGCTGTGGCATCATTAGCTGGACACAGAAACTTTTAACATTAGATAGCCCAGAGTATTAGGATAATGATGCAGCTCTTTAGACCCATGTTAAAAAAACAAAACCCAGCAGATTAAATTATTTTTCTGGCAACTGGTAAATCCATAAAAAAAAACAGCCAGGCCAGTTAAATACCAGCCAGGTGGTAACCCTAGTCTATCCTCAGCTGGTGACGAGGGTCACCTTCATACAGAGACCAAAAAAGCCCAAACCAGAATGTCCCAGAATACACTGTAGAGTGAAACTCCTGCAAGGGGCTGGTTGAAGCCCTGAAACATGAGCTTTAGGAACATAAGACCCCCCCAGAGACACTGAGCCCTGCTCTGCACCATCACAAGCTGTCGTACAATCCCACCCATGAACGAGAAAGGAACCATCTAGCTCTCCCTGTCCCTCAGAACCAGAGGCCTCCAGGGTCGTCATTGCATTGACCAGACCATTGTTTCTGCAATAAACTGCAATACAGAAACTGATGAAATGACAACCAGAGTCCTGTAGCACCTTAAAGACTAACACATTTCTGTGGGCATAAGCTTTCGTGGGCTGCAACCCACTTCGTCAGATGCAAGTTGGTAGATTTCCAAATGGAACATTTTGCCTAAGCCTGAAAGGCCAGATTGCCCATCACCCACAATCAGGACTGGGTTTCCCAAAGTCCCCAGTTCCTCTCCACAATACGGAAAAACAACCTTGAAAGAACATTATTCAGGCTGTGTGTCATGGTCACCTGTCAGGAAAATTAGCACTGTCTACTTCAGTGAGAGCTTAGCCTGCATAAGAGCTAAGTAAAATGTAAGGTTATGGCCCAATATTAATCATTTGTGGCATTCCATCTCCCTCCTTCTGAAGATATGCTGAATGCACCATCCAGATGGTATTTTAAAAGCTACATCCAGCGAGATAAAGAAAGAAGCATTTGTAACCAAGTTTAAACAGCAGAGCTGAAGTCTGTTCCCAATCATGCAAGCAATCCCAATGCAGGTCAGCAATCCCATGAAGGTCAGCAGGTGCTGTGTGGGCAGGTGAGGGGACAGGCATCCAATTTACTCTGCAGCATATTCTTTCAGGTCACATAGCATGGAAGCCTCCATGGCACTGAGAGCTGGGGCAGAGTACTTGAGAACTACAACTGCTAGAAATGTTCAGAGAAAACCATTGTCTGGCATTTGCTGACTATTCTGTACTCACTCAAACACAGAAATAGAACCTGAATTCATCCAGGTCCCAGCAGGGCCTCTCTCAGCCTTGGACTTTTAACATAGATACAGGCCAGAAAGGACCACTGTGATCATCTAGGCTGGCCAGCTGGATAAGACAGGCCATAAAACTTCCCTGACATAATTCCTAGAGCAGATCGTTTAGAAAAACATCCAATCCTGATTCAAAACTTGTCAGCAATGGAGAATCCCCCACCACCCTTGGTAAATTGTTCCCCGTGGTTAATTGCTCTCACTGTTAAAAATGTATGCCTTGTTTCTTGTCTGAATTTGTCTAGCTTCAACTTCCAGCCATTGGCTCATGTTATACCTTTCTCTGCTTGACTGAAAAGCCCATTAGTAAATATTTGTTCCCCATGTAGTTATAATGTAAGCAAGTCACCCCTAAACCTTCTCTTTCAGAAGTGAAATGAATTTGAGACTATTTCACTAGAAGGCAGGTTTTCTAATCCTTTAATCATTCTTGTGGCTCTTCTCTCTCATCCTTCTTGAATTGTGGACGTAATATTCCAGCCGTGGTTGCACCAGTACCAAATACAGAGGTAAAATAACTTCTTTACTCCTACTTGAGATTCCCCTGTTTATGCATCTCAGGATCTCATTAGCCCTTTTTGGCCATAGTGTCTCACTGGGAGATGATCATCCACACACCCACCCCAAAAACTTTTTCAGACTCACTACTTCCCAGGATGGAGTCCCCCATTCTGTGATCATGGCCTACACTCTTTGTTCCCAGATGAATACATGCGCATTTAGCTATATTAAAATGCATAGTGTTTGCTTGTGCCCAACTCACCAAGTGATTCAGATTGCTCTGAATCAGTGACCTTTCCTCTTCATTATTTACCATGCCCCAATTTTTGCATTGTCTGCAGACTTTGTCAGTGGTGATTTTATTTTTTCTTCCAGGTCATTGACACAAATGTTAAATAGCCACTCCATTATCTTGGCTTGGATTGATATGCAATCAGGCCTACAATTACCAGAGTTATCCTGTTTACCCTTTTAAAAAATTGTTACAATATTAGTTTTCTTCTAGTCTTCCCCAGTGCTCCAAGACTTATTGAAAAGCAAAATTAATGGTCCAGTGAGCTCCACAATCAGTTCTTTTTAAACTTATGGATGCAGGATATTGGGTCCTGCTGATTTGAACATGTCTTCTGTTTAACATCAGCCTGAGATACTAGTGGAATGGAAAGAGTGTTATCCCCATATGATGAGATTGCATCATCCATTTTTCCCCAAATGCAGAAGAGAAATATTTATTGCACACTTCTGCCTTTTCTGCATTATTATTGATAATTTTACCATTTCTGAAAAGTTCCAGAGGGGTAGCCGTGTTAGTCTGTATACAGCAAAAACAACAAGAGTCCTGTAACACCTTAAAGACTAACAAATTTCTGCATAAACTTTCGTGGGCTGCAACCCACTTCGTCAGATGCATGAAATGGAAATCACAGATAGGAAATATATATATACATAGAAGGGTGAGAAACAACAAGGGGAGGGCAAGTGCTAACAAAGTCAATTCAGTTAGAGTAGATGAGGCCTATTCACAACCATTGATTAGAAGGTGAGAATGTGTGAACAGTGACAATTACTTCTTGTACTTCTTGTAATTTCTATATAGTAATAGACCAATACCATTGGCAGGATTCTTTTTGTTCCTAATATATTTTTAAAACTCCTTCTCATTGTCCTTAACTCTGCTGGCTATAGAGTTCTCTTTGTGTCCCTGGCTTCCCTTATCGATTTTCAACAATTCCTAACTTCTGATTTATATTCATTAGTATCAACTTCTCCTTTATTCCATTTGTTATATATTATTTTTTACAGCTGCTTTCACTTCCTCTTTAAACCAGGATGTCTTTTTAACCAGCACAGCCTTCTTCCTCAATTGTGGGATTGTGGCTTTTTGGGCATCGAGTAAGGTGGTCTTGAATGATTCCCAGTTATCATCCACATTTCTGATTAAATTCTTCCTCCTAGCCGATTTGGCTTATAATTGTTTTCAGTTTTGTGAAATTGGCCCTATTAAAGCACCAAGTATATATATTATTGGTCTGGCCTTTATTCTACTTGCACATGATAAATGTGACCTAGACATGATCACTTGTACCTAAGCTACCATTAACTTTGGTTCTGTGATCAGTGCCTCTTTATCTGTTAGGACAAGGTCTAATAAAGAATTCCACTGTGTTGGCTACCGCACTTTCTGAGTTAGGAAATTGTCATTTATAATATTTAGTGTGGCAGGATACCTCCTTTGTCTCACTGGCCTCAGTATTTCTCTTGCGGGTGATGGGGAGCTCTGGCATAAATCAATCTGACTCCAGAGGATTTTTTTTCTTCACTCTGGTTTTGTTTTTCTCTATTTATATGTGGGCTTCAGGGTAGGCCCAAGAAATTCTCCTAAGCAAAACAAAATAAACCCCCAAACTCACAACACAAACAGAAATACTTTTCCTTCCCCCCTCTCCAGGGTGTTGCCTCACTATGCTTGCTCCTAGTTGCCAGTCCTTCCCCAAGCAGCTGTTAACTCTCAGGGCTATGTCTACACTACCACTTACATCAGTATAACTTATGTTGTTCTGGGGTGTGAACACCAACACAATCCTCGGTGTGGACAATGCTATGTCGGCGGGAGAGCTTCTCCCATTGGCATACAATGGCTATACGAGACCCTGGCAGAGACGTGATATTGGGAGGGCACAATGTAAAGGGGAGGACACGTGACTTCCCCACGTCACCTCTGGGAGGAACCTCCAGCCCCACCCCTCTGGGCCAGGCTAGTCAATCCCGTCAGTCCCTGGTGGGCTGGAACCAACCTCCGCCTGGGGAGACTCACAGCACCAGTGTCTCCCTGGAGCTTGTGGGCACCTCAGCAGGGGAGGTGCGGGGGGCGCGCAATGCCCCTACCTCCAGCCATGGCCAACAGCATGAGACACTGGGCACGATGACAGTAATGAAGCAGCATGATGCCTTGTGACCTGCACCTGCCTAGGGAACAGGCCTCAAGAGTGGCCTCTAATTATGGATGCCCATCTTTAACCACCTGTTTTCAGAGGCACTGGCATTACAGGCACAGCTGTATGTCAGCCAGACAGGAAGGAGCCCCTGGCATGGGTGGCACAGCTGTTGAGAGAGCCCCTGGCACTGCGGGCACAGCTGTACGCCAGCCAGGGGCAGGACAGGAGGGAGCCCCTGGCATGGGGGGCATGTGTTGAGAGAGCCCCTGGCCTGGGAACGCCAGTCCCGGGGCAAGGCAGGGCAGGGCAGCCGAGAGCCCCTGTCATGGGAAGCACAGCTGAATGCCAGCCCAGGGCAGGACAAGAGGGAGCCTCTGGCACGGGTGCCACAGCTGTACACCAGCTGGGGGCAGGGCAGGTGGGACCACCTGGCACGGGTAGCACAGCTGAACGCCAGCCCAGGGCAGGACAGGAGGGACCACCTGGCACGGGTAGCACAGCTGAATGCCAGCCACACTGGAGGGAGCCCCTGGCACGGGGGGCACAGCTGTACGCCAGCCCGGGGCCGGGCAGAAGAGGAACGAGCCCCTGGCGCCTGGCTGGAGCCCCACGCGCTCTGCCCGCGCCCCGCGCTCATCTCTCCGCGCTGGCTGGGGGCGGCTGCTCCCTCGGCCGGTGATTGACGCCGGCTGCCCCCCCCCGCCGCCCAATGGGGGCTCGGTGCCGGGTATAAAGCCCTGCCCGGAGCCTTTCTCCCCGTGCTCCCTTCTGCCGCCTGCTTCGCGCCGCTCCCGCACCATGGGGCGCACCGCGCTCCGCCTGCTGCTCCTGGCCGCCGCCTGCGGCTCGCTGGCTGGCGCAGGTGAGCGGGGCCGGGCCGGGTTGGGTTGGGTTCCCGGGCGGGGCGGGGGGTTCCCGGGTGTGGGGCGCGCGGCGCGCTGTGGCTGGGGTAAATTCCTCTCTAGCGGTGCGGGGCCGGTCCCGGGTCTCCCGACCTGGGCGGGTCCTGGCCTGCCCCTAGCCCGGCCAGGCAGTGGGGCGCTGCTGTCTTCCCACTCTCATTCTGGGCCGTCCGGGCAATGCTCAGTTAGATGCCGGGCCGGGCCTGGGCTGGGCGCAGCTCGCTGTTTAAGGCTTGGCTTGCAGTAGGGCTGGGGTAGCTCATCTGCCGGCTTAACTGCCCGGGGCGTCGACTGGCTGAGTTCAGGTGAGCTGCCCCTGCTCCTCCTTTAACAAGGCTCTGGTGCCAGAGGGAGATGGTCAGGCTCCGGATGCCTCCGTGGGGCAGGGTTGAATGCGGGGAGGGGGGTTGCTTTTAACTTTGCATCGTTGGTTGTCTAATGTCAAGGACCCCTGAACCACACTGTGATAAGGGGCTGTGAACCAAAAGTAAAAAGACTTGGTATCTGCTCCAAACTAGTGTGTTCCTGAGATCCTGCAGTCCCAAATGGGCATGGGGGATGCATCTCGAGTGCTCTAGACCAGTGGTTCTCAACCTATGGTCCAAGGGGGCCCCCCACAGGCTGTCTAAGGGGTTTGTGGTAGACTTAACTGACTGAACAGAACTATTCAGGCTTAACTCTGTGTGGGTAACAGATTTCCAAAGGGGTCTGTAAATGAGAAAAGGTTAAGAACCACTGCTGTAGTGTATGGTTGGGCAAACTGGAAGCAGGGACCTTGCTAAGCCCCTCCAACCTGCCTAAGTCTTGGTGGCATGTCTCCAGAAGGAAAGAATAACCCTGCCTCTGCCTTCTTCCTGCCTCACTCCTTGCAGTAGCTGCTGGAGGGAGGCTAAGTTGCATGTGCCTTCCTGCCAGGATCAGTCCCTCAGATGTGCAAATGGGGATAGCAGCTGCACACTGCCTCTTGTGGTGCTGAGGTGTTAACAAGGAGCAGCTGTCTCTAGTCAGTAGCCCTAGCTAGACTATGTTAAGGTGGTTATTGATATAATGGGCAGCTGAGCAGTCCCTCATTTGACTGCTATTGGAATGCTACTAATCTTTAGAATGGGAGGCACCTACCTTGCCCTGTTCCTGTTACTCTTGGAGTGACATAGCACTGGCAAGGTACTGAAGGTCCAGTAACACAACTGGTGACCAAGAGACTAAAGTGGGACAGCAGAGATGTGAGAAGAACACTCTCAGCTGGTAGCCAGTATGACCCACCATCTTGGTGTCTCTTGTATCCTGCTTCCAGGCTCAGAAGGTTCTATCCTGTCTACCTCTGTAGGTTCTCTTGGGTTGTTCTGTCTGGGATGGGTTGGGACTGATCTGGGCATGGCCCCACAACAGAGTGTTAAGGGCCCTGGGTGCCACCTTGAGCAGAAGAGGAATATTTCTTCATACTTGGGTGTCTGCTGCTGATGGCCATTGACTCTCAGAGGTGCTAGCATACGACCTACCTCACTGGGCATCATCATGGTTGGGCTTTAAATCTCTAATCCTGACCGGACTAATAGTCCAGAGAACACAATCGGACAAGGTTGACTCTTGTGAACATTCCCTTTATCTGCAATACCTACTCTAAATTAAATCATCAAGATGATGATGGAGGCTTCTATCCATTCCAGCTCGTAGCTTCAGCAGAGTGTGTTGGCAGTGGTGTACCAAAGGGGGAGGGGGGCAGGTGCTGGCTTGGGGGTGGGAGGGGGTGCTGGGACAGATCTTCATGACATGCAGTGGGGGTGCACAGGAGGCTCTGAGGGGTGACTGCTGCCAGCTGCCCCTCAGCCTCCTGTGCATCCCCCCTGCAGCTTGTGAGGGGCTGGCCTGGCATGCCCCCTCCCCCCCCCAGGCTGGGAGTGGGTGAGGCCATCCCATCTGAGCTGGCGAAGGGCTGTGGGGCTGGAGTCTTGCCCTGTAACCAGTGAATGACCAATTGGTTTCCTTGCCACTTCACTGCTGCCTTTCAAATCAGCCCAGGATGTCCATCTTCTTTACATGCTACCAAGGGGTGCCCAATCTGACCTTCCCACATGCTCCAACAAATTGCTCCTATTGGAACAGTCACAATGGAGTGACTCCAGATTCTTACAGCTTGGCTGGCTGCCCCCACTCTGACTCTGCCCTTGTACATCTTTCTGCTTGCAGATGAAAGAAATTGTAATGCCTTGCAGCAGGCTGTGTGTGGCAAGAAATGTATTCCTTTCCTGTGGCTCTGTAATGGAGAAGAAGAGTGCCCAGATGGGACTGATGAGCATTGTGGTGAGTTTTGTGACTACTGTATTGACACCTTGTTCCTAATAGGTCACTAGAGAGGTATGATCTGCTAACAGAAATGGAACCCATGGGCTCCATTACAAATCACAACAGCTGTAAGAATGAGGTTTCTGGCTCTAGTCAAACATTGAACTCATGGAGAAGGAAGGCTCTTGTCAACCTTCCTATAGAGTGAAGGGCTTTTATACTGACCTAAAATGCAAAATCCCACTGGTTTTAACTAACACCACTGTGTGTTGGGGGGAGGTCTTCAGAAGGCTAAAATGAAACTCCTCTCGTGTGAAGAGGTCTCCTGCTATGCCGTCTCAAACTATCACATCTAATTCATTCTTGGACTAGTATCTAGCAGCCTAATTACTGCTCTAGTCATAAAACTAATAGTAGCTGTAATCAGAGTCCAGAACTTCTTGACTGCACCTGACTAACTTGAGATTCTGGCATGAAAAGATAAATAAGATTGTGGCAAAGGAGGCTTTGAGATTAAGCTCTTGGTAATGGGAATGAGTTTCTAGCTGAAGTGGCTAGGAGCTAAAAGCTGTGATGGACTACCATGTGTTACTGGTAGTTGGGTTCTGTCCAGGCATTGTGTAGCACTTCATGCTCTCTAGCACCTGGAAACTAGACTAGCAAAGCTCTTGCCACTTGAGTCTGTAATGTCATTGTTCTGAGGATGCAATGAGAACACTGCAGGTTGTCACAATGTGGTAGCACTTACTTGAGGTTAGCTTTGCAAAAGCGAGAACTTGACCTGATGGTGCCCTTAATTGTAAATGGAGTAGGTCTCTTGTCCCCTGCTCGAAGGACATTCTGTAGTCCAGTGCACGCAGAGAAATAGCTCCTGCCCTGGCAAGCCTTTAAATACAAAGTGGTGCATGTGTGGATGGGAGATCAAATAAAATTCCATAGGCCTACTTAGGTAAGGATGGCTGTCAGAACTCTAATGCCAGAGAGGAAACTAAACATGCTAGCTTCAATTGCACTATATTGAATATTGACTGCAGTGGCTATATGATCTGTACAGGTTTTTGATGATGCCCTCTGTTATATACACACAGGCTAACCCCTGTGTCACTTTCCTCTCCAGCATTAAATGAAACTGGTCTCACAGCTAGTGCGAACTCTCAGGCAAGTGGCTGAAAGAATACTAGGAGTTCTATTGCTGTGCCATTCAGCTAGCTCTCACAACTGAGTGTTAAAACTTTAATCCAAAGAGCAATCAAAGGTAATTAGAGTTCAGCCAACTCTAATTCAGGAACAATTGGCTTAGTAGTAGTGGATGCCCAGTTGATGGGTATGTATAGTCCAAAATGTTAAACCTGCAGATCTTTACATGCAGCATCCCTGCATCACCAAAACATGGCCAGAAGGGGCAGCCACAATTATCTAGCATGACTAATGTGTGCTGAGCTCAGTGGGAGTGAAGCATACATGCTGACTGCAAGAAGTGGCTGCACATTTGCAAGATTTCCAATGAACTGGGTCTCCTAGCTATAGAAGCCTGCAATCCACAGCAGCTCCCCTACTCTACAAATTAGCACCATAAGGGTACTTCTTGGGTGAAGCCTTGTATTCTGAATCCGCTTCCCACTAAACACTCTATTAAAGCTTCCCTTCAGTGTGGAGAATAGACTAGTAAGTCCTATGTGGTTTTTGGCCAGCTGTCTGGGAGAAGTTGTATCTGGAACATTACTAGTTTTCACTGTAAATGAAACATCCTTGGGCTCCAAAACAAAGGACTGTTTCCACCATCTGCAAAAGCTTAAATCTAGCTTTCAGTAAGCCAGGTATATGAAATAGTGGAGTAGATCAGTTGTCTTGTGCTCTAAAAACATGTGCCTGTCCATATTTTTGATTTTGCTGTGGAAAGTCTTCACTGAAGCTTAGACTTTACAATGTAAATTTCAGGCCACAATATCCCTTGTCCTAAATGTAATGCCTGGGAATCTATTAACACAGAGGTTGCAAAGCTATTTACTAGGGTTACTTTAATCTCTAAAGTTGCCTTTTAAAAAAAGACTGTCAACAAATATTTACACCAAGACTTGCCATTTTTGATGTTTTGAAAACACAAGCATTGGCTGACATTTGTGTTCACCAGAAACTGGCTGGTAAACAGTTTGACTTAATTCTCATGTGATGGAAACTTCCCCAGAAATGGGATCTCTTCCAACCTTGGAAAACAATGCCAGAAATCTTCTACAAAAGTGTTTGATTTGTTGCTTTTGTATTTTGTAACCCGCTCTACTCATTAGACTAGCAATGGCTATCAGAGGAGAATGACTGGTGCAACATGGTGCTAGTAGTGTTCGTCTACCAGTTAAATGCTTGAAGTTTCTCCTTTCTCCAGGCTGGAAGGGTCAGGCTTGCCCACAGGCTAGCTGTATTTTACAATTGACAGGACAGCAATCATGCCTTGTGTTGCATTACTTTAACACCTGTGACATATCAACTTAAAACTTTTCCTCTTTCCTTCCTGCTATTCAGAAGCAGTATGTCGTGGTGACCCGAATACGTGGCAGTGTGACAATGGAAGGTGCATTTCTAGTAGTTGGCTCTGTGATGGTACCAGTGACTGCATAGATGGCTCAGATGAGAGAAACTGTGGTATGTATTACACTAAGCTTATCAATAGTATCTCACTGCCTCTAAGTATCTGGTAGTGATCTAGAGATGCAGATGGAGCATTTGGGAACTACTTGCTTTAACAGCAAAGATCTGACTACTGCATGCATGCTCAGTTGCAACAGACCTCTAGAGCTAGAGATTAACCAAGGTGTTCCTCACACTGAAATTCCTCCTGCAGAGACTGAGGGTTCTGAGTTCATGTTAAATAGCATGGCTGCTCCTAATGTCCAATGCAGAAGGGAGAGGTGTGTTTCTCTGTCCCTTCAATACTGGAAATCCAGACAAGTCTCTTTCTGGATTAGAGGGGCTATAGCCAATGTCTGACTCTCTGAAAATGGAATATGGCAGATATGCTTCCCCAGAAAGTGAAGTGGTGGCATAGGTGTCCAATATTCAGGGCAGTGAAGTTGTCGGTCTCTACTCTGGTCAGCAGAGCTGGTGCTTTAGAACCACTAGCTTTAACAGATTCCTCATGGGGAAAGTCCAAGACTGCAATTTCCTCCCTGAAGACCAAGAGGCTGCTCTTTACAAGCCATGCAACAGAGTCCAAACAGAGGGGGGTGGGTGTGTGTGTGTGTGTGTGTGTGTGTGTGTGTGTGATCACCTGAGCTTAGTATGAACAAATTTGACACTCCTCTCCCCATGTTACAAGTAAGCTGCTCCTTGGGTAACTTGAGTGTAGGCAAAACCCAACTCAATGGGTGACCTGATGTTTAGTGAACATTCTTTATTCAGTTAAAGAACAGTATTAAATTGCCCAATACTACTGTACTGGGTCGTCTTCTGAGGCTGACTTAGGATGAGTCTCTTAATGAAGGTGGATGAGCAAATTCACTTCTTGTATCTGACAAGACAACTGCATCCACACAGGACAGAGTAGTTATCTGTGGCTAAAAGGCCCAATCAAGGAGCTGAGCCCTGAAGGCAGGTAAATAGAATGAATCCTTAACACTAGCAACTCCAGCATAGGTGGTTCCAAATGTATCTGTCCTTCCTTGGCTCCAAACCAGTGAAGTCAAGACAGATGGCAACACATGTCCAAGCTATTGCAGCCATATTACATGGAAAGGACACTCCCTAAGAAGCTAAGCTTGGAAGCTGGAATGTTAAGAGCATGTACTTGGGATTGACCGACAATGCCCACTTGCAATACACAAGCAGTGCACAATGAGGTATATAAACTCAACATTGACATTGCAACATCTCAGGAAACAAGACTTGCAGATGTTTCTATCCAAGAGGCCAGTTATACCTTCTGGCAGGATAAAAGCCCTGAAGAAAATCATCTGCATGGTGTCAGTTTCACTGTTAAAAATAAGTGGGTAAAGCTCCTAGAAACACCTATTGGGAAGTCAGCATATTATCTCCCTTAAATGTCAGATTATCTGCTTTGTGAACATCATTAGTGCTCATGCACAAACACTCAAATCTAGCCGTGAGGGGAAGGATGTCTTTTACAACTTTGTAGCAAGTTGTTAAAAGAATACCATCAACTGAGCAACTTCTCCTTGCTGACTTCGATGCAAGAGTTGGCACAGAACTCATGGCTAATTGTCTAGGAGACTTTTGACCTTTTCCAGATGAATGAGACCAGCTAATGACTTCTATAATTCTGCACCCAAAACCAAATGTTTATTACCAATTCATACTTTGCAGGACAAGATTGCCACAAAGTGTCATGTTAACATCCACAATTAGGCCACTGGCACCGATTAGACCTTTTTCATTGTCAGGAGGAAAGACCTACCCTCTGTGCAGAACACTTGCACGTTTCACAGTGCTGATTGTGACGCTGATTGCTCTCTGATCATTAGCAAAGTGATTCCAACTAAAACTATATAGAGCAAGCCCAAAATCAACTGGGAGGGCTAGTTTGACCCATGGCTATTTTTAAAACTAAAGTCATGTTGCTCAAACATAATCCCTTACTCTGAGCTAACCTTTCAGAGTCTTCTGGGGTTGACTTACTTTGCCAGTGTCTAGAGTAACTAGATACTGACCTGTTTGGAGACTCCCCATAATGTTTCTGCCAAGGAAAACCTGAGCCTGACCAAAGTGCTGCTGAAGGATTCTTCCTCTCATTTACAGGTTAGTCTATATGAAATTGATCACTTGTCCACAGAGCACTGGACAGATAGGAGATAGCAAAGATTCTGCTCTATCCAATAAGCCACTAGTCTCAATACTCAATTTAAACCAGAGCTTAGTCTGTAATCTGTTCTTGTTGTAACCTGTGGTCTCTTATGATAGCTTGTGGAGACAGAAAAATTTCATGTCGGGGGAATTCTCAGTGTATCGATCCTTGGGAAATCTGTGATCTCCATGAAGATTGTGAAGATGGCTCAGATGAAGCAAACTGTCCCCAGAACCACTGTCTGCCAGGACAATGGCTATGTAAAAACAAAGTGTGCATTATGGAGGACTGGAAGTGTAATAGCATCAACAACTGTGGAGATTCTTCAGATGAAGAAATCTGTGGTATGTAACTGGTAATGGGACTCTCTTGATATGTACAAGAGTAAGCTAACTGGCCAACCACATGGCAGCTCTAATTTACCTCCATTCTATGCTGAATCGGTATCTAGCAATTTAAACCCTAGTGGCAATAAAACTCATAGCACACTTCATTTTGCTGTGAGGAGATCAGAAGGGAAAACTACCTAGCTGTGACATGTTCGCCTGATGAATGTGTCTACACAGCATCTGAGCTAATGGGAGTGAGCCTCCCATCCTGGGCTGATGAGATGTAGGCTAGTGCTCTAAAAAGAGCTGTACGTCATGCTTTGATGTGCAGCTTGAGTGGACTTGAGCTCAGGCTCTGAGGACTAGGGAAGGAGATGCTCTTCAATATCCAGAGCACTGTCTGAGCCCTGCTAGCCCAAGTCTATCTACTTGTGATGGGACACTTAATCCCACTAGTGCAGATGCTGTGTGGACACACCCATGGAGTCTGGGGAATAGGGGGAGAGGGAGAGTTTTCCACCATTCTAATGAAACCTTGCTAAGACTTGTAGTGTCAGTCCTGGCTATTGCTTAAGCCAGACTGTCTGGACAGCCTCTAAGGTAACAGGCATGTAATTAAAAAACTTATTAGAGCGACACACATGCATGTTTCTCCAAGTAGCCCTAGCAAGCTCCTCTTGCTAAGCTAGTCTAGTTCTAGTAAGAGATGAACAACCAACATACCCTAACCTGAAATGGAATTTTCACCACCAGTGTCTGAAACCTCATATGGAGAACTTCCATAAATAGCAGAGTTAGAAGGCCTGGTTCTCCAGAAGCCAAACTCCAGCTCTTACTCCATGTAGTAAGAATATGGAAATGGGTTTAGTCATCACAGCTGAGGTGCAACTTAATGCCCCACTCCATAATTATGAACTACATGTTGCTTTTCTTCTGAAGCAGATCCAGTCAGTCCTGAAGGACTGGTCTTGCCAGGTATTGCATCTGCATTCATGGTTTGCTTAGGATGTGAATGATCGGCTCATCTCCTTTGTCACAATCTGAAACCAGACTTGAGCTTCTGCCAGTCTGCTTTTCACAGCAATCAGTTGTAATGTCACCATGACCTAGCTGAGGAGTAAGCAGCAGGGGCGCACAGTTGAGAATTTTTCATGCACATCTTGCTAAATCAAATTTGTTTTCACTGCTCTAACACATTTTTCATTGACAATTCCCTGATGCATCAGGCCTCCTAAATACAAACTTCCTAGAAAGTATTGGCATAGCCTCAGACAGGAAATAGCTAGCATCAGAAACTGAAAAATGATCAGCTGGTCTTTAATAACACATTAAAATAGCATGTTCATCAAACCATAATTCTGGTTTGAGTCCTTAAGACAACATCACTGGAGAACATGGTAACAATTCTCACTTCTAGTGAGTGACGGCAGTAGCCAACCATGTCCTAACAATCTTTCTCTGATACAGCCCACTGCCCAGAAGGCATGATCCAATGTGATGAGGGGAAGTGCATCCTGGAGTCTCTAATGTGCAATGGAGCAGCAGACTGTCTAGATGGAACTGATGAACTCCATACTTGTGGTAATGTACAGCTCCATGCATCTCATTCTGTTCTAGAGCTCTTTGCAGACAGTAAACTGACAGAAGTATAAAATACTGTGAGGAAGCTTCTAACATGACTTCACATGTCAAGACTGCAATTTTTTTATGCAGGCAAGAACTGCTCTCTGAACAATGGAGGCTGCACAGAGAAATGTACTGAAACCAACTGGGGCGTGAGATGTTCTTGTAGTGCTGGATGGGCGCTCCAGGCTGATGGACAGAATTGTACTGGTATGGCCACATCTGCACTTGTTTTGAAAATCTCCTGAGGGGTGTGAGGGAGTCTCCAAAAGTAACTTGAGAGCATGTGCTCATCAACCAAAGCAGATTGCTATCTAGAGGTGAGCGGCAGGAAGTGATTGGACTCTGCACACTACCAGTCAAGTGTTCATATAGCCCTGAGAAATGAGTAGTCTGCCATCTAGGCAGGCAGCCAGCCAGTGGCATGTTAGTTAAACCATGCCCACTCAGTGTGACTTTGTCCCCTGTGGTGGTGGCCAGGCCACCAAAAGATAGTCTAAGTTCTTGGCTAAGAGCTGGGTCTCTTCTCTCTGGCAGTAGAGGCTCATGCATGAAGATCCAGAGGTCTCATGTTTCTGACAATCCACCCAGGGGCATTAGGGTTTGCCTGGCTTAATGAGGAGTCATTGTCACTCTGTTAAACTGAACTGCCATTTCCTTCTTACAGACATAGATGAATGTTCCCTTGTGTATAGTCCCTGTAGCCAGCTGTGTAAGAACACAATCGGTTCTTTTACCTGTGACTGTGTAAAAGGATACCAGCTCCATGCTGGTGCTATTTGTGAAGTTGCTGGTAAGTAACACTTGATAACTGGTGGTAGGGCTGTACTCCTCCTATTGTCAACTGAAAGCTGGGCTGAAACCTATGGAAAGTGTGTGGGTTTCTCATTGCTAGGAAGACTGCAGTAACAATTCTACCCCTTGGCTTGTCATAGTTGGTAACCCAGCAGTCTAGTGGATGTTGCAAGTGGCAGCTATGTCAAACTTACCTGGCTGACACCTCCACAAGGTGATGGAGACTAGCAACTTGAGCATAATTCCTGCCCCTTATAAATGCATCCATAAACTTGACTCTCTCTCTCTCTCCCAGAGAACCCTGTAGCAGCATACTGTGGGTCTCCAGTGCCTGGGGGCCATACTTACAATGGTGCCCCCAATCAGTGGCAGCATTCCACGGGGGGGGGAGAGAGAAGTGTCTGCAGGCCCATGTCCTGCTTCCCCCACTCCCGCTGTCAGTAGCAGCAGCATGGGCAGCACCCTGCCAGGGGGAGGGGGTGTGCAGACCCCTTTCCTGCTCTCTCCCTGCTGTGCACCCGGCAGCAGGCTCTGGTCCCCACGACTCCCTCCAGCTGCTGCACTGAGCACAAGGAAGTACGCCCTGGCTGCCTGTGATGGGGCAGCTCCTCCAAGGGCCTGGCTGGTACCCCCCAGGCTGGTCCTTGACAGCATGGCCGCCCTACCCCCACTCCCCGCAGTATGCCCCTGGAACCCTGTCTAAAATGTGCACATGGTCCTCCTTTGGAGGACTGGCTCATACTGGCCACCTGTCCTGAACAGGACTCAGTAGTAATCTGACAGCTGAGAGTAGGACAACCCCAGCTAAACTGGGGTTAAGCCTTAAACTAGAGGGCCTGTCAGTACTTAGACAGGCTCACTAGAGATCCTGGAAAACAGTTCTGCCATGCTTTAAATAGTAGCTTGGATTCTATACACAGCATCCAGCACAAACCTCTGCCTGGCTTAGCTATTGCAAACAGTTCTGCTAAATCCCATCAGGTAAGAGGAAATGAGGCATCTAGCTCTAATGCCAGAGGGGCAAACCTAATGCCTATGCAGCTGATTTGCAATATCAGACTCCTGGAACCAGACTCTAATCCTGGCTGTGGTGGCTAGGAAAACATTCTGCAGTCAAGGGACTGCTTTGTAATTTGCTCTGACTAGTTTTCTCTCACCTCCCCATGCCCCTTGGGTGCAACACCTGCCACTTACCTGCAGCAATTCCACCAGAGGTGGCTGCATTCCAGTGGATTTTTTTCAATAAAACAAGTCCTAGCAGTGCTACATGTTGCCATACTGAATACTCAGCCACTCAATAGGCTGTCTGCACCCACCCACCAAACTCCTAGCAAGACTGCTCTGGCACAGGTCTCATCTGGTCTCAGACAATCAGTTACACTATACCTGACCCCACAGCGGGGTGCTGCTGCAAGGTTCTCTATTGCATCTAGGTGTGGAGAGCCTTCCCCCCCCCCCCCCCCCAGCTGCCACCACCAGCTCAGGCAAGTGCTCCAAGCTTTAGGTTCCAGCCCTTGGTGTCCCCATAAACATGGCTGTATTTGGGGTAGTGGGAGACTTTTACTAGGGCTGCCAGTGAACAAGGTGCTACTGCCCTTGGTGCAACGTCTTGATCTTACAAGAGAGAGCCTTGCCTAGTCTCCAGAGCAGCCCAATGCTAGCACATTAAGATATTGTCGTCCTGGGTAAGTACTGCTGCCTTGTAGCCTCTGGCTGGGGCTACTGCTAACCCCTGCCCAGTTCTGGCCTTTCTCCAGCTAGCCACCTGTCTGCCCCTGGCCAGCTGCTCCTTGGCAGGCTCTGCTTCACTCCTGAGCCCACTCTTTGGTGCGCTGTGGAGGTGTCCAAGCGGCCCAGCTCATATAGGAATGGGCAGCACAGGACCCTCCCCTGGCAGGTCTCTCCCTTCTGGCTCAGAAGGGGTGGAGGGAAGGTGATCATGAGCCTCCTGGCTCAGTACAAGCATATGACCACTCTGTCTTCCGTTGCAGACAATGCTACACAAATCTTGCTGGCAGCTGGTCGAGACCTTGCCCTTCTGGATGTGAGAACTCATGCCTATCAGACCCTTCTCTCCACCAACACCACGCCTGATGCGATTGCTTATGATCTACTGAGGGAGGCTTATTACTGGGTGGATGAAGGAAAAAGTCTGCACGTCTATATGCCTGGGAAAAGCAACACATTACTCTACCCAGGTAAATGTCTGCCGTAAGGCACCCTACCCTCTTACGGGTGTCAAGGTTAAGTACGCTGCAATACCACATGATCTTTCTGTGAGGCTAGGACAGTTCACGCTCTCCCGATTGCTGCTTTTGGCTCTCAGGGCAGCAGGAAGAGCTTTCATGAGGCAGGAAGGCTGGTAAATTCACAACAAGCCGTGGCTTTTCCTACACAAGGCAGTTTCATCACCTGTTCTGCTAGGCCTAGCTGCACCACAGAACTTGGTTAGGAGAACAAGATGCTTTGTCCTAAAAGACACTAGTCAGGAACAATGGGGTGGTCTCTTCTAGCAGGGACCATGCTCCTGTCCAGTCATTCAAACAAGCCTCATCCCTCATCTGCCTCTAACACAAAGGACCTCTCCACTGGCCCACTGATTTCATGGGGTTTGTAGCTGCCTCTGGGCTCTAGGGGATTAGGGAGCAGGGACTTCATAGCTAATCATCCTCTCTCTCTCTCTCTCTCTCTCAGACGTCAGCAGTGTGAACAGCATATCTGTAGACTGGTTCACAGGGCAGCTGTACTGGGCCAGCAGCCACCCCCCAACCATCTGTGCTGGTCTAAGTGATGGCTCGGGCTATGTAAAGCTGGTAGAAAAGAACTTGATACCTGAGCAGCTAACTGTGTATCCAGAAAAAAGGTGAGAACCAGAAATGGGCAAGAACCAATCTAAAGCGGCCTAGATTTGTCTGTACAACCTCTAAGCTTCCATCTTTAGAGCAAGAATAAAGCATCCAAGAGGATGCTGGGAAAGATGTGTACAACTCTCTGTAAGAGTCCCACTAGTGTCTATTAGTGCTCTGCTTACTAAGCACCTTTTTGGTGTGATATGGCTGTTGGTAAAATGCTAACAGTGCAGCTGCAAGCACTAATAGGCAGTGCCAAGACAATCTGAAATGTGGTGAGCTATCTCCTTGGTAAAGGAACAACCCTATAGCTCTGCCAAGATATTACCTACCTGCAGGGCAAGCAGCCTCCATGTGCATCATGATTACCTCTGCATGCGAATGTCAACTAGCAAGCCAGAAAGCAATGCTGTGCATTTTTTAGTGTTGTCCTGTAATGTTCCCTGCAGATACATGTACTGGGTGAATCGTGGTGAGAAGGGCAGGACCCTGATAGAAGCAGCAGGAATGGATGGCTCTGACAGACAAGTGCTTGCTGTTGTCTCCATGGAAGATCCCTTGGGGCTGACTCTGGATTACATAACTGGCAGACTATACTGGATCAGCGAGTATAAGGAGGTACAGTGAAATCTCTAGCTCATGGTTACACTAACAGTGATGGACCAGCTCCACAAATAGCTGGCTGCCCCAGTGAGTTCAACCCTGGCAGGTCACTAAAACAGTGACTCCTTGGGCCTTCCACAGGCCTTGCTCTCTGGGAAAGGGAACCTGATCAGCTACCACTGGATGAAATTTCTAAACCTTGTTATAAGCCACCCTTCCAAAATCCTACTCTCCCAGGGTACCAGGTGTGACCATTCCTTAGGGTGCTCTCTGGATTGCAGTGTCCCATTAGCTCTCCAGCCTGGGATGCCTTTTGCACTGCTTTGCTGGTGTGTGTGAAGGGGTCACTGTTCAGCTTCCAGCATGCAGACTTATCCCTAGCTAAATAAATGAGCACTCTGACCAGTCACTCCTGAATTACATAGTGACACCCGCACATCCCCAGTTCCAGCCTTGCTTCCCCAAAAGGTCTTGCACGTTTAGGACCCTCCTGGACAGTACAAGCTCAGTCCATCATTCCAACAGTGGGAAATGATTAGGTACCAGCCTTACCATCCCAAGTAGAGATTCTTAAACCCTTCAATTCAAACACACTGGCTACATAAAACAAGTTTAACTGCACAAAGATGGATTTAAGTGATTACAAGTGTAGAACATAAAGTCAAGATATCTTTTTAGTTCTTAGGTAACCAATGCAAGTTATACCTAGTGAAATTAAAAGCAAAAATATCTCCACATAAAGTAATAGATTTCACAGGCTGCATCCCTTTCTTAATGTCTTCAAGAGACCGTCATCTTGTGAGCAGAGAGATGGAAGGAGAGATGTCAAGTGTTCTCCTCCTTCCCCCTTTAACTCAATTTTTTTCTGCTAGAAACATCCTGGCTGAGTCATGGTGACATGCAGTCCCTTGTGGACTTAATGTTTGAAACAGTTCTGTGATGCAATGTAAATGTCTTGGTTTGTACCTTCCCCCTGCTTGTGAATGGACTGTTAATTAGGTAATGGCTTTTTAGCACCCTACTGGAAAGCTAGTGTGCCTTTGTCTCTGAGAAAATGGCTTGTGGGCATTACAGGGAAGGACAACTTATTACATGCAATCTGTTACTGAAAAATTGAGATTTTGCTGTTACACACACTCACCAGGATAATCAGCAGATTGAGTTTTCAAATGACACCTCCAAGGCATTCTTGGTACAAAATGTCCTAACCATGTAAAAGTGGTGAACATGGGGTACAGGCTGTCACAGGGGAAGCAGCATGAGCTATCCTAGTAAATAAAGTACACGGGGATCAGCCTAGGCTAGCAACAGGCATGCAAGACTAGCTTAAACTCTTCTACAAAGGCATGTTTAAAAGGGCAACAAAGATCACCACTGACCCTTCCTTTCTATGCTATTCAGGCACAAACTACAGCCAGAACTCAAACTTCTATAGCTCTGAATGCCTAGTACTCTGCTCTACAAATGGTTTTTCTTCCCAAACTACTAGCTCATTGCACACTAGACACCTGCAAACTCTCCCAGTAAGACCAGACATGATCATGTAAGATCTAGCAATCCTGCAGAGACAGGAACTAGAGCTGCCTGCAGACCTGAAGTTCAAATAACTTCTGGGCAAAATTAAATTCTCCATGTCCAGGGAGCTTGCTACAAACACTAGTGAAAAGATGCCACAACTCCCTCCTGTTCAGGCAATGTAAATGTGCTTTATAGAGTAACTATTGCATCAGTGAATACCGATAGTCCTGAAAAGCTGTTGCGGTGCCCCAATACCAACTCACAACCAATCTGTCTTTCAGTCTATAGAAACCATAAAAGTGGATGGCAGTGGGCGATATTCCTTTCCAGAGATGCTGCTGAAAGATCAGGACCCTTTGGGATTCATGGTGTTTGAGAACTGGTTCTTCTGGTGTGACAGAGAGAAACTCCTCTTAGCTTCTCGCAGCTCTCCAGGGGAGAAAGTGGTGGTATTGAACACCTCCATCTCAGCATTCACTGTGCTGCATGAACTGCAACAGCCTCCACGTGAGTTAGCAACACTCAGCTCATTCTCCAGCTATCGAGGGTGGGGAGGGAGGAATCCAGCTAGGCTGCAGCAGCAACTTGGTCATGATGCTGCTGGCTTAACCAATCCTACACTAATGGGCCCTCATGCCAGGCTTTGCATCATTACCTGCTGAGTGGCAAACAGCACTGCTGGTGTCAACTTGATTCACTGCTCTGCTAACTGAGTTGCTCCCATATGGTGACTCTTCATACAGGAAGCTACTGAAAGCTTGAACTAGCCACTCCAGTCCTGTTAGGTCCCTCTGTATGTTAATTGGAAGGGGTAGTTTTCCAAAAGGATCACTAGTCATTAGCCAATGTCAGATACAGTAGCTTATCAGTGATTCACGGTAAGTGTCAATGACACTACAGCCTCTTGTTGCAGTGGTGGGATGGGGCTGACAGGGCATGGAAATGCCATCCCCTCTGCAGAGGGCCTCCCTGGTCAGAAGTAATGCCACAAGGGTTCTGTGCTGGGCCTTCTCTGAGCTCCAGGCAAAGGCAGCAGATCAGGCATGGGCAGACTCTGCTGTACCTATTCTGATTACTGGTGGAAGCTGGAGGAGGCTGCTCAATGCAGTTGCTGCAAATGGGGCCCACAGGATCCACTGCGAAGGGCATCATGTTGCACTGGAGCAGCCTCTAGGCTCGCACAGCCCCAGCACATGGGGAGCCAACTTGAAGCTGCCTCTGCACCCCATCCCTGCCCCAAGAGCTAGACTGGGGAGTACCTGAACTGGGGGCCTGTCAAATCAGTGACCTTCCTTCAGACTCTAGTTCAAACAGCAAGACTTCCTCAAGGATTAAAACTGAGGTCCATACTCACCCCCATGTGCTAGTGCTATAGCCAAGCAGGATAGGGTTGGATGTAGCTGGCTGACTGAATGGCCCTGTGGAAATGTTAGTGGGCTTCTGGGCTGGGCAGCAAAGTGCTGCTCCAGGAAAAGCTGTCAGAACCTTCTTGCTCCAGAAACTGAGACTCTAAGTTTCCTCTAGCGTAGAAGGGGGCAGAGAATATCCACTGCCAATGACTGGGCATGAAAAGTGTATTGGGCAAATAGCTTTTAATATTGTCCAATTAATCTAATACAACTACCTTGCTTTCCAGGGAACACCCCTGCATGTGCTCCAGGATCGTGTAGTCACATCTGCCTCTTGTCACCTGTCCATCCAAAGGGCTATAAGTGTGCTTGCCCAGAGCACACTTTCCTTCTGCCTTCTGGCAAGTGTGCAGGTAGGCTTGTGGCCCTAAACGTGGAGCTGTCTTTTATTCTTACTCCCCAGCTGCACTGGGGTGCCATCAGCATAGGCACGCACTCCATAGGCAGCACTGTCACCCACAACCCTGCTGTCTGAGCCCAACACTAGCCTCTTCCCACCTGCCTAGTGCTCCAAGCTGAGTTGTGCATGCAGGCAAACTGCTGATGTTTTATACAACGAATGGCTACGCTGGCCTGAGATTAAAGTACCATTGATTCCTTGGAGGATGCCCCAATGTGGGGGGGACACATCTGAATACTCTCCTCTTCAAACCAAGCAGTGCCCTCTAGTGGTGCAGGGTAATGGTCATCTAATGGCCAGCCTAGCTCCCGGTGGTGGGAGCTAACATTCCAAGAGGCAGATGACCCTCCCTGTTGGGTGTGGAGGTTGGGGATGTCATGGGCTGTTTCCAAGAGCATGAACCTCCCTCTTGGATGGAGCTGCAGGGCACAGAGCTCTTAACTGAGCCCATTGGCAAGTCCTCAGCTGCTGCTAAGTGACTAGGTAGTAGCAATAACTAGACTGGCATGGGATCATTTGTATCAAGCTAGGAGGCTGGCTACACTGTCTCCTGGGTGTGAATCTGGTTTGCCTCCATGCCTGGTCCCCTGGAGTACAGATGGCTGTGACCACCTGGGTGGACTATGCCTCAAATTCCACAGCAACCGAAATGACTGTAAAATAGTGCAGTGCACTCTAAGGGTAGCTCATCTAGGCGTGCTACAGCCGCATTGGCGCTCGTAGCTTTCAGATAATCTTTGCCCTAAAGAGCTTAGAACACCCCAAACACCACCCCAGCTACAGCTGCAATTGGCCCCTTTTTAAACCTGACAGTCTGCTTCTCTAAGCTGGGGCTGAGTCTCATCACCCTGCCCAAGAGATGGTGCAGACATCTTGTATCAGGGTGGGGATGGGATGTTCAGCTGTCCTGAATCTAACGGACTAGCATCTGGCTCTCTCACTATACCTGGCAAGCTAACACTGGCACTAACCTGTCCTGCAGAGCTGACGCTTCTGTATTCGACGGACAAAGAGATCCACTTACTGCAAGTGGGCCCAAAGGGTTCAACTCTCAGGAGCAGCCTGGTGCTGGAATGGCCAGAGAACATACACCTGCAGGATGTTGACTGGAAGCAAGACTATCTCTACTGGACAAACGATGAAGGGGACCTGCTGCGTTTCACTGGGGGCACTCGGAGGAAAGAAGCCATCCAGACTGGGCTGCCAGGTGAGAGGCTGATGCAGAGACCTAGCCTGGTATAGGACAGGCTCTTTCCAAAGCATAATGCAGCAAACCAGACTGAAGGGCTGGTAGGTGTGGGACATCAGTGTCTTGCTTTTACCAGAACAGTCCTGTTCTAAAAAAGCCATTACTAATTCACCCACAGAATGGAAGTGCCAGAACCCCCCTGGACCTGGCTTCCCCACTCCTGAAAGACAGCAGCTCAGTATCTGCCAGCCTCTTCTGGGGAGTAGGGAACTGGGTCCTGACTCTGGGCATCCAGTACAAAACCCAACTTGCCCTTCATAGCAGGGGGTGGAGATCCAGAGCCCGGGGGCCAGCTAAGACTGTCCTAGTGGCTGGGCCTGCAGAGAACCCTCATGACTATTGAGGATACTGGCCTCCAGTGCCTGACCTGTAAGGGGGTGGGCAAGATGTCAGGCCACTGGGAAGGCTGGAGCAGGGAAGTGGCTGAACAAACACAGCTTTCTCCTATGCAGCAGTCACATAGTACTAGACAAGTGAGCTCTAGTACTAGCACATGGTTCTAGGAATTGGGGGCCAGACCAGCTGTCAAGCAGGTCTGAGGACAAATGTCCCTGGCAAAGGAATTTGGGCTCTTCTCAAAGTGCCTTGCTCTAGGAAATGGACTCTAAATGTGCCTCAGATGTGTCTGACTTGCTGCTCACTCAAGTGATGTCTCTTCCTGCAGTTTGCTCAGCCAGTGTTGATATACCATCAGGGGACATATATTGGCTGACATGTGACAGGATGGACATCAGAGTGACCCGATTCACTGGCATGGCAACAAGTGTGCTCTACCATTCCAAGAGCGTCATAACACACACATTTCTAGACTGGAGGAGAGCAACCCTCTATTGGCTTGAAAATGGAAAACCTATCCAGCAGATGAATCTGACTGGAGGTGACGTGCACAATGCCTGGAACGAAACCTGGTCAGGAGACATTCAAATAGCCCTGGATACAAAGTCCTTCAGCTTCCTCTGGAGTTCAAAAGAGCTGGGTAAGGAGCAGAATTGTTAAATGGTATTGCAACTTAAGCAGCAGAGATGATGGGATAGACTCATGATCATGACCCTTGTTTAATAGTTTTCCAAGGGGCTCAGCTCTGTAGTAGGGGAAGATTCCTAAACCTTTTTACCTTATCAGCAACATTGCTAAAGTAGCTCAAAGATGACTAGTAGTAAGCACCTATGCTGGCACTCACCTGCTACTCTGGGCTGGTATGTGCTACAGCAGGTGGTGCATAACTTGGCAAGTCTAGCATTGGTTTGGCTAGACTCATTGGCTGCTACCATTGGGCATACTGATCTTTTTCTGAACAAGGCAAAGACCTGACCTATCAAAAGATATCCACTGTAGCACAAAGGGGCTAGAGGAGATCTTGTTAAATAAGAGAATTGTTCCCCAAAATCTAGCAAAGGGACAGCTTTGATTCCAGCTAGCTATGCTGGATCCAGATTAGGGGACTTCACCTACTACAAGGTTTGTTTCTTTAGCTGCCCCCAAAGATGGCTAGGGCTGTCTTAGGAAGCCCTTGGGTGCTAATGTAGGGAAATTTAGACTGTATCTGCCAGTGGGTCAAGTTATCAAATAGCAGCTGAATGCTCAAACCTACTCCATGACCATTCCATGTCCAGGGGCTCTTGTCTCAGTCCCACTAGAGACAGAGTGGTGTCCTGCTAGTCTATAAAAGGTACCTTGCAGCCTAGTCTGCCTTGCCTGGGTTCCCGGGGCACTCAAACCACCTCCACTAACTCCTGATCACTAAACATTTAACATCCATTCCTTAAACAGTGGGAGGGGAGCAATGCTGTTAGAGGAGCAGCAACTACTGCTCTAGTGGCATGCTTGCAACCAAGGGCAAGTTTTAAAGCTGGTATGTGGGGTCCCTTGGGTACACATGCCTGACAGGCACTATCGTACTGGGCAGACACCTGGGTATTAGGGCAGTCTAGCACTGATCTGTCTTGCAGGCCTGCAGGTTCTGAGCCTTGCTAAGCATAGAAAAGACACTCTGAAGACAAGCTGGCCGTATGAGATAGTAGCTGCCTTTGAACCCTACCTGGTGTCTGTCAACAAAACCACTCTCCTGCTGTGGGACAGAAGAACGATGGAGCTTGTCAGCACAGTAGAAGGTGCCAACATAAAGAAAGTCGTGGCATTCTTGGCTACAGAACTGGAGATTGGTAAGCTTTTGCATGGCTCCTGGAACGAAGTGATACTACTAGCCCATGGCTACTGCTGGCAGACCTGCTCCAAGCCAGTTGCACAACCCTGCCAAAGTCCTTTACTGCTGGAGCAGCTCCAAGGGCCCTCAAGCTGAGGATTCCCCAGCACAGATGCATCCCAGCTGCTGAGAACTGGCTGGGTATTGGGGGAGGGAGGGAGATCTCCCTGTGATCGGGCTGATCATCTGCTAGCAGAGCAGGCCTTGATGGCTCCTGCTGCCTAACCTGGAGCAGTGTTAGTGACAGCTGAAGGACCAGGGTAACTTAAGACATAACAGCTGTGAGTATCTTGCACAAAGTCTGGAGCCGGCCTCTTGCTAAGCTCTGGCTTGCTGGGAATCCAAGTAACATTTCATTCTGTACAAGGCGGACAAGGTGTTACCCGGGGTGTGTGCTCTGCTGTCAGACTAGCTCATTGCTCCACTCAGTGCCTTACCTGCATGGTCTGGTACAGGACACTGTCCCCTAATGACCCAGTCTCAGGTATCTAGGCTCTTGAGTAGATATAGCTAGCACCTGATAGGGAGGTGCAGAAGTACCATGGCCACAACATCATCCAGGTACAATCTGCTGCTCCAGATCCAGCTGGCAGATTGCACTCCTAACCCCTCAGTCTGCCAAACACTCCTCCCTTCCCCCCCCTCCCCCCTGGAATGCAAGGGGTCTGTCTACATAACTTCATGCAGAGCACACTGGAGTGCTGTAGACTTAGGCACCAGCGTGCTGTGTGATAACTCTGGATCCTGCTGTAGTGCACTTCACTGACCATGGTCAAAAAGAGCTCCACTTCTCTTTTGGAAGAGGCACGTGCTCCCTCTGCTGGCTCACTAGCAACATAGCATGGGGATAAGGTTCCCTGTACTGACCAGTGAGTGTATATGAATGACTCAAGCCTCTCAAATCAGTAGCCAGACCAGGCAGCGCTGGGGAGTGATAGTTGGCCTGCAGAAGACCTTAAAAGCAAAGCTGGGAACCACTGTCTTTCACTTCGTGTCATTTTAGTGAAGCCCCCCACAAGGATCCTGTTGAAGCATTGCAAACTGGTTTGGGAGGGGGATGTGAGGGACAGTAGCACAGCCAGGGAACCACACTAACCTGACGAATCTAATTCCAGAGCCAGTGACTCTTCCACCACCAGCCATCAGAAGCACAGTTGCACCAGTGGTTACAGAGACCACTACAATGCCACCTCTGTCTTGTCCCCGCACCTGGGTACCCTGCCGCGATGGGTCTGAGTGCATCTCCCAGGAGTACCTATGTGATGGGGAGAGGGACTGTAAGGATGGCTCTGATGAAGAAGACTGCTCCCAGCTGTGTAACACTCCAGGTACAAGCTATTTGCATGTGCTCAAGCACCAAAACACAGTAGCATTTAACCACAAGTGACAGGCAAAGGACAAGGTGATGTCACTTAGCATCAACATCTGGTTACTCCTTTGTTAAAGGCTTGGAGCTGTGTAGGGATGGGCAGTGTGCCTCTGCTGTTCTCCCAGTACTGTTCTCCACCAGGGGAAGGCTAGGGACTAAATCAGAGGCACAGACAAAACTAGACCAGACTTGCCCCATGACTGACTTGCCTATTATCCTAAAAGTCCATTTCCTATTACAGGTTTTGGGCTGAGTCAGAAAAACCTTGGTCAAAACAAGGAAACACTGATACTCTGGCACTGAAGTTAGTAACCTGCTTACAGTAGGTGGATCTGATGCTCCACCTCTGACTTAGACTTGTAGACATGGCCTGAGCTCTGAAATAAAACTAGTTTTGTCCTGGTCACCAGTGATTCTGCCCTCACTGAGACCTGTGCAAACCCATTGTCTTTAGTGACTGACCCTTTCACCTCTGAGCCATGCATGCCAGGAATGAAGTCGCATCCCCTTTCAGTATGTGCCCCAACAAGAGCCATCTCCGTTACGGGATCTAATTCTGCCTTCACTTACACCCACTAATGTAGGCAGTGTGGTAGCCACTCTTCCCAGGATATAAGAAGGTGAGGCAAAGCAATTTCCCCCCCCTTCCCCAATTGGACCGACTTCACGTAGGCACTAAAGTAAGCAAACATGTGGCAGAGCATGTGGGAGATGGCCATGCTCTCTCTATCCTTCAACAACCAGTCTCTTGCCTGCCAGGTTCTAGAGGGCTTCTATGTAAGAAATGATTATTGGTTATAATTCTGGCTCCCCTTCCCCCCCCCCCCCCCAAAAAAAAAAAAAAAAAAAAAAAACCCCGAAAACCTGGTTCTGGAACTCATAGGACACAACCTTCAGCTTTGTTCCTGCTACCTAACCAGCTTGGTCTACATGCTGGTGAGGTCAGATGACCTGCTAGCATGCAGAACCTTTCTGTGCATAGCAAAGGGATGCACGAGCCATTGCCTAGTGTCCAAAGCTACTGAGTGAAGGCAAGCCTTTGTGCATGGTTTTAACACTGTGCCCTCCCATCAAGGAGTCTTTAAGTGCTTGAGTGGGAACAAGTGCATCGAGGAGCGACATCACTGTGATGGTGTGCAGCAGTGTCCGGATGGCTCAGATGAGCTCAGCTGCTGGAAGCCCACCCAAGACTGTGCTCTGCGCTGTGACGGCAATACACGCTGCGTCCCAGAGAGCTGGCTCTGCGACGGCAATGCTGACTGCCTGGACCAGGCAGATGAGCAGGGCTGCGGTAAGACCCACATAAATACATTTGGGTTTACTAGGGTTTACATAGCATAATAGATGGTGCTCCAGAAATAGTTCCTGAAATCCCCTTACAGCAGGGCCTACAGACAAGGGTTATGGCTGGTTTGTAGCTCGGCAGCAGAGCAGCTTGTTCCAGGAACACTCAATCTAGAGAAGCGTAGAACTCCACCAAACATTTCCCATTTTCAAAGTGATTCAGGACCCTGGTCTCAGATCCCATCTCTTGGCTCTCCACTACTAAGCAGGGCTCCTTCTCAAGGCAGCAAGTGTGGCTGATGGGAACTGGGTCCACCCCACACCTCCATCTTCCACTGCAGTTAAGTGTGTAGCTGCTTCTCTGCCAAATATGGCTGTTCAGGAGAGCCAGAGTGTCAATAGCTCTAGTCTTCAGTTGGCCGTCTAGGCTGCCCCACCATGTGTGTTCCTAAACTTAACTCGTGTTCAGTATCGTGATATATAACATGACTGGTCTAGCACATGCTCTGACAGTACTAGTGCATCTTCCAAAGGAAAAGCCAGGTCACAGCTAGACTCACTGCTGCTCTGGTTTGCAGTTTACGAAGCATGTAGCAAATCGGAATTCCAGTGCAAGAGTGGCCAATGCATCTCTTACGCCATGCGCTGTGATGGGGACCACGATTGCAAGGATCGCTCTGATGAAGAGGACTGTGCAATCCCCAAACCACTGCTGTGCAGCTTGGGGGAAGTGAAGTGCCCCAGAAGTGGGGAGTGTGTGCTGACAGAGTGGATATGTGATGAGGATATAGACTGCAAGGATGGAACCGATGAGCAGGTATTGTAGATTGTGGTAGCCTTATTTCCCAGGGGCTCTGATGTGGAATCAAAACATCTAGCACTGGACCCTTCTAGTATTGGGGCCCTCTCCTTTCAGAGTTCAGACCTACATATAGCTTACCTGCCTTGCACTTGAGCTGCCAGATGGTGCTTAGGGAATGAGGGTGAGCTGAAAGGTCAACCAAATAGAATCAAAGTCTGAACACTCTTCTGAAGCAGTTTGTCCTGATCCTTAAAGCACAAGGTCCTTAAAGGACAAGCTGAATAAGCACAGCTCATACCAAAGGCACATAGCAGTAGAACACGTCCTTGTATAATCCCCAGTAGAAAGGGCTGACACTCTTACCCAAAGCATAATGGGGGGGATCTCTGTCATAGTCTAGAAACCCTGGCAAAAATCTAGTGAGAGCTGACCCTCTGCCAAATGTTGCAACTTACCCTGTGCTGTGGCTTTCTCTAAACAAGGAGCGAGCTTAAAATAGGCCGCCTAGGGCAGGGCTGCCTTTGGTGCTAATGTCCCTGTTTAAGGAATTCCCCTTCCTTGGGACCTTAAGCTCTAACTCTCCTCTGAATAGCTGAAATCCTTAAACTAGGACTTTTGGCCCTTGCTAGCTGGGTATGTCCATGCCCCAGGCAGGGGGAGGGAGGAGTGAAAAATGCATCTAGGGAAGAACAGCCCTTCCATCCCCTGGCCTGACTAAGATGCATTACTTAGACCACCTGGGGTTACAAGGCTGACAGTCCCTTCCCCAGTCTAGGATGCCTTCACAACATGTTGTGATTCATCTGCAGGACTGTGTGCATGAGAAACTCCAGTGCAGTGCAATGCAGTGGCCCTGTGGCAGTGGAGACCAGTGTGTTCCGGACATCTGGCGCTGTGATGGGGAGAGAGACTGTAGAGATGGCAGTGATGAAGCTGGATGTAAGGAAGCTTTTAAAACTTAATCTGCCCTGGAAGAGACATTACAGCTAAAGCTGTTGCTTAGATGTTCTCTAGACTGGGAGAGCTTCCATGTTGGGGTCTCTCCTCAGTTTGCATACACAGCTCACTTACCTTACATTGCATTTGACTTCTGATTGCATTCTCTCTCTTCCCCCATTCCTCTGCCTTGCCTGTTCCAGCAGGACCAATTTGAAGGGCAATAGGGAAGTCCATTAAGTAAAATCAAAGCAAAAACAGCATGAATCAAACACTACAGCCCTAAACTGGACTACAAAATGGCTATTTGCACCATTTACACTTTAGCATTAACAAGGTGAATTTGGCTTTCAAAACTACTCAATCTCTACAACACCATGCCAAATTGGTATTCTTACATCAGGTTCTCATGTTCCCCCTCAAAGTCTAATCTGTGACCATGGAAAGTGGCTTTTGGCCCATGACTAAATGGATAGTATTTCTGGGATGGTGACACTCTGAAACACTAGACTATTATGTCTGCAAACTCATGTCCTGTATACCATGTATTAGCAAACAACATACTGTGCTGTATGCCACAGGTAGCATGTATAGCTGTGCATCCTACACTAAACCAAGCTATTAATTGAATCCATTTTACAATCCATGTCCTCATGTAACACAGGACACGAGGACCGTTTTAAGCCTCCATTAACGTAGGCTCTGTGATATGTAGTATTGGGGCACAGCCCTGTGCCCTGAGAGCTGCCTCAACAAACAGCCACCTGTCTGTCCTATGGTGTCTACTAAAAACAATGTCTTGACAGGTAAGCCTAGGAAGTGCCAGAGCCATGAATTCCAGTGTGGGACTCACGACTGTCTCAACTACACCCTGGCCTGTAATGGCAAGAAAGAGTGTGCAGATGGGTCAGATGAAGGTGGAAAGTGTCTGTCTCCATGTGGGAAGCCCTGTTCTCAGATCTGCTACCAGTCACCAGATGGACCGGTGAGTAAACGAACTCCTGTTTGTCTAGCCTCTGCAGAGAGCCTCTGACAGGCAGGGTCTGAACAAACTGTTTCTGGGCTCCCTTGCTATAAGGGTGCGGGGGGAGAGACCTAATATTACTGGTCATTTATTTAGCAAGCCCACACTTCTATGGCTGATTGCCGCTGATCTGTCTCGTATGATCCAAATGGCTGGCCTTGCCTCCTGGTCACCTCTGACAGCCTTCTCCCAGGGAACAGGATACCTTGCCTCTCCAAATACTGACCCACCAACAGGCGCCTGGGAGTCAGTATCCAGCCCAGGCTAAACAGCCCTTCAGAAAACCTAAGGCCACAACTGGTGCTTGGGCTATATCTGTCCTGCCATGCTACACCAGTACTAGAAGCAACCAGCAAGTCCCACCGTGGGGAGGTGTACCTGGCAAATCTGACTCCTGCACCTTGCAGCTCCTGGCTTTGGGGGGGAGGGAGATGGGCCAGAGTGGACTGTACTCCATTTGCTTCCCCCCCCCCGACACGTTGCACACAGATGGCAATGGCTCGACTTGCCGAACCAGGGCTGCGGCAGTGGGGATCTGGAAGTAGCTGGCTCTCTGCTGCTTCCCCCTCTCCCTTCAGCCAGGAGCTGTTCTCTGGTAGGTGCTGCTAGGCTTGCTCAGCCCAGAGCCAGCTGAACGCCTCCCTTGCTTTCCCTCAGGCTCACAAAGCCTGAGGGGGCAGCAGGGAAAGCTGCTCCTCCATCCTCCAGTGCAGGAGGTGAGCTGCACCTTGCAGCAGTGCTGCAGCAGCTGTCCTGCCCCACACGTTGGTGCTCAGAGCACAACATCAATTAGGCTCTGCTAACACAACTGGAGAGCTGTCAACGCTTTACTTTCAGAGATGCGCTTGCCAAAAGGGGTTCAGATTGGGCAGCAATGGAGTCTCCTGTACAGACATCAATGAGTGCAAAGAGCTTGCACCATGCAGTCAGACCTGTGTCAATATGAACGGCACCTACAGCTGTACCTGTCACCCAGGCTACCTGCTGGAACCTGATGCCCACAAATGTAAAGTGACTGGTAAGACCATGACCCTTAATTCCTCGCAGTGTTTGGGACAGGGCTCTGAGCTTTTCTGGCCAAGGGAACAGACTTCCATGGCTGGCTCTCTAAACAGAGCTGTCTACCAGTGACCACCTGTGTTGTGGTATTGTCTGAAACTGGGGGCCTGTACAAGTAGGCAGAGCACTACACTTAACTGGGATGCCAAGGAGACCAGAGCCCCATGTAACTGCCTCTGGCAGGGGCTAGCTAGGGTAACCCATTTGCTAGCCCACTGGAATCCTGTCCTGGTCTGAAGCCTTAAGCCCCACAGATGCCTTTTTCCTCTAAATGGTACTAGAGTCAAAATTGGACTCTGCGTGTGCTCTGATTTTGGGCCTGGAAAACCTAGCTAATCTCAGGTTGAGGGTGTCTAGTCCTCTTCCTTAGGCCTGCATTTCTCCGAGCTGTAATCCAGCCCTAACAAGCCCCCAGCCGTGGGATTTGCTTGGCTAGCTTCAGATGCCCAGTGTGTAAATGCAGACAGTACCCAGGCTGCTGCCAACTTCTTTCAGATGAGATACATCGGTGGCTCAGCATGCATCCTGCCTTGCATGGGGAGGGGACCTCCATACAATAGGGCTCTCCCATACAGAGGGAGCCAGTGATCCTAGGGTACGGCTTTGACATTCTCCTCTTTGGACAGGGACTCCCTGTCCAGCAACCTCAGAACTGTCTCCCTTGTAAGACTGGCTTCCTGCCTGATGTGCTGCAGAACTCAATGGCCCTAGGTATCCAGCCTGTGAAGACAATTTGCCCTTAATGTCATCTAAACGCCTGCCTCTGGGTGCCAGCTCCCTGGAGCTAGGGAAGCAACCACTTTGCCATGTTTAGGCTGTTCATATATCTACCCCAAGGCTCACTGCCTGTGCGGTATCTGGTTGGGATGGGGAAGATGCAGTAGCTGGTTCTAACACTCTCCTGCCTAATGGGGTTCTCTTGTCTGTAGGGTCAGAGCCCACGCTGCTCGTAGCAGTCCAGTCGGCGCTATTGCTCTATGGACTAAGGAGCCTGAAAGAGGATATCTTGACTACAACGGACAAGAACCTGATCATCTTCTCTGTTGACTACGACTTGGTGGAGCAGAAGGTCTTTTGGATGGATCTCAACGCAGAAAGTATCAAATGGATAAGCATGAACACCAAGAAAAAAGGAACACTTGTGAAAGGTGGGCCCTAGGATTAAGCATGCCCTTCCCATGTCTTGCAGTGATCACTAGCTGCTGGCTTCTGCAGGAAGTGTTTTTGTGGTGTAGTTTGAGGCAGTCATCCTGTTTGCTTTCCCTTGGTGGCAGATTAAAGCCTAGATGAGACAAGCTCCTGTTCTCACTTGCCCCAAGATGCAGTTACAGCAGGGTCACAACTGGATTATGGGGGTTTGATATTGCAGTACCTCAGCATCCTTAAAATCTGAGGAACAAAAGGGAGTCCCTAGCAAACTGGCACAGCCTGCACTGTGCCACAGAACAAGCCTAGCTGCCTACAAGTTTAAGGGGAAGTGTCCACAGTTCTCAAATCCAGCCAGTGTGCAACATGTCAGCTGTTCAGGATCATTGCTTGCCTCTTGGCCTTTTGAGGGGAGTTAACGGTGTCGGATACAGAAACCAGATGCCCGGCCAGAGGGAACTAGCTGCCTTCAGGGTAAGGTGATCGAAGACTGGGCCCAATGTCCCCTAGCCCTAGAACTGGCTGCAGAGCCCCACTCCCCCTTGTTGAACCGTGCTCCCAAACTTAAGCACTCTAAGTTTCTAGCCTTCCTATAAAGGAACTTCCAAAACCTAAATGGATGCAAGGTCTTCCTGAGTCTGTAGACAGCCTGAAACTGGAGGTGTGAACTGACACCTTTCTGGGTCTAGTGCAGTAAGCCCTGGCACTATCTCCCTGCCAAACAACTTGGCAGACAGGCCAGCAACATGCTTAGCCCATGATCCCAAACTTCCCCAGGGCTGAAACCCCCTGCAGCTTCCAGACCCTTCAGTCTTGGGTCCCCACTGACTTCTCAGCAATGCTCAGCTCTTGTGTGCCCCACAGGTCCACAGCAGACTGCAGCCTGGACAGGCTAAAACTCGCACTGTAATGGCAGAGTATCAAACCAGCTGCCTTTTTCTTTGCACACTGGCTAAGGCCTGGCAAAGCAGGCAGGCCAATGTCCCTAAGCTCCAGTCACCTTAAAGGTCACCCTTAAAGCTGTTTTGGGATTCTGGCTCCCCATGGGTGAAGGGTATCTGGAGTCCCTGAAGCCTCCCTGCCTCAGGACATGCTACCTACACAGGGATTCTGCCCTGATTAGCCCTCTTCAGAGACTCATTGGCAGGTGGCTTCTTGGTTTCAGGCATAAAGTCTGACTGCATTGCAGTGGACTGGATAGGCAGGAATCTCTACTGGACGGATGGGATAGCAGGAGAGCTGTTGGCCACTTGGCTGAACGCCACTTGGAGAGGCAACCCAGAGTACGCTGTGGTTCTGGACGGAGACTTGGATCAGCCTCGCTCACTGGCTCTGCAACCACTGCAAGGGTAAGGCCTCTAACCTCTTGTCCCATCCTAGTAACAGAGCAGCAACCATTCAGCTGCACACAGGCCTGCTAGCTTTCAACTCTGCAGTAGTGTAAAATCTCCTGACGCTGCTCCTCTCCCTCTGGGAACAAAGCTCTTGAACCAGAGATGCAGATGGGAAATGAGCTAGTGCTCTGCCTAACTCTGTAACCATTGGCAGGGCAGGATGAAAACTAGCCCCACACTGGCAATTAAGTCCAGTACAGAGACGGGAATGTCTCTTTAAGCTGGGTACTGCTCCCCCTTGCCCCTCTATAAAACCTCTGACCAGCCAAAACTTCATCCTCACCATGGGCCAGGTTGAGTAGCACCAATGCAGTATCCTTTCCTCTGCACCATCTACTGGCCCGTAATGACAGCCAGAGCTCAGTGCTGGCAAGTATCTTCTCTTGCTGGTATGTCAAGGCACTAGACTGACAGCACGCGGTAACAAGCTGCATAGTAGCTGCCTCCTTGCAGGAGAAGTGATGAGATTCAAAACCATTACTCAATCAAGCCTTGACCTTACTTAATTCATTTTCTAGTAATGAAACAAGTGCTCCTTCTTGAATGCAGGACATGGGATGAACAATATAGCACCCTTCCTGTGTCTGCCATCTAACTAGAACTGTACTGGTGCTTAAAATAGCTTCTTGGCCCTTGCACACTGACTGCCTTGTCTAGACAAGCTGCCCTCCTGGTTAGAGTAGTCTGCAGTTACAATAATTCGAGCCATTTAGAGAGCATCTTAAGTCCAGGTAGGCTGGGTTACATGGCTAAAAGTACCCAAGTCTGAAATTGAGGTTACACTTTATTTCAAAAGCAATCTCTACTCTAGGGTCTGAGATGCAGGTAACTTCAGATAATGGAAATTCTCTTCCAGCCCCAAGTACAAAACACTTCTGAAAATCTGCTCAAATTGTTGTATATTGTAATGAGTGACTTGCTTTGCAGACAGCCTATTTCAGTGATGAGCTCTGAAATCTTTTCTCCCCACTGTATAGCTTAATGTACTGGTCTGAAATAGGGGACAAACCTCAAATAGAGCAAGCGGGCATGGATGGTAGCAACAGGAAGATCCTCATTGACCAAGGGCTTGGCTGGCCAACGGGTATAGCCGTCGACCTCCTGAGCTGGAAAATCTTCTGGTCCGATGATAAACTTCACGCCATTGGCTCTGCCAACCTGGATGGCACTGGCATAAAGGTACTGTGGTGGTGGCTTTAGAGGCATACTCTGCCTGTCCTCAGACTCCTCACATCTGATTGGACTTCACCTGTCTCCTAGGTGTTCCAGCTCAGCCAGATCAAGAGTCCTTTCTCAGTAGCCGTGTTTGAGGATGAAATCTACTGGTCAGAGATGAAAACGAGGACAGTGCAGAAAGTGGACAAAAAGACTGGGAAGAACAGGACTGTGCTGATCAAACGTCATGGGCAGCCCTATGGCTTAAAGGTACCTGCAAAGCCTGGTGGCTTTTCTCCCTCCCCACAAAACATGCCCTGCTGCTGCCTAATGATCCAGACCAAACAACAATTCCCCAGAAGCTGTGTGTGCTTCCTGGTAGAACATGGTGTTACTAAAGGGTGGGGCAGCCTCTTGGAGGGGAGCCAACTATCTAGGGAGAAATCTTTAACCCCTCCCATGTTTCACCCAAGGCCATTAAGACCTTCATAGCCCCCCCCCCCACCCCCCCGAAATAACTAATTTGATTTTAAGCTATTAATTTAAGCACATTAATTGCAAGGTTTTGTGGCCCCTAGTTATGCCACTGAGCAAATGTCAAATTTTTCAAAATTGAAACCTGCACTTAATTGCCTTTTGCTAATATTGTGACCATATTCCTTTAAAGCTTAAACTTTAAATCTTGTCAATTAAATTTTACAATGAATATATGTAACTTGTACCTTAAATCAAAATTCATTAAATTAAATATATTTATCATGCTTTTCAAATTTTTGGATACATTTTTAGTTTACAATTTTTCGTAGGCCCTAGGCACTGCGCCTAATGGATAACAGTCCTGCCTTCACCATGGCTCCCCAGGTCCCTGATTCCCAACTGGCTGCACCACAGGCTGCATGAGTAAAGATCTAACACACACCCCCCATGTCAACACACAGGAACTGAGTTCCCTGAACAGGAGCTACAAGCCTTCAAGTCTCCTGGTGCCAAGGGGCAGTCTGGAGCAGCTCACACCATATGTCATCCTCTGCACTGGTTCTTCCCTCACTGACTAATCCCAATGTGTCTGCCAGACCGTAAATGCTGCTTGCTCTTCAAACTTCCATTCACGCCTGTTACCGTCCCCGTTGGGCATCCACTCAAACATTAATATAAACTGATCTTCCTGGTGTGGGTCCGGGGAGCCTTTCAGGTTTATATTTGCATGTGGAAAATAAGCAAACGGAGGACTTGCATTGTAGGGAAACACGTGGGGGAGGCCCCTCTGCTGTGATAAATGGTACTGATGCCAGGCCTTTCTCTTAGATCATGCATGAAATGCTACAACCAACCGCCCCTAACCCTTGTCGGGAACTTGGCTGCTCTCATTTGTGTCTGCTGAACCCAAAACACATGGGAAGCTGTCACTGTCCAATAGGAGAAGTGCTTGCTGATGAGAAGAACTGCATTCCTCTGAAGGATTCAGCATTCATGTTCCTTGTTGCATCAACAGTTATCACTCAGGTACCGTGCTGCTACAGGGTCAGACAGAAAACTGTCCCATAGGATAGTTCTCCAGCTGTGTCTCAAAGGAGTCTGTAACAACCGTGTGTGTGTGTGTGTGTGTGTGTGTGTGTGTGTGTCTATAACCCACAGCTTACTGGAATGAGTCAAAATGCCTCTGCTATAATGGCACACTGACTCTTAAAGCATAAGCAAGCAAATTTCAACAGTAACAGGTCTAGTGTGCGCTATTGAAATGTGACTATTTCTAGATGCTTAGAATCTGAGTTTACCTGGCCATCAGTCACATCTGTACAGGCCCAAACATAATCCCACTCTACTGCTGTGAAACCATAATCCACTAAACCTTGGTCCAGAAAGCAAAATCTACCCTGACAAATCTGAGGGACTAGAACAGTGATTCTTAAGTCAGCCAATCTATCCCTAGGGAGCACAAAAGCCTCTAGTAAATCTGACTTAAAGCATAAGAGGACTAAGATTTCACTCACTTCCCTTTAACTCCAGGTATATCTGAAAAAGCTTCCCTCTGCAGCCGGGTGGAAAACTCTCCCTGAGCACAGAGTTTTCCCACTTACCAGTGTGGACTCCTTGACCGCAATAGACTACTCAGTGCGGGACAAGGCCCTCTACTTTGCTGACCAGAAAGGTAGCTACATCAGGCAGTTAAGAATCAAGGATTCCGGCAAGCTGTCCCAGAAGAGAGTGGTGCTGGTGGAGGGCACGGTGGTATCTCTTGCTCTAGACTGGCTGAATGGCAACATCTACTGGATTGGCAGCCAGAATCCATACATTCAAGCGGCAACTTCCAATGGCCGCTACGCTCTTGTGCTGATCCATGAGGGGCTCCATCACACTGTCTCCGTTGTACTGCACCCACCTACTAGCATGATGTGCTTTGCTGACTTGGGTGAGAAGAGCCGTAATGTTGGCCCGAAGATAGAGTGCGCCTCCATGGATGGAAGCAGAAGGAAGGTGCTCTGGAGGAAATCCCGAACGCCAGTTGGCTTAACTTTTGGTGTCTTTGGCACTCAACTCTACTGGGCTGACCACAGTAAGTACAGTAGACCTGGCTCTCCTGGAGAATACAGGTGCTTGCTAATGTGGCACCACAAAGTGGTAAGCTCTTCAGGACAGGGAGTCTCTTGCTATGGTTAGTGCACTGCTGCAGGAGAACTTAACTACTGGGGCATGCTATTATCATGATCCCTCTTGAGACCCTGTGTAATCTGGGTCCAACACATGCATGTTCACATAGGCACACATTGCCTTAGCCAAACCAAATGCCTGCCTACCTTCTGTGGGAAGATGGCAAAATCACAGCTCAGGATTGCAAGCTTGGTACCAGGAGTGCTGCCTGCATGTGACATCCACTGCAGCACAGCAGTGTGAACTGGTCCACATCCTAAATGCCAACTGCAGAAGGATTTAATGTGAGCCTGTTTCCACTGTGGGGCTCAGAACTCAGTGAGTGGAATAATGCACATAATGGGAAGGCTTTGGTTTTGCTCTTTAAAATGGGAGCATGGCTGCTCTGGCCAACAATTCTATTGGGTTTTTGGCCAAGGATGTCCGCATGTGACTGTGCACAGTGTGCTGGCTTATGGGATATGTGGAAAGGCCAGGCCATTAGGCAAAGCAGTGGGTCCACTCTCTCTCTCTCTGAGGGACAGTAACCTAGCCTGCTACTTGTAAGTCTATAAATCGTGGTCAATTAGTCTCAAACCGAATTGCCCCCTTTGAACAAGTATGCACCCTATTGTCGAAGGTTTGAGACTTGGGGAAACAAAAGGTGCTAATGAATGACCAGTTTAATCCTGCCTAGCTGGATAACTGACCCAGATGTAGCAATGCGTGACTGTCTTCTTTGAAACATGAACAAGATGTTTCCTCTTGTAGCAAAAGGTGTTGTCGAAAGCATTCAGCTGGATGGCTCCAGGTTCAAGATAATTCGGGGAGGGCTGCATGGCCTCACGCTCTTCACAGCTGGTGAAGGGATGATGGTCTGGACAACCACCACCCGCAATGGTAAGCCAGGTGCAATAACAGACCCTTCCATAGCCTCCTCTGCAATCCACTAATGTGTCCCAGGTAGAGCAGCTCTTAAACAATAGCTCATCTGTGCAAGGATATGAGGGACTTCTGGTGTGTCCCTCCCCTCCCCTCCCCCAATTAACAATGTTGCTAAGGCTGGAAATGGAGAACATGTTGTCCTGTGCCCACCAATCTTGAGTAATTCAGTGGTTACTTGCATCTAGTCACACAAGCTTAATTTTTAAGAGTCTGATTTTTTCCCCCCATTTAATCTGTCTTATGACCCCCTGAGTGTGAAAGGTGGCCAGTTAATCATCTTGGCCTTCTGCATTTTAATAATTTATCTTCCTATCTTGGATTGGATAGGACACTGGCTCAACTGCCTGCCCGAGAGTACTGGGCTTCCAGTTGATGGTTTTCTAGATTAAGAGGTGGCAGTTGGCTAACCTGTCTCTGCCTGCTACAGACCATCTAACACTGGATTGTAATGACAGGTAGCACTTGCAGAAGTACTGTGTAACATAGCTTGCCATTCTGTGTGTGGGGTGGGAGGGAAACCTCTCTCCTGTTCCAAAGGCCATACATCATCCTCTTGTAAACTCTCCTGCCTCAAACTGGAGTGACCGTTCTAGTTTTAGATGTCGTTTCTGAAGTGCATAGAGGAGACATCTTGAACTTGTCTCAAATTATCAGTGTTTCTAGCAACAAATTGTACCCTAAGAGAAACTTGTGAACATATCTCCCTGTTGCCCTGCATGTATAACGTGCACTATGTGGTGCAAGTGGAAAGCTGTCTTGTAGCACTGAATCAGTGTCCTTCTGTCTGCTAGGCTCAACCAGAGTGTGGCATAGTAAACTGGAAAGCTCAGAAAACTGGTGGTTTCAAGTAGACCAGAAGATTGTGGACTTAAAAATCTACAGCAAGTTCACCCAACAAGGTGTGTCTAAAACTCTAATTTGTTATAAAGGGACTAAATCGTAACACAACTGGAGACTTCATCTTTAGGGCATTAAGCTGATGTATTTGTATTTATCACCTGGGTCTGTCCCTCTTCTTGGTCTTCCTCCATTTGAGGAGGCGCACACACAAAGAAAGGAGTTGTAGCTGGGACACAATCCAGGCCTCCTGCCAGCTTACATTCAGGAGACTGGCATCTTGTTTCAAAAACAGCAGTCACTGTCTTTCATGTGTATTCTCTTTACAGGCAGTAACGGCTGTTCAGAGAACAACGGGGGGTGCAGCCAGCTCTGCTTGCCAAACCATCAGGGAAGGGTCTGTAAATGTGCCATGGGATACCGTCTGGAGCACGGTACTGAATGTACTGGAGCAGTGACATGCCCTGCACCACTCAAAGCCTGCAAAGATAGCCAGAAGTGCTTTACCAGGGAGCAAGCTTGTGATGGCCACAACGACTGCTTGGATGGATCTGATGAAATGGGCTGTGAGTAACTCCTTCCCCACAAATGCCATGTGGAACATCCAGAGATAGCAGCAGAGACTTGTAACATCCCATACATGTAGTGCTTTGGTTGGGATTAGTCCCCATAATCTTCCCTACTCCAGCCTCTGAGATGGGATTTGTCCTGTTAGCATAGAACAGTGACTAGTCCATGAGTCTAGCAGGTCTCATCATGACTACCGGACACATACCTTGGTATCACTGTGGTCTGTGATGTGAAATGTGCATCCATTCTCCAGTAGAAGATAAGGTGGTGGGCATCAATGTATCTGAATCACAGCACTGATCCTTGTTGCTCAAGGTGTGCAGGAAAGACCCTTTCCATGCCCCTGGAACTCTAACACTTCTACAGACACCAGCCTCTTATCCAAACAAAACAAGCCCCTCTAGATTCACCACAAAGGAGTCACTGGCTAAGGTACCCACTGATGTGTGCCTGACTGCAGGCACCCAAGGTGAGGAGATGTGCACTGCATAAACATGTGGCACCTTATCCCCCATAAGATGCAAACTTAAGTTCCACTTACCTGAGTCACATGGAGAGCAAGTAGGGGACGAGCCAATCCTCTAATGCACTTAAGACAAACTGAACTCCAAACCAGCTCTTGACATCGAGTTAAATCTCTAACACTCTCCTCTAGGCAACTACCTGGACAGAGAGAAACCCAGGTCTACAACAGTACCACCTCGCATGAAGCCAGGCTTTGGAAAGAAAGAGGAAGTGCTAGCACCAACACCTGCCCAGATAATCACCAAAAGGCCCCTTGCTGGAACCAGATACTTGCATCCAGAGAGGACAAAATATCCCAGAAGAGAAACCCCAGCGATGCAGACACCTCCCTCATACAGAGAAACCAGGCCCACAGTCTCTAGTATATGGGAAGGTACAGAAGCACCTTCTCCATCACCTGAGAGCATCGAAAGTGGTCCTGAGTCCCAACCTTGCAACAGTGAAACCTGTCACATGAGAGGGGACTGTACCATTGAAGAGGACAGAGTGAGGTGTATCTGCATGTTGGGGTACAGTGGGGATTACTGTGAAAAGACCGATGTCAAACCTACAGCTGGTCCCATTGTCCTAGGCATAGCTGTAGTCTTGCTAGTCATTGTGGCAGTGGTGGGAGCTTTTGCCTACATGAGGAGGCAACGTACTCGAAAGAGGTAAGACTCTGGCTCACAATGAGAACTGTCAACCCAGTAATCAGCTGGTGGGATCTGAATGGTTGGTCTTGAAAATGTTGCAGTAACAGCTCATTGACTGGATGTGCACTTCAGTATTGGGCATTAGTGAAACAGTGCTGTGCTAGGCTGCTGTCAGGTGCACAAGTTAGGAGAAGCCTGGTTCTGATTTCTCTAAATGCTCTGCTTGAACTGCTCCCAGAAGCACAAACAAGGTGCCTAAATTCGTGTTAAGCAGGTGGTCAGAACAGTCCCTTCTGGTCTGGATCTATGAATCTACACTTGCATAGCAAGCAGTTATAACTTGGCTGCCCACACTACTTGTGGGGACACTGTCCAGTGTTGCTATTGGGTGCTTAGTACCCAAGTATAGATGATTGAAAACCCCCCTTGTTGGGGGGTGGGGAAGCACCTTGCACTCTTCCTAACGTAAAGAACATCTCCCAACAGCCGGACCTGGTGTATGCTGCCAGGCTTCCTCAGTGCTGTCAATTCACACTTACAAGCCTCATGCAGGCTCTTTCCAAATATGGCACCTGGCTGGAGTGGTCTTGATACTGTATTAACTGAGGAAAGGGTCTCCCTAGTACAAAAAGCTTGGCTCTACGTTACTGAAGCTGGATGCCTTAAAACATTGTACATGTGCCATCACAAAGCTGCTGCTGTTGGCCTTTCCTCAGGCAATCCTCAGTGCTTGTCAGATCCCAGCATCTTAAATGGCACTGAGTTTGAACTCAAACTCCCCTGCCCTGCAGGTTGGGGGCTCTGAAGGTGCTATTTCCTGTGTGAGGTGAAGGAAGCAAGGGTGGGGGGGATAGTCAAGGGGATTCCACACCACGTCAGGTTGCCAAGGTGAACATGACTGGCACCTACTCTGTACAGGAGAAAGCAGGGGCTCTCCCAGCTGCTTCTGCAGACCCCTTCCTAAAATCACCTGGGCCACCAGTCCTTAACCCCCTGGCGTCAGTAAGCAGCCCATTAGGAGATCCCTGGGATCAGTGGCACTACGGGATACTAAGTGCATAGCGTCAAGGGAACCATCTTGAAATCAACTGGCCTAAAGACCTCTGCCAGTTCTCTTTGCAGGATGGTGTAACGTTAAGCACTTAGATTCAAACAAATTGTAGCAATGTCTAGAGCTGGAAGTTCCCCTCCACCTTGAAGGCCACCTCAATCAGACCTAGCATTGGTAACAGCAACAAGGACTCCAACTTAAAATGCAGATATACCCTAACTTGTATTATCTATTGGAGGAAAACCAAATGCTTGTCTTCTGGAGAGCTGGGCATAGCAGTATTCCTAGAACAGCCAATCTTGCTAGACAACAAAAAGTTCACCTGGGGATCATGGAATGTCAGATCCCTGCTGGGAGGACTTCAGTGCATTAGACACCAGCTTCTGGCAATATGGTGCCACAAAAGGCTCTAGACCAGACACCTTACACACAGGCTATGCAGCACCCCTCAGCCCATCCCCACTGCAGGATTGTATGGCTTGGCGGGGGGGCAGTGTAAAACACATTTGGGCAACATAGGAGGCATGTGCCTGTCAAGAACTGGACTTGACACACAGACAACAGTGTTTCCCTGACTTGCTCTCAGGTTGCTGTGTGGGGCTTTGCTGTCAAAGGCATTCTGCACTCCCTGCTACATAGGGTGTCCCTGAATGGCCTTTCTCACTTTACCTTTTGGTCTAAGGCTCCTAACGTTAAGAGCTGATCAGCTGTCAGGCCTCTACCTGCAATGCAGTGAAGTACAATAGAGCCTTAGAATTGTGTTCTTCTAATGCAGGACCTCAAGTACAGCATCCTCTAGGACTCTGACCAGCTACCACAAGGACAGTGACCTGGGGGAAGAAGACAACCTCACAAACAGTGAAACATTCATCAATGAAGCCTATGATGGAGAACAGGTGAGAAGGCAACTGGAGTCTCCTAGACTACAACATCTGACTTGGCCAGCCATGCATCCCAGGCCTGACCTACCTTTCAGGCAGACCCATGCATGGGATCCCTGATGACCCACTTCTAGAGGGTGGGGAAGGAGTGCTACTTCCATTGGCACAGGGCATAAATAGGCTGGATAAGTTCAGGCACTTCTCAAAGCTCTTTTAAAAGAGCCAGGGGCTTAAATGCGCACTTTCCTCTTCTAGATAAAGCTTTACTGCACCAAATGGATGCATGCTCTAACCACTGGGCAGCCAAGCTCAGGCCTACAGGGGGGCAGCCTTCCCAAAAGCTAATGCTGCTGGACTACTCAGCCCACTAAAGTAGATTCTCTTCTCTCTCGGAGCACTAACTGCTCCATGGACTGGAAATGGCCACTATTTTTTGGCTTGCATCTAATAAGCTTATCCAGACTAAGGGCCCAGAAGCTCTTCACTTGGTGTAAATCTGCCTGGGTTGATCGCATGGGCAGTCAACCGACCAGGTCCTCAGGCACCACTTGCCAATGAATAGACAACAATGCGGGGTGGGAGACAACTGTATTCAGAACACAAACTAATGACAAAATCTAACTCCTCCTTCCCTTCCTCCTAGGAGCTGCTAAGGCCTATGAAGACAGAATAACTTCATGTTGGAAACTCAAACTCAATAAACTAATATTTGCAAAATCCTTTAGTGTCTTAGTCACAAATCTCTCAACGTGGTGTTGGTGCAAATGCTGGTGTGGTAAATAGTTCCTTGTCAATGTCTCCTCTTCAGGTAGCAAACTGCTGATGCAAATGTAACTATTTTATCGATTGTGATACTTGGATGCATGTTTTAACAGTGAAACACAGTTGGGTAGCTGCTAGATCTTTGGAGATCAGGGTCAGCCTTGCCTTGTGAGGACATTGCTTTACCCAAAGAGTAACTGAAGAACCTAGAATTTGTAACTTATGTAATGTTGCAGATTTGGCTCAGGGAGCCTGGGTAAGTGGCAAGCTCTCAATGCTGGTAGTGACTAAAGCGAGACACCAAATAGTACAGATGAGATGGTTGCTGATTTTTCCCCTCCTCCCCCAATGCCAAGGGCCTCTGAAATGAAATGGGAGCCACACACTGATCTTTTGCAAGTGGAGTAAAATTAACCCTTTTCCTAGTCTGATCATTTTAACTGGTGTCTGCACAATATGGGCTTCTAACAGACAAGGTCACATCTGTTTGTCTAGAGAATTCTTGCCTTTCAACCCCTCTGAGGTCAAAGGGGTACAACAGCATCTTAGCCACACTTCCTAAAGAGACAGGATGTGCTTTTTTGCCTAGGCCCTTCAGTAGAACAAGGCTTAAGGGTACTGCAGACAACCAACATGAGTCCTTGTGCTACAGTCCTAGCTTGCCAGATAAGGCTCTGCAGAGCATGTGGGGAACACTCTCACCTGGGTGCCCCCCAAAAAACCAGTGGGGAAGGAGAGACCTAACTAGTCTTAGGGTACCTGTGGCACCAGGTGCTCTACAAACACCTATAGAGATGGGGCTAGAGCTTGGCATGCAGTCTGACCGAAGACTGCAAGGGAGATGGGTCACAAACTACAGAAAAACCTCAGTGAAAGATGGGTTACCCCAGATTTTCTCCTGTCCCTGCTAGACTGGAAACCTTTGCATAATTTCCTAATGGTTCTCACCCAGGGAAAGGGTGAGATAGTGAGGGGGAGGGCAGATCTGCTGTTCTGGTCTCTAAATGGCCTGTACACGGGTGCTTTGTAAGTAAAGTCAAGGTGTTTCAAAACAGGTGCATATGAGTAGATGCTTAGTGTACTTCATGCTGCTGGAAAGTAAGCAGTGACCAAAGGCCCACACAGTGGGCTGGAGTATGGAAGGTGTCTCAGTGCAGAGTCAGCCTGAGGTCTGCTGTGAGCAACCTGTTGCTGCTGGGCAACAAGACAACAGGCTCCAGGTCGCTGGAGAAGGCCTGCCCTCCAAGAGTGCTTGGGACTCAGAGCCAGGGGCAGTGCCTAAGCTTGGAGCAGCTGGGGCTGCAGGGACCTTGGATTCCCTTAAGAGCCAGCAGGGGGTGGATGGGAGGGTGTGGTTGAAAGGGGCACCCAGCTGGGTCTGACAGTCTGAATTGCAGCAACTCCAGCTGGTGCTCATCTTGGAGGTTCCTGTCCTGTTGCCCTCCAGGGGACAGGGAGGGGACTTCTGAGGGAAGTGGAGGTGGCCACTAGGCAAGCTGCCTGTAGTAGACACCCATCGGCAATTGCTGTCCTAGCAGGGCCCCCTCCTGCACCCTTCACTACACTCCCAACTCTAAACCTGCTATCAACCTCCCACAGCACCTACCTGAGGTGCCAACCTCTCCCCAGGTTAGACAGTCTAAAGCTGGGCATGTTTGGATGACAGGGAGGAACCAAAAACTACTTGCTGAACTTAACAGCTGGGGGTGAAAAGATTTGAAGTGAAAAAGTCAAAAGTTTCTAAATGGTCAAAACTTTACGTCACAAGAGCATTAAGCCAGCAGCTTAATGCCACCTACTGCAGTGACTAGTCTGCTTGCCTCATGCAACTAACCCCATCTCTTTCTGCTGGCTTAATGCTCGTGGGGGTGCAGGTGGAAGTTCTCCAGCTAGGAAACAGGAGCATAGTGATTCTAAGTAGGCCAAGGTGTTCTCTTGCCTCCACCAGCTAATGGGGCTGGCTGCTTATGTATAGGGTTTTTAGTTGGTGTGAGATTTTTTTAAATCTCCTCCTGTGAGGGCACCAACCAAAAGCTAGAAACAAAGCTCCAGAGCTGCTGTCATTATGGCGTAGCAGGCTTTAGAGGGCAGGCACTGCCCCTGCTGCTAGTGAAAGGCAGTAGAAGGTAGCTTTGTAAAAGCAGCACAGGGCTAAAAGGAAAGGGTGGAATTGTGGCAGTCATAGGGGGTGTGCTTGAACACACCCACCACTCCACAATCCCCTCTGCACCAAGCAGCAAGGATGCAAGCTGCTTGCCTGGAGTGAAGCTGACAGGTGTGAGGCAGCTCCCAGCTGCTGGGATGTTTGGGGGAGATCATCCCTCCCCTCTAGCCATGCTGAGCCAGGAGCCCTGCTATTCCCTCCCTGCAGGGCAGTGGTTTAGTCCCTGCTTGGCTATGTGGTCCTTGTTCCCAGGCCCCTGCCCTTCCTGGGCCAGCATGGACTGTCAGGACACTGAGTGGCAGCCAACTCAAACTCTCCCCACAGCCTCCAGAGGATCCCTTATCTCTGCCTGCTGGGGTGTGGTGGGGGCAGGGATAAGAGCCAGGGGGCTACTGGAGCACAGGGCATCCCAAGCCCTGGGGATGCACTTCACCACTCTGCAGCCAGGCTGCAGTTGGGGGGGTTCCTCTGAAACCTGCATTTTATGTCAAACTTCAAAACTCAAACTCAAACATCTTCATTGACCAGCCCATTTTAACAGGCCAGAATTGCACTATTTCATTTAATATCTCAGCAGCCCTGGAGTCGGATGTCCTAATATCCTCAGAACAGGGGTATATAGGCATTTTCCTGCCACCGTAACACAGCTGAAGTGATAGTTCAGTACACAGCCTTCTCAAACTGCAGTCCTGCTACTGAGGCTTGGCCTGCACTTACCTGGTGATTCAGCTGTACTCGACAGTTACACAAGCTATGCATAGTAGCTTGCGTAACTCCCATTGACTGCTGTGCTTCCCTTCTGCGTCCCGTTTTCACTGTGCCCACAGGAACCCCATTTCCATTAAGGCAGCGCTACGTAACTTGAGGTGGCGGATTAACAGCGTCAGCTTCTGGATTGATTGAGCGGTCAGCGAAGACCCGCTCAGTCAAACTGGATAGGCCGCTCTCATGGGGGCGACTTTGCCCTTGTCAGTGTAGATGTACTCTGAGACAACCTGCATAACTAGCTTCTGTGGTGGTTAGGTACTAATGCGTTCTTTAGAGGCAGCTGAGTCCTGACAATATTACTGTCAGTTAGGAAACAGCCAGCAGAGTTTTCCCACAGGGCAACAGGTTTATAGGGCCTGAGCCCATGGACACAGCAGCAGGTGGGAGGAGGCTAGGCACTCTGGTGAAAGGTTATTGTGACTGTGCACTGCCCTGTGGATGTCACTGCCCTATGTTTGAACATGGGTCAGACTATTCTTAACCTACAGTTAAAATGCAATGTAGCTGCTTAAACCCAGGGTTCCCTGACATGGAGCAGTTGACCTAAGTCCCACCACCCCTAGGTTTACATTGCTGTGTAGACATACCCTTCCAGTCTCCTGCCTTGAAGCTGAATAAGATTGGGTTAAGCAGTTCCTTCCTCCACTGTCACCAAATCAGTGATCAAGCAAAGTATTAAAAAACAAAACAAAACCCAGCCCTGGCTGTGGTTTGTTGGATTAAATCTAGAAAGGGCGGATATGAGTTGTGATAATCCTACACTGAAAAGTGCGGCTGTTAATCAACCATGCTTGTTGTAAGAGATTTATAGTCTTTTTAAAAATGCAGTTTCTATCACTATTACACTATAGTAACCCTTGTGCCATGCAGGTCTATGACAGTCTGCCTTAAGGGAAGAGTACTAGTCTCCCACCCGCCCCCTGTAGAGATTGCTTATAAGTCCTGTTCGTGGTCACACCATCCATTAGGTGGAATTGCACCCTGTAGCTCAATGGAGCATTGTAGCTAGTACATTTAAATAGCAAGTGTGTTTTACCTAAACTGTGCCTCGTGCATTTCATGTGTACACTTGTTTGATAAGCTCATGTGGTTTGAGAAGTGCGGTTGAAGCTGTAGCACATGGTGGTATGGGTCCGTCAGTGTTCTAGCTCATGCTTTGACTACTTTCTGCCTCTTCCTAGAAAAGGCATTTTTCCAGGGTCTACAATAATTCTAGGTAATGCTGACTTGCAAAGGAGTCAGGGGAATAACAAAGGGAGGGACTACTCCAAACAAGGGCCCTGTAGAAATATCATGTTGGGGGTCCCCTGTGTATTGTCTGTTTGTAACTCCACTCAGACCTGATCTGTTTACCAGTGCAAAGGGGCATTTGCTCATTGCTGGCCCTGCACACACAATAGTGTGTGAAAAATGGCCTGGGATCTTTCTAGTTCAGCACTTGCCTCACAGCTCTTCTAAGCGTGTGTGAAAGCAGAGGAGAACCCAGTCCACTGAGACATTGGGGCTGCTGTGCTCACAGGAATAAAAAAACAGCACAACTCTCCTGTAGTCAGCAACATAAGGGAATAGCTGGATCTCTGGATTCCCCCCAGGAACAGCTCTATTGAGGAAGGAACAAACACTGCACTTCCATCATTATGTCTGGCAGTAGAGCTCCACTTCAAAGGCGCACAATTCATTATTTATGGCAATGAGGTCTCAGTCCCAAGAGGTTACTTTAATAGTCAAAATATTGCAGTACAATGGTGGAATACTCATGCACCTGCCTGCAGTATATTTTCTGCTTATTTCCTTTATTTCCTGTTTGGACTACACCATTGGGCCTCTTAAAATTTGCTAGAATTAAGCTGCAACTTGTAATACAAAAGGCATAAATTAAAACCCACATCCTCGCCTCCCCTTCCCTCCCCCTCCCCGGGCTTCTATCCAAAGAAGTGAATGAAGGCTAGAAATCAGCAGCATACCAGCTGTAAAGGCAGATGCTGGGAAGAAGCCGATTATGTAGAAATACAGTAACACGATTGCAATAAGCCAGGTAGCTTTTCACGCTGGCTGAAGTCTGTCAGTAATATCTCTGGCCATGAATTGCAAGTGCTGATGGCTAAAGTTAGACTCCATAGTTAGGTTCCTATTGAAGCAGCTACGTTTTCAAAAGTGCAGCACAACCAGCATTTCCCAAGGAAATGGTGTTAGGCTCCTAAGTCACTTGGTCCAGATCCTCAAAGAGTTTTAAGCTCTGAGCTGCCACTGAAAAGCCCTAGAGAATTTTGAAAATTTTACCCCAAAGTCCCATGTTCAAAAGTAATTAGGCAAGTGGGAGCCTAAATCCCATTGACTTTCAATGAGGTGGAGGGTCCTAGGTACTTTCAGAGATTTTACCTGTAGCTGCCTGTTCACTGTCTAAGTCACCAGGACCAGGTAATAATGTGCAAATCATCAATATTTCCAACACTTTCCAGGTCTACCAGAAATATCCCCCCTCTTGTCCGGACCACACACTAAATGGCTGCAGTTCCAGTTACTGAGCACCAAACTCTCACTGGTCCCAGCTGCTGCATCTGGAGTGTCCATCTGCACAGAGGCAGGCAGAGGTCTTTGCTGGCTCTGCCCAGTGCCCCTTCCTGCCAGCCTTGGCCTCCGGCTGGCAGGGGCCTCGTCTCTGTTAGTGCCCACGTTTGTGTTGGTCGGAGCTCCCTGTGGCAAGGCTAGAAGTCTGAGTCACAGGGCAGGGAGCTCCTGTAGCTTCTTTCTCCCTCCAGCACATCCAGGGCATTGCTGAAAGACTTGGGAGCCGGCTTCTGGCTGCGGGGCATGAAGTCCGTGGAAGATACGATGCTGGGGACCTGCTGGCTGCTAGGGGGGCGTTTGGGGGCTGCTTTCCTTCTCCTGCACTCCTTGCAGCACTGGTGGAGGCTGAGCGCCAGGGAGAAGCCCCCGATGATCTCCAGGCAGCTGCCCAGGTACCCCAGCACCAGGCTGTAGCCCACATCTAGCGTGCTGTTTGGAGGGGCAGGCAGAGTGCTGAGGTAGTGGTTGTACCAGGAGACGGGGATGAGGCTCATCAGCCCAGAGGCAAAGAGTATTGGCCCAGAGAGGCCAGCTAGGAGGTAATGCGGCTCTTCTTGCCAGCAGCGCACACCCAATGCTGCCACCACCAGCCCCAGCACAGTCACAATCAGTGAGGTGACCATCAGCCCCTTGGCCACCTGCACTGGCTGCTGGGAGAAGTAGCCGAGGTCATCGGCCAGGCCGCACTGGCGCTGGCGGCTGCTCTGGAACTCTTGGCAGAGTTCCCAGATGCCCTGCTGATAGACCAGGTCCGTGGGCTTGTTGGGTATCCCGCTCACCTGCCTCCAGCAGGGCGTCAGCGTGCTGATGAGATTCAGCAGCAGGCCACAGGGGCACAGCACCAGGCCCACAATCATCACTGACGGTGTCCGCATGCTGTGGTGCAGGGGCCAGGCAGGTGGTGGGAATGAGACAACTGGCCCTGGTGTGATGGAGCGAGGAGCTGCTGCTGCTGTTGCTGTCCCAGTATGATGGGGAGAGGAGAGCTGCTGCCAGATGCTCCACCAAGCTGCAGATGCAGATAGAGCTGCGTCCCACCCAGGGACTGTGGGTCTACCCAGCCCAGGATTCTCCTCCGGGCCGGGCCTGCACTGCCTCTCTGCTCTGTCCTTAGCAGAGGGAAACTGGCTGCTCTGACCGAAACTGCTGCGTGTACAGAGAAAGCCAGCACGGCTGCCAAACAAGTTCTGGGTGGTATTTTATGAGGGGGGAGGGAGGAAAGGCAGGGCTTCCCCACCCTTGCAGGTGAAACAGTAACCAGGAAGTAGCCCTAAAGGCTGATGAATGATCACTGGGCAGGTGGGGATGGGTATGAAGTAACTGCAGAAAAACCCTTTGCTTTTCCCAGCCTGGGCCTGATTTTAATGGTGCTGAGCAAAGATCTGCGGTCGGCACATGAGCAGCAACAGTGACACAGCCGCACTGAAATCAAAGTGTGAGATGGCAGCCTGGCACGGATCTGCCTGGGCAGGAAATGTCAGACCTCCCCAACCTCCCATTTCAGGGAAACATACCTAGGCAGAATCCGGGGGTGCCCATGCCCTTGGTGGGGCCTGGATCCAGCTGGGGTGAAAATTGGGGGTGAGACAATAGAGGAGCGGATCCCTTCTGCTGTGGGTAGAGCAATACACCATGCAAGTCAGAGCAGCCGCTTGGTCTCAGCTGTAAAAGGGCCCTTTGTTCAGGTGACGCGCATCTGCGAGAAGCTGAATATACCGGATTTACAGGTATACAAGCACCACACTGTCCAGACTGCCTGGCATAGAGGGTGTCGGTGCCACTGTCCCTGCTCCTATCTTACCAGCCCAGGATTCCTAATTGGGCTCTCAACTCTGTGTGCAGACACTGCAGTATGAAGCCTGGTTTTCAAGTGCTTTGAGCACCTAGCACTGCCCTTGACTTAATGGTGTGGAGCTGAAGAAGAATTTAGGGTGAGGCTACACTGCAATTAAAACCCTGCGGCTGGCCCATGCCTAAGGGGCTGTTTCATTGCAGTGTAGACATTCAGGCCCCTCCCACCTCTCAGGGTCTTAGAGCCCCTCCAACTGGGTGAGCTAGCCCAGGCAGAAAGCTCTTCAAACCTTGGGCAGAGGTTTTTCTGTGTGATGGTGGGAGGGGCTAACACCTGGCTCAGAGCCCAGGCTAACTGTACAGGGTGGCCACACCTTAGCTCTCACCTTTTTTCATCAGCCCCACCCTCTAGTGCTCTCCACATGAACACTTCCTCATTGCTGGCTGAGAATGGATGGCCAAATTAGGTAAATGAGGCATCAGACCAGTGCTGGCCTTGCCCAGTGATCTAGACTAGGGCACTGCATTACACAGCTGTGTAGCATTTCTATAGAACAGCTGGGCCTTTCAGGGCAAAACAGGTGAGTTCATCAAATAATGCTCTTATATTTAACATTGAAAAGGACCATTTAAAGTGGTACCTGACTGACATACCCTGATTTGAGAGGATTCTATGCTTAGCTGGACTGCTTAAAAAGTGTGGGATTTATCGGAGGGACAGGATAAAAGCACAGTGAAGCAACCCTAGGCAGGGGGATAGGGCTGATCTCTGTGAGTTTACCTGGTAGTAAAACTAAAGTGCCTGGTCTACACCATGTTTTTACCACAGGATCATTCCTACACATCCCCTACAGCATCAAACACTGGTCTTAGCAGTGAAGACAAGTTAATCATATATGTAAGCGGGGGAATGGTTCTGCTGTTGTGGGGAACTTTCCTGGCTCATACACTACCCCTGTGGAGTTGGCTAGCGAAAGGATCTGAGTCCTCGCTTCCACTCCCTTTATCCAGGGACCTGCCTCACCCCGAGGGCTCCCTCCCCCCCTCCAGTGTGTGTGTGGGGGGAGGGAAGGGGGGAGTCTCTGTAACTCTGACAAGGCTGGGCCTAGGATTCCTGGGGGCTCCACCCCCAACCTTGTTGTGTCACTTAGGGCGGGGGCTAGGGTGTCCCCACTCCGGGGGGCTCTTTCTGCACTGGGCACTTCCCTGACTCACTGATCACTGCATACAGTGCAAAGCAAACACAATTTATTAAACAGCAATCAATTAAAAACCTGAGAAAAGATGAGGAAGGTTAAAGGAAACACCTAGGGCCGCCCCTGGTGCAGGCACCGCACCCAGCGTCTCTGGGTGTGAGGGACGTTCAGTCTGTGTCTCACATGTCACAGACCCCCTGCCCAGGCCTGGCTGCACGGCAGGGATGCCGTGGGTCGGACACGAGTTCTGGCGGTGGCCACACGCCCCCAGGCTCTGGGGGGGCCGGGCCCTTCTCCCCAGCGTCACCCCCATCGGGTCACAACCTCCCTTCCAGTCCGGCCTGCGCAGCCTCTGGGCTGGGGGCGTCTGCCTGCGCCGGGCCCTGCCCAGGGTCCCCCTCGCTCCCCCCAGCCGCTCATTCACCGCACCTGGCTTGGAAGGGCTCCAGCCCCAGCCCCAGCTCCCAGCCCCCCTGTGCTTCAGTGCTCTGCTGCTGTGAGTCTGCTCAGCTCAGCTCAGCTCAGCTCAGCACCCTGGCCTGGGCGTCTCTGGCCCCCCAGCCTCTGGCTGCTCTGCCCTTAGCTTGCCCCACTTCTGCCCAGGCAGCTGCAGCTCACCCAGTGGACTGGACCCACCCTGCCCTCCTGGCTCCCTCATTGGCCTGCCTGCCCTGTCAGTCAGGCTGATCTGGCGCGTTAGCCTCTCCCCACTGGCCCTGGGGGCTGTCCGTCTCAGAGTCCCGCTTCCTCATCGACCCTTCCCCTGTCCTTTGGTGCTGAGAGATGCCAACCAAAAAGACTCCCTGCGTGTCAGTGCTGGGCGACTCATCCCCTTACATATACTCTGCCCAGCAGCAGGGAGCCCGAGGTGATTGTAGGGCTTAAACTGAAGCCTGTGTTCTGGCTCTCAAATGTTTAGAAAACATTGAGGAGGAAGAAAACAATATCCTCATGCCTGGCCCCATCTGCCTGTTGGTTGTGTCCCATCGACATCCCTGCATGACTGAAACCAAGCCAGTGTTTAGGAACCGGCATGTGACCGAAACAGTTCTGGTGAGTTGCTGGTGAAATTCATAGGGGGGCGGGAAAGGGCCTCAAAGGTCGTCAATTCCAGCCCAAAGGCTAATAAATTTAGCAAGCAACTCCAAGCAGATCAATGTGTACTGGAGGGGACAAATGCCATCCCTTGACTGCTTAGGAACAGGAAAAGGTGTATTGTGTTTGGATTTTGCTGCTTGTTGGCTGGAATTCCAATGGCTTCCTCTCTACCCACACATAGGTATGAAATCAATTGTCCAATATGTGCTTAACCTAGCTTTTAGGCATTTCACTTATTTAAAAAAAAAAAAAAACATTAAAAAAATTCAGTTTGACCTAGAGTCAATTTTTAAGTCAATTCCCTTCCTGTCAATGAAACAATAAATCTCTTCTAAAGCTGGCTGGTGTACGCACACCTATGCCATTCATCCTCAAGATCTTAAAACCATAGCCGTTCAGTTCTGTTGGTATGCAGCCATCTCTGGGGTGGAGCGCTGCAGCCACACTGCCTGTGCAGAGGAGGAAATGTTTAGCCAGGGCTGTCAGCACAAACTGCTGCTCTTCCAGTCAGTGGCATGGAGCCCTCCCTTCGTAAGGACTGAGTTGGAGCTTGAAAGATTAAGGCCTAGGTTCCCAGAGGTGACCACTGGCTTTGGGTCCTTCATTTCTGGATGCCCAGCTTGGGACACCGAGGGTCAGGTTTCCAGAGGTGAAGAGCATCTCCCACTCCCATTGGATCCCAGAAATGAGGCCCCCTCAAAGCCTGAGGCACTTCTGGTGTCTAGCCTGTCACTATCTTCCATCTCCAACATCTGCTGACCATTAGGTGTGTGGATCCACATGTTCTGCCAGCTCTCGGAACACGAAATGTCTCTGGCATTTGCCGTGGGGATCTACATACCTGCTGAAGGGCTTTGCCCTGTGCCCAGCACCACACGGGCAGCACCATCAGTTGGGGTTTGGCAGTGTGCTCTGGACCGGCTGAACTGCCTATGGCAATAGTCTGACGCATGTGTCCAAGAGTCCAAATGGTGACAGTCCTAATGGCAAGAGTCCAAGGGTTGATTTCTCTGGCTGGTACTACTCGAGGTAGCGTCACTACTGGTGAGAGTCTAAAGGCTATTCTGCCTAGCGGTTACAGTTCAGGGGTAGTGTGGCCTACTGGCTAGCTCTACAGTTATGACTTGCTGCAATAACTTGGCTGTTGAGGTAGCCAGGGCCAGCTCATGAGTCGGGTGCCTGTTTAAAAAAAGGGCCCCCACCTGGTCTTTGGGCACAGATCAGATGGCTCTTGTCCTGAGAGCCCATTGTCTGGCAGGAGAGGCAGCAGCCTAAGCAGAAACACCCCGTTGCTGGGGAACGGAGCCACCTGCTGTCGGTATTTCACTCCCTAGCGCTCAGACAGGGGTGCTCTTCCATGGACCCGCTCACCTGGGCATCCACATGCACCGATGACGTGTGTCTGCTCCTGCTCCAAGGGGCTGCGAGGGCATCAGCACCTGCTCCCATATGAATGACGCTAGTTCAGAAACTCTGGCCAGCAGAGGCCAGGTTTCTAAGAAGCACCCTCAGCTGGGGGGGCAGATGGGAACCAGCTGGTGTGTGTGTGTGAATCCCCCCTGAGGCAAGCTGAGCAGTGTGTTTGTGCCCTTGGCAAGTGTCCTAAGTTCCCGCCCAGCCCTGGCCTGGGGGCTGGGAGCAGGCAGGGCGAACCGTTCGTGTAGAAGGATGCTCCTGCATGGAAAAGAGCTCAGAGTCAATGGACTGGGCTTGGCATGAATTAGCACTGGAGGAGGGCGAGGCCCCCCGTGTGTTTCTGTGTCTGGTAAGCCTGGTTCAGCCAGGTGTAGGCCCCCTCCTGTGGCCGACTGTCTGTGCTCGTGACTTTAAAAGCAACTCCTCAACACGCAGCGAGGGGAATGTGCTTGTGAGTGTGGTGCTGAGGTGGTGGGGACAGCTAGTGGCCAGGCCCAGGAGGGACGTTCTGCTTTGGAAACTAGACTCTGAACTACTGCCCTGTTATGGTGAGATGGGCATTTAGCATGTAAAAGCCTTTCTGTGGTGGCCCAAACGCTGTCCCTCTGCTGTCCTGCTTCTGTAAGTCCCTCTCCCCTTTGGCTTTCTCCCTTGTCTGTCCATCATGGGCTGGGAAGATCTCCAGATCCCACCAGGCCCTGTGCTCAGGGCTGCTTTCCTCAAAGCCAGCGGTTTCCAGCTGCCGCTCCTTCTGCGCAAGTCCCAGCACATGCAAACAGCCTTTCATCTTGCAGCTTCCCCATTGCCCATCCCTGCACCATGACCCTTTTGGGGAGCGGGGCATTCAGAGGTGTCACATGCCACTGACCCCCTCCACCCTCAGCTGCATGAATGTCTCCTTCTAAGGTGGGCTCCCAAGCCGTGCCCATCTCTCCTAGAGTGCATCTGACTTCACTATGGTCCCAGGGGTATCATGCCCCATTTAACATCTGGAGCTGAGTTCCCTTCCCTCACTGTTTTGCTGCAGCCCCAAAGTCCTTGGCCATATAAATGGATAGCAGCAGCCCCGAAGTTCCTGAATACATGAAAGATGGGGATCTCAGGCAGGCTGGAGCTGGTTTGGATGCCCAGAAAGGAGCAGTGCCCAGGGGAGCTAGCTGGAAAACCAGGATTTTTCCCATGGAAATTTTCACGGGGGAGGGAGGGAATCCCCTTTCAGAATGGTCCTGTGTGGGAAATTCTGATTTCCTGTGGGAAATTCAAAACCCTAGGGAAGTTGTTTTTCCTCCCCACCTTCCCACGCTTTCTCCCTGCTTCCCAGCTTTTTCCATTAAGAAAGTGTGGGAAAGTGGAGGGTGGGGGACACTTTCCCTTTTAACAGTAATTGTCTCATGTATTCAGAGGGGAAGTCGCCCTTTCCTTCTTACATTAACTCTTAAGAGCAGGCAAAAGGAAGGCAGGGCTCATGCTTGGCCAGTATCATGCCAGCACTGGGACTGTTCGCCAACTTTTGAAAATGAATTTTTTTCGTTAAAAATGTCATTTTAGATTGCACTTATTGTCTGATGAAAAAAGCCTTTTGGTCAGAAAATGTTTGACTGGTGCTCGTGCCTGCTGCTATGGGCAGAGAGCAAAGTGGGTCTAAAGTAGTGTCTCCTTGCACAGGGCCCCCCTCAAAGTCTAGGGCCAGCTTGGTGCCTACCCACCAGCAACCCCAGACCCTGCCTCAGCACAGGGAGCTGTTGGCTCTCGCTGTCTTTGGTGCTTTAACTTCCCAGGCGGTTGGGAGCAATGCAGCGTACAAAGGCCACTTGGCACCCAGTCACATGCAGGGGTCTGGCTCTTCCCGCAACTCAGACAATCTCAGCTGTAAAACAAACACAACAGGATCAGCAAAGTCAATTGAGAGAAAAGGTGCCTGCTGCTCTGGAGTCCTTTCCTCAGCCTAAGGCCATGTGGAAAAACACACCCCTGAGCGACCTAAGTTTCACTGGCACAAGTGTGCAGCTTCTCCCGCCACTCATTGAGGTGGTTTTATTATGTCGAGGGGAGACCTGCATGGGGATAGCTGTGCCACTGTAAGCTCGCTGGTGTAGACATGGCCTAGCATAAGAACTACTAGCCTAGGGCAGAACCATGGTCCACCTAGCCCAGTATCTTGTCTTCTGACTGGCCAGTATGGGAAGGCAGCTGCTGCTTTCTGTCACGGTAGCAGTGGCTGTGAATAGGAAGAAGAAAAAGACTGGGGCCAGGGGCCTGCCCTCCACATTGGAGGGGCTAGGAAAAGTGAATGTGAATAGGGTGCACAGACACAACCTCAATTAGTAGCAGGGGAAGGGCAGGTGGGCCCCCTCAATGTGGGCCTCAGCTTTCTAGACCCCAAACAGTTCTACAGTCTAAAATGGGCCCAGCTCCCTTGCAAGGCCTCATTTGAGACTAAATGGGCCAGTTTCTGAATTTAAAACAGATCAGCATCTCAGCCAGCACAGAGCCACTGCAGATCACAACATCCCAGGTATTACAATCGGGCCCACATGGAGGGGAGGTAGAGCTGTGCCTGAGATACCCTGCCCTGGACAGGCTGATAAGGAAGGTGTAAGTCTGTTTGTCTGTGTGCCGTCATGCTAGCTCAGTCTGGCTTAAGGTGTGATTAGATGACCAGTCTCACCCCAGAAGCGCCTACAAGGAAGTGAATGAAGGGCTGATGGCCTGCAAAACAAATGCACATGACAATATTCAACTCATTGCAGCCAGCCATTAGGGCTGTTATTTCAACAGGTTTTATTGAGACAGTCTTAGTGCGCAGCAAAATCTGAGCAAAACTGTTCAGTCAGTAGCAAGGAGTGTTCCATTCTCCTCTGAAATCCTAGCCAGACATTTCCAGAGCATCCCTCTGATGGTGAAAGACTAGCAGTATTTCCTTGCACACGTTTCAAGCGGCCAGGAAATTCAGGTTGTTGCACAGACTTCCTGTGGCAACTGTTTAACCTGTGCAGACAGAAAAATGGATAACGGCGTTACCCTGATAACAAAATATGCCCACATCCTTCACTGTAGCAGCACCGCGCAACAGCTGACTGTCCCATTACCCCCGAATGACAGGGCTCTTGGCCTGCCCAGATCTGACTGGTGGCCATAGGTTGTGCTCCATCGTACTTGTTCAGCACAAAGCTGACTCCATCGTAGTTTTGACCTCTCGTTTTGCAGTGGCAAATACAGGCCAGATTTTCATCTCAGTTACACCAGTTTAAATCCAGAGTCACTCCACAGAAGTCAGCCAGAAAACAGAGATTTGAATCTCCCTTTCATCTCAGACGTTGTTAGCACGGTGCTGTGTGTACCTACATGGCAAGGTGAATCCAGCTTCATGACCTAGGACAAACAGCTGAGCACCTCCTGGCTGGGAGGGAAGGGCACCCAGCATGTCATACCTTGCGGCCCAGAAAAAAACATTGTTGAACAACATTTGGATTACTGTAAAATGTGCACCTTTGTTGACACTTTGTCAGCTCGGACAAAGGTTGATCAGGCTTGGAGCGTGCATAGTTATTTGTCAGCTATTTGCCTACTGAAATGCTGCCGAGCTGTCCTAAACCTGTGAGCACAGAAGTACCTATAAAAAATGACGCGCCACCTCACCCAACCACTTCATGGCAAACACTTGAAGTAATTGGCACCAGGACTTCTGCCTGGACCTGGCCATTCGTGTCTTCTGATTATGCAGAGTGGCTTGAAAAGAGATGTCGGGCCCAGTGTGGCTCTTTTTGTTAAGGGAAGGGATATTTAGGGAGCAGCTTTCAACAACGTGACTCCAGCACTTGGACCTCACAGCTACAGGGGCACTGATGCATTTTCACCTGACTGTTTAGCGTCAGAGAATGTCGGGCAGCTGGCTGATATAGGGCACTTCCCCTGGGCAGAGAAACAAAAGAATGAACAAATCAAGACATGCACATGGAAATGCAAACACACAATGATATAGAAGCCACTCCAGCTGACCCTGCAGGCAGTGCAGTCCTTGCAGGAACCTTAGTGAGAGCTGGACGAGGCCCAGAGTGAAGTGGTTGAGGAACGATGGGATAAGGAGAGGAGCAAATTTGCTGATGTCTGCCCAGAAAGAAAGGCAGGTATTTGCTAGTGGAAAAGGGCCGTATATGCCCTTGATCCACAGTGTTGCGATTAAAACCATCAAAGAAAACAGCTTAATGAATGTATTAATACATACAATCAGTATGGAGCCGGAGTACAGTTTCAGGTACGCTGTTGTTGCCCTCTGCTGCGTGGTAACCCGTATCAAGGCCCTGCAGATCAGTTTATTTCCCATTAAAGCAGAAATCAGAGACATGGCTTCTGGATATAAGTGCAACTTCTTTCATTCCCACTGTGAGCACCACTGCTGGGGCAGAGGCGGTCTCGGAGGGCACACAGACAGCGCCCTCTTTCAGGGACCTCAGCCTCCCCAGCAGTGCCCAGGAAGCTGTTCTGCCCCAAGAACTGACTCCGGCTGTCCCTGCCGATGCTTACGTCAGTGTAACTTATGTCGCTCGGGGTGTGGTTTATTCACTCCCCTGCGCGCCATAGGTTACACTGACATAAGCTGCAGTGTAGACATAGCCTTAGATAGATTAAGGGCAGGGAGCAAACTTCTCTGCCACTGCAACCCCCCAAAGCAACTGCATCGCGAACTAGCAACAGAGCAGCATTTCTTTTTCATCCTTCCCATGCGAGGATAAAGAGCTTGTGATGTGTCACAGCCCCACCTGGTGACTCCTTCTATAACACAGTTAACAACTGCAGGCAGCATGGTGTCCTAAGGCTCCACACTGAAGTCAGGAGCTGCCTACCGTAACTAGGTGACTTGCCCCTTAAGGGTTGGAGGCCTGGAGCCAGCTAACCATGATTACAAAGCAGCCAGATCTGGCTATGGATCAGGTGATTTCCCTATAACGAGCAGCTGGAGGCTGCAGTGAAGGGGGATGACTGGGGGGAGGAGAAGGAGGAGGAGGAGGAGGAGGAAGGAAGGAGAATCAATCAATCAATCAATCAGAGATACTACAGCAGACAGTTTTGATTCTCCCATAGACTAGAAGGGCACAGAATTGAGCCAATGCTGATCTCTTGAAACTCACCGTAAATGGATAATTAGACTATCCAGAGAGAGAACAGTACAGATTAAAAAATAAAGGGCTTTGGAAGGGACAGAAACTCACCTGCTTTGGGGCATAAACTAATTGCTAATTACAAGGGGCTGGAAAGAAACTGCCCCTGGGGGCAGATTATCCCATAACTGTGAGATTACTTTCACCTTCCTCTGAAGTAGCTGGAACTGCCCACTGTCAGAGAGAGGATGCTAGGTGAGATGGACTTTGGCTCTGATCCAGTTCAGTAATATCCATGTGCCTGAGGTTAAGTATAATTGTTTGTGACTAGGAAATTTTAGGACAATTCTTCTGTATTAAAGGGATTCTGTCAAGTAGTTTAGGTGTGCATTTGGGTTCTCTGCTTTATTTTACAAAACCCTAATGCATAGAAAAGCTTCAGTTAGTGTTAAAATATTGAAAACATTTTTTCCTATGGGCATTTGTCTGGAAGGGTGGAAACAGAAAGGGAAGAGCCTCTTGGTGCTGCGTGAGAACCTAAAGGGAAAAGTGACTATAAACTGGAAGTGAAAAACAGACCCTTCAGGAGTCATTTGTGTGCTGAGGGAAATGCAGGTAGCTGCATGAACAGCACATTTGGTTAGCATATGATGTCACTAGTAATGCAGGGCTGGAAAGTAGATGCTACTGTGTGGAGCCAATCAGGGCTCCCAATTTGCTGGGGGAAAGGGATACACTTTACTGGGGTCTGGGGGACCTGGCCTAGGCTGCAACCCCTATTACTACCATTATGGGAGGGGGCCTGTGGTAAAAGTTTGTACTGGGCCTGAAAAAATTATGCTTGGGCCCTGGAGCCAATACAAGAACTTGAGAGTCAATGGGACTCCGCACCAGCCTTGCTGGGGGTGCCCTAAAGCAGAGCAGTGGGTGCTCAGTGCAGGAGGGTGGGACCCTGCTACCAGCCCTGCCAGCAGGGGGAGCCTTAGAGTAGAGCAGGCTTATAAGGGAGCTGCTCCACCCTAAGACTGTCTGTTTCAGGGGACATTTTGACATTTCTAAACTTGGTTTCAGTCCAAATTGGAGCAAATGGAAATATTTTAAAAATTTCCTGCAAAACAGATGCTTCAAAAATTTGTTTTAGGAGAGTTTAAATGTTTTGGGTTTTTTGTTTTTTTTTTCAAATTTAATTTTTTGTAATGAAATGTTTCTCTTTTTTTTTTTTTTTTCATTTTATATTACTTGTCTTATGTTTCTAGTATGTCATGGTAGGTCAGTAACTGAAGTGCATGTCATGACACATCATATCATGTCAAGTCAGAATTTGTACTACTTGTCACTTCACAGCTCCAGAAAGTTTAAAAAACAAACAAAAACCAAATTCTATTTTCCTTCCCATGCAGCAAGAGGAGCCGTGAAAGGAATCCGAGGATGTCGTGTGAACATTTGACCTGTGGCAAGTAATGTTCACCTCCTTATTCCAAGAACTGGCACAAAGGATTCTGGGCTGTTTATTGGGGCAGGGAAAATGTGGCTGAATATTGGATTACAGGGGGAAATAGACTGAGGAACACGGCCTTGGAGGATAAACAGCTTGCAGGAGTTCATTAAAAATCATAGGAAGTACTTAAGTGTCTTAAATACTCTTAAGGCCAGATTCTGAGATCAATTATACCGGTCACCTGTGTAAATCTGGAGTAACTCTGAATTTCAGTAGAGTTACTCCAGACTTACACTGATTTAACTGAGATTCAAATCTCGCCCCGAATTAATTTATGTTCGAAAGATGTTTCTTAAATTCATTCAACTTAAATTGATTATGAAAATACTGATTAAGATCCAACAAATAACCCAAGGTATTTTTTTTACATAAATATAAATCTTGTGTTTGATAATCCGTTCTCGTGCTGTATTTAACATACAATTGTTTTGTTTTATTTTTAATCTACGTAAGTAGGTTGGATTAATTTTTCCACTTGTTAAACCCTGATTATTATGGGCCAGGCACCTTCTTTGTGAATTAGCTGTAGAGGGAAACCCAGAATAGCAATGGAACAGTGTGTTGGGAATGGGGGATTTTGATGTAAATCTTATTTTCAGCAGCGGATGTGCACAGCATTCATTTTACATGCCCAGTATAGACCTGATATCTTATGGTACTAATATTTTTAGTTCTTCATCTACACCTTATAAGAAAAAAGCATCAGTAGTTTGGTAAAATGACTTGCTCTTGTTTCTGATTCTCAGTGCCTTATCTTCACTGGCAGATAATGGCGGGTGCCCACTAGTATCTGTTGTAGTTAATGGTGGAAAACAATCTTTGCTTTACTGCAATTGCCGATTTCTCACATGCTCAGACCTTTCTGCCACTTTGTCTGGTGTCTCCCGTGCTGCGTTTCTGCTTGTAGCCAAATTATTGTCCAAAAGGTGAGCCAAATGCGCTTGGTGGTTTTTGAGTAGTGAGAATGGGAAAAATACACTTTCCCATTCTGTCTGGACCTGCTTTCCCAAATCTCTATCAGCACACATGGGGGTGGTTTGAGTTCATTTTACTGGTGATACCTTTCCTCTGGAAGTCTTTCCGATGTGTGCATTTGCAGTATCCCTATCCAGGAGGTCTCTTCTGGTGCTCTGGAATTCTGCTCCCCATGGTTCTGTGGTGAGATGCGACATGTATTTCAGCACAGATGAGAGCCGTGTAGGAACAGCAATTGGTCCTTCAGTTCTGCTCTGTTTTTTCTGCGTCTTTCCCATTTGTTTTCAGACTTGCACACACGTTGCTCAGTGACTCCCAGTTCACTTCAGTGTAGTAATCAGGTATGAACTAGCCACAGTCAAAGACAGAGGTTTGAAAGTCATCTGTTGGGTGAGTTGTTCCAAGAATTTTCAGTCTGAAAGAGGTGATCTAGGTGAGCCAGTTTTCCTGCTCCCACTTTGCTGCTGGCTGGATATGTTTATGGGCCGTCCTTTGTTTCTATCCATGTGGTGATTTTTAATGTACAAGATAGGGGCCCAGAGCACTGGATGGATGCCTATCATTGGGCTTCAGGCATTCAGAGAAATACATTCCTGTGAGGAATTGAGGGTGGTAGGCTGGAGGGCTTTACTGGGTAGGAAGAAGAGATGTTCTGGCCTCCAGTTTCTTTGGGTCCCCAAGTGGTTGAGATGCGGTTAACCTATGTATTAGTCTGGATTTGTGGCATCTATGAAGTGTGTCGTGTCAAGGGGGAAAGGGCTGCCTTAGAGTACTTGGTGAAGTTTGGCTCTTTCCTCTGCAGCTCCTGGCATGTTCAGGATGGGCTGTGCTTTTGCACTCAGTCCCTGCAGGGTGTGGAAGGGGCAGGACAGAGCTCCCTTGCTGCTCGCTGTAGGAACGGAGCCCTGCTGCCCCACACCTGATTCCAGCAAGGTAGGAGCTGCAGGCACCCTTTTCCCGCAGGAGATAAGCAATGAGCCGAGGCAACAGGGCTCAACAGCTACGGCCTGCAGGGTGGAGATGCACCGGGCTCCCACCGTCCTCCAGCCAGCATCTCAGTTTGCCCTTAATTGACGGTGTTTGAGTGACTAACGAAAATCCTCTGTCAGGAAGTCAGGGCCATCTGCTGGGCCCGGAGACACAGCTACAGGGAGATCCTAGCTCTGAGCGAGATTCGGATGCACCTTCCTGCGGCACACAGGTCACGTGTTAGCGCTGAATCTGCTTGTTCTCTCAGTATGGCTGGCCCAATCACAACAGCCATGATTACACTTCAAATCTCCAGCCCCCAAAAGCAGTAAGTCAAGGGCCAAGCACTGCTCCTGCTCTGTGCAAAACCCAAAGCAGCCATCCAGGCACTGGGAGGGTGGGTGAACTAAGGGCTGCTTCGGGGCCATGGGAGAGGTTGGACCCCATTTGCACCCTTTCTGGAGGGCGTTGAGGCTGGAGAGGGGGCTACAGGTGGGAGATGAGTCCCCTGCACAGCATTTCCACAGCCAGCTCCTCTCCCGTTCCCCATTCTGGGACTATGGCTGTTCTGCAGTGCTTGGGCCTTCCCTTCCCCTGGGGTGGAGGTGGAGGGAGACAGTATGCCGTTCCAGACTTATTCTGAAGGGTTCTTGAGGAGCACTAAACAAATGGAAGGAAAAAATCCCAACAGTGGCTTCTTGTGCATGGTTCATTATTATCCCGAAACAGGTACCTTACCTACTCTGGGATTTCTAGGGTGCCCATCACTGTGGTATCTAGATGCTGCACCATATGATGATATAAAACGTTGTGTATAAAGAGCCCTCTGTCAAGAGGATTAAAATGTAAACAAAATAAGAGAGAATTAGAACTGGTCAGAAGCCAGGACGACAATTCACAAACTTTTAAAATGTCCCATCTTTTCTTTTTGTTGAAATTCAAAACCTCACTGAACTTCTTTGTTTAAAGTTTTGAAAAATGTTGACCAGCTGTCTGGAAAACTCTTAAAACATCAAATGGATTATACAGTCTCCAGGCTGAATGATTCCATGCAGAACTACATCAGATTTATTCTGTTCCTTCAGTAAGTGTGTTTTATATTTCAGTTTTCAGGAGGCAGAGATCTGGGTCTGTCTGGGCTCTACTCAGAGCTACCTTTCCTTTGAAAGCCAGTCTCGACTAAATCAAACCTGACTCCTCATTGGATGAGGCCACTCAAGTGGTTGCCCACCAGCTCAGATACTACAGTGGTGACGTAGCAATGTCTCTCTCCTGAGTGAAGCGGATAGTTCTGACTAAATCACAATGTGCTCTGCACTCTGCATATGGCTGCCCATTGAATTTTGGTGCATTGGATAGACTGATAGATGTTAAGGCCAGCAGGGACCACTATGACCCTCCACTCTGACCTCCTGCATGACACAGGCTGGAGAACCTCACCCAGGGAGTCCTGCATCCAGCCCAATTAACATATACTTGAACTAGCTGGCTCTTCTAGAAAGGCATACAGTCTTGATTTAAAGACTCAAAGTGATGGAGAAGCTACCACATCCCTTAGTAAGTTGTTCCAATGCTTCATTCTCCTTCACTGTTAAAAGTTTGTGCCTTATTTCCAGTCGTAATTTGTCTAGCTTTCAAAATCTTCATCCTCAGTGCCCTGAATGGGCTAGGCCCTGGCTGGGTTGCCCAGAGACTGTGTCTCCTTGCTCCCTGCCATGCTTGCTAAGCTCAGGGAGGGCTGACCATGTGCTAGCTGGAGGTTGGGCTTTCTCAATGAAGAATCTGCCAGGAGGAAGCACATGGCCATGGCAGAATCAGCTAAGCCCACTTTTAGAGTTCACTGCCTGGCACATCTCTTAAAACCAGCATCTCCTCCAGCAGCTATGTAACACCCACTGCAGAAGGAATCAACACCCCTAAGTGCTGGAACGATGGGTGCTGGGGTGCCCCTTGCCTTGAAGTGGTTTCCATCATATGCAGGGTTTCCAGTTTGGTTTAAGGCTCTCAGCACCTCCACTGTACAAATTGTTCCCGCTCCCTTGTCAACACTCAGGCATTGTAGAACCATCTTAAAAGGAGAAGGGCACCAAATGCAAATGTGGGATCTTAAATCTTTTGAGGCACTCTGATACTGCTGTGAAGAACACCATGGGAGTGCCTGGAAATACAATTCATCAACATATGCACAGCTAAAAATGACTGATTAATTAGCCCTTAGCTATTGCTGCAAAGTCTTGCAAATGACCAGTCTGGATTTTCCTCCTAATAAACCTTTTTAAATGAAGGCAGAGGCAATTGGCGTAGTATTGCTAGATGCTCCTGTACCATTTCTAACCCATCCAATTAAGGCTAAACCTTTCTCAGCAAGGTTGCCAGCAGCTCTTCACATGCTGATAATCACAGGATATGTAGAATTGCCTGATACTTGAAATTACATGACATTTTGTGTAATTGTCCCCAATTTGTGCCATCAAATCTTCCCCCAAGCAAACAACTGGTGCTTTGTTTAGGTGAGTTAAGTTGCAATGCTGACATTTCATTTGGTGTTTAGCAGGGAGCTAGTAAAACAAAAGGGAAATGGAACTCGGTGACTCAGTAAGCATAGTTGCCTCAAAGCTGGAGTTAAGTAAGAGGACGGGATGAAAGCAGTGCCAGGGTGATCAGAGAGATCCAAAGGATTCAGCATCCTGCACCCAGTCACTTGAACAGTAGCAGGAGTGGGGCCAGAGAAAGCACTAGATGAAGATTTCCAAGCTGGGCCTCCATTTGTTTCCCCATTAACTTTGAGAACAATCTCCCAAAGACCTGTGTTAATTGTAGCTTTCTGGTTTTCGTAGGCTACACTCGTGTTGTTGTTGTGCTCTCGATCACACCCGAGAGCACAAGCACTATGAATACATGCCCTTAGGTAGTTTCTATCAAAAATCAGCTTTCCTCCTCAACTTCTTGGAATGAACAAGCATGGCGGGGCTCATGTGTGGAATGGGAACAGACTATCACTGTGGAATGGAAAAAACTTTGTCAACTGTTTTTGTTCCAATTACATATTGTCTTTTTTCTATGAATGTGGGGCATTTCTTCACTTTAATGTGATGTTCAGATCATCTGAAATAAAAGAATTCTAGATCTAACATCTGCTAGGTGGAGAAACACAAAGGGCTAGAGCAGATGCATACACTGAGCTTTTGTGTTCCCTCTGATGGACCCTGGATGGTACCATGGGGGAAGGAAACACCACCAAAGTCCCCTCACTGACTCATTCCACCACCACAGAGGAAGGGTTGAGGGCTGCACCCTTCCTAGACCCACAGACGGGAATCCGCCAAGAGGGGACCCACCTCCCTTGTGGATTCCTGTGTGTTGATGCTGTCGCTGTATATTTGAACTGATAAGTCTGTTTACTGGAGTCCATTTAAATCACCACGGGTGCTCAGTTTAATGGTGGCCACTCCCATTCATGTTTGTCTCCACTCTCCTTCCCCGCCCCCAATGGCCGTGCCTCCTGAAGCCATGCTGCCATTGGTTAGCTCTCCCTTTGGGTAGTAGGTAGCCCCGCCCCACTGTATACCCGAGGTACATCACTTCTCTTTGCCTCCGGTGGCACTTGGCCAGGTTTACCGTAAGTCCTGTCTTCTGCAGGACTTGAACAACGGCGGTGATGTGATGTAAGAGGTCCTCCCCTCCTGCTGCTATCAATGCCTGTGTCATCAATATAGGCAGCCGTGTGCTGATCGTGGGTTCACAGCACCTGGCCCGTTAGTTGCTGAAAGGCTGCGGTTGCGCCATGTAGGCCAAAGGGCCTCGTGACAAATTGATACAGGTTAACGGGTGCTGGGAAGGCCGTCTTCAGGGAGATTTGCCCTAACCATTCGTTAAGTCCAGTGTGGAGAGAGATTCAGTGCTCCCCAGACTTTCTAACAGCTTGTTTAGGTGGGGTATTGGGTAGGCATCAAAGCAGGATCTTGTGTTGACCTTTCTGAAGTCTATACAGAACCGGGTTATACTGTCAGCTTTTGGCACTAGTACGATGGTGCACCACCATTCACTATGGGACTCCTCGATGACCCCTGGGGTCAGTGCTGCTTGGAGTCCTCTTGGACCATTGCCCACATCTTCCTTGGTAGGGGCTGGTGATTATCGTGCACTTTCTGTCCAGGTTCATTGTGAAGTGGTGGTAGTTCCAATGCATCTTCCTTGGGAGGGCTGAGAATACCTCCAGGAAGGCCTGTGTCAGCTGCAGCAGTTACATTTGCTGTGCCAGGCCCAGTGGCAACCCCATCGGCACAGGTGCTGGTCTGCGGATGGCATGGCTTTAGGGCCCAGGTTGAGTTCTAGAGAGTACCAGGCTATAGAAGGCCTTCCTGAGCCTTCCAGGCCTTCAAGAATTGATGTGGTAAATCTGTATTTCCTTCCATCTCCTGGACTGATGGATCTAATAGTCAGCTGGACCTACCTTCCTCACCACTTCGAACAGGCCCTGCCATTGGGCCAACAGTTTAAACTTGGACATCGGGAGCAGCAATAAGGTTCAAAAGTTCGCAGCCAGGCCCCTGGTTGTAGGTGTGTTCCTGTGGTTGCTGGGCTTTCGACAAGTTTTCCTTGGTGAAGCTCCCCAGCGTCTTCAGTCTCTCGCATAGCTGGAGCATGTAGGGCACTGAGCCCAAGACCTGGGATTCCTGCTCTTCCCTGAGGCGGTCCAAATTCCCCCTGGGCTGCCTCCCTTAGAGAAGCTCGATGGGCGAGAATCTGATGGAGGCTCTGGGAATCTCCTATACGGCAAACAGTAATGATGGTAGTCACGGGTCCCAGTGCTGGGAGTCTGAGTGCAGGAACTTGCTCAAGGTGGCCTTTAGGGTCCTGCTGAATTACTCCACCAGCCCAATTGTCTAGTGCTGGCACATGGAGGTCTCAAGGGGCGTTAGCAATTCACACAGCTCCTGCATCTGTTTAGAGGATCCGTCACTATTTCTTCTGGTAGTCCGACCCTCGCGAAGACACTCATGAGTTCATTCTCGATGACATGCGCAGCTGTCGAGCGTTGCAGTACAGCTTTGGGATGCCATTTGGCATAGTCTATTATCACTAATATGCGACGGTCCCCCTTCCCTCTCTTCTCGAGGGGACCCACTCGATCCATCCCTATTTGTTCAAAGAGTACACTCACCCTTTGGGTTTTGCCAGCTGGCATTCGGTGCACCAGGCACAGAAGTGGCAGAGTTTCTTGTGGCTCCCCCAGCCAGAAGACCCGGAGAGCCACGCTTTCGAAGGTCTCTGGCCACCCCTGCTTTATTGGAAGGGCACTGGAAGCTCCTCTTCATCCTGTCCTCACTGAGAGCAAGGGAAGGGGCAGGAGGGGAATGGAAGTATTCCGATCCCCGGTGGCTGACAGCACTGATGTTACTAAACAGCCCAGGGGCGGGGGCGGGCGGGGGGGATAGTTTTGAGGGAGGATTAATTCATTTGTTCTGCTCAAAGGGACTAGGCTGTATCTGTTTGCTGGAGATGGCCGTGCATTGGGTCTGTAGGTGATGTTTATTTAGACTAATGATGCTGAAGGGCTGTAAATTTACACCCAAACTTAAGCACATACTAGCAACCTGATCTGAACATAGAGCTGGGAGCCAGACCCTCCTGCCTTCTCACCCTGACACTGGCCCCTTCCCACCCCACCCATATCCCCTGGCAGGTCCCACCTTTCTGCCGAGAACACCTGCCTGCCCTCAGCCAGCCCAGTAATGAGGTACCATGTGCCCTGCGAGAGGTCTAATGGAAGAAACCGGAGTGCCCTACAGACCGTTCTTTTAAAGAAATGGGGCTTATGTTGCGACCCTAAAACCGTTGCTGGGCCAAGCACACTCCGTTTCTAAACAGGGCCTTTTTTCCCATGGGCAGTGCTCCACTCGTGAGAGCTGTCCCTGTTCTACAACTGCAAATCCTGCAACACTTGGTCGCAGGCAGTGAGCAAGGGGTTCCGGGTGGAACTCGCAGGCTGACAAGGATACACAGTGTGAGGAAAGGCTCTGAACGCTGCATCATGGGATGCTCCTGGTACCCCAAAATGGCCGAGTACCAGGCTCCAGGCAGAATATGCAGCTGGTTTGTGTTGGTGGGTCAGCCCAAGATGAGTAAAGTACTCCAGCTACAGATGTCGTCTTTGTAAATTGCGGTTAAAAGCAGACAACACAATGTCCAGTTTTCAGCAAGAAAAGGCACATTGGTGAAAGGGGCAGCGCAGTGGCTCAGGTTCCAGTCCCACCCCCTGCTGGGATTTATGGTAGCGCCCCAATTCCACCACAGCTAAGGTACGAAAGCTCTCTCTGTTTAAAGGACAACTCCTCTTAGTTCTCTAAAATCTGCACAGTTACTCAGGTTGCCTTGAAATTTGAAAGGCCTCTGGGTGGCAGTGTAACCCAAATTTGAGGATATTTGACTGGGGGTTCCCGAAAAACTTTCTAAAGGGATTGTTACATGCTGGGTGAAAGCTTGTTATGGGTTGATTTAAGACCTCATTGAGAGGTGTGAACTCCGTTAAGTAAGGATGAGCCACCACTTAAGATAAAAGGAGGATGTGAACCCACTCAGGAGCTTTTGCAGGGTGTTGTTTTAGGGAGGGAAGGGGGATGCAAAACAGATGAAAGACTGAGGCCTGGTCTACACCTAAAATTTAGGTCAACCTAGGTTCATCACTCTGGGGTATGATAAATTCACACCCCCGAGACACGTAGTTAAATAGCCCCAATATAGACACTGTTAGGTCGACGGGAGAATTATTCTGTGGACCTAGCTACCACCTCTCGAGGGGATGGATTAAGTGCAGTGATGTCAGTGTAGCTACATAGCACCATAGCTGCACCACTGTAGCACTTGCCGTGGATACAAGCCCTGGGACAAAGAGACAGCTGGTAGGAACAGCTGACAGCACAGTGGCTGAGCCTGGACGAGCCCTAGGGGGAGGTGTTTGGAGCCGATGGTGCAGGTTGAAAAGAGCACTCTTGGTGCTATGAGCAAACAAAGTTGATTCTTGCAAGGAAAGAGCTTGTGCCTGTGGAACCCCAATGCAACAAATGATGGCAGTGCTCACAGACATCAAAGATGGCCAAGGGGAATTAAAGCAAGACTGAAATCTAGAGCTGGAGACTTTGCAAAGGGAATGCAGACAAGAGCTGGAGGTTTCCCGGCAGGGGCTCAGAGATGACTTAGGGGCTGAGGTGAGATCCCTGCTGGAGCAAGAACTACGAAGTGCCCAAACCGATTGGGAAGCCCAGCTGCAACACAGCCTGGTTGGAATGGTAAAACCATTTCAAGCGTGGAATTTCTAGCCATAGAGCATCTGTAGTCCAGTTTGATTAAGATTTTTACTATATTTTACTCTATGCTTCCTTTCACACATGTTACTACTCCCTTACCAGTGCCACCCATTCTGTCAGGGGAGCCTGCAGGAATTTAACTTTGACCCCTTTTGGAGGGGCACCTTCTGTGCCCGCTGTCACCCCGGCCTCGGGAAGACCTCGCACTTCCTTCCCTCCCCCCACTTCGTCCCCAACAGGACCTTGCACTCCCCGAGCTCTGCCACCAGAGCTCCAGGTCCCGAGGAGTTCTGTTCCCGTGGTGCTTATTGGGAGGCCCGGGCTGCTGCTTGTCCCTCCCCCTTTGGCATGACCCTGTACCCTGTCAGTCTGATATATTTTGTACCCTGGTGTTACCATGTCCCATGGATTATCATCATTCCAGCAAGTTTCTGTGATGCCTGTTCTATCGATATCCTCAGTTAGTACCAGGCACTCAGTTCACCTATCTTAGTATTTAGACTTCTAGCATTTGTATGCAAGCACTTACAAAATGTATCAATATTAAGTTGTCTGCCTTCATGTGAAGTTTGACTGTTTCTTTTCAGTTCCTACCTGTACTTTATCGACTTCTATCCTCTCCTCTTTACTAGGATATAGAGTATCCCTTTTCATCAAGCCTCTCCTAAGGGTTGTCTCTGTCCAAACCATGTACCCTTGCACGCCTGTTGGCTTTCCCCCAGCCCTTAGTTTAAAAACTCTTCTATGACCTTTTAAATTTTGCAAGCCAACAAGCTGGTTGCGGTCTGGTTTCGGTGGAGTATATCCTTCCTGTGCTGCTCTCCTTTTTCCAAAAAGTCCCCCAGTTTCTAATCAATCTACATCCCTTCTCCCAACACCATCATCTCATCTGCACATTGAAGACCTGGCAGTTCTGCCTCTTGCACTGGCCCTGCATGTGGAACTGGCGGCATTTCAGAGAATGCTATCATGGAGGTCCTGGACTTTAATCTTTTACCTACCAACCTCACTTTGGCCTCCAAGACCTCTCTCCTACCATGTACCATGACCACCAGCTCCTTCTCAGTACTACACCTAAGACTGTCTAGATCAGTGGTTCTCAAACTAGGGGTCAGGCCTCCCAAGAGAGGCCCAGGCATGTGTCAAGAGAGGTCTGAGCTATGTGACTTTTTGTGGGTTCTTTTTTTGAAAGAGCTCTGGCTGTCAGCCCTGGGTGGCAGGGGTTTGTGCAGAAGGGCCATGCACACCCAGGAGGCGGGGATAAAGTGGACAGCTAGAGTCGCACTGGTTGGGAGCTGAGGACCCGGCCAGCAGCTGCTGCTTTCCACTCTGCCTTCAGACTTGGGTGGTGGTATTTATAGTGGGGGAGGAGGGAGGTCATATAAACAACTAGACACAAAGAAGGGAGGTCCAATCAAATAAGTGTGAGAACTACTGCTCTAGATGTCTCAAGAGGGCCACCCATGTTTGCACTTGGTTGGCGGGCAATTCACCATGTGGTTTTTCTGGTCATCACAAATCCAACTCTCTCTACTTCTAATAATCAAAACCCACATTAGTATTACCTGGATCTTTCTAATAATTGAGGTCGTGTCTCCTGGAGGGGTGTGAATGGATACCATGACATCAGCTGGAAGGAGGGTCCCAACTATGGGATCGTTTCCCTCCACTCCAGCTTGATGTTCTCCCTCCCCAAGACTTTCATCCTCCTCAACAGCACAGAGGCTGTCAGACTGGGGCTGGCACCTTGTTACTGGGTCCCAGAAAGTCTTGTCTATGTGCCTCTCTGTCTCCTTAGCTCCTCCAGTTCAGCCCTTCTGGTCCCAAGAGCCTATGCTTGGTAGCTGAGGGCTATGACCTGCTTGCATCAAATGCACACCTGCCCCCAAGGCTGATAATCATTCATGCTGCAGTCAGTGCAATAAACTGGATAACACCCTGGGTGGGTGGGTGTGTGTCTTTGTCTTTGTCTTTGGGGGACAGTTACTGGTCTAAGTTTAGAGAATGTTTGTTAGGTGTATCTGGCTCTAATGCTCCCTCCTGTTCTCCTGGGGTTAGCCCTGCCCTCTTTTTGAGGGATCCTACAGTGGTCAGGGATCAAAGGATGGCAGGGTGGAGCCTTGGTAGGAAGCTTTGAGCCTAGCCTAACCACCCGTTAGCTTCAGCCCCCAACCCCACAAACAGTCCACACAATAAAATTTCACTCAAGCAGGCACACGGCAAGCACCCCACAACCAACTAACAGGCAACAACCAACTCACCCGAAGGGTCACATTGTCACTTCTCCTTCACCTGGAAAACTGCCTCAGAAACTGCCCAGTTTACTAGCTCCATGCTAAGATCCTGCTACACTTCCGTTTATTGATCACACAGTAGGGCCAACTGAAGTTCAGAGGAAAACAGCGTGGATAATAAAGTAGAGGCCTACTAGGACAAAGCCATTCATTTATCCAAAATAAAACCCGTTTTAACACTAGAGTTTAGCCAGCACCTCTGGCTAACACACAAAAGATTCTGGGGAGCCTGGTCAAGAAATCATGAGTTTAATACAAAAAGAACAATAAACGATGAATATTTACTAACAATCCACTGGAGCCATGGGATGAAGTTGCGGGAAGGGACGCCGGAGCTACAAACAACTTTGCAACAAGAGGATCCTAGCATCAGGACAGTATATGATTGGAAAATCAGCTGGCAAACGCAGCCACCTGGAAAGTGGTGTCCCCTCCCAGCACTACAGTAAAAGCTTTCTGGTCACCGTGGGATAGCTTGGCTTTTAAAGTGAAATATTGTCTAGGAGATGGGAGAAACTAGCAGGTGATGGATACAGGCACCAGCTAGTTATATCAGATACACTGAAAAGAGAGGTTCTGAGGCTATGTCATGATCCACAAGTTTCAGGACATTTTGGGTTTGCAAAAAGCTTAGCCAAGCGAAGGGAGAATTTCTATTGGGTAACATGCAGGCCGGCTCTAGAAAGTTGGTGCAGGACCTGTGATGCTTCCATTGCAGAGAAGGGTGCCCGTAAAACTGGGAGAACCCCTCTTGTGGGAGCATCAACAGAGCATGTTCCCATTGACGTTCCTGGACTTTTGCCTGAGACAGAAGCTGGCAATCAGCACTTGCCAGTAGCTATGGACTACTTCACAAAATGTCCTGAGACTTAACGAATAAGAGATCAAGGGGCTGTGCAGTAGTGGGGGCACTAGAGAATTAATTTTTCACTAGATTTGGGTCCCAACTGAGCTACACACAGATCAAGGGAGAAACTTTGGATCCAAAGTGTTTTAATAGGTTTACACTACCCCAGCCCACCCACAATCTGATGGGATGGTGGGAAGGATCAATAGGAACCTGGGGGCTCAACTGGCCATAGAACAGCACCAAAAGGACTGACTGGGACCAGCAAATCCCGTTCCCTCTGATGGCTTACGGCACAGCAGCAAGTGAGAGTACAGTGTGCCCCAGGACTCCTCATGTTGGGGCATGCGCCAAGGACCCAGCAAACCTGTTGATTGGAATTCCTGAAATGTAACAAAGGGATCTGAGCCTTTTGGACTATGTATAAACCCTACAATCCAAAATTGGAAAAGTTCACACCTTTGTTAGAGAAAATTTGAAGACATTGCCTCGGCTCAAATGAAAAGACTCTGACATAAGGTTATGCAGGGTAATTTTTAAAAGAGGAGACCTATTCTGGGTTTACAATCCTAGGAGAAAGAAGTGGAGCCCTAAACTGGATAAACCATACAGGAGAGACCCGATGTAGTACTGACCCGAAGAAATGAAAGGGTGTGCACGATACAGACGGGTCCCAGGACTAAACCTAAACTTATGCATGAGGACCATCTACGGTGGTATCAGAGGGACAGGATTTCAGCATGGCTGCCCCCCGAATTGGAGAATGTAATAGTGGATGCTGAGGCAGGGAAAGTTGTGACAGTCATGAATCCACCACTCACAGGAATTGTCACAGCCAAAAAGTTCTGTGGAAACAATACACACACCTCAGGAGCGCACTGAAAGGAAATCTAGGGAGAGAAACACCTCAGAGATTTGGGTAGGACTAAAATTAGTTTGTGGGTGATGTGGAATTATCTAACAGAAAGACACTATACATACGTAAACAGTTAAGCTTGTGTCAGTTGTACCTTTGCTAAAAACATTTTTTTTCTGTTTGGGGTGTCATCATTTTAGGTCACATCAGGACAATGAGCAAAGCTGAAGTGGGGGCTGTTAGGAGCTGGATGTGAAACCTTGTTATGGGTTGAATTACAACCTCATTGAGATTGATAGGGGTGAACTCACCCTTCAATTAACATAACTGTAAAGATGAGCCCCGCCTAAGATTTAAGGAATAAGTGCTATGATGCTATGGAGGTGCAGAGGGGAGAGGACCAGAAGAGGTGGAGAATACAAGGGGTAGCAGAGGAAGTTGGGATTTAGAGGTTTATGTGGGGCCCTATCAGCCCTGAATTTCCCCTTCTATATGTGTGATGGGATCTGGGAGAGCCCTACCCAGCTGCAGGGGTCTAAGCCCCTCTTCCTGCTGCCTCTGTGTTCTGGGATCTGGGAACCCTGTCCTCTTGGGATGTCTGAGCACCTCTCCCTGTCCCTCCACATAAGCTGGGATCTGGGGTAGGAGGAATGAAAGTAATAAATGTAAACTTCTGAAATCCAGCAGCTGAACAGTGTCAGGAGCACTGAGGACTCACATCGCCCTACTGACGCTACGTATTGCAACAAAGCAATCTGGAGGTTGTGTCAGCAGCAGAGCGCTGGGGTTTTCTTGTCATGGCCGTTGTCAGTGTGAGGTGGGAAATGAGAGCCGGCTGTGGATTTAATGGTGGGCAGGGGTTAGGTGATATTCTGTAGGCATGCGTCAAGGGGCTGTAAATGGGCATGAAGTGGGATTCTGACGGGAAGCAGGCTCAATATTTGACTGAAGGGCAGTGGTCCCTAAACTTTTTCCATCGTGACCCTCCCCCTGCCTGTAATGGAACCTATCCATGCTCCCCGCTCCCCCGCGCCCGGGAACCACGGTCAGAAGCTACAGCTGGGAACGGGGCTGGAGCTGTAGTCAGGAGCTAGCGTGGGAAGTGGAGCCAAGGTCAGGCCAAGGCTGGGGCCAGGGCTGGAGCAGAGCTGAGTGGTGCTCTCTCTCTTGTAGGGGCTGGCCTGGATCCCCCAAACGTTCTTCTGTGTCCCCCAACAGAGCGCACCCCACAGTTTGGGGACCACTGCCATAGGGCAAGTGCAGCTGGCGCTTGTCCTTTACCATGAAAGGGCAGAGTGGGAGTTTGTGTGTTATGGGTGTGTTGGGGCATCGCTCAGAGAGGGCAGAATTAAGGCATAGCTCTGTATTTCCCGGTTTGCAGATGTCTCAGTTTTGCTGAACTTGATGCTTTGGAAGGCCCCAAGAGACCATCGGGCTACTGTAACTCTGCACTGACAAAGGTTTTTTTTAGCCATTTAATAGTTAACCAGGCTGAGATCTACAGCAAGGTCAAGGATCCTGTGACACCTGAGATACATCAATTAACCTGCCGTTGAGATGCATGACAGCTGTTTTTGGCTCTGTGCAGACCCAAGCAGACAGCGCTATATCAGTTCACAATAGGGAGATTTTCTGTGTCACACAAAGGAAGGTCCTATTTTCAAAAGTAAAGTTTAAATCGTGCAGCTTCTGCTCACGCTCACCGAGGGAGTGTGCAATGGCCCCAGCCTCTCCATGACAGGATGGCTAGTTAGTAGTATGTATCAGTCGTGTGGGGTTGGTGCCTCATGGTTCCAGTCATTGTGCTAGGCGCTGTACAAACAAAAAGATGGTCCCTGCCCCAAAGAGCTGGCAATGCACTGGTCAGTGTAAGGCAGGAGACAACAGGTAGATACAGAAAGATGGACCGCACGAGGTATCAGTGAGACAATTAGTGCTGTGGGCCAGAAGACTGGCAATTCTCTAGCAGCCTTATTTATGTTACAAACAGAAAATGTCACTGAGCTACCTGCGTTTGGGATTGCAAGTCAATGCACTTTACTCTGGTTCCCTGCCGTCCAGCTCCTTGCTATGTAAATGGCACAAATTGAGTGTCCCAAAGAGGCAGTGAGGCACATGCTGTGACCCTTCCCATGCCTAGGGCAGCCACCTGAAAATGCCAAGGTCAGGGCAGGCTGTAAAAGGAGAGCAGATTCTCCCAGCACTGAAGTCAGACTTCCCAACCAGCCACAAACTGTGCTTCTAATTCCCCACACTGGTAAACAAGAAACCAGTATACAGATACACACAGCCCCCTTTACTGCATTTCAGTCTCCGGCTCCCAATCAGCCAGTAGGTCCAGTGAAGAGACCAATTGTTTAAACTCTATGCTCTTTACTAAAAAGGTTCCCTCTGACCCCAAAGGGCCAGCGACAGTACCAGATCAATATAAGTTTGGATCTTACCCAAAATACCACGCTGCCAGCCAATCCTTTAGTAACTAAAACTAAAGGTTTATTATAAAAAGAACAAACAATAAGAGAAATGTTAAAGGATTAAAGCAATCAGATACATACAAATGATTTGAAAGTCTGTATACATCAGGTTTCTAGAAGAATTGTGGTGTTGCAGACTTGCATAGTCCCTCTGGTATGCATCCAGTACCTGGATGGGCCTCAGTCCTTTGTTTCACAGCTTCAGTTGCAGATGACTTGGTCCAGAGGTAGACAGGTGGCTGAAAGCTGAACAGGATTGATGACAAGATGGATTCCAAGGCTTCTGCCTTATATATCCTCTGGCCCTTTCCATGCTGTTTGTGGAACTTTACAGGAACCAAAATGGAGTCCAGAATCACATGGGTAAGTCCTGGTGACTCATCAGGTATATCCTTGGCTTCTCCCTCTGGGCTCCTTGCACCTGGGAATGTCTTAATGGGCCATTAAGCAGGCTATTGTTCTGCAGCCATCCTGTCTGAGATGCCACTGAGAGAGCACAATCTGAAATACTGATATACCAAACATATCTATAACTTCCATTACACGTATAACACATGAACGAAAACATCCTCATCTTACTTAGCACATTATAGCCTTTCTAACAGTACCTGATATGGCACGTCTCACATGAATTATTATGATTTTGACATACTGATGTCAAACAATATACTAAATGCCCCCCCTGAATCCAGCCAGCGTGACACACACAAAGGGGACGAGTCACACGGTGGCAGGTGTGCATGAATCTCAGCTGCTGTGACGTGTTGGGAGGGGCTGGGGGGAAGGGTACGTTTCACAGTAGGAACTTGTCTGTACATGTGGCTTTGGTTGTTCCCTGGAGCTGGAGTAAAAGGGACCTTGCTGGTGATGCTGGGGGAATGAGGCAGCTTCACTCATATTGCTGCTGCTGCTGCTGCTCCTCCAGCCCCCTGTCCTGCTGAGATAGGATGTCAGGTCCAGTCCCCTGCAAAACTGGGTAAGAGTGAAGAGGAGACCATGGAGCCCCATTCTGCTCCACTCTCCAGCAAGAGCTCTTCCAAGAGATGCCACTCTTCTGGCTCTGGGGCCTTTTGATCAACAGACAGAAGCAACTCACATTCCAGGGCTGGTGTGGAATGTCTAAGCCCTGACACAGTACATTCCTGACAAATGGCACGTGGTGTCTCTGGCCCCAAATTAATAGAGGGGTCATTTTTAATGGTGCAGGCCTTCCTGGTTTATTAATAACACAAGGCATTTGTTTATGCCCTTTGGTGTGGTGCCAGGATTCAGTCCTGCAGCACAACAATAAGCAGATTAAATGATTTATCTTGGATGCTCAGTGAGCCAGACTGGGATGAAGCCATCAGAGCAAAAGAGGCTACTGAAGTTGTTTGCAAATGGCACCAAGCTGCAGGTCGTTTTCAGTGTGATTGCAGAGTTTAGAAGTGGCTAGATTCAACACTGATATTTTTTTTCACACCAGTTGATTTAGAAAGTAAAAAGGGAGAAATCAGTAGTGGGACTGAATGCTGGCTTGGAGACAACATGTGTGATGGAATTCACACCCTACACACTACTGTAATAATCTTTGTACAAATTATGTCTTGTGAGGTATCATCTGCTGGTCAGTAATGTCCTAGTAAAATATGAGCAACAACGTTGTATGTGAAATTATAAGATTCCCCTATATGATATTAACACGTTTCAAACCTTGCAGCTCTGCCCAGGCAGAAGTCAGGTCTGTCCTAAACAAAGGAGGGAATGTGTCCTTGCCTTAATTTGCATTTAAGCAGTAAACAGAGTCATCAAGCAGGGAGGAAAAACAAAGGAAATTCAAACGTGAAAAAAAACCCAGCAGGGAATATTCTTCCATATAGACTCTTTGTCTCCTGGGTCTCGGCTGGAAATGTTTTTTCAAGAGGGGGACTGAAACTATAAAAATGAGGTATAAACACATTTCAGTTGAAATTACAAAGCAAGTGCCTTTAATCATGAACTCCTTTAATTCACTTAATTGTCCACACATCACAAAGTAGTTTCTTGTCACTTCCTTAGTATCCTTTAGATACTTGGGCCAGCCACTGCAACTGTGACTTAGAACTTCAATGTCTGTTGAGGTTGCTTTCTGTATCAGCTCTTTTCTGATCCTGCTCTGTATGCATCTATAGCATCCAGTTACAACTTTACCTCATCTTCAAGCTCACAGGAAGTTGAGTGCAATGCTGGACTCCATGACAGAGTGTCTACTACTACCAGATTTTTCCCGGGGACCATATTTAGCAATTGGTTTAAATCAAATTAACCTGTCAGGGACCACAAATTTTGAGCCCTGGTTCACAGTGCTCTTCAGAGCCCATTAGCTCCAACCTGCCACTCAGTGATCTGCTAATAGCTACCAGAATAGAAGCTAAATGCTGACAGAGGATGCCAGTATTGGCAGCTGACTAGAGGAATGCTGGGCATCCTGATTGGTTCCCAACTTCCATTTAAATCAAGCATAGGAACAGGAAGTTGGCCATGCAAATGGATTCTCCCTGCTTGGGCCTGTTTTCCCTGCAATACCTGCTGCTGATCTCCTGGTAACTTGACCCTGCCTAACGCCTTGTCTCAATCTGCCTTTTGGCCTGTCTTGAACTCTGACCCCCTGGTATGTGACTCAGCCTGACGCTAAACTCCTGCTCTGACCACTAGGTCAAACTGCCCACGTCCTGGCTGTGACAAAACCTTTAAATGTTTAAACAGGTTATTTTGAGGGGTCAGCATGTTGGGAGCTCCATGACTAAATGATCTCAAATTTGCACTGCAAACACTACCTTGGCCCTGAACTGACGGTGCAGTTTTCTTGGTGATCTGACTGTGTATGTTGCTATTAGAGAGGTGGTACACTCAGTTTTAAATGAAACCCTGTTGCAACCTTAGCTATGGCTGTGGATCTTGTTCCCATGCTCCCAATCTAACTGAACAGTCGGGGGTTGCTAAGGAATTTTTCCCCCAGGACTTCAGGGTTATTTTGTCTTTCTCTGCAGCAGTGAGTGTAGATCGCCTGCTGGGATCATCTCAGCCTGTTTCGCCTACTGGTTCCCCTGCCATTGTGGAGGCCGTCCTGTTCTCTGCCAGTGACACATAATATTTAGTCACCTGGGGGCTGTAATGCTTTAATCTAATGTTGATTGTTGTCTTAGTGTGGGGGTGGTTAGATGGTGCTGGTGGCCTGTGCTATGCAGGAAGTCAGACTAGATGATCTGATGGTCCTTTCTGGCCTTCAGCTCTATGGTTCAGCTGTCACTGTCTCTTCCTGACAACCAGACAGAGTTTAGTGTCACTAACCCACAAACTGACCAGGAGGCTACAGCATTCCGACCTTCATTTTTCTAACCCTATTTGCTCACCACTCGCAGCACAGCTGTTGGTTTAGGGCCAGAAGGGACCCCTATGATCAGCTGGCCTGGCCTCCTGCCCTGCACAGCTGGTATCCTAGTCTCACAGTTGATATTTTAATCTCAAACCGCCTTGCTGGAACTTGCTAGAACCCTACTTCCTAGCCAGTGCTAAAAATAGCAGTCCCCAATGGTCTGGCATTGCTTGGGTCCTGAACCAATAACTCTTAGAGCCAGCGAATGCTTTCCTCTGCTGCCAGAACAGCTAGCCTGCACCTGAGCATGTGTGCACTGGGGCTTTAACACTGCACCCATTTCAGGGCTGTTTCTGATTGGCTGGTTCTGCCATTACCTACAGTCCAGGGAGCTGTAAACGCTGCTCAGATTACAAGGGCCAGGGCTCCTTTAAAACAAACAACCCCCATGAATGATCTGCAACTGAGCTAGACAAGCACAGTGGCTAGCTCAGCACATGCATGCCCGTGCTGGCTCCCAGCGGAGACAGGCTAGCATAGCAGCCAGGAAACACAGTGCGAAACGATGCAGCTAATAACCCCTATTGCAGTGGATCGGAAGGGGCAGGGGTCCGGCAACTCCTGCAGCTGTACCCAACCCGATGTCATTAGCAGGTGATTTAGCAGGTTTGAGACAGCCCCCGCTGTGAGGAAGCAGAGGTCATTTCCATTTTCAGCCCTGCCGGCTCTGGTGCTCCCTTTGCTCTGCGCGACCCTGAGTTATGTTGGTAGGGTGTAGTGCAGCGGTTCCCAAACATTTTCCCTGCGTGACCCCATTTTCAGATGTGGTGTTTCCCACTACCCCAGACAGCACAGAAGCTGCCGTTTAATGCTGCAAGGAGGCTGCCATTTTGCTTTACAAAATGGCATCCTCTGGACTGCAGGCCCTCACACACACACACGGTGCGTGCGAGGTTGTGCTGCATGCAGGGCGCCGTTTTGTGGAGCAAAATAGCATCTGCCATGCGACGTGACCACGTGCATACGGCGTGTGTGAGGTCACGCTGTGCGGGGGAGGCTGTTTTGTAAAATGGCGTCCTCTGCATGCCCGGGATGGCCGTGACCCCCCTCGGGGTCATGCTCCACAGTTTGGGAACTGCTGGTGTAGTGGGTTCTCAGTGACAGGCTAAGCACACGTTCTTACCTTTGATGCCCTTTGGATGAGGATCAGACAGACGTGGTAAGTACAGAAGAACTTTTCTGGAGGCGTAGCCCCACCATAACTGCTCCCCTTCCCCATAAGGAAGCCTGGCCTCATTGAGGTCTCCACTGGCCCAGGATACAAAGGCCATGTCTTCATTGAGTAAACAGTAGCACTGTATCATGGGCTAGCTAAGGTGCATTAGCCACCCCTACGTAAACTCCGAGTGGAGATGAGGATCTGGAGTTTTACCATCAGCTAACCCAGGTGAGGTCAACCATGGACTGCCCTTGCCTAGCTACCTCGTGGTAAACATTGCAGGTGCCTGGTTTCCCTCTGCTAGGATTTTGCAGCTATAACTACTGATAACTATCACCCCTTTTATTTCACTGTAAAGATACACCTTTGTGTTGGTGAAGACAGCCCCTGATAGGCACGGCTGTGAGGACCTCCTCCTCCTCTGTGGCTGGCCAGGAGATCACATCCTCCTCCTTAGTTACTCCCTTGGAGACCAGTTTTCCTCACCGTGGTATTTATTATAGGTTTTATTTTAGGTTTTATGAGCAACTCTTTCAGTATTTCAAGCAAGGGACCATATGGGGACTGCATGGGAAGGGCCCAATGGAAAAGGAAGCTCATGGGGATCATCCCTCTCATCATCATAATCAGAAGGATGCAAGTTGGGATCCTCCTCTGACCCAATTCCCACCCTCTTCCCAGACTACGACTCCCTCAAATCGCAGCCACTATTCCCTTCTGCTCTCCCAACATGGCTCAACTTTGTGTGTCTCATTCCCTGTGATCTGCCTGGGTCTTATCCTGGGAATTCTTCAGTAAGGCTTTAACAGTTCCTTCACTTTGCATGGTCTGCTGTTTCAGTCCAAATACCCCTGCTCCAGCATGTTACTCTCTCGCTCACTATCATACCCCTGTTTTTCCAATGACATTATCTTGGCTGTCTGCATCAGAATGGAAGCTTGGAGGGTATCTGATTCTGCCTTCAGGCTGGATATTTTCTTGTTGTTTTTTTTTTAGTTCTTTTCTTGTTTTCTTGACCCTATTTTTCTCTAGGTCCTCCACTCTTGCCTTTAACTGATTTGTTTCTTTATTTACTACCGTCACTACCATTTGCGTATAGAGCTCCAGGGCTGGTGAAGCTTCCAGACTTGCAAAGACCATTACCACGCTCCTGTACAAAATCAATCAAGCTGTTTTCCAAAACCGTTTCCAACTGTTCCTTCTTTCTAGATGTTCCCTTCGCATCTGACATAATTTCTCACTCGACCAAGCTACCAGCCTAAGCCCAAATAATGGAACGTATCCATAAATTGACTCGTGAACCACGACACGGGGAAATACCAGGTTGTTATATGCCCTGCTGTCCTCCCCTCTTGAATAGCACAGCACAGCAAACAAATGTTTGTACCATTTTTTCCCTTCCTCTCCATCACTCCTGGCAGCTGGCTCACTAAATCTGTTAGCCAGGGATTTCAGAACCCAAAGTAGTGGTAACTTAACTGTTTCTCTCCAGATGGTGTCAGGAATAAATGAATGGGGATATAGCTCCTCCATCTGATAAATGATTGGCACAAACAAGAATGCTTTTTCCTAAAACTACTTTTTGTATTAGATCTTAAGCACACACACACACATGCTGTAGCAATAGGTTCAAAGCATCCTAAACTTTTACATTTCAAGGAATCAACAGCCAGCCTTCCAGGGGCCCTTCTTCCATCTAGCTGCTGAGGAGTTTTGGGTGTCAGATTCTTGCCCAAAGAGAAGCTCCTCGGACTGCTCCAAAGCACACTTCTTAACTAAACGCTTTATAGATTTTTCTCCAAACAAAGCACATAACTTACAATAGCCCCTAATAGGCTAACAATTTTCCTAGAAACAGCCCATAACAATTCATTATTTTTTTATTAGCGAAGCAGCTTCAGCAAAAGAACTTACAAACACAAAACCAAAATCAAGGTCAATTCTTTACATACCCCTCCACTCCCCCCGATGAATTTGTCCTTTTACTTTATTTATTTTTGGCCAGTAAAACGGCAGCTTGCAGCTGTCTTTGTTCTGTCTGCCTAAGCAAGGCCAAATTATTCCTATATGGTGTCCTTGCTTCCAGTTGGGGGGGGGGAGTTAAGTGCACAAAATAGCTGCAAATGATATTAAATCCAGTTCTTTCACAACACTCATACCCTGTCTTGCTGCTCTCAGGCGCTGGGGTTTCCGCCAGGGGGCTGCCCTTAAACCCTGCTTACGGGGCTTGCTCTTTCACTCAGCTTTGCCTAGTTACTGTTTCATACATTTGAAGCTCTTCTGTTCCCAAGCGCTGTATGTCTCTTCCACTGAGCCCGCTGGCTGCTTGCCAGGGGATGGGTCTCCTGTGCTGCCCCTTCCTGATCCTGGTGCCAGGAGGTTGGATCAAGAGATCTCTCCTGCCCAGTTCCCACAATGTATGACTCCCCGAACTCTGATCACAGCAGCAAGAAGCTGCTGTCGTCCTGGCTGCAGGGCCAGGATTCCCAGCAGATCCCTGTCACTGTCCCGCTGTGGCAGCTTGTAGAAAGCATACACAGCTGCAGCTGCCTGTGGGCAGTCAGGAAGGCAGCCCAGCCTGGGCACACGGTGATTCAGGGCTGGGGGAAGGGTTTTGCAGCCACAAGAGCTAAATGCTGGTTTTTCAGTAATGCTTCACTTCTGCAGAATGTCGCTGCAGGGAGGCCCCCTCCCTCCATGGCTGTGTAGAGTGTCACCAGTGCCAGTCACGGCCCAAGCATAATTTTTTCGGGCCCAGTACACACTTGTAACACGGGCCCCCTCCCACACACATACCACAATCCCTCATCCCATACATACAATCTCATGAGCCATGAAAGATGTTTTCCTCCTGGTAATGGGGGTTGCAGCCTGGGCAGGGCCCTCCACGGCCTCCGGGCCCTGGTAAAGTGTACCCTTTTTTCCCACCCATGTGGAGGCCCTGCTGCCAAGAGAGGACAGCCACCTGCTACAGGCTGAGCGGCAGCCGCAGGGAGACAGCAGTTCTTGCCACCCCACTGCCTGGCACCGCCATAGCAGGCTTGTCCCTTCACCCCCACGCTGTCCCACTGGGGACAGCTGGGAAAGAGGCACAATCCTCCAGTAGCCTTTGCCCGCCCAGACACCATTCCTTGTCACAGGGACTGGCAGTCCTGTGATGTGGGAGAGGGAGGCAGCCAGGTGTGGTCCCGTGATGCAGGGGAGGGCCCAGCCAGGTGCGGTCCCATGATCTTCTTCAGTCCTCACACTGCTTTCTGTCACATCTGTGCACATGCAATTCCTTGATCATTGCACTGCACCAGGTCCCGGGAAGAACATTCACACTCAAGCAGCTGGTGTCACCCCAGGAGAAGCCTCTTATTTTGAGGCACTCTGCTGCAGCTACAGGTAGCGGGGCCAGTGACGTAGCCCCACTTGATCATCATGTCCCTAGACCAGCCAACTCCAGTGCAGAGTCAGTTAAGACAGCGCCATATAGTCCGGGGCTGATCTGTACTGGGTAGCAGGTGCTCTCCTGGTGGGAGCCAGAGTCCACGTGCTACAGGGTCCATTCTCTACTCTGGCTTGCCATATCCAAGTTATTGTCTGTTTAGGTGAGTGTTAGGGGTTTAACATAAACAAGAAAACTTTGTTGTGACTTCAGTCAATTCAGCATCGGTATTACATCATATAGCAATGTCTTGGGTCTGTGCATTGCCTCTTGCGCTCCACTCTACTAGCAAATTCCCGGCATCTATCATAAGGAGCAGTACCTGTGAGGCCGTAGAAGAGGTGGTTGATGCGGGTGGGTTTAAGGCATCCTGAGATATAGTGGCAGGCGGTGTTAAGTATAGGGTCTAGCTGCTTTGCGGGGGGGATCGTGCTCACACTGCCCCGGTGTATTCAGCAGAGGCGTAGCAAAGTAAGAGTGCTGTTAATCATAGTGTGAACGGGTCTGCCTCCCCTTTGCTGTAACCAGCTTGCTGACCTTGGGTTTCGTTTTCTCGATGGGGGCTCTCCTGGAGGGCGTGCAGTTGAGAGTCACACCGAGGTTTATGGAACCAGGACAGTTTTTCGTCCCAAGCCAGCTGATGCTGAGTTCTCCTTTAGCCACTTAGGTTTTGAGATGGACCACACTGGCTTATGTGACATGGGGAGTCCAGCTGGGTGCAGTCATCTGATACGGGCGCCCCAGCTGGGTGTCGTCCCATGACGTGGAGGGCCTAGCCAGGTGTCCCTGTCCAGAGCCATTCAGGATTAACTGTCACTGCTTGGGTCATCAGTTTCTCCCGATGAGCTAGAGCCCCGCAGTGCCTTGAGGATCTCACCCAAATGCCCTGAGGGGCTGGTGTGAGCACAAGGCTGAGAAGAGCTCGCATGGTCCATTCTCTCCCCTGGCGTGAGCCACGTGGGGTCTGTGTCCTTCAGCAGCATTGTGCACTACACACTTCCTGTTTTCCCCATGGTCCAAGGCTGTGGGGATTGTTTAGCAGGCTTGTGCGGCTGGGAATTCCTGTTTGTGTCCTGCCAACCCTGAGGAGTGTGTACATTGAGTGAGGACAGCTAGACAGCGTGTCTTCCAGTGGGTGGGAGGCCTTGGACAGAGGCATCCTAGCAATGTGTTGTGGTGTGGGGGAGGGTGGAGAGGTGGAGACTGCCTGGTGCATTCTTTGTGCCCTTTAACAAAGGCCTGATTGGAAAGACAGATCTTTCTGGGGTCCGGTATGTGCTGGCTGCTGGCCACTTCCCGAAAGCCCCAACGTAGGTAAGCAGAGCTGCCAGCAACACGGGTGTCCCCTTCCTGATAAGGGAGATGTGGCTTTGTCAGTTATGCAGCAGTATCTAGAGGAAGAGTCCTGGCTATAAACAAAATGCAAAGCACCGCGTCCAACAATAAGGGTCCTTGAGCGAACGTGCTGTCTATAGGAAGCTGCCCACTGCTAAAGGATCTGTGGGGAGTTGGGAGGAATCCGGCTCTTTGGCTTGTCCTCAGCAGAAGGTTGTGGCGGTGACAAACACTGGCACCCAAATGGGACCTTCAAATCCTGCGTTTTGGGAACTTACGTTGGCACTTGAACCCCTTTTACACAACCGAGTGCTGGCCTAGTGCCCTGATCTGGGGCTGTGAACCTGGAAATCTGGCAGATCAGAAGTGGGACTAGCAACACTGCCTATTGTAAAGGCTGCCTGACACCTCCCAGTTTTGAGTTTGCCAAACTTTCACTGTTTAGGCTGAAGTTTTCCAGGCTGGTTGTCTGCCTTAGCCAGACTTTTTTTTTTTTTTTTTTAAAGTTTCACCCAAAATGGTGCTGCTGTTTTAAGAGAATTAAATTGATTTGTAATGTTAAAAGAATAATTCTGGCGACCTGTTCTTTGAATAGCGCTCGTGCCTCCATGCTTTGGAGGAAAGACTTGTAATTGGCAGTGGGTGGGTGGCCTTTGTGTCAGGGACGTGCCTGTCTTCCCCCCTCCCCCCCCACCACCCCCAGAGGGGGAAAAGCTGGACCAGTTTTACCAAGCTATAAACCTTTCACAAATCTCAGTGTGCACATGCTCAGTGGCTAAAATCAGGAAAGATTCAGTCCTCAGTGAGCTGCTGCAGCCTGCCCAGTTCTACTGCTGACCTGCTTCATCCCCACAGAGCCCCTGAGCATGCTCCAGCTTAAGGCTAGAGGGGAAGCAAGACTTTCCCTGTCACTGCTGCTCCTGGCTGCTGCAGGCCATAACCGACCCAGGCACCAGCACTGACACAGGGAGCCCCTCTCTCCTGCTCTCTTGGTGACGCCCCTGCTGGCCTCCAGGCAGAGTGGAGCAAGAAGCCTGCTGACTTGAGTGCAGAGGGGACAAGAGCTGGACTGGGGACAGGGCAAGGAGTCGATCGGGACATGGAGAGTGGTGAGATGGGGACTGGAGGGGGTGGGAAGTGAGAGAGTGACTGGAAATTGGGGGAAGGGATTTGGACTGGTTGGAAAAGGAGCCTGGACCGAAAGCCAGGTAAGGTGGGTTCCAAAGGAGGCTGAGACTGGTGGGGCAATGAAGTGGGGGGAGTGAAGGGGAGGCTGTGAGTGGGAGCCAGGGAGGAAACTGGAAAGCAGTGAGGGATATGGGGTGACAGGGCCTGGGAGCTATCTGGCAAAGGAAAGGAGAACACTGAGCTCAGATGGGGGACAGAGGGAGAGGCTGGGAGTGGAAAACAATTGGAGGTGAGGCATGAGAGAGGAGCCAGATCTGCTGAGGTGCTGGGATTTGGGGGGAGAACTGGAACTGGCTGGGTAAGGAGACTGGGCTGGAATGAAAAGCCTGAGGAATGGAGGCTGGGACTGCACAGGCAAGGAGAATGGGACTAAGATGAGGAGTCGGGGTGGAAAAGAGACAGGACTAGGACATGCTGGTGGCAGGGGATGGACCCAATAGGGTCTGTGCCCACTACAGAACCCTCCCCTCCAGAGCCCAGAGAGAAACACAGCATTCCTGAGTCTCACCCTTCCTCTGCTGTCTGCAAATATCTGTGAAACCCACTGGCAAAATGTGCCACAGCCCCCTCTAGTGCTGATCCACAGAGAGAATAACAACCTACTACTGCTGTCAGTTACGTCGCTAGCTGAGCGGCAGAGCTCTGTGTGGCATCCCTGAAGAGTCCGGATGGTTGTCATTGATGCCACATGATGGAATTTCTGTGTTTTCAGTTTTCTTTTTTAAAACCTAGGAAATGATCCACACAAACTAGGTTAAAAGAACATTCCGGTTGCAAACTCCAGCCCTCCAAAGTCAGGAAATGTCAGAATTAAGGTTGCGCATGCATCGAGGCAAGAAAAGACACACACGCCGTCCGTGTGGGTGCATCCATAGAGAAAAGGATTGGCCTTTCAATGTGCTATGCAAGGCTACGACCGCACTGCTGTGTGACCTCCCTGATTGCAGTACCTGCTGTCCAGGAATTGGGGCAATCCTGTCACAGGCGTTTCTTCGGCTCCTCAGTGAGCAACGCAGCCGAGCCTGGTTTCATGGTCCCACGCACGCAGGCTGCGTCCCTTTCACCACATGCACATTTAGTCTTAGTTCCCAAGCGAAGGAGAGCATGACATAGGTACGCAGGAGGCAGAGACTTACACGCACCTCTCTCTCCTCCCTCAGCTCATGTGCCGCTCCTAGTCCTATGCTCCCAGGTACGCGGTGGGTCCTCACAGGCCCTTTATTGGAAGGAAGCTGTTGACAAGTGCCCCCGTGATGTTCTGCACAGATGGTCTCGCTGCCCTGATGGGGTAATTCTCTGTGCTGGGCTGATGGCACTGATCCCAGGCTCACGCTGTCAATGAGCCTCGCTCCATGGTGGTTGGGTGCGCAATGTCGGTCAGGCTTTGCCGGTGCTGGGCTGACTTTCCCTCTGGCCGTGCTGTCTTGGCAAGCTCTGCGGCGGGCTGGGATCGAGCCACACCCCCAGGCCAGGCTGGGCAAGCCGTGCCCTGAGCGGGCTGCATGGCGTGCGTGGTGTCACTCCCGTCTCTTCTCTCAATCGCAGGGCCTCTGCTCTCCCAGGACCAGAGGGAGTCTGAGCTCTCGCAGCAGGGGAGGCAGAGCCCACCACTTCCCCTCCTGGAGCTGGCCAAAGGAGAAGCATGTGGCACCCATGGGCTCCCTCGCTGCCACGGAGAAAGGAGGTGCTGTGTGCTCCTCCCTGGCAAGGAGTGCTGTGAGCGGGTCTGGGGAGCCTTCCCTAGCCTCAGCCCCCTGGCTCTGGGGAGGAGAGAAAACCCCGGGGGAGGAGGGAGCCGGAGAGCCTTGGGGAGAGCTGGGCACGGAGGGTGGCAGTGCTGGCCGGCAGCAGTTTGAAAATAGCACAGACAAGCAAGCGCCCGATGATTCCTGCAGTCCAGGAAGTGGGATCAGAGGCGTTTGATCCCACAGTACCTCTGGGCTCCCGTTGGTACGCACCCTGAAAACGAGCCGGATTGCACGCAGTTTAACAGCAGCGCATGGCTCTTGGGGATACCCACCCAGCATGCAGGCTGCTGCAGCGCCGCACCACCCTGTGCTCCCAAAGCGAAGTCGCTTCAGTGGGGGCGCGTGCGGCAGAGTGGACTGCTCACTGCACGCTGTGTTGGGAGAGCTTTCCATGTGGGCAGGGGCAGGGAGCAAGCATGGCTGGGATGGCCAGCCAAGCCAGAGAGCTCCAGGGGGAGGAAAGATTATAGCACTGCATGAGGGGCGCACTGGCACAGACAGGGCTCAGCGGGGGGAGAAGCGCGCCAGGGGAGCACTCTGTCTTTGCATCGTGGCAGGTCAGACGGGACCGTGGGATCATGTAGTCTGACTCCCTGCATGGCACAGGCACCCGTTCCGCTGGGCTCACTTCACCGCAGGGATGGGGGGGTTCAGTTCTATGTTGTGAGAGATCCTGCCCCCGCACCTGTTTAACGAGAGGATCGCCCAGCGGCCTGGGAGAGGCATGGCCCAAGGGACTTAGTGTGGAACTGCCTGCCAGCAGCTCCCATGCCAATCCCCCCTGTGATGCTGTGACCCATAGCACTTGTATGCACTAAGTAATGGGGCTGTTTTCCCAAGGGGCACTGCAGCCCCAGACCCTGCTGAGTCAGTGCTGGGGGAATCACACCTCTTGTTTCAGTGCCTAACATCAACCAGCCACACTTGGAAATGCAGGGCCCACGTGTACTAGCTCTTTATTAGGGGCGCTCTGCAGTTAGCCTCGATCCCTGCAGGGCAGGCATTGGTGGAGCAAGGGGTTAAAAGGGAGAATGTTTCAGAAATGGCTTTAATTGGTATCGTGCTGTTGCTTCCGTAAAAGCCCCAGCCTGCAAACAGGATACCCTCTGCATTGTCTGAACAGATGAGGTCACGCTGGCTTGTGTTGGCTTTCCCTGCTAACTTCCTCCCTTTGCAGACTGCCCCCCTTGGGCCTGCCATTCAGTGGGGCACAGAAAGACCGCTAGCTGGAGTGATTTAATGGCCCCATTTGCAACTTCTTCTCCTAGAAAAACAGAACAGACAAATGTGCATCCTCCCTGAGATGTGTGCATTCAGGTCATGCTGTGGTCTGTAGCCTAGTGCCCTGGCCAATGCAAGTCCGCATGGCTTAGCAGATGTATGAGCCCCTGCCTGGTTCTCCTGCTTTCCTGCAGGGCTCGCACACCAGTCCGAAGAGTCTTTCAGAGACGAGGGCAGCACTAAGGTTCTCTGACTACATGCTGCCCTGAGATCGCTGGCTGATGCCCAAGGATTGGTCCTGCTCTTCAGTCAGGTGTCTGGGCCGGGGAGGCAGGTGTGTCCTGTGAAGGGTGGCCTCACCCATGCCCAGGGCTGGCCCTGTCTCCATGGACTGCAGCAGAGGCAGCAGTTCTGAGTTTGGCACAAGGGCAGGGATTCCCTTCCCGTGGTCAGGCCCCTCCGGAGCCCTGACTTCATGTCACAAGAGAAGGGCGCGTTGTCTCATCAGGCGCTACGGGCTGATCCTGGCACGTGTCCCAGTGGGAGGGCAGGAAGAGTGTTGGTGCCTTGCCCCATGGAACATGCAGGGCACGTGTCCCCATAGCCCCACAAGTCCTATGTCTCAAGGTCCACCTGCAGGAAGCCAATCCATTTGGGAGAACAGCCAGTGTCCCACCCCTGCAGGAGCCAGGTTCTCTGCTCACCTATGGGTTGGAGAGCTTGTGCTGTGGGGGTGAGCAGGAGAGCATGCAGCAGTGGGGCCAGAGGTACAGAGCAATGCCGATGTGGTCAGAAACCCACTTCCCCGGGGCAGGCCCACAGCCCCTAACCCACAGATCTCACAGCCAGCATCTGATAGGGGCAGAGGGAGGAAAAGCTCCTCTCACAGATAAACTGCAGGTGAAGAAGCTGGGGTCCTCAACCCGGAGAGCACAAAGGGTGAGCAGCCTGCCAGGACCTGGGCTGAACCCTTGTGCAGAAAAGAAACCCAGGTGGAGGACTAGGAACCGCCTCCAAATTCCGTGTGGTTGAGGGGTACGGTCTCCTCTAAACCTGCAGGGGGCAGCAGAATAATAGATTCCACCACCAGAAGGGCCCATTGTGATCACCCTGTGGATGACACAGGCCAGGGAACTTCCCCCAGATAATTCCTAGAGCTGATCTCATAGAATCAGCTCAGAGCTCCCCTGCGCCGGCACAGCTCCCTTTGCTGCAATCAATGGAATATTCAAATCGGAGCATTCAAATGAGGTGCTGAAAGCTGCTTTATTATGTACTTGCCAGATGTTCATTTAGCTGCTAAGTTTTTTTTAATCTTTCCTCAGCTAACTGCTCCATTAAAAGTCACTGGGATGGCACACCGTCAGCGAGCCCTGAGCTTTGTCCGTTTTTAATTAGCCTTTCAAAGAACAGTGTAAGAAAGCAAATGGCATGGGCTAGTTCTGAGCCAACTGTAAATGCTTTTGCAAATCCGCCTGAAGCTTAGACAATAGGCTTGGCTGGAGTCCAGCTGGGGGCTGCATTGTGTGCAGAAAGCTCTCTAAACGGTGCAGCACATAGACTCGGAACTAGACAAAGGGATTCCTGCAGGGCATCCAAAGCCTGTTCCCTTTGATGAGGATCCCCCAGAAAACAGGTACCGAATGGGATGCAAAGTGTGGCTACCTCCCCCAAAGAGTGTTCCTTTGACTAGCACACGGCCAACGGTGAGGGGTAGGAGCCAGGAGCCAGCCTGCAGATCTAGAACTTGTGGTCATAGGGGGTTAAAATAGCAGTTGTCTGCCAGAATTTCATTCAACACATTAAAAACCAGAAGGTCCAAAGACCACCTCTCTCTCCACAGCAGAATTTGTTGAACTGCTCCCATAACTGGCTTAAAAAGCGTCCCGAGAGAAACTTGTAGCTGCTTGCAGTTAGCCACAGTCAAAAAAACCTGTTAGCCCTGGGCAACCATAACTCTGGGATTATCTCACGCCTTTCCAGAGCCTCGAGTTCAGCAAAACTCAAACTGCTGAAAACCAGGAAATGAAGAGTTAAGGTAAACACCCAGGCAGCCATAACTGTGCCCCTCTGAAGCTGGCAACAATAGCTTCTGGGGACTATCTGCGTGCACTCCAGCTACATTCACTGCACTAGGTGTAGCTGTCCTAGCTGGCTAGAGCCATCCCTTTCAGGGGGCACCTCTCACCCACAGCAATTAGGGACAGCTCCCAAGCGGTACTAGTTCCTGTGGACACCAGCTGCAAAAGGGAAGCTGTCAACTGAAGGGAAGCATGTTGGTTTCTGCTCTGTTGGAGAGACCTCACTGTTTGCCAAATGCAGGAGAAGGGAATGGTGCAAGGGAAGGGAAAATCAGAACAAGCCCTTGAAGAGGCCTTTGGGAGCTCAAATGCAGACTGACTGTTGGGGTTTCTGCCTGTTATAATAATGCTGTCTTTCTGAGTAGGGCTCTAGACGGTCGCTCAGTTGCTCTGGAATGGCTCCGGGAACAGGCTGCTCACCACACAAGGACATCATCATCCAAAAGGAAAAGATGTGGAACACTGGAGGCAGGCAACAAGGCTACGCCGGTGTTGCTAAGCAAGGCTCAAGGCAGCAGCAGGGAATCCAGGCCGAATGACCAGTGGGTTCACCAAGAATCAGTCATAACCTGTCTGCGGCACTGCTGGAGACGCCTACACTCCAGCGCATGGGAGTGTCGCCCCAGGCTGCCTGCTTCCAAGGATGGTTAAGCTGGGCAGATGGGTGCAGAACATGCAAAGCCTCATGTCTGGGTTCTGCAGAACTGCTAAAGGTGGCAGGCAGGGAGTTTATACAGATGAGCTCCATGGCATCTGACCAGCCCCATGCTATTATCATGGATCTTGTCTACAATAGAGAATGGAACCATTTGTAACAACCAGTTCAAGGTCAAAGGATTCTGTGCATCCCCAGTAGTCATGCTGAATCAGTTTAAGAACCATTGCAAGTTTACCCTGCATTCACTCTAGTGCTCTCCTAAATGGGTTCAGTAGCAATGTGAACTGGATACAGGCCTGTACAGCAGCCCCAGGCTCAGCGCCCAAAGCAGTGCATTCTGGGAGATTCTTGAAAGGCTACCGGGGCACTGTGGGAAACAAATGGGATGGATTGGTTGGCGAGCCAGTGCAGGCCTTGCCTTGGCGCCATTGTTGACAAGGGTTGACGATCGCGGTTGTAAGTGAAACCGTGATGAACGTGGTTTGCCTTTGTTCACTGCATCCAACACCAGGTTGGCTGCACCTGTTCCTGTCAGATGCTGGCAGCAGGGATGCCATTTCATAGTGCGGAGTGAGCTAAAGTGGTGTATGGCCCTGAGAATTGTAACCTACCGAGAGGACTTGGTAGAATGTTTGTATATGTGTGGCCATAATGTGTGTTTGTATGCCAGGCAAAAGCGATTCTGAGCCCAGTACATTTCTCTAGCATCGACATGATTTGGGGGAGGTAATTCACAGCCACTTTCTGCTGTCTAAAGAGAATCTTTGTCTACATTGTTTATTCATTATTAAAACTGTGCTAGCTCCAACTGCTGGAGACATGGCTCTCCAACATGGCTGTAGTTATTAGCATCATTAGGTTCCCGGGGGGGAAGGACCTGAATTTATGGCTCATCTCATTCGTGAATGTGTATTGGCAACGTTCTCCAAAAGCCCTTTGCAGCCCTCTGCCGATACTGTTCTGTTTATACACCGGATATGTGTCTAAGGCTATGTCTATGCTGCGGAGTGAAGTCGACTTATTTTAAATCAACCTTCATCCGCCGAACTTTAAAAGTCGGAGGAGCGTGATCACACCACACTCATTGCGTCAGGGGATTGCATCCCCACTAGCCGTGCTTGGGTTGACAATCAAAGCAGTGCACCATGGGTGGCTATCCCACAGTGCAACTAGCTGCAGAGACTTTTGGGAAGTTGTCGTCCTCCCATGATGGAATGTCCTCCCTCCCTCTCCCTTCTTGTCCCAAACAAACAGACTGACGCTTTTTCGCGCCCTTTTTCTAAACCCTTCAATCTCTGCCGCACACACGCCGTTGTTGGAGAGGCATGGAGCCCGCTCTGCTCTGCACTATCATTGTGAGTGTCATAAACACCTCATGTCTTATCCGGGCCGCAGCACTGAAAATTGTGACGTTACTCAAGATGCCCTGCTACAAACCATAGAATGAAACAATTCCTGTTTGATTCTGGCTGTCATGCAACATCTGCAGTCGGTGGAGCGCCGCTTCTGGTCCTTGGAAACAAGCACTGACTGCTGGGATTGCATCATTATGAAGGTGTGGGATGGATGATGAGCAGTGGCTGCAGAACTTTTGTATGCGAAAGGCCACTTTCCTGGAATTCTGCACAGAGCCGTCCCCAGCCCTGATACGCATGAACACTCACTTGAGACCGGCTCTGACAGTGGAGAAGCGAGTGGCCATCGCTCTGTGGAAGCTAGCAATGGCAGTCTGCTACTGGTCAGTTGGGAATCAATTTGGAGTTAGTAAATCCACCATGGGAGCGGCTGTAATACAAGTTTGCTGGGCCATTAACAGACTTCTGCTAAGAAGGATAGTGACTTTGGGAAATGTGCAGGACATAGTGGATGGGTTTTCCACAATGGGGTTCCCAAACTGGGGGGGGGGGGGGAGGGAGCAATAGATGGCAAGCATATCCCTATCTTAGCACTTAGCCACAGAGTACATTAATCAAAAGGGATACTTCTCAATGGTGTTGCAGGCCCTTGTGAATCACAAGGAACGCTTCACCAACATCAATGTGGGGTGGTCTGGAAGGGTGCATGATGCGTGCATCTTTAGGAACTCAAGTCTGTTAAAAAAGATGCAAGTAGAGACTTTCTTTGCTGACCAAAAAATAAATATTTGCAATGTTGAAATGCCAGTAGTGATCCTTGGAGACTCTGTGTACCCATTGCTCCCCTGACTGATGAAGCTGTACACCAGGACCTGGACAACGAAAAGGAGAGGTTCAGTAATAAGCTCAGCAAGTGCAGAATGGTCGTGTAATGTGCATTTGGACATTTAAAGGCACGCTGGTGCAGTTTACTCACTAGACTAGACCTCAGTGAAAAAAATCCCTGTAGTTGTCTCTATGTGCTGTGTGCTCCAAAATGTCTGTGAGACAAAGGGGGAGAAGTTTCTGTTTGGTTGGGTCATGGAGGCAGATAGGCTGGCTCCCAATTTTGAGCAGCCAGACACCAGTGCACCAATAGGAGCCAACTGCAGAGTGCTGCGCCTCAGGGAAACCTTGAAAAATCGGTTTTTCAGAGAGACCTAATGTTTCTGAAAAATCTGTGTTCTGTCTTCCCTTCCCATCCCCCACCCATTCCCCAGCACCACAGCACTGTGCTATCCCTCCCCCCACCCTTTTCCCTCAGTGGTAATCTCCAGGGTGTCAATAAAGAAAGAGTAATGATCTTTAAAGCAATAAATTTTTATTGTTGATTGTTAACAGTGGAGGGAAAATAAGTTATTTCAACACTTTGCATACACTGTAATGGGGCTGTGAGGGGACACTGTAAAGTTTCACTGTGCAAACAGCAAACAACACATTCCCATTTCTTAAAGAGGCCGGTGCCTCCTTCTGGTCCCCTCACCCGGTGTGGAGTGGAGCACGTACTGCACCCTGCTCAACCTCCTCCTAGATTGCTTGGGGATGGAGGCTATGAAAGAATGCGTGAGCTGAGAATTTTTGCAGGGGCTGCAGAGGGAGTCTATCCTGCTGCTGCTCTTCTTGAAGCTCGACCAAAAGGCCTCAACATGTCCGACTGATCCCTCATTATGCACAGCATCTCATCCTGTGTTACATGCTCATGGTCTTGGGCCGCCTTCCTGTTCTCCATGTCCATGTTCATTTTCTCCGATAATGAAATCCTCTAGGCTCTTAGCTCTGTATCAGCAGCTGCGGAGGCGTTTGCTATCTCATCATCCTGAGGTTGTTGGTTTTTTTGCCTTCTAATCTGTGACAGGTGGTTAGCGGGAGTGGTAGATGCTGAGCTCAAGGCTACGCTGTCCACTGAAAGGCAAACAAAGCACAAGGTAGCCACTATTAGCTGGCACCTTGGACAAAAAGCAATGTTACAATGTAAAAATAACTCCCCTTTATATTCCCAAGGGAACACCAGACCTGCATACCAATCTCTACCTATTGCAGGGGTTGGTCATAGTGCCGTTCCAGCCATGGTAAGTAAGAGGCTGGTGCATCCATTTCAGGGAAATTCCCATAGTGCATGGTGCATAAGTCCATAGTTCCCCAACCAGCAGTATTGTTGTGTCCCCCTGACCCTCCCAAAATTCAGTTTTTGAAGAGGCAGTCCAGAGGGTGTGGGAAGTGTGGGTGAAATTCCCCTGGCAAAAACATATGTGGACACCTGTCTTTGGACCCCTAAGACCCATTGCAACCATATGCTGTCTTGTGGTTTACATACCCCAAAAGACCTCCCATTGCAGAGGGAAAAAACAAACAATTGTATGGAGTGGGTACTGCACATTTTCGCCATCTTCCCTAGGTGCCCCATGAGTGATATCAGTCTACTGAGGGTAACAGCGGTGGAAAGGGAGGATTTACTGCAAGCATCTGGGTACAGGCCAGGCCCTTATTCTACTATACTGTGTTCTGCGATGATGCCTGCACAATTAATAAGAGAGTGGCAGCGGAAAGTGTCCTATTGCAGTGGAAGAAATAAGGCTGCTCTCCCCAGAAACAAAGGATCACAGAGTACCTAAATGAAAGTTTCCTGGAGATATCTATGGAGGATTCTTGGAGCATCCCTGTGCACATAAACATTCTTTTCTGGGGGAAGCCCCTTATGTTGGTGAACTAATAATGAGGAAGCCCATCCCCACCACCACACTTGGTTTTTTTTCGCTATGACAAGAACCTGGACTGGGGAGATAACCATAGATATGAGATTTGCAGTACAAACTCACCAGATGTGCCTTTCCCGGCAGTCAGTTATGCTGTCCTGCGTCCGGCTGGGCTGTTCTGGAGTTACAAACAGCTCCTGGCTTTCAGGGAGAATAGATTCCCCAGTTGCCTGGCCCCTGTTTTCCTCCTTCTCCTCCACAGAGTCATCCTGGATTCCCTTGAGGTATCTGTGCTGTGTGGTGGTACAGTTGTGGGGTCACCGCTGAGAATTGCATGCAGCTCCTTATAAAAGGGACATGTCAAGCCAGAACGACAGTTCACCTCCTGAGTTTTTTGATAGGCCTGCCTCAGCTCTTTGATTTTAAAGTGGCACTACTGCACATCCCTCCTGTGCCCCTTTTCCAACATGCCACGTGATATCTTCTCATAAATATCTAAATTCCTTTTGCTGGCTCAGCGCTGAGCCAGAACAGATTCTTCGCCCCACAGACTGATGAGATCCAAGACCTCAGGTCGACTCCAGGATGGAATGTATTTGAGGCGTGCAGTTGCTATGATCAGTTCTGCTGGCAAGCTCTCTCCACGCAGACCAAACAGAGAAAGGGAATTCAAAATTTCCCAGGGCTTGAGGGGAGGGGCTGTTTCCTGTGTAAGTGGCTGCAGTACAGCAGAGTGCGAACATGCAGAGAGGTCACAGCAGAGCATTGTGGGATAACTCACGTAGGCCAATTACGTGCCCATTCGACCCACACGATTCAATTTCAATGCTACGCCACTTGCAGAGGTGGTTTTATTAAGTCAAATTTTCCTGCGATTTAAGTCGATGGAACTGACCAGCTGGTGAAGACACATACGTTACGTGGTTGACAAAAGCCGCATGACCTACCTTCACAGTGTTGACCAGGCCTCAGGGTTCATTTTCTGATGTGAGTAACATTCTTCTTACCGAATCTGTATGTCCCCTGAGAGGCTTCTGTGAGGGGAAGCATGTGGTGATGGAGATGACATTTCACATCCTACACCTGTTCTGGCACTGTGCACACGTGAGGAATGACTCGACTTCTATTGAAAAGTGAGGGCTGTAATGTTGTTGTTCTTAAAACAATCAGAGACTCTACTCGGGTGCGTGCTGGAATTCCCATCAGAATGGCTGTCAGTGGCTTCTTTACTCTGTCTGCTAAATACATTAGAATTTCTCATAGGAAACATGATTTTCCTCCCACCAAAGTGGTATTGGCTCCATTATATCTTCTATATGCTGGTTAATAGACAAACCGATGCTGTGCTTAAGAATCAAATATCTAACAACCTACAAAAAGCATGGCTGCGAGGGGCATGGCGGGAGGGGAGGCAGGTCCAGCCTCGGGGAGAAATGCCAGAGCTTCTGTCTTCTGATCAGCCCCTCCTCTCATGCTCCCAGCCTGCCCTCTGACACGACTGCCTCCTACCATTTCTGGTTGCTGGTCTCTCCTGCGTGCCAGGTTAGCCTTTGAGTTAATTGGGGATAAAAAATGCCAAGTTACTGATACCAGGTTCAATCTCTTAAGTAAAGAATTGTTTGAGATTTAAGATTGGTGAGGCATGTATAGAGCCAGAGATAGAAAGATTTTTTAGTAAAGCCCAGATCAGTGTAAGCATAATCACAACACTACTAATGCATGAAAAGTAAAACCGAATGACCTGCATTATGATACTCACACATCTTACAGGGAACACCTGTGATGAGGATGGAAGGGGAGCCTCTCTTCCTTGGGCTTGGCGTAGTTTCCACCATCTGACCATCCCGACTTCTAACTAAGGGCTGGACATACACCTCTTTCTTTCTCTTACACCCTACGTGTCGGGGACCATATTTGTAAGTCACCATTCCTTGCGATTGATATTCTGGGGGATCAGTTTTAGGGTTCCAGCTGCTTGCACGGCCAATTTGTGTCAGTGCATTTCATGATGGTTTCAACATGTCAATGAAGTTTCAAATGTCCCTAAAAGATGCTATCTTAAGCCCGAATTGTTGTTGTGGTTCATATGTTTAGCACACGCTCCAGGACGGTGGCAGGGTTTAAGCACTATGGAAGTGGTTGCTCGGTAGTGTTGCTGCAGGAGGAGGTATCTGAGACTGCAAAACACATTTTGGAGCAGAATTGTTGTTTCTATTTTTCTAACTGGGAAGTGGACTCTTGTTCAGGAAAACATCTCCTCTTGGCAAGGGATAATCAATAAAAGCACCACCCCTTGCACCATACAAGGAAAGGAGACTGGTAATGTCAATAGATAGTTCTTGGGTGGCCAGCACATAAACAGACAGCAATTGATCATGGCACAAAAACACTAGCTGAATGGCAAGCAAAGCCTAATTAGACACATTGCTGAGCAAAGCCCAGGAAAACTCACTGGATCTCTGTGACCTAACTCGAAGCTGTTGAATATAGTCAAGGCTACGGACAGGTCCTAGCATTGGCAGAGCTATGGGATTGTTTCATGCCCCTAATGTTAAAGCAGGTTTTTTTCCCTTGAAGATTTTGCCATATGTTGCAGTGAGACTTTGCAATCTTCCCCCTGACTCTCTGTCCCAGCAGCAGCTGCTATGCCCAGCAGGCTGAGCTGAGAAAACACCCGCTGCTAAGAAAGCTCTGAACAAGGGCTTCCGATGGGAACTACTCGGCAAACTAAATGGCAGCTTTCATGGTCACTGAAAGCTCTGACCCGCTCAGATCTTTGCTCAAACGGTGGGCTGCATCATGTGTAAAGTTTGCTCGTTCCTCAGGCATTGCTGTTGGTGAGCATTCCCTGGGCCTTTTGTTCTCTGTTAATCACTTTCACATATGACTTGACATCAAATCTGTTTTTCTTCTTTCTTTTTTGAACCATGAACATCTGAACCCTTTGAAGCCCAGACACACTTACCTTGCCTGCATTTGTACAGTTTAATCTGACATTGAATGGCTTCTGACCCTACAGCAGGAGTGAAAAGGTCACAAATGGGATCAAGACCCACCAAGCCCCTGGGAATATTTCTGCTTTGTAGCTGCTGTTATTTTGCATGTTTGTTCTGCTGCTCCTCTCCTAGCACCATGAAGAAAAGAGAAGTCTTAAACAGGCGGGAATTGCACAGTAAATAACACAGTCCTGCCAGCCTGTGATGGTGTGTGTTACAGAACACAGACTGCTTTCTCAAAATGGGTCTAGCCCAGCCCATGATCACTGTGGGACCATAGCAGAATCAGACAGGACAAAAGAAGGGAGAAGTGCTGAATGAGGAGTTCCAGCTCTGTCACAGCCCCATGCTGGATGGAAATTGCTGTATTTCACACACAACATATCCCAAGTGATTACACCTCTGTTGTTTTAAAATCATTCATGACTTTCACAGTCCAGTGTAGTAAAGGGGAAGGGGTCTGTAGAAAGGCGCTGTGGCCTTCCTCGGAGCCTGGGCCCGAGGAAGGGTCGTGATGCCCCTAATGGGCAGAACCAGGCCTTGCAGGCCAAACAACCTGGCAGCAGAGGGGCGGAGCCAGGGCAGGAAAGGGAAGTATAAAAGGTCAGCCCAGCAGCTCAGTTTGGGGGTGGGGGAAGCTGCTGCTGGAGGCAGATGTGTCTTCCCAGAGGCTGTGGTCTAGGCCTGACCCAGGTCCTGTGGCTGTTCAGTGCAACTGCCCCATCGACCGGAGCCTCCAAAGCCTGCCTGGATTGCCAGGCCTGAGTGACTGGAGAGGGCTGCTGGGCCTGAGTGACTGGGAGAAGCTACCCGAGACCACTGAGTGGGAGAAACCCCCTGAGGCCAGCCCTGATCTGGAGGAGCTGCCTGATGTTGGGAACCCACTGGAGCAGACTGAGCCTGGTGTACCGCTGGGACCTGGAGGAGCTGCCCTCCACTGATGATCCTGAGGAGTTTCCGGACCTGCTGCTGGTCGATGGTGAGGGACTCGTGGGACTCTTGCTTGCTGTTTACCCCAGTGACTCGGAGGGAGATGACTGGCGACAGGTACCTGTGGACAGGGTTGGAGGAAGTAGCCCAGGGGCAGCCGATGCTAGAGTGGCTGTGTCTGGGGTTGGACCAGTCAGTGTGTTGCAGCTGGAGCCCTGCTGACTCAGTGGCAAACCACTTTGCCATTATTAGGGCCCTGGGCTGGGATGCAGTGTATCCCCCTCCCCGCTTCCCTAACCACCCCGAGAGTGCTTGGCTTCCTCTGAACTGCTGGGCAGAGGATACCGAGCTTTGCCAGCCCTGCCTGACTGTAAGGCCAGGGGCTATAGACCACTGTACCTGCCCTGCCTGCTTGAGGGACGGGGCCAACAGACTGCATACCAGCCCCGCCCTGTTTGAGGGCCAGGGGTTGTAGATCACTTGTGCTTGCATGCCCTGCTTGAGTGCCAGGGGCTAAAGACTACTTTGCCTGCCCCTGCCCTGCCTGAGGACCAGGGGCAATAGACTGCTTGCCCGCCCCGCCTGTTGGAAGGTGGAGGTAGTGGACTCCTTATCAGCCCTGCCCTATGTGAGGGCCAGGGGGCTACAGACTGCAATGGGAGCCTGGCCCGCCGGGGGCCAGGGCTAAAGACTCATAAGCTCTGAGCATATTCCCCCAGACCAAGGTGCTGTGGCCTTCCTTGAAACCTAGGCCCAAGGAAGGCTCACGATGCCTGGCTGGACCGTGCCACCAGCATACAGGGTCATTTTGAAATGCATGAAGGATTCAGAAAGGAGCAGAGACTAGCTGGTAATCCAATGTTTTGGGCAAAGCTTCCTCTTTATTGTCTACTAGATATTCCATAAATGTGAGAGAGACAGTATGACAACCAGGGACGTAGGGTTGTATGTATGCATTTAAAATGTGGCTCAACTTCATGATCATCCAGCAAACCATCTGAAGAGTGAGTTGCTGGTCATAGGGCTGTATCTGATTTGGGAAACATCCTGTATGCCTGCATTACCACAATGCAGTGTTTTTTTGAAGTCTGTTTTTTGCAACCCCCTTACGTTTACTGTTCATTATCGTATCAATGATAACAATGGATCAGCCTATATAACGCAAGTACTGCTACAACGACTACACTAGACCCACAAACTTGGGAGGCTATGGCCACCCTAAAGTTGTTCTGGGCGTCCTTATTTGCTTTAGAATTGTGATGAATTTTCGTTGACTCGCCAGTTGTCTTTTGTGATTTCCCCCTCCCCCCGGGGGCATGACCCACTGAATGAGAAACCCTGCCATGGTGTGTTGCCATGTATTCACTGGTGGTAGTTTTCCCCCTGCCGCAGCCCCCATGCTTACTGCTCCAGTGCAAGCACTTCCTGAGCACTTCCTGAGCGGAGTGGGGGCAGTCGGGTGTCAGGGAATGGAGGAGGAGCAGGGGGTGCTGGGGGAGTTACTGAGACTCAATGGGGTAGGGGGTGCAGCTGTCCCATCTCTGGCTGTTGGAGGTATTTGCTAATAGCAATCGCAGATGGACCATATGCCATCGTAGGCAACCACATCATACCATCCTCTGCATAAACTTACCTAGCTCAGTCTTAAAACAAGTTAGGCTTTTTTTTTTTTTTTTTTGCCCTCACTACTCCCCTGGGGAGGCTGTTCCAGAACTTCACATCTCTGATGGTTAGAAACCGTCATTTAATTTCAAGCCTAACCTTAATGGCCAGTTTCCATCCATTTGTTCTTGTGTCAACATTGGCCTATAACTTAAATAACTCCTCTCCCTCCCTGCTGTTTATCCCTCTAATGTATTTATAGAGAGCAATCATATCTCTCCTCAGCCTTAGTTTTGTTGGGCTAAACAAGCCAATCTCCTTAAGTCTCTTCTCATAGGGTAAACTCTATATTCCTCTGATCAGTCTTAGTAGCCCTTCTCTGCCCGTCCCACTTTTAATTAATCTTTCTTAAATATGGGATAACAGAACTGCACGAAGTATTCCAAATGAGGTCTCGCTAGACTAGCACCTTGTATAATGGCAATAACACTTACCTGACACCATTGGAAATACCTCGCTTATACATCCTAGAATGACATTAGCCTTTTTCTTGGCCACCTCACATTGGTGGCTCATAGTCCATCCTGTGGTTGACCAATACATCCAGGCCTTTCGTCTCCTCTGTTGCTTTCAACTGATACATCCCCAGCTTATAGCAAAATTTCTTGTTAGATCCTAAGTGCATAACCTTGCACTATTAAATTTCATTCCATTTCTATTACCCCAATCTTCAAGATCATCCAAATCTTCTTGTGTAATATTCTGGTCCTCCTCTGTATTGTGAATACCTCCCAACTTGGTAGAAACCACAAATTTTATTAGCACACTCCCACTTTTTAAGCCAAGGTTGTTAATGAAAATGTTAAATGAGACTGGTCCCAAGACCATCCTTGAGGAACTCCACTAGTAATCTGTGTCTAGCCTTTCAGTATGACCTGTTGTAATCTCCCCTTTAATCAGTTCCTTACCCACCTTTCAAGTCTCTTATTAATCCCCATCTTCTCCAATTTAATAAATAATTTCTCTGCATCCAACGCTTTACTGAAATCCAGGTAGATTAGATCAAATGATTTTCTAGACAAAGGAAAGGCAGTAATCTTCTCAAAACAGAGATCGGGTTGGTCTGGAACAATCTACTTTTTGTAAAACTATCTTATATTTTATCCCAATCACTGTTACCTATATTTCCTTAACTACTTTTTCTTTCAAAATTTGTTCTAAGACCTTCCATATAATTGAGGTCAAACTCACAGACCTGTGGTTTAACAGATCGTTTTTTGTTCCTTTCTTAAATATAGGTACTGTATTTGCAATTCTCCAGTCATAAGGTATGACCCAGGAGTTTATGGATTCATTAAAAATCCTTACTATTAGGCTTGCAATTTTGTATGCCAGTTCTTTAATAGTCTTGGATGGAGATTATCCAGCCCCCTGATTTGGTTCCATTAAGGTGTTTGAGTTTGGCTTCCACCTTGGATGTGGTAATTTCTACTGCCATATCCTCATTCCTGTTATCCACCCTGACATTACCCCCAAGCTCCTCATTACCCTTAATAAAATGGAGGCAAAGTATTCATTTAGGTGTGGGACCATACCTAGGTTACCTTTCTTCTCCATTCCATCCTCTGAGCTTAATGGTCCCACTTCTTCTTTCCTTGTTTTTTTAATTGTATTTATATGATTAAAGAACCTTCTACTGTCGGTTTTAATTTTCTTTGCAAGGCCCAACACTGCTTGGCTTTTGGCAGTTCTCAGTTTACCCCTACATTTCCTGACTGCCAGGAGATTTTCCCATGCTGATCCATCCCTTCTTCTATTCCTTATAGAGTTTCTGCTTTTTCTTAATAACCTATTTGAGATAATTCATCCAGCTTGGTCTGCAGCCCCTCCTACAAATTATTTCCCCTTGCTTGGGTGCAGGCTCCAGATAGTTTCTGCAAGCCTCCACCACATTCAGATCTTTGAGTTCTTCCATCCAGTCCACTTCCCTAACTAATTCCCCAAATTTTGTAAAGTTTGCCTTTTTGAAATCAAGGACCCTAGTTGCAGACCTGTTTTTGTTTATCCTTCCATTTAGCTTAAACTGAATTAACTCATGATCCCTCAAATCAAGGTTGTCCTCTACAACCAGCCCTTCTGCAAGGTCTTTGTTACTTACCAATGCTAAATCTAAAATGGCATCGCTGCTTGTTGGTCTGGTGAAGAAATAGGCCATCACACCCAGGAATATCTGGGCCCTGCCATCATTAGTAACATTTGTCCTCCTATCCATATCTCGGAAATTTAGTCTCCCTTAATCCCACAATTCCCAGTGGCATTTATTTCATTAAAAATATTAAAGAGGTCTCTATCCATATCCAACATTGATCAGCCCCCAATATTTCCATTATAGGGACGGCAGCCTGCCCCCCAGTTCTACTACCCCTGAGCAACATCATGGCATGAGTAACATGAAGGCTAGGAATGCTATAAGGAAGTGAACCCACCATTCAGGTGAGGGGATCAGCCTCCAGGTCTGAGAATTGCTTGAGGAGATGTTAATGGTGGCTCAGCAGTTCAGGGAAGCTTTTGGGCACTTTTTACTGTTCAGTACAAATACGAGGAAGAACAGAGAAGCCATGTCAAGGCACCAGGAGCTAGTGTTCCCAGGCTAAATAACCTAATAACAACAATCAAGTAAGAGTCGGATAATACTGGAGGCGGAAAGCCGCACCAGTATTGGCACAGTGTGGTCACAGCAGCTGAGCCAGAGAGCCCAGTTGTGATCCTGGGAGGCTTTTATTAAAGGAGTAGGAAGCAAATCCAAGTTCTGGAGACCAAAGCAGGCAGGGAGCCAGGCTGGTCAGCCACTCAGCCCGAAGACGTAGCGGTACAGAGATCTATGCTGGAGTGAGTGGGGTGGGGGTTAGCCCTAGGTTGATGCTGCGAGCAGTGCACAGAGCAGACACCTCGGCGCACCCTGGCCAGATCGTCCTTGCTCTGTTATGTTAATTTCAGTCATTCCATTTTCTTCATCCCAGTGCTGGCAGACATGCAGATTTTGTGCCTGGGCCAGAACCTTTCACTGAGGGCTAGGCAAGGCTGCTTTAACCCTGCTGGTGCTCAATGAGGGTGGCAGAGAGATTGGGTCTCTTTGGAATAGAGACTGTTAATTATAAAAATATCACCATGAGACCTCAGCAAGAGAAGCAAACGGAGCTAAGAAGGGCGCAGATGCTGGGCATGGCAGCACAGGGCCACCCAGACTCGAATGCTCTGGTGCATGGATTGCTCCCTCATGGCCAATGGGATGCTGAGGTTTCATCCCTGCGGGTGCCTCAGAACAGGGCATGTCGATACAGGCGGGAGTGGAGACAGGGTTTAACAAATCTCAAGTGTCCTGTGATTTAGTGCTTTTGTAAACTGCCTTTCATGGGCCTTGTGAAGCTTCGCTGACCTCCAATACTTTCTTCACACAGCCAGCTGTTCCCCTTCCATCACGGCTCTCCCAGCAAAGTAAGGGGGCGTGTATTCTGGCTGGTTTTCTTACTGGACAGGGGTAGCGGGGGAAGGGATGCTGCTCCTTTCCCAACAATAGCTGAACATGCAGTTTAGAATCCACTCAGGACGGGCAACAGCGAGGGGCTGGGCTGACTTCTGCAAGATGTCGCACCTGCCCGCCCCCCAGCTTCAGCAGTCATGGGCCTGTGACACCCACAAGCATAAATGTAAGGAAAATAAAAATCAGCCTGCCCTTTCCTCCAGCTTCCAGAGCCAGCACAACTCCTGCTGCACATACGGTGGCAGGATAGGGCCAGGCAGGGGACGCCTCTGTCTTCTACTCAAGCACTAAGAAGTTAGGAAATGCCAGAATTAAGGCTGCTTGTGCGACCTTTCCACAGTCTCATTGCGTGCCTATGCAGTATGATCTAGTCTGTAACCACCTGATCACATACTGTTATTTCCTCAGCCCCATACCTCATTCAGTGCCCAGGATGGGTGGCGCTCACTGATTGAGCAGCTGTTCAATACTTCTTTTTATCTTCACCATGTGATGTGTGGCCCCCTGCCTTATGAACTGCACGCCATCCAAACCCTGTTCTTATTGCAGAATTATCACTCCCCTGCTTGGGTTTCTATGGTGCTGTAATACTGTCTTAGTCCTTTGCAAATGGGAATGGATTCTTCTTCTCAACCCCCTATGACGTGAGGGAGTGGTGTCCCCACGTCACATGGGGGAATGGAGTCACAGAGCACGTAAAGACAATATTGTTACATGGTCACTCAAACTGGGTGCCCAAGGTGAGAACCCTCGTGCATGATGTCTCAGGGGCTTTACCATGATGTAGCACTTTGGACATACAGAGCAGAGTTCCTGGTGACTTCTGTTGCAGCTGTGGGCGCCCAGCTTTCCTGAAAATCAGTCCCAGCTGTCTCAAGTTGGGCACCCAGAGAATGAGGAACACACTTAGTGGCCACCTATGAAAAGTTTGGTGTACATGACTTGCCCAGCATCACGCAGGAACTCTGTGGCAGAGACAGGGACAGAAACCAGTTCTCCAAGGCAGCATGCAGCTGCTTTAACAATGAGACTGTCCTTTCCCTTACTACAAGCCCCTGCCTCATCCATTGCACACCTTCCAATCCTGGCACATCCCATCATGGCTCCACAAAGTTGCGGGACCTCCTCATCAGTCGCCTCCTGGCACTGGCCAAGTTGGCCATCCATCAGCCTGGAAAGAGGAAACTGGACAAGGGAGCACTCTGAGGCTGTGAGGCCTATTTCTGTTCCCATCTCAGATCATGCCTGCAGGCGGAGTTCCTATGGGCAATGTCTGCTGGCTCCTTAGACACCTTTGAGGAGCCGTGGGCGCTGTTGGGGGTTGTCTGCTCAGTGTGTCCAGCTTCCCTGACTTTTGCCCTATGCCCTCTACTTCCATCTCTGTTTTTTCATTTGTTGTTCCCTGTGATTACTTGTTGCTGAGGCCCACTGGCCCCTCTCCCTGGGCTAATGGGAGAGGGGCTAATAGATCTGGGCCACAAGTAATTACAGCCCTGATTCATTACCAGAGCCAGTCCAACCTGTGCACTGAATGAGGCAGGATCTTAGGGGAAAAACTGTATGTGCTCCTGTAATTACAGACTGTACCATAACGCATCTGCACAAGGAGACTGAATTAAGGTTGCAAAGGCGATGTAAATTCTGGCATTTCCTTTTGAATGCTTGGCTTTGCAGCACTAATAACGTTAAATTAAAATAGGGTTTTAAAAAAAAAATGTCCTATGTTTTTTTTGTTTGTTTTTGTTTTTTTTAAAAAGTGAATTGAACAAGCAGAACTCCATAGCCTGGAGCCACGCTGACCCCCCGCCCCCCTCCCACCTGGGCCATCAGCAGGGACAGCACATGTAGAGCCACAGCCCAGACAGCTGTGATTTGAGTCAATGGAGTAATTGGTAGCAGGAGTAGGCTGTTTATGAGAGACACTTGCCAGTGGTTTCACAGCTATTTGTTGACAGCAAAGAGTGAGACTCTGGGAGCTTGGGTTCCATGCCAGGTGCCGGAGGGGTGCGCTTCAATGGTATTGAGCTGTTTGTCCCTGCTCTCCAGCCTGGCTCTGACCCTCTCCCTTCCTATCCCTTTCCCCAGCTACTGCCCTCCACTGTTCCTATCTGTCCTTACCTGGCTCCTGTCCCATTCTGCTTCTATTCCCTGACTGACCAGCTCCTGTCCCACTTCAAAGAATTTAGATGCCAGCCTCTAACAAGAGCATGTGCAAACTGCAATTTCCAAAGGCTTATTAACTTGGTCACATTTTGGCAGATTTTTATAGGAACAGCTAAAGACAAATCCCTGACATGGGGTGACACACCACCCCCCACCAAATTTCCAGTCTCTGCTCCGAAGAAGGTTGGCCCAAGAGCTTCTCAACTAAACAATGGTACAAATATTTTTAAAAAGGGGAAAATCATGTATTTCCCCCCAACCTTGATCTCGGCAGTGGCTGCACTGTTTCAGCTGGAACCTTTCCAGAAAAAGTCAGCATGAGCCAGCCACCCGACATGGACAATTTCAGCCTGAACGGTTAAAGTTTGGCAAAGTTGTAAGCAACTGAAAAGGTGGTCTTATGGTGGGAAGTGTTGGATGGTCACAGCTAGAGAGGGCACTGGAGCACCGTCTCGTATTCCACAGAACAGCTCCTTTTGAAGTGACTCTGGCTGAAAGGTCTAGATCAGGGGTGTCAAACATACGGCCCGCGGGCCGCATCTGGCCTGCGAACCTTTTTGATCTGGCCCGTGTGCTGCCGTTGAAAGTTTCAGTTTATTTCGCGGTGGGACCTGGCTGCATTGCCATTTTAAGCGATTTCTCTGCGGATGGCATTGCATGGCCCCTGCGAATTGGAGTTTATGTGAATTTGGCCCATCACCATCATCGAGTTTGACACCCCTGGTCTAGATCCTCCTGGGCTCAGCTCCAACTAGATCCTCCTGGGCTCAGCTCAGTTTCCGTTATTCTTCCCAGCCACAGAATGATTGTGGTCAGTGGTTTCACAGCTTTGATAGGATGCATGGGAGAGAAAAGGCAATAGTGACTTTCAGCCGTTTATAACTCAGCTAAACTTGAACATGGGACCAGGGAAATATGTCTCTGGCCCCAGGCCATCCGCTGCCAAATTTCAAAGACTTCAAACAATGGTGGGGTGAAAGCAGCCCAAGAAGAGGTCTTTAGAGTCTTTTATAACAGAAGGTGTCGAGCAGCCTCAATAGAGCAGTCGCTCCAGCTCTCTTGTAATACAATATGTACATTAAAAAGTCTCCAGCCAGAGTGGCCTTCTCCATCCTCCCAACCTCTATTTCATCACATCCAGACCACGCTTCAGCAGCTAATGCGCTTCCTTGCCCCAGTCTCTAGGCCAGGCACTCATATGAAACAGGAGAAGAAATTGCACACTCAGTCCAGGAGCCTCTGTGTGATTTATTCAGGTGATTGATTGTTCTCTGCACCTGCATTTTCAGAGTCACAGATTTTGTATTGATGACTTATAATTGCTAGTGGGAAGCTGGGCAGGAGGCAGCGAGGGCCTTTAACATCTGCAAAGGAAGGGAGGAGTTTGGGGTTGTGGGGAAAGCTAGAATCACCAGCACTGAAATAATTAACATTTCTGTTTAAGCCATCATCTTTAGGTTTCAGAGTTAACACCCCCTTGAGAACAATAAGAGAGCTTACACCTCCCAGAGCTATTGTTTCAGGCTTGCAGATGCAGGCCAGTCACACTCAGTTCACATTTTCAAGTTTTGTTCCTAGCCATGAGAGTTAGAAATAAAATCTTTTACATGTGAGATTGTGGAGCCCAATTCACCAACCAGGGGAGGGCGCCACAGCAAAGTCAGTGGCTCTGGAATTGTGGAGGACCTAGGAGCGAAAGGCTCCCACGCTGGAAGGAGCTGTGTGTTACGCACTCACTACCATGGTGTTTAGACCATAGCCTAAAAATTGTTTCTAATACTCACCCACGGGAGCTGGCTAGGGAATGGGCTCCATTTCTGGAGAGCTGCCACTACCATTTCTTGTCAGCGTTATGTTTTGGCAGATATGCCTTGAGCAGCTAGGACATACCACACCCTCATGTCTGTCACCAGATCTGTTTTCCTTGGCACTCCACTGTTCCCCTCTTGCAGAGCAGCATGCACTCTCTTGATGGGTGAGGGCTTTCTTTGAAGCTGCCCCCAGCAGTGTTCCCTGGATTAAATAGCAGGGCACATGCTGCATGTAAATCCAGCCTCAGAACCTATTCTCACTCCTGGAGGAGACCTGTCTAGCCCCTGCCTGGATTTCACATGTGTCTAGGCTGGGCTGGGTCACCGGCTGGAGTTATACAAGCAGCAGGGGGGGGAGCTCTGGCACAGAAGCCCTCCATTTGGGGAGCCCCTTCCGCAGCCACATCCAGGCTTTCCCCTTCCGACCTCCCCAACAGACTCTTCTCCTATTGGGTAAAGTACGGCTGTCGCCTACTGTGATCTGCAAACCAGCCAGGCAAACTGTTAGCGCAGGGAGCGCCCGGGCCGCAGCCCTTTCCCTTGTGCTGATGGGGCGGGAGTAGCTGAGAACCCTTCAGGCTAGGCTTGTGATCGGTGTGACAGAGGCAGCTCTCACCGCCTAGTCTGCCATGCCCACAGCACCAAACGCGGCCAGACTTGGCACTGATTTGCTCCTCACTTGGTAGCCTCAGCAACCGGGCCAAGGAACATCTGAAGGTAGGAACTGCCAGATGGCTCAGAGCCCAGGTTTCGGCTCGCCCGGTGTCCTGCCTCTGACGGTGGCAGCACCAGATGCTTCAGAGGAAGGTGGAGAAGTAGAGCGTGTTAGCCCCAGGGTTGTTGGGCTGGCACCAGTCAAGAGCTGTAAGTGCATCATAAATCCTCTGGGCCTGTCACTAACATGCACAGCAACGACCCTGTGCCTTGGCCGAGACACTCCCACAGATATTTCACAACCCGCTGGGTATCGTAATAGCCACGGGTCAAAAGGTCCCAGGGTCTCCCCACCCCTCCCTTCTGGCTTCCGCAGGGGCAGCTCCCTGATGGCTAGGAAGCCCTGCTGTCAAGGAGGCGCAGGGGTGCGTGGTCTCTCACAGGCAGAGGTGCTGAGATCTGTGTGGGTTTCCGCCCTCCTTTCCCATCATCCATGTTCCTGGCGAGAGCTGGAAACGGGTCATTTCTTTATATTGCGTTAGGGCTGATTAGCCTGCTGAGGGCCCATCCTGGCACCTCTTCCCCCGGGGCGTCAGCCCCATCCTCCAGGAGTCGGTGCCCAGGCCCTGCCTAACGACAGAGATTCCAAAAGAGCCATTTTAAAATTACAATAAAAAGAACCTTTTAAGGGTGGGAACAAAATAAAAATACTTGTAAAGTGGGTCCTCTTCCCGCTCAGCAGGGGGGCTGGGCTGCGAGTGCAGCACACCCAGCACGGCTTGGAGACCCAAGACCCGGCCCTCCCCACGCACGGCCGCGCTCCTGGTGTCTGTCGCACCCTGCCTAGCCAAGGGAGGCGTGTGGCCGTCCGGCTCGCCTCTTCCATTCTCGCTCTCACGGGGACAAGGAGGAGTTGGGAAATGGGGCAGGAACCAAAGCCCAACTGAGGTTCAGTTTAGCAGCTCGTGGTTTCCAAGCCAGTCTTGTGATTTTGGGTACTGCCACAGGGCAATTAAAGAGCCCCTTAGCGTGAGCCCCAGGAGGCCAAGTCAGCTGGCCCGGGCCAGCCAGGGGTGTCTAATTAAAGTGTAGATGTACCCTAAGGGACTTGCCCAAGGTCACACAGGGAGTCTGTGGCAGTGCAGGGAATTGAAGCCAGAGCTCCCAAATGTAGGCTAATGTGGCCTACCTGCTGGGCCTCTTGCACGTGTGGAGACACCTCGTGCATGTCTGAGTGTGTGTGGAAGAGAGAGCGGAACAGACCCGGCCTGTCATGGGGATGTCTAGGGGCCCTACCGAATTCCCAGCTGTGGAAAACACCCCACGGACTGTGAAATCTAGCTACTGGAGGGGAGGGGAAGGGGCAGGGCTCGGGGGACCCCAGATGGGAGCTGCTACCATGCACCGGGCTCCAGCTTCTAGTTCTGGCCAGGCTGGGGAGGACAGGACTGCCTCTTCCCCTGCACAGCTGCTCTCAGGGACTGTACAGCTGCTCACTCAGCACATTGTCCCCAGCAGAGAATCACACAGGCTCCATGCGGTGCAGCAGCATTGACTGGGGGAATGCAGTCCCTCTAGTAAGCAAAGCTTGTGGCCAGCAGGAGAGAACCAAGATAATTTGACTCTGGATAAACAGCAGGCCTGGCTTCGGGGTGTTTTGAGCTGTCAGATCCAGCAACAGGTGCGGTGCCCTGCACCTTCCTTTGTAGCTAAAGCACAGGAGCCAGCAGTGGAAATGCAGGTACATGGGGACTCTCTTGTGCTTCCACACTTTGAGCTGCTAGCCTGATGTTCGTGTCAGATTTGATTCCGCTGCTGCAATGAGAGACAGTCTCTCTCCTTATGACACACAGTGCTGTCCTGTTCTACTTCACCAGCTCAGCAAGGTGCACATCCTTCCCAAGTGCATTCCCAGACCTTCAATCCCATCTCAACCGGGCTTTTACAGCTGACCTTGCTCTTCCCTTCCGCCTATTCTAACAGGCATGGTTATGCTGTTTGCCCCTGACTCCGCTATTTTGCCTCGCCAAACTGCAGCGAGATAAGGCCAAACCGAGTTTTGGATTTTAAGGAAAGTTGCAATAACTGGAGGTGCAGCAATCAGAGAGGCGCTCCAGGTGCAGCCCTCCCTTCCAGAGCAACATGGCAAAACACATGTCATATTTCCTTAAGGGGACAGCACTGGTTTGGGCCAAAGTTGACTATCTGGTTCTGCCTCGGGTGGCTCCATTCCAGTCAGTAGGGCAGCCCCAGGGACAGATTTGGCCCTCCTGCTATCCGACTGGCCTGAAGGATTGGGGGCAGGGAAGAAGCAGCAAAGGGCTCATAGGGGCAGAATGTGGATTATCAGGGAGGGAAGCTGCCCGATCTCCATCCTCGCTGCCAGACTGGGGGAAGAGGCCTACCGCTCCTTTGAAGCGGCTTGTTTGCCCACACCTTGTCTGCTCGTCCACTCCCGACTCTCACCACAGCGATGTGTGGAGGCAGCAGTCCCTGGCAGCTGGCAGCCAGTAGCATCAGCCATTTCTGCCAGCCACCGGCATAAGATGGCAGAGATGCTGAGCAGAGGGGGCACAAGTGAGGGGCCCAGAGAGGGGCAAAGACTCTAGGGATTTGGGCTTGGTAAAGGGAAGGGAGGAGACATCTGGGTCTGGGAAAGGGCTGAGGGTTGGGTGAGTGGCAGATGAGAAGGGGGCACTTTGCACTGCCATGTTAAAAGATCAGATCCTGGTGCCTATGCTCTTATTGGTTCCTGAGATGCTCATTCTGGCATTAATGTCCCAGTGAATGAGTTAGGATCTGGCTGAAGTATGATTTGCGGGAGATTCTCTTTAACAAGGCGCTGTGGCCGTCCTCGCAGTCTGGGCCCGAGGAAGGGTTGCGACGTCCCCGCTGGACACAACCAGGCCCTGCAGGCCAAGTCACCCGGAAGCAGAGGGGCAGAGCCAGGGCCAGGGCAGGAAGTATAAAAAGCAGGCCCAGCAGCTCAGTCAGGGGGCAGCTGCTGCTGGAGGTAGATGTGCCTCCCCAGATCCTGTGACCTAGGCCTGACCCAGATCCTGCGGCTGTTTGGTGCAACCACCCCGCCGACCGGAGCCTCCAAAGCCTGCCCGAATTGCCAGGCCCGGATGACTGGGTAGGGTCGCTGGGCCCTGGGAGCAGCTGGCCGAGCCCGCTGGGTGGGAGAAACCCGGAGGCCGGCCCTACCCTGCCCTGGAGGAGCTGCCTGATGTGGAGAACCCACCGGAGTGGACTGAACCTCGTGGACCGGAGGAACCCTTGGGGCCCTGCGACCTGGAGGAGCTACTCTCCGCGGATGACCCTGAAGAGTTTCCGGACCTGCCAATGGTCAACAGTGAGGAACTTGCAGGATGCCTGCTCGCTGCCTCCCTCAGCGACCCACAGGGAGATACATGGATGCAGAGTGGCACCCGGGGATTGGGTGGGAGGAAGTAGCTCAGGGACAGCCGACCAGAAAGTGGCTGAGTGACTGAGTCAGTCAGAGTGTTGTGGCTGGATCCCGGCTGACTCAGTGGCAAAATGCTTTGCCACTAATAGGCCCTGGGCTGGGATGCAGTGGAGTTGGGTGGGCCTGCGTCCTCATTCCCTAACCACCCCAGGAGTGTTTGGTGTCTTCTATGCTGCTGGCCAGAGGACCCTGAGTTTTGCCAGCCCTGCCTGACTGTAAGGCCAGGGGCTATAGACCACTGTACCTGCCTCGCCCACTTGAGGGCCGGGGGCTATCGATTGCTGCACCAGCCCTGCCTGGCTTGAGGGTTGGGGGCTGTAGACTGTACCTGTCCCGCCTACTTGAGGGTCGGGGGCAACAGAATGCTCATCTGCCCTACCCCGCCTGGGGGCCAGGAGCACCAGACTACTCACCTTCCCTGCCCTGTTTGAGGGCCGGGGGCCATAGGACCTTGGTACTTTCCACCCCCGTTTGCGAGTCAGGGGGCTAAAGACTCCGTTGCCTGCCCTGCCCTATCTGAAGGCCGGGGGCAATAGACTGCTGGCCCACCCTGCCTGCTGGAAGGCCAGGGAGCCATAGACCCCTTACCGCCCTGCCCTACATGAGGGCCAGGGGGCTACAGACTGCCAGGGAAGCCTGCCCCGCCTGGGGGCTGGGGCTACAGACTCCTAAACAGGGAGCTTATTCCTCTCAACAAAGGCGCTGTGACCTTCCTTGGAGCCTGGGCCCGAGGAAGGGTCGCAATGCTCCCAGCTGGACCATGCCACTAGCCTACATGCTTGTACACTGTAGCGTTCGGCAGGACTTCTGCAGCTTATTTGCGTTACCCAGCTGCAGCTCATTTGAATTACCCAGCTGTCGCTGCTGGGGATAGCAGAGTTGTTCAAATACATGCTTAGCTGCTGCCCTGTGGATTTGTGCGGCTGCCTAATTCTCTTCAGGGAACTTTCTTTGCCTATGGGACAGGAGTGGCCAGAGTCAAGCTGCTTGCCAAACGCAAGCTCTGACCTGCCACCCTCATCTTGGCTACTTCACTTCTCAGGCTGGAATTCTCCTCTGCTGACAAGAGTGAATCGCTTCCAAAAGTTGGTGCAAACTCCCATCAGCTGTTTTAGTCTCTGGCCCATCTGAAAACAATATAGGCTCCTTTTCCGCAGAAATAAATTCTTGTCCCGCTTCTTAAAGAGAGGGAAGCCACAGGGAGGGCCAACATTGGAAATTTAGCTTGGACATAGTCCTCATTAAGGACTAGAACCTTTTCTTGACTTGCACGCACCTGCTTTGGATTTAACAGTTTGTCCATTGGGAAACTGAAAATGTCCTTCAGTCTACGAGTGTGAACTTTAAACGCTCTGCGTGTGTGCGTGCATGCGTGCGCGCACAGCTGGTTAGGCGCACACTTGGGGCAAGGAATTAACCAGCTCGGCTTGTAAGGCTACCTGAGTTTGTGTAAATTTTTCAAGATGATTATTTCCAGACTTCCTTTTGTTCTTCTGTTTTCCTTTTCTCTGGGTATGCAGTCATGGGCAATGAAATACAAAAGCAGTAGGTTTCAAAGCAATTTACAAAGGAGCTCAGTATCATACTCACTGCAATGTTAAGGTTGCAAAATGAAATATTCAAAAGTCCAGACCTTCCAAAAGGAAAGGTTATTCTTGTTACTTGACCATGTTATACATGGCCCACGATAGTATTTTGCACTCCCCTTTCCGTTGGGGAGTGTAACCCCTGAATGTATCACTCCATATTGCTCAGATGTACCACATTGCACCACAGTAGCTGAGTTTACAATGCTGGAATAGCTCTTACATTTGACATATTCTGTCTGGATGTGCAGCCATATTGCTGCACTCTCCCAGTGCAACGTTGTTGTGTTTAAGAAGGAGAGTTGGTAACACTCGTATCCTTTCTGATTACGGTGGCTGGGCCTGGCACAGGCTTGGATTCGGGTTTTGTTGTTTCACCGTCTTCGTCTCAAGCGGCTACTCCAGAGTGGATTAATTCCAAGGCACGTGGTGCTGCAGTCCCTGTAGTGGGACAGGAGCTTGAGTGCCAAGCAGGATGACCAATGGCAGGTCTCAGAGCTGACACAGAGCTGGCCAGGCGAGCTGAGCTGGCAGGGGCCATGTGGGTAAACTCCTTTGGGGTCTGGCATTAGAGCAGCTTCAGAGGACATGGCTCCTGGGTTGCTCTCTGCTACATGTGACCCACTTCTCTCTGCTGGGGCTATCCCCTGAGCCCGGTAGCCTCCCCTGCACCAAAGCCAGGGGACAGCCAGCACAGGAAGCCGACCAGGAACCTCTCCGGCCAGAGGGGAGAGCTGTCCGCTTCCTAGCAACAGGCATATGGGTACATCGCTCTCGTGGGTGTCCCCCTCCTCCAGCCAGCTCAGACCTGTGGCAGGCTCAGGGGATTCCTGCTCAGACATATCTCTACAGGCAGCCGGCCTCCATCTTCCCCATCCAGGCGCTTCTTAAACGAACTCCACCACCTTTCAGGCCCAGTCTCCCCTTCAGGGTGTCTCCCGTTTATTCACTCTTGCACCCAATCCCCTGTGGCCCTCTAGGCCCCTAACCCCACATCCCCCCCTTCATGGCTTAGGCTGCCTCGCCCTCTGCTAGCGCCGCTCAGGCTGGCAACAAGTCGGTCCGCAGCAGAGCTCAGTGGTGTCTCTCCCCTATCGCCCAAAACAAACACCAGTCTTGACACCAGTTTTGAAGTGGGCCTGGCACTCCCAGACTTCACTTGTCCGGAGCTCATTCTTCTTCAGGCTGCCGGCTCTGGCTTCCAGGCCGAAACCTTCCTCTCAGGCCTCCTGCTCACCACAGCCCCTGTCTGCCATTGCTAACTTCTTATGGCCACTTCCTGCTGCTCTGGCAGAGAAAAGCACCTCCCGTTCAGGGGGGCTCATTCAGTAGTCCGTGTTGGCTAGCCTCAGACCCTCCAGCCCTTCAGGGCCCAGTCACCCTGCTACAATGACCACAATTACAGTCGTGGGCTCTTGCAGTCATGTTTGGTTGTTGTGGCTAGTCACTCCTTTATTTGTTATCCCTGATTCCGCTGCCTTTCCCTGGCTTTATTTCACCCCCAGCTTTCCCTGGAATAAAATCTTTGTTTAGCTCCATAATCTGTGCATCCTTGATTCCCGGTAATTATTTGCTATGATGTCCTTGAGCTCATAGGAGCTGGCTCTTATCTTATGCCCCGCACACTTGGTGGAGGCCCTGTGTGCAAAGACACCCTCCCCGCCCCCCAGGACCCATTGGTGGGTCCCCATCCCTGTGGATGGAAGAATAAGGGGCTGTACCATCACAGGGGCCTGGAAATCAAGCAGCCCCCTATTGGGATCACAAGTGCACTCCCAAGGGTGCCAGGCTGAATTGCAGAGGTTTCCGAATATTGCTTTGCTTGAGAAGTCAAGGCCGCCTCTTGCATCCAAGGCAAACCGAGGCAAGAGGCCAGCCGTCTGAGCTGGGAAGGCCTCTCTGCTAGAGCGCAGGGAATGAACCAACATGCAGTCCAGAGTCTGACTTGCTGCTGGTTCCTGCCACATACGGATCTCCCTGCCCTCTTCCCCAACAGGGAAGAGAAGGCAGCAGTTCTCCTGCTGCAGGCATGGCAGCCCCGGAGCTGGGGGGCATATATGCCCTTCCATTTCCATGGGCAGCCTGTGGACATAGGGCATGTCCTTCCCCCATCTCCCTGGCTGGCCAGAGCAGTAGACCGTTCAGAATGGAGAAACCCCCTACTTTGGAGGACACTGGCACTGTGTCCTGGTGCTGCAGAGTGGTGCCCTCCCTTAGAGTCCAGTCTCCAGCCTTGGGCCCTCCCCAAGGATCTCACTCAGCTGGTACCTCCTTCCACCCAGACCTCCAGAGGGTCCCTTGGTGGCTTACAGCCCAATAGGTTCCAAAACCCTGGCAGACTGCGAACCAAGGAAAGCTTCTCCCGCGAGGGCACCCTGAGGAGCTGGCTTTGCCTGGTGCCTGGGTCCAGCTGCCATCCGACATGGAGGGCCAGGAAAAGAGACTCTCACTTTCACTCCTGGAAGTGCCCACCAAGCCACGTAGCTGCCTTGCCAGCCATGTTTCAGCCCTGAGGTTTGCCCTTTCAAAGAGGAAGGGTGACCAGGGGGTTAGGGGTGCAGAGACCTGAGTAGAAGTCCCTGCTTTCCACAGACTTGCTCAGGTCTCTCTGGGCAGCAGTTCCCCTCTGTGCATGGGGCTAGTGGCCCTGCACTACCTCACAGGGGGGTGTGAGGATAAATGCGTTAAAGATTGGGAGATGCTCCGATACTACAGCGACGGGGCCAGAGCAGTGTCTCTGATGGAGCAGGTTTGGAGTTTCTAGCTTTTACCCTTGTCTCCCAGTCCTTCAGAGCAGTATGCTGCTCTGGGTGTACTCACGGGGAGGCAGGGAGCTTCCCGCCATGAGGCATGTCTCCAAAGGACCCCGTGGTGGGGCAGATGACCACCCACTCCTTGTACCTGGGTGGCTTGTTGGGCTAAAAAAACTTAGCATCACCGGGAGCAGCACTGAACCAAAGAGAGCTAGAGCTCCCAGCCTAGGGCCCGGGGGTACTAACTGATGTCTGCCCTGCCAGAGCCGTCACATGGCTGGGCTGGTTTTTGTGTTGAAACCCCCAGGGCTAAGCCTCAGCCTGTAGCTGTATTGCAGAGTGGGAGCTGAGATTGTCTGTGGGGCCTGCAGGACTGCTTCCCTCTCCCTCACATGTGAAGGGGGGCCCTGCCCGACCTCTGGAGGGCCATGGAAGTGTTTCCTGTTTGACTGGACTGCCACCGGGAGGGGTGAACTCACTAAGAGAGAGACAGCTGGAGGGCTGCACCCCAGAACCGGACAACTGGGCTGCTTACTGCCCAGAGAACGACAGAGGAGGAAAGGAAAGTTCCAACCCTCACCCCCCGCCCCCCGTGGGTGGCCCCCAGACAGACCCACACCCAACTTGGCAGCTGAGTGAGCCCAGTTTCTGTAGCATCAGAGGCTGACTGCACATGCTGGGAGAGGCAAACGCTTACAGGTTTTACTAGGCGGAGGTACTCACATTTTTTTTGCGAACAAATGCAAATGTTAGTCCCCCGCCACTTCTCCCCCCAAGCCATAGCAGCCCTGCTTTCATAGCCTGCATGCCAGTAATTACACTGCAGTTAGGGAGCAATCCAAAAACAGTGAGTCATGCACGGTATCTGCTGAACTAGTGGTGAAGTATCCCATTCTGCTTAGAGGATTACCTCTTCCTGTCCTGGCTCCCTTCAACAGACTTTCTAGCACAAGTGAGTCAGTCCTGTCCTCCTACACAACTTACTACCCTGCAAACCAAGGGTGCAGCTACCCCAGGGACAAGGGTAGCCTTCTATTTTGATTTAAGACTGGGGTCACAGGCATTGCAAATTAACATACCTGGATGGTAAATCCAGGAGTAATGGCAGCTAAGCCCAGCTAACCAGAAACCAGGCTGTTTCTAGAGCTAGGGCTTTTTTAGTGCATAATTTATTGCTAGTTGGGTTGCGGAAACTCTTATTTCTGTTCAGAAAGGGGGGTTCTTTAGCAGCTAGCCCTAAAGTTCCCTTTCTGATTCTCTGCACTGGGCACTAGTTTCACTGCCCAAGAAAGGATTTTGATCCAGATCTGCAGAGGTACTTAGGTGCCTAACTCCCAGTGGAGTCAATGGGCATTAGGCACTTCACTACCCTTGAAGATGTGGGCTTAGGTCTTTCTTTCCATGCCAAGAAGGTCACACTGTGCCCTTCAGGGGTCCCCATTCGAAAGGCACTTAAGCAGGAGAGTTCTCCCATTGACTTTCGTGAGACTATTCATGTGCTTAACATTAGGCATATGTTTAAGTACCTTACTAAATTGAGGGTCAAACCTCCTTGACAGGAGCAAAATTGGAATTCAGCGTAACTAGCAGATCATTCCCTTCATTGTGTAGCTTCTAAAATCTTGGCCTGCCTGTCTGACATCTCCTAGTGGATGTCCCACCAGCTGCTCACGCTCAGCATGGCTAAAACAGAGCTCTTCGTTGTCACACACTCTCATACACACACACACAGGCCCTGCCTGCTACCTCCTTTCTCAATCAGTGGGGACAATGCCACCATCCAGCCTGTCACTCAGTCCTCAGACCTCCCTCCATCCAGCCTACATCGAAAACTTGCCAAGGCTTTCTGCAGAACATCTCCCCAGTGCAGCCTTTCTGATCCATCCACACAGTCCATCAGACTCTTGCCAACTTGCGTCTTAATTACTGCCGCCTTCTTCTCTCTGGCCTTGACAAATTCAGTCCTGCCCTGCTCATCTCCTCTCCAGTCGGAATGCTGCTGCAAAGATCATGTTCCTAGGCTGGCACCTTGACCATGTCACCCCTCTCTTTGCATCCCTCCACTGGCTTCCTCTTCCCAAGTGGGTTGAACATAAGCTATTTGCCTTCACTTTTAAGAGCCTTCCCAGCCAATCTCCCACCCTACTTATCACCTCTCATTTGCTCAAGGTGTCAATTCCTGCATCTGACCAGCCTATGATGCCTCCGGCACCCCTTTGTTACATTTTCAAACTAGCATCTTCATGCAGTCTCCCATGCTGCTCCTCACTCCTGGGACTAACGCCCATCAGTGTCTCTAAAGCTGTCTCATTGTCCACCTTCAGATCCCTCCTTAAAACGCCTTTGCCATGAAGCCTGCAAAAAGCTTAACAATGGGTTTTGCCTTCCTGCTCCTGTTTTTTGGTTCCTCCACCCTGCACTGAGTCCTAGCTCCTGTCTAAGGCTGCAGGCGGGTGTACGTAGCATTCGGTGTGTGCAGTTAATCAGGGCCCACGGCTACGTATCAGCCATTTGGACTGGTACCATGTTTTGTTCAGACTGTTTATGACTTAACTGGTTCAGAGTTAGTATCTGTTTTGATTGACAGCCTGCCTGTTCTCTCAGTCCTCATCCTCAAAGGAAACTACACAATACTTTCAAAACTGGAAGCTTAAATCAAAGCTTTGCTGGACACTAACAATCATTGACTGCATAGAGACACTGGATTTATGACTTACTACAACAATCTATAATGTAACCCACTAACTCCCCCCTCCCAGCTGCCTTCCTCCCCTCCCTTCTTTTCTCCCTTGTGACTGGAGGGGTGTTAACTTCACCTCGAACAGGTCCCTTGAAATATGCATGAACTACTTATGCTAAACAATCTGTTCCACTGACCACCTTCTATTTAGCCCTGACTCTGAGTATGTTTCCCCTCCCAGACCTGAAGAAGAGCTCTGTATAAACTCTAAAGCTTGTCTCTGGTCCAATAAAAATACTCACCTACCTTGTCTCTCTAACCTACTTGCATGTCTTGCTTTGAGGGGGTTTTGTGTGTGTGTTTGGGTTGCTGTTCTGGGGTGCATCAGTGTGCTGAGACTTCTGCCCATCACAGGTATTGTTTCATTGTTTTCTAGTACTACCCTGAAGGTCTGTATCCATCGGTTATCTCGTCTCATACTTAGACTGGAAGCTCTTTGGGGCAGGACTGTATTGTTGTTCTGTGTTTGTATAGTGCCTAGCACAATGGGATCCTCATCCAAGACTGAGGCTCCTAGGCCTTACACTAACACAAATAATTAATAAATACCTGTGACAAAAACATCTTTCCAAATCTGGTTCCAGCTTTGGCTTCCTGGCTGTAAGATGTCATGTTTACAGACCAGATTTCCTTTGCATCCCATGGTTTTCTCCCTCGCAGAGGCAAAATTCTTCACTTTCTGGAAAGTGATAGTATGTGAATATTGACACAATTTTGGAAAGCTTTATCATCCCGCCTTTGGAACAGCAGTCTTGTGCAGGTCGTGTATGTTAGTAAATGAGTTATGTTGTGTTAATGATTACCAGTGATGGTAGAGAATTTGCAATAGGTGCATTTTATGCAACAAAATGTCAACAAATAAAGTTTCACTGCTTGGTAGTAGCAGGCTAAGATGTCAGATTCACCGTTGTTTCGTTACAGACTGTTCGTTGACGATAAACAGAGTTATTTCATAGCAGCGTAGATTCATAGATGTTAAGGCCTGAAGGGGCTGTCTGATCATCCACTCCAATCTCCTGTGTAGCACAAGGCAGAGACCCTCACTCAGCAATTCCTGCATCCAGCCCAATAATTTGTGGTTGAGCTAGAGCAGATCTTTTCGAAACAGACATCCAATTGTTGACAGTCCTGCTTGCGAAAACAAATAGGATCCAGTTTAGACCTGTGCAGTGACGTTACTGCTTTTTTTGGGTTTTTATTGGAGCTTGGCTGGCTTACCATGCGGCTCCATAAATCACAGAGCAGCGATAAAATATTGAGTGCGACCGGGTTTGTCTGGGCCTTTCTTGCCTGGTTCAAATCTTATCTATCATTCCAGGGCAGGGAGATAGCAAGGGAACATGCTGCTTCATCTCTCTTTGTGTTTCCAGTGCTGTCCTCTGGGGTCAACCCTAGGGGCTTGTCTGTCCGTTGCATGTTACAGCACGGTGGAGTTTCTCTGGCATGTTGGTTTTCCTCACGGTACTGGTGATGGCAAACAGGTGAGTGGGCATGTTATGGCCAGTCACCTCTGTGCCAGTGTTTCACACGCAAGGACTTCTCATGGGACTTGAGAGGTGAATTCCCCAAAGACTGCAGGGCTACTGGTCCATTTCTCTTTTTTCTGAGAGATTTGTTCCTGGGAAAGACACATGAGTCCTCATGAGCACTGATGTAATCTAGTTCACTCATGGGGTAAGTATCGAGTTTGCATGGTGACTATCTAAATCTTCTCATTGGCAAACACCTCCTCTTCCCAGGGCTGCACTGAGTAGCTTCTAGCACTATACAAGGTTACTGGTTCATTTAATGGCCATAGTCTCCTATTTCGACTCCTGCCAACTGCAAGCCAGGATTCTAAGGGGACATCAGGTTCTGCACACTACACCCACCATGCCAGAGAGCTGATGTTATTTACCATCTGTCACTGTGTCTTCCAGAGCACATGGCCTCTCCTCACCCTCCCACAGGGCCCACTTCTTCTTGTGAAAGCCTTACATGGGTCAGGGAGCACGTATGCTTCCCCAGGGGAACAAGGAGGTGCCCAATCTAGCCAAGAGGATTTCAGGCCTTTCTGAAGAGACCAGGCCATCACTTTTCTGGATGCCGGCCTTCTCATTTCACAAAATATCGGGCCAAATTCAGAGCTGGTGTAAGCAGGTGCAAGTCCATGGAAGTCAGAGGGGTTGCACCAGCTTACCCCACGTTTGTGTTTGGCCTAGTGACCATAAGCTGCTGGAGGCAGAACGTATTGCCAGGCAGCTGACGTGTTGGTTTTTGAAAGACATACAATACAAAACCCAGAGTGGTGGCTTTGGGAAGGGAGAAAGTTGCCATCACGTCTCACTCGGACGTTAGCTGAAGTGCCAGGGACTCTAGCTGAACAAAGCCTCTGTGTGCATGTTTTAGTGACGTGTGGTGCCTAGGAGCATTTAGGTGTTCCCACGAATGTCATGTGTAGGAGACGGGTCAGGGTGACAGCCCTGAGGACTTCAGCACTCTAGTTATTCACAAAAGAGAGGCAGCCCCTACATCTTGACCTCCGAGAGGGGACTCCCTCTCCAGGTCTGGCCAGTGCTTTGCCTTTCTGCTAGGACTTTTAGCAAAGGGTCCAAGTGGCTTGGTCGCCAAACTGATTGCAGGTAGGCCCAGGAACCTAGGTAAGGCCGGTCACTCACTGCTGAAAGGGGGTTGACTTTGAACTGATGTACTTGCAGGTAAATGGCACCGTATCCCATGAGCCATCTTGTGCCTCCAGTCACTGCATTGCATGGATTGTTCCTACAGGACGTGGGTAAATGTTGTATAAAGAAATGCTGTGTGGGATAATGTCTTTCGCTGACATAGCACCTGAGCCTCCAGAGTGCATGGGGCATGACTGCCCTGCTCCGTACCATGGGGATGAGCAGAGAAGCTGCCAGGCAGGGCCAGGTGTATTCGGGGCATGCCATGGGGCAAATGTAGCAGCTCCTCAGCCCAGGAGCAATGTACCTTCCCAGTTAGCATGAGCTGCTGGGGTACTGGAGACATCTCCTAACCCCCAGAACACATCTTCTGGGACATCATGTGCGGGCTGGCGTGCGAGCCAAGCGCATCTCTTCGCACGCTCCTGAGTGCTCTAGAGAGAGAGCCTCTGCTGCTGTTTGAGGAGAGGAAGGCCCCTTGCAACTTGAGCCGCAGTTCGGCAGACGGCAAGGTGAGAGCCTGTCTTTTTACAATGATAACATGAGACTCTTCCAAAACACTCTGCCAGGCCACATGTGCCGGAGTAGCATTTTTTTACTCCAAAGCTGAGATAATCAATTATTTCTGTCAAGGTCCAAATTCCTTGGTCAAGGTCCAGACTCCAGAGAAAATAATACAAAAATAACAGCAATAAGTAAATAAAAAGACGTTGCAGTCTGTTCAAAAGCAGCTGGCAGTCCAGATTTGGCCTGCAGGCCGCCTATTGATGACCCCTGCTCTAGAGCAATGGGTTGAATATCCTCCTTACATTGGTTGCCTCTCTTGGATAGACAGGCTGGACAGAGCAAGGGCACAGGACACTATAACCTGCACAGACACACACACACACGTGGGGCAAATTTATCCCTGGTGTAAGTGGGTGGAACGCCAATAACTTGAAGGTGATTATATAAACATGAGTGTTAGAGCATGGAAAAGCTGACGTTTCCTCCTGGGCATGTATGTGTGGGTGTGTCATCCTAGACAAAAAGCATGCCTATTAGCTAAGTAAGCGAAGTCACTATTTGCCACTGAAGACATAGTTTGCATTTGATTCCCTCCAAGCACAGATAAGGGAATGCAGGTTGTAATGCGTGGAGAACAGTGGGGACTGAGTAAACAGGTAACTGGGTTTTTCACTAAGCTTGTGGCTTGATTCCTCCAGAGAAATACTAAGCCCAAATTGGGTGTGTCAAATTCACTGCAGAGAGTAGGCACGTTGCCAGCACGTATTCATTGCTGGCTGGTGCAGTGTTGTCAGAGAAACGCATCACTAAATGCCACATCACAGAGGACGACTGGGTTTAAACAGCATGACTGTGCTGCGAGGAAGTCAAAGATCACTTTCTCTGCTGACTCAGCTGAGAGCTGCCATGTCCCAACTTCTAACAGTGAGGTGTGTGCTAAATTACGCAGTGTTAGGGAGTTAATTCTTCTGACCTATTTTTCCCCCTTCTTTAATATAATATTTCTCAGAATTTCAGTACCCCTGCCTTTCTGCCAGGGAGATTTCTTTTCGTTCAGACACATCTTTCTAATAAGAATTTAAGTGAAACCCTAAGCCTGGGAGCCTAAGCAATGCTCCTAAATCTCCTGACATGGCTGGGAGGTGCCGAGGCTCGGCACCCCTGAAAATCAGGACAGTTTTATTTAGAAGCCTAATTATGAATTTAGGAACCAAAGGCAAGTGGGTGGCCTTAATTCTTAAGGTTTTGTCTGCACTAGCCTTTTTTCACTAGACTTTCCCACCACTGCTGCTACGAGTGCAGCTCCAGCAGCAAGTCCAGAAGCTCAAGTATAGACCTGTTCCAGTCACTGTTTGAGGACATGCCGTGTGGGATTCAGGCAGTCTGAGTACATCGGCAGTGATGCTTGGGTTCCCTTCCAGTAGAGGCCTTCCCCATCTGTGCGAACGCTGCAAGACACCATGCTGCCCCTCCTGGAGCCGTGGAGGGTGTGGCATGGTGGGGTTGGAGGAGGTAGAAGAGCACTTTGAGGACATGAGAAACCTCTTCCCCACCCTGGGAAGTCCTGGGGAAGGGGTGGGGAGCACAGTGGACAGGTTCCAGGATTTTGCTTACAGGACTGGGCTGTTGTACAGTGTTTGCCCCTGGGCCGGGCAGGGGAAATGTCAAGGGTGTAGAATGACTCCACCTTTGCTCAAAATGGTCCCTTCTGGTCTTAAAAGCTACGAGTTGATCGTATGGAGCGTGGATAATCTCTTCTCGGAAGGCTCTTTAACTCCTAAAGGAAGTGGGAGGTCTCCAGTAAACCTTATTTGAAGAGTCTTGCAGCATTGCAGATAGGTTTGCTAAAGAGAAATGTGGCCATACCCCTCCGCTGTCTCCCAACGCAGACTCTCAGGGCATGTCTACACAGCAAGAGAGCACGTGGGGAGCTGGGGTCTAAATCTGCAGCTCTTTAGCCTGCTGTGCACTAGCTGTCCAGGCGGCTGCTGCTCCCTCACTAAAAGTTCGGGAGTGCGCTTTGAAGCAGCGGCAGATCAAAGTGCATGCCAGGACTTTTAATGTGGGGTAGCAGAGTCCACATAGACAGCTAGCCCTCGCCAGGCTAGAGCGCTATATATCTCTGTAAGCAAGGGCTGAGTGTCTGAGTGGCATTCCCCCTGCTCAGCAGCTGAAAGGGGGGGCACTTTATTTGCATGGGCTTTGTATTTGCATGGGTGCAATAAAGTACTCAGCATATTGCATAAGCATACTAGGTGCTGAGAATGATGGGAAATGGTTAATATGTCCGGTATTGTGTTACAAATCTCTTTTGTGTTAACTGCAAGGGTAATGAAATGTTGTCCTTCGATTGTACGAACAAAGGGCAGCAGATCTGTGTTTAGCCTGTTCTGATGAAAACTTCGCTGTCACCTAAACGGAGCCCAACAAGGGTGGGGGATGGATGTTTCAGCATTGTAAGGACAGCAGGGTGTGAAGTTTCTTGTGGAGATTGCACCAGCTCTGGCAAACGGCTGCCCTCAGGCATGGATTGACTCTCTCTTTCCACATTTGAAAGGTAGAATTAATTATTCCTTTTGGAGCTTTTTGTTTTGTTAAAAGCAGGGATGTTGCTTCTGTGGCAGCAGAAGGTTTTCCCTTGAGCTGGAAGCTGAAATTCACAAAGCGCTGAAATCACTAGAGGAACTGGCAAACCTTGAGTGACAACCAGGAGAGAGGAGCCAGGAGTGCTCGGTACCTGCAGATGGCGGGAGCTCGTAGCAGGGACTCGGTGTGGCACAGGAGGCAGCAACGGAGATGGCCTGGTCAAGCCCACGGCTGGCAGGAGCCTGCAGAAGGGGACTGGCTGAGCCCCCAACTGAGAGGTGGACACTGCAACTAGGATGGTCAGTAGAGGGGAAAGCAAGCAGGGAGAGGCGACGGTCACACCCCCGTACTCTGGAGTGGGTTCGGTTTATTGAAGTCATGAATTCTGTTTACACTAGTGCTGGGTTACTTCCTTCCTGTTATTAAAAGGTTTACTTTCCACACTCAGACTCTGTGCTTGCGAGAGGGGAAGTATTGTCTTTTGGGGGCATCCAGGGTGTGTGATTTCCCAGGTGACTGGGTGGGGGCTCGAGCCAGTTTGCTGCTGTATCATTGACAGGGACCCCTAGAGATAGAACCCGGCCCTTTGCTGCTGCCGACTCTGCCTGGCAGAAGGGTCACATCTACACCCTCGCTTGCTGCGCACTAACTCTCTCTCTGTAGACGAGCCCTCAGACATGAGATGTGCAGCTTCCCCTGTTGCCTTGGTGCTCACTGCTACTGTCCAGCAACCCCAGGCTGACGGTTAAAGTCAGAGCATTGCTTAGAGTAGCCTTAAGAAACATTGACGTGTCCTGAGCGCTGGCAATGAAGGAGGGCCCTGTGAGAAAAATAAGGTGTGATTGAGTAACTACAGACCGCATCCTACTGCGTAGGCACAAGAAGGCTGAATTAAAGTTGTGCATAGAACTTTCTAACTGCTGAGCACTGGACTTTGCACCGTGCTCTTGTTTTTAATGTCATTTCTTAAGTTAAAACAAATGCAGGGGTTGGGAGTGGATAGGAAAAGAGGGGCAGGGGCAGGAGCCGGGGGATGGGCCAGGAGCAGAGGGGGTTGGATAAGAGGAGAGAGGAACAGGAGCTGGGGTGAGGTGTATGGGAGCACACAGACTGCAGGAGTGGGGACAGAAAGATTAGAGCAGCTTCCCCTCCAGAACCTGAATGGAGCTACATTCCTCTGCTATCAGCAAATAGCTTTGAAACCCACAGGCAGAGGGTGTGTCATTCACACCCTGCTAGTGCCCGGTGGGCATGAAGAATAAAAGCCTACTACTGCTACCAGTTAATTGGGGTCAGTATGATTCCACGGAGCATGTTTGGTGCTGGCGGACTCCTTGGAAAATGTAATTGCTAAACTCTAAGTCTGCATATCTGGGAGCAGAAGTAGGCTCAGCAGCTCTGTATGCTGCAGACATGTGGTGGGGCCACCTCTGCCTTAGCAGAACAGCACCCTGACCCCAGGGAGTTCTCACTGCATCTACCCAGGGACAGCTGAATGCCAGGGTGTTATGGGAGCAAGCAGGCCTTGCCGGGGGAGGCAGAGGGCCACTTCTAACTGAACCTTCCTCAGCCAGCATGGCTGAGCACTGCGGTTAGCAGGCTGCTCTCCGCCCAGCTCTGATGGCGGGTGGGGTGGGGAGGAAAGCAGGAAGTGGTGAGTGCATGGCACCACCAGGTGTTCTGTTCACAGCGCTGCCCTGCTCTGTTGGCTATGCTGGCAGCCACTTTTTGGTCCTTGGTGGCTGGATCAACGGTTGTTGCCAGAGGATAAATGTGGAGTCAAGTGATTCCCTCGGGGCTGTTTCCTCGCTGAAGAGCTCCAACCATGTGAAGAAAGAGGATTCTCTCCCGGTGTGATAGTGTATGTCTGAATGGCGAAGGCCTGGGCATCCACAGGTGTCGGGGGGAGCGGCGGGTTTGCTTGGATCTTCCAGGGATCTCTCCTGAGCGATTCCTCTGTCCCTAGGTCAATCTGGAGCATAGAAGCTAAACTGAAGGGCTGGGTTCTCTGAACAAAATTGTGTCTGCTTCCTGGTGAAAACTTTTTTTTTTTTCTGGGCAGGAGAATTGAGGCTCCAGGACAAATGCTAATAATCCCAGTAGCATGTCACGAATAAGAGGCCCTGCTGCAGGCTCTGCCCCACACCAAGCATGGGAGCAGCAGCTGGGCTAGCACCTTCAGGAGACTGGCCCTGGCAGGGTCCTGAGGGTTAGTGCTGTGATTCCAGTTAATATTTCACTTGGGGATGTTTATTTGAATCTCCCAGGTCAGGTGTGTAAATGCAGCGAGGGGCCCCAATTGCTGGCTGTGGGCTGTTCAGAGGCAGGCTAGGGGCGGTTCCAGAGCTTTGCCTTATCACGTTTCAGGAGCATTCTTCGGGCATTGGTTATTTTCAGCTGGTTCATGTGCCATCCAGGTTCAAGGTTCTCAGATCCACCCCGCCTCCAAGCCCCAGCAAAGGTTTGGGGCTTTGCACCAGGTGCAGCCTGGAAACACTCAGCACTGGCTGGAAAGGGTTGCCCCCGCCCTCAGGTATTTGCCAGCTCCATTGTTAACCCAGGAAGATGGTTTGCGAGGGGAAATGTTCTGAGAGTAAAGAAAGGGTTAAAGAAGTGAGTGGCAAAGCAAGGGTTGAGGTGCGGAGAGTCTTGCGTCACAAAGGCGAAGTTTCACAACACACCACTCCGGTTTTCTTCCTGCTGTGACCTCGGAGGCTGCAGGGAAGTGAGTGTGGCTGGAGTAGGGCTCTCAGGCAGCTCCCTCTTGATGTGTCTTCAACTCCACCTGTATTAGCAAGAAAAGCTAATCCATCAGCTGAGCTAAGGGATATTCTGATGCAGGCTTCCCCCCAGTCACTCCTATTGAAGCTGTTTCACTTTAGATAAATAACTGACTAGTCATTGGAGCCCAAGGACTGGATCTGCCACCTCCCAGGTGCATACTCGAACCACACCTGCAAAATCATTCTCTTTCTGGCCTAATGGTTAGTGCACTCTCCTGAGAGGTGGGAGACCCCTGTTCAAATCCATTCTCCCCTGTAGATAGTAGGGGTATTGAGCCTGGGTCTCCTACATCCTGGGGGAGCTCTCTAAGCACTGGTCCAACAGTCACAAGGGAGGTACCAGCAGCTCCTGTGGGGATGAGACCCACCAGCCCTGAGAGCGAGGAAGGGGCAGACTCTACGGTGACAGAAAAATGGGAATGCTAGAGATCTGCCTTGGTAAGGAATAAAGACATGCCTGGAAAGTGACACTCCTGCCAACCCCCCTGGTCTGTTCCTAGTTCAGCACTTGCCTACATGTCCGTGGCTGTGGAAAGGAGGAACGAGTAGCCCCAGGATTAGCTCGACACAGGAAGAACAATTCCAGCAGGGAATTATTACTGCTAGTTACTATTGGAAGTGTGCTAGCTCCAAACAGGAGCAGGTCCCCAATGAGCTAGGCCCTGCATGTACACCTCGTGCAAGATGCTCCCTGCCCTGAAACACACAGTCTATGGGGGAGCAGGCCAGGCCTTAGGGTCTGCCCCTGAAGAGTTAGTTTGAGTTATCTACACTCATTAGCCCCTCTCGAATTAACCTAGCTCAAGGGAGAGCGGCCACATTGCAGAACAACCCCCCAGCTACACAGTGCTTGGGCTAGCAGCCCAGCTGCATGCTCCCAGCATTCCTAGCTCCAGCAGCGCCTGCCCCCAGCTGGACATCTGGCTTGAGTTTAAAGCCCTGCCTAATGTGAGCTAGAGAGGCATGGGGGGTGGGGGATGAGGGGCGACAGTCAAGTCATCCCTTCAGCTAACGCAGCGGTGAGACCAGCCCTTAAAAGCAAGGTGGTGGTGGGAATGACAAGCCTACACCTCGTGAGTTGCATTACTTTGTTGTGTCCTGAGACCCATGACATCTGGTGGGGGGGGAGAAAGAAACAATCACTCTGTCCAGGCTGCATCTGCAACGCATCCATGATATACCTTCCTAGCTCCTGCTTTGTCTTTTAGAGTAAATACATAGGCAGGATATGCTGCAGCTCCCCACATAAGCATCAGTAGCTGGCTGGGTTTGTGCAGCAGTAGGGGATTGGCTGCCCTCACTTACCAAACCTCTCACTGCCCTCTGAAGCTGTTTAAAGATCTTTAAGGTCATTCGTAAATGGCATTTCCTGTAGCTGGAATGGGGCAGAACTGAACACCTGCCATCAAGCAAAGGGAGCCCGCCGAAAGCTAGAGCGGGGTTTTTTCTGAGTGGGGAAGTTGTTAGTTGCACTCCCCATGCACGGAAGCAAAGGGACGCTGGATTTCTTTTGGTTTGCGCCTGCTGGGAGCCAGGCTGCTTCCTCTGTGAGATCTGTAGGCGCAGAACAGCTACTAGCCCAGGGTGCCGTAGAACATGCGTCTCTGGGCACAGCCTCAGGCTTTCTCCTTTGTGTGAATAAACTGCTCACACCCAGCGTGTGCCCACTAACATCAGCGCCCGGGCGCAAGGCTCTCCTTTCATTTTGCACCTGAAGGCTAGGTGGGCCCCTGTGCGACGTGTGGGGCAGAGATGAGATTTAATTATTTTGATGAAATGAGATGATCTGCCTCAATCTAACAGAGCGCCAGGTCATGGTATTGGTCGGGGGCTGACCAGCAGGGCCACAAACATCTCAGCCTGTTGCAGGGCGAGCCATAGCACTCGCACTGCTCTGTGCTCACACTCAATGCAGTGGCCCTGCTCCCCTTTCCCCCAAGGATTCTGGGAGGACCCCTGCATCCTCCGGTCAGGAGTTGGGGTTTCTCCTCCCTGCAGGAACGGCCCTGGAACTTGCTCCACAGCTGCTGGAACCTCAGGGCCTCCCTTAGCTGTGAGTTGTGACACAGACCCCCAGGCGGTCCGTGGGAATGACAAGCTCCACGCTGTGCTATCAGTTACTGTCCATTTCTGCAGGGCTGGTGAGGGAAGGCAGCACAAGCCTTCCCGCACCCCAGCCCAGCCCGGAGCCTGGACTACATTGAGGGGTGCCTGGAACAGAACTTTGGTGCTGGGTGGGGTCACTGCCTCAGTTTCCCTTCTTTTCCCAGTCAGTCAGCCCTTGCTCTGCTGGCGTCCTGTCACAAACTCTCCCCTTTCTGGGGGTCTGCTGTATTGGCACAGTTCACAGCACATCTTCTCCCCACCAGCCTTCCTAGCTGGCTCACACCTTCGTCCTGTCCCTGCTGCAGCTTTCCTCCTCTTGGGCTCTGTACCTAGGTAGTGTGGAGAGTTTCTCAGCTTAGGCCATCTCACAGGCCTGTCCCTACCTGTTCATCTCACTCTTCAATAGCTTGCTCACTCCCAGGTCTCTCTTCCCTAGACTCTCCCTGGACTGAACTGACACTGCCCCACCAAGTCTGGCTCTTAGCCCCATGTTCCACATCACAGGGCCTTGTATTCATTCTCTCCACCTGAGGAAGAGGGCTCAGCCCCCCTCCCCAACCCAACCCCAGTCAAATGGCCAGCTCACCCTGTGATAGAGCACCTCCGGCAGGGCCAGACCCAATGTCAGCATCTTGGGCAAGCGTGGGAAGCAGGAGATAAAATATTCACATGCCTGTTCTCCCACAGATGCTCTCCAGAGCCACCCGCAGCCAGGAGCTGGGATAGCAGTGAATGCCCTTCCCTCCCGTGTCTGTGTTCTAGGAGATATGTGGCCAAAGGTTTCTGCTTCCCAGCACCACATGGGGATGAAAGTCTATCCTCAATTTTCTCTTTGAAGTCTTCATGAAATGTTAAAAACAACTCACCTTCAAAGGAGCCATGAGAGGCGGGGGGCTTGATTTGAAGTAGCCTGACTCTCTCTCACCCTCACACTCTGGCTGTATGAAAATTTTACCAGGCTCTCTCAGCTAAACTGAAGCGAAGGCACTTCTGGGAGCTATCCCATGGGGTGGGCTGGGTGAGAAAATGGCCTTTGAACCAGACTGTTGCTGTATGGAGAAACTACAGCCAGTATCTAAGCTGAGACCTGAGCAATCGCTCTGTGCCCCTCTTCCCTGTGCTCATGAAAAGCGAAGCGTCCAGCTAGAGAAGAGGAAACGCGCTGGAATGTCGACATGTTCCACGGATCAGTTCCGAACCAGCGATGCGGGGATTGGCTCTCCCTTTGCCCCAGGCGATGGCCTCTGCCAGTTTTCCTGCTTTGTTTTTAGTGTGTGCAAGGAATTCTTTAGGAGGCAGGAAACCTCAGTCATTTCCAGGCACGGCCGGGAATGGCAGCTGCTAGAAAAGGAAAAAGAGATAGCAGGGGGAGGGTGAAATATGGAGAAAGCAAAGACCTTTATCCTTTTTGAAACTGATTATATTCTTTAGGCATATTTTAGCCACTCATTGAAAGCTCATTTCGGCAGGAAATTTACACAGGAAAATACTGTCATGGGCATCAAGTAATATGCAGGGCAGGTTTAGACCACTGCCTGTCATGCTGACTGCTATAGTTTCCTTGTACTCCGCTGGTTGTCTGTCAGTAGCCATCTGTTGTCTCTTGTCTGCTACCAAGATTGTAAGATGAGCAGGTCAGGGGCCATCATTTTATTCTGTGTGTGCAGCACCAAGCACAATGGGGTCCTGCTATGGTAATAATAAGCAGCTGTGCCCTCAGCACCCAGAGGCCTGAAGGAGTGTTCTAACAGAAGGGCTGTCCTGCACAGTGCCCCGCTGGGCCCTGAGAGCTGGAAAGGCATTTCCTTGGTTTGCATGCTTCATCTCGCCATTCCAGAAGAACACAGAGAGGGTGACGCCAAAGCATGTGTCACAGTAACGATCAATATAGACATCCTTGACTTGGACTGTGTCAGGCCCCGGGAGGAAATAAACTGCAGAGCAGAGGCATTCAAATCTGGGGGCCGCCAGCTGCTCTTTAGTGGTGATAAAATGAAGTGCTCGTACGAATGGCTGTGGGCAGGGATTGACCGGAAGGGAACTGGGCAGGGTATCGGTGCCATGGAAGAAGTAGGGCTGGAGACTGTTTCCAGAGGAGATGGGGGAATCCCTGGGGAGCCCAAACATGCTTTGCAGTCCCCTGCCAGCCAGTTTGCCTCCCCCTCCATGCCATGTACACCTCTTGCCACCTTTGACCACGTTATCCCATTAGCTCTGCAGGCGTTTCTTGGGGCTGCGTATGTGCAGCATCACTTAGCAGGAGCTGCCACTGGGATACTTATGCTCACACCATTTCCCTCTCCTGATCTATGGTGAGTGAGTTTCCCCCCACCCGACTCTCTCAAGGTTGTATGGTGATGGGTTGGGTGCTGAAGTTTGGTGGAATGGGGAAGTGTTTTATGTTACTCAAGGGTCTGATGGTATGAGGGTGTGAGAACCCAACCTCTCTGGGGAAATGTCCTAGATCCATGCGGCTGAACCCTGAGAATTCTGGAAAGTGAGAGGCCACAGCCAAGGAAATTAACATTTACTGTCTTCCTGAAAAAGCCTCTTTCCATGTTAGGGGACTAGGAATCCCAGTGCAGCCCCTAGGGGCCCTCCATGAGATACGTTCTTTTCTGAATTGGTCCTGCCCCACATTTTCTGCTCTGGCTGCAGTCTGGCTGGAGCCCTGGCCCAGTCCCGCCAGTGCGCTCTGAGCTTGCCCAGGATCCTAGCTCCAACCCCCCTTACGTTTTCTTTCTGTTTGGCCCGCTTCTTCCTGGTTTGGGCCACCATCACTTCAGACCGATGGGTGCTCAGCACGATGGCATTTGGCTATATTCTCCAGTTTGCCTCACTACCTACCTCCCCGTTCCTCTTCAGGGACCCCTCTCATGAGCAACTCCTCGAGCAGGAGGTGTAAGCACTCCTGCAGGTGAGTGCAGTGGAAGAGGTTCCCCAGGATCTACAGGGTCAAGGGTTTTACTCCCACTATTTCTTAATTCCAAAGGCAAAAGGAGGTCTGAGGCCTATCCTGGACTTAAGACGCCTCAACAAATACCTCAGAAAGTTAGAGTTCCGTATGATTTCCCTGGCCTCCATCATTCCCTACCTGGATCCGGGCGACTGGTATGCCGCTCTCGATTTAAAGGACACTTACTTTCACATCTCAATCTTCCCTGGCCACAGGAGGTTCCTATGGTTTACAGTAGGAGACTGTCATTTACCAGTTTGCAGTGCTCCCCTTTGGCCTTTCAACTGTGCAAAGAGTCTTTACCAAGTGCATGTCGGTAGTAGCAGCATACTTTCGAAAGAGAGGGGTGCAAGTGTTCTCTTACCTGGACAATTGGTTCATCAAGGGCAGGTGAAGGGCTCAGGTCCAGGCCGGCATTGCGATGACCCGAAATGTTTGCCAGGTGCTAGGCCTCCTAATAAACGAGGAAAAATTGACTTAAGTCCCTGTACAAAGGATAGAGTTCATCGGGGCTATGCTGGACTTGTCTGAAGCCAAAGCATTCCTTCCAGAGGAAAGATTCCTGGCTATGACAGACATTATAACCCATGTTTCATCCCACCCCCTCATGACAGTGAGGGTTTGCCTCAGCCTCCTGGGCCACATGGCGGCTGCACCTATGTGGTTCCCCATGCCAGACTACACCTCAGACCCCTCCAGATGTGGATGGCATCGGGTGTATTCTCCAGCCAGGCACAAGATTCTTACGATTCTTCCGGAAGTACTTACCTCCCTGGGGTGGTGGACGGATCTGAACCGGGTGCTCGTGGGGATGCCTTTCAAGGTGCCTCATCCGTCAGCGACACTGATTTCCGATATTTCAGACCAGGGATGGGGAGCACACTTGGATTTCCTAAAGACACAGGGTATGTGGACCTCAGAAGAACTGCGGCTACATATCAATGTCAGAGAACTCAGGGCAATTTGTTTAGCTTGCACAATCTTCCTACCACACCTTACCAACAAAGTGGTGCAGATACTCACGGACAATAAGGCCTCCATGTACTATATCAACAGGCAAGGGGGAGCTCGATCCCCAGCCTTGTGCAAGGAGGCCATGAGTTTCTGGGACCTTTGCGTCATGAACAGCATTCACCCAATCATGGTACTCTCTCGGGGGTCAACAACTCTTTGGTGGGCCGACTCAGCAGGTCCTTCTGGTCTTGCCACAAATGTCCCTCCATCCGGAGGTAGCAACCCACATCTTCCAGCGATGGGGTCTCCCCAAGTGGACCTCTTTGCCACCAGGATCAACAAGAAGTACCCTTGCTACTGCTCCCATCTAGGTCTCAGTGTGGGCTCCATCACAGATGCCTTTCTCCTCTCCTGGTTGGAAGGTCTCTGATAAGCCTTCCTGCCTATACGTCTGATCCACTTGGTTCTCCTGAAGGTGAAGAGAGACAGGGCTTGGGTCATCCTTGTAGCAACAGCGTAGCCCCGGCAACATTGGTTTGGGATGCTTCTGGAGTTGGCGGGACCCAGGCGTTGGACCTTGCCGCTGCAGTCGGATCTCCTGTCTCAAGATCAGGGTCACCTGCTTCATCTGGAGTTGAGCTCCCTACATCTGATGGCATGGATGCTCCAGGGCTGAGTCGGGAGGAACTGGCCTGCTCAACCCAAATTCAGTGCATGCTCTTAGAGAGCAGGAAACCATCGACCAGACTGGCCTATAAGACCAAGTGGAAGTGCTTTACCTGCTGGGCGTCCTAACATGGCGTGTATCTGACGGAGGCGTTGATCCCGACAATTCTGGAGTATCTGCTCCACCTAAAGCAAAGGGGGTTGGTCTTCTCGTCTGTTAAGGTCCATGTAGCGGGCATTTCCCCCTTGGTGGAAGGTAGAAAAGTCTTCTCGCACTAGATCCTGGCCAGGTTCCGTAAGGGTTTAGAGAGGCTTTTCCTGTCAATAAAGGAGCCTCCTCTTCAGTGGGACTTGAATTTGGTCCTCCTCAGACTCACCGGTCCACCCTTCAAACCCATGGCCTTGTGCTCCCTGATGCATCTGTCCTGGAAGGTCGCCTTCCTGGTGGCTATTACGTCTGCCAGGCGTGTCTTGGAGATCAGGGCGTTGACATCAGAACCACCCTACACAGTATTCTGTAAGGACATGGTCCAGCTGCACCCGCACCTGGCCTTCTTGCCTAAGGTAGTCTCCCATTTTCACCTTAACCAGGACACCTTTCTACCTGTCTTTTGTCCCAAGCCTCACAACTCCAGTGAAGAGAGACGCCTGCACTCTATTGATGTGAGATGGGCCCTGGCATTTTACATCGACAAGACCAAACCGTTTCGTCGTTCAATGCAACTCTTCGTGGCTGTTGCAGACCGAATGAAGGGGTTGCCAGTTTCTTCTCAGTGTATCTTGAAATGGATCACGGCCTGTATCCAAACCTTTATGAGCAGGTTGGAGTCACGCCTCCAGGACCCTTAATAGCCCGCTCAACGAGAAAGCAAGCCTCATCTGCGGCCTTCCAAGCTCATGTCCCCCTCCAGGACATCTGCAGGGCTACTACCTGGTCATCGGTACATACCTTCGCGTCCCACTATGTCTTAACGCAGCAAGCTCGGGACGATGCTGGCTTCGGTAGAGCGGTGCTTCAAGTGTCACATCCATGAACTCCTGCCTACCTCCAGAGACACTGCTGGTGAGTCACCTAATTTGGGAATGGACATGAACAAGCACTCGAAGAAGAAAGAACGGTTGCTTGCCTGTAACTGTTGTTCTTTGAGATGTGTTGCTCATGTCCATTCCACACCCGCCCGCCTTCCCCTCAGTTGGAGTTCCAGCAAGAAGGAACTTAGAGGGAGGGGGAGCTGACGGTGCCTATATGCAGGTGTATACGTGCACCGCTGCAGGGGGCACTAGAGTCAGATCCTACTGGTACTACTAGGGGACCGGCACCGACGCATGTGGCATGAGGCATGCGTACACACCTAATTTGGGAATGGACATAACAATACATCTCGAAGAACAACGGTTACAGGTAAGTAGCCGTTCTTTCTTAGCAGGGTGCCTTTGCTTGAAGACATGTTTTATCCTGGCTAAGTTAAATAACCTACATGGGGAAGTGTTTCAAATTGGTTCTGTGAACAGAACACTGAATGCTCTTCCTGGCTGTATCCTTCTGCTCAGATGTCCTCCTGCCAGCCCTACTTTTCTGCAAACCCAGGAGGTGAGCTCACCACAGAAAGTGCGTGTGGCACTCCCACTTCTCAGAGAGGAGTGGCTGAACAGGAGCGGCTTGTGTCTGTGTTACTGGCGCTTGTCAGACTCAGCCCAGCTTTGGGAGTTTCCAGGTTCTGATTTCTCACGAGGAGAATCTTGTCGTTAGACTTGCCACTTAGATCCTTCTGGCAGCTTTCCAAAGAACTCAGGGTGGGAGTGAGTCCTGTGCCCAACCCCCCTTTCCGAGGGTGGCTGAGAAAGGCTTGTCCCAGAGTCACAGGAAAACATGCCTCTCCAGATGAAAGGACAAAAGGAAAATCTGGAGAAATGCAGCTAGTGTGAGAGAATCATAGTAACCCAATACTTCCCAGGCTAAGCAACACAAAGATGTGTCCACACCAGGTGATCCAGCTACTTTTGTCAGTTCCACATGGGAGAATGTTGCCATTTGAGAGTTCAGGATTCATCACACAGACGTGCTGAGCAATTGTTTATTCCAGACAGGTTCCGTTCCTTATGGATGATAAGTTTGGGAGAGCTTTCGAGAGCTTTCCCACGCTGCTTACTAAGCATTTAGCATGCGATCGGATTCATCCCCCTAAAATGCTGGGTGCATTGGAAAGAACCAGATTACCCCCAGGTAATCCCTCACAGGGGAAAGGGAAATCTGGGTCTGTTAACAGAGAGGCAAAACTTTGAGGCTTCCATTTATTCTGATTTTTCCCTGCTCAAAAATGAAGAGCAGCAGCGCGAGGTGGGGCAGGTGGTAAGAAAATGCTGTCCCTGCTCACCCACTCCCTCTGCCTGCTAAGTGCCTTGCGGCTTGGTAACATCTGTATCTGGGACTGAGCCTCTGCTGTGGCAACAGGCCCTGACCCAGACAGACTGTCTGTCATGCCAAGTATGCCTGTGAGCAGGCAGACATAGAGTGTTAGGAACTAGCATGATAGCAAATGTCCCAAGTTGGCAGAAGCCAGCAGAAGCAGGCGGGGCGGGGGCTGCAGTATCCATCAGGCTCCATCTCAGGCGTCATCCCCAATCGTAAGATTTCTGCTGTGCAGATTACACTGCTAATTACACCTGTGCAACTCCCTGGATGGCTTGGGGGCAACACAGGTCTTCCTGAGGTCACAGCTGGGCCTGCACAATCATTACTGCTGGTGGAGATGTGTGAGAAGGGAAGAACCCAGCTTGGCGCTCAGATCCCAAATTGTGCTGGTGGTAAAGAAAAAGATCATTTGAGTTGGAGTTGCTGGCACAGAATTAACAGCTCAGATCCCTGGGTAATGGGTGCTGTGAAAAGTAGATAGCTAGATCCCCACAATGGCTTTTTCACAGTGTCGCTTTCAGAGTAGAACTAAACTTCAAGGTGACTCCTGGTGTGAAAGCCCACACCCAGGCCACCTCCTGAGTGCACGGCTGAGCCCCAGATCAAGTGTGGAAGGAGAGGACAAGTGAGAGGAAAGGATGCATGCTATTTTGCAGTGGTTAGAAGCCAGAAAGTGCAAAGACAGCGCGTCGCAGCAGCGTCACTGCCAGCAGCTGTGTGTGAAGGAGGGGGCTAGCATGGCCCCCTGTTCATCCCACATGCTTGTGTGTAACACGCTGTTTTAGTGACCCATGTTGGGTTTGTTGCTGGATTCCCAGCTCCACCCTTAGTCAGTCACTAACCTCTTGCAGCTCTACCTTTTGGCGACTGCTGTTTCCCTAAGAATGTGGGTTACACATATTTGTACATCCGCACTCTTTGATGTGGTATTCAGCCTCACTGGAGGCAATCGCATGGATGCAGTTTTTAAAGGGCTGAACAAGTCCTTTCACTTGCCTGGGAATACTTTAGCAACCCTTGTAGCTGCTGCGCCTTCACATCCTGCTTTGTTCAGGAGCAAACAAGTGAGGACAGAGCCAGGCATATTTTGTTCATAATGATTTCTCTTTTCTTCTTTCAGTATGTTTAATTTTGAGCAAGAATGAGGAAACTCGAGAACTGGGCTGTGCACAACGAGCAGCTTTGGACAGAAATATTTATTCTGAATCAAAAGCCCTTCTCACCCGGGAGCTCAAGGCATTCCACAAACATAGAACCGGAGTGGGCTCAGCTTCCTCCTATGAACAAAACCAAGAGGGTCAAAGCCCTTAGTTTCACAGCAACCCCATCCGGCGGGTCCATATTATTGTCCCTGTTGTCGGGATGAGGAAATCCAGGCACAGGAGATCCAAATCACCACTGCCCTGGATTTGGTGCATGTACACCAGTGCCAAATAAGCATGGAAGTGTAGCATTTTACACCACATTGCATTGGTATAAGTGGCTGCAGTAAGCATAAGACAGCAATGGACTGGGCCTGAGTCTGATATTCGCACCAGTTTTATTCCACTGATTTCAGTGGCCTTATTGCCGGTTAGACAAGTGCATGTGAGAATAGGAGCAGAGACTTGGTGTGCCTTGGCCAGCACCATAAAAGAAGCATGTCTGTGAATTGGTATTTCCTGAGTTGGCCCAGGCTGTTCTCCCTTTGCTAGGAACCCCCTGACTGTCATCACTTATGTGGCAAAATTTGATTCAATTTGCCATTTTCAGAGAGCTTAGCCATGATCCCGAGGGAAAAAGCTTTTAACTTGTCACTTTAAAAGAAGAAACGACCTGTCGTTTTGCCCCGTTCACTGCTGGTGAGAATTTTCACAGCTTTCCATCGGGGGAGTGACAGGAGAAGTGGAGCCTTGAGCCGTTAAACAGGAAACAGCAACAAGAAGCAAATAAAAATCTTCAGAGCAAAGACACTGCTTCATCTGCTTCATCTGCACAAGAAACACTGACACCTTCCCCGCTACATTCCCTGATAACTTCTGCGTATGTTAATCACGCTGCTCAAACCTTTACAAGGACACATTTTCCACATGACCTTTCAAAGTGCCTCGTTCCTTGGTACAGATGGACGGTCACTTGAAAACTAATTTTATTTCAAAACTATGCTCTCTTAATAAAAAAGCAACTCAGTGATTCCTGAATCCTCAGTAATGGAGAACAAAGAATTTCATGCACTCATCATCAGTAAAGCTGCCCTAAAACACTCTCCACAGTGCTGTCAGAGCTAGTTGGACACCTGACATAAAACTGGAGTGAACTCTTCACTGAGCAGCTTAAAAAGGAAGAGCCGGAGAGATGTGTCTCTGAAATCCGGCACCCTGGGAAAAGCCTGCCTCCTAGACAATTGTTTTGTTAGTCTGCCATTCACCGCCTTCCATCACTAGCTGGGAACAGGAGCTAGCCCTGACCAGGCCCTCACTGCTGGTGCCAAGGAAGGCTGAGAAAACATTATTGAATCATCCTGTTTCCTTCGGAAGAAAAAGAAGCAATTTCCTCCTTATAATCAGGCAGAGCTCTTGCACCTGATGACTTGTCCGCTAACTTTTATCAGGCCTCCGGGGCTTGTTAACCCAAGCCTATGAAATATTGTTAGTTACAATCTAGCGTCACAGAAAAGAGCCTCTGACTTCATTCTGGCCTTGGCTTCAGTCTTCATTAAAAAGCCAAAGGACAGCAAAGGCTCAAGGTCTGCTTCCCATTTATAGCTTCAGTAGGAACCAGATCTGGGCTGTGGGTCACAGCACTATAAGTTAGGTACCCAGAACCAGGCAGAGAAAACCCCTGCTGCAAACAGCTTGTAGTGTAAAGGCTTGAGTGAATACACGGCAACATTAAATAGCATTTTCAAACCTGCCTAAAGGTTCATCGATACTGAGGATTAGTTTCCAGCTCAAGCAGACGTCTCTGCGCTTGCTTTGATCAAGCTAGCATGCTAAAAACAAACACTTGATAAGGGGCTCCACAGTCTAGCAGAGAAAGGTACAACCCGATCCAGTGGCTGGAAGTTGAAGCTAGATAAATTCAGACTGGAAATAAGACCTAGATTTTTAACAGTGAGGGGAATTAACCACTGTAACAATCTACCAAGGGGCATGGTGGATTCTCCATCACTGACAATTTTTAAATCAGCATTGGATATTTTTCTAAATGATCTGCTCTAGGAATTATTTTGGGGAAGCCTTCTGGCCTGTCTTATACAGGAGATCAGACCAGATGATCACACTTGGCCCTTCTGGCTTTGTAGTCTATGGATCTATGAAAAATAAAAGTGTAGTCATAGCGGCATGAGCAGCAGGAAGGGCTAGCTGCCCCGAGCACAATCCCTTTCAAGCCCCTCAGTATGCACTTAGGCGACTAGCCCTTCCCACCACCCATCCAGCCAGGGCTATGCTGCTATTTTTAGCACACTGGCTCGATCAGAGCTGGTGCAGGTCTGGCTCCTTGAGCCAGAAATTACACCTCCAGCTCCAGTACAGACAGACTCTATGTGACTTAAGAACCTAAATCCCATTTTCAAAAGTGATCCAGGGCCAGATTCTGAATGGTGTTGAGGTACCTAAAAAGACAGATATGTATCTAGTGCAATTTACAACAGTGTCTAAATCCCATTGGTTTCAGAATTCCTAGCAATGCTAGTACTCACATGGCCCCAGGAGGTGTGAACCTCCGAGTCTTAGTGTGGGTGCAAAGGAAGAGTACTCCCTGCTCCTGCTGCCAGCCTTTGCCAGGAGCCAGTTTTGTTGGTTTACACTGTAAGGAGGCTGTAGATTCTCTGACCCCTGCAAACCCCTGCACACATGGGGGACTCTGCTGATGGGACTTGTCTTATTGAGGCCAGTGTATCTTTTCCCATGAGGAAAGTACCCAAGAGGTCCCACTTGGGATCAGATGTTCGGCTGGTTTCAGCAGACATCACTCCACTGGCGCTCTGGGGATTTACACCAGCTGAGGAGCCGGCCTTTTATTTTTTTTCAATTAAAACAGAATTTGCAGAATGTTGTCAAAGTGCAACCGAGAAGATGGGCTCTCAAAGGGAGGGACTGCACACACGTACTCCCCGGGGGCTCTCCTGGGCTCACTGTACTGTGGGTTTCATTGGGACACATGCATTCACCCTCACGCAATTTTCTAAAGCTCTGCCGATTTTCAGAAGAGCTCAAAGCACTGGGTGCATGCAGAGGGTTGAGCCGTCATCCTGGCAGCAGGAAGTCTTGAGTGTAAAGTGGTTTGACTTTAAACCGATGGCTAGCCATCTGTCTTGGATGGTTGAGACACAAATCCTGCAGCTTGGCAAGGGGTTAGACTAGAATAGATGGCCCTTGTGGTCCCTTCTTACTCCATGACTTCATGCAAAATGTCATGATCTCAGAGTGATCAGGGTTCCCTTCAGTGGCTCATCCTATCTAAAAGCAGCATTGTCTGCCCTTTGGCCACATCGCTAGGATGGACAAAACCATCCCAACACACCACACTCTCAAGCTCTCTCCATCAATGGGCAAAGGGGTGCATGACAGACACTTCCTGGCACCACCTGCGGGGCCGCCCCAGAGATTGGTGAATTCCTAGGATTGAGCCAGATCTGGGCACGTCACTATACAATGCTCAGTGCAACCCCTCACCTGGGGTCGCTCTGGCTGGTGCAGTTGTTCTGGGGGGAGGAGGGGTGTGTGTGTATGGAGCTGTTATGAAAATCTGGCCATCAGTGTTGCAGCGGGAGCTGTGCATGTTTGAAAACCTGGCCCATTATGTCTCAATATTCCCTCTGTTTGTACTGAATATTAGTGGAAATCATTCTTTCAGTTACAGTAAAGGCCCCAGACAGAGTTCCCAGCACTATGAGGAGCTGTGGTGCCCTGCTCATTCCACCTTGTCCCCTCTTCCCATCAGTCAGCAACGCTCTCTCTTTGTTGCTCTCTTTGTACTTTCTTTCGCTCTCTGCCTCTTCCATCGAACTCACTTGTTATGGAATGCAGCACGAGCGAGCACCTTTGTCCTCCTGTGCCCAGGGCGGCCTAATTAATCTTTCCCTGGTGGGATGTCAGTCTTCTGTACCTGCTTATGCTCCATCTTTCCCTCCCTGCCTATGACATTTATATCTATTTCTGCTCTGTGTATCTAGTTGTTTGCTCCCATCATTAGCATTCCACAAGCCAGGCACTCACAGCCATTGTACCTGGTCCTGGCTGCAGGGACACCCCTCTGTCTGCAGGGGAAGAAGATGCACCATTTGTTTGTGGGCTAGGAAGGGAAGCTGATACCTGCCATGCCGATGTCACACATACTGCCTGTCAATTAACACTGGAGGAATCTGGCCACCTCTTTCAGAGTACGAAGTCGGATCGCTAAATCCTGGGGAACATGGACTTGCCTGATTGTTTCCGTTACAAATTGAGTGCAGAGTTAATGAGTTCATCAGATGCACAGCTTGGCGGCTTTTGACATTCAAATCTAAACATGTTGCAGCATGAAGGCCCATGCCTGCGTGCCCTTGTGACGGGTGCTGAATAAACACACCAGCAGCATGATTGGCATGTTGCTTTCCAGAAGTTATCGCCTCATTTCAGCTCCCTCCCCCTCCCCCCCCCAGCTCTCCGCCTTCTACCAGGGGGTCCAGTAGTTGTAGGCACATTAAGAAGGAACATGTCTCTAAAGCGCTGCATGCATTCCCTTATTTCCATGCCTCTGTTTCTTTAACAAAGAGAAAAGGAGAAGCGTTTTTAATTTGCATATACTTAGAATGTATCTATGTAAAATTTACATAAATTTGCATTCTGGTTGTCTGAGAGGGAGGGAGAGAAAGACGCGTGCCGGGGCGGAGTTGTGTTAGGAATGCAAAGGGGAGCAAGGCAACAGAGGGATTTTGTATGGTGTGACAGGCCAGCACTGCACAGAGTGGTGGGCTGAGAACAATGAGGGAAATGAGCTGCAGCACTGCATGCTGGGAAGTGTAGCCCTAGCGTCTCCCTGGATGCACCCTCTTGTGCAAATCAGTTTGTGGGGGTGAGGCCACACTTCAGTGTCTGAGGCCTGATGGGGGTCTCACTTTTGGCCCCCTGCCTAGAAGGATGTGAATCCTAAACACGTAGCAGGGGACTGGGGCAAGGAAGGATCAAGCCAGAAGCTCTTGCAGTGAAGCAGTGAGAGCAGCCAGAGTTGCTTTGGCATAATACAGTATCCCCAGGGCTGGCCATAGACCAAAGGGCCCCTCCCCACTTGTTACACTTTTGAATACCTTTGAATACCTTATTTTTTATTGCATTTGTAGCCAATTTCACAACTTTGAAGCATGAATTGCATGCATGATTTATCCCTGTCGTATAAGACGATAAATTGGCATGCTAGGATCTGTAAATCTGCATTTATTCATGTCATATATAAGCAAATAAAAAAATCGTTTCCTCTAAGTTTATAGAAACATTTTAATTTTAAGAATAACAGAAATGTACTAATATCAAGAAGCTGAACTGTTCTGGACCAGTATTAAATAGCGTTGCAGCAGGTGACAGTCTTAGCATGTTAACCCTCGTTCTTTAGTTCAAAAGGGCACTTTTCTCACCTTTGCCCTCATGAACTGACGCCCAGCATCAGAGCGATCCAAAGACTGGACAATGGCATTTTCAAGTGATAAATTAGCAAGTGATGTCAGGCTCTCATTGACCATCGTTGATCAAAGATATGTTTTAATGAGACTGAGCTTTGAAAAGCTGCACTCACACCACTCGGGACTGTGACAGCAGCGTGAACAGAATCCTCAAAGCTAGCCACACGTTAGGAAAAGTGTCCTTCAGCTTTGCATCGTGAATGAATTGAAGAACTTGGAGTGGAGAGTGCTATCTGAGTGGCAAAATATGTCAGATGTTATTCAATGCGACACAGAGGTCTTTATCATTGATGTTCGAACATTCCCTATGTGTCAGCGTCCGGTGAAGGTCCGTACAATTGTTTAAGAGTGTTTTCCTGTCCACTGGCAGCTAAAAAAGGTCATACAACCCCTTCCCCCTCCCCCCCAGGTCTTTTCATGGTGTTTCATTTGTTCAAACCTTTCTTCAGTGGACACTTGTGCAGTGTCAAAGAGTGAGCAAAAAAACCCACCTCCTTAAATTTTTCTTCCGAGTTTCCCATCACCAGTAATTGTACCCGGAAAGCGCAAGCAATGATTTGGCATTCTTGTCAAATATTCTGCACCAAAAAGAAGAACACTTTGTCTGCTGATTTCAAGTAAACTAGCCAACGCCAGTTCAGTTTCTCACCATTTTCAAGCACTCTTTCGCAGTGTAGCATCTGCTTATTTACTGGAAACACCATATCCTTGATTTTGCCCGGCCCGTTCAAAATTGTATGATCAATATTAGCAGAGTTTAGGATCACCAGCCATAAAGCAGGATCTGATGTATCAATTTGTGGTGTGCAATTTTTCTCACTGCTTTATTTGTCATCATGTGAGGCTGATTCTTCTTTATCGTTTCATTGCTCTTCATGTAAACCAGATTCTTCTTTATCATCACTCTCCTTTATGCTGCCAGGAAAACTGGACAATTCTCGATCACTTTCCTTACATTTCCATTCCTTATTTTCAGGTAAATCTGCTAATTCTTTAGTAATAGAGCTTCCAACATTTATGCTTCGCTCCTCAATTTCCTCTGCACTGGGACGATCACTACTGCCTAAACCCGAGTCTATGTAGATCTGTTTCAGATATTTTCCCATCAGATTTGCCCCTTGCTGCAAACTAGGTGGCAATGGAGCTTTTCACTTCCTATACTGAGCTCCTGAAGGTTTCATCAGGGGCATCTTTTACTAGGGAGAGCAAAAGTCTATCTTCCAGAGTCTTAGAAAGTCATCAAACATTACGTATTAAGCAAGGCAAAAGAAGTAACAGTATTTTTATATTGTTGGGAGTGGATAGGTGCACACCACAGAGCTTCCTTTACAGCCTTTTTGGGAGCTAGAGAGACTCCTGCTTGGAGGGTGTGCGAAGCTCTAAGATTGCAGTCGGTGAAAGGAGCTGCCAGGTGCACCATGCTTTTAACCAAACTCCCTTCCCACTCCACGCTCACTCCTGCAGAGATGCCCTTCATCGAAACATGAGCCAAGCTATGCCTGACGCTGCTGGCCTTGGCAAGGCTGCATTTCTTCCAGCGCGCAATGTGAGCGCTTTTTATCCCTGGACACCACCAGGAAGGAGCTTGTGTTTTTAAATTCTTCTTAAGAGCATTTTGGAGGAGACAGGAAAGGGGAGAATTGGAAACTTCAGCCCCAGATATCCATTGCTGTTAATCAAATGGCTCCAAGGGACCAGTATTTAATGATGCAACTAGGGTAACCAGATAGAAAGTGTGAAAAATCAGGACAGGAGGCAGGGGTGATAGGCGCCTATATTAAAAAAGCCCCGAATATCAGGACTGTCCCCATGAAATCAGGACATCTGGTCACCCTAGATGCAACAACGTCACGCAAGAGGAACTTCTGCCCAACCCTTAATGCCATGGTGTTGCTACAGCACTGGTTTGCAGAGCTGGCTGGTAGCAGATGTCTGGGAGGCACTGGAAGAAAGTGACTGCTACAAATCGGCTGTGGAGCCCTTATCAGGCTGGCTAGGAGAGCTGGCTTGTGGGTGGGGGAAACAATCTTTCAGAAACTCTCTACAGACCCATGCAGTAGCCCAGGGTGTGCAGACCCGAGCCCCAGCTGTGTGCCTTCTCCGCTGCACTCAGCCAGCTTGAGCCATTCTGCCAGTACCGCTGCTCTGCTGTGTGTGTTTGCACACGAGCTGCTAGACAGATGATCCAACACCCATAGAAGGGTCATAGGGTTCTTGAGTGGGGGGCTAGGGAAAGGAGTCTGCTGAGGGCAGTGGCCCGAGGGGCAGGCTTCCACCCCTGAGATGGATGGGTACACATACCCCTGGGGGTACACAGAGATTTTCCAGAGGGTACTTCACCTCATCTAGCTATTTGCTTGGTTTTACAACAGACTACATAAAAAGCATTAGCGAAGTCAGCACAAACTGAAGTTTTATAGATACAATGACTTGTTCGTACCACTCTATATAGTATACACTGAAAATGTAAGTGCAATATTTATATTCCAATTGACTTATTTTATAAATATATGATAAAAAGAGAAAGTAAACCATTTTTCAATAATAGTATGCTGTGACACATTTTTATTTTTATGTCTGATTTTGCAAGCAAATAATTTTTAAGTGAGGTAAAACTTTGGTTATGCAAGACAGATCAGACTCCCGAAGGGGATACAGTAGTCTGGAAAGATTGAGAGCTACTGGGGTAGAGGTTCATGTTTTACGCTGACCAAAAGGCTGGGGGTATTGTGTGAGTTGCAGACAGGGTAAGCAGCTGGGATGGAGTTGGATCACTCATCCTAGGGAGTTGGTTCAGATTCAGCAGAAGGAGAGGGGGATTTTCCAGGGGTAGGAGGAAAGACTCAAAGTTCAGAGTGAGTGCATTCATTTGTAACTGACTGGGACTGAGGACTTGTATCCATAGTGTTGTTCTTACTGCCAAGCTTACTACTTGCCAGGCCCTCAAAGATCCAGGGGAGGGGCCTTGTCTACATTGGAACACTTTGCAGCCAGACTACCTACATCAACAGACCCTCCTAGTAGAGACACAACTTATACTGGAAGAAGAGTACTTCTGCCAGCATAACGTATACCATTTTCCTGAACAAAATAAGCTATTCTGGTAAAACATTTTCATTAGATCCTGGTCCACTCTTTTGGTTCTCAGGAGTTCATAGCCCCTAGATTTTTTTTCTCTGAATTTCAATATTTTAAAATGAAAACTGAGAGTCTTATGCGATGGCATGGCTTCAGGAGAAAACCCCCAGTACTGTGATACTTGCAATAAAATTATTAGTGTTGGCAATACTGAATACTTGTGTGTGCTCAGGGTTCCATTTCTTGTGGTTTTAAAAACAGTCACCTTCATTCTCCGCAGAGAAACTCTTCCTTTCCAAACTCTGCCCACACTCTCATTTTCAAGAGAAAGTCTTTTGCATGTTTTAAGATGCAACAGGAAATCTCTCCCCTCTTCACTGTAATGCTGGATTGCCTGGAGAAGCACAGTTAACTCCAAGCTTGCAGCAGTGCAGGGAAGAAATTCAGCACAGGTATGTCAAAATAATATCAAATGTACGTGGAAATGCCCAACAGGCGTTGGAGATTGTAATTCGGCTGCACTTACACAAGGGAAGTCAAACTTGACAGTTTTTTGACAGTTTTTATTTGATCTTTCTTTTTTCATTCCTTTATGTGTGACTGGGACCTCCCTGAAATGCTCTGAGAGTATGTTGTCTTCTAATGGTGTATGGAACATCTAACAATGGAGAGCTTAGAGGGCAATACTATTTCACACTGCTTTGTCAATTTGTTTTGTGCATTTATTTAATAGCACCTATGTACCCTACAGTCAGTCTGACTGTTCCCTCTCACTAGTCAGCTAGTCTGTTTCCCCTGTCGTTTGTGTGGTCTTTTCACACAGTGACAGAGAAGAGAAAAACATTTTTAAAAATAAGAATGTGTGACTGCCAGTAACAAAGATTGGCAAGTGGGACACAAGGGGAAGCAGGGCCTGGAGCTACTTGCGCCTTATTTTGGAACGAGTTACATTTCAGATGGCCGGTGCACCAGAAATTTGGCATTTCCTGCCTTTTGAGTGCATCTCTTTGAGACATCAATTGGTTGTCTGGTGTTATGGGGTCACTGTTAATGACAGGGCCCAAGTCATCCTCTCTGCAGATACAATCCATGCTGGAGACTAGAGACTCTGAATTTCAGCATGCAGACTTCCTGACCGTGATGATTCTCCCATCCCCGCCATCACAGCTAGCAGAGGGCATGGCCTCAGGAAGCTATTGGAGAGATGGAGGAAGTGCTGTTTGCTCCCTGAGTGCTCATCACAAACCAGTGGAGCTGGGCAAGAGAGAATCAGAGAAAGGATTCACCCTCTCAGCCCTTCCCTTAGGAGCCAGGCTGTCAGAAATCCTGCCTTCAGATATGGCCATACCCTCCTTTGGGCCTCCAGTTGCATCAGAGCCATTCCTATCTCACATGAAAGGTGAACTGTTGGACTGGAGCAGAGTTCTTCAAGAATCGGTCCTGGGACCACTCTTAGTTGATATTTTCACTGATGACCTGAATGCAAAAAGTAGGAATGCGCTAATGAAATTTGCTGATATACAAAGTCCAGAGGTAACATCTAGACAGAGGAGGATCGGAACATTATACAGGAAGATCTGGATGGCCTTGAAGACTGGAGTGATGGAAATAGGATGAAATTCAACAGTACAAAGTATAAGATCATGCACTTAGGGTCTAATAACAAGAATTTCTGCTACAAGCTGGGGGCTCATCAGGTGGCAGTGACCAAGGATGAGAGAGAGCTGGGTGTGTGGGATGGTCACAGGATGACTATGAGCCACCACTGTGATGCAGATGTGAAAAAAGTCGAGCATGATCCTAGGATGTATCAGGCGAGGCCTGTCCAGTAGAGATAGAGAAGCATTGATGACATTGTACAAGGCACTGGTAAGATCTCATTTGAAAAACTGGGTACAATTCTTGTCTCCCCTGGTTAAGAAAGATGAATTCAGCCTGGAACAGGTGCAGAGAAGAGCTACTAGGATAACTCCGGGAATGAAGGCCTGAATTATGAGAGGAGACTTGAAGAGCTTGGCCAAGCAAAATGAAGGTGGAGAGGGGATAGGAATTTTCTCTACAGATCCGGGGGTAAACACTAGTTAGGACAAAGAGCTATTTAAGCTGAAGGACAATATTGGCACAGGAACAAATGTTTATAAACTGGCCATGAACAAACTCGGGCTGGAAATTAGAAGGAAGTTTTTAACCATGAGAGGGGTGAGTTCTGGAACAGCCTCCCCGGAGCAGTTGTAGCAGGAAACAATTTGATAGGTTTTAAGAGAGCACTGGACAAATTGGTGAGTGTACTGTCTGATGGGGCTGCTTGCGGTGATGGGGAGGCAGGGCTCAGCAGCCCTGAGGATCCTCTCCAGTTTGTCTTATGCTCCGAAATCTCATGTTTCAGTACTTCAGCCAGTCACCTGCAGAGATCAGGGAGGGATTCCCCCCTTTCCCCTCCACAAATGTATTCTGAGTGATTTTTTGTTTTTTTGTCCTCCTTCCTCTGAAGCATCAGGGATGGTCAAGGCTGGAGACAGGACACTTGACAGGTGGCAGGGGCAGCGGGAGAAGCTCTAAGGGGAACCCTAGCATCCTCTCTCTCAGGTGCTTGGCTGGCTGGTTCTTGCTCATATGCTCAGACATAGGCGGCGAATTATATGGGCCCGTGGTGCCTTTGCGCCACCGACATTGAGGATGGTGGGCCTGGCTCCACCAATATTTCTGTGGTGCTGATGGCGGTGGCCGTGGAGGTGCAGAGTGCAGCAGCCCCCAGTGCAGCCCAGCCATTGTGCTTCCCTCCCCCCCGACACACTCAGCAGCTGGCCAGGATCCGCTCTGGCACCAGCCTGGGCCCCAAGCTGTGTGGCATGGTGACGGCCACTTCCCCCTCCCCGTTCCACCCCTTCACCCGCCCCTCTCCCACGTGGGCTGAGCGCCTTGGCCAGGAGCGACTCCTGGCCCCAAGTAGTGCTGCATGCAGCCATCCCCCCCTTCCTGCCCCTTTCCACCCACCCCTCTCCCATGTGATGTGGGCCCAGCGCCATGGCCAGGGCACCACTAAAAATGATATGACCCTGGCATCCATGAGCTCAGATGCCCACGATCGCTATGTGGGGTGGTGAGGGAATTTTCCCCCAGGTCAGATTGGCAGTAGCCTTGAGGGTTTTCACTTCCCTCTGCAGTATGTGGGTGTGGGTGACTGGCCAGAATTATCCGGATCTCTCTCACTTTAATCATTTCCCTGCCATTGTGGGGGCCTCAGGCACTGATCAGTGCCTTCGGTTCTCTGCCTGTGACACTCAACAGTCTAATGGCCGGTGGGCTGTAACACTTTGGTTGCATTTCCGTTGTTGGGTTCAGTGTGCAGGTGCTGGGGCTGTTGGTGGCTGTTGGCGTACAGGAGGTCAGACGAGATGGCTCGCGGTCCTTTCTGGTCTTAAACTGTACGACTCTGGCAAACATCCTTTGTGGATGGTGCCATGGAGTACAGCCATTCCACAGCCTCACCGCTGCCAAACAAACACCCCTGAGTCAGCAGCACCACAAATCTGCAGAGGGGACAGATTTAGGCAGCAGGCTGATGCTATCTGTTGGCTTCTCCCCCCAAACCTGTGCAGAGCAGCCAATTCCGTCAGGTATTTGTGTGTTTCCTGGCTCCTCTGTGGACTGGACAAGGAGCCGGTCATTCCCCAAGGGATGTGACCGCAGGAGGGAAACAGGCTGGAGCCATTGGCTATTATCTTTGAAAGCTCATGGCAATTGGGGGAGGTCCCTGATGACTGGAAAAAAGCAAATATAGTGCCCATCTTTAAGAAAGGGAGGAAAGAGGAGCTGGGGAACTACAGACCGGTCAGCCTTACCTCAATCCCTGGAAAAATCATGGAGCTGGTCCTTAAGGAATCCATTTTAAGGCACTTGGAAGAGAGGAAGGTGATCAGGAACAGTCAACACGGATTCACCAAGGGAAAGTCATGCCTGACCAACCTGATTGCTTTCTATGAAGAGGTGACTGGCTCTGTGGATATGGGGAAAATGGTGGATGTGATATACCTTGACTTTAGCAAAGCTTTTGATATGGTCTCTCACAGTATTCTTATCAGCAAGTTAAAAAAGTATGGGTTGGAAGAATGGACTATAAAATGGATCGAGAACGGGCTAGAGCATAGGGCTCAACGAGTAGTGATCAATGGCTCCATGTCTAGCTGGCAGCCGGTCACAAGCGGAGTGCCCCAGGGGTCGGTCCTGGGGCCGGTTTTGTTCAACATCTTCATTAATGATCTAGAAGATGGGGTAGATTGCACCCTCAGCAAGTTTGCAGATGACACTAAGATGGGGGGAGTGGTAGATACCCTGGAAGGTAGGGATAGGACAAACAAACAGGAGGATTGGGCCAAAAGAAATCTGATGAAGTTCAACAAGGACAAATGCAGAGTCCTGCACTTAGGACGGAAGAATCCCATGCACAGCTACAGACTGGGGACCGACGAGCTAGGCAGCAGTTCTGCAGAAAAGGACCTGGAGAACAGTTGATAAAAAGCTGGATATGAGCCAGCAGTGTGCCCTGGTTGCCAAGAAAGCTAATAGCATATTGGGCTGCATTAGTAAGAGCATTGCCAGCAGATCGCGGGAAGTGATCATTCTCCTCTATTCGGCATTGGTGAGGCTGCATTTGGAGTATTGTGTCCAGTTTTGGGCCCCCCACTACAAAAAGGATGTGGAGAAGTTGGAGAGAGCCCAGCGGAGGGCAACAAAAATGATTAGGGGGCTGGAGCACAAGACGTATGAGGAGAGGCTGAGGGAACTAGGCTTGTTTAGCCTGCAGAAGAGAAGAATGAGGGGGGATTTGATAGCAGCCTTTAACTACCTGAAAGGGGGTTCCAGGGAGGATGGAGCTAGGCTGTTCTCAGTGGTGGCAGATGACAGAACAAGGAGCAACAGTCTCAAGTTGCAGTGGGGGAGGTCTAGGTTGGACAAAGTTTTTCACTAGGAGAGTGGTGAAGCACTGGAATGGGTTACCTAGGGAGGTGGTATAATCTCCGTCTCTAGAGGTTTTTAAGCTGCAGCTTGGCAAAACCCTTGCTGGGATTATTTAACTGAGGTTATTCCTGCTTTGAGCAGGGGGTTGGACTAGATGACCTCCTGAGGTCCCTTCCAATTCTATGATTCTATGACACATGGTGACGGTGGAAATGGTCTTCAAGAAAATGTGTCAGATTAGCTTTACCATTGCCAGCGGGAAGATCAGCAATTCTCGTTACAAGACTTTTCCAACTGAATCTGTGCCTGCATGCATGTGTGCCCATGCAGGCCTTAAGGGGGGCACGTTGGCGCACACTTGGGGGGGGGGCATATGGTCACGCACTTGGGAGGGTGTATGCGTGTCGCCAATATATAGCTCAAATGGTAGCTGTAAAACCATAATGTTTTAGAGCTTGTCTCACCACATGCTTAGGAAAAGAAAACCACTATTGTGCTGATGTGAGGAAGTGCCAGAGCTTGTCACAAATATCTTGGTCACCCTATTTATTACTCAAACAATTCTCCTGAACATTACTGTTTTATCCCACTTAATACTAATACAGTTTGTAAGTCTGTACACAAGAGGGCATTATGGAAAGAGGGGAAAGGGCACCATCAAATATCCATGCTGACACATGGTCACTATAAGTCAAAGGATTGAAAGGCCTTTTTTATGATTATTTTTGAACTCTGGGAAATAGAGTTGCTGCTGTTCTGTGTGTTGATGACTATTTTCTAATTCCTGTAAATCAGCAGTTATACCGGGGAGGGGGCGTTGTTAGGATCCACAACGTCCCTATTATTCATTGACTGATAAGTATTTCAGGTCAATGAACCTCTTTCACATTAAAGAGAACTTTAAAAGTGCATCAGTTCAATTAATTGTGCCTTTACTATGCAGAAACACAACCACATTGTCTAATAATGTGGAAAGATAGGTAGATGATATGGAAACTTCCTAAAATGTGGTGATGATTAGGAGCCAGAATGTAGCACTGGCTTAGCACAGAACCACAGAGAGGTTTTTCTTTTTTTCTTTTTTTCTTAAATGGAGAAGGGCTGCTGACGGACTGGTTCTGATCTGGTTCAGATAAAGGGATCACTGTTGCATGCAGTCAGCACCACCCAGATAATCAGACATACTGTTACAAGGTGTGCGAAAAATCCTTCAACAAGACGATTTTCTTTTGCAAGGTTTCTTCAGCATGGCTCCGCATTTATTCTTTGTTAATAACAAACAATGTTATTGTTTTTAACGTTCATACAATACCTTCACTAGAGGAGTGCAAAGCCCATTCCAAATGATAACTCCTACACAACTGTGGGGCTGTTCTGTCCTCACCTCATGGAGTAAATTTGCAGTAACTCCATGGAAGTAAATGGAGCTACATTTTGAGACCACAGTCAGGGCCTGTGACTTCACTTCCTCCATCGCTGAAACGCAGCCACCTTTGGAGTGGAGAGCAGCAATACTCTGCAACACCGCACGATGGCTTTGAGTAGGATGTAAAGGAGTACCTTTGCCAATGAGGATTTAGGCAAAACAAACAGAAATGCCTGAATCGGAAACCAGTCAGGATGGCAGGGTTAAGAGCCATCTCTTGCAGAAAGAACCATGGGATTCTGGATAACCACAGATGGTCAGGATCACATTGGAAAGACAATTACCCCAGCAATATGGTGTACCCTAATGCCAAGGTAGGGCATTGGTTCAATACACTTCTGGATCACCAGTATGATGAAGTTGTCCTCGGTCAGTGGTGACCAGCGAGAGATTGTCATATGAAGGCTTTTCATGGGCATTGGATGGGTGGTCTCCATCCAGTTCCTGCTGGAGACTGTGACACCATTTCATGAATGGATGTAATGTATAGCAATAGGGCAGTAGCCCTTTAAATTAGTGGTTTTCAACCTATGGTCCACGGACCCAGGGGAGTCTGCAGATTATGTCTAAGATTTCCAAAGGAGTCTGAATCTCCATTTGAAATTTTTTAGGGGTCTGCAAATGAAAAAAGGTTGAAAACCACTGCTTTAAATAGTTTGTGAGCCCTCAGGGGGTGCTTCTTGTGTCCCATTGGTATGCGTTCCTGCTCCTGGAAGTGTGATTGCAGCCTGTGTAGACATATCCAAGGTAGTTTTAATCTTGTTAGATCAGGTATCAGTAGCAGTGAGGCCACAGCAGCATGGACTTCAGCATGGGCTAGCTGCTAAAGTGTGTACTAGGATCCCAGGGAAGGCTTGTAAAGCCTGTGTTGAAGTCTCTGCTGGTGTGGTTTCACTGTTTTTGGTGCTGGTTAGATTAAAACTACTGCTGCAATCACACCGTGTGACAGTCTGTACATCTATGTTCATCCCTTTTCCCAAAACTATGATAAATTTTGTGCAGAGTCTGCCTTGTGAAGTATCATTTGAAAATCCATAATTTGCTGACCATTATTGTCCTAATAAAACATGGGTGTCAGCACTGTCTGTAAAGTTATAAGATTCTATTGTATAACATTACTGAGAAATGTTCCACATTTAGAAAAACAACCACAAACCTGTTCCTCAGAGACAAAAGGCAAAAAGATGCTTCAGCCAGGCGTCAACAAAATCAATGGGTAAGTGGCCTGCTTTGGCAGGAAAAAGGGTGTGAACAAGAAAACTACATTTTGCCAGACAAACAGCTGGGTGTTCCCATCCCCACAGACTTACTGTCTTCTGAACCTCAGCTGGAGATGATTTTTAAAGAAAAAGAGAACTATAAGAAAGGGGAACAGATGCCCCAAAAGATCTCTCCCTTCCTCTGTACTCACAGCATTGACAACACTTGAAAGACAAAGGAAGCATCGTTGGACTTGGGAGAGATCCTGGCAAAAAGGAATTCAGCCAGTAAGACTACTAGAAAATGTGACCAGAGAGACTTTTGCTTCAAATTCACTTCACTTGTTAAGTTAGGTGTTAGTTGCATTTTACCTTTTTTTCCTCTGTAACCAATTCTGATTTTTATGCCTCATTACTAGTAATCACTTAAAATCTATCTTTCTGTAGTTAATGAACTTGTTCTATTGTTTTTCCAAACCAGTGAGTTTGGATTGAAGTGTTTGGAGAACTCCATTTGAGATAACAGGATTTGTGTATATCATTTTCTATTAATAAAATGACAGACTTTCTATGAGCTTATATTGTCCAGTAGGGTGGTGGGCAGAACAAAATGCACATTTTTGGGGGAAAGTCTGGGACAGGGAGCTTGTTGGTTTTGCCCTGCAGTGTAATTTCTAGGTGGCTGGCTGTACCACTCCTAGAGTATAGCTGGGAGTGATTTAAATGCTGGAGATTGTGTGTGAGCTGATCAGGAGTGGCTGCTCTCACAGCAAAGCAGTATAAAAGGCACCCCAGGTTGGCGAATTGGGAGCACACAGCTGTCCATCAGTCCACATTGTGCCCTGGATAATGTCACACCCCCTAATTGCATTGTGGACACACCCTCTATTTTAGAAGCCAGACAGAGCAACAGTGGGTATATGGAACTCGGCCTTGCACATTGTGTATATTTAATAAACATGGTTATTCCCCCTTCCTCCCCACATTGTGCCCATGTGGTTCTTTCATGTTATGTTGGTTGTGTACAGAGCAAAAAACACAACAAGGGGCTGATCAGCTCTCAGAATATGCTAGATAACTGGGGCTGACCATACCCTGGGGCAGGCTGATGAAAGTGAGTTGGTAGTTTGCCTAGCTGCATCTAATCTGTCTGTCTCCAGTGTGCTGATCACCAGAGTACAGTATGTCTAGATGCCGATAACTGTAACAATATGTCTACAGAAACAGGCCAATGTTTTCCAAAGCAGGTGCCTAGAACTAGCACATAAATACATATTTAGATTTATCAGTAGATGACTGATCAGAAGTGCTGAGCACACAGCAGTTCATCCTGATTTTCAGCAGAAGCCGTGGGTGCCCCATACCTCTTAACATCAAGCCACGCAAGTGATGACATTCTGACTAAAGTGTCTGTAAAGCCTGGTGTGTTACTTAGCTGAGTGCATTGTCACTCAGTACACTGCTGCGTGACTCAGTCTCCAGTGCTGTCATTCGGGCCATTTTCAAGGGCATTATAATCACTTTAAATCAAAATGACAAGAAGAGAACAATAAATGCTGATCTGCTGCTTCTGAGGACAGTGGCTGACTGTTTAGCTATTACAATAGTATTGTCACTTTTTTCATTGGCCAGTAGACAAAAGCAGCATTGTACAGTGATTTAAAAAGCCATTTTGGGCACCTGTTCCATGGTAGCGTTCAGTCCAGGGTGGCTGTCATGGTGAGTAACTAAACTATTTGCCAGTTATATGCAGGAAGAGAATGCTGGTTAAAAATAAACAAAAATCATCAGCGTTTAAAAACAGCAAATTCCTTTCCAAGATAGCTACCAATGACAGCTCATCTAGGGTAACCTGGCTGGCCTCTCAGGCGTCTTAGGACTTACCACATGACCCTAAGGAGCATATTAGATGACACAGCTTTATTTTAAGGAGATTCAGTGACTTAATCAGTAAAAGCTTTTCTTTTATGTTCAATTTGCTCCATCTTTTTTGGACTGTTCTCCAACAAAACCACCCCTACTGGGAGAGGCATGCTGAAACAGCTGCAGGTGTCCCCACAGCCACTGCTTACAAAGACCACTTGTTAATCAGCTCTGTCATGTGTCGTTTAGTGCCCTCCCCCGCAGCCACCACCTCAAGCAAAAACTGGACACTCTGTCAAAAGAGCTATTATCCTAGAATTCCTTACAGACTACTGTTGTTCTTCAGCAAGCAGAGCGGAGCTTGGATACTGTCTCCTGAGCCAAGAAATTGCTGCATTGGTCCCCGATTTACTTCTTGATTCTCAACACTCTGTGCAGAGATGGGAATTCATAGAATTGTCATCCAGACAAAGGATTAAGCCGTGGCTTTGCTACTGGTAAGATAACCCACTATGCCAACACTGCTGTTACCTCTTCTCTTCATTTAAACTAACAGGGTTCCTAGTATTGCTCTATCAAGCCAGTTCCAAATTTTAATCAAAGCCTCACAAATCATTAAATGATTGCACTCTAGGTGAAGGCAAAAGTTGGGTATCATTTCAGTAAAGCTACCCAGCTCCTGCAAAGGGCAGGTTGCAGCTGTGCATGAAGTAAACTAAAACAATGCCAGAGATTTTCAGGGACAAATTTAACATTTTTTGAGAAGAAGCATGGTCTGATGGCCTGGATGTAGGCCTGGCAGTCAGGAGTTTTGGTTTCTAATCCCAACTCTCCTGATGACAAAGCATTGATAATGACAGTGATGATGCTTTGAGCAGGCAGCTGTTAATGGGGAGTTAACTTTATTGGGGAATGATTCAGAGTCCAATTGAAGATATCCCTTTTTATGTCTTATTTTAGTAATCTCAGATCAGAAATGTGGTAAATACAGTATTTCTACATTATAGAATATGGTAGCAAGATTCTAATCCCTTGGGAATCAGGAAGAGGGGAAATGTGTGAGATTTGTGAGATTTCTCTCTATGGAGAGAAACCATGAGGGCTGCTTATCAGTTCTTGGCCATGAAGGGGTGCAGCTTCTGCAGCCAGCCTGTAGGGGTGGGGAAAGAGATAGGGTGAGACCTCTGTAGCTATGGTTAGGATCCTCTTCCATTTAATGGGAATTAAATGAGAACTGGGGTGATTGCCCACATGATGATCTTACATGAAAAAGGGCCTTAATTGTCACTCAGTGTACAGCACTCCAGGGACCTGATCCAAAGCCCATTGATGTCAATGGAAATAGTCCCATATGATAAATTGTCTGAAATGTTTTTAGATTCTTAATTATTCTGCTAGTTATTTACTCTTTTATTATATAAGGGAGGTGGGTGAAGGTTCTGTCACTACTTTGTTACCTGTAACTTAATCACAATGACATTTGTATTACTGGGATGTGGCCCCAGCAGTAAGCTTTCACCCCAGAGTTCTCAGCTGACATCGGAAGGCACAGCACAGGTGCCCGAACCAGTGCCCCTGCCTAGGGCCAGTCAGAGCTTTTCTCCCATGACGAGCTGTACTATGTTAAGGCCTACGACTATAAGGTGTTCAGCACCCTCTTCTCTCACTGAAGTCAATGAAGCTGAGGGAGTTTGGCATCTTGCAATGTCAGACCGTTGACAGGTAAATAAATTCTGGATTTGCTAAATAAGAATGCATACAGTGCATTTAAAAAGGAATTTTCAGAGACTTTTAATATCTGTCACTCTCTCTATATCTCTATTCAGTGACTGGGATGCTTAGGCTCCACTGTGGGATAGAGACAGCCATTTTAATGCTACTTTCTATCAGATGTCCAGTTTTGTAATGCAGAGAATGGACTATAAAAGTCAGCTTCACCATTTGAAAGCACTGGAAATCAGGGAGTTCCAAGCTGAACATCTGGGGGTTAATGGGACAGTTGGTTTAACTTAGCCCTGATCTACACTGACCTGGAAATTTGGCGGCAGTCAACGGGAGTTACGCAAGCTACTCTGTGTAGCTTGCGTAACTCCCGTTGACTGCTGTGCTTCCCTTCTGCACGCTGTCTTCACTGCACTGCGTCAACAGGAACCACATTTCCATCCATGCAGCACTACGCCACTTGAGGCAGTGGATTAACAGCATCAACTTCTGGATTGATTGAGTGGGTCTTCACTGACTGCTCAATCGATCCAGAAAAATTGATCTGATGGCGGCGATATCATTATTTATTTATTTGGTGTATGCAATGCAGTCAAGCCAACCCACAACGTTCTTATCAATGATGTTCAAGGCACGAAGACCTGCAGGAAGTTGAGTTATTTTACAGTTCTCAACAATGTGTGTCATGGTTTGTGGCTGCCCACATTGACATAGTGGACTGTCTCTAAAATACTACCGAAATTCCGCTGCAGCACAAATTCCATGTCCTGTACAAAACTGGTTCAGAAGGCTCCATTGCCTTTGCAGTGAATCAAACTTGGGATGACGTTGAGTGGGGTCTGAGACAAAATAATTATTTGTCACTTTCTCTGTTGGTCATGAAGCTCGCCACGTATCCTATACTGTAAATCACGCGCCTGGTAAACTCATCCACAATGGGTGAGGTGAGGACAGATGACCATGTGGTGGATTAAACAAGTCTTCAATTAATGGTAGATGTGGCATATCGTGGAATTTCGTCATGAGCTTTCCTATGCTTTCCTCTCTGCGAACTTGGGCGGAGCAATATTGCAGAGAACTGGTAACCATGGTCGATTTAAGTTTGCCTGAAATAATACGCATGTTGGAATTAAGTTGTATATCGATCATCTTTGTGTGAGATGAGTGAGTCCATACTGGAGCATAATACTCAACTACTGAATAACAGAGGGCCAAGGCTGAAGTGCATAATGTTTGGGCATTAATGCCCCATGTTGTTCCAGCCAGTTTTCCAAGCAAGTTGTTGTAAGATGGTAACGATATGTGAGAGTTCTATCCAATGTGACGCCTTGATAGACAGGGTGTGAACCATGCTTTATTCGCTGATCACTGAGAATAGTGTTCAGCTCTCTGCCCTTTTGTGCATGATGTAAATGGAAGATACTCAACACAGTCTTACTTTCACTTGGTATCAGGCGCCACCGAGGACAATAATCTGCCATAGCTGTCATATCTGTGTTCAGAATACTTTCAAGTATGGTTTAACTAGTAATAGATTTATACTTCTGAGGGGTAAAAAGTTAGAATACCTTATAACAAACGTCCTGGAAATTGATCTTCTCTGAGTTCTGCTTCACCAACTTAGCCATCTGGGAACTGGCTCATAAACTTTTCATCTTTGTTATATCTGACATTCTAAAAATAGATTGTGACCTAATCATAGAATCACAGAATAATGGAATATTAGAGTTGGAAGGGACCTCAGGAGGTCATCTAGTCCAACCCCCTGCTCAAAGCAGGACTAACCTCAGCTATATCATCCCAGCCAAGGCTTTGTCAAGACTCAGCTTAAAAACCTCTAAAGATGGAGATTTCACCACCTCTCTAGGTAACCCATTCCAGTGCTTCACCACTCTCCTAGTGAAAAACTTTTTCCTAATGTCCAACCTAGACCCCCCCCACTGCAACTTGAGATCATTGCTCCTTGTTCTGTCATCTGCCACCACCGAGAACAGCCTAGCCCCATCCTCCCTGGAACTGCCTTTCAGATAGTTAAAGGCCGCTATCACCTCCCCCCTCATTCTTCTCTTTTGCAGACTAAACAAGCCCAGTTCCCTCAGCCTCTCCTCATAAGTCCTGTGCTCCAGCCCCCTAATCATTTTGGTTGCCCTCCGCTGCACTCTCTCCAACTTGTCCACATTCTTTTTGTAGTGGGGGGCCCAAAACTGGACACAATATTCTAAATGCGGCCTCACCAATGCCGAATACAGGGGAATAATCACTTCCCGCGACCTACTGGCAATGCCCCTCCTAATGCAGCCCAATATGCTATTAGCCTTCTTGACAACCAGGGCACATTGCTGACTCCTATCCAACTTTTTATCCACTGTTACCCCCAGGTCCTTTTCTGCAGAGCTGCTGCCTAGCTCATCGGTCCCCAGTCTATAGCTGTGCATGGGATTCTTCCTTCCTAAGTGGAGGACTCTGCACTTTTCTTTGTTGAACCTCATTAGATTTATTTTGGCCCAATCCTCCAGTTTGTTTAGGTCACTCTGTATCCTATCCCTACCTTCCAGGGTATCTACCACTCCCCACAGCTTAGTGTCATCCGCAAACTTGCTGAGGGTACAATCTACCCCATCCTCCAGATCATTAATGAAGATGTTGAACAAAACCGGCCCCAGGACCGACCCCTGGGGTACTCCGCTTGTGACCGGTTGCCAGCTAGACATGGAGCCATTGATCACTACTCGTTGAGCCCTATGCTCTAGCCAGTTCTCTATCCATTTTATAGTCCATTCATCCAACCCATACTTCTTTAACTTGCTGATAAGAATACTGAGAGAGATCGTATCAAAAGCTTTGCTAAAGTCAAGGTATATCACATCCACCGCCTTCCCTACATCCACAGAGCCAGTCACCTCATCATAGAAAGCAATCAGGTTGGTCAGGCATGACTTTCCCTTGGTGAATCCGTGTTGACTGTTCCTGATCACCTTCCTCTCTTCCAAGTGCCTTAAAATGGATTCCTTAAGGACCTGCTCCATGATTTTTCCAGGGATTGAAGTGAGGCTGACCGGTCTATAGTTCCCCGGATCCTCTTTCCTCCCATTCTTAAAGATGGACACTATATTTGCTTTTTTCCAGTCCTCAGGAACCTCCCCCTGTTGCCACAAGCTTTCAAAGATAATAGCCAATGGCTCTGAAATCACCCCAGCCAACTCCCTCAGCACCCTCAGGTGCATTGCATCCGGCCCCATGGACTTGTGTATGTCTAATCCTTCTAAATAGTCTTGGACCCGTTCCTTCAGCACTGCGGGATGTTTGCCTCCTTCCCATTCTGTGCCACCCAGTACAGCAGTCTGGGAGCTGATCTTGTCTGTGAAGACAGAGGCAAAAAAGGCATTGAGTACCTCAGCTTTCTCCACATCCTCTGTCACTAGGTCGCCTCCCTCATTCTCTAAGGGGCCCACACTTTCCCTAATCTTCTTCTTGTTGGCAACATGCCTGTAGAAACCCTTCTTGTTCCCCTTCATGTCCCTCGCTAGCTGCAACTCCAGTTGTGCTTTGGCCTTCCTGATTTCATTCCTGCATGTTCGAGCAGTGTTTTTATAATCCTCCCTAGTCATCTGACCAAGCTTCCACTTCTTGTAAACTTCTTTGCGTTTAAGTTCGCCAAGGACATCTTTGTTAAGCCAACCTGGACGCCTACCATATTTGCTATTCTTTCTGCACATGCCTCAATCCTACCATGTTTTGGATATTTCTGTTATTTATTCTAGAAATGCCTCATTCCTACCATGATGTCACCCCTATTTTTCTCCCTTCTATCTTTACCCAGAGACTTTCAACTGGTCTGCCTCTCATCTCCTTCTGGAGCTCAGAACAAGTGTGCCTATTCTTGATGTATAATGCAACTCCTCCTCTATTTTTATCCAGCTTGTCCTTTCTGAATAAGCTATACTTCTCTATATCATTATTCCAGTCATGAGATTTATCCCACTATGTCTCTGTGATGCTAGTTAAGTCATAATTTAGCTCAACGGTTCTCAACCGGTGGTACGCGTACCACCGGTGGTACTTTGAAGAAGGCTGGGTGGTACGCAAGCCGTACCGTGCCGCCGAATCCGCCACCGAAAGTCGTCCCCCCCCCGCTGCTGCAAAACCCTGCCACCGCCGAAAGTCCCCCCCACCCACCCTGCCGCTGAAAAGGGGCAAATGGCGGCAGGGTTTCAGCGGAGGGCATTGTTCCCTCCATGTAACCCCGCTGCCGCCAAAAGTCCCCCCCCTCCTTTTAAGGTTGAGAACTGCTGATTTAGCTGTTATATGCTAATGCTTCTAGTTCTTCCTGTTTATTCCCTATACTCATTCTGTTTGTATATAGACATCTAAGATGTTGAACTGATTCCCCCACTGATTTCCCTCTTGTTACTCCTATAACCTTATTGTAACTTTCCATGTCCCCTCAACATCTAGACCTCTATTAAGGTTGTCTTTTTTATGTTTACCCATGGCTTTTGTCACCTGCCCCCTTTGAACCTAGTTTAAAGCCCTCCTTATTCGGTTGGCAAGTTGGTGCTCTTTTCCTTCTTGGTCAGGTGGACTCCAGCAGATCTTCTTCCTAGAACACCGTCTCATGGTCAAAGCCCTCCCATTGCCAGCATCTGTCCAACCATGCATTCATCTCCAGGATGTGCACGTCCTGCATGGGCCCTTACCTTCAACCAGGATAGTAGTAGGTGTTTATCCTGTTACATCACATCCTTCTCCCTTATATCCCGGTGGAATACAGTAGCTCACCAGAGTATCTAGGGTGTGGACTGAGAAGTCATAAGGTTGGAGCCCTAGGTACGGCCAAGTTTTAAGAGAAGGCTTGAGCTGAACTTCTTATCTAATTGTTAATTTGTTTTGTTAATAAAGTCAAACTTGAGGATGGGGGGTTTTGACTGCATAGTGTGTGAATTTTGTTTTAAACATGTTGTAAAAGGAACCTGTTTTCAGTGCGAAAAGTGTGATTTAGATGCCTATTTTTAGGTAATCAAGTGTCAGAAACTAAAAATAGAATCCCAATCTCCTGGCTCTCCTTTTTGGGTTTTAAGCACAATTTCATTCTTGCTCCCATGTAATAGTAATATAATTCATTTAATATAAATTATTATATGGCAACAAAACATAGGAATAGTATATTTTAGAAGACCAGTTTTAACAGAAATAACACTCTTTAAAAGAGTTTCCCTGCAAAAGCTCCTGAACAGAGGAGCGAATGATGGAGATATGTTAAACACTCAACATGGAAAAAATGACCTCTCAGGAAACACTAATCTGGATAAAGTCTTCTACTCTGGGAACTTTAACAAAATATCTTATCTCAGCTCACAAATCTTGCTGCCAACAAGTGCATAAGAATCTCACTCCACAAACACCATCCTAGTAAAACATAACTGCATTGATTTGCTTTGTTTTTGGTAGTGTGGTGGTGTTTTTTTGTTTTGTTTTTGAGAGAGAGACTCATAAGGTGAGTCATAAATAAACTAGAGAGGAAAGGAAAATTTGAATCAAAATTCAGTCTAGGTTCACACTACAGATCAAATGGTGTTAGGCACAGTCACGGTTAACACATAATTGTAGCTAATAGAATTCTGAGTCCCAACATCTAGTTCTCTGTTCTCATAAGCAAACTAGAGAAATGTGATCTAGATGAAATTCCTATTAGATAGGAACAACTGGATGAAAGGCTGTTTTCAAAGAGTAGTTATTAATGATTCAGTGTCAAAGTGGTAGAATATATCTAATGGAATCCCACAGAGGTCAGTCCTGGGTTTGGTACTATTCAATATATTCATTAACTATTTGGATAGTGGAGTAGAGAGTATGCTTATAAAATGTGTGGATGTCACATAGCTAGGAGGGGTTGAAAGCACTTGGGAGGACAGGATTAGAATTCAACATGACCTTGACAAATTCAATTATGGGTCTGAAATCAGACAGATGAAATTTAATAAAAACCTACATATCTATGATTCTACTAAGGATGTTTCAGGAAAACTCTGACCACTTTTTCCCAGCAGCTACTAAACAACCAGACTTAAAGAGGTGCTGAGCAGCTCATGCTGACTGCGTGGGAGCTGTGAATGCTTGGATCCTTTTTAAATCAAGCCTCTTCTCTTGGTGTCTAGAAATTAATTGAGGTGTCCACTTTTAGGCATCCAAGTTGCCACACTTTGGCCTTAAACTCTCAGTGTTTCAGCTCGCCTCGCTGTACAGTCGGGATAATATGAAATTCCCTGGTACTTTTTCCCTGAGGGAGGGTGTTGTTGAGGTGCTGGGGCAGGGTTGTGGGGGAGCTGGGGGAGGACACTGAGGAGGAGATTGGGCAGGGGGTTTGTGAGGGTGCTGGAGAGTTTTGGGGAAGATGCTATGTGGAACCTGGGGGAGGATAGTGGGAGGGGCCTGTGGGCCTGCTGAGAATATTGGGGGGCTGCTACTGGGGGAGGATATTGGGGGGGATGGGCCGTGTGGAAGTTGAGGAAGGATATTAGGGAGGGGTTGTGGGGAAGCTGAGGGAGGATATTTGGGGCAGGCGATGGGGGAGGGGTGCTCGGGGAGGTTGTAGGAAGGGGCTGTGGGGCTGCAGCTGAGGCAGGGTCTGGGAGGGGCTGTGCTCCTGGGCGCTGTGGGTGTGCTGGCCAGAGGACGTTGGGGGGACAAGGTTGGGGGTGGCAGTGCTGCGGCGGATTTGGGCGAGGGGTTGGGGGGTGCTGCTAGGGGAGGCCCGTGCGGGGTTGGGGGAGGGGCTCTGCCGAGTCCCGCCCGCGGCGCTGTCCCAGGGGGAGGGGCTGGGAGGGAGCCCGGCCCCCGCACCGCCCCACACAGCAGCGGGGACCCGCCTGGCCCGGCTCGCAGTCGCACGGCGGCGGCGCGGGAAGGCTGGGAGCCGGTGCGGCGCGGAGGTTTGTGTCGCTCGTTCCAACCGGGCTGCGTGGCCTCGGGCTGCGGGCACCCCCTGGCGCGGGCACGCGGGGCTGCTGAGCCGCGGGGCGTGTTCGGGAGCCCGCGTGTGTCCCGGAGTGCGGCGGGGGGGGAGCTTGTTTGCGGGTTTCTGATATTTCCAAGCCATGCCCCAAATATCGGCGTCTTTCCTCAGAAGAGCAAACCTCTCTTCCCCCCCCCCCGTCTGGACGGAAAAGCCTGGATCCTCCCTGGTCAGTAAAACGTGTCCCCAGCCCCCAGAGAGGGGCTCAGCGGTGCTGCCGCTTGCCATGCCGAGAGGCACAATTGCTCTTCCCTTGCAGGCAGCGGGCTGCAGCGAGCCAGGGTTTTGTCCGGGTGGAGGCAAGGAAAGGGCGTCCTGGGCTGGCTTTCCATAGTTTTTATACGTGGATTTCCTTCACTCCAGCTAGGGCTCCACGAGTTGCAGGAGAATAGCTCAGTTCATGCCTGGCGAGCTACTTGAGCTCTGCGGACTGCCAGGACTGACGTTTTGTCTCCCTCCGACGTGACTGTGCGAATGTTTTCCTTGGAGCAGGTAAGTCCCATCACATGGTTTCCACAAAGCGAAAGGCTAGCACAGCCCAAAGCTCTGGCTGTGTTAAGAGTTTTCCAGCCTCCTGAGTTTAGAGCCAGATTTAAAACAAATTAATAAACTGTTTACAAGACCTTTTCAAAAGGAGACAGGGAATTTGACATAACGTTGTCCAAACCCAGAGCATTTTTGGTGTAATTGGATGCCATGAAACAAATGTATTCTACATTTGTTTAAACTGAGCTTGGTTTCAAACTGCATTCCTGCCACTGATTGGATTACTACAGTACATACAAAAAAGTCTTAACATCGTGATTTGACTCTTAAATCCCTTGCTTTGGCCAGTTTAAGGTTGCCACTTCCTCTTTGCCTAGTTGTCCTTCTTACCTCAGAAAAATTTAAACATGGATAGACTGAGTTAAAAGTTCCTTGCTTATGCCTGTTAGTCACAGTCTTATCAGGGTGGCATGCATACTTTCCAACCCACGCTATCCTCAATTTTCTGTCATCCAACTAAAAGAGTGTGATATTTTCTGTCTTTTTATTTCATTGAAAGTTCTAATTCTTTGAACTTAATCAGTGTTTCCAGGGTCATATGTTTCTTGAATTTCATTTCCTGTGTTTTGTAGTATTGGGAATTCTTTTGTGTATTATTTTTACAGTAGAAATATACATTTAAAACTACATTGCAAATATATTTATGGAAACAATGACTTTCCTCTAGCGTTATATTGGCTTCACAGCTCCACGTGATTTGATTTGTCATCAGTGGAACTATTACTAACAAATACATAGATTCCTGTTGAATAAGGTTGTTTTGCAGGGGAAAAAAGAAGTCTTGTGATGGGTATCACCATTTTGCAGAATTTGTATGATTGTGATACTTTCATTACTCCCAGCATTGCTCTTCTGGACCTGCAATATGTACCATGTAAATTCCCATTGATTTAAAAAATATTCATTAAATTGTATCTTGTATCTACATTATGTAATATATAATCACTGCAGTGTGGATATATAGAGTAATAGTGGTTCTCAGTTTTGATGTTACACACCCACAGCGATTCAGGAAGATGGTTTTTTTGGTTGTGGGTTTTTTTTGTTTTTTTTTTAAATAAAAAAACAAACAAAAACAATCTGATCTTCCATTCTAGTCCTTTTGGCTCCAACAATAACTTTATGGATTCAGATAGCTTTACCTTTAATACTGGAGAATGTGCAGTTAAAATTAAATGTCTGATAAGAATGTACAATTGTATTTTCAAATGTGAAATTATAAAATGTACATGCAGTGAATTAAGTGACATCTTTGGCCATAGGTGGCACAATGAGCTAAAAAACTAACCCATTATCATTTATTACAGAATTTCTTTTTACCTAACCCGCTGCAAAGGATTTGGGGAAACCGTGTATAGAGTCACAAGAGCAAAGGTGGATGGTTTGTGAGTCACAGATGAAAAAAGGTAGAAAAATACCCCAGATTAGTGTGGTTAAATACCAAAAATATTAATGAATTTTAATTAAATAACATTAAAAATTAAAATAAGAAAAGAAGTAATTTCTATATTATTTTATGTGAATGTAAGTGAACTTCACTGTTACTGCCTCAACCCCCCAATTATTTTTATGGTGGTAACAATTTGTCTTTAAGTGAAGTATCACATGACACACTAGTTCTTGGGTGGCTAATTTAACTTAAAATTGGTAAATTTAGGTCTGGAGCTGTAGTAGACTTTTCTAAAAACAAATAAAGTAGCTCAGACAAGAGGTTCCTGAATTATAATGTCCTAACATTCTAACTTTTGTTGCCAGATTATAGCAGAGAAATAGAACATAGTTTATTGAACTCTCTCTCTTTCTGAGAACTAGGGCAGAACACCAACCTTTAGTTGATCAAAGTCTAATTTCAGAAGTGAACTTTTCAGATTGGGCCATGGCTAAAAACTTGACTTTTTTGAGCTTTGGTATAATATATCAAATGACTGCTGAGCTTTTATTTAAAGAAAAACAGTTTTTAGCCCTTTTCCTTGCAGAGATAGACTTCAGAATATAAACTGATTATTAGGCAGTCTTGTCAGTGTAAAATGGATCGTTTTTCAGCTGAACGACCCATGAGTCGCCAAGTCTCCTAAGGCTTGACCATGTCGGTATGTGTCTACAACATTAACTTCACTTTAATAATGTTTTTGACTAGCTGAGACCTAGAATATGGTGTCTTTGTAGTGCTACCAAAAGATATGGGAGTCTCAGTTTGTAGCCTAAATCTAGTAAAGTTGGTGCGTCTAGTTTTAGGGGATTTTATTGATAACACTTTGTCCCATTGTTGTGATGGGTTAATACACTATAACGCAGAGGAAAATTTATAAAAAGTACTTATTCAGACTTCAGTTCTGAGGCCTAGGGATGTTGCTATCCAGAGGATTGGGGAATTACTTCAGTTCAAGCTCCAGAATTTGTCTGTCGCTCCCTAAGGGCCTGATTCTTGGAATGCTTCAAACTAGAGGGAGTTCCTAGGGAAGAGATTTGCTTCATGTTGCTTTACATTGGCATCTGCTGACCAGAGGAAAGTTGTGGGAATAAAAGGGATAAGGGAGAACTAGGTATGGAAGGATTTTCATTGAGAGACATGTTTTATCTGCACATTTTCCCTTCTCAGCCTTCCCTGTGGCTTTCCTGGGGTCAACTAAATTGTCCCTGCTTTCTGTGACTCCAGTATCTAAAGATTTCCCTACGGGGTTAGTTTCAGGTAGCTATTGTGAGAATTTGGTTAAACTTCACAGCAAAGAAAGAAGACTGACCCAAAATAGAACTCTTCATGGGGAATTTTCTCTTTCCATTACTGGAGAGGAAAGAGGGACAGGATTCCCCATCTGTAAGTAATCCAGGAGCAGGGAGTTGTTAATCTGTGTATGCTCAATTTCAACCTTGTAGCCAATAGGCTATTTCAGTTAGCTGAAAGTATTATTTGTAACTTCCGGTAAAACAGATAAAAGCTTTATCTCTCTCAGGTCAGATTCAACAGCAGATTAACAGCCTTTCTTTCTGTTTCAACCTTTTCTTGTTTTGTGGCTATTACTTGCACATATAAATCCTGATTTAGGATGTAATTACTGTTACATTTCAGGGGGATATGGTGGTTGCTAAGCACTGGGTTACAGAACTCTGGCCTTTATCCTTTTCTTCACTAGTCCTGTTTCTCCTAGAAGTAATTTTGTTTTTAAAGGGAATTCCTCCTCCTCCAAGCCCACTCTCAGAACCACGAATGGATATTTACCAGACACACACCCTCTGTATCAGTTTCCCTTACCTTTGGCCTAGACACGGTATGAGTCTGGTTATATGTGCTTTTTAAACAATGAATTGATTCTCGAAGGAATGCTGCTTGTTTGATGTACACTCCATCCTCATTATAGAGTTATGCTTAGAAGTGGAGGCTTTGTAGGTGATTGTGTAGGCTCTATCTACCTAAGCAGTGAAAGAAGCCTTATAAACAGTGACCCTTTGTAGGGAAAGCAGAGTAAGTGTAATTCTAACTTCCCCCCTCCCCGCATTTAAATGAAAATCTTCCAATTGTCCTGTATAAAATCACTAACCAGGCAGTGTATCTGCCTTTCCAGGTAACTCAGTGACAGGACGGTCTAAATCTTTAAGACCATCTTCAAAGGGCGAACACAAAATGAAGAGCGGAACTCAGTACACAAGATGCAGAGCGCCATCTGTCTGAACCTGGAGGACTTGAAAATGTCTGTGTGCAGTAACTTTGTGGAACACATTTGGAAGCCTAACTCCTGCAAAAACTGTTTCTACCCCAAACGTTCCCACAGGCTGCACGCATCCCTTGAGCTGGAAGCCAGCAGCTTGCCTTTATGCAACCTGAATGGAATTAGAAGCAAGGCTGAGGAGACACCCCTGGAAGGTGAATGTGTAATTGCCTCGCCTTACTCAAAGCCAATGATTGCAGTGAAGCCAACAATGATCAACCTCGATGTTTCTGACGTATGGGCGGATGTGAATATGAATGCAGATATCTCCCAGGTAATGATTAATAAGGGGTGTGGTATTTTACAGTGCTGCTCCCGTTATAATATTTGCTTTTGGTGGGGAGCAATAAAGATATTTGCTATGACAAGACTATTGTGTGTCTACTTCCATTACTTTTTATTTCTCTGTGTGTGTGTGTTTTGGTTTTTTTAAGCCAATATCTTTCTTTCCTGCCTCGTCTGCTTTCCACTAGGTTTTAAACCCCTCAGCACCGGAGGTTTGTGTTTCTGATGTAAAATGCTTGGCTTCCAACTTGTTAAATCTAGTGGGACCTTGTGTAAATTAGATAATACTGAACAACATCACAAACATAATTCTTGAAGAATCATGTATAAAGAGGATACTTTAAAATAATGTTATTCACTCAGTATCTTGTTACATTTTTCATTTTTAATTGTTTTTTTCCCTGGAGATAATTTTCTGCTTGACTACCTGAGAACTGAAATCCTCTGTTTATATACTGCATGGGCCATCCGGGGCCTGCTTCTCCTCACAGCCTTGCGGTGTGTTCCTCAGTCCTGACTGGGAGGGACCACTGGTAGGGGTGAGAGGATCTTCATGCCCAGGTAGTCCTTGGTTTCTCTGCTGAGTCTGAGAACAAGTTTGCCAAATGTATAACTGAACAGCTTATTTCACACAGGCCATCAAATCACCATCAGCTGTTAATGGTTCAGTTAATATCAGCTGTTAACATCAGCTGTTAATGTCAGTCTGGGCTGATAACCTAGCAGCCTAGATGTGCGTGTTTCTCTGTTCCATTGTAAATCTCCTGTACCATTCAGGCCCCCTTAATATCTTCCTAAATATGATAGATGAAGGGAAAAATATGATGAAGGGAGAATGTATTAAGCAACGGTTACATCCAGAGGTGGGATTAAGCAGCAGTGTTCAGTTCAGCCTTTCTCCCAAATCCTGTGGGCGTTCAGCTCTGGAGTTTTGATTCAGAGCCTTTTTAGCTATTCTAGATAAATACTTGGTTAGGACCTTGAATACTCAAAGAATATTAGAGTTGGAAGGGACCTCAGAAGGTCATCTAGTCCAACTCCCTGCTCAAAGCAGGACTAACCTCAACTAAATCATCCCAGCAGGGCTTTGTCAAGCTGCAGCTTAAAAACCTCTAAGGATGGAGATTCCACCACCTCCCTAGGTAACCCATTCCAGTGCTTCACCACCCTCCTAGTGAAAAACTTTTTCCTAATATCTAACCTAGACCCCCCCACTGCAACTTGAGATCATTGCTCCTTGTTCTGTCATCTACTACCACTGAGAACAGCCTAGTTCCATCCTCCCTGGAACCCCCTTTCAGGTAGTTAAAGGCTGCTATCAAATCCCCCCTCATTCTTCTCTTCTGCAGACTAAACAAGGCTAGTTCCCTCAGCCTCTCCTCATAAGTCTTGTGCTCCAGCCCCCTAATCATTTTGTTGCCCTCCGCTGGACTCTCTCCAACTTGTCCACATCCATTTATAGTGAAGGGCCCAAAACTGGACACAGTACTCCAAATGCAGCCTCACCAATACCAAATCGAGGGGAATAATCACTTCCCTCGATCTGCTGGCAGTGCTTCTAGTAATGCAGCTCAATATGCTATTAGTCTTCTTGGCAACCAGGGCACACTGCTGACTCATATCCAGCTTCTTATTCACTGTAACCCCCAGGTCCTTTTCTGCAGAACTGCTGCCTAGCTTGTCCGTCCCCAGTTTGTAGCTGTGCATAGGATTCTTCCATCCTAGGTGCAGGACTTTGCACTTGTTCTTGTTGAACCTCATCCGATTTCTTTTGTCTCAATCCTCCAATTTGTCTAGGTCACTCTGTATCCCGTCCCTGTCTTCCAGGGTATCTACCACTCCCCCTAGCTCAGTGTCATCTGCAAACTAGCTGAGGATGCAATCTACCCCATCCTCCAGATCATTAATGAAGATGTTGAACAAAACCGGTCCCAGGACCAATCCCTGGGACACTCCACTTGTTACCGGCTGCCAGCTAGACATCGAGCCATTGATCACTATCTGTTGAGCCCGATGATCTAGCCAGCTCTCTATCCATTTTATAGTCCATTCATCCAGCCCATACTTCTTTAATTCTGTGTGTGTTATCTTTGCCCAATCCTACTCACTTCTCTGATAACCTTGAAATCCTTGCCTACGCAAACTGGTGACTAGTTGTGCCAACTCTCATTGACTAATCAGTGAGCAGAGGAGGTCTGTGTGTCAGTGGTACAGCTTCATGACAAGTTCTTCTTCTGGTGGCTGATCATTATAGCTATGTTGAATTCATCCTGCACCTCTGTTTGAAACAGACTGCTCCAACCGGGCCAGATTATTTTCTAATGTGTGCATTTCTCCCTATCTATTTCAAAACTCAGTGGGAGCTGCTCATAATATATTCTGGTATAGTGAATCATTTTATAGTGAAGTGGAATAAAAGTGCTGCAATGCATTTTATTAGAGTTCTAGTACTCTGCTTGCTTCTTTTTAGGGACAAATTCTCACTCAGGCATATCAGTGTCAATGCAGCTTAACTTCATTGAAGCCAATGGAGTTACACTAGTTTTTTTCCTGTTAGTGACAGCTGAATTTGGCTCATGCTGAAGTTTCACTCCCTTATAAGCAGATTCCACCATGTCAAATCCCTAGGAATGCAACAATTTATCATTTAACTGGCATGGGTTACACTCTGCCTTCCATGGGATTCTTGCTTCTCTTCCCTTATTGAACAGAGGAGAAGAAAAATTGTCACTATCCGAGGTAGGCAGGGTAGGATGGTAAGGAAGAACCCTTGATTGCTGGTCTTGCTACTGCTGCTCTCCAATGGGAGTAAAGATAAGGTCTTCCAGAATGAGATGTGGATGCCCACAGATACATAGCTGCTAGTGCCTCTGGCAAGTGCAGGAAGGAAGAGGTGCGCTGCTGCCACTTCCAGATGGAAGAAGAAGGGGTCTTTTGCGAGGTAGGCCTTCTCCTGTTATAGTGGAAATTCCACATATAATGAAGTATTTTTTCATGAGAGAAACCCTTCATTATAAGAGGTTCCATTCTGTAAACTGTACAGTACAAAGCTGGATTATAAAGTGGAAAGCGGAAATAACGTCAGATGAAAGATATACTCTTTGTAATCTGTGAATTTTTAATTATATGTTGATGACTCTAAATAGAATACACACATCTAGTGCGGCAGGTTGAAAATGTTATTCTCTGTCCTGGATAAGGACTTGAATGGGAGGGAAAGGTAATATCTTGTTCACTGTATTGACATAATTAATAATGCAAGGGCTGCAAATGGTGCAGAAAGTTGGACAAGTGTAGCTTAAGCAGAAAAGACGATGAGAGTCCTGAAGCACTTTAAAGACTAACAAATTTAATTTCTGCAGGCATAAGCTTTCGTGGGCTGCAACGATGCATCTGACAAAGTGGGTTGCAGCCCATGAAAGCTTATGCCTGCAGAAATTAAATTTGTTAGTCTTTAAAGTGCCACAGGACTCTCGTTGTTTTTACTATATACAGACTAACACGGCTACCCCTCTGGAACTTAAGCAGAAAAGGTTTCAGTAGTCACCAGTGTGGTGAATACACAAGGCAGAGCAGGACTAACCATACCCCTGAGGGAAGTCTGCAACAGAACAGCATTTGCCTTTTTCCTTCTTTAAATGCACATCTTGAACATGTATTTTTATCTTTGGCCCATGTAGGTCAGCTGGAGAATGGCCTCTGAAAACCATCTCCCTGTGAAGCCAGGAGAAGCACAAATGACATGCCTCAACAGTTTCAGCACCAATGCTGTGAGAAAGCCCTTCATGCCTGATACACCAAATGACTGCGCTCCTCACTATTTCCATGGCTACTCTGGAGTGGGCCTGCCCAGCCTGGAAAGCCGAGTAGAAAGAAATATCTCCTTTAATAGTTCGGTGTTTGAGGGAGAGGTGGGTGGATGGGAGGACAGAGCTGTACTTTGGAACAAGGAAAAGTTCACCTTTCCACATAGGGGCTTCTGCCACCAATCATCCACTTTTGCTGACAGAAGCACTGATTCCTCCACTGACTTTCCTGGGTGTCCAGCCTTTCAGCAAAGAAACGGCACAACGCTTTCCTCAGCGAGCAGTGACAATTGCTGCTCTCCTGGCTTTGAAAGTGAAAGTGGGGAATACTGTTCCATCACAGACTATTGCAGAGAGGGTCCTGTCCCACGGGACACTCCATGTGCAGAAAGCAAGGTAGCATGGCATGACAGTGAAAAGCTAACCTCGAGTTTCCGTGAGGAGCAGGACGCTGCAGTGAATCCACGAGCAAAGACAAGGGCAGTAAAGTTTTGTGAGGATGAATGCAGACCGGTGAACTCAGACTCAAGTTTTCAAAGGAAACACTGTTTACAGGACTCTCCACGAAATAATGCACACTCGGAGAGAAAAAAGTTAGCACTTATCTCTGGTGCTGCCACCCTGTCAGACAGTGTATCGAGCAGCAGCAGTAGCAGCAGTGACAGCAGCAGTCCCCTTGTTTTACCCCAGGAAAATGATTACTGCCCTTTCTCTGAACAGTCAGATCTCACCAGAGAAAACCACGTGGAAAACTCGAGCAACCCCCAATGTGCCCGCCACACAGCACCTGCCCACAGTGAGCCCATTTATGCTGAGAGCACCAAGAGAAAAAAGGTGCAGCTGAATAATTCTGGCACGCAAACCAAGAGAGATGGGCTGGCACTAAGCCCTCTGAGAGAGCAGGCCCATGGCATGTGGCGAGAGGGGATGCGTCACCTGAGCAGTGAAAGGGAGCCCCAGGACTCAGCCACACAGATAGCAGCAAAGATTACAGTCATGGCCACACACACAGAGGATGATCACAGGACAATATTTCTGAGCAGTCCAGACTCAGCTGTTGGGGTCCAGTGGCCCTGCGCCAGCCCCACCTCTCATCCAGACTTTGAGATCCCTTCTCCTTCCTTTGGGCACAGAGAGGGCTCGCAAGCAGGCAGTGAGATGGGTTCAAGTGAAAGCAGCCCGCCGTTTCACCAGCAGACCCAGAGCCAGGGCATAGTTAATGAGACTCCTGCTGGTCCCCCAAAGATGTCCGAAAGCAGTCTGCCTGGCAGCGAGGGGACTCGTATGCCTTCAGTCAGCTCTCCTGTGGCAGAGTTCTGCGACAGGAATGTCCACAATGATACCAGCACCCAATTCTCTTCAAGGAATTGCATAGATACCAGTGCCTCTGGGGCCCTGCCTTCTCTCTGCTCTCTTATTAACAGAGTCTCTGCAGAGGAGCTCAACAGGGGTCCTCCAGGTTCATCCTATGAGAGAAGGCATAAATACTATAGTGCTTCATGGAGCAGGCAGTGCCGGATAGAGGAGGAAGAAGAGGAAGAACAGGGCTTTTTAACCTGCACACAGGCAAGGGAAGTCGAGAATGGAACAGCTTGTTCTGTGCAGGAAAAAAAGGCTGCAATGAGCAAATCAGCATCTTTTGCTTTTGATTTCCCTAAAGACAAGAATGAAACTGAGGAATTTGCACCTCCTCCTCCACCTCCAAAGAAACAGCCCAGGTATAGACAGATGTATGTGTGTGTGCATGTGCTAATTTACATACTGTAGATAGTAATAAATTGTATGTTTTAAATGCTCACAGCAGAGATGTCTGCTGCAGGGATAGATTCATTAGTAGGAAGCCTCCCCGCTTTTGTCCGTATTTAAAATCTAAACAGCCTGATAAAAAACTGACTTTCGGGAATATAGGGAATTGCTGTGTGGCTGTATGATTGCTTTCTGAGCATATCAGATTTTTGTAAGCTTCTGTGCAAATGCTGTGATTGGTTATGGCAATTATTCAGGGCGGATATGAAGAAATAACCCCTACTAGCACTTCTGTTTTGTTTCTCCTTTGATCATTGTATTTATATGCTAATCAGATAAAGATCCAGGAAATTCAGCATTTCCCACACCTTACACGGGCAGAGAAGCCCTCTCCTGTGCAGGTGCGTTCAGATACAAACTGATAAATGTGCTAGATTATTTATCTCTTTTATGAGAGAGCTGATAATGCTGCCTATCAATAAGATTGCCCAACGCTTCCCATAATAAGACCCTATGTTCTGTTGCTTGTAACTTTACCACACTTTAACCATTTGCACTGAAATTTTCCATGTTGGGAGTCTGCCTTACTTGAATTTGTTTGGAAGTTTTCAGCTAAAATGATTCAGCTGTTTCCAAGAGCAAAGTTAGGGGGAAATACCTTGTTTTGTGTATGCTAAAAAAAAAAAAAAATATTGCAACCATTTGGTTGGAAAGATCTAGCACCTCCATGCTGTGAAACGGGGACCTGAAATTTTGGTGGAGAGTGGTACAGTATGTGATCATGTAACTAAAGACTGCATCATCATGTGTACGCACAAGAAGGGAGAATTAAGGTTGCACGAGCCACCATAATTCTGTCATTTCTAACTTTTGAGTGCTTGACTTTGCAAACATATATATATCTTCCCATCCCACCCACTCAGCACAGAGTAGGCTGTGTTCTCCCTGCAGCCAAACATATCTGGACAAGTAGAAGAGGAGGAGAAAGGGGAGAGGATGTTTGGGAAGGAGAGGGAAATGTCCAGCTGTCAGGCTGTGAGGAAGTGATGACATTGTTACTCTGCTTTGCTGCAGTATTGGTTTGCTCTTGTGCAGCAGTGTTCTGTCACTGAAGTTTTGAGAAGGTTTCTTACAGCTTAACTAAGAAGAAATAAGCTTTTTGAAATGGTTTAATAGTGAACAAATTACATTTCTGGAAAAAAATGAAGCAAAGAACAGAAGGCTTTAAAACTCATCACCAATCAGAGGGACAAAATTGCATACCTAGACTGGCAGCTTTTCTGAACAGACCTACATTATATTGCCCCCAGCAAAGCCAACTTCAAACGTTCTTCCTGCTGAACTGGTGCACCTCCAAGTCGAAGGCACGGGGAAGAAAGAGGATACGGAGAGAATGAGCTTTGATGCTTTATTTTGAACAGTAAAGGTATCAGCTGAGATATTTTTAGCTATGGGACCATGAATTTCCTTTCAGAGCTGTACCCACTTTGTATCTTGCATTGAACTGTGGTTTGCGATTGCATTCTTATCATGAGATTTGATCTAGTTCAGACCTAAGAAACAGAGAAGATTGTGGTCATCTGTTGCTGCTGGGAAGTGATAGTTTAAGACCTGCCTGAGTCACACTTGAACATGCTGCAATTCATACAGGAAATGGCTCATAGGCGAGAGAAACAGAAGTCCCTAGCATAGGGCCAGATGAAGGCAATCTGCGTCCCTCAATGCCATGACATGAGGCACCCTCAGTCTTCCTGGCTCTGCTCCTCCATTGTGGCCCCACTGACCATTTGGAGTGGCAGGGGGCTCCCTCCCACACCCAGAGAGGCAGGAGCAGAAATATGGAGCCCCTTTCTTTGCTGCTACTTCTGCCAGGGAGGTCCTTCTCTGCCTGTGAGCAGCAGGGGTGGCAGCTGGGGTCGTCGTTCCATCTAGAGAGGCATTGGTGGTGGCAGGAGGACCCCTCGGTTCTAACAGCCCAGCTGATGGCGTGTCTGCTTGGGTGGGGGAGCCAAGCCTGGCATGTTCTTCCCCTCCTGCCAGGCTGGGATTGGACTTAGCACCCCACTGGCAGTATGGGGCAGCTCCCTGCTCTCAGAGCTATTGTCTCAGGCTCTCTGCACACTCAGGCGGAGGTTACTGCAGCTGTTACTCTTGTCATGTTTAAAGCTTTTCTTCACATCCATGAGGGCCAAAAAGAACTTAAAAACACTGAGATTCTGACATCCCATGGCTGGGGTCCTATACATGCCTTAAATCTGCCCTAGTTATGGGGTAGTTACCGGAGGTGGCTCTATGCATTTGTATCCGCTTAATAGTAAGCAGTGGGCATTAGGTCTCACTAGCAAATGCCTTGATCCAAGCTGCCAACCTACCTGTTTGTCACCCAAAGAGCACGGACTTGCCCAGCTGGTGGACATATGGTTTGTGTATATATTATTATTTTTCTCTTGATCTTTGATAAATACTGCAAGCAACAGTTATACAAACTATTTATTCGATTCATGTATGAAACCCTAACAGATGATGATCATTGAAATGGTCAGAACATAGTCAAAACTTTGTCATGGAAGGTGGGAAAATCCGTTCCTTTGGCTTCCGTGACGTGATTCATGTGTAGGTGTGAGGCTACATCCTTACCTGTGGCTGAGGAACAGTTAGTGCCACTTGGGAGGGGTGTGTGTGTGTGTGTGTGTGTGTGTGTGTGTGTGTAAAAGTGACTTTAAGCCAGTTTTGCACTCTCCTAATCCTGGGAAGTCTGTGCACAGGTCTGGGCCTAGGCTTACCTTGGAACTGTGTAAAGGCTGCTGTCAGTGGCCCCAGGGGGCCATTAAAGCAGCCAGGCATTGCCTGTGTGTAGGGAGGCACAGAGCATGTCCGCCAGTCCTGCCTCCTACGTCAGCCTGAGGCAGGAAGGGTGCCATAGGAGCCACTGTGCCAGCTCTATGGCACTGAAGAATCTTTCCACATTGGACTGATCCTCTCATGGCCAGCTAAGAGGGGTTAGGGCCATTTTTTGCTAGCAGAGCAGTGTAAAGCAGACTCAATGTAGGGGAGAATCTGGGTCTGAACGTTTCTTGCTCATTTAAATGTCTAGTTATAATGGTATACAGATCTTTGCTACATACTAGAAACAACACAGAATTTGGCATTAGTTTTCAGGAGACGATTAGCTTTCAGACTCGGGAGTTAGGCTAATGGAAAACAGAGCATGTCATAGAATGAAGTGGGGATGCCGCTTTTCGTTGAGGAGCAGATAAGGAGTGCTTGGATGCGCTGTTTGAAAGTTGCCTTAAATTGTACCTTGGTAGATGTGCTAAGATCCTTTTATCAAAGTGTGGGGGAATTAATGGGAGGGGAGGGATGAAAAATAAATATTAATGTATAAAAGCAAGAACAGTGCTTTAAAGTTATCTGACTTTTCAACGTAAAGGGAATTTTCCATTGGTTTCTGTGGTGGTTTCAAGCAGGAGTCCCCTTGAGACCATACAGGTATAAACCATGTGTCCTGACAGTTCTGCAGTGCTAGAAAAGAGGATCACAAGAACACATTATACACACAATAACACATTATATAGTGAAGTTAAACCTCACTCACTCTTCCTAGAGTTGAATTTATTTGTTTTTCCTTTTAGGTCTTGTCCTTTACTGTACACATTTGGGTTTGTGCAAGAAAATGAAACCTATTTGTTTAGTGTTTCTAATTGCACTTTATTACTTATTTTAAAGAAAACTAGAATGTGTTTTCAAGTTAATTTCAAAGCTGGGGAACAAAGACCAAATAAGTTAAGATTGTTCACCTTAGCTATAACAGTTTAGTAAACAAACAGAAGACCACCCTACCCCACCTTTGCAGTATAATTTCTTCATGGTGCAAATAAGGTTCTTGTCTGGAATGAGAGCCATCTCCAAGGTAGCTAAGAGCACATTTATAGACAGGTTATAAAGGTGATATGAAGAAGAAAAATAATGGGATTGTACCCCTTTTTTGTATTTTTGTATATACCCTTTGTGTATGTTTAAGCGGGAGGGTTACTGCTTGTTTTTAAAATTAGACTATTACGTCTTGTCTCTCCTGGAACTCTGGAAAACAAAAAAGCTAGTTGAATTATGACATCACAAGAAAAGAGATTGAAAGGGGAAGGGATTTTTAGTCTGTTTCAAATAAATTAGCTACTGTAACAGTTTACAAAAGGATGTGGTGGGTTCTCCATCACTTGGACTCTTTAAATTATCATTGGATGTCTCCTTCTAAAAGTTATGCTTTATTTCATTCACAAGTTATTGGGACTGCTGCAGGAATCACTGGGTGAAATTCTCTGGCCTGTGTTACCCAGCAGGTCAGACTAGATGATCATAATGGTCCCTTCTGGCCTTAAAATATATGACTTTATTAATCCTTTTTATAAGCAGTTAAAAATTCTAGGTGAAGGTTATTTCTGGCATTAGTTCTCTAATGATTTCCAACATAATTAATACTATCTTCATAACATATTCTAATAAATACATTACTCATATTCTGAACGTCAGTGGCATATGTGGTAGATAAGTTTGGCTCGACAGATTTTGTTATCTGTCTATGCTGTAACGCAGACAACTTAAATGAGAGCTGGGCACACAAAGGCTGCCTGTTAGAGGATTGTAACTCTTGACAGAGGGTTTAGTGTCTTACCAGGGGAAAAGAAAGAGACAGAGTACAAGGCTGATGATGGTAAAAACAGAATCACCAGGAAAAAGATTAAGATGCAGAGAGATCAGATTTGTTTCTCACTGGAAATTATTGCCAAATGAATGATCACACTATATCTGATTTTATGAATTGGTATACAATTTTACATGACAGTCTAATGCTAGCTTTCAGAATTTTATCATCGATTTAAAAACCCCCACAGGAACAGATTCTGCCATTCAGGTTTGTGAGAGTGTATCTTAGGTGGTTGAAATAAAGTATTATCTTGGCTGCAATACACTTTTTTTTATAATTTCCTTTTTAATTTTTTTAGGCATACAAAGTCTATTCAAGTCCAGAAGAAAGAATGAAATAAATTGACTTTATTTTTAACATCATATTTCTAGGACACTGTAAATACATGAACAGTAACCAGGGTCATTAAAGAAATCTTAAAAAATATAGCTCCCTTTACAGTTGTCATTAGGACAGCCTTAACTAAAGTAATGTAAACGTGCAATAGTGAGGAAAGTAGAGAACAAAATAAATTTATATGGTGAACATGGAGATACTGACCTGGAATCACTAAAGAGTGTTTTATGGGGCAATGTGGCTTCAAAGGCCAGCTCAGCAAAGCATTTAGGACTTAGTCCAGCTCCACTAAAGTCATTGGAGGCTTTGCCACTGGGCTGCATCGGTGCAGAATCAGGCAAGTAAACATGCATTTCAGCATGAGGTTAAGTGCTTTGCAGAATCAGGGATAAAACCAGGGATGCTTCTGGCTCTGTGCATACTTCGTCAGATTCTCTTGTCAGGGCACATGCTAATGTGAAGGGACAAACGGGATGAATGTTATTCTAGTACAGTGAAATAGATAACTGGCAGTCGTCTCTGTTGATGTGGTGTCACTAGATAGATGGAGACACTACAGTAATACAAATAATAAGCTCTACGTACTGATAATAAAGATGAACATTAACACTCAGTAACTTGATGGGGATTTAGGACACAGGAGAATTTTAGTTCCATAAAAATAAGCTCTGGACTGCCCCTGTGTGCGTGTTTGTGTGGTTGAGTTTGAGTGCAAACCAGTTTGTGGGTAGGGGACTGGGTGAGGGGAGAAATCCAACGAGTATCTTGGTTTTTGTTTAAAGGAAAATGATGATTGTTGACTGTGTCTAGGGTAGTGTCAAATATAGATCAGAATAAAGAGAAACAGGAAACATGCATACTTTTTTTAAAAAGTTTTTTACAGTCCCATATTGAAATAGTGATTGAATGACTTCACTTCCATTCATGTCTGCAGTAGCCAAGCATGTGCAAGGAAGGAAAGAACAACTCTGACAGATGCAGGACAGAACTTAATTCTCAGGCTCAGCATCCTACAATGCTTTGTTTATGATGTAAAATCGTGTGTTGGTATCTCTGTGTATTGGAATGCTGGACAAGATGCATCCTTTATTGACTGGAGTGTCTAGTCAGCAAATAAGGGCTACATGGGGCCACCTCAAGAGTCTCTCATACCTAGTTTGAATAGTTGCTCTGCTTCCATGCCCTCTATAAGAACTGTGTACTGAGAAGTGTCCATGACTTCCAAAGCAGTGCAATAGCATGGTGTTAACACAAGAAACACCGATCTGATGAGAATCCAAATTTCACGTAACCCAGATTTACGCTAAAAAGACTATCCATTGTTGACAACAAGGGGGAGCACTGGGTACTGCTGAATTGGGGCTCAACGTGGTAGTACTGCAAAGGTAGCTAGGCACAAGCCATGTTCAGCACCATGGCAGAAACAGGAGTTTCTGTAACTTGTAATTCTCTATTTTAAAGCTTGTTTTCAAATGTTAATTCCTATATAGGAATTTGTTCACATGTCCAGCTGCACCAGGATAATGATAACCTCATGCTTTCCCCCCATGCTGGAAACCAGGGGCACCTCGTAACATGCAATTCCTGTAGAGTGAATGGGAGCAGAACAGTTCCCACCTGCAGAGCTCATGCACATACAAGTGTGCGCCCTCCATACCTCCATAAACACAGCCTGAGAATTGTCATAGCTGCTCCAAGATATATTATTATTTTACTAGGTGTTGACCAAGGCTTCTGAAACATGCTGAACATGATTTATGCTTATACACACTTGTAGCTAGGCTGTTTTTAACACCAGATCAGGATCATCGTTGTTTGTGGTATGAACTAAGCCTCTGAGGTTTCTAAGATATAATTAATAATAGAATTAAGTAAAGAATTAATTGTTAAAGTTGATGGTGTTGAAATCAAACCCCAGATAGGAGACAACTTGTTTGAATTTGAATGCTGACCATGTGTTTTAACAGTACAACTCCATTATTGTTACTCCTCGTTACAGTGGGCTAAGTTAAGTATACATAACCAGTGAGACCTCTGAATTTTATGGCACTTTCTTGACAGTTTAACCCAGTTTTAATGTTGTTGTAAGGTTTGTGCTTCAGTTTTATTTTTGTAATAGTCAAATTGGTGAGGTTTCTTAAAATATTGATGAATCTTTTATTGACTCTCAGATTAAGTAACCATTATGAAAAGTTTACTTACCCGTAGCGGTGTTTGCATCTAACTTCAATTCAGTTGTTTGCAAATGGAAAAATAAAAAGATTCCCTGGCTTTATAGATTACATATTTATAGCTCTTACAATTCTGAACTGTCGAGCAGTTCTATTAAGCGTCTGAACTAAAAGCACTATACAATGAAAATCACTATGCTTTCCAAAGGATGCAAAGCAGCCCCTCCTGCTTCCCAACTTGGAGGGCTTGTATTATGCTGAACAAATGGGCCTTTGCAGTTCTGGTCTGCTTTACACAGCAATGTACTGCAGACAGCATTAAAAAATAACCTGTCGGGGATGGCGGACAGTTATTTCTTATGTACAGCACCTAAAGCTATGACCCTTTTAAAAACTGAGCCACAGCATCACAAAGCAGTCTGTAAGAAGAAAGGAATAGCAGCAGAATGGTATGTCCCTGTTTAGGCAAAATGAACAAAGCTGAAGGGAGCACTCCATTATGGAGAGCTAATAGTCTTTCCAGAGCTGAGGTTGCAACTAGGTTTCTGTTTAAAACACTATTTTGATTCCTCCTTTGATTTCAGTCTGAAATTTCATGTGTGTGTTTCTGCCAGAAGATTATTTTTTAAGTTTGTGATTTATCAGACAGATCATTTGGGAAAGATGACTTCTTTGTAAATGAAGGCTGTACACTTTTTTTTTTTATGTTTCCCATCTTTTTTGCTTCTTAAAAAAGGAGTGTGGTTTGAAAATGCCAGTTGTTAGTCTCACTAGGGACTCTCTTTTTTTCATCCTTTGGAAAGCATAGTGATTTAATTTTTGCAATATTTCTAAGCTTTGCGATTGTTTTTGCTCTGGCACATACCCTGTTCCAAAATTTCCCTTATATCTTCAGGCTCTGTACACTTGGTGTGCCTTCTATCTTCTTCCACACTACAATCCAAAAGGGAGGAAAGTGCAGTGCGGTGCAGTTGTACCTTTTTTGCTGTGGATGTGTATTTATGCAGAAGGGGAGAATTTAGGACCAAACTATAAATGCTTTAAAACTTGTGGGTGCTATTCCTCAGAGTTGTGATCAGCAACTTTTGTCCCCAAGGGTGTGTCTACACTTCAGCAGGGGGATGTGCTTTCCAGAACTGGTAGACCAAGTCGCAGTAGCTCTGCCTGAGCTAGTATGCTTAAAATAGCAGTGTGGCCGGGGCAACTCAGACTAGTTGCCTAACTGCACAGTATTCAGGTGGTAGTCCAAGCCATCGCCCATGCCACATTGCTATTTTTAGCATGCTAGCACATGTAGAGCTGGTGCCTGTCTGTCTATCTGCACTGGGAAGCATGCTCCCAACTACTGTGTAGGTACACCCCAAAATTGCAGATAGCCCTGTGTTCAAGTGTGCTAATGTCTCTTAATATTTGCATAATGCCTACATTCTGGGCTACATCTGTGAAACTACAATATTAGAATAAAATAGAATTACAAAATTATTTGTCTTATTTCTTGTGGGTTGATGGATTTTAAGGGAATTGCACACCTTGACAGAAACTGAAAGCAGGGGGTGGAGGTTAATAAGTATGAACAGGTCAAAGTGGACAAACACACAGGACAGTGCCCCCTTTCATGTAATAATTACCCCAAAACTGTGCTGCTCTGCACTGGAGTAATAGTGCTGGCTAATTTATTCTGGCTTCCTTTTCCCTTTTGTTGCATATCAGATCAATTTTTTTCCTTTTCAAGAGAATGCCCTTCACAAATATCAACCAGGTTTATCCCGGGATTCATTCATTCTTTTTTTTCCTGTGTTATTTATCAACATCGTCTTTATCAGTCTACCTCCAATCTTTAAAGCAGCTATTTAAGAAAATATCCTGGAAAATCCCCATTTGGGGTAAAGTCAATGTCCACAAGTTGAAGAAACAGAGACCAAAAAGGACTTTGTATTCTACCTCTCTTAGTGTTATGAAATATGTCCTTCTCTAATGTTAACATTGCAGCCCCAGTTCCCAACACTAACTGAGGCCTTCTCTATATTCAAAGCTGTACCTGCTTCAGTAAAGTTGTGTTCTGAAACTTAATTAATTAAACCAGTGCAAAATCTTTAGGCCATGTCTATACTGCAGCTGGGAGGTGTGATTCCCAGCATGGGTAGACAGACTCTCACTAGCTCAGCTCAAGCGTGTGTGCCAAAAAGAAGCAGTGTGGACATAGCAGCATGAGTGTCAGCTTTAGGCTTGCCTCCGAGCTCAGTCCTAGGGGGTTGGACAGGTTTGGACTTGGTCAGCTAGCCTTACCCACCACTGGATCCTCAGTATCCACCAGTGCGTCCCAAGATACACAAACAAAGGATCCAGGCAGACCCATCATATCTGGCTGAGACACTCTTACAGAAGGAATATTGGGACTCATAGAAACCATCCTCAAACCACTCAACACACAAAGGACCAGCTTCCACCAGGACACAACTGGCTTCCTCCACAAACTCTGCAAGATTAACAACCTCTCTCAGAACACCATCCTTGGATGTCACTTCCCTGTACACCAACATCCCTCACAATTATGGCACAGCTGTCTACCTCAAATATTTACAAGACACTGGACAACCCTCAGATGTCCACCCCAAAAACATCGCCAAACTCAGCCATTTTATCCTCACCCAGAACAATTTTACATTCAACAAAAAATACTTTGTCCAAACCATGGCAACAACCATGGGTACAAGGATGGCTCCCCATTATGCCAGCCTCTTCATGGGCTGCCTTCAAGAAGAATATCTGGACAAATACACCAGGGAACCAATGATATCCCTGAGCTACATTGATATTTTCATCCTCTGGGCAGACAACTTAAACTCCCTCATAGATTTCCACCACAACTTCAACAAGCACCACCCATCCATTAAACTCTGTCTGGAAAACTCCCACACTGGCATCAACTTCCTGGAGACCACGATCAGCTTCAACTATGGAGCCCTATAGACAACTCTATACAAGAAGCCCATGGATCACCACTCCTACCTTCACAGATCCAGTAACCAGTTTTGGATTTAGGTGCCTAAAGTGTCAGGCACCTAAATCACTTCGTAAATCAGATCTAGCCCTGAGTGACGTTCTGTGGCTATGTTAGACTAGATGGTCATAACAGTTCCTTCTGGCCTTAACATCTGTAGATCAACTTCATTTTCCTTCAGTGGCAATAGCTGCCAGAGAATAGTAGCAGGCACCCTCATGGTTGTGTGTGTGTCTCATTAACGTATCCCAAAAAAGCAGGGAATGTTTAGACCAGTTCAAAAGTATGGCCAAACCCTATATTCCTACTTAGGCAAAACTTCACTAACTCCAATGGAAATTGTATCGGGATAAAAGGATTTGGCCCTATGGTTTTCAGCAAATCATTCATTATTTCACTCTGACCCTATTGGAGAGTCTGACTTTGGGAGTTGTTCTTCAAACCCTGATTACGGAGGAAGGGGCTGTGGACAAGAGATAGCTAGAATCTAGACCATCTTTGAGATTGTTAGCTGCCCAAGCAGTAGCATCTGAGGCTGAGAGCTGCCTGCCATTTAAGAAGCAGCAATTTCTATTTCAGTTTTGTGCCTATTCAGGAAGTGTATTTTACATAAGTCACTGAGGTACCGGGAGGAAACAGAAAGCTCTCTGGACATATGACTTCACCGCAATACTGGGTTGTGTGCAAATGCAACTGCCTTTGCAACAGGATCACTGGGTCCCAAAATGGTGGCTCAGAACGCTATGTTGTGTCACCACAGTGTGCTGAAGGAATAGGTGTGGCTATATGCAAGGATGTTGGACCCTGCTGAACAAAGTTTGACGTCATAATCTCATCTTATGTACCAGGATGGTAAGATACCTATGCCTATTTTGGTTTTGTTGACTGAAAAAATATAAGGAAGTTTTTAAATAGCTTTGTTTTCAAATTTGTTTTAAAAGCATGACTGTGTTGCAGTAAGACATTTATTTTTCTCAAATCACGAAATTGTCTAATTTTACACTTTAAACATTTTTTCCTTTAGATCTAGTCCAGAATGTCACCTAGACTTCTAGTGCTTTTATTGATTAAAATAACACTTTGATTTATGTGTGTGCCTGTGTGTGCATGTGTTGTTCATGCTTGTGTCTTAGTATCATGCTGTTGACAGAAACTCCCAGCTAAAGCGTTGGTAGTTATGGGAAGGGGATATTTTACATTGAATGTAAAAATACACGCATTGTATGGATATTTTTACATATTTTTATTGTAAATTAACTTAAATTTGTAAGTGATCTTTAATTGTGAATTGTAAAGTATGCCTGAAGTTTCATAAACTATCCAGAGGAAGCCTTCTGCAATGACAAACTGTATGTGCCAAATTCCTGCTGGACATTCTTTGGAGGAATTATGCCAGGGTGAACTCAGCCCTTTATTCTTAATGTCCTATGAATATTTTTAGATCAAGCATGCTTCTACAAAAGGAGAAGTCTGACAACTGTTTCTTCCTGTCCATTTCTTTAATTTTCCTGTCGGTAGGGCAAGGTGAAGGCTGTCGTCAGCGTTCCCTCTCTCCTTCTCATGCTCTTAAAAAAAAATGAAAAAATTGAAGACCACTTTCAGCATTTGTTGTACTTAGTTTTTTCTAAAGAAAAAGTAACCATATAAAAAACAATCCCTCCACGTGCTTCATTGGTGCAATGCAGAAGAGAAGCTTTGGGACTAGTCCTTTACAGGGTGATAGGAAAACATTTGTCTGGTTTTTTTGTTACTGGTTTCTTAATAGCCATTCAGCTTTCTCCTTAGGAAATGTAGACTAATTGGGGTTTTTTAACTAGTCAGACAGCTTGCACCATGGAAATCAATTCTCCTTTTGTAAATGAGCTATTATCCTGTTTTGATTTAAGAAATATTCTATTGAATTCTATCAAACAATTAAAATTTAATTTCATTTGACAATTACTTACAAATAATCTAACTTTCACCAATCTGTCTGAATACAGTCAGAAGGTATGAACTGTAAGAGTTGGATGCATTTGTGCCATTGTAAAATGAACAACTTGAATTCTGTTCTATTTGCCAGGAAAAAAATGTAGAAAAGGCATGGGTATTGGTTATTTTAAACAAAAGCTAATAGATAATAGTTTGTGCCTTACTATAAATTATTCATTTAAACTATAACTTTGCTATATTATAAACAACACTTCTATATTTCTAGATAAAAATGTGTCTGGAAAATAATGGAACTTACTTTAAAACAATATTTTAAGCCTTCATCTTTTTCATGCATTCATTTCCTGTGCAGTACTTCCTTTGTCTCAGAATAGGTCAGAAGACTCTGCTTCCAGCTAAATAGTATCACTACACTGGTTGCTTTCAGTGACCAACCCAAGAGTTATTCACAGTTATGGAGATAGGAAATCAGTGACAGATAGTGTTTTAGCTCAGTGCCTCAGTTTCCCCATTTGTAGACTGAGGTTAATGATACTGACCTCCTTTGTAAAGTACTTTGAGATCTACTGATGAAAGCACTAGATATTATTGACCTGAACATAAAATTTTTTGTGAAAGCTAAGTGTCAGGTTTACAGTCCACATTTGTGCTATCTGCTCTGTCCCTACAGTATTTGAACTGTGTGTATGGACTGACACTGAACTTAGAGGCAGCTATGATGCAGTGTGGTCAAGGAGCCCAGACTTGGTTTTAGCTGGTGAAAGGAGCAGCAGACTAGAGCGAGGGAGCTGTTTATTGTTTGGTGCATTTGTTTCTGTGTGCTGGAGAACCGTGTATGTAGGAGTTGGTTCATGTCCGTGTTGACTCCCTGCACTGGTGTGCTGGCACAGGGAGTTTCTTGAGCCAGAGTTCTGAAGCTGGAAGCTTTCCCTTTCATGCTGTGTTGGCACTGAAAGGCTTTTTGACGCCAGTTTCCAGGACTGGGATAGAGATTTTACTGACAAATAGTGGGGTTTAGATACAGTTTGTTTTTTGGGGTTTTTTTTTATAAACTCCCCTATGCCCTGATGTGTGTATAAACCCTCAGGTTTGGGTCTGTCAACCATTTCCATTTTGCAGTGCTAGGCATGACATCCGAGGTGCAACCCAGACCAGTGAGACGTCGTTGCCCCACCTACAACTTGAGGTGCCTCACAATGCTTTGCTGCTGTAACTCCCATCCAGGTCACTAACAAACAGCCTGCCGGCATGCAAGTCACACCCTGGGTGTCTCTGTATCGCCACAGCCCTGCTCCAGCTACTCTGACCCCAGCAGCCTGTTAGCAAACCACCAACCACACTCTGGCTTCCAACAGCCTTTGGTGACTACTTGCAGGGTGACCCCAACACATTCCCAGTCCCGAATTTTCAGCCCAAAATGAGTTCTGCACTTTCGAACCTGCTCTTGGGCAATCCAGACATATTAGGTCCCTTGCCTCTCTAAGGGGATCAATATACAACAGTCTGCTACCTGAAATGGAGTTACCCAAATAATTCATGACACTAGGTTAATTTTAATTAAAGACTAAAACAAGTTTATTTAACTACAAGAAGATAGATTTTAAGTGAGTACACATATAAGGCACTACATTTAGAAATGGTTACAAAAGAAATAAAGATAAAACGCTTTCTAAACTCAAACTAGACATGGTTCAAGGTGAAATTCTTACAAGTTCCCAGTAACGTTGCTGGTCAAGTTTGAAGTCAGGATCTGCTCCCCAAATCCAACAGCTGTTTCTTTTGTTGTCTTAGGTGAAAAAGAGAGATGGATAGTGACAGATAACTTGGTGTGTGTTTGCCCCTCACTTTTATAGTTCAGTCACCCTTTGAAATGTATTTTCCTGAGGGTTACTCCTAGATAAAGTTCATTCCTGCTGTGAGGTTGGAGTCAAGGAGTCTGGTGGTGAAAGAGGTTTCATGCTGTTTTGCTAAAATGCAGATTTGCCTTCTCTCTCTCTCTGTCTCAAGGACCCTATTTGCTATGTATATGTAAATTGAGGTAAACACACATGCCTTTGTTTAAGACGTGCTTGACCAGTCCTGCCAAATCAGGTCTATGTGGGTTTGAACATGTGCTACCAACACCATTCAGGGGAATTCATAACTTTACTTATAGTGTTGCTAGATACATTTCATCATGATATTATTGACCAGTGAATTATTAGTTTCAAATGCTACCTCACAAGGTGTATTTGCACAAAGATGATTGCAAGAGTGTGTAGGGTGTAAATACAGGGGTGCATTCCGTCACACAAGGGCAATAACTAAATGACAATTTTTTTCAAATGTGCAAAAGGGCCCATGTTACCCAAGTGTACCACCTTCATCTAAGGCCATCCACACAGGAGCCCTGCGCCTGCAGGCCAGCTCTGACCTCCTCCCTGGCAATGTGGTTGTGATGAAGAGATTCCCCCCCAAAGAGAGATCCCCACTGCAGAAGGAACGTGTCCATTCTGTACTGGGCAGCTACTGCACGTGGGATGTTCCTGTGCGTGCGTACACAGGTGCCCCAGTATGGCTTCTGCACTAATGGCACCCTGCCTACCTGGTTTTACTGCAGGAACAAGAAGGCAGGCCAAATCGGTCTGATGTTTGTCTCCAGAGGGCGCAGCGATACGTCTTCCCCAAACAGCCAATGACTCTGTGTATTGTTTGACTTCCTAGGCACGCTTTGAAAATGAAGAAGAGTAGCTCCGAGCTGGAGGAGGTTAGCAATGGCTCTGCAGAGAGCCTCGGCCCACCTTTCAGAGGGATCCATGGCAGCTTCGTGGCTGGCTCCACAGACAGCCTCAATTCTGACACAAGGACTGCCAGCGATGGAGGTAATTAAACCTTGCTCCAATTTTTTGAGGGGGGGAGGCTAATGGAAAGGGCTAGTTAGTCCCTTGTTCACACAGTAACCAGATCATAGAACAAGTACAACACTAGCGCTACAAACTTCCCCTACACTGGTCTCTGTCTATAGAGCTCAGCCCTGACCTGGAGGAACCAGCTGTACAGAAGAGTTCGGCTTCCATACCTAAGCAGGGCCCAATGCTGCTCCTATTGTCATCAGCGGCAATGCTCCAATTGATGTCAGTGCAAGCCAGATATGGCCTACACCCTCTCTGCTGAGCCTGCTGGCAAGGACGACAGAACTGATTGTGATGGTCTATGAGGAAGGCCAGTTGCTGTCTTCACAGTCACAGACCACTAGGCAGTTCTTATGTTCTGTCCCTGCAGACTAGTAGTGCTGGATTTGAAGCTGGTGATCTCAGGTGAAAGATGATGTATCCTGTTACCAGTCTCTGAGTTGTCCAATTCTCCTAACTCTTATTTAGCTTCTTATTGATTCCCTCTAGATAATTTTGGCCAAGTCAGACCAGTATACTTTTGTAATCTATTTGGCCAGTGCCAAAATCATTCTTGTTGCTGTTTTTCTTGGACTCAAGACCAGCCAGTCCTCCACCTCCTCCCAGGACACTCTACAGAAATTCTTTACATTCTCCAACGCTTAATATGATACACAGGATCAAAGATACAGAGGATTGTTCATCTTTGACATATGCTTTCCTCAGTGGGTTGCAGGAGTGACCGAGTACCTCCTGTAGCTCTACTAGAGGAGACCAAATGTATTGAGAGGGAAAGGGGTTAGTATGGCATGGAGGCACAAGTATGTCTTGAAAGGGAAATAAACTATTTCATTATTTTGGATTTTGTTTTGAGAAGTAGACATACTACCAAGTCATATTTTTCCTAAGTGAACTTAACTTAGACATGTACTGACATGTTACACAGTTCAGCAACTATTTCCTTTGCAAATAACCATCTTCACATAATGGAAGTTCTGCCTCTCCAGAAACACCAATTCGTAGCAATAAAATTCAGAGCTACTACTCTGGAAATGATGTTTTTCCAGCCCTAGCTCAGAATTTAAGAGGGAGAATGTGCCAGGAAATGATAAAGGAAGAAAATCTTATAGCATGTCAGATTTGTGCTCTCTTGACACCTTAACCTGTAGCTATCAGATGTGAACAGCCAGGGGAAAGAGGTTTCCTTGTCCGTTCCAATGGTACAAGGATTTTTAATTTTCCTAAGAAATATAAAATAAATGTTTGACAGTGATTTTGTTGCTAATATAAGTGAGGAGCTGATCTCATTAGTCAGAGCAGGAGTAATCAAGATCCAGTTGTGATTTCCAGGTAAACTTGACCAAAATTCAGTGGCAAGATCCATGCATTCTGCGGTGGTCTGATGCAGTCAATTGGAGGTTCGGCAGTGTAGCTTCAGATAAATTAAAAGAATGAGGTTTTTATTAAATAACATTTTGAAATGGATAATCCGGTCAGCATAGTATGCCCTGTGCCATTTACTGGATATTAAATTTGATTTATTTTACACTGCCTCTGAATGTTAATTTTCAGTGTGTGGTAGAATTTTTCATTAAAGACTAGGGTGGAAATACTCAAGGGAAAGCTAGAGATTTTGGTAGTTAAGCAGTGCCCAGAAGGACCCGTATGGAACATGGGGAAGGTCTAAGAGGCAGTTTGCATTTGTGGACTCGGCATGTTATTTGGATGTTAAAATATTTACAGTGAAATAGAAAACCACGTGGACATTGAAATTTGCATCATTAGCTTTCAAAGTTAACAGCTCCCCTTATGGGGCAGGCCGCATTTCTCAGAATTATGATTTCAGGCTGTCGGCAGACTCAAGCAGATCTGACTGCATTGGTTTACTCTTAGTTTATATTTCGAAGGATGCCTTTGCAATCATAAAGGCAAGAAACCTAGGGCCAGATTCCTGGGTGTGGCCAATCTTTGCCCAACACAGGACCCAACAAAGAGAAGCAAAGGTGGCATTAATCAGGTTCTGGCTCCCCAGATTATTGGGCTAGTTGGTTCCCGGTCAGCCCCTGGCTCAGTTTAGAACAGCCTGAGCCTGTTCTATTTTACTTACATAGTCCCTGCCCCAAAGAGCTTACAATCTTTTCATTACATGTTTATACAGAACCTAGCACCAGTCAGGGCTTCTCAGCAATATTGCAACATAAATAATAAAATATGATAGTAATTTAAACTACTCTCAGCTGCAACAGCACCCATCAGATCCTCTAGCAGCCAAGATTATCTGGAGGGCATCATTGATTCCAAGGCCAGAAAGGCCTGTTACGATCATCTAGTCCGACATCCTGTATAGCACAGGCCAGAGCACTTCCCCAAAATAATACCTAGTGCACTGGCTATGCCCCCTCTGCTGAGGGCTGCAAAAGAAGTTGTGTAGAGTCATTCTTGCAGCTACATCACCTCGGGGTATTCCCCGGGGGGGCCAGGCAGGGCAGTGAATCAGACACACACACACACACAGTCTTTTTTTTTCTTTTTTCTTTTCTTTTTTTTTTTTTTTTTTTGTAATGCAAGCTTGAACTTTGGAGCACTAATGTATTAGAAGGCATGGACTCTGCAATGAATTCTGCAGCAATAGGACAGGGAGTACACATAATGTCTGGCCCTGCGCTTACCTTCATAGAACTCTGCCAATAGCCCATCAGCCTGACTGAGAGCACCCAGACCATCAATTAGAGGAGGGTGCCAGAGGGGTGATGAGGTGATGATTCCTGCCCCTAAAGAAGTGAAGTGGGCTGGCTGGTGACAGGTTAAGCTGAACACACTGGCTCCATGGTAGAGAACATTTTCCTGCATTTCACAAAGGAAGTGAACATGAAGCCTTCTCTTTCTGAAGTTTGGCTTCTCATACAAACGTGAGAGTTTAAGTCCACACATCTCATTATTTTAAATTAGACATTTTAAAATAATAAATACAGAAATGTATTTTCCTTCCAAAATGTGTCGGCTTATTTGAACTCCATCTGGAGAATCCAGAGAAGTGCTGGATTTACAGCTCTGGTGAATGAACTGTGAATGAATGTTCACATTGATGGGGCAATGTGCCTTAACTCTGAACTAGCAGCATGATCTCTAGAGCTGAAATGATAGTTCATGCTCTGTGTCCATTCAACATTTGGCTTCTTGGCTAAATTGGCCAATGGGATTAATTTACAAATGATCTGATAATGTTAGCCCGGGAACCCAGGAAACAGGTTCAAAGAGAAAACAGGATTTACTGCTACCCAGCTCACTGTGAGGTTTCACAGGTCTGGCTATGTGTACACAGATTGTAGTGGAGTATGGGTTTAGGCAGTTTTTAACCTAGTATTAAATGATTTCAAAATATTTATATTGTCAGTATGGATATTTATTTGTTTTCATAATTCCCCATGACACTTTCATATTCAAAAACTATGTGCCATAATTTTTCATCTGTTCTAAACTATAATTATTATGCCTGCATTTTTTGCTATAAAACTCTTTTTTTCCCCCCACGACATAAAACCAGCCTTACTCATGACCCGTTTTAACAAGATAGGAAAACATTCGTAAAGTACAGCTGACTGACACGAGCTGGCTGCCAAGATCCACACGCTGGTACACACACACACACGGTTCAGCAGAGGCAAGTAAACAGAACTCTATTCTTAAAGCAAATAGGTTTGAGAATTTGTGAACTGAGTCAGTGGAGGACTTTAGAGCGGGGTGGAGTCAGCTGAATCCTCAAACTTGAACCTCGTCCTGTGTGTGGCAAACCATGGAGTTTAGTGTGTCAGCCCTTTCGCACTGCTCTGACAATGCTTAATTCATAGTGCAGAGCGATAGGTAACATGAGTCAGGCTCGCCTTTATTTTGCCTTGCCTGTCCTGTTTAATTGCTGCGCTACTGTAGCGAAAAACTAAACAGGCTTTGTTTGAATAGCTGTTGCTGAGCAAGTGCCCTTCAGTATTTCATTCTGAACTCCTCACAAGTGACTTCATAGTTTAACTATTTACCATATACCGGCTTTTCTACTGTTTGGCAGCTAGTACAGAAATTCAGGGAAAAGTGCCACAGTGTTTCTTCAAACTGCTATAGAATATCAACCTCTTCCTTCAAAACACCATTTACTAAATCCAATTAAATCACTTACACTGTAGATATACCATCATGCGTTATTTGCAATGATTAACTATTTGGAAATATGCATTAGATTTGGGTGTAATCAGATTGTTCACCTCTGGCCAGTGATGTTGTAGGACTTCTTGAGGTTTTTAAAAACATCACGAATCGTCACAACAGCGGGTTAATAAACCTCTTAGGGTGCGTCTACACTGCAAAAAAAAAAAAAAAAAAAAAAACCCACAGCAGCAAGTCTCAGAGTCTCCTGCTATAGGAATAAAAATGAGAGTAGACATTCCTGTTCAGACTGGAGCCCGGGCTTTGTGTCTTGCTGCTGCAGGGTGTGGTGTCTGGGGAGTTTTATGGGGGAAGGGGGTTCCGCCGTGTAGATGTACCATTAGTGCCCCAGGGAGAGTTTCCAGAGCACCTATGCCCACCACAAAAAATCCATAGGAAGGGTCTCAGACAGAAATAATCGCTATACAATTCCCTACCTCTGACCTATGTAGCCCCTTTCAATGGAGTTATGTACACCTCCCATAGAAAGGCCCTAGGGTCCTGTGGGAAGCCAGGCTTGGAGGTTCTGTGTGTCTGCAACAATTTTGACCTCCAGGCTCCCTACCCACCCCAGCCTCCTTAGTGATGCAGCTCAATTGGTGCCATGCTACCTGGGCCTCCTTGTGGTAGGGGAAGAGTGTCATGGGAAAAATGATAAAGCTTCAGGCTGCATTATCCTCTGAGTAACTTCCATGGGGCCAGGGGCAGGGGGAACTTGCATCCCTTCCAGCCAGCCCACTCCTCCAACCCCGTCCCTCCCCCAGCATAGACCCCAGACTCTGCTTCTGTGGGATCCTTAGGAAGAGGAGCAAGAAGTGATACTGCTTACACAGCAGAGTCCCCTTTGCCTGCCCAGGGAAGGAGATCCACTCATGGAAGGTTTCCTCCATGCGGAGACAATGGGGTAGGAGTGGGGACTCTCTTTGTGACTTCCTGGCAGGAGGGGAACTGATGACTCCAGTGTAACACAAACACAGAGAAAATAATGTTTCCACTTAGTTCAGTCTTTAGCCCCTTTCTGACAACACACTTCTGTTCCCATTTATTAGGAGGGGGAAAAAAAGCGTGCAGGTAAGGGGAAAAATATATCAACTGAGCCCTGTGTACTTTGCACACCTGTGTTTTTCTCTAGGTTTTCTAATGACAATATATAGTGATCCATGCAAATGATGCTTAAGTGTTGTGGGGGTGGTTTTAAACTGACATTTAAGAAATCTGTGAAACTGTATCCACAAGGTATATAGTTATGATTTAACTCTCTGGGTTGCAACACAGTAGGACACAAAATATCTAAAATTTCTATTCAGTTCAATTCGAACTCCCGATTTTTAAAAAGGAGTAGCAAGTCTAGGTACTTTGGAGTGCATTAAAAAAGTCTGCTACGTGTGGAGCTGTATCACACATTATATAGTGAAACATGCTAAATATCTCAGTTGCACCTTTGTACTCTCCATTACAGGACCACATGCTTTATCAAGGTCTTTTGACAATCATGGGCCAAACTCTGCCTAATGTTTGTTCATAGTGAGGGGGCATGTTAGCCCCTGATGCTGGCATAAGCCAGCTCTGCTCTAGCCCTGAGTGTATTGGTTGGGGGCAGAACACCATGGGGAATTTCTCCTTGCATTGTGCCTGTGGAGGTGACTGCCTTCTGTTGCGGATTGGAGCGGGAGCAGGATTTGTTGTTACAGTAGTGAATTGTCTTTGGGAAGACTGTGGGGAGAAGGGGATGGTATGTTTCCTTTTGGCCCTCTGTAATCCACATGGACAATGCATGTTTCCCAACCACGCATTCAGTTATTCTCTCCTACAAGGAAGGCATAACCAGTCCCTGAACTCCCTGCAACGGTCTGGGCTGGCTCCTTGGACCATGCAAAATGTGTGGAAGCTTCTCCTCCCCTCCTTGCTCCAGGCCTGCATCAGGGTGCGTATGTAGCCCACAGCCCTGCAGTCTGCTGTGTGTGGAAAGACCCCGTGTCTGTGCAGAGCTCCATTCAAGTCAGTGGTGCTGTGTGTGGGAGCAGGGGGGCTGCCTGCCCCAACCAAATAAAAGGCTCAGGCCGAAGCTTGTAACTCTGGTGACATGCTGTGGAGAGCTGGCCAGATCAGGCCTCACTCAGACCAGCCCTGCCACTGCCATTCGCGGGAACAGTCTGAGTCCATGTGCGCCACACTGAACTGAATACTGCTCCACGAGGGCAGCCTGCTCCTCCGGGCAATTGCTGCTTGTTCTGATACAAAGCTCCCTTCACTGCAACCTTTCCTGTGATCTTAGTAACCTATCTATTTGGAGTTGCTAGCATGCTGAGCCTCTGCTCTGGCTACTTACTGTACAGCATATGAACTGGGACTTCAGCCCTAATACAGTCCCTGGCTGCTGCTCTGGCAGCTGAGAACTGCCGAGCATGGAGGAGTCCCTGGCAGTAGTTGGGGGCAACATGGCCAGAACATTGCTGCGCTCCAGTGTTCCTCTGCCAGCAGAGCTGCCCCTAAGGGCCAATACTGACGGGGCAAGTTTCCACCCCAATTGGCCCCCTGCAGGTCAGGGGATTGGGGCAGTACAAAGTTGATGTACAGCCGCCTTTGGCCTGCCACCTCGAGGCCCTGTGCTAAGCACAACAACAGGGCCAGTGCATCTAAATTAGTGATGTTCAGACCTTGTGGTTCAGGAGCCAAATCAGTGATCGACATTACCTAGAAGGGCCACAGTGGTGTGAATTCATTGGTTCATTTACTATTTATATATGATGTAGATGTATTATTCTCACAGCAAAATGACTGACCAGGTATTCTACAGTCGGTTAATAACATAGTAAAAGCATCCTGATTAGTTAATAACACAGTGTTTTAATATCATGTGCTGCAAAGAGCTTTAGGAGACATTAACGAGCCCCTTGTGGCTCCCTTGCTTCAGTGTGAGTATCACGGGTCTAAATGGTTTGCACAGAAATCCTTAGCAGATGAGCACTGCTCTACTGTAATGACCACTCAAGCACTGCCTCAGACTGACATACCTCTGCAGAGCTGGCCACATCATGCTATAACCATCCATGTTAAGGGAAACATACTACAGCCCTGAAGAGTTACAGCCTAGTTTCCTTGTCATGGTTTGTTTTGGTCTACAGAGGCACAATGAAATCATGCTACAGTGTCTTCATGACCTAGCCGTGTTACTACTAGGTTCCCAAATATGGGTGTAATTGTAGTGCAGTCAGCGCCTTAGGAAAAGTCATACAGTGATAAATGGGTGTGTGGTAGCTGGTGGAAATGTTAACTGTTTGAGAATATCCATTTGTAGTCATTTGCATGACAGATGCTCTAATGGACTATGGCCGTCACATGTAGATTCATCCTAGCTAGCCTTTGCTTTTGAAAGAAAGAGCGCCCACTAAAACCACTTGGACCTCCATACCTGAAATCGCTTCATAGGTTTTTATGTTTTTCACTGCAACTTGTTTTGCCTGTTTCTTCCAAGGTAACTTTGGGGTGGATGTTGACTAAATGATCAGAGTCTTTCTTTGGCATAGTGATCTTATTCTCCCATCACAGCACAGAGCGCCTCTCGCTCAGGGCAGAGAGTTACTTATCTCCTGCAGCAAACACAGAGGAGCTTTCAACCTACTGTGTTCCAAATGAGAGACACAGGACAACTCATAGGAACTGGAGGAACCTTATAATGGTGTGGATTTATTTAGTACATGGTATGTGTATCATAATGTCTGTCGTTTTGGTTTCTTTACTCTGCATTTGTGTGGTAAATTATTTAATAAGTGACTTTACGTCTGACAGCTCTGTGTTAAGTCCGCAGGACAGTCAAATGCACAAATGGCAGTTAGACCCGCTAACTCCCATTAATTGATTTGTAATGGAAATTGGGTGACTTGTGCCTTTGAAAAGCTCATCCTGTGTTTTACACCAGGAGTATCCATGCTAATAAGGGACAGTTGGGAGCACTGGTTCATAAAGCCAGTTATTGTTGACGTGTCTTCTAGGACAATCATATGAACAGAGCCACTCGCCCTTTTGCACTGGAAAACAAATCTTTTCTTCTGTACCTTTCCCTGCAGGCTCCATTCAGGACAGGTCTCAATGCCCACCTTCACAGCCACCCCCTCTGCCACAAAAGAAAACAGTAAGCAGAACAATTTCATCACCCGATGGCTTTTTCTGGGGCCCCGCCTCTCCAGGTAGAACAGCAAATCCCATAAACCCCCGACTGAACATCAGTCACTCCGACAGCAATGTCTGTGTCCGAAAAGAATCCCCGTTCAGCTGCGCATCTCATGTGGGAAGCAACCACCACACATTCTCCTCCTCTGAATCTCTGGAAAACACCTGCAAAGGAAATAGCCCTTGGGCTCCCAATTCAAACACCGGCAGTACCGCCTGCATCCAGAACAAAACTGTGCAGCCCTTTTCAGCCTCTCAGCTCAGTGTGGCCAGCCAGGTTTCCTCAGTCTCCAGCCTTCAGCTTCACAATCTGCTCAGCAACATTGACAGCAAGGAGGAAGTGTATACCAAATTAGGGAGGCTTTATGCAGAATCTTTGCGCCGCCTCGCTGCAAAATGTGAAGACTGTTTTATGCGTGATCAGAAAAATGAACTGCATTTCAACGAGAACAACTGGTCACTCTTTAAGCTGACATGCAACAAGCCCTGCTGTGATTCTGGGGATGCCATATATTACTGTGCCACCTGCTCCAAGGACCCTTCCAGCAACTATGCAGTGAAGGTACATTTACTTTATTTGGCCTTTTTGCTGTCTCTCTGATCTCTTACATTGTAGTAAAATAAGAGTATACCCTCCGGACACCGTGGACGTAATTGTGTGCTGGTGTAAATTGGCACAGCTCCACTGAAGTCCCTTTCTGGGAAGTTATTCCAGGCCCTGATAGCATGTGAAGCACAGTGCTATAGCTTTAGCTTCCAGATAGTAATCCTTCAAATATGCAATTCCATGAGGGATCATTGCTCTATTCATTGCTAGACAGCTATGGCATTACTGAGTGCTCCGCAGAGAGTTCCACTGACGTTCCCTAATACTTAGCACTTACATGTTCTTTACAACCATAGCACCCCTGTGGGCTAGGTGATATCGTCCCTATTTTATACATAAGGAAACTGAAGCACACAGGTCATGGTGTCCGTCGCCACAGAGGAAGTCAGTAGCAGAGCTAGATTGGAAAGCAGGAGTTCCTGAATTCTCATCTCCATGTTTGGCTGCTGTGGAACAGGCTGGTCTGTTTAGAATTCTAAGTCTATTTCTGGATGTAAGCTAAGATTGGAAATTAGAATATATGGTAAAACCTTTTAAAGTGCCATCAGAATAAGGGGTCATGTTTTATGAATTCTTGGTTTTGTCTGTATCAAAGTTAACCAGGGGAATACTACACAAATGAGTGTAGTGTTTAAGTATCAACACTATCATCATCTCCCTTGCTAAATTTTAATCTGAGAAATCATTCTTCATATGATTGTAAGAAAGGGCAGTCACACGTTTGTTGGTAGGCAGTTAAAATGAAATAGTGGCAGTAGTTTGGTCTTTGATTAGGAGTGTATTTTCTTTTTATTGCATAATAATGAGGGTTACTCTTCACTGTGTACTAGAGCTGTCTGCCTCAGACATACACAAGCTGATTAAAAGTAGCATAAAAGACAGGCTGTTCCCTTCTGCCCGCCTTTCTGGCAGAAAGCGTCTGACCAAGACTCCTTTGAGTGCATATGTTATCTCAGCACTCTTTGCATTAAGACCTTACTGAACCAGAATAATTGATAGAGTGATCTTTACTTACTATATAAATAAAATAAATAGTTTACACACTTAACATAAAAACAGGCCAATCTCTTTTCACATATCTCTAGCGTGCCTGTTTGAGACACAAATTTTAGACTAAAAAGTTTGGCTTTCTTAATCCTACACAGATGCAGACTGATATTTATCTGGCCCCTCTTATGCACACATCCCAAAACACTCAAACATTGGGGGGAGCTGGATTTTCTCCTTGTATAATCTTGATACTGGGCCCCTGCTGCACACTCCCGTAGGCCTACAGAAGGGGACCCTAGATTCTGAGCGCCTCTGCCTGTTGCAGGTCTGCAAGCTTGCTAAGGCCTATGTAATAGAGCCCTTCTACTACTCTGCAAAGCTGGGATTTTCAAAGGAGCATAAGGACTTCCTTTGGGAATGGGGTGTTTAACTCCCTTAGGCTTATTTGATACTCCTAGCCCTACTACCCAGAGCCCTGCAGAGTTCAAAGCAAGTTAGGGTAACATAAGGTATAATGGCCTGATCCAAAGCCCATAGCAGATAATGGGCGTCTTTCCTGTGGCTCCAGTGAGTTGTAGATCAGAGCTACAGAAAGTATATAAAGTAACCCACAATCCACGATGCATGTAAGATCACTCAAGCAGCCTTAAATTTGACCTGACCAGGTTAAAGCTTCACCACAGAGCCCTTTACTTAAGTCCAGTGACATACTGTTCTGCTGCCAATCTTTTCATTATTTTTAAAAGCTAAAACAATGCTCAGACCAAAAAAAAAATTGTTAAACTAAAGGTAAGACTGAAAACACCTCCAGGAATGTTGTAGTTTAAAAGGGGCAAAGATACATTTGCAATGAACATTCCGAGCAAACCAGACAGTACTCCTCTAATTTAACAGGAGAATTTTAAGTGGGCAGAATATAGTCAGTCTGAATTCTAGCCACAATACCTCTAGATCAATGCTTCCAGTGAAAACGTGCAGATTTTACTGTACTGTACATAAGTCCAAGTTCATTGTACCTTTCCCCCTAAAGGAAAGTCTGTACAGTGAATTGGAAAAAACCTTTTTATTGCATAGCACAGAATGGGTTTCACACTGTGCTGATTTACTAAGAAAAATGTAGGCTTTCCTGTCGTTTGTTCTGTCTGACTTGATTCTAAGTCCCAGAGTGTGCTTACCAAGGGGAGAGGGGGAATGCTTGGAAAGATGGAAACAACTCTTTATTTTACATAACAGGATGGCACTTGTGTCCCCAGATAGAACGTGCATTTATTCTGTGGCCCTGGCAGATAGTATGGTACTGGGATTGAGCCAGAACAGTCAGAGGTAGCCTTGCTGTGTACTAGTCCTAAGTGAAAAATGTGCACCAGCAATTTTCCAGAGTCCTTCCATTTTCATTACTAGAATATGACTGATCGACAGTAATTGGGAGGCTTGGAAGCTGGCTGGTTCCTTTCCATGCATGTTGTATTATCACACAGGTTTTCAAACAGGGAAGGAGCTACAGACCCGTGGTTAAAATTAGACTTGGACAAGCCAGTCAGCTTGAAAGGTTGAGTTGAGCCAAGGGTCTGCCGGGGCAGTTAGAGCCAAAACAGTTAGAGGAATTGGCACTGATTAGAGCACAGCCATGCACACAGTCAGCTGGGATCACACTGACTGCTGGGAAATCAAGCCAAAATATGCTCACTGCCGTGGCTTATGCCTTCATTCAAGCACACAGCACTAAGCCAGACACAGTATCTTACCTCGAGCTTTCAGTATCCTGCTCACCGTGTATTTAAAAGGTACCAGGTGTACACACAGTTCGGAGATCTGTCTATGCACAACTGGCATGATTTACACAGGAGAAACCCTGACACGTGCTCCAAATTTAGGCTTGATTTCGCTGCCTCTGTTCACTCCAGGAGTTCGTACTCAAGTGAGCAGTTCTGTCACCCCTTCTAGTGGGAGTAAAGGTTACCGGATCGGATCCTAATCTTGGGTTTTTGTGTAAAATGTCAATGGGATTGCAGTGCCATGTAGGAAAAGTTATAGCATAATTACTGAGCATATATGCAGGCACTTGCAATAAAAAGGAAATACCATATCATTTGTTCTGTATGCTGCTTACAACAGAATTATTAAACTACAAAAAATACATAACAAAGGAATAGGAAAAGGCATACTTCACCTACAGTAGCAAACCAATTGAATATAAAACCGAAAGTTCTGTCCTTCATTCATAGATCTTTGATGCTAAGGCTCTATTGTGTCTATTGTGTTAATCTTGAAACTATTCTTTAGCAGCACAAATGTGCAGGAGCATCAACCCTTTTTACTTAGAAAAGAAAAGAGAAATAAAACAATAGATTGCAAATAGCTCTTCCCCACAGTACTCGGTCACTAGAGTTAATGACCTGCAGAATTTTAGTTTTAAAATATTTCCAGAGGCGCACAAAAGAATCTCAGCCCACTAAGTCCTGTTTATTTCTGCACTCATTTTAACTTAGATGACAAACCTGATGTCTTGTCCAGTTTTGCACACATTTTAGAAGAGAGAGAAATTTGCTCCAGGGTTTGAAACCTTCTATGCTAAGTTCCAACCCCGAGCAAATTCATCTGACTGAAGTATAAATAAATCCCTAAATAAAAGGGCTTACAATGGAAATGCTGAGAGGCCTGTAACTGTTGTGGAGCTAATGGATGATGCCACAGTAAACCTATTTTTCTGTAGTTATTCATGCTGTCACAATGGGAAAGTTTAAAATAAAAACAAAAGTTGAGTGTAGGTTTATGTGAGTTTTGACTTGGGTGGTGGAACAGAACCCTACGTATTGCTCTCCCTTTTCATTTTATGGTGGTGTTTTTGTTCATCTCTATACCAATCATTTCTAGCCCTCCATTAATGTTTGCTTTCTCTTTACAGTCCTCATTTTTCTTTTTGTCATGAGTATTGTTGTGAGGCTGGGCCATTGGCTTGAACTGCCTTTGTACTGCTAGCTGCTTAGATTCTCTGTCATGCCAGTACTGGAGCCTTTTGCCTGCTTTTCTGGCCACCATTTCAGGGCTTCACTAGTATGTGCAAGGCAGACATGAAGAGACGTGACAGGAGAAGGAACAGTGAAAATAGTTTTAGGTCTTGAGAGAGGGGTGTGGTCTGAATGTCAGGAAGTCCCTGGAAGTCAGGAACTCCTGAGGTATAATCCCAGTTTGCACACCAACGGCCAGTTTTTCAAAGGCCTCAATTCCCTCTATGGTCTTTAGAAAGGTCACACTGATCCTGTGTTCACCACAAAATCAGTCATGTCTGGGGACTCAGTTTCAATATAGTCAAAGCCCTGTCTGTGTTGCGAGACAGAACAGTGTCTTAACTATGTCCAAGGAGAAGTGTGGTTGTACTGAGGTCCCATGACATCATCTTTTTAGCCTTTGTTTCCCCATCTCTAAAATGGGGATGATGATACTTATTTCCATATCCTCTGGAGCGTTAGGAGGATTAGCTGATGTCTGTAAAGCAGTAGGTATTAGGATTATTTTAGTGGACAATAGAAAAAACTACTCATAGACCCACATTTTAGGCCGCGTCTTTTCTACATATGTGACTTTCTTTACAATTACCCAGGGAAGCCATCATGTTCTATTAGCTATGGACACTCAGTGTGCTGTTCCCATCTCCTGTTTCAGTTCCTCTGGCCATCAGGAGCCAACTGGAGGTGGATGCAGCTGCTGGTCAGTAGGATGGTGAGCACAAGATGGGGAAGATCAGGGAAAGATGGGTAAATCCTCTGAGCTGAAAAAATGTTCTGATCAGGGACAACAAGCTGTTGCTCATCTTCGTGTTGTACATACAGTCCTGGACTCCTCTGCACTGAGATAGATGGTACCACTCAGAAAAGAGATCTTGGCGTCAGTGTGGATAGTTCTCTGAAAACATCTGCTCAACGTGCAGCAGCAGCAGCAGTCAAAAAAGCTAACAGGATGTTAGGAACTATTAGGAAAGAGAGAGATAAGACAGCAAATATCATAATACCACTCTATAAATCCATGGTATGCCCACACCTTGAGTCCTGAATGCAGCCCAGGTCACCCCATCTCAAAAAGATACATTAGACATGGAAAAAGTAGAGAGAAGGGCGACAAAAGTGATTGGGATATGGAACAGCTTCCATGTGAGGAGAGATTAAAAAGACTCGAACTGATCAGCTTGGAAAATAGACAACTAAGGGGGAATAGGATAGAGGTCTATAAAATCATGACTGGTGTGGAGAAAATGAATAAGGAAATGTTGTTTACCCTTTTACAGAACACAAGAACCAGGGGTCTTCTGATGAAAGTAATAGGCAGCAGGTTTAAAACAAACAAAAGGAAGAACTTCTTCAAACAACGGACAATCAATCTGTGGAACTCATTGCCAGGGGATGTTGTGAAGGCTAAAAGTATAACTGGGTTTGAAAAAGAATTAGATAAGTTCATGGAGGATGGGTCCATCATGATCCATCAATGGCTATTAGCCAAGAAGACAGGGATTACAACCCCATGCTCTGGGTGTCCATAAACCTCTGACTGCCAGATGCTGGGACTTGATAACGGGATGGAGCATGTGATAATTGCCCTGTTTTCTTCATCCCATCTGGGGCATCTGCCATTAGCCATTGTTGGAAGACGGGATGCTAGGTTGGATGGACCATTGGTCTGCCCCAGCATGGCCATTCTTATGTTCATATGTTATGTCCCAAAGGAACAATTTCCTGCTAAGATGGAGGCACCTCTCTTTGTGCACATTTTGCCAAGCAGTCGGCAAATGGGTGAGTGATCGTCCTAACCCACCCTGTTATCTCTTGTTTTCTCTTAACAGATTTGTAAAACTCAAGAATCCAAAATGTCTGCATCATACCACCGCCCCTGTGTGCCAGTTCATTTCAACATCCAGCAGGACTGTGGGCATTTTGTAGCATCTGTGCCCTCCAGCATGTTGCTCTTCTCAGATGTAGCAAACAGCACTTCTCCTCCGGATGGCCCCAGCCTCTCCCACTCTGCCAGCGAACGTGATTGTGTGGTGGTCATCACCCGCGAAGTGCCACACCAGACCACAGCTGACTTCGTGAGGGGTGCTGCAACTTACCATCAAACTAAGCCAGAGCTGTATGAGCGGCGGGTGTGCTTCCTACTCCTACAGCTCTGCCATGGCCTGGAACATCTAAAAGAGCATGGCATCATACACAGAGATCTTTGTCTGGAAAACTTGCTGCTAGTTCACTGCAGGCCTCTGACCATCTGCAGTAAAACCAAAGATGAAAAGCACTTGCCCAGGCTCATTGTGAGCAACTTTTTGAAAGCCAAGCAGAAACCGGGTGCAGTAGACTCCAGACTGAAAAAGAGCCAGGCCCGGCTGGCCCCAGAGATTGTGTCTGCCTCTCAGTACAAAAAGTTTGATGAATTTCAGACGGGCATCCTGATCTATGAACTTCTCCACCAACCCAACCCTTTTGAGGTGAAGGGCCACCTCAGGGAACAGGAGTACAGCCAAGATGACCTCCCCCCTCTGCCCAACCTTTCCATTTACTCCCGTGGACTCCAGCAGCTTGCTCACTACTTGTTGGAAGCAGACCCGATCAAACGCATCCGTATCACGGAGGCAAAACAGATGCTGCAGTGTCTGCTCTGGGGTCCCAGGAAAGATTTAACAGACCAGCCTCTTAACCATGAAGAGGCCCTCTATGGCACTCTTCAGAACTGGATTGACATGAAACGGGCACTTCTGATGATGAAATTTGCGGAGAGGGCTGTGGACGCTGAGCGGCACGTTGAGCTGGAGGACTGGCTCTGCTGTCAGTATTTAGCTTCTGCAAACCCAGCTTCCCTCTTCAACACACTGAAGCTCCTTCAACTTCTCTGATCTCAAAAGCATTTCCAACAGAGCAGGAGTAGCAGCGAGGAAAGTGAGATATTTCTAAAGTTGATGCTCACTCGTGGATAATGGTACAAATCACTTTCATGCTGACAGTATGCTTACTAACAACTGAGGACCTGATCTTTTTCTCCCCACAAAAAAAAAATCAATCTATGTAAATTTCAGGTTAACTACATTGTAGTTTACAGTATTACAAACAAACACACAGAATCCAGATGCCTGCTAAGTGTTTATTATTTTGATATGGTAACTCTTCCGCAAATAAAAACTTGGGTATGTTTATGTTTCCTAATGAGCAGAATGAGTTTGTGTTGCATTTCCTGACAGACAGATCTGTGTTGGAACCAAACTTTATTCCCCATAAAAGATGGAATGTTTAAGCCAATTTGCTTCTAAAATGATCTCCAGATTTATAATGCCCATGCAACAAAAATCGCAGCAGTACAAAATGCCAACAGAGCAGAGCCTGACTCACTTTGAGGGTTTTCAGGCTTTGTTCAGTGCTCTCAGGAGCAGGTAGGACTAACGTAACAGGACGGGACACCTCTCTTCCCCAGCGGGGATTGGGACGAGAGAATCTGCAGATTTTAAAAGGATTGCTTCGTGAGCAGCAGACGTCAATGCCTAGATTTGTGTATGTTTTTAAGAACAGTTGTTTTTGGCAACATCTTCAATCCCCCATCTCTGTAACCTGTTTACAGTAAACACAGATTTTTCTTACATAGGCTAATCTTTGCCTACCTCAGGGAAGGAGGGGTTTGCCCAGAATTTCCGAGGGTTGTGACCATCCATTCAGGTTCATTGGGGGCAGGGATGAGAGGAGACTTGGTGAGAACTAGACATTAAGGTGTGCTGTTGTTTAAAAAGTCTGATGCAGACACCCCGTGGAATCTGACTATGCATTCTGGAGTGTTACCAAAATCACAGACCAGCTCAGCTTCACCTGATACCAGACCCAAGCCAAGGCAGAGTGCAGCTTTTTAATCCCTCTTTGTGAAAGGGGGGAACGTCCAGCAAGGAGCCATTAGTGTGGATTAACTCTCAGGCTGCAAGATGTCTCTCACTTAGTGCCAGTTAGCCTTTGAAAGTTAATGAGAGTGGCACTCCAATGCCAATGGGTTGGGAAAGTGGGATCCTAGCTAGACTATAACTTTCTTATGGCTATGTTTTCACTGCCTGAGTTTAAAAACTCTTTGAATGGGTTTGGCTAGCTATAGTGGCAAGTACCAGAAGTGTTAAAGTTGTGCTGTAGCACCAGCCACTGTAGACTAACCCCTGTGACTAATGCATGCTCATATGCCTGTCTCCATTACAACCTTCTCCTTCCACCTCCCTCCGTGTGTCTCTGGGGCGGAAGCTCTCCTTGTGTTGTTTGCTTACTCTGGTTAGGACAGTGGTGCCTGATTTGAGGTCCGTAGATGCTGCTGCAGTTAGCATAATAAATAATACTAATTAGAAATGCCTGTGTGAATAGATGGAGCTCGGCTCCTAATATTCCATGGCTGGAAAGCTGACTTTTCATTTGGAGAAACCATGTGGTCAAGTGCATCAGGAAGAGCAGCAGGTCAATGGGACAAACTGTCCAGGGAGGTCGTGGAAGCTCCTTCACTGGAGGTTTTCAAAAGGAGGCTGGATAGACGTCTGTCTTGGATGGTTTAGCCCCAACAAATCCTGCATCTTGGCAGGGGTTTAGCCTAGATTTCCCTTTTAACACTAAGGTTCTACAATTCTGTGCATTGACTGGCTGTCAGGAGACCTAGCATCTGTTCCCATCTCTGCCATGGACAGCCATGTCTCTCTGTGCAAGTCATGTCTCTCTGTGCCTCACTCGCTGCTTTTTAAAATGGGGATAATGATACCTGCTTGTTGTAAAGCGCCTTGAGACCTATGTCTGAGATGCACTCTAAAAGAGCTGAGTGCGACTGATATATTTGTTTTGTGTGCACAACTAAACACCCCAATCCAGCAGCAGGGTCCCATTATGCTAGGTGCTGTACACCCCCATCAGATGCACTAGGATTTAATGTACTAGTTAGAGGGAACAAGGGACAATTGAAGTGTTTTCACTGTATGTTACAAAGTGAGGAGTTGGCAAACTTCTGCAGGGCCTGCATAGAAAAGCTCTGTCAGAGCTCCTTTCCATGTGTAGATGTGGCTAGGAACAAAGGGTTTCTCTTGTGTGGCAGCTGCTCCCTATACATATTGGTTTTGTCCTTTGGGCAGTGGCTTGTGCCTCCTGTCCCCTTATACCCACACGCTTGCATTCCTGGACAGAGCAGGGACCTCAGTGTTGGGCTGTACATGGTACATTCAGACAGGATGGGCTGCAGATGAAGATGGCCAGATATGCGATGTGCTTGCTGCCCATGAGGCTCGACACATGGTATTTTGTTTTAATGAGGAAACTGTGCTGCTCTGCATCAATGCGTTTCCATGCAAGGTGACTGATTTTCATAAGAACATGGGCCTGTGTCCTTCCTTTCTTTACATGAACACAGCCTCACTGGAGTAGCAGAGTTGTATGGCAGGGACGGATTTGGCCCCCTTAAGCATTACTCCTCAAGGACATGATTCTGCCAACTGTAAAATGGGTGAGTAATGCCATAGTCCACTCACAACCCCATTGATTTCAATGGACTGAGTTGCAGTGGGGAGCAGAATACAGCACACACAGAGATGCTGAAGTCCCATATCAGACTTCTTACTTCAGAGAGAAGGGCTCTGGATAGAAATCAGTTCAGCTTTTCACCTTCCTCTGCTACACATGGGTGCAGGTCCCTTGCCACGATTTTCTGGTGTCTCTCACTTAATAATTTACCTGCCATTACAGGAACCTCAGGCACTGCACAGCTCAATCCCCGCTGTTCTCTCTTCGAGTGATTGCTCATATCCATTCCAGTATAGGTGTGTGCGCGCCCCGTGCACAGATTCCCGGAACTTTTGTCCCTTAGCTAGCTCCGTAGGGTCAGCTCCGGCGCCCCCTGGAGTACCGCGCTCATGCCATGGTACATAGGGCGCTGCTGACCCTGCAGCCCCTCAGTTCCTTCTTTCCGCCTGTGATGGTCAACCGGAACGTCTGCCTCTTGCATTCAAACGCAAGTAGCATCCCTTACTGTTGGCCTTTATTGTTAGAGTTTTTTTGTTTTTGAATAGATAGTTAATGGATAGTTAAGATAGTTAGTGCCCTTAGGGGCTAGAGCGGAGCCATGCCTGGCTCCACAGGCTTTAAAGCCTGCACTCAGTGTGCAAAAGCCTTTCCTGTAAGTGACCCTCATGACCGTTGCCTCCGATGCCTCGGAGAGCAACACAGGAAAGAGAAGTGTAAAATTTCTAGGTCCTTTAAACCGAGGACCCAAAAGGAGAGGGACGCCCGTTTAAAGGCGATCCTGATGGAGTCCGCGCTTTGGCCGGACTCCGAACCGTCGCGCTCCCCGGTGGCACCGAGCGTCTCCTCGGTGCGGAGTGCTCCACCGGCACCGACATCATCGTCACTGACATTGGCACCGAGGAAGAAGAAGCGGCGCGAGGCCGCGCACATGGACTCCCCCCTGATACCGGGAAAGCAGGGGATCCAGCAGGAGATGCCCCAGCCACGTGCAGTGGAGAATACTCCAGCACCGGCATCTCCTCGCAGAGAGCCTCCCCCGACTCCTGGGGGTGGGGGAGCGCCTCTGCAAGGGCCGTCGACACCGGAGGCTTTCGCTGCGGCACGTGCCCTCGTGGGCCTGCCTACGCCTCCGTCCCTCCCTCGGCCGAGGGTTCCGGGACCTGTGTCTCGGGGCAAACCCGTGTTGGGTTACCCCGGTGGGTGGAGGAGACAAGAGTCGAGGTCTCCCCCCAGACAGCCAGGGAGGTAGAGAATGCGGGCTCCCCTCCCAGCTCCGACTCCGGGTCGTCGAGCTCCCCGACACCACGGCACCGAGGGCGGTCCAGGGGAAAACGCTCGAGGCGAAGGCGATACAGTTCCGCCTCAAGTGGGGACCTGAGCATGGGGTTTGGCACTCCGGTGCGGAGCCTGGATAAACATCGTTCCCCAGCACCGACTGCCTCGACGCAGACTGCATCAATGGCACCACCTGCTTCGGCACCGAGCATTGTGTCGGCACCGAGAGCCTCGGCACCGCCTGCACCGCCTCTGTCATCGGCACAGACTGTCTCAGCACCGAGCGCGTCGGCACAGACTGTCTCGGCACCAATCATTGCTCCCGATCTAGGTCTGGGAAGTGACAGCTACAGCTCTTCCAGCAGCTCCTCCCCTCACCGTCACCGCAGACGTTGGCACCGAAGGTCCTCCTCTTCTAGGAGCCGCTCCCTTTCCAGAGCCCATAAGCACCGGTTGAGTGGCTCGGGCTCAAAAGGGGGAAGGATGGAGATATCCCAGCAGGCTCCTGCACCGGCTCCTGCATGGCCTCAAGGCCCCTGGCAATGGCCATATTGGGGGCCACAGGGTACTCAGATGGGGCTGGGGACCGCCTCTGTTCATACGTCGGTGGCCCCACCAATGCCCCCCACAACAGACCCACAGGAGGGTCACCCCTCTGAGGAGGTGTCTGACCCAGAGGAAGGGCCTTCCACAGGGCCCATACCACTATCCTCCTCCTCCTCTCCAGATGAGGCGGCGGCCAGAGACACTAGGGCCCCCCTCTTTGATTTCAGGAGCCACCAGGACCTTCTGAGGAGGGTGGCTGATAATCTCGGGCTGGAGATTAAGGAGTTGTCGGAGGAGGATCCCTTATTTGGTGTTTCAGACACAGCAGGCCCGTCACGCCTGGCCCTGCCTGTTCATGAGAGGGTCATGAAAATTGCAAAAACCCTCTGGCAAACTCCCTCCTCAGTAGCCCCCACTTCTAAAGGGGCTGAGAGAAAATACTATGTCCCAAAGGAGGGGTTTGAGTTCCTATATACACATCCCGCTCCAGGTTCACTCATAGTGGATGCAGTGAACCAGCGGGACAGCCAGGGTGGCCAGGGCAACACCCTTAAAGACAAGGACAGCAAAAAGCTGGACCTTTTTGGGCGCAAGATGTACTCCACTGCGGCCCTACAACTGAGGGTAGCGAATCATCAGGCCCTCATGGGAAAATACAATTTGAACCTCTGGTCCTCGCTACAGAGGTTCTCCTCGGGGCTGCCCCTGGATCAGGCCACAAACTTTGCCAGCGTATTGCAAGAGGGAGTGGCGGTAGCTAAGGCAGCTCTGCAGTCCGCCAGTGATGCAGCAGATACAGCCAGCAGGACGATCGCTTCGGCCATCGTCATGCGCCGCTGCTCCTGGCTCCAAGCCTCAGGTCTGTCCCAGGAGGTCCAACAATCCATTCAGGACCTCCCCTTTGACTACTCGGGCCTCTTTTCTGAGAGGACTGATGAAAAGCTGCATGCTTTAAAGGACTCACGGGCCACCCTGAGATCCCTTGGGCTGTATACACCTCAGGACTCGAGGCGCCAGAACCGGCCCCAGGCACAGAGGCAGCAGCAACCTCCACTGAGGCTGCCCCCCAGACCTACTCAGCCCAGCTCAGAGATTTTGACGGGGTGCACGAGGGCGGCACTTCTTCTCCCCCACTGGATCGGTCCAAACCCTTTTGCCACAGGCTTCGGCCATACCTAGCCGAATGGGAAGCCATCACCACCGACCAATGGGTCCTCGGCATAGTTCGCACGGGCTATGCATTACAGCTCACGGCTTTCCCCCCAAACTCTCCCCCTACCCAGTCCCTTTTCAGGGACTCCTCTCACGAGCAACTCCTCATACAAGAGGTCAGTTCCCTCCTCATGCTAGGTGCAATAGAGGAGGTTCCTACACAGGAACAGGGAAGGGGATTCTACTCTCGGTACTTTCTAATCCCCAAGGCCAAGGGGGGCCTGAGGCCAATCCTGGACCTATGCCGCCTGAACAAGTTTGTCAGGCGCACCAGATTCCACATGGTTTCCCTAGCCTCCATCATTCCCACCCTAGATCCAGGGGACTGATATGCCGCCCTCGACCTGAAGGATGCGTATTTTCATATAACCATCCTTCCAGGCCACAGGAAGTTAAGATTTATGGTAGCTGGATTCCACTACCAGTTTTCTGCCCTGCCATTTGGCCTTTCATCCGCGCCAAGGGTATTCACAAAATGCATAGCAGTGGTAGCAGCCCACCTGCACTGCAAAGGGGTCCAGATTTTCCCCTACCTGGACGATTGGCTGATCCGGGGCAAGTCCAGGGCCCATGTCAAGGACAGCCTGGCCCTTACCTGTGCCACATGCACCAGACTGGGGTTGCTCATCAACAAGCAGAAGTCTACTCTCACCCCGGTGCAGCGCATAGAGTTTATAGGGGCCATCTTAGATGCACGAGAGGCCAGAGCCTTCCTTCCTCAGACTTGGTTCGAGACCATGACCGCCATAATCAGCGATCTCCACAGGTCCCCCACGACGACAGCCAGGCACTGCCTTCAGCTGTTGGGACACATGGCGGCATGTACTTATGTGGTGAAGCTGGCTCGCCTCAAGCTAAGGCCTCTCCAAGGGTGGCTAGCCTCAGTTTATGTACTGGCCAAGCACCGGCTGAACAAGGTAGTTACAGTCCCCACCCAGGTATTGTCCTCCCTGGATTGGTGGAAGGACCCCGGGGAGGTGCTAAGAGGTGTTCCCTTCAGGGACTTGGCACCCTCAGTAACATTAATAACGGACGCCTCGGACGAGGGTTGGGGGGCCCACATCAGCAGAGACCTGAGCACCCAGGGACTATGGTCACTAGACGAGAAGCCTCTGCATATAAATGTCAGAGAGCTCAGAACAGTCCACTTGGCCTGCAAAGTCCTCATCAAATTTCTGAGGGGCAGGACAATTCAGGTCCTTACAGACAATACGGCGGCCATGTTTTATATAAACAGATAGGGGGGAGCACGCTCCTCGGCTCTTTGCCAAGAAGCCATTCGTCTTTGGGATTTTGCTGTGAGGCACGATTTTCACATCTCTGCCTCTCATCTCCCGGGGGTCAGGAACGACGAGGCAGACTGCCTCAGCAGGTCGTTCTTACCCCGACACGACTGGTCACTGCACCCGGAGGTGGTGACTTTAATCTTCCAGAAGTGGGGGGTTCCCCAGCTGGACCTGTTCACGTCGTCCTGGAACAGGAAGTGCCCGAAGTTCTGCTCGCTCCAAGGTCGTGAGCCAGGCTCCCTTTCCGATGCATTCCTCCTAGACTGCGTTTCCCCCCATCCCGCTCCTGCCCAAGGTCCTCTTGAAAATCAAGAGGGACAGAACGGATATGATACTGATTGTGCCAGCGTGGCCACGACAGCATTGGTACAGCATGCTGCTCGACCTATCAATCGACACGCCGCTCCCACTTCCGAGGCGCTACGACCTGCTCTCACAGGACCAGGGTCGCCTGCTGCACCCGGACTTGGACTCCCTCCACCTGACAGCATGGAGACTCTGTGGCTGACGGAGGGAGAGAGAGCCTACTCGGCGCAGGTCCAACATATCCTGCTGGGCAGCAAAAAACCTTCCACCCAGGTCATGTACTGGGCCAAGTGGAAGCGTTTTACTTGTTGGGCGGAATCCCGGGGTGTCCCACCGTCCGGCTCGCCCATACAGGCGATATTGGAGTACCTACTCCACCTAAAGCTCCAGGGCCTAGCACTGGCGTCCCTGAAAGTGCACCTGGCAGCTATCTCGGCCTTCCACCAGCCGATGGCGGGGCGTTCACTGTTCTCCCACCCCATGTCAGTCAGGTCCCTCAAAGGGGTGGAGAGGCTGTATCCCCAGGTCCGTGACTCGGTGCCTCCCTGGGATTTAAATCTGGTCCTTGCCATGTTGACAGGACCCCCCTTCGAGCCCATGGCTACATGCCCGCTGCTCGTCCTTTCCTGGAAGGTAGCCTTCCTGGTGGCCATTACATCGGCCAGGAGGGTCTCTGAGCTCAGAGCTTTAACCTCAGAGCCCCCCTACACGGTCTTCTATAAAGATAAAGTCCAACTGAGGCCCCACCCAGCCTTCTTACCTAAGGTGGTGTCTCAGTTCCACTATAACCAGAATATCTTCCCCCCCGTGTTTTTTCCAAAACCACACGGTTCGGAGGAGGAGCGGAGATGGCACTGGCTGGATGTCAGACGAGCCCTGGCCTTCTACATTGAGCGGACCAGGCCATTCCGGAAGTCAACGCAGCTGTTTGTGGCGGTAGCGGACCGGATGAAGGGCTCACCTGTCTCCACTCAGCGCCTCCTGGATCACCACCTGCATCAAGACCTGCTACGAGCGGGTGAAGGTGCCGCTTCCAGGAGCTGTGACAGCGCACTCAACCAGAGCCCAGGCCGCATCGGCGGCCTTCCTGGGAGGAGTGCCCCTGCAGGACATCTGCAGAGCAGCGACCTGGTCGTTGGTCCACACCTTCACGTCCCACTATGCCATCGTGCAGCAGGCAAGAGAGGACGCAGGATTCGGCAGAGCAGTACTGGCGAGAGTAGCTCAACGCTGACTCCTACCCACCTCCAAGGTATGGCTATTTAATCACCTATGTTGGAATGGATATGAGCAATCACTCGAAGAGAGAAAACAGGATTACTTACCAGTAACTGTTGTTCTTCGAGATGTGTTGCTCATATCCATTCCAAACCCGCCCTCTGTCCCCGCTGTCGGAGTTGGTAGAAAGGGGACTGAGGGGCCGCAGGGTCAGCAGCGCCCTATGTACCACGGCATGAGCGCAGTACTCCAGGGAGCGCTGGAACTGACCCTACGGAGCTAGCCAAGGGAAAAAAGTTCCGGGAATCTGTGCACGGGACGCGTACACACCTACACTGGAATGGATATGAGCAACACATCTCGAAGAACAACAGTTACTGGTAAGTAACCCTGTTTTTTCTGCCTGTGACCCATCATAGTCTAGTCACTTGTGAGCTGTGATACATTGCTCTCATTTCAGTTGTTGGGTTTTGGGTGCCTGTGCTATGCAGGGGGGCAGACTAGATGATCTGGCCGTCCTTTCTGGCCTTAAACGCTTTGACCAGGTCGTGTCACTAAAAATTATTCTAAGGAAATTCCCATGTACTGTCCACCTGCCTTCATTGCTATCCAAATCCGGGACTTTTTGTTTAGGGCTTTTAAACAAGGATTAGTGCAGGGATGTTTGATACTTTTTTGTAGTTGTCAGCACCTTTTTACCTGCTCTGCATCAACTGCTAACATTTAAAAAAAAAAAAAATGAAATTGCTTTTTCATCTGTTCATCAAGCTGCTCCCATCTTCCCCACGGATATATAGCTCCTGCTGTGTGATGAAAGAACAATGCAAAATAATATTTGATCTTTTTTTTTAAATTTCTGCTGCTGTTGCAAAATTCCTTCAAGTGTGAATTGTGAAACCGTCCTGTTAAATCGGTGGCACTTTGAAAGAAAAAGTAGCAGTCACTCAAATTCTGTTTAAATGAGCGTCTGTCTGAAATCACGAGCAGCTGGGAAATTCAGCCTGAAAGCTTTCACTCTGTATTTTGCTCTGCCCGAGTCCTGCAGGCGTTCCAGATCCAAGAGTGATCTCACATATGCTGCCCAATGTGCTGCATGATGGAGGCATCAGAAGGTAGTGAAGGATAACTGTTAATGGCCGTGCTTGCAGCACTTAAACCTCCTGTGACAATGAAACAACCCCAGATTTCAATGCTGAAAGCTCCTGTCAATCAGGTTGTAGGGGACAGTTGGCACAAAACTAAATTTTAACAAACATCTTCACTTTTCCACCCCCTCTGGCACTTTCTGATTCCTTGGAGATAATTTATTTTCATTTGTATTTACAGTAATGCCTAGGGAGCCAGTCATGGATCAGGGCCTTACTGTGCTAGGAGCTGTACAGACTTGTAGCAAACAAGACAGCGCTTGCCCCAGAGAGCTCACACTTGACATGATGGGCTGCAGCAGTTGAAGGAAATACATACCCAACCCACCCCCATTCTGTTAAGAAAACCCTCAAAGAACCCTCTTCAACAGAAAAGCAGAAGTGCTAGATCCCTACCTGCCTCTCTATGGGAGTGGTATGTAGGCATCCTGCCAGGAGAGAGGGTCTAAGGAAGTATTTAAAGGAGAAGTACCAGCTTTATGCAGTTTGACGGGTTATACCTCATGATGCTTTGTTTTGTCACCTTGTACGGGGCTACGTCGCCCCATCCCTGTAGCATTGTCGTCTCAGCTGTACGCACCCAGACAGCCCCAGGAGTCTCGTGGCAAGCTGTGAACATAACGATTGATGGCACAGCGTGGTGCGTTGTGGAGATAGCTTGTTCTCCAAGAAGCAGCAGGAAAGGGAATTTCACTGAGAGGGAAGAATTGCTTGACAACATGATTTTTATTGTTCTAAAATATAAATGTAGCAGCTAAAGCCACCAGCCTGGTCTGGACCTGCTCGTGCTCTTGCTGACATTCCTCTAAATAAGGAGCAACTCCAGTCCAAGCAGAGGAATTGAACCAGTATCAGACTGGTGAGAGGGAGACCAGTATCAGGCCCTCAGTCCTCTGTTACATTCAGGATCAAGGGCCTCCTTGCAGCCCAGTTCCAGCGGGGCAGAGGCCTGTACAAAATGCCCTCACTGCTGCCCCAGGGCAATGTGTAGGCTGGTGGCTGCCCTTCCTCACTGGCAAAAGCTGCTTCAACTCCCAGGAAATCACACTAATTTGCCCCTTCTCCAAAAGCCACCTCATTTTGAATTGGACCCAAACATCGTCCAGTCACCCCCTACCTGGCTTTCTCTGCCTGAACCAGAACTGCCAGGGTCTGAACCAGAACTTCCCAGCAGGCAGGTCCCTGTTCCCACTCCATGTGAGCATCTAAGGCTACCGCTACACTGATGGTGGCAAAGTCGCCGCCGTCAAATCGATTTCTCTGGATCGACTGAGTGGTCAGTGAAGACCCGCTCAGTCAATCCAGAAATCGATGTAGTAAGAGCACCTTCATAAGTGGCGTAGCGCTGCGTCGATGGGAACACAGTTCCCGTCAGCGCAGTGCAGTGAAGACAGCGCAAAGAGGAGCCCAGAAGTCGACGGGAGTTGTGCAAGTTTTTTGCGTAGCTTGCGTAACTCCGGTCGACTGCCGCCGAATCCCAGAGAAGAGTGTAGACAGGGTCTAACTCCCTGGGTGCCACAGAAGGGGAGGAGACGCGATTGTTCACTCAGCTCCCCCAAAGTCCCCTCCACCAAGCCCTTCAGAGGAAGGTGAACAAAGCTCTAACATGCCTGCCATTGTGGCTTGTGGGCTGGCCCTTCCTCTCTGGCTCCAGGGAGCAGCCTCAGCGTGAGTGCCTGCAGCATGTTCCTGCAGTGGGAATGGGAGGCCAGCTGCAGACTGTCTGGAAGCCTTTGCAGGGGTGTCTGTAACACTTAGGGAAATGGGGATGCTTAGGAGTGTTTCGTTCAGTGCCTGCTTTTAGGAGACAGGAGAACCTAACCCCTGTGATTCTTGCAGCAAGCCAATAACGCCTGGTTAAGCTAGAACAGATGGTATAGATTTGAAAAGCATTTGATCTTTAAAACACCTTAAATCTACCTGTAGGTGAAGGGCGATCTCAGGCTAACAAAAATCCCCTCTAGTGGAGTTTGCTGGCTGCCTTTCATTCTAAAATGTGCTACTCATTGTTCGCTGCTGGGCTTATTCAGCAGAGCTGCATGTGCCAGCACAACAGTGAATGAAATCTACCAAGAAATGTTCAGAGCAGCAAAAATAAACTGGATTGGCCCGACCCAGAGCATTACTCAGCACTGAGTGTACATCCTGTCAAATAAATAGTCCTTTGTCAGCCATCTGGGACCGGAAAGAAGGAAGTGTTCAAAACACCTATCAATCCAGTCTGTTCAAAGAAGAAGGTGTGGAACAATTGAATCCCTGTGCAGCGGGCTCTGTGCTACACGCAAGGCTGCAGCAGCTGCTTCATTAATCAGGGCTGGGTTGGACATCCTCCCTCGCTGCCATGCAGCTCAGATGGGGGCAGCCAGCGGGAGCTGTTGGGTGCTCAGTCTAATTTTACACTCCTATTTTTGAAAATCTTGACCTTTATTTTTAGGATTAAGCATGTGGCTGGAGCCAAATTTACAATTCAAAAGAGCATTTGATGTTCTGTGTTTCAAGACCCTTCTGCATAAAAAGGAATAACAGGACCATTGGGTCTGTTGTGTTTTCTGTTCCTGTCAAACCCTGTTCCTACCACAACAAATGACGAGTCTTCCTAGAAGGCATGTTAAACTCCTGCTTCAGGGTTTACACCAATCTTGGACTATCACATACCAAGAAGTGACCCGCGATAGTGTTTACACCTTCCACTGATGCATCTGGTGCCAGTGGTGTCAGTTTGACAATATCATGTAATGTCCTGAACAAATCTTATGGAATTAAGATAGTTTAATTCAGTAAAGTTTAAGTCTTATTGATTTAGGGTTAACACCTTTGGCATTCATTGTGTTACAGATGCAAATGTTTATGTATGGGGGGAGATGGCATGGAACTTCTTTAACAGGAAGACAAGATTAAGGCACAATCTTGGTATGAGGAAGTTTAAGGGTGTTTTTTGGAACAATACATGTGAGGTGGATTTCCTTAGGAAATAACTTGAGGTGAAGAGAATGCAAATTCTCTCCCTCTGAAACTAACCCTTTGAAGATACACTGGGGGGCAGAGCAAGAGAGAAAGAGAGACCCTTTGTATATTAACTGCATACTTCTGGAAACTCCAGTTCAAAGACCTCTGAGCTGTATAAAAAGGAATCTGACCCTGTGACGGGAGCTATATATGCGGCTGTCTGACTGACTGCACTCCAGGACCCTTAGGCAAATACGGATGCTTGGACGAGCATTTCATTCAATGCTTGCTTCTGGGGGGCTGGAAAACCTCATTCCCAGTCAAAAAGGGAAACAGAGTGTTAAGAACCACTAGGAAGGGGAGAGCTAATAAGATCGTAATGCCACTCTATAAATCCAGGGTACTACCACACCTCGAATAGTGCATGCAGATCTGATTGCCCCATCTCAAAAAAGATATGTTAGAATTGGAAAAGGTACAGAGAAGGGCAACAAAAATTATTAAGGGTATGGAACAGCTTCCATATGAGAAGAGATTAAAAAGACTGGTACTGTTCAGTTTGGAAAAGAGATGATTAAGGGGGGATATGATAGAGATCTATAAAATCATGACTGGTCTGGAGAAAGTGAATAAGGAAGTGTTATTTACCCCTTCATATAATACAAGAAGCAGGGGTCATCCAATAAAATGAATAGACAGCAGGTTTAAAACAAACATAAGGAAGCGTACAATGCCTGGTCGACCTGTGGAACTCGTTGCTGATGGCCAAAAGTATAACTGGATTTGAAAAAGAATTAGATAAGTTCCTGGAGGACAGGTCCATCAATGGCTATTAGCCAAGATGGTCAGGGGCCCAACCCCATGCTCTGGGTGTCCCTAACTCTCTGTCTGCCAGGAGCTGGGACTGGAGGATGGAGAATGGATCATGCAACAATTGTCCTGTTCTGTTCATTCCCTCTGGAGCATCTGGCATTAATTAGCCACGGTTAGAGACTGGCTGCTGGGCTAGATGAACCATTGTTCTGACTCACTATGGCCATTCATATAAGTTGAAGGTCTAATGAACTTGTAACCACATTGATGCAAAAAGGAGATTAAAAGGCTGCACTTTCCAGAGCCTATGTGAGAGGTGGGATGAACTCTGGCAAACTTATTAGCATGTGTGTAGGTTCTTTTATTGGTTTCAACGTTTTCTCTGTAATGCTTTGTACTTTAAGAATATAGTAGGGTCGCTTAAAAAGAGCAGTGTGGTAGCAATTACATTGTTATCCATCTCTGAAGAGAAGATAAGCAGGTTTCTCAGCGCAACCTGTCTGTGCTGGGAATGACACAGGGAAGGCAGGGGAAGTGTCCAGCCTGGAAATAGCCCAATCAGAAGGAAGGGAGAGACGCATGTCTCCACTGAAGAGAGGCAGCAGCTGAGAGCTGAAAGCCAAGAGGGGGTGCCCTTACTGAGCGACTGCGGGAGCACTCCAGGAGCAGTTGCCCTGTGCAGTGACACCAGTCACCGTCAGAGGCAGGACAGTGGATTAGGTGGTCAGATGGTCTGCTCCCATCTGGCAAGTCCTATGTTCTAATAGCAAATGATTGCAGATAAAAGGGGCAGCTTTAAAGAGGCTCTAGTCCTTCCTCTGTGTGCCTGAGCTGCTGTCCTGTCGTGTGGCTGGATGAAGGAACAAAATTGTCCCGTTCTCTTCTTGCCACCCCATCTTTCTCGCTTGGCAGCCCAGACCTTGCACTTTTTTTATCTGATGGATGGAGTGAAATACCTGGCGAGAAGTCAGGGGAAGTGCAAGGGGGAAGGAAGTCACTGAACAATGCCCTCTGCAAGACCTCTGTTGTTTGGCATAAATAGCACACTGAGCAAAACTTCAAGTGCCTTTACAACCATGACTGTAGGCAACTTATTGGTAAATTGGTGATGACCCCAGCCCTAGGTAGGTTCTGTTGTGCTGTCTTGGTTTGGTCCTTTTGGTGACTTGTCATGTGCACCTTTTTCTAGAAAACCTTTCTGCTAGGGGGTCACTCAGTTCACTCATCTCCAACTGTCTGTGCCCCTAGGCCTTGTCTGCACTCGGAAAGGGGGGGCAGGGGGTACCATGTGTTAGATGACAGGTGGTCACAAACGTGGTAAATAATCCCTTTTTGCCTAGAGTGGATGGCTGCACCCATACGCTAGGCCATGTCTGAGCCCAGCCTTGGGGTCGAACCAACACCTTCTGAAAGTCTGGTCAGACAGGCCTTGCTGTAGCACCTGCTAGGCCTTACCTGCCCTAGAGTAAAGGGTGTGATGTTAGCTTGGACTGTAACCCGACCCCTTACCACACACTAAATTGTTCACGGTCTGTTCCGGGTTTGGTTGCAGAGCACGTCAGCTAACGACTCTTTTCCCCCAGTCTAGGCAAGGCCTTAAATCCCAGGCTCCTCCCAGCCTTCAACTCAAGCAGTTGTTAGTTAGATGGAGCCGGCTACCAGGATCTCTCGCCCTTGGCCTAGACAAGAACTCCCTGGCCACCTCCTGTGTTGGTGTGGAGGTTAATTAGTGCTTGTAAATTGCTGTGAGAGCCTGGGATCAAAGGTGCTGGATAAGAGCAGGGTATTGTGAAATGTGCATCCCTCCCATGTACTATGAGGGAGGATAATACACTGCGTTTCAGCTTTAACTGAGCTTTTGCCGTGCTCCCTGGACAGGGTGGGGGGGCTGCTGGCAGGGTATCTTGCATGAGAGGCCTGAGACTTTGGGATGGGCTCCCTGCTTTCCCATGGACAAAATCCCCTTCCCCCCCAATTTAGGGTTTGCAGAACATGCTGCAGTGCCCCAGCTCTTTCCCTAGGCCTTGGGGAGATGAGAGCCCTGGGATCAGGGGTTGAAGTGAGGGATTTCTCTCTCTCTTCTGGGTAAGGAAGTACAGTGTTTGCTTTTGTGGGTTCCAGGATAACACATACAGCAGGCTCTTCTGGCATGGAAAGGCACCCAGCTCTGGTCACAGGTCACAGCTTGAGAGCGGAAGTGAAGACAACCATCTCCCTGTCACTCAGTGCCTTTGCCAGGTCTCCGTCTGTGCACAGTATATTTGGAAGAGTTCACACAGCATCCCACCCTGTACTGTACAGGACTCATTTTGCACCTCAAGTGCTTTGTGCAACTGTAATCCACAGGTGAGCTCTGTACTGACCTGCACATGGTTTGAGTTGTCAGAGACCCCATCTACAGAGTCTGCATTTAGTTGCGGAGGCCCCTGGTTCGTTCCACAGGTGCCAGCCAAGAAGATGGCTGTGGTCACACAACTGCTCAGGCGGTCAGGTGGCGGAGGGCTCTGCCTTTTGTACTCAAGCTAGGACTAGGCAAATCCCAGCCCAGTACAAGCAGTGCACCACTGCCCTGGCCTTCCGCTCAGTCTCTCCTTTGCCAAGGCAAGAGTGGGCTCTGTGCAGAACTCCCATTGAAGGTGGGGGGAGGACAAGGATACAACATCTGGGACAATTGAGCCCCATGTGTATAAGCAGAATACACCACCACCACCTACCTGCAAAAGACTCTGGCTATGTCTACACTTAAAACACTACAGGTGCGCCACTGTACGCTTCAGTGCAGACACAACCTACACTGATGGGAGGGATTCTTCTATCGGCACAGGTTGGCCACCTCCTGAGAGGCGGTAGCGAGGGCAGTGGAAGAATGCTTTGATCCACCTAGTGCAGTCTACACTGGGGGAAGTAGGTCAGCTTAACAACATGGCCAGGGACGTGGCTGCCACAGCCTGATATATCCGAACTGTGCCTGCACATTCAGCGCTGTCTGCTGAGACAAGCTCTGCGCCGTGCCCCTGGTGGGTGCAGAAGAAAGGAATCCTGGGAGGTGTCATTCCCAGAGGGACCCTGGGACCTATTGGCTACCGCATGGCATGCTGGGAAGATGTCAGGGAATACAAGGCTCAGTGTTTGCTCAGGGGATTTTCATGGGCCTGGCTGAGCTATAGTCTTTGTGTCTAGGGGAGCAGCCAGGAGCCACTTCTGCCCCTGCTGGATCCCAATCAGAGTGGACGGGCAGGCCACTGTCCCCATGCCAGGCCTGCAACCCTGGGAAGGCCAGGAGCTGCTCTGCTGTGGAGATTTGTCCTAAAGACAGCGTTTGCCTCAGCTGCCTAGACTTTAATCAGTGGGATCCCAAGGCTGCCCTCTTGGGTCTCCTGCCCCTGTGCCCCCCTCTGACTTGGCAGTGTTCCCCCACTGCTTCGCTTTTGCTTTGCACTGGCGTAAGTGCCTAGTACCCAAGGGCATACTGTGGGTGTGCCTTGCAGAAGGCATGTCCATCAGCCCTGCTTGCTCCGCCCCGTGTTCCCGCCTGTAGCCTTGGGTCCGCATGCTCCGACTGAGTGGGCATTCATCCCTAGGGCAAACATTGCGCAATACTCCATGCCTGTGCCTACTGTGTGCTGAGAGCTAGTCAAGCCAGGGGCAGCGGTGGGCTAGGGTGAGAACTGCAGGGATGGTGGCTCACAGAGCCAAAACGCAAAGTAATGAAACGTGGGTGGGTTATTGTTGGGAAGGGAGCTAAGTGGTGAATATTTGGCTGAGATACAAAAACTCCTGGCCAAAGTCCAAGCCATTGCTGAGCATGGAGTGGAGGGAGCCTAGCTGCAGCATGCCCTCCTGCCATGGCTAGCGGGAAGGCAATCAGTGCTGATCACACAAGTGCTTGGCAGAGTTCTGTCCAGGCTTGTGGGCCACATGGCACCTGCCCAGAACCACCCCCCGGGGCAGTCTAGATGCAGGGACATGCCATGAGGCTCCCCTGGCACATCTTGCAAGAGATGATCATCCCTAGGTGCTGTGCGCCTGGATTTCTTTGAGTGGGTCTCATGGAAGATTTGTATTAGGGTGGGAGTGTGAACATTTTCTTCTGGCTTCCATGTATGCTCCACAGGGCCATAGCCTTCCCAGTCAATCAGGTATAAAAGCTTATCGCTGTGGGTATTTAGATCTCATGTACACCATATTCCTCTTGGCCCTCTACATGCAGTGGTGGGGGAGGTGGCTGGGTCCCGTGTGGAAACAAATTTTCATCATAAGGTTTCAGGAGGGATAGGTGGAATAAGCAGGTGGACCTTGAGAGACTGGGGCAGTTGTAGTTCAACAGTGACGGGTCTGTTTGTGAGGAGGGGCTCCGTGAAGAGCTACCTCTCTTGTCCCACTGTATAGGTGTGGCTGATTAACAATGTTGGCCTGTGCGTCACTTGTAGTTGGCTTTTCCTTTTCCAGGTGGCCTCTTAGTTCTTTCTGGATTTAGTGACTCCTCTGCGCATTGGTAATGCATAGCTGGGCTGTCTCTTCAGCAGAAGGTAGACCGGTGGAGGGCACGAAGTGGGCCAGTTTGGTGAGGTGGTCTACCACCCTCAAAACTGTCATGAACCCACTGGACTCTGGGAGGTCCACGATAAAATCCAATACAATAGTGGCCCAGAGTTGGGAAGGCGTGTCTGGAGGGTGAAGGAGACCACAGGGTTTGTGGCGTGATATCTTGGCATGAGCATGCACATTGCAGGATGCTATGAAGGCTAAATTATGGGGCCATCAGAAAAGACAGGACATCAATTGCTGAGTCGTAAAGTGATGTAGGTTTCCGGCCGGCCGGGGGGAGGCATGGCACAGCTGAAGGCTGTCACTCTCATCTGAGCCAGGGGAATGTAAATGTGGTTATTCGCAAATTGGACTCCCCTCCCAGGTGTCCTGTGGTTCCGTGTCAATGGCAGCTATGTGGCTCAGTATCAAAGCTTCAGGATGAGGAGTCAGTCTTGTCGTTTCTGGTTCCAGGGCAATATGTGATGGCAAAGCCGAACCTCAGAAAAGAATAAAGCCCACCAGTGCTGCCATGGATTTAATGCCTTTGCCCCGCGCAGATGCTCCATGTTTTTGTGGTCAATGTGTACTTGACGAGATGGCGAGCTCCTTCCAAATAAAGTTGCCTCTCCTTTAAGGCTGCCTTCATGACTACGAGTTCTTTATCCAGGATCTCATAGTTCTGTTCAGTGCAGGTGAGCTTCCGTGAATACCAGGCACACACAGGTGTAGTATTTGTTTGGGTCCATACAGCCCTGATTGCTGTACTAGAGGCATTGGCTTCTATGAGAAGGATTCACGTAGCATCTGGCTGGGCCAGTATGGGCAAAATGGTAAAGGAGAGTTTCAGCTGATTGACTGCCCACTGGGGTTAAGGGGACCACTGGAACTGGGCATTCTTCTGGAGCAGAGCAGTGAAGGGCCCAACTTGTTTTGAGAATTGTGGGATAAACTACCGATATAAATTGGCAAACCCTGAGAAGCATTGCAAGTCACAGGTCATGTGGGAGTGGTCCTGTCATGAACAGCCTGGACCTTGCATGGGTCCATCTTGATTCCCTCGAGGGTCAGGAGACAGCCTAGAAATTCTGTGGAAGTCAGGTCAAACATGCACTTCTCAAGCTTAGCATAGAGTTTGTGCTGCCATAAATACTCCAGAACCATTCTGTGACCAGTGTGCTGCTCAGCGTTGTCTGAGCAGGTCATCTAGGTAAACTACTATGTACCGGCCCAGCATATACCAGAACACACTGGCTATAATGTTGGGGCAACTATAGGTCTGATATGGGGCAGGCTTACTGCATTCTTCTTTTCAAACACTTTGGTATAATCCTGATATTTCTGGGGAATTTCCTACATAGCTTCATGGGGCAACCCTGCCGGGACTGTCACTTCTGATAGCACGCCTAGAACAGAATTTCCCAACCCAACAGTGCTGTGGACAGAATGCAGAAGGGAAGCTGATTTCCTGTTTCTGCCAGTGGTTGAGGGGATGATGACAGGTCAGCCAGGGAATTCCAAGGATCAGAGAGAAGTGTGGGGAATGAATTGTGCTAAATTGTATTGTCTTATGGTGGTTTTGGAGGACTCTTCCAAAGGGGCGATTTTCTCCATCACTGGCCTGAAGCCAGAGGGCACCCAACAATAGTCTCTGTCAGGTCTGGAATGACCTGGCATTGCAAAGGGATTTGCAGAGCCCAGACGGTTGCAGCATCTGTGAAATTGTTGGCGGCTCCTGAATCAATGACCCCATTGGACTGGAATCCATTGGTCTGCCTTGGGAATGTGCCGCTGAACAGGTACCTTCAAGAGAGAGACCAGACGGAGCGCAGGATGTGACCCACTTAGGACTGAGGTGTGGGGAAACTCCTTTCCTTCAAAGACCAGGTCCATCCCCCTTATCACGCCTGGGCTGCCTCATTTCCCAGGCTCCTTGGGGCTCGCTTGGGACTGACAGAAATAGAATAGCCCGCCTGCCTGCAATAGGAGCACAGATGGTGCTGACGGCGACATTCCCTTTCCTCAGGAGTGAGCAGCTCATGGGCCATAGTCACCTCCATCGGTTTGGGAGGTGTGCAGGTGTTGAGGGAGCAACACGCAGACAGAGAGGTTGCAGGGAGCCCCCTTTGTAATCCTCTTCTGTTACACAGCCGGTTGTCGGCACAAACGATGAGCTCCACGAAGGCATCTAAACTTGTGGGCATCTCTACAAGGGCCAGCTCATTCTTCCCGCGGACGCCACCGAAACAGCTCCAGTTGCTGCACCTCATTCAGTTCGGTATCTGCTGTGAGATGGTGGAAGAGCCCTGCATGGGTAGCCGCCGTATTCTGCCCCTGCTGGAATTTCCTTGGAGCAGCCTGGGTCGTCGAATATTACCTCCATGGACTGAAGGAAAGCATTCCAGTTCAGCAGCACTGTGCTCTCAGTCTCCAGCAGGGGGGACGCCCGGTCTAGGGCTTCTCTAGCAGCAGGCTGACTACCAGGCTCAGCTGTGACTGACCATATTGACAGACCATAGGTCTGGACTGAGGTCTGGAGGCGCATCAGGAACAGGAGGCAAAACTGATTCCTAAGGCCCCGGAACTGCTGGCAGAGGAGCCATTTGATTCTGCTCAGGGCAGGGCACTGCAAGGCGTGCCTGAAAAATGGCATTCTCCGCACACAGCTGGTCTGCCTGTTCCTGGTAGCTGGTTCTCCACAGTCAGCTGCACGACCCAATCCTGCAGGCTTGATTAACTACCTGAAGGTGGTAGCCTCTTTGGATGAGTCTGGTTCTTCCAGTGGCAGTGGTTGAGCTGCTGAATCCATTCCTCTCACACCAGGCCCACTCCTGTGGGTTACAGTCATCCATACAAGCTGTCAGGACTAAGGCATGGGTGGCTTGGCCTAGGGGTTAGCACTGGGCACAGGCCAAGGGGCCAGATACCAGGAACCAAGCCAGGTTGGAGAATCAGGAGATCAGACTCGAGACCCAAACCAGAGGCCAGGAACCAGGTGGCAGTCATCAACGGTCAGGCTGGATCAGGATACCAGGAGGGCAGGATCCGAAGGCAGGAACAGGTAAACACCAGATCAGCCATCTGTGGCAAGAGGAAATTGCCCCTGCCCAGCCCCACACAGGCTGGTGCAAGAAGCCACTCTCAGCACTGGGCAGGCCAGCTGAGGGGAGGGGCTGCAGAACCCCAGAGAGCCAGGGCAGAGGGGCCATACAGCTCCTCAACTGGCAGCCACTAGGGGAGGAGAGGAGAGCTGTGCATTGGCCCTGACCCCTGGCCATGTGTTGAGGGGTGGCTTTCCTCTCCCTGCTGCCCCCCACGGCTCCTGCATGGGGCCTGACTGCTTGGGCTCCATGCAACACCCCCTGCCCAGCGCCTGCAGAGCTCCGTGGTGCTGGGCCGAGTCTGCAGATAGGTAGATGCTGCCATCTGCTGGGCTCTCCACGGCCAAAGCCCATCTGTGCCTGCAGCCAGCAGCTTTTCCAAAGGTGCGCACGGCACTGTACCAGGGCTGCCCAGAGGTGGGGTTACCCCAGACTGCCCGTTTCAGAGGGCACCCGAACCAAGTGATGTCGATGTCACATGCTTCTGCAGCAGGTCCAGCCTGGTAACAGAGCTCGCTTACAATGTCTTCAGCCTCAGATCCTGTAACACTCTGCCAGCTGTGGCTGAGGCCAGCTCTAGATAAGGCTGGTTACACACCCCGCCACCTAGTGGTTGGACTGTGTTAATGTTCAGACCTGGCAGCCAGTGGCATTCCACTCTGGCCCAGCCATCCCCTTTGCCTCCAACGCCGCAGACAAGCCAAACCAGACTGGTGCTGCAGCCTGCGCTCGCCGCTTGAATGCTGGGAGGTGTGCAATGGGGAGAGAGCTGGCAGGAGCTGCAATTGGGAGGGGCTTGCCGTCACTACGGGGCCAGCAGCACCTGATGGGAGTAGGCAGGGGAAACCTGCCGAAGGGCAACAGGTTGCTGAGGCATCTCTTGAGTGGCCAGTGGTGGCTCCCTGTGGAGAAGGTGGGAACCAGCAGGTTCCTTGGGTGACTGTTGGGGAGAAGGCCCAAACACCACAGAAGTGGTCCTGTGAAGCAGGGCAGTTGTAGGGTTACAGTAGATTGCTCCCCGTTGGCTTAGGGTCCCAAGACCAGCACCCACCTAGAGACATGGGGCTAAAACCCTGTGAAGCAAGGGCAACCAGGCCAACAGCAGGACCAGCTCTATAGAATGGTAGGACTAGAAGGGACCTTGTGAGGTTGTCTAGTCCAGTCCCCTGCACTTATGGCAGGACCAAGCATTATCTAGACTTTCCCTGACAGGTGTTTGTCTAACCTACCCTTAAAAATCTTCAATGATGACGATCCCACAGCCTCCCTAGGCAATTTATTCCAGTGCTTAACTACACTGACAGCTAGGAAAAACTTTCTTGTTGCAGTTTAAGCCCATTGCTTCTTGTCCTGTCCTCAGAGGTTGAGAACAATTTTTCTCCCTCCTTGTAACAACTTTTTATGTACTTGAAAGCTGTTATTATGTCCCCCTCAGTCTTCTCCAGACTAACCAAACCCAGTTTTTTCTATCTTCCCTCACAGGCCATGTTTTCTGGAAATTTAATCTTTTTTTGTTGTTCTCTGCACTTTCTCCAATTGTTCACATTTTTCCTGAAATGTGACACCCAGAACTGGACATAATACTCTAGCTGAGGCCTAATAAGTGCGGAGTATAGCGGAAGAATTACTTCTCGTGTCTTGCTTACAATACTCCTGCTAATATATCTCAGAATGATGTGTGCTTTTTTTGCGACAGTGTTACACTGTAGACTCATACTTAGCTTGTGATGCTCTATGTCACCCAGATCCCTTTCTGAGCGGTCTATGTGTATCTATGTCTAAGTGATCGAGTGACTAATGATTTGGGTACCTCAAGTTTTGGGGGTCTCTTTTTCAGAGGATGGGGGCTCAGCACTTCCTGAAACCTGAGCCCTTTAAAGTGACTCAAGTTGGGGCGCCCCCCAAAATTGCTGCTTATTGTTGATAATTTAGGCCTTAACTCTAGAATGACAAGAGGGGACTTGGCACCACCTGTGACAGATAGCTAAGGAGTACTATAGTTTAGTGTTTCTCAGCAACTGGTCCACAGACAAGCACTGGTCCCTGAGATCTCCTTGACATAGTCTAGGAAGCCTGAGATCTTCCTGACGCAGTATAAGAGGCCGTATCAAAGATAAGATAAGGTATCATAAAGGTTGAGAAACACTACTCTAGCTCCTGTCAAAACACACACACAGGTGTAGGGCTGGGAAAAATGTGGTATGATGGGGGAGTGAGTGTCAGGAGTGGGGAATTAGTGAGGGACAGGAGCGCGGGGGAGGGACAGATGCAGCTCACCCTGTAAGATCTGAGGCCTTGTTTTTGGCTAAGCTTAGACCTTGTTCTTAGGCTAAGCAATAGCAGCCATATCAGGAGCAGCAGCAGCCATAAGTTGAGTGGCATGTAGTCACATCTTCACATTCCTGAAATTACTTCAAAACAACATAATATCGAGCTGTTAAAAAGGTGCCACTGTCTTAATGGCACCAGATAAAGAAACAGATCCTGAGAAAACTTTGTTTGATACATGATTCTTCGCCAGACAGAATCATGTATCAACAGTTGTGGTTGTAAAATCTACACTTCTTATTGCTTTGTCTTTATGGCACCCAATTCTCTATTGTTTATCTGAATGATTTCTCTCTCATTCTTTAATTGTTTCTGTCTGTTGCATAATTAAGATAACTAAGTGTGATCAAATAAGATGGTTAGGTATGACTAGTTAAAGAGTTATTTTGCAATATGTTGGGATTGGTCAAAGAATTATTTTGTAATATGACTGGAGATAAGCTATAGTTAAGCAGGACTCAAGTTTCACTATAAAAACTGGGGTCCAAGAGGGAGACCAGTTGGAAGAAGAAGAAGGGGAACAAGACGAATAAGGAGGAAAGATTTGAAGGAAGAAGGATCCACCTCCAAGACACCACCCAAAATCAGAGCTGCTAAGATCTCTGCATGACCGTGATGTGCAGCAACCAGAATCCAGACAAGACTGACCTTGCCTGGCCAACAGGGGAAGTCTGCCTGCACCTGCCTGATCAGGATTGGTGAGCATAGCCTTGTATACTTAGCATATATATTATGTTTGGTAATTGTTAACCAACAGAGGTTAAGGTTACTACTGTGTAAGGCTCTCTCACTGGTAAAAGATCCTGCAAACCCACAGTAGTATACACCAGGAGCCATTCGAATTTAGGAAAGGGTGTGGGTACTTGTATTAACCAGGTTAGTTTCACTGGGAGCCCTACGGACTGGGAATGGGTGACCCTGAGCCCTAAAGTGTGAAGTGAGTAAGGGTAGGTGCCTTCCCCCCACCGGAGCCCTACGGATTAGGAAAGGATGAGGAGGGTGCCTCTGAGCCTTAAAGTATGAATTGGGAAAGGGTGGGAGTGCCTAAATTAACTGGATTACACCTGGAGCTCTACAGATTGGGAAAAGATGGGTGCCCTAGTGTGTGGGTAACAGCCCCTGCCTGGCCAGGCTCCGCAGGCATCATGGCAAGGGGAGTCTGAAGGTGGGAGTTGATGGATGCTATGGGAGTGGGTGTACGGCATTTATCAAGGAGTCTTTCTCATGCCTGGAGAAGTTCCTGGTGGGCAGTAAGGGCTGGGCATGCTGGCAAAGATTGCCCTTGAGATAAGTGACGGGATCACCGAGGCAGGGTAGGGGGTGACCCAAGAGCCCCTTTTTGCCAGCTGGCAAGGGGGTTACAGGAATGCCATGACTCTGCTCTGCACATTCTGGTTCACCAAAGAATGTCATGTGAGGCCTCAAAGGAAAGCTAGTTCACCTTGGTCATTGATATTGGTGTGAAACGTGTGTACAGGTACCATGTGAGGTGTTACATAGGTGTACTAGTCATGTGTTCTTGGATCTGTATTAAGGCATGAGTTAGCAAGTGTGGGTTGCTAGCATGAATTAGCAAGTGTGTGCAGGTGCCACCAACCAAATGATACTTTGTCATCACAGTGAGCCTTCCTTCTCCTATATATAGTATTCTCCCTTACACTTCACTAGAAACCTTGTGCCTAGCTCCTGGACGTCAAAGGAAATTGTCTCGTGTTTCGTTATCTGTGCTGAAGTAGAGGAGTAAGGCATGCAAGCATTTTTCTTAATATCCCAACCAAGGAATGGACCCAGAACGCAGCACCACCAAGGTTGTCAGGATATAGTGATTCAGCTGCATAAGTCACTGAGTGCTCGTGGCTGGAGTTTTCTAAGCAGTTCTCTTGTTTTGTGGGTTTCTTATCAACAGCCTGCACTTTCCTCAGAAAATGGTTTTATTGTATACATCATGCAATACATGGCAGTAGAAAGTTTTTGTTTAGCTAAATGTAAGTAGGGTCTGAATTAGCTCTACCCTGACATCTAGTGATGAACTGGGGAGAAAGACTTCAGGAACAGATTGTTTGCATAGACACTGCCTACGTGTGCAATGCAATGGAGCTGCTTTGCCAAAATGATCACTTTTGGCTGATGCTGCATTACAAGTCACGTTAGTATTAAGTGCAGGGGTAATGAAATGTTGTTTATCCTTATTGCATGAGTCAAGAGGAGCAGAACTGTACTTAGCCTGCCCTGATTGAAGGGATCACTCTAATTTGAATCTCACTCGCTAAGCAGGAGATAGGGTGCCAAAGGAAAGAGAAGACAGGAATAACAGATGTTCCTCTCTGGTGGTGTGGGCTTTGCTTAAGGAATCCTGGACACCATTTGATTCTTTCCCATCTACTGTTTAAAGACAGCTAGTTAGGTTTAGCTGAGATTCCTTGTTTTGTTTAGTGTTCACTAGAGCTGAAATGACTGATAACCAGGTGCTGAGCCTTCGGCCTGGTGTTGGACAGTGTTGCAGTGAAAGAGATTGCACAGCCTGCAGTAGCAGTGAGGTTCCCCACTAGCCTCTGAAATCACTGAGAGCTGGGTTAAGTGGTGGAACCTCAGACTGTACCGTTGCAGCAGAGGTACAGCTGTAGCAGAGGACAGTAGCAGGGAGAGTGGTGGCAGAGAACGGCTGCAGAGGGACGTGGGCAGCGGAGCAACCAAAACTCTGCGTCTTCTCTGATCAAGGACAGCAACTATGAGTGGGGTGCGGTGCGGTGAGAGGAGGGGGAGTAGCAGGTTAAAGAAGCATTTGTTTGTCTGACTTTCACACCGGAAGGTGAGACACTGAGGCAAAGGACACTGCCCTAGGTACTCTGGGGTGGGTGTTTGCTTGCAGTTTGCCGTGTTTTTCCAAATTAATGCTGGGTTCCTTTTCCCTTTTAATACAAGTTTTCTTTGCTATACATGGAGTCGGTGCTTGAGAGAGGGAAAACATTGCCTCTTAGGGTCACCCAGAGTAGTTCTTAATTTTCCCAGGTTGGTGGGCAGGGGGTTGAGCAGATTCTGTTTTGTATTGTTGAGGAACCTCCCCCAAGGAGTGCAGTTAGACCCTCAGCCATCCTGCACCCTCAGTTATGTTGTGCAGGCCCAGGGAACTCCTGGCCAGAGCCCAGGACAGAATTTGGACTTCACTGCAATGAAATCTGCTGTTGAAAAGGTCATTGCAAGGGTGTTGCTGATCATGTGAAGAGCTAGGAAAGAAAAGGGTACGTCTATGCTGCCAAAAAACCCCAACAGCGGCAGTAAGTATCAGAGCCTGGCTATACAGACTCAGGCTTGAGCTACCATGCTAAAAATAGCTGAGTAGATGTTCCCACTCAGGCTGGAGTTTGGACTCCTTTTGCCCGGTCTCAGAGCCCAGGTTCGAGCCCAACTAGAAATGTCTACACTGCTATTTTTAGCACCATAGCGAAAGACCCATGAACCTGAGTCCGTAGACCTGGTTTCTGAGACTTGCTGCCATGGGTGTGTTTTTGCCATGTAGACGTGCTCTGGGGTCCTGTCTACTAACAATGCCACCTTGCTCAGACACCCAGGAGAACTTCATTTTTCACAAACTATTTAGCAGACTTGCTCTACTCACATAAATGAAACTGAGACCTGCAACATGATGACTCATTCAAATGAAAGGGCAATAAGGATATTCCTCCCCCATCCCATCTGTCCCCACTTGCAAGGCCAGTGGCTGGAAACTGAAGGCAACAAAGTTCAAAATGGAAATGAAGATGCGAATATTTAGTAGTCATGGTATCGTACCAGTGGCACAGATTACCTAGGGATATGCTAAATTCCCCATCACTTGGACTCTTTAAGTCAAGACTGGATGTCTCTTTCTAAAAGACATGCTCTGATTCAACCATAAGTTATTTACTGGATTCAGGAATCACCAGGTGAGGTCCTCTGGCTTGTGCTATGGCGCAGGTCAGACTAGATGATCTAAGGGTACCTCCTGGCCTTAGAACGGGAGAGTCTATTTTATGTGATAAGAATGATGGGTTTAAGGTAGACTAGGGGCACAAAAAGCCATAGAGTAATCCCCTCCCTAGCAACGGGAGCAATCGCCATCTCTCCTACACTATCTGTGTAGTAATGATGGCTCCGTCCTGGGGGTGAGTGTGGGAGTAAGAGTGAGAGTGACTCATTTTTCTTTCGATCTCCTGACCAATCCCAGCAGTGAAACACCATACAGAAGAGGGAAGAAGCTGTTGTAGGAGGCACACAGCAGCCAGAGTGCAGAGATGCTCCTCATTTCCACTGCAGTCATGATGTACGCGATAATCAACTGGGTCTGGACCCAGGTCAGGGCTTTATACAGCACCTTGGTATGCCAGGACTTTGTAAGTGAACTGAGAAAAGGGTGAATCCGGTAATCAGCCTCCACCATCACTGCCCAGCACAAGAAGCCAAACACTTGCCCTGGGTGGAGCCCGTGCCACCAGGCTGAGAAGGCAAAGGTGGCCAACAGGGGCTGGGCCGGGCTGTGCTGGAAGACGAGTCTCCTCAGCCACTGGGAAGTGCTCTTGTTCCAGGTCCTGGTGAAGAGGGCTATTCTGTTTGTGGTCTCCAAGGTCCAGACATCTGCATCAGAGAGGTCTCCGCAGGCAGCCTCTGCACCGTGGACATGTTCAAGCTCCAGCCCAAAGCCTGCTGCGTTGAGAAGAGACTCATCGAGCACCCACTGAGAGTAATAAGCCAGTTTGAAGAGCTGGGCGGAACTCCACATGACATATACACAGCCAAAGCCAGTGCAGTCTGACATTCGGGCCAGCGGGGCTATGCAGCCCCTCACAGCCGTTCTTAGCAGATGCAGAGCCAGGGCCCGAAGGCATTTCTGGCTTGCTGCCTTCAGGGGGGGTGTGGGACGTGAAGCACGTGAACACTGGATCTGAACCTGAAACTGCTGAAAGGAGCACAGGGGGCCCCCCAGCAGGGCAGGGAAAAAGAGAAGGTAGCTGCACAGAGGTAGTGCCTGCAGCAGTAGCTCCCTCCCATCCCCCCACTCAGATACCACCATCACCTTCCCTTCGTGGACATCCAGAGCCAGTGACGTGACCCTCTGGGTCTGCAGCATGAGAGAAGAGAGGGCGATGATCAGCCTGCAAGGGAGAGAGAGCAAGTGGAGCAGGTGTGAGCGGCATTCCGTAGTGCACGCCAGGGCTGGGGTTGCCCTGAATGGTCACGTAGCCAGACTACCAGAACACTCCCACGGTGTGTGCGAGATCCCACTGTGCAGAGGGTGCCTGCGGCATGACCTTGCCACTAACCCCTTGCCTGCCCCTTCCGTTTTCCTGCCTTAGGCAGCTGTGCAGATGGTTGAGCCAACCCTGCTGCAGATCTGCAAAAAACCCCACAAGCACTGAAATCTCTGGACACTGCAAGCCAAGATAGCACTAATACTTGTGACACCAAGCTTGGTACCCCCATCACATGCTGGACCTTTAAACCTAAACACACTCAGTGATTGCCTGGTTATTTGCTCTATGTCCGTGTGCTCCCCTGAAAGCGCCTGGCACCATCCCTGTATCTACATCTTGCCAGAAGGAGCCTGCCTGACCCGGTCTGTGGTCAGAGCTTGGGATGCCCGCATGGAACAGCGGAGTCGGGACAAGGATGTAAGCAGACTGACATCCTGGTGGAAGAGAAGTGATTCTATCACAGTCAGTGCTGCACGGGGTGATTCTGAGCGCCATGCCTGGTGATTGAATACTAGAAAGGTCATGAAAATTTCACCTCTGGAAAGGTAAATGGAGACATTTGTCACCCGGCTTTAGCCCTTAATGGCTATGGAAAGTGCTGAGCATGAGACAGAAAAGGCAAAACACAGGCTGTTAAATGTTGGGGGGGAATCTTCCCCCTCGAATGTCAAAACACACACAGAAAAAACCAGATTGGTGAAATACTGGGACAGCTTCCTACATTATTTCCTGTGAAAAGAGCGTGCATGGTGCTAAGGGACACGGACTATGCCCCATGGGAGTATGACTGCCCCTAAGGACCATGCCACCTCTACTCTTATTACACCCAGACAGCCCAGAAAAATCTGGAAAAGTCTTGATGTAACCTCCCTGAGGTAGTGAAGGCAAAATCCAGGCCAGGTGAGCTTGTGCATTGCTGCCTGATACCTTACGCATGGGGCTTCTTGCAGGTAATATTCTCTGTAGTGCAGGCCCAGGTGAAAGAGAGTCTGCCAGGACATCTGGATCACAAACGCCAACCTGTGGACATGCAGTGGACTGACTGAGAAGAAAATGGCCACAGAGCAGACGGCAGGGATGAAGAGCAGCAGGGCGTACGATCCCATGGCAGCACACGCTAGAAGGCAGCCTCCCACCAGGAGCAAGATGTGCCTAAAAGAAACCAGAAATGGTTGCAAAGGCTTCCTGAGGTTCAGCGGGGTTGCCAGCAGCCTGTGGGTGATGGTCCCCTCTAGAAAGCTCATCTGGTGAGGTGAGGGGCTTGATTCTCTCCTGGGCTGGCTTTTCCCTCCCTCCCTCCCTCGTAGCTTCTCCTTTGTACTGACTACCCCTCCTGCTGCCCTCCCTCAGCACAATTCCTCGTCCGCGCTGCTTCAGTGGTCTAACAGAGGGCTCCTGAGGACCACACAGCTCACCGGAACTAAGCATTTTAGCGCCCAGAGCGAGCAAGCATATTTGTGCCCCCTATAGGCGATGCATGGGGGGGGCACCCAGGATCACGTGCCCCTCCACCCCCAGATTTCTGCCTTCCATTTAGCACAAAGGTTTCCAAATTGTAGGGTGCGTCATCGTCCCCCCACACACACACACACAGTGTGAAAACTGGCATCGCCTGCCAGAAGTCGCAGTTTGGAAGCTGGTGGGAGCTGCCCTGCTCCCCAAGCTGGGCCACCTCTGCATGGCGGACGTTCCCCAGGCAGGGTGGGCAGCACAGCTCCCAGCTGCACCCCTGACACACTCTTGTCTCTGCCCCAAAGGAGCCCAGCACTGGCTGGCAATGCCCCAAGTTGGCCTCCGCCCATGGAGCCTGGCTGCCATGAGATACTCCCTGAGGCATCCCTGCAGTACTCATCCCCCTTGGGCACCTGCCACTCAGCCACCCGGTCTCCCCGTGCTCACTGCCCAGGGACCTGCCATCGAAGCCAGGTTGCTCTCCCCACACTCCGTGCTACCCCCGGCTGCCCTCCGCCAGCCCCATGGCTGCCAGACTTGCGGGCACACAGACTCTCTCCGCTAGCTCCAGAAACTGAGGCTGTGAGAACAGAGTGACAGGGTGCAGCAGGGGGCGTCTCTGCTCAGGCCCACGGGCAGGTAGCCAGCGGCCCTCAGTGCCCTGCCCGCTGGCTGCCTCAGCCAGGATCACCTGGGCCCGATCCTGCGCATGGGGGAAGGGACTGAGCACCCTCTGCTCCAGCTGACACCACTGGCCCTGATCTGCGCCGCCCCATTTTTCCACCCCCTGCTGGCTTTGTGCCCTGAGCGACTGCCCTGCTCACCCCGCCCTAGTTCCCGCCCTGGCTCATGGCACTTCCTCTTGCTTCATTTCCAGACTCATCCCCCTGCCAACCCCAAAGCAGAACTGGCAAAGTGCAGCATTTTCTCCAGGCACTCTCCCCTACGCTGCCACCCAATCCTACCTTGTTCCCTCGCTGGAAGCTCTTCAGTGCCAGCACCAGCTGGTGATTCTTGGGGTTAAGTACATTTTGTCTCCAAAGCTTTAAAAACTCACCAGGTCAACCTGGCCACCACATCATCCCTAGGCCAATTGAGGCTTCGTTCACCGCGCCAATGCTGCTATGTTTGACACCACCCCCATTGTCCACACACTCTTTTCTGAACCCCTGTCAATGTCTCCTGGGCAGCAGGCAAGACTCATAGACTATATGATCATCTAGTCTGACCTCCTGCACAATGCAGGCCATAGAACCTCACCCACCCACTCCTGTAACAGACCCCTAACCTATGACTGAGTTATTGAAGTCCTCAAATAATGATTTAAAGACTTCAAGGTACAAAGAATCCACCAGCAAGTGAGCTGTGCCTCATGCTGCAGAGGAAGGTGAAAAACCCCAGGGCCTCTTCCAATCTGCCCTGGGGGGAAATTCCTTCCCGACTCCAAATATGGCAATCAGCTAAACCCTGAGCATGTGGGCAAGACTCACCAGCCAGACACCCAGAAAGAATTCTCTGTAGTAACTCAGAACCCACCCTCCATGCTCCGTTCTTTCTTGTGGTGCTTAGCATTCACACAAGGGCAGAGGGTACTCATCACAGCACATGAAGCTCTGCCCCCCATGTTTGAAGGACATGGGGATTTGGTACAATATTTCCTGCTAATATTCGTTTCCTTACCCTAACTGAGCACCATGCTGCTGATCTTCACAAGCGCTAAGGCAAGGCTGAGTATTGCCAGCTTTCTGATCTTCAGGCACCAAGCACTTGCCAGCCACCAGCATCGTCGTATGCTCTTTCATTCTGTGAGCTGGCTGTTTGGTTCTGTGGGAACTCATAACCTCCCAGTGAGATAGGTGCCAATTGTGAGTTTGCCCTGCTGGCCAGCTTTCCGGGGGACTCTAGTTCATGGTGGACACACCATCAGGGCCCCCATGAAGTCCTCTGATTGGAACTTTGTATCAGTCTGAAGAAACAATCTCTCATTTGCGGCTGCAGAATGACAACCAGTGCAGTCACCTCTTGGCTCTTCATGCTGGCAAGTCCTCAGTGGAGGCTTTGACCCAATCTGTCCAACCTGGGCCACCAACCCAAAGTGACTTGATTTCTAAAGGTGCTGGTGCGCTGCAACTCCCTCTGATGTTGTTGAGATCTCTGAAAATGTAGCTCTGTGTGTTTTATCCAGCTGCTAGCTTTCCATTTGGTTCATTGTATCACTTGAGCAACCTGCAAGTCCCGTTCACTCCAGAAGACCTGAGTGAACTTGATGCATTGGTCTCCTCTCACCATTCCTTTCTGAGATTATAACCCATAACTATTGCCTAAATGCCCAACTGCAGAGGTGGGATTTTATAAATCACCTAAATTAGGAACACTAGTCTCTCTGAAAGCCAAGGAGACTTGTGCTCCTGAGTCATTTAGGTGCCGTTGAAAATTCCACCTGACAATCACAAGTTCTTCACTGATTCCTAGGAATATGTCAACCTGTGATTTGGATTCATATAATCACTGCATCTTCAAGCAAAATCTACTGTAGCATGCAGGACTTTAGGCAAATAATCCTATTTTGTGAATCAAGGGTTTTTCATCTACGGATCTGAAAACACTTTACAAACATTAATTATACGGAGTGAAATCGAGGCACGAAGAGATGGTGATCTGCCCAAAGTCATAGTGTGAATCAGTGGCAGTCGTGATTAGATACAGAGAGTTTTGATTCCTAGATCCTTGCGGTATCCAATCCTGTTTTCCTAGGAAAGAGATTAGCAAAATCGCCTCACCTATGAAACCTACACTTAGAATAGAATTCACCACTTAATTCACTACCAAAGATCACGAGCATGAAATTAAAGCAAAAATGAAAGCATACCTGGCATTTAGAGAGAGAGACCCAGAGATGCAGAGATAGTGAAACAAAATGGCAAATGGAAAAGCAACTAGCTGGTAGAAAGCTGTAGGATGCAGAACAAGTGGATTTTCCCAATCCATGGAGAGCCTGCTTTTCAAGAGTTAATTCTTCAATGGTCTTCAGTTCCTGGGACACCTACATAAAGAACTGACACTGGTGTATTTTCATTCTCTTTATATGGGGGCAGGAATGTGGGTTAAAACTGAACCTCAGATAAGCAATGCAAATGTGTCTGTCAGAGAGTAAAGCCAGAGTGCTATGGAAACAAAATTATCTGAACTGGAGGGCCTGGCACACAGCGCTACACATAAGGAGAGGAAAAGGAAAGTATTCTCTTTGTTTTCCTAAATGCTATTTCTGCTAAGTGCCTAACCCCCAGGACTTGTGTTCACATGGAAAACATACTGCCTCATATTTGGCCTGCTAAGATCTTGAGCAATCCTTCTGCTTTTAGATTACAGGAAGTGTTACACACAGAGATAAGAGTGAGTTCTTTTTCAATAAGCATCTTAAATACCAAGCTACTTGAACATCTTGATGATGGGAGAAATGACTTCAGCAGTTATCAAATGACTGAAGCGTGGCAGTAGCATTTGCTTTGCCTCTGTGTTCCAACACCCTCATCCCTGCAGCTGGATGGCATCATATTTAAGCTGTTGGAATTGAAAGGAGGAACTTGCGGAAAGACAGCAGATGAGCTAGGTTTGCTGCCAAGGCTGCAGAAGTCCAGGAACAGAGCAGAGACACGGTGGCTCCTTGCACACACCCTGAGGTTTGTCAGGCTCTGGTATTCCCTTCCCATGGTTTTAGGGTTATTCACAGTGGCCTTGGCTGTGTCCCTGGCTCCAATATAGTGTTAGGTGTGTAACTTTAGGCCCCCGTGGTTTAAAACATTGGAGCTCTCTGCTATACATTTGGGCCAAAATGTGGAGGCAAGAGCCACATACCTAGCAGCCATTGTGCACAGTTCTATAGCTCTGCTACTTCCCATGAACTCTGTCATGAGATTCCCGCACTACAGGGAATGTACAAGGCAGCAAAAATGATAAAAGTTTTAGTAAACCTGACCTATGAGGAAAGGTTCAAAAAAAACCTTGAGAGAAGCCATGTATACTATGGTCTTGAGAAGAAAAGACAGAGGGTGAAACTGAAAACAGTCTTCAACTATGGTAAGGGCTGTTATAAAGAGGAAGCCATTAAGTGCTCTCCATCTTGACTGAAGGCAGGAGAAGTAATGGGTTTAATTTGCAGCAAGGGAGATTTAGGTTAGAAGTTTGGAAAAGCTTCTCACTCTAAGGGTAGCTAAGCTCTGGAACAGGCTTCCAAAGGAGGTTGTGGAATCCTTATTATTGGAGGTTTTTAAGAACAACCTGGAGAAACACCTGTCAGGGATGGTCTAGGTTTACTCGGGTAGGCCCCAGCGCAGTGGGCTGGACTTGATGACCTCTCGAGTCCTAGATGTCTATGATTCTGTGATCAACAGGAGAGATTTGGAGCCTTACCACATAATACCCAACAGCCTGGTAGTCATGGCATCCACCTGGCATGTGAGAGAATGGCAGAGCAGGGACTTAACCTGTGTCTCTTACATTCCAGATGAGTGCACTAATCATTGAGCTATTGGTTATAAATGGGGGGAGGGCGAAGGAGGCTGACCTGACTTAGACAGGAAGGGTTCACAGCTGTGAATCCTGGGCAGATATAGCACCACCTCCCTTTGAGATGCAAGACTTAGTCCCTACATCTCATCTTGGCATTTCCTAGTGACTAGCTTAGGCTGCTCTGCAGTTAGCATGCTGGCCTTTGGGAATCCTTTTTTTAGGCACCTTTCTCTCCCCGTGCACTATACAGGGAACTGAGCCCCTAACTTGGCCCTGAGGAGTCTGCTGGGTAGCAGGGAGCCTAAAGTTAGGTCTTGCTATATTCAGCATTGCAACACCTACGCCCCTTTGGGTATGTTTACACTGCAGCTGGGATCGAACCCCCCAGCCTAAGTAGACGGACTCGGGCCAGCGGAGCCTAAGCTAGCGTGCTAAAAACTGTGGTGTGGACGTTGTGTCTGCAGTTGACGCTAGGGTTCAGGTGGGCTTGAAAGCCCAAGTTGCCCTGTCCATGCTATTTTTAGCATGCTAGCTTGAGCAGAGCTAGCACAAGTCTGTCTCCCTGGTCTGGGAGGCTTGCTGCCACGTGCAGTGTTGACCAACCCTGAGTGGCTCTAGCCCCAGTTCCTATTGCCCTTCCCCCAGGGACAATTAGTACAGGGCTGCCCTGTGGGCACAGCATCCGCCTCACAGCTGCTCCTCCTAGGCCAGTGCTGGCGTTGTGGAGAATTAGTCACCCACTGCAGATGGGCAGGAGCAGCACCAGGCAGCGCTGAGTGCTGGCAACATGTGCTCCATGGGAACTGCGGGGCTCACAAGGGAAGGAATGCCCCCGGTTTGTGAGAAATTGAGTGGGGCACCATGGCAGGGACTGGGCAGGATGGGGAGGGCTGCAGGGTATCTCCTCCCTGCCAGGGACCCTATCCCAGGCACCCTGCACAGCCCCCACCAGCTGGCCCCCGCACTGCCATCCTGGGCACCCCTGCCCCTTCCACACCCATGGTGTGGGGGGCAGGGAAGGAGGGACCCTACCCATACTGTGAGTGACCAGAGCTGCCCATCTCCCTTCCAGGAACGCCAATCATAGAAGAGGAGGTTTGGAAGGGACGTCAAGAGCTATCTAGTCCAAGCCCCTGCTCAAAGCAGGGCCAACCCCAACTAAACCATCCCAGCCAGGGCTTTGCCAAGCCAGGCCTTAAACACCGCTAAGGAAGAGATTGGAGTTTCCACCCCCTGCCTCTTCTATAGTAGTAACTGCATAGCGCCTGGCCCAGGGGTGGACTGCAGCCCCCACTGCCACGCTGCAGCTGTCCAGGCGGGGGAGGGGGGAGTTTCTCCCAAACGCCAGCGAGGCTGGATGGGCGCAGGTTGAATGCAGGGGCTGTGCCAGAGGCATGATGCAGCGGGCGGTGCTCAGCGCAGGGCGCCCCAGCCAGACCCGCTCGCGCTCCCTCCCTCGCGCAGCCTTCTGCGCCTAGCAGCGGCACGCTCTGGGCTGGAAAGAGAGACCCAGCAGGGCTTGTAATCGAGCGCAGAGGGGCTCGCTCCCCGCGCCCCACGTGGCGGAAGGGAGCGCTGAGAGAGGCCCGCCCACGGCCGGAGTGGCTGGCGCGCAGGCTGAGCAGTCGCTGGCCGATCGGGGAAGATGGCGGAAAGGACGCAAAGCAGGTGAGGGGGAGGGGGGCGCTCAGTCCGCGCCCCGCCCTCCCAGGGTCACCCACCGCGGCCTCAGGTGGGCTCTCGTCCCGCCCCCAGCCGGGCGGGCGCGGACCTGGCTGGAGCTCCGACCCGCCTGTTGCCGGAAGGGCCGGGGCAGGCCCCCCCCCCGATCCCGTAGCCCCCCCCCCCTCAGCAGGGGGGCGCCGAGCTCTGCGGGGGGCGCCTCCGCCACCTGGGTGTTTGCCTCCCTCAGGGTGTCTCAGCCCGCGGGTCGGGCGGGGGAGGGGTGTCACAAGTGCAGGGCAACGCCCCGGGCCCCCCCACGCCTGCAGCCCGGGGGGGGGGGACGCTGTAAGTCCAGCATTTCGTGTGTAGTCCCAGGGCAGACGAGGGAGGCAGCACGAAGCGAGCCATGTGTCCGCACCGGCGCGCCTGTGACGCACTCGTGTTTTTAGGTCTGATTTTGTAAGCAAGTCGTTTTTAATGGAGGTGGAACGTGGGATAGGCCAGACGAAGGCACACGCCTACTCCTGGAAGGGTGGAGAGCCACTGAGCCCAGAGGACTTCCTTGTCTCCAGGCCTAGGTGCCATGGTTCAAGATAGAGGTTGAAACGTTCAGGAAGGTTCAGAGAAGACCTATGCGAAGGATTGCAGGGCTGGAAAACATGCCTTGTCATGAGAGATGTTTCAAATGGGGTGGGGGGTTTTTTGGAAAATTTCTCATCATGTCGTTCTCCGTTGGTCAAAATAAGGGAGAGTGCTGGCTCCCTGTGAGCTCAGGGAGTCTGAAATGGGAGCAAGAGATAGAGAGGTGACGTTTGGCTGAAGAAATTCTGGGGCTCCAAGCAAACTTTCTTGCCAGTAGATGCTGCCACAGCAGCACCTGATGGACGAAGCAGTGCCCTAGCCAGGGAGCACCCCATTTGCTTCTCTTTCTCTAAAGAAAGATCAGTCCAACCCTACAGTTCCTTTCCCCTGCCATGGGGGGGAGAGACTTCCCCCATCCCCAACTTTCCCATATCGAGTGTGCGGAAAAGAGAAAATACACAGAAATTACATAAAAATTCTTTGGGTCCTTAGTCATCCAACCTGTAGGAAATTCCATTTGGTGTTCTGAAATTCCACAGGTTAGAGAGTATCTGAACCTCCCCACCACCCCCCCATTCCCATCTTCAAGATAGATTCTCTATCTTGGTAGAAACTGGGGAGGGGAACACCAGAGATGTGTCACTGCATGGATTGGCACACTGTGTATATATACTTTTGTTTGGCTGGCCACAGTCCTACCTGGGGTTGTGAACTTGTTTCAGATCCATATTTTGCCTTGTTCACTTTCTTTCCATTCCCACCCTATCTGTACATTATACTGCAGTGGTGCATTAACACGTAACCTCAAGATTTGAGACAATAGCCACCAACAAATAAGATCCTTTCTAAGTCTGATCAATATTAAATGCTACTTTTGTCTCCCATGCCATCTCAATGCAGCTCAGCGTCTCCTTTCTTTGAGTGTGAATTAAATGTTCCCTATAAGACTTTTTGGCTAATCTCTATTTAGTTAGTGCTGCAGAGATTAAAGGAAATGCAAAATGGAGGTGTTTATTAATCTAGAAAGAGTGGCTATTTTTATTTTTCAGTTTCTTGGCAACATGATGGATTTTAAAAACTCATATTTAGAGCCCAGGGGATTTTTCTCATTGGTTTATACAGTTATAAATTGGGACATTCAAGTATCTCTTTAAATGTGTGTGTGCTCTTCTGAATTATGAACTCAGTGAAAATGTTGAAGTTATAAGTGCAAGTTGGATGGAATCTATTAGAAGAAGTCTACCTATCTTTCTTAGATTTCTGTCTTGGCCTTAAAAACCATTGTGTTTGTTTATTTTAATATTAATTTTTGGTTGCAGTGTGAAGATTGCTCCTGGAGCTGTCGTCTGCGTGGAAAGTGAAATCAGGGGAGATGTAACTATCGGTAAGAGAAAATACAGTGCATCTTTGTTTGTCTTGTTCTTCACTTATCGACTTTGAATCAGTACTTCTGAAAACGGAAGGTAGTGAATGGAGCCCCCACCTCTCTGGTAGTCAATAACTATCAGGGATTTAGTGGCAGAAGATCATGTGTTCTCCTAGTAAGTTATCTGATGAAAGGCCTCTGTGGTGGAAGTCTAGTCAGAAGTGAAGACTAGTCTGGTAAATTCTGCCTTGATATCACTGCTATCAATACTCCTTTTGTAAAGCGAAGAACTCAGGCGTGGCACATGCAATCTGACTCACTGTGAAATGCATTAGACATTTTATCACAGAGCACCCCCGTGCAATGCCCTCACAGTCTGAGCTGTTCAAACCTTTACAAAAGTCATGAATATAGATCAGTTTAGACCTAGAGGGCAATTTAGAAGAAAAGTGGTAGGTTTCAAACTGGCTCCACTTTCATACACACCTGCATAATTTGCATGTGGCCCCATTGAAATCCATGGGACTATTCACATGCAGAAAGTTACTCATGTATAAGTATTTGCATGAGTGAGAACTAAGTTCTTTTTTTGTTTTTTGTTTTTTTGTTTTGTCTTTGTTTTTGTTCTTTATTTTATGGCACTACAGTTTGCATAGCATAATTCCCCACAGAAAATCTTTAACTGGAAGTTAAGGATGCCTGCACATATCTTCATGAAGTCTGCCTTTCAAGAATTAGTTTGGTTCTGTTGTATTTTAAATTGGAAACCCAGGAAATGCTGAATTAAGGTTGCACTTACATTGCTTTTATCGTTTGATTCGGGTATATACATCTCTAGTCCTAAACCTCCATCTTTTCTGTAGGCAGATTCCTGTGCATGTGCAGAACAGTGAGAAGGATCATGGCCTGGCCTTTGCTTTTCTCATGTGCTCTAATTTCTGAACTGGGCACATGAATCCTGTGTATGGAGACATGCCGTTTCTATGTGTAATGGCTGTTGGAATTGTAAGGTTCAGTTCTCTATGTATGTCGCTTGCCAGGTTTAGGCCAGTGAGGAGTTATTGCCTTCAGTATGCTTTTTTGCCAGTCAGAAACCTGGGGCTGAGGGAAGAATCTTGTATTTGTCTGATCAGGAATAGTTCTACAAAACGAACCCACTATCCAGTTCAGGTTGTAATAGACTTACTTTCCTGGGGTCACTGATAAAATGAAACTGTCGTGGATGGAGATAATAATGTGAGCATATTTATTCAGACCATAGCTATAGGGTCAGGGTTAAGATTGCCTGGCATTCTTATTTGAGAAGCACAACTTGAACTGCTTCTAACATTTGTATTTTGTTTTGCATTCTGACATTCTTGAATGGTGATACTCATTCATCAAGCCCAAGGACACACAGGGAGTCTGGCAAATCTGGTCCCTGGCCAGTGCTTTAATCACAAGCCCATCCTGCATCTTAATTGAATTAAAATGTATTTTTCCTATGTTTTGGGTAGTCATTTCCATGTCCCTCTTGTTTGTTTCTGGAATTTTTGTGGTGGTGAAGCACACATGACACATCTTTAAATGATTTCCCCGCCTGGGGCCTTCTCTCAGATTTTAGTAATATCAGTTATTTAGATCTGCTAGTAATGAGTTTATCTTGTTTCCACAGGACCTAGGACAGTGATTCACCCTAAAGCGCGAATCATTGCAGAAGCAGGACCAATAGTGATTGGTGAAGGAAACCTAATAGAAGAGCAGACGTTGATCATAAATGGGTTAGTAAGAATCTTTACAATGCTGTTGAAGGAACATTGAGCTTTAAAACAGGATTTGCACCAAGTGGATGAATATCTATGTTTAACTCCATCACTGACAGTCTCAGCAGGGGGCTCAGGACTGAAAGAACATAGAAGATAGATTGTCTCTTAGCCCTAGAATCTCTCTCTCTCCAGAACAGGGTAGTGTGTTGGAAGCTTCAGCTGTGGTTCCCTGTGTTCTACCTGTTCTGGGCTAAGCAGAGGACTGGAGTCTCCTGGGCTGTAAAAGTGACACCTTACACAAGCACTGTAATTCATTTACCAAAAGTGGGGTTGCTTGCCACATCTGCACAGTATTAGCTGTCCAGAACTGGTTATAATTTTTGGGGGCAGGCGAGAGCTGGCCCAAGTTTCAATGCAACATTTGACCCTAAAACTCTCTCCACCCAGTACTGCTATCATTTCACACCCTGGTATGCCCATCTCCTCAACCACAAGGACAAGTTTACACAGCTTGAGATTACCTGAAATGTGGGCTGCTGGTCTGAAACCCCCAGAGAGGGAGAGAAACCTTCATCACCATGTTAGAAAAAAGAATTTTTCTTGTTCGTGCTTGTAAAATACATTTCTCACTTTATCGAGAAAAAATAATTTGCCTACACAAATTCTTATCTCAGCTTAATGATAAAAATGGGAGATACACCGCAAAAAACAGACTGTCAGCCCTTTTAAATAGCTAGCTTAAAATGTCGCAGCACATTCCTTGACATTTGTCTAGAGTGTAGTTAGGGCCTGGGCCATGAGCAGCTTTTTCCTTCATAGCAGTATTGTGCGGCAGCAATCCCTCCGCAGAGCTGGGCCCATACTTTACTATTGCCTGCTTTCTGTTTTCCTCTGAAATGGCCTCTGAGAGGTAGTATAAGGATGTTCTGAATTAGGAAACAGCCCTCTTCATCACTCTCTATGTTCTCAGTATTTCATCACTAGTGAGATTCAAGAACTGAATTTGAGCTTGCTGCATTCAATTTGAGGTTCATCCCAACCTTCAGTGCAGGGCTGAGGTCAAGGCAACACTTTACATAACTGAAGATCATTGGAAATGTTTAGATGATTATTTAAAGTTTCAATTTTTCCAGCTCTCTTTCAGGGTAACTCCTTTCTTTGCTGTGTTTATATCTTAAACATTGCAGCATTCAGTGACTGCTTGAGAATCTAGGAAAGAAACTGATTAGGCTCACTCTGGGAGAAAAGCACGAGTAAACAAACAGCCTACTGTTTAAAATTAAATGAGATTGTTAAACCCTAAACATTTAAACAATCTGAAATTCTGTAAAGATTCTAGGGACAGACACTTTTTCCTTCCAAAAAGAGACACTACCCTTTTAAAGTCAAGTTCTAAATGTATTCTTCTATCTTCTTGCAGGTATCCTGAAAATATTTCACCTGACACAGAAGAGGTGGAATCAAAACCAATGATCATTGGCACCTATAATGTTTTTGAAGTTGGCTGTTGTATCCTAGCTAAACAGTGATGTAAAACGCAAACTTGAACACATTAGTATTCTATATTTTCAAAGAACTGTCCAAACGTTAACTAGTAGTCATACCATTCCTGTGAGGTAGCTGACTTTTATACCCCTTTTACAGGGGAGAAAAATGGACAAAGAAGAGTAAGTGACTTGCCCAACAATAAGCCAATGGGAAAACAAGGATTAGCATTTGGGGCTTCCTCAGTCCATTAGCTCATGTAGTGTCTCAGACAGATTATTGTATCTGGGACTTCTACCCACTGGTTTGTTTGTATTTGTGTAAGTCCTTACATATCTTTACACCAGCTTGGGAGCTAGAAAGAAGAACCACAGGGAAAACAAATACGTGCACTGGCTACAACTGGTCTCGTTCGCAGTGTCGAAGGGTCTGGAGACAGTTTTTTTTTGGTCAGAAGAGGGCGACTCTTGCCGTTTGAATTTGAAACTCAAGTTAGTCGTTTGAAAACACACACCTTTTATATGAGATAACGTGAAGACTTTATAGCTTTCAGGACACAGGAAGCATGAAATCCCTTTCTGGATTCATTGTGACTAAAAAGGAAAAAGTGAAATATTAGGCAGTAGTAATTTCCCACACATTGTCAAACTATTAGTCTTTCTGTGAGTCTTGGAATACAATAGCCATTAGCTTCAGTGTCCCGCCTAAGCTATAAAAATCAGTGCAGCACACATACCCATGGGTTCATGAGTGCCTTTCTTCCTGGGTTGTGGGTTTGTGTGTTTGAAGGCGGGGTTATGTGGGTATTTGTTGCTGGGAATTTGGGATAAAGGAAAGGCATAAAGGCTTAGAATTTTATATTTCCTTTAACTATAACTTGTAGATTCACAAGCAATGAAAATGGGAGACAACAATGTAATTGAATCAAAAGGTAAGTGTTACTCATTGTGTCTTCATGCCTTGTCAGGTTTGATACCTGTTACATTGTAGTTGTGTTCTATTAAAGCCCGGGGTCTGTATACTTGCCTCTTGCATAAGATCTAGTGTGGTATTGGTTCAGTATCTGTTAAGTCTTCTCTCAGGCCACATGTACAATAGGAGAGAAAGGGAAAAAGGTGTGTTTTTAGGTAAACCTTGGTGAGGAATCTGACCAAGCAGCATGTGTTAAAACTATAACTGCCTTTGTCTGCACTAGAATTGTAACATTGGCATTTGCATGTGTTAACACCACACTTTTTTTCCCAATGGACTATCCTCTGCCCTTGCAGGGGGATGGACTACATTACTGGATGGCTTATGCCACTTCTAACTCTTGTGATTCCAGTCAGTTAGCAGCTTTCCCATTTGAAAGGACAGAGCCCTGCACTTTAAAAGCAAGGTCTAATTGGAGCCAAAGAGGAAAAGAGTGCAGTCAGTAGCTTCTGTTCCTGCTTTGGGATCAAAAGAGCTTCAAATGAATTTTCTAATGAATTTGATTTTTGGATATTAGTCTCTAAAAGCTGAACTTCTGTGGCATGCAGTCTGTTCAAGCACGTCTCCCGAGAATTGCGCGAATATGAAACGGAGATTGGTAACTGAGGGAGAAGTGGGAGTGAAATTAAGACTAAGTTGTGCTGGGAGCCAGAACACACCCTGGCTGTGCCCAGGATTGGGGAGAGGCTCAAAGACGGCATGAAGCCAACTGTGGGGCACTCCCCCTCTTGGGTCCTGCAGTGAGTGCACCTCACAGGATTATTGCCTCACTTCAGAGCAGCTGTGTGCACACTTGATAACTGTGAATGCAGCTTCCTCCCTGTCAAACTAAAGTGATATGCAAATCAAATCTATTGTATGTTGTATAGCAAATCTTTGACATGGTAGCAGCACAGGGAAGGCTGTGCTGCAAAGTTAGAAAAGGAAGTGGCTGAGTAGCCTAGACAGACAGGGCCATAGAAGTGAGTGCAGCTCCCTCAAACTGTGCTCTTACATGAAGGGGACAGGGAGGGAGGCAGGCCTGTCAGAGCAGGCGTGAAGGCCAGTATAAGTCAGGATAGAGAGAGCTGTGTAAGCGAAAGGAGCGTTTCAGACCAGGATGGCAGTTTGTGTGTGACAGGCCGTGAATATTGTCCATCTTGGCTCTCAGCATTCTTGTTTGCTTTGATTATCTCAGGCTTCTCTTTCCAGCCACTGCAAGGGTTTGTCTCTGTTTTTCAGCCTTTGTTGGTAGGAATGTGATTCTGACCAGTGGCTGTGTTATTGGGGCCTGCTGCAACGTCAACACACATGAAGTGATCCCGGAGAACACCGTGATCTACGACGCTAAGTGCCTTCGCCGAGTGCAGACCGAACGGCCACAGGTGGGTGTGCTGTCCTGCCAGGGCATGCAGTCTGCCACTCATCAGTGAGCCACGCGCCACAGTGATTCATCCCCGTTTGTCTGAAACAGACACTACTCCAGACACAAGAAGGGGGAGGAGAACTGCTAAACCTGTGATCCAGGAGGAGGGAAGCAAAGGCTGGGAGCCAGATTTGCAGAGCTTTCTTTCAGCAGGAAAATGCAGTGTGTCACTCAAAGAATGGCCCTCCTTAGCAACCTTGCCCAGTCCCACTGGGGCAGCTGGCAGGGCAGCCAGGAGCACCCTTTCAGGTTCACCATTCTGCTCTTCTGAAAACACATTTAGTCTTGCCAGCTGTTTAACCAAGTATACTTGGGCCCTTCCCTTGGAGCTCCAATGTAATTTCCTTCCATACAGTTGGTTTGCAGTATGTCAGAACTCACTGGGCCGGACTTTGAAGGCCCATCACCTAGGAAAACCTGGAGTGTATTGCACTAGTTGCCCAATGCAGCCTTGTGCCCTCAGGTTAGGCATTTGTGCACATGCCACTTTACATGCCTGTGTTTGACCATCCATCCTTTTGTCTCCATAACCTGCGGTGCTGTTACCGTTGTCAAAGTGCCTTGGCCCAGGGCCTCCCAAAAGCATGATACTGTCTGGGTGCCTTGGCTTTACGCATATTGATGCCAGTCCTACAGTTGGCTCTGCACTATCAGACTCCTGTGCCAAGGTGGAGTGCTGTGGCATCAGTGGAAGTCTGCCCACGCAGATCATGGGCAGGATTGGGGTCTAAGTTAGGTGACTTGTGTCCCTGAAATGACTTAGAGCAGTGGCTCTCAACCTTTCCAGACTACTGGACCCTTTTCAGGAGTCTGATTTGTCTTGTGTACGCCAGATTTCACCTCACTTAAAAACTACTTGCTTACAACACCAGACATAAAAAATACAGTGTCTTAGCACACTGTTACTGAAAAATTGCTTAATTTCTCATTTTTACCACATAATTATAAAATAAATCAATTGGACTATAAATATTGTACTTACATTTCACTGTATAGTATACAGAGCAGTATAAACAAGTCATTGTCGGTATAAAATTTTAGTCTGTACTGACTTTGTTAATGCTTTTTATGTAGCCTGTTGTAAAACGAGGCAAATAGATGAGTTATGTTGATATATAGATGAGTTATGTACCCCCGGAATATCTCTGCGTACTCCGGATTGAGAACCACTGACTTAGAGCGCCAGCTTCACTTGTGTAACATGCCTTTGTTTCTTACCCTTTGCCAGTGCTTTTCTTATCATGTGTTGTTTCTTCTAGCCACAAACACTGCAGCTGGATTTCCTGATGAAAATCCTGCCAAATTATCATCATCTAAAGAAGACCATGAAGATGACATCTACTCCTGCAAAGAGCTGAGAGTTTTCACACCACTATAGGATTCCCTCATCTGCAAAAGGAGTTGATTTGGGTATTTCCCCTTCATTGCTAGCACTCCATGCAGGAAGTAGCTGATCTTTCCTCATGCATTCCGTTCGGGGAAACTGTTTTTTGTTTTGTTTTGTTGTTACTATTTATATTTAGTAAAATATCTGGATCAGAAGTCTGATTGGTGGTTGCCTTGGTTATAATATTGTGCACAATTCCTTCTGGATAATAATATCACCAGTTACTCTTGTGATGTAGGACAGAAATTGTCTTTCAAAGGGGCACAAAACTGACAGAGGATTAGAAAATATTTCAGGGCTTATTTTACGCTATTAATAAATATGTTACCCTCTCAACTTTGTAACTTTAATGTTCCTATTTCATCTTGAAGAATTTCAGCCAATAGTAATGTCACAATGACTAGAGGCATTCTGGCCTAGTAGGTAGAGAGGCAGTAATGCCTGTTCTTATTCACTGGTATTATGTTAGCACCGTGAGGGTTTGCAATCTAAGTAAAGTTTATACTCTAAATAGATTAACTCCTGTATTCTTACCTCCGCTCTGCCATTGCCCCCTGGGTGGTGGTAAAGGCACTTAGTTTGCCCAGTCTTCATGGATACATGGCACTTTGCATGAGTATTAGTGTTCACAGATAATGCGCAGTAACGAGACGTCAATGGAGGCAGCTCCTCTATTTACTGTGATGCTGTCCTGACTTTTGTGGCTGGCAGAACCTTGAGGACCTCTTCTATTCTAGCAGGGGAATGGCTGGCAAAGAGTCCCTTTTGAAAGGTTTCTCCAGTTTGTTTTCAGACCTTTCAACAACATTTAAAACAATCATTCTGTTTTCAAACTTTCTGAACCAAAACCCCATCACTAATCCTTTCCGATTGAAGATTTGATACTGTGTTATAACATTAGAAAGAAGTTAGTTCAGGAAATTCTGTGCTCTGTAATCAATGAGTTCTTCTAACAATGTTTCTAAAACAAAAGGAACCCTGTCCTACATGTGTGCTGAACTGTGTCAGCATTCATAGGCAGCGAGAGAACAATGAAAGCAAAGAGCCCTCTGAGAAAGGACATCAGGATTGAATACTGAAAGGTGCCCAAAGCATAGAACAGAACCTTAGGCAAGAACTGCAGACATTTGCCAATACTTCAACCCAGAAATATCATAATTTTCTTGATGAAAAGTTGTCTTTATTAAAAATATTAGAGAAGGTGAGAGTTGACTGGGGAGCTGGATGTTAATATGAATGGGATTTGTGTGTCTGAGACCCAAAGTCAGTTCTGAAATTATCAACCTGGATGCTTTAGAGAGTGCCACCGTATCAGTGAAATTTTGGGGGTGGGTTAGCAACCTTCCCCTCCTGCAAAACCCTAAGTCCCTTTTGCAGGTTTACAGCAGGAGGTTGTTGAATTTTGGCAAAAGTTCCTGGAGTCTTAAGAATGTGGTTAGGAAAATTGCCTGGTTTTGATTGTATGCCAGGGCAGCAGGTTTGCCAGCATGTTAATTTCAGTAGCATTTCAGGGGCTTCCTGGTACCCTCAGAACATCCTGAAGCTGTCCTTTGGAGAATAAGGCTTTGGATCAATCTAATGCTGGGCCGCTGCAATAGAAAGAAAATTCATTGTGTTTTATTGTTCAGCCTCCCTGTTCCATTGTGTTCATTGGCTTTTTGTGCTAATATAACTTCTTCCCCAAGCACAGGCCTCTACCTCTTGATATCAAGGAACACCTTCAGCACCCATCCCATACCTGGCCAGCCACTAGGGGAGACAAGCTCACATACACTTGAGTACCTCTCTTCCCCCTAAGATGCTGCTCCTGGAGCTGAGGGTGGGCCTAGTGCTGCAATGTGGAGCCGAAAGCTGAGGTGCCTTGGGAGAGGTGTCCCCATCCTCCTGTTGTCTTTCTGGCTTATGTAGTGTCTGCAAGTGGCTGGTTGGAGGAGCGGGAGGGCTCTGAGCATTTCTCTGGTGGGTGGCTGTTCTCTCAGCAGCACTGCAGGATAAATGTCTTGTCACACGTGTGGTTGCTGTGGCCCTGCAGGGGTTCCGAGTGCAGATTTAGAGGTGGACATTTAACAAAAAGAGGGGAAGCCTCGCCCTGCCTGCGGCAGATCCATAGGGCCAACCCGGCTACCTTGTTGGCCTCAACGAGCAGCTGATTGCTTTCTTAACTCTTGCCAAATTGTGAATGTAGTGAGAGATTGTGTCAGATTGGGATATCAGGGTTAAGGGTAGGAAGAGTGACTTAGGGATGGGGGGCTCTGCTTGTTCCCAGGTTGGAAGAGTTCCTGTGTGTGGAGCAGTGACGGACAAACATTAGCTGCCCTTCATGGCATGCTTTGCTAACATACCAGAGATTATAAAAGCTTCTGAGTGAGGGCTGTGCGCCAGCTAGTGGAAGGCACTTGGGTTGCCTCTCCTTTTCTGGACGTTACTGTTAGAGAACTTGGATGGGAAGGTTCCCTGGCACAGGGAAGGGCGTGGATTGGGCTGTTTATTTCCATCCCTGCAGTGGTTCAGGAGCACACTCAGTGAAGTGGCTGGCACGATTGGGTTTGGACAGCAGGCCAGGTGTGCTTTCCCATGGTATTGATGGATAATTTCTCATTAGGACATCTCAGGTCCCAGACCTGGGGCCATCATCTATTTCCTTCACTCTTTGTCTCTTTGCCCTGTGTTAGAGAGGTTGCCTTTCTGGTCTCTTTCTCTTAGCTTCAAAAGTTGTTTGTCTACTTGGAAAAGCTTTGCTGCTTTAATGATACCTATAACTATGCTGCAGTTAAGGTGGCAAAACTCCTGACATGGACAGAGTCGTGCTAGGATAAAAGTGCTTATACCAACGTAGCTTATTCCCCTTCCTGTATGAGAATAGCTGGGCTGAGAGAAGACACCTTTTATACCAGTATAATCACACCCCTACCCATCCCTGTTACACCAGTAGCAAATTCTAGTGCGGACCCCTCTCACCAAACCTGCTCATGATTCAGTGTGGCTTGCTAAGCTTCCCCAGTGGCATTAAAGCACAGGGGAGGAAGGCAGATGGTGTGCTGTGACACTAAGCCAGAGTCAGGACACTTCAAGGGGGCCAACTCATCAGCAGTTTGCCTCTCCGCTGATCAACAGAACAGCATTCACTTTTGACTGCCATGGTGTGAAGGGCTGAGCTGGTTTGGGGCCTTTGAGAAGTCCCTTTCCCATAAGCTGTGACACGCAAGTGGATCACTGGGCAGTTTTTGAGGCCAAACCAACAGCCAAGATTTCTGTGGAGTTGGCCTAACTCAGAGACAGTCCTAATGTCGCAGTCCTTCACATTCCTTCGGCAGGTCATCGCCTCCCACCTCTGCTCCTCACTAGTGCATCGCATCGTCCTGGCACGAGGGTGTGGTTGGCTCTAGGCAGAGGAGCTAGCAATACCTTATTATGCCTATAGGTTTTTTACACTGAACTCTCTTTATTACACAGCCGTTATGTACATACAGAATCTTTATTGTTCTCCCAGGAGTGGTTGCTTACATCTCACCTGCAAACTGTCTCAAGATCGATGAATCCAGGTCTCATTACCCCAGTCAGTAGTCTCATGAAGACAGTCATTGATTAGCCCTTTCATAGACAGCATCCAGCCCAAAGTGCTTCCCCTCAGGAGGGCATGAGAGTGAATGATCCCTGGAGTTGAGGGGATGCAACAACTAGAGAGAGTGTCTGGGGTCCATGGTGCGTTACACCCTCGCCAGGGGCTAGCTGACTAACTGGGGTTTATAAAAAAAAAAAAAAAAAAAAGGCATTTCTCTTGAAGGCAAGGCATCTGACAGTTGATTAAACCCCCCCATAAATCAATAAAAAAACAAACAGCCCCTCTTCCCCCTTCTCCCTCCCCCCCCCCCCTGCTAGACTCTCCAAGTACCCTACAGCATAAATCTCACACTCACACATTCCCCCCCCTTTCCTGGGCATTGTGCCTCGTGGCAAAGGGTTTGTCCTTAAAGGGCACAGCCTGGCAGCCTGTTGAGCTGGTAGGGAGCAGGGTGAGGGAATGACTGAGCTGTGGGACTTCCTTGGTGAGCACCCTTCTGGTTTATATAGACAGGGCCCAGACCTGACAGCCTGGCACAGGGAGAGGAGAGCCAGGTCCAAAGCCAGTTAGAGCTTTGAAGGTCAGTACCAGCACCCTGCACTGCACCCAACCCTCCCAACCTCCCTTAAGGTGCAGAGTGCTGGGCAATCTGCCCCTTTTGCTTACCAGCCCACCACTGTATTCTTCGCATGCTCTCAGGCTCTGAGGGGGCACCCACCTCCTACAGGCACCTCCTGTCTCCATGGCTCCTATGGGGAGCTCTGGCCTGGCCTTCCCTGTGCCTCCAAACCTTCCTCAGCCAGCGTGCCTTTGTCCTGTCAGCTCCCAGCACCCATCTGGCCAGCCCTTGTGGTACCAACTTTCTGCATTCTCCCACAGGGTGCTCTCCTTCTGACAGGGCTGGGTGCTTCTCAGCACCCCCGGCTCCCTGGCCAAATACCCACCAACTAGCACTGGCCTTGCCAAGTCTCATCCCACCCCTCTCACTGTAGCCTGGGGTTGGGAGAGTGGGATATGCAGCTGGAAATACCTCCAGGTAGGAAGGTCCAGAGATAGAGCATAAAAAGTAGGCAACATTGGTAAAGGAATTCCCTGAGTTTTTGGCAGTTTCCATCAAATCGTTCAGGTGGGGTGCTCTGTTTGGGTGGTGCGGTCACCACCATGCCTGGAATGCCATACTCTCTTCCTGTGAGCATGGAGGGCTTGGGTTTTGGCCAAAAGTTGCATCTTCACTCAAAACCCCAGTGCGTGGACCTTGGTCCAGAGAGGATGATCCGCTTCTGCATGTGACCCTTCTGTCAACAGCCTTGGCAGCTACAACAGCTGGAACTTTATTTTAGGGGATTCTCAACACGATTTCTAAATTTTTGGCTCACGCCTCTGCCCAGTAATCTGGGAACCTATAGCCACTCTGGGCATCTTTTCTAGCCAAATCTGTGCCCACTGATGAGCACAGAAGTTTAAACAAAACAGCTTTGTTGGGGATAGATAGGAGAAAAGGGAAAGGCCAGTGTGGCCTCCCTCGGACCCAGGGGGAGGAGTGAGCCTTCCTACCTGAGGGGGCGGTGCTAGGCCAGCCTCACCTGACAGGAAGTACAAAACAGGGCCCAGGGAGGCGAGCTGCTGGAGGAGAAGGAGGTCTTGCCCCTGGAGCTCAAGCTTGATTGCTGCAGCGCTGAGGCACTGCTACAGTTGCCGAGTGCCAGGAGCCCAGAGCCACTGGAGTTACCTGCCACCGGTGAGGCTGAGGGGTTTACCCTGGGGAGACCAATGGTGACCCTGAAGCCCAGGTATTGTAGGGAAGGAGCCCAGGGGAACCAGATGGTTGTCCGGGTGTGTTGTGGCCTGCAGGTGAGTCAGTGAGTTTCGGCTGGAGCCCCGCTGATCCAGTGGCAGGGCGCTCCGCCGCTGGTAGGGCCCTGGGCTGGGATGCGGTGAAGTGGGGGGGGCCTGTGTCCCCCTCCTGCCCCTTACCTTGCCACTCTGGGGTGGCAGCCTTACCCCAGCCTGCGAAGCCTCGCCTGGCTTTAGACCGCTCTGCTAGCCCCCCGGCCCCCACCTTGCCTGAGGTCCAGGGCTATGGGCAATAGACTGCCCTGCCCTGCCGGGCGCTAGACTGCTACTCAGCTGATTGGCGAATTCCCCCTGCCAACACTCAGTGAGTGAGGGAGGCTGTGGGGCCTGGCCCAGAGCAGGAGGCGTGACCGGCCCCCCTCTGCAGCCAGCTTGACCTGGGACAAATATTTACAGTTGAGCCCGTCACCGCCAGGCTGCATAAGTCACAGTCCCAAACGCCCGGCCTCTGAATGGCGGGTGCCCTTTGTTCTGCCTCAGTTCGTGGGTCCCCAGCTTCCTCGCTCACAGGTGCTGGTTCCCAGCCTCCGGGAAAAGCGGGGTCCCTGCTTGGAACCTCAGGGGCTGTTCCCCTCTGACTGAAACCGAGTGGGTCCTTTCGGCTGGCATCTCTTGAGGTAGTGGGACGCTGAGACGGACAGCCCCCAGGGCCAGTGGGGAGAGGCCAACGCATGAGCTCAGCCTAACTGACAGGGCAGGCAGGCCAATGAGGGAGCCAGGAGGGCGGGGTGTCCCATCCTCCCTGTGAGCTGCAGCTGCCTGGGCAGAGAGCAGGGCCGAGCTAAGGCAGAGCAGCCAGTGGCTGGGGGCCAGAGACGCCCAGGCCAGGGTGCTGAGCTGAGCTGAGCTGAGCTGAGCAGACTCACAGCAGCAGAACCAGAGGGGCCCAAGGAGCAGCTCAGGGAGCCGCGCCGAGCCGCACTGAAGCAGAGGGGGGCTGGGAGCTGGGGCTGGAGCCGTTCTGAGCTGGGTGCAGTGAGCAAGCGGCTGGGGGGAGCGAGGGTAGGGCCCGACGCAGGGAGACACCCCCAGCCCAGAGGCTGTGCAGGCCAGACTGGGAGGGGGGTTGTGACCCGACGGGGGTGACGCTGGGGAGAAGGGCCTGGCCCCCTAGTGCCTGGGGGCGGGTGGCTACCGCCAGAGCACATGTCCAACCCACGGCGTCCCTGCCGCGCAGCCAGGCCTGGGCAGGGGGTCTGTGACATGTGGGACACAGACTGAGCGTCCCTCACACCCCGGAGACGCTGGGTGCGGTGCCTGCACCGGGGGCGGCCCTAGGTGTTTCCTTTAACCTTCCTCATCTTTTCTCAGGTTTTTAATTGATTGCTGTTTAATAAATTGTGTTTGCTTTGCACTGTATGCAGTGATCAGTGAGTCAGGGAAGTGCCCAGTGCAGAAAGAGCCCCCCGGAGTGGGGACACCCTAGCCCCCGCCCTAAGTGACACAACAAGGTTGGGGGTGGAGCCCCCAGGAATCCTGGGCCCAGTCTTGTCAGAGTTACAGAAACCCCCCCCACACACACACTGGAGAGGGGAAGGGAGCCCTTGGGGTGAGGCAGGCCCCTGGGTAAAGGGAGCAGGAGCGAGGACTCCGATCCTTTCGCTAGCCAACTGCAGCGGGGCAGTGTAGGAGCCAGGAAGGTTCCCCACAATAGCGCAATCATTCCCCCACTTACACATAGGCAGGCCTGGGACTTCTACCACCTGGCCTGCTTTATTGATTTCAGCAGCTAGGACAGGGAGGCCTCAAACTAGGCTGCCAGAGACTGTTGCTACAAATGCCTCTGCTCCCCCTGTCCTGCACATAATTGTTCCTGCCCTGCTGCTTGGTCTGCTGGAAGCTGTGGCCTGTGGGTGAATCCAGATGCCACTTTGCTCTGCCTGCTGGGGGCTGTGGCTGGGCCAGACCGTTTCCTTGCTCTGCCTGTTGTTCGGGTGCCCAGAACTGCAGCTGGGCTCTTACCTCTGCTTACTAGTGGCCAGACAGCTGGAATCTGTGCTGAGCTCTGGCCATGTAAGGCAGTTATAGCTATTAGTTTAGCTCTCTTTTTAGATACCAGGGGATGAGTGGCCTTGGGAGAAAGCCACCAAAGTCCATACCCCCCAGAAAACTAGTCCAAGCAGCAAATCACAATTGTGCTGTCTTCTCCCCTTACCCCTTAGCTCTGTCCAGGGCCTATCACCCCACCTGGTATCAGGGTGACCCCATGCCAGTCATTGTCCAGGTGGGTTCCCAACTGAACGTTCTCAGAAATATGGGCCCCCAAGTACAAAACTTAGTCAAATTATACCCCCATGTCCCCAAACTAGCTGCAGTTAACACGTAAATGCTGGTGTGTTATAGCCGCCCAGGTCCACGTTGGCAGATGGTGAGCTGTAGGGGGCAGGGACTGCCTCTTGGGATTTGCACAGGGCCCTGTTCTCTCGGAGTCCTGCCCACAATACTTTCTCAGGAATAGTCTCCCCAGATATGTGGCCAAATATGTCCCCTCAAAACTACCAAATGCTGAGGCCCCCCCCAGTGTGGGGCTAGTTTCTCTCTCCAACCCTGCACACGTCGCCCATCAGCCCTACCCACCCTGCCCAGAAACTGCTGAGCCCTGCAGTGCCTGGTCAGGGTGACCACGAGTCCTGTGTCCCCAGAGTGAGGAGTGTTCAGACACACAGGGAGTAAGCAGAGACCATTGCGATGTGCAAGCTGGAATGCTCTGACATCAGACAGGCCCAGTGGGTTGACCCTACACAGTAAATCATTCCAGCTAGACTGCACTAGCCCCAGGGAATAACCCTGCGTTGACGAGGAGATGGCCGTGAGGAACCCAGACGTTTTCCATCACCTGCTGCTATTGCTCTGTGGTGGGGCCCCTGCGTGCAGTGTCCTTCAGGGGGGGGTTGCCCACAGATCGCACTGATACTCCTTGTACCCTTATTAATGACACCTTGAGCCAGGTTCTCTGCTGAACTTTTAGCAACCATTGCTCAGAAGGCTCAGCCCAGGACAGGTGAGCTAAGGCAGCTTTAAGCCAGTTTTGCACCTCCCAGAGTCTGGGCTATTTCAGGGGTCAGTACAGTCCATGGCATGCACCTTCTAGCTCTCATTTATAGCGGCCTCTTCCATTGACGCCTATCAGCTTCCGCGCACCCAGAGCAGAGGGCCCAGCCCCCTCTCCCAAAGCCCCAGACGCACCTCTCCCCAGCTCCAGACACACACTCACAACCACGCCACGACAGTGTAGGGGGGTGTGTGCTGGTCCTACGCTGCTCCAGCCCTGGGGAAATACTCCAGGGAGCTGTTCTGGCCCCTTTACATTGCAGGAGAAGGATAGAGGAGCCTGAATCTGGTCTCTTCTATTCAATGGGATTAACTACTTCCCAGAGGGGGCAGATAATGTTGGCATTGGAGTCATTGGGTTTTGCCTTTGTATCTACAGCCAGAGTACAGCCCTCTGGCATGGTGAAGACAGGACCTTGCCTCGTGTTTGAGAGTTATGCTGAAGCAGTGAGGATTTCACAGGACAATGAAACCTCTTTTTATCCCTGTCTGAACATCTGCTGGGAGTGATGCTGCAATGAACACTGCGTGTGTGTTCAGAGCAGGCACTTGTCCTAAACTTCCTGGCCCTGCCCAAGGGCTGGTGCGTAACCAGGAATTCACCATTAGCACCGCTGCAATCCAAGTATTGTGGAAGGTTAAATTCCTCTCTGTCCCAGCCCTTTAAAGAGCGACTTGGTGTTTCATTAGCCCGGCAATCCTTAGGTAGGGCAGTTTGAACATGACTACGCTATTCCTCCTGCAAGGAGAGATTCAGGCCCTTACCAAGAAACTTCCAGGTTTTTTCCCCACAGAGACGTGAGAGGGCTCCGAAAACCTTGGGATATGTCTTAGCCCCTGCAGCAGCAAATACCCACAGGACAGGGCCTGACTTATTTGGCTATAACTACCCGGAGTGCTGATGTTGATTACATTTTTTGGTTCCCCTTTAATGGAATGTATCTAGAGTGTTCTCATTAGCCCGTCTTTCCTGCCAGCCAGCTATTTTTTGCTATTACTTTCTGTCCTACCATTAGTAATCTTGACTTTCCCCAGCACACTGCCAGAGCCCTGATGTGTTCCATATCACCCTGACAGTTTGTCGGCAAACAGGGAGGGATTTTTCCCCTCAGATGTCTGATGTGCGTTTTGTCTAAATTGGTTCTCTCTAGGACAAGTAGCTATGCTGTGGATCAAGTGCGTTTTCCTCACTGATTCCCAAAATCCCAGCTACTGTAACCCTATACAAACATACACCCAAAGGGGTATTTCACCTCCCCGCTTCCTGCAGACACCGCTGGAGGAATACAGGGGAAGGACAGAGATGGGGCAGGCTTTTGTGGGGCTGGGGTTTGCTTGGACGGCCCAGCACGTGTCTTGCTGGTGGGGTCTTTAAAGTTACTGTGCTTTGCCAAAGGGCAAAGGGGAGCAGGGCTGAACAGGTGGGGGAGCAATGGAAACTGGAAGGAAGGAAAGGAGTATGGTGGGCAGGGAAGGTGAGGCCTGACACCCTAGCTTGTGAAATCATTTGTTTCCCCCCCTACCCCTGCAGCACCACAGGCAGGCCTTGGCAATACAGCTGGCAGTGGGCAGCAGCCACCCTTTGGAAATACAGGAGAGGCTTGTTTGCAGCAGCACCTTGTAAGAGCAACCACCGCTTATGAGCAATGTTTCCCCCGGGCACACTTTCCATACTGCATGTTTCCACATGGTAACAGCAACATGGCTGCTGCATAACAGCAACATTTGCGATGTCCCATCCAGGGGTGGAGAGGGGGAGGGATGCAGGGGTGTTGCTCCCCCAAACGCCCTCTTTCCACTCCCCTCCCAACCCAGGGCCTTCTGAGCAGCTTCAGGGCGCACAGCCGGTCCACTTGCCCTGCCCGACAGAGCCTGTGTGCAGCGCATGTGGGGGGGGTTGGGGACAGGGTGTGGAAGAGGGATTTTTTTGAGGGGGGGGGAGAAGCTGGAGTCAGGGGAGCAGCAGAAGCGCAGATGGAAGGTTTCCGCCTCCCTTCCTCAGCATCTGGCTTGCAGGCGGCAGGGACAACAGGGTTGCTGTTTTGCAGTGGGGTGTATCGGGGAACCCACCCATGCACTGAGCTGTCCCCTCCAACTCAGTTGCTGACGGCGGGGTGTAGGTGTGCTGTTTTGCAGTGGGGGGGGGTCAGGGGACCCCCCGCTTCAGGGCATTGACCTGTCTCCTTCCCCCCTCCCATCTCTACTGTCCATGCTAGGAGCACCCTCCCCCCCCCCCCATTGCAGGCTGCGCACGGTGCCCTCGGCAGCTGGGGTTGCTCAGTTGTTTTGCTGACGGGGGGCTTCCCTGCCAAACTCAGGGTTCCCCTGCTTTGTTCCTCCACCCCCAACACCAGGGAGGGATGCAGGGGTGTTGCTCCCCCAAACTCCCTCTTTCCACTCCCCTCCCAACCCAGGGCCTTCTGAGCAGCTTCAGGGCGCACAGCCAGTCCACTTGCCCTGCCCGACAGAGCCTGTGTGCAGCGCATGTGGGGGGGGTTGGGGACAGGGTGTGGAAGAGGGATTTTTTTGAGGGGGGGGGGGAAGCTGGAGTCGGGGAGCAGCAGAAGCGCAGCCTTCCAAAACACCCTTCAGACACCTTTTGAGCAACAGGGCATCAACCAGTTGCTACTAATAACCCTCTGCTGTAAATACACAGCGGAGACAGGTGGTGGGCAGTGCGGGGGGGGGGCGGGCGAGCGGGGCCAGGGACAAGCAGGCAGCCTGCGTGGAGCTATGGGGTCAGGCTGAGGAGGAGGGGAGAAGCTGCAGGCTCAGGCTGGCTTCAAGGATATATGGGGTGAGGCTGTGGGGCAGCAGGGCTGTGGGTTCAGTCTGACAGCGTGGGGGAAGGAGCGGGGGGCTGTGAGCAGCCATCGCTCCCACCGACCTCAGCTGCAGCTGTAAGCGCTCAGCACGTCTGTAAATCGCACCCCTGGGGCTCATGTCAGGCACCCAGAGAATGAGGAACACACAGTTAGTGACCCCCTGTGAAAAGTTTGGTGTAAGTGACTTGCCCAGCATCACACAGGAACTCTGTGACAGAGACAGAATCCAGTTCTCCAGGGCAGCATGCAGCTGCTGTAACCATCAGACTGTCCTTTCTCTTCCTGTAACCCCCTGCCTTATCCATTACATGTCTCCCCACCCTTCAGATCTCGTCATCAGGCCCCTGCCCCGTGAGCATCCCCGGCCACCCTGACTCATGGACTCATAGACTCTAAGGTCAGAAGGGACCAATATGATCATCTAGTCTGACCGCCTGCACAACGCAGGCCACAGAACCTCACCCACCCACTCCTGTAATAGACCCCTGACCTATGACTGAGTTATTGAAGTCCTCAAATAATGGTTTAAAGACTTTAAGGTACAGTGAATCCACCAGCAAGTGAGCTGTGCCCCATGCTACAGCGGAAGGTGAAAAACATACTATCTGAACCAGCTGCATGATATCCAGACAGTCTGCCTTCACACTGCATCCAGGAAACATCTGTAGTGCTCATGTGTCACATCATCCACTCCCTCACCCTTGTGTCCTGCCCCGATACCAAGTGCCAGGACCTGCTGCCACCCGAGGAGGGCAAGGAATGGGGGGGCTAGTCTGTCCTGTACTCTGGGCTCATGGCCCACTGGGGATATTAGCTTGCAGCTTCTTCACGGAGCCGTGAGAATGGGTGTGTAGCTGGCGCAGTTCCTGAACTCCCCTAACACCTGTCCCTTCTGCAGCTGGAGGGCAACCCTGCCGCACATCTATGTAGAGCACGTCATGTTGCAGCCCCTCTTCTGGCTCCTCCAGAACCTCTTGTGCTGAGATTCTGGCTGCACTTTTCCCCTCACTTCCTGAGCCTGGCTCACCCCATCCGTGGCCCCACAAAGTCATGGGACCACCTCATCAGCCTCCTCCTGGCACTGGCCAAGACGTCCTCCCATCACTCCAGGAGGTGCTCTGCAACTGTGGGGCCTATTTCCGTCCCCTTGTGAAGTCACACCTTTGAGCAGAGTTCCTCTAGGCGGCATCTGCTGACACCCAAGATGCCTTTCAGGAGCAGTGGATAGTGTCAGGGGTTGGCTGCTCAGTGTCCCCCCCTCTGAATCCCTCGTGATTAAACTTTGACCCCACTCCTGAAATTATCCCCAGAAACCAACAGTGGCCTGGGCTCAATGGTTCCGCCCTCTTAGCTGAGAGGGGTGGGCCTTTAGTTTTGGGCAGGCCTACACCCGCCCAACCCCGGTTCTAACAATACGCCCCTTCCAAATTCTGCAACAAACGAGGCAGGGTTCCCACCGACAACAGCCTCCTTCAGTACATGCCCTTGATTCATCCCTAGAGCCAGGGCCATTCTGTGTCCTGACTGAGGCAGGGGCCGATGGAGAGACTAGCTTGTGCTCGTGTGAGTAAAGACAGTGTCATAAAGCATATGTCCCAGGGAGCTGAATTCAGGTTGCACAGGCAACTGTAAAGCTGGCGTTTTCCTAACTTTAAAGTGCTTGACTTAATAATGTTCTTTTAACGTCGTTTCAGGGCAAAAAAGAAAACAAATTTCCGTTATGTGCATCTGACACCCACCCTTTTCTGTCAGCAGCAGGGTTAAATCCCTGAACTCGCAGCCTTGCAGCACTGACCTCTACCACTTAAGCCATTCTGCTCACATGATGGCGCATCAGAGTGGGCTGTTAGCATCTGTAGATTAGCAACTGGAGGGGGCCGCATAACACACTGCAACAGCAGGGTCCATGAGCACCAGTAGATCCATTTTACAGGCAGCATAGCCCAATTCAGATATTTGACCACTTCTTGCTTCGAGGCAGTGTAGTTGAGTGGTTACAGCATCATTGTGTGCTGGATTCTAGTCCCAGTTTGTGTAACCTCTAGGTATGGCATGGGACTTTGTTCATTAAGAAGGTTTATGGCAGGCACAGCTTTTTTTAACAGCCGTCAGCAGAAGATGTGAGTTAAGAGCTCAAGACCACTTTGCTTCTCACCCAGTGCACCTTCTGCTAGGCCAAAGCAAATTAACAAGAGCCTGTGCTGTCAGTTCTGTGTGCGTCACGCTAACGCTAGCGGCGCGCACACAGGCACAGTGCAGCTAGTAGTGTTTAACAGCCTGCCTCTGGCAAACGCTGCTGAGCAAAACACAGGTGGGAAATGGTCGTTTTTATAACTTGGGCAAATCTGAAAATACTTTTCATGGCAAAAGGCACCTCCCTGACCCCAGGATCAGTCCCTTGCCAAATAAGTCCTGCTGCAAACCAGGGCAGTTCTAGAATTCCTCAAAAGAACAGCCAAGGACATTTTTATAGTGGGATCGGTGCCACTCCCCTTCTGACTGCATTATTGTGCAGAAATATAAGAAAGGTTTATTTTTAAGTGGAGTTATTTACTTAAATTATAAATCATTTTCCAAGGACAGCCCAGTTACCATCTGTCACTGCTGTGCTTGTAATAATAACTTTTTATAGCATTTGGATAGTAACGTGTCCCAAAGGGCTCTGCAGGTTTAATAAATTACAGAATCAAATAGAAATAAATGGTTAAAGAATGTTACGTTCTAGAAAATACTAACAGTTATAGAGGATGCCAAGCAGAAGGGACTAAGGAGCGTGGGCTGAGGATAAATCAGGTTTCTAGGTGAAATTTGCAATGAGGCAGATTTGGAGGGATTGCAGAGGGAAAAGTTCTCTGTAGGAAGTGATGCGGTTGTATGTAGACCCAGAGAAGCAGCCGATAGTGCAGGGGACGAGAGTGGGGAAGGGAGGAAAAAGACACAGAGCAGCTTGCTTTGCCAAGTATTCCTCCTGCTCAGAGTATTTCTTTTCCAGTTCTAGACAAGTCCCTTGTCTGGGACTGAGCTGTAAATGCAGTGGACGCTGGGATCTCTGGCCCTGCATAGGTTTAGTGACACAAAGTTCTGCTGCTGTGAATAGTGAAATATGCAGCATGTTTCTCCTGTGATTCCTTGCACGTATGCCATATTTTGTATATTAATCTTTGTATCTACCCGCCGTAAGTGACTGCTAATGGGGTTCTGGAGATGGCCTGGGTTAACAGTTCTTTGTGTCTCTTCTATTTGGACTATAAACACTTTATGGCACTGACTTGTCACTCAGTATGTGCAACACATAGCACAATGGGCCATGATCTCAGCTGGGGCTGCTTAGTGCCACTGTGTGCGACACAAAGAAGATGTGATGATAAGGATGATAAGGATGCGTGCAGTGCGATGGAAGCACATGTAATCTGATTGTTTCATGTCTGTAAGCTTCTCAATAAAATGCTAGAGAATTTTTTTCTCCAAACTGTCCTTGAACCGACTTATAAATGGTGAGATGGCATCACTGGGTAGACAGAGAGTTACCTCTTGCTTCCTGGAGATGGCAAAGCACTTATCCCTGGGCCGCACGTGTCTTGCTGGTTAGTTGAGAGCTGCTGAATAGATACATTCACTTACAAAAGCCTCCCTTCCGGTGGACTTCATACACAGCAGGGCCTTCGGCTACTGCCCTCCTGGAACGTGGGACTGCAGAACCCCAAACTCAGCCAGCAGCAAAGCGAGAGAAGCTCAATAAAGGAGTGGCTCTGCACACAACAGAGCCACACACAGCCCCATAAGGATGCCAGGGCCTTGCTCTTTTGGAGTGGGCAATATTTGCCTAGACTGCAGGAAGGTAACTGTAGGACGTTGCCTACTGCAACATTAGCTTCTCTAACTTTGATTGTCAGTCAAAGAGAGGCAGCTCAGGGTGTCCAGAGTCCTCTCTGCCAACCCCAGCAGATACTCTCCACATTGCCATGCTGCAGCACAAGACACACCGAGGGTCCTCCTGGGCTGTATGAATAGGGTTTCTGATGGCTGCATGGGGAGGGACAGCCAGGCCTAAATGATGATGAAGCCCAGCTTGGGCAAGATCAGGCTGGCTAGTACAAAGCCAGGAAGCTGAGAGTAGCAGGGGGGCCGTAGGGAGGGTGGTTGCAGTCACTTGATGGGAGCAGAGATCTGGGGAGGAAGAAACCCAGGGGGGAGACTAGGTCAGACCTTAGTGCTGGAAGAAGGTGTCATGCGGGCTGGCTTGAGTGGGGGGGCATTTAGTATATTGGGTGACAGGGCAGAATCATAATAATCTATGTGGGATATGCCATGTCAGGTACTGTTAGGAAGGTTATAATGTGCTAAGTAAGATAATAATACTTATGTTCATATGTAATATTTGAAATGGAAGTTATAGATGTATTTGAGATATCTGTATTTCAAATTGTTCTGCCTGGGCAACACCCCAGATAGGGAGGCTGCAGAACAATGGCCTGCATAATGGCCCATTAAGGCATTCCCAGGTGCAAGGGGCCCTGAGGGAGAGGCCAGCATCACCACTGAGTCACCAGAACCTGCTTATGTGACTCTGGACTCCATTGCAGGCAGCCTACCTGATGAAGCATCAGGACTATCCATGTGACTATGGACCTCAGGCACACCCGAGGAGTCACCAGGATTGGCCTATGTGACTATGGACTCCATTTTGGGTCTTGTGACTGCCCACAGGCTGCATGGCCGGAGGAGGGGGTTTATAAGATCAAGCCAGAGAAACCATCTTGTTTTTGTTCCTGTCCAGTCTGCAGACATACACCTATCTGTGGATCAATTCATCTTGCAACTGAACCGAAGGACCTAGACCCATCCGGGTACTGGATGTGAACCAGAGGGAACTATACAAGCCTGCAACTCCACATTTCTTCCAGAAACCTGATGTATATGGACTTTTAATCATTTGTATATCTGTGATTCAGTTTAACCCTTTAACATTTCTCTCATGGTTTATTTCTTTCTTTTTACAATAAACCTTTAGTTTAGATACTAAAGGATTGGCTGCCAGCGTGGTATTTTAGGTAAGATCCAAACTTATATTGGTCTGGTGCTGTGGCTGACCCCTTGGGGTCAGAGGGAACTTTTTTGGCAAAGAGCAGAGCGTTTAAGTAACTGGTCTCTTTGCTGGTGCTGATTTGGGAGCCTGGAGCTGAAATGTAATAAAGGGGGCTGTGGACATGTGTGGACTGGCTTCTTGATATCCAGTGTGGGGTAATCAGAAGCAGTTTGTGGCTGGTTGGGAAGCCGGGCTTCAGTGACACCCACCAGCGTGGGGAGAATCTGCTCTCCTTTTGCAGCCTGCCCTGACCTTGGCATTATCAGTTGGCAACCCTGGGCACTGGTCATATCACAGAAGGGTCAACCCCAGAAGAGTTGTGGATAAAGAGAACTTGAGAAGGCAGGTTAGGAAGAAGCCCAGGGAAAGAGCAGCAAGGAAAGGGACAACAGTGCAGATCTTGGCTGCTGGTTACAGGGTCTCTGGGCTGGAACCCAGTGTAACGGGAAGGCTGGATTCCCCTATCCACCACTGGGAGAGCAGCGCAGGACCTGGAGAGTTGGAAGAGAAGACTGCCTGAGATAGCGTACGGACATCTTGTCCAGTGGGACTTTGTTACCCCAGAAGGGAGGGATTATGTAGCGAACTGGCCAGAGCTCTGAGCCACAGAGAGGGGGCCTCCTGAGTGTTGGAGAGAGGGGTCACAGCGTAAGCAGCCGATGGAAGGGGGCACTGCATGTGGTGAGAGCTAATCCCAGACCCAGCCACGAAGAAGCACGCCTCCGGTGAGTGAGCCCCTTTTACAGGCTGGCATGGAGAAACGGGCACTTGTGTTAGTGAGAGGTAAGATAGTGTGATGTTCCCATTAGCCCCTTAGCTGTGCATTCCCTGGTTTCTGTAAGTGTCTGGCTGTCTTTTCCTGTTTCGCTAACGTTCTTTGCAGGGACATGGGGGGGCCATGCCTGAGCATTTCCTGGTTTGCTCCCATTTGACTCTAGGGTTCTGAAGGCCCATGTCTTGGGAGAGCAAGGGCAACAGGAGACTCCTGTGCAGCAGTGACCTTACTGCACCTAAGCACAGTTCTCAGCATGTGAATTTCCTTCATCTCTTAAGCACATGATTGAGCCGGGCTGGCAGCGGGTTCTGATATCTGCCTACCAGCAAAATGCATTCACTTGATTGTAGAAGGGAATAAAGCGAGGCCAAGCCAGGAATGTGTTCTTTGCCTCCTGCCCCTCTCTTTTCCCCTATCAATGCACAAAAGCGCATTAGAACGGGCCCTTTTTGAGGAACATCTCATTTGCAGGGTACTGTGTCCTGGAACTGCATGACCAATTGATCTCAATTTTCCCCCACAAATTCTGGCTCTTGACCTCACCTACCAGTTTTCAGATCACATTCTCTTTTATAGATTTGTAGAAAAGCTGTAAAATTCCCTTTGAACATAAACTTAGCTGCAGCCTTCACTGTAGAGAGGATGTCCGTGCTCCAGGAGCCTCAGACAAGAGGTTTAGTTGAGTTTGATATGGCAAATAGCATTGCCATGGAAGGCATCCTCTTCCTCTGAGACCAAGCAGACAGACCAACAGAGTCTCCACTCAGAGGAAATTCTCCTCCACCTCAGCTCGTGACCTTGCCAGCTCCTCTGCCCTATGGAGCCAGATTTCCAAGTGCTTGGTAACCGTAACTGGGGCCAGCTTTCCAAAAGAGCAGGGCGCACCCACTAAACTCAGCACTTTGGAAAACCCAGCCTTGTGTTTTGGTGCCTAAATGGGAGCTGAACAACTTTGAAAACCTGGATTTAGGTTCACAATAAATATGATGGCCCCCAACTGCTTTCCCTGCTCTCTCTCTGGTTTACAGGCGGCCAAAGACAGAACTTTTAACATCTTCTGCATTGGCTGTGCAGAAAGAGAAGCCCTCACCTGGGTTCCTGCAAAGTCCCTCACAGCAGAGTGGAGCTGTTCCTGCTGGGGAATATCTGGGCCAACCTGCATCATTCCAGAGCACAGCTTGTCTCACTGTGAGGAATCTTCACCTTGCTCTGTGGATAATATCACTCTGACCCAGACCAACCTGCTTGCTTCTCTGGGGACAGAGCAGGACCATCAAGGGACAAACCCAGAGGTGACGTTGTCTGAGCTTCAGCCCGTGGCTGCCTCCTGGAAATCGGTAAAGATCAGTGGAGAGACACTGGGCACATTGTCAGTACCTCCAGTCAGGAACTGAAGGTGCCAGCTGAAAATGTTCACTTTTTTTTACAAAAATTTGAAATTTTCCCCAGGGGGAAAAAAACCAACCAACACAAATATTTCCAGCCAACTCTAGATAGAGAGTTTATTTCATGTACATTTCCATTTGGTTGAAAAACCATTTTTTCATCCCAGAAAAGCTTTGATAGAAATATTTCAGCCAGCTCTTAGAGGGCTTGATCCTGGGAAGTGCTGATCACCAACAGTTTTCACAGAACTCAGCAGCATTGAGGGGTCTCACTCCCTTGCAGAATCAAAGCCAAACAGCTGCTCACCTGCCTGCCTCTCCGCCATGCTAAACTGTGTCAAGTGAAGTCCTTTTTTAATACCTCAGCTGACAGTGTGAAGCAGTGCATTCCCTCTGGGGCACTAACTCACTCCATACAATACTGCACTGGTGTTTGCCCCAAATCCACTTACCCCAGGCAGCTAGTTTCTCAGCTCTTCTCTCTCCCAATCTTAGATTCCTAGTTCTGGCTTTGGCATGGTCTTTCTCTACCAATGCAAGCTCAAACTGTACTGCACTTGTAACAGGGCCATTGTCTGCACTGTAGCTGTGAGCATGCTTTCCAGCTCGAATAGTGGGCTGCGTGAGTTGGCCCACTAAAAATAGTCAGGTGGGTAGAGGGGGGTGGCACAGGTTGCTCAAACTAGCCACCCAAATGGCTGTTATTAGCATGCTAGCCTGGTGAGAGCTGGCAAGAGTATGTCCGCAGGAACTGGGAATTACACCCCCTGCTCCAAGTGTAGTGTAGCCTTAGTCTCCAGCACATTGAGGTCTCTGTAGAGGAGATTTTTGTAACATTGATAAATTAAACGGTAATAAGTCACCAGGACCAGACAGTGGTTCTAAAGGAACTCAAATATGAAAGTGCAGGACTACTAACTGTGGCATGTAAATCTATCACTTAAATCAGCCTCTGTACCAGATGACTGGAGCGTAGCTAGCATAATGCTAAAAGGCTCCAGAGTCAATCCTGGCAATTACTGGCTGGTAAACTTACCCTCAGTACCAGGCAAATTGATTGAAACAATAGTACAGAACAGACTTGAGACATATAGTTGAATTTGATATGTTGGGAAAGAGTGAACATGGCTTTTGTAAGGGGAAATCATGCCGCACCAATCTATTAGAATTCTTCGGGGGTGTAAATAAGCATGTGGACAAGAATGATTCAGTGGATATCGTATACTTGGACTTTCAGAAAGCCTTTCACAAGGACTCATTTTGACATTCATGTCACACCCATACCAAAGGCTCCTAAGTAAAGTAAGCAGTCATGGGGTAAGAGGAAAGGGCCTCTCCTGGATCAGTAACTGGTTAAAAGATAGGAAACAAAGGGTAGGCATAAATGGTCAGTTTTCACACTGGAAAGAGGTAAATAGCTGGATCCCGCAAAGATCTGTACTGGGACCAGTACTGTTCAACATATTCATAAATGAACTGGAAAAGGGGGTAAACAGTGATGTGGCAAAGTTTGCAGATGATACAAAATTATTCAAGATATTTAATTCCAAAGCTGGTTGGAAAGAGTTACAAAGGATCTGTAGCAGCTGAGAGGTGTGGCCTCCCTCAGAGATTGACAGCGAGGGAGGGCCAACCCCCTATGGGGGGTGGAACCCAGAAGTCCACACCCACCTGACTGAAAGCAGAGAGGCGGGACAGGAAGGGGTAGTATAAAGGGTGGCCTTCCAGCTCATTTGGGGAGAGCGGCTGAAGAAGAAGGATGTCTCTCCCTTGGTGTTGGAGCTGGAGCCAGAGGAGAGGCTGCCAGGGCTACCAACCAGCTGGAGCCCCAAGAACCTGCTGTAGCTGCCTGAGCCTTGTGAACCAGAGGAGATACCTGGGCCTTGTGACCTTGAGGAGCTGCTGGACCTGCCACTGGTCGATGACGTTGATGGGCTGTGGAACCTACCCCTAGCTGAGTACCCCAAAGAGATTGAGGGTGACTCTGGGAGCCAGGTGCTCCAGGGAAAGGGGGGAAGGAAGGAGCCCAGGGAAACCAGGCAACAGTCCGATTGTGTTGTGGCCTGCAGCCAAGTCCCTGGGCTGGGATGCAGTGGAGTTGGGTGGGCCTGCGTCCCCCTCTCCCCTTTCTACCCCAGCCTTGGGGTGATTGACCTGCCTGAGGGCCTGGGCCTTAGACTGTTTATTCACCCTACATAGGGCTAGAGATTATTGACTTTACCGGCCTGCCCTGCCTGAGGGCCTGGGCCACAGACTGCGTGGTCACCTGCCTGAGGATTGGGGCCCAGGGCATTGGGATTGCCCAGCTAGGCCAAAGAGGCCAAGAACTGCTAATTTTCCCTCTCTAGCTTAAGCCTCTCCACAGGACATAGCGGTTGGGAGGTGTGCCCTTCCTCAGAGACTGACCGCAAGGATGGGCCACTACCCCCGCCCATGCCAGGGAATGTTTTCAGGATCTCACAAAACTGGGTGACTGGGCAACAAAATGGTAGATGAAATTCAGTGTGGATAAGAACATGCTGCGTCAGACCAATGGTCCATCTAGCCAAGTATGCTGTCTCCTCACAGTGGCCAATGCCAGATGCTTCAAAGGGAATGAACAGAACAGGTAATCATCAAGTGATCCATCCCCTATCGCTCATTCCCTACTTCTGGCGAACAGAACCTAGAGACACTTAAGAGCATGGTTTTGTATCCCTGCCCATTCTGGCTAATAGCCACTGATGGACCTATCCTTCATGAACTTATCTAGTTCTTTTTTTAATCCTGTCCCTATTATAGTCTTGGTCTTCAACCCATCATCTGGCAAGGAGTTCCACAGGTTGACTATGCATTGTGTGAAGAAATACTTCCTTTTATTCATTTTAAACATGCTGCCTATTAATTTCATTTGTTGAACCGTAGTTCTTGTGTTATGAAGGAGTAAATGACACTTCCTTATCTACTTTCTCCACATCAGTCTTGATTTTATAGATCTCTATCATGTTCCCCCTTAGTCATCTCTTTTCCAAGTAATAAGTGTAAAGTAATGCACACTGGCAAACACAATCCCAACTATACATACAAAACGAGGGGATCTAAATTAGCTGTTACCACTCAAGAACGAAATGTTGGTTCATCGTGGATAGTTGACTTACAGCAACCTGACTTTGTAGTGTAGACCAGGCCTGAGTTTTAATGCATCAGAACTCTTCCCTGGGCTTAGCTCTTTCAACTGTATTTCTGCTCTGCAACCTCCAGGGTATGTGCATCTCTTATAGGCCCCATGGTGCTGTCAGAGTAACACTGATAACTGTGACTATCCAGTGCCCTTACTTAGGACGCTTGATGGAGGCAGGACATGGGAGGGGCTGTTTCCTTTGAGTCGTTCCTCAGTGCTCTAGGCAAATGCACATGCTGATGTACAGCTCTGCTCTGCAGCTCTGTTTTCTCTCCTTCAATAGCTGACCCTGGTTTTAAGATGGGGGGCAGTTCACCAGCTGCCCTCTAGCCCTCAAGGAGACTTGTCCTGTCCTGCAGGATGGGTTCCAGATCAGTAGGCTACTGCATTCAGATCAGTGACACAGTTTTTATGCTGACCCTCTCTGCCTGGACAGGATGTTCTCTCATCCCCTCCCCTCCGCTTCCCTGCCTCCTCACCAAACCAGATGAACACATGGTCCCTGTCTCCAGGAGCTTAATGTTTAAATAGAAAACATCCAGTGAGAGGAAGCAGACCAAACAGAAACTCGCTCCTTCTGGAGGTTAATTCCAACAAACAAAATGAGAACTAGACACCAACTATCTCCCAATGTCATTTACAAGTGTCTCAGCCTATGCTACATTTAAAGAAAATAAACTGCTGTGTGACCTTTCCACACACACATCAACCAAGCAGAACTACAGAAGTAGCCAAAGCTCATTTATACTAAACAGCCAAGAAGGGGACAGTACAACCAGAATTCAAACAGCCCACCCCAGCAATAATGGAACACAGACTTCTCCCCTGAAAATGGCACGGTGGGTTGCATGGTGACTGGGCCTCAATAACTACATAGCAAATGGGCTCACTTTACAAGTCAACAGAGGTTTTTCTAATTGCCAGCCCTGCAAACTCAGCTGGGGGGGTCAGAAAATCAAGTTGGGTTCTTCGCCTTCTCATGCATCATTGCCAGTAATAATGGTCCCGAAGGGCAAATTACACCTGTACAGCCTCATTGTCTTGAAATTACTCCTCATCACACCTGTGCAACAGCACAGGAGGCTAATGGGTTGTACAGATGTGACTGGCGGAACAACGTGGCCTGAAGAACTTCTGTTGCTGGAGATGGAAAGAGCCCAGGCTGACTGCATTGGCAGGGCAAGCAGTTAGAAAAACATCTGAGCATATCTGAGTTGAAATTCACTGAGAGACAATGAGCCTGGAACCCCTGGTGCCATTCTAATGCCTTTTCAGGCACAGCTGCCCTTTGTGACTGTCTGACATAGTGAAACAATCTCTGGCTCTGAAGCTAATAGCACACCCGTCATAGCTGTCTCTGCTCGGTGAGTAGCTGCTTTCTTGCTTCCCTCGGGGGACCCAGATTTTTAGAGTGAATCTTGCCCTGCCCATGCTGTCTGCTTTGTCTTTGTTGGCTGAGTAATGCTTTAACAAAGCAAGTAGTAGTAATTGGGAGCATTGCTCAACCCTTTCATCCTGTGCAATGGAGGTACTCTGATACCACTGGTGATGGGCACAGTAAGTAGAGGAGTGCTTGACTCTTTGATACCTGCTATTTATGTAACTAGTATCTACAGCATATGTTTGTCCCTGTATTCTTTGTGGTCTGGGAACACCCGCCCACTGCTAAAGGCCCCTCCCTCTTAAGGGGAGGAGTCACTGGACCCAGGACACAACTAAGTTTGTGGGACAACTAATGAAAAGAAGAGCAGGCATGGGTGTCACAGGGTCAAACAGAGGGAACCGGAAGGGGACACCGAGCAGAGAACCCCGGACAGTGCCCATTGCTCCCGAAAGGTGTCAAGGGAGCCAGCAGACGCTGCCCAGAGGAACTCTGCCCAGATGCGTGAGTGGACAGAGGAACGGAAGAAGGTCCCACAGTCACAGAGCGCCCCCCCAGCCAACCTCCTCTCCTTGGTCTTGTAGATTGCCATTTTGGCCAGGGCTAGGAGGAGGTTGACAAGGTCCTGCGACTTTGTGGGGCTATGGATGGGGTGTGCGTAGATGAACAGGTACTTGGAGAAGTGCAGCCAGAACCTCAGCAGGCGGTTCTGGAGGAGCCGGAAGAGGAGCTGCAACCTGGTGCACTCGAGATAAATGTGCACCAGGGTCTCCCTCACGCCGCAATAGGAGCAGGTGTCAGAGTGAGGGGGTGAACCACACCAAGTACACGCCCGTGCTCATGGCCCCATGAAGGAACCGCCAACTGATGTCCTCAGCAGGCTGTGGGGTCAGGGTGGAGTACAGACTGGCCCACCAGGGGTCCTCACCCTCTGCAGGAGGCAACAGGTCCTGCCATTTGGTGTCAGGGCAGGACACGAGGGTGAGGAAGTGAAGGGTGTGCAGCACAAGTGTGTAGAGATGGTCCCTCGGCACGGTTCGAAAGAGGATGGCTCGGTGTGTGGGGAGAGGGAGGTCGGGGGGGCTCGTGGGGCCGGGGCCCGATGGAAAGCACCGGAGGGCTGGGACTGAGCGGGGGGGGGTGGAGAACGCCCTCTCGCAAGACCTACTCGAGGTAGGCCTGAGGAGCGGGGGGCAAGGCTGCCTTCACCTCCGGGAGTATGCACCGGGGGGTTCGAAGGGTGGAGAGCCCCATGCACTGAGCCAGCGCGTGGGCATCCACCCAGTCCCCCCAGTCATAGTCCAGGAGATCTTCAACCCTGGCGGTGACTCCCGCCAGGACCAACCTCTGTGGCACCAAGGGGGCCTCCGCCACCTGCACACCGAGTTGGGGGTTGTGTAGCAGGGGCTCCGCAAGGAGATCCCCCCCTTGGTGGCTGCAAGGGGCCTGGAGGCCAAGACCAGCCTCCAGGCCCCGAGGAGGTCCTGGTAGAAGACCGGTAGCTCAGAGAGGTCTCGTGGAAGACCTCTCAGATGGAGATAAAGGAGCTGCCAGTCATATCGGAGCCCTCAGAGGCAGCGGAGGAAGGCGTACGCCAAGTGGCTCCACGCCGGACTACCTGCACTATAAAGAAGTCTCTGCAGGGCCTGGAGGTGGAAGGTGTGGACCTGGCTGCGTAGGCAGCACAGGCCCTGCCCTCCTTCCTCCAGGGGGGAGACTCAGGATCCCCGCAGAGACCCAGTGCAGTCCTGGCCAAAAGAACTCCAGAACTGGCCGCTAGAGATGGGCCAGGAGTCTCGGGGGTGGGACCAGGGTGTTGAGCTGGTGCCAGAGCGAAGGGAGAGGCACCGCAGCAGTCATGCCCATCTCTGCAGCCACTCAGACATCCTGCCCTCCAAATCTGGCCAGCTCTCCGACGGAGAGAGATGGGTGGTGGAGAGATAAACGCCGAGATAGAGCAGCGGACCCACGCTCCACCCAATGGCTTGAAGTGTGGGTGGGAGGGAGCTCGCCCGCCACCTGGCCCCTACCATCAGGCCAGAGTTTTTGACCCAGTTGACCCGGGCGGAGGAGGCTGCTGAGTAGATGGCCAGGCAGGTCTCCAACTGCACCAGGTTTCCCGGGTCCTGGACAGCGAGGAGTACATCATCGGCATACGCTGACAGGACCAACCTCAGCTCCAGCTCATGGAACACCAACCCCGTCACCTCCGGCGGAGGAGACAGAGGAAGGGCTCAATGGCCAGAGCGTACAGCTGGCCCGACAGCGGGCAGCCTTGACACACTCCTGTAGCAAGGTGCTGCGGCCTTCCTCGGAGCCTGGCCCCGAAGAAGGGTTGTGATGCCCCTGCTGGGCAGATCAGGACCCTGCAGGCCAGATACCCTGGGAGCAGAATGGGGGGGGGGGGGGGGCAGGACACTGAAGGGAAGGATAAAAGGCCGGCCTAGCAGCTCAGTCAGAGGGAAGCTGCTGCTGGAGAAGAAGGATGTACCTTCCCCGAGGCTGCGGGCTGGATCTGACCCAGGACCCATGGCTGTGCGGAGCAAGCACCCCGTGGACTGCAGCCTCCAGGGCTGCCAGGCCCTAGTGACTGGGAAGGGCCACCAGAGACCGCTGACTGGGAGAAATCCCCCGAGGCCAGCCTGACCTAGAGGAGCTGCCTGCCTCCAGGGACCCACTGGAGCTGCCCGAAACCAGAGGACCCACTAGGACCCTGTGACCTGGTGGAGCTGCCATCTGCTGATGACCCAGAGGAGTTTCTGGACCTGCTGACGACCGATGATGGGGGACTCGTGGGACTCCTGCTTGCCGTCTAGCCCAGCAACTTGGAGGAAGACCCCTGGGTTTAGGGTGGGAGGAAGTAGCCCGGGGAAGCTGACTATAGTCTGGCTGAGCTTGTGGTCGCACCAGTGTCAGCGTCTTGCGGCTGGAGCCCTGCTGACCCAGTGGCAGCACCCCTTTGCCACTGATGAGGCCCTGGGCTGGGATGCAGTGGAGTCAGGTGGGCCTGCGTCCCCTTCCCCCTTCCCTAGCCATCCCGGGAGTGCTTGTGTCCTCTGAATATACTGCCACAGAGGATACTGAGCCGGGGGCTACAGACTACTTGGCCACCTCGCCCTGCCTGGGGGCCGGGGCTAAAGACTTGTAACCTGCTACCTTTTTTTGTCCCTTAGAGCAAGGAGCTATGGCCTTCCTCGGAGCCTGAGCCCAAGGAAGGGCTGCGATACCCCTGCTGGGCCATGCCACCAGCTTACAGGTCCTCTCTTCAACTACGGTGTGTTGCAGAGTAATTACTTTCTCAAATGCTAAATATGGCAAGTAAGCAGACAGTCCTACTGCACTGGGGTCAGTTTCCTGAAAGCACTAAGGCTGGTGGTCTAGGAACTGTATCACAGTCTCTTGGCAAATGTACTGCAGGGAGATAACTCTTCTTGGTGACCTCCAGTAAATGGAGTTATTTTAAACCTATAAAAGTAATGACCAGGTGAGGACTGACTGATTGGCATGTTGCACTTCCCTGGGTTGCATTTCTTTTCTTGCTCATTGGTTTATATTCATGCAGATCTTCAAAATAATGTTAAGTTGTAAGGACCAAACTCCAAAAACGAGGTCTCTGAGCCTCAGAACAGCTTTGGTGAAGTGTTTAATTTCTCAGCTATTTATCTTGCAGACATCCCTGGCAGCATCCCAATCTGCACTGGATTTATGGGTTATTACAATAATCTGTAACCCACTAACCCCCTCCTTTTGTCCTATGACTACAGTTGTGTTAATGGGCCACTCTGCCTTGAATGGTCCCTTATGATTTGCGCTAACTACTTACGCTAAACAATCTGTTCTACCTTGCATCTTGCTGTGAGGCTAGGAGTATCTTTACCAGACCTGAAGAAGAGCTTTGTGTGGCTCAAAAGCTTGCTATGTGTACACAGACAGCACTGCAGCAGCACCTCTGTACCAGTACAACTGCGTCGCTGCAGCGCGTCTGGTGAAGATGCCCCATGCCGATTGGAGAAAGGACCCTATGTAGTCCTGGAGCTTGAGCTCTAGCCTGGACCCAAATGGCTACATAGCAGTTTTACAGCCCCACAGCACAAGCCCTGAGAACCTGAGTCAGGTGGCCCGGGCTAGGCGCGAGTGTTTAATCACTGTGGAGAAGTGCCCTCAGCCTCTTCCAGCTCTACCTGCTGATTCTCCAGTTCATATGTATTGGAAGCAGGGCTGAGAATGGAGAGTCACTTCAAAAGATCGGAGTAAGCACTCGCCTCTTGGCTATTCTATAGTACGGTTGCCCCCTTTTGACCCAAGCTAGTCAATGAGTGGGGCCCTGGGATGTTCCAGTTGGGAGTAGAAATTGGTGACAGCCAGATATTTATCTGAAGCAGTTTTGTTAACTTACAAAGAATGCACAAAGCCCTGTGCCTGAGAACGCAGAAGGAATGAAATAGCAGAAAACAGCTTAGTTTGCTCCCAGCATCAAGTGTGCTCTTGCAGTCTGCATCCCTGACCCAAGAGCTTCTCCCCGGATTTCTCCCAGTATCAACTATTAACTGTGCTTTCAGCTGCTGCTGTGTTCTCTGGCTGGTTATGTGTGACTCCAAGTGGTGTTTTCTATCTTCAGCCTTCTCACTCACACTCACACTCACCCCTCTGGCATGCTCAAGCCAATATTCCTGAGCCAGCTCTATTAGGCCTTGGTTTGGGTGGGGCCTCTTAGCTGTCTCACAGTTCTCTGAAGGGTTCATACATCAATTTCAATGACCTTTTAACTCCACCCATAACAAGGTTTAACCTAGCTCCTGGTAGCACTGCCAATGCATCAGTGCTTCTAATGGCAGCCACCTAAGAGCTAGCCTCCCTGTAAGCAACTGCTGGGCACCCTCCCATAGGAGGACCTACCTGATCTACGCTTCTGGGGCCTTACCAGTCATAGGGGCAGTGAGCATCCCAGCCTGGACAGCTGAGGAGTAGGGTCACACTGACAGCTGCACAATTATTACAGGATTGCAACCCAGAAAAAGGGGCTTTAAAATGAGAGGTACAGGTCCTGTGCCCAAGTAGGGCCAACTCTTCCAACTTTTCATTCTTCCTACTCTTTTTCTCTAAAGAATTTCCACTAGATCCCTTTTTTATCTGTACACTTTCCTGTTGGGTTTGGCTATGCCCCGACCAGAAGAGCTGGGACTTGCCTAGGTGCCAGGCTAAGACATGCTGTCAAGATGCTGTTAGGGAATTGTTAAAACAACAAAAGGTCCCTGATTACAATATACAGATTAATGCTGAACTGACCCAAAACTCAACATTTTCAAATCAGTTTTTTCAGAACTTTTCGTTCCACACAACAATTTGCTATTTTGACTTTTCATCCCAATTTGGGACAACAACATATTTTGCACTATCACAGTTTCCTGTAGGACAGAAAGTAAGAATATAGTAATCCAAACCCAAGGTTATTGCTGTACTGAGTTTAGATGCAGATAAAGAATTTGACTTGGTGTATTGGTGTTGTCTATTTAGGGTATTAAACTAGAGGAATTGTGGAACCAGATGTTTAGAATAGAACATATTGTTACGCACCAAAACACTGGCACATGCACTAAAAACTAATCAAGCTGTTTCATCTCAAACGCAATTGCAAAGAAATCAAAAGTTGAACTTTCAAACCACAGCCCCTCCACTGCAGCCTGGAGGTCCCCAAACCATGAAGATATTCCACTGAGTAAAGTCCGTACATAGAATAAAACCACTGGATCGTGTTAAAGATACAATAGAGCCATCATCTAACTGAACTGTACTCAAACATGCCTTATGTTTAGACAATCAGAAAGGTACTACAACTGAAAACAAGGTAAAAACTATGGGAAGCTGAGTGAACTATGCAAATCATCATAGATTCCACTCCCCTCAAATAGTATCTCCTATATACTAGACACATGATTTAAAAAATGAAATTGATTAATAAATTGTACTTAGGTCAGAACTCAGTTTCTTTGAACAATGTAGAAGGGGCCCCAGTCAGATGTGATTTACACCTTCTGGCCGTGAGCTCATATTTCATGTATGTTAACATGGAAAAAGTGTGCAACAAGCTTCTCCTCTGCAGCAACTTACACAGACTGGTAATTCAACAGCTGAGATTTCTCAGCACACACAGTTTGAGACTCATCTAAGGTGGAGAGAGTGGTTGGAGGTGAACAGAGACACACGCACCACCTCCTTCACTAGAAGTACAGTATTCTTCAAAACAAGTTGTTTCAAGGCATCTTACAAAAATTGTACGCTACGCTAATAACAGCCTGGTGGTCTAAAGAGGGGCTGTCCAGTTCTATGGGTAGACGAGAACTGCCTTGGTAGCCACAAGGATATTGCTAGTTAATCAGGAGAGTGAGAGATTCATGGCTCTCTACCTTTCTAGACATGACCATCTGCAAGAATTCCCCATGACTTTAAACAGAGGAACATCTCTGATCTTACCAGGAAGTAAATTCCAGAGCGGGAGACTGAAAATATTTGCAACAAAAACCTAAAACCATGTGATAAAACCTAAGCACTTTCTGGTAGAGACCCTGGGCCAGCTCCTCCAGTGGTGAAAAATCAGCATAGCTCTACGGATGCCAACTTACCTATGCTGGGGATCTGGCCTACAGACTCCAGTGAAACGATGGCTGATTTACACCAGCTGGGGATCTGGCCTAGTGATTCCAATGGAGCAACAGCTGGGATGTGGCCAGACACTGTAGAATTGCCTCACTGTGCCTTCAAATCCCAGAAAAGAACAGTGCTGTGGATTGTAAAGACTCTACAGAACAATCACCACTCCAGCTAATGCCTCAAAGATTCTTTTACGAGCTCTTCAAAACCGAAGACAAGGAAAGACTGATAAGGAAATAAGGAAACAACGCTATGGCCTTGAAGGTGGAAAGGGCACAATGAACACCATTATGAATTTGAAGCTCATATTAGAAAGATCCATTGAAATAGGGAAAACTGTACTTGTATTTCATTGACATCCAGAGAAGCATTCAACAGAATCTACCACTACAAATTGCTCAATGTATTGAGATCTATAAGGATGGATGGATACAAAAGCTGAGTAATAAAACAATTATATCGGAATTCCAAAGTGATTATAACGGGAGACAAGAAAATCTAAATACCATTTATAGTGAATGTTTGATTAAATGAATTGAAGAAACAGAAGAAGATATTAAGATTAATAGAAATGGGTGGATAACATTTGCAATGCAGATAACACAGTGCTGTTGGTTGATTTAGAAGGTCTGAATGAGTTAATGGAGATTATATATGAATATGGCAAAGAACATGACCAGGAGTTGAATTTGGACAAGAAAAAAAATCTATGGTTGGTATGTAAGGATCCTGGGAAAACGTGCAAGATTCCGGCGAATGACACGGTTGTACAGCAAGTAAGAAATTATTGCTATTTAGGAAGCATCATTACAGAAGATTGAAGATCAGATACTGAAGTCATCATCAGGACAGCAAGAGTGCAAGAGATATTCAAGAAGAATAAACATCTGATGAGAAGGAACATAAATCTGAAGTCTAAATTCTAACTCTTAAAAACTTACATTTGGTCTGTGTTAATATAGCTGTGAAACATGGACATTCAAACAATTGATAATAAAGAAATCATAGTTCTTTGAGTTATGGAGTTAGGAAAGAATTCTGAAAATATCATGGATAGATTGCCTGACCACCCAAATGGTATTGGAGATGATTGGAACTCAGCAAATACTAGTAAGATCTCATGAAAAGTAAGATTAAATTTGCTGGGCACATTTTAAGAGGATCAGTGGACAATGCATATTTAGGGGCACTGGAAGGGAAAGTTGTTGATGACAGAAGAACACGAGGCAGAAGAAGAAAATCTTGGCGGGACGATAGAATATCCTGCGTGGATCAAAAAAGCTATTCATCCACAAAGAGAGCAGTGAATCATGCAGAATGGGCTACTGTGATACTAAACCTCCAGTGACGGAGATGCCACAGAAGAAGAAGAAGAAGAGGATGTGGCCCATTGACTCCAATGGAGTCGGACTTATTTATCTGAACTGGGGATCTGGCCCCGTCCTATTCCTATTCTTTCTGTAAAGCACTGAGCCTCCTTTTGTTTGCCTAAATTGTGTTCAGGGAAAATAGATTGTGTGGCCATTCTCCATAAATAAACAAGATTGCACCAAAGAAACAGCTGACTCATAACATTCAAATCTTCTCCAACAAAAACAACCCAGCAAGGCGTTGGATATTGGCTAGCTGCTCAGGCTTAAAAGGGTCGAATACATGGAAACTCTCCTACTGAGGAGTTTTGGTTACAAATGCTGCACTCAGTCCAGGTTTGTCTGTGGAGTTGCTGGGATCATAAGCCTTGCGAGTGAGTCTCAGCTGATTTAGGACTTGGCTCATCTATGGAAAACACACCAGTTTGGGTTTATTGTGAAACCAGGAGAGAGGTGCAGTTTGAGCTGAGTTTTGGACAGCACTTCTTTCTAACAGGAGGCTTCTAGCATGGCCTTTCTGGCTCCTTGTTGTCATGCATGTGCATATGGTTGGTTCAGGCTGGGAGTTGGAGGGAATACTAGGGGTTTTTTTTCTCTCTTCCTTGTCACATTTTCACTTTTTCTTGGCTCTTTTCCTCTAACATGCAAGCCATGTTAACCTGTGAGCATTTTCATTCTCTTTGGATCCAGCTCTCCTGTTCCCTATTAAATTCCATCCACCACCCCCGCCCCAAGCTCCAACCCTCTTGAAATGGGATGGCCAGCAGTGCACACAAGATCCAGGTGAAGGTACACCATTGCATTATACAATGGCATTGTCATTTTACCCCATCCTATTCATGAATCTGAATGTTTTCTGTTTGGTTTTGTTGGTTTTTTTTGTTTTTTGTTTACTTTTACTGCATGCTAAGCAGAAACTCCTTTTTAACTCAGTTTTTCAAGTTGACTAGATCTCAAGTTGATGGAGTCCCTTTGATTCCAATAAGAGATCTGTGAAACACTGCAGCAGCAATAGCAATTATTTCAGGAGTTTGGGGTTAAACAAAGCTCTTCTTTTTCTCAGTCTAGGTACCCTGGTTATGGGTCCATAATTAATACCTAGACAGAAAGTGAAACTCTAGGGAAGTGCAATGTCAGGTCCATGTATTCAGCATGTCTGATTTCAGCTCTCAGGGAATCTCTCACTGAATCATGGCATTTCACCCCCCACAAGATCCCTGTCACAGTTCAGGGCAACTGCACCTGTATTCCTCCTCTGTCCATGGTCCACTCTAGGCCCCAGGCTGCTCAGCTGTCACCTCTCTTGGAGGAGATGCACATCTTTCTCCCTCCTAACTAGGGTATTTCCAGGCTGTACAGCTCCTTTACTACTCTCTGAATTCCATAGCAAAAGACAGGCTGCCTAAGCAGGCCTGCTTGGCTTCTCTCCTCAGAAGTGGTGCACAGTGTGATTGCCACAGTTAAGTAACCACGCGGCTCTTTGTAAGCAAGCACATTTATTGTTAACATGAAAGCATTACAGAGAAAACATATAAGAACCATAAAAGAACTTATAAGCAGGCTAATAAGCTCGCCAGAGATTATCCTAGCTCCAACAAGGGCTCTGGTCCTTGAACAGCCCTTCAAACCCTACAGTGGGGTTTTCCTGTGGTCACAGGTTCGTAACAGCTTTTACTTAGAACTTGTAGGGCCTTGGTAGGTCCAGTCCTTCCAACCCTTCCCTAAGGATGAAGGCCCTCCTGGACTCAGGGTCCTGTCTGTTTGCTGGATCTGGAAGAAAGCCCAGAGTCAGTTTAAAACCAAGTTGTTTATCCAAAAATCCCTTTTTGTCTGTTGGGCTCTGAAAAATCCAGTTTGAACTAGTCCATGCAAACCTCTGCAGGGGGTGGTGCTTCTCTGGAGGTGTTACAGCCTGGGCAAATTTGCCTAAACACTGTTCTCAGTACCTGGAGGAAATGCAGTTGCCCTCCCCCATGGAAATACATACAATCCCTGACCCACAAGGGTACAGCAACCAGTCATTTAAGGCAATGGATTCCAAAGATATGAAATTTAATTCAGTAAGGTTTGTCTAGGATATTGCAGGACACTGTCATATCTGCCACTGTGCCATCCCAGCTTCTTGAGCCAGTGCGAGACTTATGGCTGAGCAGAAAGAAGTGGTTTTCTCAGGGGAAAAAAAAGCTTGGAATCTGGGAACACTTCGCACTCCCTGTGCAAGGCAAGAGAAAAGTGTGGGTCACTGGATGGAGATGTGAAGTCCTTTGGGGTCAGCAGTGTTATCTCTACAAAAATTGTGTGCCGCTTTAAACACTGATCTGTGATGGTGTGTGCACCCCAGACAGACCCTGAAAGGGTTAATGTGGGCCTGGCAGGCCAATTAACAGAACCTGTGAGAGGCAGAGAGCAACAGCCAGGCTTAATTGAGAATGAAGCCAGCTGGGGAGGGGCTGGGTGGTGACTATACAGCCAGGAAGTTTGCAGCAGACAGGGGCTGTAGGGAGAGAGTCTGCAGTCTCTCACTGTGGGATAGCTGAGGTAGGAAATTGTCCAGAGAGGCAGTAAGGGGTCTGATGGCCTGGACTTTGACCTTGGCTGCCAGCTACAGGGTGCCTGGACAGGAATTGCCCAGAGATAGGTGGAAGACCTGCTGTAAAGTCTTTGGACTACAGCTGGGTTGGACTCCTCTCTGTTACCCTGGAAGGAGTGGACTAAAGTGTGACCTGGCCAGAGGGCCAAGTTGTGAGAAGACAGAGCAGCGCAGCAAGGGAATGGGTGCCATGCAGGAGGCAGCCACTACACCAGGCCTGGCCACAAGGAAGCACACTTGTGGTGACTAAGCACTCTTATATGGTCAAAAAGAGATGTTGTTGTTGTTCAGAAGGTTATGAAGGTGTCTGTAATGGATTTAAAGGCCTAACTTTAATAGGTTGCCAACACTTGCGATCTTAATAGAAGACTTGCAATATTTGGTGCTTTATATAAAGCCCCAACTCCTGGAGTCAGGTGATTATGAGGCATTCTCAGCTTTCATTGTAAAAAGAAAAAGTGTGTATATGTTTGCAGCCCTCCTGGTTGCAGAGAAAAGCTTGAAAATATGACCTGAGTGTAACCTACCAGCTCAGATGCTAGAAGGGGAAGTAAAAGACCTCCAAATGTATCTTTTTAAAAAAAACTTGATTTTTTAAGCCCATCTCCTGAAGTTTTGTGGCTCTGACTCCTGGTTTTACTGCTCTGGTTGGCACAGCTGCTGAAAGCTCTTAGTTTTGATAATATTGGTGCTAGTGTCTATTCTGTAAGGCAGGGGCAGGAGTGCTCGGAACAGGCTGCTTGGAGTGTTTGGTTTCTTAGGCCACTGTTTCTGATGATATCAGTAGTTCAGTGGTCCTGGCAAGAGAGGCTTTTGGATTATCTCCCCATTTTGCTCAGAAGCTGTGGGGGAAAATCTCAGATCACCAGTTGCGGCTGCTGTGGTTGGTCTGATGGGGATGGCTTTGCTGGGGGGGGGTCAGTTATCAAGGCGAGGGGGTGGGCTGTGTGTACCCCAAGCAGGGCTGGGAGTGGGCTCATTTCAGAGGCTGGATTTTTCCCTGCAGAAGGACCAGCAAATCCTGATGTTTGTTTTTCTTCTTTCCCTCAACTGTATCTTATCCTCCTCCAAAAACTGCTCCAAGTGAGAGCGGTGAAAGGGCAGAAGTCCTGCCCAGAGCTAGGCTGAGCTGCGCTTTTGCAGAGAGCACTGTGGCCTCTGTCTGGAATGTGCCGGCTCTGCACGAGCACATGCCCACAGTGAGCACACTGGGGAAAGCCCCTCCAGGGCCACAGCAACAGCTGCCTTTCGTCTCCCTTATCTCTGGCAGCCTCACACAATCAGCAGTTCTCTGGCTCTGGGGCTGTCTTGAGGCTGGCGTCTTGGTGTGAGCAGCTCCCCCGCCCCCAGTCTGATGCTGCTGCAGATGAGCATACACGCCCCTGAACTCCCTCCGCAAGGGAAGCAGAGAGCCAGGATCCTGGTGTAGGAGGGCTGGGGGAGGGGATATGCTCCCAGGACAGTCCCATTCATCTCCACAGGATCAGCCCTGCTGTTATCTGGCTGCTGTTCTTGTAAGGCCCAGAATCCGGTGAGGGAGTTGATGTTTGGGGGTAGTGTATGCCTCTCCCCACCACTCCCCATATCTCTTGCCCCTTTTGCTGCTAGCGCTATCCCATTAACCACTGTGGAGTCTGCACAGCCCTTGCATGGCTGCCTGCCATCCTCAAACCCAATGGGATCTGGGCCAGAGACATCCTAGAACTCCCCACATGGCTCTAAACCCAGGAAAAGCCCAGACCATGTGAGTCCTCATGAGAACCACCAGCCAAGCAGAGGTTTCTGGGAGAATCCCTGTGGCTGCGGAGGGCAGTGAGCTGAGTGAAGGCAAGGACCAATCTCAGGCCAGCCCTTCCCTCGACTAACAGCAGCCTACCAAGGGGGTTGGAATGAATTCTGTGACCAGGCTGAGGCTCCAGCCCCCAACTGGCTTGTGCACGTCTGGACAAGGAGCATACGGCAGAAAGGACCTCTTTTTTCCTGAGCAGCGACTAACAGAAGAATGTTCTGCTTTGTTTCCATAAGGTCACAAAGTTCCTGCACTAGGTCGGATACATTCTGGGTCCACATGCTGTTAATTCCATGACCATACTGATGGAGGCATCCTTAGAGGTGTTTGGCTCCCCAGAATAGGTCTACACAGGAAGGCAGCAATGGGTTCTGCCAAGCTATGTTAAATAAAATTCCATTTTCACTCACTCTTTCAGGAACCTGTTCATGGATAAGGCAGAGGACAGGCCAGAGTGCAGGGACAGAGCTGACTGCTCAGCAGATATGAAGCTCAGCACAGCGGCAGAGAGCTGTGTGGTGCATTGAGGACTGTGTTGGAATTGGAATCTATCACTTGGGGGGAGGAGGATGTTTCCTGGTCCTGCTTGCGAGGCGTGCTAGCAGCAGTCAATCTGAAAAGAGCCCTTAAAGCCAAGTGGGATGACTTGTGCCTTGCTGTCTTAGGAAGCAGCCTATTTTTTCTCTTTTTTTGGTGTTCTTGTATGTTGTTCTGAATTATAAGAAATAAAGCAGTATTACATTGCAACCTTTCAGCAAAATATTTGTCTTTATCTAATTTGTGTGCGTGATGAATTTAACAGGAAAGCTGGCAACAAGGATGTAATTATAAAAATAAAGGAGAAAGTAAAGTTAAAATGGCTGCCCATGGCAATAAGGACAGTTTCCAATTTAATGAAAAGACAATTTTTGCAACATATACACAAACTTGAGCAGTGTTTTTTATGCACATTTTGATTTGAAAAAAAGGGGCTGTTTTCCTAACTTTGGTGAGGGGAAAAAAACACCTTTGCCATGTTTAGTTAGTTAACCTTATGTTTTCCACAAGAACTTGGTGAGCTGGAGTATAAAGATGTAACACAGATTCTAAAGAAATGTTATGTGCCTACCACCATTTTTTTAACAGAATATTTCATCTAAGAAACCAAATCAAAAGAGAAAGTATCCCTGAATTTTTGGCAAGCCAGAAAAAAAAGGCTATTTGTTGTTTTGGTAACTTTCTGAAAGAGGCTGTCTGAGATCAATTTCTTTTTGGACACCTTGAATTAAGAGAGGCTGTTGAATACTGTGTGTAAAAAAGAATTGCCACTAGAGGAAGCTGTGGAGACTGCTCTGTTTGACTCCATAAAGACAACTCTGCCAACATTTGAAAATAACCTGATGTGACCAAGTGGAAAATTTCAGTAATATTTTTATTATTCTTATATGTGCCTCAGTTTCTTTCTGTGCTTTTCATTAATACCCAGTTGGTGAAGAAGGGTTAAATCTGCTCCATCCTGAGGCAGGGTAGGAGGTGTTGTCATGTAACTGTCTGTCTGTCTGGGGTGATATGAATGGGTCATTAAAGGACTGGCTGAAACCAACCCATATCAATGGAGGATCAAGACAATGGGGAGCCCCTAGGACTGAACAATAACTTCTAACAATGGGAACCTCCAGCAGGTGGAGCATGTGACCCCAGCATGGCTCTGCAGGAAGACAATGGCCTGAGAGGTGTCAGGTGGCTAGGATAAGAACAGGCCTTTGGAGAGAGACAGCACTGTCATCACTTGAGCTTGAAAAAGAGACCAAGCAGAGAGCCAAAAATGGAGACCACAGCAGCTTGGCTTGCGGGCAGGGAGCACAGGCTTAACCAGAATGGACTATGACTAACCCTTTATTACTCGGGGCTGACCTAAGGACTTCCAATGCTGTGTTCCCACCGGCTAATAAACCCTGCTCTGTTTTGCAAAGGCTGCCTGGGGTCACTGCAAATGCTTGCTGAAGTGCACTGGTCCCTGAAGTGTGTAAGTCTCTGACCAGGAGTCTCTCTCACCTGGACTCACTAGGCAGAGCTCATGGTGTGAAGCAGGAGGACTGGAGCCAGAGGCTCAGACATGGAGGCGCTGAGGTTGTGTGGTTGACCCCCAAAGGGTCTGGCACACTGAAGGGTTCATCCAAGGGTCTGTTTAGAAACTGGGGCATAGTACAGGTCCTGTGGATTCCCTTGTGCCAGGCCTGGGAAGACGGCCCTCAGCAGCAGGGGGTGAAGAAGCTGATCATCATCCAAACAAACCGGAGGGAGCCCTGTGCGTGCTGTTTAGAGACATCACCCCGGCCAAAGCAGCGTGTCTTTCATAAGCTGCAGCACAAGAAGAGCAGTAAGCGGGGATGCACCACAGTACAGGCTTGCCACAGTGCCCAGCGAAGGATCCGCCAAGTATAGGGCTTCCAACCCTCCAGGGTTGTCCAGGGGTCTCTGGGAATTAAGATTAATCTTTAATGAAAGATTGTCATGTGATAAAACCTGCAGGAATGCATCCAACCAAAATTGGCAATCCCCGCCAAGAGGACGCTATCAACGTCTACCAGCAGGCGCCACCAAACTAGTCCTGTGACTGTGGAGGAGTCAGGCTTGGATGAAAAGATGTGCGAGATGGACCAGAAGTGCATGTGGAGGCAATGAAGAGACCTCTTATTCCCGCCTTGCTATGGTCAGGCAAAGGGCAATGATGTGATATTGACAATAGGAATAGATAGAGTGGCCATGTCTGATTTTTTTTTTTGAGTGGGTTACAAAAGAACTTTGCCTGGGGTGAGATTGAGACACTCATGTGATTTTACAGAATTACACTAGCGGGCAGATAAGCACGTGCAGCAGGCTTCCTGTCACTGTAACTTGTAAAGGTCTCTGTTCACCCTTAGAGTGAGTTGGAGCTGAAAGAAATAGACCCCCTGCTAATGGGCAGAAAATGGCTATAAAAGCATAATCTGGACTGGTGTGTGAGGCACCATATGCCAGTCAGAGTGGGGGAATTGAAAGAAAAATACAAAGCTGCTAGGTCTACTCCCACAGTCTATGATGCAGATGAGTCCAATGAAGCTGTATTTTGACGTTCATTACATACTAGAGCTGATTTACTTAGACCAGATACAGAAAGCACTCAGTGAAAGACAGCAGACAGTGAAAATCCCCACCCCATAAACCTCCCAGGTTTTTCTTCCTAAAGCAGACCGTGCTGGGTATGAAATCATGGGGGAGGGATAAAGTGAAGAAAGGGTGTGGCCAAGCAGATACTGGGACCAGTGGCATATTTGACAGAGAAAGAAGGAGAGTTAATGAAGAGGCTCCTTGATCAACTGCTACCAGATAAAAGCTCAGGGAACATAAGAACAGCCATGCCACTGGTCCATATAGCCCAGTATCCTCTCTTCTGACAGTAGCCAATGCTAGGTGCTTTACGGAGAATGAACAGAACAGGCACCCATCAAGTCAAAGCTCCTCAAGCCTGACCCGCAGCCCCTGACTTCTTTCAGGTAAGTTTGGCCAAAATTTTTCTGTTAAAGCTCATCTGAAATATTAAATTGGGTTTTCAACAACACAGAATGTTTCATGGAGAAGATCTGCTTTCCAATATGTCATAGAAACCAAATGGCTGGACGCTGGCATATGTCCAGTCAAAATGGTGTCCTGGTGCCTCCTGGGTATTGCAGGTCAGGTGCCTTACTCCCATTCTCCATGATGCAACCTGGCCAGGGGCTCCTATGACACTCCTCTCCCCTACGAGTTGCTCCATTTTGAATCCAAGTATTTTGGGGTTTGATGTGTTGCCAGAAAGTTGAAATTTCCCATGAAATTCCCTCTCCCCTGTTTTCCCCCCCTCCCAGCTGTCCTCATGATGTCCCCAGCATGGCCACCCAGTGAAGGGAGCTGTTCTCTCGAGCTGTGCCATGACTGCTAGGAAGCTCTCTGGCATTTGATCCAAGCAAAAGAGCCTTTCCTTGCTCCCCTGGTCAGCAGCAAGAAAGCTTTTAACCAAGGACAGCTCGGGAATTTCCACTCTGCCCCCTTTGAACAATGCCCCAATAAGCCCCAGGGAGAGATCATGGGGGGATCCCTTCCTGGGTCGGTCGAGAGCTGGCAGGAAGTGCACGGGGCATTGGGGGGGGGGGAGTGACTCTTCAGCCTGGTCTTGACTGGGCAAGAAACTGCATTTTGGTTGGGCTTGATGGATGTGAGCAAGCTGGGCATGAGGTGACCTCGGCCCCATTGCCTAGTCAAGGCAATCCGCCCAGGAATCTCCAGGCATTTACACCCATTCCTCCTTGTCCTAGGATTCCTGCAAGTCTATCCTGCTTGGAGGCTCCTGGAAACCCACCAGGCACCTAGCTGCAGTGTTAGGCACCGAAACCCCTTTGAAAATCCAGCCTGGGTCACTTGCCCAGTGTCCCTGAGTCTGTGGCACAGGTGGGAGCAAAGCCCAGGCCGCTGGCGGGCCCTGTGTTAGTGCTTGAACTGCAAATCAGTGCTGCTCTGCCATGGCCAAGCCATTCACCTCTCTGTTCACTCAGCATCACTGCAGAGAGCACCCCATGACCCAGGGGTCTTACATCCCTCAGTGCCCCTGGGCAGGGCGGGTTGGTTTCAGCCTTACAAACCAAGGGCCAGGGCTCTCTCTCAAACATATTCCAAAGTCAATTCACAGGGAGTTCTCCCCTCCCCCTCGCCCGCTCGGGCCAGCCCGGATTCCAGGCATTCTGGCCTTGATTGCTCATACAAAACACCTATCATCACCTGCTCTCAGGGCTCAGAGACTGCAGCCGCCCACGATTTATTGCCAACATTGGGCTGCTAGTTGCATTTAAACCAAGCCCATCTCAGCTGTCTGCTACAGAGCACAGTCTGGGTCATGGAATAGCCCAGGGACAACAGACCATCAGGGCCCATTGCTAGGAAAATGGCAGATGAGGAGGTGGGGAGGGGAGAGATTATAGGGTCCTGCCTCCACGCAAGAAAACCGCACTAGCTGAACTACCTGAGTTAAAGCCCAGGATTGGCTAAAGCTGCTTCCACACATATGACTCCCAGCTAGGGTCTGTCTACATGGCAATTAAAAACCCACGAGTGGCCCATGCCAGCTGACTCGGGCATGTGGGGCTGTTTAATTGCAGGTGTAGATGCTTGGGCTGGATCCCAGGTTCGAGCACCCTGCGAGGTGGGCTGCATCCCAAGCCAGTTAAACAGCCCCTTAGACCAACTCCTGTGCACCTGACTCAGCTGGCACAAGCTTCTACTTGCTGTGTAGACACTCCTAGGCAGCTATGCAGCCCCATCACCCCCGAGTGGGTGCAGCTCTGAGATCGGGGGGAGATGAGCTTATCCCCATTGTACCGATGGGAGGCTGAGGCCCAGAGACATTTGCCCATGCTGTGCAGGAAGCCTGTGACACAGCAGAGACTTAAACCTACACCTTGGAATTTACAGGCCAATGCCCTGCCCTGCCCATCACCCTGTCCTTCCTATCTGCTGGGGAGCTGTCTGGCCCTTGCTGCTCAGGCTGGGACCTCCACAGGGGGCTGGACTGCTGTGTACAGCAAAGAGCTAGCTGCATTCTTAGTGTAGAGAGGGCTGTGCCATCTCCACACACCCAGAGATGGCACTAGAGGCTGAGTTCAAAGTGCAATTCAGGTCACCTCCGGGGGTTAGGACATCTACCAGCATCTAGCAGAACCTAGGGACAGGGTGTGTAGGGTGGGGTGGAATAGGGAGGGGAGAGGAGGGGAGGGAGAGCAAGAGGGCTGCAATGGGCTAATTGCAGGGACTAACTGGAGGGTGGCCAGACTGCACGGCTTGGTGCTGCATTTGCAGCACTGAGTTTGTATGGTCCAGAGGCTAGAGAGGAGATTTGAACAGGCAGGGATTCAATGAGGCACAGAGGGGCTCTTTTAAGTGTCCTGGGCAGCCTGAGTACAGGATCAGTTCCCCGCCAAGGAGAGGGCAGCCAGGGGAGGGTTGGACAATAGAAAGCTAAGGCTGGGAAGTCTGTGAAAGTGCACGGAGACTAGGAGCAGAGAGACCCAATCCCTTCACTGCATGTGCAGTGTGAATGAAGACAGCGATTCAGGTCACTGCCCAGGCTGGCTTTTGACCCCCACTGCTGTGATCGGTATGAAGAGAGGCCAGCTACAGCCCCACCTGACTGTATTAGCCCCAGACATCCTGTGTTTCTGCCAGTGTCAAGTGAAATGGGTGCTCCAGGCAATGGTGTATGGTGCTGCACTCAGTCTCTGTCACGGGGGCTGGCTCAGGTGTCTCTCGGTGCAGATGTCATTCAAAGCCAGTCTACAGACTTGCTTCCCAGGGAGAAGGGTTCTGCTCAACCAGTGAACAATGCAGGAGAAGATTCCTACAATTCATGAGGCAGTCGGGTGTAGGACTGATCCAGCTGTGGGTTGTGTTAACCCCTGTGAAGGCAAGACGTGTAACATACAGAGCTCACCGCAAAACAACTGAGGATGTTCTCAGCCTTCCCTGTATCCCAAACGACGGCCCTCCCTGTGAGATTGCGAGTTAAGAGCGTGCCACATCCTACGTGGTGCCATCAGCAGTCCAGGTGCGACATGCGTGTTTCACTGACCTGCACGTGCCACGCAATGCTGGGATCCTCACTGCTGTGTCACAAATCTCTGGAACATGCCTAAGTGAAAACGGCTGCCACTATTCAGTGACCTGCTCCCAGAGGGTCCCACCTGCTCTCTTCAGTGCAGAAGATGAGGTTTCCCTTCTTTGAGCTCCTGTCCTTGCTGAAGAGCCAACCCGGGGAGGGGAGCTGGATGCTGCCCTGACTCAAGCACCAGCAGCAGAGCTGTTCACTAAGTCCCAGCTGCTCTTGCTTTTGCCCCTTGTGATGTGCAGAGAGCTGTGAACGTACGTGGTTCAAGCACTGTTTCGAGCAGGGTACCAGGGCACTTACTTTGCAAGTTAGTTGTGAGTTATCCTCTGTAACCAACTCATCTTGACCTTGCTATCAAGCTCACGCTTCTTTGCTTTTATTACAGATCCTTTCTGCTTCACATGCTACTTCCTGAAGATGCTTTTCAAATGTAAATTCCCACATACTGAATGTCAGAGACCAGCACAGAGCCGCAGGATCCTGTTCACACCATTTCTGAGGAGCAAAATCCCTGACAAGGATGTTTCCAGCTGGCTGGTACGCAAAGGGGCAAATTGCTTGTGTTGTGTTAAAGTTAAAATGGAAACATCCAAGTGGTTTAATTTGGGAATTGAACATTAGCTAGTATCAAAAATGGCAAAAAGCAAAATAAAAAAATCAAGCAGCAGGCAGAGCCAGCAGCCTGCGCCTGCTTCCTAGGGGCTGGCCTGTCCACGACACCTACTTTAAATTAGGGATAGGACTTGTGTCTAACTCAGAGGGGCATGCAGCTGTCACTGACCCACAGGATCTGTGCTACACTCCAACTCTGAAACAGACAACAGCTGTTCGTTGTGCTGGACCCCCAAGGGATCCCACTCTTCCTTCAGGGTAGGCCATGAGGCCTCAACACTTCTTAGACTGAGCCTCTGTGCTCCATCTTTCCTGTTGCTCACCATGAGTTCTGCTCAGTGAGTCCAAGTGAGATAGACTCCTTTGCCTTCTCCAGGGATCATTGCATCTCAGCAGGTTTTCTGGCCTGTGTTATGCCAGGAGGTTGGATTAATGATCATAATGGTCCCTTCAGGTCTTGGAATCGAAGAAGCATTTGCAGCAACCCAGGCAGCCTTTTTAAAATAGAGTAGAGTTTATTAGTCAATGGAAACATAGCTTCGGGATGTCCTTAGGTTAGCACACAGAAAAGACGTAGTCCGTACTAGCCAAGCCATGCTGCTATAGGAACAGTCTTGGTTTCCTCTCTCTGTCCCTTTGTCTCTTGGTCCCAGCTGAATGTTGCTGTGTCTGTCCAAAGGCCAGCTTTTAACTCAGCCCGCTGCCACATTTCCCCTTTGTTCTCCAGCTCAGGGTCTTTGCTCTGCTTCCCTGCAGAGATGGGGGGAAAAATCTCTTTCATCTTGGCTGTTGGTTGCTAGGTGTGAATGTCCCAGCCATGGGATTCCTATTGTCTTTTTGGACAGCACTCTAACAACCCATTCATCCCACCTCAGACAGTACAATGAGGTGACACACACCTCATGTCTCCTGAGTTGCCTGAGTGCAGCTTCTTAACTCTTCTGCGCCCACATATCAGGTAAGTCACGGTCATGCATCTCATTCCTAATAATATTACTGAAACTTCCCACCTCAGCACACTGCCACGTGCATTGGCATGACATTGAACATAGAATATTTTGTACAGGGTGCACATTCTTCATTCATCCATTTGTTCAGGGCAACAATCACAGAGGTGGCCCCAGAAATGTGTGCACACAGTCCTAGGGAGAGCATGGAGTGGCATGTTATCAGGGCTCAACACAGGCCATACCCCACAGTTAACTCCAAGGGACTGAAGCAACTCCCATGGGCCGGGGAAGATGCTTCATTTTGCACCTCCTTCCAGCATCTCCTGTAAGGGGCTCTGGTCTGTGGATACAGACATCTGTCCTTTGTTCAGGGCAGTGAGGTTGTACGGCCTGGTGCGCTGTGCAAGTGCTGCCAGTGTGACCGGGGAGTTGGGCCCCAGGGGGTCTGTCAGGATGGGTAGAAACACCCCAGGGAAGGGGGCACATGCTGCATGTAGGTCCATTTGTCATTCCTGTCCATTCCAACCATGATGGGACTGTGCAGTGTGACTTCTCCCTGCCTCCTCACTCCCCAGGGCAGGCTGCGTTTCAATAAGGTACCTCTTCTGGCCCCTGATAATTGAGGTAATCTCTCCCTTGCACGTGGTATCAGGGCACTGATGTGTGGAGAGACGGTCCTGTCTCTCCCCTGCCCTGCTGGCAGCACTGCCCCTCTTCTCCATGCTCAGACTGCACTCAGTGGCATGATCTGACGGCAGCAGGGCCTGCAGCAGGCTCTGTACGAGGTCTGGGGATGTAAATTGTATTGGGGGAGTCGTAAGAAAGATCTTGCAATGGGATCTGTGCAGGTGGAGTCAGTTGCCATGCCTTCAGTGGGGCTCAGGGCAGATCCATCAGAGCTGGAGACAGCACCATGGAATGGGAAAAGATGCTAACTTGAATGTCCCCTTTGTGAGTAAATGGATAGTGCCAGCCCCAGGAGCTTGCAGTGCCAGGCAGGGGACGGACCATGCCAGTTTGGCTGTTGATGCCAAAAGGGGAGCAGGGTTAGGATCTGAATTGAGGGCAAAACCAACACAAACTTCCAACCCCGTGCTCCGATCTGTCCCCTGAGTCCCATGCGAGGGGCAGTGTGAGAAGCAGGTGCTAACAAAAAGAGGGCAGAGAGTCCAAGCCCAAGTAGAGCGGGCTGGCGGGGCTGGTCTGTGTCCCACAGCCCTGGGAAGCCCTCGGGGAGAACCCAGACAGGCGAAGGACAAGCTCTGCACTCATGTTAAAAGTCGAGTTTCCCAGCCCCCGGCTTTCTAGGAAGCTGGCAAAAGGTGAAGCCCCTGCGAGGGCTAAGCCATTGTCATTGATGTCCCGGGCCGGGCACTCGTGGCAGGGAGCTGGTGCTGGGACCACGTGTGGGGAAAGGGATGTACACGGTCTGCCCCTGTCTGCCCCACACCTTGTCCTTTGCTGCCCCAGATACAGCCCGGCTGCCCCTCCCTCCCTGCCCCGTCCAGAACCCTCCTCCCCTCCCGCTCCAACCCTCCTGCAGCCCGGCTTCCTCTGTCTGCCCTGCCCCCGGTGCTGCCTGCGGGCGGGCGGGCACTGCAGGAGCGCGCGGACCGGACCCGACCGGGCACCACCGCCCCTCCCCCCCGGTCCGCCCTCCCCCCCGCGCCGCAGCTCCCTGCCGGGCCGGGCTGCCGGGGGCTCATTTCAGCGCCGCTAGCCCCCGGGTGCTGCCGCCAGCGGCAGGGACCCGAGTCCGACCAGCCTCTCGGTCTCCGCCCGCAGCCGGCTCCGTGCGCCCCGGGACGGCATCATGAACAGCCTCGCCGCCGACAAGGAGAGCAGCCCGGCCGAGCCCAGCCTGCCCGAGGAGGAGGTACCCGCCGGGCTCCGAGCCGGGGCGTGAGGGGGAGCCGGGGTGAGGGGGAGCCGGGCGGGGCCCCCGCGAGCGGGGCAGAGGGTGTGAGGGGGGCGGAGGTCGGGGGTCCCGGGCGGAGGAGGTGGGAGTCCCGCGGAACAGGGCGGAGGGGAGCCGGTCGGGGGCCCCGGGCAGAGGGGGCTGGCGCGGCCCGGGGGCTGCGGGTTTCGCTCGCTCAGGTGATCGCTCAGCGCCGGCCGGCCGGGCACCGCCCCTCGCCCGGCTGTAGAGACGGAGCGGGGTCCCAGAGCGTCTCCCCCGGGGCCCGCCTCGCCTCGCCTCGCCTCGCGGGGGGCAGCTGCCGGGACTCGTAGTGCCCTGGCGCCCGACGGAGCCCCCTGCCGCCGGGCCGGCCGCCACCGCCAGGGGATCGTTCCCCTCAGACCTGCCATGGCTTGGCCACCCCCCGGGCCTGGGCCCTGCCGGGGACTGCGTGCCCGGGTGGCGGGTGACTCCGGGACAGCCCGTAGCAGCGGCAGGTGTGTCTGTGTGTGAATGCGCATTTACACACCCAGGCGCCGTGGAGTGTCGCCTGGCCGGGGTGAGCCAGGGCCGGGCTGAGGCGCTGCCCAGTGTTGCCAGGGTCTCCCTGCAGCTCGGGTGCTCGGCCTGCGGCCGGGCGGGCTGGCACTCCTGAGAGGCGAGGCATTTCACCGAGAACACCTGGCACCAAGTGCCTGCAGGCTCTGGGTGACTGTTAGTAACTCTTTGCTTCACGTGGTTTAGTCTGTACTCTGAGGGCCGGCCAGGTCAGACTCATGGGCCTCACCTGGGTTTTAGCCCAGCAAACCGTCCCTTCTGCGTGTAGTTGCAATACTGTTTCCTTCTGCTCTTTGAAAACTGTCCTTTTTGAAAAACTGAACGTTAAAAAATTACTGTTCCCCTGGGGATCATCCTATTCTGCTGGTGTGAATACTTTTCTCCGGGCAGGCTCTTGTGGCATCTATCCGGCTTTCTGTCCTGGTCAGAAAGAAATGTTCATCTTTGCCTTGCTTCTGGTATTGTCCAGAGCAGCGTGCCTACCACAGATCCACAGAGGGAGTTGTGAGCAGAGGCGAACAGTAGCTCCTAGTCGGTAGAACAAACTTCTGTGGATTTTGACTTTGGGGATGGTGCAGTGAAGTGGCGCAGAGAGATCTGTGTAGGGTGGGATTCCTGTTGGCCTGTCAAATCTCTCCTGTCTCTTTTCTCACCACCATTTGGTAAATATTCGGTCTATATACAGTTCCTATACAGACACAGTGGAAAAGAGCAGAATGGTGTGTTTATAGAAGTTTTAGATAATGAAGTATAACTCTCATGTCCTGCAGACTGGTAGGTTTTCCTGAACAAGTGCCCATTAACGTACTCTGCACATCCACTCCCACGGCAAGTGATAGAGCACACAGGAGTACAAATATTTGGAGTGGTTTAAATCTCAGGCCCTGTCCTTTGGGTAGCAGCTGTGGGAGTGGGGGGAAGCTCTGGGCTGCCTGCACTGAGCGGTACTTCCCCCCCACTCTGCAGGAGGGGGATCGCAGAGAAGGTTTGCCAGTTTGGAGGCCTGGGGCTTTCTGCAGAGTACTAAGATAGCTACTTTGTCATAGTCAGGACCAGATTTAGGGGCAGGCGACTGCCTGGGGGAGCCAGGCTCGGGGGTTGCCGGGCTCAGGGTGCTGTTTTTGTTGTTAGCAATAAAAGGGAAAAGAAGAAGGTTTGAAGTAAAAGATTTCAGGTATTTTGAATGTGGATTCATTTGTCACTAACTTCCTAGAATGTTCTGGACCTTTGTAGAATCTTTTGGAACCTTCCTGACTTTCTGAGAATTATATTTTCCTCAAACCTCCTAGCATGTTGTCAGCCAGGCCCTCGCGGGTATATAAGGGGCAGGACGTTGCCAGTCAGTTCGTGAAATATAAGAACGAAATGAAGCGAGAGCCCAGCTGCGATATTGTGAACCTTCTTTTTTACTGTGTAATTGTGAAAGTGTATTTGTGGAGGAGTGCGGGGGGAGGGATGGGGAGGTGAGAAATGGAGGGGGGCACGTCGCCTGGGATGCCATTTGGTCTAGGGTCGGCCCTGGTCATCATGCTTGGGAGGGGCCTCCCATCCCTGGGTTGGGCTCACCCACTTAAAGGAAAATACCTGGGTTTATTTTGGGACTGGCTCACTGAGTTAATGGCATGCACCCGCACACACCAGATTTGTGTATGTCTGGATGAGATACAATCTTAGCAAAATACTTAAATATTAAACTTATAATGTGGAGGAGATTCACGATCTGCTCCTAGACTGGTAGAAGGTGAAATTCAGATCGTTTGTAAATCGCTGGAAAGGGAATGTTTTCTAGATGTCCAATAAATGTTTAGGTTTTACCTGTGACTGGAAGTCAGGATAATCTAGGTATTCTGAGTGTAATAACAACCAAATATGAGCTCCTTCAAGCCTTTTATCAGAGGAAGGACATGTCATATCTTATTGGATGGATTTCTAGTCTGACCTCCTGCATGACACAGGCCATAGACCTGCCCCAAAATAATTCCTAGAGAACATAAGAATGGTCATACTGTGTTAGACCAATGGTCCAGCTAGCCCATTATCCTGTCTTCCGACAGTGGCTAATGCCTGGTGCTTCAAAGGGAATGAACAGAACAGGTAATCATCAAGTGGTCCATCCCATCACCCATTCTTACTTTCTGGCAAACAGCAATCTCTGCAATCTAAAGCAGATCTTTTAGAAAAATATCCAATCTTGATTTGAAAATTGTCAGTGATGGAGAATCCACCACAACCCTTGGTAAATTGTTCCAAAGGTTAAAACCCTTATTATTAAAAATGTATGTATAGTTTTCAGTCTGAATTTTTCTAGGTTCAACTTCCAGCAATTGGATTATGTTATACCTTTCTCTGCTAGACAGAAGAGCCCATTATCAAATATATATCAGATACTACCTCAGATTTACATTTAGGTCTTGGTTCGCTCTAATATAGAAATAACGTGATAAAGGCATGGCAGCATTTTTAAGCTATTTGTTTTTCAATGAGTACCTGATTATCATAATTTATTTCCAAGTACAGTATATGTATCAAACTTGTCAAACCTTGGGAAGGTAACTTCAGACCTAAACATTTTCTGTTTTCAGTTGGAATTTACCATAGAATACAAACATTCTTTAAATAGGCAAATGCATTATTTCTGAAGTGGTTGGTAGAACCGGCTTGAAAATGTACCAGGTGCTAAAACTACTTGCCCACCTTTTGCATGGATTATAATGATAACAAATAATTATTTATTTTTGTCCATAAAATCAGTGAGCTTCCCAGGTGAGTGGGCAAGGGGAACTTTGTAGGGCTGTGACAAAGTACTTTTCTCTTTATTGCACTACACCATTGTGTATCTTCTCAGCAGGTTGTAGGTATGCCTGGCTTTCATTACATTTAAATGGGATACAGATTATTTTTTTACTCACAGAGGGCCTAACCCTGCTTCCAGTAAAGTCAACAAGCCAAACACTCAGTGGAGCAAGCCCAAAACTTTGAATGGCTAGAAAATGAATTGGCGTCATGTCCAGTAGTAGACTTGGAGAAATCACTGTGTTTGGAACGGTGCTGGTTTGCCATAGAGAGTTCAGACCAGGCTGTATAAAGGTCCTGTGGCTGCATTGTTTCTTAGTGCACATTACTAAGTGTGGAATGCTCCGGGAGAATTTCTTTAACTATGATACTGACATTGCTCAGGGTAGGGGGAGTTAATAGCGCAGGATTCTTTTCTGATATTGAGGCTTGAAGTTTTGCCACTGATAGTGGAGACAGCTGGCTGGGCCTTGGTATGGTTAGTTACTACCATCAGCTTCTTTCCTTTGGTCACAAAGCACTTCAGTCTATGAAATTCAGTCATAGCTCCAGTATCACTGACGCCAAGCCTTCAAACCTCAGGGTATAACCACCCAGACTCACTGGATTTTAAGAAATAATAAATGTTGGGGTCTTTTTCCTTTGCTCACTGAGCCTTTAGGTTGAAGTTAGGTCCCATTTTCAAGCTGTTCTCTGTAATCAGAAGAGCTAAAAACTTACCTTTTACAGTGAAAGGGAATCACCTGACTCCAGGAGCTGGGGCTTTAAAGAAAACACTAAATATTATGAGACACAATAAAATCATGAAAGTCGGCAGCAGCGTCCTTCACAGAGCAGATTTTAGTGAGCATCCCACCAGATCTATCTCCCTCTGTGGGATGGGTGTGAATGGAGCAGCATTGGTGATACGGTCACTCACGCCATTGGTGGGGTTGTCACATCAGATCTCGGTACAATGAAGGGGAGATATGGCAAATTTCCATAAAATCAAAGCTTTGTTTTATAGCATGGGTCACCCATGACGTGTCCCTCCCTTCAGCACCCCGTTTTGTGACACTCCCTCTATTCTGTGACTCTTCCCTTCCCACTCCCATTCTATAACCACCCCCACCCCTCATTTCAGCATGATCCTCTGTAGGGGCCTAGCCTTCCATCTTATGGCATCTCTTCCTGGGGACCCTGGAGGGAGTCTTCCCAATGTGCTGCTCAGGGCACCATAGGGATGACAAGCCATGTGACTTGATTACCCAGCACCCTGCCAAAAGCCAGGCTGTGCCATGGGAGATGTGGCTGTAAGAGCCACTGCCCGGTGCTGTATGGCTGGTAAGTGCCGGGGCTGGCTGAAAGGGGCATGTGGGTTCGGCCCCATCAGTTTAGCCATCAGTCAAGCAACCACAAACCAGAAACATGCTTCTGTGCATGGCCTCTGCCTGTCTCTTGACTTGTCTACACACTGTTTTTATAAGCCCAGGAGAGCTAACATGGTTCCACTCTCCTAGTGTGAATGTGTTTATACCGGGATAAAGGTACTCACACCAGTATAGTGAGTCCTGTTTGGGAAGAGGAATGATCTACAGTGGCATAGACACCTTTATATCAGTATACTACACCCACACTAGGGATCGTACCCATACAATGACCTGTTAAAAACTCACCCTCTCCCCAGCACAGTGATACTGGTACGAGCACTGTGTGTAGAAAAGCTTCATGTCTGCATGTGAGAGCCATTTGTCGCTGGCTGGGGGGGCGGGCGTCTTTCAGCTCATCTGTTCCAGGAGCAGTGCTGCCCTGCTTGGCACTCTTCGTTTTTAAACACACAATTCACGACAGATTCTGCCTGCCGATACACGTGCATGGCCTTGTAGGGTCCATGGGGGGAGACAGAGTAGGGCGGTTGTTCTGCTGAGTGTGTGGGGATTGGTGGTGAACAGGCTGGGTTTCTCTGGTGTACTCTGGACCCCAGTCTTGGAAATTGGCTGTCTTTATACCTTTGAGGGCCAGGCAGTGGCCTTTGCATGGCATTTCAGCCATGCTGGTATCACCTCCACAACATACACATCTTCTCCTTTGGGAGCCATCTGCATCTGTGCGTTGGCTTCCAGGACAGGCCTTGTTCTGTCCAACATGCAGCTGTTTAGGCCAAACCTTTCACTCAGCTGTTTTCATACCATGCAAAACAGTCAGATAGTTGGTGGGGGCTACCATAGTTAGATGAAGGTGTGCTTTTGTGTTTGTAGAAGCAAACGCCTTCACCTCACCATCCCTGGCCCCGAGGACAATGGTCTGAGACAGAAACCCAGACCCTTTTCTTTTGCTTTGTATCCTATGGAACTAGCCTGCTAATACAGCATGGGCATGAGCACATTCCAGCTGAGCTCCAGGGAGACCCACACTTGGCAATCGGGATCTGCACTGGGCTCAGCCCTCCAGGGCTCAATGGCCTGGACTTCGGTGCGTGCAAGGGCAGGGGCTGGCCAGCGTGATCAGCTGCAGGATTGGCACATAAAATGGTCTTTGTAGAATGCTGTACAATCCTCCATCAGCCTTTTTGAGCGTGCGGGATCACTAGAGGCTCAGCAAGCCTCTCCTGGCACGGGTTGTACCACGGGAGCTCGACGAAAGAGAGGGATTGTGTCCACAGCTAGCTATGTTTCCTACGACTGAATAGCCCTTTGGGACACTGGCTCGGAGGTCAGTGTTTCTGAGGCTGTGATTGCAGTGTGCATTTGTGGAGATTGTGGAGCTGTGGGTAGGGAATGTGGCATTCAGAAGATCTTCTGGAGTTCAGGCATTGTAAACAAGAATGCCTAACTGTAGACTGAGAATGGCATGTAACTTACTTGGCAGATGCCTTATTTGGTAACGGAGTGGCTTTGGAAACCCCAGCAACCACCCTCCCCCCAACCAGATCTTCAGACCCAAATCCCTGATCCTTCATGGGCAGGAGCTGGGAAAACTGCTGGAATCTCTTGTTGCGTTCTGTGCGCTGGGTTCAGTGTGCAGAGCAGGCATACGAGAGCTCTGCTGGAACTGGGGACAGACTTTCTCTCTTGCCCTTCCTTCCTCTCTCCCCCCTCCAGCTGCCCCACTAATGGGGTGTTTATAGGTTTTGCACCAATTGTGGACACAGTAGTGGGCTCAGCGCATGGCACTTGATTAACAGTTCTGTCTGTGGCTGAGAAGCGAGAGAGACTAGGATGCAGCACTTTGCCAGCGTGGAGCCCTAGTGTGGGTTCTGCAGAGTTAACAAGACTTAAAGAGCGGAACCGTCTGCGGGGAATTTACTGTGGGAGGCAGCCCTGCTGTGCTGAGTGAGAAGGTGCCATTTCTGCGCAATCCCTTGGACAGTAAATCTTCCTTCTTAGTGCATGCTACATACAGTGATTTCCCCAAGCTCTCAGCTGGCGGGGAAAGAATGCTCCTTCTCTGAAGTGGAATTGCTGGGCTGGCAGGTGGCTGAGCTCTAGGTGGCAGTAGCTCACTTTCCCCAAGTCTGGCAGAGGGGTTTGTCAGGCCTGGCTGCTCCCACCACAGCCACAGGCCTGCCGGGTTCCAGAGAGGAGTGAGGGACCCCCACACTCACCCTAGGAGTCAGAGGAGTGTGTTGGCCCCTGAATTCATGTGGAAGCACTGTTGAGTCTGGCCATGGGGGAGGGCAGTGAGCACTGTTCAGGAATCCTGGGTTGAGAGGCAGCTGAGAATAGTCCAGGATTTTCTGGCAATAATTCTTAGTGTCAGTCTAATGTATGTGTATGGTGCCATCGCTGTACTTGCTGAGCCCCTCACCAGCTGCAATGTATTGATCCTCACAGCACCCTGGGAGCAGGACAGGGCTATTATTCCTATTGTACACATGGGGAACTGAGGCTGAGTGACTTGGCCAAGGTCACAATCTGTGGCAGAGCTGGAACTGAATGCAGGTCTCATGAGCCGCAGGCTAGCACCCCAACCAATGGACCGTCCTTCCCCTCTTCTTCTTAGAAGCTTTCTGGTTTTTAGGCTGTTTCCAAAATAGCCAGCTTCCTTTTCTGCTTCAGTGCCCCAGAGAATACACAGAGACCTGAAACAACGAGGTGATAATGCTGCCTCATTGCCTGCCCTTGTCCTGGACTCTGACTTCACCTCCATAGCGATCTCCTGCCTGGGCACTTGGTCTCTTACTTCCTTTTGCTCATTTCCTTGTTCCAGCTCCAGGTCTGACCTAGCTCCCCAGCCCTCGTCCTTGTCCCTCACTTTACTGACCACTGCGCTTCCTTCCTCCAGTCTCTAGCTGTTATTTGCCGGGGTCTGTGGGATTTCATGACACCCTCCCCCCTTAGATCTTCTGTTTGTGTTATTCTGAAGTGCTCAGAGGCTTCATTCTGAGCTCTTGTAGGCAGGGCTGGATTAAGGCCCAAACAATATAGACCTATTCCTAGGGCTCCAGTTCCTGGAGCCACAGGATTACATCAGACTCTCAGCTTGCATTTTAAAATAAATATGTTTCTAGCTCTCATCTTTGAAGAAGAGCTTGAAAATGTGCTTGCATCTGCCGAGAGCCTGAGCCCATCACTCTGAGAAGGGGGAACTGCTATAGTATAACCAATACAGTAAGGTTGCCTGAGTCTGCAGCTAGCCTGATCCAATTGCTCTGGGGGTTGAGTGCGGGAGCTGCCCCAGGTGTAACCAATGCAGCATCTGCCTGAGTCTGCAGAGAGTCTGAGACAATTATTTTGAGAGGGGGCAGCTTATCTGGGAGTGACCAATGCAGCAGTGTATGCAAAGTTGGCAGAAAGCCTGAGCCCACTGCTATGAGAGGGGGGAGATGCCTAGAGTGTAACTGATATAGTGACACTGCTTGAGTTTGCAGAGAGCCTGATCTGATCGCTTTGAGAGGGGGGAGCTTCCCCATGCATCTTGTTGGGGTGTTAACTCCAAAACCCTCTGCTCTGTGGGCCCTGCCAGCCCCAACCCAGCAAGGGGCTGTGTGCTGTAAGAGGGGCAACAGCGCAGTGGGCCAAGATGCCCCTCCCAAGTAAAGACATTCTGCTGAAGTAAGTACTGGGGGCACAGCAGCTGTCACCCCTGCCTCTCTGATGGGAAGGGGAAGCCCTTACTGTCACTCCTGCTGGGGAGAAGGGGCCCTGGGCTGCTGGCCCTGCCTCTCTGGGAGGAGTGGGGCCCCTGTCACTCTCTCCCCAGGTGGGAGAGGGCTGTAGGGCCTGTATCACGATGGACTGACCATGTGCCTGAGTGGAAAGTATCAGAGCGCCAAGCCCAAGCCAAAATCTCTCTTGCTCTCACCTCTCTTCGTGGGGGCAGTCAGCCAATGTCTCCCTCAGATGGCTGAATGACCTCTCTTTCCCGAGGAGAGGGCTGCGTCGGGTCATGCAGCTGTGCTTGATGGGAGCATGGGGAGTAATGTGGCAAAGCCTGAGCCCTGCTGCCTGCAGAGGAACTGCTCCTGCTATCCTGCATTGCTGCATGCCGGGATAGAAATGTTCCTCCTTCCTTTTCGCAGCCCACTGGCCATGTGGCTTTGAACTTGGTTCTAAATGCAGATGAGCATCAGGCCCTGAACTGCAAGGATGAGTCCTGAGACCAGCAACAAGGCATGTGGCAACATTAAGCTGCAAATCCTAGTTGGGCCCCAATGAATACGCTCTTGTTTATGTTAGTGAATTTGTGGGTTTGCAACATGCTTAAACAGACGGTGGTAATCTAAACCAAAAGGAGAGCAACTCCGTTAATGGAGAGAGTATTTATGTAAGCACTAATCCATGGGGACGGAATGTCCGATGCTGGAGGAAAGCAGTGGGCATACCAAGCCATTCTGCTGCCTTTCATTCTGCGCTGGAGATGTTATGGGTGTTGTGCAGTGTTTTACTGTTTTGGTGAAATTCCACTTTCCTGAAGGACAGACGTATTTTACAAGTTAATTTCAGGAACACAGTTCGGTGTCAACAGGAGTGAAGGCTGCCAGCACATTTTGGATCCAGCATCTTTTTAGATCTTAAATGATGTTTTTCTGTCTCTTCCTTTTGGCTCGCTCACTTGTCACAACTCCATTCCCTCCTTTGTTCCCTTCTCTTCAGTTGCACACATTCCTCCCTGTTAAAACATTAGGAATACCGTTCTTTTGCTGGCTCCGTGATTTGGAACTGCAGCGAGCACTAAAAAGTCTGATATTTAAAGGCACTTCAGAATTATCCAGTGCTCATTGAGACCAGTTTCGTGTTGCCAGCTTCTAGCGAAGTGATAGATCCCACAGGCAGGTGAACTGTGAGAGCAGAATGTAGGTCCCAGATCTCACTCTCAGGAAGTGCGTCTTGTTTTTTTTCACTTATATTTTCCTTTTCTTATATTCATCCAAGGCTTCTTCTGACCTGTAGAAATCCACTGAGTGTAATATGCCTCCATCCCTATAGAACATACAGGCCAGATTCTCCCTTCCTTATGTCTCATTGATTTCCAAGGGACTGCTTGCACAATAAAGTGCTACTCAGTGTGAGGAAGGGTGGCAGAATCTGGTCAGTCAAGACTAATTAATTAACTTGGGGCTGGGCAGCTTCGTATCGTCAGTCACTCAGAAATGGCTTTTCCATAGCAAACTAAATGATGTGGTGGTAGGAGAGAGAGATTGTATGTGTGATTATGCAGCCCTTAGAATTGCAGAAACTTTTAATGAAGCATCCTCTATTGTCACACTTTGACTGTATTCCCAAAACATTTCTGCAAGGAAGCTTTAGCTTAATTCACTGTCAGCAGGAGCTGTAGAATAACTGGAAGGAAAGTAATCCTGTTGCAAAATCTGATGTTGACAAATACAAATGTCAGGCCATATGACTGTAGGGCAACTCTGGTAAAATATTCCACTGGCAACGATGCTGTGATTTTAAGTCTGTAAACAGGATTCCAGTCTTCTGACTTGTAAGTTATTATTCTTGGGCAGTGGGCAGTCAACCTGTTAAACCACTAGTAGAAAATTAAAGTCAGCTCTGCTGAAGTATGGTGATTCTAAGGTTTGGTTTAAGCATTAGTTTGGAGTAGTTAATTAAGTGCTTTATGAGTAAATCATACTCACTGCCTTGCCACTCACCTTTCACCCTTTTAAGTTAAAATTTGCTTGGTAGCATGTTATACCTAAGGTGACCAAATAGCAAATGTGAAAAATCAGGACATGGGTTGGGGGTTAATAGGCTCCTATATAAGAGAAATTCCCAAATATCAGGACTGTCCCTATAAAATGGGGACATCTGGTCAACCTAGTTGTACCCAGCCAGGCACTGTATTTGATCTGTAATCATGTGTTTGGAGTCCTCTTGAGGTGGCAGGGTTGCATAATCTGACCTGAGCCGGGCTGGGCAAACAAGCTTATCACATCCAAATGCCTCTGGAGCTGTTTGCAGGTGACAATTCAGTGTCAGGAAATGCAGAAGAGGTGGGAGGAGGGTCTTTCCAAGTGACAGGGGTCAATCAGATGTCAACTGCTATGGAAACCACTGATTACAAGGGCCTTCTGGCTGCATTTGCGATGGTCTGTTGTCATCACTATCTAGCTACTTAGCATGTGCTGTGGGAACTTGGATGAGGGTGTGCGTAGAGAGCCTGATTTCCCTACTCCTTGTGCCTTGTGTCCCAGAGACCTCTGTGCACAGGGGTGGCAAATGCTTCCTTTCTAATCTGGTAGCATTTTTCACTGCCGTTGCACTCACATACGGCGTAAGTGACTAAACAAGGTGCAGAACAGTAGAGATACAGCCTCAGATGTGAAAGAAATAGGGAGAAATCTCATGTCTGAGGTCTATGCATGTAAACCACTACTTCTGTCTCTGGCGTTGCCTGGGAGCAGCCAGCCTTCTCCACCGGTCACATGCTGGACAGAGATCAATATAGAGAAATGGGGCAAAGGGACCCAGCTGGGGACAGGGATAGAAACAAAGACACTAACATGTTGAATGTGAGTAATGTCGGGTCCTGTAGTGTAAAACACATGGATACAGTGCAGTGTAATTACGAGAACTAGCGACAGGCAGAAATTCTGTTCCACAGGAAATTCCAACATTTGGAAATTGGTGTTTGTTCCAAATTGGAATGAAAACAAAACATTTTGAAATTTCCCGTGGAATGAAAATTCTGAAAAAAAATAATTTAGATCAGTGGATACATGAAAAAATCAAAATGTTTTGTTCCAGTTTTGACTTTTTTCTAATTTTATATTGCATTATAATTTATTAAAATAAAATAAACTTCAAAGCAACAAGTCCTTTCAGAACAAAAAAATTGAAGATTCACCCACTTTGCAGCTAGGGACCCTGTCCTGGAATCTATCCCTTTGGTGCAGACTGAGCTCCCTATCTGAGCTGTCACTGTTAAATCACTATCCCCCAGACTGTAAAAATAACTTAGATAACTGTGACCTGAGTGGAACCATGGCAGTGTTGTTTCATGAGGACTTGCCTATACTGAAGTTGCTTCAGTTTAACTGAAATTCATTGGAAAACTGAAGTTGTACTAGTGCCAATCCCTTTGTGGTCAGCTCTATGGGTTTGAACTTGTGTCAGTAAATGTCCGGCCCCCGGTTCTGATCCAGTCTACCAGTGCCTCTGCTCCCATCTTTCACTCCCATCTGTCTCTCTTTCAGTTACTCCAAGGCTCTTGTCAGAGGCAGAGAAAGGGTGCCCAGGAAATCACTGAGAACAGCAATGAGGATAGTACAAAGCTCCTAAAGGGGTATACCTCTCCCTCACTGAGAGCTGGTTGAAGGGATTAATGGACTGGTGGCTGCAATGTGTGACTTTCAGAAGGTGTCTCGCTGAGGTGTCCCTCTCAAGTGGCTCCCAAAGTGCAGTTCTGCTGTGAACAGCCATTCTGTAAAGGGGCATTGGGGAGTTTCAGCTCGTAGACTGTCAATGACGTTAGATCAGATTGGCTCAGTTTACAAGGCAAAAGGTGTGTGCTCGACCTCTGCGTGATGCAGTATCTGCTCTGAGAGCCAGGCTGGGTTCTTTCTGGCTCTCAAATCATTCCCAGCAGTAATGATTCTTTGGGCGCATTGTGCCCTCTGTTATTGCCCTGCACATGCATAGATATAATCAGGGCAGAATCTAGCCCAGCAACTTTGTAGATAGCAATCCTGCGACTGTGTGAAACCAGAACCTGTCTCCCTCTCTTCGAGCTGTATTGACTCTTGCAGGGGTTACAGGAGTAAAACAACAATAAAACCTTGGGTTTGGTGACTAAGATCAGCAGCCCTGTTTCCAAGCACATCTGAGTGAGAAGGGAGCATGTTTCATAAGTTCATAGATAGGAAGGGTAGAAGAGACTATCAAATGGATGGAGGAGTGGAGAGGGTTGGGAGGGGTGATCCCGTTCCATTATGGCCATTGAAGTTAAGTTGACAGTGAGGCATCTGGGAGGAGATATCAGAGGAATAGGTAGAGGGAGATGGGCCAGGTCTGGAAAGTCATCAGTGTTCAGAGGGTATTGGAAGGCCAAGAACATACAGAGAAACAGGGTGGGAGGGGTGAGGCCAGAAACTGATGGGGCTTCCCCAGAGAGTGACAGAGGATAGATAGGAGGAAAAGTCGCTGAAGGACCGATCAGAGCTAGGAGAAGAACTGGCTGGATGGGTATCAGGGGAGTTCCAGGAGAACCTAGCTGAATTCAGGAACTGGGAGACACAGTCATAGGTGAAATTCTGTGCAGAAAAACGCAAGGTCTGTCCAACTCCCGCACATGGGAAGGAAGCATTTTACACTGATAGCTACTGAATGAGCTGCTTTTTCTGCAGCAAGAGATCTAGGCCTCTGGGAGAACAGACCACAGGAGATATCTGCTCCATGCACAGCAGCTTTCTAGAGAGCTAATAAGGCGCTAGGCTGTGCAGAGAAGGAAGTAGAGCATATGAATGAAAATATTTTCATGCTGTTACTTGAAGAGCTAGCACATCCCAGGTATAATGTAGTCTGCAGTCCAGTCCCTGATCAGTTTGTCTCAGCCAGCACTTACAGGAGATGCAGTGTGACAATCAGTAGGCACAACAGATTGGGGTAGCCAGCGTAGGAATGGAATGTAGGGAGAAGTCTGGAGGATGTCAGTCCCGCGGTGTAATCTACTCGCATGGGGTTGCACTAGCCAACTCCATTGCATGACGGGCCTAATGGGTTACAGCCAGCTTACTCAGTGCAAGCACTGTGCAGGAGCGGCCAAGCCAGGCTTAGGCAGCATTTGGAAACAATGTTCTACTTGAGTGACTATGGTTTGGAAACTCAGTGTAAAACGTTTTGCCCTCCACCATCCGGCTGGATAAGCGCTGGTTAAAATGCATTAGTTTAAATGCAACTAGTTTAAAGCATGGCTGGAGCCCCCTTGTGGGTTGGACTAGGACTGGGAAGTGCAGGAGTTGAGATTGCTCTGTGTGTGTGTGTCTGTGTGTCCCTCTCTCTCACAGCGAGGTCTGGGATTTAGCAATTGAAATAACACAGTGGGCCATACTTTGCTGGGGTGAATAATCCAAAATCTTGACTCACCTCTTCCTGCCAGTTACAACTCCTAGTCTTTCATTTCTGTGCATTTGCACTCAGAGGTTGTTTCATTTTCAGTTATCTAAGGAGTGAAGAATTTTTATTCAAGTTGGCAACTAGGCCTCCAGTATTAACTGCACCTTGGCACAAACCCCACTGTGTGCAAACAGTCTAAATCAGTGGTTCCCAACCTGTGGCCTGGGGGCCAAAAATGTCCTGCGGTTCCCCTCCTGCAGGCTGCAGAAGGGAGCTGCTGCCTAAGAACCCGGGCGGAGCGCGTTTCCGCTGGTCTAAAAGACCGATGCAGGCTCCTTGCTATAACCAAGGGGACGGGAGATCAGCGCTCCCCTTCCCCTGGCTGTAGTAGGGAGTGCGGCAAAGTGCTGCACCTAGGTCCATAGGCATTGGGGTACCTGCTGGAGCCAGAGGGAGGGGAGCACTGATCTTCCATCCCCCTGGCTGCAGAAAGGAGCTGCTGCTTAGGGACCCAAGTGGAGTGCATGGAGCTACAGGATGCGTGTGGTTTCCATGCTGCAGCCCAAGAGACTGGAGATCAGCGAGGAGACAGCCTCCTCACTGAACTCCTTCCATCTGTTTGCAGTGGGGAGGGGGCCTGCTGGTGGAGACTGGTGGCCCTTCAGGGTTGTAAAAATGATATCTGTGGCCTTCGAGCCAAAAAGGTTGGAAACCACTGGTCTAAATAAAAATGTTCACTGACCATGTAACCAAATCACACATCTGTGTAATGCTTTCCTTGCGGTTTCAAATAGTACATTTTACATATGGCAGGTATAACAGTGGCAGAGTCATTTTGCTGATGCCTGGAGACCAAGGCCTGCAGCTGCCATGGTATATTTAGTCGTTATAACCAAGGATAAAGCTAAGAGGCAGCAGGCAGTTGAGTTTCTGTACTTTTCCTCCACCCTGCGATAAGCTTAAGATACCAGCGCCCCATGCCTTCTCATACATTTGCAATGGAAACTGGTATTTATGGTCATTACTCCAACCCTGCTAAAGGGCTTACCTTGCAAAGGGGTCAATGCAAGTGGCTCTAGCTCCACCACAAGTTATGGGGCTGGGTGCAGGAATCAGTGGGTGAGGTTCTAATCTCCAGCCTGTGTTATGCAGGAGGTCACACTAGATGGGCATAATGATCCCTTTTGGCATTGGAATCGATGAAAACCCAGCGTGGAGCCAGAGCTGGTGTGGCCTGGTTTTTGCTGCTTACAATTTTCTGCTCCTCTACCGTCACAATAACAACGCAGCGTTTGCTGTCAGTTCAAAATGCTGTGGCTGGACTACCTGCTCATCTAGTCTCTTTGCATTAGGCCCATTTATTTCGCAATCCGTTCTTCAGGCTACTGTCAAAGTAGTCTGAATTGAAGAAGAGGCACAGTTTGCGCCATTGCAAACCTGTGCTCTGTAAGCTGTGGTTTCTGTGCTCCTGCTCTGTTTCTTTGGCTCAGCAGCTGTCTGGGAAGGGAGGGAACCCTGCCCTAGTCACTCTCCTTAGCTTGCAAGTCATTCCCAGGGTAAATTAACACCACTCTGAGGATTGGGGCTGTCAGACTTGAGTCATTTATTTTATCAGGCTTTTCAAAAAGATTTATCTTTGGAGCTTTTTTCACTCCCTTCATATGGACTCTGAAGCCCTGGGATGTTCACTGCAGATGAGGCAAAACCATACTAATTTCCTTTTCCTTAAAATCTTTGCCTTTTTCAGTGTTTAACAAAAGAACAACTGCACAGCTGGTCAAGAATTATTGTGGAGAAACTTCTTATCTGTATCTTCTCCACCTCATTTTTATAGGTGCCAACTCCCCATCCCTGTTTGTATTCGAACGTAGCAGGTTTATAAAGTATTGTTTTATGTAGGACCTACTCTAATTGCTGTTTTCTTGTTGTAATCTGTGCTGGAGGGTGCTGTGCAATATAACAATAGAATAAAGAACAAATTCCCTGTTGTCTGTCTGTGAATCTTAATAGTTGGGGGGCTAGATGCTCTGAGTGTTCCCTTTTAGATTAGAAATAAGTTCTCCTGACTTCCCCACTAATGTAATGTTGTGCTGCAGGGTTTTGTTATATTGCGGATACACGTCTGGAAATCTACCACCTTGGCCAGATGGCTTTTTATTATTGAAATAAAACAAATAAATGCCATGTCTAATTTTCATGTTTCACTAGCATCACCAGTTAGTTCTGATTTCAACTAGCTTATAGGCAGCACATTGAAAACACTTCAAATCAAATGCACAGGCCCCATCTGCCACGCCAAGCCTCAAGTGCGTCGTTCACACACTGCAGGACAAAGCGGTTATAGGTCACTGCCACTCCTATCTGGTTGCATTTCACGCCGCACTGCTTAGCCTCTACTCCAGGGGAAGGAAGTAGAGAATTAGGCCCATAAAGTTGCAGCCATTTGTGGGAAAATGTTTGTCAGGATGTTGTTACTAATTATGACATTTCCTTAAGATTTTGTGGAAAGGTAGTTCATTTTTGTAGTATTAACACATGATTCGCTGCACAGGGTCACGTACCTCTTGGATCTAGGGAACATGGGCAAATTCAAGAAGAGTTTCTCTGGATTGCTCCAGAGTTTGAACAACCCAGACACATGCAGATATGCATGCAGAGGGAACTGAGCATGAGTGAGAGACACTGCAGCTGACAGCTGTTGTCTGACTTGAGCCCTGTTCCTCTGCAGCTTTTCCTCTTGTAGCTTCTTGATGTAGAGGATTAGATGGGGATGGCTGTGTCTGCAGGTTCTGTTAAACTCTCCTCATCTTCTGCACCATGGAAGTCTGAGCAAAGCCAGACAAGCCCAGAAACTAACCTTCATGTCGGTGTGTGCAGGCTGTGTGGGAGCGTCTGCAGAAGGGAAATCTAGAGCTTTGATTAAATTAGGTCATAGAAATGCCTGTCCCTTCCTGCCCCAAACTCTGTTGATCTTATGGGCTAAGAAGAGAGATTTTTTTCAGACTAGACACCAGATAAGAGATCCTTTAAAGATCACTCCTAAGTGGTACTCCCTCCTCTCCACTCCTTGACTAACAGTGCAATATAATTTTATAGTTTAAAACTTGGCTGACCTGAATTTGAACTCTCAAAGAAAACAAGTAATTTACTGAAGAGTTGCCATTTCTCTCTGAGGCCTAATTTCAGAGGACTTCCTCAGAACTTTTCTCGCTGATAGTTGTGGATCAAAATGATAAAATCTAAAAAGTTGAGCTGAGGAGGATTTGAATTTCAGGATTTCTTTGGGTCTGTTGGATTCTTTTTTAGGATGATAGTCTTAATATTTGAACACTTCTCAGTGAAAACCCATCTTGTTTTCTCCAGTGCCACAACTACAGGAGAGAACCAAGAGTTAGATTTTAACCAGTGAGTGTTAGAGAACATTTGAATTTTCTGGGGAATTTTTTTTATGCCACTCCCTTGGATGTGGGCCTGATTATGTACTCCATGAATAACTGCAAAAAAGCTACTCACAGAGTGAGGTTCTACTCAGCATGAGTAGGGCTGGTAGAAGCTGGCCTTATTGTGTTAGCCGTCTATTGTGCTTTTAACTAAGCCGAAGGGTGTAGACTGGAGAGGAGAGAGAGTGCGTTGTTGCGTGGAAGGTCCCAGCTGTATTTTTTCATGTTGTTTTCAGTCTTGCCCATCTGTATGCCTCATGATATTTGGTGTTTTTCCTAAAGCCCTGGCTCCTGGAGTCCTGGGATTATGTGAAAATCTCAGCTTCCATTTCTTAAAGTTCTAGCCCATGTGATTGCAGAGAACAGTTTGAAAATATGACCTGAGCATGACCTAAAGATTGAGACACCAGAGGGCAAAGAAAAAGAATCCAATGTACTGTGTTTTAAAAAAAACCCCAAACTCATCTTGTGGTATTTTAGCCAATCTCTTAATTTTTTGAGGGTTGACTCATGATTTTTGGGGTTGGCAGCATTGGCTTTACAGCAGGGGTTTCACTGGTAAATGTGATTTTTAAAAGAAAACTCTGGTGTATTATAAAACATTTTAACCGCTTTACATAATTGCAGAGAAGAAGTAGTCACTAAAAAAAGCACCCAGGATGACTGAATAAGTGCTGTTTTGTATGATTAATTTATTATTAAAAAAAAAAAGATAAACAATGATCTGTCAAACAGGAAGCAGCTGGCCTGTCTCATGGATAGATGAGGATTGAAAGAATTCAGGGCCAATTAGAAAGTAGGGGTTCAAAGCTGTTTTACACAATATGCTACTCTTAAAATATTTTGGGTAAAGAAGTTTTCGTTTTCTTTAAGTTTACCTTTTTAACAACTGTACAACTCAGATTTCCTAATAGTGGCCCAAGGGAACTGAATTTTCTCTCCCCCCTTCTGCTTCCTGATGCTACGCCTCCTAGGATGGTCCATGATGTGGGCTCCAGTAATCCTCATAATGGCAGCTCCCAGGCAGACCGGCCTTGTCCCTATCACTGGAATGCACATGGCATTCAAATGCCAGCCAGATTGCTTTATTCCATTCAGCTGGTGGGGCCAAATATTGCCTGGTTGCTGTGACCCTTCGCCCAGCATGTGGAGCAGAACTGGAGAAAGAGGGCTGGGGCTCAGAGGGACGCTAGTTAAGGTGTGGCACTAGGGGGCCAGGAATGAAAAGTCCAGTCTACTGGAAGGATCGCCTGCTCTGGGGCCCTTGATGTGTCCCTGGCCCCTCAGCACACTATAAAGATCTCTCTCCTTCAGCCCTGCCCGCTGCACTTACTGCTAGTGAAACACAGTGGGTTGAGCTTAGATTGCAAATGATCCCCCTAAGCTACCACCTACAGAGAAGCCACTGTGCATGCCCAACAGAGGGCAGGGCATGGAGCCAGGTGTGTATGCTCTGACACGGCCCCTTTGTGCCGATTATCCTTCCTCTTTCGTGAATCGTTAGTCCTGTGTGAGCAACCTCAATGGGCACTGGTGCACTGAATCCAAATTCCCTCCACAACAGGTACCAGTCTACTATGGCTGAGAAAGCGCCGCACTGATCCAGACAGTCAAAGAGCCTACATGCCCAGTGCTCACTCACATGCATGTGCAAGTCATTAAATCACCTGCTTTGGACACAAGTATGAGCATGCATTCAGCCCTGAGGATTTGACGCACAACACAATCGTATAAATGAAGATAAAGTTATGGCAGAGCATTGGCTCTCGTGCCAAGTGAATGGATTCTTGCAGAGCTAACATCCCACTGAAGACGCACTGGGATTGGCTCTTTCTCCTTTTATGGTGATTTTGACATCTCACACTCCATTTTTGGCCCAGGGCCAATGAGATTACAGCATTCCAGCTTTTGTTTGAGCCAGCCATCTTTCCCCTGGGGCTTTGTCCAGATGTCCCCTGATGAACTTTTGTAAAGATTTCTGCAACCACCTTGTTCTTGCAGCCTGCCGCCGCTGGACAGATTATTGGTGAGTTGTTGCAGACAGACCAGGCCAGAGCGTTGACAGAGGTCAGCAGCCCACAGCAACTATGGCTCTCAATGGTATGGGAGGGGAGGTAGTGACTGGGAATCCCCTTTTTGTTCTCAGTGGGACACGCTGAGTGCCCACACTTCTGACAACCAGCCACTTTATGTGGTTGCCAGCTGAGCTCTTTGGACAGTTGATGGCAGAATGTGGGTGCCCTTCTGAAAATCTGGCCTATGAACTCCCTGTTTAGAAGCCAGATGCCAGGACTACGGACATATGGACATCCTTCTGTTATAATAGAGGCAGTGCTGTGCTGCTCAAGAGCCTGCAGGCTCTGGTTGTTGCCCCTTGTGTGTGTCTGAGAGCGGGACATGGGCTGTCGTGCCTAGTGGTTGGAGCAGGAATCAGTAGCCAGGAATCGGAGCTGGGGGTCAGAGCCAGAGGCAGAGGCCAGCTGCTAGAGCCAAGGGTAAGAGCTGGAGTCAGAAGGGAGGAATTTGAGCGAAGGGGCACGGTGAGGCAAGGCTGGGTCCAAGGCAGGGGCAGGGCTAGGGCTGGGAACAAGACAGCACAGGCACTGTCGCAGCCATGGGCAAATGCTTTGAGCAGGCACCGAACTGCTGCTGCCGCTGCTGGGCAGTTTGCTGACTCTTCCCAGCCAGTCAGACAGCCTGCTAAGGCCAGCTGCGCTCGTGGGGCTGCTCAGAGACTGACTCTTCTGTGGACCCTGATCCCTGACAGCACGACAGGCCAAAATATCCTGGATCCCTCGTTTACAGAGCACAGAGGAATTTGGGCCTGGGGTGTCAATTCTCTTCCCATTTCTCACGTCTCATGGATTTTGCAGCGGTTTAAAATGCAGCTTGTGATTTGACAGCCAGCAGCTCTCAGCTCCAGATTTTTTGCAGAGCAGCAGCTGCAGGTGCAGTACTGACAGTCACCAGAAGGCCTCGGGATGCCATTTTCCATTGCCCCAAGCAGATGCTACTGCTCTCCCCCATTCGCCGGGGTGCAGAGCCTGGGGGAAGAAATGCTGGCAACTTGGCATCTTCTCACTAGCCTTGTGCCAGTGGGCATTTTCGTAAAGCCCCAGCTTCTGGAGTCATGTGATTACATTAGCATCTCATCTTCCATTTAAAAATAGTAACTTTCTGGTCCCCTGGTGACAGAGAAAAGCCAGAAAACTGACGATCCAGTACCAGATGGCAAAAACCACAGAACCCCACGACTGATTTCGAAAATCCCCTGGTGCTGGGAGGCCTGACTTAGCACATGTGGGGTTGGCGTTGCTGGGGTTAACCTGCAGAGACAGAGGCTGGGGCATCTTCTGGCCACTGTCCCCACGGAGAACGAAAGGGAGTTCACAGGAGTCTTTCTCTCTGCTGGCACAGCTGCCCTCTCCTCCCCGCTGCCACTCAGCTCCTGGGCAGGGCCAAGCAGCAGGGGAGAAAAGCCCTCATTGGCTCCTAGAGGACGTGGGACAACTCGTCTAATTGGAGACGTCAACAGCTGCTGGACAGTCTTGTATCCATTTGCTTCCTTGGCATGAATAGACTGGTGATGACAAGAAGGCTAATAGCTTTGCTGTGTGATTTTTATTGCAAATCTTGTGATTTTTGGGTACATCTCTCAAAAGTCCCAGCTGGTGGAGCCCTGGGATTAGCTGAGAATCTCAGTTTTCATTTCAGAAAAAAATTCTGCCAGGCCTTGTGATTACAGAGAAAAGCTTGAAAACATGACTCCATGCTGCACCATAAACACTAAGAAGCCATAAAGCAACTACAAAGAATTAACGTTTATTGGTTTTAAACATCTCATGATTGGTTTAACAATCTATGATTTTTGGGGCCTGACTCCTGATTTAAAATGTTTGGGGCTGGCTGTGCTGCATTTGGTGTTTTTAACTAGCCTCTGCATGTGCTTTATTTATGGCTACAGCCATATAAAGTTTCAAGTGTTAAAACCATTTGTAAATGAGCAGTGTAGAAAGGGACATCAGACACAAGGTGTAACATTTCCAGAAGACATCAACTCCTTCAGACTCCTAAGTACGGACTGCACTTGCTCGCAACTTCAAAGGAAACAAAATTTGTACCCTGAGACTAAGTGGTGCAAATCCATTTGATAAACATTTGAATAACAAAAAAGGGATTTAAACTTGTCTTTAACTGAAAATCTCAACTGCCCCATAATGATGAAGTTGTTTAATTAATCCCTAATTATTCTGGAATGACAGAAACCTTGTGTAAGGGTATGTCTAAGCTAGAAACAAACGCAAGGTGACCTATATTAGGCTGACTTACTGCGGTGGTGCATTCCACACTACCCTCCATGGGTCAGTGGTGCGTGTCCTCATCAGGAGTGCTCCCACCGACCTAAGAGGAGCAATGTGGGGAGCTGAGAGCCCGGTCCTTTGGCAGCTCCCTGCTGGGAGCTCTAGGGAGTGGGGTCCAGCCACCTGGGCTCCCAACCAGGAGCAACGTCCGGCCACCCAGCTCTCCAGGGGGCAGCTGGGCTCTAGCTTCCAGGCTTTCAAGATAGCCAACAGCCAATGTAAGGGACCCTAACTACACTGACATAAGCCTTACACCTTTCATGGCGGTGGAGTTCTATCAGTGTAGCAAGTGTATGTGGACGGGAAGAAGGCTGAAGTGTAGACACTGACACAATTAGGTTGACGTGAGCTGCCTTACGTCGACGTAACTGTGTAGAGTAGACCAGCCTGGAGTGATGTCAGTCTAGAGGGCTAGAAATGTTTTCTGTACGGGCTAGTTTTGTTTTTCTTGATTTCCTGGAACAAATTGAAAATCTTGTTGCGTTTTACTGAAGCCATTAATTGTTTGTTCAGCTACACTGTGTAGTTATCCAGAAAGGAAGGAATAAAAAAAATTAAATAAAAAAAGCTTGTAACAAAGATAAAATTTGAATTAATTTCATTGTTGACTCTCAACCCGCACAATCTAGTTTGAAACTATTCCTTCTTAAATGGGCTTTCAACACTCGCTTGCTCACTGGAACATTTCCCATACTGCCTCCCAAAGATGCTGCTTTCTTGCCCAAATCCTTTGTGTGGGCATGGGCCAGCCCAGCCCTGCCCCTGGATGGCCTCCCCGATCTCCAGCTCCTGCTGCAAAGAGGTCACAAAGCAGGAGCCTCTCTGGAAGGGAAGTAGCAGAGTTAGGGGATGAGATTACATGGATGCTCGTATCAATGGCCAGTGGAGTTGGTAATTGTAGTAAAAAAGCCAGCTGCCTGGTGTCTGAACTCACGCTTCTCCCTTGTTGGGCGGTGCTGTCAGTGATCAGACTAATGTACCCCCTGCCAGGCCGTGCCTGCTACCGCCATGCAGCCCTGGTCGCGCTGCTCCACAGTGGAGCTTGAGCTGCTCTCTAGCCAGTGGTGTATCGAAGCTCCGGCCTGTGGGGTGGGGTGCCGGGCTGGCCCTTCACGTCGCGCAGGGGATGGGGGGCGCCAGCCAGGGGGTGAGGCTGCCCCATCTGAGCCGATGCCGGGCTACGGAGCTGGAGCAGCGAGTTAGTGCGGGGGTGCTGGGCCAGCCCTTCACTACGGGCGGAGGGCACAGGAGGTTGAGGGGTGGCTTCTCCCACTCCCGCACCCCCCTGCGTGTCATGAAGGGCTGGCCCCGTGCGGCTTGGCTCAGCCCGGCCCAGCACTCCTCCCCGCCGTCCCCCACCCCCCGGCCGGGGTGTGTGGCCGCCCCATCTGATGCGGGGCTGGAGTGGGAGAGGCAGGCACCATGCAGTGGGTAAGTGCGGGGAGGGGAGGGCAGCAGAGCCAAGCCTACATTTACGCCCCCTCCCAGATACAGACCCCCTCCCCAGGGCAGTTGGGGTAGGAAGGGCCCGGTTCTGCCCCCTTTCTGAGAAAGGTGCTGCGTGGAGTGATGGAGGGTGGCAGAATCTGGCCCTAGCGTCAGAGGCAGGAGTGTAGCCCACCAGTCAGGGGAGCCTAGATTCTCTTTCCTGCTGCGGTGCCAGGGCTCCAAGCTGTAGCTCCATCGCCTTCACCTCACGTTGAGAATGGCCCAGCTCACGCTTACCATAAGGCCCCTTCACACTGGCAAAACAAGCTCTAAACCAGCTGAATCTGTGCGCCAAGGACTTCCCTCCCTCAGAGGTAGGGGCATGCTCTAGGCCAGAGAGAGGGGAAATGCTGAGTGTCTACAGGCCTCTGGTTGGTTCAGCTCCAGCACAGGGGTCTGTGTGGCCAGGGATGATTCCTAAGCAGCTGGTTTTCCCGTGTTTGTTGCACCCAGCTGCTGTGCTCTGTATCAGTTATTCTGTAACCCCTGTAATGCCCTGTGTGAGCTAAACTGTAGCATCAGTGCCCTGGGCTGGGGGATTTAGGCATAAATGACCTTGTTATAAAGCATAAGGACAAATCTCTGACCCAGCCACCATGTTTCCATAGTGCTGAGTTAGGTGATTAATGACAGAGCTAGCTTACCCATTACAAAGCTGGAGGACCGGGTGAAGCGTGGGGGGTCTGACTGGCAAGACAATTGTAATTACAAGGGGGAGGGCTCGGCAGGGGTCAGTAACTCTGGATGTTGATTGCATGGAAGAGCTGGGTCTAATATTAACTGGAGTCTCCCTTGTTTGTATGCTGCAAGTTGAAACCATTCTACATCAAAGGACGGAGGAGTGTGCAGGGGGGCGAGCTGAGCAGTGTATTCCTCTGTTTTAAAGGAATACAGCCTGCGTGAGGTGAGGCCCAGCATTCCTGAGCAACAATAATATCAGGGGACAAAGGACTCACTCTTGCTCCTTTGATTTAGTTCATGATGACTTCGTTTTGGAGTCACCGAGGCATGAGTGATTAAACAAGGAATCCAGCTAGGCCTGTCTGTGCAAGGAATGAGTTTCTCTCAGTCAGAGGCTTCAGGAAATGGACCCTTCCCCATTGCACTCCTGATAGTTTCATGAGACAAGAAATATACTCAGGGTCCTGCAGGACATGCTGCTAAAGGTAGTGGGCGAGTGGGGATTGACTGGGTTTGTATGCTGGGTGTTCACCCCGAGTCTGGCTAAGATTGTAGGTGAAATGCTGTAGATGGCTCCACCTTACCTGAAGACGTCCCTCCAAAGTCCAAAATTGTCCCTGGGCATTATGGGGGGGATCTGGACCGCAGTGAAATCACAGGCAAAGCTCCCATTGGCTTCAGAGGGGGCAGGAGTTCCCCCATGGCTTGTCCACGCTATATGTGACGTTTCCGTTCTTCACACATCCAAGGCTTGAGAACCTGTAGTGCTCCTGGAGCCGATACCTTGTACTGCAGCGTTAGGAAGCAATGGCAGTCATTCTGTAGCTAAATTGAAGCTAGCTTCCCCTTCTGAGCTCTGTTTCTAAACATCCCCTCCCCATCTTCCCCTGGTATTCTGCGTGCTCCGTCTCATCCCTGGGGCACTGAGAAGGTGTAAGTGTGGCACTCTGACCTTCTCACATAAAACGAGGTACAGAGAACCAAAGCACAGGGGAAACAAGTCCTGGGCAGTGTCAATGCAAACAGCGTCGCGGGGCCTCCAGTCTGATCCCGACTGGGCAACCCGCAGGATCCTGTCTCCTGCTCAGAACGGCAGGATTCTAAAAATCAGTGTCTTCCCGTTTGGCCCGCATTTAGCAGGCCACCCACCATGACTTAGCTGCCAGGCTGTGTGCTTCAGTATGTAATGACTGTCACTCATCTACACTAGTGCTTTGTCTGTGATGTACTGTAATTTGTAGGTTTACAATAGTGAATGTAAAAATGAGCACAGTAGCATCAAAATGTTTACTGTAACTATGTAGTGATTTGTAGTCCTTAATGGTGCATACCTCTATACATGTTTTATGAATTGATAGATTGGTGACCCTTCAGAGTTGTAAAAATGATATTTGTGGCCCTCAAGCAAAAAAGGTTGGGAACCACTGGCTTAGAGTCTTCAAATCAAAGACTGGATCTTGTTTTGGAAGATCTGCTTTAGCTGAACAAAAGTTAGTGGGCTCAATACAGGGGTAATGTGATGAAATTCTCTGACCTCTGTTATACAGATGGTCAGATTAGATGGTTGCTTCTGGCCTTAAACTCTGGAACGGAGCAGAGCTTGTGCCTGGTCTAGCACCTTGAACTTTACATGCAGATCAGGACAATGAAATTAGCCGACTCAGCAGATTCTTCTTTGCTTCTGCTACATCTGTCAAACAACACAGACTGCACCTCCGGTAATTTATTGGTGAAGTTGTTTTATTTTAGGGGCCGAGTCTTCAGCTGTGAGCGCCTACATTTGTAATATGCAGCAATGGAGAGAATAGTTAGACATTTGCACATAGTGAATGGGAAAATGAATGTGCCAGTTGTTCTTATGTGCACAGTTACCATGTTACTCCTGTAAAGGCCTGTGTGAATGCTGGTTTTGCAGGTACAAATGAGAAGTCCATGTTTGAGATGTTGACTGAAATTAGGAATATATCAGTTTTGTCCCTTGGGGGTGTCTGAAATCAGAGGCAGTATATTAAGATGTCCATCATTTTTTTAGCAATAACCTCGCTATAATGTGAATGGATTGTAACACTTTGCTTTCACTGTTGCAATTTCACCTGTTGTTACTCCTCCTTCCTACTTCCTTAGGATTCTGTCTCTTCCGCAGAAAGGTTTTCCCTTTCCCTCCCCACCCCATTTGTAATCCTCACTTTACTTTGCCCCTATTATTGCTCTTATCTGACAGATTCATGCTCTGTGGTGAAGAACTGTGCTGAAGAGTGCTGAGAAGAAGGTGGAACATGTGCATAGTCTCACTTCCTGTCATGCCTGCTCTGTTCTTGCTTGCTGCAGCTGGAAACTTCAGTGAGGGAGTTGGTGCACTTATTTCCTTTGCTGGAATTCTGGGTCATTATGCATTCAGCTCAGTGCGAAGGACCTGTGGCTATGTAGATCTGCACAGAGAACTGGCTTGTATTCTTGCTTCAGTGGGGATGAGCTCTTCTGTACCCTTATCCCAACAATATTTCAGCTCTTCTGGAGTAGCTCTTATCTAATATCTTTACCACGACTCAGTGACGCATCCATTTGTGAGAATGGAAGCCGGGCAGGGGAGGGAGAGAAATGGTGTCTGCCCAACACCAGCACTACACCTGCAGCACAGGTCTACCACAGATAATGAATAACCTTTTCTGATTCCAAAATACTGACCCTGTGCTCTTTGTCAGGCGTCACAAAAGGGACATTTGTTTATAAACTCCATTGTGCCTAAAAGTAACACGGCTTTGCTGAAACGTCTAAGTACCAAAATATCTGAAAGACAATCCAGCTCGTGTCACAGCCCAAATGAAGTTAGAAAACACGTGTTTAAAAAGAACCATCAGTGATGATTAGCGCAGTTTACCAGAAGTCTACGTCCTGTGTAATTTTTCAGATTCAAGTTCCTTTGCAGTGTGACCTATTTCATGGCAATGTCTTGTTATCCATTGTTTAGATAACAGACATGTTGAATTCAGATTTTTAATAAAGTTTTTTATCGGTGAAAACATTACTATCTAAAACACCAGAAACGAGCACAGATCAGTATAATGGAATTTATATCATGAAATCTAGGTCTGTTATTTGGTTTATAATCTGGATGCTTTTTGCAAGTGGTAACCTCTTGGGACTAGAATTCAGATAAAAGCCAAAGTTTATCTTGATATTTGTTCAAAGTTGTTCTTGAACATAGATTCATAAATGTTAAGGCCTACTCTGTCCTCCTGTATAACACCAGCCAGTGATTCCTGCATCTAACCTAACCCAATTGATTTAAAGGCTCCATGTGATGAGGTATTAAGAGTGTCCTTTGATAATCTGTTTCCAATGCTTAATTACTCTTGCAGTTAAAATTTGCATCTGATTTCCATTGTCAATTTGCTGACTTCAACGTCCGGCCATTGGATCTTGCCTTGCTTTTGCCTGTTTGGGCTGTGTAGAGTCTCTTGCTTCTCTGTCCTCGTTTGGTCACAAACTACCAACCTTCTTCTGTTTTCTACATGCTCCTGCTACCCTAAAACCCGTTATTTCTCCAGTTGGGTCTGTGGTAATGCTGCCCAAATCTGATTCTCCAAGAAACCCTGCTGCTTCTCTGATGTCCCTTGGGGTCGGTACCTGTCTCTCCAGACCTCAAATCTTGTACAGCCATCGAGCTGCACTTGTGTAGCCTGTGCCAGATTTCTATACGCTCTGTGAAGCTCAGCAAATCCAGGGAAACAGATGTCTTCCTATCCACCCAGACCTTGACAACGCTCCACCCCCAATGCCTTAAGTCCCACAAGCCTTTCTGGGAGTATTGGCTTAGTCTTATGCAGTCAGGCTGTGATCAGAAGGAGGCTTGGAAAGCAGGTTGGGCTAAACAAGACTTGAAAAATAAGCACCTTGTGCTGGATCTCATGCAGAAGGTTCCTGGGTTTGACTTTCCATGGACATCGTGGTCAACTCTGAACTGAATCTGAACCAACCATGGTAGATGCGAACATTTAATGCACAAATGGAAAATCAAGGACTCCCCAGCATGGGAGTGTGTTTCCCCATGACAGACCATCAAACATATCATCACCTACTGTCTGATTTATAAATATGAAGGAGGCATCACTGCAATAAATCCTGCCACTCCTGATGTAGCCGTCTGGCTCGATCAACTTCAAGTGAAATTGTTGTTGCTGCTCTACAGCAGCCATACGAAAGAAGATGATTTCTGTACAATTATCAATCTCCCTTCTGCTCCCTCCATGCCATGCAACAGAGGGGATCAGAGTGCCTTGGGTTAGAATACAGACCCTGCTCCTGACCAAGGACAGACTGCTGGTAGGGTGGACTGCCATATGGCATTGACTCCCACTGGGACACTGTCGATTGGAAGTTCACTAAGCCAGGGTAACTGAAACTCTTATGGATCCAATTGTGACGTGATATTTTATTTCTCTTTTATTGGCTTCTTTCCCAGTGTCCCACTTCCAAAATGTCACCCTATCTGAAAGCAAGTTAGAGAGGAGTAACTAGTTCAGTGAGCCATGCTAGAAAATGCCTCGGCATGTGTCACTCTACAGTAACCCCCCACGTTATCTAGCACTTTTCTCTTGAGTATCTGAGAGCACTTTACAAGACTCAGTTCCTTCAGTCCCACAGCTCCCCAGTGATCTGGGTGAGCAGCACTGTAGCCATTGTACACGCAGGGACACAGAGGCATGGAAACAAGCAGCAAGTTACTCTTGATCATATGGTGAGGCCACCGGGAAGGCCTGTCTCTGGCCCCGCCCAGTGACGGGGAAGGGCTGTCCCTGGCACAGAAGGCACAATGCCAAGCGACTCCAAAATGAATCACCTAGATTACAGTGAACAGCCACAGGCCCCACCCCCGCAATCCCATGCCTGTGGGGTAGGCCTCTGACCCACACCAAGAGCTTAGCGGCGCTCTGAGTGGATCCTGGTGCAGCAGTAGGGCCTTTGTTGGCAACACAGACATCCTCTCCTAGAAAGGAGGACTGAGAGCTGGGTTGTGAATGAGCCCCCTGTGATCCGTCCATGCATAGGGTAGCCACCCGAAAATGCCAAGGTCAGGGCAGGCTGTAAAAGGAGAGCAGATTCTCCCAACACTGGTGGGTGACACTGAAGTCAGATTTCCCAACCAGCTACAAACACTGCTTCCAATTCCCCACATAGGTTATTAGGAAGCTAAAATAAAAATACACACAGCCCCCTTTACCGCATTTCAGACTCTGGCTCCCAATCTGCCACTAAGTCCAGTAAAGAGATCAGTTATTTAAAACTCTATGCTCTGTGCTCTGACCAAAGGGTCAGCCACAGTACCAGATCAATATAAGATTATATCTTACCCAAAATACCACGCTGCCAGCCAATCCTTTAGTAACTAAAACTAAAGGTTTATTATAAAAAGAAAGAAACAAACTGTAAGAGAAATGTTAAAGGATTAAAGCAATCACATACATACAAATAATTGGAAAGTCCATATATATCAGGTTTCTAGTAGAATTGTGGAGTTTGCAGGCTTGTATAGTCCCTTTGGTATACATCCAGTGCCTGATGGGTCTCAGTTCTTTGTTTCACAGCTTAAGTTCAGTTGTAGATGAGTTGATCCAGAGGTAGGTGAAGACTGAAGACTGGTGACTGAAGACAAAATGAATGTGGTGCAGCTGCCTTTTATGTCCTTTGGCCTTTGCCATGCTGCTTGTGGGAAATTTACAGGAATAAGATGGAGTCCAGGGTCACATGAGTAAGTCCTGGTGACTCATCAGATATATCCCTGGCTTCTCCCCCTGGGCCTATTGTACCTGTGAATTTCTTTAATTGGGCCATTAAGCAGGTTAGTGCTGCAGCCATCCTGTCTGGGGTGTCGTCCAGAAATACAGTACAAGTTGAAATACAGAAACAAACATCCATAACTTTTATTACACATATAACACATGAACATAAACATCATCATCTTACTTAGCATATTATAGCCTTTCTAATGGTACCTGACACAGCATATTTCATATGAATTATTATGATTTTGACATACTGATGTTAAATAATATAATAAATGCCCCCCCAATCCAGCCAGTGTCACTCCTCTCCCCCCATCCTTCCTCCCCCCACCCCGAGGGAACCTCTCTGGAGCAATGCGTCTACCGGGACAGACGGGCAACAGGAGGGATGGCAGATACAATAATAATGGCCAGCACCTGAAACTGGCAAGCACCTCTTGCAGCTAGCGGCCTGCTGTGTCAGACTGTCAGGGTGGATGGATGAACACCATGACTGAAGGAGACTGTAAAACCAGAGTCCTGTTTTAACCGCACACAGTGAAACCTTGCACCGGGGGAGTGAGCCTTTAATCCCCGGTGTACAATCAATCTCCGGCCAGGACCAGCCTGCCTTCTGGCAGAGAATGGACTCATCTGCTGCACACTCTGCACCAGGACAGGGCATTCTGAAGTCCAGAACTGAACACTAGGAAGGGCACTCAGGGTTTCGTCCTCAGCTTTTGGAGGTGAACGGCAAAGCTCCCATTGACTAATGGTCAGTAGGGGAGGCCCACAGTGCCTTGTGCTTCCTGATTAACTGTGAAACGTAATATGACAGGGGCACCAGGGCTGATGTTTGGCTTCTTCAGCGCAAAGACTGGTTGGAGTGTTTTGCGCCACGCCGCATGCTTGTGATAGAATGACGTAGACAACCGTTGGGCTGCCTTCTCCCCTTTGAAAGGACATGCACCCAGGTAATGCCCTCCTCTGCCCTCAGACTGTAGTCTCACAGTCCAATCTCTTCTCCTTGCTGCTGCAAAGTATCTTGTTTCAGCTCCTGCAGCTGTGCATCTGCAAGAGTCAGTTTTATATCGGCTTGGCAGGCACCTTACATACTGTTCAAACTGCAGTCAGTGGGAGTCTTTAGCCAGGCATGACCAGTGTGGTGGATACCTAGCATTGGGTAATTAAACCAAAGATTTATTTAACAAAAAATTAGTAATCCCTATCCCAAAAAAGGAAACATCCACCATGCAAAGCTCTATGTGCCATGAATAGGAGCAGCTAACCAGAGCGTCCGTGATAGAGGATTGCAAATACATATTAATTACACATTTTCAGAATTTGTTACAATTGTCCCTACACTGGCATTAACTCGTTAAATGTTCCATCCAGTTTTAGCCAGTCGGTCTAGCTCTGAGGCGTTATAATAGGTCATTCACCAGAACGCTGGCTCCATCAGTTCTCGTGAAGCAGTGTGGGCCTGTTGCACGTTTCTCCTTCTACTGCTAGCAAGAGGTTGCAGTGCTTCTTAGCTGGCAGGCTTCCATGCCTTTGTTAGCTCCTGGCTTAAATGCTGCAGTGCCTTAGTGTACTTAGTGCTGTCCCTGAAGTCACCCACTAGCTTTAGCTAGTACCACACACCGTTCCTCACCTGTGTGTGGGATACCCAGTCTCTGCAGTGGTTGCTGTTCACTTCCAGGTAAAATTCTAGGCACTGGTGGTGATCTTTAATGCCCTGTGGGTTGGTGGACTTTGTTTTTATGGAGCCATGGCAGTCACTCTCTAGTTAAGATGGAAGTGAGCTCCTCCTTAAAAGCCTGATTTTCAACCCAGTCCCGCCCCAACGTCTCCAAAAAGCAGTGCTGTCCCTGAAACGTGCCTGGCACGTCTGGTCCCTGGGACAGTTCTCCAGAGGAGTCCAGGGAGAATTCAGCTCAGAGGTTGAGAGCACGGGTGGTTTAACTGTTAGGGGTCTGTCGTTCATGTCCTGAAAACTGTTCTCCTTTTTTGGCTCCTCATCGCCCCAAGTAGCTTGGCCTAGAAGTCCTGGTTGGTTTTGCTTTTGGTGGCTGTGCTGGGAGATATGCCCATTGGTGGCTGGGGACTAGTGGGGTGATTAAAATACACAGGGCGATTTTCAGGCCTTACGCAGTGACAGTTCTATTCATAACTGTGTGTGTCTCTCAGCTGACCTTGGTCTGCCTCCAGTTGGTGGTGAGGGATGGACTGGGGACTCAAAGACACAGGGAAAATGTGGCAGGGGAAGCCTGCCGGGGGGGCAGGGGAGGATGGTAGTGTATTGGGAAGAGCATGGGCTGGGGGATATAGGAGGAGGAGCCATACTGTCTAACCTTGGCATGAACACGGGGGGCAGGACAGGGTGCTGGGGAGCTCAGGAGCACAGAGGAATGGTGGCAAAGGTGAGAAGGCATAGAAGAGGGTGCAGGGAGCCAGGAAGTCTTGTTGGGTGATATGGCATGTGCAGGGCACCTGGGAGGCACTATGGGTTAGGTAAATGCAGATGGTAACACTTGCCAAAGTAACACAGGGGGCCTGAGGGCCACTGCAAACCAACAGGGTTTGGGATCCTGAGGGACTTAGGCACTTTTGGAGAATTTTACTCGGACTGCTTAAAATGTTCCCTGTGGCTAGGTGTCTCCTGCTTTCCCCCAGTTCTCTTCCACAAGCACTGCCCAATATCCCATCCACGTGTAATTCCTAGCACACACGCACATGCATGCACATACACGTGCCTATGGCATGTTAATGTCTATAGGAGGGCAGTCCCAGTGGGACTTCCTAAGTCCTGCTGCAGCAGGTCACCTCTTGTGACCTCGAGTGAGTGATGAGGATCAGTGAGCACTGGGGAAGCAGCTGGCCCCTTTTCTATCATTTTGGTACCCACTCTCCTGGCATCTAGGCTCAGATATGGAGTGGCATGCTGTGCAGGATGTGTGTTGTCGTTCTGGGTGCTGGCTGGACTCCCACCAACACCCTTTTAACTTGAACTCTGTGTTAGTGGAATTTTCTCTATAACTCTGAGGTCGTCTCTCTCTGCATCCAGGCCTGGCGGCTCAGCGCCTCCTGCTGTCTCTTCGATAGACCCTACCTGTGGGATTTGGGCAGTTCATCCATCCAGCACCTTGCACAGCCCAATGCAGATTACTTCGTGCAGTGCAGGGTTAGTTAGTTTGGTATTAGGGTCTAAGCACTTCAATAGAAGATAATGGCTCCAAGGCCTAGAAATATAGACATTAGTTAAATAATACTTGTCATTCGCACCAGTCTATAACTGAAATCTATGGACCTTTTTCATGTTGTGCTTTAAGTATGACTTATCTGAAAAGTGGCATTTATTCTAGAGTAACTAATACAGTACAACCAGGCTCAGCGTGTGTTCTCTCCTAAGCCTGCTGCGCACCTGCGATCAGCTCTGACTCATCCCTACACCTGCCATGCATCCACAGTTAGCTCCAGCTCACCCCTAAACATGCCATGTGCCCCCGGTAAGCTCTATTTCAACCCAGCACCTGCCTTGCGCCCACACGCAGCTCTGACTCACCCCTACACCTGCTCACACAGCTTTCCTTTGGGTCAGGACCACTGAGCTGTCCCCGGGACTTGTGCGTGGAAGGAAGGGTTTTGAAGCCAGAGCAGTGCTGTGCACATTCCCAAATAGTCAAGGCTGCAGCTCACTAGTGGCTTGATGCGGAGAGGTGCTGAGCCAGCTAGCTGGTCCTGTGGATGCACGCCTCTTTCCTGAAGACAAACCTCTCTCCAAGTAAAGAATGGCAGCATCACGGTAATCTGTGTGGTGCTAGGCGAAGCTCCAGTGAGTATCTACTGGGCAGTGTGCCTCCCAGTATGCAGAGGAACTTACCATACCTAGAGTGTTTTAAACATCCTGGTGACCTTGAGATAACCTCCAAACAATCTGAGCCGTGCTATTTCCCTGTCTTGACACAGTTAGCCTCCGCCCTAGGGAGGCGAGCTCTCTGACATGGGACATCTCTAAAATGCCCTTGCCTTTTGAGACTCTGTCTCAGACACATTTGCTGCACAGCTGTAGTGGCTCATCTCCTGACACTGCATTGTGGATAGCTGCGTTATGGGAACTAATCCACTTTCACTGCAATCTGGGCACACAGCAACCGCATCAGATTAACGTAAAGCACTTGGCAAACCATCTACCTGACCTACTGGGTACCATTTGCTACAGCCTTCTCTTCTCCCCAAGGCTAGACAGACAAGGCTTGGCTTTCTTTCTTACCTGCGTTGACCTCAGCAGACTCTCTCTCCACCGGGATGAAGTCAGATCTGCTGAGGACACTGCAGCCTAAATGTAAAGTGAACGGATTCCCTGGTAGAAAGCTCATGTCTGATCTGAGTCACTCTCCTTTATAAACCTGTGCCCTGGGTTGTTCCCACTTGCAGACAGAAGGAGTTAATGGGAAGCTTACCCTCCTTGTGAATCCAGGCGCTGCACTGGGCTAGCCTGAGCCTTTGCAATGGACATCCAGGGTTGATTCGTGGAGATGAAGTAACTAGTGGAACTAACCAAAGGGGTGGAAGAAGAGCACACTCCTAAGTGAAAGCCTTGCCTTGATTCGCTGGGCGGGTTTGTGGCTGGATGTAGCTGCATTTGACGGCACTGTACACTTTACTGAGTGTGGGATGTGGGTTGCATGTAGCCTGGCTGGGCTGCTTTTACCGAGAGTTATTTATGTGTAATCCCAGCCATTCCTTCTGCCACTCCTCCTCGCAGCCTCCCTTTGCCAGCCCGATGGCACTGGTGCCTGTCACTACGCCACAGCCCACACACAAAAGTGGCTGTACAGCAGCTTGGTCTCCGTGCTCTGGAGCCACCACTGGATTCCAGGACAGACCCCGGTGCCGTTTAGGGTGTTGGCTCGGACTCGTAGAGCTCTCAGTGCTTTGCTCCCTTAGTACATTATTTGGATCTTGTAAAAGCCAAGGTCAGCTTAGCACTCCCGCCCACCCCCACTTCTCCAGGAGGAGCCATGTTAATTCAATGATTGCTGCTCACTCCATCATGCCCCTACTGCTTGCTGCCCTCTCGTTTCTGCGTCATGAATGAGGTACGGCGTCACCCTTACTAGTGGCTGCTCCCCGTCATCCATGGCCATGCCCTGCTTTTTCCAGGTCCTGGTGCAGTACCTGGGAGAGTTTGCATGGAGACTTCGTGTGTGGTAAGCTGGGTGTAAATCTGCAGCACACCAGCTTGCATGCACTAAGTGTCCGTGTGGGCCCTGCTAGCACGCACTAACAATGCTGTAATGCACCAGGACGCACGCGCATTTCAAGCAGCAGTAAGTCAGTGTGCACTAGGAAACGGTGAATGCGTGGCAGCAGGCTGGAAGGCCTGTAGATTCACACCTGGGCTGACCGCGCACTAAGTCTCTGTGTGGACAAGCCCAAAGTCACTGTCTTGGGTGTGAAGCAGTGGGGGGAGGGTGTCAGTGACACTTTATGAGCAGGGCCTGTTTTTAATTATTACTTTTTATCCTCTCTGTTCAATGTGTGCATGCTAGACTCAACCCCTACACACCATCCAACATGCAAGCGAAATGAGGTGGAAATAAAAGTATGTGAGCATGCATGCACGCAAGGGGCATTTCCCCTGTTGAACTGTGCAACTGTGGAACAAGAGTTTCAAAAATAAGAGCCTAACTCCAAAATCAGTGGCCTGATTGTGAAAAGAACTAAGCCACCAGCCGTTCCTATTGTCTTCAGCGGGAGCTCAGCACTTCTGGAATTGAGGGGACTGATACCACATCTGGAGAAAGGAGGTGGCGTTTCCATAGGACACAGCAGGTGGTTAGGCCATTACTCAAGTCTGGGTTCAGCTGTAGTGTCTGCATACTCTAAAACAGATGTTGAAAACCCAGAGAGGGTTCTGAGAAGAGCCACAAGAACAAATGGTGGGCTAGAAGTCTGCATTTTACCCCATTCAAGCTGCTGGGAGCTCAGCGCTTTTGAAAAGGAGGGCACATTATTGAGGTACCTAAATAGAAACGTAGGCCCCTGGCTGTAGGCTCCTGGTTTTGAGAATAATCCCCCTGGTGTCTGAAAGTAATACAAAATAAATAAATTAATAAGAAGAAAAAAAGACCTCAGTCTGCATCAGCCTGGTCTTGCTGCTGGCGCCTTGTGTGTGCGATGATGAAGTTTCCAGATTTAAGGCAGTTTTATGTCTCCAATAAAAGCCCACTAACAGACTAAGTGGAGAATGCTGTAAAGCCCAGGGAGAAAGATTCCCTGTGTCTGTCTGTTACATTGACACAGAAGGCAGCAGCCCTGCTCTGCTGTCCTGTGCATGACTTATCTTTTCCAGGTTTCTCCACAGGCAGTGGACGTGCTCTGGGCTCATCAGTTCTTCCTTCGTTGGGCTAATAGTGCTGAATCATGCACCGTCATGTCTAGCTTTGTCATAGCCATCAGATATCAAATGATCTACGCCAACCATTATCCCAACTGTTGACATAAGATCTGGATGCACCAGGCTGGTGTTGTCTAGACAGACTAAACTACCTTTTGCTATTTAATAGTGGTTTGCCTGTAGGCCAGCCAGGCATTGTTTGTCACACAAACCAGGAGTGCTCTCACTCCAGAGCTAGCCAGAAATTTTGATAGATATCAGTTAGCTACATGGGAAGAAGCAAATTTAAAGAGAAATTGTCCTGACTTGGCAGTTTTATGGGCATCTGAGCACAGGAGCTTGGACAGGGGCTGGGCTGGCTGAGCGATTGACAAATGCGTTTTGCTAACAGCAGACATTCCCCATCTCCTCCCTTGCCAGCCTTCACTCCAGTGCAGACTCCTTTTGTCAGCTTGGCCCACGTCCACAAACGGATGTAGGCTCCTGACCCTCACTGAAATCAGTGAAAGTTAAGAGCCTTTGTGGATCTGGGCCTTAGTCTCTCTCTGTGCCTCACATGCCGTCTGTGCAATGGGGATAACAGGCCTGCCCTGCCTGACGGGGTGTGTGAAGATAAACATGTTAAATACGGCAAGGTGCTCAGAGAGAGAGATACTTTGATAGCATCCTTTCCTGTCTGGCTTTTTATTTTGTCTGTTGAGGCACATTTACATTTGTACCCAGCCAGCTAGACATGAAGGCTTGACAGGCTGGGATGATTCAGCTCCTTAAGCACCCTGGGCTGGTATATCCCGGAGTTTCAGTCGTCAAAGAAATACTAACTGGGGTTTGGTGTTTCCTGGGTGGACAGGCATGGGAGAGGCCAGTCAATTGCACCGTGATTTGGAGCTAAATTGCTGGATACGTTTGTGAGGAATGGGCACAGCTGTGACCCTGTAACATCTTGCAGTAGCAGAGAACAGAACCTGTTCACCTATTCCCCTGGTTGGAAGTTGGTTAAAAAGCCGTATGTATTTGTTAGATAGCCTGTATGTCCTTCAATCATTTCCCATTCCCTCTTCAACTGATATACATTCTGATACTGCTCAGATGGTCTGTCTCAGACTCACATCTGGGGCAAAGTAAGATTTATACTTGAGGCTGAATTTGCTGAGTCTTGGCGTGCACACGAAGGGTTAAGCCTGAATCTCATTTCCACACAGAATATGCTTGCAGAGAGAGCAACGGTCAGCTTGCCTCAGTGCTGGACCTTCTGCTTATCTAGCAATAACACAGTGATCTAAAGCTTTTGCGGAACATTTCAGGTTGAATAGGCCTTTCTTTGGAAAGCTGATATGGCCTCACACAGCTGAGATGAACTCTGATCCTCCTCTTGTGCAGAGCAGCCACGTGTCCCTGAAAATGTCCCTGTTCCAACGCCTGTCTAGGGGTCTCTGTTGGTGTTGCAAGCATTGTGTCCCTGTCTCTGTGAACCCTGCCGGCTTGCAGCAGCATGAAGGAGCCGCTGTCCAGCTGAGCTAGTGAAACTGGCAGCAGCCTGGCGGAGTACATGTGCCCATCAAGCAGCAGCCTGCACCAAGCCTGTCACATGCTGACACTCTCCCCACTCCCAGCAGTGCTAGCCTCCAAGTGAGTCCTCCCCACCCAGGCAGACTCTCACCGGCTCTCTCTCCAAGGTATTCTATACAAGGGTACCAGACTCCCTGTGGAAAGGAAAACATCGGGCTGTTTTAAGTGCTGGCAAACATCTGGATGAGTTAGTGACATCCATGTTCCAGCTTCAACCTTGACATGCCTGTGGCTGAGTGGTAGTGCAGACATGTTTCTACAGGAGACTGTGTTTTGGAAGCAACCTGGTCACTCTTGTGCCATGGTCTATGGGCAAGGAGCAGTAAGGGCTGGAAGATCTCTTGGGAGCAACGTGGTAACAGCCTAGAGATCAGTATATAGACTTGTGAATCCTGGGCCAAATTCTCAGCTGGAGTAAATCAACAGACTTCAGTGGAACTACAGTTGATTTACATCACTGGTGGAGCGATGCCAATTGATACCAGCTGGGAAGCTGGTCCACTGATTCCAGTGCAGGTGACTTGTTTTTCAGCTGGGAATCTGGCCCATGGACTATAATAAAACTGGTCTAGGAGACCTAAGGCTAGAAGCCTCAATCTGTCCCCAAGCCAGTGGCCTACGTGTTCCCTGACTGGAGGGGAAGTCTGTTGTAGTATGCCCCTATCCTGTCTGACGAGTAGAATATAAGATCAAAGGTTCCCCATTAAAAGGTGGGCATCTCAGGCATAATTCCCTCTCTTCTTGCTGTCTCTCTTTGCTTTTTTTCATCCTTTGAATGAGTCCTCGAGTCTTTCCCTGGCCTGAAGGAAAGGCACTGATACCAAACCTCTTTGGGGCACTACAGTGGAGTGAGCTTATTCAGCATTGGGGACTAGTGTTCTGAACAAGGATTCATTTCTTTCAAACTAGACTCAGAGGAGTGTTTCACACAGACATTTTAAATATGGTTTCAAGGAAGATGCAAGTTACTCCTAAGAAAGGAAGCTGATTATGATGAAATTCTCCACACAGAGAAGAAAAATGTATGGCAGAAGATACATACTGACATTTAATCATATAAATATGCACCTTGAATTAAGGACAAGGAATTTACAACATTTGCCAAGGGCTGATCTACACTGGGAACTTACATCTGCATGGCTACGTCTCTCAGGGGTGTGAGAAATCTACACCCCCGCAAGATGTGGCTATGCCAACCAAACTCCCAGTGTAGACAATGCTGCGCCTTTCGGGGAGGTGCATTACCTGTGCTGCTGGGAGAACCCCTCCCGTTGGCATCGGTAGAGTCTATGCTGAAGTGCTTGCAGCACTTTGGGTGTAGTTTATACTTGAACTGTCAGTCAGGCTGAGAAGAGGATTTGGCTATTATCACATGCCATTGTGGGATCTGTTACTGGAAAGAGGAAAAAGTGGGCTTTTAGGCTTATTTACTCAACAGATTTCACTATCAAGGAGACCACATTCACCTAATCTCTACAGGATGATAATGAGGTTATAACATGGTTTGATCCTGTCCACATAAGTGATTTAGGCAGAACACAGTCAGGACATTATTTTAGAGTAATACAGTCTACCAACATGGTCCGAATTGCTGTGTCGATAGGAGCTGAAGACTTCCAATGGGTTCACTGTGTAGATTCTAATTTCCTAATTAATACTGTGTTCTGGAGTCAAAATTCATTCAAGCTGTCCTCATCTTTAGTATAGGGCGCATTGGCCAAGACTGTGTCACGGCTCATCGGCCCACCCCTAAGACTTCTAAGCATAAACAGGTGCAGAAAAATCCTTGGAACAACTTTTAAAGGAAATTTTAGTAAATCAGGGATGTGCAATTTAAAGGGTGCTGCTCTATCAGAAAAGTGAGGTTTTTAAATCAGTCAAATTCCAGACATTGAAATTGACAGTGATCCTTGCTACATTCTTGGAACTCAAAGTGGTTTTGGTCTGGCTGCCTCAGGCATGTCTACACTGCCCTGCAGTGACTAGCAGTGCGCACCAAAGTGCTGCGCTGTATCTCCCCCATGTGGACACTGTGGACATGAACTAAAATTAACTTTTTAGGGGTTAATCTTCAATGAGCCAGTAGACATTGTTTGCAGAACAGTGGTTCTTCTTGTAGATTTTTACAGTATATCTTGTTTTGCAGAGAGTGTAGGAAGAATCTGTACTGAAATGAAATTTAGCAGTACAGAGTTTTCAATGAATGAATCACATGAATCACAGTAGCTATGGTGCATCTAGCTTATGAATGACAGTGTTTCAGAAGGGGCATCTTGCTGTCGCCTGTGTGCTTCAGCTTACATTCAGGAATTATTCTATAGCCCATATTCTCTTCTATGCCAAGAATTGCTTGGTGCAGGAATGGTGGGTCCTGGCATAAATTATAGCAGCCTAAGGACTGCTTTTATTGTGGTAGCTGGCTGTGGCCCCCAAGGGACTGCACTGTGATTACAAGTTGGTGGAACACAGGTGCGCTCCACTCCTAGGCTGGGTGCCAGAAGGGGGAGTTGGCATAGGAGCCAGCTACACCAACATCACATCCACTGAGAATTCCCAGCTGCTGGAGCATTCTGAGCTGGCCGGTTGGGGCCAGATCCCAGCCAGTGTGTTCCCTATTCTGCGTAGATTCTTGTACTGCTTTCACCACCAGAGTGCTTGAGGTCCTTAGCAGAAAGCTGCTGGAACAGAGGAAGAGAATCTGGCCCTTTGCAGACAACCACTGTGTATTCTTAGGGCTTGACAACCACCCTTCCATGTTCCCTGCAAGAACACTTTCCACACTTGCTGAGTGCGGAGTGGCTGAAAGGCTGAGACTTGGGTCTTCCAGATTAGCGAGAGGGGTTCTAGTCCCAGCTTGGGCAGCCCAGAAGGCCTTGCCCAGTATTGAGGACAGGATCAGTAACTGCAGCAGCAGCAACAGTGAGGCAGGAACTTGTGGTCTCTCAGGACCAGACTTAGAAAGGCATTTTGGTACCGAGTAGGGTTTCCAAAAGCACATGAGTTAAGTGCTTTAATTTGTTTAGGTGCCTTTGAAAGTCCCACTTGGCACCTGTCTGTATCCTGAGGTGCCTAAATTCCTTTGGGAATATGGCCCTTGGTCTCCCGCACAGTGCGCTTCCCCATGGCCAGTGAGTGCTGTGATGAGGAAAGCAGCTGCCTTGGGAGGTGAGGATACAGGTTTGTGTCCTGACTGACAGTTGCCCACTATGTGTGGAATGCTGAGTGGGGCCATGTATGGGCTGTGCTGATGGGATGAGTACACAGGAAATGCCATTGTGAGCTAGTTAGAGATATTACACACTCAGCAAACCTGCCTGAAATGCACCAAAGCAAGGAAATGGAAACTTAAGCCACATAACTGTACACACCCTCTACTGTAACACAGATAGTAAAAATAATAATACAAGCACACAACCTACCATTACCACAAATATCCTCCACCACAGATTCCCTGGAACCCTACCTCTGCCTCCCTTTGTCCATTCGTCATGCACACCCCTTTCCCAGATTACGTTATGGAGGTGTGGATGTTTGGTGTTGGGTCTGGCTCTGTTGGGAGATGGTAGTTTAGCAAAGGGGTGTTACAGAATGGTAATTAAGGGGGACGATCGAAGGTTGGCATCCCTATGGGCAAAGTTAAGGGTGCAGATTTATTTTGTGTTAATTTTCTAGGTTTTTTTAATGCTTGACTTGGATGGGTTGGGTAGGATGGGGCTACATCTCTGGGGTAGTGGGAGAGAAGTGCAGCTGTTAGTGGAGAAGATTTTATCTACCAGCAGCTGTAGATGAAAACCTCTCTGTTGTAGGATAAAATCTGAAAGAAAAGTGTAGCTCCTGATGGAGAAGGTTTTGCATCTTCCTGCCCCCTGTCAGTCAATCAAGTTTCCGTGTGCCCAGCCGTGATCAGTCAGGCTAGGTGCACAGTACATAAACGTTCAGGTATCGCATGAATAATAGTTAAAAGTGACCATAAATCCAACATTTGTTTTTTAAATACTTATTGCACAAGATCTACTTAGGTTCCACCTCTTTGCAAAGTGTTGTGTGGAGAAACAATGTGTTTAACGAAATGTCTGTGCTGCTAAGGACTCCTTCCAGCCAGAGCCCACTTTCAAAGATTTCCAATTAAAATCTTTGTAGAAGAACCAAACAAAAACTGTATAGAAAATTCAGAGGGCCGTAAAAACTAATGCTGTGTAAAATTTTAACACCAATTGGCCACCTACTTTTAGGGGAAAACATGAATTTATGCCCCAATTAGAACTCATCCCTAACTATGGAGTCCCCAGCCAAGAGCCCCCATGATGCTGGGGGATTTTCATGTGCTGCCAAAAACAAGCGACACTGTGTGAACCTCAGACAGGCAACAGCCATTGGCAACCACTTATAACAGCCAAATCTGGACAGATTTTCCTGAGACCAGCAAAAGGTACCTCCCTGACCCAAGGAATAGCCCCTGCAGAATTTCAAAGACTGCCTGCAAACCATGTGAGTGTTAGAGCTCTTCAGGAAAAGGGCAAAAGAATCTTTAATCGTGCTTCTCTCTCCTTCCCCACCAGGCTATAGGAGGCATCTGTGTTTACACCTGAAGCGAGCATTAATTAGGTTCTGAGTGTGGATTGTCTGGATTATTTCAAAACCTGTAGTCAATTTTGGATGTGTTATCTCTATTTCATGTTTGTCTTTGTTGATTTCTAGGTCAGGACTCTCTTTGTGAGCGGCCTTCCCCTGGATATCAAACCTCGGGAGCTGTACCTGCTCTTCAGACCCTTCAAGGTACTGTTTGTCTACACTGCAAGAGCGCTGGGATCCAAAAACAGATGTACTCCTCAGAGGAGCATGTTGTTGTATCTGACACACTTCTCCACGTGGATTACTAATCTGGCCACGTCATTATATAGCTAGTGTCAAAAGGGGATGCAATAGATGTTCATCTGTCTGAGTAACACAGAGTGATGATGAATGGCCGAGTACAGAGTGTGGAAGGTGTCTCAAGGTGTGATGCAGGGATTCGGGACAGATTTGGTCTTAGTTAACATATTCATTAGGCAGCTACCAATTTATCAAAGATGGGCTTATGGTTAAGGCCTGGGATGGGACTCAGGAGATCTGGTTTCAGTTCCAGGTCTTGCCACGGACTCCCTGTGTGGCACTGGACCAATCCCTGGGTCCTGATGTTCTGTGGAACTGCAGCTCCCATTGACTTCAGTCGGAGTCAAGGGGGGTCAGCACATCTGACAATCAGCCCTTCATTAATGTGTGCCTCATTTCCTCATCTGCAAAACGTGGGTGGTGTTCCCTTCTGATGTCACAGGGCCATTGTGAGCCTAAATCCATGAGTGTCTATGACATGCTCAGTTACGGTGCTCTTTGGAGCCATAGAAATAAATGCCTATTATGGAGTGATTAGTGGTAGTGATGCCTAGTTCAAACCAGGCTGTACTTTACACTTAAAACAAGAGTTCATCCTCTGCCTTTCATACGAAACTCGGCATGGCCAAGCGTTTCAAAAGTCAGGCTTCTAAATCAATGTTTAGATGTCTAACTAAGGAACCTGATTTTCCGAAGTGCTGAGTGTCCAGCACCTACTATTGACATCATTGGACTCTGTTGGGTGCTCAGAACTTTTGAAAATCTGGGTAACTTTAGATTTCTGGGGTTTTTTAATCTTGGCCTGAGATAGTAGGGGGCAACATGTATCTGTACTTGTAATGCATGTGGTGTAGCACGATTTAGTGGTGTTTGGGGTTGATCACACTGTACTAACATAAAGGCAAGCTGAGAGTGTAAGAACAAAAACGAGAGTCCTGTAGCACTTTTAAAGACTAACAAATTTAATTTCTGCAGGCATAAGCTTTCGTGGGCTGCAACCCAGTTCGTCAGATGCATCATTGCAGCCCGCGAAAGCTTATGCCTGCAGAAATTAAATTTGTTAGTCTTTAAAGTGCTACAGAACTCTCGCTGTTTTTGCTGTATACAGACTAACATGGCTACCCCCCTGGAACTTTTCATTTTGAGAGTGTAAGATTTCTCTTTCTACTATATATGGTGCTAGGAATCTTAATACTAAAGATGCTAGGAAGCAGGAATGAACTCAGGCAGTAAATAAATGACGAAGGGTCTAGAGAGACTGATTAAAATGAAAGATAGAAGTGAACTCTGTATTGTTTGGCCATAAGACAACTGATGGGGTCTGAGAACCATCTGTCTGTACTTGTATGGTGTAAACACCAATGGGACAGGAATTGTTTAAGATGGTCCAGGGAGGTGAAACTGAAAGTAATTAGATAATATTAAGGAAACAAGGTGGGTGAGGTCATATATTTTATTGGACCAACTTCTGTTGGTGAGTTTTGAGATAGTATTGAGCATAGAAACATGTAAGCTAAAGGTATCTAGGGCAGGATTTATCCTGTGGCCCATGCCCATGGCATCTGAGCACCTTCCTTGTGAAATCCATGATGACTTTTTTGTATTGCGGTAGCACCTCTAGGTCCAGTCACACTGGTGGCCCCACTATGCTGACAGAACTGTCAGAGACAGACAGCAATCAATCAATTTGTCAAAAGCCCAATTTCTCCTCGTTTTCCACTGACATAAACCAGAGATGGCCAGGAATTTTTCAAAAAAACGTTTTTTTTGTCAGTAGATGCCAGGTTGTTGAAACTCAAACTTTTAGCAGGAATGTACCGGGTTTGACAAAACTTTAGTCAGGTGAGTTTCTCAAGTCCAAGATGGAATTTCTGCTCAGAATGTGAAAGAGCCCCCAGAACGGCCTGTAACCCAGTGGTTAGGGCACTCAACTGGGACATAGGAGATACAGGGCAAGCCCCTGCTCTGCCAGTCTCCCTCATGCCAGGTGGGTGACCTGGCCACCAGGCTATCGTCCGTTCTGGGGCAGGCTCTCAATCTCTTCTGCTGGAGCTGTTCCACTCAGTAGTAATGGAAATTAAATTTTCATTGGGCCAGAGAACGTGTGTGAGAGATTGGCTCTGTATCTTGATGCTTAGGGTACTTATGTGGTAGACCAAGAGTCAATTTTCTGTGTCTCACATTCCAGATGAGGGCCCTGGCCATCAGCCTATAGAGCTCTCATTCAGGTGGACCCTGTCCCATGTAATCCAGTGTGACTGCTCATGTCTGTCACCCTGGTGAGCGAGGGTGTCACAGCCTGGCCTCCTGGTTCTATGAGTTTCATTGTTAGGACAAACAGTCACAGCCACCACCTTTCTATTGTTCTCTCTATCAGTTAGGAGTGCAATGACAGCAAAATGGAGTCAGCCAGAGCTGCCTGATGTTATAAACGATTGAATTAATCTGGTCTACAGAATCAGACATTACACTTCACTATAGAACTCGGAACAAGCAAACACAGTATTCTCAGACAGCTGCCTTCTGTGCACCATTTCCAGACTTCGTATAAGAAGGTGCAGCTATTGCCTTCATCTCAGCTGTGCCCTCTGTACCCGGCAGCAGCATCGGAGGAGTTCAGGAGCTGCTTTGGGCTGGAGAGGCCCTGCTCCTCCCCACCTGCAAACCAAGCCAGATCTGGAGGAGGAATGAAAAGGAGGGAACTCTGCGCAGATGGGGACAACTGGCAGCTGAGTTCCCCAGCTCCCAGAGAGAGAGCTGGCAGCCAACAAAGCCTTTGTCTTTGCAGAAGTAGGATACGAATCCCCTTAGCTAAGAAGGGAAGAGAAACTGAGACTTACACTGGAGACGCAGTGGACTCTGGGGTGGACTGCGATGCTGGCAAGGCCCCCTGGAGTAAGGGAGGCCAGTATCCTGATGGAAGCTGCCTTCAGGTTTTCTTTCTTTTCCACTATGCCTTTATTAAGCCTTCATCCAGTGACGAGATAAAAATGTTGTGGGGGAAGTTTGTACCCCAAATGCATTCAGAAACCAAGAACAATTCTTTAATGCTTTAGGTGAAAACTTTATTTAACTAGCAAATTGGAAAAACTAGCAGTAGTCCCATTCAGTGTGAGCCTACGTGCAATTTTTGAATCAGCATTGATGTGGAGTGGTCACTGCATACAAATTCACTGCATTTTCCACACTGTTTGCAGCTCCTCTGGTTAGCAGTCTTTGGGCAAATTTGGCAGCATTCACTGTCGAGTTTGCTACGTGTTCTGGCTGATTTTCCATGGTAGCCAAGGGACAAGAGTGGGCATGGTGAGATGATGGATATCAAGGATTCTTCTCTTTATACGTGCATCTGCAAGTTGTTCTCCTAGACTGACAAGGCGTTTTCTTTGTCTTGGTTGAGTGTGGTGCCAAGCAGTATTGTTGCTGGCCCAAACAGTGAAATTTGCAATGCCAGCAACATCAAGCATGTTGAAGGAAAAACCCGTGGGCCACTTATTTATCTTGTACCCACAGGAGTGCACTCTTGCAAGATGGTCCATGTTATCAGTACCACTTTTAGTGTCAGTGTAGTGGAGAATTATGTAGAACTATTTCTTTTTTTGTCCCCTTCTACACCTAGTTATGATTCATCGTCGATAGTATTATCATCAACTTGCCCTTCTTTGGAACCTAGGAAACAGGCTGAGTGGTCCAGCAAACCCAAACACTAATGACAATTATTCTCTGCTGTCATGTGAATGCATCTTGCTGGGTATATCTGGCTTGTTTCATCAGATTGTTCTAACATAGGTCAAATTTTTGTTGAGTTGATCTTCAGCTAGCTGAATATTGGTAAAGACTGGTAATATCCCCACCGATATTTCTTCCAGTCTTGTAGCAGGGCTGAATCACAAGCTCCTCATTGTCTGAAGACAAACTTGATGAAGAATCAATGGAAACAAGATCTTCCTTATCAGAGCAACTCTCAACATGATCTGGCACAAAGTCACTGTCGTATAATACGTTGACATCCCATGAGGACTTGCTTTCAGAGTTGCAAATCATTTTTATAAGGTCAGAAGCAGAATATTGTGTCCGTGTGTTTGCCATCTTGAATTGTGCAACTCAGACAATCCCCTCAAGAGTCTCCTGAGTCTGCAGTGTTTGGAGCACAATACTTAAACAGAAAATCCACTCAACAATATTATGAAAAGAGATCCAGCATCAGTCAGCTCTGTGTTGAGGGTACCTAACAAGCTTGGATTTGAAGAGACCAATCTCTCTGAGGTACCTGCTATATTAGGAGACTGTATACAGCAACCACTGTCACTACCATGCATTATCAGTTAACATATGCTAACAATTACAATACAAGGTACTCTCTCTAGAAGCAAATGTGTACTCAAAATACAGAATTAACAGTGCAACACATTTGGGATTTTGTACCCCCACATACTTTTTTGATACAGAAAAAATGTTTCATGCTAAATTAAAAAAAAAAAAAATATTGCTGAATTGTGTACATGTGCCTAGGTGACAATGTCCTAAAATAGCATATGTGGAGAGTCACTAGTTCATCAGTTATCACAACATATATGTTTGTGGGGTACAATATTACCCCAGGAATGTGGATGACGGTTAACTTCCTTTGCTGACCGTACTGTTTAATTTGGTTCACTTGGGACTCCGAGAGGGGCTGAGACAGTCAGAAGGTCTTGGCCAGAGGCTAGAGTTCCGCCCCGCTAGACAACACACCCTGAAGCACCTGCTGGTGTGGAAGTGGCTGGACCTGCACCTTGTGCTGTCCACACAGCTCCTAAAGGGGACAATCTTCCAAGGACAGATTTGTGACAGACCCTCTATCTTTTTATGCACACTAATTATGTGTGTTATCTGCAGCATTTCCTGTACTGATGGTGTAACCAGTGATTCCCTGTTTGTTTAAATTACCTTTCATCCACTTTCCCCTGCCTAAGGAAATTTTGTTAAGTGGGAGAATCCTGGGGTCTTAAATTCATGGAAGTTAATGCGGAGGACACATGTTGTATAGTGGAGACTCTGGATACGGAGAATTTCTCTGGAAACCCAATTCTGAGGTATGGTGTTTCCTGTTTGAAGAAGAGAGAATATCCATAACCAGGGTTGAATGAACTCTGAGGCCAGAGGCCAAAGATTTATTAAACTAGGATGTAGTTAATAGTGTTAAAAAGACCCTAATGCACCTAATTAATAATAATAATTTAAAATACTTTGCCAGATAGGGGTACCCAGTAACCCAGTCAGAACCAATTCACTTGTCTGAATAGAACAGCTGGGGCAATACTGCAAAACCATGTCTGCAAATATTGGACTGAATTTTTAAACAAATTAGCTTTAGCTGTGTTTGCCCTCCTTTTGTGTTCACCATTCACAACTATTCCAGTAAGTTTATTGGCAGGAATGTTCACAGAAATAGCAAATTGTAAGTGAATATTGCACATTATTTGCAGAAAGCATGTTTGGCTTTGTAATCCTTAGTGCTTTCACTGGAATTCTGATTCTAACAGCTGCACTCCACCGCTCAGGGAACAGAAATACACTGTATGGGAGGAAACCAGCTAGAACTTATTCACACAGAGGTGGATTTTCAAATGCACCTAAGAGTGCTGGCAGTGCAAGACCTATTGACTTGCAATGAAATTTGTGCTCTTAACTCACTTAGGGGCTTCTGAGAATCCCATCAGAATATTTTTGGCAAACCATTGCGAATAATGAGTCCAGACAATAAAATCACTATTTCTTCATGGGGAACTTTGTGAAAAGAATGTGGTGAAATGTAAATAAGTGATGAAGTATGAGTCACTCACCAGCTCCACTAAAGATTCTTATCAGAATGCTCCTCATAGAGCTGGATTCTGTATAGGGAGCACCAGCACTTAATTTGCAACGAAAGAGGTGCCGGGGATCAACCAATTAGGTGCCTTTTTTTTTTTACTTTCATAACTGACACAGCAAGCCCAGAGGTGCCAGGGCTATGAACTGCCAAGCCTAGAGTGCCGGGGCTCAGCCCTGGCACAAATTAAGCACTGGGGAGCACAGTGAAAGCTTCTCTGTCACTCATCAGTGCTATGGAATTTATGTTTTGCCTGTTGAATCATCAGTTTCCCCAAGAAAGGCTACTCGGTTGATCATTTCAGTCATTGCCCATAGAAATAAAGACAAGATGTTGCAATATTTTTCCTGACAGAAGATAGAGAAGCTATTTTAGTCTTTCTGACTACACAGGAGGTCCAAATTCTGCATTGCTTTATATTTAATGGCATGACAATGTCACCTTTAATCCTCTCCAGACCCACAGTGTCTCTTAACCTGGCAGGAACTGAATCTGGGATATTGTCTCTTTTAAAATAAAAACATAAAAACTTAAGAATGGCCATCCTGGGTCATACCAATGGTCCATCTAGCCCAGTATCCTGTCTTCTGACAGTGGCTAATGCCAGGTGCTTCAAAGGGAATGAATAGAACAGGTAATCATCAAGTGATCCATCCAGTCACCTAGTCCCAGTTTCTGGCAAACAGAGGCTAGGGACATTTCAGAGCATGGTTTTGCATCCCTGTCAATCCTGGCTAATAGTCATTGATGGACCTATCCTTCATGAACTTATCTAGTTCTTTTTTGAACCCTGTTATAGTCTTGGCAGTCACAACATCCTCTGGCAAAGAGTTCCACAGGTTGACTGTGTATTGTGTGAAGAAATAATTCCTTTTGTTTGTTTTAAACCTGCTGCCTATTAATTTCAAGACAGGACCCTATTGTCCATAGGAGGATCACACTTCAAATAACCACACAGCAATACTACAGTGTGGGAATTCCAAATGCTGGAACAATCCTAACAAGTTTTCTATCATTTTTTTACTTATCATCTATCTTAAATTGGAACCACACATAATGCTCATTTCCAGTTTTGCGACAAGAACAGTTGTAGGCATTTACCAGCCTTTGTTATACTGCAGGGTGACCCCAACACACTTCCAGTCTTAGAGTCCCCACAGAAATGTATGTCCTGTACTGCCAAGCCCAGTTACAAGAAAAATAAGGATAAAACTCAACTGGTGCCTAAGGGCTTGTTTTCACATACAGCGCTACAGCTGCATTGGTGCAGCTGCACCACTGTAGTGCTTTGGTGAAGATGCTACTACGCTGATAGGAGAGCATCTCCCAAGCCTCACCCCCAAGAGGCAGTAGCTATGACGATCGGAGAAGCTCTCCCGTGGACATTGCACTGTCTACACTGGGATTTAAGTCAGTATAATTACGTCTCTCAAGAGTGTGGGTTTTTCACACCCCTGAGCTACGTAGTTATGCTGATATAGATCTGTCATGTAGACCTGGCCTACGTAACAAACTATATTAAATTCAAAGCAAAGTTTTCTCACTACACGCTTTCGGCAATCTTACTGACCAAATGTTGTACGTCAGGACCCCTTCTCCCCAGAATCCAATGAATGCTTCCTTTGTCTTGGTGCCTTGAATGCGATGGGTGGGGAGAGCGGGGGAGAAGGTGTCTTGGGTTGTTTGTCCCTTCTTTTCATAGTTTGTCCTCTTTTTAAAAAAACATTTCCAGCTGGGTACCAGGAGACAAAATGTCTATATGGAAGGATCGTCCCTGCTGCTTTCTTCTCACCAGTTTGAGCTTCCTTTGTCTCCCTTTCCTGCTTGATGACTCTGTTTACAGCACAAATGCAAACAAAACAGCACACATTCCCTTGTTTGAGACAGACCTGTTTGCCAACCTGAGTTTGGAACATGTTAATAACACCATACAGTGGACTCTTATAACTTCACATTAACAGTGTTGCCACACATATTTTAACAGGACAATATTGGCGAGTAAATTGAGTTTTCAGATGATACCTCACAAGGTGCACTTTGTACAAAGATTAAAACAATCGTGTGTAGGGTGTGAATACAGGCGTACATTCTGTCACAACCCCCTCCCCCGGGCATCTCCCAACACATCCCCTAGGCCGGGGGAGTGAAGCAGAGCCTGGGGAATCCTCACTTTGGGAAGCTGGAGTGCCCTTTTGCACTGCTTTCGCAACACCAAGGGCTAGTGCCTGACCCCTGCTTTTGTCCAGCAAAGGGGTATTCTCTGGGCCATTTCCCTTCTAGCCGTTGGGGGCTCACACTCTCCCCATTGCGGCAGCTCCAAAGCTGGAAAGGCTGTCTGATCTGTCCGCGAAGTATGCCCACTTCGCTGCCCTCTGGGATCTGCAGGAACCTCACCAGAAACCAGCCTCCTACTCCTCCTCCCAGGCATCTATGGCACGATCCAGTGCACCTCTCCCTGCCTCTATAGCTTACTTGATTCCCATGCTTTCTCTGCCCCCAGCCTGCTTTCCCAGGCTCTCAGCGTGGGGATCCATGGCAGCTCCCCCTGGCTGCCACTGAATAACTTCCCCACCCAGCAGGCCTTGCTGTTGGCTTATGGTTCCACATAGCTTGGTCACCGTCGCGCCCCGCATGGCTCTGTTCTGGCCTGGCACCGCTAATGGCACTGTGCTAGGTCTGTAGCATGCCTTAAAGGGCCAGCACACCCTGGTGCACGGTGCACAGGTGAAAAATAACTCAGCACCGTACGCATTTTGCCACCTTCGCATAACTCTGAATGCTGACTATTTGCCATGATCCGGCAAGTGCCTTGACTAAAAAATGCTTTTGTCTTTTCTTGCAGGGTTATGAAGGCTCCCTTATAAAACTCACCTCTAAACAGGTAAAAGCCCAACCAATGCTCAGAACCTCAGTCTCGCAGTTATTAGCTATAAACCAAGCCACACCAGTGAATGACCACACCTCGTGGTCTCACTGCAAACCCAGGTTCAGGCTGTTCCTCTGCCCCCACCCGTCCTGCAGGCTAGCCACCGGCTGTGCTAAATGCAAGGAGCAGGAGCCAGTATTTCTTTGTTGGCAGTGGGGTGCAGGTAATTTAGGAACGAACAGCAAGGTAATGAAGTGCCCACACTGGGGTCTGTGCCGAGATCATCCTACAAAGGAGGCATGGCGCTGTGACCCCAGACCTGGGAGCTCTCCATGAATAGAGTGCTGAGGCTGCCCTTTCTGTGGACAAGTGGAATTGTGAATGAAAACTGAGACACTGCAGCATGGGATGATGAGCAGCTCCTTCCTGCACACCACGGTGTTTCATTGCAGTGTCTTACCCTGTAATGGAAGGTGTTCATGCCAGCTGGGGTGAACAGCGCAGCGCAGAGCAGTACCTGTCCTTTTATTAGCATTCCTAGTCGGAATCCAGCCTTCTGTAAAAGAGCTGAAGTCCAACCTGACACATAAATGGGATTTTTTCCTTGCGTGCATGTAGAGCCTCCCATTAACCCTACCAGTGCAGGGAGAGCCTCCTGGCACGCAGTCTGTTCTTCAGCTCGTTTCCCCTCCATGTAGCACCAGCTCCAGGAACAGCATCCTCTGGACATACAGCATACTTCTGTGCCATAGCTCTTCTGGGATTACCCAGCAGGGAAAATGGAGGAGAGCAAGGATGCAGGACTAGCCTGAAGAGTCCAGAGGCATCTTCTCCCCCACACACCTCTAAGAGAGCAGGAGTCCTGTGGTTGCCCCCAAACACAGGTTTCCTGCTCACTCACAGCCCAGCACTACTAGTCCTTGTCTACAAGGTCAGAATCCCCATCCTGTATGTGGCTGTCCCCATTGGAACTAAACTTAGATGAAGGCAGGAGGGTTCCTAAAGGCTACACTTTAAGAATACTGTTGAAGCCAACTGGGGGAACCACTGCTGTTTCAGTCGCACCATACTAGGCCTTTGGGTACGCAGTGTGCCGCATCTCTCCCAACACTCATGCCCCAAGGGCTGCACACTTAGACCTTCCAGAGGAAGGTGGGAAAGGTTGTGGAGGTTGTGATTTTGTAGCAGAGGTGGCTAAAGAGAAAGCCATTGGACATATACGGCCCTTGGAGATCTGCAGGGTGGTTCTCAGCTCCCCATAGCTCTGGAACAGAGAGATGGCTGGTGCAGATTACAGGTCGCAAATACTCTTGGTGGGTGGTAGTGAGCAGAGCCCTGTGTCTGTGAGGTGAGGGGGCTGCTCCTTTCCTGAGTCATGTAGCAATTCCCACATCTCCTGACCCTCTCCTCTCCTCTCTTCTTCTCAGCCTGTAGGGTTTGTCAGCTTTGACAGTCGCTCGGAAGCAGAAGCTGCTAAGAATGCTCTGAATGTAAGTACCTGATGCTGTGAGCAGCAGTTCCCTTTGGCTGATGCATTTACACTGTTTTGTGGAGGAGGGCTGAGGGGCAAGGAACGAACTACAGATATGCATATCTTCTATAGGTATATGGGCTGAGGTATCACCTTGATAGCAGTCTAATGGCTAAGCCTTCTGAAAGTTGCTCCTGAGTGGTGCATACAGAACATGGAATTCCTCCTGTACAATGTACTGAGATGCTGTATCCAACATTTAGTGAAGTGCAGGTATTAATTGAATTCTCTTCTTCCACTTACTTTGTATCTGCATCCAAAACAGCAATGACATTGATTGAACACAGGTTGCTCTATATAAACAGGCTGCATATTACCCATGTTTTCATTTTCCTCTGGTGTGAGGGTTTACAGATTTTATATTCATTTCCAAGGGATTTTAGTTAGATTTACTGATTCACATGGTTTTGGGGTACTGGAGAAGATTAACATTTTTTTCTCTTGTCCTTTTCTACTTCCCCCCCAGTTCTCCATGACTTTCCCCAAATGATTGCCAGTAATTCTCTAAATTCTTTCAATGTGGGAATGTATATCTTCGGCACCTGCTGATTTGTAAATATCCCGTTTTCCCAAGTGTTTCCTGCTCTGCTGTTTATCAACTGCTAACTGCTCAGTTCTCACTACATCCTAAAGATCCATCTCTCTTTCCCATTTTTATACTAGTCTCCCTTTGCTGTCCAAATTCCTCATTTTATTGACACATACTTGAATCAGTCTCTTTCCCTAAAAATATGTCAGAAAGACAAGGGCTTCTGCAATCTTTGCAGTGTTCTGCAAATCAGGTGGCAACTTGCAAGGAGACCCTTGATACCAGGAGCTCAAAGTCTGAACACCCTACATCAGAGATATGAGTCAGATTTACTCCGAGTCACACTGTTTTATCAAGGTTCAGCTCTTTCAAACAATGGCTACAGCCAAAACTAAATCCAGTTAGTTGAATTTGTACTTGTAGAATTCTCAGAGGTAAACTTTGTCAGCTGACTCAAGCAGCTCACCTGAGAGAGCTAGCAATGCTCCTGCAGAGACCTACTGGATCAGATCCGCAGCTGCTATAAATCAGAGCAGCTCCCCTGAAGCCAGTTTACACTAGCTGAGGATTTGACCCCCACATGCAGGTTCTTGTGGGTAGAGCTAGTCGTGATGTCTGAATTTAATATTGCCTAACACTTTCCATTATAAGACTTTATTTTTAGTTGCTGATTCTTTTGCCAAATTTTAACTCTTCGTGTTGAAGTTATTTTCGTTTGGTCTCTGACCCAGATGAATGATGTTTTGTTAAGTTTCTGCAAAAATGATTCAGCCTGTTCTGAGAATGTGGAGGTTTCCGAAAACAACGTGCTTTGTAGCAGGAACTTGAAATTTCTCAGGGGATAATCCTGGGGTCAGGAATGTGCCTTTTGCAATCTTGCCCTTATGTAACTCTGTCTAGAGCTGGTCAGATTACAAATCTTTGAAAACTGCCATTTGCATATGTTTAGCTGAGCTTTTTGAATGCTTGATGCAAAGATCTCAAACCATTCTAACTGCACGGAGCGTGCTTCAGCCCCACACAGCCTTCTGCGTGCTAGGCACAGAACTAGAGCGCCACACAGGATGCGGGCACAGCAGCAGTATTAACTCCCCGTGCCCAGCTGGCCTAGGCTGGAAGCCAGGAGCCCTCTCACTGACTGATGTTAATAATTCTGTGCATTTCACAGCTCTCGTTATAGAGCAAGACCTCACTCCCCACATTAGAAGCTGGGTAAATATTCCCCTCATTTTACAGAAGGGGTAACTGAATGTTTGCACAAGGTCACTAATAGCAGAGCTAGTAATGCATGTTATATGGCAGTCCCAAGTCTCATCCACATAGACGTACTACCTTTCAGAATGCATGTGCCAGATCTATGTGCTATGCTGTCTGTGACCTCTCTACCACATGTCTCCAGAACCAGGAATAAAACCGAAGCATCCTGATGTCAAATTTCTGTATTCAGTGCTGTCTAGAGAATAGTTGTACAAGGCACTGACAAAATATGCCTTGTGTCCACTTTTAGTGGTTGGTCTATACAGAAGAAAATAGTCCACTGTTCCTACAGGTTAGTCTTTTATCTCAAGTGGTAATGGTATGTGCTATGGATCTAAAAGTCCTGGTTTCCAGTCCTGCTGGTAACTCATGGTGGGGGCATGGGTCGATATGGTTCCAAAAAAATTAGGAAATCACATACCCAAAGACTACATTAAAACTGCAAGATCAAGCACTCAAATGTTAGGGAATTCAGATTGCCTGTGCAACCTTGATCGGTGCCCTAGTGTGTATGAATTGTAATACTATCTGCAATTATATGAGCACATGTTATTTGTACTGTAGGATCCCTGCTTCATTTAGTGCATAGGATGGAGAGTGAATGAGGCAAAACATTGTAAGAAGAGGGACAATATTTTCTTCTACTTAAGGCGCTGGACTGGGACCTAAGGGCATTGGGTTCTATTCCTGGCTGTAACTGTCTCAGACTTCCTCTGTAGCGTTAGACAAGACTGCACCATAATGTATATGCACAAGGAAACTGAATTAAGTTACCCTGGAATACTTGTATAGACATAGCTGCACATTTGTGTTACAAGGGCTCCTTTCTTCTCCCTACTTGAAGGATAGTGTGGGAAGAGGGAAATTCAAAATTAAACGCTGTTAGGCTCTGTTAGTGTGTTTAGACATGACTGACCCAGTCCCAGCTGTGGCTTTTGGCTGGCCGGGAAGAGAAAGGCCCAATGCTGTCACATGAGATCGTGTTTGTAATCTGGAGGTAAGCTGTTAAATCTGTTTGTAGCTGGTTACTTATTGTTGGCACAATTGTGCTAGCTCACTGCCCTGGCTGTGCATTAGGGTAACAAGGCTCAGTCTGTGACTCTGGCAAGCATTGGGACTGGGGGTCCCAGGAAGAGTGAACAGAGCACCGAGCATGTGATCGCTCCCCAGGCAATTAAGTGTATGCCAGTAAAAGGACAGGAGTTGCCAAAATCCTCTCCACCCTCCCAGCAGACAGTAATGGGGCAGGGAAGCAGGGGGGCAGGCAAAGGAAGGAGAGTGTCAAATGGAGTTCTAGGGAGTCACAAAATAAGCTGGGTACAATGCCTTGCCATGGCTGGTATCTTGCGGCTCTCAGTGACCCATTTGCTTTCCCCTCCACTCCACAGGATTGGCTCCCACTGCACGATACGCACAAGTTTGCTCAGCACATCTCACCTCTCTGGCTGAGTGCTTCTGGGAGTTCTGCTCAGATTTCACCCAGACACTGAGTCCAGCCACAGCTGGGCATTGACAAGAGTATTGTTGAATTGGATTCATGTCCTTTATGCCACTTAAAGATTGTCACCCTGTAACAGGTCAACACATTCATCTCTACTCTGGCCAGGAGGGAATTACTGCAAGTTTACACCTCCTTTCCTCAGAACAATGTCTCAGCATACGGTGGCTAGCGAGTCCCCCAGACTGGAAATGTGGGGCTCTAGGACTGGGGCCTGGCCTTTGACTGAAAGCAACATCAGCCTATTTTCAAAACTCTAATAAGAAAATAAATGGACCTAAACAGTGATTGGAGTGAGAACAGCAATAACTGTTTTCATTCCACACCCCCTCTCCCCGGTGTCACTTGCTGTGGCTTTCTGAAGCTTTCATTTCGGGAGCTGCCATTTTTCATGTTTGAAAATTTTCTATGCATTTTTGGCCAAAAAATTCAAATTCAGGGCAACCAAAACATTTAGTGAATTCTGGTTATATGTGCCAAATTGTTTCAGACCCAAAAAAAAAAAAAAGCCCTGAGGAAAATGATTTGAAAAAAATTGAAACATTTTGTTTCTATATTTTCTAAAGAAATGTTTAGATTTTTTTATTCAAAATGCATTTGTTTGAATTTAATGCAATTTTATTTTATTTTTTAAAAGGTTAAAAAAGATGTTTAGTTTTGGGTTGGACAAAAATGTAATCGAAAAAAATTCGTGTTGGGTTAACCTGCAACTTCCATTTTTGTTTTCATTTTTTCAGTGTGGCCACCCAACCGAAAAGTCTGTTATGCACATTTCTCTGTTCGACTGAGTCACTGGGGTTGGGGGCAACAGGCTGTGAGCATCCTCAGTGCTCGCCTAAGGCACAACATGCTGTGTGTGCTCAGCTAAGCTGGCTTTGCCATGAGCAGACTCTTGTGCTAGGGCCGGGGCTGAGCTAATGGCTCCTGCAGGCCATAGGTGTGTACGTGGCAGACTGGCCTAACCACTGCACAGCTTGTGAGGCCAGCAGGAGCACTCTTCTCGGTCACTACGCTGTTACTCCTGCACACATGCCTTGTGAGGTTTGCAGGGGCTGAATGAAGGGAAGACCTTAGATCTCATTCAATGCAAGCCACATCCTAAATAGATTAAAGATAGTGTAACTTGAACAAGAAATCATTTGGTGACCAGGTATCCTAAACTGCTCCTAGTGGCATACCAGGAGGTCATGTTATTTAATATTTCCATTGATAGCCTACAAGAAAATATAAGCTTTAATTGTGATCATTTCACGGATGAAATCTAAACTGGAAAAGTAACCAGTCACTGGAGTTATTTGCTACTAGTAGTCACAGATCGGCTACATGCCATTGTAGGCGATTTCATTATACCATCCCCTCCATAGATGTATCAAGCTCAGTCTTAAAGCCAGTTAGGTTTTTTGCTTTCACAGCTCACCTTGGTAGACCATTCCAGAACTTCATTCCCCTGATGATTAGAAACCTTCGTCTAATTTCAAGTCTAAACTTTCTGATGGCCAGTTTCTATGCATTTATTCTTGTGTCCACGTTGGTGTTTAACTTAAATAACTCTTTTTCCTCCCTGGTATTTATCCCTCTGATGTATTTATAGAGGGCAATTATATCTCCCCATAGACTTCTTTTGGTTAGGCTAAACAAGCCAAGCTCTTTAAGTCTCCTCTCATAAGATAGATTTTCCATTCCTTGGACTATCCTAGAAGCCCTTCTTTGTACCTGTTCCAGTTTGAATTCATCTTTCTTAAACATGGGAGACCAGAATTGCACACAGTATTCCAGATGAGGACACACCAGAGCTTTGTATAAAGGTTCTAATATTTCCTTGTCTCTACAGGAAAAACCTCACCTGATTCAGCCTAGGACTGCATTAGCCTTTTTCACAGCCACATCACTTTGGTTGCTCATAGTCATCCTGTGATCAGCCAGTACATCCAAATCTTTCTCCTCCTCTGTCACCTGCAATTGATACATCCCCAGCATATAGCACAAATTCTTATTGTTAGTCCCTCAGTGCATGACTTTGTACTTTTCACTATTAAATTTCATCCCATTTCTATTACTTCAGTTCACAGGTCTTCCAGATCTTTTTTTATGATATTCCGGTCCTCCTCCGTATTGGCAACACCTCCCAACTTTGTGTCATCCACAAATTTTATTAGCACACTCCCACTCTTTTTGTCAAGATCAGTAATAAAAATGTTAAATAAGATTGGTCCCTAGAAGAACTCCACTAGTAACCTCCCTCCAGCCTGACAGTTCACCTTTTAGTATGACCCTTTGTAGTCTCCCCTTTAACAAGCTCCTTATCCACCTTTCATTTCTCATATTAATCCCCATTTTACTCTCCAATTTAACTGATATAGTTCCACATGGAGAATTATTAAACTCCTTACTAAAATCCAGGTAGATTAGTTCTACAGCATTTCTTTTGTCTAAAAAATCAGTTATCTTCTCCAAGAACGTGATCAGGTTGGTTCTACCTTTTGTACAACCATGTTGTATTTTATCCCAATTACCCTTTACCTCTATGTCCTTAACTACCATCTCTTTCAAAATTTGTTCAAAGATCTGGCATACACTTGAAATCAAACTAACATGCCTGTAGTTTTCTGGATCACTTTTTTCCCTTTTCTTAAAAATTGAATCTATATATCTCCTTTCATAGGGTACAACCCCTCCAATTTACAGATTCATTAAAAATCCTGGCTATTGGTCTTGCAATTTCATGTGCCAGTTTTTTTAATATCTTGGACGGAGATTATCCAGGCCCCCCAGTTTAGTCCCATTAAGCTGTTTGAGTTTGACTTCCACCTCAGCTGTGGTAATTTCTACTTCCATATCTTCATTCCCATTAGCCACCCTGCCACTACCACTAAACTCTTCATTAGCCTTATTAAAAACTGAAGCAAAATATTTGTTTAGGTGTTGGGCCATACTTAGATTATCTTTAATCTCCACCACATCCTCAGTGTTTAGCGATCCCAATTCTTCTTTCCTTGTTTTCTTTTTATTTAAATGGCTACAGAACCTTTTACTATTGGTTTTAATTCCTTTAGCAAGTTCCAACTCTGATTGGGGAACAAATATTTACTAATGGGCTCTGCAGAGAAAGGTATAACGTGATCCAATGGCTGAAAGTTGAAGCTAGACAAATTCAGACTGGAAATAAGGTGTAAAGTTTTCGTACAGTGAGGATAATTAACCATTGCACCAATTTACCAAGGTTCATGACAATTTTAAAATCAAGATTAGGTGTTTTTCTAAAAGATCAGCTCTAGGAATTATTTTGGGAAGTGCTCTGGCCTGTGTTACACAGGAGGTCAGACTAGATGGTCACAGTGATCCCTTCTGGCCTTGGAATCTGTGAAATCTGTAATTAGATAATCCATTAAAAATAAATTTTAAGTGATTCCTTTAAGAAAAGCCTGTCAAACCTATTTTTGTCCTTAATGGTTTTAGTAACAGAATAACACAGACTATTTAAACTCAGTGAAATCTTGTGCATGGACTATATTTGTAATGTTATTTTTAGGATCCTTAGTCTTTTTTTGCTATTATTCTTCAAAACTGAAAGTTTCTTTTTCAGCAGATGCTGATGAATAATGTGAGAATTCCACAAAGATCTTCTCTTTTTCAAAATTGCTACCATCTCAATGGGACTGAGGTCACAGGCTGCCCTACACAAAGATGGCCGCTACTTACATTCACCTCCTAGCACAACTCTACCTCTTGACAGCACAGTGGCAAAAATGACCATTAATCACCACAGGGCAGAGTAAAGGTTGTTCAGATGCACTTCTTACTGTCACATGTTTGGATGTCTTTTAAGTTTAACCTAACCTGCAAATTTCCTGGGTTCAGAACTTGGTTTTGAGATAATTACAACACCCCTGTAATGTCATTTACTTTAATTGGAATCATAGTAATGTCAGGCTGGAAGGGACCTCAAGAAGTCATCTAGTTCAGCTCCCTGCTCTGAGGACCACGTAAACCTAGACCATCCCTGACAGGTCTTTGTCCAACCTGTTCTGTCCAAACCTCCAAGGGTGGGGATTCCACAACCTCTCTTGGAAGCCTATTCGAGAGCTTAACCACCCTTAGAGTTAGAAAGATTTCCCTAATATCTAACCTAAACCTCTCTTGCTACAAATTAATCCCATTACTTCATGACCTTCCTTGTACTCCATCTCAACATGATTTTTGTCAGGGATTTTTAATAGCCAAGCCAGACTCTCTCTGCCTTGGTCCAGGTATTTGTGTGACCTCAGTAGCAGCTGGAAGGGAGCTCCAGGGCAGTGAGGAATGCCCTGATAGAGGGAAATCCCCAGCTGATTTAAAGCTACCTCTACGACACCTGCTCCTCCCGTTCCTGTGAAGGGGCTGTGCGAGTGCCTATCTCAGCAGAGTTGTACCTGGTGCTTTTTTGACTCCCACTAGGCTAGGATCAGGGGATGAGGAAGGCGGACATTGCCTCCAGCTCTCCTCAGCTTCACTGAATATAAACTCGGAGTGGTGGAGGCTGACCCACACTGTCTGTCTATAGACAGTGAAGGTAAGATTGCATCCCAAACAGGAAGCTGACACAACAGGGAAGTGAAAAGTCAAAAATTCCAAAGTTACAAAATGCCAGAGCTAAGGTTGTCCATGCAACCCTCCTCATCAGCTCCGGCCCCCACTCCGACCAACAGCTCCTACCTCCCACACCCTCCTACCTCCCACCCCCTCTTTCTGTCCAGTCCTCCAGCTTCTTCCCCCTCCCCCTCTGCTCCTATGCAGCCCCCTCCTTCATTGTTCCAATCCAACACCCGATCTCCAACACCCTCTCCCCTCCCTCCCGTCCCTCTCCAAGTCCCTTACTCGCTTGTGGGAAATTAGAAAAGCTTTGAACAGGGTGTTATAATGGGAAGTGTTGGGTGACCTTAGCTGTAGGCACCACCACCAGTTCTGCCTAGAATCCTGCACGCGTATGTATATCAGTCTGCAAAAACAACATTTGTACTCTGCTTTGCTGAAAGGATCAATCTAATTTTTTCACACTCACCAATTGCCAGGCTGGAGGCTAGAAATGCAGTCTTCTTCAGCTGAATTTCATCTGATTTTTGCTCTGTGAGATCGTGCATGTGCTCCCTGTCACTGGTAAGCTGGATTTCGCTGTCCCTGGCTACTGAAGAGCAGAATGAAGATGATTTTGGATGGAACATTATTTATTTATGGGGGTGGATAAAATTTCCCTTCAGAATGCATGCCAACCACCATCTCTCAGACAGGAGGCGGCCTGGCTGAGGCGCCTATCTCTTATCGTTAGCTAGCTCTCCAGGCTCTGACCTGCCGTTCGGAGGGTTATTGAGTGGGGTGGTGCTGGAAGGATTGCCATTTCATCTTGGCCACAGATGTCCTTGCCCTTTGCCAGGCAGCTTTTAGATCTAATTTTGGATCAGTGATGGATCCCTGATGACTGACAATCCCATCCTAGCAACTGGCCCAGATGAACAGGGTATCTCTATGTGCAGCCTTTGATGCCACTGGCAGGAAGTGGTGTCTCACATCTGCAGACACTGTAGGAGTGGATGGACTTATTTTCCTCTCTCTGAGAAATTGGATAGCATGGTGCCAGAGACTTAATTTTCTTCCCGGAAGGCTCTCACCAGGAGGAATGCAGCCTGCGCAGAGATTTTGGTACAGCTGCCAGGGAGGTCAAGAGGTGCTGTGACCTGCAGTTGGGGTGTTGGTTCAGCACAGACTCAGAGGGAGGAGTGCCACCTATCTAGGAGTTCCTTGAGGTCTCTTTGCCTGTTGCTAGCTCAGCCTAGCCCTGTTTGGCCTGGAGGATGGGGAAGCTCTGCGCAGGCTGGTGAGTCTGCAGGTTTGTGGCTGCTGAGTAAGCCTGGACTCTGATGAAAGCAGACGGACAGGTTACTTTGCCCATGGCTGTGAATTTCCAGGTGGGCACCTAGCCACCTGGGGAATAAATAAGTCTGCTTCCTAAAGTGGCGTCTGTTATGCTGCTCTCAGTGGTGAACCCTGCTACTGCCAGCTTTACGGTGAGCTGTGTGGACACTCCCTAGGGGTATTCCCTGTCCAGCACAGGCCTTGCTTGTGCTTGTTGCCACTTTTGGCAGCCCAGCATACCAGGGTGTTTGGTCACCTTGGGGACCTTGCCCTGTCCTGGTGTCTGTCTGGAAGGGTCAGCTTGTTGTGCATTGTGGCATTCCTGCTGCATCGCACTGGGTGGTTGTTTACCTCTGGAAGCTGCTAGTCATCCAGTGCTGCATCGTAGTAGGCTATGACACAGGGAAGGGAGAGAGATCTTAGGGGAGGATGCTGAGGATCAGGGGAGGATCTGGCCCCCAGCATGTTGGGTCAGGAGGATTAGGAGGGAGGATGTTTGTTTGCTTGCAATATCCTGATCTTCCTCAAGATCAAGAGAAACACGGAATGGGTATGGGCCTGTGATTTCACAGGAGACAGGGGGCTGGAATGCAGCATGTGCTGTGCTGGCATGAGTAGAAGGAGCCACCCTGCAAGCAAAGGGGCAGAGCACTCTCCAGGCCAGCTCCAGGTGTAGGTGAGCATCCCCCAAACAACGATGAATACAACAAAGTGAAGCACAAGTGACCAGGAAATTCCTGCTGCTTAGCAGAGGAGCATGTAGTTGGCTGATACATCTGGGGCAGTTGTGTCACATGTCCTGCAACACAGGAAGCAATGCTGAGCATTGCCTATTGCTCCACACACAGCACTGGAGTGTTTTAAACAATCCCAAAGTCACAGCAGTGGAGGAACACTGCGTTAGCATGTAACTGATGCTGGTTTGGGTTGGAATGTCTTCATCCTCACCTAGATGGGGAGAGCCCTCAGTCAAGTCATAGCCTGGGCTAGGAGATGGGGCCAAAGCTCAAGGATCAAGCCTTGTAAGTTTTTTAACAATAAACTGATCATGATGACCTGGTTATAGTAACATCTCCATGATCAGGTTTATGGCTTCTTCAAAGAATCTGCTCATGCTTCAGTGTCAGCCTGATTCGTTCACCTGCTGGCTGTGCTCTCTTAAGAAATACTTGCAAACACAATGCATGTGTTTAGGGGGAAAACAATCATGATGTGATTCCCGTGCCTACTGCCTTGCTCTCTTGCAAAGTTCATTCAGGTTCTGCCATGGGGCTAATCTTGAGCTCTGTGCTCAATATACTAGCAAAAACTGGAGGACAGGAGGAGGAATAACCGGTGTCAGAGGAGGGCACAGCGGGTAGCAGAGTGAATTGTGGAGCTGTGCTAAGAACACACCATGGAGGTATAGTAGAGACAATGAATCATGATGATGTGCCATCCAAACGTTAGACATGCAGAGGGATGCCTCTGTTCCATCCTGCAATGCGAGCTGGAGGCGGCAGCTGCACATTTGCTTTCAGAATCTTCTCTTCAGATCTGCCCAGGGCTAAGCACTGCGATCTCAGCAGCTTTCCAGGTGCCTTGTGGTTGGGTGACAGTGGGGCGGACGTTTGACAGGAAGGATGTGAGAGATCTCAGTGCTACCCTGACTGTGTGCCTGTAGTTCTGAAGGCACAGAGCGAGCTCTGGAACTTCTGCTGGGAAGGCAGAGGCCTGTAAGCAGGTTTTCGGGTTCCATAAAGGTGACGGTAACCTTGGAAAATATCTATCTCCACCCATAGGGATAGCCTAGGCGGACAATGGGCATTTTACTGTTAGGCTGCTCGGAGGTGAGCAGTTGAACAGCCTAGGGGGTCCATTCTCCTCTGCATACAGTGTGCTTTCCTGCCCCCCCCCCCCCAATGCTAACAAGAGGTAACGTGTCTCTTTAGGAGAGGAAACCCAGCATCAGGAGGATAAACAAACACAACTTTCTAAAAGGCTTATAAACTTTCCACACACCAAAATCCCATGGACCAAAGAAAGATGCTTCCACAGCCCTGCTCTAGCTAATGTCACTGTTTCTAAAGGGATTTCAGTGCAGGGGTGAAGAACACAGCAGCTTTGGCTTTAGAGGTTCACACAAACCTCTTATTCATGTATTTTGGTTTACAGTCACAGCCCTTCACACCCTATTGCCCACAGTCATTGAGGTTAGTTGAGTCCAGAGAGGACTGTGGGGAACTTCAAAGAGATTTAATCACCCTAAGGGAGTGAGGACCACATGATGACAGATGCAGTTCACTGCTGATAAATGCAAAGTAAAGCACATTGCGAGGAGGGATGCTGTACTGCTCACAGACCTCACAGGGGTCCCGCTTAACTGCACCAACTTCAGGCAGGGAGGCGGCTCAATGGAAACCTCTGCTCAATGTGCAGTTGCAGTCAAAAGAGCAAACACGAGATTTGTATGCATAAGGAAGGAAAGGAGAATAATCTGAATGATATAATGCCATTATATAAATTGGTGGTATGGACTCATTTGGATATTGGGTGTGGTTCAAAAATCATGAATCAGACCCCTGAAATTGAGTGACTTAAAAATGAGATTTTTAAAAAAGAATAAATATGGAGTTTTTTATTGACCTTCTGGTCTTTGAGCCATTAGGTGGTCACATTTTCTAGTTTTTCTTTGCAACTATGAGGACTGGAAACAGCTTTTTAAAAACAGAAACAGATTCTCACAGAATCACCTGCTTTCAGGAGCTGGGGCTTTAAAAATAACACCCAATACAGTATAATTCTAGTTACTCAAATTCCCTTTATCCCGAAATCCTACTTATCCGTATCCACCACGTGTCTCCCAGTTGGTCTCTAACCAACGGTTTGTAGTTGTAGAGAGGTTCTGAGAGGTCATGTGTAGTTACAGAGATCGAGAGAAATACCCACCAATGACAGATTGTGATTCATTAGTTTATTTAAAAAGACAAATACTTCAGAAATAAAGCATGTCCACAGTGGTTTTAATACATTAGTATTTTAATAAACTCAGGTTTTTTTATTTTTTTTTTCTGTTTAATAACAAAGTACTAAGCAAACATCGGAATTACTCCCTTCATTCCCTGTATTTCTATGAGTGAAACTGCAGCTCTGCAGAGCACTTCCAGGTACCTGTATGCTCAGTTATCTGCAGGTTTTGGATGTCTCCAAGCTGTGCTGTATCGTGAAATTTGCAAAAGGCTGATGAGATTTGGCAGCCCTGGGAATGTCTCTCATGAGACAGATGTGTCCAGTTTCGAGGAAGAGGTGGCAGGTGTGAGTGAGCTGTGGAGGCCACCCTTGATCTTTTCTCCAGACATGGTCCTGTAATGCACAGCTCCCGGAGGGTGGATGAAGTGACTGGGAGCTTTCTCTCCATTCCTAGAGCCTGCTGGTTTTAGGTCTTTAGGAAGCACATACTGGAACATGACGCTTGGCAGGGGGGAAACAGTGGGTCTGGATAGCTGTACAGAGACCCAAGTAGGCGTCTCTGAGAAGGAGGTGGGGATGCCTGGGGACAAAACGTCAGGGGTGAGTTAAATACAAAGGCAAAGGACTCAAACACTGAGTCTCACTGAGATGCTCTTCTGCTCTAGCCACCCTTCTTAGCCTTGGTATGGCCTATGTGACACTTTAACAGTTGACTCGAATACAAAATTTAAATGCACAGTGGTGCTGGGCTACAAGGTAGCTAGCCAGAACCCTGCAGTCCGACCTACTCAGGATCTGCCCATGCCTTGAAGCAAGCCCTGAGGGCCACAGAGTGATTGGCGCACGGGTGACATACATCTTGTGAGAGAGACTCCAAGCATGTCCTGCTCTGCATTAGCTGAGTGCAACAAAGGCTTGGAGAGCTCAGGCAAGATCTGCAACATCCAGGAGCAGCTGGGGATTCAAGAAGACGCCCTCTGTGTTGCAAGTGTGAATAACAAAAGACAAGACAGCCCTCTTGTTGGAGGCTAGTGTCTCTGCTGCCTCACCCTATTATTCTCTCAAGGCCATCCACTATCACCTTTGTCCTCTCCCAGTTGAGTATCACCCAGCTACCCACCCTCATCCCAGCTCTTACCTCAGCTAGACATTGACACTGCCATTGCAGGGGGTGTTTCTATTTTTAACCCCCTTTTCTCTCCAAGCCCTTTTCCTCAGGGAGGCTTCACTCCTGTTTCACCAGCTGCTGAAAGAGTAACTTGTATCCAGCATAGTGTAAGAACCATTCTCTCCAGGGGGGGCAGATATGTGGGGCTGTGGAGAAAAGGTCTGGTGTTTCTACAGAATGATTTAGAGTGATTGCAAGGGCTCATGGGAAGCTTGACGGCTGTTTGCAAACATCTTGGTGGAGTGAAGTGGAGGCTGAGCCCAGCCTGGTACAGATAAAGCACACAGAGGGAGAGGCTGATGGATCTCAGGAAACATGTCTGGAGTCTCAGGAGAGCATCTGCTGCTGCTGTTAGTCAGACTGTGTATTTCCGTGGCTTGTCTCTGAAAGCGGTGGCTTGCCTTTTTAAAAATGCAACAGGATTAATAAACCACCTCCATCTCCCTCAGCCTGTCAGGTTGGGGCAGTCTGAGGGAGGCAGATCTCCATGAAGCACACATCAAGTCCTTCTTCAGAAGAGAGAGAAGCTTTTAGAACTGCCCTAAAAGTCCTGGAGATGAATGAGACTTGGCAGCTGTGTCTCTGTTCTCCAGGAGCCCTCACTCCAGCCCGAGCTGGTAGCTCACCAAACTCACCCCTGGGGCTTTTTTAAACTCTCTTTTCTTTTAAGTGTTTCTGGTGACCCAAGTCCCCTTCAGAATGTACTGAGAGAACATGTTCAGAACATAACCTTCTCTCGAACACAAAGATTTTTCACCATACAAAGCCACATTCATGCATACTTACAATGCTGGATAAAGGGAGTTGAGGGTTGAGTTTCCTTCCTGACCCCGATAGTGATCAGCTGCTGCCCTGATGCATTATATGAAATGATGCCCTGAAGCATGAGATTAGATGGCTCCCATTTTAGCATGTCTGAGTACAAATATTATTGGTCATAAAATTATCCAACCATCTCATAGACCCTTCTTTTAAACTACTTAAAGCTTCATCCAAATTAGAATTTGCCTTGTGCATTAGTGAGCAAGGGGCTTATTGTACAAAGTTTCCTATTTCTTCTCTTGGCAGAACAGGGGTTAAAGCTGTGGGAGCTTTAGAGATACTGAAAATGTCAGTGTAATGCTGCATTTCTGGTAGGCTGCACTGACTTTCACAGGCATCGTGCAATACGAGATGAGGTAAAAGCAGAGATGAAGCCAAATCTCACCCATCCCCTTGGAATGCAGGGTTAGCAATTCCATGCTTTGTGTTGTTTGTAACTGGGCAACTTTTGTAACGTTGCAGCAGAAGGTGGAGACGGGAGATTATTCACCCATAAATGTCTCGCCCTGTCCAGTGCTCTGGGGCTCTTACACTGAAAGGCTGTCTGTCACAGTGCAAAGAAAACACTGGGACGAGACATCTGCCACCCTGGATCACACTTGAGGTCCATCTAGCCCAGTATCTTCAGACAGTGGCAGCACCAGATATTTCACAGGGAGGTGCAAAAAAGTGGACTGGTGTGTTGAGAGGGGTAATCTGCTCTTTCGCAAAGGTTTTATCCAAACTCCTAAAGGGCTTCAACCTTGAAACATGAAATTTGGTCTCCTTCCACCATTTGCTTTCATAGCACGTGGCAGGGAGAAAGTGAGATGCCATGTCTGCCACCTCCCCTGTCATTGCAAATTGGTCTGATGGGCCGTCCTGTCCCAGTCACTGTTACTCGGCAGCCTCTGCCATGTGACAGAGTCCCCAGATAGCTGGATCAGTGGCATGGATAGTTAGTTGGCTGAATATGTGTGTCATAAGCTGTGCCTCACTCACCACCACAGGTCATGCCCTGACAGAACCATCATATTTCCACCCTGTCCCACTCCCTTCAAAGCCTCCAGTGCCTCATGAGTCACCTCTCCCACTCCATCTCTCTAATCTAGCCACACCCAGATCTGTGGGATCTGAGCATGAGCCCCTAACCAGCTTGTTCCCTGCACAAGAATCAGATCCCTGAGGAGCCAGGGACACTGATGCCCAGCAGAGCTGGGAGTGATGAGGGGATGGGCAGCTAACAAAACAATTCCCTGCACCCACGCACAACCAGAATTCTCCTTTACATTCCCCTTCCCTGAAATCCTGGCCTTTCACTTTAAAAAGCTGGCTGTACACCCTGATCTTGTCTGATACCCTACCTTTGTCAGTGGCCTGTGCTTGATGCTTCAGAGGAAGGAGCAAACTCCCCCGGTAACCCATAATGCATCTTGTCAGTTGTAAAACAGATAGGGTAGAGGCAAGGCTCTACTGATACCCAAGCAACAAGTTTTGCCTGCCTCAGCCTTTAGCACAAATATAAATGTTATTAGTGGGAAGGAATTATCCAGCCCTTTTAAAATCCAGATCCAGGATTGGCTGCTAGATCCTACAGCAGTGCATTTTACACAATCACTACCCCTTGTGTGCTTCCTTTTATTTGCTCTAAACATGCCCGTCTTTAAGTCACAGATCCATAGATTCCATGGCCAGAAGGAACCATTGCCACCATCTAACCTGACCCCACATGTAGCATGGGCCAGGGAACTTCTCCATAATAACTCCTAGAGCAGATCTGTCATAAAAACAGTCCACCTCGATTTAGAAATGATTAGTGATGGAGAATCCACCACAACTCTTGGTGAGTCATTTCAAAGATCAATTACTCTCACCATAAAAATTGATGCCATATCTCTAGTCTGAATTTGTTTAGCTTCAACTTCCAGCCATTGGATTGTGTTATATCTTTATGTGCTAGACTGAAGAGCTCATTAGTAAATAATTGTAGATACTTATAGGCTATGACTAAGTCTACCCTACATTTTCTCTTTGTGAAGAAAAGTAGATTGAACTCCTTGAATCCCTTCCTGTTTTCTAATCCTTTAATCATTCTGGTGTCTCTTCTCTGACTTCTCTCCAATTTATCAACATCCTTCTTGAATTGTGGGCTCCAGAACTGGACATAGTTGTAACTGTAGCACGCTTGTGGCCAAGGTGTAGTCCGCTCTGCGAGTGGCACCTGCCAACAGAAGGCACGTGCAGGAACACAGAAGGGAAACTCCCATCCACCCCAAGGACATCTGTTCCAACCACCCCGGAGTAAAAAAAAACAAAAACAAAAAAACACCACACACACACAGGAAGAATACAGTAAATATAGAAAGAGAAATATTGACAGAGGGATGAATGGAGAAACAACAGGGCTGATGGAGGAGCAGTAAAGCAGAGTTACATCCAACACCAGGACCTATGGGCCCAGTGATGTCACAATATGAAAGGAGAGATGCTGAGCACTGCCTCTAGCCGCGCTCTCTAAACCCTAAGGGGGTCACACAGTATCCAGCAACAGTTGCACCAGTGCCAAATACAGAAGTAAAATAACCTCTCTGCTCCCACTCAAGATTCCCCTGTTTATGCATCCCAAGATCACATTAGCCCTTTTGGCCACAGCATCACACGGGGACCTCTTGTTCAGCTGATTATCCACTACCACCCCCAAATCTTTGTCAGAATCATTGCTTCCCAGGATAGAGTCCCCCATCATGTAACTATGACATGCATTCTTCGTTCCTAGATGTATACAATGACATTTAGCCATATTAAAATGCATATTGTTTTCTTGTGCACAGTTTACCAAGCAATCCCATGACCTCTCCTCTGCATTATTTACCACTCCGTCAATTTTTGTGTTATCTTCAAACTTTATCAGTGATGATTTTATGTTTTCTTCCAGGTCACTGATAAAAATGTTAAATAGAGTAGGTCCAAGAAGTGATCCCTGAAGGATCCCAACTGGCAACACACTTTCTTGGTAATGATTCCCCATTTACAATCACATTTTGAGACCTGTTCGTTAGCCAGTTTTCAATCCCTTTAATTCTAGTCAGTCATGAAGCCCCTTGTTCTCTCATATGAGGGGATGGGCCAGAAAATTGATATGCTGGGTACACTATACATATATTTCAGGCAAATAATCTGAGTTCCAGTGAAATGCAGGTAATAATGGAGTAGCTCAAACCTGTGCAAACTCACCTCTTTGCTTCCCTTCATTCCTGAAGATAGGAATCTCTCTGCCTTTCCCATACTAGTAAGGGTCCAGTCCAGAGCCATCATAATGGAGGAGCGTTGTCCTTTTGTAAAGTGGACACTGTCCCATGGGTTATAGCTCATCCTCCCACATCTACAGATTATAGCATTCTGAATTATGTAAAAGATACATGCATAAACCAATTTAAAATGCCATCCCCCCATGGAACACCCTAACTCAATAACACTGTCAGTGCTGCAGTCTACTGCAGAGTTTGTGTGCTTACACCGTTTCAGCCACTCTTCCCCCACAGGGAAAGAAGCACATATATTCAGAGAGAGTCTCTCTAGAAGTCGGCCGTGATTCAGCCCAGGTGTCAGTGAATTCAATTCCATTGGCCCCAGCACAGCTGCGGCCTTTTACAACAAGGCTTAGTTTGGTCTTTGTTCCCCTGCAATCAGCTGCTTGCTCTTCCCTCACACTTTAACTGTTCTGTATCTTTGAATTTACTTCTTCCTTGTGTCAGCCGAGGCAGGGGTGTTATTTCCAACTATGGCTCTCTGCTAGCTCCAGCAGGGTCCCAGGTGGGTAACTAGTGCCAAGCTGGGGATGGCCTGGGCTGGAAATGACACTGATCTTTGGGAACCCCACTTGATTTCATGTGATTTGAACTGGATTGAAAACCCAGCCACTTCCATTTGCAGAGTTTTATGTTAACTTTTGCTGTGGCTTTGATTCATTTGGGTTTGCAGTTAGAGTTTAACTGTTTAAATTCCAGGTTTGATGACAAGGCCCAAAAGCTCAAACCAAAACCAGATGAAGTAGCTGAGTTCCATCTGGATTTGCTTCAGAACCAAACCAAACTGGGCCCAGGTTTGTGGACTTGAGTGAATCTTTCCTTAAACTCTTGTGGTGACACTTTAAATCAGGGGAGTTTTGCTTGGTTTTGTGCTTTGCAACAAAAGTTTTGCACAGACCTCATTATGGCAATCTGGAGCTGATGCCTGCTGGCCCTAGTCTCCTCAGGGCCCAAGAAGGAAGCCATTTTCTAACATCACAGTTAGTGAATTCCTCATTTACAGCCTACTTTTTCCCCATAAAAAAAGTTAATTTCAACTAACCCAGCTCCCCACTGTTTGTACGGGGCTTATCTCATTATGATGCCATTCTGGGTGAAATCATTGAGCTCACTGAGTAATCTCATCAGGCAGGGATAACCGCAAACAGCCCATTCTCTAACTTCTTTTTCTGTTTTTCCTTGTCGTCTTTTAAAATTTAAAATATTTTTGGCTCTGCTAATCCCTGAGGATAAGAGCTCAGTTGAGCAGAATATTGATTACCAAATATGGTGCTGATGCTAAAGATGTTAGAGGAAAGTGACTTGCTCTGAGCCTATGGACTCAGAATTTGCTGCCAAACAAATTAAGTCATTTAAACGTCTGAGGTTTTAAAGGAGGTTGGAATTTTAATTTGGAACAAAAAAATCTGGTGTTATTTTTGCTAAACGACTCATGGAGAATTTAGTTTGGCACTTTCTTTGTGCAAGCCTCAGTCCCTGATATAGTAACATTTGGACTGACTTTCATAAATTTAGATACATCATTGTGCACACAAAGATTTTACACGTAATCTGTTGTATACTTACCATTATTGAACATTTGTTTGTGTAGAAATGGCCGATTAGCTGCAGAGCTGATTATTCACAAATACAAAAAGTTGATTTGCATGCACAATTTCATATCTAACTTTTTAGAAGTGAGGTCCATTATATCCTGCTATGTAGAGTTTAGATTAAAATGATTGTTGTCAACAGCAGGAGGTGACCCGGCCAACGTGACCCAGAGATTCTGCAATGTAAGCCCCAGCCACCTTCCCCTTTAATAAAGAAGTGGTCGACAGAAACTCCAAGTACCTGCATGCAATGCTCTATCTTGCTGCAAGTGGCTGGGCTGCTCAGAACAAGATGGAGTTTTGCATGAGTTGTCTCAGCAGCCACTCTTTCATATGATAACTGAGGGGTGATGGTAAATTGTTACATTTTATGCAAACTTGGTTAGGGCCTCAAGCTTCTGGCAACTTACTGTGCCTCCAGTTTTACAAAGTGTGTCCCTCCCCACACTCCTAATTTAGTGGATGTACTGACCTACCCAGCAGTCTACATACCTGGCACTGCCATTCTACTTTAGAGACTTTCTGGGGTTCCATAGCAGGAAGAATTGTGTTGGTGTGGAAGAGAAGAGAGAGAAACAGTGCATAAAACCTTCTCTGGGTGATGGCCCACAATGTCAGTATCGCTCTTGTATGGCCAAGTCCTAGAGGATGAGACAGTGGAGATTACTAACGTGTTTTATTAAAGCAAAACTGCTGTCGTGCACTGCGCCATCACTGCATTAGTGTTGCTCCTTTTGTTCTCCCCTTACCCTTCCTGGTGCTGGCATGCAATACTGGCCCAGCTGGGTAGTCGTGACAATTCAATGCCACTAAGAGCATCTTTCCATCCAGCTGTGGCAGCATTAACCACTCATCCAGCTGACTGTTTCCCTGCTGCCAATTTGTTCCTTTCTATACAGAGAGGAGGTCTGAGACTTGGCATTTCATTGAAAATTTTGCACTCTGCTGAAGATGGTTGGAATCAGGGTGAAGGGATTTCTTTGAAAGGCAATTTTAGAAGTGTGTGTGTGTGTGTGTGTGTGTGTGTGTGTGTGTGGCGTGGGGTGTTGGAAAGCCCCTTCTTCCTCAGTCTGTCAGACAGTCTGAAAAGAGCAGGGGATTTGAGACTTTCCCGCTGATCCTGAGAGTTATAAATAGGAGAGGCTGCAGAACACTGGTGAGACCATGCCCCCACCCCAGCCGGGTAATAAAAACAAGGGCCTGTTTCTGTCACACAGAAGGACAGGTCTGCCATTGGAGATCACATAGGAATGGAGACAATACACACCGCCAGACAAATCTTGCTTCCATGGAGCCATGATTATTTACACCAGCAAAGGGTCTGCCACCACGTTTTGAAACCAGATTTGGTCCTTATCAGTTAGCTCCTACTATCTGCCAACCCCAAGTATTCAAAGCTTGAGCAAAGTACCAAAAGATCCTGAGACTGGCTTAAAAACCATGAGATTTTTAAATATAGAGAAGTTGAAGTTCTCTTCGCTTTCTCATGTGGAAGCTTTTGGGGTGTCACTCTCCAGCGTGTATCCGCCAGGAGAGCTAGAAACTTCCTTTTCTTAATGAAAGATGAGAGTCTCAGCTAACAATCTGACCCCAGCAGCTAAGGCGGTAAGCAAAATATCAAGCATTGTGAGAGTCACAATAAAATCAGTGTCTGTGTCACAATGTCTAAGGAGCTGCTTTCTCCTGCTGGACATTTCTATAATTTTCATTATCCTCTAGTAGGAGCTAAAAGTAAAAATAAATACATGATAAACTGAAATGTCCCGAGGACGTGCACTGTTCTCTTGCTGAAGAACTGCAGTGCTTGTAGAAGATGCCAGAATCGTAGCTTTATTTCTCCAGGGCCATCCAGCAGTGGAAGCATTTCCAAACTGCACCCCTGAGCCTGCCTCAAGTGTGCCCTGACAAGTTCCACCTCCATGTGTGCTCAGCCCTTGGTTTCCGTGCAGTGATGACATGAGTCAATTAGCCAGTTATCTGTGAGGTTTGGGCTGGGGCCAGGTGTCTGTGGAGCATTGGAAAGGGGATCGGCTCTCCTGACACAGAACAGCAAAGGGCTGTCGGAGGTAATGGCTTTTGGTCATTGCTAGCAATGGACTCTCCAGCTTGGGCAGGTTAAGAATCCCTCACCCACATGCAAGGCAGGAGTTGAACAAAACTACCATTGTGATTTGGTTGGTTTTCATGTATTTCTACACCTCAGTTATTTGTGGTTTATTACGGTAATATTTAGATCCCCCTACCAAGCTCAGGGCCGCATTGTGCTAGGGGTGGTCTAATGTCCCTGATCAAAGCGCTTACCATCTAGATAGAGGAGCCAGACAAAGGGTACGAGAAAGGGAGGCTCATTGTCCCCATTTTACAGATGGCAGTTGAGGTGCAGTGACACTATAGGGAAGAGGTCCAAAAACACTTAAGTTACTTGTAAAAGTGACTCAGGAGCCAAAGTCTCATCACAAGTCAACTCTATAAGTTACTTTTCAAAATGGGACTTAGGCACTTTTGAAAATTTGACCTAAAGTGACTTGCCCTGGATCACACTGAGTTTGTGGCAGAGCTGAGATCTGGGAACTGAATGCACGTCTCCTGAGCCCCACTCCCATGCCTTAATCACAAGCCCTTCCTTCGTCTCCTCTGTGGACCTAGAAGTGAAAGTGTCAGAATTCCAGGGAAGAGGCTGTTCTTGCATTGGGTATTTTTGGCCCATCCATAAGCAGGAAGTTCTGGAGATCTCACAAGCAAGCCTGTTCTAATGAGCTGTTCGGTTCTGTTTAGCTGGAGGTTCAGAGAAGCTTCTGATCAGTTGGGTCCTAGATAACCTAGCCAGTTTGAAGCTATGCATCATCACTGTAGCTAAAGAATATTTCAGCTAGAGGTGCCCTGAGCCTCAAAGTCCACACTTGATTCTTAGCTAGTTTGGAGTGGTTCTAATTCCAGTTTTGGGCTGTGCTCTTCATTACGATCAGGGGAAAGGGTCAGTTTGCTCAGTCATTTCCAGCTCCCAGAACCATCTCCTCTGACAATAAGAAGTGTAACAATTCAAAGCTAGGGCATTATTGAGATTGACTGTAACCAGGGGCAGGTGTTTCCCTTTTCTTTTATTTGTCCCCTCCTCCCGGCGTTTTTGGACCCTGATTGGATTTAATTCTGGACTTTGGGAGTCCAGCCTGAGTTAAACGTGAACATCTCTCCCTATTTTTAATTTAAAAAATATTTCTATAAGGTTCACCATGCCCTGCCCCAGTCTGCTCAAAATAAAAATCCCAAACAATCCCTCCCTCCATGTAGACTTTGAGCCTTTCCAGTCAATGTTTCAGCTGCTCTCCTTTCCCCTGGTTTAGGATTGCTGCCATGTAGCTCATGTATGGCCATCCTGCTCTTTCTTCCCCAGGCCTCCCAGCAAGCTCCACTACCATTTTGCATTGGAGTTAGTGATAACTGGAGTTCTGAGATCAACTCACAACCTTGTGTCATTAACACTGCCATGTAACTAAATAATGCTTCTGAGTTTGGACATCTCATAGCCTGAGGCCTCCAGCCTTTGAAGGCTGGTGCATGTGAGATGTTGTCTGCCCTGTGAACTATGTTATGGTCATAGTGACTGCAATTCCAATTCCACAATAGTCTGTGAGCCAGATGAGAACAAGATATGTTACTTGGGAACATATTAAGGAAAATGAATCCCATATTAGTGAATGTTTCATCAGCTGAATCAATAAACATAAGAATTTACTTTAAAAACAAGTTATCGGATTCAGCTTTAAAACAGGAATTTTGGTATGTTTTCCTATGTACAAAATGATGGAGGCCCTTATCCTGCAATCAGATCCATGCTCCAAGACCCTTGTGACCTATGGAGCCCTGTGGAAGTGTAAGGCCCTGTCAGTATGGATCTTATTGAAGGATCACAGTCAAAATGGTGGAGAACCATCCCCATCCCAGTGTGACCTGTGTTTGCTTTGTTTGGCTTTTAGAGCAATGTGCTTGAGATGCTGGTGTCCTGAGCCACAGTGGCCTCCCCATCTGGTGTTTGGGGCGCTTGCCCAAAATGTTGATTTCATTCAGTAGTTTTCCATATTGGCTTTACAGATAATTGACACGCTTTGTTTTCTTGCTTTGCAAAGGGAATTCGCTTTGATCCCGAAATTCCACAAACGCTGCGACTAGAGTTCGCCAAGGCAAACACCAAGATGGCCAAGAGCAAGCTAGTGGGAACCCCGAACCCGAGCACTGCTCTCTCCAGCACTGTACCTCAGTTCATTACCAGGGAGCCATGTAAGTTTTTGGTTTTATGGTCTTAATTAAACGGCAAGTAGAGATGACGCAGAGCTGGATCCTGTGGCGCTCAGTGACTTAGACGTCCTGAAAGAGGAGAAACAACTGTGTTAATTCAGTGTCTCTGCAAAGCAATGTTAGATGTGAATGAAGTGCGCCGCCCTTGTGCCTGCTGGCAGATGATGGGGTTTTGTCTATAATCAGATTCCTTTGTTTGTAGACCAGGAACTGGAGGTGATCATCTGTCTCTAGGAGGCTGTTTAGGCAGGTACAGCAGAGTGGCCTCTCTTGTTGCTGGTGCTTTTGTTTTTGACAATTTAGTGGATACTGGTATTTTTTGGATCTTTCATTCATAGTCACATCTGGAAGCAGAGACTGAATGTTTACACACAATAGTGAACACTGAATGATGTAAATGTCAGTGTATATCTGTAGGAAGAAAGAATGTAGGCCATACATACAGGATTGGGAACTCTATCTTGGGGACAGTGACTCTGATAATGATTTGAGAGTCATGGTGGATAATCCGCTAACCATGAGCTCCCAGTGCAACACTGTGGCCAAAAGGGCTAATGCGATCCTTGGATGCAGAATCAGGGGAATCTCAAGTAGGATAAGAGAGGTTATTTTACCTCTGTATTTGGCACTGGTGTGACCATTGCTGGAATACCGTGTCCAGCCTGGTGTCCACAATTCAAGGAGGTTGTTGATAAATTGGGGATGATTCAAAGAAGAGCCACAAAAATGATTAAAAGCTTAGAAAATGTGTCTTATAGCAACAGATGCAAGGAGTTCAATTTGTTTACAAAGTGAAGGTTGAGGGGTGACTTGATCATAGTCTATAAGTAACTACATGGGGAACAAGATTTTAATAATAGGCTCAGAAAAAGTTATAACACAATCCAGTGGTTGGAAGTTGGAGCTAGACAAATTCAGACTGGAAATATGGTGTCAATTTTTAACAGTGAGAGTAATTAACCACTGGAACAATTTACCAAGGTTCATGGTGGATTCTCCATCACTGACCATTTTTAAATCAAGATTGAATGTTTTTCTAAAAGATATGAACTGGGAATTATTGTGGGGAAGTTCTCTGGCCTCTGTTATGCAGGAGGTCATATTAGATGATCACAATAGTCCCTTCTGGTCTTAGAATATATGAATCTATGTTGAAAACCACCTCTGCTCTCTTTCTGATAGCAGGGTGCTTGAACTGACCATCCAATTCGGTATCATGTCTCCAACAGGGGATGTTTCAGAGGGTCTTGAAACTCCATCCTTACCCCATCATGGGGGCTGTCCCTTCCTGACTCCCGCTGCCTATGTAATGTCCCAGAGGACTAGAGAAGGGTAAACATAACCCTGTCTTTAAAAAGGGGGACAAAGAGGACCAATGATTTATAAACCAGTCAGCCTAACTTTGATACATGGAAAGATACTGGAACAAATTAGTAAACAATCAATTTGTAAGCACCTAGAGGACAATAGGGTTATAAGGAATAGTCAGCATGCATTTGTCAAAAGCAAATCATGTCAGACCAACCTAATCTCCTTCTTTGACAGGATTACTATCTTATGGATGGGTGGAAGCAGTAAACATGATATATCTTGATTTTAGTAAGTCTTTTGAGCTACTCCCACATGACATTCTTATAATGTGGTTCAGATGAAATTACTATGCACAACAGTTGAAAAGCATACTCAAAGAGTAGTTATCAATGGTTTGCTGTTAAATTTGGGTGTGTGTGGGTGTAACTAGTAGGGTCTTGCCAGGGTCTGGCTCAACATTTTTATTAATTACTTGAATTAATTGAATGGAGTGGAGAGTATGCTTATAGAACTTGCAGATGACTCCAACCTGGGTTGCTAGCACTTTGGAGGACTGGATTAAAATTCAAAATGACGTTCACAAATTGGAGAATTGGTCTGAATTCAGCGAGATGAAATGTAATAAAGACAAGTGCAAAAAGGAAGGAAAAATTAAATGCACAACTACAAAAGGGGAAATAATTAGCTAGGCAGTAGTACTGCTGAAAAGGATCTGGGGTTCCTAGTGGATCACAAATTGAATATGAGCCAACAATGTGATGCAGTTGTGAAAAAAGCTAATATGATTATTGAGTGTATTAACAGAAATGTTGTATGTAAAGCATAGGAGGTAATTGTCTTGCTCTACTCAACTGAAGTACTGTGTCCAGTTCTGGGCACCACACTTTAGGAAGAATGGGGACAAATTGGAGAAAGTCTAGAGGGGCTCAACAAAAATGATAAAAGATTTAGTAAACCTGACCAGTGAAGAAAGGTTAAAAAACCTGGACATGTTTAGTCTTGAGAAAAAGAGACTGACAGGGGACCTGATAACAGTCTTCCAATATATTTTAAGGGATGTTTTAAAGAGGATGGTGGACTCCATGCCCACTGATGACAAAAGAAATAGTAAAGGGCTTAATTTGCAGCAAGGGAGATTTGGATTAGATATTAGGAAAAACTTTCTAACTATAAAGATAGTTTAAGCACTGGAATAGGCTTTCAAGGGAGGTGGTAGAATTCCCCTCACTGGAGGTTTTTAAGAACAGACTGGACAAACACCTGTCAGGGATGATTTAGATTTACTTGATTCTGCCTCAATGCAGGGGGCTGGACTAGATAACCTCTCAAGGTTCCTTCTAGCCCTATATATCTATGATTCCATGATTCTATATTGGCTATTATTATCACACATACTCCCTCAGCAAAATACATGTATTGTAAAATGAAGTTAGACATTGTTACATTATTTTTCATGCACTTTGCAAGTGCTTAATGGTGAAGTGCAAAGCAAAAAAACAAACAGCAACTGTTGATGTCTTTACCATGGAAAGATACGGCCTCTGGGTTTTTTTCACAAACAAGATCTGAAGTCAGTTGGGTTTGTATTTTTTGCTTATTTCTTTATATTGGATGAATACAGGGGTCAAATTCAGGTAAATAGGAAGTGAAACTCTTCCAAGTCCACCCACAAACCAAGTTCCACCCTCTTTAGATGTCAAAATGAGACACTGCTGGTCAGTAGATTGTTCAAATTATGATCGTGTGTGCTCTCAGGCCTCCATGGGGCTTCTCGGGTCAGGTCACCCACAATGGGTCTCAGATGTCCTGTGAGATCCTTGGACCTGGCCACTCCACTGTAGGTGTACAAGTGGCTCTTGGGCTCCTCGGGCCTGGCTCCTTCTTAATTAGGGAAACAAATAAGTGAGGGTTTCCCCAAGGCCAACCAATTCTGGCCCCAAAATGAGTGCTTGTGCCCAATAGATTGCGCACAGCTGCGTGATGTGACGGTCTCCTTTTTCACGTGCTGCCATGATCAGGGAAATTATTACCAGTGCCACTGTTAGCATTTATAGTGTCCTCACTGACATCTGAATTAACACTCATCAAGTTGAATGGGGCAGTTTGCAGCTGAGAACGACTGTTCCAGGCTCTCTGCAGACTCAGGCAGGAATCTCTGACACTAGAGAATGAGAGAGCAATTTGTGAGGCATGCCAAACTGATGTATTGCCACATACCGGCACAGTTGGAGCTCTGGATGTATCAGATGGAAGAATTTCTGCTCCATTTACACTGACAGCACAGGACATAGATCTCCCTCATGCCCTGGTAACCCCATCACAGTTGCCTCTCCCAGCTTCTTCTTGGCACTATCAGTCTGGAGTCCAAAGCTGGAAGGGGCCCTGGAGAATGAAGCTTGTCTCAGCCTTGGTAGTGGTTCCCCCAAAGGAGCCCAGGTTCATCCACATGGCAATAGCTATGGGAAGCAGCTACTGCTACAACTCTTGCTGTATCTGCTCTGTGGCTGTGCAGAGGAGTGTTGTCACCTGGCTTCTTTCATGACAGCTGAATTCAATTAAAGGCAAAGGAGAGGGCGGAAACCACATAAGGAAGATCAAAGGGCAGACAGTCAGGCTAAGAAAGTGTGTCCCTCAGACTACATGGGCAGAGCCGTAGGGGTGACATTGCCTCTGGGCTGAGAGCCGGCACTCTTTGCGGTACGTAGGTTCTGTTGTTAGATTGTTTATTATTTGCTCGGCACTAACAGTGCCTGATGTGCTGGCTGCTGCACAAACAGGCCGAGCCTTGTGTCTGCCCTCTGCACTGGGGTGAATTTCATGCTAACAGCACGTTTATCACTTCATGTGTGTGACTTTTGGGTCATTTTCCCAAGAGTTCCTTGCAGCTGGTAATCAGAGTGGGAAAAGGGGTTTTACAAACTTACTTTTTCTGGAAAAACAACAACATGTTTATGTGACATTCCCCTCTGTAATCTGGACTGGTGAATCACTGTGTCACCCCAATCCCTCACTCTTGGAGCCCGTCATACCCTGCTTTGCTGTGAGAACCACCACTCCTGGGCAGCTCACACACAGCCTATATCATGTAAGTTGCTCCCAACTCAGTGAGTACCTCTAGCCAGCCATTCATGGGATTATGTAATGGTATGACCCCAGCCAATAGCCCCAGTCCCAGATACAACCCCAGGAACTGCTGTCTTACAGTGTTCCGTGTTGCCCTCTGCAAGCTCATATGTTCATCAATTTATCAAAGAAATTGATATGCACCAGCCTTGTCACTTCAAATGGAATCTTTAACATACCTTAAAAAATGCACTGCTTTAGATAAAACAAACAAACAAATGTATTAAGTATAGAAAGATTTTAAGCTATTATAAATCACAGGAAAGCAGGTCAGATTTGATCAAGAGAAAATAAAAGGCAAATCACCTGAGTGTAACACTTTCAGCAACCTTACAAAGTCAGATAATTCTCACCACAGGTTGGCTGGTCTGCCTCCAGCCAGGCCCTCCCCCTGTGATTAGCACTTCAGTTGCTTGGTGGTGTTTGTAGAAGGAGGTGGGAGAGAGAGAGAGAGATTGCAAAATGTCTCTCCTTTTTAAAATGTTCTTACTCCCTTCTGGGGCTTCGCCCTCCCTTTCAGGGTCAGGTGACAAACAGTGTCCATGCATGGTTCCCACCATGCCCTGAGTCACTGTTGTCTTTTGTGGATTCATTTGTTGACATCTGGGCCAGTCCTTTGTTCCTGGAATGTTGAGCTGGGGTGTTCTATACAGGTCCTAATGAAGTGCAAATTGCTCCTCAGTTCTGTAGAGTTTTGCCTAGATCTGTCTCAAGCCATGATACACATATTTGGGCATATTACATAGCAAAGCCTCATAACCATACACATGACATTGCACCAAACATATTACTATAACAATAATGTTCAGTATGTTATGAGCATTCCAAAAACATCTTACATGACATACTTTGCATTAAACAATACACAATTACAAAACTATAAGGGTAAACATGAATGGTACACAATTACATATAAGGATGATCATGGGGGATGCAGTGTGTCACACTTTACCAGACGCAACTGCCAGTTCTGCAGTATTTCTGCAATCAAGGAAGCAATGATTTAAAACCTACTGCAAATTCATATTGCCTGAAAGTACTTTGGTTACTTTTTACAACAGCAGTGAAGCAAAATCTTTTAAAAAGGAATTAAAATTCACTTACAGGAGAATAAAATTATGTAAAAAGAAATCCAAGTATAAGCTTCATCGCCTCCTCTAAAGTAGATCATGTTTTAAGGAGCAGGTTATGTAGAAAACAATGGAATTTGCTTGAAACAACAAAGAAATGCCCAGTATTGGGGCTACATTAGGAAGAGACAAAGTGAATGAAAAACAAAAGATGACTATGAATGATTTTATGTAACACTTCATTTTTTAAAAAGGATCTATCAGCTGATTAGACTTCTTTTGTGCAAAATCTATTAAATGAATATTGCTTTTAGGGACTGTGGGGGAAAGACTGGAAAATGAGATATGCTGCTAGTTCCATGAATAAAACCCAATTTTCAAAAGAGATTACAAATCCCTGGTGAAAACAATGCACTGAGCAGAGATGAAGCCGAACAGTTCAGATTTGCAATTTGTACTCCCATTCTTCTTTCCCAAACACCCCTTTTGTAAAGAACAAACATTCAGGAGGTGTGAGGTTTTGAATCCAGGGCTTGGGCTCTGCCCAGCCAGGTATTGGATTCAGTTCCCATCTCCCTCACTTTCTATTCCTAACGTTGGAGGGCATGTGAACCCAAGGTTTTAGTTTGGGCCTGAAGAGTGCAACTCAGCAAGGCCTAAAGAACGATTGCAGGGATTTTTCATCTGCAATGCACTAAAACAAGCATTTGTGGGTGGGAAAGGCAAGTTAGATAAATATTTGGGTTAGCCTGAAATGTCAGTGTTGTGAGCAGCATATGGTGGTGCAGTGTTCCTGGAATATCCATAGATGTGAATGCCAGGAGGGATCATTATGCCAATCGAGTCTGAGCACCTGTGTAGCAAAGGCGAGAGAACCTCACCCAGGGATTCCTGCATCCAGGAACTAGCTGAAGCAGATGCTTTTACCTTTTGTAACCTCTGCCTCACAGCACATAACCATGAAAAGGGCCCATTTCTCCATGTGAAATCCACAGGTTCAAATAAGAACTGTGTCTGAGTGTAACCAAACATCAGCAGCAGTGAACAGTGATGTCCAGAGAGCTGGCTGGAAATGTAGTTCAGCAAGGAAGTTCAGTGTTCCAAGCCTGTTTGGCAGATTTTGGAATAGAACCACTTTTCCTTTTTCAAAAAAGTTTCAGTGACATTTTTATGGATGTTTTTAATCCAAATCTTATCAAGAGCATGTGCAGAATTGTTATCACTCCTTTTCATTTCCTTAAACCGTGTAAACTAGTCCCGATAGTGATGCAATTAGTCATAATAAACTCAGCTACATGTGAGCTAACAAGAGATTACAACATAGCATCTACTAGGACCCCTATCCTGGCCCCAGTCAAAAAACCCAGCAATTTCAACAGGAGCACAATTTGGTCTGACTTGTGTTAACGTTAGACACAGCCCAGCGCCTCTCATGTATCTCTGATGTAGGAAATGACGAGCTGTTGCATTGCATCCCTCCGAATCAGTGTGGAGAACGGTATAATTGCTAGCCCAGATGGAAGGAAGACATTTTCACCATGACAGAGAATACAGCTTGAACTAATCACATTGTCCTGTGAGGATGTTGAAAACAACATAGCTCCATCTACGCTCATGGTCCACAGGGGCTGTTGCTGGCAATGGCAGTGAGTCATTGGCTAGTTTCCTACTGGACATGGTGCCTGTGGGTACTCTCTTAGCTGACATTCTAATGTCTCTGGTTTTAGCAAAGCCATGGACCTGTAGCTGTCTGGACTATAGCCCATTCGTTTGCAGCCCATTTACAGTGAACTTCCCTCTGTGCAGAGAGCAGCACAAACCCTCCATGGAGGATATAAAGGGGGCCCAGATGGCATCTTGGTCCCATGCTGGCACTGCACAGGGCTCAGGTTCACCCTAAATGTTTTCAGCCAATGGTGGAAAAACACGAACCTTTTTTTTCTCTCCTAACGATAATTTTGATGGAAAGCGAAGAAAGCCCCATAGCTGAGTCATGCCTCATTTGCCAGGAGAGAACCCTTGGAAAGTGTTTTCAGCTCCCACTCACACTGGCCCATGCTGTGCAGCTGGGATCCGTTCTGTATTCCATTCTGTCCCACTGTATAATGGGAGTCCATCAGCCTCTGAGTCAAATTAAAGCCCCCTTGGGAAAGGTTAGGGTGCCCTGTAATTGGCATGTGCTTTCCCCCGGCAATGAGCACTGGCCTTAGGAATGAGTGGTGGGAGAGGGAGTTGTTTATGTTAGCACTTGCCAAGTTTTCACTGTTTATCTTACTTTAAAGTCAACAGTGTAAACTCTTAATCTCCTCTGGCATTAAATGGCATCCCTTGCGAGCTTTGCTCCTCTTTGGTTTCTGTAGGGGATGTTATTGCTGTTGACTGTTTCTGCTGTTCTGGCTTGGAGTAGGAGTGGGAGAGGGAAAATGATTTGGAACAAGACAAGGGACATAGGTACAGTAAAAATGTCAGGGCCATTGCCAATGAGAGGAGGGGGATGGCCTGCAGGCAGCTCCCACCAGTCTGAGGGAGCAGCTGATGGATTCTGGCAGAAAAGGGGAAACAAGAGAAGCTAATAAAATCTACATCCAGTTGTTCCAATTACTGGATAACTAAGACAAATGGGTCATATTTTTTAGGCTGCTGCAGCACTTAGAGATCTGTAGCACAACTGTCTGTCTATGCTATTTATCTGGCCCTATTGCCAGAGTATCAGAACCCCTCCCAATCTTTAATGTATGTACTCTCCTATACCCTGTACAGCAGGGCAGTGCTGTGATCCGCATTGGGCATATGGGGGACTGAGGCAAAGAGAGACTCAGGGACTGCCAAGGTCACACAGAGATTGGTGACAGAGCAGAGAACTGATTCTAAGTCACACAAGCCTGCACAGCACCGGAACCACTGGACCATCCTTCCCCTCTTAACTGCATGAGGATTGGGACTCTCGATCCTGAGTGATCTCTTACTAAAGACAAACTTTCAACTGAAGAGAAAGTTTGTTTCCCACAAACCCCAGCCTGGAGTGAGGAAGACAAGGAGGAAGAGGAAATGGGGTGAACTGCCCAGATTGAGGTGTCAGTAGAGCAGGTTTTGGAACAAATTGATAAACTAAACAGTATAAGTTGCCAGGACCAGGTGGCATTAACCAAAGAGCTCTGAAGGAACTCAGATATGAAATTGCAGAGCTACTAACTGTGGTTTGTAACCTACCGCTTAAATCAGCCTCTGTATAAGTCTGTCAGTAGAGGATAGCTAATGTAATGCCAATTTTAAAAAAAGGATCTGGAGCCAATCCTGGAAATTACAGGCCGGTAAGCATAACTTCCGTAGCTGGCAAATTGGTTGAAATGATAGTAAAGAACAGAATTATCAGTACATAGATGAACATAATTTGTTGGGGATGAGTCAATACGGCTTTTGTAAAGGGAAATCATGCCTCACCAATCTATTAGAATTCTTTGAGGGTCAGGGTGATCCGGTGGATATAGTGTACTTGGACATTCAGAAAGCCTTTGACAAGATCCCTCACCAAAGGCTTGTAAGCAAAGTAAGCAGTCATGGGATAAGAGGGAAGGTCCTCTCATGGATCAGGAACTGGTTAAAAGATAGAAAACAAAGGGTGGCGATAAATGATCAATTTTCACAATGGAGAGAGATAAATAGTGGGGTCCCTCAAGGATCTGCTCTTCAACATATTCCTAAATGATTTGGAAAAAAGCATAAACAATGTGGTGGAAATTTTGCAGACAATACAAAATTACTCAGGATAGTTAAGTCCAAAGCTGACTGCGAATAGTTATAAAGGGATTTCACTAAACGGGATGACTAGGCAAGAAAATGGCAGATGAAATTCAATGTTGATGAATGCAGAGTATATAATCCCAATTATACATACAAAATAATGGGGTCTAAATTAGCCGTTACCACTCAAGAAAGGTCTTGAAGTTGCTGAGAATAGTTCTCTGAAAACTCATTTTGAAGCAGCAGTCAAACGTTAGGAAAGGGATAGAAAATAAGACAGAAAACAGCATAATGCCACTATATAACTCAAGCCCACACCTTGAATACTGTGTGCAGTTCTGATCACTTCATCTCACAAAACATATATTACAACTGAAAAAAGTACAAAGGACAACAAAAATGATTAGGGGCATTGAACAGTTTCCATTTGAGGTTTTATAAAGATGAGACTGTTTAGCTTAGAAAACAGACAACTAAGGGGGGATATGATAGAGGTCTATAAAATCATGACTGGTATGGAGAAAGTGCTAAGTGTTATTTACTCCTTTTCATAACAGAAGAACCAGGGGTCACCCGATGAAATTAACAGGCAGAAGGTTTAAAACAATCGTAAGGAAGTACTGCTTCACATAACGCAAAGTCAAGCTGTAGATCTCATTGCAGGGGATATTATGAAGGCCAAAAGTTTAATGGAGTTCAAAAAAGAATTAGCTAAGTTCATGGAGGATAGGTCCATCAATAGTGATTAGCCAAGATGGTCAGGGACACAACCCCATGTTCTGGGTGTCCCTAAACCTCTGACTGCCAGAAGCTGGGACTGGATGACAGGGGATGGCTCACTTGATAAATTGCCCTGTTCTGTTCATTCCCTCTGAAGCATCTGGCAGCGGCCACTGTTGGAAGACAGGACACTGGGCTAGAGGGGCCATTGGTGTAACCCAGTGTGGGTTCTATTCTTACAATTATACCTGTACAAAATCTGTGTGTAGCCTCAGCCTCATATCCTCAGGGCTGCTTCCCAGGTCTTTTGGTGGTGCCACCGTTAGCATACTTACAAGTGCTGCAGACATGAAAGTGGTGTTCAGTACTTCACAGAGTCCTGTCATGCTCTTATGTCCCTCTACTGCCCCGGGAGGACTTGTATTACCTCCTACACTGACACTGCATTGCCCTAACTAAGACAACATAATCCCTGCACCTCTCATTGAGGTGGTTTTATGATGTCGGCATAGCAGGGGAGGAGGTTGGTGGGAGGAGCATTTCAGTGTGTACACCTCCACTTTTTTGTCAACAAAACTCTCTAGTTTAGACCAGCCCTAAGTCGATGTAGTGGGTGACGTACATTGGCGGGAACACCATTGTAGTGTAGACACTGATAGCTGCCTTACGTCGACCTAATTCTGTAGTGTACACTCTGACCAGCCCTCAGACTTTAGCTGTTTTCAGGGCTGCAGAGGAGGTGTCAAATACTTTCCTAGTTATCTTAAGTTTTATTTTAAGCACATGCCTTCCGCAATTTTGGTTTTGTGTCTCTCTCACACACGCATTTAATGGCTAGCTCAGTATGTGTGAGACATGCAGGAGAGCCCAGCAGGTGTGACACCACTCTTCTCTCTCTCTGCCTTTCTGTGGGTGATCTCAGCCATGGCTCTCACGACCGGCTCTATGCTGATGACTCACAGGTGTGCCTCCCTCCATCCCATCCAAGCCCTGGGTCTGTCTCTCTGACACTTCCTCAGGGGTGTCCAGCCATCATCAAAACTTAACATGGCCAAACCAAGCTCTGGCTCTTTCCCTTGAAACCTCCCATCACACCTCCTTTCTGATCAGGAGGCCAGTAGCACCACACTCAGGCACCACCTTAGTATTATCTCTGACTCAATCATCTCCTTTGACTAGCACACCCAGGCCATTCTAGGTCCTGCTGCTTCTCCCTGCACAGCCTCTCTGAGACATGACCCCTGCTCCCATGGTCAAGACTCTGGTCCAAGCTCTGATCATCTCGTTGCTGGACTGCTGTGATCTCCTCCTCTCTGGCTGCCTCACTCACCCCCTCCTAACCTGCCTTCTTAGCTGCTCCTGAAACAGTCTCCTGGCTTGTCACCTTGACTACATCCCACTCTGAGTCCCTTCGTTGGCTCCCTCCTCCAGCACATCAAACCCCACTTCCTCCCCTGCCTGGCAAAGCCTTCCACAACTGGCCCCTATTCTACCCAACCTGTTCCCAGGGTGGGCTTTGTTTGCTCTTTACTCCACCACCAATGCTAGCTTGATGGCCCGGTTCAGCCCTTCTCCCATACGCCCTCTCATGCTCTCAGCTGGGCCTTATGATATCAGAGACACACAGGATCCAACAACCAGAGATTTCCAAAGGCGGCTGGGCAGCTAGCCGCCTTGCGTGCCTGGAAAACTCTCCCCAACAATCACGACTGCCCCGCAGCCACATTCTGGCACAGGGCCCATGTTCAGAGCTCACTAGGGGCTATTCCGGTGGGACTCTTTTCCATGAGTTCCCTCCATGGCATGGCTTGATGAGGAAGGTATTTGTGAGCACCCAGAAGCCTCTCCTAAAATATAGGACAACATCAATTTTCATCACTTCTTTATGAGCCCAGACCTATGTTTTAAAAGGTCTAGGCTGAGTTTTTAGTGTAGCCACTGGGATGTAGAAAAATTCTACCCCTGTACCTCTCTGATCAGGGACAGTATGATTCCTCATTCTTTTATGGAGTACACTTCATTTCCCTGGCACACTCAACAAGCTATGCCAGCTAGTGTGGGGGGGAGGGATGCAAAGCTGTGCATCCGCTCACTCATGCACTCACCCTGACCACTTGCTCAGAGGAGGTGGGGCCATGGTGGGGCCCACAGCAGACAAAACTGTCCTGAGCTGCAGTGTGGCCAGGCATGGCTAGGCTTGGGCCACTCCAGCCCTAAAATAACTATCCCTGAAAATGCCAAGCAGAGGCTGATACTCTGGGGAGTTGTTCATAGAACTGGAGCATTCTTATATGTGGGATGTGCATGAAAAATGCAAGAGGAATTTTATAAATGCCAGTGAAATGGCCCTGAGTGCACACACCAGCCTTGTAAATGGTAGGGAAAATGAAATCAGGTCACCCTGCAGGTGGGGAACATGAAGTAGATAAAACATGCATTAAAGCAAGTAATTGCTTGTACCCTGACTGAGGGGGGCTATGCCCCCATCCATGAACTAACTACACACTATGTCTACGAAGGACCTAGTCACTTTGGGGCAAGACATGAATCATCAGCTGCTTCCTTTTTAGTAGAGTGAGATATTTATGCAGGTGAGCAGCTGTGCCTAAGAGCTCCCAGGAGGGAAAGGAGAAGATCACGTGTTCACCACAGGAGAAGGTGGCTGTCACTGTGATTGAAACAATGTGGCTTTCCCGTCTATCCAATCCAGTGAACATTTGTTCTGTAGTGCAGTGTTTCCTAAATGGTGAATCCTGATTCCTGACCCACAACCCCCAGAGGTGTGCTCCCGATTCTGTGCTCTCTCTCTTCGCCTGGACAGCAGGCTGCTGACTTTCTCACTGACCCACCTGCTTCCACTTCCGGATCCTGCTTTAGTCTGACCTCACCCATGTCTCTTTTCCAACTCCCACCCAGGCTTTGGCTTCGTCATTCCCCCCTCCTCCCCTCCCCACATACTATTTACTCATTAGAGGAGTGGATGAAGGTTGCAGTTAGGCACTCCGATTATCATAGCACGTTTGTATGGGAATGTAACAACAGGCCAAGTGCACAGGCATTGTGGCTCAGCTCCGTTCACATGGATCTAAAGTGTAAAAGAGACTTTATTGGGGAAAGTTGTACATGAAGATAGACAGGGCTGCTATTATGGCATAATGCTACTTGCAGCAATCACAGTATTCACCATCTGCTAAAAATGCTGGTGTGTTTTCCAATTACCTGGGTAAAGGAACCAGACCAAATTGCTCTCACATGTCCACTTCCCTGAAACAAGGCAATTGAAACACAGTCTTCTCTTAAAGTTACAGACATGATGCAGACCTGCCAAGTGGAGTGTACAGATACAGACAGCAAAAGAGATATGACCCTACAACATTATACAACTTCAATAATTAAGGTTGCATTGAGACATCTGTTTAAAGATCAGTCTTTCTATGTCATCTAATATTGACATACTGAGTTGGAGCCCTTTGAGATTTGGTGTGACTCAGAAGGGTGTGGATTTGGGTAAGGAAACATTAGTAAGTCAATGGGAGATATGCAGGGCAGGACAGCATGGGGAAAGCTAGATGGCTTTGAACAAAGGGCTCTGATAATGACCCTTCAGGGTTTTCTTCATCTTTTCTTTTAAACAGATGTTCAGTCACCCAGAAATAAAGCCCAACCAAAGTAGTTACTAGCCATATGGTGAGCCCAACTATTGAACGTGGGCGGTTTAACCTACAGCGCTGACCTGCACTGCCAGGCTGTAAATGCACATCCAATGCACAGTGCTAATGTCTAGGAAACTGGCCACATTTAAAATCGAGCCATGGATAACATGCAAACAAAGCTGTGCACATGCTGTTCTGGGAGCTGAGTGCAGAGGCTGCTTTGGGTGTGTGAGGGAAAGGTGTTACCAAGGGGCATGTTGTCATCCGGAAAATCAGCATTTGGTGAATGGGAAAGCTTCCAAAAGTGATGGGTTTGTAACAGCTTCTTTCACTCATCCTATCCTGTTCTGGGTGTCTTGCTGGTAAATGCAGGGAAGTAGGCAGCTCCCTGCAAAGAGTCTGTGCATCTCCCTGAACTCAGACATTTATTTGTTTTTCCTTTTTTATGGTTTGTTTGTTTTTTAATTTAAAAGATGAGAATGGAATTTCTCATAACTTTCTGCCTTTGATCATTAAAATGTGTTGTTTCTGACTCAGCCTATTTATGTGAGATGATCTTCTCCCTCTTTCTCAAAACACTCTTCATCAATATAGTTATGGGTAATTAGATGTACATATACTTGTGTGTATGTATAAATATTCAGTACTGCAATCTACACAAGGCTACCAAAAGAAACACTTGAAAATCTGGAAATGCCAAAGTTAAGGTTACCTGCAGAACATTACCTCTGCCTCCTTATGTGTAGACACTATGATAAAGTCATATTAACTTACTATTCTCTCTTCGAGTGATTGCTCATATCCATTCCAATATAGCTGTGTGCGCACCCCGTGCACAGATTCCCGGAACTTTTTTCCCTTAGCAAGCCCCGTAGGGTCAGCTCAGGCGCCCCCTGGAGTGCTGCGCTCATGCCGCGGTACATAGGGCACTGCCGACCCTGCGGGCCCTCAGTTCCTTCTTTCCGCCTGTGACGGTTGCTGGAACGTCTGCCTCTTGCATATCACAAGTAGCCTCCCTTAGCAATTCTAGTGCGTTTCATTGTTCAGTTAATAGTTGTTGATAGTTAAGTGAATAGTTCAAGTTAATAAGTTAGATAGTGTCCTTAGGTACTACAGTGGAGCCATGCCTGGCTCCACTGGATTTAAGCCTGCACCCTGTGTGCAAAAGCCTTTCCTGTGAGTGACCCTCACGATTGCTGCCTCCGATGCCTCAGGGAGCAGCATAGAAAAGAGAAATGCCACATTTGTAAGGCCTTCAAGCCCCGTACCCAGAAGGAGAGGGACGCCAGGCTGAAGGCAATCCTGATGGAGTCCGCACTTCGCCCGGACTCCGAGCCATCTCGTTCTCCAGCAGCACCGAGAGTCTCCTCGGTGCGGAGTGCTCCACCGGCACTGGTACCAAAGCCTTCGGCACCGAAAAAGAAGAAGCAGCCTGAGACTGCCCACATGGACTCCCCCCTGCGACAGGTACAGCAGGGGGTGACCCAGGAGATGCCCCAGCCACGTGCTGTGGGGAATACTCCGGTACCAACATTTCCTCGCAGGGAGCCTCCCCCGACTCCTGGGGGTGGGGAGCGCCCCTGCAAGGGCCATTGACGCTGGAGGCTTTTGCGGCAGCACGTGCCCTCCTGGGCATGCCCATGCCTCCATCCCCCCCTTGGCTGAGGGTTCCGGGACTGGCATCTCGGGGTAAACTCAAAGTCTCCCCCCAGACGGTCAAGGAGGGTTGAGAGTGCAGGTTCTCCTCCTAGCTCCGACTCAGAGTCGTCGAGCTCCTCGACACCGCGCCACCGGGGGCGATCGAGAGGCACACATGCGAGGCCACGACGCTCCAGTACCGCCTCGCGCACGGGCCACAGCTCCGGTTCTCGTGCCCTGGTACAGAGCCAGGCTCGGCACCGATCCCTGACCCCAGTGCACAGCCCGGTGCGGCAGCACAGGTGACGCTGCTCGAGATCCCTGGCATACAGCCCGCCGCGGGTGACGGTGCTCATCAGTGCAGCGCATCATCTGGCATCGACTATCTCGGCACTGACCATCTCGGCGCCGCCTGCTTCAGCACTGCCTGTTCTGGCACCACCTGCCTCGGTGCCGACTGTCTCGGCACCGCGAGATCAATCGCAATCGGGGTCGGCATCGCGACGACATAGGCATCACCGCTCTCAGTCCCAAGGTGGGAAGTGTCGCTGTAAGACATCGAAGCGGAGGAGGCGATCCACATACAGCTCCTCCAGCAGCTCGTCCCTCCGTCGGCATTGTAGACATCGACACCGTCGGTCATCCTCGTCGTCGTCTTGGGGCTGTTCACCTCCCTGGAGCCGCAAGTGTCGATCGAGCGGCTCCAGGTCCCGGGGGCACCATCCAGATACGACCCAGCAGGCACCGATGCCAGTACCGGCATGGCCCCAAGGCCCTAGGCAATGGCCATACTGGGAGCCGTGGGGTACCCAGATGGCCCAAGGGACCACATCCATTCATTCCTCGGTGGCCCAGCCAGCGCCCCCACCTCCGAGCCACCCAGAGCAGGGCCACCCCTCAGATGAGGGTTCAGACCCCGAGGAAGGTCCCTCCACAGGGCCCCTTCCGCAGTCCTCCTCCTCGTCCCCAGATGAAGTGGCTGCCAGGGACCATAACGCCCCCCTCTTTGATTTCCGGGCCCACCAAGACCTGCTGAAGATGGTGGCGGGCAACCTCAACCTTGAACTTAAGGAAATGTCCGAGGAGGAGGACTCCCTCTTTGGGGTATCCGGGTCGGCAGGACCGTCACGAGTCACCCTGCCGGTCCACAAGAGGGTGATGAAAATAGCCAAGGCCCTCTGGCAAACCCCGTCCTCAGTGGCCCCCACCTCCAAGGGCGCCGAACGAAAATACTCTGTCCCTAAGGAGGGGTTTGATTTTCTGTACACCCACCCTGCCCCAGGGACAGTGGTGGTGGAGGCTGCTAACCAGCGGGACCGCCATGGCAACACCACCAAGGACAAAGACAGTAAAAAATTAGACCTGTTTGGCCGCAAGATGTATTCTACTGTGACCCTGCAGCTGAGGGTCACTAATCACCAAGCACTCCTCGGGAGATACAATCTAAATCTGTGGTCCTCGCTGCACAGGTTTCAGTCGGTATTGCCCCCAGACCAGGCCACGGACTTCACCACTGTGTCCCAGGAAGGCGTGGCAGGGCAAACGCGGCATTGCAATCTGCCAGTGACGCGGAGGATACCGCTAGCAGGACAACGGCTTTGGCCATCGTCATGCGCCACTGCTCCTGGCTTCAAGCTTCAGGCTTCTCCCAAGAGGTCCAGCAAGCTATCCAGGACCTCCCATTTGACGGCGCTGGCCTCTTCTCGGAGAGAACAGACGAGAAGCTTCATGCCCTGAAGGACTCGCGAGCCACCCTAAGGTCCCTCGGGCTCTACACCCCGCAGGCCTTGAGGCGCCAGTCTCGGCCTCAGGCCCAGAGGCAGCCACAGCCTCCACCCAGGCTGCCTCCCAGACCCGCTCATCTCAGGAGGGGTCAGGATCGATACCGGGCATCTAGCCGCCGCGATCGCCCGGGGTCCTCTGCGGGGCCCCAGCAAGGCCCAAGCGAGGGCAATGCTGGCAATAAAAGGTTTTGACGGTGCGCACGAGGGTGGCACTCCTCCTTTCCCCCTGGATCTCTCCCGGCCCTTTGCCCACAGGCTCCAGCTGTACTATGCCGAGTGGGAAATCATCACCATGGACTGCTGGGTCCTAGGTGTAGTCCTCAGGGGCTATGCCCTGCAACTTATGGCCTTCCCCCCGGACTCACCTCCTACCCAGTCCCTCTTCAGGAACCCCTCTCACGAGCAACTCCTCATACAGGAGGTCAACTCCCTCCTCCTGCTCGGAGCGGTGGAAGAGGTTCCTCCACAGGAACGGGGAAGGGGATTTTATTCATAGTACTTCCTAATTCCCAAGGCCAAGGGGGGCCTGAGGCCGATATTAGACCTCTGCCGTCTGAACACGTTCATCAGACACATCAGGTTCCACATGGTTTCCCTAGCCTCCATTATTCCCACTCTAGATCCAGGGGACTGGGTATGCTGCCCTCGACCTCAAGGATGTGTATTTTCATATTACTATCCTCCCCGGTCACAGAAGGTTCCTCAGGTTTGTGGTAGCTGGCTGCCACTACCAGTTTTCAGCCCTGCCCTTTGGTCTTTCGTCCGCCCCCAGGGTCTTCACGAAATGCATGGCGGTGGTAGCGGCTCACCTGCGCCGCAGAGGGGTCCAGATATTCCCATACCTGGACGATTGGCTGATCTGGGGCAGGTCCAGGGCCCATGTGAGGAACAGCCTGGCACTCACCTGCGCCACATGCACCAGACTGGGGCTGCTCATCAACGAGCAGAAGTCCACACTCACCCCGGTGCAGCGCATAGAGCTAATCGGGGCCACCCTGGATGCCACCCAGGCCAGAGCCTTCCTTCCATGGCCTCGATTCGAGACCATGGCCGCCATAATTGCCGATCTGCACAGGTCCCCCACGACGACAGCCAGGCACTGCCTTCAGCTGTTGGGACATATGGCGGCATGTACATATGTGGTGAGGCTGGCACGCCTCAAGCTCAGGCCTCTCCAAGGGTGGTTGGCCTTGGTGTATGTGCCAGCCAGATATTCGCTGAACAGGGTGGTCACTGTTCCCACACAGGTACTGTCCTCCCTGGATTGGTAGAGGAACCCGGAGGAGGTTCTGAGGGGTGTCCTTTCAGAGACTTGGCTCCTTCAGTGACCCTGATAACGGACGCCTCAGATGTGGGATGGGGGGCCCACATCAGCAAAGACCTGAGCACCCAGGGGCTCTGGTCACCAGACGAGAGGGCTCTCCACATCAATGTCAGGGAGCTCAGAGCAGTCCGCTTGGCTGGCAAAGTCTTCCTCAGGTTCCTGAGGGGCAGGATGGTTCAGGTCCTCACGGACAACACGGCGGCCATGTTCTATATGAACAGGCAGGGGGGAGCGCGCTCCTCGGCTCTTTGCCAGGAGGCTACTCAACTTTGGGACTCTGCTGTGAGGCACAACTTCCACATATCTGCCTCTCACCTCCCGGGGGTCAGGAACGACGAGATGGACCGCTTCAGCAGGTTATTCTTACCCCGCCACGACTGGTCACTGCACCCGAAGGTGGTGACTTCCGTTTTCCACAAGTGGGGGGTTCCCCAACTGGACCTGTTCGCGTCGTCCTGGAACAGGAAGTGCCAGAGGTTCTGCTCGTTCCGAGGTCGTGAGCCGGGCTCCCTCTCCGACACGTTCCTTCTAGACTGGACAGGGACCCTCACATACGTGTTTCCCCCCACTCTGCTCCTACCCAAGGTCCTCTTGAAAATCAAGAGGGACAGAACGGACATCATACTGATTGCGCCAGCTTGGCCAAGGCAGCACTGGTACAGCATGCTGCTCAACCTGTCCATCGACACGCTGATCCCGCTCCCGAGGCACTCTCTCAGGACCAGGGTCGCCTGCTGCACCCGGACCTGGACTCCCTCCACCTGACGGCATGGAGACTCCGTGGCTGACGGAGGGAGAGAGAGCCTGCTCCATACAGGTCCAGCAGGTTCTGCTGGGCAGCAGAAAACCTTCCACTCAGGTGGCGGAGTCCCGGGGTATCCCACCGAGCTGTTCGCCCATACAGGTGATTTTGGAGTTTCTCCTCCATCTGAAGCTCCAGGGTCTAGCACTGGCCTCCCTGAAGGTGCACCAGCCGATGGCGGTCTCTGTTCTCTCACCCCATATCTGTAAGGTTCCTCAAAGGAGTGGAGAGGCTATACCCGCAGGTCCGCGATCCGGTGCCTCCCTGGGATCTGAACCTGGTCCTCGCCATATTGACAGGACCCCCCTTCGAGCCCATGGTTACATGCCCGCTGCTCGTCCTTTCTTGGAAGGTAGCCTTCCTGGTGGCCATTACATCGGCTAGGAAGGTCTCCGAGATAAGAGCATTGACCTCGGAACCACCCTACATGGTTTTCTATAAAGATAAGGTCCGACTGAGACCCCACCCGGCATTCCTGCCTAAGATAGTGTCCTAGTTTGACTACAACCAGGATATCTTCCTCCCCGTGTTCTTTCCTAAACCACACGGTTCGGAGGAGGAGCGGAGATGGATTTGCTGGACGTCAGACGAGCCTTGGCCTTCTACATCGAGCGGACCAGGCCGTTCCGGAAATCATCGCAACTGTTCGTGGCAGTGGCGGACTGGATGAAAGGCTCACCGTCTCCACCCAGAGCATCTCCACCTGGATTACCACCTGCATTAGGACCTGCTATGAGCGGACGAAGGTGCCACTTCCAGGAGCTGTGACAGCACATTCAACCAGAGCCCAGGCCTCATCTGCGGCCTTCTTGGAACGAGTGCCCCCACAGGACATCTGCAGAGCAGTGACCTGGTTGTCGGTCCACACCTTTATGTCCCACTATGCCATCGTGCAGCAAGCGAGAGAGGACACTGGCTTCGGCAGGGCCGTGCTGATGAGAGCAGCTCGCTGGTAACTCCTACTGACCTCCAAGGTATGGCTATTTAATCACCTATATTGGAATGGATATGAGCAATCACTCGAAGAGAGAAAACAGGGTTACTTACCAGTAACTGTTGTTCTTCGAGATGTGTTGCTCATATCCATTCCACACCCACCCTCCATCCCCACTGTTGGAGTCAGCAGAAAGAAGGGACTGAGGGCCCACAAGGTCGACAGCGCCCTATGTACTGCGGCATGAGCGCGGCACTCCAGGGGGCACTTGAGCCGGTCCTCCGGGGCTTGCTAAGGGAAAAAAGTTCCGGGAATCTGTGCACGGGACGCGCACACATCTATACTGGAATGGATATGAGCAACACATCTCGAAGAACAACAGTTACTGGTAAGTAACCCTGTTTTTATTGGTTTTGTGGTAGCACTTTGTGGACCAGGACTCCATTGTGCTATGTGCTGTAAAAACACAGAAAAAAATAGACCCTGTCCCGAGGAGTTTACAAACCTCGCACAAGACAAGAGACAACAGGTGGATACAGGCAGATGGGGGAGCATAAGCAAACAATGAGACAGTCAAGTCTTTATTTACACTTTGTACCAGATTTTCAGAAGTATTCCGCACCCACAGTCAGGGCCAGATTTTCCAAAGAGCTTGGCTCCCAGTATGCAGAGCTCTTCTGAGAATTTGTCCCTACCTATCACAGTGGGAGCTTCTGGGTGCTGAGCTCTTTGGAAAATTGGGCCTTTAATTAGCTGCCCAAATAGGTGCTGAGCTCTTTGAAAAACTTGATCCGAGTGTGGGTGCTAAGCATTTGAAAATTTGTCCTTAGTGTCCATAGAAAGTGCCACAATGACTGTTCTGGAGAGGAAAGTGCTCTGTCCATCCAGGAAACAGACAAAGAATGGGCTGCATAAGATTCCCCCTCCATGTTTTTCATCCACAACCTAAAGGATCAGCATTAGAGATGAGATGTTCTTAGCTCATTCCTCCATGCCCAGGCCATTCTTATCTCTGCTGAGACTGCAATGCGTAAAGGCTAGGGAACTGGGGATGTATCTACTGGGAAACTAACTGAGACCACCAAACTCATTTCACATAAGCCATCCGTTGACAACTTAGTCACTGCCAGCCATTGCTGGATTTGAACTGGCAAACTAGAGATATGGTACATTCTCCTAAATGTGTGTGAGAGAGAGAGAGAGAGTGAGTGAGATCCAGGAATTGAAAAAACAACCAGAGTCCTGTAGCACCTTAAAGACTAACAAATTTCATCGGGCATAAGCTTTCGTGGGCTGCAACCCACTTCATCAGATGCAACCTAGTTGCGTCAGGAATTGAAGAATCTAGTTAGGACTTTCTGAAAATGGGAAGAAAACATTTCATAAATGCTGCCTGGCCCTGGTCCCTAATGTCTTCAGTGTGCTGCATTATAATCCAAGGAGCAGCATCCCCTGTTATTCCTGGAATGACAAAGCAGCAGTTCTTGTAGGTTGCACTGCACTGCTATCACAAAAAAAGCAGCTCACAGTGAAGCCATTTTTTCAAGCTTTTTTTTATGCTGAAAGAAGATTGTGGTTTCTGAGCCAGGATCATTCACTGTCACCTTAACAGCACCATCTTCAGAGTGGGATCACACTCCCTTACTGTTTCCGATCAGCTTCCACTGGCAGAAAAATTTAAAAAAAAATTTCGGAAAAGACCTCATGAATGAATCAGGTCGTAAGCATTAGCTGTAAATAAACCTCCAATAAACTTCAGTATGCGTAAGGAATGCAGGCCCTGGGAGTAATAAATTCCACAATTTAATCAGAAGCTTAAACTTCGTATCAGTTTCCCTACCGTTATTTATCTTTTTGGGTAAGTACCTTTTCCCACTGTTGTTACCCAACAAATAATTTATGATGTTATTAAATCATTCACAGCTATGTAGTTCCCGTGAGTCTTTATAGAAAACACTGATCAGTAAACTGAAGGCTCACAACTAACTCTAGGAAAACAGTAAATTAAAACAGACAGCTTCTAAAACAAGAGAATTATCTAGCAGTTGCAGCAGTTTTGCAAGTCTGGTGTTCCTATCAGATATGCAGTAAGGCAGAACAGCTTAAAGGGTCTTGTGCTGCATCTTCCTTGCATGCTTCTACACTGTGTCCCAGAACCTTAGCTGGCGTAAATCAGCACAGATCCACTGATGTCAATGATTTGTCTGATTGACACCACCTGAGAAGCTGGCCCTCCCATCCCTGACAGTGCTGTGTCTGAATACTATATGCCAGCTGCTTCCTAGGACTTCTCTCTGAAGAGAGCTCCTCTTTTGGAAATGGTGTGGTGTTGGGACAGGGAGGAAGGGTGGGTTACGAGCTTATCTTGCCAACTCCTGTGACTCCTGGGAGAGATACTGCTTTCTGCAGAGAATAACATGTGATGGACAATGTCAGGCCAGCACCCACTGAACAATGAGGGCTTGGGACCCACGCTGCATCTCATCTGAAATACCCTTTGAGTTCTGAGAAAAACCGTAAGCTGTCACCTCTCTAGGGCTGGCGAGGCCCATGCAGCTGAGGAGGATCTAGAGCTGGAGAGGTTCTTGCAGCTGGAGAGGGTCTAGGGCTGGCGAGGCCCATGTGGCTGGGGAAGGTCTAGCTCCCCCATCCCTGGTGGGGGAGGGAGGAGTCTGGGGCTGGTGAGGCCTATGTGTCTGGGGAAGGTCTGAGGCTGGCAAGGCCCCTGTAGCTGCCGAGGTCCCTATGGCTGGGGAAAGTCTAGGGCCGATGAGGCCCCCATGTCCAGGAAGGGTCTAGGGCTAGCAAGACTCACGCAGCTAACGAGGATCTAATGTGAGTTAAAATGAATTAAAAACTGGGTCCTTGAAGAAATTTAGCATCTGCCAGGCTTTTTTTTGTCCTAAATGATCTTAACACCAGAATAACACATACTCTTCAAACTCTCTACATACAGTAGTTACAGTTAATGATGATCTTGCGTACAGGCTATATTTAAAGAAATTTAGCTAAGTCATTAACGGTAGTTGTCTCTAATTGCTATTATTATACAGGCTACAGACAGGATCAGCCCAACAGCTCAGGAAACACTTATGTGAGGCCAGTTTGACATCACAGGTTAACTCAACCAGTCACCATTTGTCCTCTACAGCTAATCTGCATTCAACAACTCTGTTGGCTGTAATGACTTAGTGATAGGATGGAGACTGGATGTATGTCCAGAATCTTCACTGGTAGATTATTTGACCCCACTGTCGCTGCTTTGCTGTGGCTACCAGCTGGCCCAGGTGTCAGTGCCTGAAAGATTCCTCATAGACTGCTGCCTTAGCTCCACTTTGTGCTGAGACACAAGCAAAGCGGGAGCCTTTGAAGCACAGACACCTGGACTCAGGCAGTAGGCTACCTCTGTCTCCTTAACCCAGCCCTCTAAACCATATGTCAGTTGCAAATTAGGGCTAGATTCACCAGTGTGCCTTGGTTGCTTTAGTGACGCAAAACAGGCTATAAACTCAGCCTCAGTGACTTGGTGCACTCCAGCTTTGTTGTGCTGGTCTGGTGTCCTGCTGAATATGCCTTTAACTGTTAACAGTTAAACTATAGTTTAAGGATGTCTATCTTCAAACAATTAGAAATATCACATGGTAGCGTGCTCCTGGGGTTTCTTATGTAGCATTCGCATATGACATTTTTAATAATTTTACAAAAACTAAAAAAATTCACCAAAAAAAGCCACCTTAACATGGAGTTATGTTGACAGTATGTATCAGTAATTTAAGAGTGAAAAACATTACAGGGATTCTGTAATTATCCCAAAACCAAGTGTTATAAACTCAGGATAATTCATAGTTAAGATTACACTTAAAAGAAAGCCAAAGTTGTTAAGATGTGAAATGCACAGTGAGGGCACCGAAGAACCTTAACTCTGCCCTGCCAAAAGAAAAAATATGAAAAAAACTAAAGTGTTTTTACAAATAAATGTAATCCAATCCGGAACCACAAACACTGAAATGATGCACTACCCACAACTGTAGGGTTCTCAGAGGAACAGGGCAATTATGGAGTGATCCATAACCAGTCATCCAGTCCCAGCTTCTGGCAGTCAGAGGTTTAGGGACAGTCAGAGCTCCACAGGAATTGCATCCCTGACAATGTTGGTGTAAAGTCATTGATGGACCTATCCTCCTAATTCTTTTTTGAATCCAGTTATAGTTTTAGCCTTCATAACATCCCCTGGCAGTGAGTTTCACCAATTGACTGTGCATTGTGTGAAGAAATACTTCCTTATGTTTGTTTTAAACCTGCTGCCTATTAAGTTCACCGGGTGACCCCAGGTTTTTCTGTTATGTGAAGGCATAAATAACACTTCCTTATTCACATTCCCCACACCAGTCATGATTTTATAGACTTGTATCATATCCCCCCTTAGTTGCCTCTTTTCTATGCTGTAAAGTTCCAGTCTTTTTTATGTCTCTTCATATGGATGCCTCTAATAATTTTTGTTGCCTTTCTCTGTACTTGTTCCGATCTAAAATATTTTTTTTGAAATGGGGTGATCAGAACTGTACACAGTATTTGAGGTATGAACATACTATGAGTTTATACAGTTGCATTATTATATTTTCTGTTTTATTATCTATCCCTTTCTTAATGGTTCTTAACATTTGACTGTCACTGCACATGGAGTGGATGTTTTCAGAGAACTATCCACAGTGACTTCAAGATCTCTTTCTTGAATGGTAACAGCTAATTCAGACCCCATCATTTTGCATGTTCAGTTGCGATTATTTTTTCCAACGTGTGTTACTTTGCACTTATCAACACTGAATTTCATCTGCCATTTTGTTGTGCAGTCCCCCAGTTTAGTGAGATCCCTTTGTAACTTTGCCATGGTGTCACTACCAACCATCTGAGTCTGCTCTGCTGCCCTTTGTTTCCCTGGCTGCGCTAATACGTGCCCTGTAGATAGTTCCCACTGAGGTGTTACTTATAGAGGCCCCATTTATTGATGAGTTTAGAAAATGACAGGAACATGGCCAGAAGCCCACTAGCTGCCATTTCCCCCCCAGTCATCTTCCTGTTGTCACTCACCTGCCTTCTTCTGCACCTCCGCCCATCCCTTTCTCTCCTCTTCTCTCCCCCATGGCTGAGAGTGCAGTCAGAAGATGTCCCTGTCCACTCCTGCCTGCTGTGGAGATATGGCATTCAGCAGGCCTAGGAGTAAGGTAGCTGTTGTCAGTTAAACTTGTACTGTGCCTGACTGGTGAGGATACAGGCACTGACCTTTAAACTCTGCAGTCTTTGTGATGCCTGGAGGGGTAGAGCTTCACTATTTCCATTTATAGTTCCTTATTTCCATATGACGTAATGGGCGGAGGGATTTCTCTTGGTGATCAGGCCCCAGCTGTGCACCTTTGGCAGCTAACAAAAGGCTATGACAACCACGGAAAGGCCCAGCTAGCCAATCAGGACATAGTTTGAGCACTCAGTTTTCATAGCCAGGCTGCTGTTCCTGACTAACTCCCAAAGAAATGACACCATCAGCTCCCCTTTCCTACCAGCCAGCAGAACACATGCTTGGCCCCTCTGTAAATCCCAGTATTTGCAATGATTTGATTTCTTCTAGATCAGTGGGGCTCAATTTATCATTGCTCTGTGGCCCCTTTTCCCCAGTCAGGCTGGCACAAAGGGACTATAGGGCAGGAGTGCTCCTGGCTCAAGGGGTCTGTGCACCATGCACAGAGCCAGTGCTGTGCCACTTCTGCAGGAGCCCCAAGGTGGAGTGGGAGGATGCCCTAGGGCAGGAAGGGGCAAGTCCAGTGTGGATTTGGTTACAATGATTATGTGTTTCCTTTACCGCTTGATGCCTGTCCTCACCAAACGGTGCAGTGTCCTGGCCCAGCAAATCATGCCTGTTGCTCAGACTGTACCATGGCTAACAGTCTCCATCCCAGGGGAAATGCTCCCCACGATTAGTACTCTAAGCTTCTCTCCTTGTGACACTGTGACAATGAAACACATCTCACTCGGTTTTGAAAGGGCTAAATATTCTGGTAGATAAACGGTTCCCCTTGTGGGAGCCCTGGTCCCTCGCACTAGCCCATTCAGAGAGAAGTCTGTTAGAAGGGAAGTCTCTTCTGCTAGCTGTCATCCCAATCACCTACTCTGCCACCGTTGCCATTTCACATTAGCACGCAGTCCTGCTCTGGTCACAGAGGATCTCGGCTCTGATACCCTCCTCCAGAGCAGAATTTTGGCTCTTTCCTCTGCTCCTTAGGTAACAGTTGCAGGAGGAGTTGACTGAGGCTGTTTTGCCATTGATGTGACGCAAGCTCTCTTGTTCTGTTGTTTTGAACATTGCTGTTTTGTAACCATGAACTCTCCTTATTCTTTTCTTGCAGATGAGCTCACAGTGCCTGCACTTTATCCCAGTAGCCCTGAAGTGTGGGCGCCGTACCCTCTGTACCCAGCGGAGTTAGCACCTGCTCTACCTCCTCCTGCTTTCACCTATCCTGCTTCACTGCATGCCCAGGTAATTTATACCAACCAGCCACAACTTCGCTCACTTTACCACCAGTCCTTTCAAAGCTGGTCCCCCAGCACACACTGTTCAACTAACCCCTCTGGCTAACAGACACTCCTCCAGAAGATTAATGATCTCACCTCAATCAAGCTGACACCTCCTCAGGAGACGTGTGGGGACAGACTTACTGAGATGACAGCACACACTGCCTGATGTATCCCAAACACTGCTCTCTTCCTTCATACTTTCACTTTCATTCACCCAAAGGACTTAGGAGGCAGTTCAAGAATCTACCGGGTATTGTAGAGCCCTGTAGATGTGTACCTCCAGTATATACATACCGTGCAGCCCAAACTGACACTTGCAGCTAATCTGGAAGGCAATTAGTGCGGTATGTGTCTGTGTGTATTTGGAGTTGGACATCTGTAAGGTCAGTGGTGATTCTAGCCCAGAGGTAGGCAGCAGAATTCTGCACTGGCATATCAGAGACTAGGGCTCCAGGAGAAGGGCTATGGCCTCAGCTGGTAGGTCAGGGATGAGGGAGGTTTCATGCATGAAAGGAAGAGCTGGCAGTGATAGAGATTGGTAATTCCCCCAGCCTCGCTGGTGGTGTGGGTAGCAGAGCACAGTGAGTAGTATGGATGGACAAAGTTGCATGGATTGGATTTCTGCTCTCCCCCACACCACACCCATGCTGCAGACATGCCTCTGCAGCTGTAGGTAAAGCAGTGGCTGTGTCCTTGAAAGCCACTCCATGCTCCCACAGCAGCACAAACCCTAGCCTCTCCTCTGCTCCTGTGCAGCTCAGCTCAGTTCCCACCCCAGCAGCATTGCATTATGCTGAGTGGGGAATGGGGGAGTCACCAAATCATGAGTAAGACCCAACGGGGTAGCTCACTGTATGTGCCCACCTGTGTCCAGCCATGTCAGAGCGATTCCTCAAGACTACATACAGGCTGCATCATCTGGAGTTCAGTATTACGTGCTGAGCCTAGATGTCAGTGCTCCATATTCTAAGGCAGGAGCAGCTGACGCTGTGTGAATGTCACACTAATGTGGACAGACCAATGTACTGGAACTGCAATTGGTACTGCGATGGTGTTTGCTGGTGAAAGATGCCTGATAAATAATACTCCCTTCATCTGACCCACCAGTGCTTCCAGGCCAGGAGCTACCTCCAGTGCTGAGAGAGGAGTGGGGTGACTAGATAGCAAGTGTGAAAATCAGGACGGGGATCGGGGGATAAAAGGCACCTATTTAAGAAAAAGCCCTAAATAGCAGGCCGGACCCTATAAAATTGGGACATCTGGTCACCCTAGAGAGGAGCCCAGGCTCCTTAGCCTGTCACATCCTTGGTTGTTCTGCTGAGATTGCAGACAAAGGTGGGGGGAAAGGATCATTCCCCCCAGCTTAGGTCTGGGGTGCCCAGGGTACATTTTTGCAGCTGCTACCCAGCTCTGCTATAAGGAGGGGGTATTAGTTTGAGCAGAGCGTATCCTGCTCTGCTATAAGGAGGGGGTATTACTATGAGCAAGGAGACTAGGATTCGCAACAGTCCCAAAAATACTCTGCGTTCAGGTGATCCCAGCTGAATGAAAGGTGAGCAGCCATGCACGGTGCAGGCAAGGGCTTAGTCTGGCATACGGGCACCCTGGAGTGAAAAAGTTGGGTTCTAGCTTCTTAAATGATGCTGTAGAAGAGAGAACTGAAGAACTCATTTTTGATCTTGCCCTGAAAAATTATTTGCCAGAACCCTTAGTGACTGCAGTCTTAGTTGTTGAAACCTTCTGACACTGACTCCTGCAGAAAAGGAGCCAGGAGCCAGATGAATCTCTGCTGTGAGCTGGCCACTCCAGATAGTTAAGTCCAAAGCAGACCGCAAAGAGTTATGCAGGGATCTCATAAAACTGGGTGACTGGGCAACACAATGCCAGATGAAATTCAATGTTGATAAATGCAAAGTAATGCACATCAGAAAACATAATCCCAACTATACATACAGGTATAAATTAGCTGTTACCACTCAAGAAAGAGATCTTGGAGTCCTTGTGAATAGTTCTCTGAAAACATCCACTTAATGTGCAGTGTTAGTCAAAAAAGCTAACAGAATGTTAGGAATCATTAGGAAAAGGATAGATAATAAGAGAGAATATCATATTGCCTCTGTATAAATCCATGGTACACCCACATCTTGAATACTGAAAATAAGAACAGCCATACTGGGTCAGACCAATGGGCCATCTAGCCCAGTATCCTGTCTTCCAACAATGGCCAATGTCAGAGGCTTCAGAGGGAACGAACAGAACAGGTAATCATCCATTGGCATCCACTGCATGCAGATCTGATCACCCCATCTCCAAAAAGATATATTGGAATTGGAAAAAATACAGAAAAGGGCAACAAAATGATTAGGGGAATGGAAAATCTTCCATATGAGGGAGATGGGGACTTTTCAGCTTGGAAAAGAGATGACTAAGGAGGGATATGATAGAGGTCTATACAATCATGACTGGTGTGGAGAAAGTAAATAATGAAGTGTTATTTACTCCTCCTCATAACACAAGAGCTAGGGGTCACCATGGTATCTGAGCAACTTCCATTAGCACATTGAGCGACATGACTGACATCTGTCATGTGGTTCATTTTCTCTCTCCAGGAGAATGATGTGTGTAAGGAGAGCTGCCCCAAAAACGAGATTTGGACCCACATGGACATACATTCATTGGATCTTGTGTCCCACAATTCAGTCAAACTAGTCTGACTGCCTCCACATACAGGCTATGGATCACTCTGCAGATCCTGTGCACGTTTCCCAGTTAGTGCCAAGCCAGCCAGAAGTAACGCGTACTGAGGACTTACCTTCCCCTCTGTACTTGGATTACATTTTTTGTTCAGTTCTCCCACTCCCCTCCTCCCAATTTGTAACCACCTGAGAGGCTTGAATGTAAATCTTTTCCTTCCACATGGTCCTCTGTTCTTCATCACACCCCAGCTGTTTCTGATAAAGCAACCTCTCCAACCCCCATGATCTTCCTTTTTTTTGCTTCCCTGTGTGGGTGTGCTTGCCAGAAGAAGGAATCTAGCCAGGAATGCCTTGTCACAGTGAGCAGGACAGACCCCCCCCCCCAGAGTCTGCTCAAAAGAGTCAAGCTTTGGAGATGGAGGCTGTGAGCACAACCCCAACCCCACTGAGCACATGGGTGAAGGCTTTTGTGCAGACACACTAACGTTAACTACCATCAAGGTAGCTCTCTAGTACAGACAGAGCTCCACAGAGCAGGGTCTGTGCTGGTAGACTGTACTCCTTCCCAGAGTCTGTCAGAGCCTGGATCTGGCCTGAAAGTCCTGGTGCAGGATTATCTCCTTCCATCTGGCTGCCCTGTGGCTCCCAGGGCACTCAGAGTAGGAGACTATTCTTTCAGCTCCATTGTGGACAGGACGTGTATTTATTTCACGTTCTCACTGGTGCACAGATACTTTGGTAACAGGGAGCAAGTACATGTGTGTATCAATAAATAAAATAGATCCAGACAGAGGAAATACTGCTGCTCAAAGAGTTAATTTCTCTTGTTGCCCCACTCGGAATCTTTGTCCTTCCCAGTGCATTAAAGGGCAGGACTGGCTGGTGCCCCATTGCCAACTTACACCACTGTGGACAAATAGCCATGCCAGGGTATCATGTCGGGCACCAATGCAGCAGGCTTGGCAGCATGTCCACCAGCTGGTATAAAACCCAAAGCCTTTCCTCGTTCCCTCTGCCCAAGAGGGGCAGGGATCAGTGCTCAAACAGTGGCAGTTGTGGGGGGAGGACTCTAAAAATGAGCTGATTGGTTATGGCCCAGTTTTTCAAAAGAACTCAACACCAGCAGCTCCCAGTGTTTGCCCTTGTGGGCCTGGAGTGCTTTTGAAAAGGTTGGCCCTTAGCCTGTAGATTCTCAAGAGAGGGGCCTGAACTGGAAGAGCATAGGCTAGGGCTGACCATAAGCATGAGCTGCCACTTGGGGCCACCCAATCTCATGCTGACTCAGTATTTTAGCAGGCCATGGCCCTGGAGAGGCAGAAACACTTGACCCAAGATTTCCTCTCCCTTGGCAACTTATGTCCATGCAGCTGGCTTGCCAGTGCCAGGCCTGCAGTTAGAAAGGGGTGTGGGAAGCAGCCAGCACTTCCAGCTGGTAATGCAGGGATGTTCCATACAGAAATTCAGATCATTCATGGAAACTTAGAAACTCAGGTGATATCATGAACTTCAGCTTGAAGTAAAGTGACTGTGACAGGGTTGAAAAGGAAAATTAACTCCAAATGGAGGGCTATGTTTTATTCACAACTGGTGGTGAAGCAGTCTGCTCGCTAACGCATCCCAGAAAGCACAGCAAAGTGGAAGGCAGAAACACCAAGTAATGTAGCTCTGTCACAAGCACTTTTCTGCTCATTGAACCCTGCAATTGGGACCACTAATGACCCTTGATAGCAAGAGTACTGTAGTTAAAAATTAACAAGCAAATGGAATAATTAAATATGGATGACGAGTACTCACTGTGGCCATGGCCTGCCAGCAAGCTGAGCATGCTTGGCTGCTCCCAAACGGCTGGGTGCATCAGGCAAATTGCGAACATCTCAGTCCACTCGAGGGCATACCTGAAAGCGTTGCCCAGTTAGAGCTGATGGGACGGGAAATTCTCAGCAGATCCCGTTGCTATGAGAGATAGGCCAAAGAAGGCTTTCCATGCCAGAGAGAAGGGAGGCCACTCCTTCCTATCAACCGCCTCACCCAAGCAAAAACCTTCCCCCACACCACTGTGCAGCAAAGTACCAGCCCATTCCAGGATGCCAGGCATTACCCCCGTGCCCCCCCGGTGGCTCCCTCAGTCCCCACCTCCTTCACGATAGCGTCTACCCACAGCTGCAGGCCCAGCTCCTCTCAGATCCTGAAAAGCCCCCTGCTCAGAATCCTGCCTTATTTCTTCCTCTTCCCCTTTTTTGCTGCACTTGCTCCTCCTCCTGATCTTTCTGGTCTCCTTCATTTCTTTTGGGGTTTTATCCTTAGCCTCTGTTTCCCTCCCCTTTCTCTCCCCAACCTCATTCTTCTCTAGCTCTCCCCCTTCTTCCCCTCGGGGTACTGGCTCAGAGTGGCCAAGCTGCCAGTGGCCTTGTCACCTGCAACATGGTGTGTAGTGAGATGAGTGAGTCTGACTCAGTGTGGGAGGCGGAGGGATGAGCGAAGGACTAGTGCAGGGGAAGGGCTATGGTGGAAACATATGATTTGGTTGATGGGGAGCATCCCGTGGATGTATGTGCTTGTCTGGCTTCCAGACTGTCTAGTTGGCCAGTGGCTCCTGCAGGTGATCAGTCTGCTGGGGTTCACCAAAACCAGAGTAAACCATCTGGGATGTAGACACAGGTTCTACAAACTGGGCCACACAGTCCCCTTGGGCTTGAACTAGAATCTGGATCAGAGCTTCCCTGAAACATTAGAGCCAAATCTCAACGGCACAGCTCTAGTTGCTCTGAGCCCAGTTCTTCTGCCCATGCTAACACAGAGCAATCCCTTCTCCAGGCACAGCCCCACTGCTTTATATGGAAATGCCAGCAGAGTAAAGCACTGCTCACTGGGAGTACTTGTGTGTTACTCTTTGGGTATAAAATCATGTGGCTGGCAGCATCTGAGACCTGGCCTCACACTTCCACTCCCTGAGCATAGGTGGAGCAAGGAGCCTCATGGAGGTGGCACGTAATGTTTCCCAACCATGGTGAGAGTCCAGGATTGTTATGGGAGGGAGCATTTGATAGTTCAGGTAGAAATGGGAGTATGCAGTGTCTGGTGACTAGATGAAAATTAACCACTGGAACAACTTACCCAGGGATGTGGTGGATTGTCCATTATAATTGGAATCAACATTGTGGATCCGTTCTAGTTTAACCACATGCTAAGTGGGCTGGATGCAGGAATCCCTGGGTGGGTCGTATGGTCTGTGCTATGGTGGGGATTAGAGTAGATGAGCACAATGGTCCCTGCTGGCCTTATTCTAGCTATGAATCTATGCAGTGTATCGTACCTTCTATAGGCCTCCTTCATCCTGTTCAATTTCTGGGGCCAAACTATTACTTCTTGATTCTTTCATGTTAGGTATGTCCACTTATCTAGGAATAGCTGGGCCTGGCCCAAGCCCCAGATCTGAACACTCCCTAACTAGTCAGCCTTTCCATTGTACAGCTCTGTTTGGAGAGGGTGATTACTTAGCTGTAACAGTAGCATTCAAAGTCTTAGCCGCACAGGTGACTGCATTTACAAACCTGTAAATGAAACCAGGCTACTGAGATTGAAACAGCACAGAGGGTAGTAGTTGCAGATGTTTTTGGTGCTTCTGTTGTAACTCATACTAAGCTTGCAGGCTTCGGTCCCTATTCTGCTCTAGTGTTGTTTGGGATCTATTGGTGGGAAAAGAAACTGAAAATTAAATTGTCACTGTGCCAAACAGTTTGCGCTACATGTGCTCAGATTATTTGCTATGAGATGTTTCTAGAAGGCTATTAGTAATATGTTCCAATGACTTTTCAAGGGGAGTGGATTACTTACTTTTAATGTAAACAAAAGATGCCACTGAACGTTGTAATCATGAAAATGAGGGGCTAACAGCAATGGCTTTTGCCATGCGCTAGCTGGGGATTCCCTGATGCTAGCTATGCTAATGCTTCTCTGCCCTAGAACACCTTCACGACTCCAGCGTGGCAAGCCTCTCCTAGTGGAGGCTGCCAGTCAGACTAAAATAGCTGTGGTTTGGCAAAATGGGCAAATGGCAATCAATGTCTCACATAATCCAACAATTTGCCACTAGTGAACAAATAAGAGTTTAAAGGTAGCACGCCAGAGAGGAGCTGAGACTCCAGAGAGCTCTGCACAAAATACTTACATTGCTAGCCCTACTTCGGGGGAAAACGAGTTAGCAAAAGAGTGAAAGGTTTCCAGATTTGCCACAGAGTTTTCCTGCATGAATGGCTGCCTCTGACCCACTGAGAGCCCATTTCCCTAGGGCACAAGGCCATATCTGACCCACATTGAGAACATGTTGGCCTAGGACATCTGACTGCTTCTGACCCACATTAAAATGCACCCAGTGATGTCTGACCTACACTGAGAATGTTTGCCCACAGCACCCAGCCTCATCTGGCCCTGGCACCTCCTGGCTAGAGCTTTGGGTTATCTTATAATATCTTTGTGTTTCCACAATGAAAGTGGAGTTTACAAAAACACTGGAGAGGAGTTTTCTTCTCTTTCAACTAGTGTCATTAAAGAAAATGGGTTTGCTCATCTCCTGCCCATTTTTGTCCAGACATGCGCTGAAGGCGGCTGCAAATAGGCAATGATTTTCTAGATAAGTTCCATAGTATCTTTAAAGACTTTTGGCCCATTCCCATGGAGGTCAATAACAGCAGGCTCAGTCCATTTTTTTTTTTTACAAGTAACAATTCACAGAGTGCAATCTGCAATGTCTGAAGGAGCAGAATCTGGCCCTAAAGCAGAATTAGCAGAATCTGGCCAATGGCAAAGTTGTCTCAATACTATTTAGCCAGTATTTAATTAAGATATTTAACTTTCTTATTAAAGCTAACTGGGAGAGCAGTTGAGAGCTTTATAGTATGTTAGCTCAGGATCTGAAAGCACTTTCTAAAAATTGATTGATTAACCCCCACAAGGCAGAATAATATTCTACTCCTTTTACAGACTGAGAAGGTGAGTCAAAGTGACTTGACCAATGGCTCACAGCACACATTGCTGGTGCACAAAAACCCCTGATTTTCTGTCTCCTGCTCTGACTAGGAGACAACACTTAACAGTTAAACTCTGGAGGCCATTTAATGAGATGGAAACTGACCTTTTGTTGGAGAGAGTTGAGTCCAACATTACTTGAACTTCACATTGGGTAAACTGCTTTGCTTTAAAAACAAACTTCAGATTTGGACAACAGTTGAGATTTTCAGATACCGGTATTTACAGGAAGAAAGCCATATTATTACAGATATGTACTTGCCTTGTCAAATAGCCTTTGACAGGCAGCACCTGCAATGTGACTGAGACACAGAAAACATCAGAAAACTTACTTTGTCGGTGAATTACAAGGAAATGTACATATCAATATGCTCCTCCCTTCCCTAGCAAGTTTGCAAAGGCAAGATACAGAATAATTTAATGTGCATCTTGGTCACATCTCACTTGAGTAATAAACTGCGTCTGACAGAGCCTTATTGCTACTTTATCAGCCATTCTAAATCTGATAATTTCGCTCAGAGCTTTTAATTTTTCACAGTTCTGGGAAATGGAGTGAACAGAATCAGGATTAGATCTTGTACATAGTTAAAGTCTCATCGCTGCAGAACTATGCTGGGCTGTAATTGAGTGAGCTCTCACAGGATAAGCGTGGCTAGGCCAGAGCATTCTTCAAGTAGGAACCTGACTACACATGCCTACATGCTGCAGGTCATGGCACTGGTGACTGAATGCAGAAGCGGTCTCTCAGTCAGTTGTGAACCAACCTCGTGCTAAGGAGCATTCTGTCGTTAGAGGCATTGTCTTTCTAATAAGATGTGAACCTGAGAGTCATGGTCATTTCTTGTCATTAGATCTTATGGCCCTTTTCCCACTATCAGTTGTCTCTGATCATGCATTAATTTGCGTAATTAGGCATTCTGCCTACTTAAAATTCTGTGCAGAGTGTAATTTAGGTGTGAAATCCTTTGCCTTCTTCTTTTTTTGAGTTGCCATGTGCTGCTAAAAAATCATCCAGTTGCAGTTACATTTCAATTTGTGCAAGTGCCTGGAATTTTTAGAGATGAAAGGGACTTTTATTAATATAAGCTATCATTATTATGTAAAAGAAAGTGCCATAACTTTAGCTGTTATATGAAGAGTTACCAGAGATAAATTTCTATTCAGCATAACGAAAGCACAACTGCAGACTTACAGGTTTGGAGGGATAATGGTCAAGAGATTTTAAAAAGAGAAGTAGCCATACCATGTCCTAGTGGCTAATAGCTGAGGAGTTTCAAAAGTACAGGTTAGTACTGTAAAAGCCAGCAGTCATGCTACTGTGAGCCCTCACCCACTAGAGAGAGATGATAGTAGAGGAAGAATGGGACAGTTTTTACTAAATTCACACACATGGAGTAAAAATGTTCCTGTTTATGAAGAGTCAGTGGCATGCCCATGGGAGAAGGCAGATCAGATAATGCGTGTGGCTTGGCCAAGTTCAGGCAAACAGGAATATAAGTGAAGTGATAGATTTCAGTCCCTAGTGAGGTCAGGGACACACAGAATTGGAGATGAGCCATACACATCTCAGGGCAGATCATGGCCCATGTGCCCATGCAGTAATTTCCTCATTTGTACTGTACCAAGCAAGAGATTGTCATGATACTGGAGCCTTAGATGGGATTATTTCCAGTACCACAAGTCCTGTCCAAACTCTGAGTGAGCATCTCATATCCACCCTTACTCTGGTTGAAAGGGCATAAAGAGTCCCTAGCAGCCCTACTTCTGGGGAAGCAGATCCCCTACTGCAGATAGTGTGGAGAGGAAACCTATACAAGCCCTGGTGTAGGGGGCATGCTGAGGGCAGGAGAGGTGTACCACAGACAGAGCCAGAGCATGCAGCACGATGTCACCTTGAGGCAGTGCTGCAGCCCATCGCACAGCATGGGGAGACTGCCATAATTAGCCAGGTCCCCAGGGCTGTCTGCGTTATGCCAGGGCCTCTCCAGTCCCCAAAGCAGCCCATGCTCAGGACAGAGCAAAGGTTGCTTAAACCTGCTTCCCCCCCCCAAGGACTACAAGTTCTGTGCTGCATCTCTTGGAACATCTCACCCTCCCAGGTTAAAAGAAATAACAATGGCCTACCCAGTGCGATGACACTGCAGTGCATTTAAAGGCAATAAAGCACCAGCTGGCATCTCCTGGGTTCTAGCTGAGACTAAGGAGTTACTCACAGTTCTAGCATCAGCGTTTAACACATGGGCCTAGAGCAAGGGACCATTCGCTGTATCCAGACATCAGAGCCCCCAGCTCTCTTACAGCTAAACAAGTTCTCTTTTAGCTCACACACCAGAGGTCCATTTGTGGTGCTAAAGGGCCCTGGCTTTCAGTGGTGACAGGATGTGTGCAGGTAGTCACAGCTGGGGAGAATGGCATTATCTCCTGTTTCTACGGTGGCTCATCTGACCTGCTGTGGGCAGGTGATCTAGCTCCTGTTTGCCCAGAGCTGGGCTAGCCCAGTCTAAGCAGAGCCAGCTGACCTGTTCTAGCTTCCTGTATTAGTATGAAGCATTACAGCAGACAGGTAATAAAGTGAGTATGGTGACTGCACAGCAGTGCATGTACAGAGGTGCAGTCAGGAGCCATGACACAGCGCAGCTCCAGGAGCAGAGCGATTTGCCAGTCAGTGGCACTGCTGTGGGAATCAGGCTGTCTTCTGCCTCCCCCTCTTCATTCTTTCCTTTCTTCCTGTCTGTAAAACACCATAATCTCTTAATCATTTTGGGTCCCCTCAGGCACCTTTATCCAACCCACAGGACGCACCACTCTCCATCTGCTGCACTCTGACACTGACAGCAGTTACACATCCATTTATCCTGTCTCCATTCTATCATGTGCTGTCCTAAGCTCCTCCCCCCCCCACCACTTCAGTAGCAATACCCTCCTTTACCGCCTAGTCCAGGAAGGCAACGCCAGCTCTGCTCTTTGACTTGAATTCATGGACTCAGAGGCAGCAAACCATTAAGTAAGGGGTAGGTGTTTCCTTTTATTTTTTCCTCACACATTTCTATTACATATCAGGGATATTTCAGCATGAATTGGGAAGACATTCAGAGCCTGTTAAGATTAGTGGGAGTTAAACTACACCTCTTTTTAATCCTGCTGGACATTCAGCTCAGAATTTTCTACCAAGAAGACAGACAAACTCCCATTTCCTCTGGTGAGTCAAATGCAGCCATTATCTCACCCCTTCTTTGGAGATGAGTAGCAGGGGATTTTGGTGGTGTGCTGCCCAATGGCAGTTCTGTGCAGTGTATAGTCAGGCAGATGAAAGACGCAATGCCATTACCCTAAAAAAGACCTGATACTCCTGCCCAGCTGTACGCACTACCTGCTGCAAACTCCTGGGACCTTGGTCTGCTTGTGCACCCCCCCCCCCCCCCCCCCCAAAGTAATGTCTTGGAAGGACGCTGCAGCATTCCAGCCTGTGCTGATGTGCTGTGGCAATACCCTGCCCAGAGAAAAATGGGAAAGTATGGAAATAGATGGGGGAAAACACAGGAATGGTTGTCATGTTCAGCATAATGAATGAAAAGGGATCTGTCTGTCATGGGCTATGGCTCTAGGACAGCACCCATGCTGTTTAATAAGGGTAGAGCAAATAGGCACTTTACCTCCCTTCATGTGTTGAAGCCAGTTCCAGACCCATCTCTTTGTTTTGAATTAACCCAAGGAAAGACACGACAATGGTTGTGTGGGGATGGCTGGGCAAGAAGTGAGGGACTGCATTTCCAGCAGATCAAGGGAAATTATTTTTCCCCTCTATTCAGCGCTTGTGAGGCCACATCTGTAGTATTGTGTGCTGTTTTGGGCCCCCCACCACAGGAAGGATGTGGACAAATTGGAGAGAGTCCAGCAGAAGGCAACAAAAATGATTAGGGGGCTGGAGCACATGACTTAAGAGAGGCTGAGGGAACTGGGCTTATTTAGTCTGCGGAAGAGAAGAGTGAGGGGGGATTTGATAGCAGCCTTTAACTACCTGAAAGGGGGTTCCAGGGAGGATGGAGCTAGGTTGTTCTCGGTGGTAGATGCCTGAACAAGAAGCAAAGGGCTCAAGTTGCAGTGAGGGAGGTCTAGGTTGGATATTAGGAAAAACTTTTTCCTTAGGAGGATGACGACACACTGGAGTGAGTTACCTAGGGAAGTGTTGGAATCTCCATCTTTAGAGGTTTTTAAGGTGTGGCTTGACAAAGCCCTGGCTGGGATGATTTACTTAGGATTGGTCCTGCTTTGAGCAGGGGATTGGACTAGATGACTTCCTGAAGTTTCTTCCAACCCTGATCTTTTTTGCTTCTATGACTGTGACACTCTTCTAAATGGGCTTAGTGCTGAGAGTCTCACAGCAGGTAACACTCTCCTGCTCTAAGGCTGGAAAGGTAGCAATGTACAGAACCATGGTGTTTTGGCATTAGACGGGCCCATATATGACCAGCACTGCAGCATGACCCACAGGCTTAGTACCTGCAGATGCAGCTCCCCTCATTACAGTAACATTGTGGCTGCATTTGACTCTTGGAGTCTGCCTGCAATCCTAGAGCCCAGGGAAGCATGCTGATGACAGCTGCTGTTGGGGAGGTTAATTCAGTGAAAGAGCTACCTATGTTGAAGCGTAACTAGCTCTGTAGTATGTTGCTGATTGGGCCACAGGTGATCCACAGTCAGGTGGGTCGTTATGGTCTCTACCAGCTTCAGAGCCCACCTGATTAACAACTAGATGTATTGAAAGGAATACTGTTGGTTCCTTTCCACCTCCACTTAACATACCTGCCAAACAAGACTGTCGCTCTCGGTGATCCCTGCAGAGCACCAGTAACTGAAGCTGCCGATCCATAGAGCACACAGAATGCAGACAGCAGTGGCACAAGTTCCCCTATTGTGCCCCTCAGCTGAGTCCTCCAACAAGTGGGCCTTACATATCCCACAGCATCGTGGTGGCTGTAGAGCTGGCAGGGGTGCCTGGGTTACCCTCACAATGCTCCTGGCAGCTAGGGGAACATTATTACCCCATTTACAGAAGGGGTGAATGGCACCAGGATTCCTACAGTTGTACAAAATCACTGTGTAAGGTATTAGTAGTTGCTATTTCTGTCCGCAATATGGCCAACGCTCACAATTTTATCACAGTTCTCATGATTTTGGGTTGTTTTTACCTGTCTCATGAATACATGAGGAAAGGTGCCAACACAGGGATTTTCACTTATTCCAAATGGCCGCCATCTGCCATGCCAGTGAATGGGGCTGAAGCCAACATGATAGGCACCATTTCCCTACAGTCTGTCTGCATGGGGAAGGGAGGCTGCCCTTGAGAAAATTGTCTGCCACCTCCCATTGTTTCAATGAGACTGAAGCCAAGCCCATAGGCAATATGACTGCCACTGTATGGTTCAGGGGGCTGGACAGGGCCTAGGGACTGTAAGGAGCAGCAAAGATCCTGTGATGGAGAGAGTGAGGGGGACAAGGAGCTTGATTAAAAAGTTGCAAAGGAATAGGAGTGCAGAGGAATGTGGGGGGAAGGAGAGGCTGAAGGGTGTGGGGGCAAAGAGGTTGAGAAGTGCATGGGAATAGGGGCAAGAGAGTGGAGTCTCCTTCTGAACAGCTAGGAAGATGTGCATTTTGCCTTGTGCATTAATGGTTGACTTCCAACCTGAAATCCTCACACACACACACAGCCAGAGGATTAGAGGGGAGTTAAAAATCAAAAGACTAGAAAGCATAGCTTGCTGCTGTTTTTAAAATCTCATGGTTTGTGTGGCCAATCTCCTACTTTTTGACATGATTCTTGATCTCTTGACTTTGGCAATACAGGGTCCATACTGGAGCAACTCAAATACCCACTCAGGAATGAGCCCATGGTGGTAGGCACTGTACATACACAGACCTAAGCTTTGGCAATTGTCTCTGTTTTGGCAATTGTCTCTGACACGGATTTACTTAAGCAAGTAGAACTCTTCAGTGCTTATGTTCAGAGTTGTTCTCCTCCACAGAGCCGTCTGGCCTGGGGGCTGACTGCTAGGCTTCCCATGCACATTCATGACCCAGAAGCAGCCAGTGGTAGAATTCTTAGTGCCCTCCAGACTCCATCCATACAGGCGTGGGTCTAGGCACGGGCTACCACAACAAGCAGCTTCTCTCAGCCGCTCTGCTCTCGCTGGGGTTCTCCTCCTCCCTTTCTCCACACCACCAGTCAGGACCCAACCCTGCACTGTGGCCATGGGGCTAAGGGTGTGGCTGATCCCAGTGCCTTGGGTCCAGACAGGTTGCATTTCAAATGGCCAAGGGTATTGCTGACCAGTGACACTTATTGTCTGCGTTGGGCAGGAGGGTAGTCACAGCTTCTGCTACCTGGATGTCCTGCTCATTCGGTCCCCGTCAGCACAAGGGCACCCAGGACCCCCAAATCAGCCTGGCAGAATTACTGTTAGTAAAAGAGCTCTTGCTCCTTCTCACACCTCCAGCACTGGGGACAGACTCTACACGATGTATCACTCCCTTGGCTCAGACCCTGCAGTCAAGACTTAATCTCTCTGATCCACAGTTAACAGCCTACCATTTGGGGAGCAATCTGCCAGCTACATGCAGAGGCTGCCCTGGGGGCCCTGTTCACCGAAGAGACTGCCTCGTGCACCTTTTTCCTTAACCAAATGTAACTACAAACAGCAAATGCTCAAGTTAAATATTTTTAAGTCAGCAGGACCAGGGAGCTTACACCCAAAAGTTTAAAAAATAGTGGCTGAGGTAATCTCCGACACATTGATATTCATTTTTAACAAACCCTCGAATACTGGGAAAGTCCCAGAGGACTGGAATATAGCTAATGTGCCCGTATTTTAAAAAGGTAACTACAGGCCAGTTAGCCTGACATCAATCAGTAAATAATTAAAATATGGCAGCATAATGAATGCCAACAGTTTTATGGAAAATAGGTATTGTCAAACAAATTTGATGAGATCACAAGGTCAGCTGATAAAAGTAACCATATTGATATAACATACTTAAAACAATATCAGTTTTAATACAGCCAAATGCATCTGTGAACAAGAATGTAGTTCACACTTACACTATTTTGGAAAGCAGAGACTCTGAAAGGAAAGCAGAGACTCTTGGGTGGTCCTGGTGGAAACCATCTGAACATTAGCTCCCAGAGCAATGTGGTGTCTGAGAGCTACTAAGAGACTGGAGTACGTAGGAGTCGGGAGATTATATTATCTCAGTCTGTGACATAAGTGAGACCATTACTGAATACTGTGGTCACACTTAGGAAAAAAACAAACAAGATCTTGATAAATCAGAGGACTCAGATAAGAGCTACAAGAATGATTCAAGATCTAGAAAACCCACCTTACAGTGAGAGACCAAAGAAGCTAAAGCTATTTCGTTTATCCAAGAGAAGGTTCAGAAGTAGACCGTGATCAAGCCACCAGTACCTACATGGAGAGGAGTTCTCTGATAGCAGAGGTCTCTTCAGTCCAGCAGACAAAGGCAGAACAAGATCCAATCACTGGGAGCTGGAGCTACACAAATTCAGACTAGACAGAAGGCACAGAGAGAGATAGTAATTAACCGTTGGAACAACTGACCCAGGGATATTGTGGGGTGTCCATCAAGATAGAACTTAGATTTTAGAAAGACATGTCCAATTTCAACCACAGATCACTGGGCTGAGGTTCTCTAGCCGGTGCTAGCCAGGAGGTCAGACTAGATGGTCATGATGGTCTGACCCACTGGCCTTAACCTATGATCTTATACTTTCCTTTCTATCAAAGCTGCCAGCCAGAATGGTTAAGAATGAAATGCTTTGTCTGGCAGATACACTTTCCCTCCTTATTTTCCAGATCAGTGGTTATCAAGACACTCCAGAGTTCCTACCCAAAATAGTTTTTCCAGGTCATCGTCCTCAGGATATCAATCTCGGAAATTACTCAGCTTTCAATAGACAGAAATAGACAACGCATCCCATAAGGAGAGCAGCCTCCTGGCAATCTTTGCACTCATCCACCAAACACTACAGAGGGGAGGTGGAGTCAGAAACTGAACTTGGTTACCAGCTTCTTCAGTGTCCCGTTCTCCCTCATTGTCTCCTTCCCTTCTGCTCCACTCCTGTTTGTGATTGGACTGCTTGCTACTTTCCAGCAGTCCCTTCTCAGAGTGGAGGATCATGTGTGCATGAGAATAGACAGTCTAGACTTGCTGCAAATATGTCTTCTCACACAGAGAAGCCTCTGCTCTTAGGACTATCCCTACCCATGTCTGTAGCTCCCAAGAATTTTAGGAAGTTGCTTGTCTAGGACAGTTCCCAGGCCCAGGCTTAGGAAGAAGCCCGAAGGGCACCAAGAATTCTATCAGAGGCTGCCTCTGAGCCATTGGGTGTGGGAACCCCAGCAACCACCCCCATACCAGATGATTCTTCTGTTGTTTGCGGTAAATTCTGTCTGCTTCCCCCTCTTGTGCTGCTAGAACTGCACTTAGTTCTGTGCTGAATCAGGGCACTGGTCTTTTCCATATATACTCTATGATCTTTCACTTCAAGTACATACTTGAAAAACATCACTACAGAACTGAACATCCTCCCTTTCTTATCAGCAACGACTGACGTGTAAGGTAAGAGATGGTGGCATTTCGAGGGCTGACGGTGGCTTTTAAAATAGTTCTCTTTTACTCTGCTACAAAGCTGTGGATTTTACCCTTAATTTCCAAAAATACTTATTATAACAAGCTATACAATTATAAAGCCACAATCCCCCTGTCAATCTAGTGTGTTTCTTCTATGCCTATATCCAATAACTGCTCCAAAGTAGTCCTCAGCCAGAGGATTAGGTGTTTTGTCCACCACTGTGTCTCTTCTGCACATGCTTAAAGCAGTCAGACAAACCTGATAATCATGAAGGATAAAAGCATGCCAGTTGTGAGCTCAAGGGGAGAAGGGCAGGTACATCTGCACTGCCCATGCCTGTCTGTTAGGGCAGAGAGTTCTTCTCTGTAGTTAATGATTTGATATTAAAGCTACAAGGTCTTGTCTTTCCCTTAGTCATTATAGTTTTCCTGCCTACCAGTTACATCTAGTAAAGCTCATGCTTTTGTGTAAGTATTTTTCCTCCTTCAAAATCCTGCTATGGCTATGAGTGCCCTGAGTTCTACTACAGCTTGTAGCCTCCCCCTTCCTGTAGGAGCAGCCAGTGTATTTCACTGACCTGCTATGGATACAAACCAAAATCTGACAGGGTACCCAAGGATGTCAAGGGAGCAGCGGCAGTATCGGAATCATGAAATATCAAAAGGTATATTTAGAAATGGGTGTGCAAAAGTGTGCCACATAATTTGTGCATATAATTACTGCAGTTGCATATCCAAATTATCTGTTAGACATCTAACTGGCTATTGCATGTTCAATTACTATGATGGCATGTATAGTCGAGGTAGCTGTATGTGAGAATTACTTGCACACAATTGTGCTTTCTGGTCTGAAATTTCAGGACTCATGCACAGCATCCTCACTGGTTATTAATGCAATAAGATGACGACCTTGTCATGGATGCATAGAGCAATGATCTCCATGTGCAACCCGTACCTGTTTCAGTTCACATGTGTTTGAGCTCCTGCATTTCACTATAAATTTCTGGCTTCAAATGAACCAAAAACATAGTTAAAATCATCAGGTTTTACCCAACTTCCAACTGATACTATGAGAATTTTCCAAGTTTTGCATGTAAAAGGGCCAAACTAACCTGACTAAACTGGTCTTCATTTGGAATGAAACCCAGAGCCAGGAGAGCTGGGGTTGTTTTCAAGCTTCATAATTTGAGGGTGAAGATGTACGAAAAAAAAATCTGCCTTCGCTGCTAGGATTCAGTCACAGACTTGCACAATTTATCTCCATTCAAATGTTCTGCAAGATGTGGAAGGGGACTTGCTTTGATTCTCCCTCCCCCCGCCCACACCTTCCAGTCCTGCCCAACTCTTTGCCTTCTGAGCCCTCCCTGTTAGTGGTATTGGTGGGTTCTTTTCTTGTCTTTCCTTTCTGCCTTGCTCACAATCAGGCACTTGTGCTGTCTGCACAAAAGGCATCAGCAGGAAATGGTAAGTTTCTAGATAGCTGGACAGGCCACTGCTCAGCAGCCAAGTGAAAATTGCCCAATTTCACTGTGACAGCCGCGTTGCTGGCTGGATATGTTCCACACATCCTGGCCTGGGACGGTGAGAGCAGGTACACGATGCAGAACAGAAGGAAAAGAATTTCAAGGCCTGCTTCTGCCACCCTCATGCTGATTAGCACCTTATACAGCAGCAGGCCCAGTGACATCAGAGGGGCTCCTCACATGTCAAGGGGAGTCACATGGCAGAGTCAGGCCCTAATGCAGAACGTGCATTTCAGGGAGGACTCTACGCCCTATTTGTGAGAGGAAAGGCAACGTTTCAGGCCAACCCTGATAAAGTGCCTTCTCCATAACAGAATTTTCAAGGCGTGTTCCCTAACTTTAATAATGATGGATGCTATGTGTGCCACTGGAAAGAGGCTGCATCCCCTAAGAATGCAAGCATTATTGCTTTACTAAACTCATCAACGGATGCAGTGAAGGAGGGAGAAGCCATCCTTTCAGCAGTGGAGGATATGCTACTATCTTAGTAACTTCTCTGTTGCTTAACAATTCCTCAAGCTTGCAGTCCCATGTATGTGGTAAAATGCAGTTCTGCGCTGTATAAAAATGGCACCTCCTCCTTTCTCAGCAGATCTGCCCCTGTGCAGAGTCAGGGGCCCAGCTGTTGGCTGTAATCATTGAAGGAAGCTTTCGCTGCTTTTAGTCTCATTTGCCCTGCAGAACTAACGGCTAAGAGCAAATGAGCAAGTCCCTGTCTCCTTATCCCACAGGAAAGGAGCTGTTTATGGAGCTCCAGTGAGTTATTCCTCTGCAAACTTACACAGGACCATGTGGTTGGCAAGTGCTAACAAGGGAAGCTTTGGTCTGCAGAATGTATACTAGTGATCACGCATGAGAAAAATTGAGCCCTGGCCTGGCAGGCTGAGCTTGGGTTGAGACTGCAGAGCTGAATTTTAGAGGAAATAAGCAAAAAAAGTATCAACTGAGCACATTTTCAGAGTCTCTTGTCAGATCAGATCAGCATTTTCAGATAGGGTGGTGCAGCATCTCTGGAAATCAATGCAGGATCCTCCTGCTATGCTCAATGTTAGCATTCAGACCTAGAGTTGGTGTGACTAGCACCAGCAGGATCAGCCAGTGGAAAGTGTCCTTTGATGTTGTAGAGCCAGCATAGGCACTGCTATTCTCCTTTCATCTGCTGGCATGGCAGGGAGAAGGGCATGTCTGAAGGAAAGGAGTCATGGCTGGGACACTAAGCTATGGCTTGGATTTTGATCCCTTTGGTGGCAGTGTATTTGGATCAGAGCTGCCTTCAGGCCATTCTGTCTCTGCATGGAGGCCCATGTGGCACATAGTGACAGCAGGAAGAGGGGAGTGAGCACAAAGATGAGCTTTAAGCCACAGCTCCAACTTGCACAGCTCAGCCACAGGCAATGATGTGCCCCAAATCTGTTCCCACAGGTGTGCTCTGGCAGAGGGCACCTATCAGCATGAGTGTTGTCTTTGGCCCTTTTGTTAAACCAGTCATGCACTGCCACAGGGTTGCAAGTAGAAATGGACTTGTGTCATAACGTTGGGTCTACAGCTCTGAACCTCCCAGAACTGAGGAGGGGATGGTGTCTGAAGCCAAGGTTTGGACTAGGCCTATCTGGCACTTAGGGTGAGCCCAGAACAGGGGCCAGCTCTTGTCCCCTCTTCGCAGAGACCCAGGATGGGGTTTGAGCAGGAGTTCAAGGCATGTGGTGCATTCTAGCTCATGTTTCATTTCTGTCTCTCGTCTTTTCAGATGCGCTGGCTCCCTCCCTCAGAGGCTGCTTCTCAGGGCTGGAAGTCCCGTCAGTTCTGCTGAATACTGTGTAAGTATATGGCTCTGCATTGGCTTAACTTACTCGGCACCATCTGGAGGCACTGCTCCTTATAACAGTCACTGCGGGCAGCCAGGGAAGGAGTGTCCTGCCATAACAGAATTTACATTGCTGTTCCTGGCTGTGCTCAGAGTCCACAAGCATGGGAGGAATGGCAGGATCTCATAACGAATCTCCAATTCCTTTCCAGTCTATGGCTGATTGTACATACCCCATCGTTCTCATGCCATTATTTGAGTGTAAAGATTGATAATTCACACGGAGGGAGGTGTAGTAGCTTCTCCTCTAAAAAACAGGGTTACTTACCAGTAGTTGTTGTTCTTCGAGATGTGTTGCTTATATCCATTCCAACATAGGTGAGTGCGCACCCCGTGCACTAGTCGCCGGAACGTTTTTGCCCCTAGCAAGCCCCGTAGGGTCGGCCCAGGCGCCCCCTGGAGTACCGCATTCATGTCGTGGTACATAGGGCGCCGCCGACCCCGCGGGCCCCCAGTCCTTTCTTTCTGCCGACTTCGACAGTGGGGACGGAGGGCGGGTTTGGAATGGATATGAGCAACACATCTCGAAGAACAACAGTTACTGGTAAGTAACCCTGTTTTCTCTCTTCGAGTGATTGCTCATATCCATTCCAACATAGGTGATTAAATAGCCATACCTTGGAGGTGGGTAGGAGTCAGCGTTGAGCTACTCTCGCCAGTACTGCTCTGCCGAATCCTGCGTCCTCTCTTGCTTGCTGCACTATGGCGTAGTGGGACATGAAGGTGTGGACCGACGACCAGGTCGCTGCTCTGCAGATGTCCTGCAGGGGCACTCCTCCCAGGAAGGCTGCCGATGAGGCCTGGGCTCTAGTTGAGTGCGCCGTTACAGCGCCTGGCAGCGGCACCTTCGCCCGCTCGTAACAGGCCGTAATGCAGGCGGTGATCCAGGTGGAGATGCGCTGGGTGGAGACAGGTGAGCCCTTCATCCGGTCCGCCACTGCCACGAACAGTTGCGTTGACTTCCGGAATGATCTGGTCTGCTCTATGTAGAAGGCCAGGGCCCATCTGACATCCAGGGAATGCCATCTCCGCTCCTCCTCCGAACCCATGCGGTTTAGGAAAAAACACGGGGAGGAAGATATCCTGGTTATAATGAAACTGGGACACCACCTTAGGCAGGAAGGCCGGGTGGGGTCTCAGTTGCACCTTATCTTTATAGAAGACCGTGTAGGGGGGCTCCGAGGTCAATGCTCTTATCTCGGAGACCCTCCTAGCCGATGTGATGGCCACCAGGAAGGCTACCTTCCAAGAGAGAACAAGCAGTGGGCATGTGGCCATAGGCTCGAAGGGGGGTCCTGTCAATGTGGCGAAGACCAGGTTTAAATCCCAGGGAGGCACCAGGTCATGGACCTGAGGATACAGTCTTTCCACCCCTTTGAGGAACCTGAGAGACATAGGATGCGAGAACAGAGACCTCCCCTCTAACGGCTGGTGGAAGGCCGAGATGGCCGCCAGGTGCACCCTCAGGGAGGATAGGGTCAAGCCCTGCAGCTTTAGGTGGAGCAGGTACTCCAATATTGCCTGTATGGGCGAATGGTTCGGTGGGATTCCCCTGGACTCCGCCCAACAGGTAAAGCACTTCCATTTTGCTCGGTACACCACCTGAGTGAAAGGTTTTCTGCTACCCAGCAGAACCTGTTCGACCTGCACCGAGCAGGCTCTTTCTCCCTCCGTCAGCCACAGAGTCTCCACGCTGTCAGGTGGAGGGAGTCCAGGTCCAGGTGCAGCATACGTCCCCGGTCCTGAGAGAGTAGGTCGTAGCGCCTTGGGAGCGGGAGTGGTGTGGCAATGGACAGGTCCAGCAACATGCTGAACCAGTGTTGTCTTGGCCATGCTGGGGCAACCAAGATGATATCCACTTTGTCCCTCTTGACCTTCAAGAGGACTTTGGGCAGTAGCGGAATGGGGGGGGGGGGAACACGTACATGAGGGTCCCCGTCCAATCTATAAGGAATGCGTCGGAAATAGAGCCCGGCTTGCGACCCCAGAGCGAGCAGAACCTCGGGCACTTCCTGTTCCAGGACGACGCAAACAGGTCCAGTTGGGGAACACCCCACTTGCGGAAGATAAAAGTTATCACCTCTGGGTGCAGGGACCAGTCATGTCGGGGTAGAAACGACCTGCTGAGGCGGTCCGCCTCGTCGTTCCTGACCGCCGGGAGGTGAGAGGCAGATAAGTGGAAGTCATGCCTCACCGCAAGGTCCCAAAGTTGAATAGCTTCCTGGCAAAGGGCCGAGGAGTGCACACACACCACCCCCCCCCGGCCTGTTGATATAAAACATGGCTGCTGTGTTGTCCGTCAGGATTTGTACCACCCTGCCCTTCAGGAATCTGAGGAAGACTTTGCAGGCCAGACAGACTGCCCTGAGCTCCCGAATGTTGATGTAGAGAGCGTGCTCTTGCACCGACCAAAGCCCCTGGGTGCTGCGGTCGCTGCTGATGTGGGCCCCCCAACCCACATCCAAGGCGTCCGTGATTAGGGTTGTCGAGGGTGAGTTCTCTGAAGGGGACACCTTTCAATACCTCCCTTGGGTCTGTCCAGTGAGGACAAGACTTGAGTGGGGACAGTGACCACTCTGCTTAGTGAGTGCCTGGCTGGAGCATATACCGAGGCCAGCCAGCCCTGGAGGGGCCTGAGCTTGAGTCGGGCCAGCCTTACCACATAAGTGCATGCCACCATATGTCCCAACAGCTGAAGGCAGTGCCTGGCTGTTGTCGTGGGGGACTTGTGGAGTTCTGTGATTATGGCGGTCATTGCGTCGAAGCGAGGCTGTGGAAGTTAGGCTCTTGCCTGGATGGCATCTAGGGTGGCCCCAATGAATTCTATGCGCTGCACCGGGGTGAGCATGGACTTCTGCTTGTTGATGAGCAGCCCCAGTCTGGTGCATGTCGCGCAAGTGAGTGCCAGGCTGTTCCTCACATGGGCCCTGGACTTGCCCCGGATTAGCCAGTCATCCAGGTAGGGGAAAATCTGGACCCCTCTGCGGCGGAGGTGGGCCGCCACTACCGCCATACATTTTGTAAAAACCCTTGGGGCGGACGAAAGGCCAAAGGGTAAGGCCGCGAATTGGTAGTGGCAGCCAGCTACCAGAAACCGGAGGAACCTTCTGTGACCGGGGAGGATAGTAATGTGGAAGTAAGCGTCCTTTAGGTCGAGGGCAGCGTACCAGTCCCCTGGATCGAGAGCAGGAATGAGAGAGACTAGAGAGACCATGCGGAATTTGAGACGCCTGATGAATCTGTTTAGACGTCGGAGGTCCAGAATGGGCCTCAGGCCTCCCTTTGCCTTGGGAATTAGGAAATAATGGGAGTAGAACCCCTTTCCTCTTTCCTGAAGAGGAACCTCTTCCACCGCTCCGAGTCGGAGAAGAGAGTTTAACTCCTGCATGAGGAGATGCTCGTGAGAGGGGTCCCTGAAGAGGGATGGGGAAGGGGAAGAGTCTGGGGGGGAAGGCCCTGAGTTGCAGGGCATAACCTCTGCGCACTATGCTCAAGACCCACTGGTCTGAAGTAATGCCCCGCCACTCTGCGAGAAATGGTCTCAGTCTGTTTCGAAAGGGAGGGTTGTGATCCAGGGTAAGGGGGGGGGTGCCACCCTCGGGCGTCCCATCAAAACTGTCTCTTGTTGTTTCCCTAAGAGGGTGGCTGTTGTTGCCCCCCCGAGGGGCCTTGGCGGTCCCGGCAGTTGGGAGCCTTAAATCTATCCCGATCTCTTCTGGGCTGAGGGGGTCGGGGAGGCGGTCTTGGTGCCTGTAGAGGTGGATGCTGATGGCGTGGCTGCGCTTGGTGTCTTGCAGGCTGTGGAGTGTACAGCCCTAATGACCTTAGAGTGGCCCTGGAGTCCTTCAGGGCATGCAATTTTTCATCTGTGGCTCCGAAAAGAGGCCAGTACAGTCAAAGGGGAGGTCCTGGATTGTCTGTTGGACCTCCTGTGATAGCCCTGAGGACTGGAGCCAGGAGCAGCGTCTCATGGCAATGCCTGATGCCATAACCCTACCTGCAGCGTCTGCCGCATCGCTAGCAGACTGGAGGGCCGTTGTCGTCATTGTCGCACCCTCCTGTATAAGAGTGGCAAAATCCTCAGTCTGGTCCTGAGACCGCCCTTGCACAAATCTTTGGAGGGAAGACCAAAGATTCAGATTGTACCTGCCCAGGAGAGCCTGGTGATTGGCTATCCTGAGCTGCAAAGCCCCAGTTGAGTACACTTTCCTGCCAAACAAGTCAAGTTTCTTGTTATCTTTGTTCTTAGGGGTATTAGCTTAGGCCCACTGTCTGTCTCGCTGGTTGACAGCCTCCACAACCAGTGACCCCAGGGCAGGATGGTTATACAGGAACTCAAAATCGTCCACAGGGACATAGTATTTACTCTCGGCAGCCTTAGAAGTAGGGGCCACTGAGGCAGGGGTTTGCCATAGGGTCTTAACCCTCTTTAAAACCCGCTCATGGACAGGGAGGCCAAGCCTGGAAGGTCCTGCTGAACCTGAGACCCCGAATAGGGGTCCTCCTCCTCGGACAGTTCTTTCAACTCCATGTTTAAGTTGTCCGCTACCCTTTTAAGAAGCTCCTGATGAGCTTTGAAATCAGGGAGCAGAGCTCTCCTATCCCTGGCGGCTGCATCATCCGGGGAAGAGGAGGATGAGTGTGGGAGGGGCCCTGTAGAGGGGCCCTCCTGAGGGTCAGATTCCTCATCCGAGGAATGGTCTTTGTCAGCCCTGCCTGGAGGGGGGGGCGGTGGTAAGGAGGGAAACGGCCCAGGGTACGGGGTCGGCTGAGAACCCCAGGGTCCCCAGTAGGGCCATTGCCAGGGACCTTGTGGCCAAGCAAGGAATGGCCCTGGAGCCGCATAGGAAGGTGCTCCGTGCACCCGGTGTCCCGGACTATGGGACTGGTGCCAACGAGACCTGCGGTCTCTGTTGTCTCTCCCTGATGAGGCGCTCCGAGACGATGAATGGTCTCGGTGGTGCCGGCGGGGTGAAAGGCTGGAGGAGCTGGACCGGTGCCGTGCTGAGGTCTTATACCGGCGCTTCCTGGGGGATCGAGAGTGGTGCCGATCCTCCGGAGTGCGTCCCCGCCTGGAGTCCTCGGAGCGCTCTCTGTCTGTCGGTGCCAAGCCCGGCACCGGGCCGCTTGCTTTATGAGCCGGGGATCTGGGCCAGCGCCAAGAGTGGAATTCCGCCAGAGGTTGCACGGGTACCAGGATCCACACCGGGCTCCCCATGATGGATCTGGAGCAGTGTCAGGATCGGGAGCGATGATGAGTGCTCCCGAGGTCTTTGGGCACCAGGATCCGCACTGGACTGCGTGCCGGGGATCGTGACTGGTGCCGAGCTCCTGCGACAGCTTCTGAGGAGCGTGAATGGTGCCGGGCAGGACAAGTAGTTGGTGCCGGGCTATGCCCCGGGGATCAGGACCGACGCCGGATGTCTCTCTGGGACACCGGGATCCACACTGGGGTGCTCTCACGGGATCGAGAACGACTTGGTGAGGCGGGACTTGGGTGACGACGTCCCGCTGAGGAACCTCGAGAGCGGCCTCGGTGCTGCGGGGCTCAACGACTCGATGTTGGAGCAAGGAGGGGAGCCCTCACTCTCAACCCTCCTCGACCGTCTGGGGGGAGACCTCGACTCCTGTCTCCGCCACACACTGGGGGCACCCAGCGCGGGTTTTCCCCGGGACGCCGGTCCCTGCGCCTCGTCCGAGGGGGGGACGGAGGCATGGGCATGCCCATGAGGCCACGTGCCGCAGCGAACGTCTCCGGCATCGACGGTCCCTGCAGGGGCACTCCCGCACCCCGAGGAGTCGGGGGAGGCTCCCTGCGCGGAGATGCCAGTGCTGGAGCAGTCTTGACAGCACGTGGCTGGGGCATCTCCTTTGCTGCCCCCGGCGGTACCGGTGGTGCGGGGGAGTCCATGTGAGCGGCTTGTCGCTTCTTTTTCTTCAGCACCGCTGGCTGCTTTTGAGCTGACTGTCCCGGTGCCGGCGCTGCGCTGTGCACTGACGATACGCTCGGTGCCGCAGGGGAGCGGGACGGTTCTGAGTCCGGCCAGAGTGCGGACTCCATCAGGATCGCTTTGAGGCGAGCATCCTGCTCCTTCTGGGTGCGAGGCTTAAATGCCTTGCAGATCCTACACTTTTCCCTCTGATGCTGCTCCCTGAGGCAACGGAGGCAGCTGTCATGAGGGTCGCTGGTAGGGAAAGCGTTGCCGCAGTCAGCGCAGGCTTTAAAACCCGTTGAGCTTGGCATGGCTCAACAGAAAGCCCCGAAGGGCAAACTTATCTTAAACTCTAACTATTATCTACTACTTAAGAAAACAACAAACTCTAACAACTAGACTAACTATGTGGGATTGCTACCTGCTTCGAAAAGCAAGGGGCAGACATTCCAGCTACCGTCAACGGGCGGAAAGAAGGAACTGGGGGCCCACGGGGTCGGCAGCGCCCTATGTACCACGACATGAGCGTGGTACTCCAGGGGGCGCCTGGGCCGACCCTACGGGACTCGCTAGGGGCAAAAAAGTTCCGGAGACTAGTGCACGGGGCGCGCACTCACCTATGTTGGAATGGATATGAGCAATCACTCGAAGAGAGAACTTGGCTCTATGTGGAGAGGTCCTATATTCCTCTCCCTTGCCATCATGGTTTGATAAAGTGACTCAGTGCCTGCAGCTGGCGATAAGAGTGGGTAACAGCTCAGGGCACCAAAACTTGATCTTGGGAGGAAGTCACTAGACAGTGCTGGTGGAGTGGCTGTGATGCCATCCATTCAGTATCAGGCTTCCCTTCAGAAGCAGAGCCAGGAGGGGATACCACTGGCTGCAAGAGAAAGTACTGTACATGGAAAGACAAGATGTGTGTGAAGGCAAAAGGGAGCGTTCTGCTCTGTGGTACACATGGAGCCCATTGAGAAGAATCACATCAAAGGAACAGACAGGTAGAAAATGCCCTAGCTTTGTAGAGTGGAAGGTCAGAAGGAGCTGCAGGTCTAGTCTGACCTGCATGGCCTACGCTGCATCCTTCACTCAGGAGCTCCTGCCTGTCAGTGCCCAGAGCAGATCATTCAGAGCGCGCGTGCACACCACAAGCTCAAGGAAAGCTTGTGTTTTTTTTCTAAAAGTTGACCGTGAATCTCTCTCCATCAGGAGCCAGAGGACTCTGCTGTTGGAGTCACTGGTTTAGCCTGCTTCAGGCAAAGATTGTAAACATTTTTATTCATCATTGCTCTGTGTTTCTATCTCACGCCCTGGAGAAAAGGGCCCCAAATTATTACAACTGAACTAACCAAACCCAACAGGCAGCTGTTAGCTAGGTCATTCCCAGCCTGGCCTTGTTGGAGCCCTCAGTGCAATAGCTGGGGGCTGGACACCCTGCCCCCACAGCCCTCGGGCCCAACTCCTAGAGCCCCTCTTGCCATCCCCTGGCAGACCAATGGCATACAGGGGGTCTCCAGTGCCTGGGGGCCAAGCCTACATTTGCACCCCCCCCAAACCTCATTGCCCCCCCTCCACGCAGGGCAGGAGAAGTCCCAGTGCTGCCCCCCAGTTGCCCTGAGGAACAGGGGGTCTGTACCTGCGGGGTGGGCATAAGGCACAGGGGGGTGCAAATGCAGGCTTGGCTCTGCCGCGCCCCCCCCCCCCCCCCCACACACACTTACCCGGCGCACACTGCCTGCCGCAGCCTGATGCCGGTTTGGATGGGGTGGCCTCACCCCCCCAGTCTGGGGAAGGGGGCTGGGCTGGCCCTTCATGACATGCAGGGGGGAGGGTGGGCGCACTGAGGGGCACCCCTCAGAGCCTCCTGCAGCCCCCTGCCTCCTGCATGTCGTGAAGGGCCTGCTTTCCCTCCCCCCAGCATTACGCCACTGTGGCAGACTTACCCTATCTGTCCCTAAGTGTGGTCTAGCCATGCTCTCTCCAGGACCTTGATTTTTTTCCCACGCCCTCCCTTTTTGCACCTTTTTTTTCCTTTCTAGTTTTACTCACTTATGGGTGACATAAGGGTGACACAGCTTGGCAGGGTGTTGCTGTGGCCGTACTGTACTGGGAGCACACTCTCATAGCTGGTAGCAGTGAGCATGCGCCTGAAAAGATCCATCCACAGACGTGACGGTTTTCATGTCTCGCAGCTGGATGTCAGCTCCACAGAGCTTGGCCTGGTGGTGACTGGCAAGGCCTTCCAGAGAAGGCTGGAGAACACAGCACAGTGTCTGGGTGGCTTGGTGCTATGGCTCTGGCTGTGCGCTCATACCCAACTGTTCCTCATTCACAGGATGTGGCTCACTGTTGGCACCATGGTCCCTATGTGCCACACAAAGCTGATGTCCCCATCATCGCATTGGCTGTTGGGAACTGTCTACCTCAGCACTGCAGGAGCTCACAACGGCGCTCACAGACAGGGCTGTGTATGTGCAGGGTGCGGGGTGTCTTGCACCTCTGGCATGAATTGTCTCTCTTGTTGTTGACTCTGCTCCCACCTTGTGCCCACAGCTGGCCCTGGCATGCTGAGGGGACCCCACTTGCAGCTGCCCTTGTCTATAACTGAGATTTGTGAGAGGGCTCACATGCAGTTGTATGCAGGGTTGATTCTCCCTGGTGGCTGATGGCACCTCTGGCAGTACAAAGCTGAGAGGAGCCTATCTGAAATACCCAGGCTACCAAGCAAGCCCAGCCCTAGACAGCAGGTCTGTCAGTGCCAGTGAAGATTCTAGCTACACACCAGTGTGCATAGGGAGTAGATGGCACAAGGAAATGGCCTTTTATGAGCTTCATCACATTGGTGTCACCTGCTGGTGGGGCAGGTTGTAGTCTAACTGATGCCCTCATAGCAACTGTACTAAGCCTCAGTATCACTGTCCAGCTCATTACCATTTCAATAATATGGCATCTTACTATTCTTCAAAGTGCTCTCCCCTCAAAGCCATCTCAGCTAAGAAACCATGGCGTATATTTCATTTAGAGAGACAACCATAATAAGCGGATATTTTCTCACCTCTTCTGCTTAGCAGAAAACGAACAAACCTCCTGCAAAGAGTAATATCAAGCAGAGAGGCTTATTTAAGGGTTTGGATTTTTTTTTCCATTTTCCATGTTCTTTAGCTCTGCTGCATAACTATAGTTGCTGAAAGAATGGCTCGTTCACATTGCCACTGAGCATTCTGCAGGGATACAGCCAAATCTGCAACCCAGACTTAATCAGAGCACCACTGTACTATTCAATGCATGAATTCAAGTCACAGATAGACAACATACACCACATGTCTGAAGATCATTGCATGTTTACACAGAGAGGGGGATCACCTCTGTTTATGACATCAGTGGGACCATTATTGGTTACTGTGTCCCACTCTGATGTCCCACACTGCAAAGAGGATGTTGACAAATTAGTGAGGGTTCAGAAAAGAGCTACAGGAATGATTTGCAGTCTGGAAAACCTGCCTTGAAGAGAAAGACTAAAGAAGCTCAGGCTTTTTTAGTTAATTCAAGGAGAATTGAGAAGTGATTATTACGGTCTATAAATTCCTCTATGGGGAGGAGATTTCTGAGAGTAGAGGCTTCTAACCTACAGACAAAGGCAAAACAAGACCCAGTGGCTGGAATTTGAAGCTAGACAGTTTGAACTTGAAATAAGGTGCAAATGTTTAACAGTGAGGGTGATTAACTACTGAAACAAACTACCAAGGAACATGATGGATGCGCCATCACTTGACATCTTTATCTCTAGACCTGTGTGTGTGTATGTATCTAGCTCAAATGAAGTTATGGGCTAGATGTAGAGATCACTATGTGAAGTTCTCTGGCCTGTGTTATATCTGGCTTTAGAATCTCTTAATCTAAAACTGCATAAAGAATACAGCTTGCACAGATTCACCACAAAGAAGAAAGGAAGGGGGCTCCATTCTCCCTGCAATGCATAGATCCTTCCTTACTCTTTACAACATCCATGTCCAAATACAACAAAAATGTCTTATTAAAAGTTAATGAAAACTCCCTTGGCAGCAGATCAGGGTCAGAGGTCCATAAATGAAAAACACATGTGGTTACTAAGCACAGATTACTACAGCACAGGGGGGAATTTCTTTCATTATACAAATGTACTCTTTTGATGCAATCAGTTTTGGAAGAAAAGTTAGAAAAGATAAGTCCTGTAAACATAGCAGCCATTTGTGGATAAATAAACCGTGGAAATTAAAACAAAAAGTAAAACCATTCGGCCAGTAGCGCTAGAGCATCTAGCCCGTCTTTCCCAGCCTTCACAGCACAGCACTCCAAGCTCCTTGTGATTCTTGACATGCAACTCAGATAAAAGGGCTCAACCATCTTCCCACCATACACACATCAAGGTCACCCATAACTACCTGGAGTCTGGGCGTTCTGTCCCTCCCATTGATATGGACTATGGCCAGATAGCCTCCCCACTTCTCTCACACTCACTGCTAGCTGTGCATTTTAAATATAAAGCTCAATAAATGTGACTGTCACAAATAAAACCCAGGGGAGACATTTCTTAAGGGAGATCAGCAAACGCTACCAACATCTGTGATGTTGTATATAATGTCAAACTGAGCACCTTCACATGTGCTTAGTGAGAGATTAATGCAGAGCAAAGGGGCCAGGTTGACAGGGTTAGAACCCTACATAGTCTGCTCAGCCACAGCTCTTCACTAGTGGCAAGCACATTCTGCCCCATCAGTGGGCTCCAACCCTCTTCTGAAGCAGTGTGCTGGTCTAGGGCCCTGATCCCCTGCTCCGATCTGTGCAAGTAGGCTAGTGCTTAGCCCTTCTGTGCTCGAGCTGCAGCCTACCCTGAACCCGCCAAGAGGACCTGACTATCCGCATTGGGACAGGTGGGAAAACAATTGGACCCTCTCGGGCCTCAGTCACGTTGGCTCTCCTCGTCCTGCCTGGGCGTTGGTGTGGTGGTGGCTGCCTGCCCCACTCCTGCCGGTTGCTGTCACTTAGCTATGCTGGGTGTGCTGTGCAGTGAGCGTACCACTCACGCTGCGGTGCACACAGTCAGCAGGGGGCAGTGGCTGTCAGGAGCAGCGCACGTAGCTGCAGCCACTGCCATGCCAACCCCATGGGCAGGAGGTGGTGCTGGCGCTGACTCAGGTTCAGAGGGAAACGTCAGGTCACAAAATGATTTGAGCCTTTCAAGTTGGGGCTTAGGCCAGGTCAGGCTTAGAAATGAGGCCCGAGTAGACCTGGGCTGACTGCAACTTGATTATGCTTGTGAGGCATTTGAGTCTCTTCAAGACAGTATGCCTGGCTGGCACCAGAGTCTGTATGAAGCATTGAGATCTCAGAGGGGCTGGGGTCTTTCCAAGGTGGAATGCCAGGCTGGCATTCAGGTCTCTCCAAGGTACTGGGGTCTCTCTGAGGCAGTACACCTTGATGGTGCTGAGGAGTTGCTGAGGTACCAGGGTATCTCTGAGATGGCATACCTGGCTGGGGCTGGAGAACTCTTCACGGCGACAGGGTATCTCTTAGGCAGCAAATCTGGTTGTTGCTGGGGTCTCTCCAAAGTGCCAGGTGTCTGAGGTTGGACACCTGGCTGGCACTTGTATAAATCAGTACATCATCCAGGCAGGCTGCAACATATACCTAGTGAGGTCGGAGTAGCTTATCCATTCTAAATGTTTAAATGTTGCTGGGGCCCCATGGAGACCAAACTGAAGGATTTGGGAGGCCATCAGGTGTGGCGAGTTCAGTCAGATTCCATTGTGAAGGGGATCTGCCAATAACCCTAAGTAAGATCCAGTGTTGTGCATAGTGCCTGCCCCAGTTCAATTAGTATCTCATCAATCCTAAGCATAGGATAAGCATCAAATTTAAAAACTATATGTACTTTGTGGAAGTCAATACAAAACTGAATACTGTGGTCGGTGAGCCACAGCCACCGGTCAAAGGTCACTAGGAAGGACTCCGGGTCATCTTCTGGTCCCATCTTAGTGAGGGCTCCTCTTCCCACATTGGCAACCTGCACCAACCTGTAGGACCTGGGAGTCCCAAGCCAGTAGTTTGAGCATGAATTGCTGATAATCCTTCTTGATGCTTCTGCTAGAACTGCTGCTGCTGTAATTGTTGCTGTGTCAGGAACTGTTGCAGCTGCTGCTCTCCCATCCATTTCACAAAAGCCGCAAGACCCATGCTTCTCTCCGGGCAATAGCAAGCTATGCCCGCGTTCTCCATTATGTGTACACTGATGGCTCTAATCACCAGCTGGAAATAGACAATCAGCCACACTCAGGTTCATTTCAGGGCTTTGTTTACTATCTTCACAAACAAGAAAGATGAGTGAGCAAAAAGTAACACAAACAACAGTCTGGTTAGGGGTTCAGACTGGGCTCCTCTGACCCTGCCAGGGGGTCTCCATAGGATTGGTTGGTCTGTCTGCTCTGGTTACCAGCCCCTCTTCTCCTGGTTTTCCCCCTTTATATTAGCCAATTGAGAATGTGGGCCAATCATGAGGTGCTGATCAGCTGATTCCCAGCATCTGTCTGCTGAGCACCTCTGTGGGGCAGGGTCAGCTCTTCCATCAGGTTATTAAAAGGAGTAGAAAGCCCTGTTACAATGGGCAACAAGTCACCTCCACTTTGAGTGCTCATACCCATCCAGTTCAGTATTTACCATTTTCAGGATGGCCTTTTGTTCCTGGGTGCTAATTCCCCAAATCATGGGGAAAAAGAGAATGTAGATTTCACTTCACTTCCAGCACTGTATGCATGGAACAATCCAAGGCAGTTTACAATACAACTGACTCATGAGTTCCTTCCCGACTCAACCTCAGTGTGCACACAAGGCAGCATAGTGCTCCTCCCATTGTACTGGGCCCTGCACACCACAGACTAAGCAGCAATTTGTGCCCTGAAGAGCTTACAAGTCAACCAGCCATAGCAGTGACAGACAGACAGACAGCCAAAATCCCAATGGCAAAGGTACATCTTGTGAGGTGCTTTTTAATCAAATTGCTCCAAACCCTCCTACCCCTCCCCATCATCCAGATGCCCCTGCAAAAAGCCCTCCCAGCCCACCCCACAAAAAGCAGGAGTGGGGGGGAGGAGGAACTTACTTCTCTGTCCCTGCCCCCACCCACTCAGTAGTGATAACCAGGTCAGGTTCCCACTCCCAGCCTCCCACCTGCACGAACACCACCTAGTATGAAGAGGCGAAGAAAAACTCCCACCAGTGAGAAATCAATCATTTGGACAGACTGCAGAACACCTGGCTGGGGAGGTGATGTGAAAGGGGTTTGCTTACTGTTTGAGGGAGAGCTCCCCACACCAAGCAACCCATCCCATGCATGTCCCCACCCTTCCACATCGTTAGCTATGAGGGCTTGGGAAGAGTCAAGCTAGTTTGAGAGCCTAGAACAGATCAGAACTGGCACTGTGCTGACCAGGAAGGTTAATGGAAATAGCCACACTTGAAAAAGGGCCATGTCTCTTAGCTGATACTTTAATCTTATGGCTGTTGCATTCAAGCCTCAATATCTTGGTCCTGTCTTTTTAGAAAACAACACAACGTCCAATGGCTATTTTCATCCCTGCATATTAGAAAGGGATGCATGAAGAATCTGATTTGAACATTTGGAAAGCAGCTTTTCTTCCAAAATAAGGATTGCTCCAACATTACTAGTCGAAATGTACACAATGCCATATTTGGGAATGGTATATTATTAGTTCCCTCGCGGCACTCTGGCTGTTGCAACAACAAAACCTGGCATGGAAAAGAACAGTCTCTGCAGATCATGATATGGAGCCCCTCAGCACACTGGCATGTATGGATTAGCACATATTGTATTGTGAAAAGGAGACACACACATGTCCCTCCAAGACAGACTGGCGAGGGTGCTCGGGCAGGAGAATGGCTTCCCTTTAAGAGGCTCTCGAAAGATGCGTTTTCTGTTTCCAGCAGAGTTCTGGAGGGAGAACTGAGTTCTGTTCCCAGTTCTTTTGCAGATTTTCTGTGTGACCCTGTATGAATCCATGAAAGCCTGAGAGGCAGGGCTCAATCATGCTATAAATTATTGGAGCTGCTCAACCACCAGGACCATGAAACCCCTATGGTGCCACTAGCATCCTGGTGTACTGCGACTCGACAGCAAGCACTGTAGTTCCTTCAGTAGCTAGGCCAGTAGCTAGGCCTTGGAGGTGCTAGCCCTGGTGGGTCCCAATAATCACAGTTATTAAATCACAGTTACAGTTCAAAGTGAGCAATAGCAGTAAATGTTTGGATTGCCCAATCGAGAGTCAGTACTCTTAGATGTAGTGCTGTGGGAGCCCTCTCTAGTCCAGTCTCTAGTCAAGCTTCTTGCTGAACTGCCCAAGAGCAGCCTAGCAGGGAGACAGGGACTTGGGGTGTTCCACTTGTGTCTGTCTCTCTCACACTGGCACATTTTCCAAGTGGGAACAGGTGAGCCTCTGTGTCCCAGTCACACAAGGTCACTGTCACTCCTCCCTGGGTTCAGATTGTGCCATATGCCTCCTGATTTGCACTTCAAATGTGTGGTCACTGACTGGATCTGGGGAGAGACTGCCTGAGCTTTGCATGTCACTGTGGCAAGGTCCTGGGACCACAACAGTTCTGGGCAGGGATTTGGCCAGCCGGGATTATTTCTGTGTTTGATTTGTCCTGCCCAGTGACTTGTCTTAATTGCTGGTCTAGTATTTTTAGCATCTTTTGCTTGTGATTATTTGCTCCTGTGGCCAGGGTGTTGGGATTGGTAAAACCGGGCCGATGATGCTGGGAGTCCACTGGGTTTAGTGTTTGCTCTTCTAGTGCTCCAAGATGGACAAAGTGGTCGCTGCTGTGGTCAAGGTGGCGCAGGCAATGGAATAGTTCTTTCCATGTGCTGACTAGCAGGAGTGGGGGCTTGCTCTACTGTTCTGAAGAGAGCTGCTGGGGCTGAGCACTTCAGAAAAAACAGAGTTACTTACCAGTAAATGTTGTTCTTCGAGATGTGTTGCTCATATCCATTCCATTATAGGTGTGCGCGCGCCCCGTGCACAGATTCCCAGAACATTTTTCCCCTTAGCAAGCCCCTTAGGTTCAGCTCAGGCGCCCCCTGGAGTACTGCACTCATGCCGCGGTACATAGGGCACTGCCGACCCCACGGGCCCCCAGGCCCTTTTTTCTGCCAACTCCGACAGCGGGGACAGAGGGTGGGTGTGGAATGGCTTTGAGCAACACATCTCGAAGAACAACAGTTACTGGTAACTATCCCTGTTTTCTCTCTTCAAGTGATTGCTCATATCCATTTCATTATAGGTGATTAAATAGCCATACCTTGGAGGTGGGTAGGAGTCAGTGTTGAGCTGCCCTCACCAGCATGGCTCTGCCGAAGCCTGTGTCCTCTCTCGCCTGCTGCACGATGGCGTAGTGGGACGTGAAGGTGTGGACCGACGACCAGGTCGCTGCTCTGCAGATGTCTTGCAGGGGCACTCTCTCCAGGAAGGCCGCGGATGAGGCCTGAGCTCTGGTTGAGTGCGCTGTCACAGCTCCTGGAAGCAGCACCTTTGCCTGCTCATAACAGGTCCTGATTCAGGTGGAGATGCGCTGGGTGGAGACAGGTGAGCCCTTCATCCGATCCGCCACTGCCATGAACAGCTGTGTTGACTTCCAGAACAGCCTGGTCCGCTCGATGTAGTAGGCCAGGGCTCGTCTGACATCCAGGGAGTGCCATCTCCGCTCCTCCTCCGAACCGTGCGGTTTAGGAAAAAACACGGGGAGGAAGATATCCAGGTTATAATGAAACTGAGACACCACCTTAGGCAGGAAAGCCAGGTGGGGTCTCAGTCGGACCTTATCTTTGTAGAAGACCATGTAGGGTGGCTCCGAGGTCAAAGCTCTTATCTCAGAGACCCTCCTAGCCGATGTAATGGCCACTAGGAAGGATACCTTCCAAGAGAGTATGAGCAGCAGGCATGGGTGGTCCTGTCAGCATGGCGAGGACCAGGTTTAAGTCCCAGGGAGGCACCGGGTCGCGGACCTGGGGATATAGCCTCTCCACCCCCTTGAGGAACCAAAGCTGACATGGGGTGTGAAAATAAGGATCTGCCTTCCATTGGCTGGTGGAAGGCCGAGATGGCCGCCAGGTGTACCCTAAGAGACTCTAGAGCTAAGCCCTGTAGCTTCAAATGGAGGAGGTACTCCAAAATCGCCTGTATGGACGAGGAGCTTGGTGGGATACCCCGGGACTGTGCCCAACAGGTAAAACGCTTCCACTTGGCTCGGTACACCACCTGGGTGGAAGGTTTCCTGCTGCTAAGCAGGACCTGCTGGACTTGCATGGAACAGGCTCTCTTTCCCTCCGTCAGCCACAGAGTCTCCAAGCTGTCAGGTGGAGGGAGTCCAGGTCCGGGTGGAGCAGGTGACCCTGGTCCTGGGAGAGCAGGTCGTAACGCCTCGGGAGCAGCAGCGGTGTGGCTATGGACAGGTCCAGCAGCAAGCTGCACCAGTGCTGCCTCGGCCAAGCTGCGGCGATCAGTATGATGTCCGCCTCATCTCTCTTGATCTTCAAGAGGACTCTTGGCAGCAGTGGAATGGGGGGAAACACATACATCAGGGTCCCCATCCAGTCTATAAGGACCGCATCGGAGATGGAGCCCGACTCACGACCCCAGAGCGAGCAGAACCTCGGGCATTTCCTGTTCCAGTACGATGCGAACAGGTCCAGTTGGGGAACACCCCACTTGCGGAAGACAAAAGCTACCACCTCCTGGTGTAGCGACCAGTCGTGTCGGGGTAGAAACGACCGGCTGAGGCGGTTCGCCTCGTTGTTCCTGACCCTCGGGAGGTGAGAGGCAGATATATGAAAGTCGTGCCTCACCGCCAAGTCCCAAAGTTGAATGGTCTCCTGGCAAAGAGCCGAGGAGTGCGTTCCCCCCTGCCTGTTCATATAGAACATGGCTGCTGTATTGTCCCGTGAGGACCTGTACCATTCTGCCTTTCAGAAATCTGAGGAAAACCTTGCATGCCAGGTGGACTGCTCTGAGCTCCCTGACATTGATGTGGAGGGACATCTCGCCTGGTGACCAGAGCCCTTGGGTGCTCAGGTTGCCGCTGATGTGGGGTGCTCCTCACCCCACATCTGAGGCATCTGTGATCAGAGTCACTGATGGTGTCAAGTCCCTGAAGGGAACTCCCTTCAATACCTCCCTTGGGTCCTTCCACCAGATTAGGAAAGCTAGTATCTGTGTGGGCACCATGACCACCCCGTTCAAAGGGCGTCTGGCTGGGGCATACACCGAGGATAGCCACGTCTGGAGAGTCCTGAGTTTGAGGCGAGCCAACCTCACCACATACATACAGGCTGCCATGTGTCCCAACAGCTGGAGGCAATGCCTGGCTGTCGTCATGGGGGACGTGTGGAGATCGTCGATTATGGCAGCCATCACCTCGAAGCGAGGCCATGGGAGAAAGACTCTGGCCCGGGTAGCATCCAGTGTGGCACCAATGAACTCTATGCGCTGCACTAGGGTGAGAACGGACTTCTGCTCGTTGATGAGCAGCTCCAGGTTGGTGCATACTGCACATGTGAGGTCTAGGCTGTTCCTTACATGGGCCCTGGACTTGCCCCGGATCAGCCAATTGTCCAGGTATGGGAAAATCTGTACTCCCCTGCGGCGCAGGTGGGCCGCAACTACCGCCATGCACTTCGTAAAAAATGGGGGTGGACGAGAGGTGAAAGGGTAGGGCCGAGAGCTGGTAGCGACCACCAGCTACCACAATGGAGCGGGACTGGCTGTGAGGTGCCAAAGCCGCCGGTGCCAAAGGTCGATAGGTGTCAGGAGGCACCGGGATCTGCGCCGGACTAGGTGCCAGGGATCGAGACTGGTGCCGTGTGTCGGTCAGTGATGTACGGTGCCGAGCTGGGCTCTCCGTGGAGGAATGAGAGTTGGAGCTGCGACCCCTGCGTGAGCCTCTGGACCTGCCACGGTGTCGAGGAGCTCGACGACTCGGTGCCGGAGCTGGGAGGGGAGCCCGCACTCTCTACTCTCCTTGATCGTCTGGGGGGAGACTTGGACTCCTGTCTCCACCAACCCCCGGGGCCACCCAGCGTGGGTTTACCCCGAGACGCCGGTCCCCTGGCCCTTGGCCGAGGGGGGGACGGAGGCGTGGGCAGGCTCATGAGGGTGCATGCCGCAGCGAACGCCTCCGGTGTCGACGGTCCCTGCAGAGGCGCTACCCCACTCCGCAGAGTTGGGGAAGGCTCCCTGTGTGGAGATGCCAGTGCCGGAGTAATCTCGACGGCACGTGGTTGGGGCATCTCCTGACTCCCCCCAGGCCGGGTGGGCGGTGCGGGGGAGTCTCAGCGCGCGGTGTCCTTATCTTTGCGGCGCTTCGGTGCTGGGCCCTGGAGCGATGATGTCGGAGCCGAAGAAGCGCTCCGCACCAAGGAGACGCTTGGTGCCGCGGGGGAACGTGCCAGTTCGGAGTCTGGTCGGAGTGCAGACTCCATAAGGATAGCCTTCAGCCGCGCATCTCTCTCCTTTTGAGTGTGAGGCTTGAAGGCTTTGCAAATTCTACATTTGTCCTTGTGGTGCTGCTCTCCAAGGCATCGGAGGCAGCGATCGTGAGGGTCTCTCAGGGGGAAAGCCTTAGCACACGCGATGCAGGCTTTGAAGCCAGTTGAGCCAGGCATGGCCCAACCTGAAGAAAAACCCCTGAGGGTTTTCTATCTATCTATCTAACTGAACTACTAACTACAACCACTTAACACTACTTTAACAGTAAACGGTCTCTAACAACAGCAATCAAGAACAAAGGGGATGCTACTTGCTAGGCAAGAGGCAAACGTTCCAGCAACCGTCAACGGGCGGAAAGAAGGAACTGGGGACCCGTGGGGTTGGCGGCGCCCTATGTACCGCGGCATGAGCGCAGTACTCCAGGGGGTGCCTGAGCCGACCCTACGGAGCTTGCTAAGGGGAAAAAAGTTCAGGGAATCTGTGCACGGGGCGCGCACACACTTATAATGGAATGGATATGAGCAATCACTCGAAGAGAGAACCTGGCCCCACAAAGGCATGAAAATCACATTTCTGTCTTAACATCTTGTGCCCACTATTATCACAAGACATCTCGCTTGGTGACCAGCGCCCCTGGGTGCTCAGGTTGCCGGTGATGTGCGCTCCCCACCCCGCATCTTAGGCGTCCGTGATCAGAGTCACCGACGGTATTACCTCCCTGAAGGGAACTCCCTTCAACACCTCCCTTGGGTCCTTCCACCACAGTAGGGAAGCCAATATCTGGGTAGGCAATGTGACCATCCTGTTCAGAGGGTGTCTGACTGGGGCGTACACTGAGGCTAGCCACATCTGGAGAGGCCTGAGTTTGAGGCGAGCTAACCTCACCACATACGTGCAGGCTGCCATGTGTCCCAACAGCTGGAGGCACCGCCTGGCTGTTGTCGTGGGGGACCTGTGGAGGTCGTCTATTATGGCAGCCATCGCCTTGAAGCGAGGCCTTGGGAGAAAGGCTCTGGCCTGGGTGGCATCTAGTGTGGCCCCAATGAACTCTATGCGCTGCACCGGGGTGAGAATGGACTTCTGCTCGTTGATGAGCAGCCCCAGGTTGGTGCACACTGTGCACGTGAGCTCCAGGCTGTTCCTGACGTGGGCCCTGGTCCTGCCCCGGATCAGCCAGTCGTCCAGGTATGGGAATATCTGAACTCTCTTGCGGCGCAGATGGGCTGCTACTACCGCCATACATTTTGTAAATACCCTGGGGGCGGATGAAAGGCCAAAGGGCAGGCTGAAAACTGATAGTGGCCACCAGCTACCATAAACCGTAGGAACCTTCTGTGCCCTGAGAGGATAGAAATGTGAAAGTATGCGTCCTTTAAGTCGAGGGCAGCATACCAGTCCCCTGGATCTAGGGTAGGAATGATAGAGGCTAGGGAGACCATCCGGAACCTGAGGCGTCTGATGAACTTGTTCAGACGGCGGAGATCTAGAATGGGCCTCAGACCCCCCTTGGCCTTGGGGATTAGGAAATACTGGGAATAGAAACCCCTTCCCCTTTCCTGTAAGGGAACCTCTTCCACCGCTCCTAGCTGGAGGAGGGAGCAGACTTCCTGAATGAGGAGCTGCTTGTGAGAGGGGTCCCTGAAGAGGGACTGGGTAGGAGGGGAGTCTGGAGGGAAGGCTGTCAGCTGTAGGGCATAACCCCTGCGGACTATACCAAGGACCCATTGGTCCGAAGTAATGCTTTGCCAGTGGGCATAATACGGCCTGAGTCTGTGGGCAAAGGGCTGGTTGAGATCCAGGAGGAAAGGAAGAGTGCCACCCTCGTGCGCACCGTCAAAAGGATTTTTTATTATTTTGGCCTTTATTAGGGCCTTGCTGGACCCCTGCCAAAGAACCTGAACGGTCACGGCAGTTGGGGTCTCGGAACTGCTCCCAACCCCTCCTGGATTGAGCGGGTCGCCTTGGAGGCGGCTGAGGCTGCTGCTGGGCCTGAGGCCGAGACTGACGCCTCGAGGCCTGCGGGGTGTAGAGCCCTAAGGACCGCAGCGTAGCCCTAGAATCTTTCAGGGTATGCAGCTTGTCATCGGTTTTGTCCGAAAAGAGGCCAGCACCATCGAATGGGAGATCTTGTATGGTATGCTGGACCTCTTGGGACAACCCCGACGACTGGAGCCACGAGGATCGTCTCATGACTATGGCCGAGGCCATAGCCCTGCTGGCAGCGTCCGCCACGTTGCTGGAGGAATGCAAGGCCGCTCCTGCCACCGCAGCGCCCTCCTCGATGACAGTCGAGAAGTCTGCCACTTTGTCCTGGGGTAAAACCTGCGAGAGGATCTCAGAGAGTCTCTGCAGTGAGGACCAGAGGTTGAGGTTGTACCTCCCGAGGAGCGCCTGGTGGTTCGCAATCCTCAGCTGCAGAGATGCTGTTGCACAGACCTTGTGGCCAAACAGGTCTAGTTTTTTGGCTTCTTTATTCTTGGGGGTGTTACCCTGGGCCCCCTGTCTATCCCTCTGGTTCACCGCATCCACCACCAACGAGCATGGCGCAGGGTGATTATATAAGTACTCCAACCCCTCGGTGGGCACAAAGTATTTCTTCTCGGCTCCCTTGGCAGTAGGGGGAACCGAGGCGGGGGTTTGCCAGAGGGATTTTGCTACTTTGAGCACCCTCTCGTGGATGGGGAGGACCACTCTAGATGGGCCCACCATCCCAGAAACCCCGAATAGGGGGTCCTCCTTCTCTGAGAGCTCTTTTAGTTCCAGATTCAGGTTGCTAGCAACTCTTTTTAGCATGTCTGATGAGCTCTGAAGTCAGGCAATGGAGTCTTACGGTCCCGGGAGTTTACATCATCGTGGGATGAGGAGGAGGATTGAGGAAGTGGCCCTGTGGAGGGACCTTCCTCTGGGTCTGATCCCCCGTCGGAGGGATGGCCCTTATCCTGCTGGGTCGTAGGGGGAGGTGGTGCCGGGCCACTGATGAGTGGAGCAAGGTGGTAGCCTGGCCCATCTGTGTACCCCAGGGACCCCAATATGGCCACTGCCAAGGCCCGACGCCATGCTGAAGTTGGCATCAGTGCCGACTGGGACACCCGGTGCCGAGATCTGGATCTGGAGCCGCTGGACCTCCGCTTACTTCCCTTTGCGGGGGAGCGCTCCTGGAGGATGACGAAGGCGAATGTCGGTGCCATCGTGTGCGGTGCCAGCGTGGAGAGGAGCTACTGGAGGTGGAATGCCTCCTCCCTCTCGATGACTTACGTCGACACTTCCCCCCCTGGGAGCGGGAGCGGTGCCGACGTGAAGACCGGGACCGCGAAGATCGGTGCCGACCAGAGGAACGGGACCGCGAGGAGCGGGACCGCCTGCGAGATGTCGCATGCGCCGGTGCCGGCAGCATCGGTGCCGGTGCCGGGGGTGTTGGTGCCGGCAGCGACTGTGCCAGAGGCATCAGTGCCAGAGGTGTTGGCACCAGAGGTGGCGATGCCAGCAGTGCTGGTGCCAGAGGCGGTGGTGCCAGTGGTAGAGATGGTAGCGCGATGTAGGGCGCCAGGATTCGCGCCAGGCTGGGTGCCGGGGATCGGGACCAGTGCCGTGAGCTGCGGTGCCGAGTTGGACTCTCCAGGGAGGATTGGGAGGTAGCCCTACATGAACTGCTCGACCGCTCTCGGTGCTGCGGTGTCGAGGAGCTCGATGACTCGGTGCCAGAGCTGGGAGGGGGGCCCGCACTTTCTACCCTCCTTGACCGTCTGGGGGGAGACTTGGACTCCTGTCTCCGCCAACCACCGGGGCCACCCAGCGCGGGTTTACCCCGAGATGCAGGTCCCCTAGCCCTCGGCTGAGGGGGGGACGGAGGCGTGGGCAGGCCCATGAGGGTGAGTGCCGCGGCAAACGCCTCCGGCGTCGACGGTCCTTGCAAGGGCACTACCCCACTCCGCAGAGTTGAGGACGGCTCCCTGCGTGGAGATGCCAGTGCCGTAGTAATCTCGACGGCACGTGGCTGGGGCATCTCTGACTCTTCTGGGCCCGGGCAGGCGGTGCGGGGGAGTCTCGGCGCGCGGAATCCTTGCGGCACTTCGGTGCCAGGCCCTGGGTCGACGACGCCAGTGCTGGAGCAGCGCTCCGCACCGAGGAGATGCTCGGTGCCGCAGGGGAACGCGCTGGTTCAGAGTCCGGACGGAGGGCGGACTCCATGAGGATAGCCTTCAGCCACGCCTCTCTCTCCTTCTGGGTGCGGGGCTTGAAGGCTCTGCAGATTTTGCACTTGTCCCTGCGGTGCTGCTCTCCGAGGCATCGGAGGCAGTGATCGTGAGGGTCACTCAAAGGGACAAGTTTGGCACATTCAGTGCAAGGTTTGAAACCCGTTGAGCCAGGCATGGACCAACGCGAAGAAAAAACCCCTGAGGGTTTCCTAAACTATCTAATTACTGAACTGCTTCCAAACAAACACTAACTAGTAAGGGGCTGCGACTTGGAAAGCAAGAGGCAATGTTCCAGCAACCGTCAACGGGCGGAAAGAAGGAACTGAGGGCCCACGGGGTCAGCAGCGCCCTATGTACCACGGCAGGAGCACGGTACTCCAGGGGGTGCCTGAGCCGACCCTATGGGGCTTGCTAAGGGGAAAAAAGTTCTGGGAATCTGTGCACGGGGCACGCACACCCCTATAATGGAATGGATATGAGCAATCACTCGAAGAGAGAACAGTCAGTGTTGCATGAATGGTAGCAAGTTCTTTGTTATTTGGTGCTCCTCCCTCTTGGATTTCCAGACCCCAGCGTCAATTCAGACACACATACACGGTTCCCCCAGTTTCTGACTGTGTCTGCCTTTTTCTGTCACAGGTATCAGGTGTGTGATGGTGGCTACAATCAGTCTTGTGGGTATTAATGGAGCCTTTGAAGGTGGCTACTGGCTTCTCACGTCCTCCTGCAAAACTACAGTGTGCTGGTAAGTTGAAGGCAATTGTCAAACCCCAGTCTGCTTTGGGAATGAAACCCTCCTGGCAGCAAGTGAGTGGGATCAGACCTGCAGTGAGGATGCAGTGGCCAGCGCCCAGCACAGTGAGTCACAGGACTGGCACTTCACCATGCTCCTCCATCTGTGTGGCAAATGGCACAGATGTAGTAGCAGGGGCACACTCATTAGCCCACATGCTGTGTGCAGAGCTGGACAGCCACCTGTCTGCTATGCAAAGCATTTTGCAGCTGTACTTTAAAGGAGGAAGCTATGCAGGAAGGATGAGCACCACCTAAAGCAAAACGGAACCAGATTGCTGGCATGTAAAATTATGAAGATGGTAGAGGACTCTTTAAGCTAGTGGCTGAGGGAAAAGCACTTCAGACAGAGACATCCCTTAGGGGAAGATCTATTAATGGAGATTCTCTATAGTCTAATAATGCAGGTGATAAGGTGCAATAAGGTGATAAGTACAGGAAGGTGCTGAAGAGGAAGTCATTTGAAAAAGAGTCCCATTCAATTACATCACATGAAGGCAGACAACTAAATAGTGACAAATTTTGTAAGTATACGAATGGTAGAACGAATACGAATATATTGTAAGTATACGAATGGTAGACAACTAAATAGTGACAAATTTTGTAAGTATACGAATGGTAGAAGTCTAAATATTAAGATGGGTGAACTTGAGTGCCTGGTTTTAAATGAGGATATTGACAGAACAGGCATCACAGAAACTTGGAAAAATGAAGATAATCAATGGGACACAGAAATATCAGGTACAAAATATATAGGAATACCAGAGTCGGTCATGCTGGTGGGGGAGCAGCACTGTATGTGAAAGAAAGCATAGAGTCAAATATGGTAAAAATCGTAAATGAATCAAACTGTATGTACCATAAAATCTCTATGGATAAAAATTCCATGCTTGAATGACAAGAGTATAGCGACAGAAATATACTACCAACCCCCTGACTAGGATGGTGATCGAGTATGAAATGCTCAGAGTGATTGGAGAGACTAAAGAAAAATAGAAAACTCAGCAATACAGGGATGGGGATTTCAACTATCCCCATATTGATTGGGTACGTGTCAGGATGGGATAAAGAGATAAAATTTCTAGATGCCAGTAATGACTGCTTCTTAGAGCAACTAGTTCTCGAACAAGTGGAGAGGCAGTTATTGATTTACTCCTAAGTGGTGCACAGGATCTGATCCAAGAGGTGAATATGGCAGAGCCACTCATTAATAGCAACCATAATGTGATAAATTTAAACATCCTTGTGGGAGGGAAAATACCAAAGAAGCTACAATAGTTAAACGGAAGTTAAAAAGGAACAGTCACAAGAGTGAAATGCCTGCAAGCTGCATGGAAACTTTTAAAAAACACCATAATAAAGGCAGAAATTAAATGTATGCCCCCAACTAAAAAAAAATAGTAAGAAGACCAAAACATGCCACCAGGGCTAAATAACAGAGTAAAAGAGGCAATTGGAGGCAAAAAGGCATCCTTTAAAATAGAAAGGCATCCTGAGAAAAATAGAACAGAACATAAACTCTGGCAAGTCAAGTGTAAAAGTATAATTAGGCAGGAAAAAAAAAGAATTTGAAGAGCAACTAGCAAAAGACAAAAACTAACAACATTTTTTTTTAAAGTACATCAGAAGCAGGAAGCTTGCCAAACAATTAGTGGGGGCCACTGGATGATCAAGATGCTAAAGGAGCACTCAAGGAAGACAAGACCATTGCGAAGAAGCTAAATAAAATTTTTACTGCAGAAGATGTGAGGGAGATTACCACACCTAAGCCATTCTGTTTAGGTGACAAATCTGAGGAATTGTCCTAGATTTAGGTGTTAATAGAGGAGGTTTTGGAACAAATCAATAAATTAAACAGTAATAAGTCATGAAGATCAGATGACCAGATGGCATTCACCCAAGAGTTCTGAAGGAACACAAATATGAGATTGCAGAACTACTAACTGTGGTATGTAACCTATCACATAAATCTGCCTCTGTACCAGATGACTGGAGGATGGCTAATGTAATGCCAACTTTGAAAAAAAGTTCCAGAGGTGATCCTGACAATTACAGGCCAGTAAACCTAACTTCAGTATCAGGCAAATTGGTTGAAATTATTTAAGAACAGACTTACAGACACATAGATGAACACAATTTGTTGGGGGAAGAGTCAACACAGCTTTTGTAAAGGGAAATCATGCCTCTTCAATCTATTAGAATTCTTTGAGGGCGATCAACAAATGTGAACAAAGGTGATCCAGTGGATATAGTGAACTTGGGACTTTCAGAAAGCCTTTGCCAAAGTTCCTCACCAAAGGCTCTTAAGCAAAGTAAGCAGTCATGGGATAAGGGGGAAGGTCCTCTCATGGATCAGTAACTGGTTAAAAGACAGGAAACAAAGGGCAGGAATAAATGGTCAGTTTTCACAGGGGAGAGAGGTAAATAGCGGGGTCCCCCAAGAATCTGTAATGGAACCTGTGCTGTTCAACATACTCATAAATGAGCTGGAAAAAGGGGTAAACAGTGAGGTGGCAAAGTTAACAGACGATATTAAATTGCTCATGATAGTTAAGTCCAAAGCAGACTGCAAAGAGTTATGCAGGGATCTCCCAAAACTGGATGACTGGGCAACACAATGCCAGATGAAATTCAATGTTGATAAATGCAAAATAATGCACATCAGAAAACATAATCCCAACTACACATACAGAATGATGGGATCTAAATTAGTTGTTACCACTCAAGAAAGAGATCTTGTGGATAGTTCTCTGAAAATATCCGCTCAATATGCAGCAGCAATAAAAAAAAAAAAAGCTAACAGAATGCTAGGAATCATTAGGAAAGGGATAGACAATAAGAAAATATCATAAAGCCACTATATAAATCCCTGGTATGCCCACTCCTTGAATACTACATGGGGTTCTGGTTGCCTCTTCTCAAAAATTATTAGGGTTATGGAATATTTTCCATATGAGGAGAGATTAAAAAGATTGGGAATGTTCATTTTGTAAAAGAGACAACTAAGGGGGATATGATAGAGGTCTGTAAAATCATGACTGGTGTGGAGAAAGTGAATATGGAAGTGTTACCTACCCTTTCGCATAACACAAGAACCAGGGGTCAGTCACCCAATGAAATTAATAGGTAGCCAGTTTAAAACAAACATAGGGAAGTACTTCTTCCCACAACACAGAGCCAATTAATGGAACTCATTGCCAGGGGATATTGTGAAGGCCAAAAGTATAACTGGGCTCAAAGAAGAATTATATAAATTCTGAGAGAGTAGGTCCATCAATGGCTATTATTCAAGATGGTTGGAGATGCAACCCCATGCTCTGGATGGCCCTAAACTTCTGACTGCCAGAAGCTGGGATCCTATCACACGGGATGGATCACTCAATATTTGCCCTGTTCTGTTCATTCCCTCTGAAGCATCTGGCATTAGCCAGTATTGGAAGACAGGGTAGTGGGTTAGGGAGACAATTGGTCTCACCCTACATGGCCATTATGTTCTTATGATGGTCCCTTCTGGCCTTAAAGTCTGTAAGTCTATTATTTGGTAGTAGCCTTCATTTAAAAATATCCTCTGCCTGTTGCAGGTGCCTAGAGATCACATTCATTAGATGTGTTTGACAGCTCTAGACACATACTATTGCATGCGAATGCATCTAAAGCATTCTTCAAATCCAGTTACTTTTAATCTCCCCCATTCCAAGATCTCAGATGCCTTTCTAACATAAGTTCCTCTCCATTGTTGCAGGCTTGAAAAACCTCACACAAGTTTTGATTCCTTCAAGACTTTGCCACAGCCTCTATCACACATCTGCTCTCATAGAAGAAAAAAAAAGCATACGAAATAATGTTTTCCTTTTTTACACTGTATAATTGTAAGGAAGAGAGTGTTACTTGTGAAAGCATGGTCAGACAGTTATTGCTGTATAGTTTGAAAAGTATTTTCAAACAAAAACATAAAAAAGCAAAATATAAAAGCAAAAAGAGAGCAAGTATTTTTATACCAAACATTGTGCGTATAATGATCTTACACCAGGTTAGATCACAATTTTTGTGCTTGACTTTTCAATGCGTGTAATTAAGATTCTCTCTTTTTTTCCCTCTGTTTCTTGTAAGCTGCATGTTCAAGACATGTTTTTAAATCTTGTTCAGACTGAAATAATTGTATTGTTAGGTTTATACACATTGTGCTTAGCCTGGGCTGAGTTAATGTGCTGAACTACAGATCTGAGTATGCTTTCAGTATTAGGGTTTATTCCCACATGTACCATATTCCATCAGGCAGGACAATCAGAAAACAACTTAGTATAATTTTTCTACCTTAAGGCTAGTTACAGCTTGTTGTGTGAGGCTTTAGCATAATACAGAGCTGTGCAGGGAAAAGCCATGCATGGAGCAAGTTGAGACTGTTATTAATGAGAACTCTCTCTGTGTTTACTTCATGCAGTTACATTGCTGGGTCACATGGTATCTTTCCAGGGACAGGGAGGACTGGTTCCAGTAACCGCTTGAAATTTTTATTGCCAATGTAAACTGAAGTAATGGGGAAAAATTAACCCCAATTCAGCAACACACTCAAGAGCATGCTTAAGTCTAGTTGAAGTTAGTGGGATTTAAACACATGCTTACAGTTATACTTAAGTGTTGAACTGGGGCCTTAATGAATAGTTTATGCCCGTCCAGCTCTATGCTATAAAATACACTGGTATTTTCAATGCAAAAGTGAAGCCAAGAAAGGAGGCTTTGCCGTTTTCTGCTTAACTCTAGTTCTTTATTTCAGTCATCGTCTTGAAGCAATATTTGTAATGTTTACTGTACCAGCAAAAAGAAGCATATTTTAACAATACAATCCTTTTCCCCTATTGCTTTTCACTCTGCGTAGGAATATAATATAAAAATTAGTCTTTGTTTTCTTATAAAAGAATTGACAACTCTTTAACCTTAAAGACGACTATCTCTCCACCCACTCACCCATAAGGAACGCTGTGCTACAAACTGCACTGATTTGTTCGAAAAGGACGTGATTGTTGACAAGTGTGGTGAAAGTGTGCTCACAAGTTTCCCCGTAGTTTTGTTCACATTGTGCTGAACATGTAATGACATAAATGTGTTTATGACAACACGATCATTTTTTGTGGAAATGCAGGTGTTGAGAATTCTTCAGTTCTATGATCACAATGGTAGTTGAAAGGATAAGATAGAAAAATATCAATTCTACTTTTTTTTTAAAAAAAGGGACAAGGATAACTTGAGAATAAATTGAATTCTACAACAAATGTTTAAATAAATCTAAACAGAAGCATATAAACATTCTAACCAATAGAGTAGCTCTTTAGAAAACTGATTTTCTGTATTTGTTTTGGGCAACAGAGGAAAGAAATTGCCACATTGTCTACTCTGCTTTTTTGAAATATGTTTAAGGTACTTTTCTATTGTCATTTTTAAAAATAAAACAATAATTATAACTTATGCCTGCAGTTTGACATACTAATTTGCTTATGGCAGGGTGACCATTCCACACATATCTGGGAACCTCACATGTGACAGAGGCTGGGGTCCCAGTTCTGCAAGAAGCTATGACAGCCACTACATTGGCACACTGGCTCTAGAATGAATACTGTATTACAAGGCCCTGATATCAGAAAACAAATTTAAATAATCTTTCAGTAACTCATCATTGTTGTCAGGCAACCAACCTAAGATCATTACAGGCCAGTTCTAGCCAGCAGCAAGTAGCATTCATGTTTTTCAGTGTGTGGGGAAAAAAGCGGGGAGAGGCAATATAATTTTGGATTATATATGCAGAGGCCTTCCAGCTCAGTGCACTCTCCTGTGGCAGGCTCTATACAGGAGGTCAGATCAAGGGCTCACAATGGTCCCTTTTACAGTGATCAGAGAGGGAACAGAGCATGTCACCAAGAAAGTATACATGGGAATAGCATGAGCATGTAGGGACAAAATTAGGAAAGTTAAGGCAAAGAAGGAGTTACAGCTGGCAAGGAGTTACAGTTAGAGACAACAAAATGGGGTTCTTCAAATATGTCACGCAAAAAAGAAAGATCAAGAACGGTGTGGGTCCGCTGCTCAATGGAGAAGATGAGCTGGTAACGGAAGATGACAGGAAGGCAGAACTGCTCGATGCCTACTTTGCTTCAGTCTTCTCATAAAAAATAACATGTGACTTGACAACTGGAAAAGTTGGAAGGAAGGGATACAGATCAGGATAAGTAAAGAACATGTCAGAGATCTTCTGACGAATTTGAATTAATTCAAGTCAGTGGGGCCTGATTCTATTCACCCCAGGGTGCTGAAAGAATTAGCTGAAGAAATCACAGAGTCACTGGTAATTCATTAGCAAATATTAGCAAATTCATAGCGAGGTCCCAAAAGACGGGAGAAGAGCTAATGTGTAGTGCCATCTTTTAAAAGTGGAAAAAGGAGGAACCCAGGAACTACAGATCAGTTAACCTGACCTCAATACCTGGGAAGCTGCTAGAGCAATGTATAAAATATTCAGTTTGCAAATATCTGGAGGATGATGGGGTTATCACCATTTCCATATCAAAGCTTGGAGTGACGCGACACAAATGTCACAAAATACAGCTGTGTCCATAGCTTTATTTTCTACTGAGTCAGCCACTACACACACAGCTATGGGATAAGGGATCCGTCTGGGGACTTCATGTGTCTAATGGGGAAAGCGGATTTCAGATGCACAGAAGAGTAGGATACTATTTAAGTGTCCTCTAGAATTACTCTCAGGACTCCAGTGGTAGCCATAAAGCCATAGTTAAAACATATGGTTACACACTACCAGTTGCTTCCTGGTCATAACTGGAGTTTTGGAACAATCTAAAGAAATTCTGCTGCCATTAGCAGTGCCCTGAAATGCAACTTAAAATGTGAGGAAATTAACAGACTGGGATTTATCTTTGCACTGTCCATGATTAACAGCTTAGTGCTGGAAAAAAAAAAACAAATGGAAAGACAACATGCACAATGGAAACAGGAGAAAAGACTGATGCTTAATGCCTTGGACAATGCACATCCTGAAGTGCAGTCATGGTCAGAAAATTAACTTGGTAAAAGTGGAAACTCCTTATTCAATAGATCTTCTCCCTCAGTCTTTCCATGGTTCTGTCTGCTTAATACACTGACCTAGACATGTTCACTGCTAATGCCTGCAGAGTCATGGGAGTGACAGAGGGATGCTATTCTGCCTTGAGCATCAAAAATACATGAATGTTTTCAGCTACAGAAATGTTAGTTGTGGCTGCTGAGAACAATCAGGCTATTTTCACAAAGAAACTTCTAAGACTAGAATTCCACTTAAGTAAAAATTCCACCCCATGTGCTGCCCAGTTAGGTAAAGTCTAGTTTAAGCTGATGGTCAGCCACTTGTATTGAGTTTGTGATGCTCCTTCCACCTCATCCCGGCAGTGAGAGGTGTCCATAACAGCATGTCTCCTTCAGAACACACCCATATGCTGACCATTCTTCTGGACATGTATGTGAATATTGGGATATTGTGGGCAGCAACTACATGATACCTCAACAGGGATCAGAGCACTCAGTGGCTACACACACAGAGCAGCACAGCACTAGGCTGGCCTACTACCCAGAGAACTAAAAGGAAGAAGGACCAACCAAAGTGGTTAGACAGACATGGTTATGGGTCTCATCGGCAATGAAAAAGCCATGGACAAAACCAGTTAAACAAATGTGGGACAAATGTGGCAAGGGCAGAATATGAATTCATAGGCTTTAAGGACACAAAAGACCACTGTAACCATCTAATCTGATCTGCTGCCTAGCATAGGCTAGAGAATCCCAGCCAGCGATTCCTACACGGAGCCCATCACTTCTGGTTGAGCTAGAGATCATTTAGAAAGAGATGCCCCCACTCTGGATGTACAGACACTGAGTGATATAGATTCCACTGTGTCCTTAGGCACCTTGTTCCAGGAGTTAATTCCCCTCACTGTGATTAACCAGGCTGTATGTGAACACAAACCATGACTGGAGCCAACCATGTCACTAACTGCGGACAGGTCTAAGTAGTCATGTAGCCTACGTGTTGGGTTTGCGGGGGAGGAGGAGGGAAGGAGGAAGAGATTTTCAGGGTTGGGCACTCAGCTCCCTCCCATTGCAGGACACTGGGAGATGAATGCATCTATGCCCAGTCTAGCAGGACAGCCTTGGCAGGACAGCAGGCTTGGGTCCTTTGGTGAAGACAGGCAGTCAGTGCAGTCCCTGTTTGCAGGCACTAAGAAGAGGCCTTTTGCTAGTTAAACAAAGTTAACTGGTAAACACTAACTATTTTTACCCCCCACTGCCGGTGCCCTTCCCCAGGATGTGGCTACTGCTGCTAGTAGTTTCCAGGCAACAGCGCATTCCTGAATTCTAGACTGGAACATTAGCAGCAACTTGAATATGAGCAACAAAGCAGGAAATAATCAGATGTCATTGCCATTACTTCCTCTAATCATCGTTAGTTTCCAATCCCTCCTCATGAGCAGGTATCAAGAGCCCAGTAGCCCCCTGAGTCTTTCCACCAGCTGCTTGCACATACAGGAAGTGACAGGAGCAGGCCTGCTGCAGCCCAGTGGGTATTCTTCACACAGTTGGTCTAGGCATGCTTGCCTTTCTCTTCTCCTTTCTCTAAGAGCCTGGAATGATTGTGATGAATTATAGATCAGATGCATTACAAACTGCCTTATGTCAGTGTTCTTATTCAACCATGCAAAATCCTGCTGTTTCCTGCCCTCCCAATTAGTTGTAGTAACAAGGGAGGAAATGGAAGAATTCTTCTATTGTGGCAATTTTTGAGGGAAGTAGCCAAAGGATCTCAAGTTCTAATGTCCCGGATAAGTCAGAGATATTACATTCCTCATCTATTTAATTCTGATCTCAAAGATCGCACAGTTGCTTTAAAAAATTTTCACATCCCTATCCAAATTCAGTAAGCAGCAGGTATCACTTGGGAACACTGAATGGGGAAAGTGAGCTATGCTTTCAAGTATCAGTACATCATTCAGCCACTGCTGCTGCTGAGGAATAGTTTGCAGATTCCACTTACTCATGACATATAAGAATATACTTTTGTGACCTGAATCCATGTAAATATATAGCAAGAAAATGCTGCTCTTATGAATCTTTGGAAGGGGTTGGTAGCTGGGAAGCGGTGCCTCAACAATTTTTTTTCCATTGTAATCATGGAGGAATCTAAAAACATGTCTTCCGAATGGGAGGAATAAATGTCTTGCCTGCATAGTATTAATGGAGAAGGTGACAGACATGGAGATATATCCCTTGCTGTTGATGAATTCTGAGGATAGTATGAGGGGCAAAGAATAGGCAAATGTGTCTTATCTTTGGCCCCTAAACAATTTGAAACCTCAGCCATGCAAATTCATCAACAATCTCCTGTGCACGGAGGCCTCAGCACCTTTCTGACAGCAGTGCACACCTTTATGAAAACAGCCCTGTCAATCTACCCACACCAAACTGGTTAGCCACCAACCAGTAGCAAACAGGGGTGGTGAGCTTCCAGTTGGTGATGGGCACATGCTTCTCCATATCGAGGGGAGCTGTCATATTGGTGTTCCACTGCCGCAGCTACATGGTGAGCTTTGCACAGATGTCTAGGAACATAGCCTTTGTCATGCACTACCTCCACCGCTGGTAATCCCAGCATCACTGCCCTGTCCCACCAGTCACTGCTAGTTGGCCATTCCCAGAAGCAGTGCTCCACTCAGTGAAGATGCTCCAAGAAAAGTTAATGCACAAGTAACAAATACCATGGTTTAATCTTCCTTCTCTTTTAACCATGTTACCACAGCACCACTGTGGCTATCTCCCAAGGCAGCCAAAGCCATCCAGCTGAGTGACTAGAAATACCTGTGCATCTGCCTGTCTGTATTGTTCACTGTTAGGATCATGGTATTCAGTAGTGTTCCCTCCATGCCGTCTGACAGTGGTTTGAAAACAGCGCTGGCTCCCAAAAACCAGATGAATTATGGGATGGTAGGAGAGAGATCATGGGAATGAGTTAGTTTGACCCCCATGTCCTAGAATTCTTGTGGCTCCTGGTCAGTATCACACAAGGTACCATGAGAAAAATCCCAAAATGCACAGAGGCTAGTAACAGAACAATGTAGACATTCCTACTCCCCACATGGGGTTTCACAGCCCATATAGCTACACAGCAATATTATAGCTCTGCAACCCGTGCCCCACAAGCCTGAGTAAGCTGAGCATGGCCAGCTACGGATCTTTTATTGCAATGTAGACATACACAAAGAGCTCAATCTATTTTGCTTAACAAAGAGAAGGCTTAGGGATGACTTTGATTGCAGTCTATAAGTATCAACATAGGGAAAAATATAATGGGCTCTTCAATCTAGCAGAGAAAGGTACAACTGTGGTATGTAACTTATAACTTACATCAGCCCCTGTACCACGTGACTGATGGATGGCTAATGTGTCACCAATTTTTTTTTTTAAAAAGGCTCAGAGGTGATCCTGGCAATTACAGGCAGGTAAGCCTAACTTCAGTACCAGGCAAAGTGGTTGAAATTATAGTAAAGAACAGAATTATCAGACACACAGATGAACACAATATGTTGGGGAGGAGTCAACATGATTTTTGTAAAGGGAAATCATGGCTCTCCAATCTATTAGAATTCTTGGGGGAGGGGTGGATGGCTATAGTGTACCTGGACTTTCAGAAAGCCTTTGCCAAAGTCCCTCACTAAAGGCCCTCAAGCAAAGTAAGCACTCATGGGATAAGAGGGAAGATCCACCCATGGATCAGTAACTGATTAAACAATAGAAAACAAAGGGTAGGAATAAATGGCCAATTTTCACAATGGAGAGAAGTAAATATTTGGATCCCCAAGGATCTGTAGTGAGCTATGCTGTTCAATGTATTCATAAATGGTCTGAAAAAAGGAGTGAGGTGGCAAAAACTGCAGATGATACAAAATTACTCAAGATAGTTAAGTCCAAAGCAGACTGTGAAGAGTTACAAAGGGATCTTGTAAAACTTGGTGACCAGGCAACAAAATGCCAGATGAAATGCAGTGTTAATAAATGCAAAGTAATGCACAGTGGAAAACAATCTCAACTATACATATAAAATGATGGGATCTAAATTAGCTGTTACCACTCAGAAAAAATCTTGGAGTCCTCTTGGATAGTTCTCTGAAAACATCCTCTCAATGTGCAACAGCAGTCAAAAGAGCTAACAATGTTAAGAACCATTAGGAAAGTGACAGATAAAACTAACGTAATGCCACTATATAAATTCATGGTATGCCCACACCTTAAATACTGTATGCAGTTCTGGTTGCCACATCTCAAAAAAGATATATTACAATTGGAAAAGCTACAGAGAAGGGTAGCAAAACTGATTAGGGATGTTGAACAGCTTCCATATGAGAAGAGATTAAAAGGATGAACTGTTCATCTTAGAAAAGAGATGACTAGGGGGAGGGGGAATATGATAGAGATCTATAAAATCATGAATTGTATGGAGAAAGTATTAACCCCTCACATAACACCTGAACTAGGGGGGATCAGATAAACTTAAAACTATAACTGGGTTCAAAAACATTAGATAAGATCTAAGTTCATTATCTAACGTTAGATAAGTTCATGGATAAGTCCATCAGTGGCTATTAGCCAAGATAGTGGGGACAGGATACTAGACTAGAAGGACTATCGGTTTGACACAGTATGGCCATTATTATAACACGATTAAATGGATGAAAGTTGAAACTAGACAAATTCAGACTGGAAATAAGGTGTAAATTTTTAACAGTAAGAGTAACTATCTGAACAATTTAGCAAGGGTTGTGGTGGATTTTTCATCACTGACTTTTATATCAAGATTGGATGTTTTTCTAAAAGATCTGCTCTAGGAATTATTGTGGGGAAGTTTTCTGGCCTGTGTTATGCAGGAGGTCAGACTAGATGATCACAATGGTCCCTTCTGGCCTTAGAATCTGTGAATCTATTATTTGCTGCCATACAGAAAACATGCCTCATTCTATTACACACACACATATATACACATGTGCTCGACCTCAGGTTAGTTATATAAATAAAACATTAAAGTACATAATATGGCTGTAGTTGCACATAGTGACATTTCTCTGCCAGAAAGAGGACCTCAGGCAATCCAATCATTCAAGTGATCCAAGCATCTACACTTTCCAGGGAACTTCACCTATGGCATCACTGAGCTCTTTTCATATTATAGGGCCTCATAAGCAGTTTGGGAATGAACAGCCACACTGCACCATAGGATTGTACTTAGTGCGTGTCATGGACAATAACTAACAAAACAGAACATGCTGATTCATGCACTGGTGCAGGAGATATTTGGTAAAGTTATAGTTCCTTTTAAATTCCAAAAGAAACATCTAAAACAGAAGACTGCATCCCTGCAAAGGAGCATAAATTTCACAAAGGTGACATCCACCTCTCTTGCTTTTAGCATCTTTATTTAAAGAGGTTTCCTAGTTTCATGGAGACATTGACCATCACCATGGGTGGCCAAACTCATACACACATTGCAGCTGCTTTTTTCCGCAGTTGTTTTCTGCTACCAGTTTTAAAGCCATTAAGAACTTATTGGCTGTTTGTGTATATCCCCACATGATGGTGAGAGGGTGACAAAGAGCCACTAGTATGTTTCTTTTTACAGCAGTGAAATTACAGAACTGACACAAAAGCTGAATCTTTGCTTAGTTGTGCTATTGTGGCCCAACAACAGTGCATGTTAAAATCAGAATGCCATGCTTAATTTCCTATATTAACTAACTACAGCCAATCTGTATCACAACTTTAATGCCACTTTGGTACCATGAATGTGTGGTGCTATAGAGGAATTATTGCTTAGTCATAGTTGGCAGGTGCATCTTGTTAACTCTGAGCAGGACATAGGTGTGGAAATGTCTCGAGGAGGCAGCGGGAACCAAGCCCAGAGCATGATGACATAGGCCTGCACAAGTCTAAAACTCATGGGGAAGGGTCGAATTTGTAAAAATCCTGCAATTATTTGGGCAGGATTTATTCCTCTTAGACTGGGACAAGGGGGCCCACTGCGTCAAGAAGCTTGGAGATGACCATAGATCCATGGAGGAATTGAGGTGAAGCTTTGACAAACTGGACCCTGGGTTTTGCTAGATTTTTGGCTGCCAAAATTGGCTTTTATATTTGATTTCTATTCAAGTCTGATACAAATGATGCTAGACCACAGGTCACTGAGTCTAACCCAGTGGGGTCTTGAGAAGCTTATTTAAATCAATGATTGTAAAGAGCTTTGAAACACTTGAATGAAACAGGTTACATATGTGTAAAGTATTTTAAGGTATTATATTCATTTCAAACATTTGGAGGAAAAACCTTCGTTTACAGGTGTATTCTTGAGGTGGGTGAACAAGGTTGTCCTTGAGCAGGAGCCTTTGGTTAGTGAGAGCTTTCTTGTACTCGTGCAATTGTCACCATCTCCTGCTGGATGGTTGGAGGAAGGATGATTGCAAGAACTGTGAGCCAAGGCAGAGAAATGGCTGTCAGGGTGCCAGATACAAGTCTCATTGCTACATTTAGCTGGATATCGATGAGGTCCATGTGTGAGCTTCTTCCCCCAAAATAAACTAAAGCCAGCATTGCCATTCAGAGTTTGAGCATCACAACTCCACCTAGAACCTGCTCACTTTTGGATTAGATTGATAAAACCCTTCATTTTATGGCTTGCCTGCTTCACATATTAATAGGTAAGGCTTCGATCAAGGGTGAATCCTAAATAGCAGTGATTAGGATCATGGGCAATTGCCCTGCCACTGAAGTTTACATTCAGCATCCTCTTAGCATCATAATTACTTAGATGGAAGGCTGACAACAACAGCTTTGATGGACTGGGTTTGAGATGCCAGTACTGAAAAGAATTTCCCATCCTCTTCAGACCAGCATTAAGGGTGTCTTCCATGTCAATATAAATGAACTTGCAGCATGCCATTTCTATCTAAAAGCACTGACCTAATGAGTCAAAATATCTGCTTCAACTGAAGCTGGTTGGATAGCTTCAGCAATAGGCTCTTGTGCCAGATGATGTCATAGGCTGATGACAAGTCAATAAAAGCTGTGGCCATTTTAAGCTTCTGCTGGAAACAGGCCTCAATATGTGTACTCAGTGTAGACACTTGATCAAAGCAGCTTCAACCTGCCTGTTCTGGGGAATTGTGGTCTCAAGGATGAGGGCTAGGATCACCCAGTCCAGTATTTTGTTTGCTGTAAGAAGAGATATAGAGTGGTAGTTTTTTAGGTCATTGGGCAACTTTCCAGGTTTTAAAATGGTGATAATCTTTGATCGTCTCCAAGCTATTGGGAGTTGGCTGGTGGTGATGACTTCTGTAAAGAGTGCTGCCATCCCATTGTGCCTCTTGGCCTGAGATATTTAAGGAAGTCTGGAAGGATGCAGTCAATGCTGCTCCTTTTCTTGCTTTGGTAGCAGAGAGGGCAGCTTTTGTATCAGCTGGTTTTCAAGGACTGAGAGACTTGAGGAAAGGACACTCTGTGAGCAGGATTCCTTGGAAGCTGTTTTCACCTCCCTTTTCGTTTGTCAGCTTATAGTCATCTTTGAATTTCTTAGTAGGTGTGAGACAAACATGCAGCCAAATCAGGACTGCTTGCTCAGCTGCCCCTCCAACAGATGGGACCAGTAGCTCCTCACCTTAGGCTGGGGGAAGGGGCCTTTAGATGGGGGCACATTTGCTCCTGTCCATCCCCAGAGCCTCAAGCGGGATTCCCTATGGGGGAAGAGGGGAATGGATGCAGGGAGCAGACTGACCCATTGCTCACATGAGGGGAACTCTATTTTCACTTAGCAAGATTTCACTTTAAAAAAAGGAGGGTACAAAGAGTGGTCATGCTGAGAGAATCTAGGAGCCTACAAGGGGTGCGAAAGTCCACACTTGTAGTAACCAAGGATACCAGAGTTGTTTGTTAAGCTATTCCCACTCTCCCATGTGCGTGTCTAGTAAAGTAACGGGACAGTAAAAGTCAGTCAGAATGTTCTGGCCACAAGCAAATTTAACAGGACTCAGGATTAATGAAAATAAGTCATATTCAAGTCTCCTCAATCTGTACATTATGTTTTATCATAGTCACATCGTTCTTGTGTTTCTGAAAACAAAGATTGATCATTGGTGATTCTGCCACATGGTGGCAAAAAGTCTACATTTGTAGGGTAAGCAAACAAATAGTAGCCAGTTATCTCACTGTCTAGCACAAGGCTCATCTACTAAAGCACAAAAAGGCACTCAGTGGAGAAAGTAGCCATTGAGCTGTAAATCCACACCTTAGCTTAACACACACAAACTTCCTCATGTAGACAAGCCCTAATGTACTTGTATGGCCTCTGTAGTATCTAAGCACCGCACAATCTTTCATAGATTATTATAAATCCAGAAGGAGCCACTGTGATCATCTCATCTGACCTTCTATATCACACAGGCCCTAGGACTTCCCTGAACTAATTTCTGTTTGAACTAGAGCAGATCTTTTAGGAAAACATCCTATCTTAATCTGAAACTTTCCAGTGATGGAGAATCCACCACAACCCTTGGTAAATTGTTCCAGTGGTTAATTACCCTCACTGTTAAAAATTTACATTTTATTTCTAGTCCTAATTTGTTTAGTTTAAACTTCCAGCCATTGGATTGAGTTACACCTTTATCTGCTAGATTGAAGAGCCCTCTATAATCAAATTTCCATTCCCCACATAGGTACATATAAACTGTGATCAAATCAGAGACCCAACTGCAGTCTCAATGCATACTTTCTCAAAGTTTGGAGATGCTGGGACCAAACTCAAACCCCAAGCTCTAGGTGGAGCAACATCTCTACATGAAATTGCATGGCTAGTTGTAGTCAGGCAGGCAGGGACCACAGCGCCGCCCCCAGAACCTCTAACACAAAGGAAACTTGTAGGCAGAGAACAGAAGGAAGGGAAGGAGAACAAGTGGGGGAATTAAACACTGCTGTTTGTCTAAACACCAGTCTAAATTTAGTGCCTTGGGCAGGAGTGGAATGGGTGGGAACGCGTACCTGAGGGTCCCCATCCTGTTACTGAGGAACATATCTGAAACTGACCCAGTCTCATGACCCCGGCGCAAGCCGAGCCTTGGCACTGCGCATTCCAAACCGACGCGAATAGATCCAGTTGGGCAACATCCCACTTTTGGAGGATTGCAGTCACTACCTCTGGGTGCAGCGACCAGTCGTGGCGGGGTAGAAACGACCTGTTGAGGCAATCCACCTCGTCACTCCTCACCCCCATGAGGTGAGAGGCAGTCCAGCGAGTCGTGCCTCACGGCAAAGCCCCATGGACGGGTAGCTTCCTCACAGAGAGCCGAGGAGCATGCCCCTCCCTGCCTCTTTATGTAAAGATGGCTGCGGTGTTGTCCGGCAGCGCCTGAACCACTCTGCCTGTCAGAAATCTGAGGAACAGCCTACACACTAGGCGAAGGGCTCTCAGTTCCTCCACGTTGACCTGCAAGCACCTTTCCTCCCTCAACCAGAGCCCCCGAGTGCTCAGGTTGGCACCGATGTGGGCTCCCACATACAAGCTGTCAGAGATTAAGGTGATCGATAGGACCAGTTCTGTGAATGGAACGCCCTTCCCTACTGCCCTGGGGAATCTCCACCAGTCTAGGGAGGCTAGGGAGGGCGGGGAACTGGACCACCCAATTCAGTGGGTGTCTGCTCGGCACGTATACCGAGGCCAACCATGCCTTGAAGCGGCTTGTGCCTCAGGCGAGCTAGCCTCACTATGTACGTGCAGGCCGCCACATGACCTAACAGCCGTAGGCAGTGCCTGGTTGTTGTCGTGGGGCATTGGTGCAGCTGGGAGATGATAGAGACCATCACCTCAAAACATGGATGAGGCAGGAAGGCTCTGGCCTGGGAAGCATCCAGGGTGGCCCCAATGAATTGTATGTGTCGCACTGGGGTTAGTGTGGACTCCTGCTCGTTTATGAGCAGTCCCGGCCTGCTGCACGTGGACCAAGTGAAAGTCATGCTCTCCTGCATTTGGAACCTGGGCCTACCCCATATCAGCCAATCGTCCAGGTAAGGGAAGATTTGCACATCCTTTTGCCTCAGGCGGGCTGTCATTACCGCCACGCATTTGGTGAACACCCTTGGAGCCGAAGATAGGCCAAAGGGTAGGCTGTAAATTGGTAGTGAGAGCCAGCCACTGTGAAGTGGAGGAAGCGCCAGTGGCTCTGGAGGATGGACCCATGAAAGTATGTGTCCTTGTAGGACGAGGGCGGCATACTAGTCTTCTGGATCCAGGAGAGACCATGCGAAACCTGAGTCTTCGATATATTTGTTCAGACGACGCAGGTCTAGTAAGGGTCTCAGACCCTTGGGGGAGCCCCTTCAGGATAGAAGGGCCTTAGCCTGTTCAGGACAGGGCGGGGCGGGTCAGGAGAGCAGTAGGGGCGCCAGCCTTGGGCGCACGATCGAACTGTCTCCTACGATTTCCCAACTCCCTGGGGGCCCCTGCTGGGGCTGAGGACAAGCTGGGGGGGGGGGGGGCTGAGTCCGTCTTTAAAACCCCTTATTTCTGTAGGGTTGAAAAGGGCCTATGTGGAGGTTCTGGTGGCTGGTGCGCCTGGGCCACGACTGCCACCTGGAAGCCTGGGGCGTGTACAGGCCCAGGGAACGAAGCGTGGCCCTGGAGTCCTTTCGGCCATGCAGCTTCACATCGGTCCAATTGGAGAAGAGGGCCGACCTATGAAAGGGAAGGTCCTGGATTGATTGCTGCACCTCCTGGACAGGCCTGAGGGTAGCAGCCATGAGTACTTCCTCATGGAACTGGGGGGGGCTATGGCCCTACCCGTTGCGGCAGCAGCATCATTGGACGTTTGGAGTGCTGCCCTAGCCACCAGGATTCCTCCATGCAGGATGGCGGAATCCAACCTCAAGGTAGGGGCCCCCCTCTTGAGCAGCTCCTGGTGCGCCCTGAAATCTTCCAGTGGCGCCATGTGATCCCCGGAGACTGCCTCGTCCGGGGAGGAGGAAGAGGACTGCTGAGGCAAGTCTTGTGGGTGCTCCCCTTAGAATCATAGAATCATAGAATATTAGAGTTGGAAGGGACCTCAGGAGGTCATCTAGTCCAATCCCCTGCTCAAAGCAGGACTAACCTCAGTTATATCATCCCAGCCAGGGCTTTGTCAAGTCGCAGCTTAAAAACCGCTAAAGATGGAGATTCCACCCCCTCTCTAGGTAACCCATTCCAGTGCTTCACCACCCTCCTAGTGAAAAACGTTTTCCTAATGTCCAACCTAGACCTCCCCCCCAGTAACTTGAGACCGTTGCTCCTTGTTCTGTCATCTGCCACCACCAAGAACAGCCTAGCTCCATCCTCCCTGGAACCGCCTTTCAGGTAGTTAAAGGCCGCTATCATATCCCCCCTCATTCTTCTCTTTTGCAGACTAAACAAGCCCAGTTCCCTCAGCCTCTCCTCATAAGTCCTGTGCTCCAGCCCCTTAATCATTTTTGTTGCCCTCCGCTGTACTCTCTCCAACTTGTCCACATCCTTTTTGTAGTTGGGGCCCCAAAACTGAACACAATATTCTAAATGCGGCCTCACCAATGCTGAATAGAGGGGAATAATCACTTCCCGTGACCTGCTGGCAATGTCCCTTCTAATGCAGCCCAGTATGCTATTAGCCTTCTTGACAACCAGGGCACCCTGCTGACTCATATCCAGCTTTTTATCCACTGTTACCCCCAGGTCCTTTTCTGCAGAGCTGCTGCCTAGCTCGTCGGTGCCCAGTCTATAGCTGTGCATGGGATTCTTCCTTCCTAAGTGGAGGACTCTGCACTTTTCTTTGTTGAACCTCATTAGATTTATTTTGGCCCAATCCTCCAGTTTGTTTAGGTCACTCTGTATCCTATTTCTACCTTCCAGGGTATCTACCACTCCCCCTAGCTTAGTGTCCTCCGCAAATTTGCTGAGGGTGCAATCTACCCCATCCTCCAGATCATTAATAAAGATGTTGAACAAAACCGGCCCCAGGACCGACCCCTGGGGAACTCCGCTTGTGACCGGTTGCCAGCTAGACATGGAGCCATTGATCACTACTCGTTGAGACCTATGCTCTAGCCAGCTCTCTATCCATTTTATAGTCCATTCATCCAACCCATACTTCTTTAACTTGCTGATAAGAATACTGAGAGAGACCATATCAAAAGCTTTGCTAAAGTCAAGGTATATCACATCCACCGCCTTCCCTACATCCACAGAGCCAGTCACCTCATCATAGAAAGCAATCAGGTTGGTCAGGCATGACTTTCCCTTGGTGAATCCGTGTTGACTGTTCCTGATCACCTTCCTCTCTTCCAAGTGCCTTAAAATGGATTCCTTAAGGACCTGCTCCATGATTTTTCCAGGGATTGAAGTGAGGCTGACCGGTCTGTAGTTCCCTGGATCCTCCACGGGGTACGACTCCTCGGCCGAGGAGTGGTGTTTATGGGCCTTAGACTGTGCCAGGGCACGGGCTGTACCCCTGCTAGCAGAGTGGATTGGGGCCCTGGTCCCATCTGGGTGTCTCATGGGGCCAAATAAGGCCCTTGACCCCAGGGCCCAACTGGGGCTGACTGCACCACCTGCTTGGACACCTTGTGGGGGCATCACCTGCCCGACTGTCCCCCCGTGGGACCCGAGCCGCTACACAGGTGGCCATCCTTGGTCCCGGGTGCCGAGCCCGCGCCGGGGACCGTGTTTTCGCTGCCTCCGCCATGGAGGACGACGAGGACCACCTGTGTCGGCATGGGTGGGGGGGAGGGTGACCGCCGAGGGGCAGCTCCGAAGAGCCCTCGGCAGCGTGGAGAGCTGCGGCACCGCGAGGAGCCTGGTGCCGCGTGGAGCCCCGGCACTGCCGGGAGAGCCCCACTACCACCAAGAGCTCTGGCACTGTCTGGAGCTGCGGCGCCACATGGAGCTGTGGTGCTGCTGCGAGCCCCAGCACCGCCTGGAGCTGCAGTGCTGCTGCGAGCCCCAGCACTGCTTCCCGGTGGAGCCCCAGCACCGCTTGGAGCCTCGGTCCCGCGTGGAGCCCCAGCACCGCTTGGAGCCTCGGTCCCGCGTGGAGCCCCGGTATCGCCGGAGAGCCTCGGCACTGCCCCGGGGGGCTCAGTATCGGGGGAAAGAGTCTCGGCACCCAGGACTTGCAGCGCTGCTGACCTGCTGGGGGAGCGTCCTCGCTCTACCCCCGGTGGCCGTCTGGCGGGAGATCGTCCTCCCCGTGCCGGGGATCTCCATCGCCCTTCGGGGGGACCCCACGCGGGCTTGCCCCGGGACCCCAGCCCCTTTCTCCCTCAGCGGGGGGGGGAGAGCAGCGGAGGTGGCGTAGGCAGGCCAACAAGGCTCTTGCCACCTGAAACCCTCCGTGGTGGCAGGGGCACTCTCCCACTCCCAGGAATCGGGGGTGGCTCCCTGCTCAGAGATGCAGACCCGGAGAGGACTCGACGGGCCGTGGCTGGTGCATCTCTGTACTCGACCCTGCCCGTATCCATGGCGCAGGGGAGTGTCCGTGGTCCATGCGCTCTCCTCGTTGTTGGCACCAGGGATGTTGCTCCGTGCTGAGTCGAATCCGGTGCCGACAGTGCGCTCCGCACCGAGGTGACGTTCGGTGCTGAGGGGGAGCAGGACGGCCCGGACACGAAGCGGAGCGCTGCAAGAAGAGCAAGGCTTTAAACCTGATCTCTCCATCTGGGCTCACTGTTTAAAAGCCTTGTATATCTTACTTTTGTCTTTCCTGTTTGCTCTCCCCCCAGGCACTTAAGGCACGGAGTGGGGGGCGGGGCTTAAAACCAGGCCGGCCAGAACATAGCCCGGCCACCTTAAGTCCGTCAGGGACTTCTTACTAAACTACACTACTTAACTACTTAAAATTAACTAGGGTACTTCGACTAACAAAGAGTTCAAAGAAGGGGAATGGCACTTGCAGATAGCAAGTGCTAGTTCCATGTGACCGTCATGGGCGGAAAGAAGAGACTCGGGGGGTGTGGGGCCGGCAGTGCCTCATGTGCTGCAGCATGCGCAGGGCACTCCAGGGGTCACCAGAGCCAGCCCTATGGGGTCTGCTAAGGGGAAAAAAGTTCTGGGAACCATGCACTGTGGCATGCACACACCTATAGTGGAATGGACATGAGCAATCACTCAAAGTAGAACAGGCCAATTTCTGTTTCAATACATTTTTAAATGGGGATCTATAAAAAGCAAAGGATTAAATCTCCATCTACATGGCTGTTTCTTACCTGAGTCTGTTGCTACTTGAGGAGTTACATAAGAGGCATGATCAGAGACAGCAATTGTATCACTGGAGGAATCAACTACAGAATTTACCAACTTTATGGAAATCAAAGAGAAATCTACACAAGAATAGGTTCCATGTACCAGAGAAAAGTATAAAAAGTCCCTACCCATTGGATGTATGAGCCACCACATATCATACAGTCCCAAGGCTTTAATGTGCAATTCCAGGGCCATTCCATTTTTGGTTGGCTTATGATCCTCAGGGGAGATCTGTCCAAAAGGATCAAACACTTCATTAATATCCCCAGCAAGCACTGTAGGGTTATAGATCCATATAATTTAGTAAAAACCTATGAAACGTTTCAGGATCATTGAGGTTATGCCCAAACATATTAATGATTAGTGCAGATACATCTGTGGAGACTTTTAAGGATTAAAAATCTGCCCTAATCATCTGAAATTGACTCAGACTGTTATTGCCAGTACTTTATGGATAAGTATAGCTACCCTCTGGATTTGGATGAGAAGCAGCAAGACACTGCTTTTCCTATCCAGACACATTCTAATTTAGCAGCCTCATAGATGTTAAGGTCAGAAGGGACCATCACCATCATCTAGTCTGACTGTGATTCTGGCTGGATTAGGGGAACCATGTATAACATGATTTAATATTAATATTTCAAAATTACAATAATTCATATGAGATAGGCCATGTCAGGTATCATTAGAAAGATTATAATTTGCTAAGTATGATGATATTGTTTATGTGTGTGTGTCATATTTGATTGGAAGTTATGGATATGTTTGATGTATCTGTAGTTCTACTTGTGCAGTGTTCCTGGGCGACATCCCAGACAAGATGGCAGCAGCACTAGCTACTTAATGGCCCATTAAGGGAATTCAAAGGTATAATAAACCCAGGGAAAGAGCCATCGGGCTACACTTTATGAGTCACCAGGACTTATTCATGTGATCCTGGACTCCCTCTAATTTCTGTCAATTTCCACAAGCAGCATGACAATCCACTATAAAAGGCAGCTGCACCACATCCATATTGTCTTGAGTCGTCAATCTTCACCTACCTCTGGTTCAACTTATCTGCAACTGAAGCTGTGAAACAAAGGACTGAGACCCATCCAAGTACTGGATGTACACCAGAGGAACTATACAAACCTGCAAACTCCACAATTCTAATGAAAACCTGGTATATATGGACTTCCAAATCATTGTATTTATCTGATTGCTTTAATCATTTCTCTTATAGTTTCTTTTCTTTTATAATAAACCTTTAGATTTAATTATTAAAAGATTGGCTGGCAGCATAGTATTTTGGGTAAGATCCAAACTTATATTGATCTGGTAATGTGGCTGGTAATGTGACTCTTTTGGGATCAGAAGAACCTTTTTGGTAAAGAGCATAAAGTTTTAAATAACTCTCTCTTTACTAGACCTATTGGTTGATTGGGATCCAGAGACTGAAATGCAGTAGAAGAGGTTGTGTATATTTTGTTGTAGCTTCTTGATAACCAGCGTGGGGAATCAGAAACACTGTTTGTGGCTGGTTGGGAGGTCTGACTTCAAGGTCATCCACCAGTGCTGGGAGAATCTGCTCTCCTTTTGCAGCCTGTCCTGACCGTGGCATTTTCAGGTGGTTTGTCCTAGGCATGGACGGATCACACTAACCTCCTGCACTTTGCCTCATACACACACACCTGTAATATACCTCTAATCTCTGGCTGAGTTATTGAATCAAATAATGATTTAAAGACTTCAAGTTACAGAGAATTCACCGTTTACACTAGTTTAAACCTGCAAGAGACCCATACCCCATGATGCAGAGGAAGATGAAAACCCTCAGGGTCTCTGCCAATCTGACCAGGGGAAAATTCCTTCCCAACCCCAAATATGGAGATAGTTAGACCTTGAGCATGTGGGCAAAACACCTGGGAAAGGATTCTCTGTAGTAACTCAAAGCCCTCTCCATCTAGTGTCCCATCACCAGCTATTGGAGATATTTGCTGCTAGCAGTCACAGATTGGCTACATGCCATTATAGGCACTCTCATCATACCATCCCCTCCATAAATTTATCAAGCTCAGTCTTGAAGCCAGTTAGGTTTTTTGCCCCCACTGCTCCCCTAGGAACCCTCATCAGTGTGTCTCCTGCAAAAGCACTACATCTGCCTTAGCTCTTTAGTAATGAGTATACCTTTTTGGAGAGTTAAGTTCCTTTACAGACCAGAAAATAAAATTGAGATTCAGGACCATTTGGCTGTTCTAAGAATTGTGACGTGTGATCTTATAAATGAGGAGATGGAATGTCTGTCATTTGCTCTATTGCATCCTATCTTACTCCCCACATAGAATCCCACACCAGAGGAGAAGAAGGGAGGAGTCTGGATGAAATGCCTCAGACACTTATTGCAGATTTTGGATTACCTTGCCAGATGCACACCACTAGCCAGACCTCTAGGGGATAAGGTAGATGCAGGAGATTTGGGGGGAGGTGTCAGCATTAGTTGCAACCACCTGTGGAAACTGGATACATAGTTTTCCTGAATGTTGCTGATCTAGAGAAGTGGTCCTCAAACTTTTGACCCCCACACGCTGTCTTACCCCTGTCCACGCCTCCCCTCCAGCTGGAGCTTGGAGTGGGACCACAGTCAGGCTGGAGCTGCAGCTGAGAGAAGGGCCATGGTCAGGAGGCTGTGGTTGGGGGCCGAGGCTCTCCACAGGGACAGCAGGGGCCACAGGGACAGCAGTGGCCAAAAGCCCCACCAGCTGGGAGCCAGGCATCGAGGTGGGGGCTGGGCACTGAGACTAGGGGTGAGCACCCGAGCAGAGCTCAGGACAGAGAAGGGCTACATGGTGCTCCCTCCCCCCCCCCGGTGGAGACAGACCTGGCTGTGCCCCACAGATTGAAGACCTCTGATCTAGAAGATTAGAAGGTGTGGGGGTGAAGGGGAATGATAAAGGGATAGAGGACTCCTTACAGGGGAAGGGAAGAGCTCAAAAAGACAGGTTAAAGCAAAAGCGTAAAAACAAGACACAAAACGACAACTTGACCTATTACAAAGTGTGACTGCCTGTATTTCGCTGTGTAGTGTTGGCAGTGTTTAATCTGTAATGAAAGAGGTGCTGGGGCTTAAGCAATTTTTTACTTGTATAACTGACGCAGCAAGCCCAAAGGTGCTGGGGCTATGAATCGCCACCCTTAAAGGTGGCTGGGGCTCAGCCCTGGCACAAATTAAGCACTGAGTGTTGGACACTACAGGTCTACTCTGTTCAAAGTGTGGTATCTCCCCCCTCTCCACTTAAACAGTAAATCACTTGAAAAAGCAGCAATTGTCAAATACTTACCACTATACACAAAACTAAATCTACTGTAAACTTCAAAGGGTGTGGCAGGAGAAAATCATGAACCAGGCCAGGAGCTTCACCAATATTCACTATTTAAATTATGTTTTCTAACAGGTGTAAGCAGGGGAATGGTCCCACTATTGTGAGGAACATTCCTGGCCCATTCACTGCCCCGGTGCAGTTGGCTAGCGAAAGGATCTGAATCCTCATTCCCACTCCCTTTACCCAGAGGCCTGCCTCACCACGAGGGCTCCCTTCCCCCCTCCAGTGTGGCGGGGTCCCTGTAACCTTGGCCAGGCTGGGCCCAGGATGCCTGAGGAGCTCGACCCCCAACCGTGGTCACTTAAGAGAGGTGCTTGGGTGTCCCCACTTCAGGGTGCTCTTCACACTGGACACCTCCCTGACCCACTGATCATTGCACAGAGTGCAAGGACCACAGCCATGGGCCTGGGGACATGCCACAGAGTGTCCCGGGGCCGTAAGGGACGCTCACAGCCTGTTCCTCACACGGTCCCTGGCCAGGCTGCTGTGACACTGTGGGTCGGACGCTTGCTCTGGCGTTGGCCATGCGCCCTTAGGCGCTAGGTGGCAGGACCCTTCTCCCCAGCATTGGGGCCATGCTCCCGCTCCGGCCTGCAAGGGCTCGTCTGGGGGCGTCTCCTGGCCCAGGGCCCACCTCATCCCCCCCAGTCGCACACTCACCGCACGCGGCTCCGGACAGCTCCAGCCTCTGCTCGCCTCAGCGCCCCCAGGCTGCCCCTGCGGCCCTGGCTGCCACAGGTCCGCGAGTCTCTCTCCTTAGCTCAGCCCTGTTCTGCCTCAGGGCTGTGGCAGCTTCAGCTCACACGGAGGACGGGACCCCGGACTCCTGGTCTGACTCCCTCATTGGCCTGCAGCTCTGTCAATCAAGCTGAGCTAGAGCATTGGCTCCTTCTCATTGGCCCTGGGGGCTGTCAGTCTTCCACCAAGGATAGTCTTCCTCCTGCTTCATTCACACCATCCCTTGTCAGTGCCATAAGAGGGAATTAATTGAGGCAACAATCATGTGCAGGGTGGGTGGCCTTGATAACTAATGTGTTTGCAACAACTGTGTGGCAGGGCCATGGCCCAGCACCCTTTGTTCTGGGGGTAGCGAGGGAGGGCTCCGTTCACCTTGTCTTTTGGCCCCTTGCAGGGTCTACAGCAGTCAAATATTTGCATGCTGCCATGCCAGAGATTTTGGGGTACTGTTCTTTTATTGGGGGTGTGAGTTGGAGGCTCTGGCCACTAGATGGAAATGGATATTAATGAATGGCTCTGAAGCTCGAGACCTGCTCTGCCATGCTGAGCAGCATCCCCTGGGATCCCCATACAGCAGAAGGGTTCATAGGACATGTGGTTACTGAGAAATTATACCAGAGATCATTTAATGGAACCCTCACATGTGAAGGTGACATGTAACTCACTCACACGGCCATACACCTTTCCGCGCCGGGGGAGCTTCACCTGGGAATACATGTCTAGAGAGCCTTTGACTCTCAGTGCAGAAGCACCTGACTACAGAAAGATGTGCCTGTAGTTCCACATGCCCATGGGAGGGTGCTTTAAAGCAGTTTGCTAGAAGTACAGAAGGCAGTGGTTCCCAAACTTTTTGCCTGCATGACTCCAGATTTCTTATTTCCTGAGACCCCAAGCAGCATGGAGGACCCCATTTTGTAGACCAAAATGGCATAATCCACACATCGTGATCTCACATGTACAGTGTGGGTGAGATCATGCCATGCGGACTAAAATGGCATATTCTGCACACTCAGGATCATCACGACCCCATTCACAGATGGCATGACCCTAGTCGCGACCCATAGTTTGCAAACCACTATCATAAGGCTACCCGAGGAACCTCTTATATTGCCCATGAGACTTGGAACAGGAAGAAAAACTAAGTAGTCTTTGAAGCCTCATGGAGTAACAGACTCATAAAACAGAAAAAGACTCTTACTACTGTTTAGCAAATCCCTAAACTGGATGGGACTGACCTGTGCAATTCCATATGTGCTATGCAACGTTTAAAATGACAGCATGATTTTTAAAAGTATGTTTTCAATGAAGTATAAATATTACATCATACTCTATAAACATACATACATGTACACACACAATGACTGGCAGCAGAATATCACTGGCATCAGGGTGCATAAAAATTAATGCTTTTTTTAAAAAAGGGAAAATTTTATTTAAATCAGATTTTTTAAATTAGTCTATTTAAAATTAAATCTGAAATGATGACAACATAGTTAAAGCCTAAACTTATGGTATTATAATAATTTAAAATAAATACAAACCCTAATATTAAGCAGTATGCTTGCTACCAGATTATAAAGTTAAACCATTGAACTTTTGGAAGTAACTGTCCAATTGGGAATTGAAAAAGCAGAAAAGCTTGTTTTCTTCTTCCAATATATGAATAAAAACTAGGTGTGAGAGGATGAGATCTACTAATTCTAAAATCGTGAAGGACTTGGTAACCAGAAACAATCTGTTCAATTAACCAACTATAGATAATACTTCCTTCATTTAATAAATCAGGTAGTTTTAAATACATGTATTTAAACTTTGATAAACTTTGATAATTTTTTTCCTATGTATCCATTACTTTTAATGTAGTTATATTTAATAAAAACATTTAAAATGCTATTTTTGGGCTTTTTAACTTAATTTGAATTCCCATCCAAATGTGACAAAAATCACAAGTAAACAATAATAATTTAGTAAATAAGGAATGTATCATTCACCTTTCTCTAACAATCAAAAATGTAAAAACTGAGAATCTGAATAAATGCAAGTTAAACTATATAATTGCTTTAATAGATGTGTATAGATATAGTGTATCCTCTGGGTTAGCAAGAAGAAGCACCACATTTAGTGTAAAGGCTGTGTTTGGTTACAAATAATATATTTTAATAGTTACCAACCAACAAGAATCAACCTCTCTTTAGGAAAATAACTAAAAAGTACAAATGCAAAACAATTAAAACTGATGAGTTAAATTTAAGTTTACTGCTTGCTAATTTAGATCAGTGATTTAAACTGCTTTGATTTAAATTAGTCCGCCCCGACTGTCATCCTTACTGTTTAACTTTGAGAAGAGAGACTATTATCCCCTAAGGTGCAGGGCATCTGCTGTTCACTTGAGATTTCATAAAAGAGACTAGTGTTGTTTGCCCTTCCATTCATTATAAGTTAGCCAAACTGTCTATGTCCCATTGGCAAGTTTCACATGAGTCAACACATACATATAGAATCTTGTGCTTACTCCAGGTAGTTTACATTTAAGGTGTTTTTTTTCCAAGAAGAAAAGTAAAAGGCATTAGCACAGAACAAAAAGAAATTGAAAACTGAACCAATACTTTGGACCTTTTAACTCAAACTCCAATGCTTCAACTTGTGAAGGAAAAAGTGATGTCACAAAAGATACTGGTTGTCCCTTTATTCAGTTTGTCTCTGAAGAAGAAATTTACTGACACCAGCTTTATAAGCTTTATTTTTTTAAAAACCCACCCATTTTAGTATTCAATTTCATTGTATTTAATGTCTGACCCTTTTAACCCATAACACAGAATTGTGCAACACGTGCATCCGCTACAGTAATATCATCAGCAATGTCCTGAGGGCAATTTCTGATTAGCATTGTGAGGCTGCAGCCACACTTCCAGAACGCAGCCTCATGGGAATTCTGGTGGTGTATTTCCATGCCAAAGCCTCGGACAACATCAACTTTCATTAAAGCTCAATGCCAAAGCAAAGAAGAAATACACAAACTGTGAATGCACTTGTCTCTTTAAAACAAATGCTTCTGCAATGATGTTATATGTTCTCTTGGAACAAATAAAACGAAGATTGTATTCACTTCTACCGGCAAGCCCACTCTAAAGCAGTACAAGAAAAATCCCCTTTAAATTATTGAGAAGCACAGTGAAGCATTTACCAGGAACTCTAGCTTTACATGCTGTGCACATTTTACCACCTAATGGCAAGAGGCTGTCCATTTATACCTCTTACAGTTCCCATTAGCTAATTAAATTAAAATAAAACTCTACGTTTGGTAATTTGTACTTGCTCTTAAACAGAACTGTTTCATCTTGCCAATTGCAGGGATGGGGGACACATCACATTACTATATACAGTCAATCAGTCTTCAAGCAGATACTGAACTCCAGTGGTGAAGAACCTGTATAAATGCATGTTTGCTCCACAACCAAACTTCACTGCTTGCCAGGAGCAACATCAGAGTAATCCTTCAGTACTCCAGCCAAGTGGTCATTGTGAGTCTTAAATCGCCGTTTCTTCTGAGAAGCAGGTTTCTTCCTCCTCTGAATAGGAGCCTAAAAGGAGAAGTGAACAGTAATCACAAGGCTGCTATCCAGATATACAAGCATTTGACATCCTTACACAATTCCATATTATTCACGCAAGTCTGAAATGTTGTAGGAAAACAGTGCTCCAGTGGGGAAAACAGTATATTATTTCTAGAAATAAGCAATGGCGTGCTCTTCCTCAACTTTAAAAAATTTCACTTATTTTAAATATCTGCAGTGAGTACTCACTGTATGGAATATCCCCCTCTCCATCTTGACCACCAGAGTAGACTCAATATGTCTATACAGAATATACTGTACATGGCATAGAAAATATTATATGTGCTCTGCAATTCTACACAAGGTGTTGCCAGTGGCAACACTGATTATTCCCTATGACCTTACATTTAACACACCGAGGGACTGATATGAACCTGTGGCAACAACTATGTGTTGACAGGCACCAAAATATCTAGTGTGGAGATGAACAAAAACCAGGGACAAATACTTTCTTCACTATCACATTAAAAAATCATTCCACAGAAGGGTTGAGAGTCTGAGATCTAAGGTAGGAGAGAAGAGTTATAGTACACTATATATGAATCACTGTCAAAAGCCTATTTTAAGGTCGACAGGGCCTTTCTGGAAAGGTCATAGCTATGTTTTGATCTCCACACAAAACACTGGTATGCGATCCCCAGTCTTTGTGGGGGGGTGGACTACATACTTTGTATCAATACTTAAGTTGGCTATCTCGGGGAAAAAACCTTCTCCCCACGATTTTAACTACCGGTCCACTACTGTATGGTACAGCTTTTAGAAAAAGCAACTTGTAAATTTGCAGTTGCTTTTTACGTTCCCCCTCCTCCTTGATGCACTGTGGATGACACCAACCCAAACATGAATCATAAAAGTTCTAAAAACATATGCTGTAGGTCACAGTGCTGTAGAGAAAATCTTTAGGTCCAGCTCCCCATAAGCAAGAGTTACACATAGTAATTGTGTAATTTAACTGATTCTTTTTCATTGGAACTAATATCATGGGAGCTGAGGAGAAGACCCTGTTTGAAAGATCTGTAATTTATAACTCTTACTATTTTCTTTGGTCCAGCTTCCTGCATGGAAGAAATACCCTGTCGTTTCAGATACTCTTCTATTTTCTCCTCATCCATAGAATCCACAGGAATGCTCCTCCACAGTTTCTGAAATTCTAAAAGGCCAAACAAAGCACTCATTCCATATTCTGGTGAACGAATCATAAGTAAAAAAAATCCTGTTCATGGAAAATATGAATATACAAACATCAACTGCCCGACACTCCTCCACATCATTCTATAAAAACACAGGTATCAGAAATCTTATTGCAAACCACAGTGTGAATGGCATCACAGAATAAGCATATCGTTAGCCACTCCAAAAATCCCAGCTGGATTTCTGAGAGAAAAGATGTTAAATTATAAAGGTCAGTTGAAACTTACTTCTGTGCTGACTGCACCTGAGAGCCTGGCTAGTGTGGAGCACTCTGCAGGCAACACAACATTTTAATATTAACTCAATAATTATTTTAGCCTTTTGCTTGGCATGTATGCAGATCTTTAGATCTTCAATGTGCTTTACAAACATCAGTTCAAAATATACTGATGACCCATTAACTCCAGCCAAAGACAACAGCTTAATTTTCTGAGATTCAGCTGCCATTATCACAGGAGACTTGTCAGCCTCCTACTCTAATTTATTGAAGATTTGAAACATTTACTGCATCAATTTGCTGGATAATATTACCACTATAATATAAACAATGTCATACAGTTAATGGATTTCTAAAGTCCTTCCTGTGTTAAAAAGAGAAAAGCTACCTTAAAACCATGGAAGCAGGAAAAAAAAAACCAGAGGAGCAAAGTCTTAATTGGAGTATCTGTCATCCACACTGAAAACACTGTGCATCATGTAAAGTTTCATAGGTGCTTTGGAATGCCATATCCACAAAGCGACTGGTACAATTCCACCTCCCTTCATTCCATGGGCATTAAGTTAGATATACCCTGTCAGCAGATTTCACTAACAAACCATAAATAAAACACAAGGCACACAATGCAATGCAAGAGAAGATTTTTTGAATTTCCAGATACATTTAAGTATACAGTTATCAAAACAACTGCAGCTCTTATGTTTTAAAGAAGTTATTTTATGCAACATGCTTTAAAACCTAGATGCTGGTAAACACCTAGTGACATTACCTGCTTCAGACACACTGGCTCCATTAGCATTTACTTTGTTTAACTCCAAAACACAGTTGCTTTTTTTTTTTTTTTTGGGGGGGGGGGGGAAGCTTGCAGCACTTTATAAATTCAGTTACTAAAACATTAATGTTTCTGTTAAAAGATTACATCATATACTCAGCATCAGTTTTCTTTCTTTTCCCCACCAATAAAAAAAGAACTATTTTAAGCTTTCCATGAAACAAAGATAAGGAATTTTAACAATACATATAACTGTGCTTCTGGTCATGTCACTAAGTGATGACTGAGCTAGTAGCATAATCAGCTTAATTTTAAAGCAAGCCTCCTTTTTGTCAGTGGGATGAAGAACCCCACCACAAATAGACTGGCTTGAACTTGAAAAAGCCATTTGTGAAACTGAACTGAAAATGCATTTCAGTAAAACTTTTCTCATTTTTTTCATGTATTTTTTTCAAAGCTGCAGTAACTGTCATTTTGGAGGCTGAAAAGGATGACTGTATACTATTACTATCTAGATACTTATACAGCCCTCTGAAATTGTACCAAAGCACCTCCCAATTAATTAAAATAGAAATCTTCTCTCTCCTTTCCCAGACTGTAGGTGAGGTCCAGGGTCACCTATTTTTTGCAAGAATAACTTCCATAGTCTAGGTCCATCTCCTGAAAAGGTCCTGTCTTCTACATCTATGAGCCTCCTCCACAGTTTCATTGGCCTAGTGGAACGTAGCTGTCCTGGGAGTTCATTGTTGCACAAGGAGAGCCAATCTTTTAGGTACCTAGTATTACGCCGATTGAGATCAGAATAGAATCTGACTCTGTATTCTTTGCCAGCACTCCTCTGAAAACAACACAAGGTGATGCTTTCTGGGTTGCTAAGCAGACTGGCATGGTTTCTGTGTTTCGTACCAGCTGAAGCTTATTCGGGATGTGGGGCTTCATTCCTAGTTCTGTTGCAACAATTAAAGACAAAGGTCACAAAACTGTGGATCTGTGTGACCAGATCTGTGTCTGACTGAATGGGAGATAACCACTGGCAGGTCACAGATGAAAGCTCGCATTTTTTGCCACTAAGTCTATTTGGACATCCAATAAGAAATCCAAGACCCTTAAACTACTATCTTGTGGGCTGAAAAAAGTGAGAGTAAGATAGATGCCTAAAGCCACAGGATAAGAGCATTATTTCCTATATAAGCTGCATTTTTCAAATTCAAGGAGCAATAGTGTTCCTGGAAGCTCAAATATTTTAGTACAAGTTTTATGATGTCCTTTTAAAAATAATAACAGGAGCAATGGCATCTTTTTAACCTTACTTCTGTTAACCACCTGGCTATCCCCTAACCAGAGGTCTTTACCTGCCCTGTAATACTAATTTCTCCATAGCAGCTGTGCTGTCTCAGCACCTCTGTATCAGAGATGCAGCCCAGATTCCATTGTGCTGTGCTTCCTTCAAAGTTCACAGCTATGGAAAAAGACTATTGGGAAATCTAAGACCCAAAGACCTAGCTAGGCTGCATATGACAATGCTGAAAATAGCATAACCATTTGAAATGAAAAAGCAGGATTCCAAGGCAAACAGAAAACTAAGCTGGGCAAAGGCAGTGGCAGCTAGAGAAGGAACATGATGAGACGGGCACATGCAAACACATCAACCCCTGAAACAGTCAAAACAATTGACTGAGGCAGTCATGTGACCTCATTTCAGCCCACTCCTATCTGCACACCAGTAAAAAGCAATTTTAGGATACGTAACCCTGATGGCCATTTGAATGCAGCTTGGGAATGCAGTTTTAATAAAATGAAGCACACCAAACCACGATCAGGCGAACATTCCTTTTTGATTCAGCTGAAATTTTGGAACACAGTACAAAAGCATGATAGACTTGGACTTTGTGACAAAAAAGCAGAGACCAAAGACTTACTTAATTTTTTAAAAATTCATCTTTGTAGAGCTTTTATTCACTAAAAATAATATGCAAGGCAAAAAGTGAATTGATGATACTCCACCATAAAGCCTCTTTCAGTCTCTGCTAAACTACACCTGTGTTTTGCATAATTAAACCCACATCATAAATTAAACAGTAATAAATCACCAGGACCAAAGGCCATTCAACCAAGAGTTCTGAAGGAATTCAGATATGAAACTACAGAACGACGAAGTGTGGTATGTAAACAATCACTTAAAACAGCTTCTGTACCAGATGACTGATGGATCACTAATGTGACACCAATTTTCAAAAAAGGCTCTAGAGGTGATTCTGGTATTTACAGGCCACTACGTAACTTCAGTACCAGGCAAATTGAATGAAACTGCAGTAAAGAACAGAATTTTCAGACACATAGATGAACAAGATTTGTTAGGGAAGAGCCAACACAGCTTTTGTAAAGGGAAATCATGCATCACCAAGGTATTAGAATTCCTTGAGTGGTTAACAAACGTGGAAAAGGACGATCCGGTGGATACAGCGTACTTGGACTTTCAGAAAGCCTTTGACTAGATTCCTCACCAAAGTCTCTTAAGCACAGTAAGAATCATGGGATAAGAGAGAAGGCCCTCTCAGGGATCAGTAACTGGTTAAAAGACAGAAAACGAAGGGTAGGAATAAACTGTCAGTTTTCAGAATGGAGAGAGGTAAATAGTGGGGTCCCCTGGGGATGTGTACTGGGATTATTCATAAATGATCTGGAAAAAGGGGTAAATAGTGAGGTGGCAAAATCTGCAGATGATACAAAATTACTCAAAATAGTTAAATCCAAAGCAGAATAAAAAGAGTTACAAAGGTATCTCATAAAACTGGTTACAAAATGCTAGATGAAATGCTTTGTTGATAAATGCAAATTAACGCACACTGGAAAACATAATCCCAACTATGCATATAAAATGATGGGATCTGAATTAGCTGTTATCACTCAAGAAAGAAATCTTGGAGTCATCTTGGATAGTTCTTTGAAAACATCAGGTCAATGTGCAGCAGCAGTCAAAAAAGCCAGCAATGTTAGGAACCATTAGTAAAGGGCAGATAACACAGAAAATATTATAATTCCACTACATAAATCCATGATATGCCCACACCTTGAATACTGTATGCGGTTCTGGTCATCAACAAGAACATTAGAATGGGAAAATGTACAGAGAAGTGCAACAAAAGTGATTAGGGGTATGGCACATCTTCCATATGAAGAGAGATTAAAAAGACTGGGACTTTTCAGTTTGGAAAAGAGATGACTAAGGAGCGATATGACAGAGGTCTATAAAATCATGAATGGTGTACAGAAAGTAAATAAGGAAGTGTTCTTTACTCCTTCACATAATACAAGAACCAGGGGTTTTCTGATGAAATTAATAGGCAGCAGGTTTAAAACAAACAAAAGGAACTATTTCTTCACACAACACACAGTCAACCTGTGGAACTTGTTGCCAGGGGATGTTGTGAAGGCCAAAACTATAACGGGGTTAAAAAAAGAAAGAATTAGATAAGTTCATGGAGGATAGGTCCATCAATGGATATTAGTCAAGATGGTCAGGAATGCCACCCCATGCTCTGGGTGTCACTAGCCTCTGACTATCAGAAGCTGGGTGTGGATGATAGGGGATGGATTACTCTACAGTTGCATGTTCTGTTAATTCCTTCTGAAGCACCTGGCATTGGCCACTGTTGGAAAACAGGCTCAGGGCTGGATAGACCATTGGTCTGACCGAATATGGCTGTTCTTATGTTCTTATCTGAGCTCCCCATGTCCTCTCATGACATCTGTGCACAATCCTGATAGTTAAGTAAGCCTGGATTTTCAGACAGCATTGGTGGCCAGAAAGGCGTCTTTTTCCTTTTCTGCTTGCCAAGGATTTATATCTTGTCTGTCATACACAGTTTGTGGCAAGTCATCCAGGCTTCTGTCAACTCTAGGTTTAGACTTCTTCACTGAGTTCTGCTTAGAATTCGGAGAATGCAACTTTCAGGTGATTTAGTGCAAAGAGTGTCTTTACTACTTCTAGGTAGGATAAATTGATGTGCTCTGCATTTACTACCAATTAGTTTTGGATGCAACTTCAGGCTTTGGTCATGGTCTATAAACCACTGATGTCAGACACCTTCCCTCACCTTACCCTATTTATGATCCCCATAACTTATCATGTGAGGATCTGATATTGTCAGTAATGAGCACTCATTCCTGGAATTCAATAGAATTCTCAGTTGAAGCCTATTATAGGTGAGAAACCTACCACTTTTAGGAAATGAGGTAAAATGCGTGTCTAGCTGTTTCTTATTGTGTGATTCCCCTGACAACTGGTCCTTGGCTGGCTGGTTCCAGAACCTGCTCTCATTAGGAAAGTGACGCTGAATCATGTAAACAGGAAAGCCAAGAACCACTCTATCTAAGAGACATGATCTCCTCAAAACTCTTATTTCAATGATGTCCACATTGCATGTAATACGTACATAGAATAAATCCCAGTTTAATACACTGAGAGCTTGCTTTTGATACGCTACATTGCCTTTCAAGGCAATTCAATACATGGCTGCTACTGTGGCTGCATACATGTGGATCAACTACTTTTATCATTTATGTAATACATGCCCACATGTTCTATAGCCAAAACGCTAAACTTTTACGTAAAAATGTAAATACAGTGCTTTACCATGAATACAAATAATTTGCCTCATTAGAATTCATGTTGCAGAGAGAAGACAAGAGAACAAGTACATGACCTATTGAACACAATTGTTAATGATGGATTCTGGTGCATAAGAATGCCAGGAAGAGGTGGAACAATTAATCTGTGTACAATCTTTTCAAGAACAAACTGAAAAATTAACACTGGAAAACAGAAACTTTTGATGTTCCAAGGATCAAAACAAAAAGCTGGTATCTATGTTTAATCTCTAACCATATTTCACGTCTCTAATTTTTTTTAATACCATGGTTATAAATTCATGCCCATCTTTTTAAAGCAGATGACCAACAAGAATGTAAAATCAATTAGGAGTCAACTGTAAAACTAAAATTGAATTGCATGCAAATAGATCATTTAATAAATTAATCCCCTGCTGCAAACAGATTATGTAATATTCTGAAACTCCTTTTAAAACAACATTGCTTTATAAATCAAATTGCATACAGAGATATTGTTTTAATTGAATATTTGCATCAGGCTGCCTTTTTCATGTTTGTTAGCAGATGGACATTCACACAAAGCATCTCAAAATTAAACTGGAACTATTTAGGACCGTCAAGAGTTCACAAAGATGCATTCTATTGCAAATAGCAAACACTAATGGGTTTGTTCAGTTCTGAATTTACATGAGTAAAGCAGAGAATGAGTACACAGCTACCACCCTTCTCTACACTCATATATGCTAACAATTTGGATTTAGGGTGTCACCAAATGGATAAAAGAAATGTGTTCATCATCTAGTCAGAGAACAAGGAATCGATGCACCTCCAGAAATTAAACTGAACACAACCAGACCTGAAAAAAGCAAGCCATGCTGTTTTATTGGTATAGAACCATTCAGCATTACCAAATATATTTGCCCTAATACATGATACACCATAGACTGTCTCCTATCAGTTAGTGAAAGTCTGGACTGAGAAAGAGTATTTGTATTATTTATTTTGATGGTCTCTAATATATCACTGTCCTTTAACATGCTCAAGACACAGAGAGGTAACTGCAGCTTTAAGAGATGCCTGTTCTTCCTGCACTACAGAGATCCAGAACTTTCTGGAAACCCATTGCCACTGGGCAGTTGTTTAGCTTCCATAAGTCCATGATACGACAAAGGCTCTCTGACTCTCTAGGATGAGGAAGTACCTGGAGTAAAATCTGTTCCCTCAGCATTGACTTGGGACTTCCACTATGGCTCTATTCAACATGTTCCACCACTTGCAAAAGTAGCATCTTGGAGGTGTTGGGGCCAGCGTGGTCTGGGTGGCAATATATGCATCAACTGTTTTTTCCTGCAAGAACTTACTTGTCTGATTTTATGGTCTGCCAGATTGGCAGGAATGGGGAAGATGGTCCCCAAAGAGAAAAAAGAATAGACAGGAGGATATTGTGCTCAACTGATCCATGAAAATGGAGGATGACATGCTGATGACAGAAGATGGCTCCGAGAAGATACCTGAGCTATTTTTAATTTTGCTAGTTTGTGGAGGTGGGGCACAACGAGGTCTGTACCTGTGCTGAGTGTAGGAGAAAAATGTAAGAGTATTAAGCTGTCTCTGGAAATGGAATCCTAAAGAAAAGAAAAACAATTTCTTGGGAGCAGAGGAAGGTTGAGTCAGGCCTCTGGACCTTACAGTGAATTTGGCTTGCCATCATGCAGGTCTACTTCAATCAGTCAGGCCATTTGGCTCTCCTTGCATGTGCTCCTATAGTGCAAAAGATGACTGGGTCACTATTACTTAGGAAAAATGGATGCTTTCTTGATGTACTATCTCCTCACCACCCCGTTAACTCCCTGGTGATCTCTGAAAAGATCAGACCTTGGAATGCTTCATGGTCCTCTGCACTGCCTGACACAGAAGCTAGACAGCTACACATGATAGGAAGAAACGTATTCTTCTGTCACTCTGGGCATAATGATTAAATTTTTTGTAGTCACAATGTCCTGGTATCATTTCACCTTATGGGATAAAATCACCCGTTTTGGATTTGCTTCAAGAAGACCAAAGAGATATGCTGGAACCCCCTGAGATATGGGCAATATTTAAGGCATAAGCAGCCCCAAGGCCTTGGCACCAGAGTGAGAGCTGTGGGTCTCAACAGTAGAAAGAGTCCTTAGAGCACATAGGCACTGAAGTCCCAGTACTAGTGAACGGTCTCGGTATTGAACAAGCTCTTCGGCACCAGCTGGGAGCTGGAGGAGGTCCTGAAGCCTAAGGCACCTTTGCCTTCACTGGCACTGAAGCACTCTCTGAAAGACCGCATATTTTGCCATAATGGAGTCTTTACAGGAGATGCTAATGATGCTGAAGTTGGCTTTTGGAGCTCTGAAGATAAGGGTCTGGGGAATGATGAAGACTGTTATGGGTGCTGTTTAAGTGTCCATTCCCATGTTTGCCCTTAGTGCCTGCCTTAACAAAAAGGCCTGGAAACCTGAACTGCTGCCTGTCCCAGCAGAACTAAGGAGCAAAACCCCAGCAGACTTTGCAGTTGTCTGTCTGTGATGTGAATTTTCCCTAAGCTAAAAGGGCAAAAGGTGCATGCACTGGATCTGGGGAACAACCCCAAGCATGAAGCAAATTGCTTAAAATCCTTTCTCTGGATCTACCAACACAGTGATTGACTAAAGCAAATTAAACATTTGTAAGAATTACTCGAAAATGATGAAAGTTATCAGAAAAGTCTATACCAATCACACCAACACTATTCTAAAATCAGATTGAAAGAGGGGAATGGGGGTTGGAGGCAAATCAGACCAGGCACCACAGTATGGCTGATCATGTCCATAAACAGAGGGTGATCAGAAAGGGACTCAGGCCATAGACACTCACTTTTCCAACAAGGTTGAGGCTCCCAATGCTTGGTGCCACAAGGTGGCATTCATGAAAACCTCAGGGGGCACGGCTTTCCAGAAGACCCCCCAATCAAAGTGGTGCAGGCACCTTGAATCCCACCAGTGGGAACATGCAGAGGCTCCCACAAGAATGTATACATTCTCAAAACATTTCTAAAACAGATTTTCTGTAGCTTACATAGCACATACAGAACAGATACAGGATAAAAGATTTATTGGCTCTCGTTGGGAATGATCTGTGTAACGCAATTGTGGCTTCATCATTCTGGAGAAATGAGACCATATCAAAACTTTCTACCACCCCACCATGTACTCTTTAAGTAACACACCTTATCTTTGGAGATAATGTCCATGTGATCAAGAGCAGTCTGGTGATAGATACATTACATTTATCATGCACCTTCGGCTGCCTCATCTGCACTCTGCTCGCTGAAAGCTCTTGGAACAGTTTCAGCAATAAACCCTTTTATATCACATCACACACGAACAAGACTGTTTCACACCACAAATGGTTTGGAAACCTCACCCACTTAAGACAAAAATGAAGCAAATGACAAACAAAGATATAGAAGTACAACATTCTTTTGAGGGGATGGGGGAGTGGGAAGGGGAGAGAGGAAATTTTAGGTGAATCGTGCCATGTTAACAGACCTGGAGACTGAAGTTCTGCATTTATACAACAGATATACTGAAAGAGGATAGTTCCGTTTCCAAGTTCATTCATTCTTTGACTTCAGTCCCTGAGCCAGACTGGAATTGATGGCCTGCTTCATATCTCATTTTAGGGCCTTTTGATTCAGGAGGTTTTCTTTAAAATTTCTCAGGAATTTATCAGTGTTCATAAAAAAAAATAGAAAATGGGTGAAAAAATTGGTAAAAACTGAAAACAACGGGCCAGCAGGTAGAGGTGAGGGAGTGTCTAGTCCTCACAGTGGGCAGCTGGCCTGGGTGCCTAGTACTCACAGGGGTAGCGGGACTGGGGAGAGAACAGACGGTATTCTGTGCCTGGAGGCTGCACTGAAGGGCTGGGATCAGGAGGCAGCTCTGTCAGCAGGGAAAGCAGATGGGGGCCTGTACTCATGGGGTGCAGCCTTCTGCTCCCTGAAGGCCTGATGCTGAAGAGATTGGGTGGTCTTGGCACCACTGACAGCTGGGACCAGGCTCCCTGCCCATCTCACTCCCCTCATTTGCAGCTGCAGCAGCCATCAACTGACAACTGGAATCTGCGAGAGTGAAGCTGGGTCTGAGGTGTTCTGCTATGTGTAAAATTCAGGTTAAAATTAGTAAAACCCAAATATTAGGGTTTTTTTAAATCCGGGAATTTTTCAGAGGTTTTCAGTACAAAAAACAAAAATGAAGGGCCCTACCAATCCTGCTTTATTTGCATTTTGAAACCTATCAGCACTTCAGTGTCGATGGAATTCTCTTCACAGATATTTAAGAAGAATATCCCCAAAACTACTAAAATCAATACCATCTACACTATATTCGCATGTGAAAGGATGGTAGGGATAACAATTTCTTTAATGTATTAAATTTCTTTAATAAATGTATGTTTATACATTTCAGCATTCACCCAATGCATAGAGATATGAGATCAACTGAGAAGTGCTTTAACACCCCCACAAAAGTGCAAATTTTTAGCTTAGCTGCAGGGACTAAAATTTGGCACTGCTTTAATAAATCTTTTCTTCTATATTTTAGCAAGAATTAATTAATTACCCAGAAAATTAAAAAGAAACACATGCAGTCTCAACTTTCTTTGGCTAATCACATTCCCCCTTTTATGAAGGTCATTTCATAATATAAATTGCCCCAGAATGGTACTGTGGAGAGGGCAATTTAGGTAAGAATTATACACCCCTCTATAATTGCAATAATTCACTAGTTTATCCAAACAATCAGGGAAAGTGATGTAGAAAAACTTGTTCAAAACATATTTGAAATCCTTCACTTCTACTCACGGATTCTAATAAGCCATTGTGAACACGTCTATTCATAATTGTAGAATATCATTTTGCACAATGGTTCATCCAGGAGCACTGAGTCCACATTCTAGGATAAACTATTCCACAATAAACTATTCAAGAAGTTAATCGACTGCTAGCTCAGACTGAGGATGACAACATTTCAGGGTTTGGTTTGGTGTTTGAATTTGTTTATAACATCAAGGATACTTACATGTAGATAATTAGCTGAAATATGATGTTAAGCACAGTAAAAGCGATCTTAAGCAACTACGTATGGAAACAATTTTTGTTGATCCCTTAACAGAAGTGGCTCGCAGCACTGAGAAGAACTGTAGTCAATACACTTGAGGATACTTCGGTTGCAGTCTCAGGCCGAGATTGCCCAAGAAGAGCATTCTCTTGTACAGGTTTTGCAATATCATAGCATCATTGGCTAATAAACTCTACTTGAATTAAAATGTCACTTTAGTTATTTTTAGAAAAATATTGTATAAATATAAAAAAATATTTTTTATAAAAAAATTTAAAAAATAAAAAAAAATATTGTATAGATATCATAAAAGCCATAGATCAGAAACTATTCAGTCCCCACCCCAGCCAGTGCAGGATACCATCCTGAGGGTCAAGATCACATTTATACATTAAAAATAAGAGTGGAGGACAGGACAGACATGGTTTTTGTATGAATGGAGATATGGTGTTATGCTGCCACTTGCAGATCAAAGTAAGAAATGTCACTTTGCACTACAATTTTACATATAATCATAATTTCAATATTGGTCCATTTATCATACACAGAATTGTCAGGCATCACCACAGGATCTCAACTAGTTTTAAATAGTCATCTCCTTATCAGTTAAATAGGTTTTGTCAGGAAACAATATTATCCAAAATTATCTAAAAACGGGAAAAAATTCAGCACCAGGTAACTGATCTTAGTAAAAAGCTTCTTTTACAGAAAACTGCTCAGCCCATACGTTTTTTAAAGTTGTGTCATACGTTGTATATCACTGTGAAGTGTGGCTATGCCTTTGCTCTAGGCCAAAGTACCAAACCTATGGAGCATCTCTGTGGTGGAAAGAAGCATTCAAAGTATTTAGAATGTAAGTAAAGAGTAGAAAAACAAGGTTACTTACCAGTAACTGCTGTTCTTTGAGATGTGCTGTTCATGTCCATTCCACTACAGATGTGTGCACAGTTACTAGAACTTTTTTCCCATTAGCTGATCCCGTAAGGCTGGCTCTGGCACCCCCTGGAGCCCCGTGACATGCTGCCGTATATGAGGCGCTGCTGGCCCTACACCCCCTCAGTCCCTTCTTTCTGCCAACTCCGGCAGCGGGGATGGGTTGTGGAATGGACATGAGCAACACATCTCAAAGAACATCAGTTACTAGTAAGTAACCTTGTTTTCTTCTTCGAGTGCTTGCTCATGTCTATTCCAATATAGGTGATTAAAAAGCAATACCTTGGAGGTAGGTTGGAGTTACCGATGAGCTGCCCGCAGCACTGCTCTGACAAATCTTGCATCCTCTCTTGCCTGCTGGATGATAGCATAGTGTGATGTGAAGGTATGCACCAATGACCAGGTGGTGGCTCTGCAGGTGTCTTGCACAGGCACTCTCTGCAGGAAGGCTGTAGACGAGGCTTGAGCTCTGGTTGAATGCACTGTGATGGATCCTGGGAGCGGCACCATCACCTGATCGTAGAACTTGATGCAGGAAGTAATGCTCGAGGAGATGCGCTGGGCAGACAGGTGAGCCTTTCATCTGGTCAGCCACTGTGATGAAGAGCTGCGACGATCTCCGGAATGGCATTGTGCGCTCGATGTAGAAGGCCAGGGCCCATCTCACGTCCAGTGAATGCCATCTCCGCTCCTCTTCCAAACTGTGAGGTTTGGGAAAAAACACAGGGAAAAATATCCTGATTACAATGAAATTGGGAAACCACCTTAGGCAGAAAGGCCAGGTGCGGCTTCAACTGAACCTTATCTTTATAAAAAAACGTGTAAGGGGCTCTGAGGTCAGCACTCCAATCTCAAAGATCCTCTTTGCAAAGGTAATGGCCCCCAGGAAGGCTACCTTCCAGGAAAGCAGGAGCAGAAGGCATGAAGTCACGAGTTCAAAGGGGGGCCCCATGAGTCTTAAGAGAAGCAGGTTGAGATCCCAGGGGGGCACCAAGTCACAGACCTGCGGATAAAGCCTCTCCACCCCCCTTGAGGAACCTGACCGACATGGGGTGGGAGAACAGTAATCTCCACTCTAGTGGCTGATAGAGGGCCAAAATGGCCGCCAGGTGAACCTTCAGGCCACCGCCAGACCCTGGATTTAGCTAGAGCAGATACTCCAGGATTGCCTGTATAGGCGAGAGGCTGGGCAGGATACCCCGGGACTCCACCCAACAAGCAAACCGTCTCCACTTAACCCAATACACAACCTGCGTAGAAGGCTTCCTACTACCAAGCAGGAGTTGCTGGACCTGCTCGCTCACTTTCCATCAGCCACAAAGCCTCCACACCATGAGGTGCAGGGAGTCCAGGTCCGGGTGCAACAGGCGACCATGGTCCAGGGACAGGAGGTCGTGCCATCTCGGGAGTTCCAGAGGTGGGGCAATCGAGAGGTCCAGCAGCATGCTGAACCAGTGCTGTCTCGGCCAGGCTGGAGTGATCACTATAATGTCCGCTCTGTCCCTCTTGATCTTCAGCAGGACCCTGAGCAGGAGCGGAATGGGTGGGAACACGTACATGAGGCTCCCCGACCAGACCATGAGGAAAGTGTCAGAAATCGACCCGGACTCTCTATCCTGGAGAGAGCAGAACTGGTGGACACTTTTTGTTCCAGGCCAACGCGAACAGGTCCACCTGGGGAGAACCCCACTTCCGGAAGATCATGGACGCCATCTCTGGGTGTAGCGACCAGTCGTGGCGGGGTAGAAACGACCTGCTGAGGTGATCCACCTTGTCATTCCTCACTCCTGGGAGGTGAGAGGCCATCAAGTGGAAATCGTGCCTCACGGCAAAGTCTCACAGATGGATAGCTTCTCTGAAGAGGGCTGAGAAGCGCGCTCCCCCCTGCCTGTTTATGTAGAACATGGCTGCAGTGTTGTCTGTCAACACCTGCACCACCCTGCCTGTCAGGAAACAGAGGAACACTCTGCACGCTAGGCAAATGGCCTGCAGCTCCTTCACATTGATGTTCAGGTGCCTCTCCTCTCTCGACCAGATACCCTGAGTGCCAAGGTTGGCGCTGATATTGGCCCCCCCAATCCTAAGTCCAAAGTGTCAGAAATTAAAGTAATCGACAGGATTAGTTCCTCGAACGGAACGCCCTTCAGCACTGCTCGGAGGGTTCGCCACCAGTCTAGGGAGGCTAGGTTGGGTGGGGAAACTGTGACCACCTGGTCCAGGGGGTGCCTGCTCAAGATATATACTGAGGCCAGTCATGCCTGGAGCAGTCTGAGTCTCAAACGAGCAAGTCTCACCATGTAGTTGCAAGTCACCATGTGACCCAACAGCTGCAGGCAATGCCTGGCTGTCGTCATGGGGCATCGGTGCCTCTGGGACATGATGGAGACCATCGCCTTGAAGCATGGTTGGGGCAGGAAGGCTCTGGCCTGGGTAGCATCCAGGGTAACCCCAATGAATTCTATGCGTTGCACTGGGGTTAATGTGGACTTCTGTTCATTTATCAACAGGCCCAATCTGCAGCAAATGGAGCAAGTGAGGGCCACATTCTTCTGTACTTGAGACCTGGACCTGCCCCTGATTAGCCAATTGTCCAGATATGGGAAAATCTGTACATCTTTTCGTCTCAGGTGGGCAGTCACTACTGCCAAACACTTGGTAAACACCCTCAGGGCCGAAGATAGGCCAAAGGGCAGGGCTGTAAACTGGTAGTGGGAGCCAGCCCCCATGAAGTGAAAGAAGCGCCCGTGGCTGGGGAGGATAGATATATGGAAATATGCATCCTTGACATCGAGGGCGGCATACCAATCTCCTGGATCCAGGGAAGGGATTATGGAAGTTAGGGAGACCATGCAAAACTTGAGTCTCTTGATATATTTGTTGAGATGACACAGATCTAATATGGGCCTTAGACCCCCTTGCGCCTTGGGAATGAGGAAGTACCTTGAGTAGAACCCTTTCCCCTCCATGCCCTGAGGGACCTTTTCTACCGCTCCCAGGATGAAGAGGGTCTCCACTTCCTGTATGAGGAGCTACTCGTGAGAGGGGTCCCTGAAAAGGGACGGAGGGGAGGGATGTTGGGGGGCGCAGTTGTAAACTGGAGGGCATAGCCCATCGAAACTACCCCAAGGACCCAGTAGTCCGAAGTGATTTTGGCCACTCTGAGTGGAAGGGCGCTAGGCGGTTCAAAAAGGGGTGGGATGGATCCAGGAGAACGGTCGGGGCATCATCCTCAGGTGCACCGTCAAAAGTGCCTCCTCTGGTTGCCCAACCTCCTGGGGGGCCCCTGCTGGGGGTCTGAGGATGAACTAGGAGGCTGATTCCGTCTTCTAGACTGCCTATTTCTGTCCCATTGTCTATAGGACTGGCATGGCCTGGGCTGAAACCTTTGCTCCTGCTGCGCCTGGGGGCGTGACTGACACCTAGAAGACTGAGGCGTGTAAAGGCCCAAGGAGAGAGCATGGCCCTCGAGTCCTTCAGACTGTGCAACTTCGCATCAGTTTGGTCCGAAAACAAGGCCGACCCATCAAAGGGGAAGTCCTGGATGGACTGCTGGATCTCTTGGGACAGCCCAGAGGATTGGAGCCACAAGCACCTCTGCATGCAGATGGCGGAGGCTGTAGCCCTTCCCGCCAAGTCAGCTGCATCCAAAGATGCCTGGAGTGCTGCTCTAGCTACTGCAGTACCTTCCGTCACGATAGTATTAAAGTCTATGACCTGGTCCCGGGGCAGGGACTCAGCAAAGCGTCTCAGGGAGTCCCACAGGTTAAAGTTCTACCTGCCCAGGAGAACCTGCTGATTGGCAATCCTAAACTGGAGGCTTGCCGTTGAATAAATTTTTCTCCCAAACAAGTCCAGTTTTTTGTTATCCTTATTCTTTGGAGTTGACCCCGGCTGCCCCAGCCTATCCCTCTGGTTGGCAGCATCAACCATGAGGATCCCAGGGGCGGGATAAGTAAACAGATACTCAAACCCCTTGGCCGGAACATAATATTTCTTCTCAGCTGCCTTCAACATTGGGGCCACCGAAGAAGGAGTTCGTCACAGGGCCTTCACTATTTTGAGGACCCCTTCGTGGACTGGGAAGGCTACCCGAGCTGGGGCAGCCGCTGCCAGCACATTAAAGAGACTATCTGCAGCCTCTTTTAGTTCCTCCACCTCCAGCCCCAAATTGGAGGCTACCCTCTTGAGCAGCTCCTGGTGAGCCCTAAAGTCATCCAGTGGCGCTGAGTAGTCTTGGAAGACTGCCTCCTCCAGTGAGGAGGAGGAGGATTGCAGGTGTGCAGCCTGAAGTGGCGCCCCCTCCTGGTGATGTGCGGTATCCCCAGAGGTTCCCTCATGTGGGTCTGACACATCGTCCGAGGAGTGGTGATGGGCCTTCCCCGGTACCAGAGGCATGGACTGAACCCCTGAGGATTTAACCAATTGGGGTCCCAGCCCCACCTGGAAACCCCAGGGAGCCCAATAAGGCCATTTGGGTGGCCACTGCCCGAGGCCATCCAGGAGCTAACTGTATCAAGGGCTCTGGCACCTTATGTGGCATTGGCTCACCGACAACTGCCCCCCTGGGAAGACCCTGAAGCAGCATTGGAGTCCGAGGCTCTGGCCCTGTAGTACTGTGCCAGGGGGGAGCAGTGTCCCAAGTCACAGGCACTCCGTCTTCCTGGAGAACACCCTCTCAATGACGCTGACTTTGAGGACAAGGAGTGCCTTTGGTGCCGCGAACAGTGCCAGTGAGCAGGGTCGCACTCCAAGGAGCTAGAAGTACCAGAGCACCATCTCAGTACTGACGACTTTTGGCACCACTTGCCCTGTGGCTCCATGATGATTTCCGGTGACTGGGTTCGGCGCCAGCCTCGGTGTAGGTGAACTCCTCGGTACCGAGCCCGACTCCGACAACCAGGATCTGCACCACCTCCTTGCAGGCGAACTCATCGGTGCCGGATCCTCCTCCAGCGACTGGGTTCTGCGCCGCCTCAGTTCAGGCAAACTCGTCGGTGTCGGTAAGCAGGAATGGGAGCTGTCTGAGCATCGCCCAGCAGGGGACCTCAACCGGTGCCATCTCCTGACTTGAGCTGCTCCTGGTGCCGGCGATCGATGTTGGCGTCAGGAGGGAGACTACATGTCCCATGCTCAATGACACTGACTTGGAGTGACTGCTAGGGGAGCAGCACTGCTCCACCCTAGGTGACCATCCGGCAGGAGATCTTCCTCCCTGTACTGGGGGATCTCCTCCGCCATTCAGGGGGACCCAACATGGGTTTGACCTGTGACATCATCCCCTTCTCCCTCGGTGGAGGGCAGGGCACAGGCGCCGTAGGCAAGGCCAACAAGGCTTTTGCCACCTGAAAAGTCTCTGGCGTTGATGGGGTCGGCACAGACAGAGGGGCTCTTCCACTTCCAGGAGTCAAAGGACGATCCCTAGCTGGAGATGCAGGCACTGGAGAAAGAGTCTCCACGGGCCGACCTTGCATCTCGGTGCTTGACCCCACCCATACCGATGGCGCGGGAGAGTGTCTGCGTTCAGCGCGCTGCTTCTTCTTCCTAGAAGCCAAGGAAGCAGCATGGTGCCCAGTCGCAGATGGTGCTGACGGCACACTCTGTACCGACCCCACGCGATGGAGCGGGTCAGCTCAGAGGCCGGGTGAAGCGCTGCCTCCATAAGCGAGGCTTTCAAACGGATTTCTCTGTCCTTTTGAGTTTTTGGTTTGAAAGCCTTGTAGATCTTACATTTGTCCTTGCAGTCAGCTTCCCCCAAACACTTGAAGCAGCTGTCATGGGGGTCGCTGAGTGGGAAGGCCTTCCTGCAGGAGGCACATGGCTTAAAGCCCAGTGACCGGGACATGCCCTGGTTGCACTAAGCCCCAGCCGGGACTACCTTATTTCTAACTACACTATTAACAATTACTTAACTAAACTAACTATAAAACAGAATAATCAAGTCCAAACAAGGGGAATAGTACTTGCAAAGCAAGCAAGGCTAGTTCCAGCAACTGTCACATGCAGAAAGAAGGAACTGAAGGGGTGTAGGGCCGGCAGCGCCTCATATACCACGGCATGTGCACGGGGCTCCAGGGGGTGCCGGACCCAGCCCTATGTGATAAGCTAAGGGGAGAAAAGTTCCGGGTAACCGTGCATGGAAGCGGGCACACACCTATAGTGGAATGGACATGAGCAAGCACTCAGAGAAGAAGCTTTCATTTCAGCAGCACCAGGGTCACACCCGGCACAGTTAAACAGTATTTCTAACATGCAAGACAGAGAACAGGAGAATTCTCCCAGGAGAACTGTATCCATTCAAACCAATTCTCCTTGCAACCAAGCCTTGTTTCCTTTCACTCCCTTTTTAGACAAGGAGCAACACGCTCAGCTCAATACATGCATTGCTCTTTACACATGGCTAGCGTATGGGCCTGAGTGGGTAGAGTCACTTCCAAGTCTACTCCATAGTATCACTGAGTCTAGCCCTCAAGCCCTCTACAGCCATACATACAGGAATGAGATTCATAGAGAGTAAGGCAAAAGGGACCATTAGCTCATTTGGTCTGACCACCTGTATAACACAGGCCAGAAAGTTTCACTGTTATCCAGGGACTGAACCCAATAACGTGTTTGGCTAACGCAAATCTTCTAGAAAGGCACCGACACTGATTTTAAAAACATCAAGAGATATAGAATCCACTGTGGTAGTCTGCTCCAATGGTTAATCGCTGTTAACATTTGTGCTTTATGTTCAATTTGAATTTTTCCGGTTTTAACTTCCAGCTATTGGTTCTTGCTTTGTCTTTCTCTGCTAGATTAAAGAGCACTTTAGTACCCAGTATTTTCTCCCATTGAAGGTCACTTCACCATAATTAAGTCACCTCTCAATCTTGATAAACCAAACACACTGTGTTTTTTAAGTGTCTCACTGTGAGGCATTTTTTCCAGCCCTTAAATAATTTTTTCTCTTCTCTGCACCCTAGCCATTTTTCCATTTTTAAACGTGGACACTAGAATTGTAAGCAGTATTGGTCTCACCAACACCATATACGGAGTTCAATCAACTCTCTTCTCCAACTCATTGCTTCTTCTGCTCCAAGGATCGCATTAGCCCTTTTTGCCACAGCATGGCACTCCGAATTCATGTTGAGTTGCTTGTCCACTACAATCCTTTTCAGAGTCACTGCTTTCCAGGATACAGCCTCCTATTCTATAGGTATGGCCTGAATTCTTTGTTCCTAGATGTATGACTTTGCATTTGGCTGTAGTAAAACACATTAAGTTTGAATGGGTGCAACTTATTAAGTTATTCAGATTACTCTGTATGAATGTCCTGTGCTCATAATTTTTTTACCACTTTGCCAATCTCTGTGGCAGCAATAAATTTTCTCAGTGGTGATTTTATATTTACTTCCAGATCATTGATGAAAATGTTGAGTAGTGTCAGGAAACAGCCTGCACTAGAAACAGCCTATTCGATAATAATTCCCTATTGACAACTACTGTCAGCTAGCCAGTTCTTAATTCATTTAGTGTTGCTCTATACATAGTTTACATATACAAGACCAAATCAACCCATGGTATTAAATCAAAAGCCTTACAAACCTTTGTCAACCAACCTTGTAATCTCCTCAAAAAATTAAATCAGGTTTGTTTGACAACACTTACTTTCCATAGAACTACGTTGACTGGCATTAATCATATTCCTATTCTTTAATTCTTTTATCAATTGAATCATGTATCAGCTTTTCCATTATTTTGAACAGATTGATGTCAGGGCAACCAGTCTATAATTATCCGGGTCATTCTGTGTGTCCTCTTTAAATACTGGCATAACATTATCACTCTTCTGGAATTTCCCTGGTCTTCCAAGACTTATTAAAAATTAACATCCGTATGTCCAAGATCGCCTCACCCAACTTTTTCAAGACTCTTGGGTGCAAGTTATCTGGACAAAAAATATCACTGGAGACTTCCTCAAGCCACATAAATAATGACTGCTAGACATAAAGCCTTGTAGTCATTTGTAAGCTGTTGGGATAATTTTCCACGCTAGCTCACGCAAGCTATACAGGTTTTAGAAATGTCAGAGGTCTTCTGACTAATTTGAATAAATTCAAGTCAGCAGGGCCTGATGTGATTTCAGAGCCATTGGCTATTATCTCTGAAAGCTCATGGCAACTGGGGGAGGTCCCTGATGATTGGAAAAAGGCAAATATAGTACCAATCTTCAAAAAAGGGAAGGAGAAGGAACCGGGGAATTACAGACTGGTGAGCCTCATCTCAATCTCTGGAAAAATCATGGAGCAGGTCCTCAAGGAATCCATTTTGAGACATTTGGAAGAGAGGAAGGTGATCAGGAACAGTAAACATGGATTCACCAAGGGCAAGTCATGCCTGACCAACATGACTGCCTTCTATGAGGAGGTGACTGGCTCTGTGGATGTGGGGAAAGCGGTGGACGTGGTATAGCTTGATTTTAGCAAAACTTTTGATAGTTTCTCACAGAATTCTTATCAGCAAGTTAAAGAAGTGTGGGTTGGATGAATGGACTATAAAATGGACAGAGAGCATAGATCATCGGGCTCAATGGGTAGTGACCAATGGTTCCATGTCTAGCTGGCAGCCAGTCACAAGCGGAGTGCCCCAAGGGTCAGTTCTGGGGCCAGTTTTGTTCAACATCTTCATTAATGATCTGGAGGATGGGGTAGATTGCACCCTCAGCAAGTTTGCAGATGACACTAAGCTAGGGGGAGTGGTAGATACCCTGGAAGGTAGGGAGAGGATACGGAATGACCTAGATAAATTAGAGGATTGGGCCAGAAGAAATCTGAGGAGGTTCAACAAGAACAAGTGCAGAGTTTTCCACTTAGGATGGAAGAATCCCATGCACAGCTACAGAGTGGGGACCCACAGGCTAGGCAGCAGTTCTACAGAAAAGGATCTGGGGGTTACAGTGGATAAGAAGCTGCATATGAGTCAGCAGTGTGCCCTGGTTGCCAAGAAGGCTAATGGCATATTGGGCTGCATTAGTAGGAGCATTGCCCGCAGATCGAGGGAAGTGATTATTCCCCTCTGTTCATCATTGGTGAGGCCACATTTGGAGTATTGTGTCCCGTTCTGAGCCTCCCACTACAAAAAGGATGTGGACAAGTTAGAGAGTCCAGTGGAGGGCAACAAAAATGATTACGGGGCTGGAGCACAAGACTTAGGAGGGGAGATTGAGGGAACTAGGTTTGTTTAGTCTGCAGAAGAGAAGTACGAGGGGGGATTTGATAGCAGCCTTTAATTACCTGAAAGGGGGTTCCAGGGAGGCTGGAGCTAGGCTGTTGTCAGTGGTAGCAGATGACAGAACAAGGAGCAATGGCCTCAAATTGCAGTGGGGGAGTCTAGGTTGGATATTAGGAAAACGTTTTCCACTAGCAGGGTGGTGAAGCACTGGAATGGGTTATCTAGGGAAGTGGTGGAATCTCCATCTGTAGAGGTTTTTAAGCTGCGACTTGACAAAGCCCTGGCTGGGATGATTTAGCCGAGGTTGGTCCTGCTTTGAGCAGAGGGTTGGGCTAGATGACCTCCTGAGGTCCCTTTCCAACTCTAATATTCTATGATTCTATGCTATTCACCCCAAGGTGCTGAAGGAACTAGCTGAAGAAATCTCAGAGCCACTGGCAATAATATTTGCAAACTTATGGACGACAGGAGAGATCCTGGAAGACTGGAGAAAGGCTAACATAGTGCCCTTCTTTAAAAAGGGGGAAAAGGAGAATGACAGACCAGTTCGCCTGACTTCAATATCTGGGAAGCTACTAGAGCAATGCATAAAACGTTCTATTTGCAAATACTGGGAGGATGAAGGAGTGATCACTAGCAGCCAGCATGGATTCACTAAGAACAAATCAGGCCAAACAGCTTGATTTCCTTCTTTGACAAGGTAAGTGGATGGGGGAGTGCAGTAGACATAATATACCTGGACTTTAGCAAGGCTTTTGACACAGTCCCACATGACATTCTTATAAGTAAGCTGGAGAAATGCAGGCTCGGCAGAATTACCATTAAGTGGATACATAATTATTAAACAACAGCAAACAATGAGTAACATTGGCCAAACTGGACTGTCACTACGCAAAAGAATAAATGGACACACATCAGCCTTAAAAATAACAACATCCATAAACCAGTCGGAGAACACTTCAATCTCCCAGGACACTGTCACTGACTTGAAAGTTGCCATACTCCTACAAAAAAACTTCAAAAACAGACTTCAAAGAGAAACTGCTGAGCTTGAAATCATCTACAAACTTGACACAATCAAACTGGGTCTGAATCGGGACTTGGAATGGTTATCTTGCTACAAGAAGTAATTGCCACTGATCACACATTCTCACCTCCTAATCCAGGGGTGGCCAACCAGTCAGAGATGAAGAGCCCAAAAATAGCTATAGATACCACAAAGAGCCACATTTACCTTACCCTCCGCCAAAAATTCGCGCTGCTCCATCAATTTTGGCAGCAGCTTGTCAATTTCACTTTTCAGTTTCCCCTCTCTCTTACCCTCAGCTGAAGCTGATCTGTCATTTTCCTGCCGCAGCTTGTCAATTTCACTTTTGAAAGTAAAAAATTTTTGGCGCCCCATACTATGCGCGGAGCCGCATTTGATAGAACAAAGAGCTGCATGTGGCTTGTGAGAGCCGCATTTGTATGAGCAAAGAGTCGCATGCGGCTCGCAAGCTGCGGGTTGGCCACCCCTGTCCTAATCAATGGTTGTGAATAGGCCTCAACTACTCTAACTGAATGGACTTTGCTTTCATCCATCTTCCCCATTGTTGTTACTTCCCTTGAATATGTATATATATGCCTCCTGTGTGATTTCTATTCCTTACATCTGATGAAGTGGGTTACAGCCCATGAAAGCTTATGCCTGCAGAAATTAAATTTGTTAGTCTTTAAAGTGCTACAGAACTCTCATTTTTATTAAAAGAATGATGTCCGATTGGAAGATGGTCTCAAGGGGGGTGTAGCAAGGCACTGTGGCCTTCCTCAGAGCCTGGGCCCCGAGGAAGGGTCATGACACCCCTGCTGGGCAGAACAAGGCCCTATAAGCCAAACAACCCAGAAGCAGAGGGGCGGAGCCAGGGCAGAAAAGGGAAATATAAAAGGCTGGCCCTGCAGCTCAGTCAAGGGGAAGCTGCCACCAGAGGCAGACGTGTCTTCCCAGAGCTGCGGTCTGTGCCTGACTCAGGGCCCTGTGGCTGTTCGGAGCAACCGCCCCACCGACCAGAGCCTTCAAGGCCTGCCTGGGCCGCCGGGCCAGAGTGACTGGAGAGGGCCACCGAGCCCTAGTAACTGGAGGAGGCTGCCGAGCCTTACTGACTGGAGGGGGCCACCCAAGACCACTGGGTGGGGAAAAAAAACGAGGCCAGCCCTGACCTGGAGGAGCTGCCCGACATCAGGGACATCCTGGAGCTGCGTGAGTTGGGTGTACCGAAGGACAACCTGGGACCTGGAGGAGTTGCCCTCTGCTGATGACCCTGAGGAGTTTCCGGACCTGCTGCTGGTCGATGGTGGGGAACTTGTGGGACTCCCGCTCACTGTCTACCCCAGCGACCCGGAGGGAGACAACTGGCTGCAGGTACCCGGAGACTGGGTGGGAGGAAGTAGCCCAGGGACAGCCGACTAGACAGCTATCAGCGTGTTGTGGCTGGATCCCTGCTGACTCAGTGGCAAACAACTTTGCCACTGACAGGGCCCTGGGCTGGGACAGAGTGGAGTTGGGTGGGCCTGCGTCCCCCTCCCCGCTTCATCTCCCTCCCCACTTCCCTAACCACCCCAGGAGTGGTTGGCTTCCTCTAAGCTTGCCTATCAGAGGATCCCTAGCTTTACTAGCCCCATCTGCTTGCAAGGCCGGGGGCTCCAGACTATTTCGCCTGTCCCACCCGCTGGAGCACCGGGGACTACCGCCTGCCTCATCAGCCCTGCCTGGCTTGCGGGCTGGGGCTGTAAACTGCTGCTTGCCCCGCCTGTTGGAAGGCTGGGGGCTATAGACTGCTTCACCTGCCCCAGCCTGCCTGAGGGCCAGGGGCAATAGACTGCTTAACAGCCCTGCCTGTTTGGAGGCCGGGGCTATAGATTCCTTATCAGCCCTGCCCTATGTGAGGGCCAGAGGGCTACAGACTGTGAAGGAAGCCCACCCCACCAGGGGCTGGGGCTAAAGACTTGTAATCGGCACCGCCTTTCCTCTGTAGCAAGGCGCTGTGGCCTTCCTCAGAGCCTGGGCCCTAGGAAGGGTCACGACGTCCCAGTTGGACCATGCCACCAGCCTACAGGGGGTTCCACAGGGATCTGTTCTGGGTTTAGTGTTATTTAACATCTTTATTAATGACCTGGATATAGGAAGAGAGAGCATACTGATCAAATTTGCAGATGACACAAAGTTAGGAGCATTGCAAACACTCTGAAGATAGAGCTAAAATTCAGAGGGACCTAGATAAATTGGAGAGCTGGGCTATAGATAACAAAATGAAATTCAACAAAGACAAATGTAAGGTGCTACACTTAAGGACAAAAAATCAAATGCACAAAGACAGATTGGGGGATAACTGGCTTGGCAGCAGCTCTGATCAGAAGGATCTGGGAACTGTGGTAGATCACAACCTCAACATGAGTCAATGAAGTGATGCTGTTGCAAAAAAAGCAAATGCAATTTTGGGTTGCCTTAACAGAGACAGAGCATGCAAATCACAAGAGGTGATCGTACCGCTCTACTAGGCATTGGTTTAGCTGGAGTACTGTGACGAATTTTGGTCATCAATGTATATAAAGGATGTAGAGAAACTGGAAAGGATCCATGTGTGAGTGACAAAGATGATCAAAGGGATGGAATGCAAGCCATCTGAATAAAGGCTGAAGCAACTGGGCATATTTCGTTTGGAAAAGAGATTAAGGGGGCACATGACAGCGGTCTTCAAATACTTGAAAGGCTGCCATAAAAAAGATGGCGAAAAGTTGTTCTCTCTTACCACAGAGGGCAGATCAAGAAGCAATGGGTTCAACTACAGCATATTTTTAGTGTTTTACAGTTTTAGATTACATCTTAGGAAAAACTTCTTAACTGTAAGCACAGTAGGACAATAGAACAAACTGCCTAGGGAAGTCATGGAAGCGCCTTCACTGGAGGATTTGAAAATGACAGCCATCTGTTTTGGATGGTTTAGACACAATAAATCCTGCATCTTGGCAGGGGGTTAGACTAGATGACCCTTGCTGTCCCTTCTAACCCTGTGGGTCTATGATTCTATGTTTGGATCCCTAGTGTAAAAGGGCTACTGGGGTTTTAAGCACTGGGTCATACAGACCTCCTTTGAGCAGGATTAAATGACATGGTGCTTATTTTAATTTAGTAATTAACTACACTAGGTTTTCCAATACTGCAACGAATGGTATATCTGAAGTGTCGCAATGATGGGAAACTGAGGATTCCCTATGGTAGACAAGGCTGAAAGGCTTACATCTCTGCCTGCCAACCAAAGTTTGGGTTGAAAATATAAAAAGAAAAAAGGAAAATATGGGACTTAAGTGACAGACTCATTCATCAAAATTTGGAGAGAGCTTCTACAATTTTCTAATGTCCTAGGTGATGCAACTTCTAATATCTATTGCAAGAAGGAAGCTATTACTGAAAGTTTACATGTATCCTGCAAGGAATCAATCTATATTTTATATAAATAAAAACATTTTATAAGCATTTTCAGCTGCTGCATTTTCTTAAAAGATCAATGAATGGCCATTATATATTTGCTCAACATATTTAATTTTTATTTATTGTTTTAATTGTCCTGTGAATAGATTCAATTCAAATTTCCATTTAAAATGACTTTCATTTCTTCTACCATAAGATGCCATCTTAGGCACTACTGTATTATAGGGATAGCACCTCTGAAGATAAACTTTCAACATCATTTAATTAATCTTCATCATCTGGTCCAAATCTGGCATGTAATCTTTCTCCCTGCTATACCAGAAGACACCTGAAGTTGCCAAGGGTGGAACAAGTGGTATTAGGGCCATTACTGTAGGCAGTATTGTTATAGCTGTCTTGGTCCCAGGATATTACATCAACAACGTGGATGAGGTAACATCTTTTATTGGACCAACTTCTGTTGGTGAGAGAGACAAGCTTTTGAACTTACACAGAGCTCTCCTTCATTATGGCAATTTCATCATCTGAAAATTAGTTTAGCCCCCTTGTGTGTATGCATTAAGATACAGTCCCTAATTACAAGATCACACACTACTTCTCCCACAGGACCCGGCCTCATTCAATGCACAAGATGCAGACATACATTGCCACTGGGTCTCACAGCCGTTTGCCAGACAGCAAAGGAATCCTGAGCCTCGGGAATCCTAAGTTCAGTTCCATGTTCTGGAGAAGTGTGTGCTCTAATGGTTATAGTCCCTTCTGACTCCTGAGTCCCCCAGTCTGTCCCTATTCCCTTCAGCTCTTCATGCCCAGATACTATCCCTACACCACACAACTCCTAATTCTGACTGCTACTGCCTGTTCCTCCCCCTTCCTCTGCTCATATCCATGTCCCCAGCCCATGGTTCCCCACTCCATTCTCCTAACAAGGAGTCACGACCAGTATTTTGGGGCTCATACTCTGCCCTATTTTGTTCCCTTTGTGCCTGTCAGGTGGTGAAATAGGAGCAGAAGCCATCCACAAGATTTTTTCTGGGGCTATGTTTCCAAGAAAAGCTTTGGGACCATCCTCCCATCTAGCTATAAAGGAAATGGGGGTGGAGGGTGGATGTGACACCTCTGAAACCTGAGAGTTGGTACCCCAGGCTGTGAACCCACTCGTTAATCTATTAGTTCATGATGATTTAACAAAAGGTGCAATTTGAGATAAACTGGCATTTATGTAGCATTTTGATTAATTGAGGTGTTTTAAGAGACCATAATACTTAAACATTACTTATGTACAGGTGCTTAAAAAAACAAATGCAATACACATGCAGACAAATTACAAGTGAAAAAGTTGTAAAGAAAACACCTACCTTCATCTACTGTAAACTGACAGCTCTTGTCATTGTAGAAAAGAATTTTCTTCTTATCAGGACGAGTAACAAAGATGATTTGATCCCCTAAAGCCTCAAATTCAAATAGAAAAAAAGAAGTCAAACTACTAGTGTGTATTTCTGGTATTTCCATTTATAAAACGAACATACTCCAATTTTCTGCTGTGTCAACTAGCTAGGGAGCAGGGAAAACCCAGCGTGATTTCTTCTTCAAGACCTCAGAACCCAAAAGGACAACCCAGAGAGGGAATGCCACCTTTAATATTATGCCTTTTAAGACAAACTCTCACTTTGCAGTGAAATATCAGTTTTAGAGGCATTAGATTGGCCACAAAATATGTCTCTGTATCACTCTTTCAAAATGTGCCTGGATATTGAATGATAAATATATTCCTCAGGAGAAATCAAGAGTATCATGGGTGCTTGGCAGAAAAAGAAGACTGAGTTACCAAAATTATTTTATATTGTCACTATAAGATCTAGAGCTTATAATTAGGCAAATGACAGACTCAGTTCTTATGGCTGGTATTAAAACTCTAACAGAACTCAATTATAGAGTAGAAGCGAGTACAAGGTTGGTGTGCTTACATGGGTTTCTAGTCTAATAAAAATAATACAGCAGATAAAGTACTAAGAAGCTGTATTATAATATAATAATGTGCTAATACCTGATTCTCAGACATTAAAAACAAACGTAGGAACTTTTAAAAGATTCAGTCCTGAGAAGGAAAGAATGTTGCAGCTTTTCATCTACAGTTCTGCAAGGGAGGGTAACCTTCAAACCATTTCCCACCTCAATAGAGTGACCTTCTCCAAATTAATCCCAAAGTGAGACAGTTTTGGATTAGTGCATCACTTTGGAAAAGGGCCTGGCTAGCAGCAAGGCGGCAGGACAGGTAGAGCAAAGCTTAACAAAGAAACCCACTCCTCTTCCATAGTGTTGAATACCACACTGTATCTCTCTCAGCTAGAGTACATAAATTACATCCTTGCCCTCTGCTCCAAAGACTGTTGCCCCTTGGAAGAACTTGCAAACTTCCATCCTAATGCATTTCAAATGCTAATACAAATATATTTGCTGATCTAGTCTCTGCTAGACAAAAATGGCTTATGCCCAAGATAACAATAAATGACTCTGTGGATTATACTAAGTGACCACAAAGTACTGATTATTTTCATTGCTTTAGTAAGTGTGTTTCACTTGATACAATTCCAAATTCCTTTTCTGACACTAAAAAAGTTATCTGATTGAATCAAGTGGTTCCATTTAATTATAGCCATGAGAAGAATGGAATTTTGAGAGTATTTTCCAGGATGGGTCCAAGATTTCTTTAATAATGAAAGATACTTTGCACCTTTTAGTTTAAACAGGGAAGCTCAACAATGTTTTCCCATATCCTCATTGCTCTTCAACCTGTCATCTGAATCGTTAGCTTCTGTGGTTACTCAAAACCTCTCCAATCAAAGGGCTAAGGGCTGGTGACTAAGAGTGGAAGTATATCCTATATACTTCATTGCACATTTCAGTGTGAAATTTGATAGGAAAAGAAAAGAAAACCCCAGATAACCAGCTGTGATGAGTGTGATGCTGTACGGATTAGGGGTGACCATTTACAATATTATTGATACCAATTCAAAATTACAATGATTCTTACAAGCTATGCCATGTCAGGTACCATTGGAAATATTATAATTTGCTAAGTATGATAATATTGTTTATGTATATATATTATCTTTGTATTGTAAGTTATGGATATGTGTGATATATCTGTATCCAAAAACTTGTGTTGTGCTACTAGGTTACATCACCGAGGCAGATTAGTGTCAGCACTGATGACTCATTGAGGGCCATTAGCTATACAATGAGCCCACTGAGAGAAACCAGCGCTACACCTCTGAGTCATCAGGACATGTAGGGAATTGGGACATGTTTGCGGACAGGAACTCTAAAAACTTTTCCCTGCCCATGTGCTATGAGCTTATGTTTGAAACAGGATTTACAAGCCACATTACAGAGACTATAAAATGCAGCTTCACCATCTTCATTTTGTCTTAATTCCTGCTCCTTACCTCTGGATCAATATCTCTACAATTGAAGCTTTGAAACAAAGGAGTGACAGACCCATCCAGATACTGGATGTACACCAGAGGAACTGTACAAACCTGCAAACTCCAATACTGCTAAGAATCTGATATATATGAACTTTGAAGTCATTTGTGTATATCTGATTGCTGATTTAACATCTCTCATCTTGTTTGTTTCTTTCCTTTTATAACAAACCTTTAATTTTAGATACTAAAGGATTAGCTGGCAGCATGATATTTTGGGTAAGATCCGAACAAATATTGATCTGGTAATGCGGCTGACCCTTTGGGGATCAGGAGAACATTTTAGTAAAGGGAATAGAGTTTTAAATAACTTATATCTTTATTGGACCTAGTTGCTGATTGGGAGCCAGAGATTGAAATGCAATAAAGGGGCTGTATAACTTCTTGTTTTAGCTTCTTGATAACCAGTGTGGGGAATCAGGCGCACTGTTTATGACTGGTTAGTGACTCTAACTTCAGTGTTAGCCACCAGCTTTGGAAGAATTTGCTCTCCGTTCAGGAATTAATTCAGGGAAGGCCACAAGGCTTCCCTGAATTAATTCCTGTATGACCTAGATCAGATCTTTTAGAAAAAATTCTGACTTGATTTTAAAATTTCCAGTGATAGAGAATCCATAACAAACTTTTGTAAATTGTTCCAATGGTTAATTACTCATGCTGTTAAACATTTGCCCCTTATTTTTAGTCTAAATGTGTCTAGATTCAACTTCCAGCCATTAGATCTTGGTATACATCCTTGGCTGCTAGACTGAAGAGGCCTCTATTGTCAAATTTCTGTTCCCCATGTAAGTACTTATACACTGTGATCAAGTCACCCACTAGCCTACTCTTTGATAGCAGATTGAACTGTGAGTCACAAGTACTACTTACCTTTATGGCTTTCTGTGCATTTGGCAGTCCTTCCTCAATATCTTCCAGAAGGATTCCTCCCAGTCCTCTCTGGTCATGCTTGTCCAAGAGCCTGAGCAGAGCCTTTTTATCTTTCAAATTGTACTTAGGTTTGAAAGCGTATTTCCCATCTATAACTTCTATTTTGGGATTACTGACTAGAGCCTGTAACAGGGACATAAGTTTTAAATGTAAGGGAAAAAAACAGGCATGTATATGTATACTTGACTAAACAAATTTGTCATCTGGCAATGATGGTACACCAGCAACATATTGTAGCTGACAATTAACAGGCTTGATTTTGTAAGTGGACTTGGGATTCAGGATCTCTGATCCAGTATTGGCAAAGTTCATCATGATGGTACTTTTTACTTTACAGAGAAGGTGAAGCACTATTTATACAATGCCCCTAAGGCTGGGCGATCCATAAAGACATTCATGGCAGCTGTGTTAGAAAAAGCTGCACAGACTCCCTTTTTGGAAGGAGATTAGAGGAATAAAAAAACCAGGGGATACAAAAATATCAATTCTTCTGTACATAAAATGCAAACAAGCTATTTACCCAACGTATCAAATTGATCTCATATTGATGTTACAAATGTGAAAGACATTACCCTGAGATGAACAAATCTGTAGTCAGTCTTCCCCAACTGGTGTCAACCGGCACCAGCAGATGTAGAAGAAATTGAGAAGAGCAGACCTCCTGCACAGAAGAACTTTACCCATGATGCCAGCTTCACAGTGAAACTGAACAGGATTTCATGGACAATTAAAATGATTAAAGATATGTTCCTGTTTGCAGCCAAGTACCACAATGAAAGTTCTTCTGCAAGAGAGAGCAACCCTACTTAGTTTCTTCTGCAGCTGCCAGCCTGACCCTGAAAGGAGAAAGAGAAGGGACACAGAAAGAAGAAAGGAGGGAGAACACAGTCATAATAAAAAAGTTAACTAACTTTGGTAGCCTACCAAATTCTCAAGAGACTATGTAAACCACCAAAGTTTTAAGGTGAACTGCCATAATTTGCCTGTTAATAGCCTACTAGACTACCATGCTGTTGTACCTTTGTTCACACTTTATTATTACTTATAAATGTAATAATAATTTAACTTTAACTATTTTCTTCTCAGCTTAGCCTCTATACGATAATGCTTTAATGGGGGAAATCCTCACCAAAACTCCTCTTGACTTAATTGGGACCAGGATTTTACCCTACAGGTTTACTTGCACATCTCTGGGATTTAGCTGGAGCATTAGTGCCAGTGGAATGTTGCAAGATATTTTTGTTACAGCCCTACTACTTTTACTATAGTTTGTCTTTTTAACGCAAGTACTACATATACTGTTTGTTTTCTTGCTATACGTCTACAATAGTTTATATTAAATAAAAATGTAAGCAATGTTTCACTCATAAATGAAGCAGAAGAAGAAAAGCAGTATATTTTGCGGGTTAAATTTAAAGACACCAAACAGACTCCAACCATTGCATTTTATGGAATTTTACTTTGCGAAAGCATATTGAAATACCATAAAGACATTCTTTCTCATCAGGTAAAAACAGTATTACTAGAAGGAGGATGGGGGGGCAACTTGGTTAAATACTCTATTTCTATAAAAGGGAAATGCATATACAAAACAGTGAACTCCTAACACCTCTACCACACCGCCAAAAAAAAAAAAAAAAAAAATCCCCAACCACTGCTACCACTCCATCCCCTAGCTCACTAAAATATAATTAAAATTCTAAAGCTCTTGACCAGTAAATAACTGTGAATCTCTAGATATTACTTGCTTTGGTTAATTTAAGATCTTCAAATGCTGAAGTAGTTTTGCATTTACCACATATACATTAAGATTCCTTGGCAAGTATTGGCTGGTTGTATTGCATTAGTAATGAATTATTTAACTTTATACCAAGATTAGTAAATGCTCTTCACATAATACTTTTATACAATCTTTCACAATTTTAGGATAGTTTCAATTTCAGAGCTAGTATCACTACAGCACTGGGTTATTTTTGAAAAGTAATACAAGAGGACACACCATTTTTAGCAGAACAGATACATTACAGAGTTTATCATTAAGCAAATGTGTATGACAAACTATTATTATTATTCACTGGTTTTTAGATAGATTCTGAAAATTTGTTTTCTTTACCTCACTCATTAACCATTGTTTCTGCCTGAGTCCAATATCTAAGTGTTGCGTTTCATCCAAAATTTCTTCTAGAGTTAAAGGATGGGTATCACCACGCTGGTGCCGTGTCTGATAAAATAAATATTATCTCTTAGAGCTCTGCAGGTACTTAGGGAAAGTATGAACTCAACAGCAATTTATTAAGACTTAATGTGTTATGGCAACTCTCCTTCCTCTTCCCCACCCGATTATCTGTTTTAGTTTAAAAGAAAAAAGTCATGGTACACAGTATTTTAATAAATATCAATTCAAGGACTGGAATCTTCAAAACTCTGCTCTGGAAACATATGAAGAAAATGAATCTATAATCTCTGCGATGATGAAAGATAGCATTTAAAATGAAAGTTGATGACAGGAAATAAGTCAAATTATAAATTTAAGGATAGTTAACATTCTTAAACATATGGAAGAAAATAACTCTGAAAGAGATTTTGAAAAATGGCTCCTGAGTCATAGAACAGTTCTCATCTCTGATTTAAGGTCAGCAGACTCTCAACCATCTTCTTACTTTTAAACTGAGCAAACTTGAGCTAGAGTCACTGGAACACAAACGTGGAATCTTACAATGACAATTTTTGTATTAATGAAGTTTTTGGCATTTAACAAGTAGTTCTGTGTGTCTAATAAAAGTTCTTAATATTACTGCTACAATGAAAGGTCAGCTTATATAAATGTTTCTGAGATGACAAATGGATAAATAAGTATAAACATTTCAGAAAAAACATACTTGAAATAAAATCACTATACCTTCATATAATTCACTATCTTAGCAAGGACTCCAAACTTGTAGCCAGAGCCTCCTGAAAGGGCTTTCAAGTTAAATGACCCATTGCTGTGGTCTACAAAAGAAGCAAAGGAACATGTTCTCAAAAACAGATTTTTAGTTTTGCACTCAGCCCTACTTAAATTATGCATTTATTTTTGGTATTACAAACAACAATAAAAAAATATACATAGTTCAGAAATCAAGACCTGGGCAATTTCAGATGTGTCTCTGCGAATGGAAATATGGCCCCTATGTAATTCTGTAAGTGCAGAAACGTTAGGACTTATGCTTTAAAGAGGAGATAAGCAATTGAAGCATAAATCAATACCAAAGAGTAAATTTTATTTCCTAGGCTTATTATCTCATGTGTGACTTTTTGTTAAAACTAACTTTTAAAGAACTATAATTGTATTCGCTGAATGTCATCTACAGGCAAGCAATCAAGGTTCCCACCCACCTGACTGAATGGCATCTATGTGCCCTGACACTGAGAGCCAGGAATAGAAATTTTAATTTAAAATTGCAAGCAAAACAAATACAATACCAATTAAAATGTATCCAAAGACTGTTTCAATAAATAATTGTTTCAATAAATTAAAGTTTGTGAAAACTTTGTTCTATATAATGCTCCCAATTATCGTGTTATTAACACATCAATATTAATTTCAGATTGTAACATTTAAGCATAATTATCATCAATCTATTAACAAAAGGCACAAGTCAATTACCATGAAGTCCTATTGTTATTATTCACTGAGGGGGTTTCAGAATTAAATTGCTCAAGGGGAAAACCCAGGCTACGTTTACACCGACGGCAGCAAAATCGCCGCCGCCAGATCGATCTTTCAGGATCGATTGAGCAGTCAGTGAGACCTGCTCAATCGATCAGGAAGTCAACTGAGTAAGTCCACCCCCTTATGTAGCGTAGTGCTGAGTCAACGGGAACGCTGTTCCTGTCAGCTCAGCGCAGTGTGAACAGCGCGCAGAAGGGAAGCTGAGCAGTTGACGTCAGTTACTCAAACTACTCTGCGTAGTTCGTGTAACTCCCATCGACTGCCTCCGAATTGCGCGGTCAATGTGAACCAGCCCCCAATTTTGAACCCGTATCATTTCCAATGTGGCTTTTAATCTGAGCACCTTCCACATGAAATCAATTGCAGTAGCATCTGACAAAAGTGGGTTTCTGCCCACGAAAGCTCATGCCCAAATAAATTTGTTAGCTTTTAAGGTGCCACAGGACTCTCGCTGTTTTGCAGTAGCAAAGTTCATCAAATGCCAGTGCTATTGGTTTCTATACATGAAATAATCCCTCAGCATGCCTCTTCAGATTGATATTTGTTACCTTCTGGCAAACTAGAGTCAATATATTAACTATACTTTTCAGATTTTCATTATTTGAGGTCACTCTGAAACAAACTTCTAAACAATCTGAAAAAATATTTTGCCTCAGTTGACGAGGAATGAAATATATGAGAAATTTCCTATTTATATGTGGCAGCTGCTAAGTGACTTATGAAAAAATTAATCACATAGATTATATGATTAATGACTTGGCTAATGAAGTGGAGAGTATGCTTATAAAATCTGTGGATGATATTGAGGTGGTAGGGGTTGCCAGCACTTTAGAGGACAGGTTTAGAACTCAAAACTACCTTGGCAAATTGGTTTGAATTCAACAAGATGAAACTCAATAAAACAAGTGCTAACTACTTAATTTAGGAAGGAAAAATCAAATGCACTACTGCAAAATGGAGAATAACTAGTTAGATGGTAGTACTACTGAAAAGGATCTGAAGGATATAGTGGATCACAAATTGAATATGAGTCAAATATGTGATGCAGTTGCGAAAAAGGCTAATATCTTTCTGAAGCACATTGACCGGATTGTCATACATTGGAGGTAATTGACCCGCTCCACTTGGCACAGGGCAGGCCTCAGCTGGAGTACTGCATCCAATATTGGGCACCACACTTTCGAAAAGATGGGGACAAACTGGAGAAAGTCTAGAGGAGAGCAACAAAAATGATAAAAGATTTAGAAAATCTGATCTATGAGGAAAAGTTAAAAAAACTGAACATGTATAGTCTTGAGAAAAGATGATCGAGGGTGAATCTGATAATAGTCTTCAAATATGTTAGGGGGCTGCCATAAACAGCAAGTAGTCAATTGTCTTCTGTGTCCATTGAAGTTAGAAGAAATAGTAATGGGCTTAATCTGCAGCAAGAGAGATTTAGGTTAGATATTAGAAAATCCTTTCTAACCATAAGGTAACTAAGTTTTGGGATAGGTTTCCAAGGGAGGTCGTCAAATTCCCATCACTGGAGATTTAAAAAAAAAAGGGTTGGAGAAATACCTGTCAGGGATGGTCTAGGTCAGTGGTTCTCAATCTTTTAGGGCTTAGGACCCATTTGTAAATGTTTATGGCCTGTCGCAACCCAGTAAATAGTCTAGGGGTGGAGGCCATGAGGTGGAGGCCCAGGAGGGACTGAGTGCTGCCCAGCACTCACTCCACAGTGGAAACTCCTGTAGTTCCTGTGCTGTGGGGCTGGCTGGGCTTGGCTCTCCGATCCGGATGTTGCAACCTCCAGGGTTGCAGCACTGCTCAGGTTTGGCCCCGCCCCTAACTGGAACAAATTTGTGTGAGTGGAAGTTGTGACCTGCTCATGGGATTGCAGTGCCACTTACTCAAATTTGACTTACCCAGATTCCTGTCATCATGACAGCTGGGTCAAACCTGAGTGGCACTGGGACCCCAGAGGTCGCAGTGCCTGGAGCAGGGAGGCGAGCCCAGCCAGCCCCCATGGGACAGGAGCCACTGGAGCTGCCACACGACTCTTTGAAACATTCTGACAATGCAATTTTGGGTCCTGACCCCACAGATTGGGAAACCCTGATCTGGGTTTACCTGGTCCTGCCACAGTGCAGGAGGCTGGACTTGACTTCTTGAGGTACCTTCCAATCCTACATTTCTATGATTCTATAATCGCTGGTACTCCTTCCTTCCAAGCCTTTTGACAGTAAAATTTTCTTGTGTACAGAACAATCATATGTTACTACATTAATGTATTTTTATTATAATTATTTGTATTACTGTAGTATCCAAGCATCCCAAACATAGACCAGAACTCTATTGTGTTAGGCACTGCACAAACACAGAATAAAAGGATTGTCTCTGACCTGAGGAGCTTACAAATCTAAGTATAAGACAGTTCTTGCAAAACTTTCCTCTTAACCGTATCAGCCACATTCTCCATTACAAAACTAGTCAAATAAGACTTGCAATCAAAAGGTGAGAAGGAATATATCGCTTGCTATTGCTGTCAAATATTCACATGAATGTGGCTGACCCAAGATATCAGCATTTGTCACACAAGTAAATAACTCTCAGCAGAGTAGCACACAAAATAGCTTGTGAACATTATATCAAACGTACATTAATATATGTGCACTAGCGTCTGAAAACATTCAGTCTTCTTGTCTTATTCAAATAAATGTCTCCTTTAACATATAAGCAAATCTCGGTCAGAAAAACAGAAATTAAAAATATCTATAGCAGAGGTTTCCAAACTGTGAACAATTTTCACAAAGAGCTGGCTGGTCACATGATACTGGCTCTTAGTTTCCAGCTACTAAATTTAACCAAAAGACAGTTAAAATATATTACTTTCCTATTACTTTTGCATGTAAACAGTTGCTGTAGTTACCAGAGAAATAGCAAAATGTGATGAGGAAAAGAAAAAGAAAGGTGGTCCTCACAATTTTGAATGGGAGGGTCTCTCTATTTTAAATTATGTGCAACATTATATATATTAAAAAAAAGCTTGAGAACCCTAATCTACGTTTTTTTTTTTTAAATACGCAATCAGTAATAAATAATGAAATGCAAACAATATAATTTCATTTCCTCACACTATGAAAGTCACTCTTACTCAGAGGTTGAATGGACATTGTTATAGACAAAATGCAAAGATACTGTAGTGCAGGCTGAGGAGGAAGATGTTGTGACGCGTTTGAGATAGTGACGCGGCGGGTCTGGTCAGGACCGGTTGAGCAGAGTACAATTATATAACTTGTTTTTCCTCCCGTTATCTAATTGTGTTCTGTGCCAAGGAAAGTGAAAGCGTTAGCCAAGCCACCTGCTGTAAATAAGCCAATCCCCGCTATGCCCTAGAGTAAATATGTTATGCTGTATAAGAGCTTGAAATGCGTGCAATGCCAGAGACTCCGCCATGAACTCACCGGGAGTAACTGGCATTCCCCTGCAGCCGCTTTGCAGAGCCCTAGGGTCTCCCTCTGCTGTTTGGAGCATAAGACGTGATTAAAGATAAGTGTACCTAACCAGTGTGGGCGTGTTTTTATTCCATACCTGGTATCCAAAACTGACAGGTAGCAGTGCCTGGTATAACACATACTATACAAAACAGAGTAATGTTGCACAAATCCTTATTATAAGTTTTACATTATTGAGCAAAATTTTATTGGTCCACATGCTGTCATAACGACAAAATAATAGATATCAAATTCAGGAAGACATATAGTGACTGTATATGCAATGTCGTGTAACACAAACTAATCTAACAAACTGACAAGTCATTCACCAAAATTCAGGGGCCTTATAGCCCATCACTCACAGAACTTACTGAAAAGTTTTATTCACATCAAACTTTATATGCTACAGAAAATATGAGCGTAATTCAGTGAAGTGGCAAAAAAACAAATGGTATGAGAGTAGAACAGACTATTTGATTAATGCCAATTGGAACTGGGAGTCAAGGAAAACGAGAATTCCCTTTCCAGTGAATGTAAACGCTACAAGTCACTGTGACTTTTAAAAGTCATGTTTAGACTTTAAGAAGGTGGTTGCAATGATTTTACAATAACCTATACGAAATTTGAATATCATTTTTCAGTATCAAAATGGAGAAATTTATATTTCCTAATGTTGAATAAAATACAGGACATTGTCTTTTAACCTTTCAATATAATCTCTATCATCGATACATTTTTCATAACCAATCCCAAACTATTAATACAAACTCTTACTAAGAAGAGATTAAATATTGTAAACAGGAGTGAAGGTGGCATTTTCATTCCCAGTGTAGAAGCCTCAAAGTCTGAAGAGACAGTATGCTTTAAAAAGCTAATCTTTGTGAGTTTATTAAATTCTAGTGGACTGGAGATGTCAAGTGCACCAAACACCTGAACTCTGGCCCTGGCTCTCGGCCTAAAAGACATCCACCTTTCCTCCCCCACCCCATTCCACCCCACCCAACAAAGTAGGGAAGCGAAATCACTGTTGCATGGTGCTAAGAGCAGAAGATGAGACACACCTTTGGACATTTAAGACCTTTCTGGATTTATCTATCTTTTTGTTAAGTTTTCTTTGGATAATATTGTGTGTCACAGATAGGTCTGTGTGGGGAAGAACTGCTGATTTGAGATAGCTTTGTGGGGTGCAGGGAATATAAGCTCTTTGGGGCAGGGATAGTCATTTATTATAGCTTTGTACAGTGCCTAGCACAAAAGGACCCGAATATGATTGAGCCCTCTAGGAGGTACTGCCATACAAATTAAATAATAAAAGAAGTTGGACTTCTGATCTGAAGTAAATGGGAGGCAAGATGGAAGAAGATTGAAAAACAACACTCACAGAGGTTGAGTTTAGAATTCTTCTAAAAATGTTAAGAAGCAGGGAAACATACATGCTAATAAGAAATTTCATACATGATAATTTTCTCTGTTAGCAGATTCACTTCTTATTCATCACTAATGGGATGGTGCCTCCCACCTGTGGAATTTGGTAATGGTCCAGTGTGGGTGCTGGAGGCTCTGCCTCTCAGCTCAAGTGCCCAGAAACTTGCAGAAACACTCCAGCCAATGATTATTAGCATTAGGACAACAACTTGATATAATGGATTAACTAACTTTAAGGCAATTATATGTCTAATTCTCCCTTTAGAGAAAATGTCCAGTTTGAATCCTGGTCAAATCCAGGCTATCAAGGTAGTTTGAGTGAGGAGAAAGGCTGGTGATGGAAAGAAAATTATCAGGGAAGTAATTTCTCATTCTGTCTCACACCTTTCTCTCCTCATTCATTACTAAGGGCAGCAGAGAAAAGTGAATCACAGAAGCATGTGTGAAAGGAGAGCAGAGTTTAAATTATTACTACAGTAGAATAACAGACAGGAATGGAAGTTCCCTCCATATAAAGCAAGACATTATGTGGGAACCAATCCAGGAGCACCTTCCTACAAAAGATGTCTCTGCAGAGGAATGAATGCTTTGAAAATCTTCCTCAGATAAGGCTTGCACACTTTATCCACAAAGACCCTCGGGACTTCTGTGAATATCTGCCCAGATGCCCAGCATGCCAACTGGCGCAGGACTTTAATATCTTGTCTGGAGCCACTCTGAGGCCCTAAGGCCTTCGCATTTTTATATACTACGATGAACATGGCATATGCTTGAGATAGACCTTTAAAGCTCTAGGAGCACCCACTTATGCCACAACGTTCCGAAGGAGTGCCAAGGATTCCAACAAAAACATGGAAGAACTATATCCCAGGAATTGCAAGAGGAGTTAATCTTGAACAGAAAGGTGGAGCTGTAAAAATAAGCTTTTCCTCACCATGAAATCAGTGTGACTCTTTTATAGACAGAAGAACTAATTCTAAAACCTTTGTAGTGGCAACTTGAAAGGCCAGCCACAGACTTGTCTAAACTGCCATTCTGATTAATCTTGATATCTGATGATATAAAATGGAGAGTGATGTGTCTATCTATGGAATGCCGGTAGGGCTGGTAGCCATGATTCTATGGTGCGTGGTTATAGGACTCCAATCAGACAAACCAAAATAAAAAAGGAATCACATGAAAAGTGGAAAAATGGACAAACTGTTAGGGAGGAATGAATACAAAAGAACAGTGCAAGCCAGGATGGACAAAATCAGAAAGGCTAAGGCACAAATGAGTTATACCTAGCAAAGGCCATAAATGGCAATAAGAGGAGGTTCTTTAAATACATTAGGAGTAAAAGAAAGATGAAAGAAAGGGTAGGTCCTCTACTTAATGGGAAAGAAGAGCGAATAACGGTTGACATCAAGAAGGCTGAGGTGTTTAATGCCTATTTTGCTTCAGTCTTCATTAAAAAGTTAATGGTAACCAGATGCTATTACAGAAATGGGTGGGTGAGGTTCTGTTACCAGCATTGTGCAGGAGGTCAGACTAGATGATCATATTGGTCCCTTCTGACCTTAAAGTCTATGAGATACTCAACTCAATTAATATTAATAATAAGAGGGAAGGAAACGACAGTAAAGAAAGAACAGGTTAAAGAATATTCAGATAAGTTAGATGTATTCAAGTAAGAAGGGCCTGATGAAATTCATCCTCTGGTAACTTAAGGAACTAGCCTAAGCAATCTCAGAATCGTTAGCAATTATCTTTGAGTCCTCATGGAGGACAGGTGAGGTCCCAGAGGACTGGAGAAAGGCAAACATAGTACATAGTTTAAAAAGAGGAACTATAGACCAATCAGCCTAACTTTGATTCCTGGAAAGATACTGGAACAAATTATTAAGCAATCAATTTGCAAGCACCTAGAGGATAAGAGTTATAAGGAAAATCCAGCATACATTTGTTAAAAACAAATCATGTCAGACTAACCTAATTTCCTTCTTTGACAGGGTTACTGGCGTAGCAGATAAGGTAAAAGCAGTAGACAGGATATATATCTTGATGTTTGTAAGGTTTCTGACACAGATCCACATGATAGTCTGATAAGCTAATTAGGGAAATGTGATCTATATGAAATTACTACGGCTGTCAAACTATTAAAAGTTAATTAATAATTAATTAAATTATTATAATTATAATAAATTAATTATAATTATTAATTATCATGATTAATGTCAAGATTAAAAATAGTTGCAATTAAATGCAGTTTTTTAGTTAAACAATAACAGAATACCATTTATTTAAATATTTTTAGTGTTGGGGGGAAGTGTGTGCGTGTGTTTTCAGGGAGCACTGTCTCTTTAAGCAGAGTACTCAGGAGCACAGGCTCCCCGTTTTCAGACCCCAGCTCAGCAGCAATCAGATACACAGGCAGCGGGAGGGGAACACCCCAACACTAACACCCCAGCTATACTCTGTGCAGAAGACAGGCTCCTGGTCCAAAGCAGCTTGGCCCGGGGTTACTAGGGGGGAGGCAGCGGGAGAAGGGGCACCCCTGTCCTGGAGACATGCAGCGGCGCCCTCCTGAGCACAATGCCTTGGTGTGCGATTAACACTCGTTAAAAAATATAGCGCGTTAATTTGTTTTGAGTTAATCACGGGGCTGTCAATTAATCGCAGTTAACGCATAATTATTGTTTTTTATTACCAATATTTAAACTGTAAAAAAGATTAAAAAGATAGTGCAATCTACAAGTCAAAGCATGAAGGGAGGTATATAAAAATATTTAGTGTATCTGGTACATCAATACCTTGCAACGCTGGTTAATACAGTGCTGTGTGAAACACCTGTTCTCACTTTCAGGTGACACTGTTAATAAGAAGCAGGCAGCATTATCTGCCATAAATGTAAATACATTTATTTGTCTTAGCGATTGGCTGAACAAAAATTAGGACTGAGTGAACTTGTAGGCTCTAAAGTTTTATGTTGTTTTGTTTTTGAGTGCAGTTATGTGTTTAAAAAAACAAAACAAAACACCTACATTTGTAAGTTGCTCTTTCACCATAAAGAGATTGCATGACAGTACTTGTATGAGGTGACTTGAAAAATACTATTTTTTACCTTTTTATAGTGCAATTACTTGTAATTCAATATATTTGAAAATGTAGAAAACCATCCAAAAATATCAATAATAAATGTAAATTGGTATTCTATTCTTGTTTAAATGGGTGATTAAAACTGATTAATCGTGACTGATTTTTTAATCCAGATAATTTGTTTTGTGTTAATTGCTTGAGTTAACTGCGATTGACAGTCCTAGAAATTACTGTAAAATGGATATACAACTGCTGGAAAGACTGTACTTAAAGAGTAGTTATGAATGGTTTGCCGTCAAACTGAGAGGGCATATTTAGTGGGGCCCCAATCCTTGGTCCAGTACTATTCAATAGTTTAATAAATGACTTGGTATGACATTCCGGAGTCAGACCAGTTTAAAACCTTTCCCTAGGCAGGGCTCTGTGATTTTGAACATCTGCATAACTTTACACATACTCTTGCTACATAGATTTTTCTATGATATGCACAAACATTATTACAATAGTGTGTAGGGTGTAAATACAGGGGGGCACACTTGGATAATGGAGTGGAGAGTATGCTTATAAAATTTGTGGATGACACCAAGCTTGGAGGAGCTATTAGCACTTTGGAGAACAGGTTTAGAATTCAAAACTACGATGACAAATCGGAGAAGTAGTCTGAATTCAACAAGATGAAACTCAATAAAAACAGGTGCAAACTACTTCATTTAGGAAGGAAAAATCAAATGCACTCCTGCAAAATGGAGAATAACTAGTTAGATGGTAGTACTGCTGAAAAGGATCTGAAGGAGATAGTGGATCACAAATTGAATATGAGTCAATGTGATGCAGTTGCGAAAAAGGCTAATATCTTTCTGAAGTACATTGACAGGATTGTCATATATCAGACACTGGAGGTAACTGTCCCTCTCTACTTGGCATGGGTGAGACCTCAGCTGGAGTACTATGTCCAATTCTGGGCACCATTCTTTAGAAAAGATGAAGACAAACTGGAGAAAGTCTAGAAGAGAGCAACAAAAATGATAAAAGATTTAGAAAACCTCACCTATGAGGAAAGGTTAAAAAAAAAGGCATGTTTAGTTTTGAGAAAAGACAACCGAAGGCAAACCTGATAACAGTCTTCAAATATGTTATGGCCTGTTATAAAGAGGAAGGTGATCAATTGTTCTCCATGTCCACTGAAGATAGGAGAAACAGTAATGGGCTTAATCGGCAGCAAGAGAGATTTAGGTTAGATATTAGGAAAAACTTTCTAACTATAGGGGTAATTAAACTCTGGAATAAGCTTCCAAGGGAGATTGTGTAATCTCCATCATTGGAGGTTTTTAAAAACAGGTTGGACAGCACCTATCAGGGATGGTCTAGGTATACTTGGTCCCTCCTCAGCATAGTGGACTGGACTAGATGACTTCTCGAGGTCCCTTCCAGCCCTACATTTCTATGATTCTGGAAGAACTCTACTGTAGCTGAGATCTCCAGAATATTGTGATTATTACATTTTTATTACATCTAGGGGCCAGTGCTTCTTTGCTCTGGGTACTATGTAAAAACCAAGAGGCTGTCCCTGCTGCAGAGAGAGTTCTATTTCCCCCTGCATCAGAAATGAAAATATGACCTGAAATTGAAGTTTCCTGATTGAGTTCTGTCTGGATTCCACAATGTATCAGAGGCTAACATAGAATCCACCATGAACGACATTTCTCTTCTGGTGCCACGGCTGTTCACAGTAGGTGTTTCTGGTTGGGACAAAGGAGCCCATGCTCCAAGATGTCTAGTCTTTTCTGCAGGTGCAATGTGAGTTCCTTGGCTACGTAGGAACTTCAAAATGCCAGTGGAGGACTTCAATGCCACCTTTTCCTCTTTTCTGTATCCTTTACGTGAACTGTCTTGAAAAGAAGCAGGTTCTTCTCTATTCAGGATATTATTTCCACTGCCATGGAGAATCTTCGACCCCTGATCACTCCCTAGTCTTGGAAGGGATTTAAATACTTGTGCTTCAGTCATAAGCCAACCTCTAATAGGAGGTAGGAGACTTCCTCTGGGGGTATCATAATTGCCCACTACATGGATTCTTGCACCTTCTTCTGAAGCAGCTGATACTGTGATACGGATTCACTGTCAGACAGAATATTGGATTAGATAAACTACTAGTCCAAGTTTGTATGGCCATGTTTGTAGGAATGGTTGTTTATTTTTTGGTTCAGACATGCCACTGCTGAAGTGAACAAAAAGGATGTGTACTCTGAGACTCTGGAAATTTATCTTCCAGGTCTGATACCCACCCGATGAGTCTTAAATCTACAGTCAGTATGCAAGGGTCTATTGGAAAAATTAAGTTGGCTTTCACAGCCTGTTTTTATACTTACCTGTCCATGAAGGGACATTCCGATATGACCTGAAACTGACACCTGATTTTACCTTGTATCAGTGTGTGGTTCCCTGACCTCAGAAACAATTTCTGCAGGTGGATTTTGAGAAACCTACTCAGGGGATGAAACCACTCAGGAGATGACCTCAGCAATTCTAGCCACGGGAGATTAATAATGGATAACCAATGCCAGGAAAATTGTAAGAGCCTGCAGGGCTAGAACCTGGGGGCTCTGGGCTACTGATGACTCTGCATTGCCATGGGAGGCGTAGGTTGGGCTCTCATGGGAGCACCCTGTGAGGTTGGACTTGGCAGGAAGTACCTCCCAGCAAGACCACGGTGGCAGTCCTTCACAGTCCCCTGATTAGCCAATATCAATATATAAACCAGGAAGCCATGAAGGCAAGCTGTCTGAGCAACAACACTGACTCTCTGACTGTCTCTGCTCCAGACCCTGCTTGTGATAGACCCTAGCCTCCGGCTTCTGATCCTGGTTTGTCCTCAACTTCACCATTTGATTACTCTCTGTAACATCGTTCCCGACCCCGATCTCTTGGTAACCTGATCCTGCCTGCCTCCTGGCACCTGACTCTTGGTTCACCCTCTGGCCTCTCTTGGACTCTGACCTGGTACCCGACTCCACCTGACTCCTAACTCCTGCTCCAACCATTAGGTCCGATCGCCCTCATTCCTGTTGTGACAAAATCTTTACCACGATGAGAAAATTATGGCCAAACAGCCAAGCCTGTTTTGTCTCCTGGTTGAGCAATTCTCTGCACTGGGTTCAAAAACTCTTAATTTTGAACCAGTGGTGGGTATGAATGAATGTTTTTCAGCAGCTGTCCAGCTATGAATGGGTCTGTTTTTCTCTGCACAGGACACTGATTGGCATGTTGTCTATGTGTGTAACTTGCTACCTGTGCCTTGTTGTGACGACTCCCAGCTATTTCTTAAGACTCTGGGAACAGAAGATGGATCAGAAGGAGCTGTACAGGAATTATGAGCTCTCTTATACAAATATGCTTTTGTCTTTGTCATGCTAAGAATTTAGTTGGTTTGGAGGAAAATTTATCTATGTTTTTTAGGAAGCTTCTGCACCAGGTTTTTCCTTTGGCCAGGGTAATAGTCCCTTCTTGGATACACTGGGTGTCTGGCAGCAATGGATTGCTATGCTGACTTTAACAATGAGGGTTGAGGCCTCTCTGCTATCTCAGCTACTCGTTTCACTAATGTTTCCCCAAAGAGCTCCTCACCAGTAAGTTTAGATGCAAAAAGATACCTGTCTAGGGTGACTGATTGCTATTCATGAGTGTAACAAAGGTTCCTTGTAGCCATCCCGTTAGAAGCCATGGCTTGGTCACAAATCATATGAAGTGTCTGACCAGGACAGAACTTGAGATGTCTCATTCCAAGTAAGACACAAAGCCATTGATTTGCCACGATGTACGCTTTCCTTATTAAACATGTGAAAAATCTTTGATCTGAATGGCTACAGCTTTGATATTGCTGTCCAGTGCATCATCATCTCTCTTTTGGTCTATGGGGTCATTTGGAAGAAAATCTGCTTCTGATAGTGTGATTGTCTTTCACTGGTGAAGCCACTGCTGCACCAACCTTAGGCTCACAAAATGTATGAAATTTCTTTGTCCTTACACAACATTTTAGCTTAACATTTGGTTTTAATCAGACATCCTCATTTGATCTTATTCATAGATTATTGGCTTCATAGATTTTAAGGTAAAAAGAGACTATGAGATCATCTAATCCAATTTGTACAACACAGGCCAGATAATTTCACCCAGTTACCTCTGTACTGAGCCAAGTAACTTGTGTTTGACTAAAGCAAATCTTCCAGAACAACGTCCAGTCTCAACTTGAAGACATCAAGAGGAGAATATCCTAAGTCTGCCTCTTGTGTTAACTCAAAGACTTCCAGATTCTCTGTTCCAGGTGACAAATACATTTCGACTTTGTTTTGAAACTGAGATACTGAGATACTAACTGAGAGCACTGTGCCCTGAAAGGGTGAAAAAAGTCTCTTGCAGGAGTTTGGCATAGCTGGACTCACTGCAGGGAGCCACTGAGAAAGACACAGATTGCTGTAGCCTGAAGGCCAAGTTTTGGAATCATGGAGGCCTCAGGCCTGCCCCTGTGGAACAGCAGGGATTCTTAGGGTCAACAACATTAAAGAGGTACTCCCAGGAGAGTAGTTAAAGGCTAGGGCACAGACCAGACCTGTCAATCCACAACAATTCTCAAAAGGAGATGTTTACGGAAAACTATGTATCTAATAATGCTTGAAATAGAAGATAATTTATTAATATTAATGAGTTCCTTGCAAGCCACTGGCATCCTGTCCTGGAAACAACTTGAACGCTTTGGTTTTTTTTGGTGGTTTATGTAGGGTTCTTACCAATGCTGTTTACAGGGATAGGTAGGATGCTATTCCTCCTGGCATGCGTACCACTCAACTGAGGAGAGGTACCAGTACAAATACTTTTACTGTGGAAGTAGCTTGCGAGAGGTCCTCGGGAGCCTGAAAGTCTGCCTGCCTGGCTAGCACCCAAGAACCAACTACAGAAGCAACTAAGTATCACAGGATCATTTTGAACCTGGGAAAGGATTTCTCACTTACTCCTCTGTAATCCGACGATGGTACACCTCCATGGGGAGTAGAATGCTCATGTGACTCTGATCAGGTCACAAATGGCCTGAAGTGCTCCTTACGCATTAGTGTGGAGCCAGTCTGGGGAGAGGGGGAGGGGTGAACAGAAAGACCCTTTTCCATCTTTCAACATCTGAGTCCCTTTCGTTGGCAGAGGGTCTTTGGGCTGAAATCCAGACAGGCACAACTCCCATTACACTGCAGCCTAAAGCAGGGCTGCATAGGAGAGACAGGCTTCTCTGCATGCTTGGACATGCTGCCTGGTGGAAAAGAGACAGTGAGCATGATACAGAGCACCATGAGTGCAGGTGTGTAGGAAAAAAGCCCCAGCAAATACTCCATTGGAACGGAGCTGGGAAGGCAAAGCAGAAGGATTTTGCCTGTTTTTCACCCCAATTGTTCAATAACAATATTAATCGCTACCAAAGGGGTCACGCATGTCCACAGAAATCAGATATTTCTGCATTTCCAGGAATGGCCTGGGTCTGCCCCACTTGCATGACCCCATCCCCGCTGGTGTGACCTTGCATACACTGTGCTTGTGAGGTCATGCCAAACAGGAGACACCATTTTCAAGAGTGCCCCACTGCTGCTGGTCATGATGGCGGGGACTTTGGATCCTTTTAGGGGTTTTCTCCGCTCCGGCTCAGATCAGGTGTGGGACTCACCCCATGAACTAGCCATATAGCATCCTCCTTTCCCTGAAATGCTCAGAAGCTCCTTATCTGGCTTTTCTGCATTGGCTCCTCAGAGTCTCCATTGGAGTTGTGGCTCCTCTGACTCTGAGCCCCATGCCCTGCAGGGTGAGGGTCAGCTGGCTGTGAACAGGCAGGACATAATTCACCTTCTAGAGCTTGTAAATGCTGTCTCCATGGGGAACACCACTTAGATTTAGCTTGGTGTTTGCAAGACAATTCTGCCATGCTTCAGGAGGGCCAGAGGAGCTCCAAAGAGGAGATGCTGCAGTGGGAGATTGGGGTGGTTGAATGCTGCCAAATACCCAATTCAGGAGAGAAGAAGGAAAGATTATAAGCTGCTATTTCATGAAACCAATTAAAAATGTAAGTTATTAAACAAAACAGTTGGGAGAAATGACCAACCAGTTCCTTTGCTGGAGGCAGAAAATCTGCTGGCCTAAACTGAAGGTCAGGGCTTAGTCCTGGAGCCTCCAGCCACAACACTGGTCTGCCTCCAGATTCAACAGGCGGCGGCGAGGGGAGGCGCAAGGTGGCACATTAAGCCATCATCAGCCATGAATGAGGAGAGAAGCACATATACGCATGACTTTCTTTATGTTTCCTCCTTTCCCCTGATTCTTTGTCTGTATTTCTCTCTAAAATGTAACCTCTGTTGGTCAAGAACCATCCTGCGGTTGGTCCCACAAACTCCAGGAGTTCACAAACAAATGTGCATGCCCATTCTTAACTCAGACACAGACCAATTCTGTACCTTTACAAATTAAACAGTTATTCTCCTTACTCAGGATAACTGCTGAATACTTAAAGGTAGCCCAATGGCTCCGTGCTGACACATTGATGCAGACATTCTTTTTCTTTCATCGCGCCCCCTCTAGCATGGGGGGTGCAAAGTGTCATTGCCTTAAGGAATCAGTGCTAGGAAGGCAGGGAAGGAGTTGTGCAAGTACCTACATGCCCAACACACACACACACACACACACACACACACATCCCTGAGTTGTTCGGGAAGTCAAAGAGCCCCCCCAATCCTTTCCCTCCCTTAACCTCTCACTCCCAATCATTCCCATGCCATCTTCAACAAAGCACTCTTTCTCCCTCTCCCTCATAACCCTCTACTGCGTTTGCCTTCTTCTTTCCGCCTATATCCCCCCCACATGGCCACTAGCTCCCACTGCCAACCTCCCATAGTGTTACCCCATATCCATCACTCACAACATGCCTCCTCCCCTCAACAAGCAACTGTAATTCCACCACAAAAACAGGCACTGAAGAAATAAAACACAGTCCACTTCCTCACTACATTACCTCAATAACACTATGAGAAATATTACAAACAATAACGTCCCCAAAACATAAACAAACTACAACTATTTCTACTTAAAAATTCATCATCCAACTAACACAAAAAAACATCAAGTAAAAACCTACCCATACATACTAAACACATAGAGTCATGGATTTTAAGGCCAGAAGGGACCATTATGTCAACAAGTCTGACCTCCTACATAACACAGGCCAGAGAATTTCACCCAGTGATTCCTGAATGTTAGCAGGTTGAACTATAGCACATATGTTAGAAAACAATTTAATCTTGATATAAACACTCCAAGTTAACACAACGCCAATTTAATATTTTAAACAACTAGTCAATAACCATGTCTAACCACTTCACATGGCTGGAGTTAAACACTGCACATTTTGCATGGAAAATAAAGACAACTACAGTATGAATGAGAACGTAGAGAAGGCAAACTTGTAGCTGTAGGTTGCAATGGATATGTGAGAACTTAAATAGCAATTTCCAGTCTTGTTTATTGTTGGGTTGCTGGCATACGCACTTAAGAAACCTTAAGTGGTTTTTAACACAATCTCTGTTTGACAGAATATAAATTAATAAACTGATATGCTTCTCTAAACAGAGGGCACTTCAGAAAGGGAGATTCATCTCAGCTCTATCTGTAATCTACTGCTTTATAACAGTCTTTAATTCACTCCAGCAGAGCCCTTCCCAAACTAAAAATAAGACGTTAAGTGCTCTAAACAGGATTAGACAACATAATGATAAAAATGCTGTTGCCGTCTCCACCAATGCTTTGACTGACAATAGCATAAGTGCAGCATGGGAATGGCAGTTAGGAAAATTACTAGTGCAGACAAGGCCCATGAGTCTCTAATACCATTTCTGAGTGTTTGGTTTCCAACTGGGAATTCTATTGTTGATGGATACTTTCTTCTAAGCCATAGTTAAAGGCTGTTCTCTCTGCTGTCTAGGAGTCTAGCACACATCAACAATCTTCAAAATACACCAGTCCATAAGCACTATAAAAGCAGGAAATGGAAACATATTTTCTTACTAACATCAATCTGAACCCAGTTCTCTGCCTCCACCCACTGAAAATCAGTATTGCAAGTTGGGTGTCCAAAAGTTAAGGCATCCAAAATCAGAGGGGTTATCTTGAAAGTCTGGATCTTTTTTTTTTTACCTCCTACATAGGGCACCACAATAGACCACAACTAGCAATGACACATTCTGTGGATCCAGTCTAACACACTACTGTATTCTAGGAAATTTATTTGAGACTTTTGCTAAGGACCAACCATTCACGGTAAGCAAGTAGTAGACTCAGAGAAAGTGAGTTATCGTCACTGTGTTTAAATTTAGCATGCTCTTGCTTCTTTAAAGAGAACCATAAATTAAGTTTCAAAACTCAATTTTCTATATACCCACACGATTCATCTTGGACTTTCTGAAGAGGCAGGAAGCCTCTGGCACACTGCCAGTTATGTACTAATTTTATTTGCAAGTGTAAGGTTGTGAAACAAACTTTCAAACTTGCCAGATTTTTAAAATATCCATTTACCTTTTTTCTTTTTCATATATAATTTCCTTGACCCATTTGCTAATTATTGTAGAGACTTGCATTGAAATCAGGGGCTTTGCTAACCATAACATCCTAAAAATGAATACCATGTTAAAAATTCAGAAACAGATTGTCATGTCATAACTCCAAGATTATGACTTCACTACAAATTAAGCAGAAGAACATGGACCAAAGGGGAAGTAACAGAAAATGTAACATACATGACTAATCAAATAACTGTTTTATATATTATTTATTATATCATACAGCTTATACAGTATAAAGTCAAAGTATAACAAAATAGACCCTCCTCTCCAGAAATGTCAGTTGAGAAGTAGGGAAAAAGAAGCAAGCCACCTTTATTTTGTACCACTAAAAAATAACATGCCTCTCTATGAAGGAAATTTTCCAAAGAAAAAAATCTTAATGGTTACAGACCTAATAAATCAGTAAAATTAGAGAGCACCTCTATCTTCACAACTGATGACTCATGGTTAAGAAAACACTTTATGTAACAGCTCTGCCAAAGAATTAAATCCAAGGCAGCAAAGTTGTTCCCTACTAACTCGTTTAATCTACCTGACAATGGCACATTTACAGTTTAAGTAAATCTAATACTGAATGGAAACAGAAATCTGCAGGTATTAACATTTCAAATGTCATGCTCTGACTCACTGTCTTCCAGCTCAAAGCAAAAGCATGTCATAGCAATCACTGTATCACTAATACACCTCACTGTTAATAAGCTCACATGGCAAAAGAATAATATAAGGGATGGGGAGAGCTGGTTTGCTATCCTACACAATACCACTGAAATTTATGAATGATTTACTCCTGGGGTAGTGGGTTTGATGCAAATGAGCATAAAGGATGTTGTCAGCATCACGCTCTAGCCAATAGTAGTAAAACTCCATTTTAGCTGTGCCATAGGCTGCATTAAAAAACAGAGCAGACCAGCACTCTTTCAGCATCCTTTCAGACAAGAGGTAGGTCTCTACCATTTTTTAAAATTATCTTACATTTATATTGACTATTGAAAGAAAATATATCTTTAGCCTAGAAATAACTCTATATAAAGCTTTTCTCCTATAAAAACCAGCATTAATTTTCTATGTATTAAGCAGGATTTTACTCTGCTACATACAGAGGGGCTTGTCTTGCACTATCAGACAAGCACTTCTACCATCTGTGCATTAATAGAAAATTGATGACCACTCCATCTTACAGGAAACCTAACACATCCAACCAATGCTCAGTAAATAAAATGTATCTGATGTTTACTAGCTAGCAGCTCCTTTCCTGCAGTCTCATGTTCCATTTAGTTGATTCTGATGTTTTTAAGTAGATGCTAATAAATTTTTTTTTTTTTAAATAAAAAGCTAATTCTGAAGCAAAGAAAAACCAAAGTGTTAGAGGGTGTATTTTTCAAACAATAAAACAATCACTAAATTGCTTAAGAATGAGATTGTAAACTGCCTCACTAAGATACAAATGTAGCTGGTTTGCTAGACTAGCATGAAAATCAACCTTATCACTTAATGTATTACCGGGGTAAATATAAGAGTATTAATCCATCTGTACAATGCACAGACAGGTTAGAATCTATGAGAGATTTCTAGATACCATTACCCCCAAGATGTTTTTCCAGTTGTTTCTTATTTGTGACTTCCTCAACACTGCATTAAAACACTGCATTGCCTTTGCTCCTCTGAATACAATTACAAGTAAGCTTACATTACCATAGCATCCAAGGAATGTTAAAACCTGTTATAGACATTATAGAACTCAATTCATTAAATATTTAATTGCTACTAGATTTTGTTCATGCACAATACCTGCAATGCATACTAATCAAATTGGTTCAGTGTAAATTTTAAATATTCCTACTGAAATTAGGATTAAAATACAACTGTGTCGAACCACAGTTTATCTGATAATTTTCAAAGATGTCCCCTTTCTTAACCTTATCAGTGCTGCAGTTAATTTTGATGGATCAGCAATGAAGCTTTTAGTCTTGTATTTCATGATTATAACCGTGTTGGTAGATGAACATCTGAAATTCTCTCTTCAATGGAGGAAGTTAATTTTTCTAGCCACGATTTAAGAAGTGCTAAGCACTATCTTCAAAACGTCAGTTGGCATATCATGTAACTGAATCGCTGGCTATCACAGATCAAGGGGTTAAAAATATATTGTCTTACAACTTATATTGTTACTGTTTAAAAATTAATTATAGCTAAGACCCTACCGGAATCATGAGATGATCTTCAAATAATTGCAGCTGAATTGTAGACAAGAGATAGAAAATCACAGAAAAGTAATAATGGACCTTTATTAATTGCAATAATTTGGAAAAGCCATAGCAGACCTATTTGTTTAAGAAAAATTTGCTGGAACAATATAAACACTCAGCTATTATGTTATACCTGTGAATTTTTTGATAACCAGAAAATTTGGTGCAACTACAGGGTCGTAACCAGGGCGGAGCAAGTCAGGCAGCTGCCCAGAGCACAAAGCTGAGGGGAGAAAAAGTGGGGACCCAGAAAAATCGGGCAGAAAAATGAGGAAAAAACCAGTAGGGGATAGAGCGCTGCAGCAAGCATGGTATCGCCACCCTTACTTCTATGCTGCAGCAACTGTCGCTCTCTGGCCGAGCCCCAGCTCTGAAGACAGCACCACCAGCAGCAGCAGCGCAGAAGTAAGGGTAGCAATACCATGCCGGCTATAGCCTCTACCCTCTATGCTTTTCCCCCTCTCATTTTTCTGCTCTCTCCACCCCCAGCTTTGCACCCTAGGCAGCTGCCTTGCTTGCCCCTCCCTGGTTACAGCCCTGCCCAAAACTCTCCAACATCATTTAATGTAGTAATGGGGGAAAAGTGTATATTGCAAACCTCAAAATATACGCAAAATAGTGGATTATGCAAAATAAGCTTATTTAAAACAGAAATGCTGTAGAAGTCTAATATTGCCAAATTCATAATATCTCGAAGGAAGTAGGACCTTAAATTATAGCTTATTGTAATCACCTCCCAAGTGACAGACTACATGCTCTTTTATTCCTCCAGTCTCTCAAAATGAAAATATGAAAGTTCTTAAAACAACAGAGGCTTAAGCCCCTAGATACTTCTTACCCAAAAACGAACATATTACCCCCCATCCAGGTTTTCTTTATTGTCTACAACAAAACAAAACTGATATTTAAAGAACAAGTCTGTACCACTTTCATACTTCAGGGCAGAGGGAGGTTCTGTCCCTCAACTGTCAAGCCAGTCATTTCCCTCCTGTTGTGTTCCACTTCTACTAAGGGCACTTTCTAGGGAGGACTGAGAGAAGAGACATTTCCCTCAACACAGAGGAAATGTGCTTTTTGGCATGACTCCATCAGCAACAGAGTGAAACTGACAAGTACTGTATCAATTTCACTTTGATGTTTGGAAAGTACTACAGGTGCTGAGTTACAATGATGGTCTTCCTGTGCAGGTCTGTCCTGCAGGAGAATTTCAGCAATGAGTGAAAGATATTCTCTGAATAGGTATCCATGGATACCAGTCTGGCACCATTAGTTAACACTACCACAGGAATTCATTGGCCTTGCCATCCACTCCTCCCCCCCACCAAAAAAAGGAAAGATGAAACAGCAATTTGAAATGTTATTTTATCTACGTTATCGTAAAAATAATTTCCCAAAGAAATCTGCATCTAAATAATTATTTAAATTATAATTTGCAGCAGCAAATTCCAGCATTAAAACCTCTATTCATACTTGTATGTATTCCACTTCTTTATCCTTAGCTATGAGCTTAAAAAGGAATTCAATAAATTACCATAGCTCCCAAAACACATTTTCCATGGATGCAGCCATTCTGACGGGGAATCTCTGATATAGGGCACTCATCTCACTGATGACACAATTTCATTTTGGTTTTTATTCAGTCCAATAGAAGCACACGAAAAACATGATGAATTTAATACAACTCAAGCTAAGTTAACTGCATACTAGCTGTTTCCTGTTTTATAATTTGATAATGGCCCAGTTTTAAAAATTATTGGTAGAGTCACAGGCAAAGAGTCGGTATTGAGGGGGATTTAAAATAGGTAGCCATATGAAATATGAGCTTTATCACTTTTCCTTTTAATTATCCATATATTTTGGTTTTCAATTTTGTAAACAAAATATCGATGCTTTCTTTACAATTAGTATTTTCTAGTACTGTAGCATTTTGATTAAGTAAAGTTAAATAAAAGGTAGACTTCTTAACAGGCTACACCTCTACTCATTATTTTATCTATGAATCAAAAATCACTTTATCTTTAGTTTTTTGTAAGGAATTTCAACTTTTAAGTGAACAAAGCTACCTCGTATCCAGTGTAGTTTTACACAATACAAAACATACATTTTTTACAATCAAAACTGAACATCTTTGGTTAATTAGCTATATGACTCTGATGTTAATTAATGTTACATCATATTCCTCCTGTATGAGTATAAACATGCAAGACTTCTAGCCTTTCTTGCCTAATCTTCAATCTTCCTATATCAAGCTTGTGTAGCAGAATTTACATATTAAATTACATATAAAAATATACATTAAGAAACCATTAAAGCTGCACAGTCATGCTCTCAGGAGTTACAAAACACCAGAATTAAGGTTGCCTCTGCAATTTTAATTTGGCACCATTGTATGTATTAGTTTAAACAGAATTAAGGCCACTTTAATTCTGAATGAGGGTTTTTGCAGTTTAACTAATCCACTTCAAACTCACACCTTTAGTTAATTTGGATTAATTTTCCTGGATGTCCCTGTGTAGGCAAGTCCTTAACTATGGAGTTATTCCTCGTCCTCTTCAATACTATATTAAGACTGATGTTCAAAACTGTTCATAAGAAATTGAGAGTTAAATAGATACTCTTTTAAAAAAGGAAAAATGCACATTGCTCCGTGCTCTAAAAGTGATTAATATAATTAACTCATGCACCAACAGAATCCTAAAGTTTGTTTTGTTTTTGGGGGATTTACCTGCCAGAACTTTTGGGGGATTTACCTGCCAGTTCACTTTTTAAAATATTTGTTGGACTGGAAGGGTAAGACTGTGCATATAATGTTAATAACTGAAGTTTTTTTAAATTTTTTTTTTTAAATACCAAAAAATGATTATTCATCTTAAAGATATCCAAAGCAACCCTTAGCCTGTTCCTCCGCATGTATGACTTAATTCATAGTACTATAACAAGTACATTTGTCATTTGCATTCTAAGGTGAGGGATGAGAGCAGAATAAAAACTGTTCTTTAATCTCTCTTCTCCTCTCCCTGCCCCATTTCATCATCTCTCTCAACTGAGCCTTCTCCCACTTTACCATCAGAGGTGTTGGAAAAGATAAACCCCCCTCAATACCGATTAAAGAAAACACAAAACTTCAAGGGGCTTTCTTTCCAACCTTAATTCAGTCAGCAGGCAGGCCTTCAACACAAGTTGCTCTAGGCTCAGTTCCAAAAGTTCATGTATCTAAATCCTGCTGCCTCCGTAAACCAACGGAAGTAGAGTTAGACCAATGCCAAGCAGTGGCAGAGCCAGATTTTGCAACTGGGAGAGAAGGAGGTGATGGGTCATTGGTGATGGGCTGGAGAGTGAGCTTGCCACGCACCCGGAGTGGCAACCATTTTGCAGCACTAGGCCTAGCTCTGCACTCCAGGCATTGCGACCTAACACACACAATCATAGCACCACTGAGAATCTGGCCTTTAATGTGTTAGGAAGCTCACATGTTAACCAAAAGAGCTATAATAGCGCTTACAGATGAGGTAAGGGGATTGTATTATAAGCCAGGAGAGTAGCTGAAAGTTCAGCCTTGCTTTTGAAAACTCATTCTCCAAGACTGTTATAATTTCTAAACGCATTGTAATTCCATTTAACTGAATTCAAATGATCTAAACAGCCCACTTATTCAAAACAACACTGTGTCCCTCACGTAGCCCTTTGTCGGTTAATTACCAACTGATTAACTAACATTAAGAGTGTGGGAACTGTGATTTAGAAGGCTTTCTGAACAGAATGAGAAAGGAGGGAGGGAAACTGAAGGGAAGCAAAGTGGAGGGTGGAGGAGAGAAAAGGGGAAGGAAAGAAGACGGGAAAGGGGGGAGGAACTCCAGGGGACAGGAAGCTCCTTGGTACTGCTTGAATGCTTCCCAGCACTGACAGCCCTAGGCTCTGCAGGCACCAGTACAAATACTGATGGGTACGGCCAGCTCCCTCCCCTAAGGCTGTCAGTGTTGGGAAGTGCTAAAGCAGCACTAACAAGGCTCCTGTCTTCTGCAACTACTACCCCTCTCCATTCTTCTCTCTCCTCCCCTCTGCCTCCCTCCTTTCTTCATCCTATCCAGAAATCCTGCAGCTTAACATAGCACTTCTATTTATCCAAACACCCAGTTACCCAAAGGAATCAGATAGCCCCCAGACCATTCTGATAAATGGAATTCTACTATACTTAAAACCAAATTCTCTCTCGCAGAGCTGGAAGAGAAAAAGCCTAAAAAAAGAACTTTGAAGAATGCCAAATGTTAATCATTCCAGTCATTAGGATGCACACATCCAGTAACAGTACCTGAGTTCCTTGTATTGCTAGAAATGTCACGTGCACAGAGCAACTTTTCAAACCATTAAAAAACTAAAACATTTAAAAGAAATAAATAGAATCTGTTTCTAAAATCATCCTGTGCAGATGGAAATAATATCTGTAAGATTGTTTCTTTGCATTACCCTTGGAATAAGTGAAAGACGCATAGAACATAACTTTACAGGAGTTTATAGTGAGGCATACTGCAGTGTATCAGTCTTCCAATACAATAGCTTTTAAAAAAAAAAAAAAAAAAAAAAAGCCATCATGCAGTCAAGCTATGCATTTTGTTCCAATATATTTTTGAGTTAAAGCAAAATAAAGAGCCAGACTAAAGCTCCCCAGTTCAAAAAACATTCACTGTGTGTCACCCAACACAGGAAATTAGCTGCCATTCTGAAAGTAAACTCTTCCAACTAAGGAAAATAATTTGTGTTCCAACTTAGTTGGCAAAAAAAGAAAATGACAATTTTAGACACTAAAAACATCAACTTTGTTTCTCTGTTTGTTTTAGCCTATAGCTCTGCTGCAGTGAGCACAAGACGACGACTCTCCAAGCATGGCAACCTTCAACACCAGTCACTGGAATGAGACTACGTCCCTTTACCAATATCTTGGTTTTCAAGTGCAAAAGATTTACCCTTTCCATGATAACTGGAACACTGCCTGCTTTATTATTCTGGTTATATTTATCTTTACAGTAATTTCTCTGGTGGCATTGGCTTTCCTTTATGAGCTGCTTGACTGTTGCTGCTGTGTGAAAAATAAAACCATGAAAAACCTAAAGAATGAATCCAACCAACCCTGTTAGAACCATGTTGGACAGCTTTAGAAAGAGAGAAACAGAAGTGGTGTAGTAATGATTGTTCACAAGAACTCACAGAAGAACAAAAACAAAATGAAACCTCTTCCATCTTATGAGCAAGTCATGTGCTTTTTGGGCCTTAAATATCATTATTAGCAACAACTATTTTACTTCTGGATGTGAACTTGGATAGTTAGCAAAACCTTTAAATGGATCACCTATTAGAATATTATGTGGCAAGAAAGATTTGGTTTTTAAATGAATTTTTGTCATGTCTGTTTGATTACTTGAGTCAATATTTGTTCATCTGAACAATTCACATTGTTATTTAACTGGAGAAATACAGATCAATCTGGTTGTCACCCTCATCCCTGCCATCTCATGTCTCCCTCCTTGGTCTTTAGGCTTCTCCCATATGTCTGCCTTCCACAGCTCCACGCAATACGTCTTAATGTGAGAGGACACCTCCGTCCATGCCTTCCCAAAATCAGGAGAGGTGGGTTAGATTCCAGAAACAACTTACCCTTCAGTACTTCTCCTTGGAGGTAAAGGATTCTCATCTTTCTGGGGGAAATCTGCATAAAATTTACCCAAACAATAGTAGTCTTCTTAAAAACAAGTTTATTAAAAAGAAAAAATGTCAGTAAAACAAAATACATGGTTTTCATTACACATTGCATCTCAATATTTTGCAGTGTCCAGCGAGGTAGGCTTTCTTATTACATGAAAAAAGAAAAATTTTCAGCCTCAGAAAACAACTACCTCTCTGACCACTGACTGACAGTGTCTCATTGCAGTTCAGAGAAGTCCCACCCTATCCCTCACCTACACTACTTATCAATTCCTAGGTGTTAGAGTGAGGTCACCTCAATATTCCCACAAACGAGTGCTTAATCAAGAGTACTGTTTGGAGGGAAATGAGTGTTTCTCTCTCTCTCTCTCTCTCTCTCTCTCTCACACTCACACACACACACACCACTTTAGAGATTCCCCCATTTTCTTGTCTCCAAGTCCATAATTTTCACAGGTCATTCCTGATCTCTGCCTCCCTACACACTCCTCACCAGTCAAGGGGACTGCCATCTGAGATACATATCCACTGTTCTTGGCTACAGAAGTTAGAACACACCTTCATGCTGGATGTATCGAGTTTCTATTTTAGGGCAAGTCTACACTACAAAATTGACTTAAGTTACGTCGACGTACAGCCACCACAGTATTTCATCTCTTTTGCATGTCCACACTACACTTGTGTCAGCGACACACATCCTCACCAGGCACGTTTTCAACAATTTAACTGTCAGTGTGGGGCATTGTAGGATGGCTTTTGAAAGGCAGCAACCGTCAATGTAAGCCACACAATGTCTACACTGACACTGCATCGATGTAACTACAGTGCCTAAGTGCTACGCCTCTCGCAGAGATGGAATTATTACATTGGTGTAGTGGATGAGTTACATCGGTGGGAGCTACATTTGAGTGTAGACACTTACTGAATTAGGCTGACGTAAGCCGCCTTAGGTCGATCTAACTCTCTAGTATAGACCAGGCCTCAGCTGACTGGAGTTAGCATGACTTTGACTATGCATGACTATTTTAGAATCTCTTATCAATCCTTCCTTTCCATGAAATCATAGGATCATAGAAGATTAAGGATGGAAGGATCTCAGGAGTTCATCTTGTCAACCTCCTGCTCAAAGCAGGACCAACCCCAACTAAATCATCCCAGGCTTTGTCAAGCCGGGCCTTAAAAACCTCAAAGGATGGAGATTCCACCACCTCCCTAGGTAACCCATTCCAGTGCTTCACCATCCTCCTAGTGAAAAAGCTTTTCCTAATATCCAACCTAGACCTCTCCCACTGCAGCTTGAGACCATTGCTCCTTGTTCTGTCATCTGCCATCACTGAGAACAGCCTAGCTCCATCCTCTGTTGAACTCTTCTTCAGGTAGCTGAAGGCCGCTATCAAATCCCCCATCCTCCCCGCCCCCCCACTTTTCTACAAACTAAACAAGCCCAGTTCCCTTAGCCTTTCCTCATAAGTCATGTGCCCCAGCTCCCAAACATTTCTGTTGCCCTCTGCTGGACTCTCTCCAATTTGTCGATATCCTTCCTGTAGTAGTAGGCCCAAAACTGGACACTATACTCCAAATGTGGCAATGCCAACTTCTGAATGGGGGGAGAGGGGGTGGCGGCTCGGGCAAGCAGCAATCCTAGGTGGCTTGGGTCAGCCCCACATATGGGAGCGGGGACTTCAGGCTAGTGATTCAGGCCAGCCCCACGTGGAGGGGAAGAGGCTCAGGCCAGCTCCACACGAGGGTCTCAGGCAAGCCCAGGCAAGGAGGGGGGTGCAGGTGAGCCCCGGGTGGTGTCCCATTTTTCTTTTGGAAAATATGGTCAACCTAATTATAAGTATACTCTCTATGCCATTCTCTAAATCAGTAATGAAGATACTGAATAGTACAACTGACACTGAAAAAAACTAGCTTGGATAAGTCTGTTCTAGCTACCTACTCCCCAGTGTCAAAACTCTCATTCCTGAGAAACCTCATTCAGAAATTAGTTAACCAATTCCTAGATCATCTAATCAAAGTTAATATTCTAGATCCAGCACAATCTGGATTCAAGCCAAGACATGCAACAGAACCCACTGTAGTGGCATTTATGGATGACCTGCTTTCAGTGGATACAGTGCAGACATCTGTTCTCATCCTCCAGAATCTCTCTGCAGCATTTGACACTTTCAACCATGAGACACTGCTGCTCTGCCTGAAAGATGTGACAGAAGTCCTGGTTAATGGGCTAAAATGGCTTAAGTCCTTCCTGGAGAGATGAACCCAATAAGTAGTGTTGGGAAACTGCACCTCCACCGCTAGACCCCTCCCTTGTGGAGTTCCACATTCTCTCTCCAGTCCTGTTCTACTGTAGTCTATATAGGCTCTTATGCTGCACCCATCACTATAATATTTGGACACCTTCCAATAGTGCCTTTAATAACATGACTAAAATATGTCATGTGTTTTATCTCTCATGGTCTTCCCAGGAGGAGAGCTGTGCACACAGTGGAGTGTTTGGGGAAGGAGTTAATGTACATGTTTATATCACAGGAGGAAGGCTGGATAAATGTGCCTTGAACTGGGAAGATGATGAGGTCTGCGAAGGTTTTTAGCTCCTGGAGGAGTTCACTCCATTTTTATTGTAGAAATTCCATTGCGCTGAAGAGCAAAGTTGTTATCCATGATCTTCACCCTGGAGCGCATGTCCGACAGTGGTCTTTAGCCCAGGCTGAGAAGCGCATTCATAATAATAATTGAGACCCTGAACTTGATTCAATAGTCTATGGAAAGCCAGTACAGAGAATGGAGTATAAGTTTGATGTGTTTGCAGTAGCCTGTGGTGCAGAGAAGACACACTGCAGTGTTCTGTACTAGCTGGAGGCTTCAGAACCAGGTATATTGCATTGCTATAGTCCAGATGAAAGGTGATGAAAGTATCTATAACTGAAGCTAGATCATCATACACCAGGATGGGTTGGAGTCTCCTAGTCAACTGGAGATAATAGAACGCATTACCTGTCAGAGCTCCACATCAATGAAGAAGCCAGGATCACTCCTATACAACAGAATGAACTGATCAATTGTGGATGTGTGCGTTCCACCAAGAGAGACTGCACCCCGGCTGCAAACTCCTCAAAATGCTTCCCTCTTTCCATCAGAATCACCTTGAACAGGTTCAGCTTCAACCAGCTATACTTCACCCATGAGCTATTCTTGGCCAGCACTCGGCCATCTTGGTGGAAGTGGCATGGGGCCATATGTAGTGAAGGATAAGTACAACCTATGTATCTTCTATATATTACTGGCACACAGCCCATATCATCTGATCAGTTTACTTAGTAGTTGAATGTTGACACACAATTGGGAGGATCAGTACTTAGGAAAATCCAACTAGTACAGAAAGCTGCAGCGTGTCTTCTCAGCAACACGGGCTACCGTGGACATATCAAACCTGTCCTCCCCTCTTTACACTGGCAAGGAATATTGAGTCAAATTAAAGCTTTCATTCCTTATCTATAATGTGCTCCATTGCTTGGGCCCAGAGTATCTAAAAGAGCCTAAAGCTCTGAGAAGATGGTCAACAACTCCACTCCTCTGGCACAATGGAACTCTCTACAATAAAGGTCAAGCTCATCCATGCAGGAGATAGAACTTTCTTAAAGACTGGTCCCAGACTCTGGAATGAGTTACTCCAGAAACTAAGAACCAACACAAACTTCACTACCATCCTCTTTAAGTGTAAGGCACACTTCTCTAACCTAACTTCTCTAACCTAAACACAGAGCAGCATGGATATTTAAAATAACCAACCAAAACCCTATTGAAACCACACTACTGCTCAAGTAGATCTTCCTCCCCAGGAGAGGATGAGAATTAACCTCAAATTACAGATGTTAAATCGCATCACTTAATATACAAGTGGAAGTCTCCAGATACTATGGTGATGACAGTAGAAGTAGGACCTGAAAAGAAGAGAACCTGAATCTCCAGGGCTCATTTACAGGCATTTTTCACCAGCATTAATCTACTTTAAAACAAGAGAACAAGAGGCTAGGTAATACCTGAACCTATTTTCTCTTCCACATTTATTACATCATAAATCTCCACTGTATAGGATGCCAGGCTCAGATTATCCACTGGTGTACACGGTAAATGGAGCTGGTTGGGAATATGAGCTGCAAGATACAAGCAACAAGCCATTGTTTTCTAATAAAGAATATTAGAAAGGAGGCAGATGCATTGGAGAAGTGAGACACTGCAATCTGTATACTCCACTCAACCCAGTACTTTATTAATTTAGCTGATACCCAGTTGGAAATATTTTTTGGGGGGGGTGGCTGAAACTATAAAAAAAGAAGGGGGAAACACCCCAAGGCACCCTTCTTGCTCTCCCTCCCCATCGCATTCACGGCACCTGAAGCAACAAAGGAAGCATTCATTGGATTCTGCGAGAAGGGATCCTCACCTAAGAAGTTTGGTCCGTAGAACTGTTGAAAACATGTGGTGAGAAAAATTTGCTTTGAATTCAACATAGTTTGTTAAGTTAGACACCAGTTGCATTTGAACTTTATTTTCTTGTAACCATTTCTGACTTTTATGCTTCATTGCTTGTACTCAGTTAAAAATCTCTTTGTAGTTAATCAACTTGTTTTATAGTTTGATTTAATCCAGTGCGTTTAAATTGAAGTGTTTGGGACACTCAATTTGGAGCAGCAAGTTGTATGCATAGTATTTGTATTAAAGACTTGATATAAAGACTTGATATAAACTTGTACTGTCCAGGAGAAGTCTGGGCAATACAGGACATACACTTCTGGGGGGAAATCTAAAATTGGGAGTGTGTTAGAGTCACCCTGCAGTATAGCCCAGGTTGGTAAGAGATAAGATGTGGCTGCTGGCTGCAACACACACACATAGACATAGCTGGGAGTGACAGCTGGAGGCTGTTTGTAAACTGTCCAAGCTGGAGGCTACAGCAGTAAAGCACTGGAAAGGGCACACCAGGTTCAAGGGCAAGGTGACACGGCTACTTATTAGTCTGGATTGTACCATGATATGTCACAGAAGGATATTGCAGTAATCAAGATGAAAGATGGTGAGAGCCTGGACGAGAATTTTAGCTATGTGGATGGGTAGAAAAGGACATATATTAAAATATTACTCAGAAAGAAATGGCAAGATTTAGATATACCCTGGACGTAAGGGCCTAGAAAGAGGTTCGAGTCAAAGATGACCACCAGGTTACAGGCCCTGAGTGACAGGCAGGATGGTGGTGCTGTCCACAGTGACTGAGAAAGGAGGCAGTGAGGAAGAACTTGGGGGATGGGAATACTTAAAGCTGTTTTAGACATACTGAGCTTGAACTGACAAAAAGACATCCAAAACAACTGTTCCCTGAGAATGAGAATCAGACCAAATTCATTCCTTTTAGGACACACAGTAGCAGCATTGAACATATCTGATATTGGCTGGATTTCACAGTGACATAAAAGAGGAAATACCTTTCCAATGAGTTGTTTCGACCTAATGAACAAAACACTGCTATGCAATTACACACAACATACATGATTCAAATCCACAGAAGAATACACAGAAGTAAGGCATACACTTCATTGTTAACACAACTACCCCACACTACAGACCATGTACCACAACTTAAACTCTTTGCCCTTTTGCAAACACACTCCTTTCCCAGATTATGCTTATCAAACATTAGTATTTGTGGATGTTTGGTACAGTAGTTGGTTAGGCGGAGAGAGGGTAGGATGGTAAAGAGTATGTGTAGGACAGTGGTTAAAGGGGATAATGGAAGGCTGGCATCTTTACTGGGGAAAAGTTAAGATCCTGGTGTTTGGTGTACAGTAGTTGTGGCAATGGTAAGGTGTGTGCATCTTCCCCTGCTGGGTATAACTGCTAACCCTTTGGGAATATGCAACATTTTAGAGCTTCAGTGTAAGTATCAACACTGACTATGCCAGAGCCACCAGAGCAAGAGCGCTGGGGTGGCAGCATCAAGGCCACAGCTTCCTGTGCCAACAGTAACATTCCCAGGGCGCAAGTGTCCCCTGGAGGTGTCTAAAGGAGGGTTCAGACGCATGCTGCATTTTTCTTTCAGGCACAGGATGACATTTGCAGCCAACTCTGATATTCTGATTAGTATGGTCAATTCGTAGGGAGATAGAACATACTGTCATCTGCCACTGACATAGTTTTGACATACAGATATGTCTCAAAATCACTGAGTAGTCTCTTTCTTCTTCCTTCAAAAACTTTCCTGCAACAGATATAGGATGCATCAAGAAAATACAGAAAATCAGTGAGAAAGATTGAGGCAGAAGCTGATGGGTTGAGAATGCACTCAGATTGAAAAATAAGCAGCAGAGAAGCACGCCAGAATGCTAGAGCACCAAAACAATCGATAATATGCTGCAGAGCTGCACTAGAGGATTGAGGTAAAGGCCTTAGGCAACCTCTCAAATTGACTTGGAATACAGCAGTCCGTGCGCTCAGCAACACAGGTCACAAGGAACACATCACTTCTATTCATTGCTCTCTGCTAGCTCTTCACTGAGCATAAAAGTCAATTTAAGGCAGGAGTAGTCAATAGGCAGACTGTGGGCCAAATCTGGACCACCAAACGCTTTTGAATGGAGCCCAAAATTTTTGTATTTACTTATTATCATCATTATTATTTTTTTAATTTTCTTCTCTGGAGTCTGGACCTTGACTATACCTTGACTAAGAAATTTGGACTGTGACAAAAAATAATTGACTACCCCAGGTTTAAGGTATATGACTTGCCTTTCAAAACTCTGCATGGAACTGGTCTTAGCTAGTGAGACACCATCAGTCCCTCTCTTTCTGATTCCCATGAAACTACTGGCCAATAGAAAGCAACTTATGACTACAGGTTACAGAACCTTCCCAGGTTAATAGATCAAGACTTGCTGCCAGACAAAACAAGAATGACCTCTAACCTTATGGCATACAAAGCAAAATATCAAACCCAGCTCTTTCCACAAGCTTAAACTTTTCAATTTTAAAAAAATCTTAGCCTGCCTGTTGGCAAGAAAGGGAGAGAGAGATCACTTTATTATTGACTTTATTCTTGGAAGACATTCAAGGTCTGTCTATATTATGGGGGCTACAGCAGCATAGCTGGGGCACCGTAGCTATGCAGCTGTAACCCCATACTATAAAGGAACACTATACTGACTACACTGAGGGTTTATATCAGCTCAGGAGAGCCGTAGCTATGTCAATCTAAGTTTTAAGTGTAGACCAGGCCTGAGATGGTACAGTGATGGGCACCAATATAAAAGCCTAGATAAAAGGAAAGACAGGGTGGAAAGGCAGGAAAATACTGAAAAGCTTACAACAGAAAGAGCTGGAATGGCGCACAACCATAGCACACCAAGAACTTCTTCATGAAGCAGGGTCAAGTATAAATTGGCTGCAAAGTTCAGAGGCCAGCATTTACACCATCCAGAGGATAACATGTCACTTACACCAGAGGGCCTGACCCACACTCTACCTCCATCCTCAAGAGTCAAAATTCTTTAAAAGTTGTAGAAGTTTCTGCATTCTCATGCGCAGGAGCTAAGACCCAAGAATAAGACTTCTAGAGGATGATACCTTTAGAGAATGGCTCTGGCCACACAGGAAGTTTACTAAAAGACTGCCCCAATAGGGTGTGTGCACATACGGAAGGAAATGATCAGAGATACTTTCACCAACCTGTATTTTGTTTTGAGCTTGATGATCCACCATGCTCTCCTTTTGATTTTTTCTTTTTGGAAGATGTTGAATCAGAAGAGGGTGCTGTACGCTTTTCTACAGCAGGCGTGGAGAGTGCTCGTTTTTTGAATAGCTCTCGTTCTCTTAGCAGGCTGGGATCCATAATTCTGTCACAAGAAAAAGGAATATGGAAAATAAAAATAAAAACCATCAGTATGGTATCTAAACTGTACAGAATTTTTGTATTTGATTATAAATTCCCTTATTTATGGACTTTAAAATGTCTATTCTTGAAAGGTTATATACAGAAAGAGGGGTACCTCTCAAATGCAATTTCAAATGTAACAAGATGTTATTCTTCAAAACAAGAATTTTAAAAGCTAATACATTATTGCATGATTTTCTGAGGTAATTCTTAGTAATTGTGTTTATAAATATGCAAAAAACAAAACACAAAACAAAAACAGATAACATCTACTAGTTTGACATTGAATTTTAGGCTTTGCACAAAACAAAAGTTTTTCTAAATACAATATCAATAAAACAATTTTTGTGATCTTTATAATTCAATTGAAACATTTTATTTGGATTTGTTTACAATTCATATATTGTAGTGTTGTGTTATTGCAGGAGAAAAAACAAAACTGACTAAACAAAAGTAAAAGTGACATTCACTATCCAGACTCAAAGAAATCTATATAGTAAGTATACGTGGTGAAAAGTAAATTCGATTTTTTCACAATCTTGCTATTTTAATAACCTCAGCTGTAACACTGGATGCTTGGATAAGGATACTAGTCTCTCCCCAGTTACCTCTGAGGCTAGTTTTCCATAAAACTTTCCCTGATTTTTGCACTACTGCCTCATACTAATTTTGGGAAAATTGGGGTTCTTAAACTCTACTGCAAAACAAATAATGAACAACTACTAAACTAATTCACTGAGAACAGCACCTTTTATTTCTAATCCTAGAGGACTTCTGGCAGTATGGTGTTTCAATCTTTTTGTTTCATTCTGGAACATCAGAACACCTGAGACAAATGAGCTGGGAGGATGACTTTAATCAGAAAAATGTGAATGATAATTGGGAATTTTTTAAGAACATCTTACTAGATGCCCAAAAAGCAAAAATCCAGGAAGGCAGCTGTATTTGTTAAAAAACTGATCAGGTTTAGATGGGAGGTAAGACAATTAAAAAAACAAACAAACAAACAAACCAACCAATAATATATAAGAAAGGGGAAATTGATAGTAATGAATATAAATCAGAAGTTAGGAACTGCAGAAAATTGATAAGTGATGCAGAGGGACACAACAAGAAATCTATGGCCAGCTGAGTTAAGGACAACAAGAAGGAGATTTTTTAAGCATTATCAGGAAGGAAAAGAATCTTGACAATGCCATTGGTCCATTACTAGGGGAACATAACATAAAAATGACCATACTGGGTCAGACCAATGGTCCAGGTAACCCAGTATCCTGTTGTCCAACAGTCACCAGTGCCAGATGCTTCAGAGAAAATGAACAGAGCAGGACAACTATCAAGTGATCCATCACCTGTCATCCACTCCTACCTTCTCGCAGTCTCAGCCTAGAGACACTCAGAGCATGGGGTTGCATCCCTGACTATCTTGGCTAACAGCCATTGAACTAATTGATTCTTTTTTGAACAGTTATACTTTTGGCCTTCACAACATCCCTAGCAATGAGTTCCACAGGATGACTATGCGCTGTGTGAAGTAGTATATCCTTATGTTTGTTTTAAACTTACTACCTATTAATTTCATCGGGTGAGCCATGATTCTTGTGTTAATGGAAGGAGTAAATAACACTTTCTTATTCACTTTCTCCACACGGTTCATGACTTTACAAACCTTTATGATATCTCTCATGTCATCTCTTTTCCAAGCTGAGAAGTCCCAGTCTTTTTAATCTCTCCTCATAAAGAAGCTGTTCCATACCCTTGATAATTTTTGCTGCTGTTCTTTGTTACTTTTCCAATTCTAATACATCTTTTTTGAGATGGGGAAAAAAGAACTGCATGCAGTTTTCAAGGCGTGGGTGTACCATGGATTTATACATTGGCATTATGACATTTACTGTCTGATTATCTATCCCTTTCCTAATGGTTCCTAACATTGTTAGCTTTTTTGACTACCTCTGCACATTAGGCAGATATTTTCAGAGAACTATCCACAAGGACTCCAAGATCTCTTTCTTGAGTGGTAACAGCTAATTTAGACCATATCATTCTGTATGTATAACTGGGATTATGTTTTCCAATGTCCATTACTCTGCATTTATTAACATTGAATTCCATCTGCATTTTGTTACCCAGTCATCCAGTTTTTTGAGATCCCTTTGTAACTCCTGCATTCTGCTTTGGACTTAACTATCCTGAGTAATTTAACATTTTATGCAAATTTTGCCACCTCACTGTTTACCCTTTTCTAGACTCTTTATGAATACGTTGAACAGTACTGCTCCCTGTACTGATCCCAGAGGGATAACACTATTTACTTCTCTCCACTGTGAAAACTGTCCATTTATTTCTACCCTTTGTTTCCTGTCTTTTAAGCAGTTACTGATCCATGAGAGAACCTTCCCTCTTTTCCCATGACTTCTTACTTTGCTTAAGAGGCTTTGGTCAGGGACCTTGGCAAAAGCTTTCTGAAAGTCCAGGCATGCTACATCCACTGAATCACCCTTGTCCATGTTTGTTGACCCTCTCGTAGAATTTTAATAGGCTACTGAGCCTTGATTTCCCTTTACAAAAGTCGTGTTGAATTTTCCCCCACATATCATGGTCATCTGTGTCTGATATACTTCTTTACTATAGTTTCAACATATTTATCAGGTACTGAAGTTCGGTTTACCGGCCTGTAATTTCCAGGATCACCTTTTTTAAAAATCAGCATCACATTAGCTATCTGCCAGTCCTCTAGTACAGAGGCTGATTTAAGTGACAGGTTACATAAATCAGTTGTTATTCTGCAGTATCATATTTGAGTTCCTTCAGAATTATTGGGTGAATACCCTCGGGTACAGAGGCTGATTTAAGTGACAGGTTACATATCACAGTGAGTAATTCTGCTATTACCTATGTGATTTCTTTCACAAATGATGGGCTAATTCCTATAATTCCTGGTGACTTATTACTATTTAATTTATCAATTTATTCCAAAACCTCCTCTACCGACATCTCAGTCTGGGACAGTTCCTCAGATCTGTCACCTAAAAAGAATGGCTCAGGTGTGGGACTCTCCCTCACATCCTCTGCAGTGAATACCGATGAGAAACTAAATTAATTCTTTGCAATGGGCCTTATCTACCTTGAGTGCTCCTTTAGCACCTTGATCGCCCAGTTGCCCCACTGACTGTTTGGCCACTGTTTCCTGCTTCTGATATGCTTACATTTTTTGCTGTTAGTTTTTCAGTGTTTTACTAGTTGCTTTTCGTATTCATTTTTGGCCTGCCTAATTATACTTTTACACGACTTGCCAGAATTCATGCTCCTTTCTATCTTCCTCGTTAGGATTTGACTTCCAATTTTTAATGGATGCCTTTTTGCCTCCAACCATTTCTTGTTTACTGTTTAGCCATGGTGGCAATTTTTTTGGTTCTCTTACTATATTTTCTAATTGGGGATATACATTTAACTTGAGCCTCTATTATGGTGACTATAAAAATGATAGAATTATCAATACTAATGCAGAAGAGAGAGATGTATTCATTAAATATATCTGCTCTGTATTTGTGGGGGGAAATAGATGTAGTCATATCATATGATAACACTCTTTCCTTTCCATCAGTATCTCAAGAGGATGTTAAACAGAAGTTACCAATTTTAAATATTTTAAAATGAGCAGATCTGGATAACTTGCACCCAAGAATTTTAAGAGATGGATCAGGAACTTACTGAACTCTTAATGTTGATTTTTTAATAAGTCTTGAAACACCAAGGATTTTCCAAAAGACAAGAAAAAAAGCAATTGTCATGACAATATCTTAAAAGGGTAAGTGGGATGACTCAGGTAATTATAGATCTGTCAGCCTAACATTGACCCCAGACAAGATAATGGAGCAGCTGATATAGGATTCAATTAATAAAGAATTAAAAGAGAATACTATAGTCAATGCCAATCAACATGGGTTTGTGGAAAACAGATCTTGTCGAACTAACTTGATATCTTTTTCTGATGAGATTACAAGTTTGATTTATAAAGATAATAGTGCTGATGTAACATACTTAGACTTCTGTAAAGCATTTAAATTGGTACTGCAGGACATTTTGATTTATTTTATAATTTTCTAGTTTTTTAACATGGCATACGTTAAAAGTTTGCTGATAGGTCTCAAAATGTAATAATAAATGAGGAATCATCAAACAAATGTGATTCTAGTGGGATCCTGCAGGGATCAGATCTTGTCCTATGCTATTCAACATTTTCATGAGCAGCCTAAAAGAAAATATAAAATCATCACTGATAAAGTTTGCAGATGACTCAAAAATTGGGGAAGTGGTAAATAATGAAGAGGACAGGCCACTGATTCAAAGTGATCTGGATTGCTTGGTAAGATAGGTGCAAATAAACAATGTGTGTTTTAATATGGCAAAATGTAAATGCATACATCAGGAACAAAGACCATAGATTATATTTATGCAATAGTGGACTCTATTCTGGGGAGCAGTGATTCTGAAAAAGATTTTGGGATGTTGCTGCACATGAGCTCCAGTGAGATGCTGCAGCCCAAAGGGCTAATGAGGTCCTTTGAGAGGGTTCATAGAAGAGCCATGAGAACAATTAAAACATTAGAAAACATTACTTATAGTAAGAGACTTAAGGGGCTCAATCTATTTAGCTTAACAAAGAGAAGTTTTGACTTCAAAACAGTCTAAGTATCTACATGAGGAACAAATATTTGATAATGGGATTTTCAGTCTAGAAGAGAAAGTTATAACAATACCCAGTGGCTTGAAACTGAAGCTAGACAAAGTCAGACTGGAAATAAGGCATACATTTGTTACAGTGAGAGTAATTAATCATTGGAAAAATTTACCAAGAGTTGTGGTGGATTCTTCACCACTGACAATTTTTAAATCGAGATTGGATGTTTTTCTGAAAGATGTGCTTTAGGAATTACTTTAGAGAAGTTCTATGGCATGTCTTATCCAGGAGATCAGACTAAATGATCACAATAGCCCTTCTAGTCTCGGAATATATTACGCAAACTGAATAAATTATTTGTGAGATTAGGTTTTCAAAGTTTTTACATTTTCTTGTTCATATATCAGAAACTGTAAAAACTCCAAATGTAATCTTATTCTAGTGGTGTCTACTAGTTTTGTGGTGTTATTTAGGTATAAATGACAGTATATGCAAGCCTCCTAAAGTGTGTATCTGTGCCATCCTGTGTGATTCCTAGACCCTAAATGAGTCAATCCGTCAGTTTCCATGCACACATTATAAAAATCTGCATAGATTCTGTCACAGATTCCAAGACCTGGAAAGGCAATGCAGACATTCTGAGTATGAGAGAATCACTGTCTTTCAAAGAAAATGCCCTAAACAAAAGATATTCTCAAACATTGTTACCTATGTATCAATAACGTAAAGAAAAACTTTAGCAGAAAAGTCATTCAAAAAGCCAGAAAACCAAGAAAATAAAAATATTTTTTATATTTTTTAAAATTTAAATTAATATTTAAAAAAAATAAACCTATTTGAAATTACATTTGAAATTGACAATCTACATTAAGACATAAACTTATCACAATCATTTAAATTAAATACCAAAAATAATTTTAAGCAGAAAATGTTTTAAAGAAAGTCAAACCACTGAACTGGTGGAAGTCACTGGCTTAGCACCCGGAACCAGAGTTTGCTGAAGTGCTAAATCAGTTTTTGACAGCAGCTACAAAAAGAATATTACTTCATTTCAGTTTATTCAACTAGTTCAGTTCAATGACTAGTTTATTCAAAATTAATAAACCAAATTGGAATTGAAAAGACAGGAAAGCTTGTTTTCCTCTTCCAATCTATGAATAAAAATTAGGTGAGAGAAGATGAGAGATCTACTAGTCCTAAAATTTCTAGGGACATGGTGACCAGAACCAATCAGTTCAATTAATTAATTACAGATAACACTTCCTTTGTTTAATAAATTAGTTACTTTTAAACATAAAACATGTTTTGATAAACTTTGATAAAAAATTTCTTATGAATTCAGCACTTTTAAGATGCGTTAAATTGAAACAGCATTTTAAACTATTTTAATTTAATTTGAATTTCCATCCAAATCGAGATTGACACAAATCACAACTAAAAAACTAATCATTATCTGGTAAACAACAAATGTATCATTCATCATTTTCTAACAATCAAAAATGTAAAAATTAAAAATCTGAATAAATGTAAATTAAGCTATACCATACCCTCCTACGCTAGCAAAAAGCACTACCAAATTTAGTCTATAGGGAAAATCAGCTTTTTTTTAAGGAAAATAACAAAAAGTACAAATGGAAAAGACAATTAAAATTGATGATTTAAACCAAGGTTTCCTGCTTGGTGATTTAAATTGTTATTAAAGTTGATTATTTAAATTGCTTTGCTCTGCTCTGTTCCTAAGTGAGCTCTTTGGGGCACAGATTGTTTTTTATTCTGTTTGTACAGCACGTAGCACAACAGCGTCCTGGTCCATGATCAGGGTTCCTAAGCCCTATGGGAATACAAATAATAGTATTAAGTAGCTCACAAGCCTAAGCCCCCTGACTTTAGGAAGCAGCACCCTCCCACCGGGCATGTACCACTTACACACTCACAGGATGTTCTTCAATTTGCCTTCCCTTAACAAGAAATGAATTCACAACTAGGGCTGCCAAACCATTAAAAAAAAGAATTGCAATTGATCGCAGTTTTAATCGCACTGTTAAACAACAGAATACCATTTATTTAAATATTTTGGATGTTTTCTACATTTTTAAGTATATTGATTTCAATTATAACACAGAATACAAAGTGTATAGTGCTCACTATTATTTTTATAAGAAATATTTACACTATAAAGAGATAAAAATTGTTTTTTCAATTCATCTCATACAAATACTGTCATGCAATCTCTTTATCGTGAAAGTGAAACTCACAAATGTAGAATTTCTTTTTACATAACTGCACTCAAAAATAAAACAATGTAAAACTTTAGAGCCTACAGGTCCACTCAGTCCTACTTCTTTGTTTAGCCAATTGCTAAGACAAACAAGTTTGTTTGCATTTACAGGAAATAATAATACTGTCCGCTTCTTATTTCTAATACTATTTCTTTTGTTTATCTTTTTTACAGTGCAAATATTTGTAATAAAAAATAATATAAAGTAAGCACTATACACTTTGTATTTGGTGTTGTAATTGAAATTGATGTATTTGAAAATGTTGAAAAACACTCAAAATATTTATAATAAATTCAAACTGGTATTCTATTATTAACAGTGCAAATAAAACTGCAATTAATTGTGTTTAATTTTTTTAATCGACTTAATTTGTTTTGAGTTAATGGCTTGAGTTAACTGCAATTGATTGACAGCCCTATTTACAACCAAAGAAAAGTACTGTGCATCTGCTACTGCCCGTTATACGACCTTTACAAAAGGCAAAGAATATTTTACAACTATATTAGCAACTTACTATCTATACATTGCTTGGGCCACCTGTGGATGCATAGATTTTTGATGTATGTATTTGTATTCCCCTCTGGCCACATAGCTGTGTGTGAGGGGCAAGGGGTTCCCTCTGGCCCACACAGCTGTGTATATGCACGCAGAGGGGGGGTCCCTGGCCTTCTTAAAATTTGTAGATGGAAGACGTTACTAGATGCCCAAGTTCCAGTCCAAACCACCAAGACCCCCAATAGGGCTCAAGATGTCAATGAGATGCATTATCATCACATAAGTGCCCTGACTTTACACTAGAGATTACACGGCGTGGATAGGGACAGAAACACTGAATACAGGTGAGGACTGCCTTCATTCCTTGTTTCATACTTTCTAGTGCTCACGGATATTTACAAAGGACATCATCAGTTTAATCAGTTGTCTGAATTCTCTTTTTATTTTCTTCCTACTATGTTACAAACATTCAGAATTAACAGAAAGAGCAGATTAGTTGTCTTCAATTTATTTTTGAGTTTGTTTTTTATTTGTGCATTAACAAGGCCAACCATCAAGTCCATCTGTCAGGTCCCCCTGGAATGCGTGGCCATGGGGGTGTCTCATAGAGGACAAGGCACAAGAAATACATGTTTAAAATCCAAGTCAGCATGACAGTAAGAAGGCCATGGACTGAGTGAGGGCCTTGGGTAGGAATCCTACACGACTGTCCACTGAGATGTTTGAGTGACACTTGGAAATAAGCAGCAAGCCCCTGCGCCCTGCTGTGTTTTGCAGTTAGAACAGTAGAGATGTCTACAGCAACAGGTTCAGAGAGAGCTTCCCCATTCACTCATTTGCAACTATGCTAGGACCGGTTCTGCACAACAGGTGGTTATGTCTGTGAGTTTGGGGAGGGGGGGGGGGGGGGAAGGAGATGCCCTTGGGCCCATGCAGGGGGCAGACGGTGAGGAGGAACATACAGCTGTGGGGAGGGGAAGGGAGGTTTCCCTCTGCTGCTCCACTCCCCTCCGTGTGAGAGAGAAGAGATCCACTGTGGCCCACACATCTGTGCCTGTGAAAAGAGTAGGAAGCAATGGGTCCCCTCCGGCCCACGCTCCTGTGTGTGTGTGGGGAGTCGGGAAGAGAAGAGAATCAGCCCGCCTCCCTGGCCCAGGCAGTTCTGTGGGGAGCGAGAGGAGAGAGGGAATCCCTCCCTGGCCCAGGTAGCTCGGGGGGGGGGGGGGGGGAGGCAGGGGTACCCCTCTGCCCACATGCAGCTCTGGGGGGAGCCAGAGGAGACGGGAATCCCTCCGTAGAGGGCAGAGTTACCCCCCAGGCCATGCAGCTCGGGGGGGGGGGGAGTTAACCCCATGCCCACATGCAGCTCTGTAGGGGGGGAGGCGGGGGTACCCCCTGCCCACACGCAGCTCTGTGAGGGGGGAGCGGTGGAGTCCTCACGTTCCCTGGCTGCCCCGCTCGGCCTCCAACCGCCCCGCTCGCGCACAAGAACAACTCACCCGCGAGCGAGGCCGCCCCGACGCGGGGGGCACCACCGGGGAGCAGACAGGAAGCGGACGCACGCAGCACCAGCAGTCTCCAATCCCCGCTACCGTCCTATTGGCCCAGCCGCGCCCACCGCGCGCACCTCCCCGTCCCGTCATGCCCCGCACGGCCGAAGACAACCCAGCTCGCGCGAGCTGAGCGGGCGCCGAGCGCTGGCGCCGCTGACGTACTTCACAGCCCGCCCAGAGTGGCCCGCCTTCGCCACTGGACGTCACGTGGCGCGAGACTCGGTTACCACAGCAACATTGGAGCGCGGGGAGGGGCGGTGCCGGCCGCCTCCTCCTCCCTCCCCTCGGGCGCGGCGCGCGCCGGAAGGCCCGGCGGCTGTGCCACGTGATGCAGGCGACTGCGCAAGGGCGAGCCCGGAGGGGGCCGCGGGGCGAGGAGTGGAATCCCCCAGCCGCCTGCCCCGGGGAGCAGGTGAAATCCTTCGCCATGGGGCGTAATAGGGTGAAAGGCCGCCAGAGAAGCTAGCGCAGGGGTGCAGCAAACGGGAAGTCTGCGGGGGGGGCGATGGCAGCGGCAGCAGCTACGTCTGTGCTCACCGTAGGCCAGTAAAGTAAGCGTAGCCCGCCCCCGCCGCGCGGAACAGCAAGGCCGGCGGAAGAAAAGCAGCCCAGCCGCAGGCAGCAGCCGGTTCTGGGCACCGACTGGTGCAGCACGTACGGCTGGCCAGCGGCCTTGGAGGTGGCAGGCATGCGTTTGGTGAAGCAGCCCGGAGATGGCCGATGGGGTGAGGAGACCAGAAGCGCTAAGGGAAGAAGAGCACCGTTACCTAGACGAGACTGTGAGGGACGGAGCAGGGCCACGGGGGGGGGGGGGGTCTGCCAGGCTGCCAGCCTCTGTGCGGTTGAGCGTGAAAAAGACTCCCGCGCTTGAAGGCAACGCTGCCGGCCTGTAGTCGCTCAAGAGTGTGAAACTGAATGCCAACCTCAGGGCAAACTATTGAAAAGCTGGGCGCAAACTGCAAATTGGTTGTGAGTTTTGTATTTGGCTCTCGTCAAACGTACCAAGTGTAAATGCCTCAAGCACTGTTAACAGCCTCAGCGTTACTAGAGTGCAGCGTGAGCTACTGCAGCATTCATAGCCTCTCCACCCCCACACTCCCCCTGCTGAGCCCCAGCCACCTTCACCTGGACGACCCCCTGCCCCGAGATTGAGAAAAGACTGCTGCTCTTGTTTATTCTCCTATGAGAGGTCTTTACCAGATCACATGATATCTCACTTCCCTTTTGGTTTTTTAGGCTGACACACTCCTCCCCCAGAACAGCATGATACTCTTTTGTTCCTTTGGGCTAAGTTTTGCTTTCCTCAATGCTATGAAACATATTCCTATATCTTGTACTGTGTCTGGTGGGTAATTAACTTACTGCTGTAGGTCTACGCTGGTTGATTTTTGATATTACATTTCAAATTAATTTTTAACTTCTATTGATCCCTCATGCAAAAAAAAAAAATCCAACCCATGCTATCTATACATTTTAGAAATTGCAATTCCATCTCCTATAACTGATGTTTGGAATTACAAACAAGTTTGATTTCTCAAACAAAGGTAAATGAACAGGATTACGGAAATGAACAATAAACTATGTACTTTAAGTATCATTATGCAGCATTTTATTATAAAAAGGAAACCAAAGTGCAAGTACAAAGTGCATAATGGCATTTTAAAAGAGTCATATTTTTCCATATCAATTTTTCAGAATCAACTAGCAATATAGTGGGTTCCATACAGTACATCTTACAGCAGATATACCACATGGTATTATCAGATCAGAGCAGATCTACTGTTAGTGGATGCAGAATGCTGAGCTGACATATATTCAGTATACATTAGCAGCAAAATAGCCACAAAATTAATAAATGTTATGAAGCTGCTCTGAGATTCCCCCATATTCTACATTCTTCTATGCTTTCTACCATCCTTAAAACAAAAGCATTGTAAAAATGTAGCACCTACATCATAAACTCAGTGCCAACTGATGAGACTATGGAGATGAACATGTTCATTTACTTTCTCCACGAACACAATAAGCATCTGAGGCAGTCTGGAAAGGACTTCACAGAAGTTGCCCAAATTTTCACTTTTAGATGGTAATAAATGAAATCTACTAACATATAATAAACTGACACAGTAAAGAGTTTGAAAAGTTTGATCCTAATACTGAAAGTAGCAAACAGTCTCTATAAACAAGATGACCTAATTTAACCTTTGGGTTAGTTCTTTATGTACTTGAATTCAAGATCTTGATGGGATCTCTTCCCACACACTGACAAGTTCAAGAATTTAGGGGCTCTAGTTCCAGCCCAAGCTCACTCACAGTTTCAGATGTGAACAAATGAACGTGCACTTCAGAATGCGAGTTATTCTGGATACTAAAAATAAACCATCTCTAATGTAGTGCTTGCCACTCGATTCTGAATGACAGTAGAGCCAGAATGTTTATATATATGGTATCTCTGAGCTTCTCAAGTTCAACCAAAAAGACCTTTTTTTGCTCCTACTTTGGATTTCTTGCCAGTAGTAACTGAAGAATCAATTCCCTTTGAAGTTCCAAACCATTCTGGTAACTTCCTCTTTGTAGGCTGAGTCTGGAAGGAGATAAGTATAGCATATAATACACAATACTACACTAATAAAATGGATTATTCCACACTTAAACTGTACAATAAGAATCATGCTGATTTGGAGGAATGAAAATAGATGTTACATTATTGTAAGGCTCAAAACACTATAAAGAAAAGGTGTGTGTTTTTAAAATGACTCCAGTGAACAGAAAGTCCAATAGAGCAACAGCAGGAAGCAGGGCTTGGAATGGGCGAGGAAATGGCAGTACAGCACACCATTGAAGCTATTAGGCTGTTCTTCAGAATCTCAGTGTTCGTTTAAAAAAAAAAAAAGTCAGTCCCTAGCTGTTACACTAATTAATATTTTGAGGTTTTCTTTGAAATCGTAACTGATGCAGCAACATCTATGAGAGTCTTCAGAGAGCCTGGAACAATCCTCATGCCTGACTCAACTCAATGAGAGGTTAACACAGATGTCCAGTGATGATGATTTAAATGTTGACATTGTTAATTATTTCTCTTTTTTCATGGCATGTAACAAAGAGGAGGGAGGATTACAAATCTGTGTCATTTACTGGGAGTGACAGCTCCTTTTGGTGTTGAGAGAGATACCACTATGTACATTTCCCCCCACCAAGCCCATGGAGCCCAGCAGAGTCATATACATTTATGAGCCCAAGTGTCACCAAGCCCAAGAGAGGACTCAAAGCTGCACAAACAACAGTGAGCGCATTTTTGTAGGCGGAGTTCGGATGAGTGCTGCCACCACCACCACCCCCATTCTACCCCGTTAAGTAAGAACGAGGAGAAATGGGGTAATTTTGTTTGTTTCCACTTGAGAAGGAAACAACGGCTTCTGCAGGGTAGGAACGCCCAAATTAATCAGAAGAGGAAGTAATCCAGGCTTGGTGCTGGGATGCAGTGGCCTGGCTCTTGACTGGTATGAACATCACAGCACTGCTCCTCACTGCACTGGCTGCTAATAAAATTCTGAATACATTTCAGGGTCCTTTTCTTCAAAGCCCTGAAATAGCTACATTCCAATTAATGCAGGGACCATTTCTCTCCATTCCCTGTCTATCCTGCTATGGTGACAAGAAGTCAATGCCCAACTTCTCATGGGCCTGAAGAAGGATACACCCTCTAAACCCTACACTAGCGAGGGCAGAAGCCCACTACTCAATTCCATCCCAGTATCCCACAATGACCTGAGCAGTGACCTCCACAAACCATACCTGGCTCTCAGCTTGCTGGGGTCGGTGTTCAGTGACTCTCCTGGGGGAGCGAGCTGGAACTCTAGCCTCCTTTGTGGGAATTTAAAGCCTTCTCCCAAATATGTAGGACAGGAATGCGTAGGATGGGCCTGCGAGGTGGGAGGGTCCCAGGCTCCTCCCCAAGCCCAGCTGTCTACACAGCAGTGAAACAACCTCACAGCCCAAGTCCGAGCCAGCTGGCATGGGCTAGCTGTGAGATTTTCTTTTGCTGTGTAGACATACCCTCAGAGGCTCTTTAATTTAGTGAAGAAAGGCATAACACGACCCAAAGATTGGAAGTTGAAGTCAAACAAATTCAAATAATAAATTAGGCATACATTTTTAACAGAGTGATTACCCACTGGAACAAACTGCCAAGGGAAGTGGTGGATTCTTTAACTCCTTATGTCTTCAAAACAAGACTGGACGTCTTTCTGGACACCAGGCTAAATAAAGGGGTGAGACTGATGAAATTCTCTGGCCAGTGATGTACAGCAGATCAGACTAGATGATCTAATGGTCCCTTCTGGCCTTGGCATCTATGAGTCCCTGTAACTGGGATTATGGATCAGAGCACTACCTTTGGCTGGGAGTCATTAAACAGTTCCTCTTCATCAGGATCTAGGGGAGGCTGATTCCAGGCGGCTAAATGGAGGAAGGTTTCATGGCTTGGTATATCCTGTTCTGTGTTCGGGGGTTGATTGTCACCCATCTTGCTGCTCTTTACAAACTTCCCATTTTAGAAGAATAAAACATGGTCTGTTAAAGCAAACTTTCCACTTACAGCATAAGACTCAAAATCCAAACAATATTGCATATATGGAAAGTTCTTAATTTTTAAATAAGCTTACATTATAATAAGGGAGGATATAGAGTGCCTTCTAATTAATTAGACCACTAGTTCATTCACATCTTTTTCATCCAATTAGAACTTCAGTAAATGGAGCACTTCTATTTCAAATACAAGGTGCTAAAATGTGTTTTCAACGGCCTTGCTGGTAGACCTGAGGAGCATTATACACTGTATCCCACACCAGTTTTGGGGCTGTTAAATATTTGGTTGTGACTCAAAACTGCTTATTGCTCAGATGTGTTTTTTTCCAGCAGAAGAGTTAGTTAATAGAGATGGACAGCGATGTTTCTATCCATTAAGATTTTTGTACAGCACCTATCATCCTATCACTTAAGTGCTGGGAAATTTCAGCCCAAAATAAAGTTGTTCAGAAAGATATGAACAATCAAAAATAGGACGTTGGAATAGATTACCCATCTTACTCACTACCAGCAAGACTATCACGTGTTATAAAGACACAAATTTACCCAAGGTGAAGAATCCATATGTGGATGATCTTGTTCTGCTCCTGCACTGGACGCAAACTTGTCTGTGTGTGTGGTTGGCTTCACTGAATTCCCCTTTAAAAGCAATAACAAAAGTAAGATTGGTACTGGGTTACTAGAACATTTCTTTCAAAGGCACTGAACTCGGCCCTAAGTCATAAATGAACAGGAGCTCAGTTCTCTCATCTTAGTCCCTGTACATTCATTGTTAAAGTATTATGGTAAATTTATTGTGGCTGTTAAAATGCACCATGTCAATAATGATCCATCACTGGATCTGTTACATCAGTTACAAATAGAAGTACATTTATGCAGAAATTGAAGTCTTTGGATTTGGCACGGAGGCAACACCAGGAAATAAGGGCAGCCTCAGAAGGGAAGCAGGAAGGAAAGTAGTAAACCAGCATGGCTAAGTGGCAAGACTCCAGAGGTTACTCGAGACAAAAGGATATCCTTCTGGAAATTGAAACAGAGCCCTGGCAAAGCCAGTAAAATGGATTATGAGCTTAAGAGTGTTAAGATGAAATCCCCAACAAGAGGCTACTAAAGAAACACTGTAGGCAAAGTATTGTCATGGATCAAAAACTGGCTAAGAGACAAGAAATGCAAAGTAGAAATAAATGGTGAAAGTTCATCAGCGAAAGGTTGAGTGAGTTCTATATTGGATCCCTGTTGTTTAATATATTATTCATTATTTAGAAAAGGTGTGAGCAGGAAGGTAGCAAAGTTAGCAAATGACACAAAATTATTTAAGTTAATGAAAACTGGAGCAAAACTCATTTTTCAGCAAAACCTGGAACATATTCACACTTATTTTATCTCTGACAAAAGCCTCCGCTTTTACTAGCATAGTTATTCTGCTTTTCAAAGCAACACAACTCCCCAGCTCATATGGTTCTACAGCCACAGCACCAGCATAGATACACGTACCCACGTCGGTGTAAGTAGCTCATCAGCTGCAATCTCACAATGCAACATTCCCTTCAGGAGTGACATGTCAGGTAGCGCTTTTATACCCTGCTGCCCAATCACAGTGTCCAGAAGTCCACCTTGCTCCTAAATGCCCAGCACAGTCTTCAATCTACCTATTTAGGCATTCATAGGGCTCCATCACCTTAGCATCTGAGCACTTCACAATTTTTAAAGTGTTTATCCCCACAGCATTCCTGTGAAGCAGGGCATTATTCCTATTGTACAGATGGGGAACTGAGGCACAGGGAACCTGAGTGACTTGGCCGACTTGGAAGGCTGGAGAAGGTCTTCATAATTCCACACAAGAGTGGGTAGTGTTTGAACAGTGCAGGACAGACATTTCTAGGCATTCATATTATTTACACACAGAACAGGAAAGCACATGGGATTACAAAAGCTTCCCCTCTCCACCTGAAGCTCAGAACAGCGCTTTTCATGGAAAACATAGGTGCAACCTCGCTGAGAGCAGGAAAAGCTCCAGGATATTCCTCTTGCACAACTCCCACAGACCTTTCTTGCAGGGGTGGGGGAAGGGGAGAGCAGGTTACCCCTGCTTTAGAACAAGCAGGGAATTTCTTCTCCCCAGACTTGTGAACACCAGGGGACCTGTACCATACACAGACCACATGTGTGGGCTCCCTGTCCTCCGGGAATCATCTGTGTAACTCCAGCTCCTCTGTACCACAGCTTGGATAGAGCTGTGTGGCAAGGGACTCCCCCCCCACTCAGCTTTCAATGGAACACATGCTGCAGAGAATGGAGGGGCCACATGGCAAAGTTAGTGCAGAGATGTGCAGTTCTCCCCCTTCCACTGTGTAAGACGGTGTCAGCCAAAAAGGGTCCCCGTCCACCTGTGGCTCTTGAAGACATCATCTGGCCCCATGTGCCTTGATATACAATGGGAGGGATCACTCCCAGAGGTGAGGGGGGGAGCCAGTCTCCATTCGCCACTCAGAAACTGCCTATGGTTGCCATCCAGTGACAGTTAAGATCTTTGTCCCTAAGATACCTGTACTTTCAGGACCAGACCAAACCACCAACTCATTTCACACAGACAAATAAACAGCTATCAGGTGGCGCAAACTTACAGGCACTTCCAGTATTGTCCAGAGCTAGAGAGTCTTTTAGGAATACACTTACATTCGATGGGGTGTCCGGAATCTTAAATGTGTTATTTTTGGAGGTTTCTCCTGTTGAAAGCTGATTTAAGTAAATTAACAAAAGGTTCAAAACTTGAGCTGTGATAAAAATACAGCTTTTATACAACTGATGTATAAAAAGTTAATTAGAACACTTAAAGGAATTATAAACATCACCTTAAATCAAGCATTATGATGTTGTCTCTGTGAAACAAATGTTCTTTTTGCAGAAGCAGACCAGTTTACAACTTTGTTTACTAACCTTTGTTTCAGTCCACGACATTCCTTCCTTGCTTTTCTGGGCTGGTCCCATTGTGGCCGGCAGCCCTTCGGACTCAGCAGATAGGCTTTTCTTGCCTGAATCACACTGTTGGCTCAGTTGACCATTTCCACACCCTTTCTGCAGCAGTGCAATTGCCATTCTGATCAGGTACAGCTCGATATTTGCAGGAACTAGTGCTCTAATCGCTGTCATTTTGGTTACATCTTGGAGGAAAAAATATTTTTAATAAATTCCCCTAGTTCCTGAAGTGCTTCTCTAAATTAGAGCTCAAATAGCACTCCTTTGAGCTGTGGGGAAGGAGGGTTCCACATCAACAGCCACTGAATTTCCCCTTCATTAAAACATAGCATATTTTACGGCACAACACAATAAAATACTGTTTACAGCTTGAACGTCATCAGAAAGGAAAACCTTAGTCCAATCAACAAATCCTGACCTAATTTACAGTCAAGGAACCCTACTGCAGTCAAACTTGGTCCATTAGCACTCCTCCGAACTCCTCAGTCCCCTTTCTTTCCCCTACTCCAACCCGTTGCTATACTTTAAAGGCAGATAGGCTCTTCTACAGTTTTCCTCTTATTTTAAGATGCTGCATCGACAATGCCCTTATTTCACCTTCTTAATGAAGAGAAGCATTGTCGGAGTCTGACCACCTATGACTTGTAGTAGACGGGTGCAGAGGCTCATGGAAAACAAGTCATTTCAAACTCCTCTCTCCTACTGATCCAGCTGTTTTTCAGCAGCACTGGCATCCTCCTGCTTTCTGTCAAACTGAAATTGGAGTTCTCAAAGCACCCAATTGAGTTTATGCAGCTGGAAGTGATTTGAAGGTGTCTGGATAGTTCACTAACTCCTCCTAAAAGGCTTCTGGGCTCATTGTAAACAACATGTGTGAAGGGGTCTGGAAATTTCAGAAAAATGAAAACTGATCAAAAGCTAAAAGCACAATTTTATTAAAAAAAAAAAAAAAAAAAGTCTCCAGTATCTCCTCTGCATTTGCTTTTACTCTCCTCATAGAGTAAGAATGTGCACTTGTAAGTCAGTGTTTAAGAAGATGGTATGGCATTTTTGTTGAAACAAAATATATTAAAAAAGGATCATGTTCAACCACAATATCAGCTTTAACAATAAATGCTAGCCACAAATGTCTGTTATTTCTTCATTTTTATCCAGAGCAACGGTCATTTTCTCAGTTAGAAGTTTGTGTGTGTGTCTCTCATCAGCCCCAAAATCAGCAATGGGCACCCATACCATGGTGTCAGGATAAATAACTGCTCTCCCTGCACAATTCAGAACAACCACCAGCCTCACCACCACAAACACCACATAATAGCACTTCCAGAATGCTTGCCATCTGATGTTTTCACAGTGCTCTACAAGAAGTAGATAAAGATTATTATCCCCATTTACAGATACAGGCAGGGATCGTAAAAGAAGCCTCCTGAGTTTGGTACTTAGCTCCCTGAGGTTTATTTGAAATCTCAGCCATAAGGTTACCTCAATAATCTTTTGGAGAGTTCATTATTACTACAAGTATTTTTGATCATGTCAAACTAACCAGAATAACATGCTTTCCACATGTTAAGGTCATGAAAAGTACTTTCTAATAGGACCACCTCCAACTCAGCCAAGTGCTTAGGCATTGCATCACATACAATCTGACAGAGCCAGCATACTAGGACTCCTTTGCAACTTGGTCCAAGAAAGATATGTGCTCGTTTGTCAAAAATATCGTTTGCTCTTATTTTGACATAACAAGGACTTCTCGGTAATCACATCAGCCAACCTGGTGACTGCACCTGATCCTAACAAGTCAACCTCTCACGTTACAGGTCTGCCTGCATTCTTAAAGCACCCCTCTGCAGCCTCTTCCCCCATCCTCAGAATCACACCCCCAATGATTGAGTGATGTCACTGGCACTCACACACCCTAATGTCACAGCCACCCTCTCCTCCCCCAACTCTCTTGCTCCTCTAACCATTACACACCATAAGGTGGCGCTGGTACCCTTCATAAGCAATTGAATAAATTCACAGAGTTTAAGATCAGAAGGGACCATTGTGATCTTGTAGTCTGACTCCCTGTATAACACAGGTAATGGAACTTTGCTGAATTAATTCCTGTTGAACTAGAGCAGATCTTTTAGAAAACATATGCAATCTTCATTTAAAGACTTCAACCGATGGAGTATCCACCCCATTCCTTTGTAAATTGTTCCAGTGATTACCCTCACTGTTAAAAGTCTGCATCTTCTTTCTAGTCTGAAATTTGTTTATCACTTAACAACCATTCATATTCTATATATATCAAATTCTCCTATCAGATCCAAGCTATCTAGAAATAAAGGGATTCACAGAATACAACTGAATCACCTCTGGTAAATGTTGACAATATTATTCGTTTTACTTAAAAGGGACATAAGTAGTTTACACCTAAAACCTAGCTTACAGAAAAGTTTAACAGAACCCAATACACATAGAAGTGTTTTCCTGACTTTTGTAGTTAAGTGAGAACAGATTCTTCAACAAGTTCTGTGACGAGTGTTGTAGCCCAAACACCACAGTACTGTGCTAGCACATGGTAAGAGGAGGTTACTTACCTGTAACTAGAGGTTCTTCGAGATGTGTGGTCCCTATTTGTATTCCAAACACAGGTGCACCGGAGCGGAAGTTTTTCAGCATCCGTGTCTGTTGAGCTGCACGGCCGCCTTATGTCGCCACGTGCACCACACGAGCTTACAACAGGTTATGCAGGGTGATGCGCCCTCAGTCTTCCTCTTATCACTGCCCAGAGAGCCTGCAGCAGAAGGGAAGGTAGGCAGGTACTGGAATACAAATAGGGACCACACATCTCAAAGAACCTCCAGTTACAGGTAAGAAACCTTCTCTTCTTCTTCGAGTGCTGGTTCCTTAGATGTATTCCAAATGCGGGTGAGCATAGAGCAGTGATCAGCTCGGAGATGGGCACAGTGAGTAGAAGGCCTGCTGCTGGATGGCAAAGCCTACCAGGGCATCAGCGGCCACCCACTGCTAAATGGCATGGTGCACCGTGAAGGTGTGAACCGAGCACCATTTTGCCATACAGCAGAGCTTGTGCCAGGGGACGTCCACCAGGGAGACGGAGATGGTTCCGTGCGTCCCATGGAGTGTGCCATGATTCTGCCGGGCGGTGTGGCGTTGGAGCACACACAGCATTCTGTAATGCACTTCAGAGATCCAATTGGATAGGTGCTGCAAGGAGAGGGCCTGCCCTCTCAACCCTTCCGCAATGGCTATGAAGATGCGTGGGGAGATGTGAAAGGCATGAGTCCTGCCCAAGTAGAAGGCCAGTGTCCTGCAGAAGTCCAGAAAGTGCAGCATCCTGTCTGTGGGAGTGGTGTGGGGTTTAGGATGGAAGACTGGGAGATGGATGGACTGATTGAGATGAAACTTGAAGACGACCTTTGGGAGGAATTTAGGGTGAAGGCACAGGGAGTCTTTGTCTTTATGAAAAACTGTATACGGGAAGTCAGCCATTATGGCCACCAATTTGTTGAACCACCGGGCAGAGGTGATGGCCACCAGGAAGAGGATGTTCATGGCTAGGTGGGTAAAGGAACACGTGGCTAGGGGTTCGAATGGAGGCTGAGTGAGGGCAGACAGCATAAGGCTGAGGTCCTGGGTGCGGGAGGCGTAAGGACCAGCAGGAAGCAGTTCGTCAGGCCCCTCAGAAACCAGGTAGTGGTAGGGTGGATAAACACCGACCAGCCAACCATGGGAGGGAGGAAGGTGCTTAGTGCCCTGAGGTGGGTGCTGATCGAGCAGAATGTGAGACCTGAGTTCTTGAGCTCCAGGAGGTAAATCTAGGATTACGGGCACAGAGACAGTGTGGAGGGGCAGGTGGTGGCATTGCACCCAGGAGGGGAAATGCTTCCATTTCATGGTGTAGCATGCCCTCGTGGACTCCCACCTACTGTGTGTAAGGATACAGTGGATGGGTGATGAATAGGTGTTATCTATGTGTGAGCTCCATCCAAAAACCAGGCCGTCAGTTGAAGCAGGCCGTCAAGGCGAACCTTGCTGTTGTGCTGGGTGAGAAGGTCTGGTCGTGTGGGGAAGCTGATCGGTGGGCAGACAGACAGTCTGAATAGCTTGGGAAACCAGAACCGTCCGGGCCAGTGTGTGGCTATCAGGATGACTCTGGCTCAGTCTCGGCAAATCTTGCAGCAGACTTGGGGAAGGAGGGGAACTGCAGGAAAAGTACACCGAAAGCTGTCATGCCATGGAAGAAGGGCATCACTCTTGGAGTCCTATCCCCTGACCCCTCAGGAGCAGTAGAGGGGGAATTTGCAGTTTGCATGGGTGGCAAAGAGGTCCCAGAGCGGGGTTCCCTAGGGCCGGCAGAGGGAGTGGAGCATGGGGTTTTGAAATTCTCACTCATGGTTAAGATACCAGGTCCTGTTGAGTGTGTCCACCAGGAAGTTGTGTGTCCCTGGGAGGTACGCCGTATGGGGCACGATGTTGTGGTGGAGAACCCAGTTCCAAAGGCGGATGGCATCTGTGCAGAGTGACTGGGATCTGGTGCTGCCTTATCTGTTTATGTATGCCACAGAGGTGGTATTGTCCAAGAGGATCTGGACGTGTTGGTCGTGGAGCAGAGGCAAGAATGCATGGCAGGCCTAGTGGACCGCGTGCAGCTCCAGTGTGTTGATGTGCATGCTCACTTCCCTGGGAGTCCACTTCTCCTGCGCAGTGCAGCATGGCTGGCCTACTGTTGCACCCCACCCCACGAGGGAGGGAGTCCGTGGTGAGGGTGGCCATGGAGGTGGCGAACAGGGTGTCTCGGAGCACCTTGGTAGGATCAGTCCACTAGGTGAGAAGAGGATCCAGCTGGGAATGATCAACGAGTCCAGGTGGGCAATGTGGGGCCTGCATACCAGGAGGAGCCACAGTTATAGGCAGCGCATATGGAGGTGCGTGTGTGGCATCATATAGGTGCAGGCCACCATGTGGCCGAGGAGACAAAGACAACCATTGTGTGCAGGTTGTGGCACAGGGTTTTCATGAGGGTGGCAAAGTGGACTGCTGGGAAGAAGGCTCACGCTGTGACCAAGTCCAGGCACACTTCAATTAAGTGGATCATCTGCGTTGGAAGGAGCAGGGATTTTTCCTTGTTCACACAGATGTCCAGCGAGGCAAGAAGCAAGCAGAGGGCTGCAACTGCTGTCGTCGCTTTGGCAAGTGACGGAGCCATCAGCAGCCAATCATCCAGGCAGTGGAATACAACAAAGGCCTCCGCCCCAATGGACAGGGTCCAAGCATAATTTTTTTGGGCCTAGTACAAACTTGTAACACGGGCCCCCTCCCACAAACATACCCACGGGGGTTGCAGCCTGGCCCGGGCCCCCCAGGGCCTCAGTAAAGTGTACCCTTCCCCGCCCCATGTGGGGGCCCTGCCAATAGAGGTGGGCTGCTACAACCACAAAGATCTTGGTGAAGATCCTGGGGGCTGTGGTGATGTCAAATGGAAGTACCCTGAATTGATACTGGTTGTCGCCCACATGAAGTGAAGGAATTTGTAGTGGGCCAGGTGGATGTCGATATGGAAATATGCGTCTTTCATGTTGAGGGTTGCAAACCTCGGCCCCTGGGGGAAAGAGGTAATCATGGATGCAAGCATCACCCTATGGAACTTGGTCTTTCTGATGAATATATTGAGTAAGTGGAGATCGGTTAGGACAGAGACCCCCGTCCTCCTTCGGGATGAGAAAGCACAGGGAATAGAAGCCCCTACTGATGAAGGGGGCGGGCACAGGTTCAATAACACTCTTTCCTGAGGAGGGTTGTGTTGAATGAGCGTGTCGTGGGTGGGGCTCCCAGAAGATAGCCAAGGGTGGGGGGCATTGAGAGGAAGGTGAGGAATTCTATCAAGTAGCCATGTCATATGATCTCCATTACCCATCAATCCGTGGTGATCTTGCCCCAATGGTGGGCAAGTAGGGCAGGACAGCTCCTGAAGGTGGCACCAAGGGCCGTAGTCAGTGACGTGGGGGGTTCTCAGCTCTCGACCGTCACATCAGAATTGGGTCTTCTGCTGGGGCAACGCGTGGCAGTGGAAGTGGCTGATGGCCTTGGGCACTGATATCAGGGGCACTGGTGGGTCGGCTCTTGGTACTTGGTATAGGTGGGTTGGTGTGCAGATGACTGGAGCCATGCCTAAGAGGGGAGGATGTGTCTGCCACATCTACCGTAACCTGGAGGCTGACCATGGCCGTCAAGTGGCCCTCGTCCAGCAGGGCCTGGAACTGCTGATGCTTGTCCTCTGGGACATCCTCCAAGAACTCCACTAGCTTGGTATAATTGTTAAAAGCATATTTTGCCAGCAAAGCTTGATAATTAGAAAAGCAGACTGAACTGCTGCGGAGGAATAGTTTGCAGCCCATGAGATTCAAGCATTTTGCCACCTTCTCTGGAGGTGTGGACAGGTAGGGGTGGCGGAGGGCTGGCATGCCCATTCCATGGTCACATACACAACCAGCAAGGTCAGAGGTGTGTGAGAGAGAAAAAATAAAGTCAGCTCCCTTACCTGGCATGAAGTACCTTCATTCTGTCCTCTTGGGCGTAGGGGCGCAGGACACAAGCGTGTGCCATACCACTCGTGCAGGTTGCAGAATGGTGTCATGAATGGGCAGAGCTATATGTGTCAGTCCTCAGGGCTGGAGAATATCCAGCAGCTAGACCACTTGGTCCTGGACCTCCTCCAGGGGAACGTCCAAGTCGAGGGCCACCCTCTGTAGCAGCTCCTCATACTGGTGGTGATCGTCAGCTGGCAAGAGGGTCGGTGGGATCAGGGCTTCATCTGGAGAGGAGGAGGCTGCCGCCATTGGGACCACTGGTACCGGCAGTGCTGTGTCAAGCTCTGGATCCTCCTCTGGATCCAAGACGATCAGCGCTGGCAGAGAGGCTGGGATGGGCTGGTACTAGGCCACCGACGGTGGGTATGGTTGGCGATAAGGGTCCCACACAGGCCAGTGGTGCCACAAAGCTGGGTCCTGATGGTACCGCAGTACCACCCAGGTGGGCCCGGAGCGTTGGGGGCTGGAAAAGGTGGGCAAGTTCAGGAGTCTGCAGTACACTGGGAGACCAGAGAGGTGGGCGGCTCTTCCGCTGAAAATCCCTCTGAGTCTGAAGAAGCCTCCGGAGGCAGTGGAGACGTTGGTGCAGGCAGAACCGCAACCAGGGAAGTCGGGTCGCAGATGAGGAGGAGTGGATCATCCGCCAGTGTAGGTGGCCGCAGGGCTGAAGGAAGTAGCGAGGACAGGTATAGCAGTTTGAGGGGGGATGTGGGACCAGTGGATCCATTTGCCTTGGTGTCCAGTGCACATCCCATTGCCCATTGATCTGAGGAGGGGGATGTGGAGTGGAGTCCGGAGAGTCCTGCCATGGCTGAGAAGCATGCACCTGTGGGCTGTCGGGACCCTCAGTCATCATGGGAGCTGGCAGTGCTGGCAGGTCTCATTTCCATTTTGCCTTGCCCCCTGCCTTAAGGGGTGGTCCTGTGGGGTCATCACACGACATCTCACCTGAGCGAGCTTGGCTCATGGAGGAAACACAATGCATCACAGTAGCCCGCCATGGGGACCTGCTGCAGTGTTTGTGGAAGCACCTGAGGATCTCCTTGTGTGCCTTTTCATATCTCAGCAGTGCCGATAGTCCGGGTGTGAAGCCAAGGGTGGAGCGCTCACTGCCAATGAGGAGCGGTGCACCATTGGCACCACTGATCCAGGATTGGACTCTGCATGTCACCAGAGTGCCTCCGCCATGAGAAACTTGTGGAGGCACAGAAGTTGAGTATCATGGGTCCTTGATGGGAAGGACTTGCAGATATCGCAGCGGGCAACAAGGTGCATCTCACCCAGGCTGTAGAGACAACACGTGATGTTGTTGCTTACGGAGAATGATCAAGGGCATGAGGCGCAGTTCTTGAACCCCGGAACGTGGGGCATAATCCCCACAGGGGGTCGAGGAAGGCCCTGTATGGGGCGACTATATACACTAACTAAAACAGGGTTACTTACCAGTAACTGTTATTCTTTGAGATGTGTTGCTCATATCCATTCCAATATAGGTGAGTGCATGCCACCGTGCACTGGTTCCTGGAACTTTTTTCCCCTTAGCAGACCCCATAGGGTCGGCTTAGGCAACTCCTGGAGTACTGTGCTCATGCCGCGGTATATGAGGCACCACTGACCCTGCGGGCCCTCATACCCTTCTTTCTGCTGACTCCAACAGCAGAGATGGAGGGTGGGTGCAGAATGGATATGAGCAACACATCTCGAAGAACAACAGTTACTGGTAAGTAACCCTGTTTTCTACTTCGAGTGATTGCTCATATCCATTCCAATATAGGTGATTAAAAAGCCATACCTTGGAGGTGGGTAGGAGTCACCAGTGAGCTGCTCTCATCAGCACGGCTCTGCCGAACCCCGCGTCCTCTCCCGCCTGCTGCACGATGGCGTAGTGGGACGTAAAGGTGTGCACCGACAACCAGGTAGCTGCTTTGCAGATGTCCTGCAGGGGCACTCTCTCCAGGAAGGCTGTCGACAAGGCCTGGGCTCTGGTTGAGTGTGCCGAAACAGCCCCTGGCAGTGGTACATTCGCCTGCTCGTAACAGCACCTGATGCAGGCGGTGATCTACGCGGAGATGCGCTGGATGGAGACAGGTGATCCCTTCATCCGGTCCGCCACTGCCATGAAGAGCTGCGTTGACTTCCGGAATGGCCGTGTTCTCTCGATATACTAGGCCAGGGCTCGTCTCACATCCAGCGAGTGCCATCTCCGCTTCTCCTCCGACCCGTGCGGTTTTGGAAAAAACACGGGGAGGAAGATATCCTGATTATAATGGAACTGGGAGACCACCTTAGGCAGGGAGGCTGGATGGGGTCTCAACCGCACCTTGCCTTTGTAAAACACAGTGTAGGGGGGCTCGGAGGTCAAAGCTCTTATCTTGGAAACCCTCCTAGCCGAAATAATGGCCACCAGGAAGGCAACCTTCCAAGAGAGGACAAGCAGCGGGCATGTAGCCATGGGCTCGAAGGGGGTCCTCGTTAGCCTGCTGAGGACCAGGTTCAGATCCCATGGAGGCACTCGGTCACGGACCTGCAAGTACAGCCTCTCCACCCCTTTGAGGGACCTGGCTGACATGGGGTGGGAAAATAAGGACCTCCCTTCTAGTGGCTGGTGGAAGGCTGAGCTAGCCGCTAGGTGTACTTTCAGGGAGGCCAGCGCCAGTCCCTGGAGTTTCAGGTGGAGCAGATACTCCAGAATCGCCTGTATAGGCGAGCAGCTCGGTGGGATGCCCCGGAACTCCGCCCAACAGGTAAACCGTCTCCACTTGGCCCGGTACATGACCTGAGTGGAAGGTTTTCTGCTGCCCAGCAGAATCTGTTGGACCTGTGCCGAGCAAGTGCTCTCTCCCTCTGTCAGCCACAGAGCCTCCAGGCCATCAGGTGGAGGGAGTCCAGGTCCGAGTGCAGCAGGCGACCCTAGTCCTGGGAGAGCAGGTCATAACGCCTCGGGAGCTCCACGGGTGGGGTGATCGACAGGTCCAGCAGCATACTGAACCAATGCTGTCTCGGCCAGGATGGGCAATCAATATCATGTCTAATTTGTCCCTCTTGATTTTCAAGAAGACCTTGGGCAGGAGCGGAATGGGCGGGAACAACATACATGAGGGTCCCCTTCCAGTCTATGAGGAACGCGTCGGAGATGGAACCCGGCTCGCGACCCCGGAGCGAGCAGAACCTCGGGCACTTCCTGTTCCAGGACGATGCAAACAGGTCCAGTTGGGGAACACCCCACTTGCGGAAGATAAAAGTTACCACCTCCGGGTGTAGTGACCAGTCGTGGCAGGGTAGAAACAACCTGCTGAGGCAGTCCACCTCGTCGTTCCTGACCCCCGGGAGGTGAGAGGCAGATAAATGAAACTCGTGCCTCACCGCAAAGTCCCAAAGTCGAATGGCCTCTTGGCAAAGAGCCGAGGAGCACGCTCCCCCCCGCCTGTTCATATAGAACATGGCCGCTGTATTGTCCGTGAGAACATGGACCATCCTGCCCCTCAGGAATCTGAGGAACACCTTACAGGCCAACCAGACTGCCCTGAGCTCCCACACATTGATGTGGAAGCCCTTCTCCTCCTCCGACCACAGCCCCTGGGTGCTCAGATCAGTGCTGATGTGGGCCCCCCACCCCATGTCTGAAGCATCCGTGATCAGGGTGACTGATGGGGCCAGATCCCGGAAAGGAACCTCTCTCAACACCTCCCCGGGAGCCCTCCACCAGTTCAGGGAGGCCAGGACCCTTGGGGGAACCGTGACCACCCTGTTTAAGGTGTGCCTGGCTGGTGCATACTCCGAGGCTAATCACGCCTGGAGAGGCCTGAGTTTGAGGCAAGCCAGTCTCACCACATATGTGCAGGCCGCCATGTGCCCTAGCAGCTGCAGGCAGTGCCTGGCTGTCGTCGTGGCTGCATAGTTGGGCTATTATCACGGCCATCGCCTCAAACCGAGGCTGCGGGAGGAAGGCTCATGGCCTGGGTAGCGTCCAGTGTGGTCCCAATGAAATCTATGCGCTGCACCGGGGTAAGAGTGGACTTCTGCTCATTTATGAGCAGCCCCAGTCTGATGCATGTTGCGCAGATGAGGGATAGGCTGTTCCGAACGTGGGCCCTGGACTTGCCCCTGATCAGCCAGTCGTCCCGTTAGGGGAAGATCTGCACCCCTCTGCGGCGCAAGTGGGCCACCACTACCACCATGCACTTGGTGAAGACCCTGGGGGCAGACGAGAGGCCAAATGGCAGGGCCGAGAATTGGTAATGGCAGACAGCTACCAAAAACCTGAGGAAATGCCTGTGGCTGGGAAGGATGGAAATGTGAAAGTACGCATCCTTCAAATCGAGGGAGGCATACCAATCTCCTGGATCCAGAGCAGGGATAATGGAGGCTAGGGAGACCATGTGAAACCAGAGATGCCTGATAAACTTGTTCAGTCGGCGTAGATCTAATATGGGTCTCAGGCCTCCTTTTGCTTTGGGGATGAGAAAATACCTGGAGTAGAATTCCCTCCCTATTTCTTGTGAAGGAACAGCTTCCACCACCCCCAGGAGGAGGAGGGAATCCACCTCCTGCAAAAGGAGTTGCTCGTGAGAGGGGTCCCTGAAGGGGGGGGGAGGAGGAGGAGGAGTCCAGGGGGAAAGCTGTGAACTGAAGGGCATATCCCCTGAGAACTACGCCGAGGACCCAACGGTCTGAGATGATGTTCTGCCATTCGGCATAGTAGGGTCTTAGCCTTTCCGCAAACGGGAAGAGTGGATCCAGGAGAGAGGTACTGATGCCGCCCTTGGGCGCACCATCAAAACTGTTTTTTGTTGTTAGCCCCCTTAGAGGGCCCTTGCTAGGAAGCTGCGGACGAGCCAGAGCGGTTGTGTCATCCGAACCCCCTGCTCCTATCTCGGCCCCTACAGGGCTGAGAGGGTCTGGGCGATGGCCTAAGGGGGTGATTGGGCCTGGTGTTGGGACATTGGGTGTAAAGTCCCAAGGACCAGAGCATAGATCGCGAGTCCTTCAGAGCATGCAGCTTCTCGTCTGTTTTTTCTGAGAAGAGGCATGCCCCGTCGAAGGGCAGGTCCTGAATAGATTGCTGCACCTTTTGGGACAGCCCGGATGACTGCAGCCATGAACACCGTCACATGGCTATTGCGGAGGCCATGACTCTGCTAGCGGTGTCCGCAGCATCACTGGCGGATTGCAACACCGCCCCTGCCACCGTGACACCTTCCTCCAGGACCGTGGCAAAGTCCGCCGCCTGGTCCTGGGGCAGCCCCTCTGCGAACCTCCTCATAGAGTTCCAGAGGTTCAGGTTGTACTGTCCTAGGAGGGCTTGGTGGTTCGTAATCCTAAATTGTAGGGCCCCGGTGGAATAAACTTTACGGCTGAACAAGTCAAGTTTTTTGTTGTCCTTGTTCTTGGGCGTGGTGCCCAGGCCACCTTGCCTGTCTCTCTGGTGGGCCGCATCAACCACCAGGGGCTGGGTGGGTATACAAAAACTCAAACCCCTCTGCCAGAACATAGTATTTTTTTCTCGGCGCCTTTAGAAGTAGGGGAAACCGAGGCAGGGGCTTGCCATAGGACCTTGGCCAGTTTAAGGACCCTATCGTGCACAGGTAGGGCCACCCTCGATGGACCCGCTAACCCGACAACCCCGAAGAGGGGATCCTCCTCCTCAGAGAGCTCCTTAAGTTCAATGTTCAAATTATTTGACACCCTTTTAAGGAGCTCCCGGTGGGCCCTGAAGTCTGAGAGGGGCGCCCTGTGGTCTCTGGCGGCCACCTCATCAGGGAAGAGGAGGAGGATTGTGGAAGGGGCCCCATGGAGGGTCTCTCCTCAGAGTCCGATTCCTCCTCTGACGAATGGCCCTTAGCCTGTTGGCTTGGTGGGGAGGGCACAGGCTGTGCCACTGAAGATGGGACCGATACAGTTCCCTGCCCCATCTGTGCTCCCAATGGGTCCCAGTAAGGCCACTGCCAGGGCCCTTGCGGCCACCCCGGTGCCGGCATCGGTACTGGCTGTGGAGCATCGTGGCGGGACTTGTCCTTGCGGGACCCAGAGCCGCTGGACTGCTGCCGATGATGCCTCCAACTTCTGCTCCTCTTCGTTGGGGACTGGCCTCTCGATGACCCCGATGAGGTTGAGGAGTGTCGATGCCGCCATGAGCAGTGCTGACGGGGGGATGCGCGCCCTGACGAGCTGGAGGATGAGGACCTCTGTCTCGGCGCCGAGGATTTCCAGTACCGCTTGCCCTTCGGGGACCGTGAACGGTGCCGTCCACGCCTCCTTGTGCCGAGCCCGACTCCGAGGACCATGATCATTGACCTGTCGGGGTGGCTGGGTCTTTCGGTGCTGGGTCCTTCGGTGCCAGGCTCTGCTCCAGAGATCGGGACTGGTGCCGTGGTGGCGAAGGGCTCGGTGCCGGGGTGTGGGAGCTGTGCGCACTGTGCGAAGCGGACTTGGAGCGATGCCGCCTTGAGCGTGATGCCTCCAGTGCCGCGGACCATCCTCAGTGCCGCAGGTAGGAGGAACACGACTCAGAGTCAGAGCTGCGAGGGGAGCCACCGTGCTCTACCCTCTCTGGCTGTCTGGTGGGAGACTGCGCCTCTGACAGGAGTCTCGACCAACCACCTGGAGGCACCCAGCATGGGTTTACCCTGGGACACTGGTCCCTGCACCCTCGGCCGAGAGGGGAACAGAGGCGTGGGCATGGACAGTCGATGGTCCTGGCAGGGGCGCTCCCCCACCCCCAGGAGTCAGGGGAGGCTCCCTGCATGGAGATGCAGGCGCTGGAGCAGGCTCAACGGGCCGTGGCTGGTGCATCTCCTGGCTCGAATCCCGGCCGCACAGGCGGTGCGGGGAGCCCTGGCGCTCGGTGCCCTGGCGCCGTTTCTTCTGAGGCACCGGAGACGGGCGGCTTTGGGTCGACTCTGGTGCTGGTGGAGTGCTCCGTACCGAGGAGACGCTCAATGCCAAGGTGGAACGTGGTGGTTTGGAGGCTGGACGGAGCACCGCCTCCATCAAAATAGCCGTCAGCCGGATATCACGTTCTTTTTGAGTCCGCGGCTTGAAGGCTTTGCAAATCTTATACCTATCCTTCCGATGCTGCTCCCCCAGACACTTGAGGCAGCGATCGTGAGAGTCGCTCACAGGCAGAGGAACTGAGGGCCCGCAGGGTTGGCGGTACCTCATATACCGCGACATGAGCGCGGTACTCCAGGGGGCGCCTAGGCCAACCCTACGGGGTGTACTAAGGGGAAAAAAGTTCCGGGAACCAGTGCATGATGGCGTGCACTCACCTATTTTGGAATGGATATGAGCAATCACTCGAAGTAGAACTAACTTATTTACAGAAGTAAGAAGAGAAGCAGAACTATCTACAACGGACTGTCATTCTCACAGAGGCTACGAGTGCAAAGAGAGGATTCCGATCTCCATCATGCGGTAAGAGGGAACTGAGGTCACGTTGCCCCACAAGGCCTTTTATAACTCGCACAAAGCATGTGGCAACATAAGGTGGCCAGGTGAGTCAACGGACACTGCTGCTGAAATACTTCTGGCTCCTGCGTTTGGAATACATATAGGGACCATCACTCAAAGAACAACAAATGAGTGATTGACTACAAACGTAGCAGCCATATATCACTGTCCAATCTGAGTAATGTGCACAGAGCTAAACACTCCACACTGTGGAAGTCATTCAGATTTTATGGGGATATCTGTAGTACAGATGAGAAACTTAACTTGATAGTGTCAGTTAACAGGTACAAAGATGAATTGCTTTTGGGCCCACAAGTCCTAGAAAGTGGCATGTGATCACTGCAGCAGAATGACCTACCTACAGGACAGCTTAGGGTACAAAGTCCAAAAATAACAGAGTCCAGTATTACAGTAGGGAATTATTGAACTGGTGAGAATGAGCCTTCAGACTCCCAGAAATGTCTTTGCTTAGTCTAAGTTCAACACTTTCCTCACGCAGGTGTCAGAGATTCATGAGTGGCCCCAGTAGGATTGGGAATATGGAAAGAAGAGAAAACCCAGGGCATTTTTCCTTATTTTTTTTGTAATTGATGTCCTTTTAAATAGAATGAAGATCATTAATATTTGCCATATTAGAGATCTGGGTTCTATTTCCAGCTCTGCTAGAAATGACTAATGCAACTTCTCCATTACCTCACCTGCAATATGGGGGATGGCAGCTGCTTCCTTCTGATGGGGAAACAATCAGAGAAATGATGTGACTTGCCCGAGGCCATGCAGTAGATCAATGGAAGAGCTGGGAATTGAAACCCTGCTTTTGGGCTACCAGTTATGAGCTTAAATCACTTAGGCCTTGTCTACACTACAAAGATAAGTCAACGTACGTTAGGTCGACATGGAGACACCACATTAATTACTGTGCTGGCTGATATCCACACTCCCCTCCTTGGGTCAGTGGTGCGCATCTTCACCAGGAGCACTTCCATCAACCTAAGAGGTGAAGTGTGGGGAGCTGAGAGCCCAGCTTCTTCCCTCCCCATTCCCCGCCAGCAGCCAGGAGAAGCTGCCTGGAACAAGCACCTGAGGTGTCTCATCCCTGGGATGTGGGATCCTGCCGCCCTGGCTTCCCACCCTTCCCATTCCCCACCAGGAACCGGGGGGAAGCCGCCCATGGCTTTTTGCCCTGGTTCCCCGCCAAGAGCGAGGTCCAGCCACTAGGGGTGTTTCGCCCCACTCCCAGACTGGAGGTGGTCCAGCTGTTCAGCTCTCCAGGGAGACAGGGGGCAGCTTGGCTCTAGCTGCCAAGCTTTTTTGTCAATTTCTCCACTGAGGCCATGAAATTGACAATGACAACCAACAGCCAATGTAAGGAACACAGTGTCTACACTGACACTGAGTCGCCCTAACTACACCGACAAAAGTCCTACACCTCTCATTGAGGTGGTTTTATTACGTTGGCATAGCAGGGGGTTACATCGGTGGGAGAAGCAATTCAGTGTGTACACAACATCTCCACTGCTTTGTCACAAAAGCTGACTTTTGTCAACAAAACTTTGTAGTGTAGACCAGCCCTAAATCAGGTGCTCATCTAACATTAAAGAATTCATACAAGTTTTAAAATGCATGTAACAACCTATGTATTAGTTTACTTGTGCGGGTCTCTTCGTCATCCAATTATCTCAAATGATCCAGGTTTGCGATGTGAGGAAATTTAAGATATTTTCAATAATTCACTTGGCATGCTGCTGGATGGTGCTAGTATCTAAGTATAACTATTCATTAGGGCCAATGTTTTCAAACTCAGAGGCCTGAAGTTAGATGCCTAACTATGGACACAGTTAAAAAATTATAACTGGATTTTTTTACATATCTTGTGTCTGCACTTAACTCAAAAGTTCTTAAAGAAAACTTCCCTCCTCCTCTCCTTTATGACTTGAGGCTGTGCCTTGCCATGCACCCTTATCTCCTACTGGTTTCAAACAGGATGGAAAGACTATTTGCTCTGCCCTGCTCAACCTGGCTCAGGAATGGGTCCTCTGAGTGATGAATTCTCACCAAAGGAACAAACAGGACGTGCAGGTTTCATGTTCGCTTTATCCGTATTCCACTGACTGTCATTCCACTGACTGACCTTCAGACTAGAGCTGTGAGTCTCACCTGAGTTGATGGGAGGGTTCTGGATGATATCAGAAATAACTTTCTGAACCTCAGGAGTCAGACCTGCTCGTTCTAAGTCGACTGGGTACCCAGCTTTCACGGCTTGGAATAAATGAGTGCCAACCACAGTGATAGGCAGAGACCTGCTGTCACTTATACTCTTCTGGAGAAACAAAGAGAGAAGAAATCTGAAGTGATAAAAATGTATGAGATCTAACAAGAAAAGCTCTTTTTGAATCCCATCACTGCCCCCCCTCCCTTCTCTATTGCATCAAACATAAGATACTTGTCTTCACTTCTAAGGCCTTTCACAGCCTATTCCCACTTACCTTTGATCTTTCATTCAATATCAAAAGTTTGGCTCCTGCCTCCAATTACCCCATGGCTCCATCCTTAATCACCCACTTGCTAAATTTTCAAACAAGCACCTTGGTGCTTTCTCCCATGCTGCCCCTCATGTCTGGGAGGAGCGCCCCATAAACTTCTACAAAACTAACTTCTTATCCTCCTTCAAAACATTCCTTAGGCTTGGTCTACACACTACACACACTTCAGTATAACTATGTTGCTCAGGGGCATGAAAAATCCACAACCCCGAGCAACGTAGTTATACCAGCCTTAACCTCCCCATGTAGAAAGTGCTATGTCAGTAGGAGAGCTTCTCCTGATGACATAACAACAATTCCATCTCTGCGAGAGTGGTAGCTATGTCAGCAGGAGAAGCTCTCTCCCGTCTGCTTAGATCATCTTCATCAGACGCGCCACAGCGCCAAAGCTGCATCAGTTGCATCAATGTAAAGTTGTAGTGTAGACCTGCCCTCAAAAGTCTCCTTCACTGTGATGCCTACAAAAAACTTGACAACGGTTAAGGCTGGTGGTGTGATGAGACCACTGCCTGTCATGCTGACAAGATTATCTTGATGTTTTCTTGTATTCCCTTGCCTGTCTGTATTAATCTGTTGTCTTTTCTCTTATGCTTAGATTGTAAACTCTTTAGGGCATGGATTGTCTTTTTGTTCTGTGTCTGCACAGCACCTAACACAGTGGGGTCGTGGTCTGTGACTGGGGCATCTAGGCACTATGGTAATACAAATAATAAATTATAATGCATGGTGCATGCCACTTCACAAACCAACAGCAAGAACAGGAGACCATTGCATTTGACTACACAACAAGAATTCCAAACCACTTTACAATGTATATTTTTCTCTGATCTGTTTCAGACACTGAATCCAATTTGTAAAGTGGTTTCGTTTCAAAATATTATTTCTGGCTTAGAGAGCATTTCTCACTATGATCCTGAAACCCTTGGCAGAGAAAGGGTTCTGCTCTGTATTCAGTTTTCTACGGAGCAGAACCGGAGCTCCATCCTTTAGCAGTGGCCATGAAGCCACTCCAGATTCACTATCAGACAGTCATGGGGTTAGATAAAAAAGAGACAAGAGAAGGTTACTCACTCTGTGCAGTAACTGAGGTTCTCTGAGATGTGGATCCCTATGGGTGCTCCACTGTAGGTGCAGCAGTGCCCCCTGCACCTGGGGCCAGAGATCTTCATCAGCAGTGCCCATCGGACTGCATAGGCACACCTCCCCACTCTTGTGCTGTGTGCGGGATGTATATATATTGCTGTGTGGTCTAACTGCTCCCAGTTCCTTCAGTGGAGCAGAGCTTATGTTTTCGGCTCTGAAGTAGAGGGGAGGAGGGCGGGATAGTGGAGCACCCATAGGGACACACATCTCAAAGAACCTCAGTTACTTCACAGGGTGAATAACCTTCTCTTCTTCGAGTGATGTCCCTATGGGTGCTCCACGGTAGGTGACTATAACGTAGTACCCTCTAGTTGGAAGGCAGGGGCTTCGTAGCGACATGTACTGTTGAGGGTAGGACAGCATGTGCTAGGAGAGTGTCCTTTGCGCTGTCATGCATAATAATGTAGTGCCAGGTGAAAGTGTCTGTCAATACCCATGTGGCAGCTTTACAAATGTCATTGATGGGGACATTATTAAGTTAGGCAATCAAGGTAGATAACATGTGGACTGTGTTCTGATTGAGATAAAACATTGTCTGTCATGGAGTTCATAAGCCAAACATATATACTGTGAGATCCACTTTAGATAGGCATTGTCTAAATGTGGCAGGGCCTCTGAATCTTTTGGTGATGGAGAGGAATACTCATGATTTCTGGAAGGGTTTAGTCCTGCCCAAGTAAAAGGATAATGCTTGCCTCATATCTAGGGTGTGTAGAGCCATCGCCTGTTGGTTACTGAGGCTTTGGGAAGAAGCACAAAAGGTGTATTGTATGGCTAAGATGAAAAGATATTGGGACCTTAAGTAAAAATCTTGGATGTGGGCATAGTGTGACTTTGTCTTTATAAAATAATGTGTATGGTGGATATGCCACAAGGGCTGAGATTTCACCAATTTGTTGAGCAGAGGTGATGGTGACAAGGAAGGCCATTTTTATGGATAGGCGTATGTAAAAGCAGGTTGCCGTTGGTTCAAATGGGGGTCTAGTAGAGAATGCAGGATTAGGCTAGGGTCCCAGGCAGGGTTTGGGTCTTGTGTCTGGGAATAAAGATTTTGGAGTGGGTGTGCGAAGATGGAATGCCCATCTACAGGGGAGTAAAAAGTAGTGATTGCCGTCAAGTGCACTCTAATGGAGCTGATGGCTAATCCTGACTGTTTAAGGCAGTGGTTCCCAACCTGTGGCCTGCTAGGTCTTTCAGAGTCGCCCACAGCTCCCCTCCCACTGGCTGCAGAAGAGAGCTGCAGCCGCTGCCTAAGTACCCAGGTGAAGCGTGTTGCCGGTGCAGGCTCCTTGCTGCAGTCAAGGGGATGGGAGATCAGCGCTCCCCTCCCTCTGGCTGTAGGAGGGAGCACAGCAAAGTGCTCCACCTGGGTCCATAGGTGCTGGGGTCCCTGCTGCAGCCAGAGTGAGCGGAGCACTGATCTCCCATTCCCCTGGCTGCAGAAGGAAGCTGCTGCCTAGGGACCCAGGTGGAGTGCACTGTTTCTCTGCTGCAACCAGGGGGATGGGAGATCCTTCTTGCTGAACTTCTTCCCTGACTGCAGTGGGAGGGTGGGGGCTGCTGGCGGAGACTGGTGGCCCTTCAGGGTTGTAAAAATTATATTTGTGGCCCTCGAGCCAGAAAGGCTGGGAACCACTGGTTTAAGGTGTAGCATGTATTCAAGGATAAGTGGTTGTATTCAAGGATAAGTGGTAGCAGTGCGTGTGGTGCCATCCACTTGGCGGGAGGTGCACTAGCAGTGAAATCTAGTCCATTTGCAAACATAAGTGCGTCTCATCATGTCATACCTGCTATTCAAAAGTATCTGTTTGATTTGTCTGAATATGTTATTTCCAAATCCCAGAACCATGGAGGAGCCAGGCTTTGAGGTGCAGCATCTGTGGATTGGGATGGAGAATGCATCCTGTGAAAGGAGCCATGGAGTTAGGTACACAGAGATTGGTCGGCATACCATCATGTGGAGGAGGTAAGTATACCAGACCTGTCGAGGCCATGTTGGAGGTATAAGTATGACATGAGCTTGGTCCTCCGATATTTTGCAAGTACTCAGAACAGGAGGGAAGGCATAAAAAAAGTGGTGCGTTCCATGTTATGAGGAACATGTCTCCCAGAGATCCATGACCCAGTCCTGCTCTGGAACAAAATGGAGGGCAGCAGTCGTTGTGTGGAGTGGCAATGAGATTTATGGTGGGGTGGCCCCATCAGTTGAATTTGGGTTGAAGTGCTCATATATCTAGCTCCTACTCGTGATCATGCGAGAACATCCTGGTCAATACTTCTGTGATGGTGTTCTGGTATCCAGGGAGGGACGCTGCTGAAATAGAGATGTTGTTTTGGATACACCTGTTCCACAGTTTGAGTACCTTCAAGCATAAAGAGTGGGGCCTCGCTCTGCTCTGCCTGTTGATGAAATACATGCAGACAAGATTGTCCATCATCACTGTTATGATATGGTGTTTGAGAAAAGATAGGAAATGTCGGCAGCCGATGCGGACTGCTCATAGCTCTAGGAGATTGATGTGTAATGTGGATTCAGTGGACGACGATCTGCCCTGTACTGGTTGCTTTGGTGGGGTATGTGAGATGTAGACCCCTGAGGAGTGGACCGTCTACGTTTAGTAGGAGGGCCTTTGTCGCTGGCGCTAGGTGTCATACTACCATTGAGGAGTGTATTGTTGTGTTTGGGATCGGGGGAGGAATTAGTACTTCCCTGAGCGTCTCTTTGGTGCTGGAGTGTATATCCTGAGAGAACGAAGTGTAGCTTGGAAATCTCTAAGGGAGTGTAGAGAATTATCCAGACAGTCCAAGAATAGTTTCTCACCCTCAAATGGTAAGTCCTCTACTGTGGTTTGTACCTCCTTAGAAAAACCTTAGAGGTGGATCCATGATGTGTGCCTCATGATGACAGCAGTTGCAATGGATCGAGCAGTGGTATCTACGGAGTCTAGTGAGGCTGGTAAGGCTGTATAGGCTAGGAGGTGTCCTTCTGATATTAAGGATTGGAATTGCTTCTTCTTGGTCTCCGGTAGGTCCTGGTAGAGTTCTTCCAATTTGGTAATTTGGTAGTAATACTTCGCCATGAGAGCTGCATAGTTTGAAATCCTAAACTGATGAATATGCCTTGCGTCCAAATAGATCCAGGCATTTCCAATCTGTCTGGACTTTAGAATGGGACCGGAACTGACAGCCTCTCTCTTGCACCGCATTGACCACCAGAGAATTTGGGGTGGGATACGAAAATAAGAATTCCTCATCCTTCACCGGAACATAATATTTTCTGTCAGCACATTTGCAGGTCAGAGGGATGGACACTGGGGTCTGCCACAGTACCTTTGTGGGTCTAGAAGAACCTCATTGATCAGTAGTGCGATCTTGGAGGAAGAGGATGTGTGGAGGATTTCCAGTAGTTTATGCTGCTGGTCTTTAACTTTCTCCAAAGGGATCTGCAAGGATTCCGCAATCCTGCGGAATAAATCTTGAAAGTGTCTGAAGTCATCAGCGGATGTAGGGGGTGGAGACACGATAGCCTCGTCAGGTGAGGAGGATGAAAAATGCGAAGTTGGTGGAGCCTTCTCCTCCTGTTTTTCCTCTTCAGTTGATACCAGTGGTGGTTCGACCTCCTGAGGGCAAGAGACCAATGGAAAAGGGAGAGGTGAACGTCTCCGGATTTGCTCCCTGGGAGGGTTCCAAAACTGAGCCCTGTACATGGCCCAAGGGTCCCAATATGGCCAGTTTGGTGGGAGTGGCACATGTGGCTGCATCCACAGTGATCCTTGCCAGGACTGAGGATTAGAGATAGACTGCGTATAGTGAGGATGAGTAGGTGCAAGTTGCCAAGTTGTCAAGGGAATGATGGAACCTTCTTCCTCATCATCATCATTGGGGAAGAGAGGTGCCGTTCTCAGTAGAGAGAGGGAGGAGAGTCATGAGTCTGGAGAGGGGGGTGGAAGTGGGGGGAGGTCACATTACAGAAGTGGAGACTCAGGAGCATCAGAGACCAACAGGCCTGTCAGGTACCTGTAGTCTTGTGGAGTGGGAAGAAGCATCATCAGTGCCGGTGTAAGACACAGTGCTGAAGAAAGGGTGTATGTCTCTGAGATGTTGGTAGATGGCGCCAGAGGCTCGGTCTGCACTGAAGATTTGGTCAGTGCCGATGACTTAGCCAGTGCCGACAATTCTGATGTGCCATGGTCTTACTCGGTGCCAATGGTTTCATCAGGGGCAGAAACGGCGTTAATGCTAGAGCTCCTAAAGCTCGGCCCCAGAGCTGAGAAATAGTGCCAAGGGCCCGAGGTCTGCCCAGTAGGAACTTTAGACTGTTTCTTTGAGCTGGTACCAGAGATACTCGGATAAGCCCTGCACCTCTTAAACACAGGGGAGCCAGGAATAAGGGTGAAGGAAAAAGCTTCCCGGTTGGGAAGGGCTGGAAAAGGGGACAACAAAAACTTAAGCTATGAAAGCACTGTAAAAGTAAAGACAAAATAAAAAGATTTTTTTGGTAGAAGAGAAGAAGATACTAACTACTCTACACTATCAGGTGTAGAGTACTATCTACTGAAGGAATAAGAGAAGCTGGCTCTGCTGTGGATTCTGTCCCAGACCAAAGGTGGCAGAGAAGGAACTGGAGGCAGTTGGACTGCACAGCGCAATATATACGTCCCACGCACAGCGCAAAGGGGGAAGGTGCACATGTGCAGTCCGATGGGCACTGCTGATGAAGATCTCTGATCCCAGGCGCAGGAGTCACTGTCGCACCTACAATAGAGCACCCCTAGGGAAATCACTCAAAGTAAAACAAGCAGTTGCCAGGACCCATATGCTAGACTGGGTCACTGCATCTCCATGGTTTGCTCAGTATCTCTGGCCTGTTCACAATCCCCCCTACACTGCTATGGAGACAGCCACCACCAAGCTCCGCTCTGCTACCTGGAAGAAGCGGATCAAACCCTGAGCAGGGCAGTCTGCACCATGCAAAGGGAATCATATTTTCACTGTATATGGTGCCTTCCACCACTATTTCAGGAGCCACAGGACTTCATTGGTGATAGAAAGACAATTCAGTGGCAACCTAGTAGCTCTAACTGTATAATCAGCTCAGCTCACATGTAACATTCAGTTTTTTAAAGTCCAAAATGCTCCTCAATAAAGCAGCCAATTATCTACATCTTAACTGCAAGAGATCTGTAAACTCAGTAACCCTAACTGAGTCATAATGTTACTGTAGAACACTGTTGCATTACCAGAATAGAAATGATGATAAACAAAAGCTGATTATTTCAAGTTCTTTTAAGAGGACTCCATTCCCAAAATCTTAGGGCAAGCTCTCTGATTTTGATTATCTAGAGTTTGACTTTTTTACAGGATAAATTTAAAATTAATTATTTTCCCTGAAAGAATTAGGCTTTATGTTTCTTTTATTGACTTTCCTCCAGATAATACACACAGGGGCAATGTAATAATCATGGTTATTTGATACTGGGCATCAAATTACCTAACACTAATTGTACGATTGCTTCTCGTTAATTAGTCCTTGGGCATTTTAATTTAGTGACTATCTGACAAGGTTCACTCACACTCTTGGGAGGAAAAAGAGAAGCTGGAAGTTATTTCAGCATCATATCAAAGAGTGAAAAAAGTGAGAAGCTTAATTTAACAGTTTAAAAGCAATAAATTATGGAACACTCCTTCAAAGAACACAGAGCAACATGCATATTTCACCCAGTGTGTTATGGCTTCCTGATTACACAACAAATTAATAAAGAGCCCCATGTTAAGGTCACGTTATGATTATGAAATGAAGTTTGGTTACTTATAAGTGGAGTTTTTTCAGCTAGACTCTGCATGTTCACTCTTCTGATGCGCTGACAGGAAGCAGTCAGGACAGTACAACCTTCTAGTAGCAGTTAGTGTTAGTGCACATCCCTCCCCTACCCCCAGCATTAGAGCGCATTCTGTGGGTGTGGCTATAAAAGGGCGGCGCGGGGCACCATTGCCACCTCAGTTCCTTCCAACCACTAACACAGAATACCAAGTAATACTGAAGTTAGGATTCTGCAGGGTGGGGAACACGGGTAGGGAGTGTGAATATGCAGAGTTCATCTCAAGTAATTCTGATTACAACCTTCACTAGTTCTTCGAGTGTCCTCTGCATATTCCCACTCTTGGGATAGTGTGACAAGTAGTACTGTAAACAAGGAAGGAGGGAATTAAATAATTAATTAAACAATGACTGAAGTACCACTCTGCCAAACTGTGCTTCATATTTGGAGACTGCTACAGATGCAGCTACTCTTCTAGTAGAATGGGCTCTAAGAGGACCAGAAGGAGAAGCTCTTTGGTAACATTATTCAATACAAGATAGGGATGGGAACCATGCTGAAATGGCCTGACCTTTAGAAGTATCAGCAAATGAAACAAATAACTTAGACAAAGATGTGAAATTCTCCATTCTATCCAGGTAACATAAGCTAAGAACACTCTTGTAAGGAATGTAATCTAGATTCCTCTTTATTCAAATGAGGTTTAGGGAACAAAACACAGGTAAATTTATACTCTGATTGATATGGAACTCCAACACTATCTTTGGAAGGAATTTAGGATGTGGTCTAAGAATCACGTTATTTTTATGAAAAGTAGTATGGGGAGGGTGGTCTGCCATCAGTGCGTGCAACTCACAAATTCTTCAAGTGGAAGAAATTGCTATTATAAAAGCTGTCTTTATAGAAAGATGAAAGAGAACAATCCCGTAGAGACTCAAATAGGGAAGACATAAGTTGTGTTAATACTAAATTAAAATTCCATGGAGGGACTGGGTCATTAACTGGGGGGATATAGAGTCAATAAACCTTTTAAAAAAAGTTTTTCACCAGCCTGTATGAGAAGGTGGATTTACCCTTTACATGAGCATAGACTGCTGCTATTGCTGCTAGCTGGTAACAGAGGAAAGAAACAAATCCATTGTTTTTAAGTGTAACAAGTATTCCAATACCAGTTGTATAAGGGCTAAATCTGGGTCACCATTCTGATCCACTGCCCAAATAATAAATTGTCTCCATTTAAACTCAACTTCTCCTGGTGAATGCTTTCTGAACATCAATATGATTTGCAACATCTCAGTGGAGTATGAGCTTTCTAACAGCAAATCTACATTTAAAATGCTGCCTTGGCACAGCTCAATGTCCAATTGCAGATACAATATCAAAGCAATCAGTGAGATAGCTGATGTAGTGATCTGAAAAATAGAAAGCAGTAAAATGGTCTTTGCTGGTGAGCCAGTAGAAGTTTTAGGAGGTGGGGATAGCGACTGCGGAAATCTCTCCCGCTCCAGATCTCATCTCAGTCTTTTATCAGGTGTGCATCTGGATAAATTTGTGACATAGCCATTATACGATACTGCTGGCTTGCCATGACCAAATCCAAAGGTCTTGTCTTTGGATCTGTACCCTTGGAGCTATCCAAAGGTCTTAAATCCTTAGACCTCATATCCACCTGATGCAAATGATCAAAGGAGCTGCTAGAGATGTTTTAATTTAGCTCTTCTCTTCCTTCAAACCAAGGTAGGTGGTTCCTGTGGATCTTTACAGTACATGTCCTGCACTAGACCAGACGCAGACTGCACCAGAGTTAGAACTGGATCAGAAGATTTGGCTACTGCAAGATCAGTTAACTTGGAACTGAAGCCTGGTACCAAAGTCTTTGATGTTAACACTTCCTTGGATCTGGACATAGTAGGAGTCAATTCAGATTTCCTATTCTTATTGGATCCTTTAGCACGTACTGGATCCCAGAGGCTTGGCTGACAAGGTCTCTTGCAACAGAAGAGTCTGAAGTCTATTTGGTCATAGAATCATAGAACCATAGGGTCAGAAGGGACCACAAGGATCTTCTAGTTTAACCCCCTGCAAAGATGCAGGATTTGTTGGGTCTAAACCATCCAGGACAGGTGGGTATCCAGCCTCCTTTCGAAAAACTCCAGTGAAGGGCTTCCACAATTTCCCTAGGCAGTCTGTTCCATTGTCCTACTGTTCTTACAGTTAGGAAGTTTTTCCTGAGATTTAATCTAAAACTGCTATGCTGTAGTTTAAACCCACTGCCTCTTGTCCTGCCCTCTGTGGCAAGAGAGAACTTTTTCTCCATCTTTTTTATGGCAGCCTTTTAAGTATTTGAAGACTGCTATCATATCTCCCTTTAAATTCCTCTTTTCCAAACTAAACATATCCAATTCCTTCAGCCTTTGCTCATGTGATTTGCATTCTATCCCTTTGATCATCTTTGTTACTAACCTCTGGATCCTTTCCAGCTTCTCTACATCCTTTCTATACATTGGTAACCAAAACTGGACACATTATTCCAGCTGTGGCCTAACCAGTGCCAGCAGAGTGGTACTATCACCTCTTGTGACTTGCATCCTATGCCTCTGTTAGTGCAAACCAAAATTGCATTTGCTTGTTGACTAGTGTTGAGGTTGTGATTCACCACAACTCCCAGATCCTTCTTACCAGTGCTGCTGCCAAGCCAATTATCCCCCAATCTATATTTGTGCATTTGATTTTTCTTCCCTAAGTGTAGCGCCTTACACTTGTTTTTGTTGAAGAGGAAGTTATTTACCTTTGTGCAGTAACAATGGTTCTTCAAGATGCGTTCCCTAAGGATGCTCTACTGTAGATGTGTCTGCACCCCTGCACTGCTGACCAGAGAACTTTGATAGCAATCCGTCCCAGCTGTGCATACACACCTACAGTGGAGCACCCACAGGGACACTACTCAAAGAATTTCATTTTGTCGTCTATAACCCTGTTCTTCAATTTATCAAGATCCCTTTGAATTTTAGCTCTATCTTACGAAGTGTTTGCAACACTCCCCCACCCACCCCAGCTTTGTCTCATCTGCAAATCTGATCAGTATGCTCTCTATTTCAACCCAGAACAGATCCCCGTAGAACCCCACTTGAGACCACCTTCCAATCTGACATCATTCCATTAATAGTTACTCTTTATTTGTGGTTGTTTAACAATTATGTTTTCACTTAATGGCAGTTCCACCAAGCCTGCATTTCTCCAGCTTACTTATAAGAATGTCATGTGGGGCTTTGTCACAGTACAGGTATATTATGTCCAGTCATGCTAACGTCCAGGTATATTATGTCTACTGCATTCCCATATCCATCATACCAGTTACCTTGTCAAAGAAGGAAATCAAACTTATTTGGCATGAGTTATTCTTAGTAAATCCATGCTGGCTGCTAGTAATCACCCCTTCAGCCTCCCGGTATTTGCAAACTGAATGTATAACATTGTTCTAGTAGCTTTCCAGGTATCAAGGTCAGGCTGACTGATGTACAATTCCCTGGCTCGTCTTTTTTCCCCTTTTTAAAAAATGGGCACTACGTTAGCCCTTCTCCAGTCTTCCAGGATGTCTCCTGTCATGCATAAGTTTGCAGATATTACTGGAAGTGTCTCCAAGATTTCTTCAGCTAATTCAAGGAGTAAGTGTGCTGCATATCTCCCAGCATGCTGGTGAAGGATTCTTGCCCATGTTTCAGGCAACAAATGTGTGCATTAGAACCTGGGAAAACTGGCATGACGTGCGTCTCTTGAAGCCATGTTTCTGCGCGCTGGGATCTGTCATGCTGGAACCCATAAGTGTTCTGCTTATCTAACAAACTGTCTTTACTAGCTAAAACTAACTTATCCTAACAACTATATTCAATTTTAACAACTATCTAGCTAATGGATCTGGAGAGGTTCACATCCTATTGCTGCAGCGGTTGGAAGGAACTGAGGAGGCAGTAGCACCAAGGCCCCCTTTCCTAGATACACCCTCAGAATGCGATTCAGCATTGGTGGCAGGGGAAGAGGGGCAAGGGGCACTAACAGACACTGCAACTAGAAGGCTCCACTGTCCTGGCTACATCTGGTCAGCACATCCCAAGAGTGGTAATTTGCAGAGGATGCTTGAAGAATTTATTTTCTCTTCCATTTAATTTTAAGTATGAGCTAAATCCTCCTGCAAGCAGTCAAGTAACATCCTTGCAGCAACATGCCCAGTAGAATCCTCTGCCCAGCCAAGAGTACCTGTGGTGGGGCTTCTCTCCATTGGCCTGAACAACCCTGTACAGCCTCACCTCATTGCCCTGGGCAGCAGTGGGCTCTCTCATCTTGGGCCATCTGCTCACCCCTTGTACTACAGAGAGGGTGTCTGTCTGGTGAGCAGACCTCCAAACCCTCTCCTGAGTAGAACTACTACATGCTTGGCCTGATGCCTGGGGACCCCTCTCTGCTACAGGGGCAGATATGCCCTTAAATGCACAAAAGGGAACTCAAAGGCACAGTTCCCAAACCTGTGCATGTGCAGTGTTTTGTGTAACTACCTACTCCCCAGCTCATGCCTTAATAGATTTGAGTAAATGGCTGAGATCAGGGTGCAACAAGAACCAGAACTTCGGAAGTCTCAATCAGAAAGTTGCACTGACATTTAGTCTAACAATTTTGCACTGAATGTCCTGTGGGTTTTTTCCAGGCCATTCAAATCTTACATGGAGGTACAATGCAAAGGGCTTGAATATTTTTATATCCAGAATAAGGACACAGTACTCATCAGCCCAGGAGAAACATCTACATGCAGCCCTATGTACTGTACTGTGTCTATTCCATAGTGCTATGGTACAGAAGGATGCTTCTATCTGACTCTGCTGGGGTCCAGAGATAAGTCCAGTCGGAGGTGGCAATGGCACAGTATTTGGCATGAGTGTGCTACAACAAGCAGACAGGCATAGCCATAGCAGTGCGAGCAAAGTGCTGCCCACAATGGCATTGGAACATGCCAGGGAAATCACTTGGAGAACATGGTTTTGGCCCCATCTATGTTGGAATTATACTCATTAGGGGCCCAGGCTCTAACTCAGTTTACATATGGATTTATAGCAAAAACAGCTCCCAGTGCTTCCTGGCCAGCGCACGCAGATGGGGTGTTCTGTTCCAGATAGGGCAGAGGTTTGTGTTCCAAAAATAGGGGCTCACTGGCAGTATAGGGAGGATTTGAGAGAACAGTAGCAACTAACTCAGTCTGATCCCCAAGTCTCATGTTTTAACAAGTTTGCAACCCCCATACAAACAATATCCCGCCTCATTTAGACAACCAGCACATCCACATCTCCACCCTTGGGATATAACTTACCAAAGACTGGTTCTTCTCTTGGAACAGCATATATGTTATGAGCTGTGATTGTGGAAGGGAGCTGCACCCAATGCTCTTCTGCAGGGCTGCTTGCTGCTTTTCCCTAGATCCACAAGCAGGGAATGTGTCTGTCTACAAGGTGACAAACAAGAGTTAGCAGGATATAGCCCAGCCACCCAAGAAATCATCCTGCCAGGTCATCTGCTCTGGAATTGGAAATGGAAGAGCTAGACTTTAAGCAAACTAGGTTGTGCAGTCAGATTGTGTTCCACACATAGGCAGTATATCACCCCAAGATGTGTGCTTATAATTCATATGCACATGCATGGGAACACACAGTGTATTGAAGAAAGCTATGGGATAGTCTGCTTAACATACCTAAGGGGTCACAAAATACTGGGGTCTGGACTGACACACACTGGGATGGTTGGTGCGATTCTGATTTAGTATGCACTGTTAAAGAGAGTTTTATACTCATATGTACAGTAATATAGAAATGCAGAACAGTATTTTATTTTTACACAAATACATATTTTTGGGTGTTACAAGGTAAGAATTTCTTTTTTTAAAGCTCGGCAGGACCCCTTCCCCCAAAAACAAACAAACACACACACACAAACACACACACACACACACACACACAAACACACACACACACAGTTCTGCCTCCCCAGAAGAAGCCAACATAGCCAGCATCCCAACAGCCTGATCTGTGAAGCAAAGAGAAACACTAATCTCTACCCAAGCAAAGATAATTGAGCAGGCACACTCCCTGCCTGGACAATCTGCTGGCTAGGGTGAAGGAGAAGATTCTTCTCCCCTCTAGGATAGCATCAGAGTGCAAAAACTCAGAACATGATTTCTGCCAGTGGCAGCATAGAATCTCTCCTCTGTGCTTTGTCTGTAGCCATAATGATCAGTGAAGAAAGCACACTGGGACAGGGTGCCACCATATTGATAGCCATGGACAGAATATCATCTAGTGCTTTTCATTCGTAGATCACAAAGCACTTCACAAAGGAGGTCAGTATCAATATCCCCATTTTATAGTTCACGAAACTGAGGCATGGAGCAGTGAAATGACTTGCCCAAAGTCACAGCAGATCAGCAGATCAGCAACAGACCTCAGATATCCCAAATCTAAATCCAGTGCTCTGTCCACTAGACCACAAGAGGGGAATCTAATGTTCAATGTGAGTATTGAACGAGTGGGTCCACTGGCCAAAGCATCCTTCAGAACAGCCAGAAATCTAAGCAGTTTCACCATTCTCCCAGGATGGACCAATAAAATGGGAAGCCCTGCCCTCGAACCAGGACAGGCAATAGTCTGACCCTGACAAAGGTGAATTCCATATTCCTCAGTCTCCAACCCCAATCCAAATATCAAATCTGGGGTGTAACCAGCTTTGTATGCTGAGCCCGGAACATCTGAAACAGTTCCATGGTTGTCATGGCAGCCATGAGATAATGGACCCGGCCAGACCAGTTATTTTTTGTAAAGGCATTCAAGACACTGAGGAGAATCAGCTCAGTGGCTAAAGCACTCAACCAGACAGGAACTCAATCAGCAAAGCAAGGGAACCTGGGTGCAGAAAGACAGCACATACACCAGCACAAGCTACATTTTAACCTGGTCCTAGGACTCAAGATGGACACTGACAGGAGTTCCATGAGGGAGGCTGGATATGGGGGTGTGCGTGTGAGTTGAGGGAAACCTCCTACATTTAAGATCAAATGCAAACAGCACAGCCCCAGGAATTCCCCAGTCCTCCCATGGTGAACCAAGCAGAGTGCCCAATGAGAGAGAACTGGTTTAACAATTGTCCTGAAATGGATGGGACCCCATTAGTCACTCAGCAAGGTCATAGACATACTTCTTCCATCATCAAATCATGGCGAGAAAACCTTACCAGCCAATGACCTTGCCTCAATTAGCATGTAATGCACATTCCCAATGCACTACTCCCAACCTACTTCTAGAGGTATCACAGTATGGCTCTGTCTTCACTGCAGAGTTAATCCAGGATGGATGGGTTCTTACTCATGTGGTGCCCCTCAGCCTCCTCTTGCATTTATGTACACAACACAACACACACCCTTTCCACCGAGTTTGGTGCTGTTTTCAACCCAGGTTAGCTGGCTTTTGGAAAAACAAAGTTTATAAGAAGATCCTTACCACTTTATTCAGAAGAATACAATTAACAAAATAATGTAACTCCTCTACTCTGCTTTTTAATTAAAAAATTTGATGATGGTTTCACTAGGTCTATATTCAAACACTATAATATGTTCTTTTTATAGAGGCAAAGATGGGACTTCTTTTTTTTTTAAACCTAATTGTAAGCTGCACCAAAGGACTGCAACTGTGAATTGTATTTATTGACAATTTAATGGCACCATTCTATACTATATAGTGAATTTATCTGACTCCCATCAAATACCAAAATATTTTAATGCAGCCAGAGAAATCACTTTGTTATAGTTTATAACCATACACTCAACTATATATTTTTTCCTCAAGGGTACTCTACATCAGAATATTAATTTGACTATAATGAAAAATATCCATTTCTTTCCACTTCAGATTTGTCAGTCATTATATCTAAGGCCAAATCCTGCAGTCTGCCTTTACTGGAAGTTTTGCCTGAGTGAATAACTGCAAGCTTTGACCCATATTTAGCACCACAAAACAATGTAATTTTTTAACAACAGTAGCTAACAAAATCCATTTTGCTTGTTTTCAAATAAGAACCATCAAAGGTCAAGAGCTGGAGTGCTGACTTTTGTGTGTGTGTGTATGTGTGTGTACACACCCACACACTTTGAAAAAGAGCTTTGATGACAAAAGAGCTCATTCTACAATTTACCATGAACCCTAAAAAACAGACTGCATATTTACTAGCTATTTTAAGAAGAACTGGCTGCTTGCCACACTCTAGTGAGTTTATATATGATTTCTAAATGAACAGAAAGCAAGCTTGAGGAACTGGTGAATAATCAAAGCTTCCTCTCGGTGTGACAAAGTGTGTGCATTGATCCCATCACCAGAAGACCGCATTCCCAGAACAGGCTGACTGGCTGGAAACCACAGCCAAACAGCCTTGGTGTACCAGGCCTGGACTAACTTCTAACCTCTCCACTGCTGCCATCTGGCCTTCCTTCTTGGGGAAGTAACAGTGAGGTTCCTTTCTTTGTTACCAGCAAAACACCGATATGCTGATTGTGACCATTAACAGGATTCCATTGAAAAGAAACCTTGTTGGACTATTGCCACCCATAAGGCTGGTCTCACAGCAGGTATTACTCACAGATGCCAGGAGGAAGGAGGTTAGGCCAAGTGCTTCCTCACTCTCTAGTCCTTTTGCCAGATAGGGATATTAGGCCATGCCTTGAATTGCTGAGGCCTACATGGGATTTAGATGAGAGTCCCCCCATTTTAGGAATGAGGATCTCAACATCCCCATGTTTTGCTTGTTCTCCAGGCCAGCCATGGCCGTTAATCTGTTCCCCACGTATTTATATAGAACCTACCACGTATCCAGTATCATTATACACAGTGTAACCTGGAATTCTGGAACTAGATCAAAATGATTTCCGTTGCTTATGTGAAGAAATGAACAGCTACAGAAAAGCTTGTAATCGTGACGTGCCAAGTCCAGGGAGTGGGAGACCAAGCTTACGCACACGTCCCAGTAGCCAGCCTTGTCAGTTATTCAAGGAGTGATGACTACAGTCACTGGAGTAACCTGGCTACAGGATGCTTAGCTATGATGTACATGAGATGGTCATATCTCAGGAACAACCCTTAGGATGGCACCTACTTCGCCACAGACAGAGTGGGAAAGAGAAAGGAAGAATCCTTAACAAGAGGTGAGAGAAAGAACACTGGAAACAGGAGAACATGAAGGATAAAACAAGGGCTAGAAGAAATGAGAAGAGAGGAGCTGATGTTGTATTTTGGAAACTTCTTAAGAAACTTGTAGTACACTTTCTCTGGCCTACTTGTCATCCTCCATACTGCCAATCAAAAGAGCTGGATGCCATCACCCAGGCCCAGCAGTTACTGGGATTGCTGCAGAAGAAGCACAAGGAGCCCTGAGGAAGAGTGAGAGGAGGGCTTTGCTCAATACCACCAACTTGAGGTGATTCAGAAGGATAGTTCACAGGCTACGACAAGAGTCCTGTCCTGTAATTGGATGAAGGACTGGGACCATGTCAGAAAGCCTGAAAAATGGAACTTGTAAATCACAAGGTGAGATAGATCAGAAGGGCTCCAGCAGGGAAGCAGATGGCTCCACTGGGGAAAAATCTTACCT